>NC_068570.1:10000000-14800000 GCF_025698545.1 Gossypium raimondii | reverse complement strand
ATGCCTGATAAGTCACAAATCTTGTCCATTTAAGGTGGCTAGTAAAAATTTTCAACTTTAGAGAAGCGAGCAAACTCAATTGAGTGTCAATCGTGTTGGTGACATTGTACTAGTAGATGTGACGGGCGACAAAACCACAAAAAATTAAAATCAATGGTTGCATGCTACTACTACAATCATGGGTGTGGTATTGGCTGCCATTTTTACGTCCTTGAACGGACTACCCTTACACATTCTCACTCGTAACAAGGTAAAATTCATTAGATAATATATTTACCATAGTAAAATTGTTTAAATTTTAAATTATTGTGTTCACATATTATTTCAATAGGTGCAACCATGGGCTGAGTTACGTGGAACTACCAAATGAGCTTCGAGATATACGGCTTCTGTTAGGCCAGTGATCGGAAGTGGAGGTATGTATTTTTTAAATTTGAATTATATAATTTTAACATAGTTGATTTTAAAACAAAAGTATATATAACTAATTTTTTTTATTTTAATAAAGTTTGAATAGACGCCATACTCCGATCTAGCAATTCAGGAATGCATCTCATCCGAATTATTGGTGAATCTTAACTTCTAGCACATGAAGATGTCATTGGTAGTGTACACTACGGTGGAGATGCACGAGTCAGATAGAGTATTATGGCAGTTTGGGTTTAGGTAATCAATTTCGCCGGCACCCTAAGACATTGAAGATCTAGATTATATCGACTTACGAAAGAAAATGGATAAATATTGGCCTACATTCCACGCACAATATATCAACATTTGTAAAAATAGGTACGAGTTTTACCTACTCACGAGGCCATTATCGTTCCGGAGTTAGCCTACGATCCGGAGTACATGTCATGTTTAGACACCATGGCAAGTCATATCTACTAGTGGAAAAGCCAAGGGGTAGGCAATCGCATACGAGAAGGCCACGATGAGCGCCTAGGCATCCAAGGTCTAAAGTAGCTGCTGAGGTGGGTCCATCGTCTACACCTACACAAGAATTGACATCGATGGCCGCACCACCCCCTCGATTAGTATGGCTTGACTTATTCTAGTGTTTATACTAACCCCGTCATTTTTACACAAGCACCACATATTGCACCACATTTGTCTATTTCTACGTTGATGCCAAATTTTATTTTTGGACCTCTGTCCCCGGCATATTCGACATCAATGCCATTAACGTTTCAGGCAACGACGGATCCGACGAAGACGTATAGGTCGTCTATGTTTAGGGCACCGATTGGAAGTCCGATCGTTCTGCCATTGGTGTATGAGACACAATATAGTCATACCCCTATTCCGATAGTGTTGCAAACACCTCCGAGATTATTTTTCTACTAAGGTGAAACATCTCCGCAACCACTTGTTCCTAGAACGGAGGATATACGATGGCAACCAAGAGGCAACCGATCACAAACAACTACGGATGAAGGTGAAAAAGATGCAAGGCCGAGACCACAACATATACCTGAAGAGACCGGTATTTATCTTGAACCAAGAAAAAATTCAACTCGCAATCATCGACCACCCCGATGTGGCACACATTCTCACTGAGGATTGGATTGATTTTTTTGTACTTCTCATGTAAATTTTAATTGTTTAGCTAAGTTATATCGATAAGATTGTATAGATATTGGATAGTAAATGTTTTTAAATAAATATCATTTTTGCATCAAAACCGATTGCCGTTGTCATTTCATATTATTAAATTAAGTTTGCACAGGAAAAATGGAACAAAGTTGTATTTTTTTATTTCTATAGTATGAATGAAAAAATCAACAAATAGATTGCGGTTAAAAAATCAATAAATCGGTTAAAAATTAATAAATTTATTAATGAGGTGTTGCGTTTATATTATCTTGTCAATGTGGACATGACGATATTGTATACCCTAGGTTCTTACACCACTCGCATAACCTCGATTGGTTTGTCTTCTCCCGAATATCCACGTTGTCGCGTATCCAAGTCGATGTCAGTCGACCTTTTGGCTTGTGACACAATGATATATTAGGTAACAACTTGAATGGAGCACTCAATATCGACATTGAAAACGAGTCCTACATGGAGCATTTTCCTGTCGCATGTGAATATGATATGTGAATTGTGCAAGTATACATGTAAGATCAAGTAATAAAGTGATAAGTAAGTATCGTTCTCACAAGGACCGGATTGAAGCACAAAAGTGGTCAAGTTATTATAATATAAAATACAACTAATGCTACAGTAAGTATGCAGTGGCAATTAAAGGAATAGTGATGTATGTAATATGTGGGATTAATGAATACTTAGAAATTCTATGGAAAAACTAGAGTAGAAATGTAATGGCAATTATGAGAATTACTATAGGAATATTATGTAAATGAACAAATAAATAACTAAGAATGATATAGTAAAGATACTACGGCAAGGGATAAGGGATATACTATGTTGATATGGAAGGTTGGAATTACTAAAAATCTACTCTTATTGTCAGAAATGCCTCAGCAAAATCGTAATCAATATATTGCTCAGAAGAGTTCTAAAGTGGTATGCTTCTTTCGAGAGAAAAAACCTCAAGTTACCTTACCCATGTCTATAGACCTTTAATATGGTACCCTGCATTGTTTCCTTCTATATGAACGTTACTCTATGTCTAGAGTCTACTACAAGTATCTGTCGAGTACTTGTTCATATCATTCAATTTCAGTCTAACTAATCCAAACCTGTCAGAATTAAATTAGTTTATAGGCATGCTGCACAGTCATCTATGTCTATGGATTGCACGCATACAATTTAGAACTAAAAAATATTGAATGAATAATAAATTAATTCGGATCTATGCTTCAACCATTAAAGAAAATAAAAGTTTCATCATGTAATCCCAATCCAATGAGATTTAACTCATGGGTTGGCACATAAAATTCAAAACCAAAATAACATCCAACACCATTTTCATTATTTAATTCACAGAAGAAAAAAGCAAGAAACACGGAAGATAGGAAGAAAGCTTACGCATGTCCAATTCACACTCCAACAGCACAGTATCCTGCGATGGTTGGAGAAACTGCTTTCGTCTTCCTCTTTCTGTCTCTACTCAGCCGCCCTTCTATTTTTGCCTAAGGATCTATTCTTTTTTTTTCGTCGTTTAGGGTTTCCTCCTTTGGCTTTTTATAGTTTTTTTCCTAGGGTAAATCCAACAACCCAAGATTATCTTCTCATCTTTTTAAATTCTTTTTTCAACAACCCAATATTATCTTCTCCTATTTTAATTTTTTTTTCTAGGATAAAAACCAACATCCCAGTATTATCTTCTCTTTTTTAGGTAGATTTTTCTAGTACAAGTACAGTTGGGCTGAAACTGGTATGCGTTGAATGTTGACTCGGTCTTCCTAGAATTACCACGGCATTCATGCTGACAAAATGTCCAACCTTTTTCCCCAGCAAACCTTCACTTCTTTATTTCTCGTTTCTCAACTTGCCCCTACCAAACCATCAAACACAACCCTACCACAAGCAATTAAAAGTACTTGATATTTAAACACAGTCCAAGCTCCTAATGAAATGATGAAAATACGAATGAAATGTCCTAAAATGTAACTAAATGTACCTAAGTACAAGCAATTAGTTAGGTCTAAATGCATGAAATATAACTCATTTCAAGAGTTATCATTTCCTTGTAGCACTTTCTGTAATGACCCAAATTCACGGGCATCGAAAAAGTACATTGTCGGACCTCCGTCTTAGCAAAGTGGGTTCGTAAATAATTATTAGGAATATTTATGAGTTTAGTAGTGTGTTTAATTAGGATTTAATTAGGTGAATTTAGCTTAATTTAGGGTAAATAGTAAAAAGGACTAAATTGAATTAGGGGTAAAAGTTGAATTGTAGATTAATAGAAAATAAAAAGGATTAAAATGACAATTAAGCCATTAACAAGAAATGAGGCGACATATATGTAAGATTTTTATGTTATATTTTAATTATAAAATTAATTATTTAGATATAAATTATGTTAAATTAATTTAAAATAATTATATTATAAGATTTTTACATGATATATAAATTGAAATTATGACAAGTGGATGGTGGTGATAATGTACAAATGTAAAATACATATGTTTACATTTGTAATACATATATTGTTATGAAATAAATATTTATAGTTATAATTATTAATTACTATTATTGTTTATATTATTATTATTATTATTATTATTATTATTATTATTATTATTATTATTATTATTATGGAATAAATTAAGAAAAGATAAATGTAGGGTGTAAAAATTATACATGTGTCATGCATATATTTATACACTTGTAAAATAAATATATAATTACTTAAATTTTAAGTATAAAAATATTTTATATATTAATTAATTAAATATAAAATAAATAAATAAATGGTGCCAAAAGATATTTATTAATTAAATAATTATTAATAATTTATATTATTATAATATAAAGTAAAGAAATAAAACGAAACAATAGAAAAGAAAGGAGAAAGAAGTAGAGAGCATTTCGAAACAAAGCACGAGAAAGGAGAAAATAAAAATAAAAGGAAAAACTAGGGTTTGAGGCTTTAAGCTTTAATTTGGTAAGTCAATCAAGTCCTTTTCTTTTAATTTTGATGTTTTAGAAGTCTTAGAACAAAGTTTTGTTGAATTTAAGTTAAAATTTTGAAAGTTCTTAGATTTTTAACATGATTCATGTTGAACAAATTGTTGAATTAGGGGTTTGATTGATAGAATTTCTAGTTAGAATTGATAAAAGGATTAAATTGTAAAGTAAGCTATAAGTTTTGTGTTAGAAGGATTAAATTCAAAGAAATTTGAAATTAGGGTTTATTCATGAACATTAGATAGTTAAGTTGAATTTGGTAGGAAATGGAGTAAAAATAAAGTATGAATTGAGATAGAAAAGTAATTGAATTTAATTAAGACCAAATTGAAATTAAGGTAGAAATTGAATAGAAATTCAATTATTTAATATAAATTAGTAGTATTAATAGTGTAAATTATTTTAATTTTCGTAGCTAACAAAGAACCAGGGACATCGGTACAGAAGGGAAAAGAGAAGGTTATCGAGGACTGAAACGAGAAAATTCGGGTTTGTATTACTATAATTCAAATTACTTTTTATTAATGCTATATTTGAATTTATATGTATGGTAAGTGAAATATATGGTAAGTATTATTATTATTAAGTTGAAAGAAATTCAATCGAATAATGAATATATGTGTGGAATTGAATTGAATATTGACTTGAAAAATGGAAAAGTGAATTTTGAATTGAATTGTGATTGAAAGTGAAAAAGTGGAATCGAATTGAAATGTGAATTTGGTGACCCTATTAACTGGTCGAGCTGAGTCGGATATAGTTGGCATGCCATAGGATTTGGAAGAGTACGGGATTTATCGGCTTTGCCGACCAGGCACCTCGTGTGTCGTATCAGGCACCTTGTGTGTCGTTTTAGGCACTTATGTATCATTTATTGATCAGGTACTGAGTACCATTTTAGGCACAATGTGTCATACTGGTGTGTTTGGGTTGGAATCCGTGTATCTGCCAAGGTACGGGTTTGTTAATAGGGTGAATAACCGAAATAGGGAAAAATTAAATGAATTTGATTGATTGTACTATTGAAAATGCGAGGAAGTTGAATTGTAGATTGAAATTGAGATTGGAAATGAAAGGCATGAACTTAATGTTCATGTAGTGATTGAAATGGAGACATATGATACGTGAATGGAGTTGAAGAATAGATAAAAAATTATATTATTATTGTTAATTAATGAAAGTTTAAGAATGAATTGATATTTGAAAATTTGGATAATATATATATGCTTGATAATTATATTCCATTATTATTATTGTTATAATTTGAATTATGGTAATACCACTGAGTATACCCATACTCAGCGTACGGTTGTTTCCATGCGCAGGTCAGTAGAAATCAAGAGTCCCAGTCCAGCATCCGAACGATCCCGACTCCTGCACAAAAAATTTTGGTAATGCTTTCTTCCTTAAATGAAAGTGGCATGTACATAGGTGTTGCAATGGCCACTTTATAATGTTATATAATTTTGGTTGTAATGAATGATAATTGATGTTTTGGTACTAAGTTTAATAAAATGGTATGACAAATTTGATAAGCTTGGGTAATAAACCTGGAAAGAAAAATGCATAAAGTTAAATAGTAAAATTTATATGATTGTATGAATGTGATTTGATTACATGGTTAAGTCAAGTTATAGATATAATTTAGGTATATTTAAATGTGAATTGGATTGATTGTGATTTTGTTTGGATTAGTTTCGATAGGAATTTGTAGGGAAGGTTAGACATTTATAAATGGGTTATATTGAGTCGCACAAAAAAAATTCCCAAGCGCCCGAATTAATCCCAAATCACTCCTAACTAGTATTTTGGGCCTCCAGGGTCCATCTAAGGAACTTGAAGCTTATTTTATATTATGTTTGATAATTATTTGTATATTAATTGTAAATTGTCTGATAGGTCCAGTAATGCTCTATAACCCTATTCTGATAACGGTTTGGGGTTAGGGGTGTTATACTTTCAACTCCACACTTTTTCCCCACTCAACCATCAGATATCCCGGGATTCTCAGGATATATTTTCTGAAGAAATTTGAAAGTTCGAGAATAATGCACTGAAAGTTCAAGAATAATGCACTGAAAAATCTAATCGACCTCAACCTCCCGTGAAAAAAATGATCAAAACTTAGTTGCATTTAAAAAATCGAAAAAAATTTAAAAACTAAGATTTAATAGTTCTAGTTTCGACTATGAATCAAATTAAATTTTACAATTCAAATAATTCAAATATACGATTGGTGTAAATACGATACTTTTAAATATTGAATTAAATAATTATTAACTTTACATCTCAAAAAATTATAAAAAAAAACTAAATAATAAATAAAAAACTTAAAGTTTTTTTTAAAAAACCCTAAACATTTAATCTTAAAATCCACAAAACCTTAACTCTACTTTAAGAAAACAAAAACCTAACCATAAAAAACAAACATCAGAAGGAAAATGCTTCCAGTTAGAAGCTCTTTTTGCCATTGCGTTTTTAGTTGATGTGGCAAAAAGCGCTTTCAACTGGAAACGTTTTGCTATCAATAACTCTTCCAACTAGAAACGTTTTGCTATCAATAACTCTTCCAACAAAAAAAAATGTTTTAAGGCGTTTTTATTATTTCAATCCAATCCCGTAATTTACAAAACAAAACAAAAAAAAACCAACCTACTCCAATAATTATTTTTAAAAATTAAGATTTTTAAAAAAATCACTTTATGTATTCAATAAGAAATTGATGGTTTATCGAGTTTCAAATATAGTAAAAATTAAAAAGAAAACAATCAATGAACTAATAAAAATTGATTATTCTAACCAAAAAAATTGATTAAAAGAGTAATATTTCAAAATTTTGTAGTTCTTTATTGTTGAAACCATTTTTTTGAAAAATAAAAGTTTTAGGTTGTCGACTTTAAAAAAAACAAAAATTGGGAGTCGCCACCAATCTTTTATTAAGGTGTGATTGGGACACCTAAAAATGACTTTGGTTTACAAATTTTAGAAAAACGGGTCCGGGAGTCGGTTACGTATGAGGAAGGATTAGCACCCTCATTACGCCCAAAAATTGGTACCTAGTTAATTAATTAATGTCTTAATGTCGAAAATTTGAAAAACATAATCCTTAGCAAAGACTTAAAAACGTTACGTATTAAGACCCTTATCATTTCAGAGAAAGAAGATGCCACACCCAATGCGTTAGGGCACAACATTTTTATTTCCTCAAAAATGAATTAGGCCAGAATACTCGTGTAATAAAAAATTAAAAGAATATCCATTTATTCAATATTTAAGAAATCGCGGCCCAATACATTAGGGCACAATTCCTCTAAAATCCCAAACTCGGAATATTTCCTTTATTATTTTTTAGAAAAAATCTTCATTTCGAGAAATCAATGCGTCACATCCAATACGTTAGGACACAACGTGTTGAATTCCCAATAATGAGTTCTTATTTTTTTGATTAAAGAGAAATGCTCGATTGTTAGATTTAACGAAGAAAATCGGAACTCAATACGTTAGGGCTCAATTCCCTTGAAAATCCTAAATACGAGCATTATCTCAATTTGGACAATTTTCTATTTTTTTTTAAAAAAATCGAGTAAAAAATGATGTAATGTTATATTGAATGCATGTATAAATATCGCAATAAATAACAATAATAAATGCGACAATTGTATAGAAATAAGATAAACAAACAAATAAATAAAATTTAAAAAAACACCAATGACATGCAAAGTATCAAATAAATGAGCAAAATAAAAAAATATGAAAACATAAATCAACAAACAAATAAATAAACAAAGAAACATAAAAAATGCATAATATATACATTGAAATTATGAAAATAAAATTTATAAAATTTATATAAAAATTATTTATATATATATAATACATTTATGAAAATAAAGAAAAATATACATATAGAAATTATAAAAATATGGATAGAAAGTATAATATATATATACGTACATATATATATATAAGTTAATAAATATAGACCATAAAGATAATGATTGCATATATATATATATAGAAATTATAAAATATGTATAGAAAGTATAATATATATATATATATCTACATATATATATATAAGGTAATAAATATATAAATCATAAATATATTAACTAAACATATAACTTAAAAAAAGGAAAAAGAAAATATTTTGAAATTAATGAATTCTAAAAAAAGACTAATTTTAAATTGTGATAAAAAAACTAGGGCAAATTCGTAAATAAATAAAATTTGGAGGACTAAATTGAACGCGCGAATTACATAGAGGGGCTGGAAGGGCAATTTTCCCTTCTCCTCTAAAACGACGCCGTTCAAAAGGATTAAATTTAAAATTTAAAATAAATTAAAGGACGAATTTAAAAAATAAAAAACCTAATTGGAAATATATTAAAAGGCGGAGGGGCTAAAAGTGCAATTTACCCCTCCGCATAAAAACACGCGGATCCCAAGGTGGATCGGGTCAAATTCGGGTCGAGTATTCAAAAACGACGCCGTTTTGGGCGTCTGGAGGCCCACAAAACGGTACCGTTTTGGTACCGTATAAAAGTCTCCATTCCTTCAAAAAACTTCATTTTAAAACATTTTCAAGAAAAAAACAAAAAAAAATCTTTTAAAAGCTCTCTCGGTCCCTCGCCCCCAGACCATCGATTGGATCACACGGCCACCGTCTTGCGTGGCCGATCTCCGGTCTTGGCACCACCGCTCTGCGGTCGAAAAGGGGTAATTCCCCGGTTTGACCTTTTAGTCCCCTTGAGCCTAAATCCGGGCTCAAATCTCACAAAATATCAACGAAAGTGCCCCTAAGAGTAGGGAAACCTTTCGGCTTCCGGTCGTCTTTCATCGGAGATGACACCCTCAGCCATCCACGGCGATTTAGGGCTCAAAACATAGGTTGTTTCTCTCTTTTCCCTTATTTATTTTATTCGTATGTATATAATGGTAAAAATATATATATAACAATAAATAAAAACTGTAAATAACAACCTTTGACTTGATTTTGCTCTCTATATTGCGAAAGTAATAGTTTTTTTATTTCTGATTTCAAAATCGGATCCTTATTACAGTGTGTTTAATGGCCTTTTATAGCCATTCTCAAAATATATGAAGAAACGAATCTGCCTATATTGATTTGATTTGCAAATCTTTCGATTTTGTTTTCCATATATTGTTTGTTTCCTTTTTTGTGTGCAGATGAAGGTCGGGGACGCTGGTGGCTTGGAGGGCATGGTTGCGGTGCTGCTGATCCTTAGAAAACCCTAGGGTTTCTTCATTTATTTGGGGCCGTGTTTGTAACTGGGCCACCGTTTGAAATCGGGCCATGTATTTTGAGTTTAGGCCTTATTGGCCCACTGTAATTTGGACCCTATTTTTCTATTTGTTTATTTTTTATTTGTTTACTAAGAGCCTTTTAGACCCGTGCCAAAATCGGGTATTACAGCTGCCCCTCTTTACTCGTTATCGTGTGACAGGAATAGAGCAAAGACTTCAAAATTCCTAATTTTGCCTGGTCGCGCTGGATCTTGGTACTCTTCTTCTTCAAGTAGCCTCATTCTCTCATGCTACATCTTCAGAAGTGTAGGAATTTGGTACTTTAATCCACTCCACTGCAACTTCAGGGTGATAGGATTATCGGCTTTAATCTGCTCCACTGCAACTTCAGGGAGATAAAATTTGCCATCTTCAGTCTGCCTCACTGCAACTTCAGGAGGATAAGACTTGCTTATTTGGTCTGCTCCACTGCAACTTCAGGGAGATAAGACTAGATGCGATCTGCTCTCTGCAACTTCAGAGAGATAAGATCTAAGGTTTTGATCCGCTCCACTGCAACTTCAGGGAGATAGGATTATCGGCTTTAATCTGCTCCACTGCAACTTTAGGGAGATAAGATTTGCCATCTTCAGTCTGCCTCATTGCAACTTCAGGAGGATAAGACCTGCTTACTTAGTCTGCTCCACTACAACTTCAGGGAGATAAGACTAGATGCGATCTGCTCTCTGCAACTTCAGAGAGATAAGATCTAAGGTTTTAATCCGCTCCACTGCAACTTCAGGGAGATAGGATTATCGGCTTTAATGTACTTCACTATAACCACAGGGAGGTAAAATCTGCCATCTTCGATCTACTCCGCTACTGCTTAGGGAGATAAGATCTGAAATCTTCAATCTATTCCACTGTTGTCCAGGGAAGTAGAATTATTAGCTTCAATGTACTCCACTGTAACCACAAGGAGGTAAAATCTGTCATCTTCGATCTGCTCCACTGTCAATACAGGAAGGCAAGATCTGCTATCTTTAACCTGCTCCACTACAACTGAGGAAGGCAAGGCTTTGTTTTCGATCTGCTTCGCTGTCGATGCAGGAAGGCAAGATCTGCTATCTTCACTGATCTGTTCTCTGGGGAACATGACCTGTATAATAAACCTAATTATGCCTAATGATTAGGATGGCATGATCAAAATGCATCAAATGCTCCTAACTAGACATGTGTGAATGATGTTTGCATGAATGCAAAATTTTATTTTATTTTTTTTCGAGAATGATCCTGCTTGGGTTGTCATTACTCGAAGTTTATTAAGGCTTTGTGACTGACGTGCTACAACGCCTTCTTGCTTGACTGGCTTTTCTGAAGAAACATTTAGCCTGGTTGCCCCTCACTGTGAACCTCCAAGTTTAATCCATTAGGGCGCAAAAAAATCATACCATCGCTCTCCCACTGTAACCCAAGGGTATATGGCTTTTCTTATATCCTCTCCTATAACAATTCAAGGATACAAGATCTAAATCTTTTTGGTCTCTTACACCATTCCCAGGGTGTCATACCAAAGGCTCATGTGCAAATGAAGGCTCTCTTCCCCGAGGTAACCTCTTTCTATTGCCTGGTGATCATTACTTGCTTGTTGATTTAAGCTCTATCATCAACACGACATCTTATTATTTTGTTCAACCAATGTTTTTGTCAACAAAATCCAAAGAGAAAGTCCTAGTTTAGACTCTTCCTTTCCAAATTTCCAACCTTTAAACTTGGTGCGTTCTAAATAATAGTCTCGTTTCAGGCTCCTGTATTATTTAGAAACTTCTAGAGTAATATGCAAAACTTCCCTTGTGAAAGTTTTATTAGTCCATTAATCATTATTCCAATGCAACATGCTTGCAAAAAGGTCATAACAATGGATAAGAATAAAATTAGTTCTGAGCATAACTTGAAACGAATAAATTATCAAAAATAGTAAAGAAGGATAACAAAGAAATTTATTGGGAATGTGTATCTTGGAAAAGAATGAAGTATTCCAAGAACAACAAATTCAAAATAAATAGTATGGAGACGAGGTGTCCCAGATATCGCAGCTTGAACTTCTCTGTACAAACTTCCTGAAGACCATTCTGAGTTTGACATGTGTTTAGGAGATTTACATTACTTTGTCGATGCCCCAAGATGTCGCATTTCCTGCTGACTAAGGCATAGCAAGATCACAGCATGCCCCATTCTAATCAACATTTGAGCTGCCCATTCTGATCAATATTTGAGCCGCCCTTTTCGGGTTTTCAACTCAAATCCCCTTTGGTCTCTGCGGGTTTTCACCTTAGCCTCTCCATTTTACTTTTCCATTTTTTATTTTTCACTTTTTCATTTTGTCATTTTCTTTTTCTTTTTTTTTCGCCTCAAAGTGTCCTTTGCGGGTTTCTTACTTTAGTCATCTCCTTCCTTAAGCGGAGTATTTCCTGACTGAATCTGAGTTTCAGAACTTTGTAGGTTTTATCATCCATCTCACTCAAAATTAAAGCTCATTTGAAAAAAAACCTTCTCTATAACATAAGCTTCTTCCTAATCTATTTCCCTCCAAAATATTTTTTTTAGAGGGAGGATCTTCAACATTAGGTCACCCTCGTGGAATTCTCTGGGATGAACCTTTTGTTAGCTCGCATTATTTTCTTCTGGCGCATTTGACCATGATGGATAACTTTGAATATTCCTCTTCAATCAGAATTGGATCCAAAAACTTAGAGAAAGAATCTTGTCTTCAATAGGCAAAAACTGCGATAGGCCTAAGAGAAAGGCAAAGCCCCGACAGAGACAAGCCCTGGTCATCCTTTTTTATCAGAATCAATGTCATTCCAGATAAGGTTTTCACATAAAAATCTTCCACTTTCATTTGTATGCGAAAGATCTTCTTTGGTATCAGGTTTCTCTCGTAGAGCATTTTGGGCAAAATTTAACTATGACGAAAAAAACTTTAAATCTTCCTCTTTAATACGAAGAAATGGAAACTTGACTTTAACGGGCGAAACTATGATGAGCCAAAGAAGAAGGCATTGCCCCAACAAAGAATTCTAACTGCATTGTTCATGTTGTTTATCTTGAACATACTGTAAATTTTTGATGTTGTACTATTGTTCAGATTACAATGACAATGCTTAACCTGGGCATATCCTGGTATGGCTATGTGAGGACATCTTTGAACTCTTGAGGTAACTCAACAAGATCTTGTTTTGTTTCTCCGGTTATGCACATTCCTTTAAGGTCACAATCTCCACTGTCTCCTCAGGAAGTAAAATTTTCTTCCTGCTCTACCATCCTCAACAAGTCCGGAGATAGGCTACAATCTATGTCATTTTCAAAGTCATGAGATCCCCCTAAACACATGCCTCGCTCAAAAATAAAATCCTGAGTCTGTCGCAGCGTCACTCACGTCATTGATATCTGGGGACCCATAGTAAGTGCAAAAGAATATACAAAAGAATGTGTGAATTTATGAATGATTATCTGTACAATAATTATGAATGAAAGAATGATGTGGAAGAAAATCCAAAAGAATGAAAGAATAATTACTTGCAAATAATGAAAGAATATTGACTCAAAAATAAATGCAAAGATGTATTTTATTAGAATAATGATGTTCAGACATGAGCCTATTTCACAAAGAAATTTCTATCATTTTTAGGCTAAAAACAACAAAAATGTTCTGAACATTACTCAAAATAAGCTCTAAAAACTACAGAGATTTTTTCCGCAGTCCAATTATTTAGAACACCTTTAAGTTGATAAGGTCGAATATCTAATAAGGACTCTTCTTAGTTGTCTTCATGCACGGCATTGATGTGAACGCTTCTTAACCCTTCTTCATACATTGCATTCACCTCATCATCGATATGATTGGGTAGTAGATTTTCTGCATTGGATGAACCATCAAATTTGACAACGCCTATATTGACGAGTCTTTCAACTAGCTTTTTGAAGGCAATGCAATTCTCTACTGAGTGCCCCATAATTCCAGCATGATAATCACATTGCGTATTTGTATCATACCATTTAGGGTACGGAGGTTGTAGGGGTTTTGAGTAGAAGGGTGCAACAATGTGCGCATCGAATAAGCTTTAATACAGCTCCTTATACGCCATCGGAATTTGTGTGAACTGGAGCTTCTCAGTACCTGGTTTCCCACCAGATTCGTGCTTTAAAGGGCTTTGATGTCTGGTAGTTTCTGTCTTTGGCCGGCCCACAGTGATTGGTTTTGAGTGGCTCTTATTATATCTACCTGCATTATCCCATTTATTCCCCTTTTTCCTTGGGGCCTTTGTAGTATCTAGGTACTCCACCATCGACTGTTGCATTTCTGCTGGTTTAATAAGAGCAACAGGAAAATTGGATCCTAGGCCTGTCAAGCAATTCACTGGTGTTGATGAACCAGTCTGATAATGTTGGGATCTGACAGCTAAGAATCCCCCTTGTGGACGCCCATCTGGCTGGACCTGGACATTTATCGGAGTACCACCTAGAGAATCCTCATTATCAACCCCAAGGTAGACCACCGATTTTTCCACCTCTTCTAACTCTCCAGCTAGCAATCGGTTAAACTGGCTCATCATGGTTCTCTGTAATTCTAGCATCTGATTCCTCATTTCTTGTTGAAATTCAATCAATTACTCTTGCATCTGTATTTGTATTTGCTCTATCCTCTCCAATCTTTGGTCCATGCCTTCTGACTTTGCTCAGGTACTATAACGGTGTTTGTAAGTTGGTAGGTTTCCAGGTTAGGAGTGATTTAAATTAATTAGAATCTTTTAATATTTTTTAAATGCATATGAAGTGATGCAATGCATGAATGCAAAAAAAACATCAATTTGTATTCAATTCCATTTAAGAAAACTTTACTAGAAATTAAATTTCTTTACATAAAGTGAATTACAAATAAGACTTTGCCCTAGTACCCAGAACTCTAATCTTTCTAAGTAACAAAGCTAATTCTTGCCCCCGATCCGATTCTAATTCATACTTCACACTCAACATATCAGCCTGTACTGCTAAAGTCTGTATGTGATCAGCTACTTCTCGATTCTGGACCACGGCTTCTTCCATAAGATGATTTCTGTTTCTGACTTAACTCTGAAAGTAGCAGAGCTGTTCATTATTACGACTTTCATTTGCTTTCAAGTGCTTGATCTGGATCTCACCATTTTGCAGCGTCATTTCTAGCTCTTCGATTCTTTTCTTTATTTCTTCAATCTTGCTCAAGCTTGCTTTCAACTCCATTGCAGAATTTCGAGTTCGATACTGACAAAGAGATCCTTCCAACACGATCACCCTATCCTTTAACTCGCCCTTTTCCTTTTGGCTTTCTGACAAACTCTTTTCTAAAGCTTCGTTTCATCTCTGCATCTCTTAGAATTTCTGTTCCCATCTATCGGCTTTGTCCTTTTCTTCTCGGATTTTTGCTCGCCACTGTTCTGAAGTCTTTCCCAGCCCAGCAGTTCTCATTGACAAACGTAACTTTTTATAATCCGTCTTCAGACTACCCAGCTCCTCATCAGCCTTGTTTTTCTCTTTCTTTAACTTCTCATTTTCAAGCTTCTGAACATCTATGTCCAATCTCAAGTTCGTCTTTTCCACCTCCATTTGCTCTATCTTTTTCTCTAAATCCGCGTTTCTTCTCTCAAAATCTTGCCTTATGATTTCCAACTCTGAAGGAATGACTCGCAAATGCTCTTCTATTGACTGGCTTTCTTCCTGATTTAACTTAGGCGTATTATCATTAATCCTTCTAGCCCACCATTGATGATACTCAGGAGTTGTCATTGAACCCACAGCTAGCCTCTTCATTCGGCGAGTTTGTTTCCATGCACTAGCCACCTCTTGAATCTTCTTTCTATAACCATTATCCTTGTACGAAAACTCACAATCAGCTATCCCTTGGGTCGCAGGTATAAATTGCATTGACCTATATTGCCTTAGCACCAATAATGGGGCATATCCAGTAGCTTCCCAAACCCCTAGTAAAGGAACCCAATCAAAACTACCACACCTATATAGGATCTCATCTTGAAGTAACCAAGGAGCTCTCCACTCAATGTCCTCCTCTCGGAGATTTTGAAGAATTGCTATCCACTTCTCCTTCGAAATGTCGTCTCTCATTGGCGTAGCGACTATCTCCTTTAGTGGTGAATAATTTTCAGAGAAAACCCGATATGAAACTTTATCCACCTTCCAAAAGTGACTGTGAAACCACGCGAGTAGAAGCTGTGCACATCCAATAAATCTATCTTCGCCCGTCTTCCAGTATGCACTCAATGACCTGAAAGTCTCTGCCAAAATTGTTGGAATCGGTGTAACTTTCTTATCTAGCCGGTCGAATAAATAAGTGATTGTTTCATCCACATACCCCAAAGCTTTAGGGAAGACAACCAAGCCGTATATACTTAAAGCAAAAACATCTAACCTTTTCCTTACATTTGGGTGTGTGAGAATTGCATCTTTCAAGCCTCTCCAAGGAACGCACTTACTATCCCCCTTTTGCTTAATTCGTGCGATAACCCACTGCTCACCCATTCCTGTTACACTCATCAGCTTCTTTGAAAAGGTTGGCACATTTACCGCTCTCGAATAGACCCTGTCCACTTGAAACTTTGAACAACGGAGTAAAGCCATATACTCCTCTATCGTAGGCACTAAATCGACCTTCCCAAACATAAAGCAGCTGTAAGCAGGTTTCCAGAATTGGGCGAGGGCTTGAAACAAATGCTTGTCTACCTTCACATCAAGCAAATAAGGCAGATCCCCATAATTATTATAAAAGAGTTGTCTAACCTCATCACTCCACTGACCCCAAATTTCCTTCAATTCTTGCAAATTGTTTTGAGTTACACTGATATGCGTAAAGTCCCATAACTCTGATATATGCCCGTCAGCCAAACTATCACCCTTTTCTTGCTGCGTTGTTTCAGACCAAGTTCGAACAGCCGCATTGTCCTCCACTTTATCAAGAAACCCTCTTTCCATAATAAGCCTTCTATCTAGCAACTGAATATAAACTGACGCCTTTTATGATAAAATGAAATGCCATGTCATGCAATCAAGATAAAACATAAAAAGTCAGTATCTCATAAAACATAAGATATAATCAAGGAATAGTAAAATTCCTAATTGGATATCTACTAGGATTTAGTATAGTTCTACCTAGGGTGGATTCCTAAGGTTCATTACATGAAGTTTGGCTTCTAGGGTAAAGGTACCCGAACCAGCAGATTCCTCAATCCTCACCCATTATAGGCTCATATGGTTCGAGTTCGGTTCAGGGGAATACATTTCCCTATGGCTGCACGGAGATGAAAATCTCACGAATACATAGGTACGGATGTATCCCGGAAGCAATCCACTACCCTACACGGAGGTGAAAACCTCACGAAGGCATAGCTTCTCACTCCCACTTAAAAGGGTAAAATTGTTCAACTCATGAAATGTATAATGCAATCAATATTTAAACCAGAAGATAATGAATGCAAAAGGATGCCATGAGTTTTTTTAAAAAAAAAATATTTTCTCGACCATAAGAAAAAAATTAATCAACTTTGTGGCTCGACTATCTTATTTTAAAAAAAGTCCCCAGCGGAGTCGCCAAGCTGTCGAAACCATTTTTTTGAAAAATAAAAGTTTTAGGTTGTCGACTTTAAAAAAATAAAAATTGGGAGTCGCCACCAATCTTTTATTAAGGTGTGATTGGGACACCTAAAAATGACTTTGGTCTACAAATTTTAGAAAAAGCGAATCCGGAGTTGGTTCACATGTATGAGGAAGGATTAGCACCCTCATTACGCCCAAAAATTGGTACCTAGTTAATTAATTAATGTCTTAATGTCGAAAATTTGAAAAACATAATCCTTAGCAAAAACTTAAAAATGTTACGTATTAAGACCCTTATCATTTTAGAGAAAGAAGATGCCACACCCAATGCGTTAGGGCACAACATTTTTATTTCCTCAAAAATGAATTAGGCTAGAATACTCGTGTAATAAAAAATTAAAAGAATATCCATTTATTCAATATTTAAGAAATCGCGGCCCAATACGTTAGGGCACAATTCCTCTAAAATCCCAAACTCGGAATATTTCCTTTATTATTTTTTAGAAAAATCTTCATTTCGAGATATCAATGCGTCACATCCAATACGTTAGGACACAACGTGTTGAATTCCCAATAATGAGTTCTTATTTTTTTGATTAAAGAGAAATGCTCGATTGTTAGATTTAACGAAGAAAATCGGAACCCAATACGTTAGGGCTCAATTCCTTGAAAATCCTAAATCGAGCATTATCTCAATTTGGACAATTTTCTATTTTTTTAAAAAAATCGAGTAAAAAATGATGTAATGTTATATTGAATGCATGTATAAATATCGCAATAAATAACAATAATAAATACGACAATTGTATAGAAATAAGATAAACAAACAAATAAATAAAATTTAAATAAAACCAATGACATGCAAAGTATCAAATAAATGAGCAAAATAAAAAATATGAAAACATAAATCAACAAACAAATAAATAAACAAAGAAACATAAAAAATGCATAATATATACATTGAAATTATGAAAATAAAATTTATAAAATTTATATAAAAATTATTTATATATATATAATACATTTATGAGAATAAAGAAAAATATACATATAGAAATTATAAAAATATGGATAGAAAGTATAATATTTATATACGTACATATATATATATATAAGTTAATAAATATAGACCATAAAGATAATGATTGCATATATATATATATATAGAAATTATAAAATATGTATAGAAAGTATAATATATATATATGTACATATATATATATAAGGTAATAAATATATAAATCATAAATATATTAACTACACATATAAACTTAAAAAAAAAGAAAAAGAAAATATTTTGAAATTAATGAATTCTAAAAAAAGACTAATTTTAAATTGTGATAAAAAAACTAGGGCAAATTCGTAAATAAATAAAGTCTGGAGGACTAAATTGAACGCGCGAATTACATAGAGGGGCTGGAAGGGCAATTTTCCCTTCTCCTCTAAAACGGCGCCGTTCAAAAGGATTAAATTGAAAATTTAAAATAAATTAAAGGACGAATTTAAAAAATAAAAAAACCTAATTGGAAATATATTAAAAGGCGGAGGGGGCTAAAAGTACAATTTACCCCTCCGCATAAAAACAAGCGGATCCTAAGGTGGATCGGGTCAAATTCGGGTTGGGTATTCAAAAACGACGCCGTTTTGGGCGTCTTGAGGCCCACCAAAACGGTACCGTTTTGGTATCGTATAAAAGTCCCCATTCCTTCAAAAAAACTTCATTTTAAAACATTTTCAAGAAAAAAACAAAAAAAATCTTTTAAAAGCTCTCTCAGTCCCTCTGCCCTCCGGCCATTAGTCGGTCACCGGCCATCGTGCCGGCCGCTGATCTCCGGCGCCGGCACCACCGTCTGCGGTGACCGAAAAGGGGTAAAATTCCCCGGTTTGACCTTTTAGTCCCCTTGAACCTAAATTCGGGCTCAAATCTCACAAAATATCAACGAAAGTGCCCCTAAGAGCAGGGAAACCTTTTGGCTTCCGGTCGTCTTTCATCGGAGACGACACCCTCAGCCATCCACGGCGATCTAGGGCTCAAAACACAGGTTGTTTCTCTGTTTTCCCTTATTTATTTTATTCGTATGTTTATAATGGTAAAAAAATAAATATAACAATAAATAAAAACTGTAAATAACAACCTTTGACTTGATTTTGCTCTCTATATTGCGAAAGTAATAGTTTTTTTTTTATTTCTGATTTCAAAATCGGATCCTTATTACAGTGTGTTTAATGGCCTTTTATAGCCATCCTCAAAATTTATGAAGAAACGAATCTGCCTATATTGATTTGATTTGCAAATCTTTCGATTTTGTTTTCCATATACTGTTTGTTTCCTTTTTTGTGTGCAGATGAAGGTCGGGGACGCTGGTGGCTTAGAGGGCATGGTTGCGGCGCTGCTGATCCTTAGAAAACCCTAGGGTTTCTTCATTTATTTTGGGTCACGTTTGTAACTGGGCCACCGTTTGAAATCGGGCCATGTATTTTGAGTTTAGGCCGTATTGGCCCACTGTAATTTGGACCCTATTTTTCTATTTGTTTATTTTTTATTTGTTTACTAAGAGCCTTTTAGACCCGTGCCAAAATCGGGTATTACATTTATTTTTTAAAGTTTTTCTAAAAAATTAATTTTAAATTTCATCTTTTTACTTTATAAAAATTTAATTGGTCATAATTTACTCCTTATATTTCATGAAAACTTAAAAAATTAATTTAATTGAGTAACAGAATGAAATATTCCTATTAAATTACTAATCTAAAAAGCAGAAAATCATTAATTTATATAAAAAATTGAAGAAAATTAATAATTTAAATGTAATAAAATAAAAAAATAAACTGAGTTTATAATTTTGGTAAAATAGGATGATTAAATATGAGTACATTAAAATAGATTAATAATTTAATAAGATGATTTGATTTAGATTACAAACTGATTTAACATTGGACCCGATTAATTTATTGCGAAATAGAGAGGAAGGAAGGGGGTCCCACCCACAAAATATGGATAAGGCTAAAGCGGAGAACATGGTACACGTGGGATGTGGCAGGTCTGTGATAGACATCCTTCTCCGACCATAGATAGTACTGGGACACTTCTTCAACGTGTACTCATCCCCCTTTTTCTCTTACATCTTTCCACGTGGCTTGGCTTTTCACCAAGACTCAACTCTTATTAATATAATTATAAAAAATTTAAAATTTATGATTAAGCAATACAAAATCTGATAATATTAATAAAATTTTGTTAATAATAATAATGAAAAAAGAGAAAATAGGAGGAGTAATATGGTTGGGGATGAAGAGTACCACTTACATCATATATTTTATTTACATCAAATTTCCCATAACCTTCATATCTACTCTTGTTTCCTCTCTCTCTTTCACTTGCCTTTGCTTCTTTTGTTTGTGTTTTAAGGAAGACAAATCTTCCTCTTTTGTTTTTCCACTGATTTTCGTGATGAAGTGCGCCACTATGACTTCCGGATTTGAACCCTCGCCGTCCAAAGACATGCCAGCGGCGGAGGAGGAAGAAGACGATTGGAGGAGTTCGTCCTCCCCCATGACCTCCTCTTCGATCGGGAGGAACAGTGATGCTGACGTGTCTGGAAGATCATCGGACGGCGACGATGAAAATGAGGTTCAAAGCTCTTATAATGGTGGTTTAAACATGATGGATTCCCTCCAACAGGTTTTGCCTATGAGGTTCGTTCATCATCATCTCCTCTCTCACTAAATGGCTCAGATCGGTGTCAAAACTAGGGATAGTTTGCTATAATTTCGATTTGAGTCCCTCTAATCCTCCTATTATTAATACTGTGAGATCTACCGCTTTAAGCGGACTCTGATAACTAAACAAATTAGGTTTTAGTAAAGTAAAATTAAATTACAAATTCCCTTCTTTTTAATAAACTAAAATTCATTTTTGAACAGGAGAGGCATCTCGAGTTTCTACAAGGGCAAATCAAGGTCTTTCACAAGCTTAGCCGATGCTTCTACAGCTTCAACGATTAAAGACATAGCAAAGCCTGAAAACGCTTACACCAGGAGGAGAAGAAATCTATTGGCAATCAACCACATATGGGACAAAAACAGGAACAATAAAAGACCCATTAGGCCCATCAGCTCAAGCAAAAGCACATTGGCTCTAGCTGTTGCAATGAGTAGCTCTGAAAGTATGTCTAGTATCAGTGAAGACTCTACTTCAACTTCAAGCCCTCGGCTTCCTCCATTATACCCACAAACCAGATCATCTTGCAATAATGATAATACCACCCCATCATCGCCGCCGTGCCGGAATCTCTCTAATTGGCGGTCTTTCTCGCTGGCTGATGTGAGGGAATATGGTACTGTTATAGGAAGCACTAATCCACACTGCGCTTCATTTCATAATGAAAACCAACTCTTGAGAAAGGGACTTTGACAATAATCTGTTGTTTAAGTGTACACGTAGCTTGATGTATATGCTTTCAGGGGGATTTAGGTTTCCTTTCGTCAAATGTGGTGGTTTTCTTTACCCGATGTAAAAAGGAAAATGTTGGCGCAAGCCTTTGTCTAATGTTATTTAATGGCAGGTACAATATGTTGATACATACAAATAAATGAAGAAAAACTAGATGGTTTCATCTATCTTGGACCATCTCATTTATGATCCTGAAACACAAGACAGCTTGAATGAAAATGGAATAAGGATTGCTCTAAAAAAATCTTACTCATTCACGATGAGCAGATAGGGGCAGTAAAGGCTAACAGGATTAGACATTTTTTGGTAATCTTATCATCAACAATTCAAGGAAGCTAAACCTTTAGCTTGAACTTGGGGACAGTTGGGTTGGGTTGGGCCTATATTAAACTTCACAAGCCTGTTTGTATTTTGTAAAAACATAGGTCCTCTAAGCTCAGCTCAAAATTGTCATTTTTTACAGTCCCTGCATTTCTAAATGCTCCAAGAGTGGATTTGAGTGAACCACAAAGAAAGTGAAATCAAGAGCATATTCATTGCAAAAGCCAAAATGCAGAAGCACATCCCAAGAGTATTTTAAGAATCAAATATGAAGTAGGTTGCCTAAACCCTATCATGATTTCAAGGATATTTTCTTTAAGCTTCGAGTAGTTGCCAAAGTTCCATAAGAGAGTGGGTTGACTACCTGCCTGCTCAACAGTTGTAATCTACAGCCACACACAGCCATCTCCCAAAAAAAACAAGATACTGCATAACTAGTTTTGGTGGCTCAGTTTTCCAGTCCCAACTTGGATAGTATAGAGTAGGGGTGTTCAGTCGGCTAACCGACCGATTAACCGATCCGAAATAACATTAACCGAATTAATTGATCTTTCAAAATTTTTAACCGTTAACCGAACCGAAATTTTTTTTAAAAAAATTAACTAAACCAATTTTTTTCGGTTAATTCGGTCGGTTAACCGAATTAACCGAAAATTATATGTTTTTTTATTTTTGGTTAAAAATTAACCGAATTAACTGAATTAACCGAATTACCCGAATTAACCGAATTACCCGAATTACTTCTCAAAAGTTGTTTTATCTTGACCCTTTCATCTAAATACAATTGATAAACATCCCTAGTCATAGTAGCTCGTGAAGGAATATAAAACATAGGACATGTCACAAACATAAATTTCTTAAAACCTTCACTTTCAACAAACTTGAAAGGTAATTCATCAGTCACAATCATTTGTGCTAATCATTTCCTACATGCTTCTTGATCAAATCTCCAAGTTGAAAGATTCCCTCCCCCCCCCCTTCAACTCCCTTTCTAGGTAAAACTAGTTGTCATTGACTAGTGTCAACAACATTACTAGGATTTTTCTTACATGAACCAATATGATATTTCAATGACCCTGTACCATTTTTTTCTTATCATAACAAAATTCCTTTTGACAATAATTACATTTAGCCTTACTTGCACCCTCACTATTAATAATCTTAGTGAAATGAGACCAAACTTTTGACCTTTAAGGAGTGGCTTTTCTTTTCCCGATAGTCCCCTTTGTTTGGCTTGAAGCTCCAACTCTCGAATTTTCAGAATCTATCGAAGTAGGAGGTATAACACTACCCTCAATAGATGTTGGTTCGGTTGACATTCTGCAAGAAAAAAAGTATATAATAAATTAAAATACATTTATAATATTAAACATATTTTGATGTTGAGTTTTAGAAAAACATAGTTGAGTTGGATTATGTTAAAAATGTGAGAGATTAATATAATCTTTTGAACCGCCACAATTTGCACACTTTAAAACACAGTTAAACAAAATATTTACACATTTTACACAACATAACATGAGCAATATATGACATTAATTAAAGCAAGAAATATACTTAAATTTTGGAATGAAATGAAATATCATTTTCAAGTAGCATCCTTAACAATTTTTCAATAACATAATAATGCTTACTTTGAGACACTGAAGCAACAATTTAATTTAATTTAGGACAGCGTAATAATACTCAATTTGAAAAATTAAATAGCAGCTTAATTTAATTTAAGACCGCATGAAAATGCTCAATTTGATACACTAAAACACCAACTTTAATTCAATTTATGACAACATGAAAATGCTCAATTTGAAACACTAAAACAGCAGCTTGATTCAATTTAAGACAGTATGCAAATGCTCAATTTGAAACACTCAAACAACAGCTTTAATTCAATTTATGACAGCATGCAAACAGAAACAATACATAGCATTAAAATCAATAAACAGCAACTCAAGGCTTTTTTAACAATGGAGTATGTATGCTAATTTTCCAGCATTTGGTCAACATATAAACTTTATAAACAGTAGCCAAATTGTAAAAAAAAATGTCAACCAAACTTCCCTTCATTTAAAAGAGCAGTTTATGGCTTTTAAATCAAGGAATTTATATGCTGAATTTTCAATATTTGGACAATGGCTCCCAGCCATAACTATGAGAATCATTTATTTTTTCAATCAAAATATTCAATAAAAATCATTTATTTTTATTTTTTTGGTTTATTAATTATGTTTTTTTGGACAGTTTGCAAATCTCAACCATGCATGAAAAGAACACTACTATTACATGAAACAATCAAAGGATTATTATATGAAGATGAAACAGGTTCGGGTTCGGGTGCGGAGATGAAAATGAAGCAGTTTGTAAATACAAATACTAGTTGATATCTATTGGGATTATGAATATCGAGCTAGTTTCATTCTTAAATCAGAATTTGCAGAAATGGAGGCTTTAGTTGGTGAAAGTACTCTTGAGCTAGTAAAAGCCTACCTCAACTCGCCGGTGATGGATGGTGACCTGGTAGACGCCGGAGTGCAGGATGGAAGGTGGCTGGCCTGGCAAAGATTTTGGGAGTTTTCAATTAGGGATTTGAAGTTGAAGGTTAGGTTTTTTTTTTTTCGTCTGTTCACTGTTGAGTTTAGACTTTTAGACTTTAGTTTTAGTTTTAGTTTTAGAATTTTATTTTTATTTATTAAATTATTTGTAATTTTTATGATTGGGTTGGGTTGGGTAATTGGGTTGGGTTGGATACTTGGGTTTGGATTGGGTTTAGGTGAATAGTGGGTCTATTTATATATTATAATTTTATTTATTAATTTTTTCCGTTAAATCAAAAAAAATCGGTTAATCGTTCGATTTCGAACAGAATCAACCGTTAACCGAAAAATAAAAAATAATTAACCGACCCCCGACCGAAAAAATTCGGTTAACCGACCGATTAACCGAATTCGGTTGGTTAACCGAATTTTTTTAGTTTTACCCAAATTTTGCACACCCCTAGTATAGAGTGGTTGTGGCCCTCATTCATCATTTCTCTTAAGTGATAAAACAGGGATTCAATAAATACCAATTCCATCAGTAGCATTATGGATCAAGCATCAGGACCAAGATGATACACCAGCTGCAAGAAAAAAAAAAGTGCTTAGCTCCCCAAATGGAGCTCCCTTGTACTGCTCCATCATATGTGTGGACAGGTTAACTGCAGCCAAAAAAGCTCCTGGAATGTCTATATAAGAGAAACAACTGTTTAAAGTCTAGTTATTGATAAATGAAAAGGTATCAAGTACAAAGCCAATTTGAACAATGATTAAACAGAACTTGAATGTGTCAGGCGTGCCTCGCATTTATCAGACATTTTACAGGCACTTAAGACAACAATCAACGAATAGCCAAAGAAGGACCAAAACAGGCCCGGCATTGTGTCGAGCAGGTAGGGCTTGTCGAGACAATGCAATATAAACCCCAGGCAAATATGGCATTGACGTCATGACGAGGAGAGTCAACATGTCATGATGTCATGATGTGTTCTCTTATTTGACAGTCACGTTTTAGACTTCAAGCAAGGCTGCTTTTTTTAGTTGGACTCTGATTACTTTAGGGATATTTTAGTCTGATTAGACCTCTAATCTTAGTCTATTTAAAGGGGTCTTGTATTCGTGTTTCAAGAAGGCAATTAAAGAAGTAATACTACAGAGTTTTTCTTTTCGAGGCAACAAGATGTAGTTGTAAATGAGTTTTAGTTAGAATTTTCATGATAGCTATGGAGAGAATTTTTCACCCCTTTTGAGAGAATTATATGAAAGTTATAGTTTTGTTTTCAGGGTTTGATAATGTACATTTAGGTTTTTTTTTATATTGTACTCTCATTTGTTTATTCATTTAGTGAAAAGTCAATGCCATCTTTGCCCATAATTTTTATCTTTTTCGGATGAATTTTTCATGTAAAATGTTTGTATGTTTAATCTTTTCTATTTATACAGATCAATCTCTAAAATACAAAAATTGAAAAATTACCACAACTCCGAAACACAATAATTTATAATTCCCTCTTCAATATAAACTTAGGGACTGTGAGGGGCGAATGACGTTTCCAACATATTGTTGTAGTTGGAAGTTAACATATGCTATTTTCATGGAAATCTACTGTGACATGGATGAATTGAATGTAATCCCTGCATCCCAATCTTGGAGTCCTCAAAGCATGTGTACGTGCCAACGTGTCAAAAGCATATCTACAATAGTACTTGGAGGTGTAACACGTCTTAATTAATTTATTTTAATATTCCTGTTACAATTTCCATCGTTAAAAAGTTTGCCTACCAAAATGTAAAAGAATAAATCAACTTATCCTCATACTTATTCTTTTTCACATTAAGTAATTTTATTATTTATATTTTTAAATGTCTTTAAATTATTAATTATATAATATTAGGTATCTTGAATTTTACACACGATTTCATCAATATATTATTTTCCTTTTACATTCTTTATGTTAACCCATCAAGATTTCAATTAAAAGTATAGAGACTTATTGTTTAGTCTTGAATATTTATCACTTAAATCTATTTCAAATTCTTTATATGCATTTAGTTTTTAGGAACCTTATTGCTGTTTTACAATTTAAATTTTTAGGTCTAATGTGAAGTTTAAGCCTAATTGATCTAAAAACTTTATTGATTGTTTATATAAATTGAAACTTGATAACATTTTTTGCTGAATCCTTGTTGACCAATGTTTATATAAACTGGAAATTATGCTTGTTTATGGCACAACCATTAGGGTCATGTATCCAAATAAAATTAGTAAAGAACTAGATTCTAATAAAATTTGAATTTTATTGATCTTTGTGTATGTATGAATTGTATTAAAGGAAAATAAGCCAAATATATTAAGAAAAACATTATAAGAAATACCCAATTTCTTAAAATAATACACTTGTATATATGGGCCTTTTAATATTTCATCTTTTAATGGAGAAAACATTTTATCATATTTACTGATAGCATTTCATGGTATTGCTATATTTGTTTGCTTAATAAAAAATCTCAATTAGTAAATACTTTTAAAGTGTATATTAACGAGGTTGAAAGAAGATTAGATAAAGAAACAAAAATAGTAATATTAGATAGAGGTGGTGATTATTACGAAAAACATATTAAATTAGTACGATGTCCGAGTCTATTTCTAAAATTCTTCAAAAGTCATGGCATATGTGCACAATATATTATACCAAGCACACCTCAACAAAATGGTGCAGTAGAAAAGCGTAATTGGACTTTAATGGATATAGTTAGGAGCTTGACAAATAATTTCTCATTACTTATGTCATTTAGGATAAATGCACTCAAAATCTTTGTATACCTATTAAATCGGATTCCTAATAAGGTAGTTCTTCTAACTCATTTTAAGTTGTGCACCGGAAAGAAACCTAGCTTAAAGCAACTACATATTTGGGGTTACCAAAAGACCGCAAGAATATATAATCCACATGTAAGAAAAATAGATTTTATATACCAAATTGTTAGAGAGAAAAAAGATAATACTAGTCCTATGAGACATTTATAAGGATTTATACAAGTAAATAAATCAATGTAATTGATCTAATTAATCCCTAAAAATATGTTATTCCTAATAATCACTAATCTAATTTATTCTATTTGTAACACTTCCCTCAAGTTAGAGTATAGATATTGATCTTATCCAACTTGTTATATAGATAATCAATTCAATTCTCATTAAATGTTTTTGTGTACAAATGATAAGCTATAAAAGCAACACATTTTAATCACATTTTTAATGTGTTTTTGGATGATTAATGATGTAAATTAGTGAATTTGATGCTCCTAATCCTTTAAATTAATGTTTCTATACTTAGGAGAGCATTTGGGATCAAAAAGACCTAAAAACAAGCCAAAACCAGATGAATAGAGTTGTTTCCAGAATCCACACAGCCTAGGCATTTCCACTTGGGCTTGCCACAAGCTCGTGTGAGCCACACGAGCTGGCCAGAAGCCCATGTGCCAGCTCGTGTCGATATCGCACCTTGCTTCCTAGATACGCGGAAAAACCCAATTTTTAGGCTTTCTGAGCATTCTAAAGTCTATAAATACCAATTAGAAGAAGACCTCAGGGGCACTAAAAGAAGATCGAAGAAAACACTCGAAGAACACCATTGGAATCAACTCGGAAGCGGATCTCCCTCAAGATCGAAGATCTCCATTTAATTTCTTTCGAAGTTTTATTGAGTTTCTTTATGTCTTGTGGTTATCCTAACTTTGAGATGTTTCTATTCAAGATTATGAGCTAAATTCCCTAGATACCTAAGGAAGATGAAACCTATGTCGAATCTTATTATTTGATTCCTAATTTACATGATAAATACTTGATTCTTGTTCTCAATTATGTATGCTTATTTCTTATTTTAATATTTCTGGAATGTTAATTCATGTTTAATGTGCTTATTTCAGTGGAGCAAAAGTCCCTGTTTAAGAGTAGATTTAGCATAATAGAGTGGAGTTGTATGCAACCCTAAAAATAGGACGACATCTATCGGATTAGAGTCAAATCTAATAGAGGAATCCATAGAACGAGTTAATGCGACAATAGGGGTTTTAATTAGAAAGAAATTTCAATTAATCAACGTAGATTCAGTTGTTCTTACTCTCGAAAGAGATATTAACATAATTTAGGGATTTCTACAGATCAAGACACAAGTGAATAAATCGTTTAATTCAAATTCATAATAATAGGTGAATTCTAGGTGGATTCTTTCCTAGGTATTGTCTATCTCATTGGTTATCTTCGATTATTTTCCTATTTCATTCTCTGTTGCATTCTTAGTTAGATTAGATTAGTAAATTTAGATTTAAAAAATTTACTTCAATTTGTCGACTAAATAATAGAAAAACGGTAATTACTAGTATTTTAGCCCTCGTGGATACGATATTCCCTACTCACCATAAATATAATATTGTTCGATAGGTGCGCTTGCCTTAGTCGTGTTTATAGTTAGTTTAGTGACCATCAAGTTTTTAGCGCCATTGCTGGGGACTAAAATATTAGGAACACTTGATTTTTATTAATTTAACCATTTATTTTATTTTATTTTATTTTATTTTTAGTTTAATTTTTACATTCTAATTTTTCTTTAATTTGTTTTTAGAAGATTCTTTTAGTGTATGACAAGAAGAAATCCGTCAGGGCCATTGTTATTTGATAGCGAAATTGAAAGCACGGCTTGTAGAAACTGTAGGGAAGCAAGGCAAAGTCAGCAAAATATAGGAGACGAGCTGAAACACCCCTAACCCGTATCCATAGCTAGAACAAGGTTACGAAGCATTATCAAAATTTACAGAACAAATACAGTTAATTCATATAATTTACTATTCATATCTGAAACAAAACATATTCAATCATATTGTCCCTTAAATGGACCCTCGAGGCCCAAATTATGCATTAGAAATAAGTCAGGACTAAACCGAGTATTTAGGGAATTTTTCGCGAAATTTCAAAATCTCCTTATGGTGCAGGGGACACATGCCTGTGTGGCCAGGCCGTGTGGCTCACACGGCCAAGTGACACACCTGTGTCTCAGGTAGTGTAGGCATTCAATGTGAGGCACACGGCCATGTTCCAGCCTGTGTCCAATTTAAGTTGCATACTGACTTAGTCAAACGGCCGACCCACCGCCCGTGTGGTAGGCTGTGTGAACATACTGGCTTGCATAATTAAGGTGCATGGTTCACACGGCCAAGTCACACGCCCGTGTGTCAGGCTGTGTGATACACATGGCTGAGACACACGCCCATGTCTCTGTCCGTGTGAAAATACCTGAGCATTCTACTTTGAAATTTTAAGATGCAGGGGACAAACGGCCGAAATACACGCCCATGTACTAGGCCGTGTGTCATACACGACTGAGACACACGCCCGTGTCTCTACCCGTGTGGACAAAATAAGGTCATTTCCAAGCCTTATTTCTCACCTACATCAACATTTTAACCCATTCACCAACCAATTCAAGACATTTAGACCAAGCCAAAACCAAGTCTTAAACTTGACATTTTACATATATAACCAATGTACCCTTAGGCTTCCCAATAGACAATTTATTATTATGTCATTATAAAACTCATACTTTCCTAGATACCAAATGCATATATATAATCATATTCATATTTCAAACATGATAATACCATATATATATATATATCAAAACATGACAATTACAAGTCATTCCAATGGCTATTTACAACCAAAACATGTGTATGCCAACATTTGACCAATTTAACCTATACATGCCATTATATCCTAATTAAAGTTTGCTATTTATACTAAAAAAAGCTACAGGATAGTGTGATCTTGCTCCAACCCGTTCCAACCTTTACGAGCTTCTGAGTACTATAAAACAGAGAAAATATAACAGAGTAAGCATTTAATGCTTAGTAAGTTCGTATAACAGAAAATTTACTTACCATTCATATTCATTTAAAATAAGCATACAAAGTACATCTAAATCAAATTAATCAATAACCTAACACATATACATCCTCAAGCAAGTTAGTCATGTATTTCAAATGCATTTCAAGTAAGTAACAAAGATGAGTTCATCATATAAACATTTCCATGTATTTTCAGGTAGATACAATTATTAATTCATTCAAGCATTATCTTAACTTATATCAGAACTTTGCCCGCTTAACCTTATAAAATAATGATGGACATCGTGTAGTACACATGAAGTGTACGAATCTGTAATTTGCCAATTCATATTCAGAAGTGTTCATAATAACACTTAAAGAGGAAGCACTTTCTCTAGCCATATAACGGGAAGCTCAAGTGAGCCATATAACGGGAAGCTTATTCAGACTTTATAATGGGAAGCTCATAAGAGCCTAACTCAGGAAGCTTATGCGAGCCAATAACAGGTAACTCCGAAGAACCATTAATGGGAAGCTTCGGATAACCATATATCACAAAGTTTAAGCGAGTCATATCGGGAAGCTCTGAAGAGCCATTAATCTAGAAGGTCACAAATAGTCATATATCGGGACACTCATAAGAGCTACAGTGTGCCCACAACACATATAGGACCACAACCGATCATGATGCTCTGAAGAGCTATTAACTGGAAGCTCACAAGAACCATATAACGAGAAGCTCAAGGGGGCTAATAACGGGATGCTCTTTCAAGCTGTGTTGTGTCCGCAACATATGCAGGACTACAACTAATATGGGAAACTTGTATCCATCGATTTTCATTTGTTCAAACAAGAAGTAACATTTATCAGGCATTATTGGATGTTTAATCAATTTCATATTCATGGAAATTATACAATTCACATATATAACATTTAATTCAAACATATAAATGTACACAATTTAGTTACATGAACTTACCTCGACACTTGTTTGTATACGAGAATCTACTAATCCGATACTTTTTGTTTTCCTCGATCCAATTTCGTATTAGATCTATCTGGACCTATACGAGTAAGTTTAATTCAATTTAATACAATTCATATTCAATCCAATCCAATTCATATTTTAGGCAAAAGTATCATTTTGCCCTATACTTTTAATTAATTTCAATTTCGTCACTAGTCTCGGAAAATAAAATTCATTCAATTTAATATTTATTCCAAGCCTAGCTGAATTTTTCATATAACAATATCAGTCCATGTATTTCACAAAAATAAAAAATTTTCCGTAAATTTTACATCTTTTCAATTTAGTCCCTAAATCACAATTTCATGAAAATTTTCTTTACAAAAGTTGTTTATCTGTCAACAACCTTTCATTTTCTACCATAAATTTCAAAATCTCAGCATACTCATCCATGGAAAAATTTTAATACTTTGATAGCTTTCCAAATTAATCCCCAAAATAGCTAAATTAGGTTATTATGATCTTAGAAATATAAACGAGACAAAAATGCTTACCCCATTAAGCTTGCTTAAATTCTTTTCTCATAGCTAGGGTTTCCATTGAAACAATTTGGGGAAGATGATGAAATAAGATGATATTTTATCTTTTAATTAATTATCATCTTTTATTATTTCCACTTTCCAATTTAATCCTTTTCTTTTCTTAAATTTCCATGGATGAATCATCATAATTATCTACTAACTCCATTTAATGGTCTAATTGTCATATAAGGACGTCAAGTTTTGAATTCCATAACTATTTGCTACCTATAGCTACTAGAACTCAACTTTTGCATTTCATGCAATTTGGTCCTTTTATCAATTAAACATGTAATCAATAAAAAAATTTTCTTAACGGAATTTTTATACGTCATTCCTATCATAATGCAGACCATGTAATACTATTAAAATAATTTTTTTCTTTCTAACTCGGATTTGTGGTCCCCAAACCACTGTTCTAATTTCACTTAAAAACGAGTTGTTACATCTCTCCCCCTTAAAAAATTTTCGTCCTCGAAAATCTTACTAGTAAAGAGGTTCGGATATTGTTTTCTTATTATTTCTTTCGGTTTCTAGGTTGCTTCTTCAATCCCATGTCGTTGCCAAAGAACTTTTACTAAAGCTACCTTTTTATTTCTTAACTCTTTCATCTCAGATGCCAGAATTTGGTTGGCTCCTCATTGTAAGTCATATCAGGCTGAATCTCAACTTCTGTCGAAGAAATAACATGAGAAGGATCTAATCGATACCTTCGCAACATAGACACGTGGAAAATGTTATGAATTTTGTCAAGCTCTGGTGGTAATGCTAATCGGTATGTAATAGGCTCAATTCTTTCAATGATCTCATATGGTTCAATGAACCGTGGGCTCAGTTTTCCTTTACGGCCAAATCGGAGAACTTTCTTCCAAGGCAATACTTTCAGGAATACCTTGTCGCCAACTCGAAATTCTTTCTCTTTTCGTTTAAGATCAGCATAAGACTTCTAACGATCAGAGGTTGCTTTCAAGCTATCCCGAATCACTTTCACATTTTCTTCAGTCTCATGGATCAAATCAGCTCTGTGTATCTTTTTCTCACTAAGCTCAGTCCAATACAACGGAGTTCTATATTTGCGACCATACAGAGCCTCATACGGTGCCATTTTAATCCTCGACTGATAACTATTATTATATGCAAATTCAACTAAAGGTAGATACTTTTCCTAGTTACCTTTGAATTCTAGCATGCAGCACTGAAACATATCTTCTAAAATCTGTATCACACGTTCAGATTGACCATTAGTTTGAGGATGGAGTACAGTACTAAAATGTAACTGCGTACCCAGAGCTTCTTGCAACTTGTTTCAGAATCAGGATGTAAATTATGCATCTCTGTCTGAAATAATGGAAACCGGCACTCTATGTAGTCTGATGATCTCAAAAACATATAACTCTACTAATTTATCCAGGGAGAAATCCATACGCACTGGAATAAAATGTGCAAACTTCGTTAAACGATCAACGATTACCCAAATAACGTCTTTCTTTTTCAAAGATAAGGGTAATCCAGATACAAAATCCATAGTAACTCTTTCCCATTTCCATTCCGGTATCATAACTGGCTATAATAATCCTGAAGGCACTTGATGTTCAGCTTTAACTTGCTGACATATCAAACATTTAGATACAAATTCAAAAATATCACGTTTCATTCCTGGCCACCAATACATCTTTTTCAAATCATTGTACATTTTGTCACTCCCCGGATGAACAGACATTATACCATTATGAGCTTTATTCAAAACCTTTTGTACAAGTTATGAATTCTTCGGTACACATACTCTGCCTCTAAATAATAGACAATCATTGGAACCAATTTGAAATTCTAAATCAGAAACCGATTCACATTATACCCGTTTAGCTCGTAATTCATCATCATTTTTCTGAGCTTTACAAACCTGTTGTAGAAATGTCGGTTTAGCTTTTAGTTCAGCTATGATTGAACCATCATCAGACAAAGACAATCGGGTATTCATTGTTTGCGAAGCAAACACTAACTTTCTACTCAGAGCATCTGCAACCACTTTTGCTTTTCCCGAATAATAATCAATTACCAAATCATAATCTTTTAATAGCTCAAGTCATCTACGTTGTCTCAAATTAAAATCTTTCTGTGACATCAGATGCTTTAAACTTTTGTGATCAGTGAAGATATGGCATTTTTCACCAAACAGATAGTGTCGCCAGATTTTCAATGTAAAGACAATAACCACTAATTCTAAGTCATGTATCAGGTAATTCTTTTCATGTGGTTTAAGCTATCTAGAAGTATGGTCTATTACTTTACCTTCTTGCATCAAAACACAGCGTAAACCATTCAACGATGCATCACTCTAAATTACAAATTCCTTATCCGATTCAGGTTGAACTAATACTGGTGCTTCAGTCAACAAGGCTTTCAACCGATCAAAACTTTTCTAGCATTTATCAGACCATTCAAACTTCACATCTTTCTGTAATAGTCGTGTCACCGGAGAAGCTATCATCGAAAACCTTTTTACAAACCTTCGATAATATCCAGCTAGTCCTAGAAAAGTACTGACTTTAGTCACATTTTTCTGTGATTTCTAGTTAACAATAGCTGAAATTTTGTTCGGGTCAACTCTAATGCCTTCTGCAGATACTATATGCCCAAGAAAACCAACTTCCCGAAGCCAAAATTCACATTTACTGAATTTGGCATACAATTGTTTCTCATGCAGAGTTTGTAGTACAATTCTCAAATAGTCAGCATGTTCATTTTCATCTCGGGAGTATACTAGAATATCATCATTAAACACCACAAGAAATCTATCCAAATATGGTCTAAAAATTATATTCATTAAATCCATAAATATCGCAGGTGCATTCGTCAAACCGAACGGCATTACAAGAAACTCATAGTACCCATATCTGGTTCTGAAAGCTATCTTTGGCACATTTGACTCTTTCACCCGTAGCTGATGATAACCAGAACGAAGATCAATTTTTGAAAATACAATGGCACCTTTCAACTGATCAAACAAGTCATCAATACGAGGAAATGGATACTTGTTCTTTATTGTGAATTTGTTAAGCTACCGGTAATCAATGCATAATCTTAACGACCCATCTTTCTTTTTAACAAATAAAACCTGTGCACCCCAAGGTGAAGAACTAAGTCGAGCAAAACCTTTTTCTGCCAAATCTTGTAACTGGGCTTTCAACTGTTTTAACTCTGTAGGGACCATTCTGTATGGTGCTATAGATATTGGTGTTGTCCCCGGAACAAGATCTATAGAAAATTCCACTTCTCTAACCAGTGGTAATCCAAGTAATTCCTCTGGGAACACATCAAGATACTCACAAACAATCGAAATTGACTTAATCTTCGACTCAGATACTTTAGTGTCTAATACATACGCAAGATAAGCATCATACCCTTTTCTAATATATTTCTGGGCTGTCACAACTGATATCACATTAGACAACTCATTCAGTTTATCAGATTCAATATAGAGCAACTCACCATTCTGACATTTTAACACAATATACTTTTGTTTACAATTTACCACTGCATAATGTTAAGTTAGTCAATCCATACCTAGAGTTACATCAAATTCATCAAATGGAAAAAACATCAAATCAGCCAAGAAACAATAACCCCGTACCATTAATGGACAATCTTTACAAACTTTATTCACCATCACATACTGGCCCAGAGGGTTTGAAACTTTAACCACGAATTTAGTGAACTCGACAGATACATTTTTAATAAACACTAAATTTGTGCAAATGTATGAATGTGTTGAACTAGGGTCAATCAAATCAATAATATCAGTATCAAGAAGAGAAAAAGTATCAGTAATAACATCGGGTGCAGAGACATCCTCACGTGCACGAATAGCGTATGTGTTTGCTAGTGCTCGGGCTTCAAATTTAATAGTTGAATCTTTTGTCGCACATCGGCTACCACTGACATTACTGGGGTGATGAGGCGGTCTACCTCTCGATGTGGGTTGTTCGGCCTTGAGGTTTGAACAATATCTTTTTTAGGCCTTTTCGGGCAGTCTCTGAGATAGTGGTTAAGAGAATCACATTTAAAGCAGGCTCCGCTTCTCATGCGGCACTCACCGAAATGTAATTTATTACAATGTTTACATCTAAGTTTGGGACTTCCGACACTTCCAGCACTTGCTACTAATGGGGCCGAAGATCTTAGATTAGAGTGTTAGTACCTCGGTCTCTCCCAGAATACCCCGTAGATGTGACGGAATGATCATGATATTTCTTCAGTTTCTTTGAAGCCGACGGTTGTAACTTTTCCATAAATCTTTTACTCGATGTCTGGCCTTCCATCTCTGCCTGTCTCTTTTCCTTAATTCTTCGACTTTATGTGCTCTTTTAGTTCCAGAATCCCAACTAATAACTTAATGTCTTCATTTAATCCCTCTTCAAACCGTTTGCACATAGCAAATTCAGTCGGGATACACTCTCTGGCATATTTGCTTAATCTGACAAATTCTCGCTCGTACTCAGATACAGTCATATTCTCCTGTTTGAGTTCTAAAAATTCTTTCATTTTCTGATCAAAGAATCTCTGGCTAATATACTTCTTTTAGAATTCTGTTTGGAAAAATTTCCATATGATCTTTTCCCTCAATACAACAGAAGTCAGGGATTCCACTACTGATAGGATGAGTCTTTTAACAGATATACGACACATTTCAAACATTCAGTCGAGGTATAAGATAATTCAACCAAAACCCTGATGGTATTTTCTAGCCAGAATTTAGCCCTTTTCCGGATCATTTTCAGTAGTAGCCCTAAATTCTTCTGCCCCATTTATGAATTTTATCTACCGGAGGTTTACCAATTCTAATAGATTCAACACCTTGTGGCATATCAGGAACCGGTTGAAGAGCAGGAGGGGAAGGTTGTTTTACAATAGGATTTGTTCTTAAGAATTTTGTCAACCATTCATTCATCATTTGGAAAAAGGCTTCTCTAGCCTCTTCCCATCGGCCCTTAGATACGGGCCTTCTACTACTTAAAACAGCCCTTTGAACTAAAGCTTGAGCATTGCTCTCAGCTTCCTCAGATTTAGCTCGGTTGGACGACATTACTATATGAAAAACATATTTAAAATGGTTAGTAGATATCACACTATCAAAAATTATATAATGGCATGTATAGCTAAACTCGTACTTGCTACATTAGTCTGAAAATCAGCTAAACCATAGCTCTGATACCAATAAAGGTAACACCCCTAACCCGTATCCATCACCAAAAAAGGGAACGAAGCATTACTAAAATTTGCAGAACAAATACAGTTAATTCATATCATTTACTATTCATATCTGAAACTAAACATATTCAATCATGTTGTCCCTCAGATGGACCCTTGAGGCCCAAATTATGCATTAGAAATAAATTGGGACTAAACCGAGAACTTAGGGAATTTTTTACGAAATTTTAAAATTTTTTTCTGTGCAGGGGACACACTCAGGCCGTGTGGGCATTCGATGTGAGGCATACGACCGTGTTCCAGCCCGTGTCTAATTTAGGTTGCATACTGACTTAGTCACACAGTCGAGCCATACGCCCATGTGCTAGGACGTGTGAGCATATTGACTTGTATAATTAAGGTGCAGGGTTCACACGGCCAAGTCACATGCCCGTGTGTATGGCCGTGTGATACACACGGCTGAGACACACGCCCGTGTCTCTGCCTGTGTGAAAATACTTGAGCATTCTATTTTGAAATTTTAAGATGCAAGGGACATACAGCCAAAATACACACCCATGACTAGGCCATTTGTCACACACGGTTGAGGCACACGCCAGTGTCTCTACCCATGTGGACAAAATAAGTTCATTTCTAAGCCTTATTTCTCACTTGCATCAACATTTTAACCCATTCACCAACCAATTCAAGAAATTTAAACCAAGCCAAAACCAAGTCTTAAACTTGACATTTTACACATATAACCAATGTACTCTTATGCTTCCCAATAGACAATTTATTATTATGTCATTATAAAACTCATACTTACCTAGATACCAAATGCATATATATAATCATATTCATACTTCAAACATGATAATACCATATATATATATATATATCAAAACATGACCATTACAAGCCATTCCAATGGCTATTTACAACCAAAACATGTGTATGCCAACATTTGACCAATTTAACCTATGCATCCCATTATATCCTAATTAAAGTTTGCTATTTATATCAAAAAGAGTTGCAGGATAGTGTGATCTTGCTCTAACCCACTCCAACCTTTACGAGCTTCCGAGTACTATAAAATAGAGAAAATATAACAAAGTAAGCATTTAATGCTTAGTAAGTTCCTATAACGGAAAATTTACTTACCATTTATATTCAGTTAAAATAAGTATACAAAGTACATCCAAATCAAATTAATCAATAACCTAACACATATACATCCTCAAGCAAGTTAGTCATGCATTTCAAATGCATTTCAAGTAAGTAACAGAGATGAGTTCATCGTATAAACATTTCCATGTATTTTCAGGTAGATACAATTATTAATTCATTCAGGCCTTATCTTAACTTATATAAGAACTTTGCTCGTTGAACCTTATGAAATAACAATGGACATCGAGTAGTACACATGAAGTGTACGAATCTATAATTCGTCAATTCATATTCAGGAGTGCTCATAAGAACACTTAAATAGGAAGCACTTTCTCGAGCCATATAACAGGAAGCTCAAGTGAGCCATATAACGGGAAGCTTATCGGGACTTTATAATGGGAAGCTCATGCGAGCCAATAACGGGTAACTCTGAAGAGCCATTAACGGGAAGCTATGAATAGCCATATATCAGAAATTTCAAGCAAGTCATATCAGGAAGCTCCAGAACGCCATTAATTGGGAAGGTCACAAAGAGCCATATATCGGAACGCTCAGAAGAGCTACAATGTGCCCACAACACATGTAAGATCACAACCGATCGGGATGCTCCGAAGAGCTATTAACGGGAAGCTCGCAAGAACCATATAACGGAAAGCTCGATAGGGCTAATAACGGGATGCTCTTTCAAGCTGTGTTGTGTCCGCAACATATACAGGACTACAACCAATACGAGAAACTTGTATCCATCAATTTTCATTTGTTCAAACGGGAATTAACATTTATCGGGCATTATTAGATATTTAATCAATTTCATATACATGGCAATTATACAATTCACGTATATAACATTTAATTGAAACATATAAATGTACAAAATTTAGTTACACGAACTTACCTCGACACTTGTTCGTATACAAGAATCTATTAATTCAATACTTTTTTGTTTTCCTCGATCCAATTCCTTACTAGATCTATCTGGATCTATAATATGACCGAATCTGGCAATGTCACATTGTAACACTCCTTACCCGTATTCAATGCCAGAATAGGGTACGAGGCATTACCAGAACACATACACTTATAAACATGTTAAACCAAGTTATAAAGTTTCATTCAAATTTAAACGCTTCAAATTTTTAACATGCTTTTATAAATCTTCACGTTATAACTTCAAAATACTATATTTGTAACAAATAGCGCTTTTGAGACCCAATACATACTCATGCAGTTCAATACTTCATTTCCATTTCATTTAATTCACGATTCTCATGTTCATGATTCAATTCAATTTCTCAATCCAATATACATTTCAACACCACAATAATTCATTTAATTCAAATCATATCATTTGCAATTTCCATTTAATTCACATACAATTCAATTTCATTAAGTTCAATACTAATAAATATTTATCGTTTAACTTAACGTCCCCTTTTTGCATCATTTTACACTTCAAGCATGAACCTAGTATTTCATTTCCTTTCCACTCCTGTTTCCTATGCATATCACACAAGATAAAAACATTACACTAACCATAGTCACAAGCTAGTCTTTTTGAAGACTAACCACGTAATAAACCATTTAAATAATTAAAGATTACAAACTTTAAACCTTACCACCCTTTTATGATCACAAGCATATTTCCATCTAGACCTTTACCATCTCAATGCATAATTTTATAAATTTAATGTGGAGTAATCCAGCCACAACTTGGCCAAAGCCTAAGCATACACACCAAACATGCTAGCCAAATAAACATATAGTATAAGCATTATAAGCATGGATAAACACCACATTTATTTATGTATCAAACTTATCAACATGAGTTAATTCATAAACTATTTCTGACATTGCTACATACCAAATCATATACCAAGTATACCACATACACATACTATGAAACTTTATTTTCTCACATGAACTTTAACACTAATAATGCACAATTATAAACATCATTTCTTATCAATCGTTTATCGATTATAATCGAGCATATGACCAATTATACACAAATAATTCATATGTTCTTACAATTTTCCTCCTCCTCCTCTCCATTCTACATCCTTAATGTGTATAACACACTTAAACAACATTAACTACAATTTCACTATTCACTCACATGTATATTTAAAGCTGTCTATTCGAGTTAGAGGCACTAAATTATTTTTACCCGGAGCTGCAGAACTCCAAATTAAGATTCGTAAATTTTCCCCAAAACTAGATTCACATATATTCTTACCATAAAATTTTCAGAATTTTTGGTTTAGCCAAATAGTATAGTTTATTCTTTAAAGTTCCACTGTTTCACTGCTTGACAGTTCTGACCTCTCATTGTACAGAATTCAGATATTGTTTCCATTTATTTCTATTGAAAATAGATTCACTGAGGATTCTAAACATATAAACTTTATCCTATAATTATTTTTGTACAATTTCTGACAATTTTCCAAAGTCGGAATATGGGATTCCAAACTCATTCTGACTCTGTCTAACTAAACTTCAAATATCTCAAAATATATAACTCTTTTGCTTGCTCTGTTTCTTTTATGTGAAAATAGACTCATTCAGTTTCAATTTCATATATTATTCAGCCTCTAATTCAATCTCTACCATTTTTGGTTCACACAACTGTTGCTATCTAAACTGTTTTATTGCTAAATGTACTCTTTCATAATTTCACTTTTTCACTTTCAATCACAATTCAATTCAAAATTCACTTTTCCATTTCTAAGTCGATATTCAATTCAATTCCACACCTATATTCATTATTCAATTACACTTAGTCAATTTCCCGATGAACACTTCGGAATAATAACAGATACTCGGTGGATTCATCACATAGCAACCACCTTATTAATCAATGATGTCCGGTGGAATCAGCACATAGCAACAACTTTACTAATCAATGATGTTCGGTTCACATAGTAGCTTGCACATAGTACTACACATGTGACCATTACCATTCGATACACGTAGTAGCCTGCACATAGTACTACACACGTGATCGAAACTATCCAGTACGCATAGTAGCCTGCACATAGGACTACACATGCGACCTATCATTCCGGTACACATAGTAGCCTGCACATAGTACTACATAAGTGACCATCACTTTCACTTTTACATAGTGGCCTACACACAATCCGTGCCACACATGTGATCATTTTTGTCACTTCATTCGTATCCATTTTTATTCCAAAGGTTCATTCGGGAATTTTTCACTTTTTCTCACATTTCTTTTTATCGATCAATTTCAATTTCTCATCTTTCTTGATTTATAACAATGCATTTAACTTATATAACCTTCACACTATTCATTCCAGTCCAAAAATCATACTTTGGCAAAATTATGTTTTTGCCCTTAAAGTTTCACAAAATTACGATTTTGCCCCTAGGCTCGTAAAATAATTTTTATTCAATTTCCTTGCATTTTAGGCCTAGATGAACCATTTTCATAACTATAGCAGTCCACAATACTCACTTATTCACACACTTGTGACATATTTTATAACAATTACAAATTAATCCTTTTAGGCATTTTCATCGAAAATTACTTAGTACAAATCGTTTATCACACTCCAAACATTCATATTCTTCCATAAAACATCAAAAATACATGCATATCATTCATGGGTAAATTTCTAAACACAAACCCTAGTTCAAAACAATGGTAAAAATAGGTAAATCTTGTTACTAGGATTTCAAAAACGTAAAAATCATTAAAAACGAGGATAGAACGGACTTACAATCGAGCTTGAAAGCTTGAAAAACCCTATCCATGGGTTCACCATGCAATTTTCGGCCTAAGGGTTGAAGATGGACAAAACTTAGCTTTTAATTTTGTTTTTAATTCATTTTAATAACTAAATGACCAAAATGCCCTTAATGAAAAACTTTCAAAACACGCCTAACCATACCCATTTTTGTCCACAAACTTAACCAATGGTCTAATGACCATATAAAGACCTCCAATTTAAAATTTCATAACAATTGGACACCTCTAACATATAGAACTCAACTTTTGCACTTTTACAATTTAGTCCTTTTGACTAAATTGAGTGCCCAAACGTCAAAATTTTCGAACGAAATTTTCACGAAATCATTTTGTGAAATCGTAGACCATAAAAATATAATGAAAATATTTTTTTCATCGAATTTGTGGTCTCGAAACAACTATTCTGACTAGCCCCAAATTCGGGCTGTTACAGGATCTGTACGAGTAAATTTAATTCAATTTAATACAATTCATGTTCAATTCAATCCAATTCATATTTTAGGCAAAAGTACCATTTTGCCCCTATACTTTTAATTAATTCCAATTTCGTCCTTAGGCTCGGAAAATGAAATTCATACAATTTAATTATTATTCCAAGCCTAGCTGAATTTTTCATATAATAATATCAGTCCATGTACTTCACAAAATCAAAATTTTCCATAAATTTTATATCTTTTCAATTTAGTCCAGTAAATCACAAATTCATGAAAACTTCTTTTACAAAAGTTGTTTATCTATCAACAACCTTTCATTTTCTACCATAAATTTCAAATTTTCAAAATACTTATCCATGGAAAAATTTTAATACTTTGTTAGCTTTGCAAATTAATCCCCAAAATAGCTAAATTAGTTTATGATGATATCATAAATATAAAAATTACTAAAAAGCGAGACAAGAATACTTACCTAATTATGCTTGCTTAAATCTTTTCTCATAGCTAGGGTTTCCATGGAAATAATTTGGGAAGATGATGAAATAAGATGATATTTTATCTTTTAATTAATTATCATCTTTTATTATTTCCACTTTCCAATTTAGTCCTTTTCTTTTCTTAAATTTCCATAGATGAATCATCATAATTATCTACTAAATCCATTTAATGGTCTAATTGTCATATAACAACCTCAAGTTTTTAGTTCCATAGCTATTTGCTACCTATAGCTACTAAAACTCAACTTTTGCATTTCATGCAATTTGGTCCTTTTATCAATTAAACATGTAATCGGTAAAATTTTTTTCTTAACGAAATTTTTATACGTCATTCCTATCATAATGCAAACCATGCAATACTATTAAAATATTTTTTTCTGACTCGAATTTGTGGTCCCGAAACTACTATTCTGATTTCACTGAAAATGAGTTGTTACACAAGCAAGAGGATATCATTGTTATTACTAAGGAGATGGGTGATAATCAAAATAATCAACTACCTCCTGCAGTTGCTGCAAATCCAGATCTTGTTCCTCGTACTATGTACGATTATGCCAAGCTCACTCTAACTAGGGCTGAATCGAGTATTGTGAGACACACTATTGCTGTAAATAATTTCGAACTAAAGCCGAACACTATTTAGATGGTACAACAATTTGTTCAGTTTGATGGTTTACAAGATGACGATCCAAATACTCATTTGGCTAATTTTCTTTAAGTCTGTGATACTTTCAAAATTAATGGTGTTACCGATGACGTCGTTCGCCTACGGTTGTTCCCTTTCTCATTGAGGAACAAAGCTAAACAATGGTTAAATTCTTTACCTCGAGGTTTCATTACCACATGGGATCAAATGACCAAGAAATTCCTACTGAAGTACTTCTCACAAGCTAAGACGGCCAAGTTGAGGAATGATATCTCTTCCTTCGTTCAGATCGACTTAGAAACCTTATATGATGCATGGGAGAGGTACAAGGATTTATTGAGAAAATGCCCTCACCATGGGTTACCTCTATGGCTACAGGTTCAGACCTTCTACAATGATTTGAACCCCTTAACTAGACAATTGATTGATATAGCAGTTGATGGAACATTTAAACGATAAAACACCCGAAGCAGCTTATGAGTTTATAGAGGAGATGGCACTGAATAATTATCAGTGTTTTTAACTTAGCCGATGAAAGCCGATGAAAGCAATCGGTGTTTTTAACTTAGATGCAGTCACCATGTTATCAAATCATGTAGAAATTTTAAATAAGAAACTTGATGGCTTATATGTTTCTACGCAGGTACATCCAGTGATGCAGTGCGATACGAATGGAAGAGGAATGAACAGTCCAAAATGTCTATCTTACGGTCCTAGCACAGAGAGCGAACAAATCAATTATATAGGTAATAATTTTAGGCTTCAAAATAACTCTTATAATAATACCTATAATGCAGGTTGGAGGAACCATCCCGATTTCTCTTGAGGTGGTCAAGGAAATCAAATAGCACAACCCCCTCCAGGCTTCCAACAATAACCTTACCAGTAAGAGCAGAAGCCAAACCTTGAGGAGATGTTAACGAAGTTTATCTTGGTGTTAGAAACCCACTTTCAAAACACTGAAGCAGCACTTAAAAATCAACAAGAATCGATTCAAAGGCTCGAGAACCAAATCGATCGACTTGCTAAGTTAATTTCAGAACGACCCCAAGGTCGTTTGTCTAGCAATACCGAAACTAACTTAAGGGAGCAACTTCATGCAATTACTGTGCGAGATGAAGAAGGGTTAGTTGAATCTAAACTAGAATAGAGGTAAGAAATTGTGGTAAGTAACGGTAAGGTTAAGGTAAACCAGAATGAGCAAAAGCCAGTTGCTATAGAATATAAACCTTGAGTGTCATATTCTAATGCGACGAAAAGAGACCACACGAATGATCAATTTGGTAAATTTCTTAAAATTCTGAAAAAATTACATATTAACTTACCGTTTGTTAAAACTCTTTCGTAGATGCCCAATTCTGTTAAATTTTTAAAGGAGTTTTTGACAAACAAAAGGAAGTTAGATGATTCATCTACTATGGAGCTAAATGCAGTTTGCTCGGCCATATTGCAAAATAAACTACCCAACAAATTAAAAGATCTAGGGAGTTTTACTATTCCTTGTTTAATTGATAGTTTGAATATTAATAATGCTTTGCCTGATTTAGGGGCTAGTATTAATGTCATGAACTATAAAATGCTTAAACAATTAGGTCTTGGGAAACCCAAACAAACTAGGATGAGAATTCAATTAGTAGATAGAACCATTAAATTTCCTAGGGGTATTGTTTAAGATGTTCTTGTAAAAATTGATAAATTCATACTCTCAGTTGATTTTGTTGTTTTAGACATGGATGAGGATAGTGATGTACCTTTGATTCTAGGTCGACCATTTTTAGCAACTACTAGAACTATAATTGATGTTGGTACGGGTGAATTAGTACTTCATGTTGGTGACGAAACAAGTACTCTTCAAGCTCGTGATTCTGTTAAGACATCTAATGATCGAGATGATTTTACAAGTTCTGTTAATATGAGTAATCATGTGGCTCAACCTTCTTTGCAGGAAATCCCTTAGAAAAACGTAATGGAGACATGTTTCAGTCAACACAATAGAACGCCTCATGAAGAACAAATGTTACGAATCGATGAACTAAATGAATGGCGAACACATGTCAAGGAGAAACCAAAAAAGCACGATGAAGAATGAAAGAGACGCTATGATGAGCATGTGGATGGAATGAACCAATTTAAGGTTGGGGACAAGGTATTGCTAGATAAAACGGATCCTCAAATTGCCACTTCAGAGCTTGATGCAAACGGATCAAATCTCTTTACGGTACTGAATGTCTTTTCATACGGTACAGTCGAGGTAACTCATTCTGAATTTGGCACATTTATGGTAAATAGTACTTGACTTAAACCTTATTTTTATAATAGAATTGATAACGAGAAAGAGGAGTTTCAACTCCGTGAACCACTATAACTGTGCGAATATGAGGCAAGTCGAGCTTAGACTTTAAATAATCATTTCTTGAGAGGCAACCCGAATGTTTAACTTTTGCTAATTCTTTTAATTCCATTGCATTCTAATTTAAAATATTTAAAAAAAAGTGTTTTTTCCCCCACACGGCCTGGACACACAGGCGTGTGGAACACACGGCCTGGACACATGGGCGTGTCCCAAGCCGTGTGCATAAAAGGGCATTCGACAATGAGTTACACGACCTGGCGACATGGCCATGTGACCCACACAGCCTGGACACACGAGCGTGTCCTTGGCCTGTGGATACTAGGACTTAAATTTTCAAAACTTCAACGGTTACATGGCCTAAAATGACACACATGGCCTAGAGACATGGCCGTGTGAAACCTCGAGCTAATTTTTTCAATTTTTTTTCCAAGTTAGAGAGTTACACAGGCAGGAGACACAGCCGTATGAGAGACATAGCCAAGCCACATGGGTGTGTGGGATCTCACATGGGCGTGGGAGAAGAGAAGGAGATCACACACGGTCGAGCCACATGGGCATGGAAGAAGCGAAGAAAATCACACACGACCGTGTGAAAACTGGGCTTAATTTTTAATTGTACACGGGCTGAAAACACCCCACACGCCTATGTGGCCCAAACTCTAAAATTTCTTTCTCAATTTGTCTTTTTCTTCTGCCCTAAACAAGCCACCCTTTTTCCACCCACGCATGACACCGCCTCCCACACGCAACCCCCCGTCGTCACTCTGGCCACCATCTTCTGTCGGTCTTCCACTTTTAACCTTATTTTGCTTTATTTTGATTTTATTTTTACTTATTTTTTTCATTATTATTTGTTATTTTATTTGTTATAATTATTTTTATCTGTTTTCTTTTTTTTCTTATTTGTTTTATTTTTCTTATGCTTAGATTTTAATTTAATTTTAATTTATTTATGCTATTTCTATTTTTTAGTATTTTTACTATTATTCTTACAATTACCTTTAATTTTATTGGTCTCATTGAGTTTATTTCTTTTCTTTTTGTTTTTGTTTTTAGTTCCTTTATTTTTATTTTCTTGGACTTATTTCATTTATTATCTTTTGAAATATGTTTTTATTTTTATTTTTATTTTTATGATTGTTTCTAATTGAGTTTTAACCTCTTAATCTTCTTCACTATTTGTGTTTATTTTCTTATTAGTTTGCTCGACATTATGCAATACGTCTAGATTTGTCTATAATTTCGGTTTTTACCATTCTGGCAATTTCATCCAATATTCAGGGCAGTTTCAGTTTTCTCCCTCTCTTATGATATTCTATTTATACTGTGATTATATCTGTTTGTACATTGAGGACAATGTACATCTTAAGTGTGGGGAGGTTATTTATATAACTATTAGAAAATCCTTGAATTATGTCTCGTATTTAAGTAATTTTCTCATACTTCCATCAGAATGAAGTTTTTTTTATTTGAAATTTTTGTTGATTTGTTTTAGATTAATTTGCCTATAATTGTGTATTGGTTGATTTAAACTTGAAGACATGAGAGAATCAATAATGATAAGCTATTTTTCAAAAATTAAAATTTTTAAGTTGTTTCTCTAAATTGAAGTATTATCTTGAAGTTTGATCTTGAAGTTTGAGATTTGCAAGATTGACATCAAAAACCATGATTTTTTGTGAGATTTTGAGCCTTTAGAGCATACATTTTTTTTCTTCATTCTAGTATTGGTTATGAGTGTGTCAATTTGATTTGTTATTATAGAACTTGCATCGATTATACATGTCGAGACTATACCTTTGATTTGATATACTGAGATGATAAGGCACTTAGGTTTTAACCTACTTACTCCATAAAAAGCCTACCTTTTTAATTAATCCTTAGTGAACTCCATTGAGCCTAACACACCGTTTCTTAATTTACCCATTAATGTTAACTCATAACTCTTTTTTTGTTCATTGAGAATTTTTCTCGTTTTATTGACTCCCTTTTTGTCGTGATTTGATTTGGTTAGTTGTCTAACTATGCTCTTTTGTTTAATTTGTTGAATTATTTCTTATTGTAAAAAAACAAAAAGAGAAAAAAATCGAAAAAAAACACACACATATATTATTATTTTAGTCCTATGATTGAGTTTGAACAGTTAAATTCATATTTTGAGAAGAAGCTCATTTTCTTATTCTTAAATAGTTCTTGATTTATGCACTTGTTTTTGATTCATCATTTGTTATTTTTCTAGTTTGGTAATGTATCAATTCGATCTTGATTTTAACCGTCTTTTTTGGCCTTTCTCCACACCCTTAACCTAAGCTCCATTATAACCTCTTAAAGACCTTTTGATTTGTGTATCATATCATTTTATAGTGGTGGAGATTTAATTTTCATGCAAACCTATGGTAATGACTTTTCATGTTTGACTATTGAATGCTTATTCTTGAACCTTAAACACTTTGAATGATTTGAGCGAATCTTTAGTGAGAGTGTTGATTCGTGTTGATTTTGAGTTAAAGGTAACTACTTCAATAAGGGGAGACACCTATGTTTTCGTATTTAAAAATGTTAGCTTGGATTGTTTGAGACTTTAGTGCTCTTTTAGTTGAATTTTCAATGCATAACTATTTGTGAATTATTTTGTGACATTATTGATGGGAATTACAAGTTGAGAAATGTTAATTTTAATGTGAGTTGAGGATTTTGCTTGAGGATAAGCAAACGCTTAAGTGTGGCGATATTTGATAAATTGTAAAAGTAACATATTTTAATCTCATTCTTAATGCATTTTTGGATGATTAATGATGTAAATTAGTGAATTTGATGGTCATAATCCTTTAAATTCATGTTTCTATACTTAGGAGAGCATTTGGGAGCGAAAGGAGTGAAAAACGAGCCAAAATCAGACGAATAGAGTTGTTTCCAGGATCCACATGGCTTGGGCATTCCATATAGGCTTGCCACATGCCCGTGTGAGCCACACGGGCTGGCCACACGCCCATGTGCCAACCCGTGTCGATATTGCACCCTGCTTCCCAAATATGCAGAAAAACCCAATTTTTAGGCTTTTTGAGCATTCTAAAGTCTATAAATTAGAAGAAGACCTAAGTGGGCACTTAGAGAAGATAGAAGAAAACACTCGAAGATCGCCATCAGAATAAACTCAGAAGCGGATCTCCCTTAAGATCAAAGATCTCCATTTAATTTCTTTCAAAGTTTTATTGAGTTTCTTTATATCTTGTGGTTATCCTAAATTTGAGATGTTTCTATTCAGGATTATGAACTAAATTCTCTAGAGACCTAGAGAAAATGAAACCTATGATGAATCTTATTATTTGATTCCTGATTTACATGATTAATACTTGATTCTTGTTCTCAATTATGTATGCTTATTTCTTATTTTAATATTTCTGAAATATTAATTCATGTTTAATGTGCTTATTTCAATGGGGCAAAAGTTCTTGTTTAAGAGTAGATCTAGCATAATTGAGTGGAGTTGTATGCAACCCTAGAAATAGGACGACATAAATCTACGGGATTAGAGTCAAATCTAATAGGGGAGTTCATAGAATGAGTTAATGCGACAATAGGGGTTTTAATTAGAAAGAGATTTCAATTAATCAACTTAGAGTCAATTGTTCTTACTCTCGAAAGAGATATTAACATAATTTAGGGATTTCTACGGATCAAGACGCAAGTGAATAAATCGTTTAATTCAGATTCATAATAATAGGTGAAGTCTAGGTTGATCCTTTCCTGGGTATTGTCTATCTCATTGGTTATCTTCGATTATTTTCCTTTTTCATTCTCTGTTGTGTTCTTAGTTAGATTAGATTAGTAAATTTAGATTAAAAACAATTACTCCAATTTGTTGGCTAAATAATAGAAATTGGTAATTACTAGTACTTTTAGTCCTCGTGGATACGATATTCCCTACTCACCATAACTATATTATTGTTCGATAGGTGCGCTTGCCTTAGTCGTATTTATAGTTAGTTTAGTGGCCATCAACAAATCATCAAGTTGTTATCATATTTTTACATAGTTGGTGGAGATTAAATTCTCAAGAATATTTTCACGAATGAAGTGACAATCAATCTCAATATGTTTGATTCTCTAGTGATAGGCTAGATTTGATGCAATATAAAGAGCAACTTAATTATCACATAAAAGTTTTGCTGAATTTGATGAATGCTCCTTATCTTCTCGTCACCCATCCATATCATCATAACATCTCTATACATCCACTTGATTCAACCTAAGCTTGTTGCCTAAGTTATAGCCTTACAAGCACAAGAATGTACAAACATATGGCAATAGGCAATACAAGATCAACAAACTGAAAATTGAAAACCCCAATTTATTTTTTGGAATAACCCCCTAAATCCTAAACATATTTTAGCAAGCAATAGACATTACAAGCACAAGAATGTACAAACATGGTAAGTTGTAAAATGTAATGTAACATATGCAAAACAAGAAAAACAATAAGATGGTAAAATATTAAAATAATACGCACTCCAAAATTCTGTCTTTGATTGGTGAAACAAACAAAATCTTTCTATAGTTATTGATCAAGCTTAAGCCTTTCAACAATAGAGGATAGACTTACGGTGAATGCTTTAAAATGGTAAAATATTTCATCAAGGCAAAAGTATAGGGGAGAACGGAAAAGGATAGAAGAGAGACTTATAGTGAGAGACGTTAAAGGCCTTACGACCTTTAATAGCATCGATGACTGTTAAAAGTGAAGAGAACAATAAGGCGATGAAAAAACAAGGCAGAAAGGTAAGCAACATACTAAGGGTCAGTTCTTCATTGCTTAAAAAAAGCACTTCTGACTTCAAAAGCACTTTTGGAAGAAAAGCTGTACAGAATAAGCTGCTTTTGGCTGAAATTTTTATCTTTTTAGAAGTGCTTTTCAGAAGAACTTCTGAAAAGGAGAAGCTAAAAATTTTAGCTTTTCCTCTCCCAAAAGCACTTTTGGTGCTTAATTACTTTTTCACCCTTTCAATAACATAGTATTTTCCTTTTTTTTCTTGGTGCTTAATTACAAATGTGTTAAAATTATTAATTAAAAATAAAAAAATATTTTTTAAAATACTAATTACAAATATTTAATGGTTATATTTAAATATTTAAAATATAGTTTATATTCTAATTAAATTTTATAAATAATTAATATTTATTGCTTAAAATATTTAAAATTTATATTTCATATATTAAAATATTAACAACAAGTTATAATAATTTTTTATATTCTTACTAAAATATAATAATATTAACTAATTTAAATATTATTTAAATGCATATTTGTTACTTGATAATAGACTGTCCATGGGTAGGGCGGAAAAAATTTCACTGACTCTTAGGCCGGGCCCACCCTACCAAATATGGGCTGAATTTTGCCCAGCCCGACCGAAAAAAATAATAAGTCCGAGGCAGCCCACCCGCCCGATTTTTAATAAACATAAAAAATATTTTAAAATAAAAAATTAAAAAATAAATTTTAAAGTATTTTAAAATTAAAATTAAAATTAAAATTAAAATATATATTTATTATATTCTAAGTAGGGTAGTAGGGCAGCCCAAAAGTTGAGCCCGAGCCGGCCTATTTTTTAAACGAGCCTCGTTTTTTTACCCAAGCCCATATTTCGGGCCTATATTTTTACCCGAACCCTCCCATATTTCGGGCGGGCCGTCGGGCCGGGCCGAGCCGTTCGGCCCATGGACAGGTCTACTTGATAATAACATATCTAAAATGGACATTTTATTTCTCAAAAGCACTTTTTGACAGCAATACTAAACACTCAAATTTTATAAACATTTCAAAAGCACTTCTCAAAAGCACTTCTCAAAAGCACTTTTCCACAACACTTTTCAAAAACACTTTTCAAAAGCATTGACAAACTAGCCCTAAGTGAGAGGCTAAGAAAAGTCTACAACACTTGAAAAGTTGCATTAGATTTTAAGGTTTTTTTTTTAAATATTATTAGTACAACCAAATTACACAAATAATTACATGTTCGAGTAATCATCAATTAGAATCAAACTGATACGAGCCAAGGAGGTGACACTCAAGGGGTTGTTTTTCCTAGTGGTCCAATCACTCAAAGCAAGGCACGACAATTAAAATCAAAGATGAACGCTTTTGTCCAAGACTTTGTTGCTACAAATTTAATTCATCATGTTCGTGACGTTGACAAATACGGGAATGCAATTCAATGGACCAATCTTGGAATAGTGAAAGCCCATAAATTGGTGGATTAATCTTTTATGTATATTATTATTATTTACTTAATTCTCATTGGTTGGGACACATCACTTATGAGTTTTAAGTAATTTTATTGGTTAGTTTATTATTTATTTATTTTCTTAGATAATTTTAAAGAGTTTTATTAGGGTTCAATTACTCTTGTATTTTGCCTATAAATAGGCTTGCTTTCTACACATTGAGGGGAAAAAAAAGAGTATTTGTTTTTCTTCCAAATTTGTGTGAGGCAAATTTTTGAGAGTATAGTGATTCTTCTCTTGCTATTTAGTTTGGAGTTTGTTACTTTCGAGGGTATTTCGGAGTTACAAATATTCAAATTTCTTTCCCTTTCATCGGTGTTTCTAGAGGTTCTTCTTCTAGGGGTTTCGTAGGGAGCCGCTCAATCATTGGCGTTTTTTGTTACAAGTTAACCAAGGGTTCCATAGGGCAAATCTTTCCTTTCTTTTTCTTTTTATTATTATTATTATTATTTAACTAATTTTATTTATTCTCATTTTTATTTCTAATTTGTGTTTCTCTTGTGTCTAGATCCGGGATTCCGCATCAGTTGGTATCAGTTTCAGGCCATTCGGTGTTACTTTTGAAGCTAAAATCATATTCGAAACGAGTCAAAATACCAAAAACACTTTTCATCGGTTTCGTCGATTCTCTTTTTTTTCCTCTTATTCTTTAAAAAAATAGTAAAAAAGAAGAAGCAAAAACTGCAAAAAAGAAGAAGTAAAAAAGCGCAAAAAAAAGTGGCCTACCTTTCATACGTAGGTTTCTTCTTTTCCTATTATTATTATTATTTTTATTTTTCCCAAAATTGAATTTCATTTCCTTCTTCTTTTCTTGACTCAAGTATAATTAAAGCTTCAATTTTTGAAAATCTTAAGACACTGAACGTTTCCGATTTTTTTTTTACAATTGGGTAGAGTTTTCTTAAGTTTTCTTCTTATTAAAGCTTTTCTTTGACTCTAGAGTTAGGGATCGTTGCAGGTCTACGTTTTTTGTTTCTCTTACGTTTTCTAACACTTTGTTTCTTCTTGTGTTAGCAGATATTAAAGGCACGCACAATTCCTTTATCCGTGTAGCCTCCATTACAAATTGTCTCGTCAAGTTTATTGGCCTCTTAGAGCAATTAGGGTCTTCATTGTTTCTTTGAAGTTTTCACCTCCGTTATTTGATCTTGATTAGTAACCCGTTCCAAACATATTTACAAGTTTTGAATCATTCAGAGAGTTATTCTTTTGAGAGCTAACGAGTGAGGTTATTATTATTTTTTCTTTCTTGTTCCTATTTGTTTGATCTTTCACAGATACCATGCCGCTCACTAGATCCCAAACTAGTAAAAATGAAGAGGATGAGCAAAAAAGAGAGAACGATCCTTTGGTCGAGTTGTTACAAAAAGAGATGAAAAATTTGCAAACTCAATTCGAACATCGCATGACCCAGATGTTACAAGAGCAAAGGGAGTATCTTGATACAAAACTTACAACTTAAGAGAGATACATTGCCGATAGTTACAAGAAGTTGAAAGAAGCCTTTATAAGCCGATCAAATTCGCGTGATCGAACTTTTAAACGAAGGGAGGACCATGTTTTTTATGATGACTTTGAGTCCGAGTATGTACCTAGAGAAAGGTTGGAACGAAACAATGACACCCCCAAACCAAAATTTCCTTCTTTCTCAGGGAAGAATGATCCTGATGCTTACCTTGATTGGGAGGAAAAGATGGAAGCAGTCTTTGCTTGTTACAATTACTCGATGAGAAAAGGTAACATACTGTCGTCACGAGTTCATTGATTATGCACTAACATGGTGGAATCAATTATGTAAAAGTAGGATTCTTTATAGAGAGCAACCTGTTACTACTTGGGTTGAAATGAAGCACATCTTGCAAAAACGGTTTGTTCCACCATACTATTATCGAGAAATCCATCAAAGACTCCAACATCTTGTTCAAGGAGATAGATCTGTGGATGACTACCACAAAGAGATGGAGACTATTTAGATTAGAGCCAATCTTGTTGAAGAGGCTGAGGTGACTATGGCTAGATTCCTTGCTGGCCTAAAGCCTGAGATTGTAAATCGAGTTGAGTTACAACACTACAGGGATGTTGAAGAGATGCTTCAAACCGCACTCACCATTGAAAAGCAATTGCGAAAGAAAGGGACACCGATGGGTGCTAGTTCAGTTTCTAATCCTGCTTGGAGAGGAAATTGGCAAAAACAAGATGATAGATTGTGGAATGGGAGAGATGCATGGTTCAAGCCAAATGAGCCTAGAACTTACTCCAAAGATAGAGGTATGCCTAATTCATTTAAAGGTTCTACTTCTACTAATCGAGCTCCATCTTCTTCTTCTACTTCTCCTAGTGCCATTAAGCAGCTAAAAGATATTACCTGCTTCAAATGCCAAGGAAGGGGTCACTATGCTCGAGAATGCCCTAATAAAAAGTCATTGGTGATTCGAGAAGATGGCGAGGTTGATTTTAAGTCTGATAACGAAGATGAGATGCCTCTTTTGGAAGATACTGATGATGTGCATGCTCATGATGAGTATGAAGAATGCTTGGAGTATAGTGAGAAAGCACTTGTTGCTCGAAGGGCTTTAAATGTCCAGTTTAAAGAGGAAGGGCGCGAACAAAGAGATAACATTTTCCACACGAGATGTTTGATTGGTGGACAACCTAGTTCATTGATCATCGATAGTGAAAGTTGCACCAATGTGGTGAGTTCTTCCCTTGTTGAGAAACTTGGCCTACCTTGTGTGAAGCATCCAAGGCCATACCTGTAACACCCCTAACCCGTATCCATCGCCGAAATAGGGTTACAAGGCATTACTGAACAAAACACAACCATCTCAAAATCAATACATATATATTATACATATACATATACATTAAATATGCAAAATGTTAAACTTCTTTTCTAACCATTTTTAATAAACAAAGACATTATAATCCAACTAGTAAAGACATTACAAACTAGCAAATCTATAAGGAAATAAACCATTTTAGTATGGCTATTATATTCATATACAATACAACAAAGTACGACCTTTAAAACATTTATCTAGTTTGTACATGCCATAGTTAGAATTTAAATATTTTAAATACCGAGACAATAGACAAGATGATAAACTTGCTGACGATCCCTGAGCTTGAAGCTTGATTTTATTTTTTTTATTTTTTTGATCTATAAACAGATAGACGTAAACAAACAAAGTAAGCTTACATAGCTTAGTAAGTCAATAGCATAACTAAAATATATATAAAAGAAGAATAATATAAATTCATAATTAAACTTATTGAAATCGCAAATACGACATATATTACTATTTGAATATTTGTTACTCATAATCATCTTATTTATAATCAAATATATGTACTCGTAGAATGCTTACCAATGAATATATAAATATGTATATACAATATGAATAACAATTGTATATTTAAATACTCATCAAAAACTTACAACCTAATACTTTTATATATCATTTACATATAAACAAATGCATACATCATTATCAAATACCTAAAACCGAATGCATATACACTTCATATGTGTGTAACCGAACGCATATTTATGTACTTAACAAATTCTATAACCGAATATATATATACATACACATCAAACGAATATAACCAAATACATTTATACTTACCAAAATGCATTTATAGATTTCTCACATACATCTATCCGAATGCTAATATACCTAACAATTTCATAAAATTTAATATATATATATATATAAATCCATACTCATCAAATACATATAAACTAATGTTTATATGCTCATCAAACACAATGACCAAACGTATATACATATTCTATAAATCCATATGACTAAATCATACACATATTCGATACATGTAAACACATGATATGAATAGATTCACCGGCACAAAACCTGCTAGGCTTAAGGCCTAATTCAATACACTGGCACTTAGCATGCTAGACATAAAGTCTGAAATGTTTCACTGGCGTCAAGCCTGCTAGACTTAAAGTCTAAAATGTTTCATCAAGCGCCAAGCTCCTAGACTTAAAGTCTGAAATGTTTCACCGGCGACAAGCCTGCTAGACTTAAAGTCCAAAACATATCATCGGCATCAAGCTGCTAGGCACCGAGCCCTGAACACTCAATTTATATAAATACAAATCACTTTCAAAATGTATATGTATATAAGATTCGGTATAAAATTTAGCTCAATATATATAAATTATACCTTTAAACTACATAGGTATATAAAGTTCGATATTGAATCCAAATTTCAATAACTTAATTATACATATGATCATATACTGATATATAACTTAATACATTAAGGCCTACTATTAATATCATACATTCGAACATCTTATAGTAATCCAAGCTAACAATTTTGTACCTTCAACTCCATTCAAAAGCTTCACATGAATATAATTACATAATTGAATCTCACATAAACTTATATAATTATCACACCTAAATTCAATACATAAACATGTACATATATAAGTTTGTATATATTCGAGTCTCATACATACTTTATATAATAGTCATACCTAAATTTAACACAAAAACATATTCAATTATATTTGTATTTCCGAACTTCATATAAACTTATATAAAATTATACCCAAACTCAATACAAAAACATAAACATGTAAATATATATTTATGTGCTCATTCAATTCTATCATATACATATAAATTTCAACTCACATGTACATACCATTTCAAACCTACTTATGCAAATATAACATATATGTTTTAATCAATCCAATAGTTTGTACATATATGTACTTACATATATATATACATTCGAACCTTATATATATATATATATATATATATATATACACTATACATACCTTTCGATTAATAACCAAGAATTTATACATAAGCCATATTTATTCTTCAACTAAATTAAGAGCTTACATATATGTGTATACATATATGTATATTCAACATTAATCATATATTTATATATATACATATCATTTTACTTTGATTAAATTGAAGCTATATACTTTCAATTTGAGCTCATCCAATTACAATAGATATATATATATATATAAGTATATATATATATTAATTAATAACATTAAATTGCTAGTTGACTTACCTCGGACGGTGAAAAATCGAAACCGGACGATTATTCGACGATTTTAGCTTTCCCCCGATCTAACTCCGATTTCTTTGGTTCTTGACCTAAATATATCCAGAATGAGCTAATTTAAATATTAAAACATTCAATTTAATCCAAAAACACATAAATAGGCAAATTACCATTTTGCCCCTAATATTTTACACTTTTTGCAATTTAATCCCAATTGCATAAAACACAATTTACACAAAATCTCACAACAACATAGCTAGGCCGAATCTTCCTTGTATTCATACAAGTCCATGCATTTCATTTATTTTTCATTTTAGTCCCTCAAAAATTTATTTTTTTAATTTAGCCCTAATTACTCAAATTTACCAAAAATTCAAAGACAAAACATGTTAATCTAACACATATATTTCATAATCCATCATCAAACATCATAGAACACAATTATTCATTAATGGCATAACTCAAAATATTCATTAAAATAAAAATTCTAGCATGGGTTGGGATAGTATTCAAACAACGATCTCAAAAATATAAAATTATCAAAACCGAGCTAGAACTCACCTTGAATCAAGCTACAATGGCCGAATACCCTAGCTTTGTTTCTTTGTTTTCTTTTGTTTTGTTTCGTGATGAAGATGAAGGGAAAAAAATGATAATGGCTTTTTTTTAATGTTTATTATAACATAATAATATATTATACCTTATTATAACATATATATTATATTAATAATATAAGAAAACCATATATATCACCTAATGTCGTCCACTAACTTGGAAATGGCTTACCACATAGAACCTCCAATTTATAAAGACAAAAACAATTAAGCACTTTCATATTTAACCCTCAAATTTTCACTTTACGCGATTTAGCCATTTTCTCAAATTAAGCATACAAACAGTAAAATTATTTCACGAAACTTTCACATATATAATTTCACACATATTTAACACAGAAAATAATATTAAAATATTTTTAGACTAAGATTCGTGGTCTCGAAACCACTTTGTCCGATTAGGGTCAAAATTGGGCTGTTACAATACCGCTTGCAATGGCTGAATGATAGTGGGGAGGTAAAAGTATCTAAACAATGCTTAGTTTCATTTTCCATTGGTAGATACTCTGATAAAGTATTGTGTGATGTTGTTCCAATGCAAGCTGGGCACATATTACTTGGACGACCATGGCAGTTTGATCGACGAGTAAATCATGATGGTTTCCTTAACCAATATACCTTTGTGTTCCTTGGAAAGAAGTTTACTTTGGCTCCACTTCCTCCTCAAGAAGTCTACAATGATCAACTTAAACTTGCTAGTGAAATGGGTAAGGGAAGTGAGGTAAAATCATTGAAAAAGGCTGAGAGTAAATAGGCCCTTAGTGTTAAAAGCCAACTTAAAGGCCCAACATTGGTGAGTGATTGCACACACAAGTCACGAGATGAGAGCGTGAGTTTATTCGCTAGGTTTCGAGATATCAAATTTGCTCTTTGTACAAAATAAACATTTGTAATTATTAGGTTTAGGGAAAACTTTGTTTTGACTAACCCTAATACACATTTGCCTAGTTGTTTTGTTGATCTTTTGCAGGATTTTGAGGATGTATTTCCTTCTGAAATGCCTAAGGGATTACCTCCTTTACGAGGGATTGAACATCAAATAGACTTGGTGCCTGGGTCGAGTATTCCGAATAAACCAGTCTATCGAAGCAATCCTGAAGAAACTAAGGAGTTGCAAAGGCAAGTTGAAGATCTCTTAAAGAAAGGGTTGATTCGTGAGAGTCTAAGCCCTTGTGCGGTCCCTGTACTTCTCGTCCCAAAAAAAGATGGTTCTTGGAGAATATGTGTTGATTGTCGTGCTGTCAACAAGATTACGGTAAAGTATCGACATCCAATTCCTCGATTAGATGATATGTTGGATGAGCTTAATGGTGCATGCATTTTCTCTAAAATTGACTTAAAAAGTGGTTACCATCAAATAAGAATGAAACAAGGTGATGAATGGAAAACTACTTTTAAGACTAAGTATGGCCTGTATGAGTGGTTAGTCATGCCATTTGGCTTAACTAATGCTCCTAGCACATTCATGAGATTAATGAACCACATACTCAGACCTTTTTTAGGAAAATTTGTCGTTGTGTATTTTGATGACATACTGATTTATAGTAAAACTTTGAATGATCATGTTGGGCATGTTAAATTAGTATTGGATGTGTTAAGGCATGAACGACTCTTTGCTAATCTTGAAAAATGCACCTTTTGTATAGATAAGCTTGTTTTTTTGGGTTTTGTGATAAGTTCTACAGGAATCCATGTGGATGAGGAGAAGGTAAAGGCAATTAAAGAATGGCATATCCCTAAAACTGTTTCTGAGGTAAGGTCTTTCCTTGGGTTAGCCGGTTTCTACCGCAGGTTTATTCGTAACTTTTCCACAATTGCTTCGCCTTTGACTACACTTATTAAAAATGATGTATCTTTTCATTGGACAGATAAACAAGAATTAACATTTAATGAACTTAAAGATAAATTGTGTAATGCTCCTATTCTTGTTTTACCTAATTTTGAAAAGACCTTTGAGATTGAATGTGATGCTTCTGGTGTAGGTATAGGTGCCGTCCTCATGCAAGATAGTAAACCACTAGCCTACTTTAGTGAGAAACTTGGTGGAGCACATTTGAACTATTTAACCTATGATAAAGAGTTGTATGCCTTGGTAAGGGCATTAGAAGTTTGGCAACATTACCTTTTACCAAAGGAGTTTGTGATTCACACTGACCATGAATCACTTAAGCACTTAAAGGGACAAAGTAAGTTAAACAAGCGACATGCGAGGTGGGTTGAATTCATTGAATCTTTTCCTTATGTTATAAGGTATAAGAAATGTAAAGATAATATTGTGGCTGATGCTCTATCAAGGAGGTACACTTTACTTAGTACTTTGCATACTAAGTTATTAGGTTTTGAGTACCTCAAAGATTTATATGCCACTGATTCTGATTTTGCAAGCATTTATGACGCATGTGAACGTGGGGCATTTCACAAATTTTATAAGCATGATGGCTATCTTTTTCGAAATAATAAACTATGCTTACCAAAGTGTTCAATGCGAGAATTATTGGTTCGAGAGGCTCATAGTGGTGGTCTTATGGGTCATTTTGGAGTCACTAAGACTTATGATGTTCTACATGAGCATTTTTATTGGCCTAACATGCGAAAACTTGTTGAGAAAATTTGCTCTACTTGCATTACTTGTAAACAAGCTAAACCCACTGTGATGCCTCATGGTCTATATACTCATCTTCCTGTTCCTAGTTCACTTTGGACTGACATTTCAATGGATTTTGTAATAGGTTTACCAAGGACAAAACGTGGACGAGATAGCATCTTTGTGGTTGTGGATCGATTTTCTAAAATGGCTCATTTCATTCCATGCCATAAGACTGATGATGTAACCCATGTTGCCGATCTATTTTTCCGTGAAGTGGTGAGATTACATGGAATCCCAAGGACTATCGTTTCCGATAGAGATGCAAAATTTCTTAGTCACTTTTGGAAGGTGTTATGGGGTAAGTTAGGTACTAAACTACTTTACTCTACTACATGCCACCCTCAAACTGATGGTCAAACCGAGGTGGTAAATTGAGTTTTGGGATCTTTGCTTAGAGCCGTAATGGGTAAGAATGTTAAATCTTGGGAAGAATGGATACCCTATGTTGAGTTTGCTTATAATCATTCTGTTCATTCTTCTACAGGTTTTACTCCTTTTGAGATTGTATATGGCTTTAATCCATTTACTGCTTTAGATTTGCTTCCTTTACCTTTGAATGAGATTGCTAATTTAGATGGTGAAAGGAAAGCTGACTTAGTGAAAGAGATCCATGAGAAGGCTCGTAAAGCCATTGAGAAAAGAATGAGTCCAATGCACATCGAGCTAATAAAGGGCGAAAGCAAGTCTTGTTTGAACCTGGAGATTGGGTATGGGTGCATATGAGGAAGGAACGATTTCCTTCTAAGAGAAAGAATAAACTTGATGCACAAGGAGATGGACCATTCCAAGTACTCGAGAAAATAAATGACAATGCTTATCGCATTGATCTTCCTGGTGAGTATGGTGTTAGTGCCACTTTCAATGTTTCTGATCTTTCTCCTTTTGAATTTGATGTAGGTTCAGATTCGAGGACGAATCTTCTTGAAGAGGGGAAGAATGATACGAGCCAAGGACGTGACACTCAAGGGGTTGTTTTTCCTAGTGGTCCAATCACTCGAAGCAAGGCACGACAATTAAAATCAAAGATGAACGCTTTTGTCCAAGACTTTGTTGCTACAAATTTAATTCATCATGTTCGTGACTTTGACAAATACGGGAATGCAATTCAATGGACCAATCTTGGAATAGTGAAAGCCCATAAATTGGTGGATTAATCTTTTATGTATATTATTATTATTTACTTAATTCTCATTGGTTGGGACACATCACTTATGAGTTTTAAGTAATTTTATTGGTTAGTTTATTATTTATTTATTTTCTTAGATAATTTTAAAGAGTTTTATTAGGGTTCAATTACTCTTGTATTTTGCCTATAAATAGGCTTGCTTTCTACACATTGAGGGGAAAAAAAAGAGTATTTGTTTTTCTTCCAAATTTGTGTAAGGTAAATTTTTGAGAGTATAGTGATTCTTCTCTTGCTATTTAGTTTGGAGTTTGTTACTTTCGAGGGTATTTCGGAGTTACAAATATTCAAATTTCTTTCCCTTTCATCGGTGTTTCTAGAGGTTCTTCTTCTAGGGGTTTCGTAGGGAGCCACTCAATCATTGGCGTTTTTTGTTACAAGTTAACCAAGGGTTCCATAGGGCAAATCTTTCCTTTCTTTTTCTTATTATTATTATTATTATTATTATTATTATTATTATTTAACTAATTTTATTTATTCTCATTTTTATTTCTAATTTGTGTTTCTCTTGTGTCTAGATCCGAGATTCCGCATCACAAACTATTACAATACAAACAGATTAAGGGCTAGTTTAGCATTGCTTCTCATAAGCATTTTTGGGACAAAAAGCACTTTTGAAATAAAAGCATTGTTAAACAATATGCTTTTGAGACAAAAATAAAATACTTTACAAAAGCACTTTTTTTTTACCAACAGCAAAAACACAAATTTTTAACCTAAAAGTGCTTCTAAAAAGCAACGCTAAACTGGTCTTAAAAACAAAAATACTCAATACTAAAGTCAACTAACTAGATTAAAACCCTTGTATGACAATAGTACATGCTGGGACTTTAAAATCCACACATATAATTAGGTATGATGAGTCTCGAATTTGGGTATTTAAGTATTCAGGACCTTTATCTTTATCAATTATGCCGAGCCTTCACTATTGATTTTGGGGTTTTTATTTTATGCATTTTATTTAAAAGTACACATATATATTTATTGTTTTTAACAAATGGTTTGTTACTTTATTTTGTGTAAATTGAACTAAATTATGTTTATTTTTTGGTATTAAGTATAAATTATAATTGGTTTGCATAATATATTGGAGGTTTGTGTACGATGGATTGGGTTTAGGTTTACATATTTTAAAAGTAAAATATATATTTCAAAATCAAATTAATTTTGTTTCAATTTTTCTAAACCTACCGACCTTAATCTTTTCACTTGACTTTTTTTTTGAATCAATTTACAATTAAAATTAAAATACTCGACTCGACGAAACTAAATTCGATTTAATCTATTTGACTAGACTCCTGTACTCCCTAGTTTGGATAGTGGCAAACCAAGAAACTTTGTGATTAGGCTAAAAATTAATTAGTTAAGTATTGATTTAAAATAAATGATTGAATTGGACCAATTAAATCATTTTTTTATTTTTAATAATTATTTAAATAAACCAAAAAAAATTAACTAAAATGATTGAATATTGTTTTAGGGATTCTGAATTACTTACTACCTTCATGGTTGAGAAGGGGAGGAGGCAATGCCCCTTGGAATCACGATACTTCCTTATCAATCCTCCGTGCAATAACGTAAATGCTTTGGGAACGCAAAACTTTTGCACAGCACCTGAAACTCGTGCAAAAGCAATTTTATCAGTTGAAGCCATCTATAATCCAGTATCATGGCATGTGAAACTTCGAAAATATTCATTGACCCCATCCATTTTGCACATGCTAAATTATCTAAAATTTCTAAGAATTTCTGCAATCATCCATATCGCTTGGGATATTAGTGCTCAGTTTTATCTCTTGATTTGGTCGAGATAAAAAAGGAGCGCTTAAATTAAGTGGTACCTATTTTACTCACAAATGCTATATAAGAGTATAGGTTTAAATTCCACTAAAAAATATTTGTAGAAGCGTGCTCACTCCTTGAATCCCTTGAAACTCTTAATAGGGTCAAATATAATATTCAAAAGTTGAAGTAATAATAGAAGTAGAAAATGGAAAGAACCAAACCATTAATAATCCAAAATCTGGGAAAAGGTGTTGAAAATGGAGAAAATGTGACACCAAACATAATATTATAGGAAGAAGAAGATAATTAAGGATTTTGTGTTTCTTTAATTGAAGAATCAAAGTTGAAAAGCAAGATTTGAAATCTGGTGCTTTAGGCCACCCGGACCTCTGATTCTTGTGAATTTATAGCTACATATATTTTTCCATCTGAGTTGATAACGAAATACGGGAAGCCTTCAAGTTGCATCTGTCTTTCCTGTAGATTGACAGTTATGGGATCAAAACATCAACAGTTAGAACAGCATTTTATTGCATTATTATTAATAAAAAATAAAATAAAATATACTGAATTAGGGTTAATTGTAGTTTTGATCTTCAAACTTCAAAACATCTTAATTAAATATTTAAGAATCAATATTGTATCGATGATGGCTTTTATTAACTTTTTAAAAATATATTGATCAAATTTTCAATATATACATAGATATCTTGGATCTCACGAGTTAAAAAGAAAAGTGCCTTAAAATTTAACGATACTATTTTATTTTTAATATGTTAAATCTAAATTGTTTATGAAGCATGTAATGCAAATATTCTCTATATTTAATGCCTAGCTGGTATCTATACTAATAAAAGGACTAAATTGATATAACATCGTTATTTTATAGATTCAATTAGAAATTTGAATACTTGTGAAAAGGAGAAGAACACAAGGCAACAGGGTGGGTGGCAGGAAAGTCGAATAGAAAAGGGCGCTTTCTAGAGTCCAGATGAACTGAGTGAGGGCGTCCGAGTCACATGCTTTTGGTGGTTACATCACGCATAAAGGTAATTAAAAAATAGAAAACTGCTGATGGAGCCACGTCACACATTTGATTAAATCACCAACAGCAGATCAATGTTCCAAGTCCAATGGAAAGCAAGCAAGCTAGCTTTGCCAGAAGTAACCCCATGCCTTAACCACCCTTTTTACCTTTTTATTTATATCAATCATTTCCAATGTGACGTAAAAACTATATATGTGAAAACATATGAATATCTTTATCATGGATTATCATTTTTAGATTTCTATTTACTTTATTAACCTCTTTATTTTATTTTATTTAAAACACTCATTCGATTAATTATTTTTAAATTATATATATTCATCTGTCAATATAAGAACATAAATATAAATCCAATTTTAAAGATTTTGCAAATAAATAAAATATTAAATTTAGCCGATTGAGTCTTAACTCGTTTGTCAATATAGGAGGATGTGAACTCGAGTGTGTTGAAGCGTATTATCCTCCTATATATGGGTTGTGGAGAGATTATGGGTAGTTCTAGGCATATTACATAAAAAAGAACAGATATGATCAGAATCTATAATGAGATTGTTCAAAAATAAAATAAAAACTAAATTTATAATAATTAAGTATAAATGTTATGCGTAGGTAAATTTTAAATTATTTAAAAATTAAGTTTGAGTTTGTGTAAATATTCTACAATTTTTTTTCTAATTTAGTTTCGGTTAAATTTTGATTATACGTTAGTTGTATTTTATATTAAGTTTATTTTTATTTTAATGGATGGAATGTATATTATTTGTGATTGTATTCCTAGATTTCTTCAATAATAATAGTTAAAAAACAATAATACATATTGGCATCATGATAAATTTAGCCTTAATGTTTACATTATTTGTCAATTTAGTTCTTATTATTCTAGTTAAATTTGTCGTTAACAATGTTAAAATAGTCAAATTATATTTTTAACAAAAATACTAATTAAAACGTCAACCTTTTAACGATGTTAGCGTGATAGCTCACAGACAGTTTACGTGTACTTGACACTCCAAAAAATAATTTAAAAATATTAAAAAATTAAAAAATTGTAAAATTCCAAAAATTTAAAGTTTTAATCAAAATTTTTGTTAAAAAAGTAATTCAACTCTCTTTAAAAGATTGATAATCAAATTCAACTTTTTATACAAAATTGAGGGCCAAATTGTTTTTAAAAGTGACAAAAAATATAAAACTTAAGGGTTAAATTTATCATTTTGCCTTAAAATTCAAAATTTAACTATTTAATCAACTATTTCAATTTAACAATGGAAGTCTAATTGATATGATAGAAAAAAATCTCTTAAATTAGATGAGTAAGTACTTTTATATTCCATATTCGAGAATCGGGACTATTCATCCTTTTAATAATGTCATTTCTAAGGTTCGAACCTAAATTTTCCCTTTAAAGGTGCAATGTGCCTTACCATTATTTGTTGATAACTTTAGTTACTTTTTTCTCAAATATTATTCATAATTTTCTATTACCAAACATGACATAAAAATTACAGTGCTAGTTGGACAAGTTTAGGAAAATTAAAATTTATTAAATAACAAAAGAGAATGTAATTAGTGTACAAACACACCACCAACTAGATTCAAAATAAAGATGTTTACATTTCAAATTGGACATTGGATGCATTGGGATTTAAAAAATACACGTAATCGCAATCAAAGCTGAAAAGAGTAAACTTAAAATGTGTGAGAAGTAGAGGGAGTGAAAGCAAAAGTAGAGGGATGCACAAGGGTGGAAGAGGGGAATAATATAATTAATTAATTAGGCCTTTCTTGATGTAGTTTTAAGCACGACATCATCATGATTAAGAGGAAATAAAAAAAAAAAAAAAACAAAGAAACCCAGCTCCTACATCACTAATATTAACCTAGCAGCTACCTTTTCATCTAAAATAAAAATAAACTCTAAAATCTCGATCTTCCCTTCTTTTATAAACTTCCAATTTTATTTTTAGCCCGCTGCACAGAAGAAAAAACGATAAGATTCCCCTTTTTATATGTAAAAATGATATATAAATACAATCTTGTTTAATTTTATTTTCGATCTCTGTAATTTCGCCCTGATTGGAGAAGGATCACAAATCATGTCGAATTTGGGGTAAATTCGGCTTTGACATTTGGGTGTGAAGGGGAAGATACTTGGAGTTAGGGGTTTAGGAAAGGTCGGTCAAACGTCCTTAGCCAGGTCTCCTGAGTTTCCCGTTTTCTTGTTGCTTCTTTCGATTTGCAAAGAAGATGCTGTATTTGAAGCAGCCAAGCTCCATTATTTGCAAAGGAGGACCGATTGTGGTTTGGCAAGAATAAGGTAAATTTCCGAATTGAGGTATGGATTTTTCTCTCAACGGAAACCAAAGGTAAATAGCGAGAAAGTTCCATCTTTAGTGCATGCTCTTCTGATAAATTCCCTGAGCCTGGGGCTCGGGGGGGAGATCTGAACCTGAAATTGAAAAATAACGACGGTGAGGAAAAAGAAGCTTACCATGGAATCCTCCGCTGCAAAATATTGCTGCGATAATATTAACAATCATGAGAGCTCCTCCCAATCTCAAACTTCTACATGTATGCAGAAATTCAGACTCTACGAAACTCGATCGGTAATTTTTTCTTTCATTTCTGTTTTTTAATTTTTTTAATTATTTATTTGTTTGCTTTGATCTCATTGTGATATCTTTAATTTTCGTTGTTATCAACTTGATTTTGATGTAATTTTACTGAAGTATATTTGTTTTGATGTTGAACTTATTTTTATTTTGGTGTTTGTGTACAGAACTTTTATATGATTGGAAGGGATAAGAGTAGAACTTATTGGAGAGTGTTAAAGATAGACCGGCTTGATCCTTCCGAACTGAACATTCGGGAAGACTCTACCACGTATACAGAGAGTGAATGCTCTGAGTTGTTGAGGCGGATACATGAAGGAAATATATCCACCGGTGGATTGAGATTCGTTACAATTTGTTATGGCATTGTTGGTATGGATGTTGAAATTATGTTATGGTTTTAGGAGACTATTAATTTTATTCAAATGTTGTTAATCTAATACGTAAAAATTGTTCCATGTTTTAGGGTTTATTAAATTTTTGGGGCCTTATTATATGCTGCTTATTACAAAAAGAAGGCAGATTGGCTCAATTCGTGGTCATAACGTATATGCGGTTTCAAAGACTGAGATGATTCCTGTCCCAAATGCAACTGTTAATTCAAGCATTGCTGACTCTAAGGATGAGAATAGGTCTTCTTCTTTTCTGTTTGCTAATTCACTTTGTTTCCATTTTTCAAACTAAGTGCCTTTTCCATTGTGCATTTTGCATTTAGTTTTTAATTCGATATTACTTGTTTTGTCTTTTATTTAGATACAAGAAGCTCTTATGCACGGTTGATCTGACAAAGGACTTCTTCTTCAGCTATTCATACCATGTTATGCTTAGTCTTCAAAAGAACTTGTGTAATAATGAACCAGGTCAGGTTCTTTATGAGACCATGTTTGTGTGGAATGAGTTCCTAACTCGAGGGATCCGCAGTCATCTCCAGAATACTTTATGGACAGTTGCATTGGTGTATGGCTTCTTTAAGCAGGTTAAGGACAGTCCTCATTTTAAGTTATCGTTAGCTAATGTTTTATTTCCTGTTGTGCATATTAATGGATTATTAGCTTCATAGTTTGACATTGGGCTACATGAATATAGGCCACACTTTCTGTATCTGGAAGGGACTTCAAACTTACGCTTATTGCAAGACGCTCCCGTCACTATGCTGGTACCAGGTAAGAAAGTTGTCCCCCATTAAAGGGCAAAAGCTTAGTTTTGGTATTGTAGAGCACTATGAGATGCAATTTAACTTGGTTATCCTTAATACCATTGTTATTTTCTGTAACATAGTTATGGGTTGAAACTGCTTGTCTGCATGTGCATACGATTATTTTTGTAGGTATCTAAAACGAGGAGTAAATGAAAAAGGCAGAGTAGCTAATGATGTTGAAACAGAGCAGATTGTCTTCGAGGATGTCCCTGATGGGCTTCCTGCAGAAGTAACTTCTGTTGTCCAGAACCGAGGCTCAATTCCGCTCTTTTGGTCACAAGAAACCTCACGATTGAATCTTAAACCAGATATCATATGTATGTGCTTATAATTGTCGGAGTACTTCAGGTGTTACTGCAGGCATTTTCTTTTGTTCAGGAAAAGGAAAACTAACCCTGTTTTCTCTTTTCCCAGTGTCAAAGAAGGACAAAAATTATGAAGCAACCAGACTTCACTTTCAAAATCTTGTCAAAAGATATGGCAACCCTATAATTATTTTAAATTTGATTAAGGTAAGTATAATTATATCACCCACTATCCCTTTTCGGCTATATGTCATCTTCATTCCAGTCTTTTTATTTTGTTTTACTATTACATAACTGCTATGTTTCTTAAAGATAATGCGTGTAGAAAATCTACAATTTTTGTTTTTTTTTTTTGGGGGGGGGGGAAGGGGCAGGCTAGTGGAGTAATTTGATGTAGCTCTATGATATCACTGATTTAATGATAAGATTCTGTATATTACTGTTTTTTTTTATGAGCAGACACAAGAGAAGAAGCCTCGAGAGTCGATTCTTCGTCAAGAGTTTGCAAATGCAATTGATGTTATAAATAAAGATTTGTCAGAGGAGAATCGGTTGAGGTTCCTTCACTGGGATCTACACAAATATTCTCGGAGGTATGCCATACGCTTGTTATTTGGTCCCTAAACTAACGCGCATTTTGCTTTCTTTCCCATTCTCTATATTCCTCTTTGCTCTTTAGCATTGGTTCATTTTTTTTTAAAGTTTGATTCCTAACCAACAGAAATAAACTTTCATTTGTTCCTTCCAGCAAAGCGACAAATGTTTTGCTACTCTTGGGCAAAGTGGCTGCATATGCATTAATGCTAACAGGTTTCTTTTATTGTCGGCTGACTTCAACCTTGAAACCTGAGGAGTGCGTGGCTTGGCCTTCTGTTGAGTATGTTTTCCACATTCAGCAACTTCGAGTTTTATATGAATTTTTTGTAAATATGGCTGTAGTCCAAAACATACTAGTGAATGTTGTGCGGGTACCCAAAAAAATCCCTTAGTTCAGAAGTCTGCATTTTTTAAAATCCCTTAAGTTAGAATTTTGAATTTGCTATATTTTAGATTCTTGCATTAAAAAAAATGGCTTTATGAATTATGGATTTCTATCTTATAGTGTAATGTAATATGGTTGAATTTTAATAAATGCCTTGTTATAAATATTGAAGATTTTTTTTTTTTTGCTATCTGCAACAAGCTGAAAATGGCATTTTGGTTCTGAAATTATGATACAGGAATATTGATGATAGTGACATGTCACACCATAAATATCTCAACAATGTTAATGAGGATGCGTACAGATTGGAGGGGAACTATTCTGGATATAATAATATTACTAATGGGAATCATTCTCTCAAGCCTCCGACATTCCAAAGAGGTGTACTTAGGACCAATTGTATAGACTGTCTGGATCGCACAAATGTTGCACAGTATGCATATGGATTGGCTGCTCTTGGACACCAGCTTCATGCTTTAGGGATTAAAGATACCCCAAAGATAGATCTGAATGATCCTTTGGCAGATAATTTAATGGGTTTTTATGAGAGAATGGGTGACACACTTGCGCACCAATATGGTGGTTCTGCAGCTCACAATAAGGTATTCCGACTTGTGATGCTACTTGCAACCATGCAGAATTTCCAAAGTTGGAACATAACGTACTTCTTTAGCCTCTAGTATCTTCGGGTTGCATTTTCCTTTTAATTGAAACTGCCAATGCCAAATATCTGTTTTAATATTTATTTTACTCAAGAACTACATTTGTGACAAATATTTGATAGAAATAAAGTTGAAAATTTCTTTTAAAACTCCTGCTCTTTCAGCCTGTCAATCCAATCTTAACTGCATTCTATGCCCCATGCTTCTCTCTTTTTGTAGGCATAATCTGAGTTCACTAAATTTGAAACTACAAAATATAAAAATCAACTAACCTTTGAGAAATTTGTGATTGTAATATCTGTACTTCAAGAAATAGATGACCAGGGAAATATTTGTTACTTAAGACACTCATTCTGATAACGTACTTCTGCTGCCTGCCAAAATACTGTCATCTCAGTTAACTTTCTTTTTTTTTATACCATGCAGATATTCCAGGAGAGAAGGGGTCAATGGAGAGCAGCAACCCAGTCACAGGAGTTCTTTAGAACACTTCAACGATATTATAGCAATGCATATATGGATGCAGAGAAACAAGATGCAATTAATGTGTAAGTTTCAGTATTGAGTTTGCATTACGTCCAGGGTAAAAATTGTTGTCTGTCTCACTTTAATACTGAGAGGTCTTGCAATATCTTGTTCTACAACTTAGATGTATATAAGTTTTTGGCCCTTTTTGGGGTAATACATCCTTGATTCTACTGCAATGGAATAGAAGACTCACATTTTTTATTTGGAGTTCAGTCAATTTGGGATTTCTCTTGTAGTTATCTCCAATTCGTTTCTTAAAGATTTGCTATTGTTAAGATCTTAAGCAATTCTTTCTGCAGATTCCTTGGGCATTTCCAGCCCCAGCCTGGTAAACCTGCTCTTTGGGAATTGGGTTCAGATCAACATTATAGGGGAAGAAATGGGGAAACCACTGTGGATGAAGATGGAAGGTAGCTTTCTAATTAAAACCTTAAGTTTCATGCCAGAGCCATAAAGTAGTGACTACAAATATCCTCCATTTGTTTTTGGGAACAACGTCTCTGTGAACATGCTTCCTGCAAGTTCTAGTTTTGAATGCTTAACTTTCTCATTAATTAGGAAATTCTGGTTATGGGTTCTGAGTTGTGACTGAAAGCCACTATGACTGGGCCATTGGGACTTGAGTGCAAAACAAACAGTTATATGATGGCATCTAGTATAGATATTTCATCATGTTTTCCCCCCTATGAAGTTAAATATATAATTTATTATTCCTGTAGGAGTTTTTCTTCTTCAAAGGCTCGTTAGGGGGTTATATTTAATTGGTTTTACATGCCTATTAAGAGTTCTACTTAAAGTTTAATTTTTCAAAAAAAAAAAAAAAAGCCCTCTCGAAAATAAAAAATAAAAATTGAGTCTTGGTACTCAGATGATTTGGTAGTGCTGTTTTCCACAGGATGCATTCTCTGTTTCTTGGTCAGATGGTCTCCAATTTGCAAAAAGAAAAGTAAATAAATGACTCTTTTTCACAGTTTCACATATCCTTGATCTGATGTAATGAATTAATACGTAGGTAATGTATGGAAATGAGGTTACTTGCATTTCATTTTCTTCTTCACTTTGTGTTTAGTCATCTGATTATTGCTGTGTATCACTTCACTTTCTATCCTTAATTTTCAGGTCATTTTTCAAAAGATCATTTTCTGATGGAAACATTCTTCGTCAAAGTATATCACCTATGCCAGCCATAAAAGATAAGCAGGAGAAATTTACCAATTCAACTTTACCCAACCGATCACAAGGAAGTAATGGCCTTTCAGAGTCATCACCTGAGATATCAACTTGTGAAAGTGATATCTCGTGTTCAAGGTTCCAGCACTTTCCAATTTCCCTTGTTGCATGTCATTTACTTCGAAATTTCATTGGTTTCTAATTGATGGCCTCAACTTTCTATTCTCCATAAACTGCTGGGATATGTATTGATTCTGCTGTGTTTCATTTGTATTGATCCTTCAACCTTTAATCTATATGGTTTGCTGAGAGAATCTTTTGTATCAATGCTTTCATAACTTCTAAGATTTGTTTAAGTATTGCTGCATGAAACAGCTGTTGGATCTGCATGTTTCATGGTTTACTGTAATTAATGGATCACCTGTAGCATGTCCTATAGATGGTTGTCCCATTAAATTTCTTGATTTACACGCATATTTTCAAATTCTTTGCGCAGGTATACACCCTCTATGCCTCGAAGACAGCTATTTGGAGATGTGCAAAGAGATCGCTATCTTGAAACTGGCCAAATTTTCTTTTCTGAACATGGGGGTGGAGTTAATTGCTCTAACTTTGTTGACCTAGACTGGCTTTCATCCTCAGGAAATTCTTGTGAAGATGAACCATTTGAGAGGTACATTTTCCTTTTCTGTATTTCCTGGATTCTCCAAAACTCGACCTTTAATGCTGCAGTAGCATTTGTTGTTCAGATTAAATAAAAAGAGCTACTAAATTGAAAAAATCAAGTGATTTATGTTATTATTAGGAACTGAACCTGTTGCCCCCCAATCCCACAGCACAGTTTCCATTCCAGATAGGCCTTAGTACCAGTCTCTTGACTACCAAAATTTGAATCTTGAAATAGTAGCCTAATGTTCCCTGAGACCGATGCTTGCACACAAAAAGGGCAATGCTCTTTAACAACTTGTTTTATAAGGCTGTACATGGAAGAAAAGGATAGAGTTCGTAATTACTATAGAACAACAGGATAAATTTTGCATGACCTATGAGAGGAAACCACGTTTCAGATATCATCATAATTATCTGCAGGTCATCACTACTTACAAGCTCTCCAGGGCTTTCATCAGAGAATATTGTCAATGGAATATTGGGAGAAACAACCCCATCCACCAGTGAATATGGATCGAGTATGAAGGTTGGTAGTTGTAATGCTGGTAGAAAGCTCTTGAATCTTACTTTGATGGTTACATTATTATATGGATTTGTCACATAAAAAATGCACTATACGAATCAAGGTTCTGTGATCAATCTAACTATAACATTTTACATCTCATAATACCGAGGCATCTCCTTGTTTGCCATAACTATATACATCCATATAGATTTTATTGTTATATTATATACGATTCTTTCATTGCGATCTCAACAAAATTTAATCTTTTTCTTTGAGAGTAAGTTGACGCCTTCTTTCTTCTATTTACGCCATTTATGTAGTGTATCATAATATCAAATTATGAGTGAATAGAAAAACATGTTAAGACCTGGGATTGAGAATACTCTTTTATCTCTTCAAAAACTGGAAATTGCAGCTGTGGCAATGCCTAACCCTTGTTATATATTTATATAGGGAATGCATCAGACAGGAATGGAGGAATTCCCCGAGAGTTTTGTGCAGTGGGTTAACTATGGACAGATGCTTTCCCATTAAAGTTTTGCTCGTTTTCCTCAAGTCAGTGACAGACATCCATGACTCCAGCGAGTCAAGCTGCCGCAGTGATGCAAGGCATTGAGTCAAAAGGGGAAGCAGAAGCAAGCAGTTGTTGTAGTAGCCCTCTTATGTAAGATAACCTCCCATGCAGTCTGATCCGGTCCAGTCCAATCCCCCCATGTATGACTACTATTCATTCCTTGAAAAAAAAAAAAAAAACCTCAGACCAGAAACTAATACTCCTACAAGAAAAAGAGTACATAGTCAAGAGTTAAAAACAAATTCTTTCGGGAGCTCATCATATCCCTCTTTAATTCATTTTATCGGTAAACGGACGTAATAGGGCTTCAGTTCCAGTTCAGTTCAGTCAATCTTGTAAATATTTTTCTTCTGCTTTTCGAAGAGCTCCAGTTCCGAGTTTTAAGGTCTTTGATTCTTTATCTCCTTTCTAAGTTCATCCATGGCCAGAGACAGAGAATACATGATAATGAAACCGACGTTGCATTTAAAAGGTAATCCGTGGGGTGGTGGGGGGAAAGAATCAGTTATAGGACTGATGTTGTCTTCATGGCGAGCTGCTAAGTTCTAGAGCTTTTGAACTTTTCGGCCTCCTGGGGTTTGTTTCCATATATATAAAAACTATTTTTTTTTTGGTATTATTATTGTTTTTGAAAACAATCTTTGTTTTGATAGTATGGTTTTGGTTGGAAAACCATCTACATCATCTAGGCAGTGGCGTAGCCTTTAAATTTCTAACCCTTTGCAGCTCTTCTTTTTAAGTTCAAATGTTCATTCCATATCATCTGCTGCTGGAACAAGTAGAAGATCGATTCTTGTCTCTTTCATGATTAACTGTTTACTTGCATGATATCACCTAATTTTAATTTTGAATTAAAAATTAAATAAATGGTTGCAATAGTCGAATATTGCCTCCACAATACTCAGCAAGGTCAAATAGAGCATTTCTCATAAGTTTCAATTAAGCCACACCCTGCCCCCCTACCAACATTACTCTCCTCACTGTCATCCTGCATTTCAGTTTGTTTTTATGGTTTATTTAGGCTTAACTATAATAAGTGGTGAATTTCGTCTTACTTTATTGCTAAAAAGAACATGACGTGTGGGATCATATCTAATATTTGACATGTACGTTGATTATGTAATTATATTTTTATTTAATTATTTTAAGAAAAGAAAAACGTGAAAATAAAAACTAAAATATAATCTTAATTCACTTTCTTTCATTCAGCCTTTTGCTTACCTAATTTTTATACATAAAAAAAATTTCATTCTCCTTTCAAAGCTTTTATATAACATTAGAAATTTTATTACACGCGTATGCATGGGAAATTATATATTTAAAACGCGTGTGTGTTTATAAATGACATACAATAAATAATTAATGTAAGATTTGAAACTAATAATAATGCATGTAATATGTATAAGATTAAAATAAAACAATAATTTAAATTGTAAATAGTTCCTTTGCTTCTGGACTTTAGGGTCAGTTTTTGATGAATCTAAACGGTGAGAAGGAGACGAGTAATACACTTCAATTTTAGGCCAACCCAATAATCGAAAGTGAAAACCAGAGGAAGAAAGTTTAAAATTTTAGGAAAATCGAGATTCATTTTGGTAAAATTGGTCTTTGGAGAGTGGTGATCAATGATGGCAGGTAGACTTGATAATGGGTTGAGTCACCTGGCCCAAAAGTCCGCTCAAAATGTGGGAGGGTTTGAGTAAAAATATATGTCTGAAAAATAGGTTTAGATAAAAAATAAGGTCAGTTTAAAAAACGGGCGGGATCTAAAGTAATGTATTTTTGGCTGGGCTCGGCCCAAATTCACTAAAAGACAAAAAATATGCTCTTTTTTTTTTAAATGTTATTTTTTGTTGTTTTCTCCTTATTTTGTTATCATTTTACTATTATGTTGTTATTGTTTGGGTATTGTATAAAACTTATTTATTGTTAATTTTGTTATTATTTTAAAGGCATTTGTTAATTTTGTTATTATTTTAGAGGCATTTAATTGTTAAGTTGCATTTATCTTAGTGTTATTTAAGTCTACATATTTTTTAAAATTTATTTTCAATTTGTTGGGAAATATTTATTTTGATGTTTTATTATTTTTGATGTATTATATATATTTAAAAATTATATAAAAATAATATAAAAAATTAATACGAGTGGGCCAGGTCGGGCTCAATTTTTAGCATTTTTATCCGGGTCGGGCTTGAGCAAAATTTTAGGCCCATTTTCGAGACGGACCGGGCCCGGGCCTAATAAATAGGTATGAATTTTTAGATGAGCCCAGTCCGAACCCGACTCATGAGCATCTCTACTAATGATAATGAAATGAAGAAAAGATAATTTTAATTGGAGTAATGGAGTTCAACTAATTTCCTGTTTTGACATTTACAAAAAATAAAGTTTGTTTTGAATTTTGTTTTTACTTTTCTAATATATATTTTTTATTTTTTAATTTGTTTGGTGGAAAAGCCACACGATAAGTTCACATTTTAATCATATGGATGGGTTTAGTATGGGCATTTAATGTATTGAATATAATTATTTGTGTTATCTCAATTTTAAATAAACTTATATAATTTATTTAATTTAATAATCAATTTTCTATTTTCAAAATTTATTTATTGAATTAATTAAAATAAAATAAAATAAAATAATTTTATCAACTAAATTCTAATTTCGTTAAAATCATAACGACTTTACCGAACCGTAATTTATAAATAAATAAATTTAATTTTCTTCTTCTATAAAACTACGACGACTACTTAATTTAATTTTTACTTTAAACATCATTATTTAATTACAATCAATTAAATAGTAATTCAAAAAATTAAATTAATTCCTAAGTTATCTATGTTGAAAATACGTTAGTGAAATAAACAATAATGTAAAATATTTATTTAAATCATAAGATCGAACCAAAACAATATATATAATCTGAAAAACAAAAATTGGACATAAAACTGGATCGAAATTGTGTACTCGTAGGTAGGCAGAAATCCAATTGGTAGTTGAGACTTGTTTTCACATTTTCCTTAAGATAAATTCAACCGCTCCTTTGGAGCTAGACAAATGTTGGTCGACTGTCTTCAAGGATACAACAATGAGATGAACACGACTGTAGCACGACTGTAGTGATAAACGAACTATAGCCTAGCTTTCTTCTATTACCGAAAACAAGTTCGAAATATGCAGGGAAAATATCTCGAAATTTTTGCAGGAAATATAGAGAAAAATTCAATGTGTTTTTCTCCTACAGATTATTTCGGTTTAAAAAAATATTCAAAATGAAAGAAGTTTTGGAATTTTTTTTTTACTAATGGAGCCATTAATGTAAGGAAAAATAAAATTATGTATTGGGCTAAAATATCCACAGGCCTAGAAGGGCCTGATCGGTCCAGACATTTCGTGTCGCCCACATTGTGCGGGTACGCCACTAACCCCGATGGGTATGGATTTGCACCCTCCAGCGCACGAGAGAGAGCATTAGCTTAGTCATTCAATAACCATCAAGTTGGTTCATATATATAAACATATTCTGCACTTGATATCTAACTAATGTGGAACTAACCTTTCTATTTTCCTCAGCATAATTCACAAGTGGCTTACTTTGAGCATCAATTTCTCATTTATCACTCAACCATTTTGAGCATATGATATACCGTTGTAAATGTGTTATGGGGTAGAATATAAAACCATAATTTTATGATTCAATTATCCATCTTTACCAATCGAGAACATGCACAATCCTCCACATAAATGAAATTGTTAGTTTTAACGAAAAATATTGACCCAATGTGGTGACAGAATATACGATCGATAGTTGCATAGGATAGGTAGGCATCAACCCTTAAACCTTCCCTTGTGAAAGTATATTTACTTTCTAGCTGACCAGTAGACATGATGTCCTTGAACTGTTCTGTCGTTTGTGTAAACGATGATATACCTCACACAACTACCTCCATGGCAAGGTTTTAGTTCTCATGGGTATGTTCATATGACCGTGAACATCTCCTGGTTCTGCAAGAGTTTGAGAGAACTATGCTCTAGTAGTCTCCTCGAAGCGGCCCCACTTCACTCTTACATAGGTGGCTTATGTTGTTTGACTCACCAAAACACACAACGGTCATTAAAAGCATTGCTTAACCTATCCCACTTTTAATCACTATTTATATAATAGGAACGAGCTTGGGATAAGAACCCCTACAGTGACCTCATAAGGTTTATACAAGTAGGTTGTCCCTTTGAACCTAGATTTTGGGATCTCCAGTCAACTAGGTTGGTTTTCCTTCACATAGGACCTTTAATTTTCATGGGCTTTAGTCCCATTCCTTTCGATGTTTTATCAACCTAATCTCGATTTAAGCCTTTAGTCAGTGGATCTGCAATGTTATCTTTTGATTTTACAAAATCAATAGAGATAACTCCATTTGAGATCAGTTGTCTAACGGTATTGTGTCGACGATTTACTTACCATTATACATTACGTTCTGTGATCTACCAATTATTGCTTGGTTATCACAATATATGCATATTGTGGGCACAGACTTTGACCAGTCAGGAATATCCTTCAATAAGCTTCGAAGCCATTTAGCATTTTCTCTAGATTTGTCTAGAGCTACAAACTCAGATTTCATTGTGGATTTGGTTATAATCGTTTGTCTTGAGGATTTCCATGACACAACTCCTCTTCCCAAAGTAAAAACATATCCACTTGTGCCTTTAGTATCTTGAATATCAGGTATCCAACTGTCGGAGAATCCTTCTAAAACAGTAGGATCTCTGGAATAATGTAGTCCGTAGTCTCGAGTATATCTGAGATATCTCAGTACCCTCACAATTGCTTTCCAGTGTTTTTCCCCTAGATTTCTTGTGAATCTGCTTAAACTGCTCATAGTGAAAGTAATATCCGATTTAGTATAGCTCATAAGGTACATTAGACTTCCTATGACCCTTGCATATTCCACTTGGTCAACACTTTCACCTTTATTTTTGGACAGCTGTTGGCCTATATCTATTAGAGTTCTGGCTATACCAGAATCATACTTGCTAAATTTCTCAAGAATCTTGTCCACATAGTTAGATTGAGTCAATATGAGACCTTCAGATGACCTCTTGATTTGGATGTGCAAAATCACATTAGCTAGTCCAATATTTTTCATGTCAAATCTTGAATTTAACATGTCTTTGGTATGTTTTACCATTTCATTGTTACTTCCAACAATGAGTATGTCATCAACATATAAGCATAGGATTATATATCCAGTGTTGGTAGTTTTGACATACACACATTTGTCACACTCATTAATCTTGAAGCCATTTATCATCATGACATTGTTGAACTTTTCATGCCATTGATTTGGTGCTTGCTTAAGCCCATACAAAGACTTCACTAATTTACAAACTTTTCTTTCTTGTCCTAGAACTACATGACCCTCAGGTTGTTCCATGTAAATCTCTTCATCAAGATCTCCATTTAGGAAAGCTGTTTTATCATCCATTTGATGTAATTCTAGATTCCGTAAGGCGAAAATTGCAAGTATCGTCCTTATAGAAGTTATCCTGGATACTGGAGAAAAAAATATCAAAATAATCAAGGCCATCCTTTTGTCTATAACCTTTTGTAACCAATCTAGCCTTGTACTTATCAATTGTTCCATATGCTTTCATTTTCTGTTTGAAAATCCACTTAGAATTTAATGGTTTAATTCCTGGAAGAAGATCCACTAATTCTCATGTATGATTTTGCATGATTGAGTCAATTTCACTTTTAATAATATATTTCCATAAAGTGCTTTCGGATGATCGTATAACATCATTATACTTTGAGGTTCAGCCTCTAACATAAAGGTTAGAAAATTTGATCCAAAATATTTTTCCACCTTTGCTAGTTTACTCCTTCTTGGCTCTATCTTAGTTTCAACCTCTTGTTGAATGTCTTAACTATTTTCATCTATAGTCTTTGAAGTTTGTTTCGTTGAACTTGAATCAACTTCCCTAGTTTTTCAAGGGAAGATATTTTCAAAGAATGAGACATTTTTTGATTCCAAGAAAGTCTTCTTGTGAATGTCAGGATTCTTTGATTCATACACAAGAAACCGATATGCATTGCTATGATCTACATAGGCAATGAAAATACAATCCACCATTTTAGGACCTATTTTCATTTTCTTTGGTAACGGAGCCATTATCTTCGCAAAACACCCCCACACTTTCAAGTAGTTGCAGAAAGGTTTTCTACCTTTTCATAACTCATATGGTGTCTTGTCCCTTTTCTTGCGGGGAACCTTATTTAAAAGGTAATTAGCTGATAGAATAGCTTCCCCCCACATGTTCTGTGATAACCCAAAACTTCCAAGCATTGCGTTCATAATTTCCTTTAGAGTTTGATTTTTCTGCTCGGCTACTCCATTTGAATGAAGAGAGTATGGTGGTGCCACTTCATGAATAATACCATGTTGTGCACAATATTCACCAAATGGTTCAACATATTCACCACCACGATCACTTCTCACCATCTTGATCTTTTTATTAAGTTGGGTTTCAACTTTCTGTTTATAGAGAATAAATTTCTCTATAGCTTAGTCTTTGCTCTTTAGCAAATATACGTAGCAATATCTTGTGTTATCATCAATGAAGGTAATAAAATATTTATTCCCTCCTCTAGTTTGAACAAAATTTAAGTCACAAACATCGCTATGTATTAGACCAAGTGGTTCTGTAGTTCTTTCAACAGTTTGAAATGAAGACCTTGTTAATTTTGCCTCAACACAAGTTTCACATTTGTGATTATAACTAATATGAAATGAAGGAATATGCTCTAAATTAATTAATCTACGTAAAGTATCATAATTAACATGTCTGAGCCTACCATGCTATAAATTAAATGACTTAAGCACATAAATAGAAGAAGGAACGACATTCTTATTCATTGTCCTTGTTTTTACAGAGATTGCATTAAGTTTCCACAATTCATTTAATACATATCCTCTTCCCACAAACATTCCCACTTTAGAAAAAATTATCTTTTTGGGATTCAAATACCATCCTAAAGCTGTGTACACTTAGGAGTGTCCCAGAAACAAGTTTTTTCCATATGTTAGGCACATACAACACATTTTGAAGCTTGAGTTCTTTGCCAGAAGTCATCTTCAAGACCGCAGTACCCTTCCCATTGATCTTGGAAGTCACGACATTGCCCATATAGAGCTTCTCCCCTTTTTCACAAGGAACCAACTTAAAAAAAATGAGTCTTTGTCGTAGCAAATATGACGTGTGGCACTAGTTGTAACACTCCTAACCCAAATCCGTCGCCGAAACAGGGTTATAGAGTATTACCAAAATTTACAGATCAAATATAGACATTTCATATCATTTAACATTCATATTAGAAATCAATCATATTCAATCATATTGTCCTTTATATAAGCCCTTGAGGCCAAAAATTTATATTAGAAACAAGTCAGGACTAAACCGAGTATTCAAGAAATTTTTAAAAAAATATCAAATTTTTTTCAAGGTGTAGGGACACACACCTGTGTGGCCAGGCTGTGTGTCTCACACAATCAAGAGACACGTTCATGCCTTAGGCTGTGTGGGCATTCGAAATAGGGAAACACGATCGTGTCCTAGCTCGTGTCCAAATTAGGGTGTTCACTGACTTGGGTCACACAGCCAAGACACACGCTCGTGTGCTAGGCCATGTGAGCATACTGACTTGTAATAAATAAGTGTAGGGGTCACACGGCCAAGCCCGTGTGCTAGGCCGTGTAAGAATATCTAAGCATTCTGTTTTGCAATTTTAAAGATGTAGGGGACACACGGCCAAACCACACGCCCATGTGCTAGGCTGTGTGTCACACATGGCTGAGACACAAGCCTGTGTCTCTGCCTGTGTGGACAAAAATAGGCCATTTTCAAGCCACATTTCTCACCCCATTTGTCTTCAACCTACTTCATATCTTTAACATATCCTTAAGCCATACAAAACATTCAAATCAGGCCAAAATCTAGGTTTATACATGTCATAACTTCATATATAATCAAGTAATTATACTTACCTATTTGCCTAATCACACATATAGGCCTATTTGTATCTATTATACCAATTCAAAGCAACCATCAATAAGCTTATGAGTTATTCATCTTTCTAGCATACCAATCTCACATCAAGTATAATAAGGCCATATATAATTACATCAAAATATGTCCAACACAAGCCATTCCAATGGCTAATTATAACATAACATTTAAAAGCCAACATTGGCTATTTAGCCTACACATGCCATTATAACCAAAATTGAAATTCTATACATACCGAATGAGTTAATGGATAGTATGATGTAGCTTCGACCAATTTCCAACCTTTACGAGCTTCCGAGAACTATAAGACATGGGAAAATAAAAACAGAGTAAGCTTTAAAGCTTAGTAAATTCGTTTAACAGGAAATTAACTTACCATTATTTTATACATAAGGTAAGTATACAGGAAATATCCAATCAACTTGGCCATAGCCTAAACACATATCCATATCACATTAGCCAAGTAATCACATGTATAAACCATAACCATGGATGAACAAAGTCATCAAGTAAATTCCACATTCGTGTAACAACTAGTTCATGCTTCAATAAATCAAGTAATATCATTTCCATGTATTTCAGGTATATACCGGTATAGTTCATTTTAAATTCATGTTGTCTCATGTTAGAACTTTGCCCGTTGAACCATTTAACATATTGATGGATACACGGATAATACACACGAAGTGTACAAAACTGTAATCCGTCAATTCATATTCGGGAATGCTCATACGAGCACATAAATGGGAAACTCTTTCGAGCCATATAACGGGAAGCTCATGTGAGCCATGTAACGGGAAGCTCATAAGAGGCATAATCAGGAAGTTCATGCGAGCCAATATCGGGTAGCTCCGGAGAGCCATTAATCAGGAAGCTCATGAAAGAACCTTTAATCGGGAAGCTCTAGAGAGCCATATATCAGGAAGCTCAAGAGATCCAATACTGGGATACTCTTGAGAGCTAATAATGGGACGCTCTTGCGAGCTGTGGTGTGTCCGCAACACATGCAGGACCACAACCAATTCAGGAACCCTGTATCCATCGAATTTTTATTTATTCAAACGAGACTTAATACTTGTCGGTCATTGATAGACATGTGATTGATTTTCATACATGGCAATTAAACAATTCACATACACAACATTCAATTTAAACATATAAATATACAATTTAGTTACATGAATTTACCTCGACAATTGTACGTTGATTTGTTGTCTACTAATCCAATACTTTTTCTTTTCCATGATCTAACTTCGTATTTGATCTATCTGGATTTATACAAATGAATTTAACATCAATTCATATTCAATTCAATCTAATTCACATCTTTGGTAAAATTATCATTTTGCCCCTATACTTTTAATTAATTACGATTTCATCCCTAAGCTCTAAAATGGAATTCATGCAATTTAATCCATATTCCAAGCCTAGTCAATTTTTACATATAATATTAATAGCCCATGTATTTCATGAAATTTAGAATTTTTTCTATGAATTTTACATCTTTTCAATTTAGTCCCTAAATCATAATTTCATCAAAATTTCCTTTACAAAAGTTGTTTATTTATCAACAACCTTTCATTTTCTACCATAAAACTTCATAATTCAACTATATTCATCCACGGAAAAACCCTAGTACTTTGATAACTCTGTAAATTAATCCCCGAGATAGCTAGATTAAGCTATTACGATATCGGAAACATGAAACTTATTAAAAACGAGACAATAATACTTACCCAATTAATTCAAATAAGCTTGCTCAAAACTCAACACCATAGCCAGGGTTTCCATGTCTTTAATTTTAGGAAAGATGATAAATATGATGATATTTTTATTATTTAATCATTTATCATCTTTTATTATTTCTCTTTCCAATTTAGTCCTTTTCTTTAATAAATTTTCCAATGATAACTAATCATGCTTATCTACTAAATCCACTAATTGGTCTATTTTCCATATAAGAATCTCCAATTTTGAATTCCATAGCTATTTGATCCCTTTAGCTACTAGAATTCAACTTTTACACTTTATGCAATTTGGTCCTTTATATCAAATTAGACATATAATCGATAAAATTTTCTCAACAAAATTTTTATACGATATTTCTAGTATAATGCCGACCATGAAATAATATTAAAATAATTTTCCTTCCAGACTCGAATTTGTGGTCCCGAAACTACTGTTCCGATTTCACTGAAAATGGGCTGTTACACCAGTATCAAGCCACCATTCTCTTGGATTTGAGTCAACCATGTTGACTTCAGAAATCATAGCACATAAGTCCATATTAGACATTTCTTTGGAAATTTCTTCCACAACATTGGCCTCTTTAGCTCTGACTTTTCTTGGAAGCCTACAGTCAGATGACTTGTACCCCATCTTATTACAATTGAAACATTTCTTTTGAAATTTTTGTTTCTTGGAAACGCTACATTTTGGTCCCAATTTAGACCCATTCTGAGGTTGTATTCTCTTCTTGAAGTCCTTATTGACTTTTAGCACATTTGTCTTAGCACCATTGACATTTGATGCTTTGTTGAGTTTTTTGCCAGTACGTCTATTGTCTTATTCAATTTGAAGTTTGACAATTAGGTCTTCCACTAAAATTTTCTTTCTTTTGTGCTTTAGGTAGTTCTTGAAGTCATTCCAAGCAGGGGGCAGCTTCTCAATAATGGCTGCCACCTAGAAGGATTCACTTATGACCATCCCTTCAGTAAGAATTCCATGAATGATCAGTTGAAGTTGCTGCACTTGATTCACAACTAGTTTAGAATCAACCATTACAAAATTTAAGAATTTGGCAACTAAAAACTTTTTCGGTCCAGCATCTTCAGTTTTGTATTTATGGTCCAATCATGTCCATAATTCCTTAGCCGTATTCTTGGCACTGTATACTTTGCACAGTGCATCCAACAACCCATTCAGGATGTAATTTCAGCACAGGAAATTGGAATGCTCCCAAGCTTCAACAGTAGTGAAGGCAGTAACATCATCTACCTCACCCTCTTTAACAGTAGGAGGGTCATCCTTCAAAAATTTGGCCAAGTTCAACATGGTAAAATAGAACAACATCTTCTATTGCCATGTCTTGCAATTTTGTCCAGAGAATTTCGCAGGCTTCTCGTTGTGGCTTACGGCCACCGACAATATTGAATTTTGATCGAAGCCTGAGTTGGAACCAACGCTTCAAATCATGAATTGGGTGAATTGGTGGGAGTTTTCATTTTTCTGTTAAGATTTTAGAAACGGAACCAGAATTAGTAATAGTAATAAACAGAAATTTTAATTTCTAGTTTATACTACCCTTCGATTCTATTAAATGGTAGAATTTAGTTAGGTACTAAAAATTCTGAAACAAAATCAATAACCAATTTTTGGTAATAGAATTATTACTCTCAAACGACTACTGTTAACAACAGAAATCAAATAAATTCTGTTGAACGTAAGGAATAAAATTATTCAATTAATTTTTGTTTGGAAACAAAAAATCAAAAAAATTCTATTGAATGGCAGGAATAAAGTCCTGAAACAGAATTTTTTAATTGATTTATGTTTACAAACAGAATACAATTTCACCTCAGGGTCTTGTTCGTCTAGGATTAGAAAGTGGTAAAGATTCTGTCTTAAGATTGTTGAAAATACGTTAGTGAAATAAACAATAATGTAAAACATTGATTTAAATCACAAGATCGAACTGGAACAATATAGATATGTATAAAATTTGAAAAATAGAAATTAGAAATAAAATTGGATCGAAATTGTGTACTTGTAGGTAGGCAAAAATCTGATTGGTAGTTGAGGCCTGTTCTCACATTTTCCTTAGAATAGATTCGACCGCTCTTTTGGTGCTGGAGAAATGTTGGTCGATTGTCTCCTAGGATACACTAATGAGATGAGCACGATAGTAGCATAGCTGGAGTGATCAACGAACTGTAGGCTAGCTTTCTTCTATCACCGAAAACAAGTTCGAAATATGTAGGGAAAAGATCTTGAAATTTTTGCAGGAAATATAGAGAAAAATTCAACGAGTTTTTCTCCTGCAGATTATTTCGGTTTAACTAAAATATTCAAAATGGAAGAACTTTTGGATTTTTTTACTAATGGAGCCATTAGCGTCCGTGAATTAAGGAGCCATTAAAAACCCAAATTAACGTTTGAATTAAAGGAGCCATTAAACTCAGTTTAATATTTGTCCATTTAATTCCAAACATAACTTGAAGAGAGAAACTCTGCTGAGGAAAAATAAAATTATGTATTGGGCTAAAATATCCGCAGGCCTAGAAGAGCCTGACTGGTCTAGACATTTCGTGTTGTCCACGTCGTGTGGATGCACCCCTAACCTCGGCGGGTTTGGATTTGCACCCCTTGCATGTGAGGGAGAGCATTAGCTTAGTCAGTCAATAACTACCAAGTTGTTTGATATATATAAACATATTCCACACTTGATATCTAACTAATGTGGAACTAAGCTTTCCATTTTCCTCAACATAATTTACAATTGGCTTACTTTGAGCATCAATTTCTCATTCATCAATCAACCATTTTGAGCTTATGATATACCGTTGTAAAGATCTCATGGAGTAGAATATAAAACCATAGTTTTACAATTCAAATATCCACCTTTACCAATCGAGAATATGACTGAAAGCTTCCAAAAATCTATTTTTCCAACAATCTATTGTCCTTTGCGAGAAACTACATTTACTGCGGATAGTGATACATGCATCTATTTCTTTTTTCATAGTTTTCATTCATTTAATGTATCGATTTTAAATGTAATTCATCAATGGTTGTGTTAAGCTAGTGGATGGATCGATTGAACATATATAATCATGACTGAAATAATTTGTAATCAAATTTAACTATTCACCTATTAATTACAACATTATTTAGTCATGGAGTTAATCCACTAAAAGTATCATGACTGGGCTCTCCCTTATTATATACCATTACGAAAGTAACTTATAATCTTATTCGTCTAATGAACTTGTCATTAGTGTGCTACCCTCATAGGATATCTTTTTATCTCTTTGGGTTAAATCTGTTCAACCATTATGATCCTATTTTATCTTATGGTAACCATTACATTTTCCTTCATGAAAAAGCCTATTACTAACATATAGTAATAAAATTATTTTTCCTTGACAAATGACTTGTGAGCATGTATCTTTTCCATTAACCATGCAATACCAGTGAGAGGATATCATTTACCATTTATTGAGATATAAATTCCACCATTGTAAGCAAAGTTATGTCATACTAATCTGTCATAATTTGATATGTCAAAGTAGGCTCTCTTGAGTACTTAATGAGCTTGTTCTCAAGAAGTTTACAAGGCCTTTTAATATTTTTTATTGATTTTTAGCTTTTAGTGTTAATAATAGATTTTCTTACATTTTACTTCTTTTGTGAGCCAAATTGGAAAAATTATATCATTGGGAGTCTAATGATTGATTTGAGGTTATGTAGGGAGATGACTCAGGCCAAACATTAAGGAGGACCATAATTTTTGTGGGGCTCGCAACGTAACTGCATGTGTGTGGTGAAAGTAACTCTCTATCACCTCAAGAAAGTAAACTTCAGTGAAAACTTAACTTGGAGTAGTCTGCCATTGAAGTTGTGACACTAAGTGTGTGGTGTCGTGACACCAGGCCTCAAAGTCTCAACTACAACCCCTCGAGTTTGTGACTCCAAGCCAATGTTTGAAGTGAAAGAACCTAGTGCCACTGTCATTGAGGTCATGACACCAACAAGGTTGTGTCGAGACACCAAAAACCCTTAAGCCAAGATCATGTCCACTGCCATGGATGTCACAACACCAAAGCTTGGGTGTCGCAGCACTGAAGTCTGACGAGTGCATAAAAATGCAAGGGTAATTTTGTGTCCAAACTTTGCTCAAGTCACATCATTCACTTTAAGAGCATTTTTGTCAATGCTAGGATTAGGGAATTTGATGTATTTAAGGCATCTTTATGCCACAACAAATGGGGGATCTTTTATCATCTTTTTGTCAACCTTTTTTATTCCCTCACCATTTTTAGCCTTCTAGGTTTTCCTTTCTCAGCTTAGTAGTGAGTTGTTTTTGTTTTCTCCTATATTTTACTACTCTTTTAGTTTTTTTTTTCAAATAGATACAAGACTCTTCATTGTTATTTTGGGTTTTTATTTAAAGCACTCAATAGATTTACTCCTAGATGGTTATCAAAAGTGTAAAAATATTAACTTGGGTTATGTATTTGTCATCATTTTTTCTGTCATCATCGTTATCAAAGACTCCTTAAAGAGTCACTAAGTAATTCTAAACTTTGCCTTTTTTATGGTTACTTGATGAATTATTTAAGCATGAAATTGGCTGGTCTTTTTATTTTGATGATGAGTAGGAACTAATTTTTGTAGTGGTTAGTTGATTGAAATTTTTCATGATTAATTTTAGAGTCAGGGATAAATCGTTAAAATTGGACTAAATCGAATAGACTTCAAAACCTAGAATTGACGTCTCTAGGTGAACATTTAGATAGGTGAGACTGAAAGGCGATCCTATTGTGAACTAATTTGATTGTCCCAATTAAACAATAACACCAAATCAACATCATTACTCCCCCTTACTCTATTAATCCAATATCAAATTGCATCATGTTTTTTAGAGGGGATGAAATTAAAAGCTACCTTGTCAGCAATAAGGGTTGTAACTCGTGGAATAATAATAATTTTTTCCATGAAATCTAAATGGAGTGTGTCTAATCTTTGATATATCTTTAATATAATCTATATAAGTTTCCACCTCATGTTTCACATGAGCATCAATATATTTTTGATCTTCATAACTTAAATATGGTTGATTTTCTCTCTCTCAAATTTGCTTCAATTGTGGTCTCCTTGTTCCATTAATTGTTATAACAAGGCTTGCACCAACCCTAAATTTGTTCTAATCTTGTATCATTCTGTAACAATATGGTTGAATGTGCTAAGTTATCCTACAATAATGACATACATTCTTTTTGAAATTCTTTTTTCTTGTGTTAGAAATACAATAACCTACATCTTTAGTTTTAACAAAAATTGTAAGAGCAATAGGTTCCTTACCTTAATTAATGTAACAAAGTCCACTATGGCCTGGTTCAAATCTCCTTGAAGTCAAAATTTCATAAAGCTTCTCACTCTAGCCTCCAAATTTCTTTAAGATAGCTTTGGCATCAATTAATTCCTTTTTGATTGCTTTTAGAGTAACATCTTTTTCTTGAACCACCTTTTTGAGCCTTTTATTCTCCCCTTTAAGAATGATTACTTCTTCTCTTAATGAGTTGTTTATCCGGTACAACATTTCCATCTTCTTTATCATCAACTAATAACCATATTCAAGTGAATCATATGGCTCACATCATAATCTGAATCTTCTTATGTTCTAAACTTTGTTCGAACATGATTTGGAATAAAGGCTATAAAAGAAACATAGTTGCTTAAATCTTCATCTGAATCAATAAAAGCACTAAATCCTTTATCACTCCCTACAAGTGACATTTGCTTCTTCTTGATGGTGTTAGCACATTCAGATTGGATGTGACCAAAGCCTTTGCATTCATAGCATTGGACCAAATTATTCTTTGATTGAGAATTCTCATCTTTCTCTTGTATCTTATTCTTTTTCTTTCCAACGTCTGTATTATTTCCCTTCTTATAGAATTTTTTAAATACAATTCATATCATTGGACATATAAATATGAATATCATAATCAAATAGTACAATAAATAATCATTACGAGCTTACGAAAGCTCTAATGCGAACCCGTGATCAAATCAAGACTGAATTGTAAAGAATTCAAAGTACTAGTTTGGTGTTGCAACATGAGGGAGTTCCTCATCATGACATGACATACCGTTTTGGTATTTTCGGGACGACATGGTTCCTTGTCTCATCGTGACATTATAGGTTGTAACACCCTGCTACTCGATTCGATCGCTGGGTTCGAGTAATAGAATGTCACATTCGTTGCCAAAGCAACTACTGTAAAAAAACATTGTATTTAAATCATTTAAACACCCAAACATTTCATAATACAATCATTATATGGCAAACAAACTTTTCTGAGACTCAATCTAGCTTATGAAAATTCAATTACTAATCTAAACATGAAATAGGACCAAAATGCAAATTTTTCAAAGTTTCAAAACATGTATGTATCGATACCATTTTTAGTTTCGATGTTAGAAAAATCAATTTAAATCAAACGGTATCAATACTAGGCTTATAGTACCGATACCAATACCTTGGTATCAATACCATTTTGAAATTTGATGTTTTTCCAAAAATTAACAAAAACCAATCCTATCGATACCCTTGTAAAGTATCGGTACTCTAATATAAAATATTGATTCTTTAGCCCAGTATCAATACCATTTTGGAATTCCATTCTTGAAAAATTGCTTAAAAAAATGCTAACTATCGATACCTTTACCAAGGTATTGATAGCTTAGTGCCAAATATGTCAAAATCTTCCATTTTGGTACCCATGTCATGTCCAAACCAAAACATACTCAAATTGTACCTATATGCACATTTAAAACTTAAATAAACCAATTCAAACATTAATTCATCAAATAAGCACCTAACCACACCATTTCCAACATGTAAATTGTCAAACCATTCAATTCCACCATTTTAAACATACTGATTCACTTATCTAAGACTTCCAACCATGGTCAATACATACCTATATCAACAATACACTAATTATTCATGCCATTTTTCTATTTCAACTTGTATGTTTCTAACTTATTTTATATCAACATTTAACATATGTTCAAGTTGTACCAAGTTCAAATGCCAAACTTGCAACACATAATTACATGCCATTATCAAATTCTAAATCAACATCCCAAACATAGCAAATTATAAAAGACTCCACTAGGTACATGCCAATTAACTAACAAAAGAACTTCACCAACTTTATTGAGTCCGGGATTACGTCTGGATGCTGGTGTCGGTACTCGAGATCTCGTATTAACTTAACCTGTGTATAGAAAATAAAATTGTGCACTGAGTAATAAACTCAGTTCTATTTCAACAATTCAAAGTTCAATACAATTTAAGCTAATATATGCAAATCAAGTTATCAATTTCATCATCTATATCAAATGACTAAATCCATACATTAAAAAGGTTAAGTTGGGAGTAACCACGTTAAAAATTCCGCATCGAATCATTAGGTTTGTCCATAGTCATACCAATCTTTAGGGCTTATAATTTGGTTCACATAATATTTCAAAATGGTAATTCATTTCAAATATCATTTCCACATTTTTTATTTTAAGTCCATATTAACCTAACTCAGACTCGAACAAATACGCAAATCCAACCAACTCACCAATTTGGCACCTAGTGCCTCATCGAACAATTCCAAAGTAAATAAGTTGTGCCCTGCAGTCATCGGTATAAACGAAGTACAAATGTACCCAACACTCATCGACCCGTAGTTGAAGTAACTCGTACTCGATCTATCCTATGCCATGCCAATTATATCTGACTCTACCAGAATAGTTAAGAGGGGAATAACGATTTAATTTTTTATTATAATCAATTCACAATTTATCATTGTAACACCCCTAGCCCGTTTCTGTCGCCAGATTAGGGTCTCGAGGCATTACCGACCAAAACCCAACTCAGAATAGTCTTCCATTTTAAATTATGCATAAATTATATTAACTCAATCCAAAAATTTTTACACTCGAATAATAACTAGCAGCTAAATCATATAATTCACATTCGCACATATAGATCACTTAACCAACTAAAAACCAATCATGCTTTACTACTTTTAATACATAAGCAATTTATGCTTTAAAATTTAAAGATATCAATATTGTTTATTTAATCACCTATTCGACCCAATTAATATACATCATATCATAATACATATAATATATAACTCCAATAGCGAACCTTATGACCAAAGATCATGGCACTCAAATTCAATCAAGCAATACTCTTAACCTTTTAAAATTTGTACCAAGCTATCATACATCAATAAAATATTGCATACTTTACAAACCCATTATTCAAACCTATTTACTATCATATTCATACCATGGACATATTTATAATATATTCAAGCTTATATCATTACATCATATTTACTAAGCTTATGTCAAATCATCCATTGCATATATTTATTTCATTAGCAAACTTCTAGCCATACTATTTTATAAACTATGCACATATGCATACTAAGTCATAACAATTCATATCTTTAACTAATCATCAAATATATCATTTTATAAGACATATATACATGCATAACACTCTAAAACAAAGCCATTTCTAAATTCAAATACCAAATCATGGCTAACCCAATTCATTAACTAATTTTAAAAATAGCAATTTGTATGTTATGCATATGCGTACATTTACTTAGGTTAAGCTTTTCACACACCTTATTAGGCATATAAATAAAAAAAACATAAGCAAGCTTCATTATACAACCAAATACATTTGTAAACATTACCAACCTATGTGCATTATACCATAGTCACGTTAAACAATTTTTGAACATAAGCAACAGTTTTAAGAACACCAATTCGCATGATAATTATCATGCCCCAACACATAAACACAAAAAATCAATTATCCCTATATTCGGTCATTAAATTTAACCACAAATGATCAAACCAAACCATTCTAAAACATATAGTTAATTACCATTCCAAATTGCACCCAAATAACCATTACACCATCAATGATATACTCATCTTTCTGTCTTCTTACCTATTTATTCATGCCGAATCATGTCATCATATAACACACAAAATAACCACATATCATACTTCCAAAATATGCTACCTATAAGACCGAAAATGCATACACATCATTTCCCACCTTCAAGCCAATTCATTAAACAAATTGTACATCCAAAATAAGTCAATAATAAGCCACACCAAATACCAATTTATCATTTTATAGCAAAGTCGTCACATAGCTTATAGATACATGCACCACGATTCAAATACACATCCATCTACTACACAAGTTATACCATAAAACACATTTCCATATGAGCTAATTTGTAGGCTGATTGTTCATCATACTTTTTATTACTCATTGTCGAATCATAAAACCAAACCCTTCAAGCATGTAAACCATGAAACATACCTCCAAAATAAGTACAAGTCATACCATATTCACACAAGTCATAATATTATAATCAAGCCATTTTCGCATGGCTAAACACATATACAAATTTCAAGACCAATCAAAACAAATACTAGCCTATACTTCCACACTTCATATAACTCAAACATACCTGAATCGTTTGATTCAAACTCACATTCGGTTTTGCCGTATCATTTCTTGTTGAACCATTCAGAATAAAAAAAGATACTCGGATAGCTCAAAAAGCTCGTACAATGCCAAAGTCCCAGACGTGGTCTTACATGTAATCAAATAACGATGCCACTATCTCAGACAGGGTCTTACGCGAAATCATATATGATGCCAATGTCCCAGACATAGTCTTACACGTAAATCTCAAATTGATGCCAACGTCCCAAACGTGGTCTTACACGATATCACATATCAGAATCCTCTGGTTCGTACGGGCTTTCGGATGTCGTAATTCAATCGAATTAAGCTTATAAACAATTCTCCCACACCTAAAAAAAATTGAAATTTACATATATATTCATTAAAATTCAATTCGACATTTATAACACATATACATTCAAATATAACGACATTTATTTACCTACAAACTTACCTCGCACGGACACGAACGGATCAGAACGACTATTCAACAACCTTCGATTTTCCCCGATCCAAATCCGGTTTCCTCTTTTCTTGATCTAAATAAATTCAAATTTGGCTATTTGATAACACATCTCATTTAATTCAATCCATAAACACCTAATTAGGGCATTTACACTTTAGCCCCCAAATTTCACATTTTTGACATTTTAGTCCTTAATACAAAAATACACCAAATACACAAAATTCATCAAAACCATGCCTTAGCCGAATCTTCCTATGGTCCATAGCAGCCCATTTATTTCATTTATTTCACATTTAAGCCCCTAAATTTTCAAATTTCACAAATAAATCCCTAATTTGGATTTTTATCAAAAATCACTTAATTAAACATTATAATCAAACATTAAAGATTTATTTTTTTTATCATCAAACAAAAAATTCATCACATTATCAACAAAGGCAAATCTCAAATTCATCATCAATTCCAAAAACTAAAGCATGGGCTAGGTAATATACAAAGCAACGATCTCAAAAACGTAAAAATTATCGAAAACCAAACAAAATCCATACCTCAATTTAACCTTCAAAGTGCTGAATCTTTAAAGCTTTCAAATGTTTCTTTTTCTCGTCAATATTCAGCCAAGAGATGAACATGCATGGCCATTTCCTATTTTGTTTTATTTTAATTACATTTTATTATCCATTTACCAATATAACCTTAATGATTTAATAATAAAATCATATAATGCATGCCATTACCGTCCATTCATGTATTCAATGGCTAAATTTCATTTTAAGGACTCCATAATTAATTAATCAAAGCAATTAAGCACTTTAACAATTAGAATGCCACTATTACAATTTATGTGATTAAGTCATTTTTATAAAATCGAGCATACAAACGATAAAATTTTCACACAAAATTTTCACACATATAAATTAACATGCTGTAGACACCAAAAATAATATTAAAATATTTTTTGACTCGAATTTGTTGTCCCGAAACCACTATCCGACTAGGGTCTAAATCAGGTTGTTACAATCATATTTAATTTATAAATCAAATAATCATTTCATTCATATGATAGTGATAAATCTTGAAAATTGTTATATTTCGACCTTTAGATTGAATTAATTGTTTGTAATTAAGTAAATATTTTTTCATTTTTAGGATATTTTTAGAACATTGCATAACAAAGCTTGGATTGTGCTATAAATGTCATTATTTTTTATTGGGGAAGAAATGTGTTGGTTATTGTTGGCAGCAAATGCAGGATGAAGAAGAGAAGAGAGAAAGGAGAAAGAAAATGAAGGAAGTGAAATATTGCAATGGCAAAATGTTGGTTAGATTGCCAACAAGAATGCCATGGCAATTCTAGGATGATGATGCAGCACTCAATCTAAGTCACTCTCAGCTAGCTATACTTGTACCAGATTAACCACCCTAAAAAAGAGGAAGCAAAAAGGTGTGTACTGAGAGGGAGGGACCTACCCTATAAAGGAGGAAAGAAGAAAGAAAAGAGGGGACGAGGTTTTTAGGGAGAGAAGCATTAGAGAGCAGTTTTTCTCTGCATCGAACTCTCGTGGAAAATTTCAGAGAAAAGAGAGGAGAGGGTAGAAGCTTACAGAACTAAAAAAAATCACAGACGCAAGGAAAGGGAAGTGAAATCTGCCCTGGGTTTTGCATCAAATTTCATTATTAGAGTGAAAGCTGGAGTAGCGAGAGCTTCTTGTAGTTTTTCCTTTATTTTCTGATTTGAACTTTGTGATTCGTAAACTTGAATGATGATGTTGAATGGTTTTATTTTAGATTTGAATGTCCAATCCATGAGCTAAATCTCAATAGGTTGGAATTATTTGGGTGAATTTTTACTATCGTTAATGCCCATGGTCTGATTTTGAGTAGATTAATGTTTCATTCAATTTTTTATTATTGTAAATGCATGCATGCAAGCTCTAGACATAGATGATTGTATGATAGGTTGGTAGATCCGATTTAATTATGAAAAGATTAAATAAATTGGATTATTATCAGTTGATACAAGTGAGTATTCGAAAGAATATTCGAGTACTCTAGACGTAGAAGTTGCGACCTGTATAGGGAAAGGAAGAACAATATGGATATTATTCTTGAGTTCTGTAGACATGCAAAAACTCAGAATGATAGCTTAAAGTCTGGCTCTTGAAAGAAACAGAATGCAGTAGTGAATCCCTGAGCAGTAGAATGGTCAAGATTTTTCCATGGCACTATTATGATATAAAAATAAAACTTGAGTGATTCCAACCTTTATCATTCAACAGTACAAATCCTCCCCAGTTATTCTTTGAGAATTGCAACATCATTTCAATTGCCCAAGCAGTTTTTCATTCATAATTGATTTTATTAATTCATTCATTAATTCATTTCATCAATTTGACATTTGCTTCTTTTGCACAGTTTAATTAGTCAAATTCATAGTAATAGCATAACCATTTTTTTAATCAATTTTGATCCCTGTGGAGACGATACTCACTCATCACTTTATTACTTTCGACGTGTATACTTGTACATTCGCATTACACATTCACACGCGACAAGTTTTTGGCGCCATTGCTGGGGATTGGCGATATTGGTGAAAATTTGATTTGTTATTACCTTTTTAATTTTGTTAGTTTAGCTTAATTAGTTGTTTTGATTTTTGTTTTTCAGGATTCAATAGACCTGTACATTTAATAGAGTAACCAATTTCCAATTTCATCACACAGTTCAATTCACATCTCATCATTCTCAATTTAGTATCAATTCATCAATTCAAATGTAAAATAACATAATTCAACTCAAGTTCATACCAATTTCCTATATCATATAAGTCATACAACTTTCTATATTCCAACACATATAATCCGGGGTGGAAGTAACATCCCAATTTCAGTTGGAGTAATCAAGGGGTGAGAAATTCCAGTAATGCTATTCGACAGAATGTTGCGAATGCACTACCTGGATACAATCAGCCGACACCATGGCAAAATGCTCAGCAAATTTCAGCTTCAAGTTCTTCATCTATGGATGTTCTATTGAAGGAATACATGGCTAAGAACGATGCTATCATTCAAAGTTAAGCTGCATCTTTAAGAGCTTTAGAAAATCAAGTGGGGCAAATTGCCACAACATTAAGCTCAATACCGCAAGGAGCACAGCCGAGTGATACTTAAAATTCATGATCTTAAGGGAAGGAACATTGCAAAGCCATTACACTCAGAAGTGGTACGTAGCTACTAGGAGTTATTAATGACACCACTATTGAAGAAAGTAGTTCAAATTTCAGAAATAAGAAGAATTCAGAACCAATAGTGGAGCATGCTATAAAAGAAAAGAGCAACCAAAAAAATGTTGAAGTAGATTCATCTTGTATTGCCAATAAAAATGCCACGGCAAAACAACCTCAACAAATGGAAGGAAGCCACTACCACCTTTTCCTCAGCATTTCTAAAAATTTAAGCAATATTTTCAATTCAAGAAATTCTTGGATGTCCTGAAGCAATTACATATCAACATACCGTTAGTGAAAGCATTGGAAAAAATGCCGAACTATGTAAAATTCATGAAAGATATCTTATCAAAAATAGAAGATTAGGGGAGTTTGAAATTGTCGCTCTCATTGAAGGGTGCATAGCACTGCTGAGAAACAAATTGCCACCAAAACTAAAGAATCCAGGGAGTTTTACTATACCTTGCTCATTATGTAGGCAAAACATTATGCGACTTAGGTGCAAGTATAAATTTAATGCCTATGTCTATTTTCAGGAAGCTGGGAATATGGAAGGCGAGACCTACAATTGTCACATTACAATTAGTTGATCGTTCATATGCACATCGAGAAGGTAAAATTGAAAATGTGTCGGTAAGAGTTGACAAATTTATTTTTCTAGTAGATTTTATTATTCTAGAATGTGAGGCTAATAAAGAGGTACCAATCATACTTGGGAGACCTTTTCTAGCAATTGGTAGAACATTAATTGATGTACAAAAATGTGAATTAACAATGAGAGTTAATGATCAGCACATAACATTTAATCTTTTTGATGCTATGAAGTGTGCAGATACATATATAGAATGTCATGCTGTTGAGATTGTTGACACAATAGTTCAGGAATAATTTGCAAAATTTTATCACAATAATTCTAATAATGATGCAGAATCTTTTGAGTTAATTAAAGCATAAATGATTCAAGAGCTTGATGAACTGATGGAAGCTAAGCAAATTGAGAATGAATCAAGGAGAATTTTTGAATCATTAAATTTATCGGACCGTTCTTTTAAACCTCCTCAACCATCCATAAAAGATCCTCCTATATTGGAATTGAAGCCTTCTCCAGTACATCTGAAGTATGCTTACTTGGGAGATAACAACACATTGCTAGTAGTTATCTCTGTGGCTTTTACATTAGATCAAAATGCTCAATTGTTGAAAGTTTTAAAGAAATCTAAGAAGGCATTGGGGTGGACGATTGCGGATATCAAAGGAATCGATCCAACAATCTGCATGCATAATATATTACTAGAGGATTGCAATGACAAATCTATCGAACAACAGAGAAGACTAAATCCCATTATGAAGGAAGTTCTGAAAAAGGAGATTATCAAATGGCTGGATGCTGGAATTATATACCCAATTTTTTATAGTTCTTAAGTGAGCCCTGTTCAATGTGTACCTAAGAAAGGGGATGTCACCGTGGTAAGCAATGATAACAACGAACTCATTCCTACTCGTACTATCACGAGATTGAGGGTTATATGGACTATTGAAAACTCAATAAAGCAATAAGGAAGGACCATTTTCCTCTACCATTTATCGACCAAATGTTAGATAGATTAGCAGGGAAAACCTTCTATTATTTTCTAGATGGTTATTTGGGGTACAACCAGATTGCTATAGCTCCTACAGATCAAGAGAAGACCACATTCACATGTCATTATGGAACTTTTGTATTTTGAAGAATGCCGTTTGGATTCTGTAAAGCGCCTGCAACATTTTAGCATTGCGTGATGGCAATATTTTTGGACATGGTGGAGAAATTTTTAGAAGTTTTTATGGATGACTTCTCAGTGTTTGGTGATACTTTTGAAGACTGTTTAAAAAATCTAGAGTTAGTTCTTTGTCGATGTGATGAAACCAACCTTGTTCTCAATTGGGAGAAATGCCACTTCTTGATCTGTGAAGGCATTATTTTGGGATATAAAATTTCGCAGCAAGGGATTGTTGTCGACAAAGAAAAATTGAGGTTATTGAGAAATTTCCACTACCCTCCACAGTTAAAGGTATTTGCAATTTTCTTGGCCATTTAGGATTCTATTGATGATTTATCAAATATTTTTTGAAAATATCCAAACCTCTGTGTACATTGTTAGAACATAACATATCTTTCAATTTTGATGAGTTGTGCTTACAAGTATTTGAGGAATTGAAAAAGCAATTAGTTACAGCACCAATAGTCATAGCACCAAGTTGGACTTTACCTTTTGAACTTATGTGTGATGCTAGTGATTTTGTCGTAGGGGCAGTACTTGGTTGAGCAAAGAAAGGACAAGGTATTTCATGCTATCTACTATGAAAGCCTTATATTGACAAATTCACAGCTAAATTATACCACCACTGAGAAGGAGTTGTTAGCTGTGGTATTTGCCTTTGACAAATTTAGAGCTTATTTAGTAAGCACGAAAGTTACCGTTTATACAGACCACTTTGCTATTAAGTACTTGGTAACCAAGAAAGATGCCAAGACTAGATTAATTTGATGGATACTACTACTGCATGAATTTGATATGAAAATTAGAGATAGGAAAGACACAGAAAATCAAGTGACTGATCACTTGTCTCGAATTGAAGCAGGAAATGAAGACTGTAATATTATGCACATTCAGGATGATTTCCCAGATGAACAACTGTTAGTTGCCATGGCATTACCGTGGTATGTTGATATCGTAAAATTTTTTGTTTAGTGGATTGCTGCCACCTGAGCTTACCAATCAAAGACGAAGGAAATTTATACATGATGCCAAGCAGTATTATTGGGATGAGCCATTTTTATTCAAACATTGTGTAGACCAGAAATTTGGAGGTGTGTTCTGGATGACGAGATTTAAAGTATTTTAGATCATTATCATTTAGCACCGTATGGAGAAAACTTTGGGGGCATAAGAAGTGCTGCAAAAGTTCTCTAATTTGGTTTTTATTGGCCAAACTTGTTTAAATATGCTCATGAATTTTATCAAGCTTGCGATCACTGTCAAAGAACTGGAAATCTATCGAGGAGGTATGAAATGCCCTTACAAACTATTTTAGAAGTGAAACTATTTGACGTATGGGGAATTGATTTTATATGTCTATTTCCCTCTTCTTAGGGCAATGTATACATACTTGTTGCTGTTGATTATGTCTCCAAGTGGGTTGAAGTTGTTGCTCTACCAACAAACGATGCCAAATTGGTACTGAAATTTCTACATAAGAATATTTTTACCAAGTTTGGTACCTCTCGTGCTCCGATAAGTGATGAAAGTTCAGACTTTGACTACAAATTAATTGCTAATGCTCTGAGAAAATATGGATTTAAAAATAAAATTTCCATGGCATACCATCCCCAGAAAAATGGACAACTAGAAGTCTCTAATAGAGAGATTTAACAAATTCTGGAGAAGGTAGTTAATCCCACCTACAAAGATAGGTCATCTAGATTGGATGAATTTTTGTGGGCATATCAAACTACATTCAAGACACCATTGGGGATGTCACCTTTCAAGTTTGTTTATGGGAAACCCTGTCATTTGCTCGTTGAACTTGAACATAAGACATATTGGGAAATTAAGAAATTGAATATGGATTGGGGTACTGCTAGTACTAACCGCCTATTGGAGTTGACTGAGAAGGAAGGATTCAGAGAACAAGCTTATGAGAATGCCAAGTTGTACAAAGAAAAGACCAAACGATGGCATGACAACGAGATTTTGCCATAGTAATTTGCACCTGGACAACAAATCTTGTTATTTAATTCTAGGCTCAAATTGTTTCCTGGCAAATTAAAATCTCGCTGGTCTGGCCCATTCGAGATAGTGCATGTCTATCCTCATGGAGTTGTAGAATTCAAAGATGGCAAGTCTGGTTCTACTTTCAAAGTCAATGGCCAATGACTAAAACATTACTTTTGAGCTCCTATAATCCGTGATAAAAATTCCATCACTTCTCAATTTGCTTAATATTTCTCCCCTGCATTGTTTTATTCATTTACTTTGTTTTTAATTTCTTTATTTAGTTTATTCAATAATTTTACTTCAATTTTATTTAATGTTTCTTTGTTTTCAAGTTGCCTTGAGATTTTCAGGGGAGGAAATGCCAAAGCATCCTGGCCATACATCCACAGCTTGACCACCTATGACTACTGATGCTGCCCCATCAATATCTCACAGTGATTTTGAGCAGAAAGTGGTTGATTCTCTTGAGATGTTGTAAAAACAATTTCGGATGATGGAAAAATAAAAAATGAGGATAGCCACTAATCTTGGCCAAGCTCAAGAAGAAATGGCTCTATTTTGGGGATATGTCTGACGACAGGACAAAGCCATTAAGAAATCTCTTCAAAAGAAATTTACCCGACCTCTGCCTACATTCCCTATTTTTCCTAAAGAATTGTTGTTGGAGCCATAAGATGATGATGAAGATGGAGAAGAAGCCCTTGTAGAGAATAACACAAGAAAAGAGGGCGAGGAGGAGAAAATTGAATCCGTGCATATTGAATCTGATAAGGATGAAGCTGATATGACTCAAACTTCTACACCTGCTACAACTGTCACTACATTGAAATCCATTGCACCTATGACCGAGCAGGAGCGTGTGATTCATCAACTGATTGATGATCTCACAAAATTAGATACTGATGATGATGAAGAGGTGCCAATTAACCAGCTAAAAAGGAAGCGCTACAAGCAAGCTATTGGGAAATCAGTTCGAGATGATGCTGGTGAAGTGGAAAGGAAACAGCGCTACAAACGTGTTGCTAGAAAATCAACCCAACCCAATTAGAGTAATTCAAATTCCTTCCAAACTTTTGTTTTTATTTTCTTTTGCATTTTTTTCATTTTATAACATATGTTTCATGCATTCATATTTGGTTGTCATTGCATTTTTATATTTCTAAGTTGTTGTTTTTGCATTTTGAAATGTTTCATTGTTCATGCATTGAGGACAATGCATCCCTTAGGTTTTGGGGTGTGTTGTGATGTAAATAGAGTATGCAGTAGATATATGTTTTAATATTCATGCATTTTTCCATTACATACAAATTCCAAGTAACTGCCAAACCATGACAAGTATATTGTTATCTATGATATTCTATGAGGATAATAATTCTTCGATAAAATTAGAAAATTGTGATTAGTGAATAGGTATGTTTAGTCTAGGATAGTTGTGTGAAAATTGATTCCTAAAAGTAGAATGCCCTATTTATAATTTTAATTAGTATATAGTAGGTTTCTTTTAATACATTTAGGAATTTTTAAACTTAAATTCAATAAATCGACAATGTGTAATAATGAATATCATGGCAAAATGATAAGAATCACTCTAATGTTTGAAAATGTTGAGTAGCTCAGTAATACTTTGTTTGCTCCATCGTATTATTGATCAAAAAATCAAATTCAAAAAAGAGTGAGTAAAAATTAAAAAAAAAATCATTTGAGGGACACTCTACTATAGTAATAGGCTGATTAGCTAATGAGGTAGTTGTCTGCTCCATCCATCTTTTTAGTTAAAAGCCTTAGCTTCATAAGTGAGTTACATTCAAATTGTGGCATGATGTAATACCAGGCAATCTAGTGTATGCTCCATTGAGATTGTCAAGTAAAGAAACCATGTGACAAGATGAATTCCCTAGAAAAAAATAATATTTGTAATTAAATTTTTGAAATGACAGAATAAATGAGATTAGAGAAACTGAGTTTAGAAGAAAGATAACCTAAGTGCATTAGGAGGTAATTACTATAGTTAGAATTGCATAAATATTTAGGAATTCTTATTTTTAGGTTACATTTTCTACACTTCATTTGCTAAACAAACCTACAAAACTAGAATCAAAATTTTTTTGTTTTAATAGAAGACTGCTAAGAATGGAGGTATAAAATATACAACAAATGGTTTAGCAGTATAAATGGTAACTGTGTGTGATGGAAAATTCATGCATACCCATACATATTTTGCTTGAGGACAAAGAAATAATTTAGGTTTGGGGGTGTGATAAATCTTGAAAAGAGTTATATTCCAGGCCTCTATATTAAATTAATTGTTTGTAATTAAGAAAATATGTTTGCATTTGTAGGATATTTTTAGAACATTGCATAACAAAGCTTGGATTGTGCTATAAATGTCATTATTTGTTATTGGGGAAGAAAGGTGTTGGTTATTGTTGGAGGTAGGTGCAGAATGAAGAAGAGAAGAGAGAAAGGAGAAAGAAAATGAAGGAAGTGAAATATTGCATTGGCAAAATGTTGGTTATATTGCCAGCAAGAATGCCATGACAATTCTAGGAAGATGACATAACACTCAGTCCATGTCACTCTCAGCCAGTTGTACTTGGACCAGATAAACCACCTTGAAAAAGAAGAAGCAAAAGGTGTGTGCTGAGAGGGAGGGACCTACCTTATAAAGGAGGAAAGAGAAAAGAAAAGAGGGGACGAGGATTTTGGGGAGAGAGGAATTGGAGAGCAATTTTTCTCTGCATCAAACTCTTATGGAGAATTTTAGAGAAAAAAGAATAGTGGGTAGTAGCTTACAGAGAAAAAAAGAAATCACAGATGCAAGGAAAGGGAAGAGAAATTTGCCTTGGGTTTTGCATCAAATTTCAGTATTAAAGTGAAAGCTGGAGTAGCGAGAGCTTCCTACAGTTCTGCCTTTATTTTCTAATTTGAACATTTTGATTTGCAAACTTGAATGATGATGTTGAATGGTTTTATTTTGGATTTGAATGTCCAATCCATGAGCTAAACCTCATTGCGTTGGAATTATTTAGGTGAATTTTTACTATCTTTAATGCACATGGTCTGATTTTGAGTAGATTCATGTTTCATTCGATTTGTGATTATTTTAAATGCATGCATACAAGCTCTACACATAGATGATTGTATGATATGTTGTTAGATCTGATTTAATTCTGAAAGGATTAAATAAATTGGATTATTATTGGTTGATACAGATGAGTATTATGATTTGAGAATTGCCACAGCATTTCAATTGTCCTAGCATTTTTTATACATAATTGATTTTGTTAATCCATTCATTAATTCTCTTCACCAATTTGTCATCTGTTTCTTTTGCACAGTTTAATTAGTCAAATTAATAGTAATAGCATAACCATTTTTTAATCAATTCTGATCCCTGTGGAGACGATACTCACTCATCACTTTATTACTTGATTCGACTGCACATTCACATTACACATTCACACGCGGCAAGTTTTTGCCGCCGTTTCCGGGGATCGGCAATATTGGAGAAAATTTGGTTTGTTATTACCTTTTTAATTTTGTTAGTTTAGCTTAATTAGTTGTTTTGTTTTGGTTTTTCAGGATTTAATAGACCTGTACATTTAATAGAGTAATTAATTTCCAATTTCATCACACAATTCAATTCACATACCATCATTCTTAATTCAATATCAATTCATCAATTCATAATGTAATATAACATAATTTAACTCAATTTCATACCAATTTCCTATATCGATAAGTCATACAAATTTCTATTCTATTCAATTTAGTCCCTATCTCAATATTCATTTTCAACCATAGCATTTCAACTCAACAACCATTCATAACTTACCTAAATATTATATAATGCAATATATCATGAATATGCAGTAACTAGATTGGTCTTGGGTCATAGAGATACAAACCAAAATTTTGAACTACTTGTCGACGGCTTTGGATTTTCCTTTCCTTCTCGACTGATTTTGGTCAATGTTAGCTACAAGTAATAAAAAAATATAGTACTACCAATTTCCAACCAGTTCACAATCAATCACTAATCCATGCAAGTTTTGCAATTTATTCAATTTAGTCCCTAAAATCGAGACTAACATAACTTTCAAATTAAAGCCCCAAATTGAAATCCAATTTTACAAATGCCCATTAGGGACCCCCTATTCCTTATTCCTACTATCGGTTTTATTTTTTATTCAGTTTGGTCCCTAATGTATGAAACTATCAATTAAGCTTTACAATTTAGTCATTTTTCACATCTAAGTTTAAAATCTATAAATTAAACACCTAAAACTTCAAGATATCAAATTGAAACTTTAAAATATTTTAAAAGTTTTACAAATTGGTACAAGGGCTAGCTAAATCAAGCTCCCATGACCTCAAAAACATAAAAATTACAAGAAAAATGACTTAGAAATTTTGCCAATTAAAGGATTAAATATACAAAACTTCACAAGGTTTCTACTTCACGTTTTTTTTCTTTGATTTCGATGGTGGATGGACGAGGAAGAAAATATTATCTTCCCTTACACTACATGTGTTTTATTTTATACCTTTTATAATTTTAATTATAACCTTTAATAATAAAACAAACACAATTCACCACCATGCACAATATTCATTTAAAAATGGTTTATTTTCCATTTTAAACCTTGGATTAATTTTTGTATAAATTTTAAGCCTTTGGCCAATTAAAATCTATAGCAATAGACTTTTACAATTTAGTCCTTATACCTTCATTAAATAACTAATAGAAAAATTGATGGATCAAACTTTAATATTATTTTATACCAACTCCATAAATATTTTAATTTAATATTTATGGACCAAGTTTACGAAAACAGGGTCCCAAAATTGCATTTCTTGACATACTAACTTTCGGGTCGTTACACGAAGTGAAGTGGGGAAGAAAATAAAGAGAGGATAATATTTGTTAAAATGGTTCAGATTCATCAATCCTACTTTGTGGAGCCTCGCTCAAAGAATGATTTTACTAAACTATTAACTTGGCGCAACTATTGGCTTAAGTCCAATCTACCCTCTCACAGTGAATAACGCCCCAAAGTTGAACCCAAAATTGTTAAAAATTACTCTCTCAAACACCTCACTTACAATTAGTATGAACTCTCTAAAAAATGTCTAGCACAAGAGTGCAAAAATGAAAAGTAAAGAAAGCACGATACTTAGACTGAAAACACTCCAAAGGCACATTATTTTGTGCATTAATGTTGCATATTTATAGGCCTCAAATGATTAGCTTCCAAAGGATAAGATGATTCTCAAATATAAATTGATTATTTATCTTTATAATGCCACTTTATCAATCTTCAAAATAGACCTTCATCTTCAGGTAATATAAGGCTAATCTAAATCCTTATAGATAAGGATAATGTTTCCACTCATTTGCAAATGTTCTTTCTCTCTTAAAGATGTGTCTTCTATAATGGTTAAATGTTGATTTTATCAAGGAATTGTCTTGAATAATATTTAAATAAAACACATCATAAATAAGGTTTTCAATAGCTCCAAACTCTTTTTAAGAAATAAGGATAAAGTTCTTCAATTACTCAAACTCTACTCCTTTCTTTTCCAAGCCAATCAAAAGGATAAGAATCAACAATCCTTTCGTTTGCTACTTAAACATATTTTAGAGCTAAACCATATTAATTAAATAAGTTAAATATGCCAACCAATTATGAAATATTTATTGTCCCAAAACTAGCTATTTGATCTCTTGTTTGAACATGAAATTTATAGGTAGTCAAAGTTTCCAACATATTTAAAATATTATCTATATTTATATATGTTCAAAGGTTTAAAGTTTTTTTACATAAAATTTGATATGTATGAACTATATGAAATGGATTATAAAATATAATGATTGAATTGTTAAGATATCAATCGTAAATTTTTTTATAAAAGTGTGTAAAATCATGTTAGTTTTACATCGGTGAAAGTGGATCTCTCCTTTTAAAGGTTGTTGTTCAAGTAAATTTAAATATATAACGTTTTCACAAGTTACTAAATTAATTAAGAGTTTAAGGATTAAAGATAGATTATGCATATACACATAATGTATATACTACATCAAGAAGAGGTTACAAAAAGTAGAACACAAAGCTTATATGACACAGTTTATATGTTGTCATTTGATGCACTAATATGATGATCATTATAGTTAATAGGTATTATTAAAATAAATCTTATAGGTTATCATAAATGTAAATTTTCATTTTGAAATGAAAAATTCAGACAAATGTAATCAAGGATTAAAATATTTATTAAAATAAAAGGTAAAAAAATAGAAAGATTCATCTCAAGGTAATCAAATATTACATAGAGTTCTATATAGACCTGTTCATGGGTCGAGCCACCCGGCCTGGCCCGAAGGCCCACCCGAAATGTGGGAGGGTTTGGGAAAAAATATAGGCCCGAAAAATGAGTTTGGACAAAAAAAAGGCCCGTTTAAAAAACGAGTTGGGCCTCGGGTAAGGCATTTTTGGTTTGGGCCCGGCCCATAACTTTTTCGTTTCATATTTACATACTTTGGCACCTAGTCCCTCATCGGATAAATCCGAAGTAATAATTGCGCCCAACGCTATATAAATTGACACCGGTGTCTCATCGGTTAAATAGAAGCAAATTGGCACCTAGTGCCTCATCGACTCGAAGTCGAAGAAATTCTTGAACTCTTCCTATCCTATGGCATGTCATCTATATTCGACTTAGCCCAAAATAGTTAATAGGGTTCCATTTCACTTACAAATACATCCAATGTCCAATTCTCATATTTGCACATTATCACATTTAATCATATATTCATTTCAATTTTCACATAATCAATACATTCATAATATATACCAAACCAATCCATTTCAATCAACTATAAATTTAATTCAATCTCAAAGTACTAAAGTACCCACCTCAACTACTTACCATATGCAATAATTCAAAGTACAATATTTAACAACTTAGTTCGGATTATAGAAACACAAACCGTGGATTCCGAGCTATTCAACGTCGATTTTATCCTTCCCCTTTTAGTCAAGGATTTCGGTACGACATTAGCTACGAAATTAAAATAATTAACATACATTAATACTACATAATTCAATTCCACATTGAATATTTCAATATTTACACAATATTTGCTTAAATTTCAATTTAGTCCCTAAATCGAGACCAATTTTTAACTTCCACATTTAACCCTATATTTTAATATTAATTTCACTTTAAGATAAATTTAGTTCCTATTTTAAATTATACCCTTAAATTTAAAAATTTTTACAATTTAGTCCCTATTACTCAAAATTTACAATTTATTCTACAACTTAGTCCTTTTCCATTTCTAACTTAAAATCTATCAATTTAATCCCTAATACTAAAACTATTCAACAATAACAACATCTAAAATCTTAATCAATGCTAAAATTTCAACATGGGTCTAGTAGTTCTAAACATCGGGATTCCAAAAATATAAAAACTACAAGAAAAGGAACTAAATTGACTAACTAATTGAAGTTTGAATGTTAAAAACCCTTAGGACGTGCGTTCCCCTTTCTTTTCTTTCTTTCTTTTCTGCCTTTTTTTTTTAACTTGCATGCAACCACTTTCTTTTTATTATAATTTCATTTACTTATTATTATATAATACATATATACATACATCTAGTTTTTAAGTTATTAATTATGATAACATATATATATATATATATATATGATAAGTTTACATATAATATATATTACTCCTTAATGCTGTCCACTACAACATGGAAATGTATATTTACCATTTTAGTCCCTTTAATTAATTTAAACTATAATTCAACTTTTAACTCATATGCAATTTAGTCCTAGTACTTTAACAACTCTTAATTTCACAAAATTCACTTAATTAAAATTTAATTCACTACTAAATTAACCTCGTAAATATTAAATATAAATATTTACGGGTTCGTTTTACGGAAACGGAGTCCCGAATTCATTTTCTGACACCTTAACTATCAGGTCGTTACAAAAAAAAAGTTACAATTTGGTCATTGGCCTATTCAAAAGTTTTCATTTAAGTCACTGAACTATTAAAAAGTTTTTATTCAAGTCACTAGGTTGTTAAGTTTTCTCAAAAAAGAAAAAAAAATTCCCCCAGTGAGCTCCAAGCGAAGATTTGACAATCGGTACGGTGAATCAGTACCAATCGATGAGCGGAAGAACATACCTTAGATCCAAGTCTATCTGATGGTCAGTGTTAGAGATCAAAGAAAAAAAACTATTTCAATTTTGGTTCACAGATTCATGACGTCCAAAGCTATTTCATGAAAACAATTGAATTGTAGAAGAGAAGTGAAAAGAGAGTGTTTGATTGGTGTAGACAATACGAGTAGAGAAAGCCATGTAACATTGGTTTTGACAGCCTAGTGACTAATGAAAACTTTTGAATAGTTCAGTGACCAAATTATAAATTTTTTAGTTAAGTGACCAAATTATAACTTTTTTAGTTAAGTGACCAAAATGAAAACATACCTATAATTTAGTGACTAATAGTGTAACTTACCCTTAATATTATATGATCAAGTTTGCCTTTAGAGGGGAAAGAAAAAGTAGAATTTTTTTTTAGCATTTGAGATTTCTTTTTGTGAACAATAAATATGAAATTAAAAACCTTGATGGGAATAACGTGTAGATTTGGGATTTTTCAATATGGTAAGCTAACGTGGGAATGTAAAAGTTTACCTTTGAGGAAAAACATTTTCAATTTGGTAAAACTCCCTTATGATGCCCACTTTTTTTTTTTGGTTAAATTAGGTTATAAATTGTATAGTCATCTCAATATCATTTGAATGAAAGTAACATATTTCTGATAATCTAATCATCCCATTCCCACCACCTTTACAAAAATAAAACATCTCATCTCATTCCCAATATCTTTGCATGGTCTCACTAATCCTACTACTACATTTTTTTCTTCTTCTTCTTTTTATTTGCATTTGTCAAATAAAAGAAATGGGGAATCTCCGTTAGTTCTTTTTTGATTGTTTTAGTTTTCCATTATGTTCGAATTTCCAAGTTTTTGAAATAATGAAGTTCAATGCTACCTTTATTTTTCAATTCTTTCTCATGACCTCAAATATCGAAAGCTCCATGTTTGAGAGGACCGATATAAATTATAAAATTTTGATGAATAAAGTAAGAAATTGTGTCAATGAAATTAATTTAAATTATTAATTTCCAGGAGGGGTAAATAAAAAAAATCATTTAACCATTCAAATAAAAAGATTTACATGTTGATTAAATCTTAGCTCGATTGGCATGGGCATTGTTGTCAATGGAGGAGGACGTGGGTTTGAGTGCGTTGAAGCGCATTATCCTCCTATTTATGGGTTGGGGAGAAGCCATGAATAATTCTAAACGTTGTATTAAAAAAATATTACAAGAATCTATAACAAGATTATTAAAAATATTATATTAGATTATTAATTAAAAAAGCTTCAATTACAAATTTGTCATTTAAAAAAGGTCATCGGGCTTCCTACTTCCGACTTCACCAAAAAAGGTCATCGGACTTCCTTTTCCGACTTCACCGCTATTTAAACTAATTAAATTGAGTAGTAGTTTCAATGACATTTTGGTCGATAGATTTTCAAGATTACCTGTTTGAGAATCTAGATAAGCTGGTACGGACTCTAGCTCCCCTCAAATAGAAAATTTTGTTTTAGATTGTTAAAAAACTATAAATTTTTAATTTAGTATAGGTTTAATTTATGATTTGGCTCTTAAATTATATCCACATTTTCATTTTGGTATCTAAATTTTTTTATGCCACTTTGGTATTTAAACCCAATTCTGTATCTAAAGTATGCCTCCATTATATATTTTAGTCTATTTTTTACCAACGTTAAAAAAATTCTTACAGCCAATCACAAAGTGCCATGTGGCGCCTTTATGTAAAAAAAATATTTTCTTTTATTAAATGTATATACACATTAAAAATATAAAAGTGGAAATAAATATATACAAAATTTAGAAATATATATGAATCTAGATAAATAAACATAGAAATTATAAAAAAAGGTTTACAAAAAATAAAATAATTAAAAAGAAATTAGGTCTTGGATCAATCTAATTTTTCCCTCACACTCTTGTATCGGTTCGGAACCCAGAACTTTCCTCTCACGTAGTTCAATCCAACATAGTGGTGTTTGACACTTACGACCATACAAAGCCTTATATGGTGCCATATATATACTCGACTGAAAGCTGTTATTGTAGGCAAATTCAACAAGAGGTAAGTGCTCTTCCCAACTACCTCAGAAGTCAATAATACAACCCCTTAACATCTTCCAATATTTAGATAACCCACTCGATCTGTTCAGTAGTCTACGGATGGAAAGTCGTACTAAAGTCCAAATGAGTACCCAGTGCCTCATGTAGCTTCTTCTAGAATCGAGATGTAAAACGAAGATCTCAATCTGAAATAATCGGTACTGGTACCCATACAGTCTTATAATCTCTGAAATGTATAACTTAACCAGCTTTTGCAATGAATAATCCATACAGACAGGTAAGAAAAAAGCTAACTTAGTCAATCAGTCCACTATCACCCAAATTGAATCTTTCTTAGTGGGTGTTAAGGGTAACTCACTAACAAAGTCCATGATCACTCGTTCCCATTTTCACTCGGGAATCTTAATCGGTTGTAACAAGCTAGAAGGAAACCGGTGTTCTGCCTTCACCTGTTGAAATGTCTGAAACTTAGTTACAAAATCTCTCACTTTCCGTTTCAGTCCAGGCCACCAGTAAAATTCCCTTAAATCTCGATACATCCTATTCATTTTGGGATGCATAGCATAAGGGATACTATGTGCTTCTCGAAGAATGGACTTTCTTAGAACTTTATCATTCGGCACACAATACCTCTCTCAGAAACACATAATACCTTTAGTATTGAACCCAAAATCCTCTATGTTGCCATTCTCAATTTGCTTAATCCATGGTAACAAAGACACATCTAATGGTTGTTTATATTTAATTTACTTGCAATTTGCTTAAACATTGCTTTTAAATCAATCATTTGTTTCATACTTAGAGCATCCTCCACTACATTAGCTTTTTCAGGATGGTATTCAATCACACAGTCATAGTCTTTTAATAATTCTATCCATCTTTGTTACGTTAAGTTCCACTCTTTTTGGGTGAGAAGATACTTGAGACTCCTATGATTTGTATAGATGTAGCACTTCTCACCATACAGGTAGTGCTTCTAAATTTTTAATGCAAACACTAAGACTGCCAACTCTAAATCATGAATCAAATAGTTTCACTCATGCAGTTTCAACTGCCTCGATACGTAGGCAACTACTTTTCCGTCTTGCATCAACACACATCCAAGGCCAGCGTAATATGCATCAATATATACTACATACTCCTTTCCTGACTCAAGCTAAACCAACATTGGAGCTTGAGTCAACAAAAACTTTAGCTTTTGAAGCTAGCTTGCTGATCATCCGTCCATTTAAATCGAGCATTCTTTTTCATCAACTTAGCTAGGGGAGCAACAATTAGATAGAACCCTTCAACAAATCTCCAATAATACCCATCTAAACTAAGGAAACTTTGGATAATGTTTTGGGTTATTTTTATTCCAGAATAACCTCTATCTTTTTCGGATCTACTCGGATACCCTTAGTGGATACCACATGACGCAAAAAACATTACTTCTTTAAGTCAAAATTCATATTTACACAGTTTCGCATAGAGCTTCTTTTCGTGGAGAATTGCAAAACAACCCTAAGATGTTTATTTTGTTAGGTTTCGAACTTAGAATAAACTAAGATGTCGTCGATAAACACAACGATGAACTGGTCAAGGAATGGTTGGAACACTAGGTTCATTAAGTCCATAAATATGACAAGAGTATAGGTTAATTTGAAAGGTATCACAAAGAACTCATAATGACCATATCGAGTCCTAAATGTAGTCTTGGGTACATTCGATTCCTTCACCTTTAATTGATAGTACCTAAACCTCAAATCAATTTTAGAAAACACCATTGCACATCATAATTGGTCGAACAAATCATCGATCCTAGGCATATGATATTTATTCTTAACAGTCAGCTTATTCAACTACTGATAGTCAAAACATAACCTTAGGGACTCGTCTTTCTTCTTTAAAAACATGACCGGAGCTTCCTACGGAGAAACACTAGGTATTATAAAACCACGATCCAAAAGTTCTTAAAGTTAAACTTTCAATTCTTTTAGCTTATTAGGTTCCATGTAGTAGGGAGCAATGGACACTAGAGTAGTTTTAAACAACGACTCAATTCTAAATTCTACCTCACATTCTGGAGGTAACCTCGGCAGTTTGTCGAGAAAAACATCCAAAAATTCCTTAAATGTTCGTATACTATCCACGGTTGCACTACTAGCATTCATATCCAACACATAGGTTAGATAGACCTCACGCCTGAACCAATTTCTCCTACCACAGTAGAGATCACATTAGATAAATAATTTCTTCGTTCACCAACCATATCAATTCCGCTACCCTCAACCATTTTCAAAGTCACCCTCTTAATAACATAGTCCAAACTAGATGTTTTATCAACCAATCCATTCCCAGAATTAAGTCGAACTCACCGAAAGACAATTCCATAAGATCGGCCAGAAACACGACAGCCTGAACCTCCAATGGATATCTCTTATAAATCTTATTTTCAACAACCAATTGTCCTAAAATGTTAACTATAGTAACATTGCTAGTAGTTTTCTCTACCTTAATACCCAGTTTATCAATCACAACCAACATATGAATACGTAGATCCTATGTCAATTAAGGTAAAATATGGAACAGAATGGATCGTAAAAATACCTGTTATGATATCAGACACGTCACTACCTTCACGATCTCTAGAGTATATACAAGATTCGATTGCCTAGCCTCAATTATGTTCACATTAGTCGCAACAGTATTTGCAACCCTATTCTAACCTCAGCCCCTCGGATGTAAGTAACTCAATCTCTGGTTTTGGGTTTGATTCTAGGTCGAAGCTTGTGTCTAATTGACCTAGCGAAGACAATCTTTAATTCTATGCTCAGTTGACCTACATCTCAGACAAGCACATAAATTCTTCCAACACTCATCAGAATGACACTTATTGCAATACGTACAGTTGGGATTCCTACCCTGAGAATTAGCTACAGCAACCCCCTATTGTGGTCTACCCTCTCTAGCTCATTTTATGGGACTAGTATTCAAACTAATAGGACTAGAATTGCTCTTAACCGATACTTTTTTTCCATTTTTCGTATTCTAAGCTTTTGATTTCCTCTGCAATCTTTGTTTTCTCTATTAAGGTCTCAAACACCCTTTCTAGGTATGAAGCAACCTGAATTTTGAGGTTGATTTCCTCCACAATCTTGGTTTTATCCACGAAGATCTTAAACACCCTTTTCTAGTGTGGAGCAACCTGAATTTTAAGGTCGTAACGCAATCTGTCCTCGAACCTCACACATTTATCTTGATCAGTGGCAACCATCCCTTGAGCATAACGGTTGAGCCTCAGAAATTTGTCCTTGTATTTAGCCATAGTCTTATCCCCCTATTTTAACTGGATGAAATCGAGTCTAGGGACCTCCACATACCTCATGCCCACATACTTCTTCTGGAAGACCCATTGAAAATACTCCCAGGCTAATCGTTCAGCCTGTGTACCTCTCACCATAGATTGCCACCAATGGTAGGCCTCATCCTTAAGCAATGGCAGAATACCTTTTAGTTTTTGTTCCAAAGTATATTTTAGGTTATCTAGAATTTTTTTTGTGGTCTACATCTAGTATTCGACCACAGTAGGGGTCGTTCCAACCACATGCCTAAATAATTCAACTCCATTAGACTGGTACCTCTCAGTAACTGATCCATGGTTCCCAAGTCAAGTTTGGGCTCTAGCTACCCATTGCAAAACCCTTAACATTGTCTGTAACATTGCATTATCATTGTTTTCATAACCTTTGCCACCAATGGCAAATGAGTCTTCCATGTAATTCACCTCAAGAATTGAGGTTTCATTTTGAGTGATAGGCGACTCAACAGGAGCGGCCCTATATGATATACCTCTACCTCTACCACGTCCACCTGGGTGCTCATAATGAATTCTCGAAATTTAAAGTCTAGAGTATATCTACAGTTTCTAAGTAAATGTTCAAGCATGAGCTATTTTTCCCTGAGTGTTCATAGTCTAAAGTTTATTGTTTATCTATAGTATCAGAAGTTACAATAATTAATTTAGGAACGACGTTAGAGTCTTGGATTTAATTTCTTTGAAGAATATTATTTTTTTCAAAAAAAATTTGGCATGATTTTCTCAAAATGCCCCTTTTTAGGACATATATGTAGACCTATTAAAAATTTACAGTCTGAGTTCTGATAACTAGGCTCTAATACCACTTAATGTAACCTCCCTAACCTAACTTAGACGTTACGATCAGATTCTGAAGGTTACATAAGCTACTGAAATGACCTAGTAAAACTATCAGAGTTTATGAAATAATCTTTTTGAAACATTTGCTTACCTTAGTAGAAAAAGTTAGTGTGTTTCCAAAAGGAACAATTTCTTTCAAAAATCGGTTGCTTTTAATAATTACTTTGCAAAATTTAATTTCCAATTTTATATATTTTCAAAATCTCTTTTACATAATATTACAGTAGAAAAGTGATATTCAATTGTAGTTTTAATGAAAACCAGATTTTCATGCATAAAAGAAATTTCAATTTCCACATTTCAATAGTCTGAAAAAAACTCAAATTCCATGCATGCCAAAATTAACCCAAAATTTAAGTCCCATGTCACAATTCAAATAAAACAATACAGTTCTAAAATAATAGAAATTATGAAAAAATAATCTGAGCCGAGTCTTCCGAACGCCGAGTCTGTGTCCTAAGCTTGTGGGTTATTTGTAAAGATGGAAATTAAGGGGGTGAGCTTAAAGAGCTCAGTGTGAGTCTGAACACAAGATAAGTAAGTGCAAACAGAGAACATACCATACAAAATATCAGTTTTTTAGATCAACACATCAGTATAGCATCTCAGAATTTTTAGGTAGTTTGTACATACTTATGTATGGCAATGCAATTTCAGTATATCAGAGAAGATCCTATCCACCTTCGCTACACTCCACAGTAAGGGTTCTCATAACTCATCCATTCCTACACACCACTTTGTGGATATACCACCAGTAATTGCAGATAATCTGCCAGTAATAAAAATAGTAGGTAATCCACCATTATTTTTAGATAAAAAGTTTGCAAATAAATTGCCAGTAAGTTGTGGATGAACCACCAATGTTTTCAGATTATTAATTTGCCAATACTTCCTTCGTTCATATCATCCCACCCCATACAATGATTATGACATGCTTTTAACAGAAATATGTAGATATATTAGACATGCTTAACATGTATTCAATTCAACAGTAGCAGTAGGCATGCTTAACATGCACTCAGTAGTAATAATAACAACAATTTATCATAATTATAGTGGCAATAGGCATGTAATTTTCACATATCATACATTATAACAGTAACAATTCAGTAATTAAATCACAGATTCCATAATATACATAATATCAAGGACTCAATTTAATGAATAAAAAAATCTAAAGATAATTCAGGGACTATATAAGGGCTAAACTGAACAATGTCTAGAACTATACATGATATTATAGACTTAATTATGGTTAGGCCGTGTGGAAGGTTTACACGAACTACCTTAAGAATTACAAGGGCACATGGTTGTATGGTCCACTCGTATGGTCCACACGCTTGTGTGAGAGACTATGTGGCCCTAAACCTATACACGATCACCACCAATTCTCTTAAAAAAATACAGACCTTTCACCACGAGTCTGATTGACGTTCCTCCGATCAACTTTGATCTGATTCACCTAGATTCGGTCCTTCAACGACAAATATACTATCACACCTCATTTTTATTTAGTTATTGTTAGTTTTTGAACAAGAATGAATATCTTGCGTAGTGTTTAAAAATGAGCGTAGCTATCCTAGTGACCTAAGTTTGAGTCCATTCTCCTATATTTTTATTTTAATTTCAGCACACCTCCTTGGTCAACCCCCATTTTCTCCTAAAATAGTTGCATTATGCATAAGATTCTTTCATTTTCACTGCCTTTGTTCCCTTCTTTCCTTTTCTTTTCCTAAATTCACTCAAATCTCATTTCTCCTCGCTTTTGACTATTGTTAGCTTCCCTAGTAGCTAAGGAAATCAATTAATTTTGTTTTCTTCTCCATCTTTTCTCTCAACTCTCCCGTTTTCTTTCATCTACCTCTTATGCCACCACTTCAACCACTATTTTCCACTGTTTGCACCACCTCAATCGCCTTGGCACCCCTGTCTTTTCTTTTCCTTTTCTTTACTTCAGCACAAGACATTCGCCATCATTGTAGCCGCCACGCTGTCACCTTTTCTACCGGCACCCATTTTTCTTCATTTTTCCTCCTCTCTTCTTTTCTTTGGTTACAATCAAACCCTTATCATTCTTTATTTTATATTTTTTAATTTAATACATAATATTTTATTTTTATTTTTATTTTTATTTCTCCATAGCCACTTTTCCTTTATCTTCTCAAGTTTTTCGTTGAACCGTAATCTTTCCGATCTTGCTTGATAGAGAGTAAGTGACGATTAGTTTAGTCTAATCTCAATTCCGTCTTCTTCTTTAATAAGACCGAATCTTATATTTATTATATATATTGTTTTACATTGAAAGTGGCAATCTGGATCACTCAGATTTGCTTTAGTGCAAGAGAAATATTTGGATCTCTATTCAAAAGAGTAAGAGTAAATTATTCTCAATCGATTTAATAAGAGAACTTTATTAGATTGTATGGCCGAACTAACAAATGTGTGTTTTGGTGTTAGTACTATTATTCTATAATCAGATTGAGGCGAGATCTAGTTAGACTCGATGCGTAGGAGTGTGAAAGAGTAGACATTGTATTGTGAGACTTTCATTCAAGGTGTGGGTTCTAACCATTAAAGGATTGTGACTGATCCATTCATAAATAATTTAAGAGTATATTTAATAGTAATGTTTGTTTAAACTTTGATTATACTTATGACTAATCGTTTGCATAAGTGATCTTGGTGAGAAATAAATCATTTATAAATGATTGGCTACAAGTAATTATCTCTGATTTAAGAAATTTGAGTTGCCAAAAATGTGTGTATATGTTTTGGGAATATTCGTATGTTTTGTGATATTTAAGCGTGCCACTATTCTGTTGTTGATATTAATAGCATAATAAACCATGTTCCCTGAGATTGATAAATATGATTGCATGTTTAAGACATGCCACTATTTCTGTTAAATAAATGGATTACATGATAAAATCATGATTACTGATACTGAAATACTGAACACATGATAATTCATGCCTACTATTTCTACCACTGGTCACATGTTTTAATCATGCCTACTGTACTACTCTGTTATTATTAAAACATGTCATACTACATTAGGGTTGGGACAGTTATGTAAGGAGGAAGTACTGGAAGCTTGTCTGCAATACTATTGGCCCGTCCACAATACTGGCAATTTATCTGCAATATTGATGGCTAGCCCGTAATGCTGGCAATTTATCTGTAATATTGGTGGCTTGTCCACAATATTGGAAGCTTATCTGCAATACTGGTGGCTTGTCCACACACTGGTATGTTATTGAATGGATAACTTCTGGGAACTCTTATTATGGTGTGTAGCGGAGTTGGGTAGGAACTTTTTTGAAATTATTGTATTGAAATGAATCATGCATATTGAAACTGTGAATTATGTAATGTTCTAATGCCTTGTATATTAAGCTTTCAGCATTAGATTAGAAAGTACATAATCATGCATAAACGTCTAGGCCGGGTTAAGGATGTTACATACACACAATTAACGATTGGTATCAAGATTTGGGCAAGATTTGCAAGGATTTGGCAAGATTATCAAAGAATGTTTAATTGAACCGAAAAATTAACATCGGATGTTGGTACAGCGAAAATACAAAATTTAACCTTTGAAATGAAGGGTACTTATCGATTCTTGGCAAAGGTAACAGATTCTATTGATGACAAACCTAAACTTCGATAGAAAATGATTTTACGGGGGACGTTTTGATATGGGGAAGAAAAAGAATCAAAAGCACACAAGTGAAAATATGGTGTAAGAATGAGAGAAAATAAGAGAAAAAAGAACGTGGAAAGGAATTCTATTAGAATTATGAAAAAGGGGCAAAGTTAAAATGTAATTAGGAAAGAAATTAACTAGGGTTTCTAAATCTAGGGGCAGCATTTAAGCAATTTACCCAAACTTGCCGAAAATTGATAGAAAATGAAAGGGAAAAGAGGGGTCGAACCTAGGAATTCTAGGATGGGACTCTAATAGTTAACCATTAAGCCTTTGGCTCATTTTTTATTTAATCCTAATTCTTAACCATATATATTTTGGAGTGTGACAGTAAATGTTTAAGCTTTTTCTAAAATTAACTTTTAATGTCACATGTGTTGCTTGTGATGTTACACATTTAATATTTAATTAGTTTTTAGATATTATATTTTTATTTGAATTATTGAATATAATTAAAATATATTAACTTATCAATTGAAGTATTAAAATAGAAAATTTTCAAATAGTAATTAAAGCATATTTGTTCTATTCAACATAAAATATAGCTTTAGTGTAGGAAATTAATGTAAAGTAATATTACCCAAATTAATAACTAATTAATATAATTAAATTTAATAGTAATTAAGTGATAATTAGGATGTTTAGAATTCTATTCAAGTTATAACTCTATTTTACATAAAAAAATTAGCAAAACTTTTGTTTAGGTAAAAAAATTTAAACTAATAATTGTAAATTATAATTATAATTATCATAACTATTTTCTTATATTTTATGCTCAAAGTCCTATCCAAGTAATAACTCTATCTTAAAAGTAGCACAACTTTGTTTAACTAATGATTGTAATTTAAATTCTAATAATTTTTAAAAGTGTAATTATCACAAATTCTATTAAATTTTAAATATTTTTAAATGTATAATTATCACAAATTCTATTTTATTTCAACTTTTAAACTAATAATTCTAAATTAAATATTATAATTATTTTTAAATGTGAATTTAGTCATATGATGGAAAACATAGGGTATTCTTGTCGGTTCAAAAGTTTTTTCTAGACTTGAGCTTTTAAATATAAAAGCTTCTAATGTCATGTGTGTTGCACGTGATTTTATAAAATTTATAATTTAGTAAATAATAAATTTTAGATTTTCAAAAATATATATTTATGCTAGTTAAATAAGGATTGATTTAATTTATACTAAAATTTAATTAGTTTTAAAAATAATTGAGAGAATAAAATACAGTTTTAAAAATAATGAAAATAGAAAAATAAATTAATATATAAAACTATTAAATATTATACAAATTTGAAATTATATAAGAAAGTAAATACAAAAGATATTTGCACTAAATTAATGATCACGTTTAATAATAACGATTAAAAATAATTGTTGAAATTTGACTTTCTTTTCACCTGCACCAAACAAATAATGGATAAATACAAAATAGATTTAAGATTGCTTGCTTCATATTTATAAAACTTACAAAATTTTAAAAATAATATCATAACATTATATTAGCTCATCATCAATTAAAGTAATATTTTATTTCTATGCTATTGTTGTTCGAATATGATTGGATATTGCCAAGAACCATTTCTTTAATCTCCATTAATTTTATATAATTCTAACTTATTATTGCTAACAATCTCTAATTTTTACCAGTAATTTTTCTTAGATACTACTTAATTGAATATACCTACCTCTTGAATGTTATTTATAAACTTAAAGTTAAATTTTAATTGGTATATAACTTTAATAATAATAAAGTGATAGTTAAGATGATTAAAGTTCTATTTAATTAATAACTCTATTTTACATAAATAAATTTAGCACAACCTTTTTTTAAATTAAAAAATATATAATAATGTTAAAATTAAATTATAATTATTTTAACTAATAATTGTGAATTAAGTTATAATTATTTTCAAATGTGTAATTATTACCATTTTATTAAATTGTAATTATCTTAAAATTTATGATTATCACAACTTCTATTCTACGCTAACTTTTTAACTAACAATTCTAAATTAAATTTTATAATTATTCTTAAATATCAATTTAATAATATGATAGGAAATAAAAATATTCTTATCGGTTCAAAATCTTTTCTAAACTCATACTTATATATATATATATTGTAGATATATTCTAGTTGCAGTTAATTAGTTTGAGTATAATTAGTTATAAAATTAATGATTCAATTTAATATTAGTATTGATAAAAAATATTAAATAAAAATTCTTAAATCATATCCCAAATTAGTACTTGCAGTGTCACATGGAAAAAGCCGAGGCAGCGCCAACTTGCATGTGGGCTTTTTAATTATCCAAAAAGCCCAACCTAACCCTAGGGTCCCAAATGATTACTATACTTAACTAATATTTATTCATATATTTTTTGAAATTTTTGGGTGTTCAATAGTTATATTAAACATAGATTAAATATGAAGTTTGTATAAAAATTTTCAATATTGGTTAATATATTAAATAGGTTAGGTGAAAGCTCTAAATTTTTTTATATTATAGTTTGGATTGTATTTTAGTTTTTATTGAAAAAATGAGTAAATTAGTCTCTATACATTAAATGAGTAAATAAAACTACCCTTTCGTTAAATTTTTGTGTTTATATGTAAGGTATAATAACAAATTGATCCCTCAACCTTTACACGCTTATTCAATTTTGACTCCTACACTTTTATTGAAGTAAATTAGAAATTTTTAAACTAATAAGACTAAAGGGTAAAAAGGCTTTAAAATAAATTAAAAAATCAATTAAACCATTTTAAAATTAAAAAATTAAAAATCATAAAAATTTTAAACAAATGTCATAAAAAGAAGTTATAAGATTTAAAAATACTAACCCATTCAAATCTAATGGTTATAAGATTTAAAAAATTTGACCCCTACTCTTTTCTTGGGTTGGTATTATTATTTTTAATAATTTTTATAAATTTTAAATAATTTTATAAATTTATAATATTTTTAAAAATTTAAAATTTCTTAATTGATTTTTTTAATTTGTAACTAAGGATTTTTTCCTTAAGCCTTATTAATTAAAAGAATTTCTAATTTACCTTTAGCCTTATTAATTAAAAGAATTTCTAATTTACTTTCAAGAAAAGAATAGGGTCAAATTGAATAATTTTATAAAAGTTGAGCTGCTAAATTTGTTTTCATATATTATATATACACACTAAAACAAACATTTAACAGTGTAATTTTGACCAAAATAAAAATTTTACTCATTCATCTAATATATAAAATCGAATTATTTATTTTTAATAGAAAATCTAAAATACAATTTAAAATATAATACAAGAGTTTATGATACTAACTCTCATTTTGAGACCACGGGAGTTAGGTGGGATGGAAATAATCTCTCCCACCTTAATCAGAGGTCGATAGTTCGATCCTCCTCCTGGGTATGAAGCAGCTTTAAAATTCGTGACCAGTATCTATCCCCTTAATAGGCCTACAGAATGCGAAAGATTAATTACTGGGCTCACTCTAGTAATTTGAAATTTGAAAATTTCCTCAAAACACATAAACTCTTCTTGTTTTTAATTATCAATAAACGTCAAATTTTAATCCCAAATTCTCATCTCAACCGTTGAATGTGCTAAAAAAGAGAGATGTTAATTGTTAAATACCCACCATGAAAGTCAATTCAACATCCAAAATTGAGAGGTTATTATCTATTTATTGTAGATGAAAGTTGATCTCTTTTCTTTTCCTTTTCTATATCCCCAAATCACGTGCAAATATTGTATTTTTAATTTGAATGGAAGATGTCTCATCACGAGGAAAAGAACAAGACAAGAATTAAAGATGCTTTTTAGATAAACGTCGTCATTTAAACCTAATTATTGAGATACAGACAAAATTAATTATTTTAAAATTTAAAATTTTATTTTATTTTATCTCAAGTTTTAATATAAAATTCTTGATTTCTCAGAGATGTGAATACTCGAATAATTATTATCGAATTAATCATTACAAAATATCATCAAATTGATAATTAAAATATATTTATACTTACATAAAAATAAATTAGAATATGAAAATTTAAACTAAAATAAAAATTGAAATACGTGAAACATAAACTTAAAATCTTCAAATGTAATATTAGTAAATGTGAAATTAATTTTTTTAATGTTATCAAAGGCAAAAGGTTTTGTTAGGTATTTGGTATTCTTCTAAAATAAAAGTGAGTAAAATTCGATTTGATTTAAAAAATTAAAAAAAATTTCAATTTTGGAGTTAATCGAATCAAGTTATTCGAATTATCGAGCCAACTCGAATAACTCGATTTGAGTTCAAGTTCAAGTCGAGTTGAATTTCACAATTTGAATAACAGATTGGTGTAAATACCATTTTGATGATCCTTGTCAACTTTGAAAATAAGCAATTATCACTCTCACAATAAAAATTACAAAAAAAAAATTTAAAATAATTTTCAAAAATTCAAAATAATTTTTAAAATTCAAAATATTTATAAAAATTTCTAAATTTATATTTTTAAATAAATTATAAAAATTTTAAAATTTTAAAAATTCAAAAAAAATATAAAAGGTTAAAATTTTAAAAATGTTCTAAAATAATATTTTAAGACCTAATTAATGATTTATATTTATCATACTCAAGTATCTTGACTTTTTATTTTTTGCTTTGAATTTTTTCAATTTTATGTGTTCTAACATTGAACTAATTATATTGCAACAATATTTTTATTTGACATATTTAATTTTTTAATTTAACTCGAAAAATTTCACTCGATTCAGAAAAAAAATTCAAATTGAGTTAGGATGAAAAAATAAAACTCGTGAACTCAATTAACTTGAAAATTTTTTACTCGATTCAATTGAACGCTCACTCTTGTTCTAAGACACATGTTCAGGTTAAATCTTGTGAAATCTCTCTCCTTCTAGAATGTTTGAAAAAACACATGTTAATATACTGTAATAGACCCATACCAAATTTTGTTGGATGCATAAAACTATAATATTAACTTTTTTTTTTTTTTTGCCCATTACGCTTTGATTCAATGATAAAAATGAAATTATGATCATTTAAAGTTTCAAGTTTGAATTCTATCCTATGCAAACATGTGAATTCTCCTTTAAATTAATTATGATTATAGTTAGCTAATTGATTGTTGAGTTTGTTATTTAGTTCAATATTTGTAGAGATTGATTTTGACTAGAATAGTTAATATTGTTATACTCCACCTTAGATTATCTCTCTTCACAGTCGACTACCATAAGGGTCTAGCGATGCGGCCTCCTCATCTAATGCGATGGGTTGCCATAAGGGCATGACAACATAGCATCACTATTGCCTCTCCAAAAAAGCGTAGGTTCACTCCCTTGTCCAAACACCATATCTTCAGGGCCCCTGTGGTTTACAAAAGCTATATTGCAAAGATCATTTAACGATACCCATCAATCTGTCTCGTTTAGCAAACCCTTCATTTAGTCCCCTCAGGTCGACTCCAACAATGTCGTAAGCTGACACAAACCACCCTATCACTACACTTAGGGAAAGGGAATTCAAGTGGCTGGGACCTACATCTATCTTTTATTCCCCTATAAATACCTTTATTCATCATTGGGGTAAAAGTAGGAAGACACACAACCTTTACTTGGTCAAGACTCTATCTTGTAAATTTTCCCAAACCCTAAGTTTAGTTGTTTTCTCCATCCCTCATAATGCGAATCATTATCATTAGGCACCCCCAACTTTTGTGTTGTAATAGATATATTTGTAACTAGTAAAAAAAGTATTTTGTTAATGTTAATTGATATGCTAATATTACATTTGTATGGTAATTATTATTTGGGAGCTGACATACAGAAAATCGTGTACATAAATAACCAAATTACAAAAATAACCTCATTACAAAAATAACCAAATTACAAAAATAACCAAATTACAAAAATAACCTTCATTGGTTCCCTCTACTTTTTACTATCATTTTTATAGGTTCCTAATGTTTATTGTAACACCCCAAATCCGGTCTAAATGTTATAACCGAATCTGGCGATGTCACATTGTAACACCCATTACCCGTATTCGACGCTGGAATAGGGTACGAGGCATTACCAGAACACATACACTTATAAACATGTTAAACCAAGTTATAAAATTTCATTCAAATTTGAACTCTTCAAATTTTTAACATTATAAATCTTCACGTTATAACTTCAAAATACTATATTTATAACAAATAGGGATTCTGAGACCCAATGCATACTCATGCAATTCAATACTTCATTTCCATTTCATTTAATTCACGATTCTCATGTTCACGATTCAATTCAATTTCTCAATCCAATATACATTTCAATACCACAATAATTCAATTAATTCAAATCATATCATTTGCAATTTCCATTTAATTCACGTAGAATTCAATTTCATTAAGTTCAATACTAATACATATTTATCGTTTAACTTAACGTCCCCTTTTTGTATCATTTTACACTTCAAGCATGAACCTAGTATTTCATTTCCTTTCCACTCCCGTTTCCTATGCATATCACAGAAGATATAAACATTACACTCAACCATATGATAAATCATTTTAATAAAGATTACAAACTTTAAACCTTACCACCCTTTTATGATCACAAGCATATTTCCATCTAGACATTTACCATCTCAATGCATAATTTTATAAATTTAATGTATGTAATCCACCACAACTTGGCCAAAACCTAAGCATACACACCAAACATGCTAGCCAAATAAACATGTAGTATAAGCATTATAAGCATGGATAAGCGAGACAATTATTTATGTATCAAACTTATCAACATGAGTTAATTCATTAACCATTTCTGACATTGCTACATACCAAATCATATACCAAGTATACCACATACACATACTATGAAACTTTATTTTCTCACATGAACTTTAACTATAACTAATAATGCACAATTATAAACATCATTTCTTTTCAATCGTTTATCGATTATAATCGAGCATATGGCCAATTATACACAAATCATTCATATGTTCTTCCAATTTTCCTCCTTCTCCTCTCCATTCCACATCCTTAATGTGTATAACACACTTAAATAACATTAACTACAATTTCACTAATCACTCACATGTATATTCAAAGCTGTCTATTCGAGTCAGAGTCACTAAATTATTTTTAATGGAGCTACAGAACTCCAAATTAAGATCCGTAAATTTTTCCCAAAACTAGATTCACATATCTTCTTACCATAAAATTTTCAGAATTTTTGGTTTATCCAAAAAGTACTGTTTATTCTTTAAAGTTTCCCCTGTTTCACTGCTCGACAGTTCTGACCTCTCTTCACTAAAGAATTCAGATATTGTTTCCGTTTATTTCTCTTGAAAATATATTCATTGAGGATTATAAAAATATAAACTTTATCCCATAATTATTTTTTTACAATTTTTGACAATTTTCGAAAGTCAGAACAGGGGATTCCGAACTCATTCTGACTCTGTCTAACTAAACTTCAAATATCTCAAAATATATAACTTTTTTTCTTGCTCTGTTTATTTTATATGAAAATAGACTCATTCAGCTTCAATTTCATATATTATTCAGCCTCTAATTCAATCTCCACCATTTTTGGTGATTTTCCAAAATCAAACAACTATTGCTGTCTAAACTGTTTTATTACTAAATGGACTCTTTCATAATTTCACTTTTTTCACTTTCAATCACAATTCAATTCAAAATTCACTTTTCCATTTCTAAGTCAATATTCAATTCAATTCCACACCTATATTCATTATTCAATTACATTTAGTCAACACATAGCAACCACCTTATTAATCAATGATGTCCGGTGGAATCAACACATAGAAACCACCTTACTAATCAATGATGTTCGGTTCACATAGTAGCCTGCACATAGTACTACACATGCGACCTATCATCCCGGTACACGTAGTAGCCTGCACATAATACTACACACGTGACCATCACTTTCACTTTTACATAGTGGCCTACACACAATCTGTGCCACACATGTGATCATTTCTGTCACTTCATTCGTATCCCTTTTTATTCCAAAGGTTCATTCAGGAATTTTTCACTTTTTCTCACTTTTCTTTTTATCGATCAATTTCAATTTCTCGTCTTTCTTGATTTATAACAATACGTTTAACTTATATAACCTTCACACTATTCATTCCACTCCAAAAATCATACTTTGGAAAAATTATGTTTTTGCCCCTAAAGTTTCACAAAATTACAATTTTGCCCCTGGGCTCGTAAAATAATTTTTATTCAATTTCCTTGCATTTTAGGCCTAGCTGAACCATTTTCATAACTATAACAGTCCAAAATACTCACTTATTCACACACTTGTGACATATTTTATAACTTTTACAAATTAATCCTTTTAGGCATTTTCATCGAAAATTACTTAGTACAAATCGTTTATCACACTCCAAACCTTCATATTCTTCCATAAAACATCAAAATACATGCATATCATTCATGGGTAAATTTTTATACACAAACCCTAGTTCAAAAAAATGGTAAAAATAGGTAAATCTTGTTATGAGGTTTTCAAAAACGTAAAAATCATTAAAAACGGGGATAGAACGGATTTGCAATCGAGCATGGAAGCTTGAAAAACCCTAGACATGGTTTCCCCATGAAATTTTCGGCCTAGGGGTTGAAGATGGACAAAAATTGGCTTTTAAATTTGTTTTTAATTCATTTTAATAACTAAACGACCAAAATGCCCTTAATGAAAAACTTTGGAAACATGGCTAACCATACCCATTTTTGTCCACCAACTTAACCAATGGTCTAATTACCATATAAAGACCTCAAATTTAAAATTTCATAACAATTGGATACCTCTAACATATAGAACTCAACTTTTTCACTTTTTACAATTTAGTCCTTTTGACTAAATTGAGTGCCCAAACGTCAAAATTTTCGAACGAAATTTTCACGAAATCATTTTGTGAAATAGTATACCATAAAAATATAATAAAAGTATTTTTTTCTCATCAAATTTGTGGTCCCGAAACCACTATTCCGACTAGCCCCAAATTTGGGCTGTTACATTTATAGCTGTTAGCATGCATTTAGAATTAATGTCCACTATCAACAATCATAATTAATTTTTATTTTTCATGTATAATGAATAGGAAAAAGACCAATTAATAATATAAATAAAAGGCATATGAAAAGTCAGTTTTCTTAAACTTCAAGCCTTTCCCCTATTGTGTTCGTATCAATTTTGCATTTTCATTCTAAATTTTTAAATATTCAAAAGTTTTGAAGAGAAAGTATTGTTGATGAAATGGATACTACAAATGAAACACAAAATGGCCACGTGATCAATGTAGATGGAGGGAAATCATAGATTGAAGAATCAGGAAGTCACCACCATAACCAAAATTGTGATGTCAGTGAAACATTGAATGAATTTTTTGGGTTATTTGATGATGATAATTTATTAAACAGAGGAGGAGGAAATCACAATTCATTTTATGGGGGCTTTGATTCAAACAATGGTGTAAATTTGAATTAGTATGAAGAACTTGATAAATAGGTTTATGTTCAAGGGCCTGTTCAATCCAATGTAGGAGGTTCCAATGCTAGTGAGAATCAGATAGATGATGATCATGATGGTGAACTAGATGTTGGCTAACCACAAGAATGAGATTTAGAAGCCTTGATGAAATGTTCAGCTTTTATCAATCGTATGTAGAGTTGAAAGGGTTTAGTGTGGTGAGGAGGTCATTTAGTATGAAAAATTTTAATGTCCCTAATTATGATTGCTTAGCTTGTGATAAAGGTGAAAAAACTAATGAGAGGAAAAAGATAAAGAAAATGTGTTATCTTGCAAGGGTGAATGGTGTTTTAGGAGTTGATGGTATTGTTGGGATCTAGTGCCCTTATGTTTGATTTGATGTCCTGATTGTAGCATATTTGTTTGTAAACTTATAGTTTTTTCAAACAGATTGGTTAATAAAACAAATTCATTGATTACATTAATATACTTTGTATAATTTTCTTTACATGGTTTTTGCACACAAAGAAAAATGGAAGAAAATGTTGCTCATTGGTTGTCTAAATGTTTAACTAAAACTAAGCGATATTACATGATCGGATCGTAGTACGGAAAGACAACTTGTATTAGTAGACGAACCTAAAAATTTCCTTAGTCTAATTGGAAATGATCAAACCGATTAAAAGACTAATATGTCATCTATCAAGTCCAATTGGGGAGATGTATTGTCCTGGGCATCGGAGCGAATGACTCCCAAAAGATAGAGACATAGATGTGACTGATTGTACTAATAGTGCATCGGACAGTACCCAAGCAGAATAGATCCTGAATCAGTTTATGGATTTATTGACTTGTGACGTTCATAGTTTGGCATACCTAAATCCTGAGTGGATGACAGGCTATGTATGCATGACTCGTACACTTCGATGTAAGTAAAAGCTTGAGTATAAGGAACCGAAAGCTGGTAAGTTGGGTGTACGACTTCTATAGTATGTAGCGTCATTCAAAACAATGGAATTCATAGCCCAAAACATGGGTAAATGATATCTTCTTATTGGCATTACATGGTTGATGAAAAGTAAACATGGCTACGGGTTGACCGTCTTTGTGATGGATGACTTGATCACTATTTGATAATAATTGACTTTTCATAAAGGAAGATGTAATGGTTACCATGAGATAAAATATGATCATATTGGGAGAATGAATATTATCCCAAAGAGATCAAGGATATCCTATAAGGGTAACACACTTATGACAAGGTCATTGGACGAGCACTGAGTCATTGCTTTCGTAATGGTATGTTATTGGGGAGAGCTCAGTCACGATACTATAGTGGAATGAATTCATAACTAAATGAGTTTATAATTAATAGGAAAAAAGTAGAACTTAGTTATAAATCATTTGAGCCTAAACTACATATATCCAATCGGTCCTTCCGCTAGCTTGTTGAAACTAGAAATGAATTACGTGTTTGAATAGAAATAGGAAACATTCAAGAATGATTATAGTTTTCTCCAAAATGAAGAAATGGTATCATTTATAAATGAATGTATGTTTCTAAAAATGGAAATGAAAATGGAAATGAATCATTTGCAATCTTATATGGATTTCTTAAAAAATGATCGGAAGAATGAGCTTATGTTTTTGGACTATTTTGAAGCCTAAAAATGAAAATAAATCATCCGGTCATAGTGAAACTGTTGAGTTTTGAAATATTTAACATATCTTTTTTGAAATTTTACCAGTGGCAAAATCGTCAAAATTTTACCGGGGTAAAATAAGGATGAGAAAAGGTTTGATATGTAAATGTTAGAGTTTATTTCAAAAGTAAAAAATCTGAATCGAGTTGGATCACATTACAGAGTACTGGGTCAAAAAGGCCTAAAAATTACTTGTAATTGGACCTAATATAAGAGAAGCCCCAAAACCCCTCATGGACATGAAGGGGACGATAACCTTCTTAGTAATACTAGGGTGTGTTGTCCACCGTAGTCCTATTCTAAGTAGGGTGCTGTTTTTCTATTTGAAATAAACCACTACAACTCAATAAAGGTTCTACCTTTTCTTTCTATAAATAGATGACACCAGTATAGCTATTAACATAAATTTGTGAGATTGTTATTCTATCGAAAAATAAAGAGAATTTATTCTCAACTATTACATATATTTTTCTGGAATAACAATTCTACCAATTTCTATTACGAAGAGAGAATTTTTGTTTTCACCCTAAAATGAGAAAACTTTTCCTAGTTTTGTGTCTCGATTCAATTGGTTCGAGCCCACACTCAGAGCAATTCGTGGTACGAGAATAGTAGAGAAGATCGTTTGGTTGAAATCCGAGAACAACGAACGTTCGTTAAGTCAAAACACATGTACGAATTTAGTTAAGGTTTATTGCAATAAATATCACAAATCAAGTCAGTTTTCAAAATTTTAAATTTTTTGATGTGCAAGAAAACAACTTTCAAACCAAAATTTTTCCAACACCTTAGTGTAGTATTTTCGTCAATGTATACTTATATTTTTCGAACAAATTGGTTTCATAAAATATCCATTGATTACATTAATATTATTTGTATATTTTGCTCAATGGTTTTTGCATGCAAAGCAGAATAAAAGTAAAGATTGACTCATTGATTATCTAATGTTTGATTAATACTAAACGATATTACATGGTTGGATCGTAACACGGAAAGATAACTTATATTAATAGATAATTTAAACATATTTCTCGTCTAATCGGTAACGGGATGACTGACTGAAAGACTAATATGTCGTCTAATAAGTCCAAATAGGGAGATACTTTGTTTTGATCATCGAAGCGGATAACTCCCAAAAGATAGAGACATAGATGTGACTGACTGGACATCAGACAAGACCCAAGTAGAATAGATCTTTGATCTATTTTTAGATTTATCCACTTGTGACGCTCATAGTGTGGCATAATTTAATCTTGTGTGGATGATGGACTATGTATGCGTGACTCGTATACTATGATGTAAATGAAAGTTTAAGTTCAAATAGATAAAGAACCTAATCTGTCGTAATACGGTGTAGTAGATTAAACTAGTTTTCGCACTTGAGGAGCTTGAATACAAGCACTTTTATTATGTTTTACTTGAGTTTTTATAGTTTAGTTTACATTCAATAAAAAAGTGTGCAAGAGACTTAAATGCGAGCTAACATACTTGGTGTGCAAGAGACCCTGCAAGGGCATAGGAACTCAATACTGGTCACTGTGTTGTAACACGGGGAGTTCGAGGTTCCAACATAGGGAGCAAAATGCAAGAATTGCCATACTACCTTTGGTGTCGCGACACAGCCATAAAATGTCGCGACACACCCCTGAAGCCATCCTTGAACTACACATACTGCTTTTGATGTCGCGACACAGACACTAAGGTGTCGCGACACTCGCCCTGTATGAGAGATAATTACGAGCCAAGGGCGTTTTGGTTGGTACAATCAAAAGTTAAACACAAGAGCTTCAACTAACCTAGGGTTGAGGATGACGACAACCCTAACTCTATAAATAGGCTCCTAAACACTTGTTAATGACAACTTTTGATATTCTAAGTTTTTCTTTGTAATTAAGTTTTTAATTTTTTTTCTTTCTCTTGGGGTTTAAATTTCTTTTCAGTTCTTTTCATTCGTGTTCTTTGGAGAACTACACAATCATACGTTTAAGGATTTCTGCGCTTCATCAATCGAATACAATTAGGATTCTCTAAACTTTATTCTTGATTTATTTTTCATGCATATATTTATCATCAAGTTTACTATGTTTACAGATTCCATGAGGAATTAATCCTTTTATGAGGGATTCGCGAGTGGAGGTGTGATTGATTAATTGCTATGTGGGTTTTCTTAGTGAATCAACTGTTCGGGAGAGGAAGAAAATAAACCCTAGGTTTGACGACCCTAAAAATTTATTTAGGTGGGAATTAATCTAAAATTGGTATGACCTATTTGTGAACACCTTAGCCCCGAACTAGTCTGGACTGTGAGGTCAAGAGATAAGTAGTTCTTGCCAACTCGTTAGTTCAGTGGAAGATCGAGAGATACTGCTAGGGTAACAACTAGTTGATTGAATAGTAACCTGAAATAAGAATTAGTTATGATCACCAAAGCAAGCTAATCACCCATGTCATCATTTGATTGAATTTAGAGATTATTTTTTGGAAGTCCCTTTTATTTATGTAATTTTTAATTCGTTATTTATAAAAAACCCCAAAAATCTTTCCCTTATGTTTTATCTTAATATAATTTATTTAAACTACTAATTAATTCTATTTGCGTTTAGGTTAACTTTAATTTAGTACTCACCTTCCTTAGGTATGATCCTCAGAGTACTTACCTACTTCATTGTAAAACTATATTACAACCTGACCCGTATACTTGCAAACACCACCTCAAATCTATATCTTTAGGTTGCAGTATTCACACTTTGGAAGTTAATACATCCAGGGGCAGTCAAGTTGTTGGCGCCGTTATCGAGGAGGCAACGTTACTGAATTAATTTTAATATTTACATTCAATAGATTAATTAGGAGAATTTTAAATAATAGATACGATTTATACTAATTTAGTTTACTAACTTTTTTATTTTTATTTTTCAATTTCAATATATGCCTCAAAGGAGAGGAACACTTATTTAGTCAGTCACTGATCCATACAGACTAATTCAACAAAACCATTCAAATATGGATGAAAATGTTTACATGTGGTTTAGTGATAATGGGATATTTGATGATGAAGTATACGAGGAGGGAGTATATAAAGAATAAAAGATCATGGAAAATAAAAAAAATTATTCATGATAGAGTTGAGCCAATGCGAAAACAAAGTCTCAATGCACTAGTGGAGTAATGATCAAGGTACTGATATAGTCAAACAACCACATGTGTTCACTAGTAATTTGTATGAGGCACTTGAAGAAGATCATGGTATACCCAATAATTCAGACAAGCCTCCTTATGATTCGTATGAGATGCCTTTATTTGAAACCACCAGGATGGACAGCTCTGAAGTATTATCAAACATGTCAAACATGATGGCGCAAATGTTAAAAATGATGTAATAAATATCCGAAGCGCTGCTCCAAGGAAAGATGATATGTCTGGCGTTCACAATTGGGATCATGAGAACCCTTGTACTATGATGACCATGGTAAGATTTAGCCGGAGCTTGTAACTGAAGATCATGTGGATGAGTTGAACATAGTTGAAACGGTCTCTAATCTAATTGACATAGCAGCAGAACTAACCGTAAATGTAGAAGTGAAAGATGAACTAACCACTAACATGGAGCCTAAACCGATATTGAATGAAAGTGTATAAGAGCCAATACACTTTCTATCCATAGCAGAAAAGGTGTCAATCAATGAGGTCGAGGAGTTTGATTCATTCTCATTCGACAACAACAACAAGGCTTGAGTACCAAAGCCTCATGCAACAAGGAGAGGAGGAAACCCTAAGTAATAATACCACAAAAAAAAATTTGGGGTTGGCTCAAATTTGGTACTAAATGACTCACAATGTGGATGTCACATCAATCGAAAATAAGGGACCATCAATGGAATTGACCGAAGAGGAATAAACGTCGAATCAAAGTGTTGAGAATCAGTTGGAAGTTCTTCTATGGTGGCGACACGGATCATCCCAGTTTTTAAAGAACTTTTATTTCTTGTTGTAAATTTTGTTTCGTTTATTGTCTTACTATAGTGTTTATTTCATTTTATTTTCTTTATTAATTTCTTTTCCTTTATATTATATTACATATTTTGTAACAACCCGTTTTCAGTGGTGTCGAAAGTAGTGGTTTCGGGACCATGATTCTAACAAGTGGGTTCTTGTTTTATTTTGTATTTAATGTTTTTGAGGATTTATTTGATTCAGTATTAAAATTTGGTTAAGAAGTTTTAACATTTAGATAGTTAACTAAGTGAAAAGGACTAAATCATAAAATCTAAAAAATTTAGTTTCTTTTAATTTATTGTATCAGTTAGTTAGGAAAAGTTAATTAAATGGAATTAGTGGGTGAATATATCATATATTATGTTAGTGGATAGTTATGGACAAGGTTTAGTTGAAATTTTTAATTAATAATAAGGGTAAGATGGTAAATTAGTAAATAAATATAAAATTAAATAAGCTAAAATCTTCTTCTTCTTTTGGGACATTTCAAAACCGATTCTCCATTTATATCAACCTAAAGCTTTGCCCAAAGCTTAGTTCTTGTGCATGGTATGTGTTTGATGCCCATTTTTAATGTTTTTTATATTTTTGAGCCGTATTAGCTTAATTTAACTAGCCCGAGGGTCAATTCATAAAACTATTAAAATTTTAGGGACTTTCCATGAATGAATAGGAAGTTTTTGTGAATTTAGTTGATAGATTATTAAGGTTAGTGTTAAATAGATGCATTTTATTACGTGATTTTTAGTAATTTTAATGTTTAGGGACTTATTTGTGAAAATATTAAAATCTCATATAGATAGGTTAAAATGAAGATAAATATGGGCTGTTTGTGAACCTATTAAAAATTGGTTAGCATGGTTTTTGTTAAAAATGGTTAATTTGCAAGTTTTAAGTTTAGGGACTAAATTGTGCAAATGTTAAAATTTTAGGGTAATTTTATAAATTCACATTAAGACGGGCTAAAAGCTTGAATCAATTATTTTAAGCTATTTTAATTTTTTATTGAATGAAATTATTATTTAGATTAAGAAATGCAACAACTGGATTTGAATCGTGGTAAAGCTAAGGTTTTGGATTAATCATCGATTTTATTTTTGCAATCGCTTTTTCAATGTAAGTTCGTATAGTAGTAAACCGGTTAATTTTTATTTTGGATGAATGATTAATTAAGGTTATGCTTTGTTTAACTTTTATTGAAAATAAATTGTTAACTAGTAATATGGATTAAATCGTAATGTTTATTCAATTGATGCATATTTGTGAAAAAAGTGGGATTCACATATGTATGAATTAGAAATGATATAATAGAAAGTAGTTAAAGGATTGATATAGAAAAACGTCTCGTTTGAAACTTGTGAATACTTAGGATACAAATGACATGTCCTATCGATGGCTGAGGTCTTGCATTTGTTGCGAATTCTGCACAGTTCATGTGAGCAGCATCATGTAGCTTAACATCCCAACCTACAGCTCATGTGAGCAAGCCCAATTCACAGCTCATATGAGCATTACAAATATGGTTACAGTTACATGTACAAGCACACTTTATGTGATTAAATTTTTAATCGAAAAGATATGTATATGAAATGAGCTATGTCATGGAAATGGGAAATGGAAATTATGATATGTGTATTTGAATTGAAAAGAGAGTTAATTGAATACGAGATGGATGGTTTATACTTGAAATCTTTATCATGATATGTTACATGTTTTAGTGGTTACTATGTTCTTATATATACCTACTAACTTTGTGAAGTGGTTTAAATAAGAAAGAAATGTATGCATATGATAATGAATAACACTTGAATGGTTTAATCATGCATATTCAGTAAGTTTAAGTTTCCTTTATACTAGCTTACTAAGCACTAGTTGCTTATATAGTTATTTTCTTTGTTTTGTAGATCATCAAAAAGCTCAATCGGTTGGAACCACGTCGGAGCATAATCACACTATCCAATCATCATTTTGGTAGTTTTTGGTTATTTTGGTATAAGGTTATAAATGGCATGTAATAGGACTTAAAAGTTATTTTGGTAACTTGTTTGGTTTTGAATTTATGCCAAGTTCATTTGTGTTTTAATGTCCCTTGGTTGATGGTTTGTAAATGAAGTGTAAATTTGTGGTGTTGAATGCTTGTGTATGCCTTTTTGAAAGTAGGTAGTTTATGGTTGATTGGTATATTTTTGATATGGTTATTTGGTATGTTTCAAATATGCTTAATGTTTAAACTTGAGATGTTGAATTGAATTAATGTTTGGTGTGCGAAATGTGGTTCCTTTGCACGGCACATTGGTTATGTCTTATAGAATGGTTGATTTGGTATGCTTTAGAGTGTGTTTGAATGTGTTTTAGTCATATGAATGCATGTAGGAATGGATTAAATTGGTGTGTAAGCAATTGGATTTGTAAAGGCTTGTTTTAAGGGCAATTTATAAAGCACACGGCCAGGTACCACACACGACCACCCCACACAACCGTGTGTCATTTTAATTTTAGGTGCAGGATGAGCCACACGGGCTCAGTGAGTTACACGGCCTGGTGACACAGCTGTGTGACCCAACTTCGAATGCACACATGTCCTAGCACACAGCTTGTGACACGACCGTTTGTCCCATACTATGAATACTCACATGGCCTGGGCACACGACTGTTTGACCCCTATTTCCCATTTTTTTCTAAATTTTCTTAATTAATTCAAATTAATCCCTGGATGTTTCCAACATATTTTTATTACCTCGTAAGCACGAATTAAGGTTCGTAACTGTGTTTATGACATGATTAAATATTAGTTTGAATGTTATTATTTAAATTGACTATTTTTTTCTAAAAGTCATTGTAACACCCCAAACCCGGCCTAGACGTTATGGCCGAATCTGACAACGACACATGGCAGTGGTTTTCGAAAAATATGTCGTCATTAAATCCTCTTTTCTATTTAACCATTTTTTTATTATCATATGTTAACTTCAAATCATGTCGTTCATTTTCAAAACAATATTCATTTACAAATCGTTATTCCATTTCAAAATGTTTTTTTTAATTTTTATTGCGGAAGCTTTTAAACAGTTTACTTATTCGTGGTATTTTTTATAAAACATTAATTTCATTTGAAAACCCAAGTTTTACCTAACACAAGCAAACTGAGCCCTAATTTTAAACCAAAATTCGTAATGGCCATAATTACAGCAAAATACTCCAAAAAAAAAGTAAAATCATAAATAGGTAGTAAACAGTGTAAAAGAAGTCGTATGGCCACCGTTGAGTCCTTCGCTACACCGGTCCGCCTATATCTAGGGATTACTTGTTCAGATTAAACAGAAGGGGTGGGTTTACGTAAACTCAGTGTGTAATCCTTATACAGTTGAACAAACAGTAAACAAATAATCACAGTCTGGGCTTAAGCACTTTTCAGTATCAGTATTAGTCTAGTTTGGGCCTTAGCGTATCTCAGTACAAAAATAGTCATGTAGTAGGGCTTTAGCCCATCACAATATCAGTAGCAGTAACAGATATGCAGTCACAAAAATCCTACCCATCTAGCCTCTACACACCATCTTCATCCAACCCTACACTCCATGTGGGGATATAATCAACCTACCCATCCCTACACTCCAAGTAGTACCGAATGCGGCACTAGATAGTAGTTTGCAGCTGAGCTGCTAGTAAATTAGGCTCGAGGCCTTTCAGTACACTTCCTCCGAACATTATAATCCCTTAACCCAATGTAATGCAATATACAAATATAACATGTTATAACATAATATCATGCATGTAAACAGGGCATATAGTATCAAACCAGTCATACAGTCATTTCAGTAAATTAGGGGTCTAGGTAAACTTACCGACCCTACAGTAGGTTCACAGTTGACTTGGGCAACCCGTGCAACCTTATCAATCAAACAGTGAAAATGGGCCTACAAGCCCATGATGTTCGCCCGTGTGGCCCACATGACCCAAATTGACCTTGGCCTCATGATCCATTTTAATGTAACCCGTGCTAGTTAATTATTCATACGTGTCTCCACTATTTACTTATATGATCCTTTAAATTTGTCTACTTGAGTCACTGTTACTAAATTATTTGTATCTTAAGCTACAAAATTCTGAATTAAGATCCTCAAATTTTCCCTGAAACCAAACTCAAATATCTTCTTACCATAAAATTTTTAAAATTATTGGTTTAGCCAATAAGTGCAATTTATTCTTTAAAGTTTCCCCTATTCTGCTGTCTGATAGTTTCAACCTTTCCGCACTAAAAATTAATTATCTTCTATTACAGAATTTGGATAATGTTCCTGTTTGTTTCTTTGAAATTATACTTATTAAAAATTTTAAACATATAAATTCTAACCCACAATTACTTTTATACAATTTTTAATAATTTTCCAAATTTAGGACAGGGGATTCCAAAATCATTCTGACCCTGACTCATTAAAATTCAAATATCTCATAATATGAAATTCTTTTGCTTACTTCGTTTCTTCTATGAGAAACTAGACTCAAATACCTTAATGCCATAATTTTTTCATCCTCTAATTCTATTTCCACTATTTTTGGTGATTTTTCAAAGTTAGCCTGCTGCTGCTGTCCAAATAGCAAGCAATTTTGGCTTTTCGCCGAATCCCTTATTTTTGTGTTTCGGGTACACACCTGGTTTTGTTTGATGCTAAAACAGTCCCCGAGCACTCCAAAGCCTATAATTGAACAAATAACACCATAATCAAAATCTTGAAACCAAAATACTTACTCATAAAATGATGAACACTTACCGTGAAAACTTCAAATCGGTACGTTTACGAAAATCACGAAGAGAGCCTTAATTCTCGTGAAATACTACTGCCAACACCTCGAAATTAGACTATTGAACACAAAATGATCTCTTAAAATGATACCCAACAACTTATTGAATTTGTACAAGTGCTGCTTAACGCTACGAAATCAAGAGGAAATAATGGTTTAGAGGGAACAAGGGAATTTCGGTAGTAGAGGAAAGGAAAGAAAAGATAATCGAGTAAGAAGCTAAGAAGAAAAAAAATTTGGTAGTGATGGGGTAGAGAAAACTTCAGAAAGATGGAAAGAAAAATGACTCTGTTTTTTTTTCGAAAAAGGAAAAAGTGATTAGATTTTGGATATTCTCCCCCATAATCCCCTAATTCACTCCTAAAATTGCTCCCTCACTTCCCACAACACATCTACCACTCATAAACCCAGTTCAGCACAACTCTTGTTGAAATTAGGAGAAAAAAATACAACCTTTGCCGTCCCAAAGATTCGAACCCATGACCTCCCTGACACCAACACTCCACTTATCCACCAGACCAGCAGGCCCATTCTGTTAATTATTTGCCAACTTTTTCTTAAAAGCCTACTGACCAAAGATAGGGCTTGTTCATAAAAAAACCAAAACTGACAGATGTTTGTGTCACACATTCACAATACCCAAAATTAAAATTTTGAGGCGTTACACAATGAAAAACCCTCTACAAATCGTCGATAATATCCCACCAGTCCCAAAAATCTACAGATCTCAAACATGTTCCTAGGCTTCTTTCACTCCAACACACCCTCAATCTTTCAAGGATCAACTTGAATCCCCTCAGTCGAAACTACATGACCAAGAATTGTCTCCTCACGCAGCCAGAACTCGTACTTACTAAACTTAGCATGGAACTATTTTTCTCTCAAAGTTTGAAGAACAACTTGAAGGTGCTCATCATGCTCATCCGAAGTCCTTGAGTAAACCAGTATGTCGTCGATGAATACCACCACAAATTGATCCAGATAAGGCTGGAACATTCGATTCATTAAATCTATGAAAGTTGCTGGTGCATTAGTTAGTCTGAATTGCATCACTAAGAACTCATAGTGACCATAACGAGACATAAATGTCGTCTTATGAACATCAGCCTCGTTAGCCCTTAATTAATGATATCCTAATTGAAGGTTAATCATAGAGAAAACTGAATCTCCTCAGAACTGGTTAAACAGATCATCTATCCTCGGTAGGGGTACTTATTCTTAATGGTCAATTTATTTAGCTGCCTGTAGTCAATGCACTTACGCATGGATTCATCTTTTTTCTTTACAAACAGAAACGATACTCCCTACGGAGACACACTAGGGAAAATGAACCCATTATTTAAGAGCTCTTGAATCTGAGCCTTAAGCTCCACAAGCTCCTTCAGTGCCATTCTATAGGGAGCGATAGACACCGGAGCTGTACCGGGAAGGAGCTTTATCCCAAACTCCACTTCGCAATTCAGAGGTAATCCCGATAGCTCATCAGGAAAGACGTCTGAAACATCCTTTACTGTTCTAATATCCTTAACTATAGAGTTTTTAGAATCCGAAACACTTACATAGGCCAAGAATGTCTCACATCCCTTACGAACCAACTTCTCCGCCACCAGTGTAGAGATCACATTAGATAAGTAGTTCTGACGTTCTCCGATCATGACTACCTCCATATCCTCCTCGGTGATTTTTGCCTTCTTGACCAGGGCAGAAAGATCTCACTCCCCCTGCGGGGCTATCAGAACTCTCAAATTATCTCTGAGGTCATCCTCAAAGCGGACACATCGCTCATACTCAGATGCCACCATACCTCGCGCATAGCATCTCAGTCTTAAAAAAACTCAGCCTCATACTCGGCCACATTAGGGTTACTCCAGTGACACCCTTGAAGAGCTCAGCTTCATTAGACTGGAGTCATTCCATAACCGACCCTCGGCCCTCAAATCTAATATTGGGCCCAGTGACCCTCTCCAAAATTCTTAGCATAGTCTGGGACAATGCATCGTCCCCAGCCATGCGATCTTGAGACCCAGTCTCAATAGCGGACGACACTGGTGTCTCACTCGTATCCAAATTTTGGTTGACTGCTCGTTGTCGAGGATTCAGCTCAAGCCCTTCTACAGCCTTTACCTTGGCCTCTAGTACCCTGTCTGCGAGTAACTCTGATGCTTATTGTCTAATTGCGTTTTATCGGTATTAACAGTTTTATGCATCAGTTTACAGTTTTAATGTTTATTAACAGATATATTTTTTGACAACAGTATCAGAAGTGTAAATTTTGTTTCATCCATCGTAAAGTTAATCAATGTCTATCAGTTTTACTACAGTCTCAGTTTATACTATTTTAAGTGTTTTCTGCATAGTCTATCTATAGTAGTCTCAGTATATACTATCTATAACAGTTTCAGGATATACTATGAAAGACAGTTTCACTTTCAGTTTAAACAATTCACAGTTTCAGAAAACTTACTAGATCGGTGCTGGAGAGTCGATGTACCACACTTTTAGTAAAAACATTTACAAATCAGTTCTCAGAAATCACGTCTTAAAAACTCACATCCACAGTCGAGTTTTACAACCTAGCTCTGATACCACTAAATGTAACACCCCAAACCCGGCCTAGACGTTACGGCCGAATCTGACGATGTCACATGGTAGTGCTTTTTGAAAAATATGTCGTCGCTAAATCCTATTTTCTATTTAACCTATATTTTATTATCTTATGTTAACTTCAAATCGTGTCGTTCGTTTTCAAAACATTATTCATTTACAAATCGCTATTCAATTTCAAAACATTTTTTATTGCGGAAGCTTTTAAATAGTTTGCTTATTCATGGTATTTTTGATAAAACATTAAGTTCATTTGAAAACCCGAGTTTTACCTAACACTAGCAGATTTGAATCATAAAATCGAATAAAATCCAAATTTTAAACCAAAATTCGTAAAAGCCATAATTACAGCAAAATACTCCTAAATAAAAGTAAAATCATAAAAAGGTAGAAAACAGTGTAAAAGAAGTCGTGTGGCCACCACTGAGTCCTCTGCTACATCGATCCGCTTATATCTAGGAATTACCTATTTAGATTAAACAGAAGGGGTGAGTTTACATAAACTCAGTGTGTAATCCTCATAAAAATGAATAGACAGTAAACAAATAATCACAGTTTGGGCTTAAGCCCTTTTCAGTATCAGTATCAGAATAGTTTGGGCCTTAGCCCATCTTAGTACAAAAACAGTCATGTAGTAGGGCTTTAGCCAATCACAGTATCAGTAGTAGTAACAGATATGCAGTCACAAAAATCTTACCCATCCAGCCTCTACACACCATCTCTGTCCAACCCTACACTCCATGTGGGGATATAATCAACTCACCCATCCTTACACTCCAAGTAGCACCGAATGCGGCACTAGACAGTAGTTTGTAGCTGAGCAACCAATAAATTAGGCTCGAGGCCTTTCAGTACACTTCCTTCGAACATTATAATCTTCCAACCCAATGTAATGCAATATACAAATATGACATGCTATAGCATAATATCAAGCATGTAAACAGGGCATACAGTATCAAATCAGTGCGACATCATCAGGCTTAATCATATCAGTCATATAGTCATTTCAGTCAATTAGGGTCTAAGTAAACTTACCGACCCTACAGTAGGTTCACAGTCTACTTGGGCACTCGTGTAACCATATCAGTCAAAAAGTGAAAATGGGCTTACAAGCCCATGATTTTCACCTGTGTGGGCCTAAACGCCCGTGTGGCCCACATGACCCAAATTTACCTTGGCCTCCTGAAACATTTTAATGTAACCCGTGCTAGTTAATTATTCATATGTGTTTCCACTATTTACTTATATGATCCTTCAAAGCTATCTACTTGAGTCACTGTTACTAAATTATTTGTATCTTAAGCTACGGAATTCCGAATTAAGATCCCCAAATTTTCCCTAAAACCTAACTTACATATCTTCTTACCATAAAATTTTTAGAATTATTGGTTTAGCCAATAAGTACAGTTTATTCTTTAAAATTCCCCCATTCTGCTGTTTGATAGTTTCGACCTTTTAGCACTAAAAATTAATTATCTTCTCGTACAGAATTCGGATGATGTTGATGTTTGTTTCTCTTGAAATTAGACTCATTTAAGATTTTAAAAATATAAATTCTAACCCATAATTATTTTTATAAAATTTTTAATAATTTTCCAAAGTTAGGACAATGGATTCTGAAATCATTCTGACCTTATCTCACTAAAATTCAAATATCTCATAATATGAAATTCTTTTGCTTAATTCGTTTCTTCTATGAGAAACTAGACTCAAATATCTTTAATCCCATAGTTTTTTTCATCCTCTAATTCTATTTCCATAATTTACGGTGATTTTTCAAATTTAGCCTACTGCTGCTGTCCAAACAACAAGCAATTTTAGCTTTTTGCCGAATCCCATATTTTTATTTTTCGAGTACACACCCGGTTTTGTTTGAAGCTAAAACAGTCCCCGAGCACTCCAAAGCCTATAGTTGAATAAATAACACCATAATTAGTCTTACCTCGTAATTAATCAAAATCCCAAAACTAAAATACTTACCCATCAAAAGATGAATATTTACCGCAAAAACTTCAAATCGGTACGTTTACAAAAATTACGAAGAGAGCCTTAATCCTCGTGAAATGTTGTTGTCATCTCCCTGAAATTTGACTATTGAACACAAAATAATCTCTTAAAATGATACCCAACAACTTACTGAATTTGCACAAGTGCTGCTTAACGCTACGAAATCAAGAGAAAATAATGGTTTAGGGGGAACAAGGGAATTTTGGCAGTAGAGGAAAGAAAAGAAAAGATAATCGAGTAAGAAGTAAAGAAGAAAAAAAATTGGTTGAGATTGGGGAGAGAAAATGTCAGAAAGATAGAGAGAAAAATGACTCTGTTTTTTTTCGAAAAAGGAAAAAGTGATCAAATTTTGGATATTTTCCCCCATAATCCCCTAATTCACTCCTAAAATCGCTCCCTGACTTCCCACTACACATCCACCACTCAGAAACCCAGTTCAGCACAACTCTTGCCGAAATTAGGAGTAAAAATACAACCTTTGTCGTCGCAAAGATTCAAACCCATGACCTCCCTTACACCAACACTCTATTTATCCACCAGACCAGCAGACCCATTCTGTTAATTATTTGCCAACTTGTACTTAAAAGGGTACTGACCAAAGATAGGGCAAAATTTTCCCAAGTCCTGACTTGAACTTGGGACCTCCCAAACACTCCCAGAACACATAACCAGCAAAGTTGACAGGTGTTTGTGTTAGACATTTACAATATCCAAAATTAAAATTTTGGGGTGTTGCAGTCATTATTTGTTATGATTTAATTAGTAATACTCTATAACCCTAATCTACTGACGGAAACGGGTTAAGGATGTTACATATTTCATATTTCTTGTCATAGTATTTTTCTTGTAAGTATTATTTTTCCGCATTGAGTAAATAAATCTTGATGTCAATACATCAAGAAGGATTCGACCTTCTTAGGGAAGTTTTCTTGTTCACACCTTAATCATTTTACACTAACGGCAATGTGTGCTTTAAAGCGTGTAGGAAAGTACACTAGGACTCATTTATATTAGGATTTAATTTTTTTCAAAGTAGGTTATATTTGTTCCACACACTTTGGAATTTGAGAAGAGGGGCTAAAAGAGCGTCGGTGTCGCAACATGGAACCTCCATGTTACGACACCACTAATAGGTTCAAGAAATTAAGAAATTTAGCTCGATGTCGTTACACAAAACCTCTATGTCACGACAAAGTAATCTGTGTATCCCTAAGTTCAAAATTTCAAAGTGTGTCATTACATCGGTATCCTCCCAAGCGTGTCGCGACACAAAACCCCTATGTCGTGACATCACTGTAATTTTCTGTAGGGTTGACCCAACCCGTTACAGAACTTAACGGCTTAACCCTTATTTTAACCCAATTAAACCTAAACAATGTTAAATAGTTTTAACCATTAATTAGCCTCAAAACCTTTCAACAACCACTCAAAACCCCTAAACCTTAAAATCTATTTTCTTTTTATTTTGCTACAATATTTCTTCTCCTCTTTGTTTTTTTTTAAGTGCAGGTTAAACAATCCACATCATAAAGGAGTTTGGAACAAACCTTCGAATAGAGTAACAAGCTTTAAAGTCAAGATTAAAAGTTTCAACTTAAACTTTTACTATTTTATTGCATTCGAAATATATTGCTTGATATCTAGTTACTTTTTGTAGTTAAAAATTTTATCGATAATGCCTCTTAGAAAAGCCAAAAGAACTAATGAACCCGAACCATCGGTGGTGACAAACCCCTCAAGTTTTTCAAACCCAAATGTCGAGAAATTTTTTTTAGAACATCAAGGAAAGACATTTATGCAAGAATGGGGATTTAAACCATCGATGATTTTATTTACGAAAATTTGGACCTTGGTTCAATACCATAAGTGGATACGCTTTTGCGTAACCCCTAAAGACTCTACTGTATTCCCAGTAGTACAAGAATTCTATGCATCTTTTAGGGACTAAGATTCTAGGAGACCAGAGGGTGCTAATGGGGAAACTATACCGGTACGAGGGAAAGAGGTGCTTGTCACCCCTAAAGCGATTTGTGAGTTTTATAACACTCCATGTTATGAGTTTGATTTTGTGGAAGAAAGCGATTTAGAAAATTTTAGAGATATTAATATAGATAATGTTATAAACTATTTGACGGAAGGCAGGGGTGAACGAAAATATCTGCCTAGTACTGATATTCCCACATCCTTTAATCAAGCAATTATGTTTCCAATGGCAAAGATGTGGATACAATTTTTTATGCACCCGAATTGCTCCTGCTTTAAATGTCTCTAATATCAATACTTTTTTAGCAGTTTTGCTATATGCTATTTTGCAGAAGAAACATGTGTGCATTGGGACTTGGATCCACCATAATATGAAGTGGTGCATTAATGATCAGAAAGTTAGGGTTTTCTTCCCCCAGTTAGTGACAACCTTGTGCAAAAGAACAAGAGTTCCAATGAAAACTACTGAATAGTTCATGAAGCCAACCAAAAGTATCATAGGAGATACACTATAAACATAAATGAAAACAAATAAGGGATTGGAACAAACGCTGGAAAGAAAAAAATGAACGTCCCGGCCTAGCTCAAACGAAAAGAAAAATTGGGATTCAAAAATAAATTGGCTAGAGTAACATTCCAAAAATAGGATGATAAGATGGATGCAAGAAACGATCCCAGTTCTTTAAGAATTTGTGTGACAGAACAATAAGAGAGTACCAGATTATCCGCCAGACATGTTTGGTCTAATACATTCTCATAATAAAGCAGAAAAGAAAGAAAGAGAGGAAATGGAGGATAGTGAAGATGATGAAGGTGAAGAGGAAGGGGATGAGATGGATTTCGAGGATGAGGATGATTGACTGAACTTTTTATTTTTATTTTTGGATTATAATTAATTTTGGACAATTTTTATTTTTTAAGAATAGGTTAACAGTAGGTATATATATTTGTTTTCTTTGTTGTTTCAAGTTTTGTATGTAGGAACCTCACATGAAAGAAGCACGCCATTTACAATCTTGTAGTGAACAAAGAAAGGAAGCACCCACCATTAGACTACGACAATGTCACGATCAATCGGGTAACTTCTTTCCTTATCTATAGTGGTACACAATAGGGACAATGTGCTATCTAAAGTGTTAGGGGTAACATAAGAAATTTGTTTTGAATTTTTTACACTTTTCTTTTAATTTCTATTGTCAAATGTGTGCTTGAGCTTGTAGAAATACAAATGATTGGTTAGGAGCATGAATATAGGTTGGCTGTATTTACTAAAAATTTGACATGATAGTAGATGATTTTAAATTTTTTATTATTAGACTAGTAAGTTCTATATATTACACTGTAAATAGGTATAGGGCAATTAAATCTACCGAAGGATATAGAGAATACAGGGAAACAGGCATGCTAGTATGTATGTAGATTGTTGAATTTGTGATTGTTTGATTGATTAAATTTGTGAATATTGAGATACGTAAGGATGACCTAAGACATTGTTTGGTATACACTCAAAGCCAAAAAGTTAACCTTATTTACCCTTAGTACCTATATTTGAGCCAAAATACATTTCTTAATGAACCTTCATACGAAACCCGAGCTAAAAATGTTAATTTGTATTAACCCTTTTTCCTTGGTCTTGAACTGCACGACTATAGATGTCTAGCCATACATATTGAAGGTTAAGTAGATACATCAAGGCAGATTTTGTAAAAATAAGAGTGAAATAGGAGGAATCAGTGTGATATAGTGATTATAGGTTAGCCATTATGTGCCAAATAAAATAAAAATACAAAAAGAAAAGAAAAAAGAGTAGAAAAAACACTTGAAAAAGAAAAATAAAAGCATTTGTAAGAGAGGTGTACTGAAATGGGAAAAAATGTGACAAAGTCACAAAAGTAGGAAAAAAAACTTGTTCATTAGGGTGCAAAAACTCATGAGCTAGCCGTAGTTGCTATATTATGTTGTTACTTCCTATACGGAGAAATAAGGAAGGTGAATGGGTAAGGGTCACTAATGGGGAGAATAAGGAACAGTACGATGTGCCAAACTATTTTGATGCTTACTATTTTTGAATCTCATACCTATCCTAAGCTTCAGAATGTTACAAGCCGAAAAGCCCTATGTGGTCTAGGTAGACTTATTCATAAATTGACATCATATCAAATAATTATATTTATGATTATTTGTATTTTGGTAGGATAATAAAATTACCTCTATAATTTATTTATGGATTTATACATTTGAAAACCTTTATGTTTGTATAATTTGTAATATACTGAACTTAGGTGTTTGATATTAAAAGTGGTAAGTCATCTACATATCTTGTCAAAATTATGCGTAAATATGAAATAACTAGTTATGTACTCTGCAGCCAATGTTGTACGATACTTGCTCAAGAGTCATCTCTTAATTGCTTGATTTTGTTTTCTTTGCTTGAGGACAAGTAATGACTTAAGTGTGGGGGAGTTTGATTTGTTGTAATATGGTATAGCAGATTAAACTAGTTTTCGCACTTGAGCTTGAATATAAGCACTTTTATTATGTTTTAATCGAGTTTTTATAGTTTAGTTTACATTAAATAAAAATTGTATTTTGAGTCTTTTGTTGACCTTAGGGGCCGAATGAGGCCTAAAGGCGAGCTAACATACTTAGTTAGTGTGCAGGAGACCATGAAAGGGCATAGGAACTCAATACTGGTTAATGTGTTACAACATGCGGAGTTCGAGGTCGCAACATATGTAACATAATGCAAGAATTTCCATACTGCCTTCAGTGTCACGAAACAACCATAGGATGTTGTGACACACCCTTGAAGCCATCCCTGAACTACACATACTATCCTCGATGTCGTGACACAGACACTAAGGTGTTGTGACACTGGCCTTGTACGGGAGATAACTACGAGCTAGGGGCATTTTGGTCTACACAATCAAAAGTTAAACACGAGAGTATTAGCTAACCTAGGGTTGATGACAACAGCAACCCTAACTCTATAAATAGGCTCCTAAACACTATTTAAAGGAAAACTTTTGATATTATAAGTTTTTCTTTGTAATTTAGTTTTCAGTTTTTTTTCATTTGTGTTCTTCGGAGAACTTGATTTGTAGACACAATCAAACGTTTGAGGATTTCTACGCTTCACCAATTGAATACAATCAGGATTTTCTAAACTTTATTCTTGATTTCTTTTTTATGCATATCTTTATCATCAAGTTTATTATTTCTATGGATTCCATGAGAAACTAATCCTCTTGTGGGGGATTAGCGAGTGAAGGTGTGATTAATTAATTGTTATGTAGGGTTTTCTTAGCGGATCAACTATTCAGGAGTGGAAGAATTTAAACCCTAGGCTTGATGACCCTAGGAAGTATTTTAGGTGGGAATTAACCCAAAATTGGTATGACCTATCCATGAACACCTTAGCCATGAACCAGTCTGAATTGTGAGGTCGAGAGGTAAGTAGTTCATTCTGACTCATTAGTTTAGTGGAAGATCAAGAGATCCTGCTAGGGTAATGACTAGTTGATTGAATAGAAACCTGAGATAGAAATTATTTATGATTACCAAAGCAAGCTAATCATCCATGTCTATATTTGATTGAGTTTAGAAATTAGTTTTCCGAAGTCCCTTTTATTTATGTAGTTTTTAATTCGTTATTCATAAAAACCCCAAAAATCTTTCCTTTATGTTTTATCATAATATAATTTATTGAACAACTAATCAATTCTATTTGAATTTAGGTTAAATTTAATTTAGTACTCACCTCCCTTGGGTACAATTCCCGAAGTACTTACTTATTGCATTGTAAAACTATATTACAACCTGACCCGTGTACTTGCGAACATTGCCACAAATCTATATCTTTAGTTGCAGTATTCACACTCTGGGCTTTAGTATGTCCAAAGGCGGTCACATAATTTAAAAATGAATTGATACGCTATCGATACCTAGCTATAAATTATCGGTTCCAGCTTTAAAATTTTGACATTTTGCAATTTGATCCTGTTTCATGGATGAATTTCACAATTAAGCCCTTGTAGACTTCTATCTGCTATATTTTAATGTATGTGAATGGTACTTATATAAGTTACATGTAATTGTCTTGTTTTGTGTGCAGTATCCTATTATTCAGGTTCGGCGATCGGACCGGGTAAGGGGTGCTACAATAGTAATTGGCTTTTCATAAAGGAAGGTATAATGGTTACTGTGAAATAAAATAGAATCATATTGGGAGAATAGATTTATCCTAAAGAGATTAAGGATATCCTAAGAGGGTAACACACTTATGACATTGTCATTGGTTGTAAATGTACTCAAAAACATGTTTTTAATGTGTCTTAACTTATGTAAATGGTTTTTAGTCAATAAAAAATGTTTATCAGTTTTAAACAAGTCTAGGGCGTAGTATCGATACCCTGACTTAGTTGTACCATTACAATTAAGTCAGTAAGGAAAATTGTGAAACCCTAAGAACTTATATCGCAACAAGTCCACTTGTATCGATACATCTGGTGAGTTGTATTTGCACAAGTCTACTTCTACCCATACCGTAGTTTCCAACAACTATATTTTTAAGTACTTTTATTGATACAAATGGAGTTGTATCAATACAACTATTTGCAACTGCAGTCAAGCTCAAATTCAATGCTACTAATGGTTAGAATTGATCCTCAATGGTCATAAACATCCGCAAACTTATTCCTTGGATAAATAAAAGTTAAAGACACATCAAGACATAAGATAAACATATCCAAACATCAAACACAAGAGAATCACTTAAAATATTTATTTTCTTCATTCCTCTTGTACATGTTATTGAAAGCTTATTGTAATATCTTTTCTAACTCTCAAATCTTTTTACTTAGAACTTCAATTTGGAAACACACACCTACTAGAGGTTCATTGTTAGTTTGATCATCTTCTCTTTGTTGTAAATATTATACTTAAAGCTCTCCTTAAGTATACTATAAAAGGCTTCTAGTTGAGCTTCAAAAGCTTGAGTGTGATACGGGGCAGTAGAACAAGATCGTATTTAAGTTGTTCAACTCGAAAAAATATTTGGATTTGACTTGAAAGAAGTACTAAAAAAATTTAGAAAAAAAAAAGAAAATGAAAAACAACTAAAAAAAGGAATAAAAACAATAAAGATTCAAAACATTGATAAATAAAGAAAATGGAAATTAAAAGGTGGAAGATGGACCGAATAAATCGATGAATATTGATAGAAGATAGTTGTCCAACTGAACCATTTGAGATATAAACCCCAAAAAATTAAATTAATGGCTCTAATCAATCCTCCAAGAAATAATTCTTGGCAAATTGAAGGATGAAGAATGGATTCCCACAACTCTTTTAAGAAAATCGAGAAAAAAAACCGCTTTTAAAAATTACAAGAAAAGAATCTTGAACGACAAAAATTAATTCCAAGAGTTGAAAATTTTATTAATGAATGAATCAATCCCTTTAATAAATAAAGAATAGCCCTTTATATAGGCTAGCTAATTATATCCAAATAAAACTCTTAAGTATAATGAAACTCTAATTAATCTAAACAATAAGTAGTTTTAGTAGAATCAAACTTTCTTGTTGACTAAGAAACATAAAACTCTAAACAACTTTACAAACTTTAAATTATCCTAAAATTTAGAATAAATAAATAATAAAATAATTAAACCTACTAGATGCAATATTGAGCTCACATATATTCAAAATTAGGTCTTAAAATCAAATCTAATATGATTTAAACTTGAGTTAAAGCATGAAATAATTTTCCGTAATAATCCCGTCCAAAAATTTTGCACACACAGTCTTCAGTAAAATGGTTATAACTTGACCTCCCAGACTCGAAATTGAGTGATTCAAAATGTATTTCGAAGATAAGTGATAGATATTCAAATACTATGAAGAATATTAGCCCAAAAATGCATAGATACTATCCAAAAATTTGTTGAAAGTGAACTAATATTTCAAATGTGAAATTTGGTAGCTTTGTTGAATTGACTTTAAAAAATTTCACCCTATCCGAGCATGTATCATTTCTCATTTCCTCAAAAATATTCATCTTCAAATCTTTTTTCGGTCAAATAAGAAAGAAGATGACTAGTCTTGGCTATCGGAGTAGCTGACTCCACAGGTAGAGACATAGATGTACTTATTAGAAGAATGATACATTGGACTAGACCTAAGTTGAATTAATTCTGACTCCATTGGTGAATTAATTCACTTGTGACGTTTATGGTGAGACCTAAATCCTTGAGTTAGTCACTGACCATGCGTATATAACTCATTTGCTTTGATATAAGTGGAGGGTTATGCTCTAAAGATGATCGAGTTGATAACCAATATGTTGGGTACATGACTTGTGTATGACATGGCTTTACTAGCAATAATGGAATTCATAACTTGATTAAAGAGTTAACAATATCCTCTCTTTGACATTGTGTGGATTGATAAATATGAAACGTGGCTATGGGTTGCTTGTTCTCGAACAAGCAATTTATCACAACCATTACTTGACAGTGATCATATTAATCATTAAGAAGACACAATGGTGACAATGAGATAAAATAGGATTTTATTAGTGAACGAAATTAACTCAAAGGAAACAAAGATACCATATGAAGGTAACATACACATGGCGAGGTCATTAGACAGAGTAGTTGGATGAATTGCTTTCATAACGAGTATACAATAAGGAGTTTTCAATAATGATACTTTTCGTGGACTGACTCCATAATTAAGTATATTGCAAATTATCGGAACAATGCTTCTAGGCATAATTGCTATTAACTTGACCCTAATTGTATATGTCTAATTGGTCCCTCCGTTAGCTCAACAAAAGCTCGATTCAACTACATTTGAATCAGAAGAAAATTCTGACTTTGGAAGTAATTTAATTGAGTCGATTTATTCGACGTGGATTTAAATTAGGTGGTCGTGAGGATTGTTCGACTAGAAGATTTGATTAAAGAATTTTCATGAAAAATTAATTTGAAAATCTCAGTGATTTTTGAGAAATTTAATGTTAATCAAGTAAAATTAAATTAATCAAATTAATTAAAGTAAATATACTATCAACTTTTGTGAGCAACTTATTCCCATGTATCTGAGTTCATTTTACTATAGTTGCATCGAGCGGTATTCAATTTAATGGAAATTGAAACTTAATTGTGAATTGGAAATTATATGGAAATTGTTGATGCTTGATATGGTAATTGTTATATTATTTCATTAAAGTCTCGATACTAGTTATGATTCGGGAATGTGACTGACTCATTTATTTGGTGTTGTTGATATTTGTTTAGTTAAAACATAATGTGCCAAAGGGTAACTAGTTTGAATGCCAACTTGATTAGGTAATTATGCATTTAATGAACAAGGTATGCTTAGTTGTCATTTCGAATTTACTAAGCATTCTGAATGCTTACTTTGGTTGTTTTCCTTACTTGTAGATTTTCACTTTGTAAAACTGTAGAGCCGGATCAGCGAGAGAGCACACACTATACCAAGAAGGTAGTTATAATTTTGTTTTGGAATCTAGACTTTATGGCATGTACATAGGGACCTTTGTTGTGTAAATGGTCAAGTTAGTGTAAATGTTGTGTGACAAGTTGGTAATGGTGAAACTTATGAAATTGACTAGCTATGTGAATTAAGTAATACATGTTTGGTCTAGGGGAATGCTTGTATTCTCAATGATGTCATTTGATAATGTTGGTATGATAAAGATTGTAGGTATGATCGGTTGAATGTTTGGATTGGTAAATGATGAAATTGAACTTAAATGAATGATATGGATGGTTTGGTAAGTAGAAGGTTTATTTCAAGTAGCATAAGTCTATTTTGACATATTCTATTAGGTTTGGCATAGTTGAAATGGTTACATGAGTGTTGATGAGAAAATATTTTGGATGATATGGTTATGTTCACAGTTTAAATTATTAAACATGTAGTTTAAGAATTTGATTGGTTTGATTGAGAAAACGTGGCTTTGGTGCTCTATTGAGTAAGTTGATTGCTCATTTTGATTCATCGAGAGTACATGTTTTGGGCTAAAAATATGGTTTGAATGTATAACTAGCTAAATTGAAAAATTATAGGTTGGATTTCATTAGAAATTACAAAAATAGTTTGTCACGTTGTGACGTCAAACTAGTGTCGTCATGACGAGATCAAACACCATGCCATGTCGCAGCATCAAGTATTGGTCGTTGCAATAAGACCTACTCAGTATGTTGCATCATGAAGAGGAACTCTTGACGTCGTGACGCTAACTTGAAGTTTTGAAAATGTTTTAGTTTAGTCCTAATTCAATCTCGAGTTGCGTTAGAGCCTTCATAAGCTTGTATAAGACCCGAAAATGCATTTATAGTCTTTCTATACTTAAATAGCTTGTAATTGAATGTTAATGTTGTGAATTGAATTATATTTGTTTATAGTTCCTCCGGTTACTAATGTGGCATTCTGCAGCTTAGACCCAACAGTTGGGTTAGGCAAGGGGTGTTACACAACTCCGAAGGAAGTAAGTTGTGTAGAGAAAGAAGAGGCAACTCTTTTTGTACCTGTTAACACAAGAAGCTAAAATGTGTTAGAATCCATAATAGAATAAGAAAAGATAAAAACAAAAAAAAACTGTAAGGCCAGAATCAAAGAAAATAAACGACCTAACAAAAAACCCAAAATAATGGAAAACAACTTGAATTTATCGTTCAAGGTCTTCCTGATGTGCTAAAATCACGAAAATTAAACTAGTGCCTCTTTATGTGATAAATATCATATCTGGGAATTTTGGGAACGAAATTAAATCCACAATAGTTTTTTTGTGAAATATTTTTTTCAATGTACCAAAGTTCCAAGAAACAATGTACAAAATATGAGATCGATTTGAATTTGTTTACCCATTGAAATCAATGTTTTTTTAGAAAAATATCAAGGTAAAAAACAAAATTTAAAGGTTTTCTTTTCTTTTACAAATTTGTTTACAAATTTTAAACGCTTAAAAACTCAACTAAGGTAGTGGAGGTGGGCAACTAGATTCGAACCATTATAAATTAAATTATCTAAGCTTTTCTTTTCTTTCCTCATCATTTAGAAAAGTTTGTAAAGAATTTTAAAATACTAATTCACCCCCTTGGTATTTTCGAGCCTAACAACTATGTTCCTAAGATCATAATGTACATAGTCCCTAACATCAACATGTACATGCACGCCTTATCATGATATGCGACTTCTGTACATAGTTCAAACTAACTCAAATTGCACGCATTCCTTCTTATGGTATGTATACTATTATACTATGTCCCTAACATCACAATGTACATAATCTCTAACATCAAAATGTGCATGCATGCCTTATTATGATATGTGACCTACGTACATAGTCCCTACTAACTCAAATTATATGCATTCCCTTTTATGATATGTGTACCATTATAATATGTCCCTGACATCACAATGTACATGCATGCCTTACTATAATATGTGTACTATTGTATTACGTCCCTAACATATTAATGTATCTAGTCCCTAACATCATTATGTACATGCATGCCTTATTATGCCTTATGATGATGTATCTAGTCCCTAATAACTGAAATTACATGCATTCCTTCTTATTATATGTGTACTATTATACTATGTCCCCAACATCACAATGTACATAGTCCCTGACATCAATATGTACATCCATACCTTATTATGATAAGTGGCTTATGTATATAGCCCCTATCAACTCAAATTACATGCATTACTTCTTATGATATGTGTATTATTATACTATATCCCTAATATCACAATGTAAATGCATGTCTTACTCCCATTATGATATGTGACTTATGCACATAGTCCCTACTAACTCAAATTACATGCATTCCCTACAAAAGATGAAGCAAAAAACTAAACCCCAAAAACTCGAAAAGAAAGAACCCTCAAAACGTAAATACAAAATTCTCTAAATGTGTTATGAGCTCTAATCTCTAATGGGTGTATTTTCTAAGGTTGTAAAAGAGCCTATTTATAGGCTAAATTCATAGGTCAAATAATAATAAAATAATCTATACTAATCAGAGTTTGATTGACACAAATAAATAGAGTTTAACTGAAAGATTATTTCTCAAATTTGACTAAAATAGGAGTCATACTCAACAAATATCCACCTTGACTCATATTTCCACAATTTCATCTTTGCCAAAGCCCACCAAGGGCCTATCTTGAACTATGCAAGGAATTAATTGAGTTGAATCTGTGCTTAGAAACTGAAAGACTTCTAGCCTTCGACTTTTACATTGCCAAATTAAAACTAACCCGAGTTTGGTTTTCGCGAACACAATGCCCTAACTTTTCAAAACCTGCATCCAAAAGAGAACCTCTCTTCAATGAAATGATCATACCTTTTTCCCTCCTATGACCAAGTTGTCTCTGCTCCAAACGAGTTGACTTCGACTCCGTAACGGACTAGGGACGTCCGATTTCACCAGTCACTGTAGAACCTTCCAGAATATAAAGACTGTCAGTTCCTTTACCTTTTAACAAAACGAGAGCTCCATGAGATACTTTAATGTTGCTTGACTCGATGTTGATTTTGCATCCTTTCAAGTCTAAAATACTCAAGGTGATGAAATTCTTTCGTAAATCAGGTACATACCTGACATCTGAGAGTGTTCTAATAGTCTCATCGTGTATCCTAATTTTAACAATACCAATTATCTTACTAGATGAATCGTTTCCCATGTGCACAACTCCACCTTCAACGAAACTGTATGTGGAGAACCATTCTCTATTGGGACACATGTGGAAAGAATATCCTGAATCTAAGATCCACTCAGACGTGAGCTTGGAGTTATCGCTCGTTGACACTAACAAGAAATCATCATCGATTTCATCGGCCAAATTAGCACCAGCTACATCTTCCTCATTACTCTCAGCAGCTATTTTATTTTGTAGTTTATAACAATCTACTTTTACATGACCTAAGTTTTTTACAATAGCAACACCTTTTGTCTCGTTTCTTTGATGCTACCAAAACGGAAGCTTGCCTATCTGCCTTGCTACCCAAACCAAACTCATTGTTGAGTTTGTCTCTACTCAACAAATGAACCTTCACATCTTCGAACGAGAGTTTGTCTCTGCCATAAATCAGGGTCCCCCTAAAAGACTTGTATGAAGGGGGTAAAGAGCACAATAATAGCATAGTCTAATCTTCATCGTCAATATGAACCTCAAAGTTCTTTAAATCATTTAAAAGAGTAATGAATTGACTGATGTGATCTCTAAGAAGCTCACATTTGTTCATGCAAAATGTAAATACACATTGTTTCAACACTAAACGGTTAGCTAAAAACTTAGTCGCATAAAGAGTTTCTAACCTTTTCCACAAGGCAAATGATGTCTTCTCCATCAACACCTCTTGCAATACCGTATTCACGAGGCACAACTGGATTGCAGACAAGACATTTTCATCAAGCTCTTCCCATTCTGTTTGATTTAGATTCTCAGAATTTTTTTCGGTAACAACCTTTTTCAAGCTCGTTTGAACTAGAATTGCCATCATCCGAACTTCCCACTGATTAAAATTTGTCTCACCATCGAACCTCTCAATTTCAAATCTTATTGTTGTCATCTCTGAATGGGCTGATCTATGAAAATTGAACTAACTCTGATACCAGTTATTGGGATCGACCCAATTAAGCAACAAGTAAAAAAATAGCAGAAAAAATTAAAAAATTGAACACACAAATTTAACGTGGAAAAACCCCTCCAAAAAGGATAAAAAACCACAGGCAAAGATAATTTTGCTATAATGGCAAAAGAACGAAGAGTACAAAAGATGGAGATCAAAACTAAACCCTAAAAACCCGAAAACAAAAATTATCAAAACGTAAATACAAAATTCTCTAAATTTGTTATGAGTTCTAATCTCTAATGGGTGTATTTTCTAAGGTTGTAAAAGAGACTATTTATAGGCTAAATTAATAGGTCAAATAATAATAAAATAATCTAGACTAATCAAAGTTTGATTGAAACAAATAAACAGAGTTTAACTAAAAGATTATTTTTCAAATTTGATTGAAATAGGAGTCATACTCAACAGTGATCTTGTACATAGTCCCTAGCATCAATATGTACATACATGCACTACTATACTATGTACATACATTCCCTAGTATGACATGTGTACTTTTATACAACATCCCTAAACTCGTAAACTACACTTAAAATATTCAAGTGCAAAAATCTAACAAATCAAAGATCCAAAGTTAAATGGTTAGAAAATACTCAACAATGAGTTGTATCTTAGGTTTGATCTCACCCATGCTCTTTTTTTTTAACATGTTTTAAAGGTTTAAACAATGTACATGCATTATTACTGGTTTTAAACTATTTAAATGCCTCATTTAATGACATTTGCTTTAATTTACATTATGCCATAAGTCCTTTTACACACAAAAATTAAAATTTAGCCATTGTACTACTGTTTTATAGACACCCCTACACTATAATTTTCCTTTTATATTTTATAAAAACATAGACTAAATTGAAATTTTCACAAGAGTCTATATACATATGACATACTTTTAACCTTTGACTTCTCAATATCCTACTTAAGGCCATACATTTATCCAATCAATTCATTTATTCTTCCAATGGAATAATAAAAAAATTTACAACTACATTAAATACAAAATATGCCTTCTTGCATCACTCTCAACTATTTATAAATTTAGAAACAAAAATGAATTATTCATATCACATTCATATTTCACCTCACATATTCTACTACAGCATGTATAGAACTCTTGACAGAAATGTAACACACCCAATTCGACGAGTAGGCTAATGAACGGTGATGTTACCAAAAGACTGAAAACATTACGCAATATCACAACAAAGGTGTTTCACTCATTAAGCCATTTAATATATATAATAGCAAACAAGTTTTAAAATTTCGCTTAGCGGATTATGGTTGTTATGGCATATACCCAAGGAAAAAATATAAGAGTATGCCAAGAACATACATAACATAAAGGTTCAAATTTTTGGTAATGTGATAATAACACTCAGCTTACACAAAATATTTTATGAAGGTACAACCCGAATTCACTTTATACAAAGTTTTAAAAAAAGGTCGAAACTATGAGCCACTCCGATATATACATGTTACAAATTAAGAAAATGAATGGCTCACAATTGAGTCAACAATCCGACTGAATCTTTTCAAATAATCCGCAAACACTCTAAAAGACCTGAAATAGGGATAAAGGAAGCTAGGTAAGTTTCAAAAACTTAGTAAGTTCTGTAAATAAACAATAACTACCATAGGAGGAATAAACCATTCTTATGCGAATGCACTTTGCAACTAAGTATAGCTCCTTGGCGGATGCTAACCGTATCTAAACACAATTTGTAAGCTAACTCAATTTATGAATAAGTTTATGCTTTGGCGGAAACTATCTGCATCTAAGTACAACTGTAAGTAACTATAATTTACTATCGGTTATTAATACATTCTAGTACAATTTACATGCGGTATATTTACAAACATTTATACACCCTTCCTTGTGCTAGCTTCGGATCCTTTTTCCATAATATTACTTTGTAGAGACAGTGTCCATTTATACCAACCGAACCTTCGCAAATCTTCATTGTTAATTTGAAGAAATACATGTTCCCCTACAAGGCCGAGCTCATTCACCAATCTCGGTTTGCATTCACTTGCCCTACCAGAGGCAAAACATATAATATATCATATTCTCCATTTACTTCTTCCATAACATTACACTTCAACAGAACTCCATTACCCCTTTTTCCACCTTTCTGGATACTGAGCCTGTGCACCAAGGAAGGAGTGTCCATTTCAATTATTCATACATTTTGATATAGGTTTTGTGTTTACAATTTATTAACACAAGAATGCACCTGTAAATTTTAATATAATACTAACTTTACCTGGAAGGAAACATTAATTTTAAGCTAGTTCATTATTTATCAAAAGCGAAAGTGGAATGAGCTCACCAAAAACTCCTAGGAAAGTTTTATCTATTCTACTGGTTCTTTCCCCTTCTTACTAGGGACTTCTCCTTATTGTTTAGCTAAATACAATCAAATTTTTTTATTAAATATAGAAACAACCGAGACTGATATGTAAAAATAAGAATCACCAACATGCAATAGTTTAACCAAAGAAAGCTTTCCTTCCTTCTAAAACTTTCTAGTGAAAACTTGTATATATAAGACTTCTACCAATCTTATATTTCCTAGTATTAGAACTAAAGGAGGACTTAAGCAATTACCAGTGATTGGCTCTAAAGGAATTTCTAAACAGGTTATTGTCGAAACCTTTTTTTTTTTGAAAAGTAAAAAAATTTGGGTTGTTGACTTATTAAAAATGAAAATTTGGAGTCGCCACTGATCTTTTAAAGATGTATGATCGGATCACCTTAAAAATAATTTTAGGTCTACGAATTTTGAGAAAATAGGTTCTGGAGTCAGTTACGCACGAGGAAGGGTTAGCACCCTCGTAACGCCCAAAATTGGTACCGAATTGATTGTTTAATATCTTATCGAGAATTTGAAAAGATTTTTAAAATACGATCCTTTGAAAAGAGAATTTGAATAGAATGAATTTGATTGATGTGACTCACTTATTTTAAAGAAATAAATTGTCACACCCAGTAAGTTAGAGTGTAACATTTTAAATCATCAAAATTAAGTTTATCTTTTAACTTTTGAAATTTATGCATTTTTGAGAAGGGTACCCGACTATTTGGGTCAAATTAAAAAATCGAAACCCAGTAAGTTAGGGTTTGATTTCACAAAATTCCTAAATATCGAATATTGCCTTTATTTTCATTTGTTAGAAGAATCCTCGTCTCGAGAAAACAATATGTCATATGCAATGCGTTAGGACACAACGTATCAACTTCTCGAGAATGAGTTTTTTTATTTGTGTGTTAATTAAAAATATTCGATTTCTTAGATCCCGAGGAAGATTAGAATCCAGTAAGTTAGGACACAATCTTTTCGAGGATCACAAATTCCGAGTGTTTTTGATATTTAAATAAAATGTAATCCGATTGAATGGTAGTGCATAATTCAAAATAATAATTCGTAAATTACGGTACATGCTAGTGGACGATAAATCATCAAATAATACAAGCAAGCAATGGATAAATTCAAACAAGAATAGCAAATGAAAATAAATCATACGCACAAAATTTTTTTAAGATACACTAAAAAATTATAATAAATAAATCATACGCACAAAAATTTGTAAAATGAACAATATAGGTATATAAGTATGAAATGTTATTCAAAATGGAGAAAAAGAATCAACACTACATAAAATAATAGTACTTAGATACACTTTTAAGTAAATATTATAAGAAGAAAATCAAAATTTATAACATAATATACATATTAATTTAAAAGAGTGATAGATAGGAGTGGAAAACTTAATATAAATAACATATGAACACTTTTAAAAGAAAACTTAACATTAATAATTAATAAATCCATAATATATATAGAGATTAAATATAATTTAATGACATTAATGTTATATAAAAAGAATTAAAGATAAAAGATAAAAGATAAATATATATATAAACATATCGATTTACATAAAATATATAAATATATATATATAATTAAATTTAAATAGTAATACAGTGAATTTCAAATAATAATACATATAAAACTTAAAATAATAATAAAAGAAACTCAATCATTAAATTAAATTTAAGGTAAAATGTATAAAAATAAAATAATATACGTTTTTGAAAAAAAATAAAAATAAAAAGCATTAAACAGAATTAATAAGGATTAAATTAGATTTTAAACAGAATTAAAGGGAAAATATCGAAAATAGAATAAAATAGCGGGTCAAAGCGTGACGTGCGGATAACATGGGGACCAAATGGGAAATATTTCCCATTCCCAAAACGCAGCGTCCTTGCGTGGACCAAAATGAGACAATCATTAAAAACGCGAGGCAAAATTAAAAGGTAAAAAGGATCGATTTGAAAAGTACATGCAAAGATGCAAGGGTCGCTCGCGCAATAATTCCATAAGAACCAAAACGCGCGGATCCTTCCCTCGGGCCGGGTCACCGCGCGGGCCAAGGGACCAGAGGGCGCCGTTTTGGCGCTGGTGCCCTTGCCTTAAAACGACGTCGTATCAAAGCATTATTTAAACCTAGTTTCTGTAAAAAAACAGTTTGCATCAACAAAAAAATAAAAAAAAAGCGGGAAACTCTCCGCTAGGGTTTCGACCCTAGCTCTTTACACCACTCCTCCACTGCAATTCCACCATGAACGGTGGTCAGAGCCTCACCACAAAGGGTTTTTCGGCTCCTTTTCGCTCGGATCCGAGGGAGTCCAGGTAAGTCCTCTAACTCCTTCCTCTTTTTTTATTTGCTCTCTATTAATAGAATAGAAAATGAAAAGTCTAGGGAAAAACAGAAGAAAAAAAGGGATCGAGTCACCTTTCGAAAAACTCTCCGTTCTTCTCTTCTTTTTTTGTATTGATATTGTGTGCAAAAAAGGAGCCCCTTTTACATTTTTCCCCTTTTTTACAGCCGGAGATAAAATACAATCATCATAATAAAATTCTAATTTATTTTTTTGCTATTATTTTTTCCTATTGCCTATTTTCTTTGTTGTTGTCCCCTTTCTGCTTTTCTTGCTGCGTGTTTGTGTGTTGCGCAAGTACGGTCGTACGGAGATGCGGGCGCGGGCGTACGGAGGCTCGCATGAGTGCAGAGGCCTGGCACATGCGGGTGAGGGGAGCTACTGCGGCGCTGGGGTTATGTGGAAAGGCTGGAGGCGCGCTTGTGGGGTAACGACGCTGGGAGGTTCTAGGGCTCCCTGCTTCTGATTTTTGTTTTGGGCTGCATGGTGATTGGGCTAGGGTTTAATGGGTAATTTGGGTTAGGTTTAGTTAGTATTTCAGGTTAGGGTATTTTATTTCTATTTGTAATTGGGTTTCAGGCAAATCTGGGCCAAATTTTGTAGTCTGAACTGTACTAATTAGACCTTTATTTATGTGATATTTTTTCCTATCTAGGTTTTACTAGTTGGGCTCGGGCCAGGCAAAATTTGGGTATTATAGCTTCCCCTCTTTGCTCATTGTTGTATAACCGGAATGAAGCAAAAACTCTAAAAATGGCCAATTTTGCCCGATCGTGTTGGACCTTGGTGCTCTTCTTCTTCGAGTTGCCTCATTCCATCCACTGCATCTTCAGAGGTAGAGGAATTGGTGCTTCGATCCACTCCACCGCAACGTCGGGGAGATGGGATTCGTAGCTTGTAGCCTTAAAAAAAGAACAAAATTTGCTATCTCTAGTCTGCAAGACTTGATGCGATCTATTCTATTGCAACTTCAGAGAGATAAGATTTATTACTTTAACCCGCTCCACTACAACTTCAGAGAGATAGGATTATCGACTTCAATCTACTCCACCGCAACCTCAGGGAGATAAGATTTGCTTCTTTGGTCTGCCCCACTGTGACTTCAGGCAGATAAGACTTGTTTTCTCAGTCTGTTCCACTGCAACCTCAGGGAGATAAGACCTGATGCGATCCACTCTACTGCAACTTCAGAGAGATAAGATCTATTACTTTAATCCGCTCCACTACAACTTCAGGGAGATAGGATTATCGGTTTCAATCTGATCCACTGCAACTTCAGGGAGATAAGATTTGCCATCTTCGATCTGCTCCACTACTGCTTAGGCAGACAAGATCTGTAATTTCCAACCTATTCCACTGCTGACCAGGGACATAGGACTTGTGGCTTAAATCTGCTTCCTTACACTTGAAGATAAGATTCGCCGTCTTCGATCTGCTCCGCTACTGCTTAGGGAGACAAGATCTATAATTTCCCAACTTATTCCACTGCTAGTCAGGGAGCTAGGTTTTGCAATCTTCAACCTATTCCACTGCTGGTCAGGGGGTTAGGTTTTGTGATTTCACCGATCTGTTCTCTGGGGAACATGACCTGTATAATTCATTTATGAACTTAATTATGCCTAGTGATTAGGATATCATGATCAGAATCAAATGCTCCTAACTAGACATGTGTGAATGGTGTTTGCATGAATGAAGAATTTTATTTTTCCGAGAATGATCCCGCTTAGGTTGTCATTACTCAAAGTTTATTAAGGCTTTAACACTGGCGTGCTACAACGCCTTCTCGCTTGACTGGCTTTTCTGAAAAACATTTAGCCAGGTTGCCCCCCACTGTAAACTTCAAAGTTATATCCACTAGGGCACAAAATTTGTACTATCATTCTCCCACCGTAATCCAATGGTAGAAATATGCGGCATTTGGTCAATCCTTCTATCACAATTCAAAGATATAGGATCTTAATCTTTATGGTCTCCTTATACCATTTCCAGGGTGTCGTACCAAAGACTCATGCGCAACTGAAGGCTCTCTTCTCCGAGGTAACCTCTTCCTATTGCCGGATGATCATTGCTTGCTCGTTTATGGCATCTTGTCAATCAATGCATTTGACAACAAAATCTAAATAGAAAATCTAAATTTAGACTCTTCCTTCTCAAATTTCCAACCTTTAAATTTGGTGCGTTCTAAACAATAGTCCTGTTTCAGGTTCCCGTATTATTTAAAAACTTTTCAGAGTAATATGCAAAACTTCCTTTGTGAAATCTTTATTAGTCCATTGATCATTATTCCAATGCAACATGCTTGCAAAAAAGGGTCATGACAATGGATAAGAATAAAGTTGGTTCTAAGCATAGTTCAAAAATGAATAAATTATCCAAAATAGTAAAGAAGGATAATAAAGAAATTGATTGAGAATGTATATCTTGGAAAAGAATAAAGTATTCCAAGAACAACAACTATAAATAATATGAGAATTGGGTGCCCCAGATATCGCAGCTTGAAATTCTCTGTACAAACTTTCTGAAGACCATTCTGAGTTTGACATGTGTTTAGGAGATCTACAGTGCTTTGTCGATGCCCCAAGATGTCGCCTATCCTTTCCTGTCGATTCAGGCATAGCAAGATCACCACATCCCCCAATATGATCAAAATTCGAGTTGCTCTGATCACCTCATGCCCCACTTTAATCAATATTTGAGCCGCCCTTTTCGGGTTTTCCCCTTAGCCTCTCCATCATTAATTTTCATTTTTCACTTTTCATTTTCATTTTTCATTTTTCATCCCTTTTTTTTTTCAAAATGCACTTTGTGGGTTTTCACCTTGGTCTTTTCTTCTTCTTTAAACGAAATATTTCTTGATTGGACCCGAGTTTATAGGATTAACAATCTCACTCAGGATCAGTGCTCCTCTGAAAAAGGTCTTCTTTACAACATAGGGACATTCCCGATTTGGCATTCATTTCCCTCTAAAATCCTTTTATAGAGGAATGATCTTTTCCAACACCCGACCCTTTTGTGGGATTTTCTGAGACAACTTTGTTTATTATGGGCTCATATCATCTGGTACATCTGACCCTAATGAATAGCTTTTAACCATTTTCCATTTTCCTAGGTCCAACTGATCACATCGCGTTTGGATCCATTCTGCTTCATCCAACTCTAGCTCAACTAATACCCGGAGAGAGGGATTTCAATAGGTAAAACTACTCAATCCTGTAAACCAAAGAGAGGGGTGTTGCCCTAGTACAGATGTTCGACAACCAAAGAGGGCAAATGGTAATTTCTCATGCCGGTCAATGCAAGTCTCAGTCATTTCTTCGCAATTCCATACAGTGATGAACTATGGTATCTGATTTTAAATTGATCACAGACCTCAGTTATGATACCGTCTTCTCTGTAATTCTATACCAGCATCCGATGACATTGACGCATGAAACAGCCTCTACCCGTTTGACAAAGTAACTAATGATCTCAAACATGAAGCAATGCCCGTTAGAAACCTTCAATGATGATGACGGCCATGCCCCATTTTGCTCAAAATTTGAGTCGCTCTTTCCGGGTTTTCAACCCAAAACCACATTTGGTCACAAAGCGCCCTTTGAGGGTTTTTCGCTTTGGCCTCTCCTTTACTTCTTTTGTCATTTTTTATTTTGATTTTTTTCATCTAGATTTTTCTTTTTTTCTTTTCTTCTTTCTTTTTATCTCATTTTTTATTTCAATTTTTTTTTATTTTTTTTAGAAAGAATCTGAACCCATAGGACTAGGCAAGTCCTTGTTATCCCTTTTGGCCAGAACCAATACCTCTCGATAAAGTCTCCACATAAGGTCTTCCACTTTTCTTGTATGCGAAAACCTTCTTTGGTATCAGATTTCTTTTATAGAGCCTTCCGGGGCGTAACTACGACAGAAAAATTTGGATCTTCCTCTTCCATCAGGATGAGATCCAACAAAACTTGAAGAGATGAAAACTCGACCTCAAGTGGGCAAAGCTATGCTGAGCCAACGAGAAAGGCATTTCCCCGACAAAGAATTGCATCGTTCATACTGCAAATTTCTGCCATCGCGCTGTTGTGCAGATTTCATTATCAGTAGTTAACCCGGGCATATCCTAGCATGATCAAACAAAAACATCATTGAACCTTAGAGGTGACTCAACAAGGTCTTGCTTCGTCTTTGCAATCAGGTCAATTCTAATATTCACCAAGCTCACAATTTCTAATGATTCCTTGTGAGGTAGGATCTGTCTATCCTCTTTTTCAACCATCCTCAACAAGTCCAGAGATAAGCTACAATCTATGTTATTTTCAAAGTCATGTGATCCCTCTAAAACATATCTCGCTCAAAAGGATATTCTAAGTTTGCAGCAGTGTCACTCATGGCATTGATATCTGGGGACCCATAGTAAGAACCAAAGAATGTATGAATTTATGACCAATTATTTGTACAATATGATTATGAATGAATGAATGATGTGGAAGAAAATCCAAAAGAATGAAATAATCAAAAAAATTATTCAAAAGAATGGACGAACATTGGTTCAAAATGGTCATAAAGATGTATTTCATTAGAATAATAACGTTCAGACATGAGCTTATTTCACAAAGGAATTTCTATCATTTCTAGGCTAAAAACAACAAAATGTTCTAAACATTACTCTAAATAAGCTCTAAGACTATAGGGATTTCTTCCGCAGTCTAATTGCTTAGAACACTCCAGATTTATAAGGGAAAATATCTAACAAGGTCCCTTTTCATTTGTGTCTTCATATATGTCATTCATGTGAACGTTTCCCATCACCTCTTCATACATTGTATTCACTCCATTATCAATCAGGATTGGGTAGCGGGCTTTCTGCACTAGATGAACGATCAAGCTTGACAATACCCATGTTGATGAGTTTTTCAACTTGCTTTTTGAAGGCAGTGCAATTCTCTATTGAGTTTCCCGTAATTCCCGCATGGTAGTCACATTGTACGTTTGCATCATACCATTTGAGGTATGGGGGTTGTAGAGGTTTCACATGAAAAGGGGAGACAACATGTGCATCAAACAAATTTTGATACAGTTCCCTATACGATATTGGGATTGGCGTAAACTGGAACTTCTCAGTCTTTATGCCAGGATCTTGCCTTGATGAATTTTGTTGATTATCAGCTACCTTTCCTGGTTGACTCACAGTAACTAATCTAGAGTAACCTGTGTTGTTCACTTCATTTTCTCTTCTTCTTGGGATTTACCTCTTATTACTCTCTTCAGCCTCAATTTTTCTGGTCCTTATAGCATTCTCAATCATTTCACCATTCATAACTATGTCAAAAAAGCTTTTTGTTGCACTTCCATTCATAACTATGTCAGAAGAGCATTGTCGTCTCTTTCTCCAAGAGGGGTGGCTGAACCTGGACTGCAACCTCCCTCCACCTCTGTGCATACTGCCTAAAACTTTTGATTGCCTTCTTTTCCATGTTTTACAAAGTGATTCTATCAGGAACCATATCTGTCGCATGACTGTATTGCCTCATGAATGCTTGAGCTAGGTCCCTCCATTAACCAATCTTGGTACGGCTCAATTGATTGTACCATTTGAACACTGCTCCAATGAGGCTATCCTGAAAGCAATGTATTAATAGCTGATCATTGTTAATATGCCCAGTCATTCTTCTACAGAACATGGTGATATGGGCTTCGGGGTAACTGGTCCCACTATATTTCTCAAATTCTGGCATCTTGAATTTGGGAGTAAGTACTAAGTCTGGGACTAAGCTTAAATCCTTAGCGTCAATTCCCTGATTACTATCAGCGCTTTCCAAGGCTTTGAATTTTTCCTCCAACCATTTATACCTATCTTCCCACAGTTTTGGCAATTCAGCGTTCGCCTTTCCTTCTTCAGCTGTTTCATCAAAATCCGGGACAGTAAGATTAACCGAAATATCACCAGGGTAAGGACCTGATCCAGCTTGAAATTTAATCGGTACTGAAACATTGATTTGAAACCACTGAGGCCCAATTGAAACAGAGGATCTGTTCGGAGGTACCTCAGTCTGAACCTGCGCGTGCAGAGGCGTAAAGCCTGGAGGATAGGTAGGTCTATCCTTGTCTTCTTCATCATTTACCATAGGACCTTTCCCATTATTTACTCCTTTAGTCAGTAGATGGGTCAATTCAGCAATCGCATCTTTTTGAGCCTTGATCAATTTTTTCATCATGTCTTCTTGAATTTTATCTAGCCGCTCTTGCATTTGTACTTGTAACCATTCTTGCATATCCTTTTGCATTTTCTCCAATTTCTCTAATCTTTTATCCATTTCCTTAGTTTTGCAAAGAGTACCGTAAGGATGTTTGGTTGGTTGGTTTTCCAGATTAGCTGAAACAAATTTACTCAATTAAACTCTTTCAATGGACTTTAATGCATGTAATGCAATGCAGATGCATGAAGTGAATGCCTAAATAGATGTTAATTCTGATTCAATTACATTTAGAAAACTTTATTAGAAAGCAAATTCCTTTACATAAAGCAGAGGCATATACAGCTTCGCCCTTATATTCCAAGAGACAACATCGATCCTTTTCTTCATCCGCATGTTTGTGATAATCTCGCCAATTTCCAATAGATGCCACTGCTAGCACTTTTCTTGATCTGGGTCACGGTCCCTCATCTACCCATCTTCATAGAGCTCATCAGCTTCTTTAAGGGAGTTGAAACGTCGAAGGCTCTTGGACAATCGTCTCGAATCTTTAGGCCACGAAGTAAAGGTCACGAACTCTTTCATCGCCCTTCTTGTGTTTCTCAGAATATATTCAGGCAACCGTATTGTTTTCCACTTTATCAAGGAATCCATATTCCATGACAAGCTTTCTAATTTAGTAATCGAATTTGAATCAATATCTCTTTCCTAAGATGAAAATGCAATGCAATCATAACACAACAAGAGGGGTTAGTTCAAAATAGAAGCAAACAAGGAAAACAAAAGTACCTAGTCAGGTAACCGCTACGGATTTGGAGGGGCTCTACCTAGGATAGGTTCCTAAGGTCTTCTACATGTAGTTTGGCTCTAAAGTCAAGGTACCTGAACCAGCAGATTCCTCGATCTTCACCCATTATAGGCTTATACAGACCGAGTTCAGTTCAAGGGAATACATTTCCCTATGGCTACACGGAGATGAAGATCTCACGAAGACATAGGTACGGATGTACCCTGAAAGTGATCCACTATCCTGCACGGAGGTGAAAACCTCACGAATGATTAGCTTCTCGCTCCCACTTAAAAAGGTAAGACTAAATAGTCTTTATGCAATATGATGCCAAAATAAAGAGCTCAATTTACAGTAATCATGCAAACAAATGCAAAGAGAATATCGTAATTTTCAAATCAAAATTTAAATTTTTGACAAAAAGACAAAAAACAATCAATTTTACGACTTGACTCTCTAAAAGGTCCCCAGTGGAGTCGCCAAGCTGTCGAAACCATTTTTTTAAAAAGTAAAAAAATTTGGGTTGTCGAGTTATTAAAAATGAAAATTTAGAGTCGCCACCGATCTTTTAAAGAGGTATGATCGAATCACCTGAAAAACAATTTTAGGTCTACGAATTTTGAGAAAATAGGTTCGGGAGTCAGTTACGCACGAGGAAGGGTTAGCACCCTCGTAACGCCCAAAATTGATTGTTTAATGTCTTAATATCGAGAATTTGAAAATATTTTTAAAATGCGATCCTTTGAAAAGAGAATATGAATAGAATGAATTTGATTGATGTGACTCACTTATTTTAAAGAAATAAATTGTCGCACCCAGTAAGTTAGAGTGTAACATTTTAAATCCTCAAAATTAAGTTTACCTTTTAACTTTTGAAATTTATGCATTTTTGAGAAGGATACTCGACTATTTGGGTCAAATAAAAAAATCGAAACCCAGTAAGTTATGGTTTGATTTCACAAAACTCCTAAATATCGAATGTTGCCTTTATTTTCATTTGTTAGAAGAATCGTCGTCTCGAGAAAACAATATGTCATATACAATGCGTTAGGACACAACGTATCAACTTCTCGAGAATGAGTTTTTTTATTTGTGTGTTAATTAAAAATATTTGATTTCTTAGATCCCAAGGAAGATTGGAATCCAGTAACTTAGGACACAATCTTTTCGAGGATCACAAATTCTAAGTGTCGTGTTATTTTGAAAGCTTTTTGAAAAAAGTGTTTTTGATATTTAAATAAAATGTAATCCGATTGAATGGTAGTGCATAATTCAAAATAATAATTTGTAAATTACGATAAATGCTAGTGGACGATAAATCATCAAATAATACAAACAAGCAATGGATAAATTCAAACAAAAATAGCAACCATAATCTCGATCATACAACATTCAAAAATTAAATGAATTACTAATCAAAATCTTTTTAAGATACACTAAAAAGAAAATTATAATAAATAAATCATACGCACAAAAATTTGTAAAATGAACAGTGTAGGTATATAAGTATGAAATGTTATTCAAAATGGAGAAAAAGAACCAACACTACATAAAATAATAGTACTTAGATGCACTTTTAAGTAAATATTATAAGAAGAAAATCAAAATTTATAACGTAATATACATATTAATTTAAAAGAGTAATAGATAGGAGTGGAAAAATTAATATAAATAATATATGAACACTTTTAAAAGAAAACTTAACATTAATAATTAATAAATCCATAATATATATAGAGATTAAATATAATTTAATGACACTAATGTTATATTAAAAAGAATTAAAGAGAAAAGATAAAAGATAAATATATATATAAACATATCCAATTTACATAAAAATATATAAAACTATGTTAAATTTAAATAGTAATACATAGTTAATTTCAAATAATAATACATATAAAACTTAAAATAATAATAAAAGAAACTCAATCATTAAATTAAATTTAAGGTAAAATGTATAAAAATAAAATAATATACATTTTTGAAAAAAAATAAAAGTAAAAAGCATTAGACAGAATTAAATTAGATTTTAAACAGAATTAAAGGGAAATATCGAAAATAGAATAAAATAGCGGTTCAAAGCGTGACGTGCGGATAACATGGGGACCAAATGAGAAATATTTCCCGCTCCCAAAACGCAGTGTCCTTGCGTGGACCAAAATGAGACAATTATTAAAAACGCGGGGCAAAATTAAAAGGTAAAAAGGATCAATTTGAAAAGAACATGCAAAGATGCAAGGGTCGCTCACGCAATAATCCCATCAGACCCAAAACGCGCGGATCCTTCCCTTGGGCCGGGTCACCGCGCTGGTGCCCTTTCCTTGAAACAACGTCGTATCAAAGCATTATTTAAACCTAGTTTCTGTAAAAAAAAACAGTTTGCATCAACAAAAAATTAAAAAAAAGGGGGAAACTCTCTGCTAGGGTTTCGGCCCTAGCTCTTTACACCACTCCTCCACCGCAATTCCACCATGAACTGTGGTCGGAGCCTCACCACAAAGGGTTTTTCGGCTCCTTTTCATGCGGATCCGAGGGAGTCCAGGTAAGTCCTCTAACTCCTTCCTCTTTTTTATTTGCTCTCTATTAATAGAACAGAAAATGAAAAGTCTAAGGAAAAATGGAAGAAAAAAAAGGGATCGAGTCACCTTTCGAAAAACTCTTTGTTCTTCTCTTTTTTTTTTGTATATTGATATTGTGAGTAAAAAAGGAGCCCCTTTTACATTGTTTTTCCCTTTTTATAGCCGGAGATAAAATACAATCATCATAATAAAATTCTAATTTTTTTTTGCTATTATTTTTTCCTATTGCCTATTTTCTTTGTTGTTGTCCCCTTTTTGCTTTTCTTGCTACGTGTTTGTGTGTTGCACTAGTACGGGCGTACGGAGACACGGGCACACGTGTACGAAGGCTCACATGAGTGCAGAGGCCTGGCACGTGCGGGTGAGAGGAGCTGCTGCGACGCTGGGGTTACGTGGAAAGGCTGGAGGCGCGCTTGTAGGGAAACGGCGCTGGGAGCTTCTAGGGCTCCCTGCTTCTGATTTTTGTTTTGGGCTGAACGGTGATTGGGCTAGGGTTTAATGGGTAATTCGGGTTAGGTTTAGTTAGTATTTCGGGTTAGGGTATTTTATTTCTATTTGTAATTGGGTTTCAGGCAAATTTGGGCCAAATTTTGTAGCCTGGACTGTACTAATTGGACCTTTATTTATGTGATATTTTTTCATATCTGGGTTTTAATAGTTGGGCTCGGGCCGGGCAAAATTTGGGTATTACAGTTATAATCTCAGGTTCATCCTTCAAGCAACAAAGAACACTTCAAATTTTCTTCAAAGAGAATAAAGAAAACTCAATAAAGGAAAATTAAAGTCTTTCCTCTTTTATACCTCTATTTAAATATAAGATTAAACTCTTCCCACTCTAAACAGGATCCGTAATCACCTTACATGCACACATAATTCCACTAATTAAGCACAACCATTGAGATTCTCTAGGTGTCATGCACAGTGGCACATTCCTTTCCTAAGTTTTTGTAACGCCCTATACCTAACCCGATTACTGGACCCGGATATAGGATGTTACAACACATAAATACTTAACAAAAATTTTTCCATTGGTGAAAACCATACTAGATGTACTTCTTTATTTATAATATTTTTCTAAGTCAAAATATATGAATGAAACATTCATTAATTATAACAGACTCTTAAAAGTAGCATAAAGCATTAAAACTTAAACCTTTTGTGAGACAAACATATTCATGACGTAGAGGACTATTCGTGTAACACCCTGACTAATTTATTTTTGTTTCTGTAAATTTTGTTATAAATATGTATTTGCTTCATTGGTTAAGTGATATGGGTGTGTGTTTGAGGTCTTGGGTTCTAGTCCCAGTAATGGAAAATCCTGTTATTTTGGTCCTAGCCTTATCCCTTTTAGGTGGGATTATATTATACTTTAGGTAAAATCATATCAGAATGAGTCTATTGGTTCGAGTGGTAAGGGGTTAGCTTGCTTTGAGGTCCCGTATTAGAGTCTCTGTGTAAACGAGAATGATTTTGTTTCAAATTAAATTAAATTTATTTTATTTAATTATTCTCTCTCTGCTCAAACTTTTTTGATGTTCCCCATTTACCTTTTCTCTACAATTCCCTTTTTTTGTTTCCCTTTAATTTTTCCCACAATCTTTTCTTTTTATCGCTGTATTTTTTATTTTTAACATTCTTTGTGCAGTTCTGGTAAGTGGGGTTTCGCTTGTCTGTAGGGTTCAATTTCCGTAGGGTCATTTGAATTTATTTTTTCTTTATAACGTACTGGTGTGGTTAAGGGATTTGATTTTTGTGAATTTATGGTGTAGGGGAAGGCGGTGAACCTGTGAGTTTCACTTCAACGGCTTAAACCTTAATAGTAACTATTTTCTTCAACGATAAGTCGGTGTGAGCTATTCATTTTTATGTCAAAAAATTCATAAATTGGTTGTTAATTAGTCGTTGTAATGTCATTTCTAGGTTCTGGTGGTCTCAGGAATACTGTGGCCTGTCTACGCCACACGGGAATACAAGAAAATGAGGTTTGACGAAAGTCGAAAAAGTGGCCTGACTACGCCACACGGGCCTGTGCCCGACTGTGTGACGAGCGAGTGTGTGGCCTCGTGGGTCACACGAGCTAGGCTGATTTAGGCGTGTGGGTCTCAATTGGGGACGATGCACTGTCCCAAGCCATGTCGAAAGTTTTGGAGAGGGTCGCTGAACCTCTTTCTGGATCTGGGGGCCGTGGGTTTGTAACTGAACAACTTTGGTCTAATGGTGCTAAACTGTTTAGGGGCGTCACTGGAGTCGCCCCTACTGTGGCCGAATATTGGTTAGAGGCCACCAAGAGAGTAATGAACGACATCGACTGCACTTCTGAGTAGAAACTGAAGGGTGCAGTTTCTTTGCTTCACAAAGAGACATATTAGTGGTGGTAGTCAGTTGAGGAGGGTGCTCAGCCGGATAGGGTTAACTGGGAGTATTTCAAAACTGCTTTTTAGAGGAAGTATGTGGGAGCGAGTTATGTGGATGCTCACAGACGTAAGTTCATGAATCTCATGCAAGGGGATAGGACTATGGCCGAGTATGAGGTCGAATTTCTAAGACTGAGTCGTTACGCGCGTGGCATTGTGGCATCTGAGTACGAAAAGTGTGTTCGTTTTGAGGATGGTTTGAGGGACAGTTTGAGGCTAGTTTTGTTTCTGAAAACTTGGAGATTGTGGTTGAGAGAATAGACCCTGTTATTAGCAATTTATAAAATTACCCTAATATTTTAAACTTTATGCAATTTAGTCCCAAATTTCAAAACTTGTAACAATACTATTTTTACCCTCTATACATGCTAGCCAAACTTCTTAAGGACCTATACCAACCCATTTAAATTATCATTTCATAGTGTTACCATGAACTTTTACTATTTTCAAAAATAAGTCCCTAAACCACAACATCACTAAAAATCACTTAACAAAACTTCTTTATTTAACAACCAAACTTAATAATATATCATCTAAATTCAAAACACATTCGAACCCTAACATGGCAAGTCCATAAACTTTTAACAACTTTATAAATTGACACCCGAACTTGCTAAATTAAGCTAATACAATAACAAAAACATAAAAATCATTAAAAATGGAATGAAAAACACTCACATGCAATGGAACTATGCTTGACCGAATGCTCCCAATCCTTCAATTGAGATTTCGATTATGGGGAAGGAGAGGAGAAGATATAAAAGAAATTAAAATGATGGATTTTGTTTTATTATATTTTTTAAAAAACTTAACATTATTTTAATAATTATAACATATAGTTAAAAATAATGTACCAACCATTTATACCAATTGATTTTGGTATATTTGCCACATAAAACCTTATGACTTTATAAATTTCACTATTTAGCACCTTTATCTAATAGAATTCAACTTTTATGTCTTTTTCAATTTAGTCTAATTTGTTTAATTAACTATTCAAACGTTAAAATTTATTAACCAAATTTTAATATAACTCTAATAACACTCGTAAATATTTAATAAATATTTACTGAACTTAGTTTATAAAAATGAATTTTTGAAACCTCATTTTCCAAAATCATTTGACTTTAATGATTTACCACTTGACTTTAATGATTTGCCACTTGAACCTAATTATTCGTTCAAATAACATAAATTATAAAATCAAAATTTATTATAATACTATATTTGACTCGTAAATATTAAATATTTACGAATTCACTCGTCGATTTTGTGGCCTCGAAACCACTATTTTCGACACCGCTAAGAAATAGGCTATTACATTTTCCCTTCTATGACCAAATTACCTCTACTTTAAATGAGTCGACTCTGACTCCTTAATAGACGAGGGACTTACTATTTTACCAATAACCATTGAACCTTGTAGAACATAACAAATGCCAGACTTTCGACCTTTCATCAGAACGAGAGCCCCACGAGACACTTTACTGCCGCTTGACTCGATGTTAATTCTTCAACCCTTCGAGTTTAACATATTCAAGGAGATGAGATTCTTCCTTAAATCAGGTATATATCTAACATCTGATAGTGTCTTGGTTGACCCGTCGTGCATCCTCATATGAACGATACCTACATCAATTGTTTTACTAGATTAACCATCCCTATACGCACAACTCCACCTTCAACTGAACTGTATGTGAAGAACCAGTCCCTGTTGGGACAAATGTGCAAAGAACACCTCGAATCTAGGATCCATTCGAACGTAAACATAGACCTTTCAATCGTACACACCAACAACCAATCATCACCCTTTTCGTCGGTCAAATTAGCATCAACTTATCTTCTTCGTTGCTCTCAGCAGCCCTCTTATTTCGTAGTTTGTAACAATCTACCTTAACATGACCTAACTTCTTGTAGTATTGACATCTCTTGTCCCGATTCATTGATGCTACCAAAATTGAGGCTTGCCTATCTGACTTATTATCCAAACTAGACTTATTGTTAAGTTTGTCTTTACTCAAAAAGTGACCCTTCACATCTTCGAACAAGATTTTATCTCTACCATAAATTAGGGTTTCCTTAAAAGACTTATATGAAGGGGTAAAGAGTACAATAATAGCATAGCATGATCTTCATCATCAATTTGAACCTCAACATTCTTTAAATCATTCAAAAGAGTAATAAATTTACTGATGTGACCTCTAAGGTGCTCACCTTCATCCATATGGAATGTGTATAGCCGATGTTTCTACACCAATCAATTAGTAAGAGACTTTGTCACGCAAAGGGTTTCTAACCTTCTCCACGAGGAAAATGTCATTTTCTCCATCAACACCTCCTGCAATACACAATTCATAAGGCACAAATGAATTGTAGAAAGGTCTTTTCATTAAGCTCTTCTCATTCTAACTAATCTAGATTATCGGGCTTCTTCCCGGTAATGACCTTTTTTAGGCCATTCTGAACTAGATTTGTCAATATTCGAACTTGCCACAAATATAAATTTTGTGATGCCATCAAACTTCACAATGTCAAACATTGTTGTTGCCATCTCTGAACGGGTTGAATGCGAAAATCGAACCAAACTCTAATACTAGTTTGTTAGGGATACACATGTATAAGCAATAAATAAGAAAAATAATGAAGCAATTGAACAGATCGAACACACAAATTTTATGTTTAAAAGCTCCTTTGAAGAGGATAAAAAACCATAGAAAAAGATAATGTAACAGCTCATTTTTCAGCGGTGTCGAAAATAATGATTTTGGGGCCACAAATTTGACAAGTGAATTCGTAAATATTAAATAATATTTAATATTTACAAGTCAAATATATTATTATATTGAATTTTGATTTGATAATTTTAGTTAATTGAATGAATACTTAAGTACAAGTGGTTTGTCCCTAAAGTCAAATATTTTTATTAAAAATTTACAGAGTGATTATATAGGTATATTGAAGTTTGGTCCAAAAATTTTGATATTAAGATAGTTAATTAAAGAAAATGACTAAATCATAGAAGTCGCAAAAGTTAATCTTTATTAGTTTATATGGATTAAATGGGTATAAATGAATAATTTGATGGTTTTAAATGGAAAATATGCCACAATTATTGATGGTGGACGATTAGTAGTGGGTTTTAATGAATTATGTATTAAAAATTAAATTATTTTATTAAAATAAAAATGGTAAAACATGTAAATAAGCATGAATTGTTATCATCTTCTTTCTTGTTTCTCTACCACTGAAACACCAATTTTGAGGTTCAGTCACTTGTTCTTCTTGCATGTGAGTTGATTCTTTACCCATTTTTAGTAATTTTTATGTTTTTGAGATTGTTGTAACTTAATCTAGTTAACACAGGGACTAATTTGTGAAACTATAAAATGTTTTGAGTTATGCCATGGATGAATTTGTCATGCTTTGAAGTTTAATGATATATTAAGCTTGATAGTTAAATAGGACTATTTTGTAAAGTGATTTTGGTTAATTTTAAAGTTTAAGGACTAAGTTGTTAAAATAGTAAAATTACATGAAATTCTTGTGAAAATGGATAAATGTTGGCTATATAGGGACTATATAGAATTTGGCTAGCATTGATTTGCTTAAATTGTGATAGATTCAAAAGTTTTGGGTTTAGGAACTAAATTTAATAAAAGACAAAAGTTTAGAGTAAAGTGTAAAATGTTGATTAAAGAGTCAATTACATCAATTTTAGTATTTAAAATTATTTGAAATGGATAATTGAATTAAATTATTATATAGATCAAGAAACAAACCAATCGGACGCAAATCATGGAAAAATGAAGTAAGCGAAATAGTCATTGGCATCGCATTTGTAATTTATTTTACTAGGTAAGTTCGTACATTGATTTAACTTATTAATTGTTGTTTTTAGTCATATGTTAATTATTATTCATGATAGAAATGAGTAAAATTATTGATATATAATAATTAGATAATTGAACTGAATTGCAGTGTTAGCTAAATTGATAATTATATCTTAAATATGGGAACTATATAGATGTGTGCTTGTAATGGTATAATATGAATAAGATTATATTATTTAGATTTATAATGTGGCCCGTATGAACCTTGTGAATACTTAAGGTACAAATGACATGTCATTAGGGTTATTTACTAATTTGGGTACTGGTTTTGGATGTCCTACCAATGGCTAAGGTCTTGCATTTGTTGTAGATTCTCCACAGCTCATGTGAGCAGCATCGTGTAGCGGAATATCCTGACCCACAGCTCATGTGAACAGGCCCATTTCACAGCTTTTGTGAGCATTTATAGATATGGCTCGTTAGAGCAATTACAGTTACAGATTGTATGAGCATCTTTCTCGCGTATCCGACGTTACTTCATTTGGTTCATCAAGTGTTAAATGTATAACATGAAACGTAATATATGAAAAAATTTATATGGAATTAGACATTAAATGGAGAAATTTATATGAATTATTGAAATGAAATGTAATATGCAGAATGATTATATGTTAAATGTGTGAATGAAATGATCAGATGAAATGGTTATATGAAATGATTATATGAAATGGTTATATTTTGTGCCATTTGATGTATATAGTATATGTATTGATGATGATCCTAATTGGTATTTTGGTTGGTTGTGATGTGTGATGGTTAATGCAAGATTTCGTATCTAAATGCATTTTGAATGGTTATTTTGATATGTTTATGTTAATAGGTATCTTGGGATGTTTTGTGCCTTTTAAGATGAAATCACGTTTTTGGTGTTTTGGTAACTTGAATTTGGTGGCTTATCACTTGATGCCTATCTTTATCATTTATTGTGCAATGGTCATTTTGGTTTAAGCTATAAATGGCATGTACCAAAAGTTTATAAGTACAAATGTATATAACCATGTTGTGTATGTTTAACTTTATAAAAATGGTTAAGGTACTACCTAATAGGTACTTTTGGTTTGGTATAGTCAAGTATACATAAGTGGTATGATTCATGATCTTGAAATGCTTGGTTACATGTTTTGTGATTTGGTAAATGATGTATGTGAATTGGATTTTAAATGTTTGAATTGTGGTGCCAATGAAGGCATATTGGTTAGGCACTTAGATTGAATGTTATATGGTATATTTTGGCACGTTTTGATGTATTTTAGGTAGGTTAAAGATATGGAAATGGTATGACTTGTGGCCTAAGTGTTTTGGATTGAAATTGTTCCATTTTGAAGACATTTTTAGGTACACATGGCCTGTGACATGGTCTACCACACCACCGTGTGTCACACACGGTCACCCCACACGGCTGTGTGGTCTGATTGATTTTCGGTGTAGGATGTTTCGCACAATCCCAGTTTGTTACACAGCCATATGACCCTATATTTCACAACATCGAGTTGTACCTAGTTTGAGGACACGAGTGTGTGGCTTAGCACCACACGGCCTCAGTGGCATGGTCGTGTGACCCCTATTTACAATTTTTTTTCCATATTTTTATGTTTTGTTTCAGATTAGTCCATACTTGTTTCCAAACTAATTTTTAGGTTCCCTAGTCCCGATTTAAGTTCCGTTTTCGCATATATGCAATGAATAATGATTGGATATTGATTATTGATATTTAAATTGATTTTTGAACTATTTTGAGATACTATCAGATTTGTTAACTATCGTAATATCTAGTAACCCTAATTCGACAACAGAAACGGGTTAGGGGTGTTATAGATAATTTTACTAAATCGGAAAACACGAAGAGTATAAAGATGGAGATCAAAACTAAACCCCAAAGCCCTAAAATAAGAATCCTCAAAACTTAAACACAAAATTCTCTGAAAGCTTGTAAAAGCTAACACTTAAATGTGTTATGGGTTAATCTTTCTAGGGTAGAAAATGGGCTATTTATAGGCTAAATTCTTAGGTCAAATAATCTTAAAATAATCTACACTAATCAAAATTTGACTGGGACAAATAATCAGAATTTGACTGGAAGAAGAAAATTGAGAAAATTGCATGACATGTCGCCACGTCGTTTCTGCTTCTCCCCTATTTCATTTTCGCTTCGTTATGATGTCGCATAGCTCCTCATCGCGATGTCGCTCTTTGTTTGTGTATTAATTTGACTGAAATGCAAGGCATACTCCACAAATGACATCAGATCTATTTTAAGACTTTTGTTATATTTTATAAAATTTTCATAATTCTATCGTTGACTTTATAAAATATAATCATCAGATCCTACCATATTTAAGTAGGGTACTCTTGTGTTTGTACTTATAACATCTCATAACTATTATTACCTGCACATGGAATGATACCTTATATGGAGGAACTTACGCCAAGCTCACCTTTTATATAAACCCCTTTTATTTTAGGGTTAATATATATGAATGTATCTAAACTTGACAACTTATACTTACTTGGTATCTAAACTTTTTTTGGACTTAACTGGTACCTAAGCATGGACTTAACTATAAGCCAAATTAATACTTTTTTATGTACTTGACTAACATTGTTAAAATATGATGATGTGGCACTGACGGCCAATAGCATAGTGACACCATGTGGTAGCTTCACATTTTAACACGTGAAAAAAATAAAATTCAAATTAAAATTGACGGTGTTAGTTAAGTACCTAAAATAAAGTACTATGTTAGCTTACTATTTCCAAGTTTAAGTACCAATTAGTCCATAAAAAATCTTAAGTACCAAGTAGGCATAATTTGTTAAATTCATGTATGTAACACCCCGAAATTAGGGCCTAAAAGTATTAAGGTTTGTTGGTTGGGTCAAAGGTTTGGATGGATTGTTAAATTAGTCTTTTTATTTTAAAGACAGAACGAGTCTGCTGGTTTGGTGGTAAGGTGTTTGTTAGTTTGCCTTTAGTCTTGTGTTCGAATCCTCGTATGTGCAAAGTGAAATTTTGTTTTAAATTTTTGTTCCAATTCTAAAAAAACTAACTGGTTAAATATTTCTAAATTTTATTGTTTTATTTATAATTGTTGAATAAACGAATCCTTAAAATTCCTCTTGCAACCGTTCCTTTCTTTCCCACTCTCTCTCATGTGTAGTTTTGTTTTCTTTTCTTTTTTATTCCTTTTCTTCAATTGTCTTTCTTTCCTTTGAAAATTGATGCACCAGAGATCTTAGGAAGTTTGTGGTGTTTTTCCCTTAATATGTGTTTTAAGCCTTCGTCTTTGTGTGTTATTTAGAGTTTTGTTTGTCTTCTGGGTTGTACTCTACAAGGAATTGAAGCGGAAGTAGTGTAAGTATTGTTTTTCTAATTTTTAGAAGAGTTTTGGTCGACCCTTGTATATTAATATGGTTAAATACTTATAGGTCGGTGTGTAATTGTAAATGAATTTTCAGAATTGGTTGAATTGAGACGTTTCGATCATTCGTTGGGCTTGGAATCGCAATCTAAGGTGTGTTTCCTTAAACATATGTAATCGAGCACTTATTTTCGTGAATTTTCATGATTTTGCAGCAGATTTGGTGGTGGTTTATCGACCACATGGGTAGCCACACAGGCGTCGGCCGCACACGGGCGGTCCACACAGCCATGTGCCACTTAGAAATAAAGTAAGTTTACGAGTCAAATGGTCATGTGACCTCTATTTGGAGAATTTTTTCGATCGCACACAGGCGTGTTATCCAGTCACACGATCATGTCTCATCTGCTCCTAAATTATGAAATTTTAACACATGAGATCAGAGAGTTACACGGTCTGCCCACACAGCCATGTATCTCAGTCACATGGTCGTGTATCTCAGTCACACGGGTGTGTCTCTCAACTGCACGGCCATGTCCCTCAGTCACACGAGTATGTGCCTCAGTCACACAATCATGTATTCCTGTTAGACAATCTGGACCCTCCCACATGGCTATGTTGTCCTGATTTCACAATTTTTCCATTGTTTTGCTAAGTGTTTTGTTTTAGTCCCTCAGTGTTCCCTTGTATGATTACGCCTCTATAGGAGTATCTGCGACACTATTTTTGTTTGAATTTATTTATGCATATTAAAATTTTGTGATTTAAACACTTTCGTGCGTATAAATGAGTATGATATGTGGTTTGACAAATTCGCAATATGAAATGGTTGAATGTGATAATCGAAAAATTCTGCACTGTTTGTTTTGACATCTTTGATTGGATTGGAAAATGTCTGGTTTGATATTTGATAAATGTATATATCTAATTTATGAGAATTTTTCATAAGCATTGTGGTTGGGCTTGACATTGAAGAGAAGGAAGTTTGATTCAGCAGTTTTACTGCATTAATATATTTTAGCGGTATAACTGCTATAATAAAAGTGGCATATGACCACATTAAGGTGTGTTCTGTTAGATGGGTTCATCATAACTCAATTATTCGTGTGTAATGGTTGGAAAGGGTTCAATAAACCCTTGTTGGTGTGTGGGGGATTTGTGGAGATGGTGTGTAGAGGCTGGATAGGTAGGTTTGGGACATACGTCATTGTAATTTAATATTTGCACAACTGTTTGTGAAACACTCTGTTTTATTCTGTTATGAATTTTTACATTGTTTGAATCTTGTCTCTGTAAGTTTGACTTAATGTATGTTACTGCACTTATTATTTTGTACAACTTCATTTAATTACGTATGTTTTAGATTCAAACTAAGCTTTCGTAGCTCACCTCTTAATTTCCTCTTTTCAGGTAACCCTCGTGATTAGGAGCTAGACTCAGCAAATCGGACGTCTCAGAATTTCTCAATTCGATTTGGGTTTAAATAAAGTTTTTCATAAATTTTGATAAACTATTTTCATTCGGACTGTACATAAATTTTGTGGATTGTGGTATATGTTTCATTTGGACTTTGAACATTCATAAAAACTCTAGGATTTTGGTTTGACTTATTTGGTAAATTACGTGCTCAATCATAAGTTTTGAGATTGAAACTTTTCCCTTGCAAGGTAAAGAAAATTTTGTTATATTATAAATTTTGAACTAAAGTTTCTGTTAATGTGTAAAAAATATAACGTCAATAATGACAATTTATCACAAATTTTACGTGGAAACCCTTTCGGGAAATAAACCACGGGTAGAGGAGAAGATAATTCACTATGTCGAATTCGAATAATTACAAGAGGAGAAGACTATGTCTATTTATAAGCTTAAAAAATCATATTCTAATAGGAGTGTAGTAAGATTGAAACACCTTACTCTAATCAATAGCAAATAGATGGAGTTTAATAAGGTTTAAAAAACATTATTCTAAAATAAAATAAAAGAAGTATAGTTCTATAGGGATTTTACTTTTATTTTATTTTTTCCACTGTATTTTATTTAAATAAGGATTCGAGTCACTTAATTATAACAATCTCCACATTGACACGAATTCTCAATGAACAAGTTCTTCATCGCGAACTCTCAACGAACAAGTTCTCCACCTCTTTCATAAAACCCCTTAAGGATTTAACTTCAACAATGAACACCAATCAAGTCTAAGCAATGCTCAAACTTGGTTATAGGAAGTGACTTAGTCATCACATCTGCAGGATTTTCATGAGTACTAATTTTGCCTACAACAATATCACCTCAAACAATAATATCACGAACAAAATGATATCGAACATCAACGTGTTTTCTTCTCTCATGAAACATTTGATCTTTTGTAAGGAAAATGACACTCTAACTATCACAAAATACTGTATTGATTTGAAGGTCTTCATTTAGTTCACTAAAGAGTCCTTTCAACTAGATAGCTTCTTTACAAGCCTCAATAATCACCATGTACTCAGCTTCAGTGGTAGACAAAGCAACTGTAGTTTGCAAAGTGGCTTTCCAACTGATTGCACAACCTTCGATTGTAAAGAAATAACCTGTGAGAGATCTTCTTTTATCAAGGTCTCTACCAAAATTAGCATCAACATACCCAATGACTCCATCTCTAGTTCTTCCAAACTGTAAGAAAACATCAGTAGTACCTCGTAAGTATCTTAAAATCCACTGAACTTCTTTTCAATGTTCTTTACCGGGACTCACCATGTATCTACTAACTGCACTAATTGCATATGATAAACCTGGACGTGAACAAACCATAGCATACATGAGAGATCCCATTGTACTAGAGTGTGGAACAGGTGACATGTACTCAATCTCATCATCTGATTGTGGAGACAAAGCCGATGAAAGTCTGAATTGGGCTGCTAAAGGAGTACTAACAGGCTTAACATTCTGCATATTGAATCTGCAAAGAACTTTCTCAATGTACCCCTTCTAACTTAGGTACAATTTACTTACTTTTCTATCTCTAAGAATCTTCATACCAAGTATCATTTTTTGCTGGTCCCAAATCTTTCATCTCAAATTCTTCACTTAGTTGGGCTTTGACCTTTCTTATCTCTCATTTATCTTTCGCTACTATCAACATGTCATCAACATAAAGGAGTAGATACACAAAAAAACCATCACAGTTTTTCTTAAAGTAAACACAACTGTCAAAGCTACTTCTTTTAAAATTATGAGAAGTCATAAAGGAATCAAACCTCTTGTACCACTGTCTTGGTGACTGTTCAAACCGTAAAGAGACTTTTTCAGCAAGCAAACATAGTCCTCTTTTTCTGAAACTGTAAAACCCTCTAGTTGTTGCATGTAATATCCTACTCAAGTTCTCCATGCAAAAATACAGTTTTTACATCTAACTACTCAAGTTTCAAATCATGCATGGCCACAATACCAAACAAATCTTGAATCGAACTATGCTTCACAACTGGGGAGAACACATCTGTGAAGTCCACTCCTAGAATTTGACTGTAACCCTTTGCAACAAGCCTTGCTTGATATCTAGGTTCTTCAACTCTTGGAGTCCTCTCTTTCTTTTTAAACATCCATTTACAATGAACAACCTTTTTACCTTTAGGAAGTTTCACAAGATCCCATGTTTTGTTTTTGTGGAGTGATTTCATCTCCTATTGCATAGCAAACATCCACTTTTCTGAGTCTTCACAACTAACCGCTTCAGAATAATTAGATGGATCTTGGTTTGCATCTATATCTTCAGCCACATTAAAGCATAAGCAACTAGATCAGCCTTGACATGCTTCTTTGGAGGTTTAATTTCTCTTCTAGTTTTGCTTTTGGCGATAGAATACTGTGGTGAAGAAGCAACTCTATTCTGAATTTTTGTACTGGCTTAAGGAGTCGACTCTGTTATAGATTATGGATTAATCTGATGTTCCACCTACTTTTGATTTTCTTTATTGGAAGAGCCTTTAAGAGATAAGTTAGGTAACATAGCAGTTTCATCAAAAACAACATCTCTGTTATCTATTTTCAGGACACCATAACTTATACCCTTTTACACCAACTTTATACCAAGAAAACCACATTTAATGGATCCCGATTCCAATTTTCCATTATCAACATGAGCATATGCAGGACACCCAAAGATCTTTAAATCAAAATAGTCAGCAGGATTACCAGACCATACCTCTTATGGAGTCTTTTTCTCAATGGCAACGGATGGAGATCGGTTTATTAAAACACATGCAGTAGAGGCTGCTTCGGCCCAAAATGACTTTGGTAATTTGGCATTTGACAACATACATCGAACCTTCTCCATGATCGTTCTGTTCATTCGTTCTGCAACGCCGTTTTGCTGTGGAGTATGACGAACTGTCAAGTGTCTCATGATCCCTTCTAGCTTGCACAGTTTATTAAACTCATTAGAACAGAACTCTAAGTCATTGTTTGTGCGGAGGTATTTTATTTGTTTTTCTGCCTATTTTTCAATCATAGTTTTCCAAGACTTAAATGCGAAAAACACATCGCTTTTCTACTTCAGGAAGAACGCCCACACTTTTCTGGAAAAATCATCAATAAAAGTTAGCATATAATTAGCTCCACCTATCAAAGGCACTCTAGATGTCCCCCACAAATCAGAATGAATATACTTCAATGTTCCCTTCGTGTTTTGGATTCCTCTGGTGAATCGAGCTCTCTTTTGCTTCCTAAAAACGTAGTGTTCACAGAACTTCAGTTTGCAAATTCCTTGCCCATCAAGAAGTCCTCTTTTGCCAATTCTGCCATGTCATTCTCACTCATATGCCCTAGGCGCATATGCCAAAGTTTAGTAATATCATCATTTGATAAGGAAGAGGATGCGACAGCTGCATCACCAATAATAGTAGAATCCTGCAAAACATATAACTTGACAGTCTTTCTCTGCCCTTTCATCACAACGAGGGAACCTTTGGAAATCTTCAAAACCCCACTTTCAGCTGTGTATTGTACCCTTTTGAATCAAGAGTACTCAACAAAATTAAATTTCTCTTCAATTCTGGAACATGTCTTACGTCACTAAGTGTTCTGACAACTCCATCAAACATCTTAACTTTAATTGTTCCAACACCTGCAATTCTACATGAAGCATTATTTCCCATCAAAACAACACCTTCAGACACTGTTTCGTAAGTTTTAAACCAATCCCGATTGGGACTCATGTGGAATATGCAACCTAAATTGAGGATCCACTCCTCGGTCACTTTAGAATTGTTGACAGAAGCGACTAGAAGTTCACCATCGCTGTAGTCTTCTACAACATCAGCTTTACCAGAATTTTCTGGTTATTTTCTATTTTGATTCGCAGTCTCCCTTTTGATCTTGTTCTGTAGCTTATAACACTCAGATTTAATGTGTCCTTTCTTCTTGCAAAAGTTACAAGTTTTACCTCTGTTTGAAGACTTCGATCTACCCTTAGATTTACCGCGAGGATTTCGTTCTTGTGTCCTTCCACGATCATCATCAGCATTCTGATCTTGTCTTTCACGAATAATGAGACTCTCTCCCTGAGAGTTAGTTTTAACCACAAGATGCTTCATCTTATCATATGAGGTTAAAAAATCATAATCCTCGTCAACTGTGAGAGACTCGCGGCTATATAAAATCTTATCTCTAAAGTTTGAATAAGGCGGGGGCAACGAACAAAGTAGAATCAACTCTAGATCTTCCTTATCATACTGAACCTCCATGGTCTCCAAGTTTGAGAGAATTTCTTTAAACATTGTTAAGTGTTCATGCACAAATGCACCTTTCTCCAAACGATGAGCATAAAGACGCTACTTCATATGCAGCTTGCTAGTTAGAGATTTCGACATACATATTTGTTTCAACCTCTTCCATAATCCACCGGGCGTCTTCTCATTCATCATATCCTGTAAAATTTCGTTAGACAAATGCAGATGTAACTATGTTAACACCTTTCGATCCTTGCACTTCTTCTCTTCCTCCGTCAATGTTAAAGGCATCTTATCTACCCCTGGCAGGGCTTCCTCTAAGTTCATCTATGCAATAACTACCTACATCTTTATCTGCCACAACGCGAATCTGGTGTTGCAATCCAACAGCGGAATTTTATACTTCAAAGATTTCATTACCATGATTGAGATGAACAACCCGGAAGCTCGGTTACCAATTTATAAGAAATAGAATGTCGGTAATGACAATTTATTGAAAAGAAAAAGAGAGAAAAATAAAGAACACATAGATTTTATGTGGAAACCCTTTCAGGAAATAAACCACGGGCAGAGGAGAAGATAATTCACTATGTCGAATTCGAATAATTACAAGAGGAGTAGACTATGTCTATTTATAGGCTTGTAAAACCATATTCTAATAGGAGTGTAGTAAGATTGAAACACCTTATTCTAATCAATATCAAATAGATGAAGTTTAATAAGGTTTAAAAAACCTTATTAAAATAAAATAAAAGAACTATAGTTCTATAGGGATTTTACTTTTATTTTATTTTACCACTGTATTTTATTTAAATAAGGATTCGGGTCACTTAATTCTAACATAATGGTTTATCATCTTCGTTTTAGTTGCAAACATATTTAGTTCATTAAATGCTTATTTGGTTCCAAGTAAATTTTAATCGAAAAATAAGATCAATGTTGCAAAATATTTTGGTAAAATTTGTTTTCAGTTTCAGTAAGTTGCGAGTAAAAATGTTTTTTGTAATGAACTTTATTTCTAAATCAATGTTTTGTTTTGAGTCATTTCGGTGGCCAGTGTGACCTCCAAAATCCGGTTAAAACTTCTAGGCTGGGTTTTGGGGTGTTACAAGGTACCTCCACATATAGTAATCCTCCATTTTAAGAAGATTTTAACTAATATCTTCTTCTTTTTTATCGTAACCAGGGTATCCACCGCCAGAAGTAGTAACTATCCCCTCGTTGATGCCAATAGTGCTCCCTGAAAAGGTAATTGACTGACAATGAAATGTACTCCATTCTCATGAAGAAAGATCAAATTCTCGACCACATAATTAAAAGATGAAGTGAATAATTATCACACCACACCTCATAATTACATTCATCTGCGAGTCTAATCAATATATGTCCTATCTAAACTCTATCCAAATACTTCTATAAGTCTCCAAATATTTCTAGCTGCTATTAATGATTTTCGACATTCCCATTAAATTTGTTTTAAAATGAATGTTTTAACTATTCATTTAAAAATTTAAATGAGTTTTGTTAGAATTTATTTTTTATTGTTTTTAATAGATATTAAAAAAACAGTGTTATTTTTCTAACTTTTAATATTTTTCGTTAAACAAATTGGGTGACATATATTTTAGAAAAGAGAATTAGATTAAGAAAACATTAGTCGAAATTTCAAGGAATTAATATCAAAACTAAATATTAATTTAACTTCAATGCACAAGTTGATATATAAATTTTGATTTCATGCAATTATGCATATGAAAATTTACTTGTGGTTCAATTATACACATTAAACTTTGATTTTGATTCACTTGTATACATTTAAAGAAATAAATAAGTTTATTTACTTTCATATTGAATTCATATAATTATTTATATGTGTAATATATAAACGTAAAATAATATTACGTGAATAATCTTACTAGAAGATTAGGCAAATATAATTAATTGGGCCTTTCAAATTATTTTTCAGATTAAATAAATAAATAAATATGAAGATGGACTCAAAAGGGGAGAATAGTTCAACATTATTTTTATAATTTATGAAACAATCTTAAAGTTTCTCCTAACTAATTTTATGGGGCACAATAATTAAAAGATTTTAGTTGTCTATTTTGGTAACAACCCTAGTTCTTTATCCGAAATTTCAAATAATAATTATAAAGAAAAATTCTAAATTTTGGAAAATTTAAACAGCTAGAGCTAATCATCTTAAAACAAATTTACTATACATGCATTTATTGAAATTATTTTCATATAATTTATACTAAATTTTGTTACATTACAATTTGGGTAAAAATAATTATACAAAGAATTAACATAAGAAATAAATATTACTTTGGTTAGTCGATTGAGTCTTAGCTTGATTGGTATTGATATTGTTATTACTGTAGGAGGACGTGGGTTCGAGTGTGCTAAAATGCATTACCCTCCTTTTTAAGAGTTGGAGAAAGAATATTGGTAGTTCTAAGCATTATATAAAAATATATATATATGACAAGAACCTATAATAAAATTAATGTTCAAAAAAATATATGACATTTTTCGGGCAGATATGCTAATCATCTATTTATAACTCTAAATCTTTTTTTTTTTAAATCTCATTATAAGTTCAGATAATATTTGTTCTTTTAGACACGATGTCTAGAATTACATATAGCTCCTTCCCAACTCATTAATAGGAGGATAATGACTTCAACGCACTCAAACCCACGTCCGATCCTCCTCCATTGACAACAATGTCCATGCCAATCAAGCTAAGACTCAATCGATACTCTAAATCTTAATTTTAATCTATATATAACTAAAATAGGATTTTAAGTTATAATTAATCTAAAATAATAAAGGTAATTTAATATAAATGTATTTATTTATAAAGTCAAATTTTAATTTCAATCTGTATATAATTGTAAGGGTAAACTACACCCATGGTCACTTTTGTTTACCTTAGGTTACGTTTTAGTCACTTATGTTTGAAATGTTACGTTTTAGTCATTTACGTTATCATGTTGTAACATTTTAGTCACTGAGCCATTAATCGTCATTAATGGTGTAACGGTAAGCTGACGTGGCACGTTAAATCATCATTTGAAACAAAATTTTAGGTTAAATTATACAATTGATTCCCATATTTTTTTCGTTTTAAGTAATTTAATTTTTTTTCTTTTATGTTCTTTAAACTTTCCTCTTTTTTTCCATTCTCTTTTGTTTCTCCCTCTATTTTCATACATTTCCCATTTCTTTTAACATATTAGGAAGTCGAATTGGCAATGAAAAAAGAAGTAGGAAGTCGACTGTCATCATTTGCCCATAACCAAAACCCATAAACTCATATCATGCTTCTTTCTTCACTACCAATTCGACTTCTTGGTATGTTAAAAGAAATAAAGAAGGTAGAAAAACAGAGGGAGAAGCAGAAGAGAATGGAAAAAAAAGAAAAAAGAAAAGAAAAAAAGTTAAAAGAACATAAAAGAATTAAATTGCTCAAAACGAAAAATTATGGGGACCAATTGTATAATTTAACCTAAAGTTTTTGTTTGAAATGATGATTTAACGTACACGTCACTTACCATTACACCATTAACGGCAATTAACGGCTCAAAGACTAAAATGTTACAACACGATAACGTAGTGACTAAAACGTAACATTTCAAACATAAGTGATCGAAATGTAACCTAAGGTAAACAAAAGTGACCATAGGTGTAGTTTACCCTAATTGTAATAGTAATTTAAGTTGTAATTAATTTAAAATAATAAGTCTATTCTAATATTACCATGACTTTTTATCTAACTAAATTATTTTTCAAATTAATATTACTTTTGTTATTATAGTTATAATTATCACAACTTTTCTTATATTTTATGCTTAGATTTCTATTCGAGCAATAATTCTACTTTAAAATTAGCACAATTGTGACTTAAATTTTAATTATTTTTAATTGTGTAATTATCCCAACTTCTATAAAATTATAATTATTTTTAAATTTATAATAATCATAATTTTATTTTATTTTAAAATTTTAAATTAAATATTATAATTAATTTTAAATATAAATTTAATAATATGACGATATTTTCATTAGTTTAAATTTTTTCTAAACTCGTTCTTTTATATATATTATACATTAAGTTGTTATGTTTTTTTTAATAAAATAAATCTTTATTCTTTGATTTTTGTTCGTGGAAACCCTTTATTTTAACCAAAGTATAATACATTTAGAGAAACCGAAATATTCAAGTTACAAATAATGTTAAGATATTAAACTATCCTATTCAATTTAAGTATTTCTAACCATATAATTACAAATTTAGATTAAATATTCTATATCCAATAAATTTACGACATATGTCAAACTAGTATAAATAAATAAAACTATATACGTGTCGAAATCAGCAAATTTTCTTTAATAATAGCATGAAATGGTGCTACCTACTTACTAAATAAAATTTTTCCTAAATAAAATAATAGAATAAGAGCGTATTTGGTTAATAATAATAATAACAATAGTAAGGATTGTTGATTGAGTCTTAACTCAATCAAGATTGATATTATCATCAAGACAAAAAATATGAATTTAAGTATGTTAAGGCGTGAATAATTAAATCAAAAGTATTAATTTGTTATGTATATGAGACGCCACATTCCCTTATATCTTTAAATCTCAAATTTATCCTTTCTTGTCTTATTTTTCTTGATTTTAACAATCTGATTTTGCTTAATTCCAAACCAATTTATTCATAGAAGTACGGTGGTGAGTAATGATTTTTTATTGACCAAGTTGGCAAATATATGCAAGTTGCACGGCAAAACATGAATTTATATGGTAATTAACCAAACCAACCCAATTGTTGGGTCATTTTTGTTTTATAGCTTCAATTTCTCAACGAACCGCCTTACTGATTCTAAGCAATAACATATGATAGAGGCCATTTTCTTCATTCTTCTTACTAACATATTTTCCACTCAATCTATCAACAAGTTCAAACTAAAATATCAACAAGTTTATGAAAATATTTTACATAAGTTTTATTTTTTATTATATTCAAATGAGGCTTTATGTTTTTTCTTTTAAATTGTATATAAGAAAACCTTATTTGAAATGAAGTAAACTATATTTATGGTTAATTTTTTTGGCTAGAATATTTATTATTTATTTAGATAGGTAAAATTTTGGTTTTGATCCTCTATTTATGCTTGAATTTAAACTATAGTCCCTATGTTTTAGTTGGGCAAAATTTGATCCCTAATTCTGTAGTGGTTAAATCAAATAGTTAATATTAGAAACTATTTTAGTTAAATGTTTATGTTTTTTTTAAAAAATATTTCTTCTAACTCATTATGTTGGTATGGCCTTTTTACATTGAAATGGGTGTTTTCTAAATTTATAACCGAATTAATTAAAAAAACTATTTATTTGGATTGATTAATGAAATTATAAAAATAAAGAGATGAAGCTATACCAATTACCAAATATGATTAAATGTGAGACAAAAAGCATAATTAAACCATTTAGATACAAATTAAAAAATAAAACTCACTTAAACATAGATTAAACATTAAAAACTTATTTAAATACAAATTAATAAAACCTGCTACCCATGCTCGCATCCCACTTCTCTTTTACAAATTGTGAGAATTTAAATATAAATATCAATCTTCGAGATTAATAAGTTAAAATTTATTGTTATTGTTTTTTATAATCTTTTAACAAATTTATTATAGATTTTGATCATATTTATTTTTTAACACAATATTTAAAATCATCTCAATTTATAAATAAGAGGATAATACACTTCAAATAAGACTCATAAAACAATAATTTTATGCATTGACAATAATGTTCATCAATATTTTTTTTATAAAAAATTAAAATTTATTATTGATGCAATGTAATTAAATTAAATAATTTTTATATGCATAAATTAATAAATTAATTTATTTAGTAATTCTCGTAAGGTTTTTTTGTCGGTGCTCTGAAGCCACGTCGGATATCGATGATTCTGCTTATCCAATTCTAGGGTTCGCTGTCTCCCACTTTGATTCCACTGGACCCAACATGCCAGCTAGACTTATTTCTCACCTCGCTTTTCACAACAAACCAATAGAATCGCGACAGGTTGCTCAACCCAGGGTCTTTTTCATTGTTTTCACTTCTCTTTTGGACAACTGTGACCTCACCCCCGTACCTTAACTGGCGAGCTGTGACACCTCATTCTGACAGTGCAAATTGTTCATAGGATTTTATTTTATTCAAAACAAGTAGAAAATCCAAACCAAAAACAAGCAGAAGAATATCTAAAATCATTTATTCTTAAGTCTAAAGGCTACACGAACAATAGAAAGAAAATAAGGAACTTAGATACAATAATAAACCACAAGAATCAGCCATTGTCTATAAACAGAAAAGGTTTACTTATATTTTATTAATCAAAATTATGAAAAATAAATTTGTTAAATTATTGTATAAATTAAGTTCTAAGTTATTCAAAGAGTTAGTTTTAAAAAATCGTAATTACAAAATCGATCCCAATAAATTTTTATATATTTTAGTCAATGTTTTTATTTTTATAATAAGTATTTTATTAATCAGGTAAAAAAAAGATTTAATATTTTGGGTAAGATCCAACAAGAGGTTTTATTTTTTGAAGGTTAGATTGGGATGAGAATTAAGTTGGATTGAGGGGGAGAGAAAACAACATTGTTCGTTACCATTTTTTTTAACAAGATTAAGAAATGGTCTATAATACCAACTCTTCTCCCATCCCATTAACATTCTTGTTGGTTTTAGTACAACTTTTATCTATACATTTAATTTCTTGCTTAGTTTTCCTTCATTGTTGCAAGCTCAAGGTAATTCTCATTGCTTCTTTTGTGTTGTCCAAAACAAAGCTGTGAGTTGGGTGTTTTTGTTGGTATATACTATGAACATTCTTTGTCTTCTTTTTTCATTTTCTTTTATCAAATTTGAATGTAACGAACCCACACAAGTTTTTCTATTAAATCAATGGCTTGATTGACTTTTTAATTAACATCATAATACTGTTCCGATCTTAAACCAATGTTAAATAGTTTAAGTTTTGTTTCGGTATGTTTCAAACAATATCGAATTATATTAATTGGTACAACATTTTGATATCTTAAACGTTTATTTATTTTTAATAATTTCCTTTAAATTAATAATTTTAAAATATATTTAAAATAATACATCCAAACATACTTAAACTGATACTTACAATAATTATAAACATAGCCTACATTTTATTTATATTATTGCAATAATAAGAAAAACAAAGAAAAGAAAGTGATGATCACAAGCACCTGTATTTCACCATTCACCCTTTCTGTCACTACACTTGACCACCTTCTTTTCATTTTTATATTATCATGCAAATAGTTGACCAAGTTTTAAGTAAATAGAAATGTAAAATTTATTAATTTACTTTACAACGCACACATTTAACCTATGCTTTTCTATTAAGGTTTAATTCAATATGAGTTACCTAAATTATTGGTTAAGTATTTTGTAATCAATCCAAATATTTAAATTTTAATTCCGGAATTGTCAACTAATCAAATTTTGTCACATCATCATCTCATTAAAATACACATAATTATTAAATAAAATAGAAAATTGGAATTTAACTAAACCACAATCCCTTATACCGTATAAGCTATGAATCTTGGAAAGTTCATTCATCCGATACATCGATGAATTGTGATTGGCAGTAAAATGTTTTTCGGAAAATGATTTCTGGAAAATATTTTACTTTTCTGTAAAATGATTTACTAGAAAATATTTTCTGGTGTTTGATTGAATCTGTAAAATGTTTTCATTGTTTGATGATTTCCGAAAATATTTTCCGAAAAGTTGTTTTTACATATATTAATATATATTAATAAATTTTATATTTTAAATCGTTTTACATATATTGCAATGATTTATTTATAATAATACTCAATTATTAAGCTACAATATTAATCGTTATAAATTGAAAAAACTAATATCAAATAAATTATTTGTAATTGTGTTAAAAACAAGTATTGAATAATTATAAATTGCTTCGGAACCACAATGAGTACTAGAAATAATATTACGCAAATACATAATTAGTAGTACACCACATAGTAACAACATTATCCAAGTGCATAATATTACACCACATAAAAGTATCAATATCTTCAACCCTGAGAAAATTTTTGAAGCCAAATTTTTCTATGCTTCTTACTTTTAACTAAAAAAGCTTTGGCCTCGGATTCATGACTCACTAGATAATCAAACACAGAACACAAGAAGTCATCATCAAATCCTTCTTCCTCCATCGACATCACTTGTTCGTAAAGCTGTAATGTCTTATCAGCAGTAAATTGTTCCAAAGCATTAGCAATTTTGCCAAGTTGTTCACCCACAAATTTAATTTGTTCATCAACGAGACTTTCTTGACCACTTTTTCTTTTACGTTTGGATGTGTCAGATGAAGATACATTTGTTCTTACCTCTTCAATGTCTTCATTGTCGTATTCTACAGGCATTGAATCTTCATTACCATCACCTAAATCTATGTCGGCAAATGTTCTGGCAAAACTCCCTGTTGCCATATCTTTGCCAACAACCAAAGCCATTTCATCATAATGATCAATGCTTTTATTCAAAAATGGTTCATACTTCTTGTGTGCCTGTTGGATATTATACACAATTAGAATAAAAAGTAAAAAACAATTGAAATATACTTAACATATATATATACATATATTACCATCACTGCTGCATCATATGTCGCTTTATCACATGTGATCATTTTCAGGTTATCATCCCATCCAAAACCACTTTCACCTCGAATTTTACATATAATCTGCCACTGGTTTTTTACTGTCCTCAAATGATTTTCCACATGCTTCACATCGCATTGGACTTGGAATCTTTCAGAAATGGCATCGACAACTCGATTAATAGAAACTGCTTTAAAAGTATTAGAAGGCTTATTTCCTTTTCGAGCCTCCTCTGCTAGAATTTCAAGGAAAACATGTTCCATCGATTTTGTCCACCTGAATTGCCTGGAGGTCCCTTCTTTGTTGCCCTTACCCATTCTACATTAAATAATTGTCATTGTCAATAATTTCAATATCCAACAAGCTTAAATCATAATAATAAATTCAATATCCAATAAGGTTAAAACATAATCAATATCTAACAAATTTAAGACATATATCAAAATCCAACAATCTAAAATTTCAATATCATTATCGAACCAACATTTACAAAAAAAAAACAATTTTTATACTAAAACATACATAACATAGAAACAATAACCCTAAGCCCTAAATCTACCTAATATTTCTAGCCATATAATCAGTCCACATAGTTTGTGCAATCTCATCTCTCTTAGCAGACCATTCTCTTGCTTCTTGTCTTTCTTCTCGCTCCGTGAGAGTTTGTATTATCGAATTAGACTCAAATGCCTCGTATAATCCTTGATTAAGTAAATCACTAGGATCAACTCCCATTAAATGATTATGATTGATACAACAAGCCAAAATTATATCTACTTGAGTTTGAAAATTCCAAAATGGTTCAGCATCTAATACACGAAACCGTTTCTTCAAAATCCCAAAAACACGTTCAACAGTGATCTGTAATGATGAATGGCGAAGATTAAAGATTTCCTTTGCATTTTCAAGCCCTTCAGCAGCAAACTCTTCTAAATGATATCGGACACCACGATATGGGGTAATACATCCAATTCGGATGCCATATCCAGCATCAGCAAGATAATATTTACCTATAATTTTACAATACATAATTAATACTAATAAACTATGAGCTTACTAGAACTATTTGTGATAAATATTACCTTCCGGAATTCTTAATCCTGTTGGGCGTGAAAGTGCATCACTTAAAATACGAGAATCATGTGCACTACCTTCCCAACCAGCTAGAACATAGGAAAATTTCAAATCAAATGTAATGGCGGCCAATACATTTTGTGTCGTCCCCCATTTACGGCTACGAAATCTTCCTTGCATGCTAGGTGGAACGGATGCACGAATATGAGTTCTATCTAATGCTCCAATACAATCTTTAAAATAAGGATAAAACCTTGGATTGTTTCTAATTTCACTAGGAGTTGACTCATCAGGTAATCTAATAACTAGTCTATACAATTTCAAAATAGCTCTCAATACAACCCTAAAGTAATGGTGAACTGTTTGAGTTGATCTATAATATCTAGATCCAATCACTCGAAACATTACATTATGACCAATTATATGTAAAAATATAACTACTTGCTCCCTAATATTGACAGATTTAGATGATTGTAACAAATTATTCCTACTAAGAATATCACATAAATTAAAAAAAGCGATCGGTCTCATCCTTATCACATCAATACAATGCTGGTCACCACTATATAAAATACTATTAATATAATTTTCTCTTTCATAATCTCGATTCACACGAGGACGAGAAGCAATTTTCTTCCTAGTTTCTAATTTTTTAATTCAAAGAGCCCCAAAAGCTAAAACTGAAGCCACGACTCTGGCAATCGCCATTTGATGTTGATTACGATCCATCTAGACAAAATTATGCCACACAAATATATGATCACTACAAAAAAGATGCAAGATTTTCATAAGATCACATAAAGTTACCATGACTATGCATAGTGGTATATCAAGGTAATTGCTATAATTAATACAATACTTCAATAAATGATTTGGTTAATACAATACTTCAATATATTTGATAAGCATATAATGAACAAAAAAATAAAATAAGATTACTTATTTTTCCATTAGATTAGAATTCAATAACTATTTAATTAATCACCATTAGATTAGAATTCACTAACTATTTAATTAATTATGACCACTTTGCGAATTGTTAATGATTTCTTAAAACTTCAAACAACTTTTGCTAATTGTTGCCTATTTGTAGGTCAAATAAAACGACTTTGAATATTTTAAATAATATATTCTTATATAAAGTGAATAGTGGTATATTTTAGGCAATCGTGAATATTTTAAATAACAAATGCTTTGTGTCTACAAATTACATTTTGTAATAGGATTTTGCTAATATATAGTAATATCTTCTAAAGCATTGGAAATGATGAATAAACTTGTCAACTATTGCACATGATACAATGTTATTATAAATAATACATTTACTAACTTTAAAGAGTGCCATAAACATGCATTTATTGTTATAAATAATACATTTGCTAACTTAATCAATAAATATGGATCCAAATATATGACCTACATGATTAGTAATTCTAAACCATATATCTTAAGTACATCAAGTATTTCCTCTCATTTTCTTCCAAGTCATATGCATATGTTGCTATCTTATCATTCAACATCCCTTTTCACCCACCATTTGTGGTGCATTTATTAAAGTGGATTATGAAGATGATCAGATTTTAAGGAATAAAGAGGATAGCTTCTCCTAGGCCACATTGTATGAGAAACCAAATTGGTACTCGTATCCTCCTTTTAAAGGAGCATCATATGTGTTCTTGGATAAAAGTTATCATATTTGACATTCAAAAAAAAAAGAAGAAAAGAAATAAGAGCTATCCTATCCAGGCCCCTGCAATACACCAAATGCATCATTCATGCAGCATCTAAGGTTTTTTATTTCCTTTTCTTTGTTGGCCACTTGTGTACTAAAGCTGAGTTTATTCTAAATGCAATATAGATACTTTTTAAGTATTCCCAAATCCTCTAAATCAGTTCTAAGATCAGGATAACTTCTGCCGTTGTCTGACTGTTACATGGTGAGCAGCTTTGGAAAAAGGTTGAGGTCCTTTCTAATGTCAGCCAATGTTACTATTAACGCTGAAGCGTATGGTTTGAAATGGTTAAACAAGTTGTTCCAAGCCTACATGACGATTGATCATGAGTTTTCTTCACTCCTAACCCCTCAACCCATAACCTTATTAACATGCCTCACAACACAATTATACTCAATTAAGACTTTTGGTCCCTTCATCCAAAGGAAGAATATTTAGGTTATTATGATTTTGGTCCCTCAAATATACTCATATTTGAGTTTTAATGTACTTTAATTTGACATAATTTATTTTTTCCTACCTTTATACTGTCATTAATTAATCCAAATAGGTAATACAGCTAAAAACACCCTTTCCAACAACAACAAAAAAATCCATATCAACATAAAGTGTTAGCTATTTGGTAACTAATACCATAATCAAACTAGGAAGACTGAAATTTACATAGATACTAAGCTTTCTGATAGCCCACAACACAATAATACATTTATTCAGATGCAATAATGAATCAAATAAATCATCGATAAATCAAACATTTAGCAATGAAGCTAAACCAACTAAATGCAGACAAGTGATGTTAAGCATGTAAAAATGGTCGAACCTATAAACCTGTAAATTGAATGGATCGGATTTGTTTTAGATTAGATCAACTCGAGTTTTAAAATTTTTGGATTATTTCGCTCCGTGTCTTCATTTAAGGTTTGGGAGGTGAGGTTTTTTATACCGGTCAATACAAGTTCGATCATTTTAGGTCCAAGCCGATTTAGGGTTTGGAGATAAATTCAAAGGTCTAGTGACAACAACAAAGAAGAATAGGACTCTTAAACTTTTGAAAATAATCTAAGCCTAGATACTACAACTAACAAAGCAAATAATCCTTGTGATAACAAAGTATTCTAATAGTATGTGCATTCGATTCTTTAGCAATAACATTCAAAGATATCTCAATCTTAAAATACAATCTCAATAATATTACTCATAGAGAACCAGTAGATCAATGCAATCAAGTTCCTAAATCACATTGAATAACTTAAAAACTATACTAAAATGCAACATTTTCCATTAATTTCTCACTTACTAAGCTGAAGCATTGTTAAAAGACTCACATTTTCAATTCATTTCCAACTTACCAAGCTTAAGCAAAACACCAAGACTTGCATTACGAAAAAAATACAATATAAAGGACAAACAGAGGATAGAATTAAACATCACAAACATTACCTTATGCAAAATACAACGCGAATAAAAACAGCTTAAAAACACAACGAAAAACCGTCAGGGTATAGACATTACCTTGATTTTGGAATTGGGAAAAAAAAGGGAGGGGGCACGATAGGGTTAGAGATTTGGAAGACTGTAGGGCAGTAAAGCAAAAGCTAAAATTAGCAACATTATTACCCAAAAAATCAAAATACAACGCAAACAAATTATGAACATCAACGAGTAAACAAACGGTTTACCTTAAATACGAATTTGTTGGCGATTCGGGAATAAACAAACCCTTAAATGCTTGATTCTGGAACTGGGTAGAGGTGGATCGGTGGAGGACGGAAGTAGCTTGATGCCTTGATTTTGGATTTGAGAAAAAAAAGGGAGGAGGGGAGATAGGGTTAGGGAAGACTGTCGGCAGTAAAACAAAACACAAATGTTGTGGATACAGCTTAAAAATTAGCAATAATAGTAGAGAAGATGAGACAGGGATGATGAGGAGCTGTGGAAATGGTTTCAAGGGTGAATAGATGAGCTGTGGAAAATGTCTTACCGATTTCTAAGGGGTAAGACATTTTCCGGAAATATGGGTTGATTTTCCTGTGTTGCGGAATTGATTTTCCAAAAGGAAAATATTTTCCTCCAATCAAACACTGGAAAATAGGGAAAACCAATTCCGAAAAATATTTTACCCTATCAAACAGACCCTAAATTTTTCAGATTAGGGATGGGTGGGGAGGTAATTTTCTTATTTAATTTTAATATTAATATTAATATTTATTTATATTTTAGTGAGAGGATGATTGACTGACATGTTGTTTTTTTAATGACAAGTACCAACTTTAAAATATAGTTGAAATGCCTAACTCAAACCAACCTAATAATTTAATTAGCGGATGAAAATTCATTAAAATTAAAGTGGAATAGAAAACAAAATTAATATTTTATTCTCAAATTTCATTTAAGAGTTCCACTTGAATTGATTAAGATTAAAAAAAAAAAAGGAAATTTGCTTTGTTGAATGATTGGTGAGTGCAGTAACAGTGCTTCATTCTCCGCTTTTTGGAAAAGAAAACATTTGCTTAAAATCTTTAAACATAAAAAATTGAGTGTCTGTAATTACCAGCTTAACCCTTATTTAATAAATCTGCAGCATTATTTTCCTTCCAAGACAAATATCGATTATTACTGGCATTGAAGCGCAAATATTAAGTTTCTAAACAGCAGTTACTGTGTGTCCTTTGTTTGCATTTGCAGCTTTCTTCTTCTATAAATTCGGGCTGAAACTCCAGCTTCTCTCATTCCATTCTCATTCGTTTTGTTAAACCCCTCCCTTTGGTTAGTTTCGTTTACCTGCTCCTCTGTTTCTCTCTTTCTTTTACTTTCTTTGCCTTTGAATTCTCTTCCATCCCCATGTTGCTCTTCTTTCTTCACCTTCTGCTTCTGAGACTTGGGCTCTAGTTTCTTTCGCCAGCCAAGGAACACAATTTCTCCACTCAAAATGTTGAAACAAAAACTCTGTTTTCTCGACCAACAGAGGGGTTACTCTGCTTCAATTTCTATACAAAAACACTGCCATCTCCACTTAATAAATGGCTGTTCTGAGGATTTTCTTTCAACTCCATTAATATTATCTTTCTGTTTCAATTAATGGGTATTAATTAAATAATAAAAAAGAAGAAGAATAAAAATCAGATCTCCTAAATGTTTTGTTGCAACAAAATTAAGTTGAACAGTAACCATAGTTTGATTAATATTAAAGTCTATTCCATGTGGTTGGTGGCTTAAGGTGGTAGGTTTAGAAAAAAAAATGTCTTCTAGAATTGTATACGATCTATGTTGGTTTTGACTTTTTTTGGTGCTTATCCATCTCCGTTACTAATAATCATGTTACATCATCACTTGCTCTGTTTTTTTAGTTGGAAAAATGGCAGAGCGTGTGATCACCCGAGTACACAGCCTCCGGGACCGTCTGGATGACACATTTATTGCCCATAGAAACGAGGTTTTGGCCTTGCTCACAAGGTAATTTAAATATAACCCCTTCAACGATTGCTTTTCCTTTTGCAAATGCTTAGTTTTGCTGTTTTCTATTGTAGGATCGAGGGTAAGGGAAAAGGGATTCTGCAACACCATCAATTTATCCTAGAGTTCGAAGCCATCCCTGAAGAAACCAGAAAGAAGCTCGCTGATGGAGCATTTTCTGAAATATTGAGAGCCAGTCAGGTATAAAACAAACCCTTTTTGTGTTCTCTCTTATGGGTTTTATTGTGACACTAGTGTTGATTTTAGTGACATTTGTGTTGTAGGAAGCGATCGTGTTGCCACCATGGGTTGCACTTGCAGTTCGTCCAAGGCCTGGTGTTTGGGAGTATATTAAAGTGAATGTCCACGCCCTTGTTGTTGAGGAACTCACTGTTGCCGAGTATCTTCACTTCAAGGAAGAGCTTGTTGATGGAAGGTATCTTGAAAAATGTTCAATTTTTGTTTACTTCACTCGTAAATGCTCATTTTAACACTGTTTCTTTGATTTTTCTTGCAGTGCAAATGGCAATTTCGTTTTGGAATTGGATTTTGAGCCCTTCAATGCATCTTTCCCTCGCTCAACTCTTTCCAAGTCTATCGGTAATGGTGTCGAGTTCCTCAACCGCCACCTTTCGGCTAAATTGTTCCATGACAAGGAGAGCATGCACCCTTTGCTTGAATTCCTCAAAGTCCATTGCCACAAAGGAAAGGTATGCAACATAAAGCACCAGTTACTTGTGTTTTATAGTTGACATCTGCATATACTAAAACATAGATTTCTTAGCATAAGATTTAAATGATGGATTTAGTGTCCTGAATGTCTTAGTTGGTGTTTTCGCAGAACATGATGTTGAATGACAGAATTCAAAACCTGAATTCCCTTCAACATGTATTGAGGAAGGCAGAAGAATATCTTGGTACACTGCCAGCTGAGACACCGTACGCTGAACTCGAACACAAGTTCCAGGAAATCGGTTTAGAGAGAGGTTGGGGTGATACCGCGGGGCGTGTGCTGGAGATGATCCAACTCCTTTTGGATCTTCTCGAGGCCCCTGATCCTTGCACCCTTGAGAAGTTCCTCGGGAGAGTTCCCATGGTGTTCAATGTTGTCATCCTTACTCCTCACGGATACTTTGCTCAAGACAACGTTTTGGGGTACCCCGACACCGGTGGCCAGGTTAGCCTTCCAAGCCTTGGTATAATTTGTGTATAAAACTAAGTTTGTAAATGTATAAATCCTTCAACTTATTACTTATAGGTTGTATACATCTTGGATCAAGTCCGTGCCTTGGAGAACGAGATGCTCCTCCGTATCAAGCAGCAAGGACTCAACATTACCCCTCGAATCTTAATTGTAAGAGCTGTTGGTTATTAGTATTTTATGAACTTTTTATTGATTTATTTTGGTTTCCTTCCAATATCTGATTTTGGTTGTTGTTGCTGATCAGATTACCAGACTTCTCCCTGACGCCGTTGGAACAACTTGTGGTCAACGAGTCGAGAAGGTATACGGAACGGAATACTCAGACATCCTCCGAGTACCCTTTAGAACAGAGAAGGGAATTGTACGTAGATGGATCTCGAGATTCGAAGTCTGGCCCTACTTGGAAACTTACACTGAGGTGAACCATTGATATTCTTGTATCCAATTCCTATAGATAATCTGTAATATTTACAAGTAAAAATCTCTTTGGCTTTAGGATGTTGCTCACGAAATTTCCAAAGAGTTGCAAGGCAAGCCCGATCTCATCATCGGAAACTATAGTGACGGCAACATTGTTGCCTCGTTGCTGGCTCATAAATTGGGAGTCACACAGGTTTTTTAGAGACTAATTCACTTTGTTTTCCCTTTATCATATTTCAGTATAATGGCTGATTTTATTTCATTCTTTTGCAGTGTACCATTGCCCATGCTTTGGAGAAAACAAAGTACCCAGATTCCGATATTTACTGGAAGAAGCTCGAGGATAAATACCATTTCTCCTGCCAATTTACAGCTGATCTTATTGCAATGAACCATACAGATTTCATCATCACTAGTACTTTCCAAGAAATTGCAGGAAGGTATATTTATGTGTGTATATGTATTCTTGATATGCGTTTTTGTACAGTTTTAACACACAATATTGTGATGATTTCAGCAAGGACACTGTTGGTCAATATGAGAGTCACACTGCTTTCACTCTTCCTGGTCTATACCGAGTCGTACACGGTATCGACGTATTTGATCCCAAATTCAACATCGTGTCTCCCGGTGCTGACATGAGCATATACTTCCCTTACACCGAGGAGAAGAGGAGGTTGAAGCATTTCCACCCCGAGATTGAAGACCTCCTTTACAGCAAAGTCGAGAACGAAGAACACTTGTAAGTACAACACACCAAAATGTTTTACCTACATGTTATTAGCAAATTCCTATTTGAACTAATGATTTGTTCATCGTTGTCCCAACAGATGTGTGCTAAACGACCGCAACAAGCCGATCCTATTCACAATGGCAAGGCTGGACCGTGTTAAGAACTTAACCGGACTCGTCGAGTGGTACGGAAAGAATGCAAAGCTTCGCGAGTTGGTTAACCTTGTAGTCGTAGGTGGAGACAGGAGAAAAGAATCCAAAGATTTAGAAGAGAAGGCCGAAATGAAGAAGATGTTTGAGCTGATAGAAACATACAAATTGAACGGCCAATTCAGATGGATATCATCGCAAATGAACCGAGTTAGGAACGGTGAGCTGTACCGCTACATTTGCGACACAAGGGGTGCCTTCGTACAACCAGCATTGTACGAAGCCTTTGGATTAACGGTTGTTGAAGCCATGACTTGCGGGTTGCCCACATTTGCTACCTGCAATGGTGGACCAGCTGAAATCATTGTCCACGGTAAATCTGGGTTCAACATTGATCCTTACCATGGTGATCAAGCTGCAGAGATCCTTGTCGACTTCTTCGACAAATGTAAAAAAGACCCATCTCACTGGAACGACATCTCTGAGGGTGGCTTGAAACGTATCCAGGAGAAGTAAGCTCACAAATTTTTGAATTACATACAAGTCAATAACATATAGTTTTTGGTTAATGTTTGTTGTAAGGATGTTGATTGTTTGGATTGTTGGAATCAGATACACATGGCAGATATACTCGGAGAGGCTATTAACACTGACGGGAGTGTATGGGTTCTGGAAGCACGTTTCCAACCTTGACCGTCGCGAGAGCCGCCGTTACCTGGAGATGTTTTATGCTCTTAAGTACCGCAAGCTGGTAGATTGCATCATCTCCATTTCCTTTGTTTGGTTCATGTCAGTCCAAGTGAAAGTTGCAAACTGCTAAGGACATTGTTGCCATGTTTGTGTTAATTGCAGGCTGAATCGGTTCCTCTGGCAGAGGAGATGTAAAACAAAGGAAGAGGCGGGTTTTCCCTGGAGGATTTTTCTGAGTTCTTCACAATAAAATAATAATAATCTTTTGTTGTTTTCATATTTATGGTCGGACAAGAAAAAGCCTCTTTTGTATCTCTTTTCCTTTTTTTTTCTTTTTTTTTTTTGTTGTTTTATTTTTCCCGGCATTGTTAGAACATGGAGGGGGTACTGCGCCCCTGGATTCCAACAAAAGATTGTGATTTCCCTCATTTTCTTTTTTTATTTGTACGTGTCTCCCAAGTCCCAACTAGTGACGCCACCTGGTATGACTAGACCTGACTATGGGTTATGTACGCCATGATAAAATTTTAGATCTTTTTAATAGGTTTGGGTTTGGTTCGACTTAAAAGTTGAGATTAAAATTTTTTCTAAACTCGACTTGAATAAAAATATTAAAACTCAAATTTAATCTGTTTGTATTAAATTTTTTATATTATTTTATAAAAACATAATACATTAAAAATATTAAAAACATTACAATAAATATTTTTAACAAATTGAAAATAATTTTTTAAAAATCTTTATACTTAGATAACGTTAAGATAGATAGAACTTAACAAGCAAATGCCTCTAAAATAGTAGCAAAATTAACAATAAAATAAGAGTTATACAATATTCAAATAATAACAACAAAATAGAAGCAACATAATAATAAAATGACAACAAGACAGTAAGAAAACAGCAGGAAAACAACAAGAAAACAACAATTTTTTTTCTTTTTGCAACTTTGAGTCGTGCCAGGCCGAACCAAAAAATCATTACCCAAAGCTTGAGCTATTTTCTAAACGAGTCTTATTTTTTTGCCTAAGCCCATTTTTTGGGCATATATTTTTACCCAAACTCTCTCAGTTTTTGGATAAGCTTTTGGACTAGGTCGAGTGGCCCAACTCATAAATAGGTCTAGCTCCGACCCCAACACGATATGCCAATAATCTCCAACCAAAATTAAATATTAATCTATTGGCTCTAAAATCAACTCGATATTTTTATATTTTTATCAATTTTTAAATAATTTATTAATTACTTTCTAAGTATTATCATGTTAGAGCAAATATTAACAAGGTATTATATGAATATGTGTTGAGTGAAATGATTAATGTACATTTCACTCTAAAGTGAAAATCCAAAGAAATAAAATTGTTGGAGGGACCTCCATAAACACCAAAAAAAATTATTCTTTATGGATTATAAAGCAAACATAATAAATACCTTAACTCTATAAAAACTAATATAAATTATTAATCAATATTAATAAAAGTTTTATATATTAAAAAGAACTTCAATAATCGTCCTATGTCGAGACGGTGAAATTTTTTTTCCTCTAGATCAGACATGAATAATTGAAAAATTAGACTCCTCAAAACAATATTTCAAAACGTAACCCAATATAATATTTTTTTCCCAATGATAAAAATTTATCGATTATGATCTATAAAGAATTATAGCTAGCAAAATAGGCCCGAGTCCAAAAGTCAATTCTTGTCGATCCAAACTTGTAACAAGTCAAGTTCGAGAAAATCCAAGTCCATAATAGATTTGAACCTGATAGAATCTAATTTCGATAAAGCCTGAGTCCGTAACACACCTAACCCCGAGATTGATCTGGCTTGAGCCCGAGATAAATCCGACTCAAAGTCCAAAAAAGCTTGACTTTATAGCTGAACAACCATAATAAACATTAATAATTAATATAATTTTATGATATTACTTAAAATATAAATAAATGATAATTCTTTACTTTTTTTTTATGTATTCTTAACCATGACATATTTATGTTAAAAGTTTATTGATAGGAAAAGTAATTAATAATAATGTTTATGTTAAATTATAATGTGAAATAATTTTTAATAACATTAATTTAATATAAAATAATTTTAATATTATAATTATATATGTATAATAAATATATAAATTAATAATCATTAAAATTTATAAAATTAAACTTTAATGATAATATATGATATAGGAGGCTAACTTTCAAATGCACGAAAAGTATGAGGATTTAGAGCATATTTCAACTAATATAATAATAAACAATAATATATATAATGTACTATTATTATATATAACTATTATTATAATATAGATTATAATAAAAGATATAGTATTACATGATATTATAATGTTTAATCATTTATGCATATATATTATGATATGATATAATATGATATAGCATCATATAATATAGTAGGTGAGCTAACTTTCAAATGTACGAAAAGTATAGGGACTTAGAGCATATTTCAACTAGTATAACAATAAACAATAATATGTAATATATATATATATATATATGTACTACTATTATTATATTATAGATTATAATAAAAGATATAATGTTCAATCATTGATGCATATATATAAACTATTAATATATTATATATTATATGATATGATATGATATAACATTATATAGTATAGTATGAGGGTTAACTTTCAAGTGTACAAAAAGTATAGGCACTTAAAGTATATTTCAACCAAGATATAATAATAAACAATAATATATGTTTATAATCAATAAATAATGTACTACTATTATATTATAAAATATAATAAAAGATATAGTATTATATGATATTATAGTGTTTAATCAATGATGCATATACATAAGCTATTAATATATGATATGATATAACATTATATAATATATTAGGAGGGCTAACTTTTAAATGTAGGAAAAGTATAGGGCTTAGAAAATATTTCAACCAATATAATAAACAATAATATATGATAATAATTAATATATTATGTATTACTATACTATTATAGTATGTGATATAATATTAATGAAATAATATATTTGATAAGTATTAATATAATAACTATTATTATATTATAGATTATAAAATATATATATAGCATCCATAGTTATGTGTAATTTAGTATATTAAAATATATGTTTATAACTATAACTAATAATACATAAAATATTATCAAAATTTTAATATCTAGATAAAAATATTAGATTTTAAATTAGATTTTGAATTGGGCTTTAACTTTTACAAAATATATTTAGGTATTGAGTTTAATTTCTTTCTATTTTGGACTTGAGATTTGGGCTATAATTATTTTATTTTGAGTTTGGGTAATACTGAGTATATTATTTGGGTTTGGACTTAGTATAATATATTTGGGGTTTTGGAATAAATATTTTAGAATATGAATATTTGGGTTATAAATTTAATAAGCAAGATAAAAAGTTATTCAATTGTCAATAAAATATAATAAAAACAATAAAATACATTTTCGTTAATTTTTATAAATCATTGAATAATAAATTTTACATACAATAAGTACTTTAATTATTTTATAGAAAATAACTTTATTAAATCTATATAATTTATGTTTTTTATAAAACAAATTTAAATTATGTTATCATATAAAAGTTAAATAAATTACTACATTCAAAATTAAAATATTTCTAACTTAAAAAATTCAAAATTATCTAAATCAGTCAGAACCGTCCGGCTCGATCCGAGCCCAAATTAAAAAAATCCAAAAATGAAAATACCAGAGTCCAAAAGACCCCGAACCCGAACTGATCTGAGCCCAAAATAAGCTCGATCCAAGCCTGTCGGTTTGTTAGCTCTAGAAAAAGCAAAGGCAATTAACGTTTACTAAAAGCACCAACGCCTTGAATTGGGCCTTAAAAAGGTTGAACCCATAAACATTGTTTAACTGTTCAGGGGACTCTAATAAGTTAAAATATCTCTATGTTATTCAAACTTTTAGAATTTAAATTTTTTTACTCCTAATTTTATTCATTTATTTTTCAAATGTAAAATATAAGTAAAATTATTAAAATTTTGGGTTAAAATCAAATTTATTACAATATCATTTTCTTTTATATGATTATTAAGTGAGTTTTTTAATTTATAAATGTCGTGCTATCGATTTAACAAGATGTTAATAATTAGACCTAAATCGTAAAATCTAAAAAGAAAATCCAAATGTAACAAAAATTACGTCAACTTAAAAGCATAATTTAATTAATCTAGTCTTACAGGTTTTAAATCGAAAAGGGATATAAGGAGACAAAGTTAAACACCGACTAATGTTATTAATCAAATATTGATAATGCTAATCATACAATAGGTGACATCCACAATGTTGCAAAGATGATCATTAATTTGCTTAACCATATTTATATAGGACATAATTAATGTGGTAACAGTTTTTTAAGTCCTTTACAAGAAAATTTAAAAATATGAAGTGAAAACTATTTTTTTTATTATGTGTGATTGATTACCTAAAAACACATTCCTTTAATAAAAATTTTAAATTAAAAAGATAATTTTGGTTTGCAAAACAAAAATCGAGTTCGGGAGTACTGTTGCGTGTGATAAAAGTATTAGCACCCTTACAACGTCCGTTAAGAAAAACGGTATCATTTAATAATATGTTATTCTCAATTTTAAAATAACGAATTTAAATTTGATATTTAAAATAAATGTTGTCATAAAAATTAATTTATTATGAATGAAACGAATTTATTTTTAAAACAAAAATTCTAGTGGGACCTTAATGGAAACTTGTAACAAAAGAAATATCTTGTTTCATTCATGAAAAATGATATTCTTTTATGATAAATAATTATTGAGTATCTTGGTAGCACCCTGATGATAACCTAAAATTATCATTGTATTAGAATATAAACTCATATACATATATAAATTGCAAAGAGAGAAACACACCAGTACACAATGAAACAAAATGAAAAATTACATCACAAAGCCAATTAAGACATCACAACATAAACTCATAACATGAAAATAATTTGTAAATATTTTATAAATTATATAAGTTCATGGGGCCTTGGGATTTTTAAAAGATTATTTAGAAAACAAAATAAAATTTATATATTCGTTTAACAAATAATTAGCCTGTGATACCATAGGATTAAAAGAAAATCATTTTAAAAACCAAATGATATTTATATTTTATGATATTTATTGAATTCGTAACATCTTGTGATTTTTTATACAGTATTTTGGGTTAAACTCAAATTATGCAACGAACAAGAACGAAAAATGAGAAAATTGGACACAAATATTTACGTGGAAAAACCCCTCCGAAGAGAAAAAAAAACCACAGGCAAAAAAAGCTTTACTAAAATGACAAATATCGAAAAAGGAGTACAAGATGGAGGAACAAACAAACCTGAACCCAAAATTACAAAGTTCTCCCAAAATTCCCACAAAACTCTCTTAATTATGTTGTTGAATTCAACTCCCTAAGATTGCTAAAAGCCTTATTTATAGGCTAAAATTCGTGACTAATCTGATTAGAATATCCTAGAGTTATTAGAGTTCAAAAAAAGATAGCAAAGTTTAACTTGGAGAAGAAACCCAGTTTAGTGGGGAGCACGTCACCACGTCGTGACATGGCATATTGCCTCGTCATGATGTCATTCTTCGTGTCGTCAAGATCTGAAGATTCTTCTCGTTAGGATGTCGATGTCGTGTTGTTGAGACATTGGCTCTTCCTCATCATGACATCAGCTCTGTTTCATCTGAAATACGAGGTACACTCCACAAGTCTCCACCTTGACTTATATTTTCAAAACGTCTTCTTTGTCGAGCCCCGTCAAGAGCCTAATTCAATCTTTGTCAAATACTTACCAAGTCTAAGCAATGCTTGAACTTGGAAATTGGAAGACTTTTTTTTTTATCATAATGGTTGGATTGTTTTTTCTGCCGATTTTGTGAATCTAAACATCTCCTTGAACATCTTCTGAATTCCAAACAAGTATTGGATGCCCCCTCAAATATCTAAGAATCCACTTAACAACTTGCCAGTGTAATTTTTCGAGTTTGGTCATGTATCTACTTACTACACTAACAACATGTGAAAATCGAGACGAGTACAAACCATAACATACATTAAATTTTCGACTGCAATGGAATAAGGAACTGAGGACATGTATCTTTCTTTGTATTCGGTTTTTGGTGATTCTAAACCTGAAAGTTTGAAGTGTGCAGCTAAGGGAGTACTAACTGGTTTAGAATCTTACATTCCAAACCGTTCGAGAAATTTTTTGATGTATCTCTGTTGTGACAAAAATAGTTTGCTAGAGTGACAAATTTTCTTGGCTGCACCAAGATCCTTCATCTCGAACTTAGAGTTAAACATGGTTTTAAGTCGGTTTATTTTTTATGGATCTTTAGCCGCAATTAACATATCATCAACATAAAACAACAAACAAATAAATGATTCATCATCTAAAAGTTGTAGATACACACAACTGTCGTACTTACTCTGAGCGAAACAGATACTTAACATGAAGGAATCGAACTTCTTATACAACTATCAAGGAGACTACTTTAGGCCGTACAAATATTTTTGTAAAAAGCATACATGATCTTCCTTACCTTCGATCCTGAAGCCTTCCAGTTGCTACATGTAAATGTCCTCCTCTAGGTCGCCATGAATGAATTCAATTTTCATATCTAACTGCTCTAATTTGAGACTGTGTAATGCAACAAGATCTAATAGTGCCCGAATAGACGTATGCTTTATAACAGAAGAGAACACATCATGAAAATCAACTCCATCAACTTGACTGTAGCCCTTTGCAACCAACCTCACCTTTTATCTCATGTCACCTTTGCAACCAACTCCATCAACTCCTTCCTTCTTTTTGAACACCCACTTGAAACCCACTATTTTCTTTCTGGTGGGTGGTTTAACGAGTTGCCAAGTCTCGTTCTTTGGTAACTCTTGAAAAGAGTTATATTTCATGCCTTTAGACCTAGTTAATTACTTGTACATAGGTACATTTAGTTGCATTTTAGGACATTTCATTCGCATTTTCATAATTTTATTAGGAGCTTGGACTGTGTTTAAATATTAGGTACTTTTAATTGTTTGTGATAGGACTGTGTTTAGTGGTTTGGTAGCTGAAAGTTGGGAATGAGAAATAAAGGAATGAAGATTTGTCGGGGTAAAAGGTTGGATATTTTGTCAGCACGAATGTCGTTGCAATTCCAGGAAGATCGAGTCAACACTCAACGTGTAACACCCTTATACTCGGTTCGACCCAAGGAACTTGATATAGGAATGTTACATTTGGTGCCAAAGTGATTTTGGCTAATCACTAATATATTTGAACCTAAAGAAAATAAATTTTTGTAACTTATATTTTAGTCCCTACTACTTGGAACACACTTGATCTTCCTAATGTACATGCCATTCTATTCAAAATTTTGAAACGTACCCTCTTGGCACTTGGAGATGTGATGAGATGGATGCTCACAACCTCAATTACAACTCTTTAAAATCATTGTACCTAATCTGTGCACGAAAAACAAAATCGTACGCTGAGTAAAAAACTCAGTGATATTTCTATAATCTGAATATTTAAAAACAAGATAATATAATAGACACAATTAAATTATAAGGACATATTAATGTCTAGTATTATAACTATTATTTTTCATTTGTTAAACAATATCTTAATTCACACAATTGCTATATAAATGGTTATTCACATATCAAACCATATTTATTCGTACAATGGTATCAATCATGCAATACTCAATTCATGAATACATTATTTCATACCATACTCAATTCTCATCATTTGCTATATAATAGCTTTTTACAATATGATACACATATCATTTAAACAACAATATTGTTCATTTTATATCCAATTCATGAATACACAATTCATGTGCCTCAATCCATATTTTAAATCACTGTCCCATTTTCATTCCATATACAATATCATCCAATATCAATTATAGTACCATTTCAATTAATTTCCCCTATTAACACGACTCAGAATCGGACGGATACACAGATCCAACCAAAATACACCAATTTGACACCCAATGCCTCATCAGATAATTCGAAGTAATAAATTGACACCCAGTGCCTCATCAGATAATTCGAAGTAATAGATTGACACCCAGTGTCTCATCGGCTAAACCAAAGTAAATTGGCACCCAGTGCCTCATCGAACTAATCCGAAGTAGTAAATTAACACCCAATGTCTCATCGACTCGAAGTTGAAGAAATACCTGAACTCTTTCAATCTTATGGCATGCCATCTATATCCGACTTAACCCGATACAATTAATAGGGTTCCAATTCACTTTTCAAATACAACCAATATTCATTTCAATTCAAATAATCAATATATTCAATATATATATATATATATATATATATATATATATATACTAATTCAATCCATTCAATCAACTTAAATTCAATTCAATGACAAAGTGTCAAATACTCACCTCAATACTTACCATATGCATTAAATAAAAAAATACAACAAAAATAACTAAGTTCGGATTATAGAAATACAAACCGGAAATTTCAAGCTATTCTTCATCGACTTTATCTTTTCCCTTTTTAGTCGAGGGTTCTGGTACGACTTTAGCTACGGAATTAAAACAATTAAAATTCATAAATACAACACAACACAATTCAATCTCATATTTAATATTTTAATTTTTACTCAATATTTGCCTAAATTCTAATTTAGTCCCTTAATCGAGACTAACTTTATTTCTTTACATTTAATTCTTTCTTTTCATACAAATTCCACTTTAGACTAAATTTAACTCCTTGTTTTCACTTAAATCCCTAAATTTCAGATTTTTCATAATTTAGTCTCTATTACTCAAAATTTACAATTTATTCTACAATTCAATCCTTTTCGTTTCTAACTTAAAAATCTATGAATTTAATCCCTAATACTAAAATTATTCAACATTAACAACACTTAAAAACTCAATAATTTCTAAAATTTCGACATGGGTTGAGTAGTATTTAACACTGAGATTCCAAAAATATAAAAATTACAAGAAAAGGGGACTAAATTGACTAACCAATTAAACTTTGAAACTTTGAAGCCCTTAAGGCCCTTCGTCTCCTTCTTTCTCTTTCTTTCTTTCCCTTTTTCTTTTCTTTTCTTTCTTTTCCTTTCTGTTTCGTTTTGTTTGTCTTTCTTTTTTTTCTTTTATTTATTTGTTTTATTATATTATAATATATAATATATATACTTAATAATTAAGTATAATTTAATATAATATATATTAAATTTACATACTTTTAACTTATGCAGGCTCATTAATAAAAAATGACATAATTGCTTCTTTAGTCCTTTTAATTTTTCTTTAATCTATAATTCAACTTTCACCCTGTGTGCAATTTACCTAATTACTCTTAATTCAAGCAAATTCTCTTAACCAAGACCTAATTAACTACACGACTAACTTAAAAATATTTACGAGTCCAATTTACAGGAACAGAGTCTCGGGAATACACTTTTCGACACACCTAACTATCGGGTCGTTAAAATTCTCCCCTTAAATTTTGTCCCCGAAATTTACCTGAAAAAAGGTAGGGGTACTGAGATCTCATTGTTTCTTCCGGTTCCCAAGTCGCTTCCTCAACACTATGACTACGCCATAATACTTTCACTAACGGAACTAGCTTATTGCGCAATTCTTTCACTTCTCGTGCCAAAATTTCAACCGATTCTTCTTTATATGACAAATCAGGTTGAATGTCAATATCTTCCGTCGAAATAATATGAGATGGATTCGATCGATATCTTCTATACATTGAAACGTGAAAACATCATGTATTTTCTGTAATTTCGCAGGCAAAGGTAAATGATAAGCAACTGGACCCACTCTTTCCTTGATCTCATACAGTCCAATAAATCGAGGACTCAGTTTTCCTTTTCGACCAAATCTCAAAATTTTTTCCAAGGTGAAACTTTAAGAAATACTTTATTGCCAACAGAATATTCAATATCTTGACATTTCAAATCTGCATATGATTTCTGTCTGTCAAAAGCTGTCTTCAATCTATCTTGAATTTTCTTAACAATGTCTTCCGTTTATTGAAATTAATTTCGGCCCGGTCATTTTTCTTTCACTCAATTCCATCCAACAAACAAGTGACCGAACACTTTTGACCGTATAAAGCTTCATACAGAGCCATTTGAATACTTGATTGAAAACTATTGTTATATACAAATTTAGCCAAAGGTAAGTAACATTTCCAACCTGATTCAAAATCAATAACACAAGTACGAAGCATGTCTTCCAAAATCTGAATAACACGCTCAGATTGTCCATCAGTCTACGGGTGAAAAGCTGTGCTAAAATTAAGTCGCGTACCAAGAGATTCATGCAACTGTTTTCAAAATCTCGAAGTGAACCGCGTATCTCGATCAGAAATTTTTGACATAGAGACACCGTGCAATCTCATTATTTCTTGAATATAAACTTCAACAAGTTTTTGAAGTGACCAATCATTCCTGACTGAAATAAAATGAGTCGATTTTGTAAGTCGATCAACAATCACCCAAATAACATTTTTCTTACTTGCTGATAAAGGTAACCTCGTTACAAAATCCATCGTGATACAATCTCATTTCCATTTAGGAATAGAAATAGGCTGAAGTAGTCCAGTAGGAACTTGATGTTCTGCCTTAACTCACTGACAAGTTAAACATTTAGCCACATACTCAACTACATCTCTTTTCATTCCGGACCACCAATAAGATTCTCGCAAATCACGATACATTTTCATTCCTCCAGGATGAAAAGCAAAAAGAGTATCATGAGCTTCGCGAAGTATCAACTCTTTCAATTCAGAAACATCTGAAACATAAATTCAATTATGAAATCTCAGGCAACCACAATTATCGATTTTGAAATTTTCTAATATACCATTCCGAATCATTTCTCTTTTCTTCGCCAATTTGTCATCTTCTAACTGCGCTGACTTAATCTGATCAAACATCACCAATTTGATTTTTAATTCAGCCATTAGGCTTCCATCGTCATTGATACTGAGCTGTGTAAACATTACTTGCAATTCAATTGTTGCTTTCCTACTCAATGTATCAGCTACAACATTAGCTTTACCAGGGTGGTAATCAATAATACAATCAAAATCTTTTAGAAGTTTTACCCAACGAAGCTGTCTCAAATTCAATTCCTTTTGAGATAAGAGGTATTTGAGACTCTTATGATCAGTATAAATATAACACTTTTCACCATACAACTAGTGTCTCCAAATCTTTAGAGCAAAAACCACAACAGCTAGCTTTAAATTGTGTGTCGGATAATTGCGTTCATGTATTTTTAGCTGACGAAATGCATAAACAATCACTTTCCCGTCTTGCATCAAAACACAACTAAGACCGCTCAAGAAAGCATCACTATAAACGACAAAATCCTTTCCATAAGAATCAAAGACCTTTACTAGATTACCTTTGGAGTTATTCTTAGAATCCTATATTTCATTTTTACTCAATTGGTCTCTTATTTCTTTTCTTTCCACTTAACCAGAAGTCCTTTCTTCATTTAGTTTTCCTAAAATCATCTCTACAATTCTATAGTTCCTTTACGCACATATTTACCTAGCTTATCATTTGTATTCATTCCCTATCCTTTCTTTTCATTTATTATTATTATTCTTATCACAACTATCTCATACAAATCATGACACTATCCATTTATCATTTTTTTAGACTCTACTTTGTTATACTTTTATATTTTCATTTCATTTCCTTTATTTTCTTTCTCTTTTCGAGGCAAACAACGATTATCCCTGTTATGGATCAAAGTTATTACTCTTAATCCAACCTCTTAGAAATCTATTGGCCCGGCCACTGCCAACAGTCTCCTCGAGGTAATTGTTCTTTCCAAAGTTTGCCTCTTTTATTACACAATTTACAGATTTACTATTTCTTCTTCTTCTTCTTTTTCTTCTTCTTCTCCTTCTTCTTCTTCTCCTTCTTCTTCTCCTTCTTCTTCTTCTTCTTCTTCTTCTTCTTCTTTTCACACTTTAGATCGCTCTTTATTCACTAATTCTTAAAATCATTTCGCTACCTTTTTATGTTCTCTAAAGTACTCACACTATTTTTCATGGTCAAAATTCTATTCTTATCTTCTATAATCTATTTTGAATTTTTTTAATATTCAATTTATCCTCTTATTAATACCCATTACAGACTATTTATTGGTTTTCTCAACAATTCTGAACAACCCTTTATTCCATGTCTTTTAGAGCCATACTTAAAGCATCTTTCAGAAAATATCCAATATTCACCTCAATGAGATTTTCTTTTTCGCATTTATTTCAAGGTCGAATAGTTCTTTTCCTTAAACCTTTAATACTTTCCTTGGAGATAATCTGATACCCTATTTTATCTTGCTCTTTATGTTCGTATACGAGTACAAATTCTCAGGCTTCTTTACCTTTCTTAGTTAATCGTGATAGAATTGAACTTGTCATCACTCTTTTACCTAATTCTTTTTTCTTTTCTTCTCATACTTTTTCAAGAAAATCTCCAATTCATCTTCTCATTAAGATTTATACCTTAAAAATATACTATTGGTATTTTTCACTTTTTTCTTCATAATTGGAAAATATTACTAGTCTATTCCACTACTCATATTTCTATTATTTCTTCTATTTCCAAAAGACTAACCTTATATTAATATACCAAACTTTTCATTTAAAAGCTCTGACTTTTTAAGTTCTCATTCTGTACATGTACAACTATATATACATATATACTAATTTTCCTTCACATTCACTAGTCCCTAGCTTTTACTTTGTCTTTACTTTTAACCACTTAAATCCATTTTTGCGTTTTCTCCCATCTCTGATTCTGTATCTTTCCCTGGAAAATTCTCTATATTAAGTTCTAAATTCTTTTCAAATTCATCTTCTACGATCCAATTTGGAAATTGCTCAGGATCTTCTTCCTCTTCCATCTTTTTAATGGGTATTGAATCTATAAATTATCTTGGTAATTTCCTAACAACTAATTTTTCCATCCATGGCATGTCAAAGACATTTTGCTTCCTAGTCAACTTTCATGAACCTACACTTTGTCACGTAATATATAACTATATTCTAAAAAGTTCGTGGTAACAATGTCTTTCAAAGTTAGTCTAAAATGATGCTCTCGTTCTATTAATGTCTCTCTAAGGGTCAAGTATTGCACTTTATTTTTTCTAATCAGTTCATGACCCTTCCATAACACTTCTTCCATCTTTCGATTTACAGTAATAAGGTGTTGAACAATGTCTTCTTCTGGTTTCATTCTATAATCTTGAACTTCTCTCATCATCCTATCAACTTTCTCCTTCTGTGCTGAAGTTGTTATCTCATCAGGCAATATCAGATTTATTTCCATTTCTTCCTATATCTATAATAGAAAATAAGTTTTTATCAAATTTTAGTATTTATCTATTTCCCTCTTGAGTCATTACTAACTAATTCAAAATCATTTCCTTATTAGTAACAATTCAGATTTTCAAACTTATCAATACTTTTAATATTGATATCACATCTCCTCAGATCGATATATCCTATATGGCATGTACTTCTAGACTCGTTTTTTACCCAAAAATCAGAAAACCTAAGCTCTGGTACCACTAAATGTAACACCCTTATATCCAGTTCGACCCAAGGAGCCTGATATAAGAATATTGCATTTGGTGCCAAAGTGATTTTGGCTAATCACTAATATATTTGAACCTAAAAAAAATAAATTTTTATAACTTATATTTTAGTCCCTACTACTTGAAACACACTTAATCTTCCTAATGTACATGTCATTCTATTCAAAGTTTTGAAACGTACCCTCTTGGCACTTGGAGATATGATGAGATGGATGCTCACAACCTCAATTACAACTCTTTAAAATCATTGTACCTAATCTGCGTACAGAAAACAAAACCGTACGCTGAGTAAAAAACTCAGTGGTATTTCTATAATCCGAATATTTAAAAACAAGATAATATAATAGGCACAATAAATTATAAGGACATATTAATGTCTAGTATCATAAATATTATTTTTCATTTGTTAAACAATATCCTAATTCACACAATTGCTATATAAATGGTTATTCACATATCAAACCATATGTACTCGTACAATGACATCACCATGTAATACTCAAATCATGAATACATTATTTCATACCATACTCAATTCTCATCATTTGCTATATAACAGCTTTTCACAATATGATACACATATCATTTAAACAACGATATTGTTCATTCCATATCCAATTCATGAATATACAATTCATGTGCCTTAATCCATATTTCAAATCACTGTCCCATTTTCATTCCACATACAATATCATCCAATATCAATTATAGTGTCATTTCAATTAATTTCCACTATTAACACGACTTGGACTTGGACGGATACACGAATCCAACCAAAACACACCAGTTTGGCACCCAGTGGCTCATCGAATAATTCGAAGTAATAAATTGTCACCCAATATCTCATCGGCTAAACCGAAGTAAATTGGCACCCAATGCCTTATAGAATTAATCCGAAGTAGTAAATTGACACCTAGTGTCTCATCGACTCGAAGTCGAAGAAATCTCTAAACTCTTTCAATCTTATGGCATGCCATCTATATCTGACTTAGCCGATACAATTAATAGGGTTCCAATTCACTTTTCAAATACAACCAATATTCATTTCAATTCAAATAATCAATATATTCAATATATATACTAATTCAATCCATTCAATCAACTTAAATTCAATTCAATGATAGAGTGTCAAATACTCACTTCAATACTTACCATATGCATCAAATAAAAAAATACAACAAATAATAACTAAGTTCGGATTATAGAAATACAAACCGGAAATTTCGAGCTATTCCTCGTCGACTTTATCTTTTCCCTTTTTAGTCAAGGGTTCCGGTACGACTTTAGCTACGGAATTAAAACAATTAAAATTCATCAATACAACACAATTCAATCTCATATTTAATATTTCAATTTTTACTTAATATTTTCCTAAATTCCAATTTAGTCCCTAAACCGAGACTAACTTTATTTTTTTACATTTAATTCTTTATTTTCATACAAATTCCACTTTAGACTAAATTTAACTCCCTATTTTCACTTAAATCCCTAAATTTTGATTTTTTTCACAATTTATCGCCTATTACTCAAAATTTACAATTTATTCTACAATTCAATTCTTTTTCATTTCTAACTTAAAAATATATCAATTTAATCCCTAATACTAAAATTATTCAACATTAACAACACTTAAAAAGTCAATAATTTCTAAAATTTCAACATGGGTCGGGTAGTATTTAACACCGGGATTCCAAAAATATAAAAATTACAAGAAGAATGGACTAAATTGACTAACCAATTGAACTTTAAAGCTTTGAAGCCTTTAAGGCCCTTCGTCTCCTTCTTTCTTTCCCTTTTTCTTTTCTTTCTTTTCCTTTCTGTTTCGTTTTGCTTGTCTTTCTTTTTTTTTCTTTTATTTATTTATTTTATTATATTATAATATATAATATATATACTTAATAATTTGGTAAGTATAATTTAATATAATATATATTAAATTTACATACTTTTAACTTATGCAGGCTCATTAAAAAAATGGCATAATTGCTTCTTTAGTCCTTTTAATTTTTCTTTAATCTATAATTCAGCTTTCACCCTATATGCAATTTAGTCCTTTTACCTAATTACTCTTAATTCAAGCAAATTCTCTTAACCAAGACCTAATTAACTACACAACTGGCTTCGTAAATATTTTTAATAAATATTTACGAGTCTGATTTACGGGAACGGAGTCTAGGGAATACACTTTCTAACACCCTTGGCTATCGAGTCGTTACACAACGCATACCAGTTTCAACCCAATTGTACTTGTACCAGAAAAATTTGCCTAAAAAAGTGGAGAAGATAATACTGGGATGTTGGTTTTTATCCTAAAAAAATAAATTTGAAAAGAGGAGAAGATAATCTTGAGTTGTTGAAAAAAGAATTTAAAAAAGAGGAGAAGATAATCTTAGATTGTTGAAAAAAGAATTTAAAAAGAGGAGATGATAATCTTGGGTTGTTGGATTTACCCTAGGAAAAAATCCTATAAAAAGCCAAAGGAGGAAACCCAAGACGAGCAGAAAAAAGTGGGAGAGATCCTTAGGTGTGAATAAGGGTTTAGCTGCGTAAATGAAAGGAAGTCGAAGGCAGTCCTTCTTAGTTATTCCGGGACGTTGTGCTACCGAAGTGTGGACTGGGCAAGTGAAAGTTGTTTCCCGAAGTTCTTCCGTTAATTCCATTAGTGTTCCTTCGAAAGATTGAATTGAAGTAGTTGAACACAATGTCAAATAATATTTTGGTTTGGAATTTTATTTCCCAGCCTATGAGCTAAATCTAATAGGGTTGGGATTACTTTTGATGAAACCTTAAACTATTTTTGTAGATGCAGTATATATCTAATTTACTTTACTATTTCATTTGATTGTTCTTATTTCTTAGTTAAAATGCAAACGATCTCTAAACATAAAAGATTGTTCGCATACTTATAAACTAATTCTAATTCCAAAAGGGTTGGATTGGTTGGATTGGTTGGATTAAAATTAAATGAAATGAGCAATTATTTGATAAACACTTGTAGTCGACTTTAGACATAGAGTTATGATCATATAGAAGGAACCCATGCAAGATATCTAGAAAGCTTTTAGACATGGACAATATAACTTGGGGTTTTGCTGTCGCGAGAGGCAGGCCATTTTAGAACTCTTCTGTGCAGTAAAGTAGATGCGATTTTACCAAGGCATTATTGACAGTAAGAGTCGATTCTGGGTAACCCAACCTTTCAAATCAACATCACTCAATCCGTATTCTTTGTCGTAGTATCTTTGCCACAACATATTTAGTTATTTATTTGTTCATTTACATGATATTCCCATAGTAATTCTCATAATTTCCATTACATTTTTACTCTCGTTTTGCCATAGCATTTCCAAGTATTCATTAATTCCACATATTGCATACATCACTATTCCGTTAATTGCCACTACATACTTATTGTTGTTTTTGCCATAACATTAATTATATTTTTATTATAATAACTTGACCAATTTTGAGCCTCAATCAGATCCTCGTAGGAACGATACTCACTTATCACTTTATTACTTGATTTAATGTGTATACTTGCACAAATCGCATATCATTTCACACGTGACATTCTTTTGAAGGGATTCCATCTCTTCTTCCATAGCAACAAGTCACTTGCTGAAATCAAAAGCTAAAATCGCCTCTGAATAATTCAAAGGGTCGGTTGAATCAATGATCTCCGCAACATTTAAAGCATATGTCACTAAATTTCCTTCATAGTAATTTTGCGGTAGTTTGATCTCTCGCATTTTTTTTGTCCCAGGCTAACTTATAATCTTGAAGTTGAGATTTAGAAGTCTCTGATTGGGATGGAGTGGCTTCGAAAACCTTATGTTGCATCGAAGAGACGTTGGTTTTGTGATATTTACATGATGTCGAGACGTGGCGATTATCTTCATCGAGACGTCACCCCTGCTCATCATGACTTTGCAACGTCATGATGTCACCGTCTATTTTTGTTTTCGGCTGCACCTTACTTGAAACACTCGACTTTTTGGTGTTGTTTTGACCTGGTAACCCACTTTTTGATAGAATCATTGATGTTTCATCAAATGAAACATATTTGCTAACGATGATCTCACTTGTTTCTAGGCACCATAACTTGTAGCCTTTTATCCCAACAGTAAAACCTAGAAAAGTACACTTTACCGCCTTTAGTTCAAGCTTTCCCTAACTAACTTGAGCATAAGCAAGACAACTAAATGCTCTAAGGTTAGAGTAATTAGGAGGATTACTTGACCAAATATCTTTAGGAACCTTTCTGTCCAATGCTCGGCGTGAATATGTGAGTTGTAGAATATGTAACCTGTGGAATACAATTGTTGTATCATCATGCAAGTTGTGCCAACACACGAGCTGTATCAATGCACGAGCTGTAATATTACGCAAAATGTGGCAATGCATGAATCGTAGGAACATGTGAGCTACGACGTAAATCACACCGCGTCGGTTGGGTATTATTTTGTTAACTTTTGACATGCTGCACGTATGTACTTGAAATGGGTGTTTATTCTATAAGCATGCATGTATGATTGGTTGTGTTCTTATATGTTTGTGATGTTCCTTTTTAATTAGGGTTTTATGTAACCTTTGACTCAAAGGTTATAGATTTTCAAAACTCACTAAGTTCATTTTGACCTTACCCAATTTTCCTCTTTTCCTATTTCAGGTTTTCTAGGTTGTTGCAGACTTTTCGAAAGGACTTAGCTAGAATATGACCTTTTGTGAATCATTCTTTTATTGAATATTTTTGTAACATGTACATATTGGGGAAACTTTCAGTCTTGGTCAGCTAGTAACTTGGTTTTGTTATACTTAGTTGTATCTATTTTTTTAAGATAAGTTTTGTATAAGCTAACTAATTTTTGTATTTCGATTGGAATTAATAATTCTAAAGTTTACAGTATCCTTTGAGAATTGTTATCTCAACATTCTTTATGTCGTATGTGTTTGTGGTTAGTCTCTATTCATTATCTATCATTCTTAATACGACTTAAGTAGTGAATTTTTTTATTTGCATGTCAATCAATTTTTTGGTAACAGCTCAATTTGCCAATCGATTGGTCAAACATTGGAGTGTTACAATTAGTGGTATTAGAGCTTCAGTTTAGTCGATTCTCGAAAAATTAGACAATGAAATAATCCACAATATGCATGTTACATGTTTTTGGTTTAGTCCATTGTTTTGTTACTAAATTCAGTTTGTGTTACTAAATTAGACAATCAACTCACGTGATGTTGTTGATGAGAAGATAGAAAGTACTGCTCCTCCTCCACAATCTAGTGGTCTTAGTTCCTCAACGAGTTAGGGAACTCATAGAGTCGAAGATGCCATACTTGAGATGATGGGGCGGTGGTTTGATTGTTTTATGGCTATTTCACCACTACCACATCCACATCCACAAAGTGAGACTATTCAACTAATGGCTCCCACTTTTCCTATTCAGGTTTAAATTTTACCTTTGGGTGACCTAGTGAAAGAAACTTGAAAGCGAAGTGCCAAGAAATTTAGAGGAGGAAAAGACGATGAACTAGTAGTGGCTAAAATTTTTCTCTCACGAATGTGATGGGTTACCGAGGAACTACAGTATACTCTGCCTGATAATCTCTGTTGTGCAATATCTTTTCTTGAGGACGAGACTTATCAATGGTGGTACTGATCGACTGTTTAATGTCACAACAATAATGTGCAAGCGTACACTATCGATGCAAGTATAGTAGATAGATATGAGTCTATCAGATATTGATTCCATGAAGATGATTGTCTTTTTTCTATCAATGTTAGTGCAATAAATAGATAGAAACGAGATAAATTGTGAGAGTAATTGTTGAAGCAATAATTTGAAAACAATAAAATAAAATACGATAATGATAAACTGGCATCCCCAACGTGAATATTCAACAGAATACTAAGTGCTCACAAGGTATAAAAGGATAGGTGATTGTCAATGCATTAAATTGCAATGAATATATTACCAAGAAGTTATATTTAATCTAAGACTTAGACATGCACATTAACCACACCTTACGATGATGGCAGTGGAACACTATTAAGAACAAGTGGATTAAATTCCTTTAATCCTTAAGCAACTTCCATTGTCATGCTTGTTAGCTTGAATTGTAACAGCCCATTTTTTAATGGTGTAGGAAATAGTGGTTTTGGGGCCACCAAATCCAACGAGTAAGTTCGTAAATATTTTTATTAAATATTTATGATTAATCCTTAAGCAACTTCCATTGTCATGCTTGTTAGCTTGAATTGTAACAGCCCATTTTTTAATGGTGTAGGAAATAGTGGTTTTGGGGCCACCAAATCCAACGAGTAAGTTCGTAAATATTTTTATTAAATATTTACGAGTCAAATGTGATTTTTAAAAAGGTTTTTGATTTGATAATTTATGTTATATAAGTGATTTATTAAGTTCAAGTGGTTTTAGAAAATAAGGTATCGGGACCTTGTTTTTATAAACTGAACTGTAAATATTTTTATAAATATTTACGGAGTATCATTAAGCTGGTATTAAAGTTTCGTTATGAAATTCTAACGTTTCGGTGGTTAATTAATTAAAAAGGATCAAATTAAAAAAAGTGCATTCTAGGGACTCCATTCCCGTCAATCAGACTCACGAAGCTAGTTGTGTAGTTAACTAGGTTTCGATTACGTGAATTTGCTTGAATGAAAAGAAATTAGGTATAATGACTAAATTGCATATAGGGTGAAAGTTGAATTATAGATTAAAGAAAAAGTAAAAAGACTAAAGAAACAATTATGCCATTGCTCATAAATGAGGCGGCATAAGTGTTTATTATTAAAAACTTTAAAGTTAAAATATATATTATAATATTATAATATTATATCTTAATGTTTAAGTATATATATATTATACATATTATATTATATAATAATAAAACATAGAAATAAAAGAAAAAGAAATAGAGAAAGAAACAGAGAAGCAAAAACGAAGCAGGAGAAAAAGAAAGAAAGGAGAAAACTAAGGTTTCAAAGTTCTAAGTTCAATTAGTTAGTCAATTTAGTCTCTTTTTCTTTTAATTTTTATGTTTTCAGAATCCCGGTATTAAATACTACCCGACCCATGTCAAAATTTTAGAAATTATTGAGTTTTTAAATATTGTTAATGTTGAATAATTTTAGTATTAGGGATTAAATTAATAGACTTTTAAGTTAGAAGTGAAAAAGGATTGAATTGTAGAATAAATTGTAAATTTTGAGTAATAGGAACTAAATTGTGAAAAATTTGAAATTTAGGGATTTAAGTGAAATTAGAGAGTTAAATCTAGTTTAAAGTGGAAATTGAATGAAAATATAGAGTTGATTGTGAAGAAATAAAATTAGTCTTGGTTTAGGGACTAAATTGGAATTTAGAAAAATGTTGAGTAAAAATTGAAATATGCAATATGAAATTGAATTGTATTGTATTGATGAATTTTAATTGTTTTAATTCCGTAGCAAACGCCGTACTAGAATCCTCGACTAAAAAGGGGAAAGATAAAGTTGACGATGAATAGCTCGAAATTTTTGGTTTGTATTTCTATAATCCGAATTTAGTTGTTAATTGTTATAATTCAATTTAATGTATATGGTAAGTGTTGAGGTGAGAATTATTGTGTTTTGCAATTGAAATGAATTGATTTAGTATATAATGAATTTATTGAATTTATATTGATTGAATTGGTATATATATTGAATATATTGATTATTTGAATTGAAATGAATATTGGTTGTATTTGAAAAGTGAATTGAAAACCCTATTAACTATATCGAGCTGAGTCGGATATAGATGACATGCCATAGGATTGGAAGAGTTCAAGGGTTTCTTCTACTTCGAGTCGATGAGACACTGGGTGTCAATTTACTACTTCGGATTAATTCGATGAGGCACTGGGTGCCAATTTACTTCGGTTTAACTGATGAGACACTGGGTGTCAAGTTATTACTTCGAATTATCCGATGAGGCACTGGGTGCCAAACTGGTGTGTTTTGGTTGGATCCGTGTATCTGTCTGAGTCCGAGTCATGTTAATAGGGGTAAATGAATAATAAAGTTTTATAATTGATATTGAAATGGTATGGTATGAGAAATGTAAGTGAAATAGTGAATTGAAAATAGAATGTGAAATATGTTACAAATATATGGAATATATGAGTTATATAGTCATGAAATAACTATAGAATGGATATTGCAATTGTGTAATGAAATGTGAAATAAATTGTGAAAAACTATTTATATAGCAAGTATGAGAATTGAGATATTTGTGAAACAAGTGAAATATGATATGGTTGTTGTAATAATTAAATATTAATATGTGTTTATATTTCAATTGTATATTTGTAATTTCTTATCTTTAAATATTAGGATTATAAAAATACCACTGAGTTTATACTTAGCGTATGGTTTTGTTTCCCGTGCGCTGGTTAGATACTTAACTTTTGATCGCGGATTCAGCATCCAACAACGATCCCGAACTCAAATGTGGGGATGTTTATCCTTTCTGTCAACATGTACCTAGGGTGTCTAAATAATAGTTATTTTGTGGTTTGATTGTAAACGACGTTATCAGTTTAATTTTGGTTAGTTTTATACCTATAAATATGTGTTTGCTTTTGAAGCCATATTATGGCATGATAAATTGAACAAATCTAGATAGGTGCATGTGAATTTAATTTTATGTTTAAGTGCTCATGAACTAGGCAAATTGATTTGGATTTGGTATGTTTATAATTTGGATTAAAATGATGCTTTGATGACTTGCTTTGATGATATGAAATGTTTGAAATTTCTTTCTGTTTGATCTATAAACTCCGGTAATGCTCCGTAACCTGGTCCCGGCGAGGGATACGGGTTGGGGGTGTTACATAAATTGCTGTTGCACTTTCTAGTGCCAGTGACCGCAATAACACTTTCACACTAAAAATATTCAAACCCAAAGATTAAACAGTAGAAGCAAAATTGAATAAAATAACATTTAACCTAAAAATCATGCGTACTTTTGGACAAACATAAAATAGAAAGTAATCACCATCATTTAGAAAAGAAATATAAAAGAAACAAGTGGAGAATACTATTCCTAGACAATCTAGACTTGAATCTCTCCATTCCCTCTTGTGTCCCACTCAGGGCTCCTCGTTAATAGTTGATCTACATCCCTTTCACGTCAGTTCACCCGTAGGAGACTTAAGCTGCCATAGCTGAAAAGCTTCAAAAGATAGGTTGAATAAGATAATACCCCCTAAAAGCTTCTCATCTTTTTTCTTTTCACGTGATTATTAATATTTATCCAAATAGCACAAGTGTCCTTTCATCAGAATCATACTGCCTCTGTACGTACAAGTTGGTTGTACTAGGCTGGACAACTCACACATTTTTGTTCTTATCTAGATAGCTGTCAGGTGCGGTGACAATTCTGTGCGTAATCTAGAAATACTCATGCAACGACATCAACACCAAAACATGATAAAATTAAGGATAAATAGACTAAGATCTACTGAGTTATAAAATGCAATTTACTAAACTGAAAATACTAAAATATGTGCTAAAGATAACTAAATGTGAACAAATTAACCAATAAGTAGGGAAAAAATATATGTTCTTTCTAGTATTTTGACACACCCCCAAACTTGAGTTTTTACTTGTCTTCAAGTAAAACAGAAACTAGCAAGGCTACACAAGAATTCACTAAGGCAAATGATCATTCTAACAACTTGAATCACCTAAAATCCCAATGAACGAGTCACATTCAGATGACAGAATATTGCATCGACAATACATAAGTATGATTGAATAAGATTGCAACTTTATCAAAACCAACATCATGCTTTAAATCCTAAATTTTATCTACCAATACAACATTTATTGTACAATACATCTTTTTTTTTGTGAATAAGGGATATCGTTGCATTATTGTACCATTGTTCCTGAGAAGTAACGATGGAGTGCAACAAACCCCCAAGGAGTACGTAATTGCGCTGATACACACTCATGCAACGATAACCTTTGACCAGATTCATTTTTCAAACGCTTGCATTGGAGTGTTCCCTCTTTCACATTTCACAATACACCCACTTTGGAGTGTCTCTTATTCATAACTATATATATAAGCAACTATAAAAGGCAGATTCATTTAAGATTTAAGGAATGCTACTAGTCATCCATTACTAATGCAACCTAAATCATTCATCAAAGAATTGAAGATACAACATTCAGTCAAATTTATCCAACTCATTCATTGATAATTCACATGATTCAATAATTAAGCATCGAACATAACAAAAATTTTCAAACACATTTGCATTAACCACAAATAAACCTTGCATGCTTCATTAAACTTAAAAAATTTTTAATTTTTGAAATGTGGGTGTATTTCCAAATCCCATATGCATTCCCCCAAACTTAAAGTTTGCATTGTCCTCAATGCACTAAAATTAAAATGCAATAACAATAGAAATGCAATGACAATGTGCACTAACAAAATAAAAATTACAGCTACGTGCAATGCACGAACACTATAGTTAAAAAAAACTAAAAATAAACTAACTTAGTTTTCATCGACCACAGATGTGGCTACACAATGTTTCTTCTTCCTCTTCTTTTTTCTCCCCATTCTGGCGCTTTTTGTCTTTGGAGCACTTTCTCTTCTTTTGTTTGGGCTTTGCACGATCTTCAGATCGCTCTTCATTTGATATGCCCTCATTCTTGATGAGTCATAAGTGACATTACAATAGTACGAACTGCGTTGACAATAAAACCCAAGTGCGTCAAAAATAGTACATAATTATTCTGCAAAAAGAAGAAGAAGAAGTAAAACAAACTTGAACAAAAATAAAAAATAAAATAAAATAAAATCACATAATGATAAATTCAATAAAAATTAAAATTTTTCGACCAATTTAATGGTCTCAGCCTGCTTTTGATTAATATTTCCAAAATAGTGCTTCAACCGCTGTCCATTCACTTTGAACTGGTCTCCATCATGTAAATCTTTGATTGTGACTACACCATGTGGAAATACTTCGACAACTTCGAAAGGTCCAGACAAACGTGAGCGCAATTTACCCATGTGCAATTTCAATCTAGAATTGAATTATACAACTTGTTGACCCGCGATAAATTGTTATTGCAAAATAATTCTGTCATGCCATCGTTTGGTCTTTTCCTTGTAAACTGTAGTGTTTTCACAGGCATTTTGCCTAATCTCCTCTAGTTCAGTGATATCAACAGCCTTTTCTTTCCAGCAACTTCATAGTCCATGTTCACTTGTTTAATTGCCCACATTGCTTTATGCTCTAGTTCAACTGGCAAGTGACATGCTTTCCCAAAAACCAATTAATACGACGACATCCCTAATGGAGTTTTGTATGTTGTTCGCAATGCCCATAAAGCGTCATCTAGTCTGGAAGACCAATCTTTCCTCGAAGGGTTTACAACCTTCTCAAGAATGTTTTTAATTTTTCGATTCGATACTTCAGCTTGTCTATTAGTTTGCGGATGATAAGTAGTAGCCATTCTATGATTAACTCCATATCTCTTCAGTGCAGCTGCCACTTGTTTGCAATGAAAGTGTGTACCCTAATCACTAATTAATGCAATTGGTGTTCTAAAGCAGGAGAGTATATGCTTGTGAAAAAAATTAAGCATTGTCTTTGCATTATCTTTTGGGACTGCAACAGCTTCAACCCACTTCGAGACGTAGTCAACAAGTAGTAATATATAAAGATTTCCAAATGAACTTGGAAATGGTCCCATAAAATTCATACCCTAAATATTGAACAATTCAACCTCCATAATTGGCTGTTGCAACATTTTATTGCGTTGGGATATAGAACCAATGCGCTGACACTTATCACGTTGATTTACAAAATTGTGAGCGTCTTTGAATAATGAAGGCCAGTAGAATCCTAATTAGAGAACCTTAGCAGTAGTTCGCATACCACCGAAATGACCTCCATAAAGAGCATCATGACAGTGCTTCAGGATTGAAAGCATCTCTTCTTCCGGAATACAACGCCGAATGATGTTGTCATTGTATACCTTGAATAAATACGGCTCGTTCTAATAATACTTCACTACTTCACAAATAAATATTTTTTTTATAGCTTGTGACACCCAATGGGAGTTTTCCACACACTAGATAATTAACTAAATCCGCATGCCAAGGGGTTGCATCTACAACAAATAACTTCTCATCTGGGAATACGTCGACAATTTAAAGTATGTTTCCATCTTCGTTACCAACTTCCAATCGAGACAGATGGTCTGCAACTTGATTCTCTGAACCTTTGCGGCTTTTTATCATTGTTTCTTGGTAAAGTCATATTCCTTTGTTCTTGAAGTCTCCTCCGAATGGTTCTTTCAATTTTTGGATTAAAATCAACAATAAACTCCTAATTGCTTCGGGTCATCAAACACCTAAAATAAAATGTGAAAATAGTAACAAAAAAACAAGTTAGTGACAACTAAATATTATATAATAAAAAAGTGCAAAAACAAAAATAAATATCAAACAAACGCCATCCCGGCAACGGGGCCAAAACTTGATCGACTGTTTAATGTCACAGCAATAATGTGCAAACGTAGACTATTGATGTAAGGATAGTAGACAGATATGAGTCTGTCGGATATTGATCCCATGAAGATGGTTGTCTTTTGTCTATCAATGTCAGTGCAATAAATAGATAGAAACGAGATAAATTGTGAGAGTAGTTGTCGAAGCAATAATTTGAAAATAATAAGATAAAATATGATAATGATAAATCGGGATCCCAACGTGAATATTCAACAGAATACTAAGTGCTCAAAAGTTATAAAAGGATAGGTGATTATCGATGTATTAAACTGCAATGAATATCTTACCAAGTTTAACTTCTATATTTAATCCAAGACTTAAACATACACATTAACCACACCTTTCGATGATGACAATGGAACACTAATAAGAACAAGTGGATTAAACTCCTTTAATTCTCAAGCAACTTCCGTTGTCATGCTTGTTAGCTTGAACTGTCGCTGCACTTTCCAATGTTAGTGACTGCAATAACACTTCCATGCTAAAAACATTCAAACCCAAAGATTAAATAGTAGAAGCAAGATTGAATAAAATTACATTTAACCCAGAAATCATGTGTACTTCCGTACAAGCATGAAATAGAAAGTAATCACCATCATTTAGAAAAGAAATATAAAATAAGCAAGTGGGGACTACGATTCTTAGACAATCTCGACTTGAATCTCTCAATTCCCTATTGTGTCACACTTAGGGCTCCTCGTCAGGAGCTGATCTGCGTCCCTTTCATGTTGGTACACCCGTAGGAGACTTAAGCCGCCATAGTCGAAAAGCTTTAAAAGATAGGTTGAAGTATATAATACCCCACAAAAAGCTTTTCTTCTTTTCCTTTTCATGTGAATATTAATATTTATCCAAATAGCATAGGTGTCCTTTCATCAGAATCATGCTGCCTCTGTACGTATAAGTTGGTTGTACTAGACTGGATAGCTCACACATTTTTGTTCTTATCTAGATAGCTGTCAGGTGTGGTGATAATTCTGGGTGCAATCTGAAAATACTCATGCAGCGACATAAGTATCAAAGCATGACAAAATTAAGGATAAATAGGCTAAGATCCACTGAGTTAGAAACGGTAATTTACTAAATGAAAATGCTAAAATATATTCTAAAGATAACTAAATGGGGACAAATCTATGTAAAACTTATTTTCTAACAATTTGTTAGTATTGACTAATAGAAATGTTACCAACCTACGTGAGTTGACTCTCGAATTAACATTCTTGTGTTAGCAAAATGTAATAATTTTATTGAATGTGTTTGTGAAAGATTCAAATGGTTACTCATTCCTTGGTGTACAAGCTCAATATCTGGAGTAGATGAAATGATAGAAATAGAGGTGACTGTTGAAGTGTGATTGTGATGTGAGAATCGAATGGAGAATAATAATATGAAATTATATGTGTTTTGCCTCATATAAGGCATGTAAATGCAAACCGAGATTGGTGAAAGACCCCGGCCGTGCGAGGGAGCACAAATGTGTTCAAATTAACGAGAATTTAAGGAGGTAGGTTGGTATAAATGAAATATAGGCTCTTCGAAAAGATGAAAGGATCAAAAGCTAGCATAAGGAAGGGTCCATGAACTGGCTATGCAAAGTATGTGCGTACTGATTATGTAAAGTTCTATGCATGAACTATTTATACAAAGTATATACGTACTAATTATGTAAAGTTCTATGTATGAAGTGTGTATGCAAAGTATGTGCATACTGATTATGTAAAGTTCTATGTATGAACTATCTATTCAAAGTATATGCGTATTGATTATGTAAAGTTTTATGTGTGAACTGTCTGTGGAAAGTGTATGCGTACTGATTATGTAAAGTTTTATGTATGAATTGTCTATGCAAAGTATGTGCATACTGATTATGTAAAGTTCTATATGTGAACTGTCTATACAAAGTGTGTGCGTACTAATCACGTAAAGTTATATGTGTGAAATGTCTATGCAAAGTATATACGTACTGATTATGTAAAGTACTATATGCGAACTAGCACAGAAACGTATGCAGGGAGTGATTTTGTGAAACATTTGTGCGTACTGATGTTACAATATACTTGTATGGAAACTCTATCTATATTGTAAAGCATGTACGAGTTGTATTTTAATGTATGTCTAAGCTATGCTAACATGTGAGTTGTATTTTATGAGCCATTCTTTTATTGAATATTTTTGTAACATGTACATATTGAGGCAACTCTCAATCTTGGCCAACTAGTAACTTGGTTTTGTTATACTTCGTTGTATCTTGTTTTTATTCGGGATAAGTTTTGTATAAGTTGATTGAATGTTGTACTTCACCAATTATCAAGTTCGCTTTGCAAATGGCATTTTGTTTTAACCGATTTATATATGCATTCGGTTGGAGTTAATAATTCTAAAGTTCGCAGTATCCTTTGAGAACTACTATCTCAACATTCTTTATGTCATATGTGTTTGCCATTAGTCTCTTCTCGCTACCTACCATTCTTAATATGGCTTAAGCAGTGAATTTGTTTTTTTTTATTTCATGTTAATCAGTTCTTCTAGTAACACCTCGGTTTTTCGATCGATCGATTAGACATTGGGGTGTTACAAAGATAATGAAACATATATGGCTCAATTGAATAGTGATTACATCAAAGGTGAAAAAATGAAACATATTTCACCAAAATTATTCTTCAATCGTGATATTAAGAAGAAAGATGATACAGAAGTTCAACAAATTCGTTCCAATTATAAATTGCTAGATCTTTTTACCAGGGCATTACCAACCATAATGTTTGAATGACTAGTATACAAGATTGGCATGTGTAAGCTTACAGATGTATTATGATGTTTCTATTAGGGGAGTCTAAAACACACTGCACTCTTTTCCTTTAATAAAGGTTTTGTCTCACTCAAATTTCCTAATAAAGGTTTCTAACAAGACAACTTGCAATAGGATATTGTGTACTCTTTTTCTTTCATTAGGCATTTATCTTATTGGGTTTTTCATAATAAGGTTTTAACGAGGCACATTTTCGTTGATGGATATCCAAGAGGGAGTATTGTAAATTCATTGATAAATGGATGTCTATATAACTTCCAAAACCTCCAAGGGTTTATTCTCTTGTAACCCCTAAAAAATCTATATGGTACATTAATTCTCTTATTTATGTTTTTGTAACCTATGGTGATTGAGACCCTAAAAAATAGTGTGCATGTATAAGCTTTTTCTATCCTAAGTGAAAATTGAATTATCTTTTCATTTTTCTCAACACTTTTTATTTATTCTTATTATAATTCTCTTAGCTTTTAAGGTAAACTACCTAGTTGGTCACCCAACTTTTAAGGCATTTTCATTTTGAGAAATCCTTACAATTTGGTCACCCAACTTTAGGACACTTTTATTTTAGTCTTTCAAGTGTTAAATCTTTAACGACGATTAATTGTACACGCCACATCATGTTTATACTTTCATTTTAGTCACCCAAATTTTAGGTTGCTTTCATTTTGGTCACCTAAAAAATATTTGTTAAAAGTATTGATTCGGGTAAAAAAAATGATTAAAGTGAAAAAGTGGTAGAAACTAAAACAATACACAAAATTTGCTTTTACCCCAATTAATGCTTTAAAATGATATTTTTTTGAGTGACCAAAATGAAAGTGACATAAAAGTCGGGTGACCAAAATGAAAGTGCAAACATAATGTGAAATGTATAGTTAACTGACATTAAAGATTTAATACTTGAGTGACTGAAATAAAAGTGCCTAAAAATTAGATGACCAATAAAATAGTTTACCCTAGTTTTTATGATAATTAAGCGAATAAAGTGAACTTTTACCAAGTGGATGAAGTGAAAAAAAAAGAAGATAACTTCTTGAATATGTTATAAATGATGGAAATAAAATAAATTACGTTGGTGAAATTTCACTAGAGAAAATCCCCAATTAAAGGACAAAAAAACAAAAGTGTTATGAATATCTTATTAAGTGGATGTCCATCATGATCAAGATAAAGTTTTAATGTACTTTAAATTCTAATAATTATTAGAATTAGATTTCTACTTCTTTTATACTTCTTATACTTATAAATAGAGACACCGATGAAGCATTGTAATCACCCATTTTGATCAATAAAGTACATTCTCTATTGCTTTCATATTTTCTTTGTTCTTTATTCTCTCCATCTCTCTTTATTTTATAACACGTTATCAGCACGATGATTCTCTATTTTTTCAAAATCTTTCAAAGTTATCCCACAAATTAAATTCCTTTTCACCTTAAACTTTCTCCCTTACAACTTCATCTTTAGGATGTTGAAAGATTCAATCTCAGAATGGATTGTGGTTTTTATTCCCGATCTTTGATTTATAATTGTACAAGCATGGGTAAAGAATAGATTTGTCAATGTGATAACGATGATGTTAAATATGTTCAGGTTATTTTACTATATTTTATTTATTATATCGTATTTATTATAATTGAAGACTAATCATGACAACATGAATAGATAGATTCTAATTTAAAATCCACGCATGTTTGCGATGGTGATTATGAAATAAAGAATCTATTGGGACGTTTATAAGTTCGTCGTAGTAAATCTATTGCATTCTACGAAGTGAATGTAAATATAAAGAAAATAAAATATATACTTATGGACCACTAAAAGTGGGAACATGGTAATAAAATAAGATAACAATGAAAGTTCTCAAGATAACTTTTCAAAGGTTAAAAGATAACTTATGTTATCTGTAACGCCCAAAAATTTCTAATTTTGTTATTGTGAAAATATGACACAAATATCTGTCTGCTTCAGTGGTTAAGTGTTTTGGGTGTGTGTATGAGGTCCCAAGTTCAAGCTTTGACTTGGGCAAATTTTGGTATTTTTTATGAATAAAGCCTTATCTCTGGTTAGTAGGCTTATAGTTAAAAGTTGGTAAAAATATATCAGAATGGGCTTGTTGGTCTGGTGGCTAAGGTGTGTGTTGGTGGATGGGAGGCCTGGAGTTCAAGTCCTTGTGCGAGCAAGGGAATTATTTTTTGTTGCTTGGCCATGTGGCGTGGTGGAGTCCTAGTAAAATTGAAATTTCGAGTAGTGGAGTTGTTGTGGGAAGTTAGGGAGAGAATTAAGGAGATGAGTTGCCAGATTTTTAGGCATTATCTTTTTGTTTAGTTTTTTTTTTTCAAATTTCGGACTCTTTTCCACCTTTCTGATGTTTTCTCTCTTCTCCCCCACTCTCAATTTTTGGTTTTCCTCTTTTTCTAAATAATAAATCATTGCTGCTGAATTTCCTTTGAATTCCCCTTCTGTTTTCGTTGTCTTTCTTCATCTTTTCCCCTTTGTGCAAGCGTGCAATTGTGTTGTACGGTAAGTTTCCATTTTATTAAATTCGAATGTTACTATGGATAATGGATTAATGGGTGTTTTGTTAACTATTTAGGAGTTGACCGTGAGGCTGGAATTAACATTCGTCGATTTGACTCGAAGTGGTGATCATTTGGTAAGCGTATAGGGTATGCGTTTTCTTGTGTTATTTGGGCAAGTGGTTTTGGCTTTGAATTTGTTCTTAACTTTGTTGAACTCTTCATTAATGAGGAATGGTTATTTTTACAGCAGCGGATCATTTCAGTTGCTATCTCCCTCGTGTTGAGTAGTGGTGGAATTGTGAGAAGTTAGAAGGTTTTTGGTGATCTCGGGATTACGTAAGCGGCGAAAACGATACAGGTGTGTACCCAAAATGTAGAAAATGAGATTCGGTGAAAAGATGAAATTGCTTACTGTAGAGAAATAAGAGAAATAAGAGAAAATGATGCGAAAAATTGTAGAGAAAGGAAATAAGAGTGTTATAAACTTGGAAATCAACATTCTGCACTAAAATAGTTTTGGATAGCAGCAATAGTCCAACTTTGAAAAATCATCAAAAATAGTGGAAATTAAGTTAGAGGTTGAATAAAATACGAAATTAAAGTTTATTGAGTCTAGTTTTTCATGGAAGAAACATTGTAAGTTATGAGATATAATGAATTTTGTGAGATAAGGTTAGAATGGGTTCAGGTTCCCCTGTTCTGACTTTGGAAAAATCATCGAAAATTGTAAAAAAATAATTATGGGATTAAATTTATATGTTTAAATCCTTAACAAGTCTATTTTTAAGAGAAAAAAATAGAAACATCATCCGAATTTCATACTAAGAGATAAATAGTTTTTTGTAAGGAGAGGTTGAAGATGTCAAACAGCAGAATAGAGATAATTTTGAAGATTTTACTATACTTATTTGATAAACTATAAAATCCGAAAATTTTATGGTAGAAAGGTATTTGAGTCTAGTTTCGAAAACATCAAGCGAATCTTAATTTGGAATTCTGTAGCTCAAGATATAAATAATTTAGTGACAATGACTCAAGTAGACAACTTTGAATGAACATATAAGTAAATAGTGAAAACATATATGAATATTTAGCTAGCATGGGTTACATTAAAAATGGATCACATGGCCAAGGCCAATTTGGGCCGAGTGGGCCATACGGGCACACACGAGCATGTGGGCCCATTTTTACTAGAATATTTTTAAGGTTGCACGGGTCGCCCAAGTCGACTGTGAACCTAATGTAAGGTCGGTAAGCGCTACTTAAACCTCTGAATGTGTGAAATTGACTGAATGATATCTGTAATGAGCATGTTAATATCTGAACCAAATATATATACTGAAATTGCATAATAGCATATCATCCATTGTATGTTGCATTGCATTGGGTTGGGGTTGTTATTCGAGGGAAGTGTACTGAAAGACTTTAAGCCTTATTTACTGGCAGCTCAACTGCAAACTACTGTTTTGTGCCGCATTCGGTACTACTTGGAGTGTAGGGATGGGTGGGTTGATTATATCCCCACATTGGAGTGCAGGGTTGGACGGAGATGGTGTGTAGAGGCTGGATGGGTAGGATTTTGCTACTGCATAACTGTTACTGCTACTAATACTATGATGGGCTAAGGCCCTACTACGTTTTTGACACTGTACTGAGATGGGCTAAGGCCCAAACTGTCACTGGTACTGAAAAAGGCTTAAGCCCAAGACTGTTCAACTATGCACTGTGAATACTGATTGTTTGTTTGTTTCTACGGGATTACACACTGAGTTTACGTAAACCCATCCTTTTTGTTTAATGTGCACAGGTAATCCCTAGACTTAGATGGATCGGTGCGACGGAAGACTCAGTGGTGAACACAGTAATATTTGGACTTCATGGTTTTAAATTTACGATTTATGATTTGATTATTATTGATTATTTGGGTTGTAATTTATGGACTCTCTGGACTTTGGTTTTAAATTTTGGGTTTTTATTTATTTATTTTACTTTATGGATTTATACTTACTGGTCGTAGGAAATTCAATTTTCAAAAAGTTAAAGTATTTTCTAAACGCATGATCACTTAGACTATTTTATTAAAGCTTCCGCAATGAGGGATGTTTCATAACACATGTTTTAAATGAATAAAGACGTCTTCCTAAGTTTTAATAAAAGTTTACTAAAGATAATAACATGGAATGTTTTCAACGTAACAACGAGGTTTCAAAAACACTATCGTGTGACATTGCCAGATACGGCCATAACGTCTAGGCTGGGTTTGGGGTGTTACATTATCAATGTGATATGAAAGATTATTGGCCACATATGTGGCGTATGCCTAAATATTTTGTTTCTGTTGATATTCTTTGAGGAATGATATGAAAATGTAGTAATGAATTCTATTATTACAGATAGAAAATATTTATCTTATTTGGTACTGAAACAAACAAATATTATTCCAATATTTGATAGTACAAAATTAGTTGAAAGCTCCGGAAGAGCTAATATATCACTATTTAAAAACACAAAATTTATGATGGTTAATGCATTACTTTTAAAAGATATTTGTAATGGATCTCATATTGAGATTGTGAATGAGGAAAATATTATATTTTATATAAATAAAAAAGGATTGAGTTATTAATTTATATTTATTTTATAATATTTGTGATCTTCTTTTGTCATCATCCTCATTAAAGGGTTGAAAGTAAAATATTTGACTGTGAAAGATTTACTTATGAGTAATAGAATATGATAATTCTATCTAAAGCTTATTATGGTTGGACGCACCTAAAGTTGCAAGTTTTTTAAAAACTGTGAATATAACTCTACAGTATTCAGAATAAGTTCTCAGTTAAAATTACGTGGTAAAAAATTATTGAAGAGAACTTGCAAGAGAGAAAACTTATGTATGAAAAGTCATTGGTTATGTACCTATTGTACACCTGGAAAATATGATCCACTATCAAAGTTTGATATTAATAGATTTTTGGGCATTTGAAGATTTTGGCATATTCTCTAAAGCAAATACTGCATATAATTATTTAGAAATTATCTTTATTGACTTAGTGACATTATAGACTTCACATTGATTTAGATATTTCCAGTAGTAAATGCCACAATAGTACTTATATGTGGATACAAATTAAAAGGAATGATAATAAAATTATCAATTTGTTACAATTTAGTACAATTGAAACACATGTTAAAGTAAACCAGACGTTTACTAATACAAATGCATTTACTACTTGGCGTGACCAGTTAGACCATCTTGGATCATATATGATGCGAAAATTAATTAAGAATTCATATGGACATTCATTAAAGAACCAGAGGATTCATTAATTTAAAAAATTCTCATTTGTTGCTTGTTCTCAATGAAAATTGATTCTTAGAAACTCACTAGCTAAAGTTGAGATTTAATGTCTTACATTTCTGAAATGAATATGGGTCTATTCATCCACCATGTGGATGGTTTTGATATTTTATGATTTTGGTAGCTGCATTTACAAAATAATCACATGCGTTATCAACTTGTAACTTGTCGTTTCCGAGATTGCTTGTTTAAATGATTAATTTCAGATTATGCAATTAAAACAATTCATCTTGCTAATGTTAGTGAGTTTACATCCCAAGTTTTCAATGATTATTGTATGTCAATTGGGATAAAAGTTGAACATCCTGTAGCTCATGTTCACACACAAAATGATTTAGCTGAATTGTTTATCAAATGGCTCCAACTAATAGCTAAATCATTACTTATGAGAATAAAGTTTTCTATTTCAGCATGAGATTGTATTGATTTACGTATTATACGCATCAAGCTAATAAATTATAAATACTCCCCATTACAATTGAGTTTTGGTTAAAAACCAAATATTTCCCATCTTACAATTTTTGGATGTGCGGTATATGTTCCAACTGCTCCACCACAATGCACAAAGATGGGTCATCATAAGAGATTGAGAATCTATATTTATATGAGTCTTCTTATAATATTTTTGAGCTATTAATTCAATATTTGGTTATGACATGAGTTGTCAGTTTTCCCAACATTAGGGGAGAGAATAAAAAGCTGGATTAATAAAGTATTTGAAATGAATTATCAATGTCTAAGATCCTCGTACAAAGCAATGTGAACCAGAAGTTCAACAGACGATTCATTTTACAAATCAACTGCCAGATTCATTAAATCTCACATACCAGCTGAAAATGCTCCAATACGAATTGATGTCCTAATAGGTCAAACTGTTAGTGTAAAAGAAAGTAATCCATGCTTGAAGCGTGGAAGACCGGTCGGTTCCAAAGATAAAAATCCTTGTAAAAGTAAAGGAGGAAACATTCAAGATGGTCATATAGTGGAGGCGGGGGTTCCAGAAGAAACTCAAGACATAACTAATAAGTAGAACTCTAAAAGAGATTCAGGTACCTAAAACTGAATTTTAAAATAATGAAAATAAGAGATCTTGATAAGTTATGTCAATTCGAGAAAATGTGAAACCGAATAATAAAAGTGGTCGACAATGATTTTGCATGCAATATTATTATTGAAATAATGAAATAAAAGGAGGATCTTGAATACATTTATTGAGAAATATAGATATGGAATAAATTGATCAAAATAAAAAAGATGCAACTCAAGTAAAATTAAATTCGTTTTGTTTTTGGACCAGTAGTCCAAATATCTAAAGGTATAAAGTCAGTGAGGGTGCAAATGAAGTAGTTTTGCAAAAGCGGAATAAAAATATGAAGTTTTTCGCTAAGTAAAGGTATTGATTATGAAAAGATATAATATTCTTTTGTGGTAGGTGTAATAACCTTTAGATATATTATTAAATTGACAATTCATAAAAGATTTAACTTGCATCTAATAGTTGTTGTTACAACCTTTATAAATCACTATATAGTAAATCACTATATAGTAAAGTTTATATGAAGGATTTAGAATGCTAGAAGCATATTGAAATTCTCGAGAATTATTCATTTATATGAATTGAAATAATTGAACATATGTGGTAAATTTGACTTAGTCAATAATAGTTGAAAGAGGATTATAAAATGATCCAAAATACCTATTTGTATTTTTATAGAATGGTCATGTTTAAAGTTTGCTATGATTATTGTTGAAACTCTTGAAGAGATCAAACTATATTTTCCCAAAATTTTCTCTCACTCATGAGTTTTAAAAGAATGTTAATACAAATGCTTATCAAATACATTCAAATAGTCATTTGAAAAACTAGTATTCAAGATTGAATACGTAGAACATGAGAAAATATGTGATGTTTTCATTAGGGGGAGTAAATACATGTTACACTCTTTTTCCCTTAATCGAGATTTTGTCCTATTGCGTTTTCCTAGTAAGATTTTTAATGAGGCAGCATATTATGCGCATTATAGATTGTGTACTCTTTTTCCTTCATTAGGTTTTTATCCTACAGGGTTTTTCCTAATAAGGTTTTAACGAGGCACATTATCTACCAATGAACATCTAAGGGGGAGTGTTATAAATATCTTATTAAGTGGACGTCCATCATGATCAAAATAAAGTTTTAATATACTTTAAATTCTAATAGTTATTAGAATTAAATTTTTACTTCTTTTATACTTCTTATGCCTATAAATAAAGACTCTGATGAAGCATTGTAATCACATCTTTTGATCAATAAAATATATTCTCAAATACTTTCATAATTTCTTTGTTATTTATTCTCTCTATCTCTCTTTATTTTATATATAATAAAAAGAAAATAAATTTGATTGCACTGGTACATATAATCCAAACAAATACCAACAATAGCATTAAACAACAAAGTGCCCTAAACGTGCCTTGTAAGAGGTACGTTTGAAATCTAACAGGGTGGTGAATCACAAAAGCTGGAAAAAAGTAAAAACCTGGTTTCTAGGAGAACCATTTTTTCTCTTTTTCATCTCATGACACTTGATCAAAATTGAAGTAAAAATTGTTTATGAGATTGACGGTTTTCTCCTTGCTTTTTAAAATTTAATACGTATATAATTAATAATCTGAAGTTTATTAAGAAAAAAAGAAAAGGGATTGGAAGTGGAATTCATTAGATATTGGTTGCTGCAAATGACAGGACATGTATTGTTTGTTTCCCAAGAAACAGTAAAAAATCATGACAGAAAGGTGCAGTTCAAAACTTTAATTTTTAAATATGTTACCACTAAAACACAAATTAATGTATTGTCTTATCAACATCTTAACATAAAGTGTGAAATAAGATATCCATGGTCAAAATTGAGTGTGAAGGATGAGAGCAGCATCCCACTGATTTGGTTGCCATCTCTAACCATAGTGGTCATTTTAGTAGTTGAAACCATTTAACTTTTTTGGTTCTAAAACATAACTAGTTTGTTTTGTTGTGTAAATAGGTAAGGCTACTCCACATCTAACCAACCATTTATAATTTGGTTTGATAGTTTTAAATACAACGTGAAGATATGATACATGGATTATTATTCTAAGGTGCATTCAACTAAGAAAACATTTGACAAATTCCTAATATGTTTAGAATCGATTACCATCATATTTTAAGTTATTAAAACAAGGGGTTTTTGTTAGCACCCACGGCCCGTTGTCATTTTATAACAGGTTAAAAACACCTATTCCAACACTTATTCTCAATTTCCATGTTAGGTAAATTCCTCCTTTTAAAACATTTCAACTAATTAACAATGAAAATTAACATTTTTTATCCATTATACATCATTATTAATATAATAATAAATTTAAAAAACCATCCCAAAAACGTGTAAAGTTTTTTAATCTAAAAATTTCAACCAAAAACATTCTATTAACATACAATTTATTTGAAACTAATTAATAATAACACATAAAAACATGTACAATGTTCAAATAAAAGATTAGATTGAATTGTGAGTAAAATGGAATTTAAACACATAAATATATCTCTTGAAGTAGATAGGAAAGAGTATTTGTATCCCTTAGTCTTTTCAAAGTAATTTAGTATAGTAATATATTTTTATTCACAAAAAAAAAAGAACACATAAATATATCACATTAAGAATACTAAATTAATGTACCCATGATAGATGTCGAAAAAGGAGCAAGCCCATTATTTAATAGGTAAAACACCTCTCTAGTTCTTCTCAATTTTGATATTGAACAAATTGATCCCTTTCAAACAAACAAAGTAATTTAATATTGGTCAATTTTGAAAGTAATTAATTATGAAAATTAATATTTTCATCAATTGTACATAATATTTATTGATATTATAACAAATTAAGCTCATAATGTTTATATATTATGTTTGGATTCTAAAATTTATCATAAAAAGCGTATAAAGTTCTTAAAATCTAAAAAGTAAAAAGAATATATAAAAATAATTTTAGCTTCAAAACATATAATAAATAAACATGATATGTATATCTTGAGGCTAAATTTGATATTATACCAATTAAAATTATATAAAGTGATTGATAAATTGTCCTTAGATGCTCACTTTTAATATTAACAAAGATTAAATTGCTTCATTTTTTTAAAGTGATTAATTTATTCAAAATCAAATTTAAGATTTAATTTATTTTTTATAATTAAATATTGATAATTAGGATATTATTAAGATTTGAATATTTTAATTACTATTTGTAATAAATTCTTAATTCTTGAATATTTATTTATGAGCCTACTTTAATTTAAGAAAGAATAAATTCATATTTGAATATTTATTATCCGAGTCCACGAATTTGAATATCTTATTCACTTTACTTCTTAGTTACTTAATTCAATATTCAGTAAATAGCATAATTAAAATCAAATAATAGTATTGTTAAATAAATCAGATAATATTAATAGAATTTAATGTAGATGACAAACATATTCGAATTTTATAATAGATTTGCTATTCATGGCCAACCCCTTTGACATACGAGCCCAATTCATATAACCAAATTTACGATTTTGCCTTTCCGAAACTCCCAACTTCCTTTATAAACAACGAACCTTGTTGCCCTTTCCATAGCACCCTCTTTTTGCAAACCCCCCCCCCCCCTCTCAAAAAATCCTTATACGCCCCATGGCAAAAGGCGGCAACAAGCTAATGAAGCTCAAATCAGTTCTGAAGAAGCTAAATTCATTCAACCACAAGCAAAGCCGTCCGGCGTCCAGCTCCGTAGTCGCCGCTTCCGACACCTACGAAGACGTGTCGTCGGACGTCAATCTTCAGCCCGTCTACGTGGGAAAATCCCGGAGACGGTACCTTATCAGCTCCGACATCGTCGAAAACCCTTTGTTCCGTGAACTCGCGGAGTGGTCGAGCGGCGAAAATGACTCCGACGCCGTCATCAACGTGTCGTGTGAGGTGGTGTTATTCGAACACTTGCTTTGGATGCTAGAAAATGCTGACCCTCATCAGCCCGGGTCTTTGGCGGAGCTTGTCGAGTTTTACGCTTGTTGATCATATGACAGTTCCCATGTGGTCGTTTGCATGGTTCACAACTTGTACATTATGTAAGGATATTTATTTATATAATAATGCATGTGATTAGGCGGTGTAGATTAAGAAACAAGAAATGATTGTAGAGAGATTTAACCGAGTTCACGCCGGCTAAACCAAAAGCCCTGTCGGAAATCATATTTGTGTATCATTGTTGTTCATTTTTGTTTTCTTTTTCTTATATAATAAGAATTGAAGTTCATTTTTCTTATTAATTTTAGAAATGTGTAGCATTTTTATATATGGCATCAATGAAGAAAAGGACGGCAAAAGAGATATGGAATCATTGTCATTCAATCTTTTTCTCAAACAATAAAGATTTGCCAAACAAAAAATATAATAAGTATGGTTTCAAAGTTTAAGTTGGTATCTGAGTTTCTTTTTAGTTTCAATTCACTATTTGAATTTAGTTTTAATATTTAATTTGATATCCAAATCAAATAGAATTTTAGTGAAAAAAAATATAAATACTTAATTAAGACAAAAAAGGAAATCAAGTATAAAAGGATTTACCAATGTCTTTCATAAATCCAGGCATGCTATCGGTCTTATAGAGAATGTCCAAGACTCACTAAATGAGATTGATGAATCCATAATGATTATTTAATTTAAGTATGGTGCATAATTGATTAGAGTATTAGTGAAGTAAGGTTGTGGGGTGCCCCAGACTTGCTTGGAAATTGCATAGGCAAATCAAAGCCCCAATATTCTTTATAAAATAATGCAACAGCAAGAAAGAGGTAGCTGCAGAAAAAAGAAAGTGTCCATATTCTGAGACAAGAAGCCGAAGCCAAGAAGTGGACAAAAAGACCTTTGTAATTAAAAATTAAAAAAGGTGATTAGTCTTGAAATTGAAATAATAATATGATCATGTTCAAAGTTCAAACTGCAAATGATTGGGTCGTTAGAGATGCCCTTTCTTTAAGAGTTAGGGCCAGGTGTTCTGTAACTGCTACCTTTGCTGCATTTTCTTGCTTTCATTTGACTTGCTCACAATTATCTTTCCATGATCGGTGGACGAGTGGCAGGGTTTACAAAAGAAATTCTAAATCCATCGGAATGCTAATCTTCCGACGATTTTTAAAATATAAAAAAAAATGAGATTATTTAAACCGAATTTTATTTTTATTTTTTTATAATGAAAAATATATATTTAAAATAATTGAAAATTCTATGTAAAATTTATCTTAATAAATACCAAAGTTGTTAATTGGTTTTTTATCTCGAAAATTAACTTTTAAAAGAATATTTATGAATTTTATTAAATAATATTAAAAATCATAAAATAAAATTTACTTTCTTAAAATAAGTCCAAAAATTATTATTGAAAGAAAAAGTGGACTCAAAGAAAATATTAAAATAATTTAATGAAATTAAAGCAATGTTACCATAAATGATGGTAGACATTGGTGAGTGGGAAACACGAAAAGAAAAGATTGCTAATTTAAGACGCGTTTAAGGATGTGTGATGTGGTTGCCAAGCTGCCTCGGCTCCAAGTTTTATCTCCCATCCTTTTTTTAATTTTACTTTTGAGGATAGAGTGATGACAAAATATTAAAAATATAAATGATAATACTTAATAATTGAAAGTGAAATTAAAAAAAAATCTTTTACCTTATTTTAATAAATTGTCTTATAATTTCAAAAGTCTCACCATAAATTTATAATTATTTCCTCCAAGGTCACTTGATGAGAGCTCTTAGAATCCCCAATCAGGATCTCAACAATTAACAGAAATAGAAGATAAAATGAAATCACTTAGAGCAATTATCTTCCAACACAAATTTCTTTAAGAATAGTTAGAAAAACAGAGGCAAATGGGTTTAAACAACAATAGAAATGACAAGTTCATTGAAGAGAGGTTCAAAGACAATCCCCCAAGAACAAGAAGATGAGATGGCTCATATATAATTGTGTCAACTTCTATCATACTTTTTGAAACCTAAAAGGTTTAATTTTAGTATTATATACTTTATTTTATTTTGAAATTTTTTATTGATTTTGATAATATCTTTTAATAATCTTATTATTGAAATATAAAAAAAATACACTTAATGAGATTTAAGTCCAAAATATCGTAATTATTAATGTTTTTATCATTTTAGCTAAAATTTCATTTAATTCTTATAAGCTTTTTTTCACGAAATTATCTCAAACAATCACTATAAAACCCAAAGAATCAATCTAGATGGCCCAAATTCAAGTGCACCCAATTGCATCACTACACTTGGTGCTTTAAGATAAGTAACGGGACTTGACAAATGTACGAGTAAAGTGAAAAAGATTTGTATGAAATGGTGATATTATCCATTTCTAATAGTTTAATGTTACGTCAGTAATTTTATTCTGAATTTTAATATTTTCATTTGGACTTAATTTTTTTAAAATAAAATGTTAAAATTTAAGATAAAAGTATTGATGTGACATTAAACTATTAAAAAAATAATCCTTGACATAGCCTTGTCGAATAAAGATGCTCCAGCCAACAAGCACAAGGTCCTGAAAAGTGATGATCATGAGTTCATGACAGATAGAAACATCTCAGCCAATCAAAAAAAAAAACACAAGGTCCTTCTTCTAGAGATTCACTAACTCAAGTATCTAAAAATTAAGCTCCAATACCTTTCCAAGTTATTCTTAATAAACCTACTGTTAATATATATCTAAACCCAATGCGAAACCAAAAAAATTAAACAATTTATAATTTTAATAACCTTTAATTGAACCAGTTAATGTTTGAAAATATTTTTTATATAATGCAATAATTTGGGTTAAAAGGAAAGAGATGATCCCACGTGAGAGGTGGTCGAGGAAATCAGATATGGAGTGATGGTAGGTGCATGTTAGACTGAGGAATTTTTGTCCCCATTTTTGCTTTTAATTTTGAAGATCTGACCTATATTTTCATGTCTCTCATATGCCCCCCACTCCCCACACCACCCACGCACATGCACCACAGCAACATTTATAATATTAAAGATAAAAATGAACCAAAATACCATAAAAAATCCAAAATTTTCTGTTAAAATAATAATTTTTTTCCTATTTTTAAACCCCCTTTTTTTTGGATTTCAAGTTTCCCCTTTTACCAGATCAGAGTGGTTTTGACTATTCCAGTTATTATTCCAGTGATTGAAGCAGCAGTAGCAGTTTTTAGCTTAGGTACAGTCCAATACAGACAATATTGGTGTAAATAATAAGTTGGAGATTATCCAAAAAGCATATAGCTAGGAGCAGTGGGAATGATATTTTTTGGTTCATTGAACCATATCTAGAGCTAGTTTTATTGGGTTTTGTCATATATTAAGTCGCACCTCACCCAAGAGAGGGTATGGGAATTGGCAACTCTAGTTTGTTCATGAATCTGGTATATATGTTGGTGTTCAAATAAATAAACACAAGATATTCAAAGATAAAAAGGAAAGATGGGAGTACCCATATTTCTTATGTATGAACATGATTCAAGACAAAAACAATACCTTCCAATTGCTGAAGCTGCACATGACATGACATGAATATATAAAAGGGAAGATAGTAGAACATAGTATATTGTAACAATATATGTCATGTGAATATATAATTGGGAGACCATGAAGAGGGGCCTAGAAACTGAGCCGAAATGGACAAATCACTGAACAAAACAAAAGCTTCAAATCCATTTATATGGATAACTCTTCATGCCTGTTTTGCAGTAAAAAAATCGTCCAATGTAGCTAAAGATCATATGAACTCCTCCACATATCCATATGGTTGCCATGTTGTTAAAAGTGATATATGGCTATGCTTCACTTAACTTAGGGGCCAATCCAAAGGCTTTAGTCCCCTTGGATTTTATGGATAAATTGCATTTCCAATCCCTCTTGAAGATTAATTCAGTTTAGATCTTTTTAGCATAAAATTTCTTGTTTTGGCCTCCAAACAAAAGATTCTTGGCCCCTGGTTAACTTATGGTGATAGTTCATGAATCCCTTATCAAGTCACCAATAAATCTTCACCTTCATATTTAGTGTTTTTTTTTTAGACATGCATGTATTAGCGTTTAGAGTTTTAGATTCAAGTTGTTTAAATTTTATAAAAATATTAAATTAATTCTTAGAATTATATTAATAATAAAATATACAAATTTTAAGTAAAAAAAGTAGCAAATTTATGAAACTATAGGTAAACAACTCTTAAACTAATTGTCCCTCATTCCATTTATGGGTTATGGACTGTTGGCTTCGTAAGGTCCTTAACTTCTACTAAATTTTATCACAGCCTTTTTGGGTGAATTTCTTTTAAAGATTAATTATATTTAAGAATAAATTGAATTATAGAAAAATATTTTTGATCGAGTAACTTCTATAAATAACTATAATTAAAATGTAAAAATCTTAAATACCTCATTGATATATTATTTTTATATCATATGCTTCTGAAATTATTGACATCCCTTTGAAGATTTTTTAAATTTATTATTTTTTCCATAATTAATGTTGGGAATCGACTCGATTAAGCAGCGAACAAGTAAAAATAGCTGAAGAAATTGAGAAATTAAACACACAAATTTAACGTGGAAGAACCCCTCCAAAGAGGATAAAAAATCACGGGTAAAGATAATTTTACTATAATGGCAAAAAAACGAAGAGTACAAAAGATGGAGATAAAAACTAAACCCCAAAAACCCGAAAACAAAGAACCCTCAAAACGTAAACACAAAATTCTCTAAATGTGTTATGAGTTCTAATCTCTAATGGGTGTATTTTCTAAGGTTGTAAAAGAGCCTATTTATAGGATAAATTCATAAGTCAAATAATAATAAAATAATCTAGACTAATCAGAGTTTGATTAAAACAAATAAACAAAGTTTAACTAAAAGATTATTTCTCAAATTTGACTGAAATAAGAGTCATACTCAACAAACCTCCACCTTGACTCGTATTTCCACAATGACATTTTTGCCAAAGCCCGCCACGGGCCTATCTTGAACTATGCAAGGAATTAATTGAGTCGAATCTGTGCCCAGAAACTAGAAGACTTCTAGCCTTCGACTTGTACATTGCCAAATTAAAACTAACTCGAGTCTAATTTTCACGAATATAGTGCCCTAACTTTTCAAAATCTGCATCTAAAATAGAACTTCTCTCCAACGAAACGGTCATATCTTTTTCCCTCCTATGACCAAGTTGCCTCCACTCCAAACGAGTTGAATTCGACTCCGTAACGGACGAGGGACGTCCGATTTCACCGGTCACTGTAGAACCTACCAAAATATAAAGACTTCCGGTTCTTTTACCTTTTAACAAAATGAGAGCTCCATGAGATACTTTAATGTCACTCGACTTGATGTTGATTCTGCATCCTTTCAAGTCTAAAATACTCAAGGAGATGAGATTCTTTTGTAAATCAGGTACATACCTGACATCTGAAAGTGTCCTAATCGTCCCATCGTATATCCTAATTTTAACAGTACCAATACCAATTACCTTACTAGATGAATCGTTTCCCAAGCGCACAACTCCACCTTCAACCAAACTGTATGTGGAGAACCATTCTCTATTGGGACACATGTGGAAAGAACATCCCAAATCTAGGATCTACTCGGACGTGAGCTTGGAGTTATCGCTTGTTGACACTAACAAGAAATCATCACCACTTTCATCGGCCAAATTAACACCAGCTACATCTTCCTCGTTACTCTTAGTAGCTCTTTTATTTCGCAGTTTATAACAATCTGCTTTGACGTGAACTAACTTTTTACAATAGCGACACCTTTTGTCTCGTTTCTTTGGTGTTACCAAAACGGAAGCTTGCTTATATGCCTTGCTATCCAAACCAAACTCATTGTCAAGTTTGTCTCTACTCAACAAATGACCCTTCACATCCTCGAACGAGAGTTTGTCTTTGCCATAAATCAGGGTCTCCTTTAATGACTTGTATGAAGGGGGTAAGGAGCACAATAATAGCATATTCTGATCTTCATCGTCAATATGAACCTTAACGTTCTTTAAATCATTTAAAAGAGTAATGAATTGACTGATGCGATCTCTAAGAAGCTCACCTTCGTTCATGCGAAACGTAAATAGATGTTGTTTCAACACTAAACAGTTAGCTAGAAACTTAGTCGCATAAATAGTTTCTAACCTTTTCAACAAGGCAGATGAGGTCTTTTCCATCAATACCTTCTGCAATACCGTATTCGTGAGGCACAACTGGATTGCAGACAAGGTCTTTTCATCAAGCTCTTCTCATTCTGTTTGATTTAGATTCTCAGGCTTTTTCCCAGCAACAACCTTTTTCAAGTCGATTTGAACTAGAATTGCCATCATCCGCTGCCACAGATTGAAATTTGTCTCACCATCGCACTTCTCAATTTCAAACCTTGTTGCTGCCATCTCTGAACGGGCTAATCTATGAAAGTTGAACTAACTCTAATACCACTTTTTGGGAATTGACCCGATTAAGCAGCGAACAAGTAAAAATAGCCGAAAAAATTGAGAAATTAAACACACAAATTTAACGTGGAAAACCCCCTCTAAAAAGGATAAAAAATCACGGGCAAAGATAATTTTACTATAATAGCAAAAGAATGAAGAGTACAAAAGATGGAGATAAAAATTAAACCCCGAAAATCCGAAATCAAAGAACCCTCAAACTTAAACACAAAATTCTCTAAATGTGTTATGAGTTCTACTATCTAATGGGTGTATTTTCTAAGGTTGTAAAGGAGTCTATTTATAGGCTAAATTCATAGGTCAAATAATAATAAAATAATCTAGACTAATCAGAGTTTGATTAAAACAAATAAACAGAGTTTAACTGAAAGATTATTTCTCAAATTTGATTGAAATATGAGTCATACTCAACAAATAAGATATACACCGTAAGCAACCTTGACTAATCCTCCCACCTGTGAATGCTTTCCAAAGAGATCAACGGCTAGTCATGAAATGTGGTCCAATCCTATGAGTGGGAATTGAACTCCTGCCTACACAATTAAATGATGAGGTCAACCACTAGTCCTAAATATGGTAGAAGCTGTCCAGCGATGGTCTTGGCCAATATAAAAATTTATGTAAAAAAGTTTAAAACTTTTATTTTTAAAAAAGTACAAATTGTTTAAACTGCCAAATAATGTTTTGACGAGGAAAAGAAGGGGTGAGCTTTTTTATATTTATAGTAAACTTAGTTTTGATAGGGAGTTGGGAGTTACACCAGAACTCACTCACTCCCTTTATGAATAAAATGTAGATATAGATACATAAATTAGGTAAAATTCCCAGCCTAAATATGTTGAAAGGAAATGCTTGTTTGATTGTTTGGATCTTTGTTGTTGCATACAAAAGCAAAATAAAATAATAATAATAAATGCTATCATTTTCAAGAGTGTGGGTTAAGCAATAATAGGTTTGGGGTTTGGGAGGTGCTAAACTTTAGCATTAAATAATATTCCAAGTGTAGGTGTGGTGAGTGAAGAAACATTGTATTTTTGCACCCAACAAATTCAAGTATGGCACTACAATCCAAAGCTTTCAAACCAAATAAGCGACATGGCATGTGATATTGTCCTCAATTCTAAAGTCCCACCAAGCAAAAACTATGCCTTCTTCTTCTATTCATCCCCTCTTTCCGACAAAAAAGAAAGAATAAAACAAAATAAATAAAATAACGAGTTGATGAGATTTTTGTCAAAGTACTGCTCATCAAGATTTCTGTTAAAACAGATGTCCAAAAAACGCCATGCATGTGGAAATTGAAATAAGAAAAGATGAGGACCACCTTGACCTGGATAATGGTATTTAGCATAAAATTTCGAGTTCAAGCTTTGTAAAAATTAGCTTGATTTTGTATTTTCTCAAGATCTAAAAGTTCGGGGAAATGAAAAAGTAGAGCAGTAAAAATATAACAGTGATGATTTTAGGAAATTAAAGTGCATGTGCTTTGTTCACCTTCTATGTCGGATCTAACTAAAGTCGAGGGACAGAGAAAATTTGGGAAATTAAGGCCATTTCATTAAGTTGGAGGACAATTTTTTGTCTTATTATGAAAAGAATCATCTTTGGGTTCATTACGTTGTAGTATTGATATCAAATGGTAATCTGATAGCTTGTCTCGATTTTACTGTATCCGACGTTTAACGTGGAACTTTTACGTTGAAAAATATGGGAGTGACATAATGTTTCCCTCTCAATTCAATTATTGAGCTATATATAAAAATAGAAACTACTAGTAGCTAGCTACTACTCTCTTTCTTTTTTCCTTTTTATGTTTCTTATAAAATATGGTACGTTGCTTTGAATTAGATTGAATTATTGGAGCTAAAGTAGTTATAATGGAGTCCACAAATCCGGCCGGAAGTTTAGGACAATGAGACCTTGGTTACAGATATGAGTAATGTTGAGACTTTGTAATATGGAGGGTTTAAGTTTAAGCCTTATTAGTCGATTGAGTCTTAGTTTAATTGGCATGGACATTGTTACCAATGTAGAAGGACGTGAGTTCGAGTGTGCTAAAGCGCATTATCCTCCTATTTATGTGTTAGGGAGGGGTTATGGATAGTTCTAGGCATTGCGACAAAAAAAATGATCAGAACTTATAATGAGATTGTTCAAAAAAAAAGTTTAAGTCTTATTGTGTGTAACTATGTGTGGGTTCTTTTTTAAATTAATTTTATTAGTTAACTCGTACTCAAGTATTAATACAAGCCTTTGGTGTATTCAATCCTCCAAAACATTGAAGTTTACTATTTTCAAATTTGAGTCAAGTATCGGTACCTACAACCCATGTATCGGTAATTGTGTTGTAGTTTACATACTAGGGGTCTTGAACATCGATTTAAAGTTGTTTTAAATTTGCATATGTTTGCATTTATGCATGATTGAAATATGATTGCATGTTCGGCAAATTATGTTTTGTTGTGTAATAAATGAACAGTTGAACAACCGAGTCATTCCGGTGACCAATATAACTTTTTGGATTTGATTGGACTCTTAGGTCGAATTTAGAGTATTACATAAGAAGCTTGTTAATTATGTTGACCGCACTAACGAAGGCATTGGACCAACATTTAAATTACCTAAATGCTTTAACAAGAAGTGTTAGCCCAAGTCCAACAATGTGTCTATGTTTGCACTTGACTACACCAATTTACTAAGAGAAGTGTTGTCGGAACATTTTCAAATATTTATAGTGTTCCAATAACTATAAATGAATGGGTGCAATTAATCAAAAGTTATATTATTTAATTTTTTAAAAAGGAATTATAACTATTTAAATATTATTATTTAAATAGTTATAATATTAAATTAATAATTATGTGTTTATTTTTAAAGACGTTGTTATTCAGAAAGACACCTATTGAAAGATGTCTATATGAAGAGACATGAAAATTCCTATGAATAGGAATGAGATTTCATTTGGAAAGTACACCAACAAATTCTAATATTATTTCTTTCCTTCATTTATTCTCTAATATTATTAAATTATTCTATAAAGTATCAATGCAGAAATTCTTTGTAGAAATTGAGTTTCTTGTTATACATTGCTCAATGCGTAGTGGACTATTCTCGTCAGAGAAAAACGCAAATAGTCATTGGCTTCATTGTATCCTCGAGGTTAATTTACTTGGAACTCATTTGCACACTGAAGATAGGTGGGGGCGAATATAACCTTAAAGATAGTGGCTTGATACATACCTTGGAGCCTTGTCCTATTTCTTCTTTTTTTGTTCAAGTTTCATTCGTGTGTTCGAGATTTTCCTCACCGAAGATTTGGACTAACAAGTGTGAGGTTAAGTCAAATGATGCTTGATGTTATTTGATGCTAACACTGAATAAAAACTTCAATTCTCTTCCCCTTCCCGTAATTTGCACCTCCTTTATGCAACCACTAAATTGTGTTTATACTAGCTTGTAAATATTGTTAAAAGCAACAACAGCTTCTAATTTTGACTTTAGTAAATATATCAATGATGTCAAGTATAAGCAACATGTGTAAGTCCCTATAAATCAGTGTATACTAATTCATAAGGTTGATAGTAAGTTGTATGTGAGGGTGAAAAGGAAAGTTGATGACTCTTACCCATTTGATTATCAACAAATGCTATATTACTCATGGTACTGGGAAGCTTCACATTACAAGTTCGCAACATTTAAAACAAAGAATCAACGATTGCATGACCCAGTCATCTATGCCATAGCTCATACAAATTATCATTACTAGTAGTGTAAAACATTAAAGGACTATTATTAGTACTAAAAATTTTACCACATGCGTATACGTGTGAAAATAATGTATTTAGAATACAAATTTGTATTTTAAAGTAACATAAATAAATAACGAAATGTATGATTTGAAACTAATTAATAATAACACATTAAATATGTACGATATTAAAATAAAAATATTAGATTAAATTCTAAGTAAAACGAAATTCAAACACATGAATACATTAGATTAAGATTACTAAATGAATACAATTATTTATCATGGTGTTTTTATTAATCCTAAGCTGGTGTCGAGTTAATTTGTGAGACCATCTCAATCAACAACATTATTAATATAAGTATACACACTACACCAAAACAGGCTTTTAGCGGCGTTTTTTTAGGCCTTTAGCGGCGTTTTTTAGCGCCGCTAAAAGCGCCGCAAAAAATGCCGCTATTGACAACGTCGCTAACTTTTGCGGCGTTTATGAGAAAAAACGCCGCTATAGAACATAACCTTTAGCGGCGCTTCACCCACAAACGCCGCTAAAGATCATGACCTTTAGCGGCGCTTTATCACAAACGCCGCTATAGATCATGACCTTTAGCGACGCTTTACCCATAAACGCCGCTAAAGATCATGACTTTTAGCGGCGCTTTTATCACAAACGCCGCGAAAGAACATGACCTTTAGCGGCGCTTTTACTCACAAACGCCGCTAAAGACCATTACCTTTAGCGGTGCTTTTATCACAAACGCCGCTAAAAACCATTACCTTTAGCGGCGCTTTTATCACAAATGCCACTAGCATTTAAAAACATTTAAAAATATTAAATATTAAAAATCAAACATTATTAATATAAAAAATTAATTAGTATTGAATAATAAATTAATAATTTTTAGTCAAAATATTAAAAAATCATGTTAATATTTAAATAACAAAATTACAAGTTCAAATAGTGCAACTAATTGATTGCAAAAAAAATGCACAAGTTCAACATGTGCAGTAATAAACTTGAAAATTTATAGACTAAAATGGAAATTAAAAAACCCTTTGAAATTACACTAAAATAGGTTTACTACATTCACTGTTTACTACATGGGTTTATTGCTTCTATAAACTCCAATTGTTTATGTGAAACAGGGGTGTTTATATATTACAAAAAGCATGAAAAAATAGGAGTCCATCTCTACACCTCGAAACCAGGGCAAATGCATACCCCAACATTACCCTCGTATTCAACATCCATCTCCAGCTGCTTCAGTGTTCGGCAAGCCAAAAGGAGTCCAACACAATAAGCTGTGTTCAAAATGTCATTAAATAAGATAATATCCTCAAATAGAAGAAAAAGATCATCTTAACATCTAGAAAAGTAAATCCCACCTGCTGCATAATTTGTAAGGCCAACTTCAAGTCCATAGCGAAGCTCATGTCCGTAAGCTGTTGCAAGAACTATATCACCAGAAATACATGAACATACCCGTATCCAATACATATAAACAAGTCCGAGTATCATAGAACCACAACAAGTGCTAAGTGTAACAACTCGATGATTGCAATTACTTTTTTCTATCTTATAACATCATCCTAAAGCAAGATTAATTGGGGAAACATCTCCATTCTTAAATCCTAATATCAATTCCAATCCCAGGCTTGTATTAAAACGCATTGCGGGGTACAAACAAGTGCATTTCATTCAAGTAATTATCTAATCACAATGCACAAATTCTCAATGAATATCAAAGACTTAAACCAAATAAAAGGTCCCAAACTTGGTCTATTATGTTATTAACATCATAAAAAATCATCAATTACATCCTAATAACAATTTCAACTCCAAAATTGACTAAAGAAGCTTTGCAGGATATGAAAACACAAGTGCATTTCCATTCAAGTAAATTGTTGTGTTGTAATCACAAAGTTCAAATGAAAACCATGACTTGAACCCATAAAAATTTCAACTTAGTCTATTGTATTCATTAACATCAACATAAAAACATCAATTACTTCCTAATAACAATTCCAACCCCAAAGTTCAATTAAAAAGCATTGCAGGATACACAAATGCAAATACATTTCCATTCAAGTAATAATAGTGTTTTAATCACAAAGCTCCAAATGAAAACCATGACTTAAACCCATTATAGATTACAAACTTAGTCCATATGCTCATTAACATGAACATTAAAAAAAAAATTCTAAAATAAATAACAGGGAAGTTCCTCCTTAAAATGCAAAGATTAAATAGTCACTTATATCCAATTTATAAAACATTATGACATAGCAGAGGTAAAGAGCAACCTGTAACCAAGAAAATAAATTACATTTCCTCTACGGTCTATAGAGAACTGACAATCGAATAACCAAAAGTAATAGACATAATATAAATTATTAACTTGAGAACAGCTGATCTTTTCTCTTCCAGAAACCTGCACAACTCGACCTTTAACCCTACAACCTGCATGTGAATGTTTATAATAAATTAAAGAGTAAAACATCACAAAAGAGGCCAACAAAATTCTCATGCATGAACTTAAGGCAAGCAACTATACATTTTGAGTAAGATGTAGCCTATTATCTATTCAACTTGCCAAACATTAGTTTGGCCTGTAATGAAATATTGTATTCATCAAAAGGAAAAATTATATACTACCTGCTGTTGAAGATCTGGAACGAAATTCGACTTAGCATCTTTTGTCAGACAAAGAAGATTTTCATCCGCATTTTAAAAAACGCCGCTAAATTCCCGAAAGCTCAGAAAACGGCGTCGTTCGGCTTAGGTTTTTTGCGGCGCTTTCTCAAAAACGCCACTAAATCCCTGAAAGCTCAGAAAACGGCGTCGTTGGGCTTAGGTTTTTTTGCGGCGCTTTCTCAAAAACGCCGCTAAATCCCTGAACATTAGCGGCGCTTTCTTAAAAACGCCGCTAAATCTTGGAAAGCTCGGTAAACGGCATCGTTGGGCTTAGGTTTTTTACGACGCTTTCTGGAAAACGCCGCTAATTCTTATTTTCAGCGGCGTTTTCCATAAAGCGCCGCTAATGATGGACCTTTAGCGGCGTTTTTTATCCAAACGCCGCTAAAAGTCTGTTTTGGTGTAGTGACAATTGATGGAGTTAATAAAGTGTGCATAATCAAATTAAAATATTAAAATATTAAAATGAAGTTTTGGTTGAATGACAAATTTAAGGTTTTGCTAACCCTATTGGCATGGGTTCAAATCCCATCATATGCATAATCTTATTGTTTTTTAAAATAAAAAGACTAAAGCACCCTCAAATAATATAATTTATTTAAAATGCGAAGGGGTATTAAAGTAATTCTCCTAATTGTGTTGGGACCCACTCAATAAATAACGAAGGTTCTATGACTGCAAGAATTTGACTATCCGTTGGAAGTTAATAATCTATACCAGAACCATATTTGTAAAGGTCATCTATCTCCATCCCTCAAAGCAACACTATACTTTTACGTTCACCCGATCAAGTAATAATGGGCATGAAATTTTAAAAAAACGCCATTATCCCTGGCAAATTTAGAAATTGAAACAAGACTTTTCATAATATGATTAACATGTAACAAATTATTTAACAAAAATAGTCTAGATTGTTGGTGTTTTGAGACTAAGAAAGAAAGCAAAACGAAAACATTGAACCAACAAGATGAACTGATTTTCAACACTCTTCAAATTTCACTTCAAAAGGTTACAATATATATCTTTTGTTTTCCAAACAACTCAACTAATCCAACTACATCTTGAAAATAGGAAAACTTAACTTGTACACAAATTGATTATATAATCAACACCTAAACACACAAATCATTACCTACTTAGTTTGTTTCTAACTAAGTGTCTTAACATAAGAACTAAACAAAAGATTAAACCAAAACATTGGTTTTTTGCTCTAAGAAGACATCTAGCACTTCATTTCTCAATTCGCTTTATCACCAGGCAATCACTTAGATAGTTAGCCAATGTGCTTAGACAATCTGCCAAGCTTGCTGTATAAGAACTCTCCTTATGTTAGTTTGCATATTGACAATCTGCCATTTATGTTGTTCGCCATGTTTGTTCACCACGTGGCTTACAACTTGAACTGTCTACCATATGTCGTCCGCCATATGTACTTGCAAATTGGACTTTCACCATTTATGTTGTTCGCCAATGCATGGTTGGTCATCTCACAACACTCCTCCTTAGCCTCCATGCTATGAAATCCAATATCATATCTCAACTTCTCAAACTTCATCTTTCCAAGAGGCTTTGTCAGAATATCTACTAATTGATCTTGTGAACTACAATGAACCAGTGTTACCTCCTTTGTTTGCTCCACTTCTCTCACAAAGTGATACTTAATCTTGAAGTGTTTCATTTTCCCATGGAATAATGGATTTTTTGCAATTGCAACAACAGACTGATTGTCACACTTGATATTTGTTGCTTCATCTTGGTTTATGTTTAAGTCATTCAACAGCTTTCTTAGCCAAATGGCCTAGTTCACAGCTGCAGCGCCTGCAACATACTCTGCTTCAGCTGTGGATTGTGCTATTGATTGTTGCTTCCTTCAGCTCCAGCAAAAAAAAACTTGACCCTAGAGTGAAGTAGTAACCATTAGGTACTCTTCATGTCCTCAATAGATCCCACCCAATCACTATTTGAGTAGCCAAGTAGCTTAAGTTTTTTAGACTTCATAAACTTCACTCCATAGCTCAATGTTCCTTTTACATATCTCAAAACTCTTTTGGTGGCTTTGTAATGGATTATATTATTGCAATGCATGTACCTCGACAACAAACTTATAGCAAACATTATATCTGGCTTGGGTGCAATCAAGTAAAGTGGGCATTCAACCAAGCTTCTATAGCTTATCTCATCCACTCTTTCAATATTTTCATTGCTGACGAGCTTTTCACCTTAAGCAATTAGAGTATTGGCAGGCTTGAAATTTTCCATGCCATATCTTCTCAAAATTTTCATGGCGAAGCCTTTTGGCTTATAAAAATTAAGGGTTAGGAATATGCGCTACAAGTATGGTACATTTATTCTTGTCACTAACCCATTTTATTTTACACCATCATCATAATACGTACCAGTTTATTTTACACCAGCACCACAGCACACACAATCATTCCTTGCACCAATACAATCATCACCAGTTTATTTTACACAAGCACCACAACACGCGCAATCATTCCTTCCACCGGCACCTTCTTTAGGGATATATTTCGCACGATCGCCACTTTTCACATCGTATTGCACGCCCCATACGCCATCACCCCATGCGACACAATATTAACCCGCCGACAGTGTTGTAAACACCCCTAACATCTTTGTTCTTCAAAGTTGGGTCGTCCCCGCAAATGTCAACTCAGCTAAGGGAATGCACTATGGGCGGCTAGGACACGATTGCAGTCATCCATGGAGGAAGGAGATGAGGTCAGCAATCAACCCCGATGTGCTCATGAAGACGAAGCCGAAGTCCCAGTGGAGCTGCCACCCCAAGCAGTGAGATGGAACCTTAGACGTACCCTGTTGGAAAAGCAGGTTTGGCAAAAGCAGCAGAAAATAAATTTAGGGAAAAACCAAAGTTTTATTTTTTTTAAATATCTTGGTTGTGATATCTAAATTAATAAACACTTAATCAAAATTGTACTTTTTCGATTTGTCTAGGATGAGCACTTCAACCGAGTAGTCTTCTCCATTATCCCCAAGCTCACGTCTGCCAAATATGGGCTCACTTCGAATCAGAAAATTTTTCACAAAAATTATCAGTACAATTTCTCTAAACTTTTAGGTCAAGTTGTAAATTCGAAAAATATCTCTACAAATTTTCTAGAATAATCTCTTTAAAGAATTTAATTTTCTAAAATAATCTCTTTAGATAATTTTCTCTCTACAACTTTCTTTTGAATTCAAGTGTTTGTAAATAATAACCCAAGTCTCTCTTTATATAAGGAGAATTTAGAGAGTTCTATGATTAAACTTAATCACTTTAATATTAAATTAATATAATATTTATTAGATTAAATTTAATATTAAATCTTATTAAAATAATAGAATATTTATCTACAAGATAAACATTAAATTTAATTTAATATTAAGATAATCACTTTAATATTAAATTAATAAAATACTATTAAGATAAGTATTATTAAATTTAATATTAAACTATTAAAATAATATTATTTTTGAAATAATTAATCTAAAATCAAATTCTCTAGTAGAGTCCAGTAGGAGTGTAACTCTTCCACTACTCAACCACTGACGATTAACCGCCATTGGCGATCGGGACGAAGCTGTCACAGCTACCGGTACCGTCGTGACTGGTGATGCAGGTGTGACACTCTTACGGCACTCCGAACCGATTTGGCTGCTGTCGGTTCGGTCTGGGTCAATGACGACCCAACTGGTCCAATCTAGCCACTGATTGGACCGTCAGCCCAGTTTCTCATATCGGGCCCCGTTTGACTAGTTTTTGGGTCTTGGTCTTGGTTATGGGCTCCCATGCCCAATTTACGATCTCAGGTCCAATTTTCAAGTTCAATTACCCATTGGGTCAATTGTTTGACTTGAAAATTAACTTTCAAAAATATCATATTAATTTTAATTAATTTGATTAATTTAATTTTACTTGATCAAAATTAATTTTTCCAAAAATCAAATAATTTTTTCAAATAATTTTTTTAAGAAAATTCTTTAATCAAATTCTCTAATTGAACAATTCTCACGACTACCTAATTTAATTCCAAATCAAATAAATTGACTTAATTAAATTATTCCCAAAGTTGTAGAATTTTCTTCTAATTCAAATGTAGTTCGATTGAGCTTTTGTTGAGCTAGCGGAGGGACCAACGGGACATATACAATTACTCTAGTGATTGCAATTACTTAATCATGATTGAAAACTCCTTATTGTATACTCTTTATGAAAGTAATTTATCCAACTGCTTTGTCCAATGACCTCATCATGTGTGTGTTATCCTCATATGATATCATTTATTCTTTTAAGTTAAATCCATTCACTCAATACAATCATATTTTATCTCATTGTCACCATTCTATCTTCTTAATGATTAATATGACCACCATCAACAAATGACTATGATAAATTGCTCGTTCGAGAACCAGCAACCCATGGTCACGTTCCATATTTATCAATCCACACAATGCCAATGATAAGATATCATTAACTCTTTAATTGAGCTATGAATTCCACTATTGCTAGTAAAGCCACACCATACACAAGTCATGTACCAAATATACCAGTCATAGGCTCGATCATCTTTAAAGCATAAGCCTCCATTTATATCAAAGCACATGAATTGCATATGCATGGTCAGTGACTAACTCAGAATTTAGGTAAATCACACCATGAACATCACAGTTGAATTAATTCACAAACGGATTCAGAATTAATTCATCTTGGGTCCAATCTAATGTATAATTCTACCAATGAATACATTTATGTCTCTACTCGTGGAGTCAACTACTCCGATAGCCAAAACTAGTCATCTCCCCAATTGAAATTGTAGACGACATAATAATCCTTCTTAGTTTTTGAATCAAATGCACACTTTAATTCTTTTACGGGACCATAGACTCATTTAGATTATCTCTATTGAAGTAAGTTGTCTTTCTCGCAATGTAAACGTTCTTATAATGCCACTTATCTTCAGTTTGAACTTAGACAATCAATGAGCTAATATTTGCTTGTCACAATTTCGCTATGCATGCAAATTATAAAAGACATAAATACAAAAGACATAATAGTGAAATATGAAATTAACTTTATTTATTTACTCATCATTTAAATAAATAAAAAACAGTTACATATTTACTACAATATGGGCACATTTCCCAACATACCCGATGCGCACCCGGTTGTGGCGCACATTCAGGAGATCGATGATTATGTCTGTTTGTAATCTTCCAAAGTTGTTTACTTTGTTTTACATTTGCAATGTACACTTATTTAAAATATACATATCTTGTTTACTACAATTGGGATGCATCTACATAAGTTTTTAAGTTAAGGATTTTGAATATGTTAGGTCGTGCTACAAACATTGTAATTCTTAAAGGATTTAAATGAAAATTTAGTAAATTAATGTTGTATATGGTTTTTCTTTTACAGGGAAAAAATAGTAAATTCAAACATACCTTAAAACTATAACAATGTCTATCTCAAACGTCGAATAAATGATGTCCACAAAAACTAACTAAAAATTGGACCAAGGCAAGTGCCTCTGTCAATTAATAGTATAGCTACGGTGAGTAAAGATATCGTTCCCACGAAGGCTAAAAGTACTAGTAATTACTTTCTTTTTATTATTTAATCGAATAAATTGAGTGATTAATTAATAACTAAAATTAACTAAATTAATTAACTAACGAACACGACAGAGAATAAATCAAGAAATAAAATATTAACAACCAAGAAGCAAAACAATGCCCAGGAAAGAATTCACCTAGATTCCATTTGTCATTATCAATCTAAATTACGTAATTTCTTTACTTAGCAACTTGATCCATAGAAATCCCTAAATTATACTAATATCTCTTTCGAGAGTAAGAGCAATGACTCTAGGTTGATTAATTGAATTTTTTTCTAATTAAAACCCTTATTATCCCATTAATTGATTTATGGATTTCTCTATGTAGATTTATATCGCCTAATTCTAGAATTGTATGCAACTCCACTCAATTATGCAATATATACTCTTAATAGTTTAGAAATATTCTTCCTCCGATTTAAGCACATCAAATATAGATCAATAGTTTAGAAATATTAAACCAAGAATTAAGCACATATAATTGAAAACAAGAAACTAAGTATTTATTGTGTAAAATAAAAATCAAACGATAGAGTCTATCATAGGGTTCATCTCTCTAGTTATTTTGAAAATTAGTTCATGCTTGAAAATAAAAACATTCTAGATACAATATATCTGAAAGATATAAATAAACTCATTATAATCTCCTAAGAAATCAACTGGGAGCTTTCAATCTTGATGAAAATCTGCTTCAAAATCAGCTCCAATGGTATTTTTCGAGGTGCTTTCTTGAATATTCTCTAACACCCCCTCCTATCTTTTTATTTTTGTCATATATACGTCTTAGAATACCCGAAAAACCTAAAAATCGTAATTTTTTCGCTGTTCAGAGTGCAAATTCGTGCAATCGACATGGCCTACCACATGGTCGTGTGGTAGCTCAAGTGGGTCACACGACCGTGTGGAATGAATCAACCCATGTGGCTCCTATAACTTACTATAATTTTTCAATTTTCGCTCATTTTGCTCTCAAGTGCTCTATTAAACATCAAAATATGAGTTTAAAATATTAGGAGCATAAAATTCACAATTATTATCAAATTATGACCCAAAAATACATTAAGAATAAAGTTAAAATATGTTACTTTCAGCACTTATTAATAAATATACAAATTTTTAATTTAAAAAAATTTAGAAAAGAAAAAACATCTTCCAAGACGCGTTTTCACAAATTTGGCAAAGAAAACATGCCACGTAGAACGCGTTTTTAAGAATGGGCAGAAAATGCACCCTACAAAGCATGCTTTCTCTGGCAAATCAATGAAAACACGCCCTGGAAGACGCATTTTCTTCTCTCTCCAAAAACATCATAGATCGATAAATTTTAAAATAATTGACCTAGTTTCTCAAATAATTTTTTTCAAGCATATTTACAAAAATTTACCAAATTTAAACCATTCATCAAAAAATAATTAAACCATGCCCCTTTACATTTCCACCTCCGTACTTTACCATTTAATTTAGTATTTTATTAGTTACATAATTTTGTTACATAAATTTATTAGTTTTGAACAGTTCCCCTGTTGTGTTTTCTCGTTCAAGAGGAAATTCTTTTTGAATGCAATGTTAAACCAGGATTGCTACCCACATAAATGGTGCTTGGGATTCAAGCACATCAACTCTATTAGCTCTACTCTCAGAATCAAGTCCCATGAATCAAACCTAATCAGATTATCTTTGAAATAAATAAAGGTTACATCAACATAAAGTAATTGTTTTTCCTTTCTTTCAACAGTCCAAAATGTAAATGCTCAATACTTCTAACAACATAAGCATGTTTACATGACATGAAAAACGTGATTTATCATTTTATCACCAGGGATCATCTTAAATATAGCGCATAGTACCACCAGCAGCTATGGTTTTGTTTTTCTCAAGTTCAAATTCATTTTTTTTAAAAACAAAATTTCTAAAAAAAAATCAATGCATTCCATCATCTGGAAACAAAAAATGCTCAGAAAGATCAAGGCTAGATTGCAAAACAGGTTTTAGAAACGTTTACGAGTCGGTCATAGCGTATACAACAACGGATGCTTGAAGATCACGGTCCACCTTAAAGTGAGCATGGAAGAACCTTCTAACCTGTAGTTATAAAGAAGCAATTGCTTTATTGCTAGAAACAAGTAACACCATCAAGAATGGCTTGATACATAGATAAAACAAACTGGTATTACCGCATACCTCTCTAAAAGAATGTGAAACTAGAAAATCTTTCAAGTGCCTCTCCTCTGAATCAAACAATACAATGTGACTAGGGCGAGACCAATTTTTTGCAAAATCTACTGCAAAACTAACTGGATCCATCATGAAACGGTCCGATTCAGCAGGCATTCCCTTACTGCATGACATGTGAATAGCATTAGAGCTACAAAGCAACAAAAGCATAAATACAAAAAGTAAAAAAAGTGCAAACGACTAACCTGGGTGCACAATCCAAGAAACGCATAGGCAGGTTGTTATGCAGAGTGGAATAGTAGGGTGTGGCATGGCAAGGCATTAGGAAAACGATACTTTTCACTTTCCCTTTTGCAGCTTCTTTAGATAGATAGTTCATCGCATCCTCAGCTCCTCTCTGCCTTGCAAGTTTGAGATTTGAGCATCAAGAGAACCAAAAGTATCGTAGAATATTCAACAAAACAACATAGTAAAGGATCTTTTCCTATTCTCTTGTTTCACTTTAGGACAATAATAAATAAATGAAATGGGCAACAACGAGAGAAACTACATCAATTAATAAAGTAAATGTTTGAAAATTAAAAAAAAAACAAAAAGTGATAAGAACAAAAACAACCCAGGATGCAAGTAGACATGTCTAAGGTCAAGGTCCAGACCATCCATCCAAACCTAAGACCTAACAGATAATTTAGAAGGGTTTGGACAAAAATAGGACCAAACCAACAGGCTTAGGTAAAAAACAAATACCTTACAAAAGCAAGCCAGGTCTTGAGCAAAAATTTTCAATCCTGAGCTTGGCTTAGTTTGAATTCAAGTAAATATTTATTCTAACCCAAACACATTAGGCCATTACCCAAATACTAATCAATATTATGCTGTTTAATTCAAACTGGGTAAAATACATAGGGCCCAAAATTTGGGCCAGATGGGCAGAAAGAAAAAGCATTAATGCCCTACCTAAACCCGGCCCAAACTGGCCCGCAAACATGTTTAGATGTAAGCAATCAGACAACTTAAGTGCGTAATAAATAAGGCACAAATTAAACAATTTTGTTTGAATTGACAAGGCATTCGATATACCTGGTGAATCAAATTCATATACAGGGCCATTGGAATATTGGATGCAAGTAAGAAGAAGATGGCAAGTTGCTTTCTGGAAGGCCATTTGTTGCAAATGCACGAAGATCTTTTCTTTTCACCATTTCGAGAACCACGTTCCTCAAGTGCAGCTAGCGAATATCCAGCGAATATCAAACTTATAGGAAGTACAGGGAGGACAAATCTGCAGTTAACAGATGAAGCAGAATTTCTTTAAAAAAAACAGATGAATTAGTTGATAGCAGAACAAAGGTAAATAAGGAATTGTCAACTGAATGAATTAGAAGATAGAGAAACTAGCCTGAATTCTTTGTGACCAAGTATGCTGTAAAGTCCTAAAACCCATAGAATAAGCCCAGAAAGCTTCCAGTATTTAGACTTGATAATGCCAGCAACACAAAATGGTAGAAAAGTGAATACCATTACTGTAAATCCCTGAGTGAAGTACCAGTGCCACTTGTGAGTTCCATAATAATCTCCGCCAGAGGAGAGAAAATTGAACTTGAGAAAATTAAGTGGTACTAAAACCCAGGAGTCATACATTAGACGATCCAACAAACACGTAATTCCAAGCACCACACTCCTGTTAAATTAGGAAAATAGGTTTAAGACTTAAGAGTAAGACAATCCACGAAGAAAACAGTAAAATAGAAAATGATTTCCAACTGATTTCTAAAAACAAATGCTTTCATACAAGCACTTTGAAGGCTAAATGAATATTCTACATCCATCCATTTTCATGTGTTATCTATGGTTGCCATAAGTTGGCTAAGTATTGACTGTTTCTCAAAGATCACATCTGCAAGAAGCACCAGCATTTACTGCACACACACACACACACACACACACAGAGAATAGAATAGTGTAGTCTGAAAACAAATCCAAATTTATCTTAATTTGGAAATATTAAATTTAGATTACTCTATTTCACGAAAAATATGACATTTATAGCAAATGAATAAATGTAACTTTAATTGATACATCATCCACCTTATAATTGTAAGCTATGAATGAGACTGAATATAAATATCGAACTAAGAATAAGTAAGAAATTCAGGACTACAATTGTGTAGCAGAGTAAATTTGTCTAATGTTTATTACTAAATTTCTAGGCAATCTAAGAACCAAGAAACAATATTTTCTGCCAAAATGAGCCAAAACATACAGTATTGAATGTTTCATTTTATCTCCTTTTTCTTTCTTTCTTTCTTCCTTTTTTCCTATATAATGTGCACATGCCCTGACCTATTGAAAATAATTTGAGATTTCATCAAGATGTTGCATATGCTCCTGTGAACAATTATTGTCAAGGTGAGTGGTGACTCGAAAGTTTGTGCCACTCGTTGCACTCATCAGTCATAATTTGATACTATACTCAAGCCAAGAATTTCAACCACAACTATGATAATTTATATCATTAAAAAAATTGATGAATATGAGAAAAATAAATGAGGCATTTTCAGCACAAATATCTACAATATTTTCAAGGGAAAATGAGGGAGAAAGCAATATCTACCCAATGGGAATCAACTCCACAAATATAAATCTCAGGCGGTCATGAGTCGAGTACAACTCAAGTAGGCCAACATACACCCAAGTAACAGCACTTGTTGGTCTAATGGCACAAGCTAATGCCGCTAGGGCCAAACCCCATTTTCTCGAACCTGAAGGAGCTTTGTTCAAAGAACTTCTCACTGAGGGCCAGTAGTAAAGGCCTACAAGAGTGAGAGTGGTCTCCAAACTATTTGAAAACGTGCGATTGAAACAGAAAAACATGAACCAGTTTGCCAATTGAGAAAATAGCTGAAGAAAAAAAGTTAAGTACATAATCCATTGTCAAAAAGCTCCATTGACAACAACCAAAACAACAGCTTCATAGTAAAAGGTAGCAAGAGTCTATTAAGAAGATTTAGCAAAAGGATACTGCCCATTTTGCAACACCATCACCAAACAGGGCAAATGAAAGTTTATACAAGTACAAATCACCAACCGCAGAAAATATTGATTGCAGCAGTCGTGGGGCCTTAATCTACAAATGAGATAACAAATTGATATAAGCAATAAGTCATTGAAAAACAAATAAATAAGCCACAATTTTGTGCACTCAAAGCTTCATTTAATGATGAGAGAAAAGCAAATAGATATAACTTCATGAATGAAATAAAAGAATGCAAACATAACCATTGTTTTCTAGGTACTTATTATCAAAATTAACATCTATGAGCAACAAATGACAAAAATCATAGTTCTATAAACCCAATATTAGAAAAACATACACATAAAATTCAGTATCTACTTTTCTTTATAATCTTGACATTTTTCATATAGTTCAGATGGCACTAAACATTCTCAAGGGCCATGTCCACCTATGGCTCAGAAGAATTAAGGTCAAAAGGCCGAACTCAACAATTGTTGGTCTAGCAAATTTAGGTCCTCTGTTAAGACATTAAAACTATAAATAGATCCTGCTATCAAATATGTAGTTAGTTTAATTTCTCTATCTATATTAGCTCCGAAGATATAAAAAACTATTTATCAGTCACAGTATTTCCTACAAAGAACAGCAACGGCTGGATTTTGTTAAGATGCTTCCCCATTACAATAAAAGTCAACCTTGATGATCTTTATATGAAATTACTCGAGCCAAAATCTTTATCTCACTTTTAACAAGGATTATTTTAGCAGTTCAAATTAAATTAACAACAGATTCAGTAATTTTCAAAAAAAAAAAAAAAACACAACAGATTCAGTAAAAAGTAATTAGACGCACATGCCAATTGCTAAAGAGGAATGAAATTGCAAAATTACAGGAATACCAAACTAAAGAGGGGAACTCATTTTTAGCATAACCATTGCTGCACCTAGTATCATCCATAAATTCCATACCATATACTAATCTACAAGTTGTCAGATATATCCATGTTTATTTTGGACAAGTCGGAAAAGTTTTTGGCATAGTATTGCTAATGTAAATGTATGCAACAACAAGAATGCACAAACACCCAATAACACATGGATTCGTATGGATATCATGCATAAGAAAATGGACAGACACGCATACATATATATTATACATGCAGGCAGAGATTAAACCAGAATTGTATTTGTATTTACCATGACACATGGTGTATCAAGACGCAATAATGCGAGAAGTTTGTAAAAGAGAGCAAACATCATTGGATGCAAGTAGCTTCGAATTCCCTCCTCCCACTCCCATGTCAAATGACCATACCTACTCATTTCATCAAATAAAACAGACATAAAACCCATCATCACTTTCTATCAGATATCACTAAACTACAATTTCCAACACATTCCAATGCTTCAATAACAGTTATCAAGAATATCTATGATTCTTCGGGTAATAGTTCTGAAGAGAAATGGGAGTACCCGAAGGCAATACGATGCGCAACTTCAAGTGCTTGCCAGTGTTCATCTGGATTGAAGTAAGTTTGAATCAACAACGCATTCAGCATTCGAAATCCCAAACAAGTCAAGAATACATCCTTTGAAGAATATGGAGATTTCTTTTGTGGTTTTGCTTCAGCATCAGACAGATTTGGATGCTTAATTGAAGAACCATTCTTTCTCTGTCTCATTTTTATGCTCTTCAGCTGCGACTGCAATACTGAATGTTTCATTGGATATCAAAATTTTAAACCAAGGGAAAACAGATACCACCTATGAAAACCGACACAACTTATCAAGCAAAATCAAACCTTTTTATTTCCCAAAATCAATCAGATAAAGCCCCTCTCACCTAATCACTGATAAAATATACCAACAATCAAACAAAAAGGAAAACCTAGAAAACAAAGAAAAATCTAATCTAATATAACCTAATTAAGAAAAATTGCTTTAGAAAGTTATACCTTTGAAAAGGAATTAACATTAAAGGAAGAACAGAGGCAAAAGCACCACCATCACCACTCAGAACCACCGTTGCACGTGTAGGGGCTGCGCGCATGTGCTGTGCCTTTTTCCTCACCTCACCTCCTCCCTGCCCATGCATACCCTTGCATTTTCCCCTTCAAGTACCATCAATCCACCCTCCTAATGTCTATATATTTTTCCCCCTCTTTAAGTCCCTCTCCCTTCGTTCACCAACTTCAACCCCTACCTTCCATCATCTGTCAAAAATCTCCCCCTATCAAAACCCTAATTATCCCAATCACAAATCCAAAAACCTAAGTTCCTTCGACCGTGATTCTCCCGTTTACCCAATCTAATTCAAACCCAGATGCATCCACCCCGTTCGATTCATTAACCTGCCTTTCAATCTACATAGTCAGGGACAGCAAAAGAAAAGGTAGATCTGAGTGGAACAAACAGAATCAACAACCTAATTAAAGTTCAAGATGGTAAAACCTCCCCTTTGTTTGTTATGATCTGTAATTTTTTTCAAAATGATTTTTCATTATTAATCACTAATTCTTGTCTAGTTAATATATGATTGTCTTAAAAAGGAATCTCAGCAGCTCTATGAATGAAAACTAATGCCATAATGTGAAGGCATAACCATTACAATTTTATTCCGTGGCTCATCATAATTGTTCGGTTCAATAGATTATCCTATTACAGGTTTATTTCATTATTTCATTTTAGACTTAAGTAGAGAAATGATGTGATTTTTATTCTATCTCCTCTCCATTGATTACTGATTCGGTGTTTAAGGAGACCATCACCTCAAAAACGTTTTATCCCTATAATATGTCTAAATGTGAGGATTGTTGAGTGCTTGAGTGCCAAGAATTCAATCAAGGAATTTATTACAATTATTTTTACTTGTACTGCTTCAATTCTACCAAAGTTTTCAGGTGTTAGTAAACACGGACACTACTAGAAAATGCGATTGCATCCTTATTCTTCTTTTACTTTGGTGCTATACATATTCACACATTTTGTTTACTTAGATGGTATTCTTATCCTCCACAACTGTGAATGGCTAACCCGAGAAAATACCATGTGTTGAGGATTTTGAGTTGAAGGTCATGAATCCTTATGGACAGACCAAGGTAAGTGGTAGTGTCACGGGACTAGACCTTTCGTCTCACGATCCGTGCGGCCTTAGGCGATCCGTTCGTCCAAACTCGCCTAAGTCAGTCTTTACTCAAGTGATGATTCTTTTAGAACTCCTCCAAGGCACCAATTTGTATAGCTGAAGCAATTTATGCCAAAAGAAGCCACAAAATAATAATAGAAAGAACGCACGAGAGGTGTTTGAGTAAATGTTCTCTATATTCTTTTATTAAAAAATAATAATGAAACAATGAATGTAGTGAGTACAAATGAGGAGGAGGCTCTCTATTTATAGTTGAGCTCCCAAAATCGACGGTCAAGATTAAATCACATCAACGGACGAGATTAGCCTATCCCTTGATTTTAGGGATTTACAAGATTACATTAAATCATATCAAATCTAATCTTTACAAGATATCATTCCCTATTAATCTTTAAAGATTAGTTCTCATACTTATCAAGATAGCCTAAGTTACCATATCTTCATTATCGGGCCAACCAGGCTTCAATCTGACAGGCTTCTCCAACAGCTTACCGAATTAGGCCAGTTCTTGCAGGCCAAATGATCCCCATCTAAACAATAGACCTCCATTGGATGCATTTGGTGCGACGGTCACGTGCTTTGAACTTTGACATGTGACACTAGTCTGTTCTAAAATGTTTCTTTTCTTAATTCACAATAATTGTACATTTATTGTATTTAATAGATAAACTTTTCCTTATATTTACCAACTTTTCCTTGAAGAAATTGCAAGAGATATTCAGAAGGCTAAACCATATTGGTGTATCATTTTACTGCGTTACTTCAATCCTGTTGGTGCTCATGAGAGTGGTAAAATTGGTGAAGATCCAAAAGAAATCCTGTGAAAAATAGAACGTCGATAATGAAAATGTATCGCAAAGAAAAGAGAAAGAAAAAAAAGAACACACAAATTTTACGTGAAAACCCTTTCAGAAAAATATCACGGGCAGAGGAGAAGATAATTCACTAAGTCAAATTCGAATAATTACAAGAGGAGTAGACTATGTCTATTTATAGGCTTGTAAAATCATATTCTAATAGGAGTGTAGTAAGATTGAAACACCTTATTCTAATCAATATTAAATAGATGGAGTTTAATTTTAAACCTTATTCTAAAATAAAATAAAATGTAGTTCTATATGGATTTTACTTTTATTTTATTTTACCACTGTATTTTATTTAAATAAGGATCCAGGTCACTCAATTCTAACAATTTCTACCTTGACACGAATTCTCAATGAACAAGTTCTTCATCGTGAACTCTCAACGAACAAGTTCTCCACCTCTTCCATAAAACCATTTAAGGGTTTAACTTCAACAATGAACACCAATCAAGTCTAAGCAATGCTCAAACTTGGTTATAAAAAGTGACTTAGTCATCATATCTGCAGGATTTTCATGAGTACTAATTTTGCTTACAACAATATCACCACGAGCAATAATATCATAAACAAAATGATACCGAACATCAATGTGTTTTGTTCTCTTATGAAACATTTGATCTTTTGTAAAGAAGATAGCACTCTGACTGTCACAAAATATTATACTAATTTGAAGGTCTTCATTGAGTTCACTAAAGAGTTCCTTCAACTAAATGGATTCTTTACAAGCCTCAATTATCGTCATGTACTAAGCTTCAGTGGAAGACAAAGTGACTGTAGTTTGCAAAGTGACTTTCCAACTGATTGCACAACCTCCGATTGTAAGGACATAACCTGTGAGAGATCTTCTTCTATCAAGGTCTCCAACAAAATCAACATTAACATACCCAATAACTCCATATCTAATTCTTCCAAAGTGTAAGCAAACATCAGTAATACCTCGTAAGTATCTTAAAATCCATTGAATTATTTTCCAATGTTATTTATCGGGATTCGCCATGTATCTACTAACTACACTGACTGCATATGATAAATCTGGACGCGAACAAACCATAACATACGTGAGAGATCCCACTGCACTAGAATATAGAACATGTGACATGTACTCAATCTCATCATTTGATTGTAGAGATAAATGTGATAAAAGTCTGAAATGGGCTGCTAAAGGAGTACTAACAAGTTTAGCACCCTACATATTGAACCCGTAAAGAACTTTCTCAATGTACCCTTTTTGACTTAGGTACAATTTATTTACTTTTCTATCTTTGAGAATCTCCATACTAAGTATCTTCTTTGCTGGTCCCAAATCTTTCATCTCAAATTCTTCACTTAGTTCGGTTTTGACCTTTCTTATCTCTCATTTATCTTTCGTTGCTATCAACATGTTATCAACATAAAGGAGTAGATATACAAAAGAACCATCATTGTTTTCTTAAAGTAAGCACAACTGTCAAAACTACTTTTGAAATCATGAGAAGTCATAAAGAAATCAAACCTCTTGTACCACTGTCTTGGTGACTATTTCAAACCGTAAAGGGACTTTTTCGACAAACATAGTCTTTTTTCTGAGACTGTAAAACCCTCTGGTTGTTGCATGTAAATATCATCTTTAAGTTCTCTATGCAAAAATACAGTTTTTACATCTAACTATTCAAGCTCCAAATCATGCATGGCCACAATACCAAGCAAAGCTCGAATCGAACTATGTTTCACAACTACAGAGAACACATCTGTGAAGTCCACTTCTGGAATTTGACTGTGACCCTTTGCAACAAGTGTTGCTTTATATCTGGGTTCTTCAACTCCTAGAGTCCCTTCTTTCTTTTTAAACACCCATTTACAATGAATAACCTTTTTACCTTTAGGAAGTTTCACAAGATCCCATGTTCTATTTTGTGGAGTGATTCCATCTCCTCTTGCATAGCAAATATCCACTTTTTTTTAGTCTTCACAGCTAACCGCCTTAGAATAATTAGATGACTCTTAGTTTGCATCCATATCTTCAACCACATTTAAAGCATAAGTAACTAGATTAGCCTCAGCATACTTCTTTGGAGGTTTAATCTCTCTTTTAGTTCTATTTTTGGAGATAGAGTATTGTGGTGAAGAAGCAACTCTATTCTAAAGTTCTATACTAGTTTGAGGAGTCGACTCTGTTGTAGATTCTAGAACAATCTGATGCTCTGCTTGCTTTTTATATTCTTTATTGGAAGAGTCTTTAAGAGATAAGTTAGGTAGCATAGCAGTTTCATCAAAAACAACATCTCTGCTAATCACAACTTTTCTATTTTCAGGACACCATAACTTATACCCTTTTTCACCAGCTTTATAACCAAGAAAAACACATTTAATGGATCTCAGTTTCAATTTTCCATTATCAACATAAGCATATGCAGGACACTCAAAGATATTTAAATTAGAATAATTAGTAGGATTACTAGACCATACCTCTTGTGGAGTTTTTTTCCCAATGGCAATGGATAGAGATCGGTTGATCAAAAAATGCAGTAAAGGTTGTTTCGGCCTAAAACGGCTTCGATAAGTTAGCATTCGACAACATACATCGAAATTTTTCCATGATCATTATGTTCATTTGTTCTGCAATGCCATTTTGTTGTAGAGTATGAAGAACTGTCAAGTGTCTCATAGTCCCTTCTGACTTGCATAGTTTATTAAACTCATCACCACAGAACTTTAAGTCATTGTCTGTGCGGAGGTGTTTCATTTGTTTTCCCGTCTATTTTTTAATTATAGTTTTCCAAGACTTAAATGCAGAAAACACATCATTTTTCTGCTTCAGGAAAAACGCCCAAACTTTTCTGGAAAAATTATCAATAAAAGTAAGCATATAATTAGCTCCACCTTTTGAAGGTACTCTGGATGGCCCCCACAAATCAGAATGAATATACTCCAATGTTTCTTTCGTGTTATGGATTCCTCTGGTGAATCGAACTCTCTTTTGCTTCCCAAAAACGCAATGCTCACAAAACTTCAGTTTGCAAATTCCTTACCCATCAATAAGTTTTCTTTTGCTCAATTCTGCCATGCCATTCTCACTCATATGCCCTAGGCGCATATGCCAAAGTCTAGTAACTTCAGCATCGACAAGGAAAGAGAAAGCGACAACTGCATCACCAGTAAAAGTAGAACCCTACAAAACATATAACTTGACATATAACTTGACATGTCGCACGTCACTAAGTGTTCTGACAACTCCGTTAAACATTTTAACTTTAATCATTCCAACATCTGAAATTTTACATGAAGCATTATCTCCCATTAAAACAACACATTCAGACACTATTTCGTAAGTATAAACCAATCCTGATTGGGACTCATGTGGAAGGTGCAGCCAGAATCAAGGATTCACTCCTCGCTCACTTTAGAATTGTTGACAGAAGTGACTAGAAGTTCACCATCGTTGTAGTCTTCTACAACATTAGCTTCATCGAATTTTTCTGGTTATTTTCCCTTTTGATTTGCAGCCTCCCTTTTGATATTATTCTGTAGCTTATAGCACTCAGATTTAATGTGCCCTTTCTTATTGCAAAAGTTACAAGATTTACCTCTGTTTGAAGACTTCGATCTACCCTTAGATTTACCGCGAGGATTCCATTCCTGTTTCCTTCCACGATCATCATCAGCATTCTGATCTTGTCTCTCATGAACAATGAGACCCTCTCCCTAAGAGTTGGGTTTAACCACAATATGCTTCATCTTATCATATGATGTCAAAGATTCATAAACCTCATCAACTATGAAAGACTCGCGAAAATATAAAATCGTGTCTCTAAAGGTTGAATAAGAAGGGGGTAACGAACAAAGTAGAATCAACCCTAGATCTTCCTTATCATACTGAACCTCCATGGCCTCCAAGTTTGAGAGGATTTCTTTAAACACTGTTAAGTGTTCATGCACAGATGCACCTTCCTCCAAACGATGAGCATAAAGACGTTTCTTCATATACAGCTTGCTATTAGAGTTTTTGACATACATATTTGTTCCAGCCACTTCCATAATACAACAATGATCTTCTTCTTCATCACATCTTGCAAGTTTTCATTAGACAAATATAGATGTAACTATGTTAACGCCTTTCGATCTTTACGTCTCTTTTCTTCTTCCGTCAATGTCGAAGGCATCTTATATATCTCTAACAGAGCAGTTCATCTGTGTAAGAACTACCTGCATCTTTATCTGTCACAATGCGAATCTGGTGTTGCAATCCAATAGCAGAATTTCATACTTCAAAGACGTCATTACTTTGATTGAGATGAAGAACCCGGAAGCTCGGGTACCAATTTGTGAAAAATAGAACGTCGATAATGACAATGTATTGCAAAGAAAAGAGAAAGAAAAAAAACACACGGATTTTACGTGGAAACCCTTTCGGGAAAAAACCACGGGCAAAGGAGAAGGTAATTCACTAAGTCGAATTCGAATAATTACAAGAGGAGTAGACTATGTCTATTTATAAGCTTGTAAAATCATATTCTAATAGGAGTGTAGTAAGATAGAAACACATTATTCTAATCAATATTAAATAGATGGAGTTTAATAAGGTTTAAAAAACCTTATTCTAAAATAAAATAAAAGAAGTGTAGTTCTATATGGATTTTACTTTTATTTTATTTTACCACTGTATTTTATTTAAATAAGGATTCGGGTCACTCAATTCTAACACATACTGAATAATCTCCTGTGAGTGGAGGACTGAATCAACAAAGAACATGAGTAAGTGGAATTATTTATCAACTAATGAAATCATTACAAACATGTATATAGGGTTACACATAGCTCAATGTTAGTTAGATTGTTTTAGTTTTTAGTTTACCTTTTTTAACTTGGTGTACGTATAAGTTAATGAGTATCACAACTGATCATACAACTTTTATCTGTTTTCTTTCAACTATTGTCAAACTAAGACTCGAAAATAGCAACTTGGTTCGTTTTGTTGAAGCATAATTTAGTTTAGTTTTGTAAGTAAACATTGTTGTATATGAAGTACATATATAGGCTTCATATATATTTTTATGTAAATTTGAAATGTATTGGTGGGTTGTGGTGGCAGTTGGTGAGCCCTGGGGCATGGTTGACTGATATGTGCCAAGAAAGATATGAAGTTAGGGAAAAGAAGAGTTCTAAGAAGGTAACATATGATTTGGTTTCTCTTCTTTTACATTTCTTACAATGCAATAATTTTTTTTTCTATTATTCATGTTTTTGATGTGGGGTTTTCACATGATGCAAATACCAAGAGGATTGAAGGCCATGGAGAGTATAGAAAGTGATTCAGATTAAAGATACATCAATGGCAACAGTAGGGCCCTTTTCTTTTTTGATACTTTTTGGGGAATATTTTTAGATTTGTGTTAATGGGTTGGGGAAAAATATAGAGAAGTTAAAACAGGGGTTTGCTTGTTGGGGTTTGTTTGGTGTATAGATGTTTGATATTTTTCATATATATAAAAATTAGAATAATTATTTTTTTTGGATCAATATTTGTAATTTTGGCAACTATGATCCCATGAGATTATGTTATAATTTTTATTAATTCATATTTTAATCATTCATATTATTAAATTATATATCATTATTTTTATTAAATTATATTTAAAATTATTATATTAAAATATGATTAAATTATTTATTTTATTTTTATTTTATTAAATTACATTTAATAATCCTATTAAAATTTAATAACAATAATAATTATCTATCTAAAAAATTCTGCAAAGGTTACTCGGTCATTTCAACTTTTTCTTATAATATTACAACATCATACCATTCAACCAAATATAATAATATTATTATAGTTCTATTCTATTCTATTTAACCAAATAATTCAATTACTAATTATAACTTTATTTCATTACAACTCTATTCCATTACGGTCAACCTAGCCTAAATTATAAACGCAACTTAAATATACACATTGAAAAACATTAGACGAAGCCCAAGGTTCAAAAACATTCCCAAGTGAAAATATGGAAATTTGGGGTAGGGACAAAAACAGCCCACGTTGAAATTAAACATTCGCCACAAAAATAAAATTTCAATAGCAATTAATTTTTTATATTTTATATCAATTTTATAATAAAATTTAAATTTAAATATTAATTTCATTAATAATAACTTAAATTAAAATTTACTTTTAACTATATCCCAACTCTAACATAGATGATAAATCTGTTTGATAATTGATAGGAGCTTGCTTATATCAAATTGATAGATTACATTATAAATTTACTTAAATGAAATAAACTTAGGGCCCTCTTTTATCAAAAAAAAAACTTATAAGTCTCTATATGCATAACTTTTAATTAATTGTCATCTAAGTAATACATATCAAAACTGTGTTAAACAAGAGTTTGAAAATAAGTATGAAATTGATATAAAATTGATTATATCTCTAAAACATGGAGGGAAGATGGTGGGTTTTGATTTATTTGGACCGGGTTCAAAAATAATTTTAAAATTGATATAAAATTTATTTTATCTGTAAATTGTACAAAACATACATGAACATGAAGATTGAAGCTTATGCATATGGGTGGAGTTCTCTTCTTAACATTCAAATTATAATAGGCTTGCAAGTTTGTCTCAATGAACATAATTTTGTTTTTGTTTATTAATGACTGTTTATGATTTTACAATTTTGTCTGAATGATTATGCATTTTTTTTATTATTCGTGATAAAGATCACAATTAAACTTTGATTGCCCTCAATCTTTGATTGTAATTTATGCTTCTTATATAATCTATCTTTGTTGTTCAGTGAAACACAAGGCCAACCCATTATCATGTTCCTCTTGGATCATATTAGGTTTTCAACTGGTGATTTGCTAGAACTTATTCATTCTCTATCATATGTGTAAGTGTATAATTAAAAGTGACTTTTTCATAGTTTAAGATGTCACATTCTTTATATTATGTTTATTGCAGGTATCAAAGGCGCACCACCGCCATCTTTGTTGGTAAGTATAAGTCTTGTTTAGATGTTGCCTATTGTTATGTTTGTATAATTTTGTAGTTCATTTCTTAAACAGTTATTGTTTTTAATCTTCTTTATATATTGCCGCCTATTTGTATAATTTTGGAGTTCATTTCTTAAAGGTTTATTGTTTTAATCTTTTCTTTTTTTTGGTGCAATAGCCCCTATTTGTTATGCTTGTTTGGTAGCTTCATAGTTAGCGCAATTTATGAAGTTTAAGGATGCTTTCGAGACATTGTCAAGCCATGGTAGGATAACTACTCCTTGAGCCATTTTTTCTCATCGACTTCCCAGATTAAAGGAGAATGTCAGTAGCTACATTTTTTCTTCTAAGAGAACCTTTGAACCATATTTTTGTATAGGCTTTCATTTTCTATTTTGTGGCACTATGTTGTAGTGTCACGAACCTTGAATCAATGCCTAGGACCATTGTGCACAAAACATCTCATGGAGGTCAACTGCTTAAATGGGCTCATTTAACCCGCTTGAACTGGTCCGGCTCATGGAACATATGGAGAAACCCATCTACTTGAAGTCTTGATCGCCTGTAGAACACTCCAGTAAAACTAAAGTTACGAGGGTAATTAATGTAAATCCTAAAGGATAAAGATGTATAGAGTTAAAATCCCTTAGGACTCTCAATTATAGATATGCTTTAATCTTGACTGTCCATGTAATTTAAATTGTACCGTTGGATCTAGGGGAGCTCAACTATAAATAGAGGTTTCCCCTCATTTATAATCATTCCATTCATTGAATATTTTTTAAGCATTTACTCAAACACCTTGTGTGTATTGTTTTTTTAGTTCTTTCCTCGCTTCTTCGTTTTGAGTTTGCTGGCGTTTTATTTTGGTGTCTTGGAGAATTTCCTTCGTGAATTTCCATTTTTGAGAATTAAGTTGATTTAAATTAGTTTAAAGTAGATGAATCACCTAAAAGATTTAAGATTTTATACCCAAAATTTGAAATTAATTTATAGGGCCCTATTTTATCAAAAAGAAAAAAAAAAGAACTTACATGTCCTTATATGCCTAACTTTTAATTAATTGATATCTAAGTAATACATGTCATAAATGTGTTAAACACGTGTTTGATAATAAGTATGAAATTAATATAAAATTGATTTTATCTAAAATATAGGGTGAACATGGTGGGTTTTGATTTGTTTGGGTCAGGTTCAAAAATTGATATAAAAACTGATTTTATTTATAAGCTATACAAAACAGATATGAACATCAACATGAAGATTGAAGCTTTTGCGTAGTGGTGGAGTTCTCTTCTTAACATTCAAACTATGATAGGCTTGCAAGTTTGTCTCAATGAACAGAATTTTGGGTTTTGTTGATTAATGCTCGTTTATGATTTTGCAATTTTATCTAAATGATTAAAAACTATATAAAAGAATTTCTATTTCTGAAAAAAAGGGGACATAGTAAGGCACAACAAAAGAAAAGGTAATTGGATACATGATATTTGGTAAAACATAATTAACTTATATTAAGAAAAAGTTAGATGAAAATGAAATTGTACATCATAATCCATATGTTATATAGTTTTACAACATCAAATAACCGGCTTTGAACCCGGTATCAGCATTAAATGTCCCTACATTGTGCAAATCCACCATGCAAGAAACCAAGGCTGCATCCTCTTCTGGAACCCATTTTCTTTTGTTTCCTCGAGAAGTTTGACAAGAAGCACCAGTTGGTGGAACACCTGACATATTGTTCTTAAGAAAAAAAAACAAATTAACATTATATATGATTTATAGATGACATGAAAGAAGAAAAAGAATAGACACGTGGTGCATTCTGACCGATCGAATGGAGTATTTATTTTTTAAACTCGTTAAATTCTTTGACTAAAAATAATAATCGAAAAATAATTTAAATACCAATGTAAAAAAAAATTAGAGACAAAAGTAAAAGAAATGAATATAGTTTGAGAGATAGTGACGTAAACCATAATAAAAAAGAGAGCAATTAATCACATTCAATTAGCTTACTTTGGTCGGTGAAATGTCATATAAAGAAAAATATAATGATAATTTAGCTTTGGTAAATAGATTACAAACTTTCACCCTAAAACATCATGAAGGGCATGAAAATTAATTAAAGAAAAAGTATTTTAATGAAATTAACTACTTGCTTTTACAAGTTTTAGCAATGCTTTTACAATTTTTTTGAAAGCCTATTTGAAAGCTTATTTTGAATGCTAATTGAACCTGAAATTAATTACTTGCTTATTTTAATGGCTGACTTTTTCCTTTGTATTATCATGGCCTATGTTCAAAACACATGCTCTTCAAATCCTATGCTCGTCCCAATCTATATGACTGTTACAGCAAGGTTTTAAATTTCTCATTTTATACATTATCACTCAATCACAACTTGGTTGACATTTGATAAAATTAAATTATTATAAACAGAGTGGTCCTGCAAGTAACTCCCAAATAGCATTTGATTTCCATTTTCATATTCTATTGACTAACAAATTAAGAACAAATAAAGTTCCAGTTTCATATTCTACTGACTAACAAATCAAGAACAAGTTCCAGCAGACAATCAAAACAACTGCCACAACAGTTTCATCTTCTACTCACTAACAAACTAAAATAACATTTTCCAGTAGACTATCAAAACAATGTCCAGAACAAACCAACAAAATCTTTATCGCCTATAAACTCTTCAAACATGATTTTGTAATGTACAAGTACTTTAACTTACCTACAAGATTGAAATCATAAGGTCTTTGATATCTATGTAACTGACCATGTGTATGTATAATTATTTTAGAAAAAATGGAATACATGAAAGACATTGAAGTACCAGTATCAGTATCTTCACACATATTGTAATGGCCCAAATTTGAGGTTATTGGAACAGTGGTTTCGGGACCACAAATCCGATGAGAAAAATTTTATTTTTTTTATATTTTTATGGTCTACAATTTCACAAAATGATTTCGTGAAAATTTCGTTCGAAAATTTCGACGTTTGGGCACTCAATTTAGCCAAAAGGACTAAATTGTAAAAAGTGCAAAAGTTGAGTTCTACATGTTAGAGGTGTCCAATTGTTATGAAACTTTAAATTAGAGGTCCTTATATGGTAATTATACCATTGGTGACTTGGTAGACAAAAATGGACATGAGATAAGTGAAATAGAAAATTTTTAAGTTAGGGGCAATTTGGTAATCTAGTAATTAAAATGAATTAAAAGGGAAAAAGATGACAAATTATGCTCATCTTCTTCATATGAACGAAATCAGCAAGGGGGGAAGCCATAGTTAGGGTTTTCAAGCTTCCAAGCTCCATAGTAAGTGATCCCAAGCCCGTTTTAATGTTCTTTACGTTTTGAGATCCGGTAGCTTAATTTAGCTTATTCTAGCAATAATTTAGCCTAGGGTTTATATTTGGAAAAATACCCATAGGTGAAAAGTGTTTATTTTGATGTTTTATGATAGAATATGAAGCTATAAATTATGTTAAACAACTTTTGCTAAGCGATTTTAAGTGCAAACGAGTAAAACGACATAATCGGTAAAAATACCTAATGTTCATAAGTACATGTTAGAGTGGGAATTTGATGTTTCCATAGAAGGGAAAAATGTTCAGAATGTTATAAAACATAAGAATAAGAGATGAAGTTTAATTTCCGAGCCTTGGGGCAAAAATGTAATTATGTAAAAGTTTAGGGGCAAAATTGTAATTTTGAAAAAGTTAGAGTCGAGGGATGTTTTGATGAATGTGATTATTAAATAAGTTAAAGTTACTATTTTAGATCAAGAAGTACGAAACTCGAGGTTAGACAAAGGGAAGAATAAAGTTGAAGACTAAGTTGGTGAATTTGGCTATAATTGGTACCGAGGTAAGTTTACGGTAAATAAATGCAATATTTCAATATTTATTATTAATGCTGTTAATTTCAGCAATTATGAATTTATTTTATGAATTTATTTGATGATGATCCAAGCATGAAATGATAGAGAATTAAAATTTAAAAGTCCCGTTGATACATAAGGATGGTCTTGGATACGAATGTCATGACATTTGGGTAAAGAGATCCCATGTAAGACCATGTCCAGGACATGGCATTGGCATCCTTAAGATCATAAGAGGTCTCTGTAAGACCATGTCTGGACATGGCATGGGCACCGAGACGAGAGGTCCCATGTAAGACCATGTCTGGGACATGGCGTTATACCGAGATGAGAGGTCCTCAGAAGACCATGTCAGGGACATGGCATGGGCACCGATATGAGAACATCCCATGTAAGACCATGTGCAGGACATGGCTTTGGCATGTTATTATCGAAGAGACCCGAGTATCCTTATTATTCCACTGTAGCTCAACGGGCTTGTAAGCGAATTATGTTCATGAAAGTTCGGTTTAAAGCATAAATGGCAAGCTCAGGTAAGTTGTAAGACTTAAGAACTTATTATACTATCAATTGATGTTCAACGATGCAGCAAGAGTTGAGTAAGTTATACACACAAGTATTCTAAGTAAACAAGTAAGAGAACTAGTATGAGATTAACTAAAGAGTAAACTAGAGATATAGTCACTTGAGTTTAATTATTTGTGTGTAATGTTGTTATTTATTTGCTAGTAAACTTACTAAGCTTTATGCTTACTTCTTTTATTTCTCTTTCTCTTATAGTATTGCAAAGCTACTTCAAGGATCCTAAAGAAGTCGGAGATCGTCCACACTATCAACCACAACTGCTTCGGTATTTTATGTCAAAACACGTTTGAGTTATGGCATGTATAGGGATTTAGTTATTTTGTATGTTTGTAATGATGATTTTGCTAATGAGTGATGTGTAAGTATTTGATGATGTATGGTCATTAAAATGGTTAAGGATGAAGGTGTTTGTTGTTATGAAAGATTAGGTGATAAATTATGCATGGAAATCATGAAAGGATAAAATTTGGCAAAGAAATGAAATTCAGGCAGCACAGTGGCGTGAATTTGAAAAATCACCTAGGATGATATAAAATGAATTAGAGGGTGAATGATATATGGAATTAAAACTTGTTGAGTCTATTTTTATGGAAAAATAACAGTGTAGCAAAAGGAAATTTATATTTTAAGATATGTGAATTTTAGTAAGATAGGGTCGAGTTTAGAAAATAATTACAAATTGTAAAAAAATGGTTATGAGTTGAAATTTACATGCTTAGATTCCTTAATGAGTCTATTTTCTGTAGGAACAAGTGGGAATAGCATATGAAAATCCTATAATGAGAAAAGTTATTTTTAGTAACAAGAGGGCAGAATAGTCGAATGGTGAAACAGGGGAGACTTTAACTAATAAACTGTACTAATTGGCTGAACCAAAAATTCTAAAAATTTTATGGTAGGAAGATATATGAGTCTAGTTTCAAGGAAAATTTACGGAGTTAAATTTTGAGTTCCGTAGCTCAAGTTATAATTAATTTAGTGACCGCTGCGCAATTGGACAGCTTTGCTGTAAATAGTGAAAATAAATTTTCAAACCTAGTTTTTATGCTCCGAATTGGTAAGATAAGCTAAGTAATGCCTCGTGCTCGACTCCGGAAACGGTCTCGGGTAAGGGGTGTTACACATATATCCAAAGCCAGACTACACAAATTGCATCTAACAGCTTCTAGTTTCTATGATCTGCACTCAGCATGAAATTCAATATTCTTAACATTATAAATTCTTTTGAACATTCGTTATCATCTAACATTTTCATCTTACCTATTTTTGCTACTTTAAGAGGACCAAATTAAAAAAACGACTCAGTTCAGGCACTTAAACAAACAAACAAAAGAAGAAATCTCATTCGGTTTTGGAGATCAAAAAAGGACTCGAAAATTACAACAGAACAAACAAAAATCGAAGATTAGCAGAGAAGGGAGAACAACTTCGAACGCTGGGAACCACTTCAAAGTTATCGAAATTCGATCAAACAAACTTCATAATTTGGCTATAAAACAACCATCCATCATCAAAAAAAAAATTTTCAAAAGCGAAGGTTAGCAGAGAAGAGAGAACAATTTCAAAGGATCATCTGTTAAGCCTAATCCGACTATTGTTTTCAATGGATTGTCGGTCCTATGCTGATGAAAAGACATACATGCATAATTTTCCCTACAATATCCATAATAACAATAATAGCAAATCAACAGCATGCATTTCTTAAGCCTAACCAACAACAGAAAACACATTTCAATCGCACATGTAATACAAACAAAATAACTCTGGAAAACTAACCTATTAGCAAATCGGGGCACAATGAAGAAGAACCTGAAAAAAGCAAAAGGGGAAACCGATTAGATAAAAACAATAGAAAAGGTTTACCTCGAAAGTTTTTGTTTTCATCTACAATAGAAAAGGATATTATTCTATCGGGAAACATAGACTAACCGATGACACAAATCGGCAGAAACTGTGAGCAAATCGGCCGAAATAGAAAAGAAAAGAATCGGGGGAGCAAATCGGCAAAAAAGGCAAGAAAATAAACTGGGACCAAATCGGCAGAAAAGAAAAGTAATGAAACAAGGAAGCAAATCGGATGAAGGTGGAAAACAGAAGAGAAACAAAGGGGATCGGGGGAGGGTAAAAGAGGGAGGGTTTGCTGAAGCGTCACCTAATCTGGGCAGAAGGGGGGGAATAGAAATCGGTGCTTTTCACCGATTAGGAAAGTAACGGAATACACGTGTATTAGTAATACGCTGAACCAAACGGCGGATTAGAGAGGTATTAGGTGGGGCCCACTGATTAGGGGTGTATTGGCATAGCCAATACACCAAACCAAACAAGCTCTAATTAAAGTTCAAGATGTGTTAAAGCTCCCCTTCTATTGTTATTTCTATTACTACATACTTTTTCTTCCTAAAGGGCACCTATGGAACAAAAATCAAATTGTATATCATGAAATCGTATTCAATTTTAAATGCAACATGCTAAAATGCAAAGTTAATTATAACGCAGAATATTGTTCAATTCATACTATTTCAATTTTTTAAAAGAAAAACTTTAAATTCAAATCACAAAAATATCTAGTGGTAAAAGCCATAACCAAACAATACCTTAATAAAATTGTGTTTTTATGCACTAATTATGTCTTATTATACATATTAGAAGACAAGAAAAAATTTGAAAACATAAATTTAAATATGAAAGAAAAACACACATTGAGTATTATTTTAATTTTCAGATTTTAATTTCCAACTATACAATTATAAATCATAAAAAATAAAACAAACAAATAAATAAAGAATTAGCAGAAAAAGTGGTTGAATTCAAATTTGACAGCTCAAACCCCTTTCAGATCTATAAAATAAAAGACCAGTAATTAAATGTATAAGTTAATGAGTGTCAAAACTAAAAGGAAAATATTCAAAAAAAAAACGAAAAAGAAAAAAGGAGCTTACCATGAAATTTCATAATAGGAATGCAAAGAATGAGAGGATGATGAGAAAAAAAAAAACACTAGGTTTCGAGGAGAGCTCGCTTAAATGAGATTCATGTTGAGCTCTAAATCAATAGCGATAAGCAACTCGATTTTTATTAAATAAATGGACATCAACAAAATTTAATATTTGTTTATTAAATGAACCAAACACGGGTAAAAACATGTTCAATTCATTTGTGCTTGTGAATATATTTATTTATGTTGGATTAAAATTCTTTTAATAAATCATTCAAAACTCATTTATTATACAATTATTATATATTGATAAAATTATTATTGTTGGTGTGCTTATTTTATTTATTTATATTGTAATTATTAATACTTATATTTGATTATTATATAACCAAAAAATAACATATTTGATTTGGAGTGATTGGATAAGAGGAGTCGAGAATCGCAGAAGTCTAATAGGAGTACACGATGCGAGTTCAGTCGAGTCAGTCTTATCCATGGAGTACGACAGTGGTTACTTTGGGGTTTCCATCTATTTGGCCGATGTGCAAGTATTGTAGATGTAAACATTCAGGAGAGTGTTGAAGATAACTGGAGTTTGTTTTCGGTGTGGTTCGAAGGATCACTTGTTGAAGGATTGTCTGAAGATGAATGATGTGTCCCAGACACAGAGTCCAACACTTGCTAGAGGTTGAGGGAAAAATGGTAACGTCAGATGGGCTGGGCAGAGGACAATTGTGCACAATGTAGTTTTTCCAAACAAATTTGGAGGACCAACTCAGGTCTATGCAGTTAGAGAATCACAGGACCGAGATATGACCAATGTGATTGCAGGTAATTTCGAGGACGAAATTCCTTTTAAAGGGGGAGAGTTTTACACCCCAAAAACTGGGTTAGTAGAATTAGGTCAGAAAATCGGGGATTAGTGAACTAGGAACTATAATTAAGTTAGATAATAAATAATTAGGGATAATTAAAATTTAATATTAAAATAATTAGAATTAAAATTTTAGGTTAAGAAATTGAAATTAAGTGTCCGAGAATTAATTTGGTGAAAACGAATTTTAAAAATGAGATTGGATTTGAAAATAATTTAGAAAATAATTTTTAATTGAAAATAATGACCTATTTAAAAAAAAGAAGAAGGAAGAAACTAGAGGTGGTTAAATGAGCAATGATCCAATTTTTAAAAATTGGTTGCCTACTTAACAACCCCCACTATCCCTTCCTTCTCATTTTCTCCATTCATTCAAAATTTTCCTTAACACCAAATTAGAGCTTTTCTCTCGAAATTGATTCATTCTTTTTGAATCTTAAGCTTACTAAACACAAATTCCTCTTCCAATTTCGTAGAATAATCAAGTTTTCATTTTCAAATTCTCTATTGTTCTTCACACATCCTAGTTCAAATTTGGTCTTAAACTCGTCATTTTCGTCAAAGTGAGCTTCTGACTTTTTATGATAAAACTAAGTAATATTTTATTTCAATTCGAAATTTAAATGATTTAATCAAGATTTCAATAGATCAAGTGATTTTAAGTTGATTTTTAGCTTGAAAATGGTGGATTCCGTTTTACTTAGTTGAGCTTTGATTTTAAAGTGATTTCTAAATCATTTTGATCTAATTAAAAGGTTTTTAACCTTGATTTAAGAATTCCTTTGTTAATTTAAACAAATTGAACGTTTTCACTTTCTTAATGTTCAAATAAGCTTGATTTTTTCGGAAAAATTAGATTCGTGTAATTAGATAAAATTGATGGTTTAGATCTGTAATTAGGTGATATATAGGAGGTATGAAGTTGAAATTTAAGCTTAGAAACGAGAGTTGAGTAGTTAAACATCTATTTCGGCAAAACTAGCTAAGTTTTCGGCATAAAAGTTAGTAGGTTTTGATCTATGATTTTGGTGGGATTTAAATGTGTTTGATTTTTTTTATAATGCCTTTGTATTATGTTTAATGTATATGTGAAGTGTCAACTCAATTAGGAGCCTCCACAAGCAAGGATAAAGGCAAGCAAAAGCTTACTTGAGCTTTGTTGTGTAAGCAAGTTGCTAAGGTGAGTGGTCTTATGTGCTATATTTGATGTGCAAATTAGTGAGTTAAAAGGGCTTAGTTGGTCAAATCATTTAATCTAAGTCCTAAGAGTAAGTGTTCTTACTTGAACTTTGTTATTTTTATAAGCAAGCTTAGATGTGTTGTGATATGTGTATGTGTGTGATGTGAATATATGTGCTGATTATATGACTGAATACACCTTGTGAATAGTTGGTTTTATGCACAAATATTTGATATGAAAGTGTATATGTGATAAGCTATAAAAGTAACATATTTAATCTCATTCTTAATGCATTTTGTGGATGGTTAATGATGTAAATTAGTGAATTTGTTGCTCATAATCCCTTAAATTCATGTTTCTATACTTAGGAGAGCATTTGAGAGTGAAAGGAGCGAAAAACAAGCAAAAATCGGACGAATAGAGCTACTTCCAGGATCCACATGGCCTGGGTACTTCCACACGAGCTGGCCACACGCCCATGTGCCAGCTCGTGTCGATATCGTACCTCATTTCCCAAACATGCGAAAAAGCCCAAATTTTACGCTTTTTGAGCATTCTAAAGTCTATAAATATCAACTAGAAGAATATCTAAGGGGCACACAGAGAAGATTGAAGAAATTAATCGAAGAATACCTCAGAGCCAACTCAGAAGTGGATCTCCTTCAAGATTGAAGATCTCCTTTCAACTTCTTTTGAAGTTTATTTGAATTTCTTTATGTCTCGTAGTTTTTCTGACTTCAAGATTTTTTCTTTTCAGATTATGAACTAAATTCCCTAGATACCTAGGGAAGATGAAACCTATGATGAATCTTATTATTTGATTTTTGATTTACATGATAAATACTTGATTCTTGTTCTCAATTATGTATGTTTATTTCGTATTTTAATATTTTCAGGATATTAATTCATGTTTAATGTGCTTATTTCAGTAGAGCAAAAGTCCCTGTTTAACAGTAGATCTATCATAATTGAGTGGAGTTGCATTCAATCCTAGAAATAGAACGACATAAATCTACCAGATTAGAGTCAAATCTAATAGAGGAATCCATTGATCGAGTTAATCCGACAATAGGGGTTTTAATTAGAAAGAGATTTCAATTAATCAACCTAGAGTCAGTTGTTCTTACTCTCGAAAGAGATATTAACATAATTTATGGATTTCTACAGATCAAGACACAAGTGAATAAATCGTTTAATTCAGATTCAGAATAATAGGTGAAGTCTAGGTGGATTCTTTCCTGGGTATTGTCTTTCTCAATGGTTGTCTTCAGTTATTTTTCCCAATTCATTCTCTGTTGCGTTCGTAGGTAAATTAGATTAGTTAAATTAGATTAAAAACAATCACTTCAATTTTTCGGTTAAATAATAGAAAAACGATAATTACTAGTACTTTTAGTCCTTGTGGATATGATATTCTCTACTCACCATAGCTATACTATTGTTCGACAGGTGTGCTTGTCTTTGTTGTAATTATAGTTAGTTTAGTGATCATCAATTTTTTGGCGCCGTTGTCGGGGACTAAAATATTAGGTACACTTTATTTTTATTAATTTAGCAATTTATTTTTATTGCATTTTATTTTTGTTTTTAGTTTAATTTTTGTTTTCTAATTTTTCTTTTATTTGCTTCTGGCAGGTTTCTTTAGTTTATGACTAGAAGAAACCCATCGGGACCATTATTATTTGATAGTGAGATTGAACGTACAGCTCGCAGAAATTGTAGAGAAGCAAGGCAAAGTCAACAGAATATAGTAGACGGGCAAGAGGACGTTGTTATTGTTATTGAGGAGATGGGTGATAATCGGAATAATCAGCTACCTCCTATAGTTGCTGCGAATCCGGATCCTGCCCCTCGTACTATGCACGATTATGCCAAGCCCACTCTAACTGGGGCTGAATCGAGTATTGTGAAACCCACCATTGCTGCGAATAATTTCAAACTGAAGCCGAACACTAATCAGATGGTACAATAGTTTGTTTAGTTCGATGGTTTACAGGACGAAGATCCAAATACTCATTTGGCTAACTTTCAAGAAGTTTGCGATACTTTCAAGATTAATGGCATTTCTGATGATGCCATTCACTTACGGTTGTTTCCCTTTTTGTTGAAGAACAAAGCTAAACAGTGGTTGAATTCTTTACCACGAGATTTTATCACTACATGGGATCAAATGACCGAGAAATTCTTACTAAAGTACTTTCCACCAGCTAAGACAGTAAAGTTGAGGAATGATATCTCTTCCTTCATTCAAATTGATTTAGAAACCCTATATGATGCATGGAAGAGGTATAAGGATTTATTGAGAAGGTGCCCTCACCATGGGTTACCTCTATGGCTACAGGTTCAAACCTTCTACAACAGTTTGAATCTCTTAACTAGGTAATTGATCGATGCAGCAGCCGGTGGTACTTTCAACAATAAAACACTTGAAGCTGCTTATTAGTTTATAGAAGAAATGACACTGAATAATTATCAGTGGCAAGTCCTGAGAACAAACCCGATGAAAGTAGCTGGTGTTTTCAACTTAGATGCGATCACCATGTTATCGAATAAAGTAGAACTTTTAAATAAGAAAATTAATGGTTTATATAGTTCTACATAGGTACATCCGGTGCTGTAGTGCAATACGAATGGAGGAGAGATGAATAATCCAGAATGTTTACCTTACGGTCCTAGCACAGAGAACGAACAAATCAACTATATGGGTACTAATTCTAGACCTCAGAATAATCCTTACAGTAACACTTATAATGCAGGTTGGAGGAACCATCCCAATTTCTCTTGGGGTGGTCAAGGAAATCAGAGAGCACAACCTCCTCCAAGCTTTCAACAACCTTACCAACAAGAGAAAACATTGAACCTTGAGGAGATGCTGACGAAGTTTATCTCGGTGTTAGAAACCCGCTTCCAAAACACTGAAGCAGCACTTAAAAATCAACAAGCATCAATTCAAGGACTCGAGAATCAAATCGGTCAACTTGCTAAACTGATTTCAAAATGACCACAAGGTAGCTTGCCTAGCAACACCGAAACTAACCCAAGAGAGCAGCTTCATGCAATTACTGTTCGAGATGAAGAAGGGTTAGTTGAATATGAATCAGAACAGAGGCAAGAAATTGTGGTAAGTAACGGTAAGGTTGAGGTAAGCCAGAATGAACAAAAACCGGCGGTAAAGAACCTTGTGTGCCATATCCTAATGCGACAAAGAAAGACCACACAAACTAACAATTTGGTAAATTTCTTAAACTTTTAAAAAAATTGCATATTAACTTACCATTTATTGAAGCCCTTTCACAGATGCCTAATTTCGTTAAATATTTAAAGGAGCTTTTGGCAAACAAAAGGAAGTTAGATGATTCATCGCATGTGGAGCTAAATGCAGTATGCTCAGCCATTTTGTAAAATAAACTACCCAACAAATTGAAAGATCCAGGGAGTTTTACTATTTCTTGTTTAATTGGTAGTTTAAATGTTACCAATGCTTTGATTGATTTAGGGGCTAGCATTAATGTCATGCTATAACACCCCTAACCCGTATCCATCACTGAAACAGGGTTATGGAGCATTACCGGACCTATCGGACAATTTACAATTAGTATGGAAACCAAAACATTTTCACATTCAAACCTATTTAAAACATGCCTTTCATAATTAAATAATCATCATATACCAAATGACCAAATGGTCATCTTGAACCATCACCAAAACTTTTATCAAAAAGACTCAAGCCTACACATGTCATATAACCAATATCACAAAGCTTATAAATACTAAATCATAGCTGGATAGTGTGATGAGATCTCCAACGACTTCCAACCCAAGCAAGCCTCCGAAACTCTATAACCATAGGGAAAAAAACAAAATAAGTTATAAAGCTTAGTAAGCTCGTATAGAAATAAACTCATGTTATTAAATAACCGCATTTAAAACAATTATTCAAAATATGATATAATTCATATGATTGCACCATTCTATTTCAAATTCATGCACATAGTTAATCCAGATTTTCATGAGTTTATTCATTCAAAACACGTATAGTTTGAATACTTCTTATCAATTCATTCACATTTTCATATGCATAAGCAATTATATATACTTTATTCAATTCAATATTCATCACCTTTTCTTTAGCCAAGTGAATTATCATCAAATAACGATATTTCACATACTATGTGCCATATGTATATTTAGTTAAAACAACTATAACTCATATCTCACATATCATCTATACAATTCACATAAATCATATTCCAATTCATTCTCAATCATATAATCAACAACAGTATAATGCCCGTTGAACCTAATGAAACATTGAAGGATACTCGGGTGATACACATTATGTGCATTAATCGGTAATCCATTAATTCATTATCATTTCTGCTCTTTTGAGCAATGATCGGTAAGCTCATTCCGAGCTGAAGAACGGTAAGCTCTATCGAGCTGAAACAGTAAGCTCATAAGATCTGATATATCAGTAATCTTATACGAACTGTGGTGAGCCCGTAAAAAATGCAGGAGCTCGACCAAAACGGTAACCCTAGTGACATGTCACTCGTATCCTACGATTTTCTATAGTTCAAATGAGACTCGGTATTACTCAATACATTTCAAATTAAGCAATTCAATATCCTTTATTTCAACCATTCAATTCACATATATATACATATTCATTTCATACAATTGTAATTAAATGAAAGTTCGATTCTAATTATAGGAACTTATCACATTGCATAATTTAAGTAATTAAATCAATATGTCCAACTCGAATATTCAAATGCTTATCACACATACACCTCAATAGGTTAGAATATCAAATATGCATATAACCAACATTTCATCCATGAATGCTTCAATTTGGCATTCAACTCACATAGCATTTCATTCATACATTTCATAAAATTTCATTTCCATTTCCATAAATCCTCATAACACATATCATATTTCATATACATGATACATTAAGAACTTATTAGATTACTTTCATTTGATTCTCATTTAGGTTTTGTACGTATCTGTATCACTTAATTCGATTGTACTTTCATTCTCGTCTTGACTTTACCCGTTGAACCATTCAGAATCGTTAAGGATACTCAGAAATCATAATAGCTCATACAATGCCATATCCCAGATATGGTCTTACATGTTATCACATATCGATGCCACTGTCCCAGACAGGGTCTTATACGAAATCATATAACAATGCCAATGTCTCAGACATGGTCTTACACGTAATCACAATACAATGCCAATGTCCCAGACATGGTCTTACATGTTATCACCTCTCAGTAATCCCAATGTCATGACATTTGTATCATATTATATTCCTAAGGTTCATAAGGGGCTTTTGGACGTCGTAACTCTGTCGATTTCGGCTCGTATTCATGACCATTCATCATTCAATTCAATTCAATAATTATTAAGCATTTATAACACAATTTAAATACGTTATTAGCATACGAACTTACCTTATTCGCTGTAATGACGAATTAGGTCAACTAATCCGATACTTTATTTTCCCCCGTTCTAGATCCAAATCTCATTTTTCTCAATCTATATAATAAAAAAATTTTCTTATTTAATCATTAATTCATTCAATTTAACACAATTTACACATTTTGGAAAAAATACACTTTTGCCCCTATTATTTCACATTTTTTCAATTTAGTCCTTATCACATAAAATCACAATTTCATGCAATTTCATCCTACCCATGCTTAGCCGAATTCTTCTTATTGCCTTAGCAACCCAAAATTTTCAAATAATCACACTTTTAACCACATAATTTCAAAATTTCACAATTTCATCCCTAATTTACATTTTTATCAAAAAATCACTTTATAAAATATGAAAATCTTATATCAAATATTCATATTTCACCATTAAACATCAAAGAACACATAAGCTCATCAATGGAAACTATCAAAATCTTTAACAGTTTTGAAATCAAAGACACGGGTAGCTAGTACTAGATGCAACGATATCAAAAACGTAGAAATCATTAAAAACATATCAAAATCCATACCTATTTGAGTAAAAATACCATGGCCGAAATTCAAGCTCATCCGTGGCTATTTCAAACTCCATTTTCGTTTGTAAATTGGATGAAAGAAGATGATAATTAACTTTGTTTTATTTATTTTATTTTATTATTATCAAATACCAAAATTAACCTTTAAAAACATTAGTAACTACACCAAATGCCACTCCACTATCATCCACTAACTCATAAATGGGCTATTTGCCACATAAGAACCTTTATTTTAAAGTTCTATAGCTATTTGACACCTTTAGCTTATAGAACACAACTTTTGCACTTTACGCGATTTAGTCCTTTTTATCAAATTAAGCACCCAAATGACAAAATTTCTTCACAAAATTTTTACACAATCATAATATCATAATGTAATTATTAAAATAATAATAAAATAAATTTTTTGACATCAAATTCGTGGTCTTGAAACCACTATTCTGATTTGACCCCCCAAAAAAGGGCTGTTACACATGCCTTATAAACTGTTTAAGCAATTAGGTCTTGGGAAACCTAAACAAATTAGGATGAGTATTCAATTAGCAGATAAAACCATTAGGTTTCCTAGGGGTATTATTGAAGACGTACTTGTCAAAATTGATAAATTCATATTCCCAATTGATTTTGTTATTTTAGACATGGATGAAGATAGTGGCGTACCTTTAATTTTAGGACGAGCCTTTTTAGCAACTGCTAAAATTATTATTGATGTTGGTACAGGTGAAGTAATACTTCGTGTAGGTGATGACATGATTACACTCCAAGCTCGTGATTCTGTTAAGACATCTAGTGATCGAGATGATTATACGAGTTCTGTTAATATAAATAACATTGTGGCTAAACTTCTTTGCAGGAAACCTCTCGGAAAAACGTGATGGAACCACATTCCAGTCCATGCGACAGAAACAGAATGACTCATGAAGAATGAATGCTACAGATCGATGAACTAAACGAACGGTGGACACATGTGGAGCAGAAACCAAGAATACACGATGTAGAACTAAAATGACGCCATGATGAGCATGTGGATGGAACGAACCAATTTAAGGTTGGGGACAAGGTACTATTAGATAAAATGAATCCACGTATTTCCACTTTAGAGCTTAATGCAAGTGGAGCAACTCCTTTTATGGTACTGAGTGTCTTTCTATACGGTACAATCGAGGTAACTCATTCTGAATTCAACACTTTTAAGGTAAATAGTACTCGACTCAAAACTTATCTTGATAATATAATTGATAGCGAGAAAGAGGAATTTCGACTTCGTGAACCACAGTGACCGTGCGAATACTAGGTAAGTCGAGCTTAGACTTTAAATAAGCGCTTCTCGGGAGGCAACCTGAGTGTTAACCCTGCTAATTTTCTTAATTTTATCTCATGAATTTTCAAAAAAAAATGTTTTTGACCCATACGGTCTGGACACATGGGCGTGTCCCAGGCCATGTGCACTAAAAGGGATTCGATAGTGAGTTATATGGCCTGTCGACATTGCCATATGACCCACACGGCCTAGACACACGGGCGTGTTCTTGGCCGTGTGGATCCTGAGACTTAGTTTTAAAATTTTAAGAAATTCGACAGTGAGTTACACAGCCTGGCGAAATGGCCATATGACCCACACGGCTTGGATACACGGGCGTGTCCTTGGCCGTGTGGACCCTAGGACTTAATTTTTCTAAAAATTGACAGAGACACGACCTAAAATAGTCTACATGGGTGTGTGACACGGCCATGTGGACCACACGCTTGGACACACGGATGTGTCCTAGGCCGTGTGAAACCCGGAGCTAATTTTTTTCATTTTAAAACAAGTCAGAGAGTTACACGGGAAAGGCACACGGCCGTGTGGGAGACGTGGCCGAGCCACACGGTCGTATGGATGGTTACACGAGTGTAGGAGAAGTGAAGGAGGGTGCACACGGCCATGCGACACGGCTATGTGAAGACTGGGCTGGTATTTTTTAACGCATACGGGCTTTAAAACATCCATAAGGCCGTGTGGCCCAACACGAGCCTTTACACGACTGTATCACCCTTAAAAAACCCTACCCCCAATTTTTTACTTTTGTCTTCTTCCCCAACTTTCCCAACCCTAGCCACCGGTGCTCCCCTACCTCCACGCTCCAGCCACTATTGTCACCCCCTCCCTCATCTTGCCGAATCCTCTCCCTAGGCCTTCTCTCAGTCTTGTCGCACCACCCCCACGACCTATCAACCACATCTCTGCTCCCCATCTCATCTTCTTCTTTTCTTCCTTTTCTTCCTACCTTCGAACCACCCATGCGGCAACCCTCCTCGTCGCCCCACTCCTCCCTCGGCCTTTCCCTTCTCCCGTTAAACACCCACACCCCCTCATTTTTCCTTTTCTCTTCTACGCACCCCCTAAACCTCTCGGCCCTTCCCTTTTTCCCTGACGCACAACACACATCCATTGTTCACACACCCACCCGCAAAACCCTACCCAACCCACTAGCGCTCCACCATCATGCATCTTCGGCTACCCATCGTCGATCCCCCACTGATTGCCCATTCTTTTTTTATTTTATTTTATTTTATTTTATTTACTTTATTTGTTTATTATTTTTACTTGTTTATCATTTATTTTTAATTTTCTATTCCTATTATTATTTATTTGCTCTATTCTGCTTTGATTTTAGTTTTCGTTTAAGTTTATTTCTTATTTCGTTGCATTTTATTATATTGTGTTACTATTACTTTTTTCTTCTATTTGTTTTTGTTATATCTATGAATACTATTTTTAGTCTAGCAAAGTTGGTTTCAATTGTTATTTATGATTTTTCTTTTTTGCACTACTGTTTATTGCTCTGAAAGTTTTTTAGTTTATTTTGATTCTTACAGTTCTCTTATTATTTTTAGTATATTTTTTTTGATTGGTTAATACTAAGTCCTATGGTATTTGAATTTTGAATTTTTGTTTATAGTCTGTCCACTATAGCTTTCTTTAATTCATTTAGTTATTCTCCTGTCTGCTTTGTTTTGTTTTAATACTTGATTGTTTGATTTTCTTGTAGGCACACCATGACAAACACTCGTGGCAAGTCCAAGGTCGCCATCCCTGCTTCGAAAAAGCGGAAGACACCTGACACGACTTCCTTTTCGAGCGCTTCCACAGAGGCCCACTACCCTTATCTCTGATTTTCAGCGGGTCCCCAAGAGGCTTTATTTTAGCTACTTCAATAGCGACCACTCGACCTAGGCCAATGTATTGATTGAGCCGCTTTGGAGTAGGTCTGCCTAGCTGATGATATTTGCGCTTTTAATACTACAACATTATAGGAATAATTCTTTTCCATCATCGAGCCCACATACATGGAGCTGACGTTGGAGCTTTGCACGACATTTATTATACAGCAAGTCATGACGACTCATGACAAGCCAGGCACCATCACTTTCCAACTCGGTGGTTTGCTGCGCCATATGAGTGTCTCCAAGTTCGGCGCTGCTATGGGACTCTACACTGAGGAGTTTATGAGTGTTGAGAACTTCATCCGCCTAGATCGGCACATCCATTACTTGCCATTTTATTGTTGGACAGATCTTACGGCGAGTACGACCCTTTATGATGCGAGTCGCTCGAAGGCGACTTCTCTCCTTCCAGCTTTGCGATACATTCATGCTTTTTTAGCTCATACTTTGACGAGTAGGAGAGAGAACACCAGCGTCGTTAGTACTACCGATGCTTATTTTCTATTGAGCATGGCCACCGAGCATATCTTTGACTTGGCCTATTTTATCGTCCTAGCCTTCTGCCATCAGACAGATCGCCACAGGAAGGGCCCTATCTGTTTAGGTCCTTACGTTACTTGACTTGCTCGACACTTCGGTCTCTTCGACACACTGGAGCAGTCCTCTACGCTTACTCTACTCAGGCAGATGTCTCTACAGGGAATCTCGACCATGATCCATATGAGGATGATAGAGCGACTTCATGAAGTTGATCCTCCTCAGTACTGTTTACTTCATTCTGACTTTTATTATTGGTTATGAGTGTGTCAATATGATTTATTATTCTAGAACTTGCATCGTATATATATGTTGAGGCCACACATTTTGATTTGATATACTGAGATGATAAAGACATTTAGGTTTAACCCACTTATCCCATAAAAAGTCTACCTACATAATTAACCCTTAGTGAACCCCGTTAAGCCTAACACATCGTTTCTTAAATTACCCATTAATGTTAACCCATAACTCATTCTTTTTGATTCATTGAGAATTTCTCTCGCTCTATTGACTCCCTTTTTATAGAGATTTGATTTGGTTAGTTACCTAACTATGTTCTTTTGTTAATTTGCTAAGTTGATTCTTGTTCTCGAAAAAAAATATTGATTATTATTTAGTTTTATGATTGAGTTTGAACAGTTAAATTCATATTTTGGAAAGAAGCTCGTGTTATTCTTAAATAGTTTTCAATTGATGTAATTGTGTTTTAATTCAGCATTTGTTTATTTTTCTAGTTTGATAATTTATCAATTCGATCTCGATTTTAACAAACTTTTTCAGCCTTTCTCCACACCCTTAACCTAAGCCCCATTACAACCTTTTAAAGACCTTTTGGTTTCTGTATCATCTCATTTTATAGTGGTGGACATTTGATTTTCATGCAAGCCTATGGTAATAACTTTTCATGTTTGACTATTGAGTGCTTATTCTTGAACCTTAAACACTTTGGTAATTACTTAGATAAGGGGAAATACCTATCTTTTCATGCTTTAAAAATATTCGACTTGGATTGTTTGAATCTTTAGTGCTCTTTTAGTTGAATTATCAATGTATGATTATTTGTGAATTATGACGAAACATCATTAATGAGAATTATGAGTTGAGGAAAATTAATTTTAATTGTAAGTTGAGGATTTTGCTTGAGGACAAGCAAACGCTTAAGTGTTGGGATATTTGATAAGCTATAAAAGTAACATATTTAATCCCATTCTTAATGCATTTTTGGATGATTAATGATGTAAATTAGTGAATTTGATGTTCCTAATCCCTTAAATTCATGTTTCTATACTTAGGAGAGCATTTGAGAGTGAAAGGAGTGAAAAACGAGCAAAAATTAGGCGAATAAAGTTGTTTTCAGGATCCACATAGCCTGGGTACTTCCACACGGGCTGGCCACACGCCCATGTGCCAGCCCGTGTCGATATCGCACCTCGTTTCCCAAACACGCGGAAAAGCCCAAATTTTAGGCTTTCTGATCATTCTAAAGTCTATAAATATCAACTAGAAGAAGATTTAAGGGGCACGTAGAGAAGATTGAAGAAATTACTCGAAGAACACCATCGGAGCCAACCCAGAAGTAGATCTCCTTCAAGATTGAAGATCTCCTTTTAACTTCTTTCGAAGTTTATTTGAATTTTTTTATGTATTGTAGTTTTTCTGACATCGAGATGTTTTCTTTTTAGATTATGAACTAAATTCCCTAGATGCCTAGGGAAGATGAAACCTATGATGAATCTTATTATTTGATTTCTGATTTAAATGATAAATACTTGATTCTTGTTCTTAATTATGTATGTTTATTTCGTGTTTTAATATTTTCAGGATATTAATTCATGTTTAATGTGCTTATTTCAGTGGAGCAAAAGTCCTTGTTTAAGAGTAGATCTATCATAATTGAGTGGAGTTGCATGCAATCCTAGAAATAGGACGACATAAATCTACCAGATTAGAGTCAAATCTAATAGGGGAATCCATAGATCGAGTTAAGGCGACGATAAGGGTTTTAATTTGAAAGATATTTCAATTAATCAACCTAGAGTCAATTGTTCTTACTCTCAAAAAAGACATTAACATAATTTAGGGATTTTTACGGATCAAGACACAAGTTAATAAATCGTTTAATTCAGATTCAGAATAATAGGTGAAGTCTAGGTGGATTCTTGCCTGGGTATTGTCTTTCTCATTGGTTGTATTCAATTATTCTTCCCAATTCATTCTCTATTGCGTTCGTAGTGAAATTAGATTAGTTAAATTAGATTAAAATAATCACTTCAATTTATCAGTTAAATAATAGAAAAATGATAATTACTAGTACTTTTAGTCCTCATGGATACGATATTCCCTACTCACCATAGCTATATTATTGTTCAATAGGCGCGCTTGCCTTTGTCGTAATTATAGTTAGTTTAGTGACCATCAATATGGCTCACTAAGAAAAGTGTTTGCACTTGAGATGCTTTAAATGACAAGTGATATGAATGTGAAGTGAGTGTGTGTGCATAAACTAGAAAACTATTCTGTGAATTGGATATATTGGCCTTGTGAACCTTTGAAAACATTGAATATAGTTGGCATGTCATGGGATTTAAGTACTCATATATGTGTTTATTGTTTTGGCATGTGGAGGGACAAGGGAATGTAGAACATTGTTCCATTCATGGTCATGTTGGTGCATAGGAGAGTGCTAGCTTCGTGCTACACTTTATGGGTCCGATATAGACTCTATGAGTCAAGTGCGGTGTAATGGAGATTCGTGTATCCAATGAGTGTTTTAACATGTATTTTCATTCTCATAAGTAGCCAATGTATCAATATGATATGATGTTAATGATGCCATGTGTTAATTGTTTTTAAATATTGTATTTGTGGATTACTGTAGCATCTTAAATACTTATTGAGCTTGGTTAAGCTCACACTCTTTTGTGAACATTTTTGTAGTGACATAAATGGAGTGAAGTGGTGAAGTGAGAAAGTTGATGATCCAAAGGCAATGACATCTTTAATTGTGCATGTGAGATAAATATGGAAATGTGGGTGCAAACTTGAAGGACTAGATTTTACTTTTGATTTGGATTTGTTATTGGAGTTTCTATGGACTGTTTAAGGACTTTTATAACTGTTTGTGTGTTTATACTGCCAGAAATATGCTTGAAAAATGCTGCAGTGTTAGATAGATTGTTAAATTTTCAAATGTAATAAGGGGTCCGCCATAGGGTTCGCAGGTATTTGGTGATAGGGGTTTGCATGTGTCCAGTGATACGAGGTATTTGGTGATAGGGGTTCGTAGGTATCTAGTGAGAAGGATTCGTATGTGTTTGGTGATAGGGGTTCGCAAGTTACATGTTAGGGTTCGAAGGTGTCTATATGTTTGCTTCTTTTCCTAGTGTAAATTAATTTTTGTTAATATGATTAGAAAAGCATGTTTAGAAATTTCACATCTTAATTTAATCCCTTGAATTTCAGTAGGGTAGCTTCAATTTCTTAAAATAACTTTTTCGAATATTTTGGAAAAATTACGATTTAGTCCTTAAGATTCCTTTTAGAAGTAAGTGCGTTTTAAAGATCGTTTTAAACCGAATTTTTCACAAATGCTTGAAAATAAAACGCTCAGGGCATTGGTTGATTCAAGTTTATGATTCACGTATTTAATGCTTACGACGTGTAAAAATGACAATTTTACCCCTAATGTTTTTTCGTTGTATTATGATGATCGAAACATGATGTATGTTGTTTGTTTAAAATTACTTATGTAAGCATGTTTTAAATTTGGTATGATGGTTGGTTTGTGGTATGTTGGTTGACCGGTAAGGAGAGTCACTTCGGTGGCTAATGTGACATTCGAAATTTGGGTCGAGCTATCTCAGTCGGGTTTGGGGTGCTATAGACATTATATCAAGGTTGCCCGTCTGGGCTAAACCTACGATATGTATAACCCGAGAGTTTGCAACAAATCTAAAATATCATAATAACATGTAATATCCCTGATAAAATGTGCGTATAACCCTAATGGCATGTCATACGCATCTTAACCTTTTACTAAGTTCACACAGGCATCATTTCCATAAATATGTCAATGCCAATTCCTGTACATGATTACATATTTCATTCACGAGTCCTATGATCATTCAACATTCATATTTGCACATTTTACTATTTCATAATAACCAATATTCACATGACTATTCAATTAGTCCATTTAAGTCATATGTATCAAAATTATTGAATTCTACTTAATTCTAACATATAGATAAATTGAAGCATAATTCATAGATAAAATAAATAGGGTGGTAAGTTCCATATGAACTTAACTGCTCAAAATATGTAAAGTGGATACTTTATGGGCTAATCTGTAATTTTAGTTTTCCCCCGATTAACTCCACTTCGATCTAATCTTGATCTAAATAATCATTTTATATCATTTTATATGATAAATCAATACCATTTATTTCCATTCTATGTTATGATATGTATGAATCCATATGAACTTGATTTTCAATATCCCAAAATTTTGCATTTTATTCAATTTAGTAATTGAACTTGGGATAGTCATAACTTTTGATTCTAGCTTGGATTAAAATCCGATTTCATATATTCTCATTAGGGACCTTAAACTTTCTATTTCTAACATAACTTTATGACAAGTTTTACATTTATTCAATTTGGTCCCTAATATAACAAATTTAACAAATAAGCTAAATTAACTTTACAATCTAGTCTTTTTTATATTCTAAGCTTAAAATCTATCAATTTTGAGTCTAAGTCTTTAAGAAATCAAAAGTGACAACTTTTTAAAACTTTAACAGTTTTACAAATTGATACATGGTCTAGCTAAATCAAGCTCCCATGACCTTAAATCTATAAAAATTTCATGAAAAATGACCTAATTACCTTAGTTTCTCCTTGGCCGAATGCTGCAAAGCTTGGAAGCATTTTTCTTTGGTTTTATTAATGGTGGACGGTGCTTAAAGAAGAAGATAGTGGAATTTTCCATTCTCCTTGGCCAAATGCTGCAAAGCTTGGAAGGGTTTTTCTTTGGTTTTATTAATGGTGGATGGTGCTTGAAGAAGAAGATAGTGGAATTTTCCATTATCTCAAGCTTTTTATATTTTAATTAATCTAAGTAATTTAGTTTAATTACCTTAATTTGGTTTAATTAACTTTAATTTAATTATCATTTATTCATAATAAGACATGACACTCACTTCCACCACTTTATGCATTGTCTAATTGCTATTTTCGACCTTTGGTTTATTGTTATTTAGGTCCCTAAACCTTTGACCAATTAAAAATCTGTAACGATTGGAATTTTATAATTTATTCATTGGGCCTCAATTAACTATAAATTTGGCAAAATTATTGGACCAATATTTAATAAATTTTTATTTTATCCTTGTAAATATTCATATTTAATATTTGCGGACTCGTTTTACGAAAATCTGTTTCCGAAACCATATTTTCTGGTACCATTAAAAATTGGATCGTTACATTGGCATGGTTGGGAAAGATTGAGGCTCAAATCTTGAAAGTCCGGTTCTTTTCATATTAGCTTAGCATTTGTTTGTTGTGCATTATAGTATTGAATTCTATATTGTAATTGGTTGAACATGATCAGATGCATTCATAGGAAGTAAGGTGACAAGGAGTAAAAGTACCATAAAAGCCTCTGCACTAGAAGTTAGATTGCATTTTGCCCCCTTTACTCAAAAAATGAGTAATTTAGTCTTTTTATGTTAGATTGAAGAGCAAGTATGTCATTTCTGTTAAATATTTCATCCATTTACATTGTTAAAAATTGGTGTCGCTGACAAAATAACTAGATAATTACATGTGGCATGCTAAGTATACCTTACACTGATGTATAAGGACCAGTTTTTAACAGTGAAAACTGATGTAATTTTTAACAAAAGGACTAATTAGTTATTTGATCTAACATATGGGGACTAATTTTGTAATAGCCTGATTTTTAGTAGTGCCGAAAAAGGCGATTTCGGAACCCCATTTTTGTAAATCGAGTTTGTAAATACTAAATTAAAATATTTATGGAGTTGGTATGAAAGAATTTCAAAGTTTGGTCCTTCAATTTTGTTTATTAATTGCTTAATTAAGGTACATGAACTAAATTATAAAAGTCTTATCGCTATAAGTTTTTAATTAGACAAAGACTTAGAGACTTAAATTGCAATTAGCCAAAGGTCCAAAATGGCAATTAAACCAATTTCTAATATTATGTTAGTGGATGTTGGTGGATTAAAACATTAAAGTGTGATTATTAAGTTAGTTAACACTGTAGCTTAGATTTATTTACATGTTTAGGACCTTTAACTTGCTTGTAATGACATTTTCATCTCTAGTTTAATACGATTTCAGTTTGTTCTATTTTCATCCATTAAAAATCTCATCTTTATCGTTTTTTCTCATTTACTTTGTTGTTAGTTGTTTCTCTTTCAACTTTTTTCAAGTAAAAACCACAACTTTCATCTTTTTATTGAGTTTTATGTTAATTGCTTTCTTAGTTGCTTATTTGATGGTTGATAGCTTTAGTATGGTAATGGGTAACTAAACCCTAGAGGGTTGGTTGATGGAGTTATGGGTAAACTAATTTTTAGGTCAATGACTAAATTGTAATAAATTGGACTAAATTGAATGAACCTCAAAACTTAGGATTGGCACCCCTAATGGTAAATCAAGACAAGTGAGACCGAGAGGTAATCTTATTGGGCATCAATTCATTAGCCTCAATGTTAACCGGTGAGATCGAGAGATAAACCAGACTAATTTGTCTAATTTGGTAAAATTGAGACTAAGAGGTAAAATGGAGCCATTTTATGAGTTTAAGCAATTTAGATCCCTAATTCGATAATTAGTGAACCATATTGAAGTCATCCAACTACTGTTCATATTTTAATTAAAAGTTTTATATCTTTGTATGCTTTATGATTTAGTCCTTTTATTAATTAGTTAGTCAAACAATTTTCTTAAGCTCAATTTCATGGCCTGCCATACTATGCTATTTAGCGAGTAGCTATCTAGACTCTTTATTTGCATGTTTGTAGCTAGAATTTGCTCAAATAAGAAGTACTCATGTATCTCGTTGTACAAATTATATTACAATTGACCTGTCACACTTGTAGACACCACACGTAGTATTTCTTATTTGATTGTTGTATTTTTGTTGATTTCTTTCAACCCCAATGTTCACATGTCGCGCGTCGAGAGGTGGTCACCCGAAGTTTCTAAAACTTTACAATTTGGTCCTATTTCGAGTTCAGGTTGATAAAAGAGCTTTCGTAAGCTCGATTAATACTCGATTTTGATTGTTTAACCATAAATGAATGTGTTTCACATTGAATTTCATGTACATATGAATATTTTACAATAAATTGACTGTAGTTGCTCCAGCAACGAATGTAGCATCCTGTAGCTCGAACTCGATGATCGGGTCAAATGAGGGGTGTTACAAATTTTCCTATTTTTAAAGTAGAAAAAGCAAAATACAATTCAACTCGTAAGATAAATAACTTCATGATACTTTTACTAATAAAGATCCCATTGCAATTGATACATTGATTTGAAGGCCATATCAAGTTGGTAGCCCAATCTCATCTTAAGGCCAACTAATCCACTTTGTAAACCTACATCAACTATTTTGGTCGATGTTATTAAGCTTAAGACTATCTCAACTGTAGTATTCTCAACCATCGTTAGAGATTTTAGCACTATAATTTATTAAACTATATATAAAAGGAAACGAACTTCCTTTTTATTGACAATGGGCACTTTCATATTTTTTTAATATAAACAAATGTTAAAGTTTAGTTTTGATCCTTTTAATTTTCCTATGTTTGGGATTTATTTTATATAATTTAATTTCTAAGTCTTTATATTTTTATAATATTATATAATTAGTCCAAATAGGTAATATTGTTAACTTTTTATTAAAACATGACATGGTTATATATAATTTAAGGGTTAGTATTTAGTACACTGGCAGTGTACTTTTTTATTCCACAAGTAGCCTTAAAAAGCTGTCATGTGTCTTTTGTTAAAAAAATATTTATTTATTTTAATTTTTTACTACATCCCTATATAGACTTGATCATCGGTCGGACCGGGTTGAGGTCGGATCAGGCCAATGCAAAATTTTAGGCCCATTTTTTAGACTTGGGCCAGGATAAAAAATGCTAAACCCGTGCCTGACTCACCCACATTATTATTTTTTATATAAAACCAAAATTTAAAAATACAATACATCAAATACACTAAAAACATTAAAATAAATGTTTCCCAACAAATTGAAAATACATTAAATTTTTTTTTACTTAAATAACACTAAGATAGTTTCAACTTAGCAAATAAATACCTTTAAAATAGTAGCAAAAGTAATAATAAAATAAGAGTTATATAATATCCAAACAATAACAATAAAATAGTAGCAATATAAAAGTAAAATAGAAGTAAAACAACTTCAAAATGGCAACAAACAACAACAAAACCACAACAAACAGCAATGAAAAACATTTAGACAAATTCGGGCTTGACCCGTTTACAAAAACGTGTCTTATTTTTTCTCCAAACCCATTTTTCAAGCTTATATTTTTGCCCAAACCCTCCCACTTTTCGAGTGGACTTGGGGCCTAAGTGGGTGGCCCAACCCATGATCAGGTCAACCTCTATAGGACACTTGTCATCCCCTAACCCTATTTGTGGAGTCTAAAAATTCTATTGGTAGTTTATCAAACTTAAATACCTTAAAAGTCTTAGAAACTAAAACATGACTTCTCATTTCTTTTAGGTTTGCATAAGTTTTTTTGACATTATAAGACAATGGTCAAATTTCAAAAATTGACCCCTAAACTATGTTGAAACTTGAAATTTAATCTATATATTTTAATTTTGACATAATTTATTCCCTTTACTCTTATAATATCATTAATTAGTCTAAATAGTTAATATTGTTAACTATTTCAATCAAAATGCTAAGGTCAATTTTGTGTAAGAACACTATTCAATAGAAAAAAAAGGTAAACTATAAAAATAGTCACTTATGTATAGTTTAAATTACAGTTTGGTCATTGAACTTTAATTTGCTAAATTTTAGTCATTAATGTTATTGATTTGTAATATTTTAATCACTATGTCGTTAAAAAAATTACGGAAGTTAGACATGACATAAATTGTGTGATTAAAATGTTAAGACTCTAATGATTGAAGGCACAATTACCCCTTATCCTTCTCTTTCTTTTTCACCTGAGATCAGATAGGTTTTGTAATTTTTTTACATTTCATTTTCACTTAATTTTGGTTCTTTTTATTTCTTATATTTTTATCTCTTTTTCTCATTTTCTCTCTATTTCTTCCCCCTTCACAACCCTAGCCGTCGCCCAACTATTGCCACGGTCGTCCGGTGATATTTCCGACCAAACTCACCTCCAAAATGCTCCCCTCTTCATCATCTTTCACCTTTCGGATTAGATTTCCTCAGAACTCACTTGAGAGCTTTGAAAACATAAAGCCAAATATCGGGAATGAGTGACTTGATATGCCTTACACCGTCGTCCAATCGCCACGATGCTTCAACTGTGTCTTACTATTATAACAACGCCTTCTTTCACAATAGGGATGCTTCGAATGAGACCCCGAAACTTATTAAACCCACAAACCCAAATGGGTCTTGGATTTACCTTGATTCACTTATTCTCTTCTCTCTTATTTCTTTTTCCTAATTTTCGATTGTTGATTTTTTTTTGGTTGTTGGCTTCCTTCTCGATAGGCTTCAGGAAAACCTCCTTTTGTTTATTTGTTTGTTGTTGTTGAGTACTGGATTGAGGGACTTGATTTCGGTTATAGGTGTTGGTGACACCTTTTTTTGTGAAAATGGGGTCGAATTGGGTTTTGAAAATGAAAACGAAGATGGGAGTCGCCACGAATCCTTTTTGATAAGGTGTGATCGGGTCACCTTGAAAAGTGGTTGTTTTTAATAAACAATTTAATTTTATTAAAACAACGATTTTGGTCCACAAAATTCAAAAAAACGGGTTCGGGAGTCGGTTACGTACGAGGAAGGATTAGCACCCTCATAACGCCCAAAATTGGTACCTAGTTGATTAGTTAGTGTCTTAATGTCGAAAATTGAAAACTTTGAAGAATTTTAAAAATACAATCCTTGTATTGAAACGTTGAAATTTTTTTTGAAAAGAAGCATATTTCACGTTAATCAAGAAAGAGAATCATATCTAGTAAGTTAGGACACAATGTCTCGAATTTTCGATACGCGAATATAAAATGCTTATTTAAAAGATATTTAGTTATCTCGGATTTTAGAAAAAAAGGATCAGGCCTAGTAAGTTAGGACTTGATCTCTTCTTAATTTCCGAGGTCGTTTAAATAAAGTTTAAAAGGATATTCAATTGTTTAAATCAGATAAGAAATCGCAACCCAATACGTTAGGACACAATTTCTCAAAAATCTAAACATTGAATATTGCCTTTATTATTTTAGAAAAATCTGCATCTCGGGAAAACAACATTTCATATCCAATGCGTTAGGACACGACGTATTGAATTCCCGATAATGAGCTTTTTATTTATGTTTTTATAAAAAAGAGTAGTCTCGATTATTTAGATTCAACGAAGAAAATCGAATCCCAATACGTTAGGGCTCGATTCTCTCGAAGATCCCAAATACCGAGTATTACTTATATCTTTAAAATTTCTTTTTTGAAATAAAAATGGGTGTAATGGAATAACAATGATAATGATGTAAGTAAAATAATACAACCAAAAACAAAAGATAAATAAATAAGAAGTCACACATATATATATATAAATAAAATCAATCACGTATGTACAATAACAAGTAATAAACAAATGAAAATTCTAAAGCATAATAAATAATAACGGACATGTAAATAAATAAATAAATGAAGAAAATAAATAAAAGATATATATATATGAATTATAAGATATTAAAAATATAAGTATTTACATATATATGTATATAGATTATAAAATACAAAAATATATAAAATATAAGTATATACGTTATAAAAGCGTGTGTATGTACGTAAATTTATAAAAACATGAAAAATATATGTATATGTGTATTCTAAAATTATTATATAAAATATATATATAAGTAAGCATGTACATATATACGTATATAACTATCATAGAATATAAAAAGTATGTATATAGGTATATATATGAATTATAAAATATGAAAATATAAAGAACATTTATGAAATACATATTTTAAAAATATGAAGAATATGTAAGTATGTATATACACGTATATGTATATAAAATGTATATAAAAAGTATAAAATATAATATATATATATATATGTATAAATATATAAATAAATAAATTATAAAAATATGTACGTATAACATAAAAATGCACGCATGCACATATATATATAAATGAGGAAATAAATAAAAAGTAATAATAATAATCATAATAGATTTATTAATAAAATAACCAAAATAACGAAAAAGGATCGAATTGAAATTTAAAAAAAATTGATGTTAGTCTGAAATAAATAAAAAAAGGAAGGGCCACATCGAACGCGTTGAGAAACTAGGAGGGGCAAAAGGGAAATAATCTCATTCTTGCAAAACGTAGAGTCCCAGTAGGGACTAAATTGAAATCGCTGTAAAATATCGAGATAAAAATTAAAAATTTAGAAATACCTAATTAAAAAACATTAAAAAAGCGGAAGGGCTAAAGGTGAAATTAGCCCTTCCATCTTAAAACACGCGTTGGGCTAAAGGTGAAATACCTACTATTCTCTCAAAAAACCCCTCCTCTCTCAAATGTCCGGCCGTTGGGTCCTCTTAGCGCCGCCGTTGCGCTTGCCGCACCGCCACTGCATCCGACGACCGACGAAGCGCCAGATCGGCGTTTGAACCCTGTCACGGTGAGCTTTCCTCTTTTTCTTTATTATATTTATGCGCAAATAAATAAACAAAAATAAAATAAAGGAGTTGAAACAACAAAATAAAGGGACCCCAGATCACCTTTGATTTTTTTTTGCTTTTTATCTCTGTCCAAATGTTACAAAAAGGAAAGAAAAAAAAGGAGAGAGAGGCCCCCCCAAAGTTACATTTTTTCGGCTTTTATAGCCTATTTCTATTGTTTGTTTCTGTCTTTGCTTGCTTTTTCTTCTTTGCAAGTGGCGGTGCAAGTGGATGGGCGGTGATGGATACGGATGGGACGTCCGCGGCGGACGAGCGACGATGGCGGCTAGCAAAGGTCCAAGGGTCAAGATGCGACGCCTAGGGTTTCAGTTTCTGAAACCCTAGGCTGATTTTGGTGAAGTTGGGTCTATTGTTATTGGGCTTGTGGGTTAGGTTAGTTGGGCTGCTGGGTTAATTGGGTAGTTAGGTCTGTTGGTAATTGGGCTGAGGGTTAATTGGGTTTATTTGTAACAGGTTTTGGGTTTTGGGCTTGTTTGGGCCCGGGCATAAAAATTGGCCTGTACAGCTACCCCTCATTGCTCGTTGTCGTGTAACGAGAATAGAGTAAAGACTAAGAAAGACCAATTTTACCCGGTCTCACCGAATCTTGACTTCTCTTGGCGCTTCTCTTCCAATAGCTTTATTCCAGTCCACTGTGTCTCATTGCTTCGATCCACTCCACTGCAACTTCAAAAGGATACGACTTATAGCTTCAATCCACTCTGCTGCAACTTCAGGGGGACGAGATTCATGGTTTTGGTCTGCTCAACTGCAACATCAGGGAGATATGGTTTGGCATGATGAGATTCGCTATCTACAGTCTGCTCCACTACAAATTTAGGGAGATAAGACTGGATGTGATCTGCTCCACTGTAATTTTAGAGAGATAAGATTTGTGGCTCTTCGAGGAAACATTTGCTATCTTTAGTCTGCTACACTGCAACCTCAGTGAGATAAGACTTGTAGCCTCAACTTGGTTTACTGCATCGTTAAGAAAATAAAGTCTGATGCGATCTGCTCTACTGCGTCTTCAGAGAGATAAGATCCATCATTTTAGTCAGTTTCACTACAACTTCAGGAAGATAGGATTGGTTTCTTCAATCTACTCCATTGCAACTTCAGGGAGTTAAGATTGGATGCGATCTGCTCTACTGCAACTTCAGAGAGATAGAATTGGTTATCTTCAGTCTATTCCACTGCATCTTCATGGAGATAAGACTTGTATATTCAACTTGCCCTACTGCAACTTCAGGGGGATAAGGTTTGCTATCTTCGATCTGCTCCACTACCGCTTAGGGAGACAGGATCTGTAATCTTCGATCTACTTTGCTGCCAATACAGGAAGACAAGATCTACTATCTTCGATCTACTTCGCTGCCAATACAGGAAGACAAGATCTGCTATCTTCAGTCTACTTCGCTGCCAATATAGGAAGACAAGATCTGCTATCTTCGACCTACTCCACTCCTGCTCAGGGAGACAAGATCCGCTATCTTCAGTCTACTTTGCTGCCAATACAGGAAGACAAGACCTGCTATCTTCAGTCTACTTCGCTGTCAATACAGGAAGACAAGATCTGCTATCTTCGATCTACTTCGCTGCCAATACAGGAAGACAAGACCTGCTATCTTTGATCTATTTCGCTGCCAATACAGGAAGACAAGATCTGCTATCTTTGATCTACTTCGCTGCCAATACAGGAAGACAAGACCTGCTATCTTCAATCTATTTCGCTGCCAATACAGGAAGACAAGACATGCTATCTTCAGTCTACTTCACTGCCAATACATGAAGACAAGACCTACTATCTTTGATCTACTTCGCTGCCAATATAGGAAGGCAAGATCTGTTATTTTCAGTCTACTTCGCTGCCAATACAGGAAGACAAGACCTGCTATCTTCAGTGTACTTCGCTGCCAATACAGGAAAACAAGACCTGCTATCTTTGATCTACTTCGCTGCCAATACAGGAAGACAAGATCTGCGAATTCATTGATCTGTTCTCTGGAGAACATGACCTGTATATTCTATTTTATGAACCTAATTATGCCTAGTGATTAGGATGACATGATCAGAATGAATCAAATGCTCCTAACTACACGTGTATGAATGATATTTGAATGAATGCAGAATGTCATTCTTTCGAGAATGATCCTTCTTTATCACTTAGGTTATCATTACTCAAAGTTTATTAAGGTTTTATCATTGATGTGCTACAACACATTTTTGCTCGACTGGCATATCCAAAGAAAACACTTAATCAAATTGTCCCCACTATGAACGTCAAAATTCAATCAACTGGGATGCAAAATTTGTACCATCATTCTCCTACTGTAACCCAAGGGTAGAAAAATATGGTTTTTTCTCAATCCTCTCCTATCGCAATTCAAGGATACAGAATGTGAAGCTCTTTGGTCATTTGTCCCATTCCCAAGGTGTTATACCAAATGCTCATGCACCAATGAAGAATTTTCTTCTCCCAGGAAACCTCTCATTATTGCTTAGTGAACATCGCTTGTTTGTTCAATGGAGCTCTGACATCTTGTCATTTTGTTCAATCAATGCTTTGACGACAAAATCCAAAAGGATAGTCTTAATTTAGACTTTTCCTTCTTAGATATTTCAACATTTAAACTTGGTGCATTCTAAACAATAACCCCGTTTCAGGTTCCTATATTATTTAGAAACTTCCAGAGTAATATGCAAAACTTCCATTGTAAAAGTATTATCAGTCCATTAATCATTATTCCAATGCAACATGCTTACAAAAAGGATATAACGATGAATAAAATAGTATTGATTTGAGAGCATAGCTCGAAATGAATAAATCATCAAAGAGAATAAGAATAACAAAAGAATTGATTGGGAACACATATCTTGAAAGAGAAGAATGAAGTATTCCAAGAACAAAATTCAATATAAATAGTATAAGAACTAGGTGCCCCAGATATCGCAGCTTGAACTTTTCTGTACAAACTTTCTGAAGACCATTCTGAGTTTGACATATGTTTAGGAGATCTATAAGGCTTTGTCAATGCCCCAAGATGTCGCCTACCCTTTCCTGTTGATTCAGGTATAACAAGATTACCACATGCCCCAATTTGATCAAAATTTGAGCTGCTCTGATCACCTCATGCCCCATTTTGTTCCAAAATTTAAGTCGCCCTTTTCGGGTTTTCAACTCAAATCCCCTTTGATCTCAAGACGCCCTTTGCAAGTTTTCACCTTGGCCTCTCCTTTTTCTTTCCCTTTTTTCTTTTCTTTTTTGAAATATTTTTATTAACTCTGAACTCATAGGATTAGGCATGTCCTTGTTATCCCTTCCGATCAAGATCGTCGCTTTTTTAGATAAGGTCTTCCACATAAGGTCCTTCCCAGCTTGGCATGAAGTTTTTTTTGCCTGGAAAGGATCTTCTTCAATACTAGGTCCCTCTTGTAAAATCCTCTAGGGCGAACTTTTCTTCTTCTTCTTCTTCTTCTTTTTTGTGAGCTCGCATCATTTGCTTTTGGCGCATTTGACCATGATGAACAAATTTAAACTTTTCTCTTCAATCGGGATCGGATCTAAAACTTAGAGAGAAGGAGTCTTGACCTCAATGAGCAAAACTGCGATAAGCCAAGGCGTTGCCCTGGCAGAGTTTTTTTTTTTGCCTTCAATATACTATTCACTTTGGGGCGATATGATGTTAATCTTGAACAGACTGCCAACTTCTGATATTGTACTCTTGTTCAAATTTAGTACATTGTCAGATATGATCCTTTTTGGCATTCCATACTGACATATGATTTTTTGAGAATTTGCTGACTGTCAACTTTGTGACGTTGGCATATGAAGCAGCTTCTACCCGCGAAGATAAATCAATAACCGTTAGAATCTTCTGTCGGGATCAACCCAATAACCTTCATGGCCCACATAGGGAAGAGTTATAGATTCCATTGATTCTTTATAGGGTAGGATCTGTTTTTCATCTTGATCTACCATCCTCGATAAGTCCGGAGATAGGCTACAATCTATGTCATCTTCAAAGTCGTGAGATCCCTCTAAACACATGTCTCACTCAAAAGGAGATTTTGAGTTTGTAGCGGCGTCACTCATGCCGTTGATATTCAGGGACCTATTGTAGGTACCAAAGAATATACAAAGAATGTATGAATTTAAGAATAATTATCTGTACAGTATGATTATGAATGAATGATTGATTTGGAGGAAATCCAAAAGTATGAAAGAATCAAAAATAATTATTCGTAAAGAATGAAAGAATATTGACTCAAAAATGATTGCAAAGATACATTTCATTAAAATAATGACGTTCAAACATGAGCCTATTTCACAAAAGAGTTCTTATTGCCTCTAGGCTAAAAGCAACAAGTGTGTTTCGAACATTACTTTGAGTAAGCTCTAAATACTACAGGGTCTCTTCTATTATTTAGAACACTCCCAGGTTTATAAAGGTGAATATCTAATAAGGCCCCTTTTTAATTGCGTCTTCATGTACGGCATTGATGTGAACGCTTCCTAACACTTCTTCATACATCGCATTCACCCCATTATCAATGTGATTGGGTAGCAGATTTTCAGCACTGGATGAATCATCAAATTTGACAATGCCCATACCGATAAGCCTTTCAATCACTTTTTTAAAGGCAATGCAATCTTCTATGGAATGCCCCATAATTCCCGCATGATAATCGCATTGTGCATTTGCGTCGTACCATTTGGGGTACGGAGGTCGTAGGGGTTTTGAGTAGAAAGGGGAAACAACATGCACATCGAATAAGCTTTGATATAGCTCCTTATACGACATCAGAACTGGTGTGAACTGAAGCTTCTCAATGTTTTGTCTTGTACCAGATTCTTGTCTCGGAGGAATCTGATGACTAAAAGCAACCGTCCTTGGCTGGCTTACGATAATTGGCTTTGAATAACCCTCGTTATACCTACTCGCATCATTCACATTATTTTTTCTCTTCTTCGAGGCTCTTGAAGTATTGATTTGGGAGTTTGACTCTCGCCCTTTCCATTTGTAACGATCTTCAAATTATTTTGAGAACTTCACTCTCACCTGTTTTGTTTCCGCTAGATCATCAAGGACAACAAGATTAGTTAGATTGCCCTTAAGGTTGGAACCTGAGCCTGTCACGAAATTCACCAGTGTCGCGGTGCTGGTCTGGTATTGTGGTCGAATGTTAGCACTACCCTTTGTGGATATGTATTTGGTTGTGTTTGGATGTTTGTTGGGGTAAAGCATGGAAGATATGCAGGGTCCTCATTATTATCCCCAAAGTGGACCACTGGGTTTTTTCCTTTTTCTAACCCTTTATCCAATAACTGGGTTAACTGGCTCATTAGATTTCTTTGGACTTCTAGCATCTGATCCTTCATATCTTGTTAAAATTTGGTCAATTGCTCTTGCATCTGTATTTTTGCCTTTGTTCTAATCTCTCCAACCTTTGGTCCGTTCCTTTAGTCTTTGCTCGGATACCGTAAGGGTGTTGGTTTTCCAGATTAGCTGAAATAATTTTACTCAATTAGGGTCTTTTAATAGTCCTTAATGCACATGATGTCATGTAATGCACATGCATGAAATGAATGCGAAAAAAGACGTTGACTCCGTTTCAATTCCATTTAGAAAATTTTACTAAAAAACAAATTTCTTTACATAAAACGGATGCATGTATGGCCTCGCCCTCATACTCCAAGAAACAACATCGATCTTTCCCTTTATCCGGATGCTTAAGATAAACCTCACAAATTGCCAATGGATGGCACTACTAGCTCCTTCTTGCCTGATCCTGGTTGCAATCCATCGTTTGCCCATCCTCGTAATGCTCATCAGCTCCTTTCAGGAAGTTGGAATGTCGGTGACTCTCAAATAATTAGCTTGAATCTTCAGGCCACGAAGTAAAGTCAGGTACTCTTCCATCACCCTTCTTTTACTGTGTTTCTTGGGATATATTTGGGCAGCCGTATTGTCATCCACTTTATCAAGAAACCCATTTTCTTATGACAAGCTCTCTATTTAGCAACTGAACGTGAATCAACACCTCTTTTTTATGATGAAAATGCAATGCAATCATAACCAAAACAAAACGAAATGGGTTAGTACAAAGTAAAAGTAAACAAGAAAAATAGAGTACCTATTCGGGTAACCACTAAGGGTTTGAAGTGGCTCTACCTAGGGTGGGCTTCTAAGGTCTTCTACATGTGGTTTTGGTTCTAAAGCAAAGGTACCCGAACCAGCAGATTCCTCGATCTTCACTCATTATGGGCTCATATAGACCGATTTCGGTTCAGGGGAATACATTTCCCTATGGCTGCACGGAGATGAAAATCTCACGAAGACATAGGTACAGATGTATCCCGGAAGTGGTCCACTATCTTGCACGGAGGTGAAAACCTCACGAAGGAATAGTTTCTCACTCCCACTTAAAAGGGTGTGACCAAAGGTCATGCCATGTAATGTGCAGAAAGATGCCAAAATTTAAACCAACACAACAATTATAAACCACAACGATGAAAATTGTAATAAAGACGAATTAAATACAATGAAAGGATCGTATATTTAAATCCAATTTTTAATTTTCAACAAAAAGGCAAAAAGTAATCAACTCGTGGCTTAACTCTCTTATTTAAAGTCCCCAGCAAAGTCGCCAAGCTGTTGACACCTTTTTTTAGATGAAAACGGGGTCGACTTGGGTTTTGAAAATGAAAATGAAGATGGGAGTCGCCACCAATCCTTTTTGATAAGGTGTGATCGGGTCACCTTGAAAAGTGGTTGTTTTTAATAAACAATTTAATTTTATTAAAACAACGATTTTGGTCCACAAAATTCAGAAAAATGGGTTCGGGTGTTGGTTACGTACGAGAAAGGATTAGCACCCTCGTAACGTCCAAAATTGGTACCTAGTTGATTAGTTAGTGTCTTAATTTCGAAAATTGAAAACTTTGAAGAATTTTAAAAATACGATCCTTGTATTGAAACGTTGAATTTTTTTTGAAAAGAAGCATATTTCACGTTAATCGAGAAAGAGAATCATATCCAGTAAGTTAGGACATAATGTCTCGAATTCCCGATACGCGAATAAAAAATGCTTATTTAAAAGATATTTAGTTATCTCGGATTTTAGAAGAAAGGGATCAGGCCCAGTAAGTTAGGACTTGATCTCTTCTTAATTTTCGAGGTCGTTTAAAGCTTAGGTTTAAAAAAAGACTCGTGTAATAAAGTTTAAAAGGATATTCAATTGTTTAAATCATATAAGAAATCACAACCCAATACGTTAGGGTACAATTTCTCAAAAATCTAAACATTGAATATTGCCTTTATTATTTTAGAAAAATCTGCATCTCGGGAAAACAACATGTCATATCCAATGCGTTAGGACACGACGTATTGAATACCCGATAATGAGCTTTTTATTTATGTTTTTATAAAACAGAGTAGTCTCGATTATTTAGATTCAACGAAGAAAATCGAATCCCAATACGTTAGGGCTCGATTCTCTCGAAGATCCCAAATACTGAGTATTACTTATATCTTTAAAATTTCTTTTTGAAATAAAAATGGGTGTAATGGAATAACAATGATAATGATGTAAGTAAAATAATACAACCAAAAACAAAAGATAAATAAATAAGAAGTCACACATACATATATATATAAATAAAATCAATCACGTATGTACAATAACAAGTAATAAACAAATGAAAATTCTAAAGCATAACAAATAATAATGAGACATGTAAATAAATAAATAAATAAATGAAGAAAATAAATAAAAGATATATATATATATATGAATTATAAGATATTAAAAATATAAGTATTTACATATATATGTATATAGATTATAAAATACAAAAATATATAAAATATAAGTATATACGTTATAAAAGCGTGTGTATGTAAATAAATTTATAAAAACATGAAAAATATATTTATATGTGTATTCTAAAATTATTATATAAAATATATATATAAGTAAGCATGTACATATATACGTATATAACTATCATAGAATATAAAAAGTATGTATATAGGTATATATATGAATTATAAAGTATGAAAATATAAAGAACATATATGAAATACATATTTTAAAAATATGAAGAATATGTAAGTATGTATATACACGTATATGTATATAAAATGTATATAAAAAGTATAAAATATAAAATATATATATGTATATATATAAAATAAATAAATTATAAAATATGTACCTATAACATAAAAATGTACGCATGCACATATATATATACAGAGAGAGAGAAAATTGAAATTGGAAATATATGTATATATATATATATAAATGAAGAAATAAATAAAAAGTAATAATAATAATAATAATAATAATAATAATAATAATAATAGATTTATTAATAAAATAACCAAAATAACGAAAAAGGATCGAATTAAAATTTTAAAAAAAATTTGCGGTCAATCTGAAATAAATAAAAAATGGAAGGGCCACATCGAACGCGCTGAGAAACTAGGAGGGGCAAAAGGAAAATAATCCCATTCTTGCAAAACGTAAAGTCCCAGTAGGGACTAAATTGAAATATCTGTAAAATATTGGGGTACAAATTAAAAATTTAGAAATACCCAATTAAAAAAAATTAAAAATCGGAAGGGCTAAAGATGAAATTATCCCTTCCATCTAACACGCGGATCCCCTGGAGCAGGCGGGTCGGATCTCGGGTCAGGAGCCCAAAACGACGTCGTTTTGGGGCTTTCCTGACCCTACCAAAACGGCGCCGTTTAAATGAAATTTTTTTTAACTTCATTTTCTGTTTTCTCTCTAAAAAAAACCTAATATTCTCTCAAAAGACCCCTCATCTCTCAAATGTCCGGCCGTTGGCGCCGCCGTTGCGCTCGCCGCACTGCCACTGCATCCGACGGCCGACGAAGCGCCATATCGGTGTTTGAACCCCGTTACGGTGAGCTCTCCTCTTTTTCTTTATTATATATATTCGCAAATAAATAAACAAAAATAAAATAAAGGAGTTGAAACAACAAAATAAAGGGACCCCAAATCACCTTTGATTTTTTTTGCTTTTTATCTCTGTCCAAATGTTACAAAAAGGAAAGAAAAAAAAAGGAGAGAGGCCCCCCCATAGTTACATTTTTTCGGCTTTTATAGCCTATTTCTATCGTTTGTTTCTGTCTTTGCTTGCTTTTTCTTCTTTGCAGGTGGCGATGCAAGTGGATGGGCGGTGATGGACGCAGATGGGACGTCCAGCGGCGGACGAGCGGGGATGGCGGCTGGCAGAGGGCCAAGGGTCTGAAACCCTAGGCTGATTTTGGGGAAGTTGGGCCATTGTTATTGGGCTTGTGGGTTAGGTTAGTTGGGCTGGTGGGTTAATTGGGTAGTTTGGTCTGTTTGTAATTGGGCTGAGGGTTAATTGGGTTTATTTGTAACAGGTTTTGGGTTTTGGGCTTGTTTGGGCCTGGGCATAAAATTGGGCTATACAGGTGTAATAGGCAAAAAGGCGATCAATATAGTGGAGATGATGATGGTGAATGGTGGTGATGTTGAATTGTGGGGTGTGTGGATGGTAGCAGTGAATGTATTTAGGCTTGGGGAAAATGAGCTATTGGAGAGGGTGAGTTGGAAGAAAGTGTGTTGTGTGTGAGTTTGGTGTTGCTGGTTTGAGTGGGGAAGCTAAATGGTGAAGATGGTGGTTTAAGATGCTCAATGGCTGAGAGTTGGGTGCTGGTGTGCATCAGTTGAAGGCATGGCGATGACTAAGAATAAGGAGTAGGGAGAGAGGGGGAAGAAATAAAGTAAAAAATAAAAAAAGGGATAAAAATGTATATAATTATGTGGCACTGACCCGGGTGACACGTGAGCCTTTAACGACATAATTTCTTCCATATCATATTTTATAATGTTTTTAAGTTAGAATAACCGCATGATGATTAAAATTTTATAAATAAATAACGTTTTAATCAGTTAAAGTTCAGTAATTAAAACGTAATTCAAATAATATATAAGTGATATTTTGTAATTTATTAAAAAACATTTCATCTTGACGATTTAGAATAAGTATTTTTAAGAAAAATTATAACTAACGTTTGATGTTTTTATTGTGTGAAATTTTTCAATTTCAAAATGTCATATTAAAAAGATTAAATTTCTTCAATAGAGAATTTAATAGAAGAATTTTAATAATAATAACAACTTGAATCAAAGTAGAAGACTATATTTTAAAAATAAAAGTAGAGACTAAATTTTAAAGGTACAAAATGTATAAGGACTTGAACATATTTTAACTTTTAAAATTTTAATTCTATAATTTAGAATAAATAAATAATTATGATAAAATTATAATTTAATCCCTAAAAATAATAAAAAATTAATTAATAATAAAATAATAAAACTATATTTTTACTATTATAAAAATATACCATTTCAGAGGATATAAAACAAATAGAGCAGGGATACAAAAGGAAAGAAAATCATTAGCGGAGTTGTAAAATTTGATTGGAGCATAAAGCCCTTGTCTGATGGGAATGAAAAAAACAAAAAAACAAAAGTAAATGTTAGAATTCCATCAAAATCATTGACTTGAAGAAGTCGTCGGTGATGACGACTTTGCATCATTTCCATCCAACCATCAACCAATACAACTGATAAACGTAAACGGCAGGTAAGTTGCCGCCTCGCCTGGTTGTCGTGCGCCATGCTGAATCCCATTCCCACCGTAATCTTCTTCACCTTACATATCCTATTAATTCAATCCCAAACCCACACCTCCAATCACAGTCGTTGTCCTCCTTTCCGTTGTCACCACATAGACTTCCCTTTTCCCTTCTCCGATCAACGCACTTTTGGCTCTGGCACCATAGACTGCGGCTTCCCTGGCTATCAAATCCTATGCGACGAGGAGGAGGAGGAGGAGGAGGAATCCACCCCAGTTCCCATCCTCATGATCTCAACTCAACCATATCAAGTCAAAAACATCTTCCTCAACCAGTTCTACGATGAAGGCGTCGTCAATCTCATCACCTTGGTCAATACCGATCTCATCCGGGACATTAACACCGCTTCATGTCATTCTTTCCGCAACTTTACCAGTCCTATCTCTGGTCTCCTTCTCCCTGACTGGAATATTAACTTAACCTTCTTCAAATGCCCATCTCAGTTTGCGCCTCCTCAAGATTTCCTGGACCAAACCGCCTTGAACTACACTTGCAATGATGAACAGTCCTGGCTTTATCTAGGGAGATATGTTAACAGTAGTCCAATGAATCGAACCGAACGAAGCTTCAACAATTCCATCACTCCAAGGGATTGCAATCTGGTTATGCTGCCGGTATCCAGTGCCGACATAAATGTTAGTAGCGTTAATAACGGTGATATTGAGCGGAGTCAGCTCAGTAAAGTATTGGCTGCTGGATTTCCATTGCAATGGAAGAGTGATGTGGATTGCGAGAATTGCATTAAGAAAAAGGAGCGGTGTGGTTTTGACAGGACAAAAGTTGTTTGCCTTTGTGACGATGACTGCAACAACACCAACTCCTCCAAGTAAATTTCTCCTTCCATTCCCATTCTTTTATTTCTGAATTAGTATAATTTATCTTTCTTCGTAAAACAAGTACTATCTTAAATCAATTACTATAACTCTATGTTAGTAATTTTTAGTTTTCTTCCAAGTATTCATGATAGCTACTGTTTTGCACCTATTATTCTGTAACCATGTCAATTTGTTTTTAAAGTGTTCGAGTCAAGATAATATAAATATATAGAAAATATTGATGCAAATAAGCAACCAATTTATTTCGATGAATTAAGCAAAGGGTTAATACAATTTTAAATTTAGACTTGGTAATTAGTTTTACTCAGGTATTTTTACTCCTCCTTTTTCTATTTTGATATATAGCAGCTAGGTTTATTTTAATATTGAACTTGGATTCTATTAAGATTTGATGAAATAACACATCATCAAACTTTTACATTTGCTAAGTTTAAGGACCAAAATAGATGAATTCATGTACCAAAATAGACCAAAAAAATATCGAAGTTGACCCAATTACCAAGTCAAAACACTAAAAGTTATATTAACCTTAGTTAAAGGGGAGAAAACATTTTCAAACCTAGAAACAACATTATTGTTGGGAGGAATAGTCACATGTCCTTGAAAGAATTAGTGTTCATTCACAGTAAAAAGGATAAAGAGATGTTATATGTCAATAACTTGAGACCCGAGTCCTAGAAAGGATCCAAACCTCTGACTCACGACCCGACCGCGAGTAGACAACAAGGCATACCAGCTCGCAAGGCAAGGCTATAGACCCAACTTATGAGAACCTTGCACGAGCCCACAGGGCAAGGTTGCAGGACTAGCCTGCGGATCCAGCTCGCAAGGCAAAGTTATAGACCCAGCTCATAGGAACCTAGGGAAAATCACAGTCTCACTTTGCATACGCCCAAAGGACTCACTGAAAGGGCCACGTACTCTACAGGCCATCCAGACACGTGTCCAGTAAGTACAAAGCCCGCCCAGAGTGCCAGTCCCAAAACTAAAAAGGACCGCATGCTCCGTAGACACGTGCCCAACAGACCTAGAGTTCGTAGAGAATGTCAATACTAGAGGCAATAGAATCAAGGCAAAGTAGTAAGGCCCTACTATGAGCTGTAATAGTACTTATAACCACATGTATAAATAACCCAACATTCCTATCAATAGGATATAAGAAAAACATTACTTAACAATTGGTATGGAAACAATGATTATCATTCGGGTTCCAAACATCGAATAACTTCGACGAATATGAAGCATTGATATTAGGATTACAAATTGGCATGCCAGTTAGGATCAAGGGATCTGATCGTCCACACAGATTCCCAATTAGTGGTGAAGCAAATAAATAAAGAATGCGATGTAAAAGAAGTAGTGCTAAAAAAATATCATGCGATGGCAACTCAACTGCTCGTAGGATTCGACAAACTCGAGGTTAAACAGCTCCCAAGAAATGATAACACACGCGCCGATGCTTTGTTAAAATTAGCATCCTCCATCATTATTTAACAAAGAGGAAAAATCATGCTCGAGCATAAGGAAGCCTCGAGCTATGATGCGCCCCAAATACTCTGTATGGCCCAATGGGAGACATGGATGATGCTAATAATCCGTACACTTCAAGGTGAACAAGAAAGCCAAGACAGGAAAGAGCTCGCAAAGCTACAAGGCAAGGCTGCGAGGTATGTAATTATTGTTAACTATGAATATTTACTAAACTCTCTATATATGAATTGGATACCTAGACATTACAAACTCATTACGTGCTAAATTAAAACAACACGTTTCATCCTACGTTTAATAGATACACCCTTCTGGAGGGTGTACTATATAGAAAAAGATTTTCCCACCCACTGTTGCGGTGCCTGTCAACGACTGAAGCCGAATACATTATGAGAGAGATCCGCGAAGAAATTTACGGCGACCACTTGGGAGGTAGATTGCTCGCACAAAATATTTTTAGACAAGGATACTATTGGCTTACCATACAAAATGACACCCATCAATTAGTTCACAAATGCGATGCTTGCTAAAAGAACGTTAAAATCCAGTTGTAACCAGCAAATCCCCTTCAGATCATGTCAGGTCTTTAGCCTTTTGCAACTTGGAGGGTCGATATCATTGGTCCGTTCCCTATAGCCACAATACAAAAGGAATTCATAGTAGTGGTTGTGGACTACTTCACCAAGTGGACCGAAGCTGAAGCTTTAGTGACCATCACAAAAAAACAAATGAAGTATTTCCTATGGAAATTGATTGTTTTTAGATTTGGGATACCTCACACAATTATCATGGACAACAACACACAATTTTAGGGAAAATTCAAGCAGTTTTGCATTGAACTCCAAATAACTCTAGCTCAAAGTTTGGTAAAAATGCCACAGACCAACGGACAGGTGGAAGCTATGAATAAAAAAATCTTGACAATCCTTAAGAAAAAAATGGGCGAAGCTAAGGGAGCTTGGTTGGAAGAACTACTAGGAATTTTACGAGCCTTGAGAACTACACCTTACATGGTGACAGAAGAAACAACTTTTTCTCTCGTTTATTGCTTAAAAGCTGTAATCCCTGTGGAGATTGGTTTGAGTCACACAAAACACAATAATTCGATGAGGAAGCTAATCAAGAAGCTCTCAGGCTCAACCTCGATCTGATCGACAAACTTAGAGAGATAACTGAAATTATAAATGCAACACACGCCCAACAAATAACTCGCTACTATAACTCCAAGGTAAAAAAAAAAGCAGTTTCAAGTGGGTGACCTCGTCTTAAAAAAACACCGAAGGCAGCCTACCTTCCTCCCAACGAGGAAAAATGGCTTTAAATTGGGAAAGACCATACAAAGAGATAGAAAAGATATGATATAGATCATATAAACTAGCAATGATAGAGGGCACAATTGTACCACGAACCTAGAATGGCCGACATCTCAAAAATTACTATGTATGACTCCTTACCCTATGAATAAAAAAATTTTCCAGTAGTATTTTTTTCATATGAAGATTCGCAGGTAAAGAGCCACAACCTCCAAAATAGTTAGTGAGAGCAAAGCTCTTAACTGTCATATTAAGATTCGCAGCAAAGAGCCACAACCTCTAAAATAGTTAACGAGGGCAAAGCTCTCAGTTGTCATATTAAGGTTCGCAGGCGAAGAGCCGCAACCTCCAAAACAATTAACGAGAGCAAAGCTCCCAGCTGTCATATTAAGGTTCGCAGACGAAGAGCTGCAACCTCCAAAATAGTTAGCAAAAGCAAAGCTCCCAACTGTCATATTAAGGATTGTAGGCAAAAAGTCGCAACCTCCAAAACAGTTAGCGAGAGCAAAGCTCCCAGCTATCATATTAATGTTCTCAAGCAAAGAGCCGCAATCTCCAAAACAATTAGTGAGATCAAAGCTCCTAACTATAATATTAAGGTTTGCAGGCAAAGAGCCACAACCTCCAAGACAGTTAGCGAGAGCAAAACTCTCAGCTTGTTATCTTTCAAAACTTTCTTAAGTATAAAATAACTTGCGAATTAACACCCCCAGTTGTGTTACCTTTCAAAATTATCGTCAAAGATCGCAGCTAGCGATCTTCGAAGTTTCTTCATAAGTACCGACATAGTTGTGTGATAAAAATAATTAAAGTTTCAAAGACACAAAAGTGATAACTATAAAAATATATTTTCATTAAAAAATAAACGAGATATAAAATTTTCAAAAAATCAAGGCATGTTATCCCTATCTATGCCTCGACACACATCATTAGAAGGAGTAACGTCATTGTTCGCAGCAGAAGGAACCACTTTCTTGTCCGCAGAAGGATCGTCCTCTCTATAAAAATCTAGAGAACCTTCCTGGTAGACACAAAGGAGTCCCACGTAGCACTTGAGGGACGTAGCACGTCAAAGCCTAGCAAGCTCATATCCACCCGTTCGAGAGCATCAAGATTTACCTTGCGAACATCAAAAAGACTAGCAGCGACTTGGGCGTGAATCGGAATGTTCATCTTCAACTTTGAAATAGAGCTTAAGACATCTTCAGCTGTCTTTTTCTTAAAATCCTCAAAAACTCAAAGATGTTCCCTGATCATGCCCTCTACTTGATTTTGACATTTGCGGATAATCCTATTTGTTTTCGCTGCGTGCTCTTCTGTAAGCTCGTCTAACTCAGCTTGCAGAGCCTCCTTACTTTCCCTTTTAGTGACCATAATACGCTTTAACCCCTCTACTTGAGTCACCACTATGGCCAGAAACTCAGTAGGATATTCGTTTTTGCTTAAGGATGACCTCATTTTCCTCCATCATCTTGCAATGCTACTCACTAACTCTCACCAACTCCGCTTGAAGATCCGTGAGCTCTTTCTGACGGGCCTTCTCATACCTTAGTCTGACCACATTAGCTTCAGAAAATAGAAAATGCGGAGAGGAGTACAAGTTTGAGGCTGAGGGTAGTAGCGTACTGCTTGGCTCAACAACTTCTGGCACTGAGGCTTGTCATACGAGGGTTGCGATATTAGGGTTATAAAGGTAATCCTATGCGCTCAAGTCCCCACGTTAAGGAAATAAACATCTATTACCCTCGATTGACGTTCCTCTAACGGCGAGTGCAGGAGGAGAGACACGAGTAGTAGAAGGAAGAGTATCACCAACAACAACAATCGACGAACTAGCAGGGGGAGTAGAAGATGGCAAGTTCATGGTAAAAGACGGGGAAGACTCAAAGCTTCAATAGTAACCCCAACAAAATTTACTCTTTTTTTACTACGACGCTCAAGTTGTGCACTTTTCCTTTCCTCTTCGTTTACAGAGCCAATATGCACAGCTCTTGCGGTGGTTTTATACTTCTTGCGAGCACCACCAACCAAGGAATCGATGTCCATTGTCTTATTAAGTTCACGATAAAGGTTATCAATTCCACTTGAAGTATCTTGGGAACCCCAACCGATTCTTGCACCAGCAACAACCTCGTGATTAGTAGGAGCAGTTAATAAATTAATATCTAACCCAACAACCCCCTTGTGCGAACTCAGCAAAAGAAAACGATCAACGCTTCATCTTGTAGAAGTGATAGAAGAAGTTAAAGGGCTTTGTCATGCGACCCAACAATATCTAGGCCAATTAATCAGAATAATCATAAGGCCATGTAGCACTTTCAGGCAACGCCTCAACTGACTGAGCAACCTCTTAATTATCACCAAGCCTTCGTCCATTAGGGTTAAAACCCTTTAAACAATATTTGAAGACATTTATTACTGTGATGAAAGTCTCCAGAGTCAGCAAACGACTAATGGGAAGCCTTTAAAACTAGGCAACAACTTCATCCATAGTAATGCTTCATTGAAATGCATACATATCCTTACTGGGTGAGGTCCATCTTATGGGAAATTTGAAGTCCTCGCAAATCATATTGTTAACTTGAACGTACATCTCTCGGTTTAGATGAAGGTTGGAATAATAATTTTGAATAATTGTTTGCACTTTTTTTATGCGGAGAAAAATAGTAGAACCTTGTTGAATTCTTTGAACCACGACTCTTCAACTGATACAAATTCTGGAAAATAACGAGTATATGTATCTCGCCACGCTAACTACAGTCAAGAAAATACGCCATAACGAGCCACCAGGAAAAGCTCGAAAGTTGGTCGAGAGTAATATTGTAGTTATTTAGAAGTCTGCAGAAGAAAAGGTGCAGCGACAAATGAAACCCAACCTCCAGCGTGTGCAACGGAAGCAGAAAATTATCATTAGTGGTCTTACACAGTCGATGTGACCCTTCTAGAATGGAAAACTCATACGCAAAATTGGGAAGTTTTATTCCTTACACCGATAAGACCCGTTCTAGCTCCTCCCATTTAGTGGTGCTTGCGTAAGATTTCTCCGTTACTAAAATCAGAGTCGACCAGCAGATTGGGATGATACGGTTACCAACTCCTCTCATTTTTACCATACTATCGATCAAAGAAGGAAACATAAATGTTAAAAGAAAAATCGAAGTTTCTAAAAATTACCTTTTTTTTAATGGCAGAAAACATTAAGAATGGAGGATTTAGGGTTCTGAAAGATATTCTTTCAAAGAAGAAGTTCCCTTCTCGCTTGTTTGACGATTTGCATGACTCAGGAAAATCAACGACTTAAATGCAAACAAACGAAAATAGTTCAATTTTCAACGATCAGATACACACACGCGAGAATCGCTCATGCACGTGGCAGAACAACAATCATGCATCACAATCCGTAGTGTACCCAACAAGTTGCATTTAATCCTGATGCGATGGACCTAAGGAGCGCCACTTTATGACACCTTTTAGGCCCACTTGGGGGGAGATTGTTATATGTCAATAACTTGAGACTCGAGTCCTAGAAAGGATCCAAACCTCTGACCCACAACCTGACCATGAATAGACAACAAGGCATACCAGCTCGCAAGGTAAGGCGATAAGCCCAATTCGCAAGAACCTTACGCGAGCCCATAGGGCAAGGTCGTAGGACCAGCCCGCGGATCTAGCTCGTAGGAACTTAGGGAATATTGCAGTCTCACTTTGCATACGCCCAAAGAACTCACTGAAAGGGCCACGTACTCCATAGGCCGTCTAGACATGTGTCTAGTAAGTACGACGCTTGCCCAGAACGCTAGTCCTAAAACTAGAAAAGATCGTGTGCTTCGTAGACACGTACCCAACAAACCTGGAGTTTGCAGAGATTGTTACTACCAGGGACAGAGAATGTCAGTATCAGAGGCAATAGAATCAAGACAAAGTAGTGGGGCCTTGCTTTGAGCTGTAATAGTACTTATAAGCACATGTATAAAAACCTCAACATTCCTATCAATAAGATACAAGAAAAACATTACTCAACAAGAGACTATCTTAATAATAATAATAATAATAATAATAATAATAATAATAATAATAATAATAATGGATGTTGGTTGATGATTATTATTAGTTAAAATAGAACAACTATTGGTGAAATTAAAATAATTATATAGACTTGTGTTTGATAAACTGAAAATTTAAGTGTTGAAAAATTAAACATTAAATTTTTAATATTAAATTTGATAAGTTTGACTTCATGTTAGAAGATTGTTTGGTAAATTAGTAAATATAAGGATTGAATAAAATTATGTTGTTTGATAAAAGTAAATATTAATCTTTAAAAAATTATTTATTTCTTAGTTTTAATTTTATTAATATAAATTTCACATTATTGTAAAAAAATATGATAATTTGAATATTTTATTTTTAAAAAGCAATTTATTTTAATTTTTTAATAAAATAAAACAACTTAATATTTTCTACATTAAGTGATAAGTAGTTACCTATCTACCTTATTCAACAAATGAAAATTTTAATAATTTATTAAACACACACCCTTATATCGTGGAATATTTTTTTATGTGCAGGCCCAAACTGTCGCAAGTGCACAAGATTATTATAGGTGAATGATATATTAAACGTTTTTAGATGGTATTATATAATATAATTGATTTTTGAAGTAGTTCATCATCTAAAGGGCCCGTGGGAAATGTTTTCCTTTAACCAATCATCAAAAAAAAAAAAAAAACCAGTGCTTTCTTTTGTAATCTCAACGTGTAAGCATGTACACAGGTGTTGCATGTGGAATCTTCTCAATTGTCGTAATTGTAGCCCTACTTGTGTACAAGAACAGAGCTTCATTAATCTCAACTGCCTATTTGAAGAAGAAGAAGAATCAAACCACTTTAGATGGACCAAATGCCGAAGAGTTCATCAAAACTTATCGCTCAAATCTATTGAGCAACTATTCCTACAATGATATCAAGAAGATGACTAATGGATTCAAGGATAAACTAGGTGAAGGTGGATATGGTAATGTCTACAAAGGCAAACTATTTGATGGTCGCATCATTGCTGTCAAATTGCTCAAGTCTGCTGACATTATTATTGGCGACAATTTCATTACTGAAGTTGCCACCATAGGTAGGATACACCATTTCAATGTTATTAATTTGTTGGGGTTCTGTTGGGATGGCTCTAAACAAGCTCTTATCTACGAATACATGCCTAACGGATCGTTAAAGGATTTACTGTCGAAAGAGGAGGCAGAGAATTCAGTTGGGATAGCTAAGCTTCTCGAAATCGCGATCGGGGTCGCTCAAGGGATAGAATACTTGCACAATGGTTGCGAATCAAGGATTTTGCATCTCGACATAAAGCCTCAAAATGTTTTGCTTGACCAGAGTTTGAACCCCAAAATTTCTGATTTCGGATTAGCCAAAGTATACTCTCGAGACCATAGCTATGTGACGATGACGAGTGCAAGAGGGACTATTGGCTTTATCGCTCCTGAGATATTCATGAGAAATCTGGGAAACCCTTCGCATAAATCCAATGTGTATAGCTATGGGATGTTGCTGTTGGAGATGGTAGGTGGGAAGCAGCAGTTCAAACAAATAACCAGCTTTAGCACAGGTGGTTCTAGCGGCACTGAAGCCTACTTCCCTGAATGGATATATGAAAAGGTAATGGAAAAGATGGATAATGTGGTGGATGAGAGCTATGAAATAGGAAGGAAGATGAGAATGGTGGGATTATGGTGCATCCAAATGAAACAGAGAGATCGACCCTCAATGAAACGAGTTGTGGAAATGTTGAGTGGGCGTATGGAAGACATTGAGATGCCCCCTAAGCCCTTATTTATGTTTTCTCTTCCTCGGCAACATGTATTTGAGGACCAAATCAATACATTAGGCAGTGATTCCAATGTTTTGCCCTCTACGTGATCAAAACCCTTGGGATGCTTTTCCATTTGTATTTTGTTTGTTTTTGGTCTGATCAAAAGCCTTGGAATACATTTCAAAACTATAAAACACCTTAGAACCACTCATGGCGACTAAGTTCAGTTCACCATTATATTTAACATTGCTCTAGTTTGACTTTATTTTTGAAGAATTTACTTATTTATTTATAATTGAAAAGAAATTATATCAAATGTTGGAGACAAACTTGTCCTATGAAGAAAATCATTGAATGAAAGTGTTATTATTATCCGACAATAAAAAAGTCACAAACGAGCTTCCAATCAATTTTAATTAGTATTATTTCTGACTCTTAATTGTTTTTTAATTTTACAATAAAATTTTAAATTTTAAAATATACTATGCAATTTAGTTCTTATTTTTATTTTTAAAATCTAACATTTTATTTTTCAGATTTAAAATACATATTTAATTATTACTAATTCAAAAAAATTCATTTAAATTCACGGATGCTTATTTAATTTTTTTCCACTTGAGCTCGTTATGATAAAATATTTTTGTTGAAATAGTGTTCTTAAGAAAAAAATTGACGTCGACATTTTCATTGAAATAGTTAACCATATTAATTATTTAAACTAACTAATGATATTATAAAATAGATGGACCAAATTATGTAAAAATTAAAGTATGTAGGTTAAATCTCAAGTTTCAGCATAGTATAGAGGGCAAAATTGAAATTTTACCATTGTCTTCTAATGCTAAAAGACATGCAAGACAATCCCAAAAGAAATTAGAAGATGTGTCGGTGTCTAAGACCTTTAGGGTACTTAAATTATATATAATCATATAACATTTTAATCGAAAAGTTAACTATATTAAATATTTGGACTAACTAATAACATAATAAAATATGGAGATCAAACTATGTTAAACATTAAAATATAAAGATTAAATCTAAAATTTAGGAATAATAGAAAGACCAAAATTAATATAAAACCATATTTTATAATGTTAAAAAGTAGAGCAGAAATGGATTAGTGAACACTTTGTTAGGGTCTCCTGTGTGTAATGATTTGGTCATCTTATTTGTAATTTTTAAACTGATTTCATAGTTAATTTGTCAATATATGAAGTAAAAAGGATTTGCCTAATTGCTTCCGATCCAACTATGGTCTAGTTTAGTAATGCTTTTAAAAAGTATTTTTAAAAATTGTTGTAAAAAAATATTTTTGAGAAGTACTTTTGAAAATTTTGGTTTAAGATTTAAGTGTTTAACATTACTATCAAAAATTTAGATGGTATCATCTATGACGTTACATAGACTTATTTCATTGACCGGTGTTTGACTGACGGTCAACTCATGTTTACCATTACAATTGAGTTGATTTCTGAAAAAATCATAAAATTGAGGGTGTCAATAAAAAAAATCAAAGGCACAAAACCAAAAGCCCCCAAATATTGAGGGTTTTTTTTTCAATTATGCCAAAAAAATAAGGGAAAGTGCTATGTTGTCAGAGAGGTGAAAACGTAATTAAACACTAAAAGTATTTTTAGGAGAGGAAAAGCTAAAAGCCAAAAGTAATTAAACGTAATTTTAGCTTCTCTTTTTCAAAAGTGATTTTCAAGAGTGTTTTTAAAAAGCCAAAAGCAACTTGTTTAGTATAACTTTTATTTCAAAAATGGCTTTCAAGTCTAAAGTGATTTTTCTAAGTATTACTGAACAAGCCATATGTTTCCTTTACTATTATTTTTATTAGGATATTTAGAGTTTTATTTGATTTAATTCTTTAGAAACTTAGGCTATATTTGGTTTTTAAAATATTATTTTCATAATAAAATATAAAAATATGTTTAATGACTACTTTTCTATAATAGAAATTTGAGAAATAAAATAAAAATTACATTTATATGGATATATTTGAAAAACCATTTAAGAAAAAGACTATTTTGAATTCGTGTGAGTTTGAATTAGGATGAATTGACTTAAAAGTTAAAAATTTTATTTTTACAAATTATTTTAGTTTCTAATTTTGATATTTTCATTTTCTAAATAGTTATTTTAAAAATTTTAACCAACATCTTGTTCTTTCAACTTGCTTAATAAGTACTTAGGTTGTGAGCTTGATTTTGTTTGTTTTAAGTTGAAGAATAGTTTGTTGTTTTCTTTTTAATTTATGGATTTGAAATGATACCAATCATATAATTTATATTAAAGATATATACAAACATTTGTGAAATTAACAAAGCATGAATTTAAAATGTTTATTCCTAAGACTACATGAGAGAATTCATCGCAGTTTAACTTGCCTAATTACAAGGATTAATTAAAGGTTGTTAAGAGATTACCATTGGTGTTCAATTTAACAATCCACCCTGCCATTCTTTCATAATTATCAGAATTATAAATTAGCTTTATATATATATATATATATATTCACAGTTTTCGCTAATCACATTTACCAACAACATTTTCAATGCGGTATTATTTTATGTTTGCTTGCATATTGCTGTTATTTCCTCCTTCTTCTCCTTTTTTTTAACGTGTATAATTGAATAAAAATTATATTTTTATGTATATAATTGAATAAAAATTTAAATTTTATGTACATAATTATACTAAATCTATAACATCCCGATTTATGGCTTAGTCGGAACAGTGGTTTCGGGACCACAAATTCGATGAGGAAAATTTTATTTTTACTATATTTTTATGGCCTAAAATTTCACGGAAAGATTTCGTGAAAATTTCATTCAAAAATTTTGACGTTTGGACACTCAATTTAGTCAAAAGGACTAAATTGTAAAAAGTGCAAAAGTTGAGTTTTATATGTTAAAGGTATTTAATTGTTATGGAACTATAAATTAGGGGTCCTTATATGGAATTAGACCATTAGTTAGTGATGGAAAAAAATGGACATGAGATAAGTGAAATAGGAATTTTTTTTTAAGTAAGAGCATTTTAGTCATTTAGTAAATAAATAGAATTAAAAGGGAAAAAGATGTAAAAATTGTGTTCATCATCCTTGCTTGCTGCCAAAACTTGAAGGAAGTCATAGCTAGGGTTTCTTCACTTTCTCAAGCTCATAGTAAGTGATTCCAAGCCCCTTTTTTAATGTTCTTTACGTTTTTGAAGCCCCAATAACTTGATCTAGCTTATTCTAACAATAATTTAACCTAGGGTTCATATTTGGAAAATTACTCATAGGTGAAATGTGTTTATTTTGATGTTTTATGGTAGAATATGAAGCTTGGAATTATCTTAAACAACTTTTGCTAAGCGATTTTAAGTGAAAACGAGTAAAACGACATAATCGGCAAAAATACCTAATGTTCATAAGTAAGTGTTAGAGTAAGAATTTGATGTTGTCATAGAAGGAAAAAATGTACAGCATGTTATAAAACATAAGAATAAGAGATGAATTTAAATTTCCGAGATTTGGGGCAAAAGTATAAATATGCAAAAGTTTAGGGGCAAAACTATATTTTTTCCAAAATTGAGTCAAGGACTGTTTTGATGAATGCGAGTATTAAATAAGCTAAATTTTCTATCATAGATCAAGAAGAACGAAATCCGGAGCTAGACCGGGGAAAGAAAAAGATTGAGGACTAAAGTATTAGATTTGATCATATTTTTTGTACCGATGTAAGTTTACGGTAAATAAATGCAATATTTTAATAATTATTATTAATGCTGCTATTTTCCAGCAATTATGTATTTATTTAATGAAATTATTTAATGTTGACTTAAGTATGAAATGATAGGGAATCAGTGATAAAAGCCCCGTTGAAACATTAGGAGTGTATTGGATACAAATGTCATGACATTTGGGTAAAGAGATCCCATGTAAGACCATGTCTGGGACATGGCATTGACACCATTGAAGTTATGAGAGGTCCCATGTAAGACCATGTTTGGGACATGGCATGGGCACCGATATGAGAACTCCCATGTAAGACCATATCTAGGATATGACATTGGCAGTACAAGAAACATCCCATGTAAGACCATGTTTGGGACATGACTTTGGCATGTTATTATCAGAAAAGAGACCCAAGTATCCTTATAATTCCAATGTGGCTCAACGGGCTAGTAAACAAATTATGTTCCATGAAAGTTCAGGTAAAAGCATAAATAGCAAATTCAGGTGAGTTATAAGAGTTAAGAACATATTATGTTATCAATTGAGAACCAACATTTCAGCAAGAGAAGAGTAAGTTATAATCATGAGTTATCTAAGTAAATAAGTAAGTGAACGAGTAAGAGATTAAGTAAAGAGGAAATTAGATATCATGACACTTGAGTATATTTATTTGTGTTAAATGTTGTTATTTATTTGCTTGTAAACTTACTAAGATTTATGCTTACTTCTTTTATTTCTTTTTCTTTCATATAGTATTATCAAGCATAGTCGGGATCTTGAAGACGTCAGAGAGCATTCACACTATCAACCACCACAACTTGGTATTTTAAGACGATAAATGTTTCAAGCTATGACATGTATAGGGACTTAGTCATTTCGATTGTATATTCTTAAATTATGACCAAAAGATGATATGTAAATATTTGATGATGAATAGTTATTAAAATGGCTAAGTATGAAGGTGTTTGTTGTTATAAAAGTCTAGGTGATAAATTATGCATAGAAATAATGAAAAAGTAAAAATTGGTAGTGAATCAGTTTTGAGACAGCAGTAGTGACGTGATTTTGAAAAATCACCAAGAATAGTAGAAAATGAATTAGAGGGTGGATGAGATATAAAATTAAAGCTTATTGAGTCTATTTTCATAGAAAAATAACATGTAGACAAAGGAATTATGTATTCTGAGATATTTGCATTTTAGTTAGACAAGGTCAAAGTGGTTTTTGGAATCCCTGTTCTGACTTTGGAAAATTATTAAAAATTGTACAAAAGTAGTAATGAGTTGTAATTTATATGAATAGATTCCTTATTGAGTCTATTTTCTGTAGAAACAAGTGAGAATACCATATAAAGTCTGTACAATGAGATAATTAAATTTTAGTGATGAGAGGTCAGGACAGTCGATCAGTGAAACAGGGGAGATATTAACTAATAAACTGTACTAATTGGCAGAACCAAAAATTCTGAAAATTTTATGGTAAAAAGATATATGAGTCTAGTTTTAGGAAAAAATTACAGATCTAAATTTCAAGTTTCTTAGTTCGAGTTATAATTAATTTAGTAACTGCTGCGCAGGTGGATAGCTTTGTTGTGAATAGTGAAATTAATTTCAAAAGTAAAATTTTATGCCCCGAACTTTTAAGTTAAGTCAAGTAACGCCTCATGCTCGACTCCAGCAACGGTCTTGGGTAAGGGGTGTTGCAAAATCAAAATATATATATCAAATTACACATTAAATCAAAATTCAATATAATTTTAAATTTTATCCTCTTCAAACTCAAAACTTAAATACAAATATCATTCAAGAGAAATTAAAACTTTATTGCAATCAATGGGACCAAAACCAGAGTTCAAAACATTCCAAGGGGAAACCCCAAAGTTGAAATTAAACATTTACCAAATTGAAAAAAAAGAAGCAAAAATAAAACTTCAATAGTAATCATTCTTGGAAATTCCTTAGTTTCCAAGCAGCCTTTTGCTTTTTCTTTACTCAACAGCTAGTGGAGCAGTCTTGACCTGTAAAACACACAATTAAACAAACATTCAGAAACATGAAATTTTCAGTTCAATGAAAGAGTAAAATGATGTTTGATGTAATAATAATAATAGACATGATTGTTTTACCCGATTGTTATACATCAATGCATGCAACATTTCAATGTAACGCTTGCGCCCACGTTGCTCCTGGTAAGCTACATGTTTCGAAAAGCCATAAACTCCGGTGAGAGTCAATAGCTTCTCGGAGTAAATCTGCCATGTATACTTCTCCTGTATGCGTTTCAACCCTCCCTGGGAGATCTCATCCCAATAAGATGGATCCGCTTTGCACTTCTCGAAGAAATTGGCAAGGGTCTCGGCAGCCAAATCACCGTTATAAGGATCGATGTTGAACCCCGATTTTCCGTGAACTATAATCTCAGCAGGGCCCCCGTAGCATGTTGCAAATGTTGGTAGTCCACAGGTCATTGCCTCAACAACAGTCAAGCCAAAAGCCTCGTATATAGCAGGCTGAACGAATGCTCCCTTGGTGTCGCAAATATAACGATAGAGTTCACCATTTCTCACACGGTTCATCTGGGACGATATCCATCTGAATTGTCCATTCAACTTGTATTTTTCGATAAGTTCATACATCTTCTTCATTTCAGCCTTTTCTTCTAAGTCCTTGGATTCCTTTCTCCTATCTCCACCTACTACAACCAAGTTAACCAGTTCCCTCAGCCGGCTGTTCTTGGCATAGAACTCTACGAGCCCAGTTAAGTTCTTCACTCGGTCCAACCTTGCCATGGTAAACAGAATCGGCTTGTTGCGGTCTTTTAGTACACATCTGTGAGACAACAATTTAAGACATTGTTAACACTGAACACAAAATCTAGTGAAAAGGGTGTAAAAATAGGACCAAAATCTCACAAGTGCTCTGTATTCTCAACAGGGCTGTAAAGAAGCTCTTCAATCTCCGGGTGGAACTTCTTCAACCTCCGCTTCTCTTCCGTGTAAGGGAAGTATATGCTCATATCAGCACCAGGGGAGACAATATTGAATTTGGGATCAAAAACATCGATCCCATCAACAACGCGGTAGAGACCTGGAAGAGTGAAAGCAATGTGACTCTCGTATTGGCCGAGAGTGTCCTTGCTGAAAATCATGGAATGAAAACATTGTTAGGGACTCAAATAGGTGGCAACATTTACAACGTACAAGGGAACCAAATGTAGTAAAGTGGGAGATAGATTACCTTCCAGCAATCTCTTGGAAGGTGCTGGTGATGATAAAATCAGTATGGTTCATAGCAATAAGATCAGCAGTAAACTGACAGGAGAAGTGATACTTATCCTCAAGCTGTTTCCAGTTAATGTCTGAATCCGGGTATTTCGTCTTCTCGAGTGCATGAGCAATAGAGCACTGCATAAAACATTGAAAACCAAGTTTTTAGATTGCACGAGGAACATCAAAATACAGCAAGGAACTTGTTCAATTAATTGGCATTTAACAAACCTGTGTAACATCAAACTTATGTGCCAATAAAGAAGCAACAATGTTTCCATCACTGTAGTTCCCAACAATCAGATCAGGCTTGCCCTGGAACTCTTTGGTGATCTCAGCTGCAACATCCTTAGTGTAAGTCTCCAGGTAAGGCCAGACTTTGAATCGTGAGATCCATGGACGTACAATTCCCTTCTCAGTTCTGAAGGGTACCCGAAGAATATCAGAATACTTGGTTCCATACACTTTCTCAAGACGCTGTCCGCAAGTTGTTCCTACAGCATCAGGGAGGAGCCGAGTAATCTGGTACACAAACAGCCAAATTAAGCATTAAACATAATGATCGAAACTGAATTAACATTCAGATACTCACGACTAGGATACGTGGGGTAATGTCGAGTCCTTGCAGCTTGAAACGATGAAGCAACTCTTCCTCCAAGGCACGAACTTGATCTAAGATATAAACAACCTGACCACCTGTGTCAGGGTATCCCAAAACATTGTCTTGGGCAAAGTATCCATGGGGAGTCATGATTACAACATTGGCGACCAATGGGATTCTTCCAAGGAAGCTTTCAAGTGCGACAGGATCAGGTGCCTGAAGGAGATCCAATAGAAGATGGATCATCTCAAGAACATGCTCAGCATTATCGCCCCATCCCTTCTCCAAACCAATCCCCAGAAACCTTTTCTCGAAAACTGAGTACGGGGTATCCGACGATAGAGGAGTCAGATACTCCTCGGCCTTCCTCAATGCATGTTGGAGGGAATTCACATCTTGGATTCTGTCATTCAACAGCATACCCTGTGGCATAACATTGAACGATTCTTAAGTTTTGATGTATACAGAAAGGAAAAACAAATAGTGAAAGTGAAACTTTTACCTTTCCCTTCTGGCAGCGAATTTGGAGAAATTCAAGCAACAAGTTCAAGTTCTCCTTGTCTTGAAATAGCTTGGCAGAAAGGTGGCGGTTGAGGAAGTCCATGCCATTACCAATGGACTTTGAAAGAGATGGACGAGGAACAGAATTATTGAATGCACCAAAGTCCAATTCCAACATAAACTCGCCATTGGAGCTGAACCACATCATTGAGCATTGTTCAACATAAACTCAAACATAATATAAACCAGGAGCTGTAAGAGAAAACTACCTACCTTCCATCAACAAGTTCTTCCTTCAACCGTAGATACTCAGCAACGGGCATTTCCTCCACAAAAAGCTTTTGGAACTCCAGAGCAATGTACTCCCAAACTCCAGGAGCTGAACGAATGGCAAGGGCAACCAATGGAGACGACACTACAGCTTCCTATTAGATAGCGGTAACATATCAGTCCAATATTCTCATCATGAAACATAACCAAAGAAAGGGTTTGTTTTATTGTGACCTGAGTGGACCTGAGGACCTCCACCACCATCCCATCAAGTGCTTGATTTCCGGCCTCTTTATCGAGAACCGAGAGCAGCTTTTGAGACTTATGAATACCCTTTCCGAGGCTTTCAATCCTGCAATATGACATATATAAACAATGTAATAAAAAATAACAAAGAAAGACCAGAAATTTGAAGGCAGCACTTATTTACATTATACCTTGACAAGATAGACTTTGCCTGCTGTGGATGAGTAGCTAGAGATTCACCCAAACGCTCACAAACACTGATTGAAGCCATTGTTTTTTAGGTTCCTGAAATGGCAGAAGGGAAGGAATGTATGAAGAATTAGGATATGGATAAAAATCAAAGACACAAAAGATCAGTTTCAAAGGCTATGTTATATAGTACTGAAAAAGTTGGACACTGCTAAATGGAGATACCTAATGGTTGCAGTAAATTAGATAACTTGAAAAGAAAGTAGGTACAGATTTAAATCTAACTACAAATAGTACTTTTTAAAAAGAAAATACAAAAATTCAACTTGTTTTTGTATGAGGAATCGCTTAATAACAAAATATCAAGAAAATGATTTATAGATAATTTTGGGTATCTAAAAAGAAAGAAAAAAATCTCGAATTCGATCCCTCGATAACCCTACTCCAGTGGAGGTGAAGAAAGTATGAATGAGTGAGGTCTAAGGCAGCAACAATTGCATTGAATATAGAGAGGGTGACTATTGAACTAAATATGGTAACCTCCAAATGCTCTGAATCGACTCTACCAATAGACTGAAATAGAATCACCAACTTTAATGAAAATAATAATAATAATTAAAACTTGTTGCCCAAGAAATTACTATAAGTACGTAAAGCTGTAGGAAAATCCAAGTAATTTTTTTTTTTTTTTTGTAAAAAGGAAAATTGAAGAAATTTGACAAGGAGCTTCCTTTAAACGGATTTGACTCTACGTTTCTTTACAAGGAAATGTTATATGGAGAGATTTATTATGTATAAAAATAGAAGGCCTAATCAATGCATTAATTTTCAGTAAATATATTCTAAACTTAAATTTTAATGAATACATATGTTTGGATTGGGAGGGGGAGGGGAGTTGGCTTCTGTTTTCAGTTATGTAAAAGTGGCCCTTGGACAGGTTGGCTTATGTGTTTTGGTCCCACCTCAAGCAACCGACCAATCAACCATCACTTTTTTATTTATCGCCATAGAAACTTTTCTGATATAAAAAATACTTAAGTTTTGCTTCCAAAACAAGTTTCAATCTTGGGTTCTTATTATTGTGATTTCTTTTATGAAAATTATGGTAATTGTTGTATTTGCTGCATCAAATCAGACTTGAGAATCAAGTTGTAATTCTTATTATATTTTAAAATATTAGCTTAATGAAAGAATGTTAATGATTAGTTATTAGATTTGCTCAAATGGATACTTCAAGAAATCAATTAAAAATTATTAACTTACTTGTATTTTTTTAAATGTTTTTTAAGAAAAGTTATATCACTTTTTTAATTAAAATAGTTTTTTATAACAATTATAGAATTCTTCAAAATAAATTTTTTGAAGTTTATGGTTATCCTTTTAAAAAATCATATTGAATTCTCTAAATATAATTTACCACACATCCAAGACTAATGGATTAAACCATAAATGAAAAGAAAATCCCAATGGTTAGATTTAAGATGTTTCAATATTATTTTTAATATTATTTTATTTCCTAAGATATAATTTAATTATTATTTTTACAATAATATTTATTTACTTAACTAAACTTTGTTTTCCTTAATAGGGGTGAATATTCGATCAAGTCAAATAAAAAAAATTTCGAGTTAACCTAGTTGCCCATTACTATTTTATCATCCTATCTCGATTTGAATTTTTTCGAGTCGAATCGAGTGAAATGAAATTCAAGTCCAGTTGAATCAAATGAAACTATTCAAGTTAAATTAAAAAAGTAAACATGTTAAATTAAAATCTTGTTACAAAGATAACTAATTTCATACTAGAGTACGTAATTTTGAAAGGATATATATTTGAAAACCTTTTCAAAGAAAAAAAGGAAAAAAAAGAAGATATTTTAGTATGATAAATTTGAATCATTAATTAATTTGTTTAGGTTCCAAAATTATTATATTAGGAAATTTTAAAAATTTAAATTTCTTTATATATTCTTTAGATTTATTTTTAAAAATTTTACAATTTTTAAAAATATATAGGTTTTGTAATTTTATAAATATTTTGAATTTTGAAAATTATTTTGATTTTTTTGTATTTTTGTTGAGAGAGAGACAATTTTGCTCATTTTCAAAACTGGCAGGGAGCAGAGGGGTATTTACACTAATCTGTTATTTGAATTGTAAAATTTAACTTGTAATGGCCCAAATTCAAAGTTATCGGAATAGTCGTTTCGTAACCACAAATCCGATTTAAAGATAAATTTATTTTAATATTTTGCATGAATATTGATATGATAGGAAAATCGTATGAAAATATCGATAGTAAAATTTTACCAATTTAGTGGTCGATTAGAAAAAGAAATTATTGAAGAAATTGGGTAAAAATAAGGTATCGAGACTTTGATCTCATAAAACCGAGTCAAAAATAATTTTATAAATAATTATGAAATATTAGTAATATGGTATAAAAATTTCGTTAGAAAATTTTAATGTTTGGGTAGTCAATTAAGTGAAAAGGACTAAATTGAAAAAGGTATAAAAGTTACTAGAAGGATTAAATAGCTCAATTGTTAAATGAACAGGGACATAAATTGAAAATAACCCCAAAAGGAGATATTTTTGGCGGCATATGCTGAGAAAAATCAGGAGAATTGAAGAATTAAGGGTAAAATTGGAATATTGCAAAATTTGCTTTAAAAGATAGCACTAAAGTGGAATTATCTAGATTCCTCTTTATTTTTCTGCATTCCCATCAGCTAAAAACGTCCTAAGGGTTTCTTCAAGCTGGTTTTTCATAATTTTTGCACCAAGTGAGTTAATCCTTACCTTTTTCTTGTAATTTTTGTATTTCTAAGACTTTTACAACTAGGTCCTATTACTAAATTCATTAGTTTTTGATTTTATGAATGAATTTGAAAGTTGCTATGAATATGTTCTGGAATTTTATGATGAAATAGGATGAAATTGAAGCTTTAATTTGTTTGTGAGATGATTTTATTAGGTAATTTTAATAGAAATTGATTTGTAGGACCTAATTCTGAAAATGTTTGGAATCAAAGTCTAGTGCTGAAATTCTGATTTACAAAGGTTATAAAGTAGTCTAAAGTGATGGGATAAAGTGTTAATTGAGAAAAATCAGCTCAATTGAGAGGTTAATTGAGCAGGGATGAAATTATCATTTATTGAAAGTTTAGGGAAAAATGGTAATTAACATCATACACTAAAACAGTTTTGGACAGCAGCAGTACTCTAACTTTGAAAAATCACCAAAAATTGTAGAGATCGAATTAGAGGATGAATAAAATATGAAATTAAAGATTATTGAGTCTAGTTTCTTATAAAAGAAACGGTGTAAGCAATGGAATTGTAAATCATGAGATATAATAGATTTTGTGAGACAAGGTCAGAATGAATTCGGGTTCCCCTGTTCTGACTTTGGAAAATCATTAAAAATTGTAAAAAAATGATTATGAGTTAAAATTTATATGATTAGAATCCTTAATGAGTCTATTTTCAGAAGAAACAAATGGAAACATCATCCAAATTCTGTACTATGAGATAATTAATTTTTAGTGAAGAGAGATCGGAGCTGTCGAACAGTGAAACAGGGGAAACTTTAAAGAATAAAATGTACTTATTGACTAAACCAAAAATTTTGAAAATTTTATGGTAAGAATATATTGAGTCTAGTTTCAGGGAAAATTAACGGATCTTGATTTGGAGTTCCGTAGCTCAAGATATAAATAATTTAGTGACTGTGACTCAGTGAGACAGCTTTGAATGCACTACAAATAATAATGGAATTATAGAGAATGTCACATATGAACATGAAAATTATTAGATTAATGATTAAATTTATTTATTTAGATCCGGAAAATTTAAATACGAAGCAAGATCGAGGAAAAGAAAAAGTTCGGGATTAGTAGATTTTTGGTTACGAACAAGTGTCGATATTCATAAATGCTTGAAATGTTTGTTATTGATGTGAATATGATTTGGATGTTTATTGTATGATAACTGATGAAATATTGATATTCTGGATGAAAAGAGGAAATAAATCCCGGTTGAATGAAAGGAAAATTCGATGGATCTCTGAAAAGGAATTGACGATAAAAAGGATCTAGCCCGGACGGGTGATCCTATCCTGATATAGCCCTCCCGAAGAATATGTGGAAAATGGATTTAGCCGGACGGGTAATCCGAATTAGGGTCTCAATTTAGCTTCGGACTGTAATTCGGATCCAAGCTCATTAGAGTAATTGTCGCTGCAGGGATTTAGCCTCGACTGGTAATCCCGACAATACTCGTGAGTTTATATTACTGAGGATTTAGCCTGGACTGGTAATCCCGCTGTAAGGATGAGGTTCGCGGGAGTGTGCTCTCTGAAATGGAAATGTGCTCACATGAATATGAATTGACGGACCCGGATTTGTACACTAAAGTGTACCTCTAAAAATCCATCGAAATTCCAAGTAGTTCAATGGGATAAATATGGAAAAATAACAAGGAAATGGAAATCATGGAATTGATGAGCTCATCAATCATGGTATAAATTATTGATACATGGAAATTATTGGACTAATTTGAATGTTGAGTTTGTGCATGATAGGGGAATAATGTATGGAATGGGTGTATGAATGTTTATTACATTGTATGGAAAATATTAGGTAAGTATAATTCTTGTTACATGAGCTTACTAAGCACAAAGTGCTTATCCTGTTTCTTTTTCCCCTGTTTTGTAGTGTTAAGGGCTCGGAGGTCGGATTTGGTCGGAGACGCATCACACTATCAACCTCAAATTCTCGGTATATAAAGAAACTTTATTTTGGAAATCAATGGCATGTATAAGCTAGTAAAGTAGATGTTAATGTGAAATGAATGTATGGTTAGCCATTGGTATGGCTAACAAATTTTGGTTTTGGCATGTGATGAGATTATCTTATGAATACAATAAATCTATCTTGAAAATATGTTGAAATGGATTGGTTGTGTTGGCTTGGTCTCGGTTTAAAATTTGCAGGGAGGATTAGATATTTATAAAGGGGTTATATTGAGTTTTAAAAAAAAATCGGTAAAATCTGGTAATACCTCGTATCCTATTCCGGCGACGGATACGGGTAAGGGGTGTTACATAACTCGAATCAAACTCGAAACTCAAATTACTTATTCGAGTTGACTTGAAAAAATTGAATAACTCAAAATTAAATTTTTTTTTATTTTAATGAATTCAATCGAGTTTTACTCACCCTTGCTCCTTAATATCATTCTCTTATATGATTTTCTAAGTAATTATGAATATAATTTTATCTAATCTCCCAAAATGTGTTTTTGGTTAAAATATGTCGCCAATCTCTCTATTTTGATCAACTTTGATATTTAGTCCCTAGTTAGAAAGTTAAAAGTTAAGGTATTTTATTTTTCAATTTGAAAAATTTCGTACAATCATTAAAATATTTAATTTTTTCTCATCAAATTTTGTCAACTTGGCATGTCGATTAAATTATCTTCATATGACATGACATATAATTGATATAAAATAAACATGCCAAGTTGATAAATTTTGATGGAAACTACTAACGTTGTTAATGATTGAACTAAAATTTTAAATTAAAAGATAACATAGTTTAATTTTAAAATTTAAATTAAAAGATTAAATTTCAAAATTTTTAAAAGTATAGAGAGCAACAACATATTTTAATTTTTTTTATTTATCATTTTAATCCTAAAAAACAAAGGGAAACCAAAAAAGTTAAAGTAGATATCTTAATATGCTCTCTTATTGGAAATTTTGCATTCTGGTTTTGCTTGTGTAAATAATATAGCGAAAGTTAGACTACTCCACACTTGGATTGCTAAATATTGGCAAGTGAAGCTTAGACTTTTATCGAGAGATGGCAACAAAGTCGCTGACTGCTTGGCTAAGGAAATTTTGGGAAGCTTGAACCAATTGATCATCTTGGATAAACCTTTGATCTATGTGCGACGTCTATTGGAAACTGATGGTTATCACACAACGTCTGATGTAATCGACGAAAATTAGACTAGTTTTGTTTTAGTCTAATATTTTTCTTCTACCAAAAAAAAAAGAGTAGATATCTTAATTGCCTTTTTTTCATTTTGATAGAAATATATATTAATTGTTGACTGTTCAAAACTAGAGAGAAATTAGGCAAAATAAAGGAGTGCATTTTTCTAAAAAAAAGAAGAAATTATTCTAATTTTTCTCACTTGTATATTTTTTTTTGGTAACACGTAAAAAACAACATCAATTACATGCTAACAGTAGGAACCAGGTTGGATAACCAAAAACATCTATCAATTCGTATCTGATCATCAACCGATGATGGAGCTACATAAAACATTCTCGCGCCAATGGGGGAATCTTTCATCAGATTAGCTAAGGTATCAACAGCAAAATTCACCTCTCTAGGTACTTGCTTTATGAGCACTCTCCACTCGCGCCTGCACAGTTCTTGGATACGCAAAACCAAATCTCTATTTGAATGTCCTTTATGATCACCGTGGATATCTTTGATAGCCAAAGCATAATCTGTTTCAATAAAAATTTGCCCATTTATCCTCCCAAGCTATTTGGAGGCCATCATAAATGGCCCAAAGCTCAGCTTATAATACACTACATCTTCTAATATTTCTTCCTAATCCCTACATCAATCTACCTTGCTCATCTTGAGCCACTACTGCAGAATAAGTTATACCCAAATTCGGATTATAGGCACAATCTATATTAAGTTTAAAGAACCTAGTAGGCGGGGGAGCCCATATTTGATCCCTGCTTTGATGCACATTGTTTCCTCTATATCAACATGCCCCTACTTAATGGATCTCGCCCACCACCACGACGATTCGATCACACTAAATATGTTAAAATGGACATCTTGGAACACACATAAATTTCGCTGTTTCCAAATCCTCCAACAAACAATCCCAGAAAGAGAAGGCCAATTTACATCCTAAAATACAACATCAACTTCATTTTTCAAATTACCAGATAACCATTCATCCAACGAAGAAGAGAAGAACCGGGTTGAAATCCTCGAAGAAATTAACTACTTCCACACTTCTTTTGCTTGACAACAATCTCTCAACAGGTGAAGACAAGATTCTTCAACGCTTCCACAAATCTTATATGATGGGTCATCAGAAAAGCCTCTTCTACAACGTTTCTTATTAGTAAAAATGCATTTCTTGAACATCAACCAAATAAAGTGACGAACATGTTGTGGAACATTTAAAGACCAAATAAGCTTTTATTTTACCTCTGGTGGGTTTAACGAATTTCTCAGAATACCATAGGCTGCTTTGATATTGAAATTTTCATTAGAAATCTAACTCGATATAACTTCATCAGGGCGTACACGAGAGTTCGGGGTCGGAATGCCTCCTATATAGGATAAAATATCTTCAGTTAAAAAACACCGCATATACTCCCAATTCTAGTAACCCTCTACATTCATGGCCTTCCAAAGAGTGATAGACTCATCAATCAAGGAAGGAGTCAAACAATGGTTAATAAGAGGACCCACCTCTACTATCCAATTATCAATCCAAAATTTGATAAGATTCCCATTACCAACTGACCAAAGAAAACTTTAACGCAAAAGAGGACAAACAACACAAAAGAGCATTTTCTTTTAGAAATATCCTCGGGGCATTCTTTCAAGAGTTTATACGTAAATCGAAGCACCCTTACCCACAACACTTGATCATTAGTCAGGAGATAAAATCATAACTTTAACATAAAAAATTCATTCTGTTCTTTAAGGCATCAGATACCAAGTCCCCCATTAGATAGAGGCTGACAACAGTCTCCCCACCTAACCAAAGTCGGTTTCTTAATGGCTTTAGAACTCCCCCATATAAATCTCCGAGCAATTCTTTCAATTTTAGTACAAACGCTAGACAAAATTTTTACAGTTCGCATAAAATAGTTGGGAATGGATAAAAAAACTAATCGAGCTAAAGTTACTCTTCTCACCATAAAAAGTGTCTTAGCATTCCAGTTATCCAACTTTTGTCTGACCTTGTCTACAACAAATTTGAAGGTGTTTGTTGTTATACATCAATGGAAAAGAGGCAATCCCAAATATACCCCCAAATCATCAGTTTGGTGAAAACCACTAACACTACAAATAGCATTAGAATAGTTGGAATCAGTATTACTAAAGAAAAACATTGTAGTTTTGAGCCCATCAACTTTATGACCCAAGGCAGCTCCAAACGTGTTAAGCACATCCTTTGTATTCCTTGCCTGATCTATATCTGTTTTTGCAAATAGGAAAAGATCATCAACGAAAAATAGGTGCGATAAGGGAAGACCATTCTTACCTAATACAACAGGTTTCCAAATTTTATCCTCCACACTTTTGTGAATAAGTTGACCCAATTTCTCCATGCATAACACAAAGATATAAGGAGACATCGAACAACCTTGTCTCATACCCTTGCTTAGATACAATTCAGCTGAAGGCTTTACATTCCACAGAATCTGCATGGACACCGTGTTGACACCATTTTTTGCATAAAAACGGGGTCGACTTGGGTTTTGACGAAAACAAAAAAACGAGAGTCGCCACCGATCTTTTTAGATGAGGTGTGATCGGGTCACCTCGAAAAGTGGTTGTTTTTAATAAACGGTTTAATTTTATTAAAACAACAAGTTTGGTCCACGAAATTCAGAAAAACGGGTTCGGGAGTCAGTTACGCACGAGGAAGGATTAGCACCCTCGATACGTCCAAAATTGGTACCTAGTTGATTACTTAATGTCTTAATGTCGAAATTTTAAATACGATCCTTTCTTTTTGAATAAAATGAATTGGAAGATAAAGCTCATTTATTTTAAAGAAATAAATTGTTACACTGAGTAAGTTAGAGTGCAACATTTCAAATCCTCAAAATTAAGCTTATTCTTCGTCTTTTAAAACCTATGCATTTTAAGGAGGATATCCGATTATCTGAGTCAAATGAGAAAATCAAAACCCAGTAAGTTAGGGTTCGATTTCACAAAATTTCTAAATATCGAGCATTGCCTTTATTTTTAAAATCCTCGTCTCGAGAAAATAATATGTCATATCCAATGCATTAGGATACAACGTGTCGAATTCCCGAGAATGAGCTTTTTACTTATGGGTTTTGATTAAAAAGGATGCTCGATTATCTAAGTTCATCGGAAAATTTGAAACCCAGTAAGTGAGGGCACAATTCTCGAGAACTATGAGAACGAGGCTTTTTTTTGAAAATTATGAAATAGGGTGATTGTAGTGCTTTGATAAAACACGATTTTTACAAATATGACATGATTGAAAAGTGATGTATGACGTAATAGATAATATATAGTTCAAATGCATATCAAAGAATAATGAACAAATAATGAATTAAAACTAACAAACATAGCAACAATAATCTCTATTGTACATTATGCTAATATCACTATCTACATTCAAAACTAAAAGAAAACGAGTCACTTAAGGCAAATACGGACCAAATGTATGAGTTTTGAAATAACTAAAAATATATAAAATGAAATTATATTTATATTTTAGATAAATAATATATAAATGAATATTTGAAAGGAATTAAAATATGGTTAAAAATAAATACTACATAGAATAATAGTGTCCAAATAGGTTTTAAAGTAAATATTATATAAAGAATAAGTCACAACACATTAAATAATATATATATATATATATGTGCACGTATACATGATGAAGATTAAACAATAATACATAATAATTTTTAAAACAAATGTATAATAAACCCAAAGTGTTAATACTATTTTATTTATTATATAAAATAATACTACATTAAAATACGTGATGAAATTAACCATTGATATAATAATACTCAAAGTAATAATATAAATAATAGAATTATAATACGTGTACATAGATAAATAAACATCTAAATAATAAAACTAATGATAACAATAGTAAAGATAATAAACTAAACAAAATTAGTAATAATGATGAAACAGAGGATCAAATTGACACCAAAGCTGAAATTAAAGGAAAAATCTAAAATAAATAAATGGAAAGGCCCGAATTAAAAAGCGCGAATGACATGGGGACTAAAGGGTAATATTTCCCACCCTCCAAAACGCAAATTATGGCGAGGACCGAAATGAAGCGGACATCAAATTAAAGGCGAAAATTAGAAATAAAAAAATTGATTTGAACGCTACAAAAGGGAGGACCATCTGCGTAAATATCCCCAAAATGGAAAACACGGATCCTCCCGGTAATGGGTCGGTCGACGCGTGGATCCACCCCACCAAAACAGCGCCGTTTATAATTAATATAAATATAAAAAAGGCCCAAAATTTCATTTTCATCATTTTCTAAAAACAAAGAGCTTTCTCTCTCAGGCCCCAAGGCTGCCAAAGTCCGGCCTCCTCGATCATCGGGCCATCGTCAAGTCGGCCACCGTGCACGGTGGTCGGAGTTCCAAAATGGGCCTTCCGGCCTAAAATGATCTCCGAACCCCGATCGAGCCCCAAAATACCAAAAACACTCTCTAAACTTAAGAAAAGGATGAGGAAACCTTCGTTCCCTCGGATCTGGTGTCAAGACGGAGAGTCACCCTCCGACGACGCGATCACGGATGACTCGGTGAGTATCCCTTCCTCCTTTTGATTTTTTAATGTATAAAATAAACAAAAAATAAAAATAAAAGACGAAAAAATGATGTAAATCTGAAAAAAACTTTTAGAAACGTGTTTCGCTTCTTTTATTTTCTTAATGTTTGTCAAAAGCCCCTCTTTTACAACGTATTCGGCTTTTGCCGAAAGAAAAGAAGAAAACATAAAGAAAAAAACCATTCAGTTGAGGCCCCCCCATTCATATTACATTTGTTTGGGTTTTATAAAAGAAAAATATTTGTCATTGTTTGTTTCTTCTTTCATGTTGCTTGCAGTATTTGGCGAAGGCGAGGCGTGGCTTGCCATTTTGGTGTAAGGCCGATGGCGATGGCGAGCCTCGGGCGTGGTGTGTTGTTGAAGGCACACATGGGAGCAATGCCGCCGAGGCAAGGGCTAGGGTTAGGTTTTTTACTGAAATTGTTTTAAGTTTAGGCCATGGTTGATTTGGGTTTGGGCCTTTCGGGCCTGTTGTAAATGAACTGGACCCTTTTTAGCTTATTTTTATATTTTCTAGCGTGCCGGGAAAAATAGGCCTGTACACGCCGTTGTAATACATTCCATAATAATCTTAGACAGATTTGAAGGAAATCCAACATTCGATAAGGTATCTCCAATAAAATCCCACCTGATTTTATCATAGGCTTTCTCCAAGGCCACTTTATGGCCATCCAACTTTTTTTTCTCTTTTTTTGTACTTATTGAGTGAACAACCTATTGGGCAATAACAATATTATCAGTAATCTGCCTTCCAACCACAAAGCTAACTTGATTTGGGGCGATAAGTAAAGGGAAAAATAGCTTGAAACGATTCACAATAACTTTTGTGACAACCTTATAAAGAACATTACAAAGGCTGATTGGCCGAAACTGAGCCACGGATTCAGGAGCTTTAGTTTTTGGAATCAACACCAGAAAAGTCTTGTTCATGCTACTATTGATAAACCAATCTGAAAAAACTCCACAAACCTACCTACACACTTCTGCACCAACTGTTTCCCATTAACTCTGATAGAATAAAGCATGAAAACCATCTGGACTCAGAGTCTTCAAGGAACCCATACTAAACAAAGCACTTCTAATTTCCTCATTAGTCACATCCGCCTCAACAATACCCAAAGACTCAAAGTCCAAAGTCAGGAAATATCCATATAAAGGGGATATACCAAAAAAATAATCATCCAAGGAATAAAGTGAAGAGAAGAACCTGACTGCTTCCTCTTGAAGGACTTCATTGTTATAATGCCATTGATCTTCAACCTTCAAAGCAAAATTTTTTGTTTAAACTTCTCATCGCAATGGCTTTATTATGGAAGAATTTCGTATTTCGGTCACCAAGATCCAATCCACTCTCGACTTTTGTTTCCAAAGTAATTCTTCCTCGTCAAGAATATTCTCATATTTAACACACAACTAACAACCAAGTTCCATGAGGAATCTAGAATACCTTCAGTCTAAGACAGCTTGGATCTTTTCAATTCGAAGAGCAAACAACCGCTTCCTTCTGATGATATGACCAAAAACCTTTGTATTCCATCTTTTCAAGTTCATAGTGAGAGTACCAATATTATCAACTAAATCCACCTCATTACTCTAACTCTCTCGAACAAACTATGCAAAAGACAGATGATTAACCCAAGGCGCTGAGAAATGAAAAGTCCTATCAACTTGAGCTTTTTTGGGAGAATTTGATGACAATAAGATAGACCTGTGATCCAATTTTAGATGGAAAATTGTTACCTCTGGGAAAGTCCTGCACCACACACTATTCCCAATTGCCTTGTCGAGTCTCTCAAAGATCACCCCTCTTCTCCAAGCGACTTGAGGTCCCTTAAATCCAAGATCCCTTAGCTCATTATTCTACACAAAATTAAATAACTTGCATCTAGAATAAATAGGTCGCCTCTCTTTCCTTTCCTCCGGTAGCAGAACATAATTGAAATCACCAAGTAAATCCCAAGGTTCCACAACAGATTGAGCAAGAATACTAAGTTTGTCCCATAAAATCTTACGTTTCTACTTATCAGGAAACTCATATACAAAAGTCACCAAAATATTCGAAGAACCCATCACCTTTTTCAAGAGACAATGTACAAATTGTGGATCATTCATGAGAATATCAATAAGAGCATTATTATTCCAACAAAGCCACACTCCCCCAGTGAAACCACGAGCTTCAACCTGATGGGATCGATCCATTCCAATTTTCATAATAATACCATCAACCTTTGCCCTACTAATTCCAGTTTCAAAAAAAGCAGCAACATCTACTTTAAAGTCAGCAAAATAATCATTAACAATACTTACAAATTTAGGATCCACAAAGCCTTGATAATTCCAAGCAAATAAATTCGATACCATCCCAATTAAAGAGGAAATTAAAATCAGACTCACTTCAAACATCCAAATTGTCCCTATCATTACTGATGAACTACTCCTAATATTACAGTCGGAATCAACCTTCGAAATTCCCTCTTCAATTATGTTTGTTACCATACTTATGGCTTCAGTGACAGGAATTCGGTTTGGAAACCGAATCTTAAATCTGCTCCATTTCCTTTTTAGTAGAATTATTATTTTTTAACACTATTTTGCTCACCTATTTTTGGAGAGGGACAACTAATTAGGGGTGATTCCAGTGGCCGCGTCTCAATACTAGATGACACAACCTCTTTAGAAATGTTAGGGTTTTGGTTTTCAATAAAATTTATAACCGCATGGGCTTCTGAATTTAAGGTGGTAGCTCCAATTTTTCTACCAACATAGGAAATTTTCCTTTCTTTAACAGTACGGGATTCTCACCTAAGGGTTCTACCACTGATGCCTGCAATTTTCCTCCATCATTGCGCTCCCGATCTTTGGACGATGAAGAACCAATGTTTGGGCCTGATTCATTAATTGGTCCAACAGAAAAATCTGCTAATAACAAGGCTAGCTTAGAGGTAGATAAAGGTGGGCCCACTTCTTTTAATTTCTGTTGGGCTTGTAAGTAAACAACTCCCTTTTTTTCTCTTAGCCCAAGTCTGCTAGCCAATCCATCACCCAAGCTCGATTTTGAAATAACAATACCATCATTCAAGTCCTTTTTGCGCATTGTGTGGTCTTCTCCCAAGGGATGATTATAGATGGCAACTCCTTTGCCTTTAAAACTAGTCGAATTAATGGGATTAGAATCACTAATTAACTCACTTTTGTTTTCCTATAAATTTTGTAAAATATCAAACCTAGATCCCGACGAATCAGCCCCTTTCTTTGCTTACCGGTCATCACTTTATTTTCGACCATTCCTCTTTCTTCAGTGATCAGCTAACATCCATGGCTCAAAGTTCTCATTTTCAACATTCTTATTTGCATAATATGAATTTCCACAATCCACAGAAGGTAACGTTCCCTCATCTTTTTGGCCTTCTTGTCCCGATTTAAAGTTGTACATATCTTTCAAATGCCTGTAGCATCCACATGAGAAACACATGTTAGGTAGGGATTCATACTCTACCCTTGGATACATCCATCCACTTTGATTTTAAAGATAAAGGGTTTATTACGATCCAGGAGAACAACCATCCTAACAAAACGACTTTTTTGTGCATTACCAGTTTGATAATCCAATATGAAGACGTGTCCCACCATTTCTCCAATGTTCGTTAAAACACTCTTTAGGTACATGAAACCCAGAATACCAGGAAATAGAATCTAGGCAACCACATTCGATGGGTAAATCTGAGAAGTAGAGAAATATTGTGACCATGGTTGAATCGTTAGGTATTTCCCAAATACAATCCATGGTCCTTCTGTTAGGGTCCGAACATAATCAACTTCCTCCTGAAATTTCACCAAAAAATAATCATTCTCTAAGTCCATAATACTTATGGGTGTAGATGGCTTCCAAAGGCGGTAAATTCTATTAGATAAAGTTTGAATTCCAATTTTCCAACCAAATAGCTTGACAACAACGGTCCGAACCCTGCTTTTATATAAAGCTTGGTGAATCCGCTCAGAGAACCTAATCGATGGTAATCCATCCTCCGTTCCAATGGTAACATCACCCTTTAGAATCTGTAAATCGTCATCAACTCTTCCTTGCACATCCCTTCCCAATGGTTTCATAGATCCAACTAACATATCGTTGAAAGACAATCTCTCATTAAATTGTTCATTAATCCCTTTAGGATTAAACCTCCATTTCCATAATTTGATTCGTAAAATTAGACTGGTCAGTTCTCATTCAAACCTTTTTGGTCGCTTTGTCCTCCACCATGGAGGACAAAGAAAGACTAGGAGAAATGCTGGACATGTTTTATTTATTTACCATTAACTTTAAATTATGCAAAAGTTTGAACTTTAAAACTCTTAAATGTATATTTTTTTTGTAAATACTAAATTTTTTTATTTGCATACTTTATTAATTAATTTATTTAGATGGTTCTAACTAAAATTTAAAATATAATCCATTTAATTTGGTTATAAAATAATTCAGATTTAAAATAATAAAACTTAAAATTACTCCAATAATTCAAATATAAAATTTTAATATTTAAACTTAAATAATCTAAAACCAAAATAATCCAAACTTAACATTATTAAACCCAAAATTCACTTAAAACTTGAATTAATTTCACACGCGGAATTAATTGATTTTCATCGATTTGGTTCATGGGATGATAGGAGTAGGTTTATGGGCCTGCCATAGAATTGCTTTTATCTCTCTTTTATTTTGGGCTCTCCCTTCCATAGTAAATAAAATAAATAAATTACACCGGTAATAACTAAATTATAAATAAATTTTCGTTTTGATAACATAATTAAAAAAATCATAATTTAATCACTAAACTGAAAATTTTCTTTTAAGTTACTGAACTATTTAAAAGTTTTCATTTAAGTCACTAAACTATTCAAAAGTTTTTAAGTCACTAGGTTGTTAAGCTTTTTTTCTTTTTTTTTTAAGTTCGGCCAATGAGCTCCAAGTGATGATTCGACGACCGGTACCCATCGACAGGTAGAAGAACATATTTTAGATCCAAGTCGATTTGATAGTTAATGTCGAAGATCGAAGAAAAAAGCTATTTGAATTTTGATTTGCATATTCTTAATGTCCAAAGTTGTTACATGAAAAAAACTTGAACTGTAGAAAAAAAGGGGAAAGCGAGCTTTCAATAGGTACAAGCAGCGCGAATAGTATAGTATCGATTTTAGCAGCTCAATGACTTAAATGAAAAATTTTGAATAGTTTAGTGACCAAATTATAACTTTTTTAATTAAATGACCAAAATGAAAACTTATCCACAATTTAATGACTAATGATGTAGCTTACCAAAAAAAAAAAAATCTTTTCAAATCATTAAATCAGGTGTTACTTTGATTAGTACTCATATATTTTAACATTTTCAACTATGACTTATTTTATTATGATTGTACTAAAGCTAATTTTACAACAAAATAATGATTTTTGGATAGTGTTTGAGAATTAAATTTTGTATTTAAATTTAGGTTTGGATTTTAAAATTTTAAAATTGAAATTTATAATCTTAAAATTCAAGATTTTAATTAATTCAAATTTATTATTTGAATATCTAAAATTTTAATTTAATTTTAATTGCCTTTAAGCTTAAAATGCCATACATTTTGTATGGTATTGGTATTGCTTAATTGACATTTACTTAAGATATTGTAAAGAAAACACCTGATTAATATTACCATATTGGATCTATGCTTGCCAAAAAATTTAATCTGGATCGAAATAAAAAAAAATGTAGAAAGAAATGAAATGTATGTGGAAATTAAAAGATGATTGAGGAGGCTCATCATGTGTTTTGTTTATGGGTTTATAAGTTGGATTAGTTTGAATCGAAACTTGATTTTCAAATAACTTTTAAATTTGAGTCTGGCTTAACTCAAACCACTCAAATGATTCATTTTACTATTTAAAAATAATAAATATATTTTTATTTAAATTTAACTATAAAATTATATTAATATTGATATTTATATATATTATATTTTTTATTATTTTAAACCAACCAACTAAATTTACACAACTAGCCAATTAATATTGTACCAAATAAACCACATAATCAATCTTTTCATCATCGAATAATTATAAAATAAAAATGTTCACATGTGATGTAACACTTAGATTACTGGATCCGAGTTACAAGATGTCACATTCGTTCCCGAAGCAACTGCAGTCAAATTACATTTAATTACAAACTGTTAAACATTCAAATATAACTAAAACAAGTGTATAAAACAATACATAATCATTTTTGGGTCTTCTACGAGCTTACAAAAGCTCTTTTGCTAACCCGATTTCGAAATAAGACCAAATAATAAAAATCTTACGATTTTGGGTTGATGTCGCCATGTTAGGGGTTCCTCGTTGCAACGACGCAACTCTCTGTTTGGTGCTCGTCATGACCTTGAAGCAACGACGTCGCGACATGAACTTTGCTTTGTTCCTCATCACGACGTCAGAGGTTCGTCATCACGACGTGATTCACTGTTTTCACAAGATCCAACCTGGTACAAGTTTGAAAGACCTGAAATCGTATATAAACACATTAAATACAATCATATCCATCACAAACCAAAGCATTCAAATCAAATTATTCTAAATTGGTACTTCCAAATACAATCAAACTCCCAATTTCTAACATCAACTAATCAATCTAACTTATATCATTCATATTTCCAAAAACAAACCAAAACACATATAGAATTTCATAGCCTTTAACTCTAAGGCTCCAAATCAACTTTAAAAACATATTCAAAGATGATTTCTAAACATTTACATAAGATCACAACTTGACAACCTATCCATTTGAGATATTAAACCAAAATACCTTTAGGTACATGCTAAATAACCAAAATGAACCACAATATACAAACTTTGTTGGGCCGAAAACAGTAGTTTGGATGCTGTCTTCAAGTCCCGCAGCTTCGAGAAACACTTGAACTTGTGCACAGAGAAAATGAACCATACGTTAAGTAATAGACTCAATGATACATTTAATCAATACATAAATAACAAGCATTAACAATACATTTCATAATAAACATGCTTATATACACATAATAATTTACCAATTCATGTTACTAAATGACAAGTAATTTCCAACCATCACTGCATATGGAACATACTTATATTAAGTTCAAAACAACCTTATCAATTTTTCATCATATATATAACTACATTTAACTCATTTAACCATTAGAAATCATTTATGCAATATACAATATGCCGTTAGTATCATATCATTTGAGGAACAAGACAATCATCTCTTATGCTTTGGTCTTTAAACCATTCGAATCAGTTCTTGAGTTTGATGACTCATTCATATTCATTGCGGCCCCTAGGGCTCGTTTACAACTAAATCACATTATGAGCATGCATCATCTTTAATTAAATTCACTACCATATCTAGATTATTTATTAGTTTATAATCCGTAACCCCTATTAACTTGACTCGAATTCAGGCGGATGCTCGGATCGTCCAACCAACACACCAAATTGGCACCGAAGTACATTATCAGATAAATCGAAGGGAGGGTTAATTGGCACGTCAGTGCATAATGGCGCTCAAAGTGCGTACTGGCACACGCAGTGCATCCTGGTACGTAATCGCATAGTCCCGTATCCTATGGCATGCCAACTATATCCGACTCAGCCTGACTAGTTAATAAGGTATCAATGTTAAATTACATTTACGATTTAGTACACATAAATTTTTTAATCATATCCAATCATATCCACCTCCATAATTCAATTAATTATCATATCAAGTATAACATATCATTTAATACATAATTTCATTCAATTCCATAATACATGTCATATTTCAAACAATTTCTGATATTTTACATGTTATTCATTTTAGTCCTTTATTTCAACAATTCATACTAAAGCTCAATCCAACAGTTCAATTTATCACTAAATGGTCACCTTGACATTTCCGTATGCAAATAACATGAAAATGAAATGTAACCTCCCAAAACCTGGTCCGAACGTTATGATCAAATCTGGAAGTTTACATTAACCACCGGAGTGGCCAAGAAGGCTATTTGGGTCAAAAATCGCTAATACTTGATTTTGGAAAGGTTTGAAGGGTTGCATTGAAACTCGTAAAACATCATTCTTGGTTTAAATAACTAATTAGGCCCGATTACATAATTATCGCATCGCTTTGAAAACATTAGGTTTACTTTTAAAAGTTCATGCCATAACACTTAATTTTACGCAACAAAATATGCAATGGTTGCTTAGTAAACTCGTGCAAGTTTTTGAGTCCAAGTTTATATTTAATCGGGTTACATGCATATTGGGCCCGTTATCAAATCCTAAAAAGAATACATGCCTATGAAGTTAATGAAAACCATGCAAAGTGTTAAAGTCTTGAAATTAGTACCACAAGTCTTAGTCCATAATCATAATAGTATTAAATGAAATTAAAAATCAACCCATTTGAATAGAACAATCTGAGACATACCAAGTTGAGCCAAACCTTAGGTCTGTAGGTTACTTGGAAGTGTAGAACTAAGGGGTAAGCTTATAAAGCCTAGTGTGAGACTAAGCATACATAAAGTGAAAATACAAAATACATCATAAACAAACATATAACCCATTTGAGTCAAATTAATTAAGATGCATGTCATGATGATGTAAATGATACAAGTCCTACCCATACCATCCGCTACACACCACGAGTGCCCAGAACTCGTTTATCGAACGCCAAAATAGTGGGAGTCGTAGCTCAGTGTGGATAAACCACAAGTTAAGTCATCCCGAGTTGCCTAAAAATGATGGCTTACCAATATCAAAATGCAGTTAAATTGCCAATAATTTAAACAAGTTCCCAAAATAGTGCGGATAAACTGCCAGAACTCTAACAAAACTATAACACCCTATACCCGGCCTGGTCGCCAAGCCCGAATATCAGGATGCCACACCACCGTCTCATGTCATAACCAAAAAGTAAAAGCTTATTCCAACAAAACATCCATCAGTTTGCTATTCCCATCAGTCTTAAGTCAATCATACTAGCTAATTATCATTATCACGTGCTAAACTTACATTAAATAGTCTTATAAACATATTAATACATGCATAAGGTCCAGTCAGAAAAATTATCAAACCAGGTCCGTAGGTATCGGTACTGATTCTAAGGTATTGATATTTTCTTTAAGTGGTATCGATATCACCTGGAAAAATGATACCAAACTTGTATTTTTTTTCTCGATTAAAAATCAAAGTCTCAAAAATTATCATTACTTATCGTGAAGTATCGATAAATTTACCCCGAGTATTGATACTCGAGCAAAGGTATCGATACCAAATCTCTATTCTGACTTCCTGCACATTTCAAAACACCGAGGTATCGATTTTAAAACCCGATTATCAATACCTCTGCTCCAGACCTAAAAAATGCAGCATAATATGCAATTGGTCCATTCCAATTTTGTTTCTAAACATCATACATCAATTACTTCGACAAATAATCATTCAACGACCTAATTAATAGTTCAATATCGCAAAACCATGTTCGAACAAGCAACGCCAATCCATTATCATGTCCATGAACTCAAGCATAATAATGACATGTAATCCTGATTAACAGAACTAAAAACCAGCAAAATTTCTAAAAGTTAACATGGCTATAAACAAGTCTACCACATTGCTTCATTCCCTAAAATGTAAATAAATATAAAACACCTATGAAATAATGCAAAAGTCTTGCTTGGATCACCTTTCGGAACCACACCGGTCACACCGGTACACAACTAATCTGCAATGGTTAAAGAAGGGAGTTGGTGAGATTAACAAGCTCAATGAATGTATAGAACAACTACCATGCAAACAGTTCATCAAGCATTAACGAAACAACCATATAGCATAGCTTTAACAATTCCAACTTTTGTGTCATAATATACTTACTCGTGTATTATTATTAGTTCTTTTACATGGCAAACATATTCAATTTTAAACATATATCCTATTACACATATAATCACCTAACATTCAAGCATATATCACTATATTCAAAAATAGGTTTATAGATAAATTGCATAATGGTCACACGTCATATAAACACATATCACAATACACACATATTCATAATTTAAGATAATTTGACACTTGAGCTATGAAACATAAAAGTGAGCTCTATCATCACTCATTGGATACACGGATCTCCAACACATCAAACATAGACTTATAGAGTCAAACATGTCCCAAAAGTGAAGCATAAAGCTAACACTCTCCTTATTTCCCCTTACATGTCCCGTTGAATAGAGCTTAGCTCACATTCCCATATCCCTCCAACATATCCCAAGGCCTCAATGCCCAAAATCACTATACATATAAGTGAATACTCACAGTCCTATGGCATGCCAACTATATCCAACGGTTTCAAGATCACAAGGCCAAAATACCTGAAGTCAAACACTTATCATTTACCAATTATCCATGCACAATCACTGCATATTTCCATATTTAACAAAACACTATCACTAACATTTAACATACACATAACATGTACATATTTGCACTTTCACAATAGTTATCATAACCACATATCACATGTTGTAGCATCTCATCTCAATTCACATATTCACAAACACATAAGCACTTTATTCACAAGATAACATAGGTATGAGAAAGATTACACTCGAAATTTAGAGTAGGGGTTTAGGCTACTACTCAATTCCAAAATAATGCATTGAATCATGTCCACAAGTAATTATTTCAAACACTCACCAATTACGCTTTCGCTGAAAAACCGAAAGTTCAAACTAGCTTTTCGTTACCTTTATCTCTACCCGCAGAAGGTTTTATCGAATCCAAAACTTCAGCACAACAAATTCACACAACAATACATCCAAAAATCAGTCAAGGACCCATTACAAACATACAAAACATAATCCTAAACTAAGTTCTCATGTAACTGAAACCTTTAAAACTCAAATATCTTGGTCTATACTCAATATTTTCACCTAAAATCAATTCCGTTCATCTTATAATTCACCTACGACTAATTCCCAACCTTTAAACTATAATAAAATACTCAATTCATGATATCAACTTTTTCGACATGTTTTATGGTTATTTTCTAAAAATTCATTAAAACTCAATAATTCTTTAACGAAACATCAAAGCAAGTTTAGAAACCTTCTAATCATGTTAAAACAAGTTGAAAACACTTTGAAATCATGTTTTTATACAAAATCCCGAAATCCACCATTAACAACCCAATTTTTGACTTTTATTTAAAACATGCAATTTAATGGCTAAAAATTTTGTTTAAAAGACTAGATAACAATAAAAACTAATAGAAAGATGAATGGTTACCTTAGATGATGAAAATCCAAGTGTTTGATCAAAAACCCAAAAAAATGCACAAGCTTGACAATGGAGAAAACTATGGTGATTTTGGGTGTTTTTCTTGGGATTTAATGGAGGTTTAATGTTGTAAGGATGATGGAAATCAAAAGGCTTGAGTTTGGAATAAAAAAATTGAATGGAGAGGCTGAGAGAAAACAAAGGGACGATAACAAGAATGAGAGGGGAAGTATTAGTTTGAATTTTAAAATTTGGTTTAATTGCTTCATAAAGACTCACAATTTTGACTCTTTTGCAAATTAGTCCTATTTTCAAAATTAAAGGTATTTAATACTCATTTTCAGAAATTGATTTAATTTTCCAAAAACCATAATTGAAAACATTATAAATAAACCATGTCAAAAAATTTCGATCACTCTAAGGCTAAAATTCCTAAAATACCCCTAAAAATCCAAGGCCTTATTTTAGGGTGTGACAAAAACTCCAAGGTGCAATATCTATAACAACTCATTTTTTAGTGGTGTCAAAAATAGTGGTTTCGGGACCACAACTTTGACGTGTCAGTCCGTAAATATTAATTATTTAATATTTATTAATTATTTAATATTTACTAGGTCATTAATGTCGTATTAAAATTTGGTTATAAAATTTTATTGTTTAGATAGTTAACTAAGTAAAAAGGACTAAATTGTAAAAGCTAAAAAATTTTATCTCCATTAGTTAAAGTTATTAAATAGCTATAGAAAAGTAATTAAAATGACTAATATGGTGATTTAACCATTAGGGGTTCTAACAGACAGTTCTAGGTGTTAAAAGATATGAAATTCAATTATATTTTAAAGGGTAAAATAGTAAATAATCAAATAAGAAATATAAACAAAAGAAACACGTTAAAAATTCATATAATCTTTTTCCTTTCAACATTAGAATTGAAACCCTAAAGGAAGCTTAGAGAATATTCGGTCAAGCTTGGGTCTCTTAATAGATCAAGAACGAGTTGATAATCGTGGAAAATAAGAAATTACGGAATAGTCCTTGTACCTTGTCATGCTGTAGTTTAGTCAGGTAAGTTCGATTAGTTTAATTCTAATACATTTTTAAATGCATATTAGATTAAATTCAATTTTTTAATGTTTATTAATGTAAACAATGTCTTGTAAATGAGAATTGATGTAATGAAACGATAGCACCATTTTCTGTTGATAAATCTTGAGCCAGATGAATGTAGGATAGAGTATGATTGGCATGCCAATAGGTTATTTTGCATGTGGTACAAGATTGATATGAAAGGTGACGATAATTTCTGTATATCCTCTGTTTACTGAATATACCAAGGTCTTGCATTTTTTGCAAACTATCGAGTTATATTATAGTGTTTCCAGTGTGTTACGGGGGCAGATGTTGGCCTACGAGCTAGGCACTTAGCGCCGAGGTGTGTTATCGGTTGGTATGGCTTGTATGAGCACCTACTGTGTTGGATGGTTAACCATGTACTCGTATCCGTATATCATTCATCAGCATCATTTTATTAATCTCTGAATGTTATTGAAATGTACATAAATGATTTGTACTATTGTTGGGCATTACTCACCTATTGTGAGCTGTGATTGACAGGAATTCTATTAAGAACCTTGTTGACAGGAACTCTATTCATTAATATTGTTATTTGAATTATTACATTTGATTCGGTAAGCTTTATCATTAATCGACGAACTTACTAAGCTTTATGTAAGTTTACTCGTGTCCTTGTCTTTTTCTTTGTAGATTACATTTTTGTGGAAATCGGGAGATTAAATCAACTCGAAGAATCACACTATCTGAGGACCTTTTTGGTATATTTTGAATGTAACTTGGCTTATATTGCATGTAATAGGATCATCTGGTCATGATTGTATGGTTCATAAGTATTTTGTAATGTGTTATGTGTGGTGCTTTTGATATGGTGGAATAAGTGGCTAGTGTGGTATGCTTGTTAAGTTCCAAGTTTAAGCATGAATGGTCAAGCATGAAATGGTAAGTTTGATATGAATTAAGCCAGGCACATTATAATTGAATGCAAGTTATTTTGAATGAGTTGAGACTTGTGTAATGTAATTCTTGGTAGGTGAAAAGGTTAAGTGTTTAAAATATGGTGTCATTGGTGACACATTGGTTAGGCTTTAGGATGTTTGGTTTGGCATGTTTTAGGTGTCATTGAAATGCATTTTAAAGTCTTATAATCATGAGTTGAGATTGGTTTATGTACTTAAGCATTAGGATATTAAATGACCACATTTTGGGACATTTTTTGGCACACATAACCTAGGACATGGGCTGTCACACGATCGTGTGTCACACACAGGCAACTCACACAGGCTGGCACACAGCCTGCGACACGATCGTGTGACCCAAGTCAGTAAGTTACACGGGTAAGTACACAGGCGTGTGGAGTAGTCACACGGTTTCAGCTCTGTCACACGGCTTGGTTTGTTTTGAATTGGTCCTTGATTGCTCCTAAACTATTTTTAAGGCCTCGTAGGCTCTATTTAAGACCCGTGAATGTATGTCTTACTTTATTCTGAATTATTTATGAGTATTGTTAATTAATTTGATGAATTAAAACCTATTTTTTTTGGAATGTTCTGAATTGTTTGGTAATACTCTATAACCCTATTCTGGTAATGGAAACGGGCTATGGGTGTTACAGTATCTCTTCCAGAACTCTAGATTTTATAACACGGATGAAGCCATCAGAACTTCACAGAACTCCTCCGTCACCCACAAAAGCCCAACCCCATGCAGATGCGATATGTCATACATATTCATTGCATATAATTTTTCTCAAGCATTTCAATATATTGGCATGGTAATCATGCTTTTGGAATACATGCCTTACAAGTGCACACTCAGTGCTATGCAATCATCAATAGTATGTCACCAACCAAATGTCATAGTTGATACGCGATATTATACATATAAAATAGTAAATTACATGGTGTGTATGTGGCAAATTGCATGAAAAAAAAACATAAATATAGTAGTCCCAAAATAGGATTATCAACAACATATATGACACTTATACTCGACATTGTACTAAAAAAAAGCCAAAATACATGTATGCATGTGGTATTGATCATGGGAAATGACATCCATACATGCGATATTAAATGTGTAAAATAGCAACCCTATATTCAACATTTTTTTGTAAAAAAACCAACATATATGCTTCGTTTTTACGTAAAAAAAACAACCATTTATGCATAATTACGCGACACTAGCATGTAAAAAGAACAGCAACATATACGCGACATTAAACATGTAAAATAATAGCCACATATTCAGCATTATCATGTAAAAAAATAATAGCATAAATGCGACGTTATTATGAAAAAATCTGTAGCCAACATTAGAGTTTTTAATGTAAAAAAAGCATACAAACATGACTAGGTAACAATCGCCTATTAATGTAGAAAGGGAAGTAAAGTATGGCTTAAGCGTTGCACACACAAAAATACGAAAAAGGTTTAATGAAGTCCACACCTTAGCTAAACTCGAACAACAACTACGCTTGAATGTGAACGTTTCTAACCTCTATGCGCACCTAACAACAAGAAAAAGAAGAATGATTAAAACCAACTCAACAACCAACAAGAATTAGACTAGCGAAACGAATTAGTAGATAGTCAAAAGAGTACGAAGCAAGAGCAAATTGGCAGTGATTTAGCAAGCAATCTCAACAGTGGAGAGGGAAACAATAAATTGAAAACAAAAAGCACCCTTCAATAGCTTGGACGACAACAAAAGAGTAGAGAAATGAAAAAGAACATGAAGATGACGAAAAAAAGAAAAAGAAATAAAGTATTGAAATGAAAACAAGGAAAACCAAATGAGAAGAGAGGGAGAGAATGGATGGTACACAAATGAGAAATTGAGGGGAAATGGGGAATGAGGGACAGTTAGGGGAATATGGGTGAGAGAATAATGGAAAAATGGTTGCTAAAAATCTAATAATTTAAAATAAAAATTTGATTTGTTTTTTTTAAACAACAACAAAACAAATTTTTTTTTGAAAAAGTCCCACATTTGCAAAATAACAAATTTGGCTAGCACCCAAAAATATTTCAGCACTTGGGCATACAGGGATTTGAACTCGGGTTTCAGAGACAAACACACAAACACCTAACCACTAGACCTAATCAATTTACTTGTTCACAATACTCAACCAAAACATTCTAAATTTGGGGCGTGACAACTCTCTCTTCCTTAAAAGAAATTTCGGCCTCAAATTTTACCTAGTTCAAACAATTGAGGATACTACTAGCGAATCACATCCTCGGGCTCCCACGTAGCCTCCATTGTACCGTGGTTCCTCCAACGAACCTTAACTAGAGGAATATGCTTCTTTCTCAAACACTTGACCTCATGATCCAAAATCTGAAGAGGTTTCTATTCAAACGACAAATTCAATCTTACCTCGATCTCCTTTATTGGAAGTACATGTAAAGGGTCAAATCAGTACCGTCTCAACATCGAGACATGGAACACATCATTGATCCAATCTAAATTTGGAGGTAGCTCTAGTTCATAAACCAGTGACCCAATTCTCTTAATTATCCAATAAGGCCCAATGAACCTAGGGCTCAACTTGCCCTTCCGTCCAAACCTCGAAACCTTTCTCCATAGAGATACCTTAAGAAACAAGGCCGTGTGACCTTACCTCGAATACACATATGGTCTGCGACATGACCGTGTGACCTCATTAAGAATACACACATGGGCTGGCACACGATCTGCGACACAGTCGTGTGAGCTTACTTTGAATACTCACACGTACGGACACACAAGCTGGGACATGTCCGTGTGACCCATATTTCGATTTGTACACGATTGGCAACACGGTCTGGGCTCTTTTCACGCGGCTTGGACACATAGCCGTGTAATCCCTGTTTCCAAAATTTTTCAAGTTTTTCATATTTTTCTATTTTGATTCAAATTAGACCCAAATTGTTTTGAAACCATTTTTATGGCCTCGTAAGCTCGATTTAGGGCTATAAATGTGATTTTGATATGAATGAAATGAAAATTCAAATTTTGTTATTTAATTTATTAAATGAATGATTTAACTATGTAAATTGTTCTGATATGTGCTGTAATACTTCGTAACCCAAATCTGGCGACAGTGACGGGTTAGGGGTGTTACATAAATAACAAGCTTTACAAAAGTTTTTCAAACTCATATACAACAATCAATAAAAGCTTGAGATATAAGCTCACTAGCATTAGGAAGATGAATTTTCTTAATTGCATAATCTAAAATTAATTATTTAAACAAGCAATCTCACAAACGACAAATTGTGAGTTGATAACACATGTGATTATTTTGTAGATACATCTACCAAAATAATATAATATCAAAATCATCTATATGGTGGCTGAATGAGCGCAAATTCATTTCAGAATGCAAGACATTAAATCTCAATTTTCACTAATGAGTTTCTAATATTCAATTTTCACTAAGAACAAGCAACATATGAGGATTCTTTAAATTAAAGAATCTTCTGGTTGTTTAATGATTGTACATATGAATTCTCAATTAATTTTCTCATCATATATGATCCAGAATGGTCTAATTGGTCATGCCAAGTAATAAATGTGTAACAACTCATTTTTCAGTTGTGTCAAAAACAGTTGTTTCAAAGCCACATTTTTTATGTTCAAGTTAGTAAGTATTATTATTTAATATTTACGAGGTTATTATAAAGGTTAATTAAAGTTTGGTCTCTTAATTTTGTCAAAATGGATAGTTAATTAAGGTACAATGACTAAATTGTAAAAGTGGTAAAATTTTATCACTATGGATTTTTAAATAGCCGAAGGACGAATTGAGCAATTGGACCATTATTATTTGTCCAAACGATGGTGGATACTAGTTTGAATCCACAAAAATGGTTAATTATGTTTAAGATTAGTTTAATTAGGTTTAATTAAACTAATTAAGATTGTTTAATTATCTACTTAGGTATATGAGACAAATTAAAATGAAAACAAACAGTTTTATGCTCATCTTCATCATCTTCATGAAGCAAAGAGAAATTTAGGGTTTGGGAGCTTCAAGCTTTCGGCTATTAGTAGGTGAGTTCAATTTAGTCATTTTCTTGTAATTTTTATGTTTTTGAGGTCGTGGAAGCTTGATTTAGCTAGCCCATGTACCAAGTTTCAAAACTTTTAAAGTTTCTAAAAGTTTCCATTGATGAGTTCTTGATGAAATTGGTGTTGAATGGTTAGATGTTAAGCTTAAATATGAAAAAAAGACTAGTTTGTAAAGTTAAAATTGTTAGTTTTGAACCTAGGGACTAAAGTGTATAAATTTTAAATTGGTGTAAAATTTCTATAATTATGGACATTAGAGGGCCTTAGAAGGATGTAATTGAGTAGGTTTCAAAGTTGAATCTCAAATTTGAAAGTTATTGCAATTTCAATTTTAATGACTAAATTGAATAAAATGTATAACTTTAGGGGTATTCGAATAATGAAATTGAACTAATATATGCTTATAATAGAATGATATAAGATGTGTGGAATTGATAAATGAAACTAATTATTATCTAGATCAAGATTTGAACCAAATCGAAGATAATCGGGGAAAATACAAAATTAGCGACTAGTCCTTGCAATTCAACTCGTTTGCTGATTTAATCATGTAAGTTCATATGGTATGATTGTATTTGAATTGTTATGTATTTAAATTGAGAATATGTGTATATTTTGTTGAAATTTGGATTGTTTGCGATTTGGTACAAAATGTGACATATGGACTAAATTGTAAAGAAACTGTCATATATATGTGTGTTGAAAATGCTCGAATGAACTTAGTAAAGGTCCTGTGCACACTAAAACAAATTGATTACAGAGATCTAGCATTTGTTGCGGACTCGAAGATACATGTGACATAAGTTTAGCTTAGACGAGTAACCTGGTGTCATTTTAAAGATTTAACCTGGATGGGTAACCTTACATGTATATTTTCAGCTTGGCCTAAAAATCGAATATGTCTATAACATCCTGATTTTGGGTCTAGTCAGAACAGAAGTTTCGGAACCACAAATCCGATGAGGAAAAAAATTATTTTATTATATTTTTATGGTCTACGATTTCACAAAATGATTTCGTGAAAATTTCGTTCGAAAATTTCGACGTTTGGGCACTCAATTTAGTCAAAAGGACTAAATTGTAAAAAGTGCAAAAGTTGATTTCTACATGTTAGAGGTGTCCAATTGTTATGAAATTTTAAATTGGAGGTCCTTATATGGTAATTAGACCATTGGTTAATTTGGTAGACAAAAATGGACATGGTTAGGCATGTTTCCAAAGTTTTTCATTAAGGGCATTTTGGTCATTTAGTTATTAAAATGAATTAAAAACAAAATTAAGAGCCAATTTTTGTCCATCTTCAACCCCATGGCCGAATTTCACAAGGGAAAACTATGGCTAGGGTTTTTCAAGCTTCCAAGCTCGATTTTAAGTCTGTTCTAGCCCCGTTTTTAATGTTCTTTACGTTTTTGGAATTCTGGTAGCTTAATTTAGCTTATTCTAGCAATAATTTAACCTAGGGTTCATATTTGGAAAAATACCCATAGGTGAAATATGTTTATTTTGATGTTTTATGGTAGAATATGAAGCTAGAAATTATGTTAAACAACTTTTGCTAGTCGATTTTAAGTGAAAACGAGTATATTGACATAATCGGCAAAAATACCTAATGTTCATAAGTAAGTGTCAGAGTAAGAATTTGATGTTGTCATAGAAGGAAAAAATGTTCATCATGTTATAAAACATAAGAATAAGAGATTAAGTTTAATTTCCGAGCTTTGGGGAAAAGTGTAATTATGTAAAAGTTTAGGGGCAAAATCATAATTTTATCAAAGTTAGATTTGAGGACTGTTTTGATGAATGTGGGTATTAAATAAGCTAAATTTTCAATTATAGATCACGAAGAACGAAATCCGGAGCTAGACCGGGGAAAGAAAAAGATTGAGGACTAAAGTGTTAGATTTGATCATATTTTTGTACTGAGGTAAGTTTACGGTAAATAAATGTAATATTTTGATAATTATTATTAATGCTGTTAATTTTTAGCAATTATGTATTTATTTCATGAAAATATCTAATGTTGACTTAAGTATGAGATGATAGAGAATTAGTGATAAAAACCCTGTTGAAACATGAAGAATGTATCAGATACAAATGTCATGACATTTGGGTAAAGAGATCCCATGTAAGACCATGTCTGGGACATGGCGTTGGCACCGAGATGAGAGGTCCCCCGTAAGACCATGTATGGGACATGACATGGGCACCGATATGAGAACTCCCATGTAAGACCATATCTGGGATATGGCATTGGCAGTACAAGAAACATCCCATGTAAGACCATGTTTGGGATATGGCTTTGGCATGTTATTATCAGAAAAGAGACCCAAGTATCCTTATTATTCCAATGTGGCTCAACGGGCTAGTAAACAAATTATGTTCCATGAAAGTTCAGGTAAAAGCATAAATAGCAAATTCAGGTGAGTTATAAGAGTTAAGAACATATTATGTTATCAATTGAGAACCAACATTTAGCAAGAGAAGAGTAAATTATAATCATGAGTTATCTAAGTAAACAAGTAAGTGAACGAGTAAGAGATTAAGTAAAGAGGAAATTAGAGATCATGACACTTGAGTATATTTTTTTGTGTTAAATGTTGTTATTTATTTGCTTGTAAACTTACTAAACTTTATGCTGACTTCCTTTATTTTCCTTCTTTTATAGTATTGCAAAGCTAATTCGGGGATCTTAAAGACGTCGGAGAATGCTCACACTATCAACAACAACAACTCGGTATTTTATGATGATCAATGTTTGAGCTATGGCATGTATAGGGACTTAGTCATTTTGAATGTATGTCCTTATGATATTGCAAAAGGATGATGTGTAAATATGTGATAATGTTTAGCTATTAAAATGGCTAAGTAAGAATATGTTTGGTATTTTGAATGCCTAGGTGATAGTTTATACCTAGAAATTATGAAAGAGTAAAAATTTGCAATGAAACAGTTTTGGGACAGCAGCAGTGATGGGATTTTGAAAAATCACCAAGGATAGTATAAAATGAATTAGAGAGTGAATGATATATAGAATTAAAACTTATCGAGTCTATTTTCATAGAAAACGGTGTGGGTAAAGGAATTTTATATTCTGAGATATTTGAATTTTAGTGAGACAGTTCGAATGGATTACAAGTCCCTGTTCGACTTTAGAAAATCATTAAAACTTGTACAAAAATAGTTATGAGTTTTAATTTATATTTCTAGATTCTTTATATTTTCTTTAGAAACAAGTGAGAACACTAGATGAAGTCTGTACAATGAGATAATTGAATTTTAGTGACAATAGGTCAGGACAGTCGATCAGTGAAACAGGGGAGAATTTAAATAATAAACTGTACTAATTGACTGAACCAAAAATTCTGAAAAATTTATGTTAAAAATATATATGATTCTAGTTTCAGGGAAAATTTACAGATCTAAATTTCGAGTTTTTTAGCTCGAGTTATAATTAATTTAGTAACAGCTACGCAGGTGGACAACCTTATTATGAACAGTAAAATAACTTTTAAAAGTAATTTTTTATGCCCCGAACTTTTAAGTTAAGTCAAGTAACGCCTCATGCTCGACTCCGGCAACGGTCTCGGGTAAGGGGTGTTACAATGTCACTAAAGGTTTAGCCCAGACAGTAACATGACACGGATATGTATTCAACTCAAACGAGCATTTGGTATATTGAAGATATTTGAGACACAGGTTTAGCTCGAACGAGTAACCTGATGACATTTTAAAGGTTCAGCCCAGACAGGTAACCTGACATGTGTTTATATTTATAGCTAGGACAAGAAAATGGTGCATCAAAGATATTCGTGACAAGTTTAGCTTGGACTAGCAACTTTATGTCAATTTAAAGGTTTAACCCAAACGGGTAACCTGACATGTATATGTATTTAGCTCGGACGAGCAATTGGTGTTTCAGGATTCATGAGTATGAGATGAATTTGATATTCAAATGGTTAAAGGTTGAATTGATCATGAATATGAAATTGAAAAGTTAGTTTTTAGTTAATTGAATCGATACATGTTTGAATTATCGTTTGATGTGATTATATGTCAAACCACCTTATTTATATGTGTTGCCATGTTTAGGCAAACTTTGCTAAGCTAAGTAGCTTATTGTGTTTTATTGTACTATGAGGTAAGTTTTTTGTTTAATACTTATGAACTTACTAAGCATTCAAAATGCTTACCTCGTTGTTTTCTCTTTTCTTGTAAATTGCCAACTTGCGAAACGTGTCGTACGGATTTACAATAGGGTCACACTATCTCGTTATTGATCCGATAGTCTTTCAAATGTTTTAAAGTCCAGTTATGTGGCATGTGAATAGGTGTCCATATATGTGTTAACTTGGGCATGATAATTTTGGTTTGAACTTTAGTTAATGTTGATTTTGAGAATACTGTAGTTTATATATTCCTGTGTGTATGTTTTGGTAATGTGATAAGCTATATATATGACACTTGAATGACAAATTTTAATGTGAAATGGTATGGTAAAATGATGGTATTAAATGGCTAAATGTATGATTGAATAGGTTGAATTTGTATAAGATGAGTTTATAGGTTTGATACTAAATTGTAGAAATGGTTGATTGATATATTGGTCTGTGTTATAGTATGCTTTTGTATAGGAAAAGTTGTGCACTTATGTATCAAATGGCAATATTGAAGGGTTGACATGAAATATGTACCAAATAGCCTAATTTTTACCAAAAACAGAGTCGTTATCTCGACTAGCAACTATCATCATCGCAACATCGGTTGACAGTATGTGACATTACAACTCGAGAGTCTAGACATCACAACATGACAAACTGTATGGTGAAGTCATGACGTAGAGGAAGCGACATCACGATGTCGTTCCTGAATTTTCAAAATTTACAATTTGATATTATTTCATACTCGGGTCAACAAAAGAGCTTTCATAAGCTCGATTAAGGCTCGAATTTAAATGTGTATCATATTATAAATGTGTTTAAGACATAAATGTATGTTTGAATGATTGTTTACAATATTATTGACAATAGTTGCTCCGAGACGACGATCAGGTCAGGTAAGAGGTGTTACAAAATGTATTTGTATCAGTAAACTTCTGGTTTAGTTTAACATGCATTTCAATTGTACTAATAATGTCAATATAAATTGTGACAATTGATAATTTTCTTGTCATTCTTTTTATTTTGTATCCACATATAAGTACTATTATGTCATTTGTTACTGGAAATGTCTAAATCAATATGAAGCCTATAATGCTACTAACTCAACAATATATATAATTTCCAAACAATTATATGCAACATTCGCTTCAAGGAATATGCCAAAATCTTCAAATGTCCAAATTGACTTTAATGACTAAAAGTGACTATAAATTTTATTATATTTATTACAGACATTTACTTTAAGGAATGTGCAAAAACAATTCAAACCATAATGTAAGCATATGTCATGTTCCTTACCAATAAGATCATATAGATATCATCCACTTCAAGGAATGATTAATTAGTATAAATCATTGATCATTCTATTTTAAGAATGAACATTTAGCAACATTTTGAATCATCTATCTTCTATCTATTTGCCAATGATGACAATAGGTTCCATTTTCATAATTGTTATGTATTGCTACATTCACTTCGGGGAATGAAGCAGAACTAGTGAAACGAATAACTCGTTATTTTGTTTAGCCATAAGAAGGCATGAGATCAATTAAAAATACTTTTAAAATCCTTTGTACAAGAGTTATGCATCATCAATTAACTAGAAAGAAATAGTCAAGACATATATGGAGTTTATTGTAAATCAAATGTATCGATAAAATTTACATCTAAAATATCAAACCTAATATAATGCTAATGTTAGCAAAATTTTCATAAATCATTATAGACATGCATGAAATTTACCTCAAAATCATACACTACATGTTCACTAAAACTTTTCCATTTATTATTGTTCATATCATTTCTCTCTTTAATTAACAAATGAAATAATATAAAGCGTATGAACTACCTTTAATAGCTCTAAAAAAGTAACAAGTTTCTCAAGGTTGTATAGTAGGAAAAATATAAGGCATTTACAAAATCAATCCACACGAGTTTTTTATGCTTCTTACCAAACAACAATCGGTTAATACAAACGAGATCTATAGAAATGCCAATGGCCAAATTAATATAGTAATTTTTATTTTTAAGTTTATGAAAATGTTTTCAACTAAAATAATTCAAGAATTAAAAGGACAATAATTAAACTTGAAATTTTATATTAGAGTCAACCCCAAAATTAATTTAGACATTCTTCAAAATTGTCTTTAGAACTACGCGTGTAAGAGTATTGAAAATTTCAAATTGTATAACCAAATTAAGAAGAGACATAAAAGGAATGCAATCTAAATTTGAACTAAATCAAATCCGAACAATCATAAATTTAATTGGTTTATCAATACAAATTTGCATACTAAATATGTTTTAGTTAAATATACTATTTAATTATAGAACCTACCTAGTGACATAAATAAGTCAACCAATATTTATTTTCATGAATAAATAATATGCTTAAAATAATAAGTAACTCATGGAATCAAAACTTAAAGAAGATCATCTCAAAATATTTAAACCACGTATATTAAGTTGATTTAATATTTAAAGATGCTATTGTTGAGAAAAAAGTGTAAAAATAGATATCTAATTAAGTTTTGATGATTTTACCAATAAGTAAGCAAATTAAATTTAGTAGTATCTTTCACCGTCATTAAGAAAATAAAAATAAAATAAAATCATCAAAAAATTATAATTAATCATGAATTAGTAATAAAAAGTAATCGAAACTTCCTATAAAAACTTTGCATCTTGTCATCAAAGATCTTGGAAATCACGGAGGATATTAATGAACTCTATAGAGGAGTTATTTATCAAAATAATACATTTATCGATCTATTAACAAGTAGATTAACACCAAGAAAATTAGTAATTTGTCAGGAAAAATTGGTACTAGAAGCAGTAAATACAAGCTTTTAAAGTTTTTAAATAAAACATTTTAAACAACTAAATAAAATAACCTTATCAAAATTTAAATAGATTAGATAAGTTTAAAGCAATTTTTTATAATTGTAATTATTAAATATTTTAAATTGTTATTTATATAATAACAATATTATAAAATACAAGAGAAACTAATGGATTAGAGAGGATAAAATAAACTGGAAAACATGATAACTATTCTATTTGTTGCAGTGAAATAAAAGAAACACAAATAGAAAGCATCTTTTCCATTGAGCATTGGGGTGGCAATCTTTTGGATCATGTGCAGTTTTAGGATTCATTATAAGATATGAATAAATAAACAATCATATGAGCTTATAATACAAGATTGTAAAAGTGTAATAGCTTGGCAGAAATGGGACAGCTCAATGCTAAGATCTGGTTGGGGCATACTATCCAATTCCCACATGATATTTCAATATTTTATATTAAAAATCACTTGCATTGCATTGCACCCCAACATTATTCATGCAACCACACTGTACCATAGCATGTGCTTCCTACACCAAAGGTTCCAAACATTCAATTTTGCCAGAAATTAAACCCACAACATCATTTTAGAATCCAACATTTGGAGACAAAACAGTGATTACATACAACCACAACACTGCCTGCTAAAGTCATAGAAGCATCTACCCATCTCGGCATCGACGGAAGTATCTTATTACTGACCAAACGTAAGATAACAGTCACATTCCGATACGGACAGAGAGGTTACATTCCCCCCTCTTAGACACCTGAACAATTTTCTTCCTAAAACTTTAGTATTGTTCATCAATTAACAAAAGAGAAAAAAAAATTGCTTACAAAGTGAAATTGCTTCAACCCCAAAAGTCCATGACCAGTATTTAATGAATCTCCAGCTGCAAAATCAGAAGAAACAATGTAACTTGTCCCTTAAGCATGTGAAATAGCAAAGCAGAGTAAACGCTTTAGCTTAAACTCAAAATAAGGACCTGTTCAGAAACTGAGCTGCCAACAGGGTGATTGTTTGGATGGTTCTCTATGCACTTGAGAAGATACTTGAAGGTCTCGATCTCACAAGGGAGCGTAAGTCCACCGTTGTGATCGTACCCGAATTCCTCCTCAGCCTTCTCCAGCAGAATAGTGAAGACAGGATGGCTGAGGTAGCTTGTCGGGATGATAAACCTTCGAAGCTCTGGTCCGACGTAAACTGCTAAATATCCCTTTGGGACATCGGGCGGCGGTTCGGAACCGTGGCAACTGTCCTCGTCAGAATCAAAAGACATAATGTTTTTGAGCCTTTGGTTGATTGGTGGGCAGAAAACTCCATGGTTTTCTTCTGAATGTGGGGTATCCGTACTCGGCATCGTGCATAACGTGATGGTTTGCCACTTCTGAAGGATTTCTTTTAGTCTAACAATCTGCCGGATCCCGGTCGGCTTGCTACCACCTTGATCATCCATTATTGAATCTTCTGTGTAATAGTGGGATGAAATCCAAGATTGGGATCTTCCACTACATGTCCACGATTAAACCAATGAATCAAATACCTTTAGAACAAACAAGATGAACAATTCAAACACACTATTGTTTCCTTCACCTAGATCAAAGAAATAGAATTCCATCCATTTGCATAATGTGAAAGTAAGCTAAGAAATCACATAATCAAGAACATAACATAGAATGGAAGTAAAAGACTTTTTAGGTTTTAAGCCTGCACCTGCACTTAGATAACAAAATTTTGTTTATATAACCACAAGCTTCGTTTTAACATTGAGATCTGCAAATATTGTAGCTAGCCCAATTTGTAAATTGAAACCTTAAAACATCGTCAGCAATGATACATCGACACAAAATGGTCTCTTTCAGCTAAATTAGTTTTTCTTTTCCCTGTTAGATCAACATACCACAAGTTTTATTACTTGGAAAATAAAATCTGAAAATTTGAACCAAAAAGGAAAATTTTCTTACCTGAATGCGAATATGGTGGGAGTTAGCAGAGAACCCGAAGAAGAAAAGCCATTGGAAAGCTGAAAAGGAGTATGGAAAATGATTCAAAAGGAAAAAAAGAAAACAACAAAAAAGACAAAAGTAATCGTTACAGAAATCAGAGTTGGTAGTTCTTCTTGTTCTGGTTTTAAACTATTTCCAAGTGTTTTGCTGTTTCATTGACTTTCGTATCAACATTTGCTTTGGGTAAAGTGACTGTCGGAGGATGGTGTTTTCTGTTTTTTTGGCTCTTCTATCTCTTTCTCTTAGCTGCTACTTGCATCGGTTTCCATTTCCATAGATTTTAAAGCTCTATTCTCATAGACTTTTTAGGTTATATGTCATTATATAACCTTACATTATTTTTTTTCCTTTTACACCATATTATAATTTCTTGCAAATTAAGAACATTACATTAATTTTATTTTATTTATAAAGTTCGATTAATATACATGATAATTCTGACAAAAATTATTTAAAAAAGTAAATTCGATACTGATAATTGTAAATCGAGTGGTAAGAAGTTGATTATTTTTATATAATATTAAAAGTAAAGATAAGGTGATAGAATTTTAACACTTTTCAAATAAGTATTTAATAAAATTTTAACAACACAGCAATACAAATGAAGACTTGAGTTTCAATTTTATAGATAAAAAAATAGTTATTGAGAATTTTACCCTCATTTAGGTATCTGTATAAATTAATTTCGAATTTAATGAAGATTTAATAATATGATAGAATTAGATTTATTTTCTAAAGAAGTCTGATTTTTACTTATTTGGATTTAATAATTTTAAATCATTCAAATACGGTGAGGATATTTAAGGATAATTTTTAAAAAAAAAGATAGATTAATGAATAGTTACTTGTAATTATTATCTTATAGTAATTAATAAAGAAGTGATATTTTTTAAAAATTATTATTGTGTGGTGGAGTGAGGAGGAGATCCATGGGAAAGAAAAAAATGAAAACGTACTTAAAGGGATAGATCAACTCAACTTTAGATGACGTGTCACCGTAATTGGACCAAACATCGCTTTCGTTTCTTTGTTTTTCTAACTTTGTGTGCACGTGCTTCCATCGATCTCTGTGGGCCCAGCCCCTCCTTATTTTATTTTATTTTTTACTTTTAAGTATAATGACTTTTTTGCCCTTTTAACTTATAAGAAAAATTATTTTACTCCTCCATTTAATTTTTCATCTTTTTTAGTCTTAAAATTTACATTTTTTGTCAAATAACTCCAAAATATATATAAAAAAAGTTAACTTTACTGACGTGAAATAGATGTGGATTGCCACATAGATGACACAAAAAATTTACTTAATTTTTAAAAATTTTAAAATATATAATTTTAATAATTTTAATTTTAAAATAGTTTTATATATTTTTGAATTTTTAAATTTTAAAAATTAATTAAATATTGATATGTCATCTACGTGTATTCCACGTCAACAAAGTTAAATAACATTAATTTTTTCATTCGTTTTAGTATAATTTGACAAAAAACACAAATTTATAAGTTAAAAGGATGAAAAATTAAATAAAGGGTTAAAATAATTTTTTATAAAATTAAAGGGCCAATAAGTAATTATACCTTTATTTTATATTAGAATAAGCGACATCAACAACCACAGAAAACAAAAACTTTACTTACACCGTCCAAGTGTATATATATATATATATATATATATATATATATATATTATATTTATAAACTATAATATGCTTATTTTAAAATAGCCAAATCATCTTTCCGTTACAAAACTAATACGATTAATTGTTTGATTATTTTTAATTTTTATATTTAGATAGAAAATATAGAAAAAAATTTAGCATAGGTGGCCTGGAATGTAGTTTACATTTAATTATGATTTCTAAAGTCATATATGATATATTAGAAAACTGAGTGATGTATAAGTGTTGAATAATTAAGTATTAAAAATTATGTACTAAATTTAAATTATAAATTTTTGACATTTTGCTTAAAATTAAATACTGAATATAATTAGATTGTTTGATAAATATAAAATTTAAGTTATAAAAATATTCTACATTTATCTTTAACTTTTAAATGTTCCACTTTATTTTAAACCAAATCAAAATTTAATAAAAATTAAAATAAATTATGAATAGCTATTATCTACTTATCTTTTTCACAGAAAAATTCTATTCAATTATTTTTATTTTTTATTATCAAATATGTAAGAAATAAATCATTGAAAATATTATATTTCAATTGATTTAACTTTTTAAAGACACAATAGTTAAGAACGTAGCATGCACAAGGGGATGTACCTCAAATGGTAGAGCGCTCGCTTTGCATGCGGGAGGCACGGGGTTCGATCCCCCGCATCTCCACTGCAATAAACATTTTATTTTCCTTTTCCTAGTGTCAAAGTTCCTTGAAACGGCGTCGTTCACTCTCTCTTCTTCTCCCCTTTAGTCTCTACGGCGCATATTATTCTAAAGAAACTTGTTCATCTAACCTCAGCCAACTGCCCTCGCCGGCGGGCCACCATTTGCCTTCAAAACTAGTCAGAGTTTTCGTCTTAAAGCGCATTAGAGATCACTGTCCCAGGCCTCCCTCTTATCTCGTTACAAAAGGTGTATATATTTATATTTTATTTCCGAAAGTTCCTTGCTTACTCACTTTTTTCGTTGTGTCTTCTTTTCTGGAGGTTTAATTACTTGTCTATATCAATATGCAGCAGCTTAGATGAATACGCAGTTGAACTTTATTGATTAATTCGCTCTACATGCAAGTCCATTTGGACTTTGATGTGTTTGTTGAACTTTGAAAAATTTTAGCTCTAAAGCCTTCCCCCCCTCCTCCTTAAATAGGGCCTGCTTTTCTATTTCAAGTTATGTTAATTTCTAGGCTTTGTAGAGTTGGATTTCAGGTTGCCAAGGAGCTATCAAGAGGTATGCTTTTCTTTTCAATTTGACTTCATTTCTTATGCTTTGAATTTTAGTTTTATTATTTTCTATTGGCAATATTAATATTTAGAGATATTTCTAAATAAAAATGTGATACTCTTTTAGTTACTAAGTTGACAACTTGTTTTGATGATTGTGGTATAGTTTTTAGGCTCCTACAAATGCATGGTTTGTATGAAACTATCTTTTTGAGCAAGATATACACTTTCCATTTTTTTTGACAGGTGGATATGCATATATGTCTAGATCAAGATATACACAAAGGCATTGCTGTCAATACCAGTGGTCTACGGTTAGTGATGATTATTTTCTTATATTTCAATAAGAGAATATATATATATATATATATATTTGGTTGTTGTTGATAATTGGCCAAGTTATCCTGCCGCTTATGACATGCTTGACCCTGTAGGGAATATTGGACTGTGGAGTGTAAATGATGGAAAACATAGCAGTTTATCAGCATTAAAGTGGAAGTTTTAGTTCTGAACTCTAATGAGATTAGCTTCTTTCATGGTTAGCTAGTTATGATATCAGGAGAAGAAGTGTGTTAACTATGCTAGTCAATGAGCAAATGGTTTTACTTTAGATGGTCTTGAATATATTCGTTGTTAACATAATGAAATTATTGTGGTTTTTTATGAGCTTATGATGACTTAGTGCAGATCAGTTTTCTTGTGAAAGAACGGTCTCTTGTCTTGTCTACAGAAAGGAAATAGTATGGCATTGATTTTATTTTCTAAGGAGAAGGAATGATTTGACTAACGTTGGTCATTGTGGCATTATTGGATTTGTCAAAGGGATAGCAAAATAGACTAATAGTGCTTAATCTTGGATGACAGTTACATTATAAAATATGATTGAACTCAGACAAACATTTGATGAGATCTGGATACTAATAAGCTGGAGGTGACGATAGTTGCCAGGGTATTTAGAAAATAATTTCTGAAACATTGAAGTATAACACATCTATGGTTGGTATTAGTATAAATATTGAAGAACGGCATACATATGATTGATATTATGCTTTCAGATTTGGATAAGAAAGGATTTAAATTATAACTATTTATCTTGAAAAAAATAAAAGATTTTGTGTTCAGCAAATTATTAGGGAAATTTTCCCATCATCTTTTTCTTGATTATTCAATTCTTTTTGGACAGCTTGAATTACTGCCAGAAACTAGAGCCTTTCAAGGTTCCATATTTCAAAAGCATCATGGTTTTTCTACCTCAGCTTCCGATGGTGCTTCTGCAGGAGCGGATGAAGAGAAAGGAACGTAAGCTCTTTTTAAATAAAAATGTAACAACCTGGTGTCTATGACCGTGGGATGAAGTGATGGATCTTTTATTTAGTGCTAATCTTCTTAGATTGGTGAATTGTCTATTTAGATTATATAAACTCGCTGATTCCTTTTTGTTTTTTAGAATGGACACAAACATTAAAGAAGAAATACACAAACCTAATTTTGATTGACAACTTGTCATTTTAAGCTATTCTATATTGATACTACTTAGGAAAAGCATTTCTTTGTCAGGACGAAATATTGTTTGACATATTTGGCATGCTTCAAAGCAAACTTGAACTTTGGAGGTCAATTGATGCCTTAGCAAAGATTTTAGGTTGGATAGCATCCTGAACTCCGGAACCCATTAATAGGACTTGCATCTACGTATGCATGAGCCTTCAATTAGTTGTGGATTTTGTTGGTGTGCGTTTCTGGTCTACTGTCCATCTCTGCATGATGTGGCTCTTCCACTTTTTTAGTTGGTGGGAGATTTAGATTGCATCTTATGACATTCACCAACTTTGAAAGCGGACTTTGAGTGCCCCCCCTACATTTGCTCTGTATACACTTAATGAATCCGTATGCATTGAATCTAAAATTGATTTTTTTTTTCTTTAATTTGGTTGTTTTTCTTCACGGTAGATTGTCTGATTTGGCAGGATACCTGTCACATTTGTTTCAAAGGATGGAGAAGAAATTCCCATTCAAGTGCCTATTGGAATGTCTATGCTGGAAGCAGCTCATGAAAATGATATAGAACTTGAAGGCAAGGATCATGATCCATAATTGAACCCATAATTTTCCAGCTTTCCTTGGAGCTAACTCATCTTGGAGTAATTCGTTTACCGAAACCTTTCATTGCTAATAATTAATGTCTGTTTGTACTGACGTTTCAGGAGCATGTGAGGGTTCACTTGCTTGTTCAACATGCCATGTCATAGTGATGGTATGCTATTGGCATTATATTTACCAAACATGTTGTTAATTGGTTTATGTTAGTACATACTAATGTTATTTCAACCTGATAACTATTGACTCCTTTGTTAGGACATGGAGTACTATAATAAATTGGAAGATCCAGCTGATGAAGAGAATGACATGTTGGACCTGGCCTTTGGGCTTACCGAAACGTGAGTGAGTTCTTCATAATCTGCCGGAGTGTTTTTTTTTTTTTTTTGTGTGTGTGTGTGCATGCGAAATTTAATCTAAATAGATTGCCATTTGTCATGTTCTTGAATGATCTCAGGTCTCGTCTGGGATGTCAAATAGTTGCAAGTCCTGAACTTGATGGAATTCGTTTAGCAATCCCTGCTGCCACTCGAAACTTTGCTGTTGACGGGTATGTTCCAAAACCACATTAGACATGATCAATATCAATACAACACCTCACTCAATTTAAATGAGCACAGAGGATCCAGTTATCCAGTTTTGTAGCTTCAGTAATCCTATTTGAATCGGGGAGCATATATTATTCTCAAATGATTGCTTTTTGTATTGATTATTGCTTATTGAATTCCCAATAATCCTTGTGTGACATTGATTCTATATATCAAATGATGTCAAAGCTCCCATGACCACACTGTGTTCTGCACCTTTTTATATGGAGACCAGGGAACTCAATTTAATGTCAGTTATGATAGGTTGAACGCAATGTGCTGACTGTTGAATCATAATTTAAGTGTGGATCACCTTCTTAAACACATGACCTTCATGATGGTCAAGAATTTAGTGAAACCGAGTGTGAAAACAAAAAAGTAGTATCAGTCAAATTTAAAATAGTAATTTTAACATGTCAGATTCAAGTGTACATGTATAATTTGATCATTGTGTTTTAAATAAGCTCAATCATAGTTTAGGTGACATTTAAGGCCTAAACTAACGATTAGATTGACAGATGGACTTGGTTGATTTAATATTGGTACTTTGAAAGTTCAATTAGAAATCTAAGGATGATTTGATATTGAAATAATTATTTGAAGATGTTTAATGGGGCAAGTTTTGTGTTGTCGTTTGTGTGGTAACCTACACGAAATTGGATCTTTCGTTGAAGGAATGCAAGCTAATTGGACACTAAATCAGTTGAGAAATAGTTTGAAACTACCTCTTTTTATGTAATAAATATTATTTTGTGTGTTTTTATCAGTATATATTTTATAAATAATCTATAAAAATAAATGTAAATTAACGCATGAGAGTTGAACACAAGCTGTCTTGTTCCTATTTTAAAGTCTCAATTTTATGAGTTTAAATGAACTCTTATTTATTTTTAATGTGCACTTTTATAAAAAATATTTCTTATATAATTTTTTTCCTATATAGCGTGTTATAATTTAGTAAGCATGTTTTTCTTCAATTTTGAATATGGTAGTCATTACTTACGTTTTGGTCCTAAATTGGTATTAAGTAGGTCTTAAAATGAGTCTAAAATTTTGGTCAAGCTCAGTCCAAATAAAAATGTTAAAGTTTGAGTTTGACCCAGCTCGCCCATATTAAATTTTTATATTCTGTTTTTTATATATTTTTTAAAATATATATAATGCATCAAAAACATTAAAATGAATGTTTCTCAATAAATTGAAAATAAATTTTAAAAATCTTTATACTTAACATTAAGATAGGTGTAACTTAACAAGCAAATGTTTCTAAAACAGTAGCAAAATTAACAATAAAATAAGAGTTATATAATATTCAAACAAAAACAACAAAATAGTAGTAACATAATAGTTAAATAATGTCAAAATAGTGAGAAAACAACAAGAAAACAGTGGGAGAGTGACAAAGGAAGAAGTACAAGAGGTAATCAAACGCTAATTATTTATTTTATGGGATTATATTTTACATTATACATCATTTCATATTTGTATTTGTATTTTTTATTAGATGTAATAGTTATATACCTAAAAATACCAAGATTAACTTTTCGAGTTTAATTAAGGTTTTAGAGTTGATTTGATGAAAATTTATAATTAGCTAATAATATTAGAAATTAACTTTCATCAACAATCCTAAAATAAAAAAATTATATTTATTACACTGTATTAAATATAAAATTAAACAATTTCACAATTAACTTTTAATACCAAAATATATAATTTTGTCAAATATAAGTACCAGATTTGATTAAAATAACACATTTTGACTACCAAATGAACTTGAATAAGTCAATAATTAAGAAGAAAATGGGAACAACTGGATGGTACCATTGCACTGATGTTAATGGTACATTCTTATTATTTGAACTCCCAAATAAAAATATTTTATTGATTGATGTCCTGTAGTATATATTCTTAGTCGTTCTAATGCAAAATCGAACTAAAATTTGGCTCAATTATCCATCTCAGCGTCATTAAACTTTGTTGGATCATTTTGTTTGATTTTAATGTTTTTAAACACAGCTTATAATGCTTAGTGCTTCAGCCAACAAGCTATCCAAGTTGAAAGAACAAGCTGAAGAATATGCCTCACTAATCATGGTTCGTGGAAGATCTGGATCCCGAGAATTTTGGGTACATTGAGGTAAATTATATATCACATATTTTAGCCCACAAATTATGGGTATAATGTATGCCATGTTGCAAATAAAAAAAGACCTCATTTTGGGTCCATTTCAGTCATGGCAGCTGGAAACTCTTCTCCTACAAAGAGATACTTATATAAACTACGGCAAGTGTGGGGTGGAGTCAAAACATAATTTCTGTTAGACCCAAAATCATAAATTAAGATATGATATAAAACTTAAGAAATTATAAATTAGGATCTATCATGTCAAATCATCAAGAATGAAACAAGAATAAAATTAGATACGGAAACGTACATGAATCCATGAAGTTTTTTTGGATCTTGGGGATTTGATCTTCCAAATTAGCACACAAGAAATTCAGAAAATATTTTCTCTTTCTTTCCTAAGGATGGGATATTAGAAGAGATATCTTGTATGTAATTTGGGGATTATAACCATAATTCCTAATTAGCCCATCATCAATTAGAATTTGATTAGAACTTAATTACTAGAGTATCTACACATATTTGACCCATACTTTATTTAATAATTAAAGCCTAATAAAACTTTAACCAAATTAGATCACTTTTAATTTGGTCTAACCTATCATGATAGTAAATAATAACATGTAATTACCCTTATTATATATGTGATGTCCATATTTTCCGACAATCTTCCACTTGGACTACACATATATATACTAATTACTTTATAATTATATGTCATTATATAACCTTATGAGCTCAAAAATTTTCCTCTCATATCCAAAAGGTATTCCAAACAATCTCGTCCATTAATTATGCTAACATAGAACCAAAACAACTTTCGTTACATATATCGTAACTAAATTCATCTCTGATCACCTATATTAACACAAACAAATGACATAGATCAAGTATGGATGTCTAACATGGAAATTACATTCAATATGATCTAAACATGTCTATTTCCAACTGGTCCTCTTTAAACTTAAGTGAGGTCAGTATCAAAATAACAAACAAAGTGAATAAATTGAATACTTCATTTCTGATCAGAAAATAACCAAATACATAAATGTATAAAAACAAACATAAAGCAAATAAAATATAAAATCCCACTAAATCATGATATCCTCAAACAATGTAACACCCATGTGAGCAGTGTATTCATGAAAGACCTTGGGTGGTAAACTTTTTGTGAGCGGATCCGCTATCATGGAGTTTGTCCCTATGTGCTGTATGGATATTTGACCATTTTGCAATTTTTCTTTCACAACTAGGAACTTTATGTCAACATGTTTTGGCTTAGAAGCACTCTTGTTGTTATTGGAATACAGCACTGCTGACTTATTGTCACAAAATAATTTGAGTGGTCTTTCTACATTCTCTATAATGCGCAGCCTATTGACAAAGTTTCGCAACCATATTTCATGGTTTGATGCCTCATAGCATACTACAAACTCTGTTTCCATAATGGATGAAGCTACAAGTGTCCGCTTGACACTTTTCCAGGATATAGCTCCTCCAGCTAATAAGTAAATATAGTCTGATGTAGATTTCCTACTATTTTGGCACCCAGTGAAATCAGAATCAGAATACCCTATGACCTCCAAAAGATCTGATCTCTTATAAGTAAGCATGTATCTTTTGTTCTCTGAAGATATCTCATAACCCTTTTGGCTGCTATTGAATGGTCTATACCAAGTTTCCTTAAATATCTGCCTAACATCCTAACAAAGTACACAATATCCGGACACGTACATACTTGAGCATACATTAAACTCCCAACAGCTGATGCATATGGAATCTTTTGCATTTCTTGAATTTCAAGGTTACTTTTAGGGTATTAAGTAAGACTAAATTTGTCTCATTTAGCAACAAGGGTGTCACTTGGACTACAACTTTGCATGCCAAACCTTTTGAATACTTTATCGATATAGCTCTTTTGTGATAATCCAAGAATACCCTGAGATTAGTCTCGATGCATCTAAATTTTTAAAACAAAATAGACGTCCTTGATATCTTTCATCTCAAAATGCTTAGATAAAAACCTCTTGGTTTCATGCAATAAGCCTATATCATTAGCGACAAGCAAAATGTCATCGACATATGGAATCAGAAATTTGTACTTACTCCCATTGAATTTGTGATACACACAATCATCAACAATATTCATCTCAAAACCAAACAAAATAATTACTTGATGAAACTTGTGGTACCATTGACGGGAAGCTTGTTTGAGTCCATAAATGGATTTTGTCAATTTGTAAACCATATTCTTTAAGTCTTCCGACTCAAAGTTTTCTTGTTGCACTATATAAATTGTTTCTTCAATGTCGCTATTAAGAAACGTAGTCTTAACATCCATCTGATGTAACTCAAGATCAAATGAGCAACAAGCGCCATGATTATCCTGAAAGAGTCTTTCGATGAAACTGGAAAGAAAGTCTTTGTAAAATCAATGCCTTCTTTCTGAGTATATCTTTTAGCTGCAAGATGTTCCTTATACCTCTTCACATTACCATTTGCATCCCTTTTGGTTTTAAATATCCATTTACAACCAATTGGTTTTGTGCCTTTAGGTAATGGGACAAGTTCCCAAACTTTATTGTCTTGCATTGACTTATACTCATCTTTCATGTCATAAATCCACTTTTGAGAATTAGAACTTTTCATGTCCTGCTGAAAGTTGATTGGATCATCTTCCATCATTCCATTATCATCCTCATGTTCTTGGAGAAATACAATATAATCATCTAGAATAGCATTTCTCCTTTCTTTTTTGGACCTCCTTAATGGCACTTGTTCTTGAGGTTGTTGAGTTTGTTCTTCTGGAATAATTACTTCATCTTGAATGGGGGGTTGTTCAACATTGTCTTGTTGAGGTTCTGGATTCGCTTCTTGATCGATGATAGGTATGAGAACTTGAACATCGTCAAAAGTGATAGTAGGAACTGAGTTTGAATCCAATTTCTCCTCAAAAGCAATGTCCCTAACCTTATTTCTCCCTCCAAACTCAATATCCTTAAAAAATGTTGTAGTTCCTGTCTCAAAAATATTCCTTATTATGGGATCATAAAACATATATCCCCTAGATCGCTCAGAATAACCAATAAAGTAGCTGCTCACTGTTTTGGAGTCCAATTTCTTTTCATGTATACTATAAGGCCTTACCTCAGATGGACATCCCCAAATGTGAAAGTGCTTTAAACTAGGCTTTTGACCTGTCCAAAACTCATAAGGTGTTTTTGTAATTACTTTATTGGGTACGCTATTCAGAATGTAAGCTGTTATCTTCAATGCTTCTCCCTAGAGGGACTCAGGTAAGGTAGAATGGGTAGTCATGCTCCTTACCATATCCTTAAGAGTCTTGTTACGTCTTTCAGCTACACCATTCATACTAGGTGACCCTGGCATGGTATACTGTGGGACAATACTGTATTCTTTTAGGAATTTCTTAAATGGTCTTGGATATTATTCACTTGAGCCATCATATCTACCGTAGTACTCACCACCACGGTCAGATCTAACAATTTTAATCTTTTTGTTGAGTCGATTCTCAACCTTAGCTTTATAAGCTTTGAGCACATCCAGAGACTGAGATTTTTCATGAATGAGATATAAGTACCCATAATGTGAATAATCGTCTATGAATGTTATGAAATATTGGTGACCATTCTAGGATGTCGTAGGGAATGACCTACAAATATCTGTATAAATAAATTCTAAGACATCTGAAGATCTGTTGGCACCCAATCTCTTGGTTTTGGTCTGTTTTCCCTTAATTCAATAGACATAAACATCAAAGTTTGTGAAGTCAAGGGACTCTAAAATACCATCAGACACAAGACGTTCAACTCTAACTTTTGATATATGACCTAAGCGCTTATGCCATAATGATGCTGAATTTTCCTTATTTAATTTGTGTTTAATACCACGTGATTCCACATGCAAGGTTTCATTATAGGATGCAACTATTTCTAGCAAATAAAGGTTGTCATAAGTATTTAAATAACCAGTTCCAACAACATTCAAATTTAAAGACAAACTAAATTGCTTATTTCCAAATGAAAAATAATATCCAAATTTGTCCAATGAAGAAACAGAAACTAAATTCCGTCTAAATGGTGATACAATAAAAGTGTCTTTTAAATCCAAATAAAAACATGTTCCTAATAACAACCTAAAATGCCTAATCGCTTCCACTTCTATCGATTTTTCATCGCCCACAAAGATGTGTCTTTCACCATCACTTGGTTTTCGGTAACTTAGGTAATCCTGCATAAAAACACTTATGTGGGTAGTAGCACCAGAATCTATCCACCAAGTGCTCTAGGTACTGAAGCTAAATTAACCTTAAAACAGACCAAAGTAAGAATTATACCTTTCTTTACACGTCAAGTATGATATTTGGTACAATATTTCTCCACGTGTCCAGACTTGTTACAGAAGAAAGAATTCTCTGTAGCTTGCTATTGTTTCTTTTGAGCTTGACCCGTAACAGCTTCATTTTGATATTTTCTTTTCTTGCCCTTGTCTTTAGGGGCATTGGCCAAATGAGTACTTTTAGACTTATCACGCTTCAACCTTTCTTCCTCTTGCATACAATGAGAAATGAGCTCATTTAGTATCCATTTCTTCTTTTGACAGTTATAACTAATTTTAAATTGATTAAATTGTGCAGAAAGCGATACCAAAAACAAAAGAACAAGCAATTCCTTAGAGAGCTTGAACTTAAGTGCCTTAAGTCTTGAAGTAATATGGAACGTCTCTATAATGTACTCCATTACGTTTCCTTGACCCTTATACTTTATAGACATTAAAGAAGTCAGAAGTGAAGTCATCTCAACCTTATCATTTTTAGCAAAATGTTTCTCAATTTCGTCAAGGAAACCCTTGGCCTGAGTAATCTCTCCAGACTCTGTGCCCCTAAAGGCTTCTGGAGTGTTGTGTTTCATGATTCTTAGACTCATGCAACTTGAACGATCCCACCTCTCAAAATCTCTCTTAACATCAGGGGTGCTTTCCGCAATGAGAGGTGCAGGTTGTTCTTCCCTTAGTGTGCAAGGTCTATGTCCATACAGCCAAGCACTATAAGTAAGTGTTTTTTCCATTCCTTAAAATTAGTCCTATTAAGCATGTGTATAGAATTTATATTAGCATATATTATGGTAGCAGAAGATGAACTAGTTGAATATAGAACAAAAAAAAGCAACCTCACGGCAATATTCATAAGTAAACAATAAATTCAAAATAATGGCTAATCTCACCTCAAGATACCAAACACAACATTAATATCAAGTCTTTGGATAATAATATTAACAGTAAGCCATACTCTTGTTGTAGCAATCAAACATTGACAATAAATAATGTCAAATAATTAATTAATCTTTGGACTAACTTATTGTTCACATAAAATACCTTATAATTGTCACACATTTATCACCATAGATGTCGTTGAAATTCTGCCAAATATTAACTTACCTTTGCACTACACCAGAACAGGTTTTTAGCGACGTTTTTTAGGCCTTTAGCGGCGCTTTTTAACGCCACTAAAGGCATTTGCGGCGCTTGAAGAAACGCCACAAAAAATGCCGCTAACGACAACGTCGCTAACTTTTGCGACGCTTACAGAAAAAACGCCGCCAAAGATCATGTTCTTTAGCGGGACTAAGGAAATAAACGCCGCTAAAGATCATGTTCTCTAGTGGCGCTCGGGGAAAAACCGCCGCTAAAGATCATGTTCTTTAGCGGCGCTTGGGAAAAACCGCCGCTAAAGATCATGTTCTTTAGCGGCGCTTAGGAAGAAAATGCCGCTAAAAGTAATGTTCTATAGCGGCTGGTCAAAAACGCCGCTAATAAGATAGTGTTCTTTAGCGGTACGCTTATTTCACAAACGCCACTATTTGATATGACTTTTAGCGGCTTTTTAAAAACGCCACCGATTTGGGGATTTTTTAAAATAAAATTTTCTATTTTTTCACCCCCGCAACAACAAATCAAAAGCAACTAGATCTAAACTAACCAAAAACAATAAATTTATATAATATTTCAAATTAAATGACTAAAATAATATTAATTGATATAAATAAAAGTGAATTCATACTTTTCTTTTCAAAAACATTAAAAGTTAAAATGATAAAAATATTTATGCAATATAAACTATGACGGCGGAAGTTACATTCTTTGAAACATATTCATCATAATCAAAGTCTTTGTTGAAGTTCGTCGTACTTTTTGCTCTGCTCTGCTTCTCTCGATGCCGCATCTTTTTGAAGTCGTAGTTGTAGTTCTTCATATTTCTTTTGAACCTCTGATTCTATCGCTGCTTCTCTCGCTGCGGATTCTGCTTCTCTCGCTGTAGCCTCTGCTTCTCTCGCTGTAGCCTCTGCTTCCCTCGCTGCCGCCTCTGCTTTAAGTTGTTGCTGAAGTTCTTCATATTTCCTTTGAACCTCAAATGTGGTCGCTTGCATCTGAGCCATCTGGTCTTTTAACCTCTGAACTTCAGCTTGAGATTGACTCCCCGAAGCCATGTATTGGTGCGAGTTGGATCCAAAATATTGGGTTGGACTGATAAAAGATCCTTGAAATCGAACCCGACCATACTTTTCAGGACCCAAAACTTCAGTAATAATCCGATTATCAATGTCTTCAAGATGAACAGAACTATCACTAGAAGCAATCGCTTCGTACTCCGTCTTTTTTTACTTTAGTTTTTCCTAATAAATAAATCACATAGTTAGGAACGCAATATATATTAAAAAAAACAAATGCAATATAACAATAGTCGCATTACAAGCAATGAATTAAACCATTAGAAAATAAACACTATAAATAACTAAAACAAGTCAAATCATATTAAGTAAACGTACCATAAGCTTCAGGAGTCATAGCAGATCCATCTTTCTTCTTATGTGTAATTTCAAAAAGTTGAAGGCGTCCAACTTTTTGACCGGACGACCGTTCCTACAATATAGTAGTAAAAATATTATTTAATAGAAAGTTATACATATTTGAGAATATTAAAAAATTAAAAATACCTCCGCCTCAGCTACACATGCAAAACTTCTCGACCGGTATGTGTGTGAATTTTTGTTCTTTGCCGCTTTTTTTCCAACTCGTTCACGATCCTACGTTATAAAATTTTGAGTACGTAAATAGTAAATACTATAAACCAAAATAATTACAATAGTTTGAAAGTACGTCGTACCTCGCCTTTCTGAGAATGCCAAAATCTAACCGCATCTTCCCATTGGTAACTCAACATACCCGGCGGGACATTTTGCAATTTCTCATCGAGGGTTGTTTTTGTCTTATAATAATTTTTCTTCAAAGTACTTTTATTGTCTCTCCATCTTTTTCCCAATGCCTTCTTTACATAAGCATCCGAGACCTCTAAAGCAAACCTCGCCTACAAAAAACACAAGTTAATAAAGTAAATATAAATGAAACTATTTCCCAAGCATTACAGATGGCATTAATAAAATTTGTTACCTTAATATTATCGAGGGCTTAGTTTTTGTTGCTATCGGGCATTTGACGCCATGACTCGTAGTTGATAGGCAACATATTCGCATTTCGTACTAAAATGCCCATGTATCCTGCTAAAAGTCGAGCTTCTGATCCAACAGGCTGACCAAAACTGTTTCTGCATACCTTGACACGCTTGACTGGATCTAACTCGTATAACTCTCTAAGTAGCGTACGTCCTCGACCTCTGCGCGTCCCATCATTTTCAGCTACAAATGGTATATTATAATATAAGAATTTGAAAAATAAATCAATTATAAGTCATCACGCATGTAAATTAAATGTAAAATTACTTTGAACTTCCGTAGGATCCTCAGGTGTAATCGGAATATTCGAAGATCCAATTGCTGTCCGTTGTTCAGTACTATTTGTTTCTGTCGAGTTTGGATAATTTTGAACAATGCTTTCCCTTATAATTTTTCTTCTAGGCATTTTATCTGCAATACACATAAAATGTAATTAAACTTAATAACTAATTACAACAATAACAACACATATAAAATAGTTGAAATATATAATAAGACCAAGATTTAATACTAATGTAAGTTACATATAATTAAACAATCGTAAAATCTTACTACATCATTATTCGTAAATATCTTCATCCGTATCCTGACGAACCCATTGAAATTGTGCACTAGTACTAGGGATATTATCGTTTAAGTTTTGTCTTGGAAATGGCAAAGTTTCTGATCTGTCGTCGATGTTATCTCTACTTCCACTGCCCATATCAAACAAGTCTCTAGGGATGTTACGGAGTACAACGTACCAACCCTCCTCAGTTGGATCTTTTGAGTAAAAAACTTGTTTGACTTGAGATGAGAATACATACGGCTCATCTATCAGTTATTGTCCTGTGTGAATCAATCGGTCAAAGTTCACCATTGTAAAACCAAATTGATCTTGCTTGATTCCACGAGCTGTATTAACATCGGCCCAATCACCTCGAAATAAGACAACTTTCCATTTTCCGTAGTAATCCAACTCAATTATGTCAGTAAGATGTCCGAAATATTCCACATTTCCCTCGACAGGATTATTGTCCCTAGCACTAGCATAACTTGTAGTTGCAGAATTAACAACTATTCCACAATTTTGCGTTCTCCTCAACCTCTCGCGATATTTTGTATGAAATCTGAATCCGTTAATGAGGAACGCACTATATCTTTTAACCACTCGATTTGGACCTTGGGAGAGCCATTTAACTTCGTCGTCTACGTTCTTCCCACTCCAAACCTATTGAATGGAAAGTAAACTGAGTAATGTAAAATGTTATGTGAAAACATTATTATTTGTAAGCGGAAGCTCCAACTGCATATCGTTTGGCTTAACCATTCATAAAAAGATTCTGTAAACAACTTATTGATATCTCGATGTTGTGTTCTTCGGGAGCGCGAACAAGATCTCAATATTTGTTTGTACTCACTGTGTTAAAAAAATGTTCACTTTGTTAGAAGATAAACAATTATTAGTTTGATAAATATTTATCAAATTTGTAGAACTTACTTCCGTAAAGGTTCCAATGATTCGTGGTGAAACAGAACATATCGATGTGCTTGTACCCACGATAAATGATCTAATTCTGCAATTTCAACTTTGCCGATTGGTTCTCCAAAACTTTGGAACAAATAAGTATCGGCTAAGTTATGGTCCGCGAGTCCAGCATTCCTATTTGGTCTGTTCAACCTTGTTTCAACATCTTCCAAATATAGTAATACTTATTTAAGTTAGAAATTTATTATTAATAAAATTTAAATATAGCTTACATAAGCAATCTTTGCTTTTAAACTAATCTTCCACTGAATTTTGGGTGGAGAGATTTATGTGTTACTGATTTGACAACAAAATATGTTTAAATATTATTAATAAAATTTAAATATAGTTTACATAATAAATTAATATATGTATAATATTAAAATATAGTAATACTTATTTAAGTTAGAAATTTATTATTAATAAAATTTAAATATAGCTTATATAAGCAATCTTTGCTTTTAAACTAATCTTCCACTGAATTATGGGTGGAGAGGTATATCATTCTTGATTTGACAACAAAATATGTTTAAATATTATTAATAAAATTTAAATATAGTTTACATACGTAAATTAATATATGTATAATATTAAAAATATAGTAATACTTATTTAAGTTATCAATTTATTATTAATAAAATTTAAATATAGCTTACATAAGCAATCTTTGCTTTTAAACTAATCTTCCATTGAATTATGGGTGGAGCGGTATATGTATTCTTGATTTGACAACAAAATATGTTTAAATATTATTAATAAAATTTAAATATAGTTTACATAATAAATTAATATATGTATAATATTAAAATATAGTAATACTTATTTAAGTTATCAATTTATTATTAATAAAATTTAAATATAGCTTACATAAGCAATCTTTGCTTTTAAACTAATCTTCCACCTGAATTATGGGTAGTGAATATACATACAAAATTAGGGTAACTACATGACTTAGCTACAAGTTGACTCTTTGAATCATATGTAAATAAATTAAAATAATCTAAAAGTGAGCACATCGCATTCAATTTGATGCACAATTTTTACTTTGACTTATTTAAAGTATTAAAATAACAATTTAAAGAATTTCTCCAAATTATATGAATAAGTGACTTGACATTTTGAAAAACGAGCATTTTGAACTTATGATTTCATGTTTTAAGTAAAGCAATTGTGAAGATTTATATACATCATAAAAAGGAGTATTTTGTAATATTTTAAAAAAAAGGGGAATCACATGAAGAAATACACATAAAAAGATGAAGACAATACTAATGCCACTGTCAAAGTGCATTTCGAGTTTTGACTGGAAAATAGAAGCTGAAAACAGCTTGGTTTCACAATTAAGTTTTCTTAAGCGATTTCTAGGCAAACTAGGTCAAAATTTTCCTACATTCAAACCATTTTATCCTTTGTTTCTAGGGCAAATTTTCCTACATATATATTTGCACATCAAATCCTTTGCTAAAAGCACAGTAGCAAATGATTCCACCGACAGCAGAACGATGCAGAAAACAAAAATTTTCCTACACATATATTTGCACATCAAATTTTCCTACATATATATTTGTACCTTCAGAACGATGCAGAAAACAGAAATGAACGCAATGAAATGGAATGGACTGAAACCCTATAAAAAAGCAGTATTAACATCAGTTTGTAAGCAATGAAACCATTCCGAAAATAAATTCACATTCGAAGCATTACAGTACCTTCAGGACGATGCACAAAAAATGAAGAGGAAGACCGAATACCCTATAAACAGAGAATACAATTTTTTTTTAATTTCAGGATCAACAAACAATAACAAACCAAGAATAAAATTAACAAGTAAGAGAAAACCCAATGTATACGGAGGCAGAATAGGGAAAGCGAACCTTGAATACTTATTCCCCCGACGACCGATTCCGACGATGCTTCGCGACGTTCTCCGTCAACTATGTGTGTTGACCGAATGTACGAATCGGAGATTTTAATCTTTTGCAAGAAATGGAAACACCCAAACAATGAAAACGGTACAGATGAAGAATTGCTTCTTAGAAATGGCTGATAGGAAAAAATCTTAGGGATTTCGGTGAAACACTTAGGGATTTCAGAGAGAAATTGGAATTGGGGCTGGGAGCGGGGATATACCCCAAAACTGATCTGGTCATTGAAACGATGCCGTTTCATTAAAATACATTTGTGGCGCTAATAAAAAACGCCACTAATCTTATATCTTTTGCGGCATTTTGAGAAAACACGCCACTACAAATTAAATTCGTCAACGAAACGGTGCCGTTTTGTTTAAATTTTAATTGGATCCTTACGGCGTTTTGAATAGAAACGCCACTAATAATTCACTTCTTATAATTTTTTATTTCTTTTTATTTATAATTTTAATTTTTAATATATTTCTGATTTAATACATTATTTTTAAATGATAAAATTTATTAAAATTTTTTAATTTTATACAGTATGAATAATGTATATATTAGCAACATTAAAATTTATAAATAATTGAAATTATTAAAAAATATATTTTTCAATTTTAAATTTTAATCAGTAAAACCTAAAATGTAATTTAATGCTTTTGCGGCGCTTTCACAGAAAACGCCGCTAATACCGGTGAACATCATCAAAGCGACGTCGTTTTGTCAAACTTTTCGACCAGAGCAGAACACTAAACGATGTCGTATTACAGAAATATTTGCGACGTTTTAGGAAAAACCGCCACTAAATCCCCGAACCATTGCGGCGTTTATTAATAAGCGCCACTAAAGGAATGTGCTGAATGAAAACGAAGTCGTTTTGGTTTAATTTTTGCGGCGTTTTTACAATAAACGCTGCAAATTCGACTCTATAGCGGCGTGTTCTGTGGAAACGCCGCTAATTATTCAATTTTTAAAAATGTTTTATTTCTCTTTATTTATAAGTTTAATGATTTTTAATAGATTTTTTATTTTGATAATTGTTATGACATTATTATAAATTGACACATTAATATGATTGTTATGTAACTAACACAATATTAATATATATGTTTCATAATATATAACATATATATATATCGTTGCATATATATCTTTTTCTATAACCCTAATTATATTTAATTATAATCCTACTAATGACATATATAATAAGAAGTAAAAAACACAGAATTTACATTTTTTTTTTGCTTTTGTTTTAGATGAGTAATTAAACCCTAAAACCCAAAGCTATTAATCCCTATAACCCTTAATTTTTAAAATTAAATTATAAACCCTAACTCGTATTCTTCATGCAAATCCGAAACGCAAAAACCATGCATTGTAACATTCAAATCATTAACGCTAAACCATAAACCATAAACATCAAGCCCTAAAACAGTAAATTTGATCATTATCTTATAAGCCGTAAACACTGACCCCACATTAACACTAACATGTAAACTGAAACTCTAAACCTTAAACCCCAATCCCCAAGCCATAAACCTAAACCCAAAACCCTAAACTTAATACTGTAAACCTAAAATAATGAACATTATGTAATGAACCCTAAAACCCCAAATCGTACACAACAAAACTTAAATATAAATCCCAAAACCCTAAAATATAATTTATTTCCTTTGCGGCGTTTAAAACGCCGCTAATACCAATAAACAGTATAAAAACGATGTCGTTTTGTCTAACTTTCAACCAAATAATAAAAGTAAACGACGTCGTATTACAGAAATTTTTGCGGCGTTTATGTAAAACCGCCACTAATATCGGTAAACATCATCAAAGCGACATCGTTTTGTCAAACTTTTTGACCAGAGCAGAACACTAAACGATGCCGTATTAAAGAAATATTTACGGCGTTTTAGGAAAAACCGCCGCTAAAGCCCCGAGCCATTGCGGCGTTTATTAAGAAGCGCCACTAAAGGAATGTGCTGGATGAAAACGAAGTCGTTTTGGTTTAATTTTTTGCGGCGTTTTTACAATAAACGCTGCAAATTTGGCTCTATAGCGGCGTGTTCTGTGGAAACGCCGCTAATTATTCAATTTTAAAAAAGGTTTTATTTCTCTTTATTTATAAGTTTAATGATTTTTAATAGATTTTTAATTTTGATAATTGTTATAACGTTATTATAAATTGATACATTAATATGAAATTATTAAATTTTTTAAATTTCGATGCAGTATATATGTATAATTTAAATATAATCAACATTATAAATTATAAATTATTGAAATTATTCAAATAATGTATAACAAATTTAATTTATATATATATATATTCTATTTTTAAGCTAACAAACGAATGTAACTAACACAATATTAATATATTTATATGTTTCATAATATATAACATATATATATATATATATATCGTTGCATATATATCTTTTCTATAACCAATTATACTTAATTATAATCCTGTACTAATGATATATATATATATATATATATATATCGTTGCATATATATCTTTTCTATAACCAATTATACTTAATTATAATCCTGTACTAATGATATATATATATATATATAAAATAAGAAGTAAAAAACACAAAAGAATTTCAATTTTTTTTTTGCTTTTGTTTTAGATAAGTAATTAAACCCTAAAACCCAAAGCTATTAATCCCTATAACCCGTAAATTTTAAAATTAAAGCCTAAACTCTAACTCGTATTCTTCATGCAACTCCGGAAACGCAAAAATCATGCATTAATTAAGTAACATTCAAATCATTAACGCTAAACCATAAACCATAAACATCAAGCCCTAAAACAGTAAATTTGATTATTATCTTGTAAGCCGTAAACACTGACCTCACATTAACACTAAAATGTAAACTTAATTAGCTATTAATTTCTAGTGGGTACGTATTAGACCAAGTAACAACCTCATTTGTCCCTTTTCATTCATTTTCTGTTCTTATTGATATTGAGTACGTACTATATATAAAATTATTATTGGTACGTAATAAATTATCAATATATAATATTATTTATCACGATATTTGGTGTTTTATATATATATATATAATTACTTTCTTTGATTTATTTAGTACTCGACTATATATATCAAAATTAATTTATTATTCTTATAAATTTTATTCTATTTTTATTCTTTACAACACAACAATTTAAGTTTTATGATATTTTATTTTACTCATAATTTAATATATTTTTCTACTAAAGTATTTTAATTAAATAAACTGTGATTGAAAAATAATAATATATAGGACTTCTCTTTAATAAAAACAATTTGTAATATTTCTAAACAATATTGTTTGTTATCATTTTAAATGTAAATTTGACCAATATATAATAAATACAAAATTTTCAACCTATAATATAAAAATGTAATTCAAACATTACTTGAGAATATATCAAAGAATGAGATAATTGAAATGGTTTTAGATTTTATTATTAGCGGCGCTTTCACAAAAAAACGCCGCTAAAAGAACACACAATAGCGGCGTTTTTAAACAAGCGCCGCTAAATGACACAGTATTACCGGCGCTTTTCCAAAAATGCCGCTAATGACCAGATCATTAGTGGCGCTTATTAAAAAACGCCGCTAAAGGCCAGAGCATTAGCGGCGCTTATAAGAAAACGCCGCTAAAGGCTAGAGCATTAGCGGCGCTTTACGAAAATCGCCGCTAAAAGGTCGGAGAATTAGCGGCGATTTGTCAAAAACGCCGCTAAAGGCCCAAAAATATGATCGTTCGGCTTAGTCTATTTGCGGCGCTTTTTGGAAAATGCCGCTAATGCTTATTTTTAGCGGCGTTTTCCAGGATGCGCCGCTAAAGCTTAATTTTTAGTGACGTTTGTTATCCAAACGCCGCGAAAAATACCGCTAAAAGCCTGTTTTGGTGTAGTGTTGGGTCAATCAATAAACACATGAATCACAAAAACATATAATCATCTTAATATTTTAAATAAACTAATTTACGCAAAAGAGGTCACTTTGGCGGCATTTTGTTTCAACTAATCTATTTAAAATATTAGACATCCTTAATTAAAAGCCAAAGCCAAAATTTGAATTTATTTGTTTCAAAGTATTTCTTTTAATTTCATCTTTCAATCAAATTAAAAGATAATCATATATATTTATATAATTTTCCAAAACAACATACATTAAACCAATCAAAACATGCATATATATTTATATATAAAAACGAAACATACGAAACATATATATATGAATCAATTTCTATACTGTGAACTTCTTTTCCATTTTTTATTAACTAAATGTCGTATAGGTTTTTTTATTTAATAGAAATTGAAACACAGGACCAATGAAGAATGAATGTCAAATAAAAATCTTGAATTTAACATGATCATTCGCTGAAGTAATATTATAGAAATATCTCAAAATCTGTAATTAAATCCATCAATTCAAAAATCACTCAAATTAAAAATTAAAACAAAACCCTAAAATTTTAATATGAATTCAAGATAATCAAGATCTAAAAAATACTTTAATATAAACCATCAAAGATCAACATATATATCGAAATACAAAACCCATGAAATTTCATAAATCAATCATTCAAATGAAGAACCTTAATCAATTCCCAATGATTCGATATGATGAGGCTCTGATATCATTTGTTAGAATCATAAATTAAGATATGATATAAAACTTAAGAAATTATAAATTAGGATCTGTCATGTCAAATCATCAAGAACGAAACAAAAATAAAACTAGATGCGGAAGCGTACCTGAATCCATGAATTTCTTGAAGTTTTTTCGAATCTTGAGGATTTGATTTTCCAAATTAACACATAAGAAATTCAGAGAATATTTGCTCTCTCTTTCCTAAGGATGGGATATTAGAAAAGATATATTGTATGTAATTTGGGGACTATAACCCTAATGTTTATAACTTTGGCATATTAGCCCTAATTAGCCCATCATTAATTAGAATTTGATTAGAACTTAATTATTAGAGTATTTACACATATTTGACCCATATTTTATTTAATAATTAAAGCCTAATAAAACTTTAGCCAAATTAGATCACTTTTAATTTGGGCTAACTTATCATGATAGTAAATAATAACATGTAATTACTATTATTATATATGTGATGTCCACATATTCTAACACCAAAATCATGTTTTTAAGAGTGTTGTTTAAGCTCTGGTGTTTGATATTAGAAAACTAGCAAAGGGGATGGATTTTGTCAATTTGGGTGATGACAATGGCTACCTTATTTGCCTGGAAATTACTGTAATATAAAAACAGGGCAACATTTCAAGTTACGGGATATTGCTTGTGTACTGCCATAGGGGCTGCAGAGACTCTCAAGCTCAATATGGTTCTAATCCTTTTACCGGTTTGTCGAATCAGTTTGACTTGGCTTCGCTCCACAAAAGCAAGGTCATTTGTTCCTTTTGTTGAAAACATTAATTTCCATAAGGTAGAAAGCACTACTTAATGGACTTAGTAAACTCATTCTCGCACACACTTCCTAACTTATTTTTAACCAATTTTTAGTTCCCTCAATTTCACAGACAATTGCATGTCGTATAGCCATTGGAGTCTTGGTTCTTGCAGGAAGCCACTTGTCCTGTGATTTTATCCGCTTGACTCAGGCTTCACTAGAAAGATTTTCTCTCATAGCCTCTGATATCAGTCATGGCGAAAGACCCACATATTCAGAACTCTTGATTGGTGTTGTAGGTGTGACAGGGGTTTCTATGGTGATTTTAGTGGCCATTACATTTGTATTAGCAACAAGTTACTTCCGCAAAAATGTATTGAGATTCCCAGCACCCTTCAACGGATTGACAGGCTTCAATGCCTTATGGTATTCTCATCATCTTCTTGGTGTCGTCTACATTTTGCTAGTAATCCTTGCGGGGCTAGGAATTGGAGCCACCTCTTTCATAAGCATCCTTAGAGACCTTTTAAACAATTCAAGAGCAGAAGATCAAATGGTATGACCTTCAAGTCACCTTGCAGTAGGACTGTTTCCTTCTCTGCTTACAATATCTGTGGCTTTAAATGTTTGATGGTATAGGATTTAACCACAGAGACGACTCAATCAGATGACAGTCGGAATAGTCTTGCATCTTCAAGTTTTTTGCAATTTTGCATGAATCTAAGATTACGGAAGTAATACCTTATTGTTGTTATTTCTACTGTGAAACAGGGTCAGATTGAGCTGCACAATTACCTTACAAGTGCTTATGAAGAAGGGGATGTAAGATCAACATTGATTACTTTGGTCCAAGCTCTAAATCATGCAAAACATGGCGTTGACATCCTATCAGGAGCCCGAGTATGATCTTTCATTTTCTACACAACTTAATAAAGTATAATATAAACATAATAACACATAACACAGTTTTCTGTAAAATAAATTAAATACTAGTAGCTAAAATTAAATGTCTAAAACTTTTTTGTTTATGAATGTATGGCTTGTATTGAGGGGTTGGAATCTCAACACATCTAGTATTGTGCTCTTGGGATGCCTATGCTCCACTTAGCCTAGAAATTTTATCTTTATTGGGTTAGTGATTGTGTCAAGAGTCATAAACGGTACTTAAATAGGTCAAATCACGAAAGTGGATTTGAACTCTTTATCTTACTTAAAGGTCATTTATGATTAAATATATTACCACTTGAGATAACTCCGGAGAATCCTGTAAGTTGAGATAGTTACACGTCCAACATGCGAAAGTTTCAAGTTATGCGGAAATGAAAGTATACATTTCCTTTCCTAGCAGCCAAACAACCATTTCGAAAACTCAAAACTGTTTTAATTGTTGTGAGAAACCCTTTTAATGTGTTTATAATTTGGCAAGAGAAAGATAGGTTGAAAACATCCTGATGCCACCGTAGGTAAATACTGAGTACTTTTCAAACAAAGCATCAACAAGAACCCATTCAATTCAACCTACATCACGCAATGAATTAATGAAAGAAGAATAAAATAAATTCAAAAAGAAAAAATAATAGTAAGAAACTTGAGCCTTGTTTACCTATCACCTGACTGAAAATGAAATTGAAAAGCAACTAATGTGTATATTTAGAAAGCATTAACCGATCCATGAAGGAAGTATTCAGGGTTAGAAAGCAGAAATTCCTTTTTCAAACTCACTATAATTAAAAACTAAAGAGATGGGTTTTATTTATGGCAACTAACCAGTACGGGATTAAAAAGTTTAGTTGGGATCAAATACAAGCTTTCATGCCTACTGCCGAGAGGTTGTTAGTTTTTATAATTATGTTATTAATATTTAATTTTGACAAGTATTTTTGCTGTTTGTGTATTTGTAGCATATAATTATTTTTAAAATTGTTAGTTCTAGTTCACACCATTCATTAATTCTGTGTCATGTATGCGATATTTTACATGTCATAATTCTATTCAAGATATTATATATTTATATAAATTTTAACACATTAATTTATTTTGTATAGATGCATTCATATCATCACATCAAATCGTATTTTTATAAACATATGTGTCATGTTACAAATCCTCTTATGTTTTATGTAAATTATGATTAAGGATATAACAATAATTTATTTTGGTGATTGTATCCAGACGGTGGGTTTGAATCAAGAGCATGATCACATGGCTTGGTTAAAGGAGAAGATTTGTGATTTTGTTAAAATAAAAATGCACGAGTATTGCATTGTGGAATAGCAGTGTTGGCAAAGGATTTAACAATATTATTGGGAAGAATACATGTATCACATCTTTGCAAAGGATTTCATTCCCGCGTGTGAATAATGTGTCCATCTTTGCAGCAGTAATACTTTTCCTTTCACACACAAAACATAAATGAAGCAAATGGCTTCAAAAAGTTTGAACAATTCCTTGTTTACTTGAGAATCACTATCATTAATCATCATTATTGTCTTCTTTATTTTATTGAAGTAGGAGCTCCAAAACTTCTCTACCTACCTCTATTCTTATCAAACCTCACATCTTTGAGATATTTGACTTATCTTAAGGATGATTTCTTATGAAGTTCTATTGCTCCTAACGCACCTCACCCACACGTTTATGGGCGGAAGTACATACTATATCTATATATATATATTAAAAGCAAGGTAAACGTGACGCACTGCTTTTTTTAACCCACCATTCATCGGCCCCACGTACCTTACTATCACCCAACAGTCACGTCTTCTTTTGGACTCCCTTCAAATCAGAATTTTGAAAATTAAAACATAATCCATTTAATTTTTTAAAAGATATATATTTTAACATTTTATTTAATTATTTTTTGTATTTTTAGTTTTTATATTTGTGTTGTTTATTAAATCACATGAATTACAATATGGATGTTACTTTAAAAATTTAAAATTTTCCAAAAAATTATACAAATTAATTTTAAAATTATAAAATAATATTTAATGTTTTTAAATTATAAAAATTAATTAAATTATCAACGTGGCATATCTACAAAGTTAACAAACGTTAATTTTTCATTTATTTTTGGGTGATTTGACAAACAATACAAATTCAAAGATTAAAATAGAAAAAAATAAAATGAAGAGTTAAAATAATTTTTTAATAAAATTGAAGTGTCAAATAAATCATTATGCCTAAAAATAACCTCCATTAAACCATTAAATTTCAATTTCATCCCATTAAATAATAATTAATTAATTAAAATTATAAAATTAAAAATATTTATTAAAAATAAAACAAGTGCAATCATTGCTTATTTATCTCAGTTTTTTTATTTTTTTATCGATTCACAAAGGATTTAGTTTAGAGTCAATTTTATGTGATTGGTTGAGCCACTTAATCTGATTTGATTGATAGATTTGATTCAAAAATTCTAACATCGTTGTTAAGAATTGATTGATAGAAAAAAAGAGTTATAAATATTTATTTTAAATTTTAAATTTTGAATAAATAATTTATTTATACAAATAAATAAGGTCTGTTTTTTTATATAGAATTAAGGTATAATTTTAGTTTTTGAAAAAGAAAAAAAGAGAGAGTAATCAATTTTAATTGAATATAATTTTATCTCTTTATTTTAATAATTTTATTAATAGGGTTATATATATATTCACGTATAAAAGAAAAACATTCATTTCATAACAAGGATTTGATTACAACAATCTAACTTGCTCGAGTACTTGGAATTCCAGTCAATAAGTCTGACATATTGCTGGTTATTCTACAGTCATGTCGTATTTGCGATTACAATGCACAAAGGAAACATCCATACAAAAGGACAAAACCATCCATATGTGGTGGAAGATGGGCAGGCATTTTCTCGAGAGCGATAAGTCTTATCATTTTGAGTCATCCATTCCCCTAATCTTATTGCTTGGGCCTCAACAACCAATGCGAGGATTTTGTCATTTCTTTCATCCCCTAATCTTACTGCCCCTTTGTTAAAAGCATTAAAATTTTGAAGGTCTAACATCTGGGGCTGCTAACACCTTACAATTCGCCAAGCATCTATACGTGTAACTTTCATCACCAGCATCTCCGCCCGCCGTTGCATGACCAAAGTCCCCACCGCTCAAGGCCTATCGTTTTTACCCTTTTCCGATGGCTACGAAAACGGAGTCCAAGCCGGTGATGACACAGACCATTACCTGTCTGAACTTAGGCGACGAGGCAAAGAAGCCATCTCCGAGCTTATAACAAGCGGTGAGAACGAACGCAAACCATCACTTGCATTGTCTACTCCTTGTTCCTTCATTGGGCCACGGAGTTGGCGCGTAAGCATCACATCCCGACATCTTTACTTTGGATTCAAGCCGCCACCGTTTTTTACATCTACTATTTTTACTTCCACGGATACGAATCCGCCATTAAAGCCCAAGCTAATGAAACAAACCCCAAGTGTTCTATAAAATTACCAAGTTTACCGCCACTCGCCACCCGCGACCTTCCGTTGATCGTCCTCGCTTCAAACGTTTAACATTAGGCACTGTTGTTGTTCCAAGAACAAATGGACGTCCTCGCCGAAGACCTTCAATGCTTTGGAACACGAAGCATTAAACGGCATTGAAAAGTTCAAAATTGTTGGAATCGGACTTTTAATCTCATCTTCGTTTCTTAACTCAAAAGACCCATTGGATAATTCCTTGAGAACCGATCTTTTTCAATCCGATTCAAAAGATTGCACGAAGCATTAAACGCATGTTCTTTATATTAACGCTGAGTGAACGGTAACTGCAGTTATAACCAAATAAAACTATCCTTACACGTCTTGAAATTGAGTAACTGTGATTTCATGTCGTGATATGTTATTTTTTTTACTGGAAATGGATAAAATGTGGTGAAGTTACAGTTTGATTTAAATAACTACTTGAAATTGAGAAACTTGATTTCATATCATTTTTTTTCTTTAAAATTTGAGTGGAGGGCCCAAAGGAGGAGATATTTTCCGTACTTAAGTCATATACAAGAAGGGTAAATTGCTTTTAAGTCTAAATTATTAAATTATTTAAAATTTAAGTAATATAATTATTAAAATTATTATTATATTATCTTTTCGTTCACAATGTCTCTACTAATACAAATCTTTTCTCTCTCTCTTATAAATTAATTTTTTTATTAGACCGTTTTAAGTATCACAAATCTGAACTAAAATTTAAATAATTTAATAACTTAAATAAAAAATTTTAAAATATTTAAAACTTTCAAATAATTTAATAACTATCTTATAATATTTTAAAATAAAATGACCAAATAATTTAGTCAACTTAGTACAATATACCCCTAGAAATTGATATAGCTTTTTACGAGAAGGGCAAGGGACGGTAAATATCAACCCTCCTGATTTCACACCTGCCCAAGTTTTTTAATAATAGTATCGCTATATAATAAAAAGAATTGGGTATAAGTAAATGGATCAATCTTAGCAAATTAGCATCTTTCCTTTCGATTCTCAGCATCTCCATTAATCTCCTCAACTTGCTCTCTCCATCTATGGCCTAGCTTTCTTTGTCGTGTTCTCTTTCTCCTCTACCTTACCATTTCTATAGGCCTCTGATTTTTATTTTCCCTTATAAAACACAGAAACAGAACCAAAACTAGAATATCTTCAGACAGCCGAATTTTAGAGTTGGGGGACCAAACAAAAATGAATCAGTTGTTGGAATCTCCACTCGAAGCTTTGGCATTTAACTATGTGAGTTTTGGGATTTTCACGGTTATTCATAATCTGTGGACGTGGATTGCTATTCTCACTGCTGCGGTTAGTTTTTGGAGGATAAGAGCCGTCGTCGGCGCCTCCGTTCAAAGTAATGACCAGAAGCCGTCGGCGTCTATTTCTGATCGTGCCCATGATGAGTCTCGACCGATTCTCGGCGCCGATGAAAAGCCGACCCCTTCAGCTTCAGTTTCAACTCCCCCTCCAGCTTCCGTCTCAGAAACAAGCGGTTCGCAGTTGGTGACCAAAGGAGGGAAATTCAAGTTGACTGTTTATTACGTGGATGATGACGTAGACGTCGACGGTGGGATGACGGTAACGGAATGGAGTGACGGTGGTGAAGGGAGGTGCTGCGGGGAGTGGTGGGAGAGTTGGGAAAGAGTGTTGAGGTTGAGGAAAGGGGAAGCAGGGTGGTACCGTTATCAGGATTTGACGGCGTTAAACGGCAATGTTGTTAGGTTATGGGATGAATCATGCAGGAGGTGGTGAAGAAGGTAAAGCTGAAGCTGTGCTGTAATGGTGGTTGGTGGCGGTGGCATTTTAGGAATTTAATGTAGATGGTATAATGTTTTTTATTTTTTTCCTTTTAATGATTTGTGTTAATGACTTTGGGTTTAAGGTTGGGGAAACTTGTAAATATATTTGTCGGATATAACAACCTTTAGAAAATCCAAAAGCAAATGCTTCTGAGGTTACAATAATTTTCCTACTCTTTGCTAACTATTTAGCATTATGAGATATTATGAAAATATTATAACCCAGATTTAATTTAATTTGATTTTAGGGGCCTAAGCCTCTCTTTAAAAACTGTGAATTGGGAAGTTAATATAAGAATAATATTATGACCAAGCTGTAAGATAATTTAACTAACAAAATGTAAATAACTCAAATTTTAATTCTACTAAAGCTAAAATAATTTTATAATTTGAATAGTCGGGTAGTTTACAAAGTAAGAACATCTCGTCACCTATGGAGAAAATAGTAGTCATTAATTCTGGTATCAAAATCATATATGATTTGAAGTTAAGTGTAACGGGCCTCGACCCAGAGTCTTTCATCAGCAACTTTGCGATTCATGGGTTTGATACAAGGTCATTCAGTTTAGGTGCTTTTGGATAGGGGGAAGCACGCATAATTTTATTCAGAGTCGCGTTGCTCAGTTTCTTGGCCTTGATATCGATCCATCGGTGTCTTTTCTAGTATTAGTTGGCAGTGGGGAGAGTATTCACAGTGAAGGGAGAGTGAAAATTGTGCATTTACAGATTCAAGGTACTGATATAGCTGCTGATTTTTATGTCTTGCCTCTTCATGGATCAGATGTAGTATTGGGAGTGGCATGGCTGGCAATTATTGGCCCTGTCATAATCGACTATGCTTCATCAACCTTTCAATTCAGTATCAGGTCGTTGAAGGTTACTTGGCAAGGAATACATGGTTTAGGTCCTAAACAGATTTAGCTAAACTCATTGCGGCGTACCCATGAAGTGGGAGCTGTTGCAGCCTTGTATAGTCTAAAGATATCGTTCGATCCATCTTACACCAAGCCTAATACAACTACGACTTTTACCCAATCACTTAACCAGTTTCGAGACGTTTTCACTTGAATATCGGGCTTACCTCCGACACGCCTTACGGATCACTCTATACACCTTAAACTCGATTTTGCTCCCATCAATGTCCGCTCTACCGATATCCCCATTTCCAAAAATAGGAAATTGAGAGGAAAGTATCGATAATGTTGAAATAATGGATCATTAGGCCAAGTACCAGCCTCTTTTCTTCACCAATGTTGCTAGTTAAAAAGAAAGACGACACTTGGAGATTTTGTGTCGATTATCAGACCTTGAATACCGTGACAATCCGTGATCGATTTCCAATTCCGATGGCGGATGAGTTATTCGATGAACTATTTGGGGCTACATTCTTTTCGAAGTTAGACTTGCTTGCCAGGTTCCATCAAATTTTGGTTAAACTCGAAGACATTTCAAAGACGGCTTTATGCACTCATGAGGGCCATTACAAATTCCTCGTAATGCCTTTCGGCCTTACAAATGCACCATCTACCATCCAGGCCACTATGAACGGTATCTTTAAACCCTTCCTCCGTTAATTTGTCCTCATTTTTTTATGACATTTTGGTTTATAGTAAGTCACAGGATGATCACTTGTACCATTTACGGATTGTATTTGAAACTTTGCAAACTCATCAATTGGTTGCAAAAGAGAGTAAGTGTATTTTTGGGCAGTCTTAGATCGAGTACTTAGGACATCTCGTCACCAGCAACGGACTTCAGGTTGATCCTTCTAAGATCATGGCAATTTGTGAATGGGTGATTCCGGTAAATGTTAAAAGAGTCCGAGGATTTTTAGGCCTGGCCGGTTACTATAGACGACTTATTAAAAGGTTCGCAAAGATTGCAGCACCACTCTTCCACCTTCTAAAAATTGACAATTTCAATTGGACCCCTAAGGCACAATCTGCATTCATTCAGTTGAAAGAAGCTTTGAGCAGTGCACTTCTCTTGGCCCTTCTAGATTTTTTAGCCTCGTTTGCAGTCGAAACTGATGCATCTGGGATGGGGATCGTTGCCGTATTGGTTTAAAGAGGAAAACCTATTGCCTTCTATAGCCAAAAGTTATCCACTCGAATGCAGGGTGCCCCGGCATACCATTGCGAGATGTTTACCATTACCCAAGCAGTGGGGAAATGGAGACAATACTTGTTGGGGAGAAGGTTTTCCATTATCATGGACCAAAAAGCTTTGAAAAATCTCTCGAAACAAACAATACAAACACCGGAACAACATTACTGGCTATATAAATTAGTTAGGTTTGATTTTGAAGTGTTGTACAAGCCCGAAAAGTTAAATACTGTGGCTGATGCCTTATCTCGATGTCCGACAGGTTGTTTTCTTACCTTATTAGTTCAGGAGTTTGCTCGTGTAACACCCCAAACCCTGCGTAGAAGTTAGGCCCGAATCTGGCATGTCACATTGAAGTGTTTTTCGAAAACTATGTTTTCATTAAAAACCCTTCTTGAAAATTTCAAACTTCTTGCCATTTAAAATTTGTATAAAACCTCAGTTTGCATTTGTTTATTTTCAATCGAGGTTTATTAAAAAGTTATTACCTTCAAAACCTTATTGTTGCAGAAGCTTAATTTAAAGCAAATGATTTACGAAAACGTGATACTTAAAAATTGAGGTGCAAAAACGTAATGTTAGAAAACAGTTATTGATTTGGAAAATTGTGTTCTACTTCTAGTAGATATAAATCACAATCACATCAAATCCCAAATTTAAAATCCAAAAATTATAGAGGCCTTATTACAACCCGAATCGAAATCAAATTGCTTAAGTAAATGAGCAAAACAGAATAAAACATGTGCAGTTGTGTGGCCCTCTCCGAGTCCCTCGCAGCTTTGAATCGTCAAACGCTGGGAATTACCAGTGTGTAATCCCTTATAATACAAACAGTCAGATATATGGTATGTAGAAACAGATTGGGCCTGAGCCTATCATAAGCATAGTATCAAGTGAGCCTTAGCCCATTAACAGTACCAGGTGGACCTAAGCCCATTACAGAATCAGTATTAGATGTAGATATGCAGACAGAAATTTAGCCCAATCCAACCAATACACCACCCGTACCAACCAACACACCATATGGGGATAAAATCGACCCACCCAGCCAACACACCAAGCTTAACACCAGTTGTGGCACAAAGTCAACAGAACGACTCGGCACCGTAGACAGAATGGCTAAAATCCATAAATATTACAGCAACACTGCCAGATAATAGAACGGCTAAAATCCATAAGCAGAAAGACAGTAAGCCTTGAACAGAACGGTACAAGCCATACACTTCCTCCGTCAATATTAACCCAACCCCATGCAGGATGACATGCCATAGTAACATACGTGAATGCAAAATCTCATGCTCAGTATCAGTCATATAACATTCATACATACATCAGTCAACCTACCACTAGGGGTGTGACGGACATTTTGTCAGTTAGGGGTACAATTACCATTTTACCCCTAGGGGTATTTTGGTTATTTTACCAATTTTAGGGTTCTTGGTACAAATAGCGACCCTTCAGAAGGTCTATAGTTGTCTCGAATGACTCAGATGACCCTAATGATCACAACAGCGCAAATGGGCCTTAGACCCACTACTCGGTCCAAGTGGGCCCACACGCTCGTGTGGCCCATTTAGCCCAAATTCAGTCACGACTATGCGAACTATATAGCTCAATCCAGTATTTTTCACTTAACATAGATTTTATTCGTGTGGGGCCCACGAGCCCATTGGGCCCACACGACCTATTTTAGCCAAACGAGGCCCATAACGGCCCAAGAGCATGAATATGCTCGTGGTGGCCTCAACAGTCTAACGCCCATATTCGTGGGCTCAGTTCATTACATGAGCATTCGCACGCCCATGTGGCCTCAATCGTCGTATTTTTGGCTTTTAGGCTTTTCGGCTTTTGTCGATTCACAGAAGAGACAGTATGGTTACACACCTTACTCACGAAAGCTAGCGAAACACCTCTTAGCATCGACCTACATTTAATCAAGGCAATCCATTAATCATCAATTGAGTTAATCGAATCCCAATCAACTTATCAAAAACAGCCTCTACCGAAAATACTTGTCCAACAAATTACCTCTCCCTTGACTAAATCAGTCGGTTGTGGTTTCCCACTTGATCCAGAGATTGGTGCAACCACCTTGCCACACCCCAATGGAAAATCCCGAACAGCTAACACTTTACGCTGCTTAAATTTTGGGGCAGGGGCTACGTGCCCATTCTCAGCTGGCACCACTCTTGATCCTCCCTCAGAATGGCTACTACTTACCACCATTGATATCTCTTTATGCAACATATTATCGGAAACCTCCACTTCTCTCCTAGAGATTTTAGAACCCAAAATTGATGATGATGGGATCGGTTGGAATAGTTCAGGTATATTCGACCAAACATAATAGGGAAAGATGGTAAACTGAACGTACACAAAAAGCCTTATGAAGAATTCAACTATGATTGGAAAAGAGTAGGAAGTAGAGAAGAAGAAGATGGAGAGTATGCTCGGTTTAGAAGGGAGGCCGAGAAGAGAAGGATTCAGAAGGAAAAGAAGAAGCAGAACCAAGAGTGAGAGAGGAAAGGGATTTCGGCAAAGTAAAGAAAGAAAAAGAAACCAAAAAGAAGGTTATTTATTCGATAATTATAGGAAGAAGGAGAAGTAAGGGAAATTTTGACCACTTCAATAGCTAAAACGCAAACCCAAAAGGAACCCCGAATGATAGAAAAATCCCAAAGGACATTCGGCACCTTCCTTTCAACCCTCTCAAAACTGAACCAAGAATTGCCTTGTGCTAAAAATGCTCCCTCCCTTCCCCTTAGTTGAATTTCACTAAGCCCTAGAGTCCAATCAGCCACAACACCCTATCAACCTCCCATTTTCAAAATTCCTTGATTCTTTCCCCAATCTCCTCCTTGATTTGCTCCACAATTCCATCCAAGACCAATCCAAACTTCATCTTATAGAGTTCGAAACCACCTCAAACTCCTGCCGCCTCATACTAGCAAAATAAATATCCTTTTTGCTTGTAATAGGATTCGAACCCAAGCCCCCCTCAATAGCTCAGCACGCCACTTGCCTGCTTACCACAAGCTCTTTTGTGTCACATTTTATCTTCAATTAATAAAAAGGTCTAAAGGCCAAAGTCCAAGTTCCTTTAAAAGAAAAACCAAAATAAATTGCAAGAGCCAAGACTTGAATCCAAGATCCTTTGTAACCTTAATGACGCCATAACCACTAGACCATAGGCTTCCTTATGACATTTTATTAACACAATAATTAAAAAAGCCTACATCCAAGCATCCAGGGTTTTATCCACTTAAAGCTAAAATTTTTGCTAAAGCCCAGGTTTGAACCTAGGACTTTTCCAACTCCTCTTAGGACCCTTAACCACTAAAGCAGACATATTTTTGTACATAGTTTCCTAACCATTCCCTTGCTCAAGGCCCAATACTTTTAGACCCAAATTCTAGGGCATTACAGCTCGACTTGAAGAGTTTCGGCAACTAAATAGCTCTCACCTTGATCTATTACATATTCATGCTCAGTTGGCTGCTTGTAATTCTGAATTTCATGATTATATGGTGCATGATGAGTTATTATTCTTTAGAAATAGATGAGTAGTGCCCACAGATGCTGCTTTGCGTAAAGCTTTACTGGAGGAATTCCACTGCTCCATCGATTGGCAGCAAACTTTTATTGGCCATCCATGCGCAGAGATGTACAACAATTTGTCCGTGAGTGTATTATTTGTCAAACAATGAAGGTATCACAATTGACCCCCGCTGGTTTACTTCAGCCCTTACCCTTACCCTTGCCAACACAAGTTTTCGAGGAACTTAGCATGGATTTCATCACGGGTCTCCCTCCATATTTTGGTAAGACGGTGATATTTGTCGTTGTGGATCGATTATCCAAATATGCTCACTTCTTTGCATTACCTAGTAACTTTGCTAGTATGAAGTTAGTTGAGATGTTTTTGAATGAGGTGGTTAAATTACATGGAATTCCGACAAAAATGGTTAGTCATTGAGATCCCTTATTCTTGAGTGCTTTTGGGGATGAGCTAACTAAATTACAGTGCACTACACGAGCATTGAGCTCCGCTTATCATCCAGAGACGGATGGGCAAACAGAGGCTGTCAACAAAGTTTTGGAAATGTACTTAAGGTGCTTTGTTGCCGACACTCCTAACTCTTGGGTTAAATTTTTACCGTGGGCCGAATATTGGTACAATACTTCGCATCATAGCTTGGCTGGTATGTCCCCATTTAAAGCTCTTTATGGCCACGAACCACCAATACTGATTCGATATATTTCCAGCACTGCTAAGCTTTCAGCTCTTGACCACGATTTGTCCAATCGTGACATTATACTCCAACAGCTTAAAAACAATCTACTTAAGGCTCAGAATCGACAAAAAAACCAAGCTGATAAACATCGTCGAGACATCTCTTATGCATTTGGTGATTGGTTTTTCGTTAAACTTCAGCCCTATCGACAACTTTCCCTTCGCCTGCATAGAAACCAAAAGCTGGGACAATGCTACTTTGGTCCTTTTAAAGTCTTGAAATGCATTGGAACCGTGGCTTATAAGCTTGATTTGTCGTCATCCTCTCGCATACACCCGGTCTTTCATGTTTCGGTTCTGAAAAAATACATCGGCAACCCCGAAAGCCAATGTAACAGCCCAATTTTCAGTAGTGTCAGAACAGTGATCTGAGATCACTAAATTCGATGAAAAAGTTAGAAAAATTTATTAATTAATAATTATAAGTTAAGCGTGATTTTAGAAATATTTTTGAATTAGTGAATTTTGTGATTTAAAAGAAATTATTAGGTAAATTGGGTCAAAAACGAGGTATCGAGACCTCGATATTATAAACTGAGCCGTAAATATTTTTATAAATATTTACAGAGTGTCATTAGGGTAGTATTAAAGTTTTGTTAAGAAATTTTAACGTTTCGATGGTTAATTGATTAAAAGGATAAAATTGAAAAAAATTCACGAGACTCCATTTCGGTAATTGGACTCATAAATATTTATCATAAATATTTACGAAGTTATTTTGTAGTTAATTAGGTTTTAATTAAGTCAATTTTTCTAAATTGAGGTTAATTATGAAAATGATTAAATTGCAATAGAGATAAAGTTTAATTATAGATTAAAGAAAAGTTAACATGACCAAATAGGCAATTATGCCTTTTCTAAAGTTGAGGCGGCATAAGTAGATATTTTATTTAAAATCTAAAGTTAAAATATATTATAATATTATAATAATATTACTTAAAAGTTAAGTATATATATTATATATATTGTATTATATAATATTATATAATAAAAGAAACAATGAAATAAAAGATAGAAAAAGAGAATAGAAACAGAGAGCAAAACGAAAACAGGGGAGAAAGGAAAGAAAAAGAAAAAGGGAAGGAAAGAAAGAAAATTTGGGATTTCAAGGTTCAAGATTTGATTGGTAAGTCAATTTAGTCCCTTTTCTTGTAATCTTAATATTTTGGGAATTCGAGAACAAAATACTACTTGATTTAAGTTTAAATTTTAAAAGTTAGTAAATTTTAAATGTTGTTCATGTTGAGTTAATTGATGAATTAGGGTTAAATTGATTGAATTTCAAATTAGAAGTTAGTAAAAGGTTGATTTGTAAAATAAAACATAAGTTTTGAATTAATAGGGACTAAATTGAGAGAATTTCAAAATTAGAGATTTATGGTGAAAATGAAGAGTTAAAATGAGTTTATAGTAAGAATTAAGAGAGAATATGGAGTTAGATTGGGAAAATAAAATTAGTATTGATAAGGGATTAAATTAGAATTTAGGTAAAGTTTAGGTATAAATGGAAATATTTTGATGAAATTGTGTATTAATGATTTTTAATTGTTTAATTACGTAGCTAATGTCGTGCAAGAGTCATTCTCCAAGAAAGGAAAGGAGAAGGTGAACAAGGAATGATTCGAGAAAATTTCGGTTAGTATTACCATAATTCGAATTTAATTATTAATTGTTAAAATTTAAATTAATATACATGATAAGCAAATTGAGGTAAGTATCATGATTGAATTGAATGGTAAATACGTATTGGTATTGAATTTATTAATAGTAATTGTTGAATTTTGAATAATATGTTTAATAAATAAAAATAAGGTGAATATCGATATTGAATTAAATGATATTGAATTGTTTGTGAATTGAAATAATAGATGTTTTGAATTGATTGAATATTTGAAATTGTTGTGGAAATTAATTTGAAATTGGAAAAGTAAAATAATACCCTATTAACTTATCGGACTAGATTGGATACAAATGGCATGCCATAGGATTTGTGATGTGATGAGGAGATTTGTAGTTCGGCTGAGAAGATGGTTCTGTTATTATATGCTTCGGTTTATCCGGAGAGGCATCTAATGCCTTATTGGTGTGTTTGGGAGGATATGATATACTAGTGTGTTAAGGAGTATTTATATTATTCCAGGTATGTTAGGTTGGATATTCTGGTGTGTTTGGTTGGATCCGTGTATCCGTCAATGTCCGAGTCTTGTTAATAGGGGTAAATAATTGAAATGAGAAATTTTGAATAAGTGTGATTGATTGAGCTATGGAAAGAAATGAGAAAGTGAAATTGTGAATTGATATGTGAATTGGAAATCGAGATATGTGATTTGAAGATATGAACCCAAAGTTCATGATATGATTAAGAGTAAATTTTTGTTATATGATATTAGCGAGTGCAAATTGCAATAGAATTGATATTAAATATAGTGAATAATTGAATGAATCGTATATGAATTAAAATGAACTATTGGAATGAGATGTGAAAAATCAATGGAATTGAGATAATGAAATAAGGTATGAATACAATTAAATACAAATTTGAAATATTGCTTATTGTTATTAATTATCAAGTTGATTTAAAATATGAGATCATTAATGAATAATTATAGACATAAATTAAATGTATATAATTTATCGATTAATGTTATAAATTTGAATTATGGTAATACCACTGAGTATTCTCATACTCAACGTACGGTTGTTTCCGTGCACAGGTTAGTAGAAAGCCAGTGTCCGGTCCAGCATCTAGAGCAATCCCGACCTCAGATAAATTTTAGTGATGTAACTTTCTTTTGATAATGTGGCATGTATCTAGGTGATGTATTGATTAAAGTATGCTATGTATGTTATTTAGTTGTGAATTAGTTATAAGTTATCCGATAAGTCTGGTAATACTCTATAACCCTGTTTCGATGACGGTTTGGGGTTGGGGGTGGTACAGCCAAGGCATTCCTCTGCCCCTCATTGAACCTGATCCTTCGAACCTTGTAGACAAGGTTCGTCTTGCAGATGGGGGTGATGTAACGGGCCTCGACCCAACCCTTATGCCAAGCACAAGCAGTAATGAAGATTCCCGTGACAAATCGTTTGAAAGCAACAGACCCTAGCGTGAGATAAGGACACTTATGGTCCTGCGTGGGTACGTGGTGGGCTAACCACAATTTAGGTACAATTCTAGTAAATAGCATTGGGAACTGTTATATAAATAAGCAGGGGTACTACCAGGTGAAGGCATGAAATCATTTAGCAATAGCTGCTGCCTCTTTCTTTCTCTCAGCTGGTACAAGATGTACTAAGCTTTCTATTCTCTTCTTTAATCCCTCATTTCTGTCATAGCCTTGTAACTTGCCCTCATTTGTACTCATTGGTTCAGAAAATAGTAAAAGCCTTCCCTTTGAGACTATAATTGCTTGTACCCTGTTTTAGTTGTTACATTGAGTTGTTATATGCGGAGGGAGTATAATATTGGGGCAACACTGATGATGTTAAGGAATTCCGGAATTAATAAGTTAAAGTGAACACATAAATTGGTGTTGAATTCCAAAATTTCTACAACAATCAAATAAATTAAAGGCTGAAAAAATAAAATGGTAGGAGCAGTTGGGTTTGATTAGGTACAGTGGGATGGGACAAAAAACCAAGATATGATATAAATAAAAATGAAGTAGTGTTTGTTGATAATTTAGCAGACTTGAGAATAATGCCTATATTTTCTCCATAATCCTTCTTTCTTAATTTCTCAATAAAACAAATTAAAACTAGGGAATCAAATAGCCTAGATGCCCATATACCACCACGATAGCATTAACTAGTTAGCCTCGAGAAAGCTTGGTTAGAAATAAACAAAACTTGAGTTTTATAAACTATGGTGAGAAAATTATGATTTTCAAAATTTATAAATATTTCATATTGTTATTGATATATTCATACTGAAATCTTTTATAGTTACTCATTTTAATTAATTTTTTAAAAAAAGTTAAAGCTAATAAATGAAACATGTTAATTTTTTATTCATGTTTGTATAGTTTATCTTAGTAAAATTTACATAAGTGTAGACAATAAATTTATTTCATTTACAAGTCAACTTCTACTTAAAAGAGTCAACTTTAAAGAGTATTTGATGAAGTTTTATATCTTATTAGGTCGAGTTATAATTTGTGACAAATTAGAGCTTCTTTTCAATCTTTCTATCAACTTGTAGGTGAAAATGTGATATTTTGGAATCATAAAAGTTAAAAGATAGATCGAGTTATAAATTATGACAAATTAGAGTTTCTCCTCAATCCTTCTATCAACTTGTAGGAGAAAATGTGATCTCCTGGAATCCTAAATATTAAAAGAGTTGATAGGCCAAACAAATATTTGAGAGTAGAGCCAGGAAACTATAGAAGTAGAATGATTTCTTCCGGATATCAATGATAAAATTAATAACAAATTAACACTATGGAAAGCAATTGCCAGTTGGAAGGTTTGCTTTGATACCTTTTTATAGGTTTTCCTCCTTTAAATCTCCGACTTGTGATACAATTGATAAGATTATTTAATTCTTTTGGTGAGGGGTATGATGTTGGCCAATTGAAACTGTATTTGTGTAGTTGAGAGAAATTATATGCCCCTATTTCAGAGGAAGGTTTGGGTATTAAGCAAGCAAGGCTGATGAATATAGTTCTTTTATCCAAGCAAGCGTGGTGAATAATAACTTCATCAGATCCTTTAATCTCTTTAGTGCTTAAAGCGATATATTATAGATCAATCCCCTTTGAGTTGATGCAAGATAGACCAATAGGCACATGAGTTTGGAAGGGAATCATGCAGGGAAAAGACATCTGGAACAAAGGGAAATATGTCTAAATTTGGAGTGGTAACAATTGTTGAGCTAACCCTTCTTGGAATGGACTTCAACTTAATACGATTAGGACCAATAACTCCCTCATCCTGATAAGTAATTGGTAGAGGTGGCAAATGGGTAAGTTCGAACAGGCTTGGATCGGGTTGTTTTCGGATTGTGATTAGCTCAAGCTTAGGCTTTCTCGAGCTCGATTTTTCTCAAACTTGGGCTCCTTCATATTTGGACTTTTTCGGGATCAAATTTTCTTAGACTTGAATCGATTCCAATCAGATGGGCTTAGACATATTCAAATAATTTTGATGTTTTATAAATTATAAATACTTTTATTTCGAACATAATAATTAATTTTGCTTTTACATAATAATAACACAATACAAAATCGATTAATATAAAACATAAATTTTATATAAATGTATTATTTTAATAGAAATATTGTATATAACATAAGTAAAATTGCTTATTATATTAATATTTATGATTATGTAATATATTGGTTTGCAGGGCGTACCAGAATCAACTACACAAGGAAGAGTTGGCAGTTAAGGCATCCTTGATCTCTATAATTAGCTTATTGTTTAGAAATGAAAACTCACTTTCAAGGATCGACTCGAGTCTGGAATATTTTGAGTCTAAGGCTAAGAATTCATATATTTCATTTCCTAATTTAATTTCAGTTATTTAATTTCATTTTGCATTTATAATTCAACTATTATATGTTCTATTTATTTTATATTTTTAACCCTGATAAACTAAAACCCCTTTCATTTTATTTTTAGCTCCACATGTTACAAGTTGTGGGCACAACAATAGCTACAACTTTGGAATCTAGTCAAGTAAAAAACAATATTAGAAATCTCAGTCCCTGTGGCTACTTCTCTATGCTATTATTTAATTCAGTTAGAGCGTAGGAAATTTAAATTTGGTGGTATCGACAACCATCAAATTTTTGCGTCGTTGCCAGGAACTGGAAAATAATTCTAATTTTCATTTTTTTTACTTATGACTAGGTCAGAACTGGGGACCTTAGAGTTTGAATCGAAAATTGAGAAGTTAGCTCGATCACTGAGAAGAGAAGCGACATTGAAAACAACTACAAGTGAAAGTATCTAAATACGAAACATTATCTTACACGGAAGAAATTAATGATACCCTCAGTGAACCAGAAGAGATGGTGAACCAAACTATTTGATAGCTCGCTGTGGCACCAAATGAAACCTCAGGGAGTAACCGAAAATCAAATTAAAATTTAAGTTTTTCCTTTCTTGTTAGCCAACTCTACTAGAGAGTGACTATTTTATTTACCTCCAGGTTCAATTAATACATGGTTTGACATGTGTCGTTTGTTTCTTAATATGTTCTTTCCAGCAGCTCGGATAACCAAATTAAGGAGAGATATTTTCGTAATACGAAAAAAGGAGACCGAGTTACTTTATGACTATTGGGAACGGTGAGTGCGAGTTGCCCACAACATGGCCTAATTGATCAATCACTTCTTCAATATTTCTATGAGGGGTTACTCTCTATGGAAATAAAGATGATTGATGCTACCACTGGAGGGACACTTGTTAACATGACTCCTTAAAGAGCAAGAGAATTAATTTCAACCATGACTGCGAATTCCCAACAATTTTAACCAATTATAGAACCTATGAGACGGGTTCATAGGCTGAGTACTCTATCATTAGAAGATAAATTGACAAGCTCAGTAATGTAGCTCAAAATTTACTTATAGGAAAAATGAACCTAGCTCAGTTGTACGAGATTTGTGCCATGCCTGATCATCCAACATATTCGTGTCTAATTTTATATGAGGATAAAACAACACAAGTAAATGTCGTTGGAAACTTCTTAGGGCCACCCCAAAGGCGCTATGATATACATTTAAATACTTACAATATGGTGTGGAGAGATCACTCAAATCTGAGCTATAGATCGAATCCTCGGTATAACCAACCGTATTAGCCAAGGCAACCCCGACTCAACAATTTCAACCTCCAAAGTTATCTCTTGAGGCCATAGTAGAGAGATTAGTTGATAGTACCAAAAAGTTCCAGCGAAAGATTGAAACGCACCTACAAGAACAAGATAAGAAAATGAGTAAGCTTGCACTTATGGTTAGTCGTTTGGAATCTTAAGGAAAGTTTCCATCTCAAACAAAGCCAAATCCATGAAAAAAATGCAAGTGTTATGACCTTAAGAAATGGAACAATTTTAGAGTTAGAAACTGGCATGAGTCGTGACCACGACACCAGACAGGAAGAACATAAACTTGATCCAGCAGCTACAACGGAGTCGGCACTATAAAAATCATTCGTGATACCACCCCCATTCCCTAGAAGGCTCACTAAATGTAAAAATGAGCAGAAAGAGAAAGAAATCCTAGAGATGTTCCATAAATTTAAAATTAGCATACCCCTACTCGATGCGATAAAGCAAGTTCTACACTATACGAAATTCTTAAAAGAATTATGCATTGGCAAGAAGAAGCTCCTGGGTAACGAAATGACAAGTGTAGGAGAAAACATCTTTGTAGTTTTACAAAAGAAATTCTGCCTAAGTGTAAGAACCAATGTATGTTTGCTATATATTGCAAAATAGGTAATGTTTGCATTAAAAAGGCCATGTGTGATTTAGGTGCATCTATTAATGTTATGCATTTATCTATTTATAAATTACTAAACACAAGTCCTCTGAAAAAAAAAACAGGGGTGATCATTCAATTAGCTAATAGGTTAGTTGTGTATCCGTAAGGGGTGTTGGAAGATGTCTTCGTTAAAATAAATGAACTAATCTTCATTGCAGATTTTTACCTCATTATCATAAAGGATGACAACTCAACAAATTCTTCTGATATTCTACTGGAGAGACCAATTTTAAGCACCACACGAACGAAAATTGATGTTCGGAGTGGAGCATTCACTATAGAATTTGACAGTGAAGTGGTCAAGTTCAATGTTTATGAGGCCATGGTCTGCCTTAGTGCAATGACGAATGTCTCTAGTGTCGATATAATTAAACAATTGACAAACTTACATTTTGAATATCACGAAGAGGATAAATTAAAAATTATGCTTTATAAGAGTTTAAATCTTGATGCTATGGAAAAACTAAAAGAATTATTGACGATCAAAGAACCAATACAAGAAGCTATCATTCACATAGAGGCACCATAGTTCCCTAGAAGCCTAGGTAAAAATTTTGAATTGTCTCCTTCGCAAACTAAACTCTTGCCTTCCATTTTGTAGGCTCCGAAATTAGAGCTTAAACCGTAACCAGAACATTTAAAGTATGCCTTCTTGGGCGAAGGAAACATTTTACCGGTAATAGTTTCAAGTAAGATTTCGAGCCTGGAAGAAGATAACTTGGTTCGAGAATAGAAGAAAAAAAACTTGATTCGAGTCTTGAGAGACTACAAAGGGGCAATCAGATGGACGGTTGTTAATATTAAAGGTTTAAGTCCCTCAACTTGTATGTATAGGATTTCGATAGAGAAAAATGCAAACTCAAAAAGAGAAGCTCAAATATGTTTCAATCCATCAATGATGGATGTTGTGAAAAAAGAAATTTAAAAATTACTAGACACTAGAATGATATACTCAATTTCATACAGTAACTGGGTTAGCCCAGTTCATGTAGTGCCTAAGAAAACCAGCGTGACTGTAATTAAAATTTTAACAGGTGAAATGGTTCCTACTCAGGTCCCAAACGGGTGGAGAGTTTGCATAGACTAGAGGAAGTTGAATGTTTTAACTCGAAAATACCACTTTCCACTTCCTTTCATTGACCAAATGCTTGAACGCTTAGCTGATAAATCTCATTATTGTTGTCTTGATGGCTATTTAGGTTTCTTCCAGATTCTAGTGGCACCGAAGGACTAAGAAAAGATGACGTTTACGTGTCATTTTGGCACATTCGCCTATAGACAAATGCCGTTTGGACTTTGCAATGCGTTGACCACGTTCCAAAGGTGCATGGTAAGCATATTTTCCAATTATGTCGAGAAGATAATTGAGGTATTAATGAATGACTTCACGATTTATGGTAATTCTTTTAGTGAATGTCTGTCAAACCTCACTAAAATTTTAGAAAGATGTATAGAATTTAATCTCATTCTAAATTATGAAAAATGTCATTTTATGGTTGGTAAGGGATTAATTTTAGGTCATGTTGTCTCTACTAAAGTGATTTCAGCCGATAAGGCCAAAACTAACGTAATTAACTTACTTTTGTACTCTATAACTGTGAGGGAAATTCATTTTTTTCTTGGCCATGCAGGTTTTTACAAGCGTTTTATTAAGGATTTTTTGAAGATTTCACAACCGCTATGTAACCTTTTGCAAAAAGACAAAAGGGTTCGAATTCGATCAAGAGTGCAAGGATGCATTTGATACTCTTAAGCATTAGTTTGTTTCAGCTCTCGTAGTGCAACCACCAAATTGAGATTATCCTTTCTAGCTCATGTGTGATGAAAGTGATCACAGTGCAGGAGTCGTCATTGGGCAGAGAATCGGGAAGGAACCCAATATTATCTGTTATGCCTTAAAAACCTTAGATCATATCTGTTAGGAACTAAAATCATTGTTTTCTCTGACCATGCAATTTAAAATTATTTGATCAAAAAGGAGGCAAAATCGAGGTTGGTTAGATGGATTCTGCTTTTACAAGAGTTTGACCTTAAGATTAAAGATAAGAAAAGGTGTGAGAACTTAGTAGCGGACCACTTAAGTCGGTTGCCACTTTCAATAGATGATATGCCACAAAAAGATGATTTCTCGAACGAGAATATGCTTTCGGCACAAGTAATTTACCCATGGTATGCGGATATGGTAAATTACCTCGCTACAGATACTATCTCTTTTGACTTACCATACTTTGAAAAGGAAAAAAATCAAACGAGATTCACGGTACTATATTTGGGATGACCCTTACCTATGAAAACACTATTCTGATCAGGTAACCCGATGATGTGTCGTAGAAACTGAGATATAATCTATTTTGGCTTTTTTTCATTCTTACGCTTGTAGAGGGCATTTCGGCCATAAACATATTGCATATAAGGTACTTGAGTGTAGATTATTTTGGCCACACATTTTTTGTGATACTTACCTATTTTGTAAGACTTACATAAGATGTCAAAAGGTGGGTAATTTGAGCCGAAGGAATGAAATGCCCCTCACGCTTATACATATGTACGGAATTTTTTAAGTATGGGGCCAAAGCTAAAATAGAGGCGACAAAGCTAAAAATGGCGAAAAATACTTTTAGGACGTGCCCACGTGATAAGTCAATTACGTGGTTGAGGTTTATGGAAGCTCATTAAAAAATATAAATAAATTTCTCCTATGGCTTGGGCATATCTTGTCAAATTTTAGTACTGCCATTTGTTGAAACAAACACCCAACCAAGCTGGAACCGAACCAACCCACCAAGTTAAACATACACGGGGAGTATACTTGACCCTTCTCTTTTTATTATTTTATTATTGCACATTGAGGGCAATGAAAACTAAGTAGGGCGATTTGTAGGACATGTCATATTGTTATTTACTCTTCATTGCAGTTGTTAATTCTTATACTGAGATTATTCCTTATTTTGTTTGAAATTGAGCATTTAATTCCTATGCTTACGTAATTCAAATGGTTAGGTGATTCATGAATAATTGCTCATTGCTTAGTTTGATTAACAAGTGTTTTGTAGAATTAAAAATATTGTGGCTAAATCAACATCTCATGGAAATTGTTAGCTCTTTAAACTCGCTTAATAAAAGTACTTGTATATCATTTTAGTCATTTTATTTTATGTTAATATATAAAAATAAATAAAAATAATATATATACACATGCTACTTCGTTGATGGTTTAATTATGAGTGAAGATTTAAAAAATATGACCAAATTGAGTAACCGAGATAAGATGATTGTGTTGTCATCTCACCTCGCGTCAAAAGATTCAAGTGACGAACTGAAACTTGAAAACACTCCACTAACCGAGATGCCATGAGTAGGGAAAATTAATCTATTTGGAGACATGTCATATTGAGTAACCAGGGTGAGGTGTTTGGGTTGTCATCTCATCTTGCATAAAAAGATTTTACTGTGTCCCAAACTTGTTGAATAATTTGACTGAGAAAAATTGCCTTGCAAGTTTGATTGAGCTTCAATTTAGTGTAATGGTTGATTTTTCACATTGTTAGAATTTTATAAACACTTGTTGGTTAAACTGAGTAAATTCTTATTTGTGCTAAGACCTAAATTATTTGCATTGCGCATGGCTTTTGAATGAAACTTGATTTCGAAACAAAATTATTGAATGGTTTCTAGTATGGAAATGCACAATATGCTTGAGGACAAGCATTGGCTAAGTAGGGGGAATTTGATAGCAAGCTAATTTTATGTGTTTAATGTACCTAATTTTTGTCAATTTTTGAATAGAATGTTACTAATCATGTGATTTCTTGCTTAAATTTTATCAAGGACACAATTGGAGTGCCAAAGTTAAAAAATAAGCAAAATCAGGCTAAATTAGAACAAGAAGCAAGTTGTGGGGCTGAATTGAAAATTGCAGAATTATTTTTGGACTGATAAAAAAATCAGACTTTTGACTTTGACAAATTATATATTTAGAAAATTTAATATTGTGATGGGTTGTTAAGCATGATTCTAGGAGTAAATCATATGAAATTGGTTCTTTGAGAGGTGTATATAAAGGCTTGTAACTGTGGCATGAGAACACACACTTGAATTGAAAAGGCAATTTAGCACATTCTTGCGTCTATTGCATTTGAAGCAATCTGCCATTTCTTTACTCTTTTTATACTTTGGTGCAATTGCCCTTTTAGTCCTCTCCCCTCTTCACTTGTTAACCTTCATTAAAATCCACTCTTATAATCTAATAATTATTATTAATTTCATGCTCAACTAATCTCTATGTAGCATTAGGTCGGTTATCATTCTGATCGAGAATCGTGAGAAATGAATCCACGCTAAAAACCTTACAACACAACATTCATTATCTCTTCAGAATATGGGATAGTTACAATTATCCCTTAAAGTTAATTCAGTTTCAACTTAAAAAGCACGCATTGGATTGGATTTGCTTGGTGTACAGATGGGAAAACGAGTCGGTCATCTATCTCATTCAGGTTCCCGCGAACAAATTGGTGTGTCTAGGTGGGAAAAAACTAGTTGGATTCCGTTAGAGGAGATAGTGATCGAATTTAAATGACCCACACGATTGAGGCAGTTAATACGATTTGGGCTCTTCTAGATCGCAAGGCTACCGAGATCTTAAATTATGGGTGCGTGTTATGTGGTTAGATAGTCAATAAGGGTTGGTTTGTAGGGCGTACTAGAATCAACTATACAAGGAAGAGTTGGCGGTTAAGGTGTTGTTGATCGTTATAACTAGCTTATTGTTTAGAAAGGAAAACTCACTTTCAAGGACCGACTCGAGTCTGGAATATTCCGAGTTTAAGGCTATGAATTTGGATATTTGATTTCCTAACTTAATTTCATTTATTTAATTTCATTTTACATTTATAATTAAATTATTATTTGTTCTATTTATTTTAGATTTTTAACCTTAATCAATTAAAACCCCCTTCGTTTTATTTTCAGCTCAGCATGCTACAAGTCGTGGGCATGACAACTGCTACGACTTTGGAATCTGGTCACGTAAAAAATGACATTAGAAATCTCAGTCCCTGTGAGATCAACCCCACTTTTCTATGCTACTATTTAATTTAATTACAGTGTAGGAAATTTAAATTTGGTGGTCTTGACAGCCATCAGATTTTGGCATCGTTGCCGGGGACTGGAAAATAATTCTAATTTTTGTTTCTTTTACTTATGACCAGGTCAGAACTAGGGACCTTAGAGTTTGAACTGAAAATTGAGAAGTTAGCTCGATCACTGTGAAGAGAAGCTATTCAGCGCAAAAAATAACTACAAGTGAAAGAATTTAAATATGAAACACCGTCTTACATGGAAGAAATTAATGATACCTTTAATGAACTAGAAGAGATGGTGAATCAAACCATTCAATAGCTCGCTGCAACACTAGATGAGGAATAGTCACTGGGCATAACTTATCCGATAGGAGGAACACCATTTGAGTTAAAATCGGGATTAATTCATCTATTGCCCACTTTTTACGATTTGCAAAACGAGAATCCCCACACTCATCTTAAGGAATTCTACATAGTTTGTTGTATGAAACCTCGGGGAGTAACCGAAAGTTAAATTAAACTTCGAGCTTTTCCTTTCTCATTACCGACTCTGCTAGAGAGTGACTGTTTTATTTACCTCCAGGTTCAATTAATACATGGTCTGACATGTCTCACTTGTTTCTTGACAAGTTCTTTCTAGTAGCTCGGGTAGTCGAATTAAGAAGAGATATTGTCGAAATACAATAAAAGGAGACTGAATCGCTCTATGGGTACTGGGAACAGTATAAGAAGTTATATAAGAATTGCTTAGAACACAACTTTAATTGAGCAATCACTTCAATATTTCTAAGAAGGGTTACTCCATATGGAAATGAAGATGATTGATGCTGCCAGTAGAGGGGCACTTGTTAACATGACTCCTCAAAGAGTAAGGGAATTAATTTCAACCATTAGCCATGATTATGAAAATTAATTCCTTTTCTTTGAGGAGTCATGTTAACAAGTCCCCCTCCACTGGCAGCATCAATCATCTTCATTTCCATAAGAAATAACCTATCATAGAAATATTGAAGAAGTGATTGTTCAGTTAGGTCGTATTGTGGACAGCTCACACATAACTTCTTGTATTGTTCTCAGTAGTTATTAAACGATTCGGTCTCCTTTTGTCGTATTCCGATAATATCTCCCTTTAATTTGGTTGTCTAAGCTACTAGAAAGAACCTGTTAAGAAACAAGCGAGACATGTCAGACCATGTATTAACTAAACCTAGAGGTAAATAAAACAGTCACTTTCTAGCAGAGTCGGCTAACGAGAAAGGAAAAGCTCAAAGTTTAATTTGATATTCGGTTACTCCTTGAGGTTTCATGCTTAAGCAAACCATGTGGAATTCCTTAAGATAAGTATGAAAATTCTTGTTTTGCAAACCGCAAAAAGTGGGCAATAGATGAATTAAGTCTGATTTTAACTCAAACGGTGTTCTTCCATTTGGATAAGTTATGCACAGTGGTTGTTGCTCATCTGGTGCCACGGCGAGCTATCAAATGGTTTGGTTCGCCATATCTTCTGGTTTACTGAGGGTATCGTTAATTTCTTCCCTGTACGATAGTGTTTCGTATTTGAATTCTTTCACTTGCGGTTGTTTTCAACATTGCTTTTCTTCGCAGTGATCGAGCTAACTTCTCAATTTCTAGTTCAAACTCTATGGTCCCTGGTTCTGACCTGGACATAAGTAAAAGAAACAAAAATTATTATTATTTTCTAGTTTCTGGAAACAAAGCCAAAATTTGATAGCTGTCGAGACAACCAAATATAAATTTCCTACGCTAACAAAATTAAACAGTTGTATAGAGAAGCAAGGTTGATCCCATAGGGACTAATATTTCTAATATCTTTTTTTACGTGACCAGATTCTAAAGTCGTAGTAATTGTCGTGCCCACAACTTGTAACGTGCTGAGCTAAAAATAAAACGAAGGGGGTTTTAGTTTATCTGGGTTAAGAATATAAAATAAATAGAACAAATAATAGTTTAATTATAAATGAAAAATGAAATTAAATAACTGAAATTAAATTAGGAAATCAAATATGTTAATTCTTAGCCTTAGACTTGAAATATTCTAGACTCAAACCGATCATTGAAAGTGAATTTTCCTTTCCAAACAATAAGCTGATTATTGCAATCAAAGACTCCTTAATTGCCAACTCCTCCTTATGTAGTTGATTTTGATATGCCCTACAAACCAACCCTTACTGACTATATAACCACGTAACACGTTTTCGCAAATTAAGATCTCAACAGCCTTGTGATCTAGAAGAGCCCAACTCGAATTAATGGCCTCAACCGCATGGGTCGTTTAAATCCGAGCATTATCTTTCTTAACGACATCCAACTGGCCTTTTCTTACCTGGACACGCCAATTTTTTCACAGGAACCCAAATGTGGCAGACAACTGACTCATTTTCCTAACTGTATGCCAAACAACTTCAATCAAACATGCGCTTTTTGAGTTGAAATTGAATTAACTTTAAGGGATGATTGTAACTATCTCATCTTCCGGAGAGATACTGAATATCGTGTTGTAAGGTTTTTAGTGCGAGTTCATTTTTCACGATTCTCGATCGGAATGTAACCAACCTAAAGCTAAACGGAGATTAGTTTATCATGAAATGAATCATACTTGATTAGATTATAAGAGTGGATTTTAATTAAGGTTAATATGTGAAGAAGGGAAATGATTTAAAGGGCAATTGCTCCAAAGTATAAAAAGAGTAAGGAAATGACAGATTGCTTCAAATACAATAGACACAAGAATGTGCTAAATTGCCTTTTCAATTCAAGTGTGTATTCTCATGCCACGGTTACAAGCCTTTATATACAACTCTCAAAGAATCAATCACGGTTTACTCCTACAATCATGCTTAACAACCCACCACAATATCAAATTTTCTAAATATATAATTTGGGGAAGTCAAAAGTCTAATTTTTTTATCAGCCCAAAAATAATTCTACAATTTTCAATTCAGCCCCACAACTTACTTTTTGTTCTAATTTAGCCTGATTTTGTTTGTTTTTGAACTTCGACACTCCAATTGCGTCCCTATTAAATTTAAGCAAGAAATCACAAGTTTAGTAGCATTCTATTCAAAAATTGACAAAAATTATGTACATTAAACACATAAAATTAGCTTGCTATCATATATATAGCTATAAACATAATTAATATTATTATATGATATGTATATACATTTTGTTTATTTGAATTAATATCTAGAATATATAAAGCATGAGTTTGAAAAACTTTTAAATTGACAAAAATAATCTTTATTATTTATATATGATACTAAATTGTCATTTGAATAATTTTATTTTTATTATTAAATTTTGAATATTGAAAAATACTTTATTATATTTAGGCTTAAGGGTCAAAAGTTCTTTGTAAAAAAATAAAAAAAATTAATTAAGTACTTAAAAATGCACTTAGTTAAGCTCTCAACGACCAAAAAAAAAAATTAGATCCTTCTGATAACAAAAATTGTCATTGACTGATTTGACCATTAGTAGGTGCTTACCTGACCGACGAAATCAATGAGAAATTGGCATGTGACATGCCACATGGACAAGTATTTTGACATGGCATGCCACACAACATACAATAAAAACTAAAATAATGAAAATACTAAAAAGTCTAGTTGAATCTGAACAAATGAACATCTAAATTTATTTGAACTTGAACATCCATTTATCCTAATTCATTCTAGATGTAATTAAAATATTATAAATAATTATAAAATTATTAAAATTTGTAACAAATTATAAAATTATTAAAATTGTAAAACTCTAAACAATTTTTAGAAAATTACAATAAATATAATAATTATCAATAACTATTAAAAATTCTAAAAATTAAATATTATAAAATTTTAAAATAAAATTTAAATATTATATAAAATTATCCAAATCTTGTCCACATGCCCATATATACCCCATTTTGGCTTGTTATAAAATTCTTGAAACGTGTTAAAATGAATACAGAATAAGTTATGTAATTTGATAAGTTTTGTAATTCAAGGAATTTGATATTTACCAAAATATCTCAAAAACAAGAAAAGTTTTTAAAGAAATTCTCATGTTAATTTTTCATATAAATTATGGGTAGAAGAAATACATACAAATTCGATTTCTATTAACAGAATGTTTAACAAATTCAATTGGTGCTTTTATGCTTAATTTGTTTCTCATATCATTAAATTAATATAATATATCATTATATATTTGATTAATCATTAATTTTTTTAATTTTAATACTTATTAACTTGGTATATTTATTCTATCCATGTAATCATTGTACTAACAGGTGTTTTATATTTTGAATATTGTCATATAATTGTATTAATTATCAATGTCTTTTGCTTTAAATTAATATTTTTGGGTTTTGTATCACATTTATTTCAAACTCGGATCATTATGGACTTGGGCTCGAGTTGATCTTGAGCTGAAATCATTTCAAGCTTGGGCTTTTTTTTTTAGGATTGGGATCAAATTTTCTTAGACTTAAGTTTTTTTAAGTTTAAAAATTTTCAGGATTAAATCATTATGGGCTCAAATTTACACAAGGAAACTTTCGAGATTGGACCTGTTTTGGGAACTCTAGTATTGGAATAATTTCAGCATAAGAGGATGGGATACAAGTAGAATTGGTGACTAGTTTGGACAATGATGTCCTTTTGAACCTGCTAAGTTGGCCAGTCAATCTCTGTATTTAGAGTATGAAGGAAAATTGTTAGTTATAAAAATGCATACTATTTACTTTGAAAGAATCGGTACAATGGGGAACGAGTACAAGAAAGTGGAGAACTCTATGAAGGTTCAAAATTCCTTTCAAACTTATCATGTTGCTTTGGAAAAATTGTAATAACTGTTAGCCTGTGATAGTTGAGCTCATGAAGAAAAACATAGTCTCCAAAGTAGAGTGCCTTTTGTGTCAGTGTGGCCCAAAAAAGTTAAAACAGCTTTTTCTACAATGTTAAAGTGGAGGGGAGTGGTTTGGAGGAGCAACCATTATTCGAAGCCGGTTCATAATTTGAAGAAGTCTCAAGGTTAGCTTTAAGCTACGAGAATAACAAATCCAGGTACGTGAAATAACAAACAGGGAAAAGGAATGGACCACTATTGTTTTGGAAAAATCAAGAGTAGGATGAAAATTCTTCTCTACATTCAAAGATGTCCAGTCAATGTTATCCCAGATTAAACTCATCCAAGACAATAATCTCGACTGAGCATGAGGAGGCAATATAGAAAGTTAACGATTTTGTGTTCATTTTACTTATATGTTGATTTGCTATGTGCCAAAAGGAAAACACAGTTTTTTATTTGATTTGCTAAACCATGATTTTAACAACCAAAATGTTTTTATCCATGTAGTAGTTTTTGACCTCTAAATTATGCAAACAGCAATGCTAACCAGAGCTTAAGAAAGCTTGTGGTGGGTGTGAAGAGGAAGGATAAGGCTATCAAAGATTAGTCATTGATGCTTGTTCTAAATTAAATATGGTTTTCTTCTCAAATGGTAGGGAAACAAAAGAGACCAAAACAAGCTTTCATTACCGTAAAGTCATAAAACCACTAATCTACAAAGTGTGACCGGCAATGCTGCCAGCTCAAAATTAGCCATTGTTGTTGTAGATGATAAAGAATATTACGAGACCGGTAACTACATTTGCCACATCTATTGATTCAATGGCCTATGTCAACTAAAAACATGACTAAAAGCTCAATTGTAGCTAAATATCAAGAGAAACTTCAGAAACAACAACTGCGTACACCATGGTGAGCCCGTCTCTTTTTACTCCTTACAACTTTTCTAAAGCTTCGACTATATGCCCATCCATTCTTTGTATAGTAACCCTCTCGAAGGTGGATGTTTGTCTATAGATTATATTTCCTGGCTACCTTGCATGGTAGTTGATAGCTTTAACAGTTTCCAAATTGCTGATGGGTAACTGAACTGATATTATATACATTTATATTCTATAATTTCCTTAAAGAGGTTTACATACCTTCAACCAGATCAGAGAAAAAACTAGAAGAGAAATGGTTGAACTATTTTATTTGTATGGCATGAAAATGATGGAGGAGTTGTGGCCGCCAAACCCGAAGGAGTTTGATAATGCTGCCTTTACATTCAATCTTTCTTTCTTTGGTCCCACAAGCACGTTTGCATCCTGAATTAGATGTTTAGGCAACATAAGATAGTCAATGGAAAATGAAGGGAAAACCAAAAGAAGGAGCTCTATGTGAAAAGGTTAACAAACGAAGGATTAAAGCAAATGAATAAAAAATCAAGAAAATAAAATTACTTAAAAAATTAACATGTCATGAAACGAAAGTTGTTGCAAAAATCAATAATGAAAAAAGAAAAGAGAGAAGGTGCAACAACAACATACCACTCCTTCATCAGGGTTTTCCAGATTGATGTTTGGATGGACCCAACCAGTCCGTATTGCCTATAAAAAATAAACATTATCATGTCCATGCTCAGGTCCCAAGAAAGGAAAAGAGAAAGATAAGAAACATGGTGATTGCAAATGAAAGTATTTTATCTGTACTTGTAACATATATCCAAATATACATGCATTTTTGTAGAACGGTACACCAAAAAACAAAAACAACACAAGCCATTATGTCCATGAAGTCTGTTTTCTAATGTCAATATAAAAGCATAACCAAAGCTCTAAATTGCATACTTGAATTGCTGCAACAGCTTCAACAGCACCAGCAGCTCCCAATAAGTGACCAGTCATTGACTTTGTAGAGTTCACCCTTAACTGGAAATAATGGAGATCTTATCACTAATCACAATGAATAAATATGAAAAGCAGGTTGTATGTAGGTTCAAATATCGGAGAAAAATATGCAAAATTACCTTGGGATTCTTGCCAAAGCAATGTAGGAGAGCCTGGAATTCTTTAATGTCTCCAACTGCTGTAGATGATGCATGAGCATTAATGTAATTTACATCTTCTCTAGCTACACCAGACTGAGCCAACGCCTTTTCTATGCAGAGAATGGCACCAACTCCTTTTTTTAAGATTTCACAATATATACATATATATGTTAGTTTAATAGTTCATATAGTAACATGTGCAACTTCAGAAGAAACATGAAAAAAAAAACTCATTCCATATTTGAGGGGCCCGTCATGACTGGAAATATTCAAAGGAAGAAGTGTAGGTTGTAATCTCAAGATATATATATTCTGCTTAACAAGTGAGGAAAAACAATTTAAAACCCTAATAGCATCTCTAACATCAAGACCTACTATACACTGAAAAGGCCTTTTACCAATGAAATCATTATCTGGCTGAAAAAGCACCAAATTACAAGCAGCAAATTATGAGGAAAAAAAAGTTTCAAGGTGCATATGTAGCACTAAAGAAAGACATGCCTATGTGTTAAAAAATCCAGCCAACTAGTGACCCCTCACGTAGACTACAAGTTGTGGCCTTAGCTTGCCACCACAAATAGCTAAAGCAACTATGTGAATATTTGTCGATCTTGTAATGAATTTGAGAACTATAGATCAAGAAGTTGACCTATTGCTCCTTTTCACTCTATAGTTTCTTACACAGAATTATTCTAACAGAAATGCTATAAAACACTCCTACGAAAACAAAACCTCTAAAATGAAATGCTGCATAGAGACAACGTCAGGGTTAAAGGAGAAAGAATTGCAATAGTAAAGGCGTGGCTCATTACCATCAGGATGTGGTTCAGTCAGGTGATAAGCATCACTATTGAAGCTTCCACCCAAAAATTCTGCATAGATGGTTGCACCTCTCCTCTGCAAAACCACAAACCTAAACTCAATAATTTTCCCTTTTATTAAGGAACTAATATGCATACTTAGCAACTTCACCGTAAACTACTAAGTGCAAACCTATGGCTAAGAACAAGGAATGTAGGGTTGAAGAAACTGTACCTTAGCATGCTCCAATTCTTCTAAAAGTAGAACCCCAGCACCTTCCCCCATGACAAATCCATCACGATTCTGTGAAAAAGTTGGAACAATTATCCAGGTAAATAACACTCGTGAAGCAGATTGAGAAAATTTTGCGCATCTAAACCACCTAAGATTAAAAGTACTTGAGGAATAGCTACTTTGTCAAAATACCATGAAGTAGACGGAGAAATTATGTGCATTTAAACCGCCTAGGATTAGAAAGTACTTGAGGAATAATCACTTTATCAAAGCACCAGGAACAGACGCATAACTAACTCAATGTGAGTTGTGATCTAAAAGTTTACAAGACATGCGAACAACCGAGGCAGAAAAAATAATCAGGTCACTTACTTATTGAAATGATAAAATTAATTATCATTACTTTCCACCAGGTTGCTTCATTAACTCATTCTCAGTTTTACTTCATTTGTTGAAGAACTTGATAAAACCAACAACAAAAGAAAAAAAAATGAAATTCTAGGAGCTCAAGAGTTATTGAAATATTACAATATCCCAAGGGCGTGAAGCTTTGGTAGGGTCGTTGTTCCTCTGAGAGAGTGCTCTGCATGCCACAAATCCTCCCAATCCTGAATAAAAAAAAATCACAAAATCTTGCTTGTACCAACTAAAAAGATAATAAATTATGTCAAATAGAAAAATGAGAGAGACCAATCGGTATAATTGCAGCATCGGAGCCACCACAAAGCATCATATCCTGCGATTTTGTTTCAAATACCTCAGATACAGCGTAACAAAAACAAACCACAATAGATTGGATTTCCTTTTTCCTCAACTTACAGCTTCACCGCTAATGATGTGGTTTGCCGCATTTAATATGCAAAAGTTGCTTGTTGCACATGCAGTGGATATTGAATAGTTAGGACCCATCCAACCCTGAAGAAGAAACCAGATTAAAGCTCAAAGTTCAAATTCCAACATCCATCAACCTCTATCTTAACATAGCAAAAGCAAGATTTAAGCTCACCAAATCCATTGCAAGCATTGCAGAACCCATATTTGTAGTTGCAAATGGTACACAAAAAGGATTCATCTTCTTGTATGAGATCCTCAATGCTTCAATTGCATCATTGAAAACCTTGTCTTTCCACAAACAACCTAAATGAATCAATGGACCTAAAAAGGAAAGTAATTGCAAAAACAATTTGTTTCTTGAAGTTGTTTTCCCTCATGCAAGGTGTTATATACGCTATGACACTTATGATTCCAAAAGATTTTATATTATTAAGGCTGGCTTTAGACGCTAAACTAGTAGTACAAAATTGCACCACTCGCATGTTAAAGTATGCAATATGCAGGTAAATATTGTCGACATATTCTGTTATTTTAAAGCCACAAAACCCAGCAGGTGGTGTTCATGTTTTACTTGGATCAAGTTTAATGCTTAAAAATAGAAGGGTTCATCAGCTCTTCCATCATCTTTAAAATAAAGGAATATGAACAACAAAACTGCAGAATTTACCTTCATGCCACCCATTGCTGAACCAATTAAAACTCCACATTTCGCTTTATCTAACTCATCCATTACATCTTCAGTTACTCCACCATCTTTCAGGGCTTTTTTCCCAGCAATAAGCATATAAAGCATGAATTTGTCCATCCTCTTGGAGAGTTTTGGTGCAACCCAACCATCAGCCGAGACAAATTTTATCTCTCCAGCAATTCTCTGCAGAGAAAACGAGAGTAGTAAGAACAAGAGCTAGTACAAACAAAAGCAACTGAGAGATGCTAAACACAACTTACGGTTGGAAACTGGGCACAGTCAAAAGTCTCAATTTCACTTATTCCACTAGAACCCTCTAGCAACTTGTTGTAGAAGACATCGAGGTCATGTCCAAGTGGAGTTACCACTCCCATCCCTGTCACAACAACTCGTCTTTGGTCCGTAGGAGGTTTCTTTTTTGTCGTGATTTCCCTAGTGGGTTGCGGAGCTACAGCCATGGCTTCTCCTAAGTTTTCAAATAAATTAACTTGCATGAGAAGTGTCCAGCATGATATCTATTCATGAGTGAATTCCACATAAACTTACTAAAATTATTTAAAATTTTTTAAATAAAATAATTAATATTAATATGATGACTTTTTTATATTAAATATTTAAATAAAAATAAAAATAAAAAATCTAAATATTGAACCTAAGTCTAAATAGAATTTATTTATAAATACTACCAATAAAATGAATTATTTATTTGAAAGTATAAAATCAATTGTTGAATAAAATTTTATTTATATTATATATAATCTGTTTGACCAAATTGATGTCAACTTAATTAAAAATTGCTTAAAACCATTTTTAATAAAATAATTAATATTTCTTAAATAATAGTTAATTAATATTAATATGATGGCGTTTTTCTTTACCATTTATATTTAAAATAGTCTACAGAATCTAAATAAGAAACTGCACATTTATCTTCCTACAAACAAATTATTTATCATCACCATAGAACTAACACTAACTTAAATTCAACTTCATTTCTAGCTTTTAACTAATTAGTAACAACAGAATCATAATAATAATAATAATAACTGGTGTATCTCCGGGCCGGATACAGGATCAAATATTGTCAAAATTTTAGACTTAACTCGAAAAATGGGCTTAAAATTTTGCTCAATCCCGAACTAGATAAAAATGTTAAAACCTAGATCCAGTCCACTCAAATTAATTTTTTTATATTATTTTTAAAAATATATATAAAATATTCCCAACAAATTGAAAACATATTAAAAGATATTTATACTTAAATAATTTTAATATTTATACTTAAATAATACTAAAATAGGTATAACTTAACAAACAAATGGTCTGTTATACAATATTCAAATAATAAAAAAATAATAGTAACATAATAATAAAATAATAACAAAACAACAATAATGAAACAATAAGAAAACAGTAAAAAAATAATAAGAAAATAGTAGCAAAACACCAACAAAATAATATACTTTTTTTCCCGACCAAAAAAGTTTTATTCGAGACCCAATTTATTGTTTAAACAGATTTTACTCAAATCCTCTTAGTTTTCAAACAAACTTTCAAGTCGTCGTATCGAATTGAAGAGTTCCCAAAATTTTAAAAATTATATATATATATATATATCTTACTATATTTTATATTCAAAATGTTTTTCATTTCAAAATTTCTTGAATCAAAAGCAAAAAAAGAGAAGGAACATGTGCAACGCAAAAACAAACAAAAAAGAAATACAAAGAGTCAAATTTCGAACAAAAAGAAAAGAAAAGAAAATAAAGTTAATGTGTAAACAAGGCTAAACCTTTTGTGAGAAATAAAACAAATAAAAATGAGAATAAAAGAAGCCAGATTTCAAGAGTCAAGCAAAAACCAACATGCCCTTTCAGATTGTATAAAAGAGAAGGCTGAAAATTACCAGAACAGGCAGCTCCTCCATTGAGTCTTCTTTGCTTGCGATTGGGAAGGATTTTGGGTCCAAAGAAATAAGAAAAGCTTCTATTTTGACCAAAAAGGCTGCAATTTTTGGAGGAATAGTAGTCATTACAGGGCTCAAAAGTTAACCAGGAAGCCATCAAGCCTTGAATGCCGAATCCATAAAACGCTGAAATCATGCTCCCGTCTTGGTTTTTGGTTGAGCCATTGCCTCTGCCGCTGCATTGAGAAAGAAGAGCTCTCCTTCTAGTGCGAGCCCAACGACCGTGTCTCTTAGAAGAAGAAGCAAAGGCTGATGAACGGAGAAATGATGACTGTGACTGGTCTTTCCCGCACGTGACAGACATGCAACCAGCGACCAAACAAGTGCATACCGGACTCACCATTGATGAAGATGCCATCCTCCCCCCAAAACCAAAATCAATCAACAAATATACGAGGTTGTAAAGATTTGGGTTATTGCGTTTTGGATAAATATAATTCTTTTTTTTTTTTTATTTACGTGAGATTGATCAGAATCCAGCCATCCATCAATCAAAAAGACCCCAGAAATGAAAGGGGAGAAGAAGAAGAAGAAATGGTAAATTGCAGTAGGTGATTAGAGCTTTTAAGTGTGAAAGACTGCAAAAATACTTTGGAATGAGACACAAACAAAAACAAAAAGGATGTGAAAAATAGAGTAGGCCGTAAAACAAAGATTTAAGACCAACAATTTTTATTTTTATTTTCTTAATTTATGGACAATAATTATCCTATTTTAATTAGTAAATGACTCTTTTGTCCATCATCTTTCCAATTTAAACTAGCAATTGGACACTTTACTTGGGGTTAGGGTGATGTCTTCGTTTTAAAATTTTGAATTATATTATAAAATTTGTTTATTTTAAAACCATTTTAGCCTTTCACTTTCATTTGGTAATATTTGTATATCGTTTTCGAGGATATTTTATTAGCATTTAGCACAAAGGAATATTCATATTTTACATTCGCCTATTGACTGGTAAATTTACCTCGAACTTATCGAACACAAAAAGGATAAATTTTATTCTAATTCCTCATTCATATTTTCTTTTAAAACTAATTACATGTCTCAAGGGTTTTAAATTTACATCTGCCTACTAATTATCTATTTTATATTTAATTCTTTTGGATCTTAATATATTATCTATCAAATAATTGGTTTATAAATACATTACCATTTTATCTATAAATCAATTATTGAATTTTTATATAAATATAATTTTAATATTAATTTTACTCACCTTGTGAGTATAACCAAATCTAGTTTGTTACGCCAAAAAAAGGAGAAATTAATTCTTGGGCAGTATCTTGCATTATTTACAATCATGTTGCCTTTCCTATTATTATAAAAAATTAGGAATGATAACACGCTAAATTAGCCTTATATACAATTTTTTATTTCATCTTTTAGGTTTATTTTTTTAATTTAGGGAAGTAAATCGTTTTTGGAAAGAGAGTGAGTTGAATGCGCTTTCTGTACAGTTTGCAAGAAAACGTGTCTAACTGATGCGCTTTTTACCAACAGTCATTTTTTTGAACGTTGGCAACGGTAAAATTTTTGAAGGGCCCCATGGTAATTTTCTTTTCCAATAAATACCAGACCATTTTTCATTCTTTTCACTCAAATCCAACTCTCTCAATTCTTTCTAAACTCTCAACTCTCTCAAATTTTTCAAGTTTTGTTCTAAATTTCCCGATACAATTGTTTAAAAAGATTGTAGATTTATTTAATTATTTCGTATATTATTCGTTTCGATTAAGTTTTCACGAATGACAACCTCTCTGATATTTTTTCGACAACAAGCACATTGCTGCCGCTCAAGCGATAATGGTAAGACGAAATTTTAAATTTCATTATTTTCAATTAAGTTAATTTTAAAATATTTAATTTTTTAAAATATTTTAAAACATTTTTTCTTGTCGATATAAATAGGCAGATGATCGTGTTTTGGAGGGGTTCATACATAATTTGTCAAAGGGCTCAATCACCGAAATTCATGGTTACTTGCAAGACGCGAGATTCTTGCCTGCGTCTCGTATGCTCGGGGGCTGTAAACTCAATCCTACACTCATCAGCGTATTGGTGGAAAGATGAAGGCCCGGGACACACACTTCTCATCTTCTATGTGGCAAGTGTACAATCACACTCAAGGACGTAGCTTTACCGATTTATCGGTGGATGGGCCAGTCATCATGGGGTCAATGGTCGTTCCCGGTAAAGAGGGCCTTTGCAAGGCGTGTTGGGGAAAGTGTTGAATAAGTTTTACGGTAGCTGAATAGATATGAAGTGGTTGGAAACCAATTTCAAAAAGCTTCTTACGGATGCACCCAACATCATCAAAGAACAATACACTCAAGTATTCATCTTGAGGTTAATCGGGGGCATTCTAATGTCCGATAAATCTCAAAATTTGGTACACGTAAGGTGCCTATTACACATATTCGACTTCAAAAAAAGTGGACGAATGAGCTGGGGATCAACCGTGTTGCCTACATTGTACCGAGAGTTGTGTCGGGTGATGGAACCAGATAAGATGTCAATCAGTGGTTGCCTGCTTCTATTAAAGTCATGGGTCTGGTGGTGACTACCATTTTTACGTGCTCGAGTGAACAACCCATATATGTTTCCATTGGTGACAAGGTAAAAATCAATTTTTAATAAATATGTAGTTTCTATAGTAAATGTAGTTTATTTGTTTTATGTTTCAATTAACATATCGCTTGTATAGGTGGAACCATGAGCCGAGTTACGTGGGATTACTCGAGCAGCTCAAAGATATCTGACTGTTGTTAGATCAACGCTCGAAAGCACTGCACAAGTTGGATATGCGAGGGCAGAGTGACAAGAACTGACAAGCCTACCATAAGGAGTACATCGACATTTGGGATCGTAGGATGAAATTCTTATCCATATGCGAATCCTTTTTCTCATCAGACACGGCAACCAGTTTGGAGTACAAACCTTGGTTCAGAGTTGCCGGCAAGCTATATCTGCTATCGGTGAATGCGAGGAGTAGGCAACTTTATCAGCAAAGGTAATGAAGAGCGGACCAACAACGTAGGTTCAGAATAGGTGTCGCGTCGGGTTCGTCACTAGCTCCAACCTAAAAAATGCCACTGATGTCTACGCCATATCCCAATCAGTTCACTCCACTTATTCTTGTTCATTTCACTGACCCCGTGTTTTTTCACAAGCACCACACTATGCACCACCACGTCGTTGTTTTATCGTGGTGGCTCATCGGCTCAACCACTTTATCATAAAGTGGAGGACACACAATGGGAGGCTAGGACGACACCACATTCAAGCACGGAGGAAAGCGATGGATATGAAGATGAAGACGATGATAGAGATAAAGATGAGTACGAGGGTGGAGTGAAGATGAAGAAGATGATCACAATCAACAACTAGAGCCAACACTACTAGTTGTGCATAGAAATCCTACGCGCATTCGTCAGCCATCATCCTGTGGCACATATTCAGCCCGATGGTGCCGATGATGTATTTTTATTTACTCATTGCGATGTAAATATAAATGACATCAATAGAAAAATGGATAATTTTTTAATATTTCTATTGCAACTCATATTTATTTTTGCTAAATTCTAATGTAAATTATACGTAAATTTCCATATATAATATTTTACTTGAAGTAGCGCTTAAAGTAGCAATTTTTACCCAACATAAATGTTAGTAGACAGTGGCAAATGCAATTGAAATGCAAGTTAAAAAGAAAGAACAAATTTTGTACACAAAAAGAAAATATTGTAATCAATTTTATATCGCTAGAAAAATTAAATACTAGCAACGTTGAAGCCCCTATGTACCCCCCAATACGGAACATGTTACTTTCATATGATCTGAGTTTCTACAGTACCCACATAACCTCTGTTGGTTGTCCCTCTCTTGAAGATCCATATTGGTGCATATCCGAGTAGAATTCGGGAGACATTTCAGGATGCAACGTAAGTTCATATTCGGGACTAACTCGAACAACGCGTTGGACACTAGCAACCACATACTTTCATCTGGGATGAGTGAGAATTCAGGTCTCCTTACACTGTGCATGTGTTCCAGTCTATACACATCGTTGATATAAGGCATGTAATCAATTCATATATTCGCACATACAACAACTACGTGTACGCATGGGAATCGAAATACCTAGAATCTCCCACAATCGCAAGTCTCTTCTGGTAGGTCGACGTAATATGATGTCCCTAATATGTCCTGGTCGGGCCTAGTGTACTTTATGACTCAAAATTACAAGTTAGGGACATTTTGAGTGATAGCTAAAGTCGACATGTCGTATACATTACCTATGGTGAGTGCGATCCCAAAGGCTACTATGTCGTTCGATAGCGTCCAAGATTCCTGGTCCCCTGTCAGAGATGACACATATGTCGGGATGGGGGAAAATATAACGACACAACTGGCTAAGAAAGAAATCCCAATCATCTACCTTTCTCTCAAAGTTATTGCAAACGATATTGAAAAAATCTTCCAATTACCATCTTGGGCATGTGGGGCGGAGGTTCATATGCCTTGAATCGCAGATCTGGATCTTGAGCATTGTCTGATCCATCATCATCAAAATCGCAAGGTTTTGACTTAGTTAGAACATGCTCTGGTTTAGAAAAAAGTGCTACTTTCGAACCATCTAGACCAGATTGTCGGATTAGATCAGGTATTGACTCCAATCCGACAACTGCATCCACTGCCCCTTCTTCTTTGGTTACATCTTCTTCTGAATATGGCATTTATTATCATCTTCAAGCAAAGGGTTCGATGTAGCCTCGTTAGACTCGATCGTAGGGAGTAAATCATCGGTTCTTCTTTACCCCAAATGCCTAACAAAATCTATATCGTATTACGAATTGACATAGGGTGATGGCCCTCCATATAAGTTCTTTTGCCCTAGGACTTCGATCCACCAAATTTAAAATTGAAAGCATCAATTGAATGTCGTGCCCGAGTGTTGAGGTTAGGGTTACGCTCATACCCCGAATGATAGTGGTCGCCAAAGTTTAAATCGGTGCCAAAAACCTAAGAATGTCTACCTATTGATGTTTTGTGAACACCGTAATAGGAGCTTTGTAATAAACTAGTGAACCCATTACACAACTGTGTAGTAGGACTTTCTACTTCAACTTCAGTTCTAACATTAGCAGCAACAGTGGCTGAAGGTAGACCAGCTTCATTAGCATCGACAAACTCGACATGTAACTCCATTATTGCATTTTTGCTTATGTAGTGCAATGATATAACCCTCTCCAGCTCGAGCTTGCCTTTTACATCAGATAGCTTGTACTTGAAGGATTCAATCAATACCAGATATCTACATTGCAAGCTCGAAAATTTTCACTGGCTCGAATCCCCGACATTCCTCCTAATTCTAGTCTGTAGCTCACACAATTGAATGGTATGGTTAAAAGCCAATTTCATGGACTGGGCTCCTGTAAATACGGCCCTAAATTCTGTATTATAGATTTGATCATCATAGTAAATGATAAATTTCACTCGTCGACTCATTTCAATTTAAAACGAATTGGATATTTAGAACAAAAAAATCTTTCTTATTATAAATTAGCCCAAAGAAATACAGACGACTCCCGCAACTCAACTCTTTGATATTTGATATGATTTTGCTACGTGCTTAAGTTTTGAATATTTTGATACTTTAATAGCAAAATAGAACCGGTGCTCAAAAATGTGTTTTGTAGATCACTAATTGAAATCAGACACGTGCTTCAGATGGCATTTAGTGCATCAAAACGTGTTTCTAATATACTTTTATTTAGGCTTTTTGAAAACGTTGGAGAAAACTTGTCCAACTGGATGAGCTTCCCTGCTGACATGGCAGGAAAGTGCCTAGTTGGACGAGTTTTCTCCAACTTTTTCAAAAAGCCTAAATAAAAATACCTAACCCTAGTAACGTTTTTTGCAAATTTGAAGCATGTATAAGTGATATTCAATGAAAATGCTGGTCTTGCAATGAGTTTTCAAACATTAAATTTTTTCTTTTGCAATATTATCCTTCCCCCGCACCTGTAAAAAGGGCCTCCCCTCTGTACTCCATCATCCCAAAAACATCATCTCTCCCAGCCTTCATCCCTCCACTTTACAATATTTCTCTCTTAATTTTCTTTCTCGTTTCATTGTAAAAAATTACTATCGCTAATATAATTTCTAGTTTGAGGTATTCTTGAGTCGTCGATGATGCGATATCGCTCCATCAACACACACATTTCATATATCTTGCTGAGATTGGAGCATTACCTCTGAAACTTGTCCCGTGGAAGTCGATATTCAGGGTTATTTTTATTTGTACTATCACGAGTGGAAGTCTACGTAGAGGTCTCAATCAATGGCCATTATGCAGTATGGATCAAAGTACAACGGGAAAACCGGTTGATGGTCGTTATACGGTCACGAGCTCAAACTTTTCAAATAGTAGGAAATATTACTTTATAAATACCATATAAAAGTTTGAGGGCAAAATCATAGGGAAAAATTGTGGGGTTTCCTGCTATAATTAGCGTGATTTTTTTCTCTATTTCAACGCAGCCGATATCCTTAACCTTCATTCTTATCCGAAGTCGACATTGCCATTGACGTCGGAGGACTCATAGGCTGACAATAACTGTTGCAGTGCAATAAAGGTGATGCTCCTTTCGGGGTGACAACGATTGTCATTATTAAACAACCCATTAATAACAACAACTGCTGTTGTGTCGACCCAAGTTTGACCTTTACTGTGTTGAAACATCTGTTCTCCACCTGAAAGCCCAATTGTGTTCACATCGATGTCAGCCTTCAGATAAGAATGAAAGGTTAAAGATACCAGCTGACTAGAAATAAAGAAAAAAATACGTTAATTACACCGGAAATCCGTTCATTTTTTCTTATGGTTATTACCTCCATTTTCTGTATGGTATATATAAGGCATCATTTGCGGGTATCTAAAAAGCTTCAACTCGTGACCGTATAATGATTGTCAACTAAACCCTGATTATACTGAACCCATGATCACATCAAGCACTATCACCCCGAAACCTGACTTTCATATGATGAGGTTTTGAGGTAATGGTCCTATCTCAGCATGACATATGAAATGTATGTGTTCTGAGGTGAGTTATTGCATCCCCGACCCTTCAAATCTACCTATAAATTTTTTTAATTTAAACTCTAAAACCCTAAACCTAGAAGAGAGAATTCAAAAGCACATCCAGTTGAATGCACTTTTCTACCACTTGTGCAAAAAGCATGCCCAGTTGGACGCGCTTTGGCACACTCTCTTTAAAATATGCCTATTTCTATTATTAAAAAAATGTGAAATAAAAAATGACATATAAGGCTAATTTAACCATGATAGCAAGAGAAAATTAGTAGGAAATGCCAATCTTTAAAAATATTTAACAAAGTGGGCCATTTTTTTTCAAAATTTAGGGAAATAGTTTTTTTTTGGGAGAAACAGAAAACGTGTCCAACAGGACTCGTTTTTAGTTGAGATTGTTGAAGGCGCGTCCTGCTGCGACTTTAGCTGAAAAAACGTCCTGTTAGATGCATTTTCGTCCAATGGTTACTTTTCCTAATGGTAAAAAAATCCAACTCATAAATTTTTTCAAATGGCTAAAAACGGCTAGTTTATTTGCTATATAAACCCAACTCATTTTCTTTCTTTTGCATTCAAATCATATTCTCTCAATTCTCTCAATTCATATATTCTCTCAATTCTCTCAAGTATTTAGTTCTCAATTTTTCATTAAATTTCTCTCAAATACTAGTTGTTTTAATTTTATGTTTCGTAATTTCTTTAATTTTAATTGATTTTTATAGCGGCAATATCTTTTTTTGTTTGGATGAAAAACACATTTCGACATCCAATTGTTTATTAATATTTTTAATTTTAATTAAGTTAATTATTAAGTTGTTAAAATTATTAATTTTATCATTTTTTTATCTTTATATAATCAAACTGAAGATCGACACATGTCTCATATGCTTAGGGGGACTAAATTGGATCCTGCACTTATCAGCGCTTTGGTAGAAAGTTTGAGACCCGAGACACACATTTCATCTTTTGTGTAGTGAGTGTACAATTACAATTGAGGACGTAGCTTTACAACTCGGTTTACCGGTGGATGGGGCAATTATTACGAGGGCAATGGGCGTTGGAGATTAGAGCGCAATTTTCTAGCAACTATGTAACATCCCAAATTTTTGGTTTAAAGTTCATTAATTACTTCAAGATTGAGCTATTGGTTTAAAGGTGGAGAGAAAATAAGGATCGAGTGTAGTTGGATTAGAGACCCGAGTTTGTTTCCTTTCCCTTACAAAACGACTAAATTTTTTCTATTTTCCTCTCCTATTTTTGTGCCACCCAGCCTAGTTAATGTAAGTATAAATGTAACATTTTCAACCGTTGTTTAGCCTTTTTTTCATCTTTTCTTTTGCTGTATCCATCCAATCCTTTTCCTTCTCTTAAATTCTCTCGTTTTTGCTTCCTTTCTCCTTCACTGTGCTACCCCCAAAAAACTCTATTGTGCTGCTCATTCTCTTCTCAGTGTAAGTGCCATTCTTTCTCTTCTTCCTCTTATTTCCTTTGTTGTGGAATTTAAGCTATTGTTTTGCTGAGATCTCATGTTTTTTTTGTTGTTGTTCAAATCAACCCCTAAACACCTCTTTTAAACTACCCCAAACTAGCCTTAGAGCTGCCGCCGTTGGTGGTATCTGTTCCCCTTAGATCCCCTTTATTGGTTGTCATATCGAGCCATTAATTGATGTTTTATGCTCCATTTCCAGCCTTTTTTCCTTTTTTTTTTTCAAGTCTAAAAACAATCCCTAACCAGCCCTTAAATTCCCTTTTTGGTGCTGAACAAAAATAGCCGCTTATTGTGCCAATTGTGGTGGTATGCCGTCCCTTGAATCATTATTATGGGGCTGCCATTTTTCTTCTCTTTTCTGCCACTCTCCAGCAAGTTTAATTTGTTGTTCCTGTATTCTAATCAACCTTCGGTCTTGCCCTTTATAAGTGTTTCTGATCCCATTCGTTTGGCAACTCGGATTTAGCAAAACGGAAAGCGTAAGTGCGATTGGTGCGAATAACTACATAGAATTGTTTTCGTTAATAGAGGATGCTATGGCTGATTTTTTAGGGCTCGTAATTGGTTTTAAATTACTTATTTTCAATAATATTTTGGTTGTAGAAACTAATTTGAACATCCCGGATCAACAATAAAGTCGGATTCCATTTGTGCCCTCATTTTGCATTAAATCAGTGTAATTTTCCTTGCTGAATTTCTCTGGAAATTGGTGGGTGTAACATTGATTTGGTCGAACCATTTGGAAGGTGTTTAAAGTTTTGTTTAACATTATGTGTAACATTGATTTGGTCGAACCATTTGGAAGGTGTTTAAAGTTTTGTTTAACATTATTTTAATGTGTTAAATATTGTAATTTTTTTAGTCACGTTTAAGGTTTAAGGGTGGAAGCAAGAGCTTTATGGATTAGTATTGTGGACTTGCTATTTTAATGTGTGGGTCTTAACTTTGTTTGATTGAGGACCTGTATAGCATACGACTCATTGAGTTATTGTTTGATTGCATAATAAGTATGTTTGGTTATGATGCCATTGTATCGACTGACTAAATGCTTGCAATCCATATACTAAATATGTTACCATAAGTATGATAAGCTTTCAATTGAATTGATTATGTTACCTTAAGCATGTTAAGAATGCCATTGAATTGATTATGTTACCGTAAGCATGTTAACCATGCCATTGAATTGATTATGGTACCGTAAGCATGTAAGACATGGCATTGTACTGAAACCAAATTGAAAGCATGATTTTGCTTAATGATTGTATGTTATATCACATGTGCATGGGATGAGTTATTATGGTTGATGGAGGAGATCCGTGAAGTAACGACGATAGTTAAAGTCTGTAGTATTGTTTTTAGTGCACTACATCGAGTACCGAGGAGATTGGCAAATTTATCACATTATTGGCAGTTTAATTGTATTTACCTTTATTGGTAGCTTGTTTGCATATTTATTGGTAGTATATCTGCACTATTGTATTGGTGGTTTATCCACATCGAGCTTCAGGTCGCATTGTTTGGTGATTAGCAAACAAGTTCTGGGGAACTCGTGGTGTGTAGCGGATGGATGGGTAAGAATCTTTTTTATTGCATCATGCTAATGACATGTCCTTAGGATTATTGAAATATGTCACGTATCGTACTGTAATGAAAATGATGATTTTTTCCCGTGTGAATGATTGTATGATTATACTGTTATTGACTTACAGTGAGCTATTTTAAGCTCACCCCTAGTCTTAACTTCTCAGGTAATTATCGAGACTAGGATCGAACTCGGCATGTGAACGTAGCATAGACTTCGGACTATTTTACTATTAATAATTTTTAATAAGTATTTATTCAATTTTTGGACTCTAATGTTTAATTCTGAGTTGTGGTTTGTGGTTTTAGATTTGGGTTTATGCATGCATTACTCAACACAATGATTTTATAAGTTAACTAGAAAATACATGTTATTTGACCTAATTAAAATCTGTCACAAATAGAGTATCCCACTGCATTACTAGATAATAAAATTTTGCAAAACAAAACGAGAAATAACGAGTTCTTTTAAGAAAAAAAGTCATCATCACCAATAAAAAATAAGACTTAAGATTAGACGACTTAATAAAAGTATATTTTCCAAACTAACTCAAGTGCAACCACAGTTTTCCAAAGTGATTTGAAATAGGGTTTTTACAGACTGTAGGGTTACTTAGTCATTGCGGTGACTAATGTAGCTTTCACTATCTGGCCATAATGTCTAGGCTGGGTTGGGGAGGTAACAAACTATTAGGCAAAGTGCCGGAAAAGTTTAGTGGTAGTCGAATAAAGAAGAAATGATTAGAATACAATTTCAATTATATCGACAACTCCACGAGTGCCGTTTAAAAAAAATGCCCAAGCACTAATCTTGAGGCTAATCAAGGGTATACTAATGCCCGATAAATCTCGAAATCTAGTACATTTAAGGTGACTACTACAACTAGTCGACTTGAAAGAAGTGGGGCGACTCAGATGGGGATTAGCTTTGTTGGCAGCATTGTACCAAAAGATGTGTTGGGCGATGGAACCACAAAAAAATAAAATTGGTTGTTGCATACTCCTTTAGTCATGGGCATAGTATCAATTACCATTTTTATGTCCTCGAGTAAACACCCCTTATATATTCCCATTAGTAATAAGATAAATTCATTTTATAATATAGTTATCATAATATTTTTTCATTATTATATTTTTGAAATAACATATTATTTGAATAGGTGGAACATAAGGCGAGTCATGTGGTTATAGCAGACAAGCTCGAAGATATTTGCCTATTGTTAGATCAATGATCGAAAGTCGAGGTTAGTTTTTGAAAATATAAATTATATAATATTTACCGAAGGATTTGAAATTTAATATTAGGTACTTAATAAAACTTATAATTTTGTATTATAGTTTGAATGAATGCTATACACTGATCTGAGAATTCAAAAATTCATGCCAACTGAATTTTTGGCAAACTACAATATCTGGCACGCCAAGGTGCCATTGATAGTTTATAACAACCCATTTTTTAGTGGTGCTGGAAACAATGGTTTCGAGGACACAAATTCGACAAGTAAGTTCGTAAATATTATTTACAAAATATTTACGAGTCAAATATGATTTTTAAAAAGGTTTTTGATATGGTAATTTATGTTATTCGAATGATTCATTAAGTTCAAGCGGTAAGACCCTAAAGTCAAGTGGTTTTAGAAAATGAGGATCATAACCTCATTTTTATAAACCGAGATGTAAATATTTTATAAATATTTACAATTTTTATTAAGGTTGTATTAAAGTTTCGTTAAGAAATTTTAATGTTTCGATAGTTCATTAATTAAAAGGACTAAATTGTAAAAGATGTAAAATTTGATCAAGATTAGATTTGAGTGATTAAATGGCTTAATGAGTAATGGTAAAGGGAATTAAATGGTAATTAAACCATTTAAGGAGTTAGTGGAAAAATATGGGTATGGATTTGGTGTTTTATTTAATTATTATCCAAGGTTAAAATGGTAATTTGATAAATTAAATTAAATTAAATAAAAAAAGTTATTATCATCATTTTCATGTGTTCTTCACCGATTTTAAGGAGAAAGGAACCATTTTTAGAGCTTGAGGTTTCGACAACTTCACAAGCTAATTTGGTATTTGATTTTTGGCTCGTTTCTAATAATTTTTATGTTTTTGAGATCGTTGCAACTAGATCCAACTAGCTCGTACCTTTGTTTTTGAAACTGTTAAAGAGTTTGAATGTTTCCATTGATGAAAATTTGTGATTTCAGATGTTAAATGATGAATTTAAATTGCTGGTTGGTATTTAAAAAGTATTTTGTTAAGTGATTTTTGATGAATTTGCCAATTAGGGACTAAATTATTGGAATAGAAATATTTCAAGGACTTGATCTGAAATTATTGCAAAAGTGGGCTGAAATGGATGCTTTTAATATTCAGTTGGCATGAGCTTGCAATAATAATGGTTAATTTGCATGTTTTAGGTTGAGGGACTAAATTGAATAAAAGTAAAATGTTAGAGACAATTTTGTAAATGCAAAAATGACTTAATTGCATAAAATAAATTTTTTTACTATCTTAAGTAATAAATTGAATGAAATTATTAATTTAGATCAAGATCGAGTTGAAAATCGAGGAGAATGAAGAAATTACCAAATAGCCCCTGTACTTCGACATTTCTGTAATTTAGTCAGGTAAGTTCGTATGAACTATAACCACTTAAATGTTGATTACATTTAATGTTTAGTGTGTTGTTCTAATGTAAATGAATCAATATATATATATATGTTATGTATTATTATGCAATTTATCATATAAAGAAACGATGGAAATCCAACGACGTTTTGACGACTATCGAGCCCCGTTTGAACATTAGAAATATATATGATACAAATGACATGTCATTAGGGTTTTCATGTTTCAGGTGCTAGTCCTGAATGTTCTATCGATGGCTTAGGTCTGGCATTTGTTGTAGATACTCATCAGCTTGTGTGAGCAGACCTAGGTTACCATGTTAAAGATGCTAGTCCTGAATGTCCTATCGATGGCTAAGTTCAGACATTTGTTACGGATACTCATCAACTTGTGTGAACGGCATTATATAGCTACATTCCGACCGTCAACTTGTGTGAGCAGACCCATTTAGGGCTCGAGTGAGCAATGATGAAAAGGAATGGTTTCGACCATATGTTTAGCACACTTTGTGTGAGATTTCCCTTGTATCCGATATTATTCTAAGTAGTTCAATGGGCATGAAAAGGGAAGGAAAGGTATGCACTCAAATGACTTATATCATGAAAACTATGGAAATGAATGAAAAGATAATGTTAAATTAAAGTATGTCTATGTTCATGAAATTGATGATTTCAAGTAAGGTTATTCATGATCAATGACTTATCTTATCTTAATTCAAGTGAATTATGAATTGATGTACTAACATGTAATGTTGATAATGCTTAGGCTTGTGCCAAACTATTGGTTGGATTATATTATGTTTACTTTTAAAATTATGCATTGGAATGGTAAGTGTCCAAATGAAAATATACTTATGTTGATGAAAAGGTGGTAATGATCAAAGTATGTAATTTCTTATTAAATGGTTTATCTTGAAGTTGGGTCCAAAATAGCTATGTTTAAATGCACTAGCTTGTGGCCATGGTTGATGTTATGCTTATGTCTTGTGTGTTATGCATATGAAACGAGTGAGGAAATGTAATGAAATGGTAAGTTCATAGTTGAAATGTAATATGATGAAGAGGGAATGATGAGTTGAATGATGTACTTATATGTGATAAATTTATATATGCTATGGATGAATATACCTAATTCATGAACAAATATACTAATTAGTGAATTAATGTTGTTATTTAAGCTAAAGTAAGTAAATGCAATGGAAAGTAAGTAAATGGAAGGGTTCAAACTCTTATAAAATCCTATTATGCTAGGAATAAAAATATATGTGATATTGATGAACTTACTCATTTATGAGTTGATGGTTTTAAAGTTTGATAAAATTTGTGAAGTTGGTATAGGTTTATAATTACCCCAAAAAGTTTATTATTAAAAAAGAAATGTTATGTTTAAAGTTTATACGAGCTTACTAAGCATTCATTGCTTACGTAGTTATTTTTTCTTTACTTTACAGATTATCGGAAGCTCGACTGGTTTGGAAGCTCGTTGAAGATCTATCACACTATCCAACGATTATATCGGTAGTTTATGATGTCTTGATCAAGGTTATAATGGCATGTATAGGTGGACTTGTGGTTTATGTTAGTTAATGAGTTTGGCATGAATATGTCATTTTGATTAATGTAATCTTGGTAATTTTGATGCCTTTTTGATGTGTGTTATTTTAACAATGTGTAAATACATGTTTGAATGGCCAAAATGGTAGGTGATGAATTGACCTCAACATGGTCAAGTTATGGTATGCTTTGGAAAGGTTTTGAATAAATGTACATGATTAAAATATTGTTTGTATATATGTTGGTTGTTGGAACCATTTGGAAATGGCTAGATTTGTGTCATTTAGATGGTTTTTGATGAATGTGAGAAATGATCCAAATTACAAGGTTATTTTGACATGGCATGAATCTAATATGGTATGGTTGATATGTGCCAATTGTGATATGTTTTGGTATGGAAACAAGTTAGTTGATAAATGGTTAAATATGCACATGTTTAGGTATGTTTGATGTATGTGCTTGAGGTGTCTATATGGCATATTGGTTGTATGGATTATTAGCCTATTGTATGGACCTTTTTATGTAGGTTTTGAACATGTTTAGAATCCTTGTCATGTGTGCAAGAGTACTTAGGCTTATGCCTGAGAAGGGTGAAAGAAATGACTTGGTTCTAGCCATTTTCTTGTCCACACAGCCTAAGACACAGGCCAATTTTCTAGCCATTTTTTAGGCAGATTTTTCTGGCACAGGTGCAGTTGGGCTAAAATTGGTATGCGTTGAGTGTTGACTCGGTCTTCTTGGAATTGCCACGACATACAAGTTGGAAAACTGTCTAACATTTTACCCCGGGAAACCTTCACTCCTTTATTTCTTACCCCACATCCCGCACCTTTCCACATGTAAATAAAAGCAACAAATAATAATATTTAAGCACCATCCAAGCTTCTTATGCAATGTTCTAAAAAAGCTAAAATAATATCCTAAAATGAAACAAAGTTTACTTAAGTATAGACAATTGACCTAGTCTAAAGGTATGAATTTTAACTATTTTCAGGAGTTATCAAAACCAGAACACTAAACGCAAGAAGAATATTCGAAATATTCACTCGAGGGAAGGAGCTTCACACGCCAATAGAGGTCCAAATTTGTACCTAAATTAGCCCATTTTCCAACAGCCCAAACCAATTATTTAATATTTATTTTAATAATTGCAAACAACCCCTTAACTTTCCAAAATTCCCATTCAAACCCTCCCCTATTTAAGTTTACTATTTTTAGCACATAGCTAAAAATAACAAAACAAATAATCCTCTCTTCCACCTTTCAAGTGGCCGGCCATATGAAGAGTAAAAGGGGGGATTTTAAATGTTATTTTTAGTAGCTTAAAGCTCCCCCCTTTAGTATAAATAGACCCGTTCACCCATTCATTTTCATCATTGAATCGACTTTCATTCTCTCCCACTCTGACGTTCTCTTATTCTCTCTTAAAGAGATTTTGTTTCCTTTTCTTTTTCACGAGAAGTAAGCTTCTTGAGTGTCGGTAATTGAAGCAATAAGCTTCCTTCAAGATAGGTTGTGACGTCCCAAGGAGGAAAAGGAGTAGAAGCCGTGCACACCACCGCGACATCCTCCATGAAACAACTTTGTTTCCTTTTACTCTTTAAAAATTCTTGGTGTGTTCTTGTTGATTGAAAATATGATTACTTTGTATTCTTGTGTTTTCTTATCAATTACCATGTTTTAATCTTGTTATTCTAGAATTATTATGAAACTTTTGTTTATGTTCAATGAAGTCTAGAAAAATTATTTTGTGCATTTGGTTATATCCACTTAGTTAGGTAAAATCATGTTTTCTTATTAATTCTACATGAGTTTAATAAGTAATTGAGTTAGTTAATTTATATGGGAAGATGGTTGCTAATTGACAAAATACTTGACTTGTGTATATATTTAATTCATTAAAGGATTAATTGATTAAATTTAGTGATTATGCCGAGAGATACCTATTGCCTTACATAACCTCAAGAATGCATGATTAAATTGTTTCAGTATAGACTTAATTTTGTTACTTCACATTGTCTTTAGAGTTGCATTTGACATAGGGATATGCGATGGGCTACAAGACTAAACGTAGTGACTTCGAGAGAAGACTACTAGTGATTAAATTGTTCCATATTAGACTTATATTGTTACCTTTTTCATTCTGTAGTAACGATGCCAGGGAGGGTAAGTTAAAATTATGGTTAGTGACTCACCAATTAGGCCACGAATTATTTCGTAATAATTTTTATCTAGATTAAATTGAACATAGGCTAAAGTGGATTACTGACTCTGGTGTTACTTACTATTTAAACTCATTTGTTGAAGTATTTATTATTCTTTTGAAAAAAAAATGCACACATATAGAATAGAATCATTTAGATTATATTAATTGCATAAAACCTTTGATTAATTATTTTCCTTATCAAATTGTTAAATTTATTTTTCACAAATTTTGTCTCAATTTTCAGTCCTTGAGGAGACAATACTCATTTCCTTATCACTTTATTACTTGTTACGATTGTGTACACTTGCGCATATTTCATGATTAATTTTATAGATTTACACATTGCGACACGCGAACTACTTCGAGTTTGGGCTCAAACCAATTAAACTGAAACACAGAATTAGAAAAAGTTTTCCTTTTGGGGTGAAAACAAAATTTCTCTCTTTTATAATAGAAACTGATAAAATTGTTATTCTGAAAAATATATTTATAAGTTAAGAATAGATTCTCTCTATTTTTCAGCAGAATAACCATCTCTCAAAAGTTTTCTTAATAGTTCTACCTATGCCATCTATTTTAGGAAGATAAGATAGAACCCTTGTAGAGTTGTAAAAGTTTATTTTAAATAGAAAAAATATCCTACTTAGAGTAGGAGAGGAGTGAAAGACTCACCCATATATTTCTACTAGGGTTGTCACCCCTTTCATGTGATCCAACCCGATTTAATTTTGGGCCTCTCTCACATCGAGTCTAAGTACGTACTTCCTATGCCTTTTTGACCTAGTACTCTGTCATGTAATCCAACCTGATTCAGTTTTTCTATTTCCCCAAAAAAACTTTAATATTTACATATTAAATAATTTTCTCATCTCAATTTTACTCCAATAAAATTTTGATGATTTTACCCCCAATAAAATCTCGAGAAAATTCGTTCAATATGTCATAGCTCAACATGTTCACTATGATCGAATGATTTATTTTCATTTTTGGGCTTCAAAGTAGTCCAAAAACATAAACTCATTCTTCCATCACTTTTTAAGTAATCCTATATAGGATTTGCATATTTCCATTTTCATTTTCATTTCTATTTTTGAAACCTACATTCATTTCCAAATGATTTTATTTCTCCATTTTGGAGAAAACCATAATCATTCCTGAAAGTTCATTTTCTATTTATTACATTCATTTTTATTCAAACACGCAATTGATTTCCAGTTTCAACGAGCTAGCGGAGGAACCGATTGAACATATGTAGTTAAGGCTCAAATGATTTATAATTAAGTTTCGGCTTTGATCTATTAATTATAAACTCAGTTAGTCATGAATTCCAAAATAGTATCATGACTGAGCTCTCCCCAAAAACATATCATTACGAAAGCAACTACTCAGTGCTCGTCCAATGACCTTTTCGTAAGTGTGTTACCCTTATAGGATTCCTTGATATCTTTGAGATAATATTCGTTCTCCCAATATGATCCTATTTTATATCATGGTAACCATTACATCTTTATTCATAAAAATTCAATAACTATCAAATAATGATCAAGTCATTCATCACAAAGACAGACAACCCATGAGCATGTTTACTTTTCATCAGCCATGTAATTCCAATAAGAGGATATCATTTACCCATGTTTTAGGCTATGAATTTTACTATTACGAATGACACTACATACTGCAAAAGTCATACACCCAACACACCAGCTTTCGGCTCCTTATCTACTTACATTAAAGTGTACGAGTCATGCATACATAGTTCGCCATCCACTCAGGATTTAGGTATGTCACACTATGAACATCACGAGTAAATAAATCCATAAACGGATTTAGGATCTATTATGCTTAGGTCAAGTTTGATGTATTGTCTGTCCAGTCAGTCACATCTATGTCTCTATCTTCTAGGAGTCATTCGCTCCAATGCCCAAAACAAGACATCTCCCTAGTTGGACTTGATAAACAACATGTTAGTCTTTCAATCGGTTTGCTCATTTCCGATTAGACTAAAGATACGTTTAGGTTCGTCTACCAATACAAGCTGTCTTTGTGTACTATGGTCCGACCATGTAATACCGCTTAGCATTACTTTAAACAATAGACAACCAATGAGCAATATTTGCTTCTATTTTTCTTTGCGTGAAAAAACCATTTGAGGACAATTATACAAAGTATATTAATGTAACCAATCTCTTCGAAAAATTACAAGTGCATATTGATGAAAATACTACACTTAAGGTACCAAATCCAACACTAGAACACTTGAATTATTGTCGAGATAACTCGACAATCCGTAACAAATGTTGGATTTCGGTACAATCAGTGAATAATCAGTACATCAACATCTTATCTCATATAAAACTCGTACAGTGTGCGAAATAACCCTATTGACATGTCAATTGTATCTTATCCTATAGTTTATTCGGGCACGATTTACAAATCAATATCATTTATTACAATTCATTCCATTCCTCACATTTTATACCGTTCCAACCACAAGTCAACATATAATCACATATCATCAATTTAATCCAATAGGCATCAGAACAGCAAAACAATATATTTACATACCTTTTAACAATATAACATCACCATGTATATATATCATAAACTTGTATAACAAATTTTACATTCATTCATTTATTAATGCATATCAATTAGTATCTACCACAAATCTCACCCTTTTCGATGTAGTCCTTTTATGTCATAAGTCATTAAAATTACATTTGTATATATATAATTAATAAATATAGCCACACAATTCAAGCATAATAAGAAAATACAAAAATTTCCATAAGAAATTATTTGGAAAACGACAACCACAAAGTGTCAAGGACTAATATGCAATTTCTCTTATTTCTAGATTAACTTTTGAATGATTTAATTCTAAATATATAATAATTCATTACAATTTATCAATTTCAAAATCTTATAACATCTTGGTATATGCATATAATAACTTAGTTTCATTTTACATAATTTCCCAAAATTCTATATTTTATTCAATTTAGTCGCTAAAACTGAAATAGCTATATCTTTCAAATTCAAGCTTCGTTTTACAATCTGGTTTCAATTTCATCCATGTATATCCCTCGAAATTCAATAATTACAGAAATTTCTTACCAATTTTCAAATATTTTCGCTCTAGTCCCTACAACCAAAATTAACAATTTCTACTTTACAAATTAACCATTTTTCATATTTAAGCATCAAATCTAACCAAACAATACCAATTTCATCAACCATTCATCAGTGGTAACATTTAGAAATTTTAACAGTTTCAAAAACTAACACCTGGGTTAGCTAAACTGAGTTACAACGATTTCAAAAACATAAAATTTATAAAAAAAAAGAGCTAAAATAACATACACATGCAAAGCTTGGAAGCTTGGATGAATGGTTAAAGTTTAAACATGGCTTCCTTAATTCTTTTGACACCCATGATTAAAGAAGAAAGAAAATAAAATGGGTGTCCACTTTTGTTTGCTTTAATTTTAACATATAACTAAATTTTTAATTATAATTTTACCATATTTTAACTTAAACATAGCACCAACCATCCAACTCATTTAATTTTGGCTAAATTGCCACTTAAATCCCTATAGATTCATTAGTTAAACCTTTTATAAGCTAAAATTCAACAGTGATCAACTTTTCAATTATTACGGTTTAGTCCTTAAACCTTAATTAATCACTAATTAGTCAAATTATCTATCCAAAATTTAGTTCTTGTAACAACCTAATTTTCAGCATATCGAAAATGATAGTTCTAGAACTTCGTTTTCTGATGATCGAGTCAATAAATATTATTTATTAATATTTACAAGGTTATTACAGATATTATACTATATTTTGGTTTAATAATTTTAGTTACGTGAAAACATAGTCAAGGTACTAGTGTATTGGTTCAAAAATCAATGATTTTGAAATTAAGCTCGTAAATATTTTTAAATATTTACAGAGTTATTATATAGGTTAATTGAATTTTGGTCCGAAAATTTTAATGATTAGATGGTTAATTAGAGTATAAGGATTAAATTGTAAAAATCATAAAAGTTCATTACTATTAATTTTAATAGCTAAACTACTTAATTTAGTAAATGGTTACGGTGTAATATGGAAATAAAGCCATATACTATTATAGTGGAACAGTAGATGCACATTTTGTTATGTTAAAGTCATAATAATAGTTAAAACGGAAACATGGTCATCTTCATTCCCAATTTTTTTTTGTCTTCACTGAATACTCAAACAAAATTAAAAAAAGAAGTAATTGTTTTCAATTGAAGCTTTCGACCCTCTTGCATGTAAGTCCTCTTAAGTTCATTTTTGATAAATTTCATGTTTTGATATCATTGTAGCTTAATATAGTTAACCTAAGAATTATTTCGTAAAACTATTAAAGGTTTTAAAAGTTTTCATTGATGATTTTAAGCTTTTTAATGTTACATGGTGTATTTTGAAGCTTAGAAATGAAATAGGACTATTTTGTAAAGTGAATTTTGTTAATTTTGAGTTTAGGGACTAAAATGTAAATATTTTGAAATTGGCATAAAATTTTGTAATTATTGAATTTAGAGGATTGTATAGGGATAAAATTGAAATTGAAATGAAAACGAGGCTTAAATGTGAAAATTATGATGGTTTCAGCTTTAGGAACTAATTTGAATAAAATGAAAAACTTTAGGAAAAATTGTGTGAAATGAAGTTAAGTTGTCATATGCCTTGAATAGGATGTTACAAGGTAATTGGCACTAAAATTGACAATGAATTATTATATATCAATATTTAAACCAATCGGAAGTTAGTCGAGAAATAAGAGAAATTGTAGATTAGTCCCTGACACTTGTAGTTGTCATTTTCTAGGTAAGTTCCTATGAAACTTACTTTATTTTTTGATTATTCTTGAATTGTGGTTGTATTTATTAATTATATATATGCAAATGTAATTTTAATGAATTATGACATAAAAAGGACAACATCGATAAATGTGAGATTTGTGGTAGATCTTGATAGATATGCATTGATGAATGAATGTAAAATTTATTATACGAGTGTATGGTATATATATGGTGATGTTAAATTGTTAAAATATATGTATATTGTTTCACATCAAGTGGACTAAATTGATAATGCAACTATATTTTGAATTGTGGTTGGTATAGTATAAAATGTGATGAATGAAATGAATTGTAATAAATTATATTGATATGTAAATCGTGCCCGGACGAACGATAGGATAAGAAACAAATTGGCATGCCAATAGGGTTATTTGCACATTGTATGGGTTTTATATGAGATGAGATGTTGACATATGATATAGAAATTCAATGATTGTACCGAAATCTAGTATTTGTAGCGAATTACCGAGTTATATCCATAGTGATTTAGGTGTGTTTCTGGGGGAGGATGTATAGCTTATGGGCTTGGCACTCAATTCCCAGGCGTGTTTTTGGAGGGATGTTTAGCCTATAGGATTTGCCTTCAGTGCCCATGCGTGTTCTTGGATGGTAAAGCTCGTTTGAGCAATCAGGCGTGTTTTGGGTGGTTACTCGCATACCTTGTTTATTATAGCTCATTAGGCTAAATAGTTAAGTTTAAAAGGAATCTATTTATCAATATTGTACATTGTAATTGGTAATGGTAAATGAAATATAAAAGTTGTTCATGTTATAAATGTTGTTTTTGCTCAATGGTTTCAATGGAATGATATTGAATTGAATTGAATTGTATAAATTGGAAATGGTATATGATTAAAATGATGATATGTTTTTTTTTTGAAATTGAGATGTTATTTGATGATTGAATGATTTAAATGAGGCATATAAATATTTGACTGCACTAATTAAACAATATTGAATTAAGTGGAATGGTACTTTATAAAGTGAATTGCTTTGAGACTGCATTTGACAATCTCACCTTATTGTTGTTAAATATGGAAAGAGAAAAGCCATATAGTAGCTAAATTCTTATAATAATTGTGTAACAGCCCACCCGATGTAGACCGTATTGATATACTATTTGGTGTATAGTCGATTAAGACAAGGGTAGAAAAAGGGATAGATTGGTGATTTGTCTGTTAAATGTTTGGGTGGCGTATTGTGTGGATTCAACAGTACGCCCAAATGAGAAACGCCTTATTAGAATTTTTCCATTTGGCTGACTCTAAGGTTTAACGGACTCCTTTGTCAGATGATCCACCAACCCCAGATACTTTTGGCAAACTTATTAGTTTGTGGATCGATGACTTGCTTTTTGTATTTTAGCGTGAAAATGATGGCTCGGTGAATATCGTCAAAGTTTAGTTGAGATCTAGTTGGAATTGAACTAGAGTACTATAGATGATAGCCTAATGTGTTTAGGTAGCATAATAACTTGTTAGTTGGCTTGTTTTAGTGTGCAAGCGACATTTCACAACTTACTAAATTGATTAGTGGTACTAGTTGTGTTTGGTAAAAAGGGTTGTCTATAAAAGTCATGATGATGGATAGGAAAATTAGTTTCTTTTTCTTTCCTTACTAGAATGTTGTGACCAAGCTCTTAAGTTCTCTTTTCTTCGTTAGAGAAGACGAGGAAGGTTTCCAATAGCTAGTCAAGACTCTATTGTCAAGTACCAGCTTATTGGTAATTTCTGGAAAACCCGTAAGTTTTTATCAAGAGGGATTTATGTTTTCGCATTAGTGCATGTATATATAATTTTTGAACTAGTTTGAAATGTAGGAAACTTCATGATTATTTATTGCATGCAACCGATTCATGCATACATGTTCAATTTAGTAGATAAATGATCTAATGGTTATAATTGTTTCTTATTTAACTTAAGAAGCTAGTTAAGGTCCGAGCAATCGAGGCAAATGACCAATAGAGTAGATTCTGTTTGTTTGCTGGTGAGTTCCTTCTTACTTCCTTTGAGTTATGAAACTTCTATGATATGTGGATTGTGTATGGTAAGTTGTCTCTACTATAAATGGGTCGATGTGCTATGTATGGTCGTGTGTGTAATAAATCAATGATTTATGCATTAGTATGACCATTGTCAATATAAAAATACCCTCTTTGTTGCACGATCCCAGTACTAGACAATTTGTGATATGTAAAATTATGGAAAAGAGATCTATTTATGATGCCTCCAGTAGGGCAGCTATATTACAAATTGAATCGGTAGATCATGGCTCGACCTTGTAAGAGAACACATGTTCAACTTAACAAGGATATTATAAGAAGTTATGGTGGAATATGAACATGAAAATGAAAATGGTTGATATGTGATTCTGATTTCTGAAACATGGGTCTAAGACTGGCATAAGGATAGGTCATTGGTAAACATGCATGATTGTGAAAGATATGTATAAGTTGGCAGAATGTGTCAGCCTGGGTACTGTATATGTTATATTCAAATTGGCGTATTATGTCTGTATTCAGAGTCTCACGAAAAAGTCTATATTCTTTTCCTATGAGTATTGATGCTTGTTGATTATCAGTATTCTTGTAAATTATTTGTGTCTATTTTGGAGCTCACTAAGTTCAAATTGAACTTACACTATTACTTTTCCTAAATGGACGTTTTGATAGTAGAAGAAGAATTAGTTGAAGGGGACAATGCCAGAGCTGCGTTTGTGAGTGAGCCACTTGTTTATTTTTGTATCATGCATAGCTATTTGGCGAATGGAATATATATACGTTTTCTATTTGACTTATGTAATTAACTTTATTATTGTACTGTTTCGTTTCTGTTTTAAACAGAAATACCTCTTTACTCTAAAAGTATACACCTAACTTCCTTGATTTGTTGTTTATGAACTTATCATTTATATGTATACGACATAGCTAGGAAATGGATGGACAATAGATTCTTTTATAATTCCTAATGATTTTCTTTGAAAATGCGTTATAAAATGAAAGAAAAATAATAGTTCTTAACAAAAAAAAGAAATATTCAAAATCATTTTTCTAAGAATTTAAGTTAAGTCGAAAGGTTTGTATTTGCGGGTAACGCCCTAGTCCGTTGACAGTTTTTCTGGCTGAATGTTTTACTCCATGTTTTCTTGATGGACTAAGGGTTGTCACAAGTTTTGGTATCAGATCCTAGGTTTTGTCGACCCTCGGAAATCGAAGGCTAAGTCACGTCTCGCCATGCATGATATATCTCTGGCTTAGTCCCTGTAGTTTTGATCAACTTAAGTTGTGTTGTAGCTGAAGATAATGTCTAAAAATTTAAGAGAAGCAACCGGTGAAAAAGTTGAGAGTCATATACCTCCGCTGCAAGGACATGGTTCTACCACTGATCCAGGCGTAGTTGGAAATGCCTTCCGTGATGTTTTTGTCACAATGATGGGTTAATGGCTTGACTAGTTCATGGGAACAACCTAATTACCTCAACCACCATAACATCCTTAGCCTGTAGTGGTACAACCAGTACCTTCTGCACCTACGGTACCAACTACAACCCAATTTAAAGGAGACCCCGTGAGGGAGATACATAAACAGAACACTAAAAGGTTTCTAGGGGTTAAGGGTGATGACCCCGTAACAATAGAACAATGGTTATCTTGTGTATGTAAAGTAATTGAAGAGCTGAAATGTACACTGACATATAGCCTCTCATGCACTATTTCTTTGCTGAAAGGGGAGGCGTATCAATAGTGGGAAACGTTGTTAAGTGTAACCCCAAAAAAGCAAATAGATTGGGAGTTCTTAGTAAGAATAGAGAAAAGTATGTTAATCATATGTATGTTGAGTAATTGAAGAAAGAGTTTCTATATCTTAGATAGGGACGAATGTTAGTAATGGAATACGAACGAGAATTTGTCAAATTTAGTTGTTATGTGAGAGACATGTTCCAAACTGAAAAAGCCTTGTGCGAGAAGTTTCAGTGAGACTTAAGGGACGAAATTTGCGCCAAGGTGGAATAGGGTCGAATCTGGTGATGTCACATTGTAACACCCCTTACCCGTATTCTACGCTAGAATAAGGTACGAGACATTACCAGAATAAATACACTTATAAACATCCTAAACCAAGTTATAAAATTTCATTCAAATTAAAAACTTTCAAATTATTATCTTCGAGTTTCTAATTAAGGTTTACGAGGCCCAATACATACCCATTCATATGCTCAATATATCCGTTAAACCAATCCAATATTGAAGAATCCACTTTAAGTCAGAATCAATATTAATCACAATCATAAATCTTTTCATGTTATTTTCATATACTAACTGAACTTCGAATATCAATTTACGAATATGTAATTCACTAACACATTTTGGTATACACAATGTTTAATTGATGAAATCATTTAATTGAGCTAAATTTCATATTCACTCCAAATTTTCTTCTATATCAATAAATGCTTTCACTTGCCATTTACCTAACCAATTTCTCGAACCAAGCTATCACACAATAATAATACATCACCTGTGCTTCATGAATTCAATGTTCGAATCTTATCACCATCAAATCCATGTCATTTGAATACTTAAAGTTTATTCAAGCATATATTATTACGTTTCATATACCAAGCATATGTCAAAATTACGAAAATGCAATCAATTCATTTGTCATTTATTTGACTAGAAAATTAATCTCAAAATTCATAACATTCCGTTACTTAAGATATGCCATAAAACACTCCTTTAACATAAACTAGCACCATGGTCGAATTTTCAGTATGCTATTTATTCCCCTTTTTTCGAATCACATAGCAAAATATTACAAATATGTATATATTTGAATACTATAATTATGCATCAACTTAAAAACATGAGTTAATTTATGAGCCACTCATGACATCATTTAATGCCAAATATACCACACGCATATGCTATGAAACTTTATTTTCTCTCATGAGCTTACCATGACCAGTAATGCACCAATATAAGCATCGCTCCTATTTCAACATTTATCGATTACAATCAGACATTTAACCAATTATACACAATTCATTCATATACTTTATTGTCCTCCTCCTCCTCTCCATCCCACATCCTTTATGTATATAACATGCTTAAATAGCCTTATACATAATTTCACTATTCACTTATATTTAAATTCAAAGCTGTCTGGTCGAGTTACAGTCACTAAATTATTTTTATCCGGAGGTACAGAGCTCCAAATTAAGTTCTGTTAATTTTCCCCAAAACTATACTCATATATCTTCCTACCATAAAATTTTTAGAATTTTTGGCTTAGCCAATTAGTACAGTTTATTCTTTAAAGTCACCCCTTTTTCACTACTCAACATCTTTGGCCTCTCTTCACTAAAAATGAATTATCTCATTGTACAGAATTCAGATAATATTTATGTTTATTTCCTTTGAAAATAGACTCATTAAGAATTCTAAAAATATAGATTATAACTCATAATTATTTTTTTAAAATTTTTAATTATTTTCCAAATTCAGAATAGGGGATTCCGAAATCAATCCAACCCTGCCTCACTGAAATTCAAATATCTCAAAATATATAACTCTTTTGCTTGCTCTATTTCTTTTATGTAAAAATATACTCATTAATATTTCATTTCATATCTTATTTGCTCTCTAATTCAATTTTCACCATTTTTGGTGATTTTTCAAAGTCACACTATTGTTACTGTCCAAAACTGTTTTGTTGCTAATTTTACTTTTTCATAATTTCACTTTTTCACTTTCAATCATTATTCAATTCAATTCCACACATATATTCATCATTCAATCAAACTTAATCGTTACATGATCTCATGTATTTTCACTTAGGCAATTTCCCGATGAACACTTCAGAATAATAACAGATACACGGTGGATTCAGCACACAGCAACCACCCTTGGTAATCAATGATATCCGGTGCGATCAGCACATAGAAACCACCTTATAATTAATGATACCGGTTCACATAGTAGCCTGCACATAGTACTACACATGTGACCATCACTATCTGATAGACGTGGTAGCCTGCACATAGTACTACACACGTGATCGAAGCTATCCGGTACGCATAGTAGCCTGCACATAGTACTACACTTGCGACCTATCATTCTGGTACACGTAGTAGCCTGCACATAGTACTAGACACGTGACCATCACTTTCACTTTCACATAGTGGCCTACACACAGTCCATGCCACACATGTGATCATTTCTGTCACTTCATTCGTATCTCTTTTTATTCCGAATGTTAAATCGAGAAATTTATCACTTTTTCTCATTTTTTTCCTTTTTCACTAATCAAAGTCAATTCCTTGGCTTATAATAACACATTTAACTTATTTAACACTCACATTATTCAATCCAGTCCAAAAATCACATTTTGGCAAAATTACATTTTTGCCCCTAAAGTTTCACAAAATTATGATTTTTCCCCTAGGATCAGAAATTAAACTTTATTCCTTTTTCTTATGTTTTATGACATGCTGAGCATTTTTCCCTTTTATGGAAACATCAAATTCTCACTCTAACACTTATGAACATTAGGTATTTTAACCGATTATGTCAATTTACTCGTTTTCACTTAAAATCGGCTAGCAAAAGTTATTTAACATAATTTTAAGCTTCATATTCTACCATAAAAACATCAAAATAAAAACATTTCACCTATGGGTATTTTTCCAAATATGAACCCTAGGTTAAATTATTGCTAGAATAAGCTAAATCAAGTTACCGGGACTCTAAAAACGTAAAGAACATTAAAAACGGGGCTTGAAATCACTTACTATGGAGCTTGGAAGCTTGAAAACCATAAATATGGCTTCCCCCTTGCTGATTTCGTTCACCACGGAGAAGATGGACAAATTTTTGGCTATTTTGGCCTTCTTAATTCTTTTAATTACTAAATGACCAAAATGCCCCCAACTTAAAAATTTCCTATTTCACTTATCTCTTGTCCATTTTTGTCCAACAAGTTAACCAATGGTCTAATTACCATTTAAGGACCTCCAATTTAAAATTTCATAACAATTGGACACTTCTAACTTGTAGAACTCAAATTTTGCACTTTTTACAATTTAGTCTTTTTGGCTAAATTGAGTGCCCAAACGTCGAAATTTTTGAACGAAATTTCCACGAAATCATTTCGTGAAATTGTAGACCATAAAAATATAATAAAAAATAAAATTTTCCTCGTCGGATTTGTGGTCCCGAAACCACTGTTCCGACTTGGCCTAAAATCGGACTGTTACATGTTGACTTACCAAAGGTTATTACGGGTAAATTTTCCTTTTTGGGAAATAGTATTCATCCATTAATATACCCTAGGTCAACCCATTAGTACAAAGATCGTTGAAGGTAAGAGTCTGGAAGTTGTTTCTTCTGAGACAAATGTATTGGTAACTAACCCTTTTGGTCAAAGTACAGTGGTTAGCAGAGAAATTAAAAACTGCTCTTTCGTTTTTGGTGAACACATCATTTTGGTGGACTTATTGGTGCTAAGTTTTCATGAATTTGATGTTATTCTTGGGTTGAATTGGTTAACCAGACATAACGCCGTGATAGACTGTTGAGCAAAAGGTGTACGACTATTAACTACAGATGATAGAGAAGTGTTACTACCAGGTGAACAGAACTTTATGATAGATAGAATAATTTTGGCAGTATCTGCTAGAAGGTTAATAGTGAAGGGCACAGACGCTTACTTGGTGTATATTATAGATTCGACTGAGTCTATGAAGGACATCAACCAAGTTTCGATTGTGGAAGAGTTTTTTTGTTGTATTTCCGGAAGAACTTCCAGGCATGCCTGTAACACCCCTACCCCGTACCCGTCGCCGAATTTGGGGTTAAGAGGCATTACTAATCAAACATAACTCAAAAAGACATCCAGTATAGTTTAATAATTTTCAAAAAATTATTATTAAATATAATAAGCAAAGTCTAATATTAAAATAAGTATAATATATAAATTCTACTTTGATAATTTTAAACTGAACATAAGATTTGAATCCAGTTAAACTATAAGAAAATAAGCCATATTCGTATGGCTATTAATTACATATACTGTACATCAAGTACGACTTTCAAAATATTATTCAATCTATACATGCCATAAGTTAAAAATTTAAAACATTTAATACCGAGACTGTAGATAGAGTGATGATCTTGCTGACGATCCCCGAGCCTGAAACTTGCTCTTAAGTCTATAAAACAGAGAGACATAAACAAACAAAGTAAGTTTTTATAGCTTAGTAAGTCTATAGCATAACTAAAATACTTGTAAAAGAATCATATAATTCCTTAAGTAAAATTGTTAAGATCACAAATATCCAATATAATTACTGTCCAAACACTAATATCTTAAGTCATTTTGTTGATATCTAAAAGAATTTATATTTAACTAATACATAAAAGGAACATTTGTATATACATTATATGCATATAACCGAGTTATTAACATTCTCACTAATTTCATATTTTGATTACTAGTGTACTTATCACTTGCACTTCTTGAATGCATATATATATTATTCAAATACATATGCCAAAAGCAAATAATTATACTTATCAACCACATGTACCGAATGTGCATATATATATACTTATAATTCACATATGCCAAATGCATACATATATATATATCCAACAATTTCATGATAACCAATATATATATACTTACCAAACACAAAGATTCGAGCTTTTATATGCTCATCAAAAACATAGAAACAGATGTTCATATATTTATCCAATACAAATAACCAAATCATATACATATATACCCAATGTATATAATCACTTAATTAAAACAGATTCACCAGCACTTAGCCTGCTAGGCTTAAAGCCTGATTTAGATCACCGGCACTTAGCCTGCTAGGCTTATAGCCTGATTCAGTTCACCGGCACTTAGCCTGCCCTGAATTGATTCATTGGCAATATACATGCTAGGCATTGAGCCTGAATACGCAATTCACATCAGATATAATTCATTTTCGAACTATATTTGTATACAAAGTCCATGCATAAAGATTTAAATTAAAATTCATAACTTATATCATTGATACATATGGTTATATAATGTTCAATCACCATATATCTTTATACTATAGATTCAACTACTACCATCATAATATTTAACTTCTATTATACTTAAATAATATACATTTCACATTCAAACATATTAAAATAATCTAAGTGACAATTTCATACTTTTGATTCAATGCAAATCTTAAACATATATATACAGATACATTCAACCATATATATCAATATATAATTCCATACCTAATTTCAATACAAGAAATTATACCGTATATATATATATATATATACATATTCAAATTTATCATGTACTTATGTAAATTCATACTTAATTTCATAACAAGAATTTATATACATGTATAATGCATAATCAAACCTTACACATTTAAATAATAACATATCTAAATTCAATACAAAAAAAACATATGCATGTATATTTACATGCTTAATCGAATTTATTATATATTTTTAAAACATACATATTACAAATCAAATCCAAAAGTTTACCATGTATATACTTATAAATTCATTCGCCCTTTCAGTATATATTTATGTTATCCAAAATTTTGATTAAATCAATAATTTATACATGAATATACATACATGAACTTGAATCTTGTATATACATATAAAACTCTCATACTTCAATCATGATCAAGAACATTTATAAATATATATGCTTATATACCTTTCATACTTTAACTGTTTGCAAAAATTTATATAAGTATAAACTTATATGTTCAAACATTAGAAATACATGTATATATATATATATATATAAATATATATATAAATCATTCATACTTTAAATATATTAAATAGATATACTTTAAATTATAGTTCTGTAAAAATACAAGACATATACATATACATATACATGTATATATATTAATTTAATAACATTTAATAGCTAATAGATTTACCTCGAACGGTGAAAAGTCAAAACCTGACTATTAATCGACAACTTTAGCTTTTTCCCGATCCAACTCTGATTTCTTCGGTTCTTGATCAAAATATATTCAAAATCAGCTAGTTTAAATATAATTACATTCAATTTAGTCCAAACGCAAATAAATGGGTAAATTACTATTTGCATAAAACATAAAATACACAAAATTCCCCACATTATACAAGGGCCGAATATCCCTAACGCTCACACAAGTCCACACATTTTATTTATTTCATATTTTAGTCCCTCAAAAATTTAATCTCACAATTTAGCCCTAATTACTCAATTTCACCAAAAACTCAAAGACAAAACATGTTAATCTTCCACATATCTTCCATATTTCATCATCAACTATTACAAAGCTCAAGCATTCATCAATGACATATCACAAAATCAACATAAAATTCAAAAATTAAAGCATGGGTCTTGTAGTACACAAAGCAAAGATCACAAAAACGTAAAAATTATCAAAAACCGAAACAAAATCATACCTTAATCAAGTTTGTTTTGTGTCGAAACCTAGCTTGGTTTTTCTTTCTTTTCTTTTGTTAATATTCGGCCATGGAAGAAGATGATAGCTAGTTTAAATTTCATGTATTTTTAATTACATATAATGTAATAATAAGCTATTTACCTTACTAAACTTATTTACTAAATAATACATATTTAAACATTAAGGTTAGTCTTGTCCATAACCATCCACTATCTATATAGTGGGTTTATTGCACTTTTAAGCCTCCTAATTAATAAGACATCACAAAATAGATGCTTTTAAATTAGATCCCTAAGTTTTCATTTTATACGATTAAGCCCCTTTTTATCAAATTGAGCACTCAAACGATCAAAATTTCATACGAAATTTTCACACACTGAAATTCACATACAGTAAATACTAAAAATAATTTTAAAATATTTTTCTGACTCGAATTTGTGGTCCCAAAACCAATTTGTCTGATTAGGGTCAAAATCGAGCTGTTACAATACCACTAGACAGAGAGGTAGAGTTTTCGATTGAGGTAGCGCCGGTACTGTACCCATATCTTATGCCCCATACAGATGGCACTATTAGGGTTGAAGGAACTAAAGAATTGGCTACAAGATCTTCTGGACAAAGGATCTATACGACCAAGTGTTTCACCTTGGGGCACGCAATTCTTGCTCGTAAAGAAGAAGGATGAGAGTCTCTGCTTATGCATTGATTACTATCAACCGAACAAGGTGGCTATGAAGAACAAGTACCTGCTACCTCGAATAGAAGACTTGTTTGACCGATTAAGTGGAGCTACAATTTTCTCCAATATCAACATGTGGTCTGGCTATTACCAAGTAAAAATTAAAGGTGATGATGTTCCAAAAACCGTGTTTCGCTCACGCTATGGACATTACGAGTTCTTAGTGATGCCATTTGGATTAACAAATGCACCAATAGTATTCATGGATATGATGAATAAGGTCTTTTAGCCTTACTTGGACCATTTTGTTGTAGTATTTATTAATGATATTTTAGTCTACTCTAAAAGTGTGGTAGATCATGAAGAATACTTGAAAATTGTGCTTAGAACTCTGTGAGAGAAAAAGTTGTATGCTAAAGTCAGTAAGTACGAATTTTGGCTGAGAGAAGTTCATTTTTAGGTCACGTCACCTCTCTAGAAGGCATCAAAGTAGACCTTGATAAAATCAAATTTGTGCTCGATTTGAATCTGTCACGAAACGCCACTAAGGTACATAGTTTCCTGGGTTACTACAAGCAATTTGTAAAAGGGATCTCCATGTTGGTGACTCCTCTCACACGATTGTTAAGAAAGAAAGAAAAATTCAAGTAGACAAAGGCATGACAAACTGAAAGCAATTCTAACAGAGGCCACAATTTTAGCTCAACTGGAGTCTGGCGTAGAGTACACTGAGTTTACTAACACATCTCTAAATGGGCTAGGATGTGTACCCATGCAAAGAGGGAATATTATGGTGTATGGATCTAGCTAGCTCAAGCCGTACGAGAAGAACTATCCTACTCATGACTTAGAACTAATAGTTCTGATGCTAGCACATAAAATTTAGAGACACTATCTATATGGGGAGAAATTTTACACCAATGATGTTGGATGGAGCTACTAAAAGACTATGTCTTGACAATCGAATACATCTGAACGTAGTGGTCAATTCTTTAAGAAGAAAAACTGTGGCAGCTTTGGCATCTCTTCGAGCGAATGTTTGCCTAGAAGACGATATATCACTTTTTGCAGAATTGATTGTTCAACATATATTTCTTTCTCAGATTCTGGAAGAACAGTTAAATGATGCAAAATGTGATGAGTACAAGAGGCGGATAGTGGCTAGCGAAGCAACAAACTTCAGCTTACGAAAAGATGGTGAACTTTGATTTATAAGAAGAATGTGTATACTAACAAGAAACAATTTGGGGCAAGAATTGTTAAAGAAGGCTCACCAAGGGCTCTTTTCACTTCATCAAGGAAGCATTGAGATGTATCGTGATTTAAAAAGTTTGTATTGGTGGCCTGGAACAAAGAAGGAGATGTTAGAGTATGTCTCGAATTGTATCCTGTTAGGGAAGTTGTATCCTTTAGAATTTCCTGAGTGGAATTGGGACAAGATCATCATGGATTTTGTTTCGGGTTTTCCTCTCAGTCTTACTAAAAGGAAAACTATTTGTATGATTATAGATAGACTTACTATGTTAACCTATTTCCTGCATTTACGTACAAACTATTCATCGGAAAAATTGGCTGAACTCTACATATTTGAAATTGTACGCCTCCACAGTATACCAACATCCATAGTGTCAAACCGAGATCCAAGGTTCACGTCGAGATTTTGCAAACAACTGTAAGAATCCTTAGAAACTATGTTACGGTTTAGTTCTACTTTCCACCCTTAAGCAGATGGGTAATAAGAAAGAGTAATTCAAGTTCTTGAAGACATGCTTAGAATATGTGTAATAGATTTTGGATTGAACCAGAAAAAATCCTTTCCTTTGGCAGAGCTTGCATACAACAAAAGTCATCATGCCAGCCAGCTTGGGAATGTTGCCTTTCGAAGTATTGTATGAAAGAAGGTGTAGGTTGCCCACCTATTGGCTGGAACTCAGTGAGAGAGATAATTGGTACTAATTTAGTATAAGAAATGGAAGAGAAAGTTTCAATCATTCGAACCCATTTAAAGGTTGCTCAAGATCGACAGAAGGCTTATGACGCTTTCGAACGTACTAACGTCTAGAGCGTAAATCTTGTAACCAAATATATTCGTTAGGTAGTTTCTACAAGTAAACGAGTCAAGTTGTACTATAGATTTATACAACAAAGTATTGGAGTACTTTGAGGATCATACTTCTATGTTAACAGGTCTAATTAGTAATTTAATTAAACTATATTACGATGAATCCTAAGGTGACAGGAAATCATATTTTATAAAAATAATTAAAAGGCATAAAAAAAGGGAAAACAATTTAATGATTTTATCAATTTCTAAGGACAGAAGACAAATTTGCTTCGATGTTCATAACTAACTCTTATTGCGAGTTCTATCCAATCAACTAGTCACTAACCTAGCAGGATCTCTCGATCTTCTGTTAAACTAATGAGTCGGTAAGAACTATTTATTTCTCGATCTCACAGTCCAGACTGGACTAGGGTAAAGTGTTCACAGATAGACAATACCAATTTTGGGTTCATTCCCACCTGTCCCAACTAGTTGATCCTCTAAGAAACCCTACATAGAAGTTAATCATTTCCACGTCCACTCATAATCTCCCGTTAATGGATTAGTTCCCCATGGAACTAATAAACATAATAAATTTGATTAAAACAATAAACATAAAGAATAGGTCAATAAAAGAGTTTAAGAAGAACCCTAATATATTGAAATAGCACGAACGATAATCCATGAAGAGTTTATTATTCCACAAATCGGATTCTGCAAAGGACGAAATAAAAACTAAAGTAGAATTATAATATGAAAAGAAACCTAAGTACAAAATAAACTAAAAACAATTGAAAATAAAACTACTTAAAAGTCATCTACTAAAAATTGAATAGAAATTGTTTATACAGTGTTTAGAGTTGTCTATTTATAGGCTTAGGGTTGGCCATCGTCCATTGACCTAATTCGGGTCAATTTTTTTCATTAAAGTTTGTAGTGCTAACCAAAACACCCTTGGTTCATTAATTCATCTAGTCATGTCAGTGTCACGACACCCTCCGGCCTGTGTCGCGACACTGATAGCAGTTTACAAGCTAAGCCTTGATTATAACGCTGTGTCATGACACCTTCAGTCTATGTCGCAACACTGAAGGCAGTTTGCTCCTTTTAAGTGCTTTGTTCACTATGTTGCGACATCGACACTCCGTGTTGCAACATCGCGACCAGTCTAGTGTTCCGATGCCTTCGAATGATGTCCTGCACACTTACTAAATATGTTAGCCTACCTTTAGGCGTACTTTGGCCCCTAAGTTCATATAATTAGCTCAATTTACACTTTTTACATCTATGAACGAAAAATGAAAACTAAACAAAAGCATAGCTAATTGCTTTTATACGTGCTCCTTAAGTAAGAAAAATAGTTTAAACAGCTACAACGAATTGTGGCAGATCAACTTACGCTGATAGAAAAAGGAGGGATATTACATTTGAAGTAGGAGACAAGGTATTTTTTAAAGTTTCTCGTTGGAAAAAGGTTATAATATTTGGACTAAAAGGAAAGTTAAGCCCACGTTTCATAGGATCGTACGAAGTTGTGGAGCGAATTTGTAACGCCCTAGAATTTTTATTTTTGTTCTTGTGAAGGTGTGACACAACTGTGTATCTGCTTCAGTGGTTAAGTGTTCTAGGTGTGTGAGAGGTCCCAAGTTCAAGCCAGGACTTGGCAAATTTTGGTATTTTTATGAATAAACCCTATCTTTGGTCAGTAGGCTTTTGAGTAAAAGTTGGAAAATAATTAACAGAATGGGCATGTTGGATTGGTGGATAAGTGGAGTGTTGGTGTGAAGGAGGTCCTGTGTTCAATTCTCTGTGATGACGTAGAGACAGTATTTTTGCTCCAATTTCGGCTAAGAGTTGTGTTTGGGCAAAATTCTGAGTAGTTGTGTTTTAATGGGGTAATAGGGAGTCATTTTAGGAGATAATGGGGGAGAGGTTATCAAGAAATAATTTGATTATCTTTTCTTACAGAAAAAAGTAGAGTTTCGGTTTTCTCTCCAATTACCCAAACTTTTTCTGACATTTTCTTCTTCTTTTTCCCTCATTTGCTGATTCTTTCCCCTAATTGCTGTCGAAATTTCCATTATTTTTCCCCATTCTGTTTCTTTCTTTATTTTCTAATTTATTTGGTTGTTCATCGTTGGTTGCTTCTGTTCAATAAGTAACGGTTTTGTCTATTGTTAATCGTTCTTGGTTAATCTCTGAAAGGGGGATTCTTTTTCGGTGTTTAGGAGTTAATCAATGAGCTGGTGGTTTTGAATCAACGCTGTGACTATGCAAAGTCATGGTTACTCAAGCGAGGTAAGAGTTTTGTTAGGTTTTTAGTCGAGTTCCTTCCAAAATTGGTCGATTAAAAACTAATTAAGTGATCAATTTGGAGATTTGTTGGTCGATTTTTAGGTTTTGGAGGCTTAGGAGTGCTTAGGCATCAGAAACGATACCAGGTGTGTACCCAAAACGCAGAAAATGGGATTTGGCAAAAACCAAAAATTTCTTGCTATCGAGAAATAAGAGAACTAAGAGAAAATGATGCGAAAAATTGTAGACAAAGGAAATAAGGGTGTTATAATCTTGGAAATCAACATTTTGCACTAAAATAGTTTTGGACAGTAGCAGTAGTCTAACTTTGAAAAATAATATAAAATAGTGGAAATTGAGTTAGAGGTTGAATAAAATATTAAATTAAATCTTGTTGAGTCTAATTTTTCATGGAATAAACAGTGTAAGCAATGAAGTTGTAAATTATGAGATATAACAAATTTTGTGAGACAAGGTCAGAATGGCTTCAGGTTCCCCTATTCTGATTTTGGAAGATCATCAAAAATTGTAAAAAAATAAATAGGGGCTTAAATTTATATGTTTAAATCCTTAACGAGTTTATTTTCAAGAGAAACAAATAGAAACATAATCTGAATTTCGTACTAAGAGATAAATAATTTTTAGTAAGGAAAGGTTGAAGCTATAAAACAGCAGAATCAGGATAGATTTGAAGATTTTACTGTACTTATTTTATAAACTATAAAATCTAAAAATTTTATGGTAGAAAGGTATTTGAGTCTAGTTTTTAAAAAATTAAGCGGATCTTAATTTGGAATTCTATAGCTCAAGATATAAATAATTTAGGGACAATGACTCAAGTAGACAACTTTGAATTAACATATAAATAAATATTGAAAACATATATGAATATTTAGCTAGCATGGGTTACATTAAAAATGGATCACACGGCCAATGCCAATTTGGACCGAGTGAGCCACATGGGCACACACGGGCTTATGGGCCCATTTTTATCGGAATGTTTCTAAGGTTGCACGGGTCCCCCAAGTCGACTGTAAACCTACTGTAAGGTCGGTAAGCGCTACTTAAACCCCTAAATATGTGAAATTGACTGAATGATATCGGTACTGAGCATGTTAATATCTGAACTGAATATATGTATTGAAATTTCATAAGAGCATATCATTCATTATATGTTGCATTGCATTGGGTTGGGGGTTGTTATTCGGAGGAAGTGTACTGAAAGGCTTTAAGCCTAATTTACTGGCAACTCAGCTGCAAACTGCTGTTTTGTGCCACATTCGGTACTACTTGGAGCGTAGGGATGGGTGGGTTGATTATATCCCCACATGGAGTGTAGGGTTGGACGGAGATGGTGTGTAGAGGCTGGATGGGTAGGATTTTGCTACTACATAACTATTACTGCTACTGATACTATGATAGGCTAAGGCCCTACTGCATTTTTGACACTGTACTGAGATGGGCTAAGGTCCAAACTGTCACTGATACTGAAAAAGGCTTAGGCCCAGACTGTTCAACTGTGCATTGTGAATACTAATTGTTTGTTTGTTTCTGCGGGATTACACACTGAGTTTATGTAAACTCACCCTTTTTGTTTAATGTGCACAGGTAATCCCTAGACTTAGACGGATTGGTGCAATAGGGGACTTAGCGGTGACCACAGAAATTTTTGGACTTCACGATTTTCAATTTATGTTTTATGATTTAATTATTATTTATTATTTGGGTTGTAATTTAAGGACCCTCTGGGACTTTAGTTTTAAATTTAAGGACCCTGTTGGTCATAGGAAATTCGGTTTTCAAAAAGTTAAAGTAGTTTCTAAACGCATGATCATTTAGACTATTTTATTAAAGCTTCCACAATGAGGGATGTTTCAAAACAAATGTTTTAAATGACTAAGGTGACTTCCTAAGTTCTAAAAAAGGTTTACTAAAGATAATAACATGGAATGTTTTCATCGTAACAACGAGGTTTCAAAAACACTATCGTGTGACATTACCAGATACGACCATAATGTCTAGGCTAGGTTTGGGGTGTTACAGAATTGGTCTATTGGCGTATAGATTGGCAATACCTCCAGAACTGTTGAAGATTTATAATGTTTTTCACGCATCCATGCTGAGGAGATATCGATCAAATCCAGGCCATGTGGTGTAAGTAGAAACACTGGAGGTGGAACCCAACTTATCTTACGAATAAGTGATTGTTCGTATTTAGGAAAGAGAAGTGAAAGATTTGAGAAATAAAAGAATTCCACAGGTAAAAGAATTGTGAGAGGACCACAATACAGAACATGTTAGTTGGATCCCTCTAGAGCTCACACTATCCAGCTTCAGACTCGGTATATTTTTGAATCATTGTTGCACCGGTTATGTGGCATGTGTCTAGGTTTTAATGTGAATATGTGTCCATATATAATTCTTATTTTGATGGTGAAATGATCCATATATAATTCTTATTTTGACTGTGCATATGATATTTATATAGGCTATTTTGGGATCATGTGTTTTTGAGTTTAGTGATGATGTTTTAAGGTTGATGAATTGATTATTATGTAATGTTGATATGAAAAGTTTATAAGGTTTTTCTAGATGATATGAATGATATGTTTGTATTCGGTTTGGGAATGTTTAAAATGTTGAATCAAGAAAGAGTTCGAGATTAGGTAATACTTGGATGTAATGTTGGGGCTTATGTGTGTTAAAGGTAGTTGTAAGTTTTGAGGACTTTATGCTATTGGGAATTGAATGAATGTTTGGTGATGTTATAACTTTTTTGTGATGGGACCAAGGTGGCATATTGGTTAGGCACTTTTAGGATATTATTTGACATGTTTTGGCATAGTTTTGGAGTGTTTTGAACAAGATTTCAAGTTTTCAAGTTGTATTTTAAAGTACCTTAATGGTTAGTTTTTTAAGTACTAATGGTATGTTTTTGTGTTACATTGTTAACCACATAGCCATGTCTCAAGCATGAGTTGATGACACGTTCGTGTGCCACTACTATTTTTAGGAAGCCCTTAGATAACACAGTATTAGTTTGTTACACGGCTTAGCCACACAGCCGTGTGACTTTTGATGTAATTTTTTCAATTTGATTTGCATAGTCACAGTGAGTTACACAGCCTGGGTACACAGTCGTGTGACCCCTATTTTGCATGATTACTTTTATCTTTTTAAAATGATTCAATTTGATCCTCATTTGTTTTCGGGTCAACTTAAGAGCTTTCGTAAGCTCGAATTAGACTCAAATTTAATTGTATATCATAATATTTAAATGATTATGACATGATTGATTATTTGAAGGATTTATTTATAATTTAATTTATCTATAATTTTGGAAATGTTACAAATTAGTCCGAGTTAAATTCTAGTTAAGAGTATACATAAGTTCGTTTAAGGCCCAAAAAAAGTTATACTTAATGATTATGCAATTATTTGACTATCATTGTGTGAATCATGTTTTATTTGAATGTTATTTCTATATTTATGAAGTAATTTCATGTTTATTTGAAAAAAAACAAAGTAAATTGAATGTATTTTGTTCTGGCATTGATTGTAGCACTCCGTAGCTCGGGTCTGACGACTAGATCGGGTGAGGGGTGTTGCAATTTTGATAATACTCTGGAATGTCATATTTTTATGTATTAATTAAATATTTATTTTGAGTATGATCCTACTAATTTGAGCTATTTATGACTTTTTATCTTGTAGGCACTAAATTGAAGGCAAAAGGAAATTTAGGGGTAAAAAGTGTGAATTTAAAGATAAAATGGACCAGCATACGAAATAGGAAAGAAGTGGTGCCGAAAATGCAAAGTGTGAAAGACTTGGGGCAAAAATGCAAACAAGAGATTTTATAAACACAAGACTCTATTTAAATTTTAATTATATTAGGATTATTGTTAAGATTATTATTTAGATTTAATTTTAGCTTTTATCTTTATTTATCTTTTAGAATTTAGATAGAAATAAACTAGGTTTTCTGAGTACTATAAATAGGGGATGAAGTGACACAAATTTCACTCATCTTTTCTGTAAAAGCTCCCTCTCCTAAAAAGCTTTAGTTTTTTGTTCCTTTTATTTATTCAATAAAATTTCATTTTTCCCGAAAAGTATGAGCCACTAAACTCATCTAGCCAAAGGTTGTCGAGATTCCTCAAAAAAGGTTCACTAGGCTTAGAATCCGCACTTACCTTCTCAACGAGTATTCATCGTTTCTCCGCATTACGGGATCTTTTCATCTTGTGCAAAGGCAGTCGCTTTGTATGTTTTAGGAAGGTTGCTAAGTCGGTTAGTTTGCTTACTGCGTCAATGGTTGTTGAGCCCAAGAGACAAAATGACGTGGCTTTTGTCATTGAGAAGTGATGATCTAGTGTAAGACGGTCCCACAAAAGTGAAAGTTGGCTAGAGTCAAGTTCCTCTAAATCGTAAGTAAAAAACCTAACTGGAGCTAGTGGTCGTAGGCGTCCTCTTCCACTATAATTGGTTTATTATGTTCGAGAAGGATCACCTAAAAGCCTAGAATTGAACCCAAGGAGGATTAAGATAACTGGATGCTGGGATCTCTCCATCAAAGACTCTTTTCTCAACTCTGTTTATTTTTACAATTTCAATTTCAATTTACACAATCTCAATTCATCCAAACTTTTAATTCTATTTTTTTTCCAGGTACGTCGTTTTTCATGGGCACGACTCTGCCTGAGATCTTGAGGAACAGGAATTTGTGCAAATCTAATCCTTGAGGATTTGACCCTACTTCCTTTATACTATTCTTTTCATTATTTTATAGGGATAAGTTATTTTTTGTGCTTCCAACGACACACCAAATTCACCTATATAACAACTTCGTAAACATTTACTATAAATATTTACTGGTTAAGTGGTTTTGGAAAATGAGGTTCTAATACCTCATTTTCCAAAACCACTGACTTTAGGGTCAAACCACTTGTACTTCAACTAACTATCCGATCACTAAAATTTTCGGACCAAAATTCAATAACACAATAATAAACTAGTAAATATAAAATAATAATATTTACTGACTCGATCATTGAATAACGAGGTTCCAAAACTACCATTTCCAATACCGTTAAAATTGGGCGATTACTACTCTCTCCCCTTAGAAAATTTCATCCCTGAAATTTCTTGCTTGCAAATAAGTCTGGTTGCTATGATCTCATGGATTCTTCGGTTTTCCACATAACTTTCTTTATACCACATTGGTGCCATAAACTGCCCATTAACAATACTCATTTATTGTGTAGTTCTTTTACTTCTCGTACCAATATCTTTACTGGTTCTTCTAAATATGATAAGTCAAGATGTAATTCAATTTCATACGGTTATATGAATCTTAGTCCAAGCTTTCCTTTATTTTTAGATCGATATATGATTTTTGACGATCTAAAACAACTTTCAAATAATTTCGAATAATGCGAACTTTCTCTTTTATTTCTCTTATCAAGTCAGTCCCGACTAGCTTTCTTTCACTCAATCCAGACTAGTGTAATGGATTTCTCTAATTAAATTTTTGAGTGATTTAATCGAAATGTAATGTGTGGATTTAGTGAGTTTGTCAACAATAACCCAAATTGTGTCTTTCTTTTTCCGTGTTAGCGATAAACCTAATACGAAGTCCATAGTGACATGATCCCATTTCTACTCAAGAATCATCATAGGTTGTAACAAACGTAACGGAACTCGATTTGCTAACGTAACAGACTTCTTGTCACAAATTCTGAAATCTCTCTTCTTATACTTTACTACCAATACAATTGTTTTATAAAATTGTACACTCTAATATTGCCTTGATAACACAAATAATTACTCTTGTGAGCTTCACATAAGTTATCTCATTTCAATTCTGAATCTTTTGGCATACTCAAACAGTTAAGAAGACGTAGATTTATGTTACCATCAACACCGAACTCGAAAGTACAAGTCTTCATTTAGCTAGAAAACTTCAAATTGTCTTTCTAAAACTCTTGAATTCTCTTTAGTTCCCAAGTCTTCTGAGAATAGAATCATCATAACTCCTAGTCAAACAAGTATTCACAATAAGCTCTGTCAACCATTTCCTGACCTAATAAAGTAGCAGTTTTGAGTAATAGTTTCATTAATGGTAATGCGATCACCACGAAGCCTCAATTAACCGTTTGTACTGCTTACCCATTCTCAAAAATTATGCTCTTCTATACATTCTTCGAAGGTTTCCAAATCACATATGTTGACCATTTGTTTGGATTTACACAAATAGCTTTAGCCGACATTTCATGTTTCAAGGATATTACCTCTGGAAGTTAGATTTCACACCTAATAATTTTTGTTGCATACTATACTCTTCGTGTAAAGTCTGTAACACCATTATCAAATACTGAGCATGTTTAGTTTCATTCTTTGAGTAAATCAAAATGTCGTTAGTGCAGGCAAAAAATATCCATCTTTTTACAATAATTTCATTCAATTTTCTGAAATAATCTTGAATCTCAAAGTTTCATCTTTTTATACTCAATCAAACGAACTCTCGATTTCATAATTCTTGAAACTACATCTTCAATTCTCTCAATGTTATCAGTGTTTTTCCACACGGTGAAATAGATATTGAAGCAGTTTCAATATTAATTCAATTACAAATTTAACTTTTCTTTTCGGCGACAACTTTGACAAATCTTCTAAGAACACATTAAAAAATACATTAAACGTCGAAATTTTTTTATCTTCAATCTTTATATTTTGTGTCTAAAAGGCAAGACCTTCATTGGTCATTATTTGAGTAGATAACACTACCATTATATTGGTGGAACATTCAGATCTGTGAACACTAACATTAATCTATTCACTCTTCTGATGTTAGTAAAATTATTTTTAGTTTACAGCTTCTACCATTTTGTAACAATTCAACCAATCTATATCATGGATAAGATCAAATTTTAAGGAAATGTATCGATATTAACATCAGGAACAAAAAACTTATCATGAGCTCAAATAACACAGGCTCTGATAGCAACCTGAGCTCAGATTTGATAGTCGTATCTTTCATCTCCACTTTACTATCCCTCACGCTACCATTATATTCCCGACTGTTAGCTTTTCTAAGGAATGGTCATAGATTTCATACATTGCTTCTCATTTCAGTTCGTCTAGTTCAGACAATCTCATTTCTAATGTTCCAAAGAACCACCTAAATACAAGTCTCATTATTTAGTCAACACTCACTTCAATAAGTTTTCTACTATCAATACAAACTGACTTATCCATTCTATGAACACTACCAACACTAGCTACTGATGTAGTCGGGGATCTTAATTTACTCGATTTTGGCTTATCTTTTTCAAAAATCTTGATGAAGAAGTGAAATGACTATATCTTTTGATTTATTAAATGGAGGATTTGAAAACGATCTAATCGTACTCTATTTACCAGAATTACAGAGTCTCAATGGGGATCTGTCCACTTTTGTTTGTTTTAATTATAACATATAACTAATTTTTAATTATAATTTTAACATGTTTTAACTTTAAACATAGCACTACTCATCCAACTCACTTAATTTTGGCAAAATTTCCACTTAAATCCCTATAAATTCTTTAAATAAACCTTTTGTAAGCTAAAATTCAATACTGATAAACTTTTATGATTTTTACAATTTAGTCCTTATACATTAATTGATCACTGATTCAGAAAAATTATCTATCCAAAATTCAATTCACCTATGTAACAACTCCGTAAACATTTACTAAAAATATTTACGGGCTCGGTTTATAGAAATGAGGTCTCGATACCTTATTTCCCAAAACCACTAACTTTAGGGTCAAACCACTTGTACTTTAACTAACAATCAGATCACTAAAATTTTTGGACTAAAATTCAATAACACAATAATATAATGGTAAATATTAAATAATAATATTTACTGACTCGGTCATCGAATAATGGGGTTTCGAAACAATTCTTTCTGGTACGTTAAAAATCGAGCTGTTAAAATACTCAAAATCAAAGGTACATATATACATATGTATACATGTACAAGAAGGATGTGGAATGTGGAGGACGAGGAGGAAATATAGTAGAAGAGTGTGATGCTAATAAATTGTATTAAGTGATAGATTTGTTAATACATAAGAGTAGTATAAATGATTTGTTGAAGCATTAAGTGAATAATTGTTATCTGGTGTATTAATGGACTTATTTGTAATACTTTAATAATTGTGTAATTTTATAATTTGTTTGAGAAATCAGATGATATCAAAATTGGAAATAGATGCATATGAATAACGGTGAATAATATGACATAGTAATTAAATTGCAAATAGGTCCTAAATGACCTATAAATTGTTAAAAGAGCTAACGAAAGATCTATTAAAAACTTGGAATGAAAACATAAATTTTATATTAGCTATAAATTGTTCTGCTAACTTGATTAGGAAGGGTAATTGAACATAATTTCTATAAAGTTGATTCGACAATGAATGTAAGATTCTAGTGCCTGGACCTCGCGATTGGGTCAGGTATGGAGTGTTATAGATTCATTTTCAAGTCACAATAGGATTGAAACTAATTATTAGAAACCCTTTGTTGTCCTCGTTGACTTTATTGATAACCTCTATCTATCCCCATCTATCCTTGGTAGCTTCAAGAATCATTGGAATGATATCCTTGTTAATCGCCCTCTGAGCATAAATGCTGGGAAAAAGTTCTCCCAACTTTACCATGCAATGGGGGTTTATCTTTTCGAGAATTTAGAAATCTCTTGAGGTTTGTGCACTAGCTCGCATTTTTCGAAAAGATGTGAGCCTTTTCATATAATGATAAAAAATTCGCTACCGGCATATCAATTAAATTCTATTTCAAAAATTGGTGACTTATTTCAGACATGAAAGTGTGAACAACAAATTCCTCAGGGACATCTTTTGTGACCATAGTTGTTACGTTAAAACTTTTCACAAAATCTCTTACAAGTTCATCTTCGCGTTGCTTAATGGACTTGAGGTAGGAAAGAGATTGCTTTAATGTCCTATTTTCCAAGAACCTGCTCATAAATAGGTCCACCAACTACTCAAAACTTGTAATGGAATGTTGTGGTAATTGTAAATACAAAGCATGGGTTGAATCTTTAAGTCTCATTGAAAATGCCCTACACTTAAGTTCATCTAAAACCCCCAAATATATTCATATGATTTACATAATAGGCTAAATGATCTTTAGGGTCTCTTTGAACAACATACATTATTTTAGGAAATTCAAACGTGGCAGAAACATGGTGCCGCAATATCTTTTTAGCTAAAGGCTCATTTTTATACTTCTTCACAAATCTAGAGGATTCAATTTATTGAAAATCATGTAAATGTTTTTTCTAACTTCTCTACTTTTTGTTCTAAGGTATTTTAACTACCACAACAATAATCATCATCATCATCCTCATATAGTTATCATATATATCATCCATATTGATATCCTCATCTACTAAAATTTTATTACCTTGGTCCGTATGCTGTTGATTCTGCCCAAACTGAATGAATTATTTCGTTCTACACCTGGGATTCTTTTCCTGATTCATCATGTTTGTTCCAAGCTCCTCAATGAGTTTTTCATTTCTTTCTTTTATCCCATCTGCTTGCCTTTGCCTTTCCATCTACTACTATATGAATTTATGTTTTTTTTTCACATCATTTTTTTTTGTTGAGAGGACATTTGCCCCGCCATAACTCGTGTTCTCTCCTGCATGTTAAGATATTGTTGATTACCAGATTAGTGATGTGAAAACCTTGACACCTTGGTGATGCTCTAGCATGGTGTTGGTTCTAGGGGTTATAATACCATGAGGGATATTGGTAAAGTTGATGGTATGGATTTGGTTGGCAAGGGTTTTGTTGGTTTGGTTTTATGGGGGATATTGTTAACCAATATGCTATGGATCCTAGCAGGGGCGAAGCCAGAATATTTTTAAATTATAATTTTTACGATAATAAAAATATAATTTTTAAAGGATTGAATCAAAATTTTGTAATTTTTAGAGGGCCAAAGTGTAATTTTACCTTTACTAATTTAAATTCTAAAAATTTTAAAGGGAAAAATGAAAAATTTTCCATTTTAGGGGAGCGGGGCCCCTGCCAGCCCGTCCTCTAGATTTGCCTCTAGATCCTAGTTCAATTCCTTAGGCTGCTCCATTTTTGCTCCGGTATTATGACCAACGGGGTCTGCACAAATTGTTAACCAGTGAGGTGAAAAAAAAGGAAGAAGATGAAGGTTTCGTGAAGAAATAAGAAACGAAAATTAGAAGGAAGTCTTAATTCTCTTTGGAGAGAAGGAGATTTGATAGGTTGTCTACGTGAGTCTGTGAGCTATTTGCATGGCTCTTTTATAGTGGAGGAAAATTTTGGTTACGTGTCCTAAGATTATTGACTTGGAAGTCTAATTTGATACCCTTCCCAATAATAGTGATGTGATGTCCTACGATGAGACATGCTAGGGTGACTAATAATTAATTACTCTAGCTTTGCACGTGGTCCTCATATAGCCTTAGCTTTAATAAATATGAATAATTCGCTAGGTTGAGGTTCACAAACTAACCATAAGTAAGGACGTACATAGTTCACCAGGTTGAGGTTCACAGACTAACCATTGGTAAGTTGTAAGGTCCGCTATGCGGGGCATAATAATACTCTAGGATTATGCCACACAATCACCTAAAGATTTTAAAAATGTCTACATAAAATTTAAAAATATAAAATATTATAAAAATATAAAAGATTCTAAGTGATAACATGGAACAATCACAAAGTGACATATCATTGCACCTTAACGAAATTCAAGTTTAGGGATCAATTTAAAAAATCTATTAAGTTTTAGGGACTAATGTGGACAAAAACAATTGAAAAACTAGATTGAAAAATTATCAAATTTAGAGACTAAATATTACTTTATCTAAAAAAAAGTGTATCATTACCTAATTGCAAAGTAAATTGGGGAAGAGAGTTTGTGCCACAGAACCAATAATTATTAAAAGCTTTATGGAAAATAATAATATTAAATATTAAATATTAAGTATCCTTTTCTAATAAAAACTAGGTGTTAAAGGGAAATAAGTCATTCAAGTAAAATAAAATGGTCCCTCAAATTAGATCCAAGTTCAATTTTCTTCTTCACAATATACAAGTTCATAATCAATATACTAATAATATCTGGGGTAAATTACACCCAAGGTCACTAAACTATTAATAAGTTTACGTTTTGGTCACTCAACTTTTAAAAGTTTTTCTTTAAGTCATTGGCCTGTTAAAATCTTGGCTATATGACCTTCTTTGTTCACACTGCCTACACTAATCGAAAGCTTTCTTCCCCTTCTTTTTTACAGTTCAATTTTTTTCAAGAAACAACTTTGAACGTCACGAATATGTAAACAAAACCCAAACGACTTTCTTTTTTAATCTCCGATATTGACCATTAAATCGACTTGGATCTAAGGTATATTCTTCTACTTATTGATGGGTATTGATTGTCAAATTATCGCCTATAACTTACTAGCCAAACTTAATAGCCTGACTTAAATGAAAACTTTTGAATAGTTCACTGATCATTTTGTAACTTTTTAAAGTTGAGTGACCAAATGTAAACTTACTAATTGTTTAATGACTTTGGGTCTAATTAACCCTAATATCTATTCTGACATATCACTTAAACAAATTCATGCTAGTACGACGAAACGTTATTGGTGAAATTTCTAATTTTGGTCTTTCTACTATATTAAAATTTAGGATTTAGCCCTTATACTTTAGTTTGGAGTAATTTAATCCTCCTATTTTTATAATGTTATTAGTTGGTCCAAATGAATAACAATATTAATTATTCCACTGTCAAACTGATGATGTGAAACTTTTTTTAAAAGTGTCCTTAAACATTCACTTGATATGTAAAATTTTTATAGAATAAGGTAGGGGTGAGATTGGTTCGGTTTGGTTTAGTTTTTCAATTTTTTTAACTAAACCAGGGTATTCGATTTTTCCATTTTTTGAATCAAAATCGAACTAGTGAACATAATAAACCGGTTACCTTGCTAAATTTGTTCGGTCCAGGTTTCCATATTGTTTTTAGGCTTTGAGACTTTGGACTTTATTTAGACAAAATAGACTTTAGATTTAGAAATTTTCAACTTTAATTAAATAAAATTATCTTTGTTTAATGTTTCTTAGACACTATTTGACAATTTTAAATTTTATTTCAATTATACATAAAATCTCAATTAATATATTTATTAAAAGTAATTTTAAAATCTATAATTATAAATGTTTATTAAAATCTAATTAAACATTGATTTAATCACTTTCAATTTTCAATGAATATAATCAAATGTTAAGTTATTTGTATTTTATAACTTTTAATGTGCAATGCTAAAAAACACCCAACTTGAAAATGTTAATTGTGATAACCAAAACTTTAGAAGTTTTAACAACAGCAACAATGAGTAAAAAGAGATTAACACTTAAATTTTGGAAGTTTTAACAACAATAATACATAAGTAATGAATTAGTGAGAAACCGACATTGAAATTAGATTTAAGTTTTATTTTTATTTAATTATAAATCGTGTAAAAACATAATAAAAGTTATATTTAATATTCAAAAGCAATGAGTTTTATTTTGGGTTTTAATGGGTATATATATTGGGCTTATATGTAAAAAAAGTACTGGTTTTTTTTTAAACGATTTTTTTTAAACTTTTCAATGTCCAATAAAATAAACCGAACCGAATTGATGCAATTCAGTAACATCTTTTAACCGAAAATGAATCGAACCAAATTATCGGTTCGCCTTGATTTCTTGATTTGGTTGATTTTTTTGCTCAATCCCTAGAATAAAGTCAAGTGACGCACTAGGGGAAGAAAAGGGACTCGAACCCCAAGTTTGGTAAAATTGTCTTGATCTCTTAAAAATTGTATATTTGTAAGTTAATAAAATAATAAAATTTCATTTGGATTCAAAAAAGTATATACTAGTATTAAATTATTTGTTTCACCCCAAATAAAGTTGTTTGACTAGATTTTTTATTAAAAAGAACCTATAAGTATTCAGTTTACTTGCAAAATTATCAACAATTTAACGAGAACAGTTAACAATTTTAACTTCACTAATAATATTATAAAAGTATGACAGTCTATAAAATAATATCAAATTAAAGTATATAAACTAATTCTCAAATTCTAACATAACGGAAGAATCAAACTCAAAATTTGACCAACTATTTTCGCAGGAACTATATACGGAAAAATGATAAAAAGTAGGACCATTTTTTTTATCATTTTTGTATTGTTCCATTAGCCAAAATACAAAGGCAACTTTTTAAACAACTTTAACTACTTGCTTTAAAGTGCATATGATTCAATGAGGAAATCGGAAAATTGGTGACCCACAACTACTTGGTTCTAGCTCCTCGTACAAGAGATGTCAGTGAAAAAGAAAATTTAAAATGACCAGCAACTACTTAAATAAAGTAAGTGAAAATTACGATAATATTGATAATGATAGAAAGGTGAAATATGGTTGGTGAATGTAACAGAAAGTAGATACGAGAGATGAGGTAAACAATAGATAATTTAAATTTTAAACAACACTTGGGTGTTTACAAGGGCATAAACAACACTTAGCTAAATCAAATAGACTAAAAATAACTTGTGGGCAAGCACAACCGCAAGCTAGGAAGAAACACATTGTGCTCGGACAGCCAATGTAACGCCTCAAACTCGGCCTAGACGTTATGGCCAGATCGGGAGAAGTAAATGCAATTTATTTGAAAATTCAGAATCCATTTGACTTGTAAAATAATGCTAGCTCTTGCTAGGTAAAAATTCAGCTTGTTCAGGAAAATATCTTTCTTTCTAATTTGATGAAATTGTTAATTACTTATACTTTCAAAACATTTAAGTTTGCAGCGGAATTCTTAATCTAATTCAATTTTTGAAAAGTACGACTTGTTGTTGGAAAACCATGGTTTTGCAAATAAAGTGATTGTCATAAGAAATACATTAAAGCATTAAAGAACGCAAAATAATAAAATAAAATCCCAACTTTCAAAACAATCCAGAAACAACCGGATTAAATATGAATATTTAAATGTTATGCAACCGTAGTAGGTAACCGAGCTTCCGTTGCACCGGCCCACCTAGGTCTGAGGATTACCTGAGAATCAAACAAATCGAGAATGAGCTTACAAGCTCAATGTGTAACTCATACAAAAATCAACAAATATGAATTCAAACATGCTTTCAGAAATAGAGCAAAAACATAACATATCAGATGTACCGCTACACACCATTTCCGACCATCCCTACACATCATATAGGGCATTAAATACCCATCCAGCCCTACACACCATTTAGTGTCGGTATGACACTTCTCAAAATAGTTGCAGCCCAATTGCCAAATCAATAAGCGATTTACCACAAAATACAGATATACATGTGGCTAAGCCACCAAATACGATAGATAAATTAAATTGCCCACACTTCCTCTATAAATACAATCCCATCCCAAATACATATACAGAACTAATAGATGTCAGAAATGTATATGTCAAACATGATTTATAATAGATACAGATCATGTTTATCGAATAACAGATCATACTTATCATATTGTAGATCATACATATCATACAACATATTATTCAAGCGTCCCTTAATCGTATTTAACACAACGAAACATCAGATGTCGTGATTTATAACCTAATTGTATTATACGGACCCTATGAAAGGTTTACGTTCGACTACTACGACGAATACAACCCTAGGGAAGAATTTCATATTTTGGGCCTACACGGCTTGGCACACGGTCTCACACATGCCCGTGTGACCCACACAACCCAATTGACCCAGGCTATGTGGCGTCGACAGTTCCAGATTTTGACTTTCGTCGTTCGCTATTTTCTTGGGTTTTCGTTACACACTTGGATAATTTATGATGCAAACCCAAAAATTGAGTATTCTAAAACCTAAAAGCATCAAATACTTAGCAAATTAACCAACAATAATGAGTCAATTTAAGAGGATATAATCCTCGATTTTCCTAAATTGCCAATCCAACCCACAAAACGATTAACCCAACTATCCACAACAGTTCAAATTGACAAAAACCCTTACCCTTAGACGTATGCAGCACCTTCCCCAAGCCTTAATCCTTCAATGGATCAATCGTTTCGTCACCTTTACCTAGACAATCTAAAAGATTAATAACTGAAACACAGCACTTAACCCCCGACTTAGCAAAATAAAAAATAACAGAAAGAAAAAATTCATTCATAGAAAAACAGATGCTGACCATACTTACACAAGAACAAAGTTGTCAACAATTCAATCGACACCACCACCGAAAACAAGTAGCACAAGAACATAAGAAAATTGGGAAAATAAAATCAAGAAAGGAAGAAAAGGAAAAGCAGAAAAAAAGCGAAAGAACAGAGATGGGGACAAGAATAAATAACGAAAATTTTCCGAAGAGTAAGATTTGAACCCATGACCTCAAACACACACCCAAAGCAATTAACCATTGAAGCAAATACTTATTAATGATGAAATTTAACAAATTAAATATTCAAATTTTTGAGGTGTTATAGCCAATGTTCCCACAACCTCAACTAAAGATGCAAGGAGAAGATCACACACTCCATAAAGGCATCAATCAAATAGCCATTGCAGTCATGACAAACCGCAGTGATGCCATAAAGGTCAAAGGCGTGGTTATATGAAGCATGACAACTCAAGAAACAAAACATATATGGTTTTCATTAGAATTGTGCAGAAAATGGGTTAATCCAATTACTTAACTTGATTTAAATAATTAAGTCGATTCGGTTTCGATTTTGAAGATCCCAACTAAAGTAACCAAATAAACCAATTTTATTTTTAATTAATAGATACTTTTATACTCAACCCAACCAAAATAAATTATAAACTAAATCCAACTCAACTATAACTTTATAAACCCATCCCAAATTCAAGTTAATAATTAATTTAATTACAAAATTAACATATATTACATAATTAATTTAATTAAAAAAGAGAAATGAAAAAATCCCTAAAAGCCTAAAATAAATGTATCAGCTAATCCCTAGTCTCCCAAAATCTGAAACACCCTAGTGCATTATCGACAACCACACCCACCACCAGAACCAAACCAATTAAAGCTAAGAAGAATTCAAAGGTGCAAAAGCCAATTATAACAAATAAATTAACCATAAATTTGAAAATCACACTAACATTACCAACTAAAGCTAACCAATATATAAAAGCACAAAAACCACGCTAATAGAAACTATAAAGAGTGTCTCACATTTATTAGACTCTTTGCAGGCACTTAGAAAGACAATCAATGAGAAACTAAAGAAATGCCAAAATAGGCCCAATGTCACGATGAGGAGGATTAAGATGACACAATGAAACCCAAAGATGAATGTGGCATCAACGTCGTGACGAGAAGAGCATAGATGTCACGACGTCACGATGTTTTCCCAACTTATGCAACCACGTTCTGACAGTTCAACAAGACTTCCTTTTCCCAGTTAAACTTTGATTACTCTAAGAATAGATTAATCATATTAATACTTTAATATTAGCCTATTTTAAGGATCTTTGTAACCTTGTTTTAGAGAGTTCATAGAATATCTTTTATGTAAGATTTGATAAAGAGTTTTGGAAAGAGTTTTAAGAGAGCTTTATTTTTGGGGTTAAGGGTTTTGTTTTGATTTTCTCCATCTTGTACTCTTCATTGGTTTGTCGATTAAGTGAAGTTTTCTTTACCTGTGATTTTTTATCCTCTTCATTGGAAGAGTTTTCCATGTAAATATTTGTGTGTCCAATTTTTTTCTCTTTTAGTTCTTGTTCGTTGCTTATACGGGTTTATCCCCAACAAATTGGTATCAGATCTTGTTTAAGATTTCACAATCAACCCGTTTAAATATGGCGACAATAAGATACGATATCGAGATGTTCAATAGGATAAAAAATTTTAGTTTATGGCAAGTTCGGATGACAGTAATTCTGGTTTAGAACGATCTAAAGAAGGTCATTAAAGGGCAAAAACCCATGGATATGAATCAGTCAGAATGGGATGAGCTTGACGAGAATGCTCTGTCAATAATTCAATTATCTCATGAACAATATGTTGTAGGTGGTACTTACAGAAAAAAGACAACAGCTGTACGGAGAAAATTAGATACCCCATACATAACAAAGTCTTTGGCTAATCGATTGGTGTTGAAACAACACCTATACACGTTCTTTCTGGACGAAAGTGAGTACTTTAGGGGTTATGCCACACCTCAAAATTGAGCCTAGTAGTTTTGAGGGTAATTTAGGGATTTTAGCTTAAATGTGTTTAGAAATTTGAAGCATGGTAAACCAGAAATGTCTTCGTCTCTGGCTTTTAGGAAATCAAATCACTTTCTGAAAATGACGTTCAAAAGACCTTTACTTTAGAATAGAGGACTATTGTGAAAAGAGGGTTAAAGTTAGGAGTACCAAAAGGGTAAGTTTACCAAAGTTTAAAAATTAACCAATTTCTTCCATCCACCTACAGCAAAACTCACAAAATCCCTTCCCCTTATTTTTGTTTTATTATCCATTACATCCCCAAGCTCTATTCAGTCAATTTTATTTCCCAAACTTCAAATCCTTTGATTCCTATCATAACCCAAGCAATAAATCTTTCTATAATTTCAAGCAAAACATTAAAAAAAACCATTAATTTTATCATCTCACAAACTTGTGGGTTTTTTAGATTTTCTACCAAACATCTGCTTTCCTCCCATCGAAGGTAACATTTGTTTTCCTATTAGTTTTTGATGATATCTAGTCTTTTAAATAGAGTTTTGACCTATTGAATCGTTCGTTTTGAATAAATGTTAAAAATTAGGTCATTAATGGTGGATTTTGAGATTTTGAATGAACACGATGTTTCAAAGTATTTTTTAACTTATTTTACAGTGATTAGAAGTTTTTTAAACTTTCCTTAAAGTTTCATTAAAAAATTTTAAGATTTTACTAAATTTTCATAAAAATTGTCATAGTATGTCAAAATTTTGAAACCATGAATCTATGTAGTTTAGTGTAGTTTGAAGGTTAGGAATTACTCTTGGATGTATAATTAGTCTATTGGAATCAGTTTTATGTGATAGGAACAAGTAGGTGTTGAGATTTTTACGTTTTGACTAAGCTAGTTAAAATTTCAATTTCAAGAGAATATAGCTTATGCTTGCATTTTTGGTTGATTTAGGTGAGTCTTTGGCTAAATGATAATTTTTTTTATTATGTGATTTACTTTGGTGAAGCGTCGGAATAGTTAGGACCTTCTACGAGTAAAGTGAAAGGCAAAAGAAAGCTAGTTTAAGCTTTCAGCAACAAGGCGAATGTGCGAATGGTGAGTGTTTAGAATTACTGCTTGTAGACACGATTCTTAGTGTTATTTGGAAATTTAGGAGGAGCTTAAACCCCTACTCTAAATTCTGAGTGTAATTTTTCTTATACTCTTGTTTAAGTTGTGAAATATGTGATTTTGTGTTGTGGAAGTGTGGTTTAAAACGTGATACTATGACATGTGAAAGATGCTTATGATGGCTATTGCGAAAGTGTTAGTTGTGGGCATGTTGTACATGCCAATTGACTGTGATAATGATGTGCTTATAAAGTGAATATGTAATGATAAATTGCAGAAAATAGTAAGTAAAATGTGTGTTTAATTATGGATATTTTCGCTTTATAATCTTTAAGACCATTGGATATAGCTGCATGCTATAGGATTTGTGAGTACCTACTCTTGTGTTGTGTTTTTGGGGCATTAAGACCCGGGACAGATTTGGAGGGATATGGGAATGTGAACTCGACTCCATTCAATAGGATATGTTGGTGTGTTAGAGAGTGTTAGCTAAATGCTACGCTTTTGGGATATATTCAACTTATTGAGTCAATGGTATATTGGAGATTCGTGTATCCCATTTATGGTGATAGAACCCACTTTTATGTTTCATGGCCTCAAGTACCAAATTACCGTTAAATGTGATTTTATAAAATGTGATGTATGTACAAACCTATGAATAATAAGCTAAATGAGTTAATTAATATTACATGAATATGTCAGTATGTTCTCATAAAAAAATGAATATGTAGTTGACCTTTGATCGTTTCTGTTTAACGTGTGAATGCATGTTCATTTGGTGGTTATTCTGTCCATTCACTGAGCTTGTTTAAGTTCACCCACTCTTTTTAAATCTTTACAGGCAGTTAGCGTTGTGGTGTGAGTGGTGCAAAAATTTCCAAGGGAGTGATCCAAGTAGATTTAGCATTTGAGTAGGTGACTTATAGCTATTATTTTGAACTGTGGGAATAAGGTAATATGGTAGATTTGTTGTATGAATATTTCTATGACATTTTGGATGATTACTTGTACTTGTTACTCATGGAATTTATATAAGTTTGACATTAATTTATTGGTATTGCCTAGCTTAAACTATTAATAATGCTTGAGTTGTAGTTCCGGATATTTTTTATGCTAAACTTTGAGTTTTAAATGTATGATGAGTTGGTATATGTATAGTCGTGTTAAATGCTCTGTTTTGGTGGTATTTTTGTTATTTTGTGCAGAGGTATCAATAATCGAGTATTTAGTATCGATACCTTCATAATATTTTGAATGTGCAGAAAGTCAATAACTCAATTTGGTATCGATATCATTTCTCGAGTATCAATTCTTGGGGTAATAATACTGACACTTTTTATTGGTATCGATAGTTTTCTGGTTTTTAAGTTTTACAGAGAAACATAATGCTAGAATGTACCGATTTTCCAAGTGGTATCTATGATAAATATTGATACCATCGAATGAGTATCGATACCTACGTGGTCTATTAGAAATTTATGTTAAATGGAATTTAAGCATGCTTTTAACTTGTGTTAAGGTCGATTATTGTATGTTTAAGCGAATTTTAATTTCATCTAAGGGAGATTAGACTTAAACCTCATATAGTTATTCGATTATGATGTTAATTGCATGTCAATGAGATGTTTTATGCTTTGTTGATGATGAGACGATGGTGTAACGTTCTATTACTCAGGCTCAGCGATCGGGCCAGGTATAAGGTGTTACATTTGGTGGTATCAGAGCCTATATTATTTAACACTCGGACCAAAGTTATTAATGTACGGTCTAGGGTTACGAAACCCATGTGTCTAAATTTCTCTGATTTTTTGAACTGTTTGAGATATATTTGTTTGAATTGCATGAGTTTGTTTGAAATTGGGGTAGGAACAGGAACACCTTACCTTATTCTAAAGTTGTCTTGCATGAACGTGACTTGGAATATTTCCCTACCACTTACGTTTATTATTCTGTGTATGTTAGATTATTAGATTTGATATGCCTCATAGACGTGTGAATGTGAATGCGAATGCTCAAGAGGATGGTACATCCTCTACACCTCATGTGCCACCGTGTAGAGTGAACATACCTGATGAAGGGGCTGGTCCTCTGAAAGAAGCTATGATTGGAGCGTTTCAAAGGATTGCTAGTACTAACGTTGCTCCTACACCTGCGAATGCTGCACCTATTTATCGAGGACTACCGCTTGAATGTTTGTGGGCTTGGGTGGTAAAGAATTTTCTGGAGTAAAAGGGACCGATCCGACTATAGCTGAGTACTAGTTGGAAGGAGAAAGGATCCTCAAGCAAATGCTCTGTTCTGGCGAGGAGAAGTTGGGTTGTATTATGTTCTTACTCGATGGTGAGGCTCATTATTGGTGGAATATTGTTAACAGAGGTACTACTGCTGACCATTTGACTTGGGATTATCTTCTTAAGGTTTTTAAAAGGAAGTTTATAGGCAAGTAGTACATGGAAACTCGTAAACATGAGTTTTTAGACTTGGTTCAAGGTAATTTAACTATGGCTGAGTATGAATCGAAGTTCGTACGACTTAGCCAATATGATCCTAAGATGGTTCTTTCTAAGAGGGACTGTTATAAAAGGTTTCCTTTTAGGCTAAATCATGATATTCAAGTTTACTTGGTAGCTTAGAACGTGGAGTTGTTTGATGAGTTGGTTGAGAAAGCCAAAGATGTTTAGGAGACTTTAGCTGAGCCACTGCATTCTGTGGTAACTAAATTAGGTAAGAGGATTTCCAATGGTAAATCTAAACGATCGCCTAAGAGGGGGCGTGATAATCAAAGTTCTGGTAGAGGTGCGAGACGTGGGTTTCGACCAAGTTAGCCTAGGCAGCAAAGTAGTGTTGTGGTTAGTACTGGAGGTTCGACGGGTGGTTCTGGTGGCCACTTTGTACACATTATGAGTGTAGACATCCTGGTGAGTGTCACAAATTGACAAGTGAATGTTTTAAGTTTGGCTCGAAGGAACATATGTTGAGGGATTATCCAAATAGAGTGGAGGTTTCACAGACTCAGAGTTCTACGGCTACTAGAGGCCGTGATCACGGTAGACTAATGGGAGACCAGTTCAACAATAAGTTACTCCTCATACTGTTGCTTCTCAGGTTGAGTCTAGAGGTCCAGCTCGAGTTTATGTTGTTCGGGAGCCGGAGAATCAGGATCCAACTGATGTCATCGTAGCTACTTTCACTTTGCAGTCGGTTCTTTTATTCTCTTTGGTTGATTCTGGATTTATACATTCGTATATCTTGAGTGAATTGACATATAAGTTAGGGATTCATGTAAAGACTATTGGTTTGGGTATGACTGTTATTAGCTCTTTCGGTGATAAAGTTATGGTAAATCGAGTGTATCATAAGTGTCCCCTTATGATTTAAGGGCATGTTTTCTTTGTGGATCTTATGGGATTGCCTTTTTATGGTTTCGATGTGATTCTTGGTATAGACTGGTTAACTGAACATAAAGCTAAGATAGATTTTGAATTGAAATGAATTGCTTTAATGAATAATTATGGGTTGGAGATTGTTGTTGTTAGTGAAAGACTGAGATTTATGTCTAATGTGATTTGGGTTATCAAGGCTGAAAATATTATGGGTAAACGTTGTGAAGCTTATTTAGCTTATATGATAAACTCAATAAGCAAAGAGTTGAGGGTTCAAGATACTCATACCGTTCAGGGTTTTCCTAACGTATTTCTTGAAGAATTGCCTAGTTTGCCGCCAGAACGTGAAGTAGAGTTTGGTATTGAGCTCTATCTTGGTGCTGTACCGGTGTCTATTGCGCCCTATCGCAGGGCACAAAAGAAGCTCAATGAGTTAAATATTTAGTTGTAAGAGTTGCTTGACAAAAGGTTCATTCAACTGAGTGAATCTTCGTGGGGCGCACCGATTTTGTTTGTGAAGAAGAAGGATGGTATGTTGTGGTTATGTATCGACTATAGGCAATTGAATAAGTTGACCATCAAGAACAAGTATCCTTTGCCTCGACTTGATGATTTATTTGATCAGTTCATAGGTGCAACGGTGTTTTCAAAAATTGATTTAAGATTGGGGTATTATCAGTTGAAGGTGAAGGAGTCTGACATCTTGAAAACTGCTTTTAGGACTCGGTATGGGCATTATGAGTTTTTGGTCATGCCATTTGGTTTAACTAATGCCCCTATTGCGTTCATGGATTTGATGAACCATGTGTTTCATTCGTACTTGGATCAATTTTTGGTTGTCTTCATAGACAATATTCTGGTGTATTCTCATTCGGAGAAGGATCACGATGTGCATTTGAGGATTATTTTACATATTTTAAAGGATAAGTAGTTGTATGCGAAGCTGAGTAAGTGTGAATTTTGGCTGAAAGAGGTGACGTTCTTAGGTCATGTCAATGAATGTTATCGAGGTTCAAAGTTTCTTGGATTTAGCTGGCTATTATCGTAGATTCTTTGAAGGGTTTTCCCCTATTGATGCACCCTTAGTGAAACTACTTCATAAAAATGTGGTGTTTAAGTGGGCTGGTGAAAGACAAAAAAGTTTTGAATAACTTAAGGAAGTTTTGACTGAGGCACTTGTGTTGATTCTACTAGAGCCTGAGAAAGATTTTGTGGTTTACAGTGATACTTCGTATTCGGGACTCAGTTGAGTGTTAATGCAAGACGACAAGGTTGTGGCATATGCCTTGAGACAATTGAAGACGCATGAGTGTATTGTGATTTTATAAAATGTGATATTGCAATATGTGATGTATGCATAAACATGTGAATATTAAGCTAAATGACTTAATTAATATTACATGAATATGTTAATATGTTCTCATAATAAATTGCGTATGTAGTTGACCTTTGATCGTTTTCGTCTAGCATGTGAATGCATGTCTATTTGGTGGTTATTCTGATCATTCACTGAGCTTGTTTAAGCTCACCCACTCTTTTTAAACCTTTACAGATAGTTAGCGTTGTGGTGTGAGCGGTTTCAAAAATTTCCAAGGGAGTGATCCAAGTAGATTTAGCTTTTGAGTATGTGATTTATAGCTATTATTTTTGAACTGTGGGAATAAGGCAATGTGGTAGATTTGTTGCATGAATATTGTCATAACGTTTTGGATTATTACTTGGACTTGTTACTCATAGAATTTATAGACGTTTGACATTAATTTATTGGTATTGCTAGCTTAAACTATTGATGATGCTTGAGTTGTAGTTCCGAATATTTTTTATGCTAAACTTTGAGTTTTAAATGCATGACGAGTTGGTGTATGTATGGTTGTGTTAAATGCTCTGTTTTGGTGGTATTTTTGTTGTTTTGTACAGAGGTATCGATAATCGGGTATTTAGTATCAATACCTCTATGATATTTCGACTGTGCAGGAAATCAATAACTCAATTTCGTATCGATACCATTTCTCGAGAATCGGTACTCCGGGTAATAATATTAATACTTTTTTATTGGTATCGATAGTTTGTTGGTTTTTAAATTTTGCAAAGAAACATAATGCTAGAATGATACCGATTTTCTAACCGGTATCAATACCATTTATGAGAAAAATCAATATCATTGAATGAGTATCGATACCTACGTGATCTATTAGAAATTTATGTTAAATGGACTTTAAATACGCCTTTAACTTGTGTTAAGGTTGATTATTGTATGTTTAAATGAATTCTAACTTTGTCTAGGGGAGATTAGATTTAAACTTCATATAGTTATTCGATTATGATGTTAATCGCATGTTAATGAGATGTTTTATGCTTTGTTGATGATGAGAAAGTGGTGTAGCGTCCTATTACTCAGGCTTGGCGACCGAGCCGAATATAGGGTGTTACAAGTCACATCAGTCAATTTGTTACTGTCTTGAACGATCTAAAGATTGTCGAGGTATTATGAAGATCAGGCTATGTTATTATTATGCTCTTTGCCCCATTTGTATAAAACTTTTAGGGAGACCCAAATTTATGGTAGATATAAACTCTCTTTTGAGGGTGTGAAGGGTAACTTGTTGAGCAAGTAAAAACTTGATAATGAGTTAGGTTTGAGTAGCAATTTTGGTAGTCAAGCCTTCGTTTTGGTTGCCAGAGGCAGGCAACACTCTAAAGATTCAGGTAAGAACAAATATAGGTCAAGATCGAAGTCAAGGAATCGTAACAAGACATGTAACTATAGCAAGAAGTTGAGTCACATAGAGGCAGAATGCTATAGGTTGAAAAACAAAAATAAGAGGGCTGTTGAGAGCAATGAGGATGAGAAGCAGAAGGCGGAGCTGGTCGATTCTAGTGTGGTCGAAGACAATGGTGATGATTTGTTGTTGGTTTCTACGACTGAAAGGTGTAAGCTTACGTTCCTGGATTCAAGGTGTTCGTTCCATATGTTTCCAAATAAGGACTTTTTCTCCATATATAGTCCAGTTGAAGGTGGAGTTGTACTTATGGAGAACAATTCATCCTATAAGGTAATCAGTCTTGGTACCATTCAGATCAGGAAGCACAACGGAATCATTAAGACACTATCAGATGTCAGGCATGTGTCTGATTTAAAGAAGAATCTCATCTCTTTGGGAAATTTAGACATGAAGGGTTGTAGGATCGCCATCAAGTCAAGCGACATTAAGGTATCTCATGGAACTCTTGTTCTAATGAGATGTCGAAAGACTAGTAGTCTTTATGTTCTATAGGGTTCAACAGTGACTGGTAAAGCATCACTTTCCTTGTCTGTTAAGGATTCAGAGTTGACTCATTTGAGGCATAAGAAACTTGGTCATATAAACAAAAAATTTATGATCGTTTTGAATAAGAGAGGTTCTCTCCCGGATGCAGGAGTTGGAAACACAGAGCACTACATTTATGGGAAGTAGACACGAGTCAACTTTGATTTGTCAGTCCAGAAAACTAAAAGTCTTCTATTTTCAAAGTTCAAACACTACTTGGACTCTGTTAGTATCCTATAAAAATTGAGTTAGGCCCATGACGGGCATGGGCAAAAAAGGTATGTTAAATACGAGTCAATGTGGAGATTTGTAGGGTGTGTCTTGTATTTATTAGACTCTTTGTAGGTACTTAGACAGATGATCAATAAGCAACCGAAGAAGGGCCAAAATAGGCTCGACATCACGACGAAGAGCGTTAAGATGATGTAATGAAACCCCAAGATTAACGTGGCATCAATGTCATGACAAGGAGAGCATGGATGTCACAACGTTTTCCCAACTTAAGCAATTGTGTTTTGACAGTTCAACAAGACTTCTTTTTCCTAGTTAAACTCTAATTACTCTAGGAATATTTTAATCATATTATAACTTTAATATTAGACTATTTTAAGGTCTTTGTAACCCTGTTTTAGAGATTTCATAGAATATCTCTTATGTGAGATTTTGAGGAAGAGCTTTAGAGAGAGTTTTAAGAGAGCTTTGTTTTTTGGGTTAAGGGTCTTGTTTTTATTTTCTCCATCTTGTACTCTTCTTTGGTTTGTCAATTAGGTGAATTTTTTTTTTTTGCCTGTGATTTTTTATCTTCTTCATTGGAGGAATTTTTTCACATAAATATTTGTGTGCCCAATTTTATTTTTTCTCTTTTCGTTCTTGCTTGTTGCTTATATGAGTCTATTCCCGACACAAACATATAATCCATACCATAAAAAAAAATCTAAAGTTCACCTAACCTTGAAGCAGCACCAAGAGAGCAAAGTTACACACCAAAATGAAAAGGAAATGACAAATGAGAAGATAAACTTGAACAAAAGAGGAGGAAAAAAAAGAAAAGAAACAAAGGCAAAAATGGAAATCCACATTAGAGTAGAGATGTCACTTTGAACAGCAAACAATTTGGCCCCAATAGAGGGGTAATGAGGCCGTATAAAGTGACATGAGACCATAGCCAAAAGATTGACACCCTTTAATTAGACTGAAAAGATGAAGTTGAACATGGAGCAAAGTAATGGAGAAAAACTTAGAAATGAAAAGGTGGGTCACAACAGAAAGAACTTGGTTATATTGGGAGAAAACAGTCCAAAAAGACTTGCAAAAATGCAGTAATCAAAGCTTCAACATAAAAGTTAAAGAGGGAAGTTATCTAGTTGGTCTAGTGGAGGAGGAGCAGAAAAGATGAATTTCACAATTCAATGAGAGAGAGAACAACTTTGATTGAGCCTAAAAATAAACATGATACCATGGGTGATTAAATTATTTTATGGGTCTTTATTTTCTAAGTTTAGGTCTAGGAGCTAATTAGTTCCTCTATTATAAGAGTGAACACTTCAATCATTATACGTATAATTTAAAAAAAAAAGAAATAGGAAAAATTGAAAGTGAAAGTAGGGTTAAATGTTAAAAAATGTGTGTCATGATTTAAAGTGACCCACAAAAAGTAAGCAATTTAATCCTTTTTTCAAGTATAAAATGTTGATTTGTTTTTTTCCTCTTAGTCACTTTAAACACGACAACATAACATTTTTTAACGTTTAAGGTTACCATCATTTAAAATTTCCTATGTTATAAAATTTAGACATAATCCACGTATTGGTATCTAAATTTTTTTTTTGGTATTTAAACTTTTTTTTGGTCACAAGTGTTACTTAAACTTTTTTTTGTCAAGTTGGTACCTCCGTTAATCCAACAGTTAGTTAAACCATTAAATCTATTTTAAAAAGGTCTTAACCCACAAATTAGTATCTAAATTATACCATTTTTCTAAATTGGTACCTAAACTTTTTTGTTGTCACAAGTGGCACCTAAACTATTTTTCTGTTACCCATTTTACACCAAAATATTATATCCGTTAAGAAAATTCCAACCAATAACAAACTGTCACATCATATAAACTTAAAAATATATATTTTTTATTATTTTTTCTTTTTTCATTTTACATTTTACATTTTACATTATTTTTCTTTATTTTTTATAATTTTCTCATTTTTCTTTCTTCTTCATTTACAATGTCTAACAATACTAGCAATGTTCGAAATTTTCCCTCTTGAAGTCGAAATCTTGACGATTAATTTTATTTTCAAACTTCATTGCCTACTTGCTCTACCTGACGGGATCGAGAATGTTATTTCATTTATCAAAACCGGTATTTTAAAAATCGAATCAGTTACTCAAACTGGTTGGACCTGGAATCGGTCAGAGCACTAGTTTAGAATAGGGTTGAACTGATTAACCCCCAAATCGATATAAAACAATTGAACCAAGCTAAAAAATAGTTGAACTAATTTTCTCTATTTTTAGGTATTTTTATTTTATAATTTTTTTAATAATTTATTTGATCAAACTAAACAAACGATCAAATTGGAAACTGGTGTTCTATCTAGTTTGACCATTGGTCAAGTTCTAAACAAAAAAGAAAAAGAAAAAATATATATATAAGAGAAAATAATATTTTTTATCTATTTTTGTAACATATCAATTTTTAATTGATTATTTTTTTAATACACTTAACGGTTTAACTAACAATTGAACTAACAGAAGTATTAACTTAACTAAAAAAATAATTTAAATACACTTGTAACTAAAAAAATATTTAGGTACGAAACACGGTTAAGCTTAAAATTTAATGAAAACGAAGCAAATTTCTGGCATTTACCATAGAAGGTGTTGGGCAATTAAACCCACCATTAGCAGGTAGAGGAAATTGGGAGAGAGCTAGAATTGAAGTGTGTCCAAGTAAAGTCGTTTTATATGGGTCTCGGTGAAAAACAAGATGGGCTTTTTCTATTAAACTGTTTAAACAGCGACGCCCTTTTTTATTTGGTCTTTGATGGGTTTGCATATACAATTAGCCTGTTAATAATATACACAATATTCAATGGGGTTTATATCATTTCATACCACAGTATAAAAAAGATACCTTAGAACTTGGTACCATCGATCAATAGTCTCTTGTAGGCGGTAATCTGAAATGTGTGATTCATATGAAAATAGGCTTATCTATCATGTTAATTCATGCCTAAGCAAGGACTTTGTCCAGTGTCAGAAAGAAAACACAAAGTGGATATCGGACATTGTCCTTAGCTGCTTTGAAACAGCCAGTTTCCTACCACAAAAACAAATTTATAGTCTCATCATCATCATCATCATCATCATCATCATCATCATCCTCAAGTCTTCTTTTTTTTTTTAAATGTTAATCTCAAGACACGACCAAATTCCAATAATTTCATGCTCTTACACTTGGTATCTTATGGCTGGGAATAAAACCCGGAAAAAGAGGGCCTGTGGGATTCTTCAAACTATGTCCCATATGGCCATTATTGGAAACTCAAAATCCATTAATAATATCGGTTTCTCCCTTTTGTTTTGGTTAAGATAGCCTTTTATTGCACACCCATCACTGTCATTTTGGTATTCTCATTTGATTCTATGTTAGATGTATAATTAGTTTAGCTAATTTCGTTTGACTTCTACTAAGCCTTCATATTCTACCTTTTTTTTAATAATGGACTTTGGGAAAATCTAAGTTTCATCCTAAAATCTATGCATTTTCTCAATTAAAACTAAGTTGATGTAACTATTATTTGTTTTTTTATGTATTAATGGTATTGAGTGAATTTTTCAAAAATACTATTTTTTTGAAAAAAAATTTATTAGATTAGGTTGTTTTTTCGAAAAATTACGGGAGCAAACCGAAATAACGAAACAGCTAGAAGCATTTTCCACAACAGTCACCCCACCCAACGACTACCCCACCCAATGGCTATTTAAATAGCCATTAAACCCAACAACTAACCACCTAGCAAAAACGCTAAGTTGAGAAACAAGATCACAACTTTCCAGCAATTGGATGACGAGTCTTTGTATGAGGCTTGGGAGTGATTCAAGGAGTTACTTCGTAAATGTCCTCATCATAGGATTCTTCATTGTATCCAGTTGGAGACATTCTATAATGGTCTCAATGCACATACAAGATTGATGGTAGATGCTTCTGCAAATGGTGCGATTTTGTCTAAGTCTTATAATGAAGCTTATGAGATTATTGAGAGGATCTTTAGTAATAACTATCAATGGCCAACAAATCGAACAGCTTCAGGAAGACGTGTAGCCGGAGTTCATGAAGTTGACTCCCTCACTTCGTTATCGGCTCAAGTATCGTCTATTTCTTCTATGTTAAAACAGTTAACCGCTAATAGTACTAATAATTTTGCAGCTCATCCCCAAGTCTGTTTGAAGTAGTTTCCTGTGTGTACTGTGGGAAAGGTCATTCTTTTGAGAATTGTCCATCAAATCCCAAGTCAGTGTACTATGTGGGGAACCAATATCAAAATAGGAGTGGACAAGGACCCCAGTCCAACTTCTACAATCCTTCATGGCGTAATCATCCTAACTTTTCTTGGAGGAACCAAGAAAATGAACCGAACAATAACTTATTACAGCAAAGACCCAACCAATCTCAAGGGCTTAACCAGCAAGCTCCAAAACCACCTCAAGCTGAGGCATCAAACAGTTTGGAGAACTTTTTGAAAGCGTACATGGTAAAGAATGACACTTTGATCCAAAGTCAAGCAGCAACACTGAAAAATTTGGAAAACCAAATGGGTCAGTTAGCTACGGAGCTTCGTAATAGACCGCAAGGAACCTTGCCGAGCGATATTGAAAATCCAAGAAATTTGGGTAAAGAACATATCAAGGCAGTGGCATTGCGAAGTGGAAAGACTCTGGAACCCCGATTGATTGATGTCGATGATGAGCATGTTGAAAAGGAGGAAAGTCAACCAGCTGTTGAAGTTCCTACACCAAAGGAATCAAAATCTGCAAAGTCTGACAAGGTAAACCCTGACCTAGTGAATTCAGATATTTTAACATCTTCTTTGAATGCAGATTTACCTACTCAGAAAAGTTGTCCAGTTCAATCGAAAGTTTCATCACTTCCATATCTGCAAAGATTACAACAACACAAGTAGAAACAGGAGGTGCAATTCAAGAAGTTTTTGGATGTTCTGAAGTAGTTACACATCAATATTCCGTTGGTGGAGGCTTTAGAACAAATGCCAAATTATGTGAAGTTTATGAAGGATATATTGTCCAAGAATAAACGACTGAGTGAGTATGAGATTGTTGCTTTGATAAAGGTGTGCAGTGCGTTCTTACAAAACAAACTGCCACCGAAATTGAAAGACCCAGGAAGCTTTACTATACCCTGTAACATTGGTGAATCCTACTATGGTAAAGCTTTGTGTGACTTAGGAGCGAGTATCAACTTAATGCCTAAGTCTATTTTCAAGATGTTAGGGATAGGTGAAGTAAGACCTACAACTGTGACGCTTCAGCCAGCGGATCGATCTTTAGAATATCCCGAAGAAAATATCAAGGATGTTTTGGTAAGAGTCGATAAATTTATTTTTCCTGCTGATTTTATTATTTTAGATTTTGAAGCAGGTAAGGAAGTTTCGATCATCCTTGGGAGACCTTTTCTAGCCATGGAAAGAACATTAATTAATATGCAGAAAGGTGAACTCACCATGCGAGTTCAAGATGATCAGGTAACATTTAACATTCTTAAAGTAATGAAATTTTTCGATCTGACAAAGGAGCGTTCAGTTATGGAAGAGATAGAAACCTTGGTTTCTTTGGAAAGTAATTTTGAAGAAGATCCATTGGAAAAAGCTTTAGATCTTGACCCTTTGGAGGATGAAGAAGGTGAAGAAAATATGGCTTTGATGAAAGCCAATCCGAGTATTCAATCCACACGGTTTAAACCGTTGGAGTTAGAAGTTAGAGAATTTTTGCAACCCAATTTGTCAATCAAAGAACCACCTAAACTCAAACTAAAGGTACTTCCTTCCCATTTGGAATACGTGTATTTAGGTGATTGTTCTACTTTGCCTGTGATTATTTCAACGGAACTGACAAAAGATCAAGAGGAGCGATTAATTGTTGTTCTAAAGAAATTTAAGAAAGCAATTGGTTGGAGCATAACTGATATTCGAGGTATAAGTCATTTATTTTGCATGCATAAAATCATTTTAAAAGAAGGTGAAAGAGCTCGAATTGATGGGCAAAGGAGGCTCAATCCTATTATGAAAGAAGTTGTGAGAAAGGAAGTGATTAAATGGTTAGATGCAGGAATCATCTATCTTATTTCAGATAGTTCGTGGGTAAGTCCGATACAGTGTGTGCCGAAGAAAGGTGGAATCACGATTGTTGAAAATAAGCGTAATGAGTTAATTCTAATGAGAACTATTACCAGTTGGAAAATATGTATTAATTATAGAAAGCTGAACAAAGCCACCCAGAAGAACCATTTTTCGTTGTCTTTTATGGATCAGATGTTAGATCGACTGGCACGTAATGAATTCTATTATTTTTTAGATGGCTATTCGGGATATAACCAAATAGTTGTAGCCCCGGAGGACCAACATAAAACAACCTTTACTTGTCCATATGGTACGTTTACTTTTAGGCGAATGCTTTTTGGTTTATGCAATGCACATACAACTTTTCAACGATGCATGATGGCAATATTACTGATATGGTAGAAATTTTCGTCGAGGTTTTCATGGATGAATTTTTTATTTTTGGTAACACTTATGATATCTGTTTGAGTAATTTGGCTAAGGTACTGAAGAGATACGAAGAGACGAATCTTGTCCTTAATTGGGAAAAATGTCTTTTTATGGTCAATGAAGGAATTGTCTTAGGTCACAAGATCTCAAAGAAACGAATTGAAGTTGACAAAGCAAAGGTAGACGTAATTGAAAGATTACCAGCCCCAATTAATGTGAAAGGAGTCAGAAGTTTCTTAGGCCATGCCGATTTTTACTGAAGGTTTATCAAGGATTTCTCAAAAATTTCTAAGCCGCTGTGTTTGTTGTTAGAAAAAGATACAGTGTTCAATCTCAACAAAGCATGTTTGGAAGCTTTTGAAGATTTAAAGATTCAGTTAATTACAGCCCAAAAAATCGTTACACCTGATTGGTACTCACCTTTTGAGTTGATGTGTGATGCAAGTGATTATGTTGTTGGAGCTGTGATGGGTCAAAGAATAAATAAAATGGAAGAGGACGCCTACGACCACCAGCTCGATCTAGTTGCATCGCCTAGGCTTTTGGGTTCAATCCTAGGCTTTTAGGTGATCCTTCTCTAACAGAATAAGCCAGTTATAGTGGAAGAAGACGCCTACGACCACCAGCTCCACTTAGATTTTAGACTTACGATTTAGAGGAACCTAACTCTAGCCAACTGTCACTTTTGTGGGACCGTCTTACACTAGATCATCATTTCGCAATGGTAAATACCTTGCCATTTTGTCACTTGGGCTCGACAACCACTGACGAAGTAAGTTAACGAACCGACTGTGCAACCTTCCTAAAACATACAAAGCAGTCGTCTTTGCACAAGATGAAAAGATCACTTTTGGAAGGACATGGATGGAAGCGCCAGTCCTGTAATGTGGAGAAATGATGAATACTCGTTGAAAAGGCTAAGTGTAGATTCTAAGCCTTATGAACCTTTTTTGAGGAATCTCGACAACCTTCGGCTAGATGAGTTTAGTGGCTCATGCTTTTCGGGAAAAAATAAATTTAATAAAATGGAATTTTATTGAATAAATAAAAGGAACAAAAACTAGAGATTTTGGGAGAGGGAACTTTTACAGAAAATATGAGTGTTAATTTGTGTCACTCCATCCCCTATATATAGTACTTAGAAAACCTAGTTTATTCCTAATTAAATTCTAAAAGATAAATAAAGATAAACGCTAAAATTAAATCTAAATAATAATCTTAAAAATAATCCTAATATAATTAAAATTTAAATAGAGTCTTGTGTTTATAAAATCTCTTTTTTACACTTTAGCCCCCCAAGTCGCTACACATTGCATTTTCGACACCACTTATTTCCTATTTCGCATGTTGAGCCATTTTATCTTTAAATTCACACTTTTTGCCCCAAAATTTCTTTTTTCCTTTAATTTAGTCCTTACAAGATAAAAAAACCATAAATAGCTCAAATTAGTAGGATCATACTCAAAATAAATATGTAATTAATACATAAAAATATGTCATTCCAGAGTATTATCAAGATCTATTCATATCGAAAAAAGTCGTGGGTAAACTCGGTCTCTTGGTTAGTAAATCAACCAAGAAGATCAAGACTGTTAATTCTAAAGATGTCCCAACTATAGGAGTAGCACAATGAAGACTTTGAGGTAATTTACTTAAATGATTACGACTTCGTGCTTACCTTGAATTTCCTTGAGAAGATTGATGTTTTGTTGATTCCTTTGATTGGAATGCATTTGTATCTTGAATACTCAAAAAAAATGTATTATACTGGTGATTCGAGACACGAGAGGTAGAACCAAGGTATTATCAGCAATCCAGCTAACCAAGGATGTTTCATGTGATGGGAATATTGACTTGGTATATCGGAGTGCTAAGGAGACCTCTTTAGAAATGCTAGAGGGGAAACAAATTGATATGGAACTTGTTGAGTTATCAGTGGGGCTACCATCTATAAGAGAAGTGGGTTGTGCACAGACTTTAGGGGGAAAATGATGCTGTAAACTAGACAATGAGACAGAGTAAATGCTACGAGCGAGGTACATCTCAAACACATATCTAATGTTTTACATTATGACTTACCGTTGGATTGGTAAATACACACGGACAATTTTAAAGCTTTAAAGCAAGTAAGCCGAGGGGCTTACAAACCAAAGTTAGTAGCAATACTCAAGTTAACTTGGTGTTCAATGTGGGGGTTCTAAAGCTTATTTTTGCCAATCAAGAGGATCTTGATCAAGGAAAGTCACAGTGGGAGCAAGTAAGAACAGTGGCCTCTTACGATCGAAATATACAAATGAGAGAAACAGTTCGAGATAGACGAAGGTGGACACACAAGCCAAGGCAAATGTTCTGAGAGGCGGGACGATCCAAAAGAAAGAGTAGTTGGGAATCAGCCAATGCATTGAGACAGTTCTGAGGCGAGTCAAACCAGTGTCATTTTTAGGACACGACAAAGACATCGCAAGAATGGGTGGTGGAGAATGTCATGGGATGTCGATTAAAGCTCGTGACCGTTGTGCATAAAACGTCCCATGAAGGTCAACTTATGAAATAGGGCTCATTTGACCCGCTTAAATTAGCCCAACGCGTGAAACTCATAGAGAAGCCCATCTACTTGAAGCCTTAGGGGCCTAGTGAAACACTCCAGTAAAACTAAAGTTACCAAGATAATTAATGTAAATCCTAAGGAATAAAGATAAATAGAGTTTAAATCTCTTAGGGCTCTCATATTGTAGATAGGCACAAATCTTAACCGTCGATGTAACTCAATTTATACCGTTGGATTTGGAGGAGCTCAATTATAAATAGAGGCCTTCCCCCTCACTTGTAATCACTCAGTTGTAAACCTTCAAAGTAATATGTACTTTTGAAAATATTTACTCAAACACTTAGTGTGCACTATTTTTTTATGACTTTCTGTTCTTTCATTGCTCCTTTGTCTTTGAGTTTGCTTCTATTTTGCTTCAGTGTCTTAGAGATTTTTGTTGAGAATTCTCATATTCCGAGTGTTAGGATGACTTAGATACATTTTAACCCAAGAAATTGCCTAAGGTCGCACGGTTTGCTAGACTAAAGTTCTAGCCCCATGAAGGTTAGTATCTGAGCCAATGCTCGAAGGCGTCGATTGAGATGATGAAAGGAGGAGACGAATAGAATGTCCTGATGGAGACCCATAAGAGGTCTAGGAAAAATAGCAAATCGATGGATATGTTGTCAGCTTTTGAAGGTCGATTGTTATACACCTATAACATGTTGTTATAGAGAGATAATTGTTGTAAATTTATCATAAAATTCATATAATGAATTTTCATCAAATAAAGAAAGTCAAAATTATGTTAAAAAGGAGAAAGTGAAAATCAAATCAACAAAATTAAAAGATTTATAACAAGTGTATATATTGTTTTTATACATATTTTATTTTACAAGATTTCACATGATTAATTATGAAACTCATAAATCTAATATGTTCGATTAATTAGTATGGGTTATTAAATTAATTAATTTATCAGGATTTATTAAATTCAAGTAATCAATTTATAAGTTTATAATGTTCCAAATTTATAATAGAATATTTAATTAGGGAACTTAATAGTTGATTGAATTGAAATCTTTAGTTTCACTCATTGAATATTATTTTATTTATTAAAATATGATTAAGAGATTTTTCATTTGAAATTTAAATATTTTATTAAAATAATATTTAATTAATTATGATTAATGTCGAAACCATTTTTTTATATTTAAAAAAAATAAAATAGGAATCGACTCTAAAAATGAAATGGGAGTCGCCACTGATCCTTTATTGAGGTGTGATCGGCTCACCTTGAAAACGATTTTGGTCTGCGTAATTTTAAAAAAATAGGTTCGGGAGTTGGTTACGCACGAGGGAGGGTTAGCTCCCTCGTAACGCCCAAAATTGTTACCGAATTGACTGTTTAATGTCTTAGTGTCGAAAATTTGAAAAGATTTTAGAATACGATCCTTTAAACTTGAAAACTTAAATAATTGAATTGGACAATAAGACATACCAATTTCAAAGAAATAAACCATCACATTCAGTGAGTTAGAGTGCAGCAGTTCAATCTTCGAAGTTGAATTTGTCTTTTCAAATTTTAAAAATTCATATGTTTTGAGTAGGATATCTGGTTATTTAGGTCAATCGAGAAATCAAAATCCAGTAAGTTAGGATTCAATTTCTCGAAATTCTTAAACACCAAATATTGTCTTTATTTTAAAATCGAGATAACAAAATGTCATATCCAGTAAATTAGGATCTAACATTTCTAAATTTTAAAAACTTTATTTTAAAGATTGTATGATTTTAATAAAATAAACAATTGGCTATCGTAATTCATCGAAAAGAATTGAGGCCCAGTAAGTTAGGTCACAATTCTCTTGATAACTATGAACACCAATCCTTTTTTAAAAAAATGAAATAAAAGGATTGTGGTGCTTTAATAAAGTACAATTTTACAAATGAAACATGATTGAATAGCAGTACATAATACAAAAGATAAATAGCAACCCAAACCTACACTAAGAAGTAATAAACAGGATAGGTGAATACAAATAGCAATAATAGCCTTAATCATATTATACAAATGTCAATATCAATATTCAAAAACTCAAAAGAATTAATAATCAATTTTAAATGATATACTAGAATAAAATGAAAACAAGGGATACATTCGATCAATAAATTATATGTACAAAAGTCTTAAAATAAACCGTATATATGAGTTTATGATAGATTCAAAATAAATTGAATAAAACAAACACTACATAAATAATATTATTTAGATGAATTTTGAAGCAAATATTATACAAAAAGAAAATTGAGATTATAAAAATTATAAAAGAATGTTATAAAAAATTGAAATTAATAGCATATTATGTATGTATATGTGTATAATAAAAATAATTTAATAAAATTTGTATATATATATATATGTGAAATGGAATTATGAAAATATTATTGTATAAATAAAGTTAGAAATGTAAAAAAATGGAATTTATGAATATAATGTAAAATAAAATTATAAAATGTGTACAAATTAATCATAGAGAATATTTAAAATAAAGCATTATGTAATTAGATAATAATAATACATGATAAAAGAATTAAAAAACATTATAAAATAATGTAATATATATATATATACAAACTAATACGATATTAACACATATAATTATAATAGTAATAGTAATAATAATAATGTAATTAAAGAGAATATGAAACAATAATAATAGTCAAAATCATTAAATTAAGATTAAACAAAAATTTAAAAGGGCGAATTTGAAATCTATTTAAAATACAAGGACTAATGTAGCAATTAAATGCAAAATTAAAACATTCAGATCCAATTAATAAAATGGCACCGTTCACTCATGGATCCGATTGGAATCAGAATCAAACATAAGGTAACGATTTAAAAAAAATGAAGAAAAACTAAATTGAAATGAAAACAAAACGCGAAGGGGTTCAGTGCACAAATAACCCACTCAAAGTAAAATACGCGGATCCTTTCGGATCGGATCGGGTCACAGATGGATACAGGTTTATACGGCACCGTTTTGGAACCACTGGTTAGACTCCAAACGGTGCCGTTTTGTATGTTACATAAAGGCCACCAAAAATCCTAAATTAACAGCCTCTTTATCATTTACAAGCAGGCTCTAAAAAAAACCTCCTCTAGCGTCGTTCTGTAACATCAATCGACAGTGGCCTTCCGAACCCTATGCACGACTCCGATTGCGACGGAGAGAGCACAAGGCCGGTCACCAGGTATGTTTTTCACCTTTCTATCTTTTTATATATTTTCCTTCTTCGTATAAAAAATAAAAATAAAAAAACAGTAAAGAAATGCAGAAAAAAATGGCGAATCACCTTTTCGAATCTGCTTTTGTTTTCTCTGAATATTTTTTTCTTCAATATGTGTGGAAAAAAAAGATCTCGAAACAATACAAAAATGGGGTTTTATAGCCCCGAAAATACATCCATTTTTCCTTCTATTTTTCCCCTATTTTTCTTTTCTTTTGTTATTTTGTTATTTTTCCTTTTCTCTTTCTGTTTGTTGCTTGTTTGTTGTGTGCAGAATGCGATTAAATGCAGCATGTGCGTGGCGGTGTGTGAAGGTCATGTCTGGGCGTCGTGGTTTGGGAGAACAATACCGAAGTCGCTAGGGTTTCACTTCGATTTTCGTTAGGCAATTGTGATTGGGCTAGGGTCTAGGCAAATTGGGTTTAAATTTTAATGGGCCTTAGTAGGTTAGCATTTAAGCATTTGGGCCACCATATTGGGTTGATTTTGGGTAGTTTAGGTTAAATGATTTGGGTTTTGTAATCGAGTTTGGGCTTAATTTATTTTGGTTTGTAATTTGGACTGATGTTATTGGACTTTTATTATGTATATATATATATATTTTTTTTTTATATGTGGGTTTTAATATTTGTATCGGGCGGGTAAAATTTGGGTATTACAATTAATATGTTTGCTTGTATGAAATAATTATAATTTTACTTAAAATGTTAGAGAATATGTTATTATAGAGAACTAATTTAATAAAGAGTGTACTCATAATTATAGTTGTTACTATTATAAGTGAAAAACTTTTATAGAGGTTAAAATAAAATATAGAAAATCGGTTCTACTAGAAAGTTAGTTATTACAGTGAAATGTTGTTATAATATGTGAGTTATAGAGAGAATTGATTGTATTATGTCAATTTTAAAACATCAATGTCATCTTTCATTAACCATTTAACTATTAATAACTAAAAAATTGAATAATTAAATAACTATTTTATAACTTTTCATAAATAATAATAATAAATTACTTGAGTAACAATATAGTTTAGCCTAAAATGTATTAGAGAATTTGAGTTGTGTGATCCTTAACCGAAAGAGGCAAGGTGGAGCATGAAACGCGTTGATGAAGTGAGGCCAAGGAAAATAAAAGCAGCGATGGCTAGGGATGTTCAATCTGTTAACCGACCCAAACTACCATTAACCAAATTAACCGACCTTTTTAAACCCTTAACCGTTAACCGAACCGAAATTTTTTAAAAAATATTAACCGAACCGAACTTTTTCGGTTAATTCGGTTGGTTAACTTAATTAACCGAAATTTATATGTTTTCTTATTTTTGGTTAAAACAAGTATAAAACATATAAAAGAATTAACCAACTTAACTGACCGATTAATTTATATTTTCAAAAAATTAACCGAAACGACCGAATATTTTTATATTATAATATTATTTATTAAATTCGGTTAACCGACCGATTTTGAACTGAATTAACTGTTAATTGAATTTTTAAAAAATTATTACTCGAAATTTGTACACCCCTAATGATAACGGATGAGGCGTAGAAGCCCCCACGTCAAGTGGGCGCACAATCCATTGGGTCCACTTTTATTTTATCTGTATTTGATTGTAGGAGTAGGCCGATCCATCTCCCGTGATGTGAAGTGCCCCCAGTCGGTGCTCCTCGCATACCCTCATTTCAATGCCCACTTTTAAGTTACAATTAATTAATTAATTAAAATAAGACATAATTCTTGAAATTTGGTTGAAAAATTAGGTTGGGGGAGGTAATTTTGAGGACCATCCCTGGAAGCGTTTTGTTTGACTTGAGCATCAAAGGCGGTCCCCAAAATTAAACTCCAAACAAAACATAGTTTTCCAAATAAATATTAAGGAGTACAATATACGGATAAAACACATGGCCCCTTCCCTTTCACTCATTATTAACAATCATTTACGTACAATGTCAACCATTTTTGTTTTATAACAATCTAAGATGGAAACAATACACTTGGATTATTACATTTTAAGTATGTTTTTAATTCGACAATCAATAATTATATCAATTTTCAGTTGAAATACTTTTAACTTTTGACAGTAATTGGGAGCATGTCTACATTCAAATTGCCTTCTCTTTAGGGAATTAATATAAGAAAGAAAGGTTTTTTATATATATAAAAATTGTAAAACGTAATTATTTAATTAATGGCATGTTGCGGTCATGTCAGATTCCGAAGCCGACAAGTCCATTATTTGATAAATGAATGAGGCATATTTATTTATAAACACTATATTATAGGAGTTCATTAGTACAAAAAATAATAATATTATAGGAGGTCATTGTGAATCGTGGCTCCCACACGTGAACCGGAATAATATATAATATCCAAAACATACGTACACAATTAGATTCCAGCAGTGCAACGCAGATGCAGTCTACAAAATTAAAAGATACATAGATGAGAGAGCTGCACCTGTCCTAACCCTACTATTTACTATTACTATTCTTTGTCGGTGTGACGTGACAATGAAACTTAGAATTCATTTCCTGTGAGGTCCCACCCTAACTTTGCCCTCAACTCCGAATGGACAAAACGCCACCTCAAGTTGTAAAAATCAACTATGGTTCTTCTCTAAATTGGAAAATTGGAGAAGCTGGGGTGGCTGCAATTGCCAGGAACGGCAATGGAGATATTGCAGATAGAACCAACTCGTTGATGCATGTGTCTACGGCATTAGCGGCTGAAGCCCAAGCTATAAGGCTGGGTTCCATACTTGCGGCTGATAACAACTGGCAGTCTGTGGAATTTGAACCTGACAATCTTCAACTCATTCAATGCTTATAAAAAAAGAACCAGTGCCCTTGGGAGATTTTTGGAATTGTTGTAGATATTCTATCGATAGTTTCTAGAGTTAATGATGTATCGTTTAAGTTTATCAAAAGGAACTGTAATCGAGCTGTTGACTGGATCGCAGGAAAAACTAGGATTCATTCTTGTCCATCAAACTGGGCTCAAGTTCCACCTGTGGAACTAGTAACACTCTAGTAATCTGGTTCCTATTGAATGAAAGATTTGTTGAACAAAAAAAAAAAAAACTTAGAATTCGGTCTTTGATTGTTTATTTTAGTTAATATTTTGATTACCCATCCATTAAATCATTAGTAGAATGTTGGTATGACTTTTTTTATCATTTTAATAATAAAATTAACCTTTCAATGTTTACTGATTCTATTAATTCAGTCTTAATTTTAAAAATTCGACAAATTTAACCATCAATTTTATACACATGTTTACTGATTCTATCAATTTAATCTTAATTTTGTCAATTTAATATTGATTTTAAAAATTCAAAATTAAAATTAAGAAACTTTAAAAATAAAATGAACATGATTATAAAAATACATATAAAATTATAATAAATGAATAACCACTTTCTCTTTTTCTAACATGAAATTTATTTGTTAAAGTAATAATTGTATAAATAAAAAAATTTTCTTAAAAATCTCACAAACAGTACTTAAACTAAATTCAAACGTTTCCTTTTTTTTTATTCTATAAATAATAATTTGTTTATCATACACCTAGCCTTATTCCTTAGTCTTTGTCAAATTTGTCGAATGTTGGGAACTGTGTTTGCCCACAACCACTGGCATCAATAATTCTTACTTTGAACTCCTTGACTTTCACATCCTCTATTGTTGTGTCATCATACCAGGAAACAGTTGTGGAGCTCTCTGCATGACCTTCCACCTACTGGGTATTCAAGACCTCATCCTCGCATATATATTCTCAATCATCCCCGCCCTCAAGCACAGCATCAAACACAACAAACACGTTCTGGCAACAACTTAAAAATATTAATTCTTACCTTTTTCAACCTCACGTTATAGTTTTTGACCCAACGAAAACATTGTTATCGTTAATGTTAAAAAAAAAAGAGAATATGTTTAAGTCTTATTCATGATTCCCCTAAATTGCTTTATTTATAGAATATTATTTTAATAAATAAATGTAAAGTTAGAAAATGAAAAAAAATAGATATTCATTTATTTATAAATATTTTTATAATTTATATGTATTATTATAAATTCTTATATATTTTTATTGAAAGATGAACTTTTTAACTATATTTTTTTATTTTTAAAATTTTTAAACTCATACTTAGGGTCTGTTTGATAGGGGAAAATATTTTTCGGAATTGGTTTTCCCCATTTTCCAGTGTTTGATTGGAGGAAAATATTTTCCTCACGTAAAATCAATTACAAACACGGGAAAAAGAAGCCTTTAATTTTGGAAAATGTCTTACCGATTTGGAATCAGTAAGACATTTTCCGATTTTTCCAGCGTTCTCCCTTCTCTACACTCTCGTTCTCCCTTCTCCTCTCTACAGCGATCTGGTTTCGTTCTCCCGTTCGTTCTCCCTTCTCCCTTTCGTTCTCTCTTTCGTTCTCCCTTGATTTGGTTTCGGGCTCCTTTTCCCCCCTTTGATTTCTTCTTCTTTTTATAAATTGATTTGGGGATTTTCTGCTTGTTTTTGTCTGAGATCTTGCTTGGGTTTTCTACTAGTTTGGTTGTGCTGTTTGGCTTGTCTTGGGCAGACTTTCTTCACAGACTTGCTTTAGAAAGGTATATTTTCTTCTCCATAGTTTTGTGAATCGGTTTCTTGTCCATAGTTAGAAAGATTTTGGCCCCTGTTTATGCTAAATGTCACCTCTGCTCTCACTGATCTGTACGTGCTTTTTTTGTTTGATTTTAAGTGTATTTTTTAGCAGATCGAAGCTTCTTTCGCTGTTTTTGATCAAAGTGTTTTTTTTCCTTTTGATTTTCGGTTTTTCATCGAAATTCTGTGTTTTTCTGTTTGTTTGTCACTATCTCGTTTACTAACTGTTCATGCAATTCTTAAAGAGTATTATATCATAATGGATTCTTTTTAAGTCTCTGTTTGGTTGATAGGAAAATTCTAGAATTATATGAAAAAAGAAATGCAAATTTAAGTCTCGTTCAGAAAATGATTTCTACTTCGATTTTGTTTTATTATTCTGTTTTGCACGTTCTATTTCGTGCAATGCTTCATCGTATCCATATTATGTTACTCGTACTCAGATTTGTATATATGTATATGCATCTGATAATAATATGTTCAAAGAATTACAACATTTGATGTTGAAGAACAAGAAATTAGCTTCTTCGTTTTCTTTTTTTGTTGGTTTAAGTGATTCTGTTTTAAGTATATGTTTTACCTTCTGCAGCCATTTCATATATTTCAAGCCTTCCCTCCCAAAGCAGGCCAAGGTGAGGATCTTTGACTGGTTGTGAAAAGTGAAAGAAAAGCTGGTAAATGATTCTTGTTATACTTTAAGTCTAGCATTACGCAAGCAGGGTTTGTGGTTCATGTTTTTAAGTATCTGCTTTACCTTTGTTCTCCAGAGTAGTTGAATATTTGTTTCACGACTACATATATAGGAATTTGTGGTTCATGTTTTAAGTATCTGTTTAAGTATCTGTCTTACCTTCTTTGCCATTTCATATCTTTCAAGCCTTCCCTCCCAAAGCGGGCCAAGGTGAGGATCTTTGACTGGTTGTGAGAAGTGAAAGAAAAGTGGTAAATGAAACTTGCATTTGTGTCGTAGAGCCTCATTCGGAGGCATAGCTTTTAACGCTCTTTATATAGAAAATAGTCATAATTGAGCATAATGCAATTTCAGTTCAATATTTCATTTCATTTATCAAGGTTTCGGTTTAGATATGGCGGTCTTTGCATTGTTGATATTATCCCAATTATGAGATATTATTCCAATGATGCTAAAAGAGAATGGGGTAGAGCTAACAAGAACAAATTCATAGCATGTGGATGGTTTTAAATAGTTGTGCAAACACTTTGAGTGTAAAACTGCTTCATGATATGGTTGTGGAAAGATTGTGGGTTAAGCAAATGGCACAGTTTCTGTTTTAATGTAGTAGGTTGTACATTGGTTTTGGTTGCATTTCTTGGTGGATGCCGTTTGAATACTAAAATTTTTTCTTACACCGATTTTAATTTTGATTCGTATAGTATACACTGACTAAAACATTTCACACTGACTAATGCACGAACAATACTAAAAAATTATTTTTTACCAACTTTATGGATAATAATTTAATTATGGATAATAATTTAATTAAAGATACAACATAATGAAATATGGATTATTCGTTTTCTTTATCTTTTTTTTTGTGAATTTATTCGTTTTTCTTTATTTACAAGTAATCGATATCAAAATCTTTTACTGAAAAATCGATTAGTATATTCTCAAACTAGAATCTATATCAAATTGGTCTCCATAATTTAATTAAAGATACAACCAAAGTTTTTTAGTTAAAAGTAAGAAGCATAGAAAATTTGGCTTCAAAAATTTTCTCGGGGTTGAAGATATTGATACATTTATGTGGTTTAATATTATGCACTTGGACAATGTTGTTACTATGTGGTGTACTACTAATTATGTATTTGGATAATATTATTTCTAGTACTCATTGTGGTTTCAAGCAATTTATAATTATTCAATATTATTACTAGTACTCATTGTGGATAATATTTTTCAATTTCTAACGATCAATATTGTAGCTTAATATTTGAGTATTATTATAAATAAATCATTGCAATATATGTAAAAGTAATTTAAAATATAAAATTTATTAATATATATTAATATATGTAAAAAATAACTTTTCTGGAAAATATTTTCAGAAAATCTGTCAAACAGTAGAAAATATTTTACACAGATTCAATCAAACACCAGAAAATATTTTCCAATAAATCATTTTACAGAAAAGTAAAACACTTCCAAAAATCATTTTACGGAAAATATTTTACTGGCAATCAAACGGACCCTTAATGTAAACTCACTTACCACTCAACTGAAGGTCGTGGAAACTAAATGAATGACAAATAACACTCAAATTGCAATGTCTAAAATGCTGTAAAATGAACTATTTAGTGCACTCTAAATTCCATTATGATAATGAAGGAAGAAGGTTCCTTATATAGGTTGATCTAAAGCTAAATATGGCGATAGGATCATCCTCCTTGAAACAGAGATAGAATAATAGATAAATATTCTTGAAATGCTTGATACTGACCCCCTAATCTCCTTGCTCAAAACCCAACCCATAATTTCTGGACTCTCACATATGTCCATCACTCAACACTCAGAATTTTGTAACATACTATCAACAATCAACGCATCAACAGTTTCCACTAACCATATTATTTTCAGAAAAAGAAACAGTAAAAATTCAATTTTAGGAAGTTGACTTTTGAGCTGTATATATTAAGTACTTGATTGAGTTAATATTACGAGTAAAGTGTTCTTACTTTCTAAGATAAATTGTATTATATTAAAGGTGTTATTTTTTATATTTTATATCTTTTATAAAGCAAAATTAGGAAAATATACAAATAATAAAATTTGAATCTAAACTTCTATAGACCATATTTGTTACATAATTTTGTTTTCACCTATATAATGGGTGTGCAATAAATTTATTTAAAAAATAATAATTTTCAATAACCTAATTTTGATTAAATCTAAACAAATTAACAATTCAAAATACTTTTTCTTTCTCTGCGTCAATTTGATGCCTCAAGTCCTTTCCATTTCCATATCTTAGGCTCCTTTAAATGTTTGGTACACACCACTGACATGAATTTCACCCATTTTTTAGCTCAACCTCACAACAATCACTATTTCATTTTTTTTAGCTACGGTTTTACCCCGTGCAGGTTGGGGAAATTACCAATAAAAGCCGTTTTTTTAAATTTACTGAAATGGGCCGATTTTTTTATTATTTACCGGAATGGTCCATTTTCCGGGAAATCGCGTCCACGTCGGTAGCGATGTCGAGTGCGATGTCAAGACATCGCGTCCACGCCGCCAGGTCGTCTTGACGTGGACGCGATATCCTCAAGATGAACAGTACCCCAACGATAAAAAATTTGACCGTTGCCCCCCCATGGTAAAAAAAAAAACTATAAATACCCCCCACCCCTTTTTTTTTCACAAACAAATCCTCTCTAATATTTCCTCTCTAATCCTCTCAATTTCCTTCCAAATTTCCTTCCAAAATTCTCTCAAACCCATATTTAATTTCAATTTCCTCTCAATTTCCTTCCAAAATTCTCTCAAATCCATATTTAATTTCAATTTCCCTCAATTTCATTTTTAAAATAATTTTATATTTTTTATATTTTTAAAAATAATTTTAATTTTTTTATATTTTCATGAATGACCGGATCATGGATTCGTCTTGATAGGAATCACATATCGGTGGAACAAATGAAAATGGTAAGTATTAAATTTAATTTTTAAATATTATTTAAGATTTTTTTATTTATGTATTTTTAGATAATTATTAATTTATTATTTGTTATAAAAGTTTGAAGATCGGTTATTGGAATGCAATATCCGGAATATGCATGCTCCTCCATCACCGTTAGTAGAGAACTACCTGCGGGAAGCGGGTTTTTGGCACGTGGCGACGGTAGGCCGGGGATGCAAGTTAGACCCGAAACTGATCAGTGCGTTGGTCGAGAGGTGGAGACCCGAGACGCACACATTCCATTTTCCATGTGGAGAATGCACTATCACTCTAGAAGATGTCCATCTGCAATTGGGATTGCCGGTGGACGGGCACCCAGTCACCGGGTCTGCCCAATCTAGCAATTGGGAGGCGGTGTGCTACGAGCTTTGGGGCGCTATTCCGGATAAAATGGATGGAGGTAAGGTCGAGATGGGCTGGTTACGTGCCACCTTCCTCGATCCGAATGAAAATTCAATCGAAATTGAAAGAATCCGATATGCTCGATCATATATTCTTCAAATAATTGGAGGTTATCTGATGCCTGACACGTCACGGAGCCGTGTACATCTAAGGTGGCTGCTAAAACTCGTTGATTTTAGAGGAGCCGATGAATTTAGTTGGGGGTCTGCCGTCTTGGCAACATTATATCGGGAGATGTGCGGGGCGACACGACCGAGGAGAGCAAACATTGGAGGTTGCCTGTCACTACTGCAATCATGGGCACGGTTTCGCTTTCCATTTCTATGTCCTCGAGTGAACCACCCATATACATTCCCACTCGTAACGAGGTAAATTTTATATTACATTTTGGAATTATTATGTAGATTTTTAAAAATAAAAGTATGCTAAAAATTTATTTAATTAGGTGGAACCATCCGCAAGTTCTTGTGGATTACCGTCGAACTTGAAGATATACTGCTTCTATTGGAGCAACTGCTTTAAGCGAAGTAAGTATTATTGCAAATAGATATTTCCATACGTTTGCTAGTCGATTGATATTTAGTATTTAATATTTAGTATTATGTATATAACTAATATTTCTATCATGTTCATATAGTTTCAATGGACACTATACGAGGATCCGGCAATTCGGGCAGTAATCCCGGAAGAGTTTTTACAAAATCTGAACGCTTGGCACGCGAAAGTGGTGTTGATCAACTATGCAACCGTAGAGCCCTACCAGACAGACAGAGTGCTACGATAGTTTGGATATAGACAACCGATTCTTGCGGACCCTGAGGTGTTTGACGATCACCACAAAATCGACCTTCGGCCATTAGGTACGGATTGGCCTAAATACTGGTCCGAGTACACGGAAATGTGGGAAAATCGGCATGAATATCTACCTACTCGGGAACAAATCATCGTTCCGGAGTTAGCGAGCGTTCCAGAATACATGCCATGGTTTAGGATCCATGGCAAGCCGTATTTACTTATGCCAGAGGAGAGGCATACGATTCGGAAGGGAAAGGCGCGGGCCTCTAAATCCAAGACGACAAGACTACGAATGCAGCCCCTCAACGAGGCCCAGACAGTCACCCGGCTCATCATCAGCGGCCATGCAATCACCGTCCCCAACGAGAGCACCGACGCAGTCACCTGATGTAGCAATTCAACAGATGATACCCACGCAACCGCCTTTCCCTATGATGCCAGGTGTGTTTCCTAGCCCTTATATGTACCCTAACCCTTACATGTATCCTTTTCCGAATCCTATGGCAGGTTAGAGCCAAATGCCTGGTTCAGCTCCATTTCCTGTTATGCCGAGCGGACCGCCGATATCTAGGCCAGCGGCGTAGGAGGGATCGCAAAGGGGCCGTCGGGGAACTCTCCTTTTTACCAATCGCCACCAACGTATGGCTTTCAAACACCGTCGCCGTTCATGATGCAAACACCTCCACATACACTATTCTTTGAAGGTGGATCATCGTCCCAAGTCCGACAACCAGATATCGAACCGGAAGAACCACAATCACCACCGGAGGAAGAACAACCACCGCCGGAAGCTAGAGGAAGGAGGAATCCAGCGCGTAACCGTTGACGGCCGCCATGTGGAACCGAATCCCCCAGGCATAGACATTGATTGTCGTATTTAAATTTATTATTTGATGTAATAAAATAGAAGTTTATTTGATGTAATACGCATATAAATTTTTTCGAGCTATTTTGATATTATTTGATGTAATAAAATAGAAGTTTATTTGATATAATAGGCATAGAAATTTTTTCGAGTTATTTTGATATTATTTGATATAATAAAATAGAAGTTCTATTTGATGTAATAAAAACCCTAATTTAATTAAAAACCCTAACCCTAACCTAATTTAATTAAAAACCCTAACCCTAACCTAATTTAATTAAAAACCCTAACCCTAAACTAATTTAATTAAAACCTTAAACCCTAACCTAATTTAATTAAAACCATAAACACTAACCTAATTTAATTAAAAACCCTAACCTAATTTAATTAAAACCCTAACCCTAACCTAATTTAATTAAAACCCTAACCCTAACCTAATTTAATTAAAACCCTAACCCTAACCTAATTTAATTAAAACCTAAACCCTAACCTAATTTAATTAAAAATCGTAACCCTAACCTAATTTAATTAAAACCCTAACCCTAACCTAATTTAATTAAAACACTAAACCCTAACCTAATTTTACATAATTCCGTCAATTTTACTAACCATTAACACAATTTTTAGACTTAATAATTTTACATAATTTGATAATTTTACTAACCATTAACACAATTTTTGGACTTAATAATTTTACATAATTTGATAATTTTACATAATTTGATAATTTTACTAACCATTAACACAATTTTTGGACTTAATAATTTTACATAATTTTACATAATGTTAGATTTGGTAAAATGTTTTGACTGGTACTAACAATTAAGAAATTAAACTAATTTGATAATTTTACTAACAATTAATACAATTATCAATTAATAATTGAATAAAATATATTTTTTTTCTAAAATTACATTCAACTATTGCGATCAGGGCATGATCGACTTGTATGGTCTGGGTTCCTACACCATTCGCACAACTTCTGTTGACTGGCTGTTTCTCGGATATCCATATTGTTCCGTATTCTAGTGGAGCAAGGTCGACCCTTTGGTTTGCGACGCAATTCTCTATCCGGTAACAGCTTAAAAGGAGCAAGAGATACGGGCGGCCACTTACGTTGTACATGTTTTCTAATTTGTACACTTCGTCCACATAACTCATCGGATCCAGACGGAGTTTCTGACAAGCTGCAATAACATGAGCGCATGGATAACGAAGTGCATCAAACTTCCCACAGTCACAAGTCCTGTTTCGCAAGTGTACATGATATTGCCCACCAACAACACCTTGGTGCGGTCTGTCAAACTCCGTCACGCGAAACCATAAATTGTCTCGATCGTGACACATTGTGTGCATGATGTTTGCCCTCGCCTTCACCTTATTAATTTCTTGAACTACCTTACTGCACCATATATGACCACACCTGCATCTGGCCTGCATAAGTTGCTGCTCGCTTTGGAAATAGCGCCGCCAAACGGAAATATGTCTCTCGCACAACCAATGTTATCGGTAGATGGCACGTTCCTTTAAGAACAGAATTTATGCATTTTGCCAAGTTCGACGTCATATGGCCATATCGTAGGCCTCCGTCGTATGCTTCTGCCCACTGTTCGAAACATATGTTACAAAGGTAGTCCGCCCATTCTCCGTTTTGAGATCGTAAAATTGCCAACATCTCGTGAAAACGATCTTTATTTATTTCATACCCTGCCAATATAAGATCATAGTGAATCTTTTATACCACTTCTACCAATAAAACTAATTCAAATTGACAAACGAAATAATACAGTTATAGACTAAATACCCATGTTGGTCATTTGTCGTCGTTCGCTCTTAGATGGATATTGCCTGTAGTAGTTCGAAGCAACGTGTCTTAGGCAATATCTATGGTGTGTGCCCTGCCACAAGCTTCCCTCTCGATCAAATGCAGCTAGTATACCGGCGCCCCGATTTGAAATAACACAGATATCAGGTTGGGGGCACACATGCCTCCTTAACCTAGAGAGAAAGAAATCCCAGTCATTAGACGACTCCCCCGGTGTTATTACAAATGCAATTGGAAGAATTCTCCCACCGCCGTCCGGTGCCACTGCAACTAATAGCCGATGAGTATACCTACCGAACATGAAGGTACCGTCAATTTGTACCAACGGCTTGTAGTATGGAAATGCGTCTCGGCATTGCTTAAAGGTCCAAAATATGTGTTTGAACACTTGGCATCCACGTAGCAATCGGTCGTTGTAATACGCATGTTCCGTTTCAAGGTCTGTGATGGCACCTGGGACGTATCTCTCTAGCACCTGACACCACTGCCATATTTCATTATATGAGGCGTCCCACCCACTATGCATCTTCTCCAACGCCTTTTGCTTAGCTATCCAAGCCTTGCGGTAAGAGGGCGTGTACCCCATTTGGCTACGAATATTGGCAATTATCACTGGTACTGAAGTCCTAGGATTTGCTTTTATCGTGGGCAGTATCAAGCTAGCTAACATAGCTGAATCCATTTTGGGATGATCTTGTGAAACACCTACAGAGGGAGTACATTAAATAATGTAACATTGCAAAATAAAATTATTATTCAGATACATTAAATACTGTACCTGCAGCACATGTATGTGGACCTTTGTACTTTTTTACCTCCCACAACCTTGTCCTTTTCCTTAACGAGGCGACGATTTTCCATGAACATGTGCCGTCTTGCACCGCACACTTCACCTCAAACTTATCAGATTTTGATTTAACGACGTGGTAATTAACACCGTTTTTGATGCTATGCTATTTCAAAGCACCAATAAAACTATCCTTGTTGGTAAACTGATTACCAACTTCAAGTTGATCGAAATCTACCCCCGAACTTATACGATCGCGCAACCGGTGTGGTAGATCTGGAAACTCTAAAGCATCATAGGCTGACAGATCGATATTATGCATGTGGGTTGGATATGAGTATGCTCTGAATCGTGGATTTTCTTCATCATCTGAACTCCTTTCAGCATCTTCACCTTCTGTTGGAATAGGTTCCGGTTCAGAAAATAATCCTACTTCTGCACCAAAAGATGACGTCGGTTCACCTTCTGTTGGAATAGGTTCCGGTTTAGAAAATAATCCTACTTCTAACCCACAATCATCTGCAGCGTACGACGTCCCCTCACCGGTTGACGTCGTAGGTAGTACGTCATCCCTTCTTCTAGGCATTTGATAACGTCTCCAATTGGATGTAGATTGCCATCCACTAGAACTTGATGCAGTTTCCCAGTACGTATTTCCAATATCAAACGTCGAGCCACCGACGTACATGTCCCATCCACCGACAGAGTGTCTTGCGGGGGATGTGCATTCGACACCGCTACCGAGTGTCGGCTAGGGGTCGTGTATACATCTCGAACACCGGACGGAAGTACATCAGTTGGCGACGTAAATTGTACATATAACTCAATATAAGATGCTCCACTAGCAAGACAAGTCTACACCATTGCCTCCAAGCTACGAGCACATTTTATGCCGAACGAGTCATATGTCACCGGATCAACACAAGAACAAAATCGATACGTGATTGACAGAACTTTCATTGGCGTCGTTCCGAAGATTTTACGCCTAATTCTTTTACGAAGTTCTGTCAAATCTATGTTCTGGTTAAATGACAGTCGCGCCGTATTCTCCGACAAAAAAAACAACATCATTCTCGGTATGGCAAACCTCACCATCGTAGTAAATAACAGCACTAATACGTTCACTCATTTTGAAACTCTAACTTTCTTAGCCTCTCTAAATTGTTTCTGCTATGACTTATGCATTCTAAGAACATTTTCTGCCTAATTTATAGCCTCAGCCCAAACTTGCTACTGTAGTAAAATTGCATCCACGAGGGCGCGATTTCACAATTTCTTCTCAAATAGCATCCTGGTAGAAGCGATTTTATATTACTTGCTCAGAAACGTCAAAAAAAATTATTTCTTACATGACCAACTGTAGCAAAATCGCGTCCATGAGGGCACGATTTCACAATTTCTTCTCAAATAGCATCCTGGTAGAAGCGATTTTATACTATTTTCTCAGAAACGTCAAAAAAAATTATTTCTTACATGACCTACTGTAGCAAAATCGCATCCACGAGGGCGCGATTTCACAATTTCTTCTCAAATAGCATCCTGGTAGAAGTGATTTTATACTATTTACTCAAAAACGTCAACTCGAAATAATTTATTCCGGGACCTAAAAACCCTAAAAAGCCTGAACCCTAAACCTTAAAAGCCAAAAAAACCAAACGTGAAAAAACGTCAAAATCGCGTCCCCTGGAACGCTCTACGTGTCAAGACATCGCGTCCACGTAAGCGTGACCTGCTGACGTGGAAGGAAATCGTGCCCTCAGGACGCGATTTCCTTCCACGCCGCCAGTCACGCCGACGTGACGCGATATCGTCCTCGACATCGCACTCTCGACATCGCACTGACGTGGACGCGATTTCCCGAAAAATGGACCATTCCAGTAAATAATCAAAAAATCGGTCCATTTTGGTAAATTTTGAAAAAAAATGGCTTTTTTTGGTAAATTGCCCGTGGAGGTTTGGGTTTTATAAAAATAAATTTTTAACTCCTCCAACCATCGCCCTTCGTTTTTTTTTTGGCTTAATAGCTGCCATCTTTCCTATTTTCTACTAATATATATTGTCGAAACCATTTTTTTTATTTTGAAAAAAATGGGGATCAACTTTTAAAAATGAAAATGAGAGTCGCCACCGATCTTTTATTGAGGTGAGATCGGATCACCTTGAAAATAATTTTACGTATGCGAATTTTGAGAAAACAGGTTCGGGAGTCGGTTACGCACGAGGAAGGGTTAGCACCCTCGTGACGCCTAAAATTGGTACTGAATTAATTGTTTAATGTCTTAGAGTGGAAATTTTGAAGAGATTTTAAAAATACAATCTTTTTAAATAAAAAATTTGAATGAAACGAATCGGAGGATGAAACTCATTTATTTCAAGGAAATAGATTGTCACACTCAATAAGTTAGAGTGTAACATTTTAAATCGCGAAATTAAGTTTATCTCTTGATTTTTTTTAAACCTATGCATTTTGAGAAGGATATCTGATTATTTGGTCAATCGAGAAATCAAAACCCAGTAAGTTAGGGTTCAATTTCTTAAAATTCCTAAACACCAAATATTGCATTTATTTATTTGTTAGAAAAATCCTCGTATTGAGAAAGCAATACATCATATCAAATGCGTTAGGACACCACGTATCGAATTCTCGAGAATGAGCTTTTTATTTTGGAATTTCTATGCTCAAATTGAAAAAGGGGTATTCGGTTATTTAAATTCAACAAGGAGAATTGAAGCCCAGTAAGTTAGGGCACAATCCTTTCGAGAATTTTGGATACCGAGTATTTTGTAGGTTTATGCAAAACGATTTCGATGTTTTTCCAAACAAATGTAATGCGATTGAATGGTAGTGCATAATTCAAAATGATAAATCGTAAATTACGATACATGCTAGTGTACGATAAATCATCAAATAATATGAACAAGCAATGAATAAATTTAAACAAGAATGGCAACGATAATCTCGGTCATACAACATTCAAAAATTAAATGAATTATCAATCTATTTTAAGAGATAAAAATAACAAGGAAGAAAGAATAATACATATTGATTTTTAAAAATATATGTGTGAAATGGAAGGTTTAATATAAAGAATAATATACACATAATGATGTATATAGAGGCTGAAATACAAAAATATAATAAAATAGAGTTTCAAGATATAAATTATATATACGTATGTGTACGATAAAAATGGTTTAATATAAATTTTATATATATATATATAATAGTATTGCACAAAATATTATAAATCTTTAAAACGCAAAGGCATATAAATGGGTTAAAAAGTATTATAAAATAAGATCACAAAATACATATATATATATATCATATTAGATTAGCATAGAAAATATATAAAATGATACATGATAAAAGCATTACAAAATAATACATAATAAAATAAAATAATGTAAAATAAAAGTAAATAAATAGATATAAACCAACACGATAACAATACCTATATTAATAATAGTAATAATAACAATAATAATAATAATAGCATTATAAATTAAAAGAAGACAAGGACAATTTCAAAAATAAAACAAAATCTCAGGGACGTCTTTGAAATAAGTGTGAAGACAACCAAATCGAGAACCATTGCACATCAGAGGGACCATTGCTGCAATTTAGACGCACAAAACCAGGCCTTCAAACCCAATTAATGAAAACGACGTCGTTCAAACATGGATCTAATTGAAATTGGAACTAAATATGAGGTAACAATTAAAAAATGAATAAAAATCAAATTAAAATGAAAGCAAATGCGGAGGGGCTCGTTGCGCAATAATCCCATCAGACCCACCTTCCCTCGGGTCGGGTTACCGCGCGGGTTGCTGGGGTTAATCGACCAATACGGCACCGTTTTTAAGGCCACTAAAACAGGCCCTAAACGGTGCCGTTTTCTGCACTATAAAAGACCCCTCCTAACCCTAAAACCAGTCTGTTGACACACAGACACCAGCCTCCACCCCTCCGCGCCGCTTTAGCAACGAAAGCCCCCCTCGCCTATTCAATCTTGGCCTGAACGGAGGGGGATTCGGTGACGCACTGAACCAGGTAAGTTTCTGAACTCTTCTCCCTTCTCTTTCTTTATTTTATATCTATGCTTATGTATATGATTAATAACGAAACAAAAAGAAAGAAAAACAATTGAAAAAGAATGGAAAAGAGGAAAAAGAAAACATTTTTCTTTGTATTGATCGTGTTTTTTTTTATACAGTATGAGTGTGTTGATATCGTAAAAAAAAGCCTTTTTTATAGATTTCCTTGGCTCTTTTATAGCCGAAACGAAAAAGAAAATATCAAATAAAAGCAAAATCTATTCTTGCTCCTTGTGTGCTGCTCGCTTGTTTTTGTCTGTTTTTGTTGTAGGTGCTGCGTTGTCTATTTTGTTTGTTGCAGGTACGGCCTGGAGGGTGGACGTAGCGTGTACGGAGGCCAGCGCAGCACGCGCGGAAGAGGCCCTGGGTTCGACGGCAGTGCTGCTGGTTGTTGAAGGCTAGGGTTTCAGGGTTTGGAAATGTTTTGGGCTAGGTTGGGCCGAATTAGGTTTTGGGTTAGGGTTTTAATTTATTGGGCTAGATGCTTAGTTTTAATTTTGGGCTTCTGTTAATTGGACTGTTTAATAAACTGTGGTATTTGGGTTTTTTATTATCTATTGGGCCAGGCAATATTGGGCCATTACATATATTTTAGTCTTTTATTTAATTTTTCGTCTCTTTTAGCCTTTAATCTTGCATTGTTTATCAAATTATCCCAAAATAGATGTAAAAATTAACATTTATTAATTTTAGGGTGGTTTGGCAAACAATACAAGTTCAAGAGTTAAAAGAGACGAAAAATTAAATGGAGAACTAAAATGACCTTTTTCATAAAGTTGGAGAGCCAAATAAATCATCATGCCTATATATATTAAAGATAAAAAAGTCAATCCATTCAAATTTATAAAATCTATGTTTCTATATTTATTTCATTTTTCATAGTTTTTGAATAATTTCTATAAATATATTTTACTGAAGTAAGATACAAATATATATATATATATATATATAACTAAATTTTATTATTAACAATTGAGGAGGTTAAACCCAAAATTGTAAATTTTTTATTTTATAATAATTATATAAAATTATTTTTATATAATAATTTAATATGTAACACTTTTATTATCATAAATATGAATTGTAATTATTCTTTGATATAATATTAGGGTTAGAGGATGGTGGTAACACGGTTTAAACCCATACCAAACAGTACTTAACAAAACTACAAAAACTTTAACCACTACTCTATATAAATCAAGACAAATACGGCTTTAATTATTATTTAATATAAAATTATATTAAATAATTTAATACTGAATGGTTTTAATATTTTAATTGATATTTAACAAAAATATAATCTAATTTTTAATATGAAATGATATTAAATAATTATTCTATTTTATTATAATCACATTTCAAACTAAAGTATTTGATAAATATTTTTCATTTTTATATTGCTTTTAAATCTAAACACATACACTCAGCATCACATATTCAACCTCATTACAACAATAATTAATCTCTACTATCATATATTTTCTTAGAGACAAACACATTGCGGATAAGTTATTTTCCTGTCCTTGTGCGTTGCATTTTAACTTTATATGGGACCAATGTTAAGAATCGGGAAAACTTAAAACTAAAAGCATGGACTGAGCCCTGAGGGGCTGTGGCGTAGAGAGGAGACAAAAAAGCAATCATATTTACTGCATCCTTTATTTTATTTACTTATTACTACAAGACTGAAGACAAAGTTTGCAGTTACAAAGGTTGTTTTTAAATTTATTAATGCCGTGAAGTTGGGGTTGTTGTTCCCAGTCTAGGGTTTCATGTATGAGTTTATACTCACATGTCCACCTTATGCAGTCTGTATTATTAATCTCGCAAAACCATGCATCAGCTTCCTTTGTTTATGGATACTGTTGGCTAAATATGGGTTTATTTTATTTAATATTATGATTTCTATGCCTTTTGACACCACCACATATACTACCTTGATCTGTAGGGCTTCAGCTTTGCCCTTCATCATTAGGGTTTTCCTCATTACTTTTTTGTAGGGTAGCTTTAATTAACAGGGTTTCCACTTGCCAGCTATGCATGTGCATACATCCATCCATCCATATAATATAATATAGTCAGTTAAAAGAACAGGGTTTAATTAGCTGCAGTCTTCACAGACACCTTCTGTTTTCTATGCATTGAATTTGAGATGGTTAAAAAAAAAAAATTCGACTATTCAAATTAAAAATCCAACAGTCACTCGACAAAACTACACCATATTTTTATTTGGGAATATTGATGCAGTAGTTAATTACTTATTTACACAATATGCAAGTCAATTGGACCAACCAAAAACAAAACAAAATGTAGAATTTCGTTAAACATGTCTGATCATGGAAAAAATGCTAATAAAGTCTAGTTGTATGTGGGATGGGAAGCACCAACATTTCTTTCAAATGATTTTGTTGGTTCTACTGCTACACATGTAATGATATTTAACATGGTACTGTAGTAAATAATTAGTGGAGAAGGAATAAAGTGAAAAATGGTCTGCAAACTGGAAAAATCATAATAAAAATTATATTTTAATTTTGATTCACAGAAATACAATTTTTAGTTTCGTCCGTGGTTTCCCTTACCACTTTTTTTTTTCTTCCTGTTTATCATTATCATCAAGTTGTAACTTAGGGAATGGGGAAGTTGATTGATAGAATCCCACCACTTTTTTGAACTTCTATGGCATTGAAAATGCTTGGTCACGAATGGGTCCCATGAAAGAGAAAATATTTTATGGCTACTCTTTTCTAAGTGGATAATCTAAAGGACTTCGAGAGTTCATACCCCCTCTTTAGAGATATAGTTGAATCACCTGGATGGAGACTTTAGTAGCTGTATTATTATCATCATCTTCTTCAACAATGCTATAATATTGGGATTCTTTTTGGTAATTGAAGTTTAGTTATTACTACTTTTAAACATAAAAATAGCTTTTATACCTATTTCCATCTATATATATTAATATTAATATTATAAAGGAAGCTCCGGTTATAGTACGAGAATGGAAAAAGATGTTGCAAATATTGAAGTTGTTACCAAAAGCTAGGACAAAGTCAGATTTTGTTTTAGGGTGAAAATTGAATTATAATTTTCAAAAATTAAAATACAATTTGATAATTTTATTAAATTAAAAGTTTACAATTTATAGAAAGATTGGAATTAAATTACAATTTTTATTTAAAATACAAATTTTCATTATATTATTTTTGTTTGTATTCTTCATATTCTTTTGTATTCTAAAATTGTAATTTCTCTTTTCAATAATATTATTTTTAAGAATTGAACTTAGATACCTAAAATTTAAAATTTAATGGGTTAAAGATGAAGTTTACCATGAGGAAAAGTTCCTTTCTATGCATTTATATATTATCAATATTATCTTATTAAAAATATAAGATAAATGTATTTATTTTTAAAACTTTTAAATAAAATCACACAACATAATTCATTATACATAAATAAATATTATTATTGCATTAAATATAAACCTAATAAAGTTGTGTGTATCCCCCACCATTTCAATAGGACATTGCCTTTTTCTTTTTCTTTTTTCCTTAGAATTTTAGCTGTCTATGGACCATGGGCACGACTCGTGTTTAACGTTAGGTGAAGATCCATCGAAGAGAGATGTGTCCATGTCATGTCCTTGTCTTTAGATGTACTAACATCTTCATGCATATGAATCCCAATTCGATGGTACATGAAATACATAAACAACATTAACTTTCAAAGTTAAGTTTGTTTAATGCGAGGGGAATATTAATTAATGTTTAATTAAACCCATGATTAACTTGAAAATTTTAATCAAATGCACGCCATTTAAAAAAGACACCCCAAATCAGATTATTCTTTTGCTGATCTCCTCTACGTTATCATTTAATTCAGTGATGGTATGATAACACATCATTTAAATTTTTAAAATAAATCCATGTACATCTATTTCTAGTGATTTAATATTATTATGTAGTTGTCGATAGTTCCTAAAACTATATAGGAACATTGCATCAAATATAAATTTTAATTTTAATTAATTAATTAATTAGTCTCTCTACCCCTCTTTTAAGTCTTTCTTGTCCATGTGCCTGGATAACACATGGATCATTCAATTATTAAACCAAATCATTAAGCTTGCTTTGCTTGCATTGCTTATGAACAACCCCCCATATGGGCCTGTTGGAATCATGATTTCATAATTTCACCACCTAATATTTTTCATGCCTAATGATTACCTATAAAGTTTGTCATTAAAAAACAAGAAAATCTCGTACTTCATCACCCACGATTCCCCCTCCTACTGATCATCATCACTTGGAAATCTGTTTTCACTTGCATAAGTCGAGAGGCTTACATTTTTCAGTGATGAGAAGCAAAACTATCTATGGTCACGTATTTTCACACATATCGCATCTTCTGTAATGTGATTGAAAAGAAAACATTGCATGACTAAGGTGTTAGTTATGTCTTGTCTCCTTTTATCTCATGAATTGATACTTTGCCAGTTATAAATCACTTAAGCCTACAAGACACCTGTCGCATTGTCATAAGCCTCTCCTGTCATCACTTTAAACCCTAATTCTACCTAAGAAAATACAAAGGAAAGAGGGCTAGTTTTCATTTATCAGAATTTGTTCTTTGACATGATGTAAACGCACTGTTAGGAAACGGTGACAAAGAGACCATGTTTAGCCATCCCTCCAACATGTGTAAGGTAGAGTTATAAGGAGTTTTATGTCATTTAAGTAAAGTTTCAAATTCAAATCTTGTAAATTTGTGACATAAATCAAATCCTAGTTTAATCAGGTTCAATTTCTTCTTTTCGAAGATAGCAATAGAAGAAGGGAAATAGATAACAACAAAACAATATAATTTCTGAGATATGCATGCAATTGTCTCTGTTACTGGGAGCCAACAAAGGTGGCATGCATCTGGGACCTCACTCATTTTACGAGTGCTCTACACCATCTGCCACTTCTGGTTTGACTAATAATTGCATATATTGTTCCATTACAAGCAAAGTGATGGCATCCGGTTTAAGTATGTCCTAAATTGATTAGTCCACGCTAAGTAATTAAGCTTAGTTCTCCTCCATACAAGTGATCAAGACGGGTCGTGCAAGAAAGCGAAATTAGGGATGAAATCTAGACCCCATAACCAACAGCTAGCTGTAATAATAAGTACAATCTTAACCCTAATAAACAATATTTTCTTTTGGCTTAGATTTGTCAGTTGATGAATCAACTATCAATATGGGGCCATATCTGTGTTAAGATCAGCGGATGGTGTGACTAAGGGAATCCATCTTTTTTCCCACAGTTCTGTCACTAGGAAATATGTATAAGCTATAGCAGCATATGGTGTGTCTGTGATGATAAAAGATGTTTCACGGTCTAAGAGAAAATGGTCCGTAACTCCGTACAAAGAGAGGCCATGCAGAAGAGAAAGGCGCAGTGGCCAACCGGAGAATCCATAGCCACTCATATAGGGATTTTGATTTGTTCAAAGACGGCAAATTAAGAATTGGAACACAACAAACCCCACAAGTTGGTCGGAGTTGGAAGTGGTTGACCCGACAAAAGCTGCACCACTTCACATGGCTTGGATGTTTCCTTGGTGCCCCTTGGTTGCTTGCCTGCCTTGGCTTTCCATGTTCATATATATAATTATTTTGTTATAATCTAAAGAGATCTAGAAAGATCAAATTGACTATAAAATCTTTCCACTTGGTCGAAAATGGAAGCCAAATGCCTTGGGGAACTATTGGATTCATTTTACGACTTAGGCAGACCATATATATGATATTTATCCATACAGGAAAGACAGGAAAATGAACCAATAACACTAAAAATAAATTCCTCTCCTTTCACTCAAAAGCCAAATTACTTGGGCACATATTGATCGTCAGGATTGATTTCGATGCTCTACTTTACTAGGCAGATAAGCACAAGTATTTTATTTGTTTATTTCTTTTTATTGGGAGGAATATCGTTCGTTTAGTTATTTTCATTTAAAGCTAAAAAGCTTTCTTTCCCATGCGAAATAATTTTTTTATATAAAAACTCTTTTCATGGTTGGTTCTCTGATGCTGATTCCTTCATTCTCGGGTTTATATCGCACTGACCCTAAAAGCTAGTCGGTCATGATTCAATACTTTACGATGTATTTGATAGGAAATTAAGGGGGAAGGAAGAACAATTTAATGATTGAGCTAGAAGATAAAGCATCTTATTATAAATTTCAAACATATAATTTATTAATTTCATTTTTTTTCTTTTAATGATATGTTTAATCACAACGGCCATGATCTAGAAATTATATGTCAAGTAGCTTTTGCTGGATATACATATACATTCAATACAGATATGTTATGACACTTAAAAAGTTATACAAAGTCTTGGAAAATATAATGAGGCGGTTCACCATGATGGTGCCGAGAGTAGCTAGAGTGAGCACATTTCACACCATGAATAGCACGAAGAGCCATTAAAATTGATGGATTGAAAGAGTTTTGTGGTTAACTACTTACAAAAAGTGTATGCTATATGGATCACTTTGTTTACCTTGGAGCTAAGGGGGTAACTATAGAGGATAGATAATTGGGTGTGGGTTTTAACCATTGACTTTCCTACTCTATTGGTGTCATGTTAGGGTGATAGATGTCAATCTAGGGTTCTAGGGCATTGTTGGAGTTGACCTGAAGGGACTGGGCAAGGCGCTTACCAAGCTTGAATATGATGGATTGACTAATGTCGTTAGAAACTCTTCCATCTCCAAATTGTGTAGGTACATTTGTTGTGACATGATGTCTAGGCAAAGCATGTTACTTTCTTCATGAGGCCATGAAGCCGAGTTTTGCCATGCATGAGGCTGTGGTCACTGATTTCTATAGCAACCAAATAATTTGGTGAAGGGTTCGTAAGGGTATAACAATTACCCCTAAAACAAAAGGCAAATTATAAAGTGGTCTAAATTGATTCAATATTGTGAGTGAGGCTTACAAACTCTCTTGGCAAAGCTTCCATAGGGGTTTGAAGCATCATTATTATTCCTTCGACCGTTACGCCTTTGTATTAATTGCTTTCATATGCGTGGTCGCCATTGATCGGAGGTTTATAGAATAGGTCAATTATTTTCGTCATCATTTTGTTTAGAATATCACATCATTTTTCCACCCAAATATCTATAAATACATCATTTTCTAGATTTAAATATCAATGTCCTTTCATTTTTTTCTACGTTGAATTCCTTTTTGCTTGTTTTTTACCACAAATATTATCTCTTCCTTCTATTTGTCTTCTCTATTTGTTGTTGTTTTTTTAAATGGTCAGCAATTTCCTGATAAATGAAATTTAAATGGAAGGTGAAGAATTATTATGCACTACTACTACATAGGAAACGGTATCCATGCTGCAATTATGGTGTTTGAAACAATATCATTATAGGTATGAATTTTCAATATCGTCAAGAACGTTTGTGTTCTAGTATGTACGTTGATGTAGATGTAGATGATGTGCGTCCATGATATTTCATCCTTTTCTTTCATCCTTTGCTCATAAGATATTGCTATTTTCATTGTGCTTTTAAATTTTTGTCTCTTGTTTGTAAAGACTATAGTTTCTTTTGACAAATTCGTCACTTTGACTCTAGTGGTTCTTGTAAATGGTGTTGGTGCTTCTCGTCCACCTTATAGAAGAAGAGGAAGAGAGAACATGGTTCACCCTTTGCTTAGAGGAGGATCATATTCTAACTCATCTCTTAAGTTTGAACTGTTGCTAGTAGATAACGAAGAACTAAAACAAGTTAACTAACACTTTCTGTTCAAGCTGGAGAAGAGGAAAATGAGTAATGCTTTCTAGGAGAAAGATGATGGTTTCTAGAGACAAAAAGTCGAAGCTCGTAAATAGGGAGCTATGGTCTAGAAGGAACAGTTCTTCGAGGCGTGCAAAGAGAATGCTAGAAATTGTGTACACATGAATGAAGGTCGCCAACTTGACACTTAAGTCTTTGAATTAGAGATCAAAGTCAAAAGGTTGACAAATGAGCTTACGTGGGCATGGGACGAGCTGACGATAAACGAATTACAAGCCAAGTTTGATGTAGAAAATCGGGGGTCCCAACAAGAAGCAACCATTAATTAGGTTTATAAAGAGGCTTAATAGGTTTTCACTAACAACATTTACAACATCAAGGATACTATTATAAGGAATATTCACTTGCCTTATAGCCTTCTCAACCTATGTGTGTTAACCTTATTATGGTATGAAGTATCCTTGATTCTCTTGACATCTTTTGTCCTTCCAACCTTGAGTTAGAAAGATGACATTGGTATATACGAGGCATTGTAAAAGGGAAAAGCATAGTTGGTCTACTTCCCTCTATTCTAAAAGATGTCTCATTGAAGATGATTGATTTTGATATTTTTCTATTCATGTAATTATTAGATGGGCATTTTTGTAATGTCATACCTGAAATTTTTTAAGGACTCTAATTTAAAGGAATTTTGGGACTTAATTGAATAAATAGTGAATTAGCAAACTCTACTAGGAGTTTTAAAAAATTTTGCGACTATTGGGTTAGGATGAAACCGACTGGTTCCAAAGTGGGAGACATAATAATTGCAGGTGATTGACTAAAAGATATTGGGAAACCGTGCATATGAGATATATATATAGGTAAAAGTGGACATTCTTGCAAAGAAAATTCGTCTTAATTTTGTCTACAAATTTCTTCTTACTTGCATTGTCTTCTTCGATTGTTTTGAAGAAGAGAAGAACTTAGGAGCTTTGTAAGGAGCCGAAGTTATGAGACTTTATGTCTAGAAGTAGAGAAATTGAGAAACTGGTAAGCTTCTTAACTTTCTATACTCAAGAATTAAAGAAAGAATGAGAGCAATGACTCCTAATAAGTTTCTGTAAACTGGGTTATGGGTTTTAAGACTGAATACCTTCGATTTAACTGATAAATGGTTGTCATGCTTAGCTATCATGATGAAAGAGGCTTTGGCGTTTAGACAAGTTAAGCTGACGAGGATAAAGGAAGCAATGTGTGTTCTTGTACTCTATCATGGGTGGATGATGAAATTAAGCTATTGAATGATTTTTGTTGTAACTATTCTGGGTTGTCTGAATGTATTGTTTTGTGTAAAAATAGTGACTGAGCATGCTGTGAATGCATAACCTTATACAGGTATGTGAATATTTGTAAGTAATTTCATATTTATACAAGTATGTGAATATTTGTAAGTAATTTCAGATTTATGTTTAGAAAAATTTAGATTTAACTTCAAGGTATCGGAGCCATGACTTCTCAATCCTCCACCTCGAAAACCACATCTCAATCCGAGTCTCATCCCTCAATTCTCTCCATTTCTAACACTTCTCACATTGTCACAAATCATAAAGTTCATGGCCATAATTTTCTCCAATGGTCACAATTTGTTTTAATATACTTTTATAAAAGGGGGAAGGATGATCAGCTTACAGACGAAACTGCTGCTCCTGAAAAAACATATCCCAAATATTGGTCCTGGAAAACAGATGACCACTTGGTTATGTCATGGCTGATTAATTCCATGACCACAAAGGTTGGAGAAATTTTTTTACTTCATCATACAACAAAAGAAATTTGGAAAGCTACTTGAGAAATGTATTCCAACATAGAGAACACCTTCGAACTCTTCAAAATTGAAACTAGGTTGTATGACCTAAAATAGGAAGATTTAAATGTTACTCAATACTTTAATGCCTTCCAACGTTGTTGGATGTAACTGGATCTTTATGAAATACACTCATGGAAATGTTCTGATAACTCTATGTTGTATAAATTGATTGTTGAACAGAAGCGAACCATCAAATTCCTCCTTGGTCTCAATAAATATCTAAATGAGGTTAGGGGGAGAGTCATGGGAATTAAACCATTCCTAACCATTAGAGGTTTGGAGACAAGAGAGTAGAAAGAAATTGATAATGACAAACACCAACATCAGTCCTACAATTGAGGGTTCAGCCTTATACACATAGTTCATCTCAAAACAACAAGGCTAGCAAAGGATGCCCTTGGTGTGACCACTGTAAATAGCCTGGTCATGTTTAGGCAACATGTTGGAAGTTGCATGGTAAACCTACTAATTGGAAACCATCTACTGGCAGATCTAAGAATTGCGCAAACATTGCAGTCACAACAGAAACCAGTGCCAAGGCTAATTCATTCACAAAAGAGAAGATTGAGGTATTGCAGAAAATGCTTAGTCAAGTCACTAATATAGGCCAAGCACCTCCAACAATGGTAGAACATCCAGTCTCTTTGCATATTAAGGTATCCAACCCTATGCTTTTAGTGTAAAAAAATCACTAAAAAACATGGATAGTTGACTTAGGGGCCTTGGACCATATGATTGGTGATTACATAATTCTCAGTGATTTTCAACCATGCACAAGTCACTCTAGAGTCAAAATTGCAGATGGCTCTTTCTCTCTTGTGGCCAGAATAGGATCAATTTATTTGACAAAGGATTTTCATCTTTCTTTTATTCTTTATGTCCTTAAACTAAATTGCAATTTACTTTCTATAAGCCAACTTACCCGAGACCTAAACTGTGATGCTAACTTGCATTCCAATTGTTGTTGTTTTCAGGCAGTGGATTTGGGGAAGGTGATTGGCAGTGCTGATATGCATGGTAGTCTATATTTGCTTAAGGAAAAGAATCTTCCAAGTAGACAAGTTTACCCATCAAGTTGTGGTTCAAATTCTAGTCAAAAGTGTGTCAAATTTGCTTCCAAATCAGTTTCTTTTTCTAATTCTAATTCTATTTCCATTGAAAATCAAGTTATGTTATAGAATTATCGTCTTGGTCATCCTAACTTTACTTATATTGAGAAGTTCTTTCCTCATTTGTTTATCTATAAGAACCAAATTCTTATTTTTGTGAAGTTTGTCAATTAGCAAAACCCACTAGGTATGTTTATTCAAGTTTGCAATATAAACCCTCACATCCATTTTCAGTGATTCATAGTGACATTTAGGGTCCCTTTCGTGTAAAAAATATCAATGGAGCTAGGTGGTTTGTCACATCCATTGATGACCACACTAGAACAACCTGAACATTCTTTATCATACCAAACTCGATCCTAAGTCTCTCAAGTGTATTTTCCTTGGTTATTCTCCTAATAAAAAGGGTTACAAGTGTTATTCACCTATTACTAGGAAAGTGTACAATGTTATGGATGTTACATTTCTTGAAAAATCAAACTTTCTTTCCCAAATCTAACATTCAGGGGGAGACTCCAAAGGAATATCAGATTTGTGATCTCCTTCAAGACAGTTAAACATATGTTAATCCATCAAATTCAATCATTGATCCTTTTATTGTCCCTATCAATGAAATAGAAACAACCCTGATTCCTATTCAACCAATTGACTCAAATCATTTACAACTTGGCACATTCGATCCTCCTAAGCTTCGTGTCTCCAGAAAAAGAAGACCAACCGAGCATATAGAAGACTCTATGCAAATTTAATATTCTCAATCATATGAATCGAGTCCTATAGCAACTGATGTTCATTATGGTAAGGATCTCTCATCCCATGATCCTCCTATTCCTATTGTTATGATTTAAATCTGCCTATTGCTCATAGAAAAGGTGTGCGTGGGTGCACTAAACATCCGATTGAGAATTATGTTACATATGGGAAACTATCGTATCTTTATAAGGTCTTTGTCACAAATTTGGATAGTGTGAAGGTGCTAGATTCTATTCAAGAGGCTCTTAAGAGTCAAGCATAGGAAAAGGTAGTAAAAGAGGAGATTCGGGCTTTGGAAAGTAAAAACACATGAAATCTTTTCAAGTTACCTCCAAGTAAGATTCCAGTTGGATGTAAGTGGATATTTATTGTCAAGTACAAGGCTGATGGAAGTGTCGAGGGATTCAAGGCCAGACTAATGGAAAAAGGGTTCACTCAATCATACGAAATTGATTATCAGGAAACGTTTGAACCTGTGGCAAATCTTAACACTATTCAAGTTCTACTTTCTCTTACAGTTAATCAAGATTGGCCATTGTATCAACTGTATATTAAATATGCATTCCTGAATGGGGACCTTGAAGAAGAAGTCTACATGACTATTCCTCCTGGTCTAGAAAACAAGTCAAACAATAATCTATTTTACAAACTAAAGAAGTCTTTCTATGGCTTGAAGAATTCTTCTCGTGCATGGTTTGAAAGATTCACTAAAAAAATGATAGCTAATGGATATCAATAGTGTCAAGCCGACCACATACTGTTTGTCAAAAATAGAATAAGAGGGAAGAAGGCTATTCTTATAGTTTATATGGATGATATCATCTTGACAGGAGATGATTCTGAGGAGATTATAAATTTGAAAAAAATTGTTGGTAACAAAATTTGAGATTAAGAATCTTGGGACTCTAACGTTTTTCCTAGGAATAGAGGTGGCTCGCTCTAAGGAAGGGATTGTTATATCTTAACAGAAATACATCTTGGATCTATTAAGTGAAACATGGCTACTTGGATGCAAACCAGTTGACACACATTTGGATCCGACAAAAAGATTGAGCAGAAGTGAAGGAAGCAGTTCAATAGACAAGGGAAGTTACTAAAGGCTAGTTGGAAAACTCATCTATCTATCTCACACTAGGTCTAATATCGCATATTTAATTAGTGTGGTCAGTCAGCATATGAAAAATCCAACTGAAGATCATTTAAAGGTAGTAAACAGAATATTGAGGTATATAAAATGACTCTAGGAATGGTCTGCTATTCAGGAAGTGTACAAATTGAGAAGTGGGGATTTACACTGATACTAGTTGGGTAAGAGAGTAAACTAATTGAAGATCAATCATTGGTTATTAGTCCTATGTTTGGGGTAATCTTGTTACTTGGAGGAGAAAAAAGCAAGCTATAGTCTCACGGAGCAGTGTAGAGTCAGAATATCATGCTCTTGCACTTGGAACATATGAAGGAATGTGGCTACAAAGATTGTTGACGTAAAGGAATCAGTCATGATGTTCAGTGAAAGTCAAGCAGCTATTAATATAGCTAAAAATCTTGTACACCATGACAGGACAAAATGCAGTGAAATTGATTGACACTTCATTTCAGAGAAGGTTAACAACAACATTGTCCAACTCAACTATATTCTTAGAAAATGACAGATTGCTAATGTTCTTACTAAAGCACTCCCAAGGGATAGTTTCAATGAATTAATTTCCAAGCTTGGTTTGTATAACATATACAACCCAGCTTGAGGAGGAGTGTGGAAAAAGGAATCAATATTTTTTATTTATTTAGAAGATTAGATTTAGTTTCTGATTATTAGAAATTAGCTATTGTAATTTATTCACTTTCCTGTTTTTTTAGGATTCCTAATTAATAGGAATTTTGTTTCCTATTTTAGTGGGATGTGATTCCTGTAATACCCTGAAAATTACTACAGTAAGAAAGTAAGGTAGTATCCTCGATATAGTAAAAATAAGGAAATAAAGTGACAAAAAGGGGAAATTTTGAGTTATGTCAACATTGGAAAGTATATTATTGTATATTATATATTAATTCAAGAAAGGACTAAATTGTAAAAGTGAGAAAAGTTTTGTTGTCCAAGAGTAAATACTCAAAATTTGAGGGGTTAAAATGTAAATATGAAAAAGTTGAAGGACCAATACTGCAAATATTTTAAGGGTAGAATAATCTAGACACTAAGGAAAGTGGATGAATTAGGAGCAAATTGAAAAGGTGAAAAATTTTGAGGGACTAAATCGTAATTTTACCAAATTAAGTGATGACTCAACAATGGAATTTTAAAGATTATAAAGGGAAAAATGGTCAATTAGAAGAGAGAGAAATTTAGAAGATAATGATGATGTTGGAGATATTTTATATTAATTAATTAATTAAATATTAGTTTATTAATATTTTAATTTAATTTTTAAATGATATTTTATTATTTTATTAGTATTTTATTTAGTATATATAAGAAAAGGAAGATGAAGAATCATCCATTCCACCATTTTTCCATGCATTACACGTTAGAAGAGAAGAGAAGAAAGAAAGTTTTGCTTTCTTTACAATTTGGTCCTCCCACCCAAAATTCGTCATTTTCACTTAGAAATCAAACAAATTTCCATAGCCACCAAGAGAGAGATTTGATAAGGAGACTATGGGGAGCTAGAATATCAAGTTAGATTCAAGAAGTAGAAGCTGGAGGAGAGAGAAAATCAAGTTAAAGATTGAAATCAATAGCACAAGGTAAGAATATCAAGATTTCAATATATTTTTAAGTTTGATATTATTAAAAAGCATAGAAATGTTATAGTAGAGTTTTCTTAAAAAAATCTTATGTTATTGATATATTAGTGAAGAAAAATAAGAGAAAGTGATGGGAAATATTATAGAGAAAGGAAATAAGGGTGTTATAAATTTAGTAATCAACATTTTGCACTAAAACAGTTTTAGACAACAGCAGTAGGTTAACTTTGAAAAATCACCATAAATTGTGGAAATCGAATTAGAGTATGAATAAAATATGGAATTAAATATTATTGACTCTAGTTTCTCATAGAAGAAACGGTGTAAGAATGGAATTGTAAATCATGAGATATAATAAATTTTGTGAGACAATGTCAGAATGAATTCGAGTTCCCCTGTTCTGACTTGGAAAAATCATTAAAAATTGTAAAAAACTAATTATGGGTTATAATTTATATTTTTAAAATCCTTAATTAGTATATTTTCAATAAAAATAAACAGGGACATCATACGAATTCTGTACAAAGAGTTAATTAATTTTTAGTGAAGAGGGGTCGGAACTGTCAAACAGTGAAATAGGGGAACTTTAAAGAATAAAATGTACTTATTGGCTAAACAAAAAATTCTGAAACTTTTATAGTAAAAATATATATGAGTCTAGTTTTATATAAAATTAACAAATCTCAATTCAGAGTTACGTAGCTCAAGATATAAATAATTTTGTGACTATGATTCAAGTGGATAGCTTTGAATGAATAAATAAGTAAATAGTGAAATTATAGATAATGTTTCATATAAGTATGTTATATACATTAAGGATGTGGAATGGAGAGGATGAGGAGTAAAATATATGATTATTCAACAAGCATGAATTTTCATTAAAATGGCTAATTTGCATGTTTTAGGTTCAAGGACTAAATTGAATAAAAGTAATATTTTAAGGGTAGATTTGTAAAATGTCAAAAAGTGACCAAATTGCATGAAATGAATTTTTTATTATTTAAATTAATAAATTGAATGAAATATTAATTTAGATCAAGATTGGGTGGAAATTGAGGAAAATAGAAAATTACCAAAATGTCCCTAAATTTTAATATTTTTGCAATTTAGCTTGGTAAGTTTTTGTAACTTGAATTATATTCTTAAATGCTTGAAATTTTTGTTATTGATGTGAATATGATTTGAATGTTAATTGTATGAAAATTGATGAAACATTGATATATTTGAAAAAAAGGGGGAAGAAATCTCGGTTGAATGGAAGGAAAATTCGATGGATCTTTGAAAAGGAATTGACGGTAAAAAGGATCTAGCCCGGACGGGTGATCCTATCCTGATATAGCCCTCCCGAAGAATATGTGGAAAATGGATTTAGCCCGGACGGGTAATCCGAATTAGGGTCTGGATTTAGCCTGGACTGGTAATTCCAAGCTCATTAGAGTAATTGTCGTTGCAGGGGATTTAGCCTGGACTGGTAATCCCGACAATACTCTATGATTTTATATTACAGGGGATTTAGCCTGGACTGGTAATCCCGCTGTAAAGATGAGGTTCGCGGGAGTGTGCTCTCTGAAATGAAAATGTGCGCACATGAATATGAATTGACAGACCCAGATTTGTACACTAAAGTGTACCCCTGAAAATCCATCGAAATTCTGAAAAATTCAACGGGATAACTATGGAAAAAAAAACAAGAGAATGGAAATCATGGTATGGATGAGCTCATCAATCATGGTATATATATTATTGATACATAGAAATTATTGAAATAACTTGAATGTTGAGTTTGTGCATGTTAGGGGAATATTGCATTGAATGGCATGTATAAGTTAAATTGGCAAACGTTAGCTTATTAATGTTTTAATTTTGATTGGTTTCAAATATGAATGCTACATAAAATGAAATGTCTGATAGTTAACTTGTGAACTCTAGTAATGCTCCGTAACCCTGTTCCGGCGACGAATTCGAGTTAGGGGTGTTACAATTCCAACCACTCTTTAGCCTATATTAGGTTGTAATATGATTCTACTAAGGATAGGAAAATTTTCAGATTTATCTTCAGAAAAATTCAGATTTAACTTCATCTTCTAAATCAATAAAAAAATATTGATTCCTTTTTCTACAATGATCATTCAATGCCAAACAATTATCACGTGCTGTTGAATATATGTGGCATACTATGTGTTATGTATCAAGTACCTTGTTTGCATGAAATTTACGAGTAGTTTTTATGTGGAGTACGGAGGTATATACCTTGACAGGGTAGATGAAAATCGGAAAACTTGACGTAACAGAGGTACGGGCAGATTGGAATAGGATTTAAGGGAGTTATGCTACATCATGGAATGGTATCGATTGGCTCACTAGAGCGACACTGTGACGACTGTCTATCGACTCTATGAAGTGATATCGTGACGATAGTTACAGGTCTTTTAAGGCGATGTCGTGGAAACGATTTATAGGTCCTTCGGGCGACACATGGAAAAGGTTTATTGATTCCTCGAAATCAAAAGTTTGCAAAGACAATAAACATGAGATCATATTGTGAAAGACCATAGCTAGGGATAGTATAGTTAGATGGTCGAGACATGTTTGGGAACATAGACAAACGGGATAATAAGGGGGTTCGCCATAATGCAATGGTGAGTGAAGCCATGAAGCGTCTTAACACAGGTATGTATAAGAGAAGGGAAAAATTCCTTAAACGAGCTAGAAAACGGAATGGCTGCCAATAAGAGCCCGCCAAAGAAGTCGTGGAAGCTACATTGGCTAATTAGATTCAAAATGGTTTATTATAGGTTAAAATCTTAATTTGGCAATCAACAAAAAAGTAGCTTGAAGAATGAGTAGTCTTTCAACAGACTTCATGGGAGGAAATGCCTACACTGGAAAAATAACCAATAAACCAGAAAATAGTAAGATGTGAAATTCCATCAGAGCCATACAACATAGGGAAGACCTTGTAGGTCTACCAAGGGTGGAACTATTAAGGGAAACCTAAGTAGGAGATAGTACACCGAGAACTACCTATCCATTAAAGCACTTTAAAGGATTGGACTAAGAGAATTACTACTATGGGGTTACATTGTGCACATGAGTCCATTAGGGAAAAGAATGTGATGTTCAGTTAGCTAAGCATCGTAATTAAGTCCGAATTAAGGGTCTAGGAAGAGGTCTCAATTGGAAAGAAGATCAATTGTAGTCTATGTCGGTAAAAGTAGGTAATCAATGAAATGGTACGACAATTTCATTTGTAATTCAGTGTAAGGTAAGGGGTTCAAGGTAAGGATCCACGACTATGGCGAATACTTGGTAAAACGCCAATAGTTATCACCAGTCAGAATGGTGAATATGAGTCATAGTAAGGAGGTCTATCAAGGAGTATAAGGAAAGTTTGAACAATAGTAAACCAAGTCAAGGCCTGTAAGATAGCATTCCTACATGGATCATGGTTATAATCAGACCAGTGGTTGTGTCCGCCAAAGGTTGACTCGGAGAGAGCAAGAATTTGGCCATGCTAGCAAAATTTGCAAATTCGCCCACGAAATTCAAGGAGTTTTAACTTGGCACATAAAATCTCCACTTCTTAAATTTTTATATAGTTTTCATGGTCACTTATATACAGATCTCACTAAGCTCTTTTGAATTTACAAGATTTACTATGTGTATGTAGGGTAGATAAAGACTTAAAAATTGAGTAGAGGGACCTAGCCAGACTCCATCGGACTCTAAATATGGGCGCAGTAGTTGTTTCATGTATATAGAGGGGCACCCTTAGAGGCCATGCCTCAGGGTTGAAGTTGATTATATTTGTATTCAAGTTTAATTGAAAATTTATAAATAATTGATCTAATCAAAGTTGTTAGAATTTATCATTTGTTCTATACAAGTTTTAATAATAGTTAGACTTTGAGGTTAAAGTTGCTAAATTATTTAGGTCAATGTATCATCTGGTACCTGGACCTGGCGATCAGGTCGAGTATAGGGTGTTACATGTAAACACCATTAATCTTAATAAAATTTTCTTGTGTTTTCATTCTTAATGGGATCACTTTTGAGTCTTATTGTGTTAATATTTTATGCATATACACTTGTACATTGATATTCATTGGCTGAGTAGATTCCCTTAATTTCAAAAGAACGTACATTCTTTGTGCTTGATTTGGCATTCTTTAGCCTAAGTAGGCAATAATGTTTGTTAGTACAATTTGATTAGTTCTAAAAAGGCAATTTTTTTAGAAAGAGTGATCAACCCTTATACCTAGGTACTTTGGCCATTTCTATCAAGAGGGATAGAGCCTCTCACATTGGTTTTAAATTGATTCTTCTAAGGGGGATGAGACTTCTTACCTTGGTTTTTATAAGCATAAGAGGGACAAAATCTCTCACCTTTTTCGTTTGTTGATTCTTTTAAAAAGGATAAGACCTATCACCTTAGTCTAAATTTGTATAAGGGGGATAAGACCTCTCACCTCATATAAGTTGTAACACCCCAGTTTTTGCAGATTCAAAGTTTTGGCACGTAGTCTCAAAATAGTCTATGTGGCGAATTAGTATCCACCCAAGTGCTTCTACTAGGTGTATAGGATGGGTGAATTTCAACCAATATTTAAGTTAATGTTGGTTCTATGTCAAATTACTATGTTAATTGAAATATGATAATAAAAAAGTAAAAAGGTAATTATGATATGAGTTCACGCCAGAGGTATAGTGCGCCTGTATGTCTGAGGCATTGTTCAAGTTATGATAAAAGGTAATCTAGTTAGGAGTCAACTAGATTGTATAACCGATTATTTAAAATATTGGATTTTCATTTATTTTATTCTCAAATTCGTAGGCCATTATAAAAGACAAGCTTTTAATTCAGGTGACACGTGTTAAGCTCTTGTAATTGAAATTGGACTATCTATATATGCGTATAGGCTTAGAGATAAAGGGTTGTTTTTCTTCTTCCTTCTTCTAAAATACGACTATCTAAATCTTTCTGTAACCAAAAGCATTTATGTCTCATTTAAGCTAGAAGCTGTAATTCTAGATCTCATTAGTACTTACTACAGGTCTAGGTAAGTAATATGACTCTACATGTTGAACTCAAAAAGAGTAGTCTGTAAAGAATATACAAGTAGTAGAATGAAAGTATGAGACTCTGTATGGGGGTTGTCAGTGTTTGAGATGTAAAGAATTGTTTTTGAATGAGTCTCTGACGATGTTCTTATGCTTTATTAACTATGGTTGCTACATTTCATTATGGATGTTAATTCTAGAGTTTAAATTGTTTTATGTAATTGTCAGGTGAGTTTCTACGCTGACTCTTGCATGTATACTGTTCATATCGAAGTATGTCTGTAGGAAATTGATTAAACTAGGAATCTGAAACCATGGAATGTATAGTACGAATATGATATGTATGTGATTATATGAATGATTTCAAAAGAAAATCTATGAGTGTATGAATGGTTGTTGAGGTTGTTATGTATATCAGGTATGGAGTCTAATAAGTTCAAGTATGTGATGAGTGGTGAATGAGTATTGTGATGTTAAAGTATGGTTTTATATGTCTGTCTGGAATGTATGTTATGAGATGTGTGTTCTTTAGGGTGTATGTTAGGGAATTAAAGTGTTAAAATTAAATTGCGTCAGTGAGTGATAAGTCTATAAATTGAGTTTGTGTTCGGTCATCGCGATGGTATCTAATGAAGTCTATCGGGACAGAAAACACAAACTCCAATATGAAACTATGAAAGAATAGTCCATGGCCATTGCATACTTTAAAAATGAATTAATGAATGTTGATTACCCAATGGGATTCTCCGTGTGTCCCAAGACGATGATGGTAAAACCTCACGTAATGTGAGTTTAGGCTAATAAATATCATAAACACGATAGCTAAGAATTGCCTTTGTGGCGTATTCTAAAAGAATTACCATTGTAGCATACTTTGAAAGAACTACCTTTTGTGGCAAAATCGTAAAGAAATAATTTGTGGTGTGATCTAAAAGAGGTACCTTCGTGGTGTATCCTGAAGGAGTTCCCGTATGGAGGGTTTTATAAAAAAATGATTTTTTGTATTCAATATAACATTTAAGTACGATCAGTGAAATTAGAATATTAGGGTATCTATTGGATTCTAGGTAAGTACGGAACAAGTTAAGTAATGACAGAAGGTAAAGATCTAAAGAGATTTAGAAAGGTATAGGGAATTTCAAGTTAAAGATGTCTTGAACAAATGCTCAAATCTGAATGTTTGATGTAGGTGTCCGTCACATTTGTTTGTGCTCATTCATAAATTGTGATTGTACGATTGGTTTTAGGTTAAGTTTGTAAATGGTATGACTTTCTGGTTGCATTGGTCATCGTAATGAAATTCGAGTGGATATATGAACCATTAGAGTCATCAATGGGAAATAGAAATGGGTTCAAAGTAAAGTATGATAAACAGTGTTTACAAAAATATCAGAATGTCGGAAGTATTCACCAGAAGCAAGTCAGATGTCAAAAAACAGTAAGATAGACATCATGAATTATCAGCTACGTTGTGCATGTCTCAACTAAAGTAAATGGTGTTTTTCTCGCTAAGTTCTTATGAACTTATCTGCGTGTATATGTCACGGGGCTAGATCTTTTGTCTCACGATCCATGCAACCTTAGGCAGTCTCTTCGCTCCAAACTCGCCTAAGTCAACCTAACCACCACAAGTGAGGATTCCTTTATATAGCGAAAGTAATGCATGAGAGGTGTTTGAGTGAACGCTCTCAATATGCTCTTATTAACAAAGAATAATGAAACAATGGACGATAAGAAATGAGTTACAAGTGAGGGGGCGGCTCTCTATTTATAGTTAAGCTCCCCAAAATCGACGTTCTAAATCAAGTTACATCAACAGAAGAGATTAGCCTATCCCTTAAATCATGGGATTTACAAGATATACAATATCAAATCTAATCTAATCTTTACAAGATATGATTCCTATAAATCTTCTAAGATTAGTTCCCATATTTACCAAGATAGCCTAGGTTGCCATATCTTCATCATTGGGCAACCCAGGCTTCAATCTAACAGACTTCTCTAACAGCTCATTAAATCAGGCCAGTTTTTGTGGGCCAAATGATCCCCATCTAAACAATAGACCTCTATTGGATGCATTTGGTGCGATGGTCACTGGCTTTGAACTGCAACCCGTGACATTCTTGCCTACCCATTCTCGCAACACCCTCGTTGCGCCTTTAGAATGGCACTGACTTGATTTTCCTCTGTCTCGTCTTGACGCCTTTGCTTTTCCCTTCCTTCAAAACTTTTTCCACGGCTTACGTCACCTCTTAACTGAAACCATCCCACTCATTTGTACATCTTGATGGCAAGAAGTTACGTCTCTCTCTTTCCCACATTCTAACTTGGTTCGAACAGAATCCTCTTATTCACAATACTTGGCTTCAAATTGCCCACAGTCCCTCGGCCTCCTTGCTAAAGATCTTCAAAAGGGCCCCTACGTTCTTGTCAAGTCAACAAGCTAGAATGCAAAAGACTAGAGTTTTTAGAATGTACCTTTCTCATTACGTTTACTCGGGTCAACAGTCTAACTTGTATCGCCACTTTCCTGAAGTTTGATGCACAACCCACCTCTCTCATGGGTGGAAGCCTCGTCAATGACTCAGCTAACTCTACTGTTTTACTCAAATTGAGTCTCATTGGTCTCAGCTTCATTATTTTCATCGCAACTTTTTCCCCTAAGTTCGATGATAAACTCACCTCTTCCTTGAGTGGAAACCCCTCTAATGACTCAACAAGCTCCGATGTTGACTTTTTTTTACCACAACTTCCTTTGTACAGTTCCACAACTCATACGGACCACGGCACAAGAAGCACTTTACTCTCTTCTTTTCACTTCTTTTTGCCATCTTGGTTTCGATTTTTCCCTTTCTCGAACCAAGTTTCTTGGGCTCCTTGTCTGCTCCATCGTCCCCTTCGATGACAGATTTCTTCGGACACTTTCACAACCTATGCGGACCATTACACAAGAAGCACTCCAATGGCTTTTTCTCGCTTTCAGCCTCCTTAGCTTCGACACCCTTTGTGCTCGAATCAAGTCTCAATGCCTTACCTTCTGGCTTATTCTTCTTAGAAAGCGAGGATTTCTTCGGACATTTCTTCAACATACGTGGACCATCGCAAAAAAAGCATTTCAACTTGTCCCTCTTTCTATTGGGTTTCTTCTTCCCAACTCATGGTTCCCTATTACCACCATCATCGTCGTTGCCATTTCCATCATCTTCCTTGTGACCCTTTTTACAGACACCCCTTTTCTCAAACTTGGAAGACTCAAGCTCGTATTTCCCTAAACCAAGCTTGACCATAGACTTCGCCACTGTCATGACTTCCAACAACTTTTGGACACCTCTTTGTTCTACTTCTTGTCTGTCTCACTGCTTCAATCTATTCTTAAAAGCAAGCAATGTCTCTTCTCGGTCACATCTAAAATTTGGAGCATGAATTTCTTGAACTCTCGAACATACTCCCCCACTGTGCCTCGTTGTGTTAGCAATTGAAACGTTGCTCGAGCTTCTTTCTCGGTAAATTCTGGGTAAAATTGTCCCTTCAACTCATATTGGAACTCTTGCCATGTCCCAATCTCATTTTGCCTTTTATCTGTGGACTTGCCTCACCACCATAAAAGCGTAATATCAGTAAGAAACATTGAAACATTATTTACCTTAACTACATCATCCATGATGTCTTTAGCACGGAAGTAGTTTTCCATCCTCCACAAGAAATTGTCTATATCGTATGCAGACCTTGTCCCGTAAACTCTTTCAACTTTGGGACATCCTCGCATTTGAGTGCTGCACTTGAAACTTCATTTCCCACGGTTACTCGACACAAGGCAAGCTCTCCCTCGAGCTCTTCTATTCTTGTGTTCAAAGCCTTTGTCGTAGTCACTATTTCTTCCTTCAAAGCCATCACCATGGCCTTTGAGCTTCATTCTATCCGTCAGATTATGCCTGTGTGAATTAAACAACTCGTTTACCTTATCCACAGTGGATTTGATAGACAAGGCCACATAGTCTTTGGAGTCCTGCATCCAGTCTTCTTTGCAATCCTTTACGTCCTCTAAGGAATCCTCGAGTTTGTCCACACATTCCTCTACATCTGACAACATATCTCTCAAAAGAACTGGTTTTTTGGTCCACTTCTGATCAACTCCTTCTTTCGACATCCCAACGGTGCCTTTACAACCAATAGCTCGGATACCACTTGTCACGGAGTTAGATCTTTTGTCTCACGATATGTGCATATATCAACTAAGGTAAATGGTGTTTTTCTCACCAAGTTCTTATGAACTTATCTGCGTGTATATGTCATGGGGCTAGATCTTTCATCTCACGATTCGTACGACCTTAGGAGATCTGGTCATTTGAAACTCGCTTAAGACAGCCTAACCACCACAAGTCAGGATTCCTTTAGAATTCCTCTAAGGCACCAATTTATATAGTGAAAGCGATTATGCCAAACGAAGCCATAAAAGAACAACAGAAAGCCACAGAAAAGAATGCACGAGAGGTGTTTGAGTAAATGCTCTCAATATGCTCTTATTCACAAAGAATAATGAAACAATAGATGATATGGAGTGAGTTACAAGTGAAATGGAGGCTCTCTATTTATAGTTGAGCTCCCCCAAAATCGACGTTCTAAATCAAGTTACATTGACGAATGAGATTAGCCTATCCCTTAAATCATAGGATTTACAAAATATATAATATAATATCAAATCTAATCTAATCTAATCTTTACAAGATATGATTCCTATCAATCTTCTAAGATTAGTTCCCATATTTACCAAGATAGCCTATGTTGTCATATATTCATCATTGGGCCACCCAAGCTTCAATCTAACAGGCTTCTCTAACAACTCATTGAATCAGGCTAGTTCTTGTGGGCCAAATGATCCCCATCTAAATAATAGACCTCCATTGGATACATTTGGTGAGATGGTCACGGGCTTTGAACTACGACCCATGATATATATCTGTTACAAGTTAGTATGTTGAGAGACTGCATCAGGAGGGACAATGTCGAGACTACGCCAAGGAAGTAGCGTATAGGTTTATTATGTATACAGAGCAAGCCAAGTGATGTTTTAAAAATCAGTAGTACTACATAGAAGTCTATACTTAGGATCAATGTAATAAGTTATTGTATTAGATTATAAATTTTGTAATTAAATTACTCTACTTATTTTTGTTTATGTCATTGTTGTTTATGTGATCAATTGAATTTGTAATTAATCGTTGTTTGTAATAATAGTTTAAATTTATATTTGTATTCATTTGGTAATACCCGATATCTAAATCTGATGAATCAGATTGGGTTGACGGCATTACATAAATATTAAGATAGACGAGACCTGCCATCTTGGCCTTCAGTTGATTCTTTCAAAGGGGAAAGACCTCTTACCTTAGTCTTTTAGGGCGTGAAAGGGACGAAACATTTCACATTAGTCTTCTTTCCACATGTTGTCTAGGATCTTTGTCATTTTTTTACCAGGAGGAAACTTTGGTCTCTTCTTTGGTGATACTTAGCCTTTGTTATGATGAGGTTGAACGAGATATCCTGATTACTTGAAGATTTTAAGTAGGATTTCATTTATGATGTTCCTTTTAAGTGGATACATTTTTATTCACTTTTTCTAATATTTTCCTTCACTAGTTTCCTTATTAGTCTTCTATTGAAGTTCTCATCTTGAGGATATAACTTGTTTTCTAAAGAAGCAAAACATGATATAAGTCAAAGATAGTGGTTAACGAAGATAAGTGAGGTAGTTCTCTAACTACAAAGTTTAGGACTCTCTAGGACATCCTTCTTGGTCAAGATTTTAAGATTAGTTTCTTATTGTAGAATGTTTTCCAACTCATCCTCTCATTAAGGGTAAAGTTTTTCCCTACTACTTCATTGGTGAAAGGTACCTCACCTACCTCCATTGGCTAGTTTGTCTTGTAGTTGTTTTGCTCCTCTATTTTTCTAGTAATGCCAGCCTTTGCAAGAAAGGGGAGTTTCAATCTTATTAGATCATCAAATCACATGATAGGAAAAACCTTATCTTTTTTAAATTTCCATCACAAAGGTTTCATTTTAAAGAGGCTTAATAAGATGTTTATTAGCAACAATTGGACGTATAGGATAGAATATAGTAGCGATCTTTCATGTGACTTTCACTCTATGTCATCATTTTTGCATGGACCTTTCTTTTCTAACGGTCGTTTTTCGAAGATCCGATGTTGCGCCATTATCTTTGACATCAACTTCCTTGAATATCTAATGCTATGTTATTCCTAAGAGAGTTTGGCTAAGTAAAGATTTTAACACATTTCTCTTTAAAGTACTTGTCTCTAGCCCTAAATTTGGGTTGCCCTTATTATGTTTCACTTTAGTGGGGTGAACTTCTTTTTTGGTAATGCTTCTCCTCTACCTTTTTTAGGACCCTATCTTAATGATAGAGATCCTTGTTTGTTTTTACATTTGGAGATCTTCTCCAAAGGAAAAAAAAGTGAGTTTATGCATATCCATAAGCCCACTCTATGCCAACATTTAAGTTGTTTCCTTCTTGTATTGTCCAAAACTTTTAGGGAGCACTTTTGACACTTGATTGAGGATTTAAAAAGGTAGAATGCTTATCTTTCTCATCTTAAAATCCCACTGAAATGGCTCTCTCATGCGTAGCTTATTCATAAAGATCCAACGTTTTACATCTTTTCCATATCTCATTATCTTGTAAGGAGATTTGAGGAGCAACTATGATAGGTCTTTGTTCTATTGTACTTTGGCGTAAAGTTTGTACCATTTTTTACCTCTAGGAATAGCTTAAACTTGAACAATATTCTCTTTCTTTCATGCCACTTCCCATGTGTGTGAAAAGATTTGAAGAGAAACTAGTTCCCCTTATTATTAGGCTTATTTGAACCCCTTACCTCAATGATTGTAGTACTTTTTCTTAGTTTGCTGGAGTGTTTCTCCTTCACCCAATATGTAGAATGATCTTGCAAATTGGTAGGAGATATTCCCTGGCTCATGCATCATCTTATGCCTTATTTAGTCGCCTTAGTGTGGAGGCCTAGTTCTAATTTTTGAAAAGAATAGAATTAATCATTCACTTTCCTGCCATTGGCCATCTAGGGAGCCTATTTGTCCTTTTTATTGGTGTAAAACTTTTGGATGAAGATATCAAGCATGCGCCAATATTCTAAGACTTTACTGAATTATGCACCAACATCATAAAACAAGTTCTTATTAGGGATAAAAGAGTTGCTAACATGTGCCGCTCATTTTTCCCAATTGTTGTCAGTCTTCCACCTAAATGGTTACCTTCATTTTAATTGGCGATGATGGGATGTAGCCTTAATTACACCTTTCCCTAGTGAAGAAAATAGAGAAGTCACCTTTTCAAGTAAAGGGAACCACTGAACAATTCCCAAGTAGCATCCTTTTCAAGAAAGGACATCTCTTTCATACAGTCAAGAAGTAGGCTTCATTTGCCATTATCTTCTTTTCCCACCAAACTGTTGGGATTTTTTGCCATTAGTGAAGTGATTTTGTCATTAAACTTGAAATTTTTTAAACAAATTGGTTAATAAAATTCATAGTTAAATGATTATATTTTGTATAATTATCTTCAATAATTTTTACATAAAAAGTAAAATGAATAAAGCATATATTAGCTCATTGATTACTTAATGTTTAACTAATATTATGTCACATCATAAGAATGGATTATGATGTGGGAAGACAACTTAAATTAGTTGATAATCTAAAATTTTTCGTTGTCTACGAAGTCAAATTAGCAATTGATTCAAGGGACTATTATGTTGTCTATCAAATCCAATTAGGAATAAACCTGGTCTTGGGTATTGGAGTGGATGATTCTAAGAAAACTAGAGATATAGGTTGATTATCTTTATTGAAAAAACATCAGATAGGAACCAAGTTGAATATATCTTGGATCTGTTTATGTATTTATTCACTTGTGATGTTTATAGTGTGGCTTACTTCAATCCTGAGTAAGAGACTGACTATGTGTCTGTAACTCATATACTTTGATATACTAAAATCCTGTGCTTTATTGGTAGTAGAGTCGAAAGTTGGTATGTTGGGTATATGACTTATGTACGGCATGGCTTCACTTACAATAGTGAAATTCATATATTGATTAAAAAATAAATGGTATCCTCTCATTGGCATTGCATGAATTATGAAAAAGAAACATGGCACGAACCATTCGTTAAGGACGAATGATTGTTATTATTATTTTTAGTAATAATTTTATTTTATCATGGAAGATGCAATGGTGATCATGGGATAAAATAGTATCATATTGGGTGACTAGATTTGACCCAAAGAGATTAAGAATATCCTTTGAGGGTAACATATTAATGACAAGGTCATTGGATAAAGCATAAATCTAAGTTGCTTTCGTAATGGTGTATAATGGGGAGATCATTTATGGTACTTTTAGTGGATTGACTTCATGACTAAATAATGTTGTAACTAATAAACGAAGAGTCGTAACTTAATTAAAAAATATTTAAGCCCTAATTATATGTGTCTAATTGGTCCCTTTATTAGCTTAACACAACATTGTATGGTTTGCAACCTAGAATTGATATGATAAATTAATAAGAACAATGAAAGAAATAGATTGTAAGAATTACTATCCGTACTAAATGTATTTTCTCTAAGGGAACAAGAGAGAACTTAAAATTCATTTAATTCCTTTGGATTATTATTTAATTTATTATAATTAAATAATTGAGTTTGAATTGAAATTTAAATTGATTAGTCATCACAATTTTACTAAACAGGATGATTAAATTTATGTACTCATGGGTTCTAATAAGGTAAAGTCATCATGATTTTCAATAGGATTAAAATAGGATTGAGAAAATAATCTAATTTAATTAATTACTTTAAATTAGATTAATAATATTTTGAGAAAGAAAATTGGCTATTGGGTTAGATAATTATATAAGCTTGTTTTAATTAAAATTAAAAATGGAATGCACATATAATTGTACCCATTACAAAAGGGCCCAATAAGACCATTTTAATAAGAGTGGGCGACACACTGGAAATCCCTATGTGTAAGTGTCACCACCACATTGAGTCCTAATAGGAATGTAAATTCCCTATCCACTTATCAACATATATATGCCATAAGGTTCACCAAAAATGTCAAATGATTCAACTATCTATATTTTACCTAAATCAATAAGCTAGTTTAACATATCATACCAAAATCATTAATGTTCATATTTCTATTCAATTAACACATTCAATAAATTTTGCATTCAATTTTTGGATCAAATTAATTCATTCGTTATCTTTCCATATCAGTCTTCAGTCTCGTTTAATTGGTTCGCATGGTCTTTCACATGCTATCGATAATTACATGTTGTAATATATGTACCTATAGTACAATTTTATAACATTAAATAATTTTGAGTATCATTCAACAAATTCTAAATTTATATCCCTATTAACATGACTCAGACTCGAACGAATACACGGATCCCAACCATCACACTAATTTGGCACTTACTGCCTAATCGAAACATCTGAAGTAAAAGATTGCGCCCAACACTCATCGGTACAACCGAAGTAAAAGTTGTTCCTAGCACTCATCGGAACATCCAAAGGAAAATGCGTCCAACGCTCATTGACATATAGTCAAAGTAACTCATACTCAATCTATCATATGGCATGCCAACTATATTCGACTTTGCTTGAAGAGTTAATAGGGTAACCAATTTTTCGATTTCATTATATAGGTCAATTCACATTCTGTCTTTCTCAATTCATCATCAATTTCACTATTTTAACATATCATATAGCATGTTTCAACCCAATTACATATCAGATCACATATATTAATTAATTCATGCAATTTCTATTTTATTCAATTTATTCCATTATATCGATATTCAATCTCAACATAGCAATTCCATTTAAAGAATGATTTTTAACTCACCTCAATGTCATATTATGCAAAATATCACAATTATGCAACAATTAAACTGATCTTGAATCATAGAAATACAAACAGATAGCTTGTGTTACTCGTCGTCAGCTCTCGTCTTTCCTTTCCCTTTCAATGGCCTAACGTCGTGTTAGATACGAATAATAGTTCAACAATAACACAATATAAAATTTCATATCAAATCACATTCAAATACAAAGCCAAACATATTTTTCAATTTATTCAATTTAGTCCCTAAATTTGGGACAAGCATAACTTTCAATCTAGAGCTTCGGATTAAAATCTGATTTCACATTTACTCATTAGGGGCCTTCTACTTTCTATTTGTATCAAAATTTCATAACATTCTTGCATTTTATTCAATTTGGTTCCTAATGTACGAAACAAACAACTTAGCTTTACAATTTAGTTCTTTTCATAATATAAGCTTAAGTTCTATCAAATTCACATCAAATTAATCCATTTCTCAATAATGGAAACTTTCAAAAACTTTAACAGTTTCACAAATTGGCACATGTGTTAGTTAAATTATGCTCCCGTGATAAAAAAATCTATAAAAATCAAAAGAAAATGGCTTATGGACTTACATGAAATTGTTGTCGATTGTTTAAAGGTTTTCGAAGCTTTCTTTCTTCACAACCATGGTGGATGGTGGAACATTGGGAAGATGACGATATTTTCTCATCTTTTCACTAACTTTTTACTTATATAATTTGATTAGTGTTTAATTGATTAGTTTACTTTAATCTTCATTTAATTAAGCTTAATGACATCCCACATCCCACATCACCATCCACTATCCACCATTTAAAATTGGTTTATTAACCATTTTGTTCCTTTGGATAACTGCTATCTAGGTCCCTAATACTTTTCTTAATAAAAAATCGATAGCAATTAAACTTTTACAATCTAGTTTTTGGGCCTAAATTAACCAAAATTTTGGTTAAATTATTGTAACACCCCTAACCCGTCTCCATCGCCAGATTAGGGTTACGGACTATTACTGATCTATCATAAATCATACAACATCATAACATTTAAATAACTAAGCATTTTATAAATCATTCATTCATATACCTTCTATCCTTAAATCGAGCTTTCGAGGCCCTAAAAAAATAGTTTAGAAGCAATTTAGGACTAATTTGAAACAAAACAGAAAGTCTGAGAAAAAAATTATAAAAATTAGAAAATAGGGGTCACACAGTCGTGTGGCCAGGCCTTGTGACAAAGCCCTAGGCTGTGTAACATTTGAACAAAGGACACATGGCCGTGTCTCAGCCCGTGTCCTCACCCGTGTAACTCACTGAGTAGGGTTACACGGCCATGTCACGTGCCCGTGTGACAGACCGTGTAACTCTCTGAGTTGTCACACATGCCCGTGTGCCAGGCCGTGTGCTAGGTCATGTAACTCACTGACTTGAAACATCAAAAAAACTTACAAAAGACACACAACCGTGTGACAACCCGTGTACCAGGCCGTGTAAACCCAAAAATGTACCTAAAATCATGCCAATTCCAAGTCTAACTCATATCTAACCAATCAAATCATTTAGGCACACATTCAAGGGTTCAAATACCATTCAAGCATACATAAGCATGCCATTCAATAATCCAAATTAACCTAACCAATATGTCACTTTAAAGCACCACAATAGCATCAATACATGATTTACCTATACATGCTAACATTACCTTAATACATGTATAAAGACCTAGTTCAAATATGTGCCAAAACTTGTCTCAAATTGACCATTTGTAAGCCATCATCAACATACCAAAAGAACCTTAAATACAAGCATAATAAGGTAACCAAAATGACATAACTTTGCAAGGCATCAAAATATACCAAACCAACATACCAAATAGACAGTCAACCCTATACATGCCACTTATAACCATAACCAAAGTAATCAAAAACTACCAATATAATGAATGAATAGTGTGATGATGCTCCAATGAGATTCCAACCAATTGAGCCTTCCGATGATCTATAGGAAAAGGAAACAACTAACGTAAGTAATAATGCTTAGTAAGTTCGTATAAAGACAACTTAACTACTGAACATATTAGAATAAACAACTAAACATAATTTTCATTGTATCTTAAGCTAACTTTCATTTTCTATTCACTACACCTCTCATGGATAATTGGTGTAGTCTTGCATATACATATATATATATATATATATATATATTCCTAAGCATTTCATATAACCATTTCACTTGAACATCTCTTCTTACCATAACACTTACACATTTAACATATAATCATTCTGTAATTCATCTTTCATTTCAAACTTTCATATACACATGTCATCCCTAATCACTTACTTTCACTAAACAATGTGAAAACTAAATAAATAGATTAATCATACATGTTATACATTTACGAAGCACTTATAGGATTAGTAATTTAAATTGGTTCATCTTATGCTTTCTATACTATAATAATTCAATCCAAACTCATTCATATATGTGTATAAATATCTAACTTTAACCGTATAATCATCAATATAATTATACTCATATATAATCAAGTAGTTCATTGAACATTTAACATTTACTACTATCTTGACTATACATTAGCCTTTAAGCACATAAATAATTTTGTAAATTCCATTAACATTTAGCCCGATGAACTAGTAACTTGACTTGGATACTCGGGTAACTACACCACACCAAAGGCATCATAGATGCATAACAGGATCACCGAAGTGCTGACAGGGACAAATCTACAAATAGGGGCACCGTAGTGCAAACAGAAGCACCGAAGTGCAAATCCGGTACAAGCACGCATACTGACCCTATTGGCATGCCAATCATATCCTACTGATTGCTACATTCAACCGGGCATTTTATGTAATCCATTACCTTTATATATATTAAGGGCACTTCATCGTTTCTGTACGCATAATATGATATCAATATATAATCATACTGTAAATGTACCATCACAAGGACTATCACCTTCCATTAATCACTTTCATGTGAATTTAATTTCAATATTTAAAATACTATAATAACATATAAACTTTCGCATGTATTTATACAATTTACCAACAACAATAACTTATTTTCAAGAAACTTACAGTTTACACATCAAACATTATGAACTTATGTTAATCCAAGTAACATTTAAATAGACAATTTATAATTCATAATCGCCAAATACATTAGCAATAGTTCACATATCCTTTAATTTGATTAATTCCTTTAAATAATCCATAATAATAATTTATCACATATTTATCAATTAATTTAACCATAATATAAATAACTATTTACATTCATCCAAAATGGAAAACAATAATTTCTATCCGTATACAATCTTACTTCGACAAATACAATTGTAACAACGAAGTCGACGATTAATCCAACCACAGTTTTTCCTCGATTTTGATTTGTTTGGTGTTTTTCTGTGATCTAAATAATAATGTTTCACTCAATTAAACCATTCAATAACTTAAAATAATCAATTTAACTTATAACACATATTATTAGAAAATTTACAAAAGTACCCCTAATATTTTAGCTTTTATGCAATTTAATCCTTAAACCCGAAATTCCAAATTTTAACAAAATTTCACAAGTGCCCAAGCTAGCAGAGTTCATTTACATACTAGGACGGTCCCTATTCATTAAAAATTCATAAAAACTCCATGTTAATTTTAACATTTCATCAAATTAGTCCTTTAACTAAAATTATCAAAAATTACTTTACAAAATAGTCCTGTTCAACAACCAATACTCCAAATTCATCAATTAACATCTAAAGTAACAAAGATTCATCAATGAAGAAATCCAAAATATTTAACAGTTTCTAAAACTGAGGTACGAGTTTGCTGAATCTAATTGTAACGATCTCAAAATCATAAAAATTACAAGAAACAGATGCAAAATTGACTCACATGCAAGAAAATGAAAGTGGTCGTCAACCCTTCCATAGAGTTTTCTTGTTTCAATTTCAGTGGAAGAAAATGTTTTGGAAGATGGCCTTTTACTCTTTTTTTACGTTTTATTTACTTTATTATCAATTTATCATTAAAATCTAATATATAAAAGGTATACAATTTACTTATAAGTCGTCCCACTATTAAAAAATGGTATAATTACCATTTAAAACACCCACTTCATGTTTTAATAATCATTTAGTACATATTTCTAATAGCCATTAAATTTTACAACTTTTATGATTTAGTCCTTTTATTTAATTAACTATTTAAATGTTAAATTTCTTAACCAAAATTTAATATAACCTTAATAACACTCTGTAAATATTTAATAAAATATTTACGACTTGATTATAGAAATGAGATCTTGATACCTCATTTTCTAAACTCATTTGACTTTAAAGTTTTACCACTTCAACATAATTACTCAATCAAATAACATAAATTACCATATCAAAATCAAATATAAAATAATATTTGACTCGTAAATATTATTATATTCATTGGATTTGAGGCCCCAAAACCACTATTTCTGATACTACTGAAAAATGAGTTATTATAATTACTTAATTGAATTTTAATTCATCTATACACTAACTCCGTAAATATCCCAATTTTATATTTAAGGACTTGGTTTACGAAAATGCGGTTCTGAAATCACATTTTCTGACACCACTCAAAACTAGGCCATTACAAGGAATTTGGGTTTTTTTTATTAAAATATAATTTTTACCTCTCATTCTGTTCTAGTAGAACTATTGTGATTCCTTCCCATATATAGGGACAATGGGGTAGCGGAATACACATTACATATTAGTGGATACTTTGCCGAAATTTAGGGGAATTTTGTTTAGCTACAGATAAATTCAATTTTTTGTGAGTACTTATGATTGCAAATTCTGGTTTCAGTTTCGGTTCCTATAAAGAAAGTAAACTTCCCCCCACTAGAAAGTTATTATTTTCATTTTGTGCTCAGTTTTAGATAAGAGTTCACTCTTTTAGCAACCAAAGGTTCGAGAATAATAGGGAAGACCGTTCAATCGAAAGCCATGGTTTAACAGAATTCCCTAGCTTGGAAACACAAGTATTAAATTTGGTAAAATTTATTGCCATAAATAACACAACAAAGGTTCAAATTTTATGAAAATTTTCAATTTTTTGTTGTACAACAAAGCATTTTTCATAAATGATTTTCCAACACAAACCACTTCTTAAGGCACTATTTGGTTTTTTGGTTTTTTGCTTTAGCAAGGAGATTTGAAGGGTTGTCCGACACTTTTTACTTTGATTTTTGATGTCTTTGGCCTTTTTACACTACCACTCAATTTGACACAACATAATATCTTCCTTGAGTTCTTTAGGAGAATGTACGCTAAGCTTCTCTTACTTTCTACAAAGCCCGTGCACCCTTTGCTCAGGCGATACTATTATTTCCATCCTAATTTGGTGGTTTGGCTTTACCAAGAGATGGATCTTGGAGGGAATCTAGTCATCTTTTTCCCATCTTAGTCTTTATTTTCTTAAAGGGTAATTCATTGTGTGTCTGCATTTTGAGATACCCCTTCTTTTGCGCTAATATTTTGGGACTTTTAAAACATCTTCTATCATCATGATCTTCTTCCTACTTCTTTCTCCAAAGAGTGCAATATCTTTTCCACAAATTCTTCTAGTTATCCTTTTCTTATAGCTTATTCAATGGTATCTTTTAGGTTAAGGCAATAATTGGTGTGACCTATGTGGTTATGGTATAAGAATTCCATCATGGATTAGATTGCAAAGGTGGTGCAGCCTCTAATACTTCTCTACTCCCATTAAGTATTTCTTTTTGCAAGGCATTTAGAAGTACAATTATGAAAAGGAGCTGGTGGAATCCCTTTTAAGTGTTTCAAACAACGATAGTTATGACTCCCAACTGTAACCTTGCCTTTCCTCCATTGGGTAAAATGGAGGTTTAAATATTCTCTAAGGCCAAGGTTATATTCCCTTCTTAAGGGTTGTATTTGGCTTTGAGATAAGTCTTCTTTTCTGTTTCTTGTCTACTCATCGCTCTTTTCAACTTCTTCTTGGACATACTCATAGAGGTGAGCCTAAAGAAATTTGTTTTGGGATTGAAGTTCCTAATACTATTTTGAATAGGGTGAGAATCCATTTCCTCTCTGGAACCATGACGATATCCCTTCTCTTGATGATCTATCAAGGTTTCGGTAGGAAGAAGATGGGCACATTTACTACTTCATTATTGAAATTGCGAGTAAGAGGTGTGGTAAGTTTCTACTACGTCACTCTAACACTAGCCTTCAAATTCGCTCCGATGTTGATCATAAGTGGCATTTTGGTCTTCTTGTTCATAGTAACTATAACCTTCATATGGTAGAGACATAGCTTTTCGTTGGGTTCACACAGATAGTTCTAATTGTTATAACATTTAAAGTTATATGAGGTGTAGAATGATATAATGGGGTGGTCCACACCCATGAGGGGTGCAAAAAATTGCTAGAATGAGGGTGGTTCACACTGTGGATGTTATAGAAAGCCTCTAAGATTGATGGCTCGAGAGAGTTTTAAGGTTAAATTATTGCAAAATGTATGTTATATGGATCACCTCTTTTACCTCGATACTGAAAAGGTATTTATAGAGAGGGAAGATGATTGGGTGTAGGTCCCAATCATTATGTTCCCTACTTCATGGATGTCATGGTAGGATGTCGAATATAAAAAAAAGAAGTATTATTAAATTCAATTTGAAAGGATTGATTGAAATGCTCGTTAGGCTTGGATGTGATAGACTGGCAAATGTTGTTAAAAACTTTTCCTAATATATTTTTTACATACTATGTATACTTGCTTGATGTAACATAATGTTTAGGTAAGACATATTGTTTTCTTGGCAAGACTATAAGATTGAGTTTTACCAACATGAGGCTATATGTCACCGAACTTCTATAGTAGTCAAATTATCTAACGAGGGTATAACAAAAAATTATATAAATTTTATATACTATTCAATTAAGTGTGAGATACAAATATCGTATTGGAAATTTAATTAACACAAACCTATAATAATTGAATACCTAAAAGAATCAACAATTATAAAGTATAAATTAATACTATCTTAGAATGAAAGTGGGCATCTCATATTCGTTATCTTTTCTGAAATCATTCATTCACTTGTAATATTAAATCCACTAGTAATTATTATACTATTTTTATTGAAAACCCGAAACTTTGGGGTCCTTCTCCATGATCCAAACTATTTCTTCAATGACAGCAACAAAATAAGATGAAACAATTTGATGAGTCAAAGTTCTTGATAGCAAATTATTAATACACTATAATGATAATAGTTTCCTTGGAAAAGATTGTGATGATTAATTATGACATTTTAGGGTTGTTTGATGGATCCAATATAGAGGCTTTAAAGATGTCAATTTGTATATATACATGTACATTAATATGCTATTTACATATTGCATATATCAAATATGAATAAATTAAACTTCATTTAGTGACGTTCGATACGGTGAAAAGTCCGCAATTTCATTATGACCTAACAACTATTAGTAATGAAAATATCAATGCGGTATTGGATAGTTAAATCTTTTGAAACCGTGCATTATTAGTAAATTAGATCCTAACGTATTATTAAAATTTTTAAAAGTAAATTTAATTATTTTAATGTATCATCCAGTTAATTAATAATACATAATCAAATATAAATTTTAAATTCTTAATATTTATTTGAATTGAAGGTGACGGAATTAGTTTTTAAAATTTTTATATCATCATTTAATCTACATAAAATTATAAGTAAATAGTAAGATGATAAAAAGACAGGGTCCTACGGCATAATGGAAGCTCAAAAACAGGATCTTCAATAGCCTAGATTAATTGTAAAAGCACCTCAACTGCTGCATTGAATATTAAAACAAATCTTGCATCAATTATTATTTGCTACGAAAAACAATTAATTATGTAAAAGTTTTAACTTTAATTGTTGATGTCCGAAGGTGGAATCAAGAAGGCATATAACTTTTTGACATGTGAAAATCTCCTGCTTTTGCGGCTAGTGGGCTGTGGGCGTTTCCGCTGTATATACAAAGAAACTTCATATTTTAATTTTAGTTTTCTAGTCAAAATATTACTACTTCATTATATTATATTAATGTTTTATAATTTAATAGGGTTAATGCACTTTTGTCCCTCAAAGTTGCACTTAATTATCACTTTGATACTATTTTTTATCACACTGATATTTAGAGTTCTCAGTCGTCTGCCATTTTGTCCTAATTGTTAACCAAGTTTTAAAAAAGATGATGTGATTGCCCTATGTCGCCTACTTCTTATTTTCATGAAAAATTTTAAATAGATAGAGAAATAGTAAAAAAATAGCAAAAAAATTAAAATTTTATATAACTTTCCATTTTTTTGGTTTATTTTTTACTTTTGGATTCTTGCTTCTTCTTCTTCTTTTTGTATTTTATGTGCTTAAAAATAAAAAGTAAATATTTTTAATTTCTAGGAATTTGATATATTTTTCTGATTTAAAATTTTAATTAACTAATTTATTTCAAGAAAGAGATAATTGGGTGACATGGGGCGCATGTCATGTTTTTCTTGAATGCTATTAACTGTTGGGGCAAAGTGATATACAGTTGGAAATTTCAGGTACCAAATTGATAAAAAAATTCTTTAGGTACTAAAATGATAATTGGGTGCAACATTTGGGGAGGGCAAATAGTGTATTAACCCAATTTAATAATAGTTAAAAATGTGAATTTTTCTAGGTTAGTGTTTGGTACACTAGTGTATTCTTTTTGTTTCACAATCAACTTTTTAAAAATATTTATTTTTAATATTTTATTATATCATTATACTAAATATTATTAAGTTTTGGTTAAAAAATTTATTTGGTAAGTTGATGGGTTATTTGGAAGTTAGTTGACTCTTAAATCTTCTCAATTTCTTCCTGATTTGGTAGACAGGTTGTTTAACATATAAAAGTAATGTTTTTAGTCTAAACCATAATTTACATTAAATTAATAATTTCATCACAAGGATGATGCTTTGGTAGTTACTAGTAAGATATAAGAATTATTTGATTACCATTTTAAATTTTTATTTGAAGTATTGACGTCTTTTTCATCAAAACGTAATACATTAATTATTATTATTTACAGACATTTATTGGTTGTATGATAAAAATGTTGTACTTCTCTGCTTATCACTTTAATTTCCTTTTCTTTAATATTTTTAATGTAAAATTGGTTTCTATCTCAAATTCCTTCTTATTTAAACTTTACATAATTTAAAGACCATGTCGCAACTACAACTCTCTTCTAAGTAACGATGTTATTATTTCTTTCGTTTTCAATTAGGAAGCTACTTATTTTAATAAAGATTAATTTTAACAAGAAAAAAAAATAGACTAGCTATTAAGACGGGTACAAACTTTGATATCTTATATTTGATTAAAATATATGTGAAAGTAAAAACAATTATTAAGTTATATGATATTTAAATAATTAATATAATTACATATGAAATAAATTTTTAATTAATATAAATTATTTGTAAAATTAATGATATATAAAATATTTTAAAAATTAAATATAATAAATAATATTTAAATGATTTAATATAATAATAAATGAATATTTAAATAATTTAATATAATAATACATGAAATGTTTAAATACAATAAAATATAAAATAATCTGATTTTCTATACATCTTCTAAATAGTTAATATAAATTTTGAAAATTTTCATTTAATAATTCAAAAGTCAAAACCACTTAAATATCAATTTTTTGCATTTCTAAATAGTATTTTTCAATGCAAAAACACAAAGAACATTTAATTTTGGAGTTAAAATGCAATTAAGGTTATGTTTAGTAGTGCTTTTGACATGAAAATCACTTTTGAAGCAAAATTAAATGCTGAACAAGTAATTTTTGAAGGAAATTTTTAGTTTTTCAAAAGTACTTTTTTCCAAATGGAGAAGTTAAACTTTTTAGTTTTTTTTCCCAAAATCACTTTTGACATTTTCATCCCTCCAACGCATGATATTTTCTCTTTTCGATTAATTTTTAAAAAGTATTTAAAATCTATTTTTATATATTAAAATATTAACAAAAATTATAATAAATCTTAAACTAAACTTTTCAAAATCGGTTGTAAAAGACAATACTAAATTAGCCCTAAAACATGTTTTTCACCTAATCGCAATATAATCCATATTTTCCTTTGTGAAAATAAAAATTGAATGGTAGAGGAAACAATAATTATTATTATTTTCGTTAGGATATTTAATAATATAAAATTCATGGGAGTGATGCGTTTAGTTGGTGGGCCCAAACACTAACAAAGGAGCCCAATCTACGGCAGACAACAATTATCAGCTAGAGAAAGGCATCAAAGTGCTGTGCCACGTCATCCAGCACCAGAATACTTCCGTATCTGGCGCACACTGGATTTTTAATTTCTCAAAGACGATTAGACGAGTATTTCCAAAACTGAATACTACTAAAGTCTTTGTCAGATATTTTTAAAATATTTTATTGTATCTGGAATCTAAAAATTTCATTAACAGAATACCATACTAATAATATATATGTTTTTCCAAGATTTATAATATTCATTTTATCATATTTTGTTAAGTAATATTTTAAATATTATATATGATAATATGAATAAGATTATGGTTATATATAACAGCGCAATTAAAAATTCCTTAATTGACAAAACCTTGTATTACTTACACTAATAAGAGATAAAATGATATTATATAATAATATTTAAAAATAATTATAATTTAATTTTACAATTATTATTTAAAAAAGTTGGGCAAAATACAAGTAAAAGCCCTTTTTTTTCAAAATTTACCGGAATGGGCCATTTTTCCGGAAAACGCATCCACGTCAGCGTGATGTCAAGGTAAGTGACAGGAAAACGCGTCCTCTAGGGCGCGCTTTGTCCACATGGACAGAAAGCGCGCTGACGTGGACGCGTTTTGTTGCCACGTCAGCGCGTCTCAGGGGACGCGTTTTCCCTGAGCGTGAACGGTGCCAACGGTCATTTTTTTGACCGTTGGCCCCCCCAACGGTAAAAAAATATATAAAACTCCCCCACCCCTTCATTTTTTTTACAAATTAATCATTTCTCAATTTCTTCTCAAATTGCTCTCAATTTCCTTCCAAATTTCTCTCAAATCCATATTTAATCTCAATTTGCTCTCAATTTCCTCTTAAATTTCTCTTAAATCCTATTTTTAATTATTTTTTAAAAAATTTTAATTTTTTTAAAATTTTTTAAATCGTAAAAATTTGTATGAATTTAGCAATGGCCGGAGAATTGATTCGTCTTGATAACAAGCACATATCCGTTGAACAAATGAAAATGATAAGTGTTAAATTTATTTTTTAAATATTATTTAAGATTTTTTTATTTATGCATTTTTAAATAATTATTAATTTATTATTTGTTATAAAAGTTTGTAGATCAGATATTGGAATGCTATATCCGAAATATGCATGGTCCTCCATCACCGTTGGTAGAGAATTACCTGCGGGAAGTGGGTTTTTGGCACGTGGCGACGGTAGGCCAGGGATGCAAGTTGACCCGAAACTTATCAGTGCGTTGGTTGAGAGGTGGAGACCCGAGACGCACACATTCCATCTTCCATGTGGAGAGTGCACTATCACTTTAAAAGATGCCAATCTGCAATTGGGATTGTCGGTGGACGGGTACCCAGTCACCGGGTCTGTTCAATCTGGCGATTGGGGAACGGTGTGCTACGAGCTTTTGGGCACTATTCCGGAGAAAATTAACGGAGGTTGGATCGAGATGGGCTGGTTACGAGACACATTTCCGGATCCGAATGATGATTCAACCGAAGTAGAAAGAATCTGATATGCTCGGGCATACATTCTTCAGATAATTAGAGGTTATCTGATGCCAGACTTGTCACGGAACCTCGTACATCTAAGATGGCTGCTGAAACTCTTTGATTTTAGAGCAGCTGGTGAATTGAGTTGGGGGTCTGCCGTGTTGGCAACATTATATCGGGAAATGTGTGGGGCGACGCGACCGAGTAAAGCGAAAATCGGAGGTTGCTTGCCACTACTGCAATCATGGGCACGATTTCGCTTTCTATTTTTACGTCCTCGAGTAGACCACCCATATACATTCCCACTCATAACGAGGTAAATTTTATATTAGATTTTACAATTATTACATAGATTTTTAAAAATAATAGTATGCTAAAAAGTTTATTTAATTAGGTGGAACCATCTGGCAAGTTATGCTCGATTATCTATCGCTCTTGAAGATATACGGCTTCTATTGGACCAACGGTCGGAAGCACAAGTAAGTATTAAATAAAATAGATATTTCCATAATGAGATAGTCGATTGGTATTTAGTATTTAGTACGTAACTAATTTTTTCATCATGGTCATATAGTTTGAATGGACACTGTCGAAACCATTTTTTGAAAAAATAAAAATTTTAGATTATCGACTTTAAAAAATGAAAATTGGGAGTCGCCACCAATCTTTTATTGAGGTGTGATTGGGTCACCTAAAAACGATTTTGGTCTACGATTTTTAGAAAAACGGGTCCGGGAGTCGGTTACGTATGAGGAAGGATTAGCACCCTCATTACGCCCAAAAATTGGTACCTAGTTAATTAATTAATGTCTTAATGTCGAAAATTTGAAAAATATAGTCTTTAGCAAAAACTTAAAAATGTTACGTATTAAGACCCTTATCATTTCAGAGAAAGAAAATGCCACACCAAATGCGTTAGGGCACGACATTCTAATTTCCTCAAAATGAATTAGGCGAATACTCGTGTAATAAAATTTAAAAGAATATCCATTTATTCAAGATTTAAGAAATCGCATTGTACGTTAGGGCACAATTCCTCCAAAATCCCAAACTTGGAATATTTCCTTTATTATTTTTTTTAAAAAATCTTCATTTCGAGAAATCAATGCGTCATATCCAATACGTTAGGACACAACGTGTTGAATTCCCAATAATGAGTTCTTATTTTTTTTATTAAAGAGAAATGCTCGATTGTTAGATTTAACGAAGAAAATCGGAACCCAATACGTTAGGGCTCAATTTCCTTGAAAATCCTAAATACAAGCATTATCTCAATTTTGAAAATTTTGAAATCGAGTGAAAAATGATGTGATGCTACATTAAATATACAGTGCAATAATAAATATTACAATGGCATAGAAATAATATGAATAAATGAATAAACAAAATCGATAACATGCAAAGTATCAAATAAATAAACAAAATAAAAATATTCTTTTAAAATATAAATGACAACCTAAATCAATAAACAAATGGAGGAAATAAACAAAAATATAAAGAATAAGAGGTACAAAATATATATACATTTGAAATTATGAAAATAAGATAAAAATAGAAAAGTTTGTATATGTATATATTTACAAAATAAAAAGATGTATAAGTATATATTGGTAAATCATGAAAATACATATATGTATGTATTTAAACACTTATATATATATATATATATGTACAATATGTATATACATAACGGAAAATATAGAATAAAAAAAAACTTATAATGATTTAAAAGTAAAATAACAAAAATGTATATACTATAGAAAATGAATATATAAAAAAAACCATATGTATAAAATATATATATAGGTAGACGTATACTATAAAAAAAGCATATATATATTATATAAAAAAATGTGTGCATATCATATCTAAGATTGCATATCCTCGAAGATTATGTTTCCATATGTGAGCCCGGGCTAAAATTGGGTATTACAGACACCATACGAGGATCCGATAATTTAGGCAGTAATTCTGGATGAGTACTTCCAAAATCGAAACGGTTGGCATGTGAAAGTCCCGTTGGTCAACTTTGCGACTGTGGAGATGCACCAGTCGGACAAAGTATTACGGCAATTTGGATTCCAACAACCGATTCCCGTGGCACCTGAGGTGTTGGATGATCATCACAAAATCGACCTACGACAATTGCATACGGATTGACCAAGATTCTGGTCACACTACATCCAAATGTGGGAAGATCGGTATGACTATATACCTACTCGGGAACCGATCATCGTTTCAGAATTAGCGTGCGTGCCGAAATACATGCCATGGTTTAGGATCAATGAGAAGACGTATTTACTCTCTTCAGAAGAGAGGCAGCGGTAATTGCGTGTCCAAAGGGAACGACGTGACCCTTTAAATCCAACGGCACAGCCTTTTCAAATGATGCCAGGTGCGTATCCTAGCCCTTTTATATATCCTAACCCTTATATGTTTCCTTTTTCTAGTCCCATGGCAGGTTGGAGTGAATGGCCCGGCTCATCTCCATTTTCGACTACGCTGATCGGAACGCCGATGTATAGGCCATCGTCGTAGGAGGGATAGCAAGAGGGGCCGTCGGGGAGCTCTTCTTTTTACCAAACGCCATCACTATATGGGTTTCAAACACCTTTGCCGTTGGTGATGCAAACACCTCCACATTCACTATTCTATCAAGATGGCTCATCGTCCCAACATCGACAACCAGATCCCCTACCGGATGAACCAGAATCCCAGCCGGAGCAACCACAACCCCGGCCAGAAGCTGGACAAAGAAGGAATCCAGCGCGTAACCGTCGACGCCATGTGGCACTAAATTCGACGGGCACAGAGATTGATTTTTATTTTAAAATATTTGTACAAAATAGTTTATATTAATGTAATAAAATACAAAATAGTTTAATTTGAATATTTTGATATTATTTAATATAATAAAATACAAAATAGTTAATATTCTTAATAATAAAAATTATTTTAAATAATTCAATATGTTGAACACTTGGCATATTATTTCATTTCACAAAATAGGAAAATATTCTTAATAATACAAAGTTGTTTACAATGATGTTCAACTATTGCGATTTGGGCATGATCGGCTTGTATGACCTGGATTCCTACACCATCCGTACAACTTGCATTGACTGGCTGTTTCTCGGATATCCATATTGTTACGTATTCTAGTCGAGCAAGGTCGACCCTTCGGTTTGCAATGCAATTCTCTATCCGGTAACAACTTAAAAGGAGCAAGCGATATGGGTGGCCACTTACGTTCATTTGGGACAGATGGGAAAACGTATCTCTAAACGTTGTACATGTTTTCTAATTTGTACACTTCGTCGACATAGCTCATTAGATCTAGACGGAGATTCTGACAAGCTGCAATTACATGAGCGCATGGATAACGAAGTGCATCAAACATCCCACAGTCGCAAGTCATATTGCGCAAGTGTACACGATATTGCCCGCCAATAACACCTTGGTACGGTCTGTCAAACTCTGTCACACAAAACTATAAGTTGTCTCGATCGTGACACATTATGTGCATGGTGTTCGCCCACGCATTGGCCTTGTTGATTTCTTGCACTACCTTACTACACCATACATGGCCTTCCTTGCATCTGGCCTACATAACTCACTGCTCGCTTTGGAAATAGCACCGCCAAACGAAAATATGTTTCTCGCACAACCGATGTTACCAGTAGATGGCGCATTCCTTTTAGAACAGAATTTATGCATTCAGCCAGGTTTGAGGTCATATGACCATATCGTAGACCGTCGTTGTATGCTTGTGCCCACTGTTCGAAATGTATGTTGCAAAGGTAGTCCGCGCCTTCGTTGTTAATTGAACGCAAAACTGCCGTTGGTGATGCTATGTTGTTTCAAAGCACCAATAAAACTATCATTGTTGGAAAACTGATTACCAACTTCAAATTCACTCGAATCTAGCCCTGAACTTGTACGATCACGCAACCAGTGTGGTAGCTCTAGAAACTCTAACGCATCATCTGCAGATAAATCAACATTATGCATGTGGGCTGGAGGTGAATATGCTCTAAATCGTAGATTTTCTTTTTCATCTGAACTCCTTTCAGCATCTTCAGGTTCTATTGGAATAGGCTCTGGTTTAGAAAATAGCCAACTTCTGCACCATCGGGCCCGGGCTCTCGAGGTGGATCCACATCGGAGTCATCTTCTAACCCAGCATCATCTGCAACGTACGAGGTCCCCTCACCGGTGGACGTCGTAGGGAGTACATCATCCCTTCTTCTGGGCACTTCATAACGTCCCTAATTGGATGTAGATTGCCAACCACTAGAACTTGATGCCGTTCCCCAGTACGTATTTCCAACATCATACATCGAGCCACCGACGTACATGTCCCATCCACCGACAGAGTGTCTTGCAGGGGATGTGCATTCCACACCGCTACCAAACATGGGTTGTTCCGTATTTTATAACCCGCTAACCGAGTGTCGGTCAGGGGTCGTGTATACCTCTCGAACACCAGTTGCAAGTACATCATTTGGCAATGTAAATTGTACATATAACTCAATATAAGGTGCTCCATTAGCAAGATGGGTCTGCACCATTGCCTCCAAGCTACGAGCACCTTTTATGTCGAACGAATCATATGTCACCGGATCAACAGAAGAACAAAATTGATACGTAATAGACAGAACTTTCATTGGCGTCGTTCCAAAAATTTTACGCCTAATTCTTTTACGAAGTTCTGTCAAATCTATGTTCTGGTTAAAAACCAGGTGCACTGTATTCTCCGATAAAAAAACAACACCATTCTCGGTGTGGCAAACCTCACCATCATAGTAAATAACAACACTAATATGTTCACTCATCTTTAATTTCTAACATTCTTTGCCTCTCTAAATTGTTTTTGCTGTAACTTATGCAATCTGAGAATATTTTTTGCCTTTATGGCCTCAGCCCAAAATGCTACTGTAGCAAAAGCGCGTCCATATGGGAGAGATTTCAAAAATTATTCTGATAAAGCATCCTGCTTGAAGCGTTTTTTATACTATTTGCTTAGAAACGTCAACTCGAAATTATTTTTTCAGGACCTACTGTAGCAAAAGTGCGTCCACGTGTGAGCGATTTCAAAAATTCTTTTGATAAAGCATCCTGCTTGAAGCGTTTTTTATACTATTTACTCAGAAACGTCAACTCGAAATTATTTTTCAGGACCTACTGTAGCAAAAGCGCGTCCATGTGGGAGCGATTTCAAAAATTCTTCTAAGCATCTTGCTTAAAGCATTTTTTATACTATTTGCTCAGAAATGTCAACTTGAAATTATTTTTCAGGACCAACTGTAGCAAAAGCGCATCTACGTGGGAGCGATTTCAAAAATTCTTCTTATAAAGCATCTTGCTTGAAGCATTTTTATACTATTTGCTTAGAAACGTCAACTTAAAATTATTTTTTCAGGACCTACTGTATCAAAAACGCGTCCACGTGGGATCGATTTTCTTAATAAATTTTTAATTAAATTACTCACGTAACCCTAAACCCTAATTTAATTGATTTTTTATTAAAAACCATAAACACAAAACCTAATCCAATTTTGAAAAAATTATAATTAATTTAATTAATAAACCCTAAATCCTAAACCCTAATCCCTTATTCGTTTAATTTTTTCTCCAAAACCCTAAAAATCCTAAACCTTAACCCTAACCCTAACTCTAAAAACCCAAAACCTAACATGGGAGAAATGGGCAAAACGCGTCCCCAGAGGAGCGCTTATGTGGCAGCAAAACGTGCCCTTGAGGGAGTGATTTATGTCCACGTAGGCAAAGCGCGCCCTCAGGGACACGTTTTTCTGCCACGTCCCCTGACATTGCGCTGACGTGGACGTGCTTTCGAGGAAAAGGGCCATTCCAGTAAATAATAAAATACCGGGCCCATTTCGGTAAATTTAAAGAAAATGGGGCTTTTAATGGTGTTTTACCCAAAAAAGTTAATTAAAAGAATTGTAATTGAAGTGAAAGTTGACGTTAAAGTGTTTTCAATTATAATAATTTAAAATTCTTTTACTTGATATTATTTTTTGCTACATATTAATTATAAATTATTATAGTCAATTTATTGACAATTAAGAAAATAAAAATAAAATTGAGGAGTGAAGTATAAATTTCTTTTATTGCTTGTACATATACTTTAATAATAGAATTTTTTATAAATATTGTATTTGAATTATCAAAATAATCAAAATAATTTAATAACAATTATTAATTATTAATTTTAATAATGATTACATAAAGTATAAATTATTTCGTATGTTGAAAATAGTACAAATATTTTAATTACGATTTCAATTTTTTAATATTATTAGAGAAATTATTGATCAACAAAATATTAATATTTTAATATGGTGTTTGAAAATTTCTTTTATTATATTTGATTTTAAATAAGTTAATATAATTTAATTATATTTAATAATTCAAATAACTAATTAAAATCAATTATAATAATTAAAGGTACATTATCTAAAATTGATTATAAATTAAATACATAAAATCACATACCACGCATGTACCTTAAAATCTACAATAAAATCATCCCATACTAAATATATAAAATGAAAGATTAATAAAATCATACACATAAAATTATGTTTGTGACTCTTTCTTTAGTTTCTTTTGTTATATAAATTATATATTTATTAATTTTCTACATTAAAATTTTAAATTGCTCCTTTACCTTGGTTAAAGTTTAAATATTATATTTAGTTAATAAAAAAAAATTAAAGTTGGCAAAAATTATATATATATTTTTAACATTATTCATGCACCGTCACCTAATGTGTAATGTTTCGGTTGGTGCAATCAGTACAGGTTAAAGTTTACACCGGTGCAAAAAAAAAAAAGAAAAAGAAATGATCGTTTCGATTTATTTCTAGAACGGTGCGCATTGGGTAGTGTAATTGGAATCGATGCGGAACCAACTACATTGATCCAAAGTAAGGCCTTATTTAATATTGCTTACAAAAAAAAAAACAATTTTGGCTTGAAAAACACTTTTAGAACAAAGTTGTACTAAACAATTTACTTTTGGCTGAAATATTTTACTTTTCAAAAGCTTTTTTGAAAAACAGAAGCTAAAATTTTTAGCTTTTTCTCTATCAAAAGCACTTTTGATATTTAATTATTTTTTTACCTCTCCAACAACATGATACTTTTCTTTTTTTTCTTGGTGTTAAATTACAAATGTGTTAAAATTATAAATTAAAAATAAAAGTATTTTTAAAATAATACAAATGTATTAATATTTAATTATTTAAAATATAGTTTATATATTTTAATTAAAATTTATAAATAATTAAAATTATTTTTATATTCTTACTAAAATATAATAATATTAATTAATTTGAACATTATTTAAATTCATATTTGTTACTTTATAATATCATGTCTAAAATGAACATTTTGTTTCTTAAAAGTATATTTTGACAGCAATACTAAACACTCGTATCTTAAACTAAACTTCTGGAAAACAATATTAAACTAACCCATAAGAAGGAAATAAGACTAGGGTCTCAATACTAGCAAGCTATATGAGTTGAACTCAAAAAATTTAAATTTGATTGAACTATCAGTCGAGCATTACAATGCTTTGATTCAAATAACTAGGTTTATGAAAATTTAATTATTGCAATCTATTGAACGAAAACATATTGGATTAAATTAACCCCACATTTGGAGTTCAACCATGCAAAATGAGAATTGATAAGGGATCCAAACCAGAATGTTATTCTATAGTCGCGTCAACTATACTTATTTTCACTCCAAGGAGAACCCTTTACGCACGCCCACAAGGCCGCACGCGCGCAGCTCCCAAGTCCAAAACAGTGAAAAGTAGGGTACCAACTTAAACTGTCCGCCTATTAATAGCCTAACACCACTCGCCAATTCACACGCGCAACGATTAAAATTTTAATTCATAAAGTAAAAAAGAAAAAAAAAAATCCTTACTTCCTTTTATTTACCAAAGGCCTGATTGCTTCAGAGTTCAGCCTTCGCACTCTCTTATATGTCGGCATGTTTCACAATTTATAAAAGAAAAGAAAAAAAAAGAAAGCTATTTTTTGCTCTGCTTTTGCTTTGCCTTTCGCTTTGGTTCTGTGGTTTCCAGGCGACAAGTGTTTTTTTTTCTTCTCCTTGATCCCATAAAGTTTCTTTCTTTTTTTCTTTTCTTTTTTCTCGTCGGATTCTAGAAAACAGAACGATGAGCTTCGAATGAGCTGAGGAGCAGTTTTTAATGTTCCATGCAGTTAGTTCTTTACGGTTTCGGCTACTTTTAAACTGATTCAACTCTGGAATCTGATTTATTCCTTTGGAGAAGTAAATGCTTTCATGTAATTGAAAATACCCAACATTTCAAAAGCTTTTTACCAAGCTAATCAAAGCGAAAGAACAAGGTTTTTGGCCTTTGGTTTTGCTTTCTAAGTTAGGGTTTTAGTTCTTTTTTGGGATTTGTGATTTATTAATGGAAGCTGCGGCGTTTCCTTAAGCGCGTCTGTAGTGATTTTCCTACCAAGGGATGCCGCTAAAATGATTCTTCTTTGAACCGTTGTGGTTTGATAGCTAAAAGACTAGAGGTAACTATATGGTGAAGAAAGTTGATTTCTTTTCTGTGTTTTGTTGGAGCATAAGAAGTGATTGTGTTCCTTAGAGATTTTTCTTTTTGTAAAAAAAATAAAAATTATCCGAGATTGTAAACATGAAGGCTCCACCAAATGGATTTATGGCAAATTCTGCAGAAGGTCTGATTTCTCTTACTAATTCTTTTTTTTTTCTTCTTTTAGCTCTGATTCAGCTTTTTTTTTCTGGGTCGAAATAGCCTTTGGGTTCTACGCAGTCTGGGATTTTCTTGATTATTAGTTTATAAATTTGGTTATTTTTCTATGTCATCCATTCCCGTCTAAGTTGTTTTTAGTTTAAATAAATTATTGCTCAGTATTAGTTTTGTTTTAATGCTCTACATTTGTTCATGTAAATTGTCATATCTCTTTTTGAGAAATCCTATATATCCCATTTTCATAAAAATGGAAAGAAGCACTTAACAAGACTAAAAGTAAAATTTAATGTAACTGAGTGGCAACTTTCCTCATTCTAATGGGGGAAGGTTTGGGTTTGGGATCATTTATCATTTGCAAATTTAAGGTCAAAAAGAAAGAAAACATACAACAATTATACTTTTGTCGAGTTCAAATATGAAGTATTAAGTATTATATAAGAATATTCATGATAACTTTTTTGATACCAGGCAATTGGGGATTTGTTGCTTCGATACCATAAAGTTAATTGTTGCCTTGTCTATCGTTCAATTTTGGACGAATATGGATATTGAGAATTTTTTTTGGAAGTTGATGCTTTTTAATAATTCTGATGACTTTCTCTTTGTTTGTGGTTTTGTGGGATGTTTGATAATATTCTGATTGGTTGTTTTGGAAGCAGGAGAAAGGAAGAGTATCAATTCAGAATTATGGCATGCTTGTGCTGGACCACTTGTTTCTTTGCCTCCAGTTGGAAGTTTGGTTATTTACTTTCCTCAAGGTCACAGCGAGCAGGTGAGTTAATTTCCACATTCATTCCTAGAGGATAAATTTTTTTTTTCCGAATCTGGCCTTTTATCAATATTTCTCTAATTAATATATATCCTTTTCCAGGTTGCGGCGTCGATGCAAAAGGAGACTGATTTCATACCAAGCTACCCTAACCTTCCTTCCAAGTTGATATGCATGCTCCATAATGTCACATTGCATGTAAGCAAAAGCAGGGCACTATCATCCCAAGTTTCTTATGTTTTTTGGTCATTGAAGAGGAAAAGGTTGCTCCTAATAGAGTTTTGTGCATTTATCGAAAACATTGGATCGACAATACGCCTTTCATATGTTAGACATCTTTATATTTAAATGCCCCGTCATTTGCTGGCTTAGTTAGTTTGTGCTTCCATCTGCTATCTGGTTAGCATGTATTTGCATTGACTACTACTAGGAAGCTTTTGTTTGTGCTGGGTCATATTGCAATATGAATAGGATCCTTGACGGTATATGCATGAAAATAACTTTGCAATGGTTAAAATGATTTGAAAAGCAAGGAAAGTTATATGGTTATTTGAAGTTACTAATTTATTCAATTATTTAAACTTTGAATCAGGCCGATCCGGAAACAGATGAGGTGTATGCCCAGATGACACTTCAACCTGTGAACAAAGTAGGTCAGCTATTCAATTTGGGAATTAATTCATGGATATTGCAGAATTGCCTCGTCCTTTTTTTTTTCCAGTCAATTTTCTCATTTCATGAAATATGGGATGAGTTTAAATTGCTTCTCTACAGTATGACAAGGAAGCGTTACTGGCATCTGATATTGGCCTCAAGCAAAGCCGGCAACCTGCTGAGTTCTTTTGCAAGACTCTTACAGCAAGTGACACTAGCACTCATGGTGGATTTTCTGTGCCTCGACGAGCAGCTGAGAAAATCTTCCCTCCCCTGGTACTTAGAAACTTTCAATTTTAGATTTTTGTTTTAATATTTAAGATATGTTGAAGCATTTTGTGTGTATATCTCCTAAGATCTAAATGGTGATATTTGATAGGATTTCTCGATGCAACCACCTGCTCAGGAGCTAGTAGCTAAAGATTTACATGACAATACATGGACATTTAGACATATTTATCGAGGTATGGTTCTCTTCCAGATATTGCTGGCCTTCCTTTTCATAATCGGAAGTCTACTTGTGTTTTAACTTAAGACTGAAGCTTTATCAAAGAGCTTTGTGCTGAGAACACTCACTACTTTCTTTTATTAATGTTTTCTAAATAACTGTTAACTTCCACACTACTTGAAAACTTTTTGGTGTAAAAGAAATTCATTTTCCTTCGGGAAATAGGGATTTAGGTGGGAATGCTTTAGGGTAATACTAAAGTCAATACTGTTCTGTTACCCATATTATGGTTGTAGTTTCTGTATTTAATGTCATAGGTATTAGAAATGGAATTATATATGCATAATGGCTTCTTTGCAGGTCAACCAAAGAGGCATCTTCTGACTACTGGTTGGAGTGTCTTTGTTAGCACAAAAAGACTCTTTGCCGGTGATTCTGTTCTTTTCATAAGGTATGATTTATATGGATGTGTATACACCTGCAAACACACCCACATACACGCTCATGTTTGTATGTACTTCTTTGAATTTTCACTAGATTGTTGTCCATTTTACTGCTTAGCTGAAATTATTTGCTTAAATGTAGGGATGAGAAGTCTCAACTTCTGTTGGGTACAAGGCGTGCAAATAGACAGCAGCCAGCTCTTTCTTCATCAGTGATTTCTAGTGATAGCATGCATATAGGGATCCTGGCTGCTGCAGCGCATGCTGCAGCAAATAACAGCCCATTTACTATATTCTATAATCCAAGGTATTGTTATAACATATTTGGTTGTATTTAGATTCATTGCTATTTTCTAGTCAATAATTTTTTAAAAAAAAAGAAAAAGAAAGAGAAGATATTATTTGAAGCTCTGAAAAGATTTTATTAATTCTGATAGGGCAAGCCCTTCTGAGTTTGTGATACCCTTGGCAAAGTTTAACAAAGCCATGTATACCCAAGTTTCCCTTGGCATGCGGTTTAGAATGATGTTTGAAACCGAGGAGTCTGGAGTACGCAGGTACATGGGTACAATTACTGGTATCAGTGACTTGGATCCTGTGCGATGGAAAAATTCACAGTGGCGCAATCTTCAGGTATCTTTTGTACATACTGACACCTGAATGCTAATATCTGCCTTTGTTGTTCTTTTGCATTTTCCTTTCAGAAGATGTCTAGGATGATTTCAACTGAAACAAATTATTAACATGCAAATATTAAGATACATCATGTTTGGGTCATTGATAATACCTAGCTCTGTTATTATATGGACTTGGCTATGCATTATTTGTCTACTTGGGCTTACATATCAGTAAGATTGGAGATGAATATCCGGTCTTTTTTTTTTTGTGGGTATTCTTCATGTCTGTTTTACTGTCCATGTTTTGTGTTCGGTCTTGTTATTTGATTGTGAATGGTTTAAACTAATTTTCTCATTGCTCCAAGATTCTTTCGTTGCTGCATATACACGTTCTGATAATACTTGCTTTTATTTTAAAGTCAAGGTGTTGTTGCACAGTTAATTTTCGTTTGTGGTTACTTTTGTATTCTCAACAGGTTGGATGGGATGAATCTACAGCTGGTGAGCGGCCCAGCCGAGTTTCAATTTGGGACATTGAGCCTGTTATAACTCCTTTTTACATCTGTCCACCTCCGTTTTTCAGGCCCAGGTTTCCAAAGCAACCGGGGATGCCAGGTGAAACATATTTGCTTGATTTATCTTTCTTTAAACATTGAAAATAAAAGGAAAATTCAAGAACTTAGTTGTAATTTTTAAATTACTTCACAGATGATGAGTCTGACATTGAGAATGCCTTCAAGAGAGCTATGCCCTGGCTAGGAGATGACTTTGGTATGAAAGATGCTCCTAGTTCAATCTTTCCTGGTTTGAGTCTAGTCCAGTGGATGAGCATGCAACAAAATAATCAGTTTCCAGCTGCTCAATCAGGATTCTTTCCATCAATGGTTTCTTCGAATCTGCTCCATAATAGCCTTGGCACCGATGATCCTGCCAAATTATTGAACTTTCAAGCTCCTGCGCTTCCAGCATCAAATATGCAATTTAACAAAGCAAATACGAACCAAATCAATCAGTTGACTCAGGCACCTATGACATGGCCCCAACAGCAGCAACTTCAACAGTTATTGCAGGCTCCTTTAAATCAGCAGCAGCAATCCCTACAGCAATTGCAGCGACAACTGCCACAACCACCACAGCAGCAGCCTCAGCCGCATCTTTTTCACCAGCAGCAGCCTCAGCCTCAGCCTCAGCCTCAGCCTCAGTCTCAGTCTCAGTCTCAGTCTCAGTCTCAGTCACAGTCGCAGTCGCAGTCACAGTCACAGCCACAGCCACAGCCACAGCCACAGCCACAGCCACAGCCACAGCCACCTCCACTGCAGCAGCAGCAGCAGCAGCTGCAGCAACAACATCAAAAAAGACAACAGACGCAATCACAGCAGCAGCTGCAACAAGCATTCCTCCCTTCTCAAGTAAATAATGGCATCATTGCCTCTAACCAGATCTCAAATCAAAATTTGCACCAGCCAGCTGTTTACTCACAGCTTCAGCAGCAACAATTGATGACAAGCAGTAGCCAATCTGCCCAGACTACCGCCTCTGCCAATAAAACTTCATATCCTTTGACATCATTACCGCAAGATACACAGATTCAGCAACAGATGGAACAGCAACCTAACCTCATGCAGAGGCAGCTGCAACAGACACAGTTGCAGCAGTCACAACTACAATTATTGCAACAAAGCCTGTCCCAGAGGACACAGCAGCAGCCACAGCTTCTGCAATTGTCACAGCAGGGCTTCTCGGAGCAACAGCTTCAGTTGCAACTGTTACAGAAATTGCAGCAACAGCAGCAGCAGCAGCAGCAATCATCTCAACAATTACTCTCCCCAGCTGGATCACTGTTGCAGCCTCAAATGTTGCAGCAGCAGCCGACCCATCAACAGAGCCAACCATTGCAGCAATTGCCTCTTTCACAAAGCCAATCACAACCTCTTGGCAGCAATGGCTTCTCAACATCAATGCCTGTTCAACCTCAACAGGTTTCAGTGAACCAACCCCAAATTCACAAGCCATTTACTGCTATGAGAACTCATTCTGGTCTTACTGACGGAGATGCTCCATCATGTTCAACCTCACCTTCTACCAATAACTGTCAGGTTTCCTCGTTGAACTTTTTAAACAAAAATCAGCAAGTTCCATCCTTATTGGTGTCAGATCCTCTTGTTGAGCCTGCAAGTACCCTGGTTCAAGAGCTTCAGAGCAAGCCTGATATTAGAATCAAACATGAACTACCCACCTCTAAAGGACCAGAACTATCAAAGTACAAAAGTACTGTGACAGATCAATTAGAAGCATCCTCTTCTGGAACATCATACTGCCTGGATGCGGGCACCAACCAGCATAATTTCTCCCTCCCCACCTTTTTGGAAGGTGATCTTCAATCACACTCCCGGAACAATCTTCCTTTTACAGCAAATATTGATGGATTGGCACCTGACACTTTGTTATCAAGGGGATATGACTCTCAAAAGGATCTTCAAAACATGTTGTCGAACTATGGTGGCAACCCAAGAGATATTGATGCGGAGTTGTCTACTCCTGCGATAAGCTCTCAGTCGTTTGGTGTGCCAAACATACCTTTCAAGACTGGGTGCTCAAATGATGTTGCTATCGGTGACACAGGAGTCCTAAATGGTGGACTGTGGGCCAACCAAACTCAACGCATGCGAACATATTCAAAGGTATGTAACTGTAACACCTCTGATTATGGTTATGCTTGTTACCACGTTTATTTTATTTGGGGTTCAGGCATTGGGGTCTTTCCCACATCTCACTTGTATCGGAATTGCTAGCAATTTACTAAAACTGGTACAGTTGAACTAAATTGGCAGGAAGGCCAGTTTAAACCCTTATAATTTGGGGCTACCTTGGAACGCAGAATTAGGAAAAATATAATACAGTTACGGTCAGATTTTTGTGCCTAATAATAAGAGTTTATGAGCTCTAAACTTTAGTTGAAATTAAGTAAATTAGATTTTCTGTTGCAGTTAGAAGTTTCTCACTCAAATATTTGACCTTCAGTCTTATTATACACGACTGGTTTGTCTCTATAATTTTTTGCTGGAAAACTCTAAATGTTTGGTGGTGGTTGAAATCATGAAGGTGCAAAAGCGTGGGTCTGTAGGAAGGTCAATTGATGTGACCCGCTACAAAGGGTATGATGAGCTCAGGCATGATCTAGCGCGCATGTTTGGTATAGAGGGGCAACTGGAAGATCCGCAAAGTTCTGACTGGAAATTAGTTTACGTGGATCATGAAAATGACATATTACTTGTTGGTGATGATCCTTGGGAGTAAGTGAAGAACCCCAAATCGAACTCCTCAACTTCATAGTTTTGTTGGCTTTCTATTCATCTTTAATTTTTCTTTTTTGTATAATATGTATGAAATTGCAGAGAATTTGTAAGTTGTGTTCAGAGCATAAAGATACTGTCATCTGGGGAAGTACAGCAGATGAGCTTGGAAGGTGATCTTGGAAATGTGGCAGTTCCGAATCAAGCTTGCAGTGGGACTGACAGTGGAAATGCATGGAGAGGACAATATGATGATACCTCAGCAGCGTCATTTAACAGATAAACAAGGTTAAGATAGAAGAATAACAAATTGATATTTTGAAACCAGAATGTCAGCTGTAGGGACTTTGAATTGGGCTCCTCAATGAAGATGCCTCTTAGAAAGTGAGCAGTTAATAGGTATTGAATTTAAAATCACTGGGAAGAGGATGGATCATGTTTTAATTAACGTCAACTTTCTGACATGGCCTTTGGTCCTAGCAGTGATATGGTGAGGTGCCAGGATGGACCTTTGATGTATAATATGTTCTTATATATCCATTATATTTAGAGAGCTAACCTGACATTCTATCTCCTGTAAATGGGTATGATGTAAGAGCGCATTGTACCTCTTGTACAATTAGCAGGAATTTTTGTTGCAGCCGATGCTTAACGAAACGCTATGACTAATGAATGATATTGGAGGAGAGCAGTTTCATGATTCCATGTGATTGCCATTTGCTAACTGCTGCACCTATCACATTATTTTGCTGTAGCTATTGAGTGTTGGTAATGTGAAGAGCTCTGATTAAAAAGGAAAAAAGGTTTCAACTTTGAAGAGCCATTGAGCAAGATACAATATAACCAACTCATCTATCCTCTAACCACTCTTTTTTTCCTTTCTTTTTACAAGTTTCAAGGTTTTCTCGATTCCTAATTTCATCTTTCTATCTTCACAAATTTGAGGTTTTTCTTTAGTTTATAATTTTTTATTTTGGTAAAATTCCTGTTATTCTTGGCCTGATGATTGTAATAAATTTTAGGTTAAATCAATTTATTTTTGTCAGAATAGTTCTTATTTATTTACAATACTTTCAGCTTAACTATTATTCGCCGTTTTACAATCAGTGTTGGAAGTTTTATACAAACCCCAACTCGAGATTCTTAATTTCTTTTTAGGCTTAATTATAAATTTGGCCCTTAATTGTAAGTAGACTGGACATGTAGACATTTTGCAACCGACTTCAACATGCATATGCATTTACATTTCCAGACATGTAACTCAGACTCCTTATGCAAAGACAATCGTGCTTTGTGTAATCTAACTCAGACTCATTATGCAAAGACAATTGTGCTTTGAGTACATACGCATACAGATACTTTTCAACAGAACAAAGCCTTATCATTCAACTCATGTTTTCTTGCATATACATTGTGTTCATACCTCTTTTTTCACAACAGAGGCGCATTGTCACTTAAGCATCAAGCCACGCATGTAGGCTTATCAAATACACATTTTCACAAAATTAGTGTGTCACACATGCATAGTTAGAACACTCAAAGAGTTCATAAGGTACTCACAGAACCCTCATAGGATCCTTACGGAACATCACAAGATCCTCACCTTTTGCAGCTTCAGGTATCAGATCTGGGTTTCCTTCAAGTAGATCAACAACCCCTAAACGTTAATCCACAGAAAACACATCAAGGTCTGCTCATTAACTAATTTTTCCTTCCACTTCAAATACTAGTCACATAGCAAAGCTCTACCAGACTTGCTCTACCAAGTTAAACACAACTGCTCCCCGACAGTTAGCATGCAAGGTTGGGAGGCTTACCTATCATGGGGAATCTTAGGGCTGATCCTCTCATTCTAGGCTCATCTTAAAGGATGAGAGGAATTTCTCTCTTGGTTCATCCTTATATAGACTAATACTAATTCTTGGAGAAGTACAAGAATAATTCCCATCACTTACCCGCTCAACCAGATATTTTCCTTTGTTCTAGTGGATGTTCAACACGTGTATTAATCAATGTGATCACTAGTTAGATGCACGACACCTGTAAAGACTTGCGTATGAAAACACATATGTGACTTAACCTTGGGTCTCAACTTGTCTATTATCCTTAGTCATTTCATCAAAGCGTATCTGGTGGCGTAACAAGTCACGCTTTGGCGCATCATGCCTTCTTGGTGGCGACCTCGTTATTTGAGTCTCCTCAATGCTTCGCTAGGCGTTCTTTTATCACACCCCAAAATTAGACCTAAGAGTTTTAGGGGGCATAAGAATTTTGTTAGCATGGTATTGGTGAATGTTTTTGTTTATGGTATTTAGAAAATCCAATCAAATTTTGAAAATAATGTTAACAAGTCTTTAGAATCGAGTTTTTAACTATTGAATCGCATGTTTTAAATAAAAGTCAAAATGTGGGTCATTAACGGTGAATTTCAGGATTTTGGGTAAAAAGTGGTTTCAAAGTATTTTTCAATTAGTTTTGATGTAATTAGAAGGTTTCTAAACTTACTTTGAAGTTTCGTTAAATATTTCTTAAGTTTTAATGAATTTTCGTGAAAATAACCATAACTTGTTGAAAAAATTTGATACCATGAATTGAATAGTTTTGCATAGTTTAAAGGTTGAGAATCAATCGTAGGTAAATAATTAGATGAATGTAATTCGTTTTAGGCAAAAAGATTAAGTACAGACCGAGTTATTTGAAATTCAAGTTTACTATGTTGATGGTTTTGGTTTTAAGGGAACCTAGCTTAGGCTTGAGTTTTGATTGTTTGAAGTGAGTCTTTGGCTGAATGTTGATTGTGTTGTTGTGTGATTTACTTTGTTAAAACTTCGGATTCATTAGGACCTTTTACGAGTTAAGGAAAGGCTAGTTTAAACTTTTGGCATTTCGGTGAAAGCGTAATTGGTAAGTGTTTAGAATCGTTGCTTGTGGGCACGATTCCTTGCATTAATTGGAAATTTAGAAGTAGCCTAAACCCCTACTTTAAATTTCGAGTGTAAGTTTTCTCATACTCTTGATTTAATTTGTGAAATATGTAACACGCCTAACTCATATCCATCACCAAAATAGGGTTATAAAGCATTACCGTAAAAATGAAACTTTAAAATGTACATTTCAAATCTCAACATTAACATGATATAAATCATTAATATACAAGCATATCATCCCTTAATCGAGCCTTTGAGGCCTAAGAAACACATTTAGAAACGATTCTGGACTAAATAAAAATTAATTGGAACTTTTAAGAAAAAGTTAGAAAATTTAAACTGCAAGGGTCACACGGCTGAGACACACACTTGTATCTTGGGCCATGTAACAATCAAAATAGGGACACACGACCGTGTCCTAGCCCGTGTAACCCTCTGAGTTGGGTCACACGACCAAGCCACATGCCCGTGTGCGAGGCCGTGTAACACTCGAAATGGCCTCACACTCTCGTGTGCCAGGCTGTGTGCTAGGCTGTGTGCTAGGCTGTGTAACTGCCTGACTTGAAACCTTTAAAACCTATAGGGGACACACGGCCGTGTGTCACACACAGTTGAGGCACACACCCGTGTCTTAGGCCGTGTGGACAAGAAATTGGACAAAATCAAGCATTTCCTTCACCAATTCAAGCATGTACCTAAAAGCATTTTGTGCATATAACCAAAGAATCAAAACCTTACCAAAACATGCATGAAATGACCAACTCAAAAGACCAAATCCATTCAACCAATATGCCATATAAGACACCCTATTTGCAAACATACAAACTTACCTAAACATATATATATATATATATATATATATATATATATATATATATATATATATGACCACATTTTAACCATCTAAAAATATACCATAACTTGACCTATTTCATGTCAATATAAACTTACCATTTGTACCATAATTATGACCATTAGAACTTCCATACAAACATGCCATTTAATCACTCAAACATGTACCATAACTTAGCCATATTCACACCATCAACAAGGCACCAAAAGTACCAAGATTACATAAACCAAAATGACATATACATGCCAAAATCATAAACTAACATTCAACTAAGCATCAACCATAAGTCATCCTATACATGCCATCGATCTCCGACAAGCTTCCAAATCGATCGAGCTTTCGATAATCTGAAAAGTAAAGGAAATTAATTACGTAAGCAATGAATGCTTAGTAAGCTCGTAAAAAGGCAATTTAACTATTGACATATTAGAATAAACAACTAAGTATAATTTTTATTAAACTTTAAGCTAACTTTTGTTTTCTATTCAATACACCTCTCATGGATAATTGGTGTAGCCTTGCATTTACATGTATATATTTCCTTATAAGTATTTCATATAACTAGTTTACTTAAACGTTTCTTATTACCATAACACTTTCACATTTAACAAATAATCATTCAATAATTCATCATTCGTTTCAAACTTTCTTATAAACATATCATCCCGAATCACTTACTTTCACTAAAAAGATGAAAGCTAAATGAATAAATTAATCATACCATTATACATTTACGAAGCACTTATAGGATTAGTATTGAAAATGGTTCATCGTATACTTCTGTACAATAATAATTCAATCCAAACTCATTCATATATGTATATAAACATATATCTTTAACAGAATAATCATCAATAGAATGATACTCACATATGATCAAGTAATTCATTGAACATTGAACATTTAAAATTTACTAATATCTTGACTATACATTAGCCTTTAACATTAAAATAATTTTGTACATTCTATTCACATGTAGCCCGATGAACTAGTAACTTGATTCGGATACTCGGGTAACTAAACCACACCAAAGGCATCATAGATGCATAACAGGGGCACCGAAGTGTAGACAGGGGTACAAATGTGCAAACAGGGGCACCGTAGTGCGAATAGGAACACGAAAGTGTATATAGGGTACAGAAGTGCAAATAGGGGCGCCGAAATGAAAATCCCTTACAAGTGCGCATTCTAACCCTATTGGCATGCCAATCATATCCTAGTGATTACTATGTTCAACCAGGCATTTCATGTAATCCATTACCTTTATACATATTTATCAATCAAGGGCATTTCATCGTTTCCATACACATAATATAACATCACCACATATATTCATACTGTCAATGTGCCATCACAAAGATTGTCATCATCCATTAATCACTTTCATATTTCTCAATACACATGCTGTAACAATTCATAATCATTCTGAAATCACATGTATCATATTTCATAAATATTCAATAGTTTTCTAATAAATCCTTTCTCACCTTATATTCACTTATAATATTTTTGAATTCCAACTTACATTTTAAACATCATATATAAGTATATACATTCATAAATTAGCAATAACATTATATATATAGGTATGTACAATTCTATACCTACGAACTTACCTGGCTAAAATGCAGAAATGACTAAGTTCAGGGGCTATTTGATAATTTTCTCTTCTCCTTGATTTTCCACTCGTTCTTGTTCTAAATTAATAATTTCATTCAATTCATTAATTTAGATAGTAAAATTGATTCATTTTATGCAATTTAGTATTTTTGACATTTTTACAAAATTACTCTCAACTTTTCATTTTTATTCAATTTAGTCCCTATGTCCTAATCATGCAAATAAACCAATTTTATTGAAAACCCATGCCAATCGAATGTTCATAGCTTCGATTACAGCCCATATTTGCAAAAATTTTACATCAAGTCATTGTATTTTTACTATTTCAACAATTTTATCCCTAATCGTTAAATTCATCAAAATTCTTAACAAAATACTTATAAATAACAATTAATACCTAAAATTCATCATTTAGCATCTAAAATCACAAATATTAATCAATGGAAACATTCAAAATCTTTAACAGTTTTAAAAACGAAGGCACGAGCTCCTAGTTGCAACGATCTCAAAAACATAAAAATTACAAGAAACCGATCAAAAACGACTTACCTATTGCTTCTTGAAGCTAGACGTGGGCTAGGTTTCTTCTCCCCCTTTTTGTTTCAGCTAAGTGATGAAGAAGATAAATGAATCATCTTTCTTTTATTTTTCTTTTAGTTATTTAATTAACATATAACATATAATATAATGTATTATAATTTAATAAACATTAATATTTTTAACTAAATAACCCCACTAACCGTCCAAAACCTTTTAAAAATGGTATATTTACCATTCAAGTCCATTTACTTTCATTCGTTAAGCCATTTAATCATTCCAATCTAATAGTAATCAAATTTTACATCATTTACAATTTAGTCCTTTTAATTAATTAACTATCTAAACATTAAAATTTCTAAACGAAACTTTAATACAACCTTAGTAACACTCCGTAAATATCTCAATTTATAGAAACGAGGTCCTAATACCTCATTTTCTAAATGGGTCCAACCACTTGAACCTAATTGTTCTTCCATTTAACCAAAAATCATTAAATTAAAATTTATTAACACTCCGTAAATATCTCAATTTATAGAAACGAGGTCCTAATACCTCATTTTCTAAATGGGTCCAACCACTTGAACCTAATTGTTCTTCCATTTAACCAAAAATCATTAAATTAAAATTTATTATTACACCATTTAATATTCGTAAATATTAAATAATAATATTTACGAACTCACACATTGAATTTGAGGCCCCGAAACCACTATTCTGACATTACTGAAAAATGGGCTGTTACAAAATATGTGCTAGTGTGATTGTGAAAATGTCAAATGAGATGAGATGCTATAACAAGTGTTATGTGTTCATGATTACTGTTGTTAAAGTGTAAATGTAGGCATGTTATACGTGCTAAATGGCATAGATAATGTTGTGTTTATAATGTGTTATTTGCAGTGAATAACTGTAGTGAACGGTAAGTAAATGTGTGTCAATAACAGATATTTTGGCCTTGTGATCTTTGAGACCGTTGGATATAGTTGGTATGCCATAGGATTGTGAGTACTCACCTATATGTATTGTGTTTTTGGGCATTGAAGGCCTAGGACAGGTTGGAGAGAATGTGAGCTAAGCTCCATTCAACGGGACATGTTTGGTGTGTTGGAGAGTGTTAGCTTTATACTTCACTTTTTGGGATATGTTTGACTTTATGTGTCATTTGGTGTTGGAGATCCGTGTATCCGATGTGTAGTGATAGAGCTCACTTCTATGTTTCATAGCTCAAGTGCCAAATTATCATTAAATGTGAATATTTGTGTAATGTGATATATGCTTAAAAGTGTATCTGATTACCAAGTCAATGAGCCATTAAACAATGCATGAGTAAGTATATTAAGACATTAAAGTTGGTACTGTTGTAGTTATGCTATATAGATGTTTCGTCAACGCATGTTGACTTGTTTGCGTAGTAGTTATTCTGGGCATTCACCGAGCATGTTAAGCTCACCCACTCCTTTTAAACCATTGCAGACTAGTAGCGTATTGGTGTGAGCGGTGTGGTTTCAAGGGATTGTTCCAAGCTAGAATATAGTAATTCTTTGTAGGTGATTTATTATCCGTTAATGTTTTGGGAAAATAAAGGCAATGTGGTAGACTTTTTGTTAGTATTTACCCTGATATTTTGGATGTTTCCATAGCTTATTTGTTCTTAGGATTTAAATATTTGAATCATGATATGTTGATCATTGCTTGGACTTATTTTCGATGTTTAAAACTGTTATTACGGTCGTTTTGACATTTATTTGATATGGTAAAAGATGCGTGTTGAATAGACTCATGTTGGAATGGTTTGTATGCTTATATATGCTGAATTTTTATTGTCTGAAGTAGAGGTATCGATATTTGAGTTTTAAAAATGACACCTCTATGATTTTCAAATGTGCAGGAAGTCAGAATTGTAATTTGGTATCAATACCATATCACGAGTATCGGTACTCGGGGTAAAATTACTGATACTTATTGAAAGGTACCGATAAATTCTGGTGTTTTTAATTTTAGGCGAGAAACAAAATGCAGTTTTGGTATCGATTTTTCAATCGGTATGGGTACCGTGTAAGGAAAATATCGATACCCATGTTCTAGTATCAATACTTACGTAGTCAATTTTGAAATTTTGCTAAGTGGCCCTCATGTATGTACAACTGTTATTATATGATCAGTTAAAGTGCGTGTAGTAAGTCTTAATGATAATTAGGAGTATGCTTGACTTAAAACTCATGTAAATGCTAAAATGGAAGACATTTATTTAATAATGAGCTCATTTGTACTGTGTATGATGTGAGACGGTGGTGTGACATCTTGATATTTGGGCTCGGTGACCGGGCCAAGCATAGGGTGTTACATATTTCCTATATCAATCATGCATCAACGTATAATTTAAGAGCATTAGTGGGGCAAATAACATCTTATTACTCAGGGCTCGCCCACACACCCGACATTACCCTGCCTCTAACTTGCCTAATTGTCGGCCTTAGATCTTTTTCAGAGTTCATTCATCTCCTCGTAGCCTTACTCCATCAATGAGAGGAGGAAAGAAAAGATATTTCTTCTTAACCTATCTCATGCCCCTAACTTAACCCTAAGTTTATATTGGAACTAGGCACACGTCACATCAATCAATTGGTGGTCTTATCCAAATCTTACCAATTCCAAGAATACTAATCAAGTTCTTTCCTTTGGTTCTTAACTACTTTAGTTCATATTCATTTAAGCTTTTAACCAACTTAACTGGCTCAAGGCCATTGTTACTAAGTGCACTTATTGCTGACATAGACTTTTCAGCACACGATTTATTTCCTTGTCCCTTATAACATATTTCGCCTATCTTATTTATGCCAATTGAAGGATTTTGGGGCAAATCCTTCTTAATTAGACATGACTCTTAATTGCCATGTGCCAACCTAGTGTCCGCCAACATCAAGGCGTCATAAGCGTACCCACATGGTTCTTATCTTTTAGACTAGTTTTAGTTGTATTTGCTTCTAGACTCATTCTACCCGTCTTATTCTTTCGAACGGTATCCATATACTGAGATTTCATTGGGTAGGATGTTACACTTTTAACCGATCACTTGTATTTCTACAAACTCAAGCACACTTTGACAACAAAAATTAAAAGAAAGTATAATTTTTTTAAAAAAATTCCTATGTTACGCCCCCACACTTTAGATAACACATTGTTCCTAATGTGTAGCCCTTAATAGATAAGGAAAGAAGTTACCTGATTGATTGTGACATTGCTATGGTTTAGTGGTGGGTGCTTTCTTCCTTGTTTATTTTAGGTTCAAAATTGTTATGCTTCTTTTATGTAGGGTTCCTACATAGAAAATTTGAAAACAAAATATATATTGTTCTAATGTTAATCCTACTCTTAAAGAAATAAAATAAAAACGATCAAAAATTAATTAAAATCCCAAATTAAAAAAAATTAAAAGTTCATTAATTATTAGAGTTATCAAAATAGGGTATTTGACCCATCTCTATTTGAGCCTTCCCTTTTCCCAAGACGTGTCCTCGAGAGGAACCCCGCCCTACAAATGTACGTGTCGAGTTGGGCAACAGATGATAGGCCCTTTCTGTGTAAGGTCCTACGACTGGAATGCCGCCTCGTAGTCCTTATTCTCCTCTTGGAATTCTTGTTGTGTGGTCTTTTCCTCCTCTTCTTCTTTATCCTTGGTCCCTTTCTTGTCTTCACTTCTTTGCTCCTCGAATCTAGTATGTAATGATCCAGACATATACATGTTTGGCATATAATTTGGTTCTTTGATGTTGTTTTGTCGTGCCAACTCTTTAATGATAGGCCCTGATTCTTGCATCCATTTGATCAACCATTCTATTTTTGAAGTTTCTCTATCCATTCCTTTTCGAGCTTTTGATGTTGGTTTCTTTTTTAGTGATGCGGGGACGTTCATCTTTTATTTTCTCCATTGGTTCTATTCTCTGACTTGCTTTCTATGAAGCTTGACATATTGGGTGTATATAGAATCTCCAATTAGGTTTTTTTTTTCGGCTTCATAAATTTCTCATTTTCTTCTATTAGAAATCTAGCCTTCATACATAGTGCCGTCACAAGGTGGGGGAAGAAAACTTCGACCTTCTGGCCACTGATACATCGCTCCATGCTGCTACAGATCCATCTTTCGGCACATCTATTTTTTTTGCAAGACACCGTACTACAAATAGCTTGAAAAGTATTGATTTCTAGATGCATTTAAAGTAGGTGTAATATGAGTGCAAAAGAGCTACATCCACATTTTTATGATTAGGAACATAATTGTTTGATTGAAATTTGTAGGTAGTTCTATATCTGCTCGATGGTTCCATATACCCTTCCTTTCAGTTAAATATTTTACGTCATCCATATCTATGTCCCTAAATGTGTCTAAATTTGTATTATCAAGAAAACTATTTTCATAGTATGGGATGTTGTAAAACTCACAGATTTCTTGAGGAGTAACACGCACTTCCTTACCTCTTACCGTTATAGTTTCCCAAATTGCATCGTACGGTCTCCTCATCTCCTGATCCCTGAAGGAGGCGTAAAACTCTTGGACTATAGGAATAATATCATTTTGTTTGGGGGTGACACAAAAATGCTCCCATCGATGATATTAGACTAACGCCAAACTTTCTTTACATAAAACCATTGATGGTTCAAATCCTATTTTTTTAATAAATGTTTTGCCTTCCAATTTGAGAAAGTATTTTTTGGCATTTGGATTTTGAAATTTTTGGGGATCCAAAATCACTGATGTTTCTTGCACATTAGCTTTTCTAGTTCTTAGGAGAAATTTTCAATATAATCCTAACTAAAAGAACTAACAAGATATCAAGCAATGTATTTAAAAGTAATAGAATAGTAAGAGTCTTTAGTGGAACCCTTAACCTTTACTTGAAAGCTTGTTGTTTCTCTCAAAAGATTGTTGTAAATTCCCTTGTGAATGCTTGATATTTCAACTTGCACCTAAAAACAAAGAACATAAAAGATATTGCAACAAGATAAAAGGAAAAGAAAAAAAGGGAGATTGTTAGGGTTTAAGGAATTTTGAGAGAATTTGAGGTTTAAAAAGAGTTTAAAGTTAATAAAGGTTTTTTTAGTTTTAAAATTTAGGTATTTTAAAGTTAAAACTGGGTTAAAATAAATTTAAAGTCGACGAGTTGTGCAACGGATCGAGTCGACCTTGTAATAACCTGTTTTTCAAGGGTGTCAGAAACAGTGGTTTTGGGGCCACAAATTCGACGAGTAAGTTCATAAATATCATTATTTAATATTTATGAGTCAAACATGGTCTTTAAAATGTTTTTTATTTGATAATTTATGTTATTTAAGCGATTCATTAATTTCAAATGGTATGACCCTAAGGTCAAGTGTTTTTAGAAAATAAGGTATCAGGATCTCGTTTCTATAAACCGAGCCGTAAATATTTTTATAAATATTTATAGAATGTCATTAAGGTGGTATTAAGATTTTGTTAAAAACTTTTAACATCTCGATAGTTAATGAAGCAAAAAGGACTAAATTGTAAAAGTTGAAAAAGTAAATCGCTATTAGTTGAAAGGTGTTAATTGCTTAAAGAATTATAGTTGGATGACCTTAATGGGTAATTTACACATACCTAAGATAGTGGGACGATTGGATGCTTTAAAATCTTTTAATTTTATTTGTTTTATAAGTTAATTTATTATTATTAATAAAGTAAGAATAATTCAAAAGTGGCCATCTTCAACATTAAGCTTTCTTTGTTTCAACTGAAAGCCATGGCGATAGTGAAATAAGGTTTGGCCATTTTTTTTGTGCATGTAAGTCCATTTTGTAGCTGTTTTTAATGATTTTTATGTTTTTGAGATCGTTGCAACTAAGTTCGTTAGCCCATACCTTTAATTTTGAAACTGTTAAAGATTTTGAATGTTGCCATTGATGAATATAGTGATTTGATATTAAATTATGAATTTGAAATATTAGTTGGCATTTAAAAGTATTTTGTTAAGTGATTTTTGATGAATTTATCGATTAGGGACTAAATTATTAAAATAATAAAAATACAAGGATTTGTTGTGAAATTTTTGTATAAATGGGCTGTATTGGATGCCACAAGTATTTTTCTTGGCTCAATTTTGGGTAAAAATGGTTAATTTGCATGTTTTAGGCTCAGGGACTAAATTGAATAAAAGTACAACTTTAGGGGCAATTTTGTAAAAATGTCAAAAATGACTAAATTTCATAAAATACATTATTTTACTGTCTAAATTATTAGGTTGAATGAAAGTATTAATTTAGATCAAGATCGGATAGAAAATTGAGGAGAATGAAAAATTACCAAAATGACTCTAACATTTATGCAATTTAGCCAGGTAAGTCCGTACATTTAAATAGTATTGTAAATTATGTTGTAAATGCTATCATTTTATAATATCAAATTATGTCCCGGTGAAACAATCGAACGAATATGAAAAGAGATAGCTTCAGCTATCGAATATGAAAAGGGATAGCTTCGGCTATCAATTTTGAAAAGGGATGGTGATGACCATCAACTATGAAAAGGGATGGTGATGACCATCAAATATGAAAAGGGATGGCTTCGGCTATCGAATATGAAAAGGGATAGCTTTAACCATCGATTATGAAAAGGGATGGTGACGATCATCATTTAATGAAAATGGATGGTTTCGACCATTGAATATGAAAAGGTATGGTTACAACCATCATTTAGCACACTTTGTGTGAGCTCCGGTAAGGATTCCAATCGAGTTCACTATGAAAAATATGGAAAGGTATGATGTACCAATGATCAAAGTATGAATATTCATGTTTATGAAACGTATGATTTAAATGATGTTATTTTACGTACTATATCTTACCATGTGATGGTATTGCTAAGTTATGTGTTTAATCATTAGCTTGTGGCTATGGTTAATGTTTTGCCATAACATTTCCAAGTATTCATTAATTTCACATATTGCATACATCATTATTCCTATTAGTTGCCACTACAAACATACCATAGCTTTACCATGGCATTAATCGCATTTTAGTATAATAACTTGACCACTTTAGTGCCTCAATATGATCCTCGTGGGAATGATACTCACTCATCACTTTATTACGTGATCTAACGTGTATACTTGCACAATTCGCATATCATATTCACAGGCGACAGAGCACTCGGTTATAAAATATTTATAAATGAGGCTAACCATTTTAATCTGTGAAAGGTATTCTTTGTGATAAGTACAGGACGAAAGAGTAGGTTCAAAGAGTGGGATAAATGAAGATAAGTAGAATGGCGTGACGGGTGCTAGACAAATACTAACAGAAACAAAACTGAAGGAGCATCCACGTGTAATATAACTGAGTTGCTGGATGAATCCGGCAGCAAGACTTAATAATTTTAGAATTGAGATAAACTTTACGTATATTATTGTATTATTATAAGTAGTGTAGGATTTAATTTTGTTTAAACTAATTTAAAGTGTACACTGACACTTTGAAAATTTAGAGGACGGGTCAAAACAGAGTCAATATCGCAACTTGGAACCTCCATGTCGCAGCACCGAAAGCAAATCCAAGAGATCGAGAAAATTAGCTCGATGTCATGACACATCACCTCTGTGTCGCAACAAAGAAATCAGTATACCCCAAGGCCCAAAAATTTCAAAGTGTGTCATGACATCGGAACCCAATGTTGCGACATCGGTATCCAGCCAGGTATGTCACAACATGAAACCCCTGTGTTGTGACATCGCTGCAATTTTATGCAAGGTCTGTAACACCCTTAACCCGCATACGTCACCAGAATAGGGTTACAGAACATTACTAAAAACATTTAACTAAAAACATTTTATTACAATTATTTATAAAACACATCATATCCCATTCAAACACATGCATAACGTCCCTTTTTTGAGCCCATGAGGCCTTAAAAATACTTTAGAAACGATTTGAGACTAAATCGAAAACATTTAAAACTTCATGGCAAAAGATAGAAAAATTCATACTACAGGGTTCACACGGTCGTGTGGCTAGGCGATGGCCATGTGGCTCACACGGCTGAGACACACGCCCATGTCTCAGACCGTGTGGGCATTTCAAGTAGGGACACACGACTGTGTCCCAGCCTGTGTCTGTGCCCGTGTTACTCTCTGACTTGGTTCACACGGCCAAGTCACACGCCCGTGTGCTAGGCCGTGTAACTCTCGAAAAGCAATCTATAAAAACCTATAGGGGACACACGACTGAGACACACTCTTGTGTCTTAGGCCGTGTGGACGAAAAACAGGCCATTTTCAAGTCATTTTCCTTACCCAAAACTTGGTTACTTATACAAGCCAAATATACCTATTTTCATACATCCAAATTGTACCTAACACATGCATATTCAAGCTATATCATCATAGTATTTAATCATACAACTAACATGCCTAAAGACACCTCAATCACAATAATCAAACTTGATTATACATTTGCTAAATTTACCCATAAATCAACCAACCATTGGAACTACTTCTATACCAACATTTACCACAATGTTCACATGCCAATCATACTCAAATATAAAAATTTGATCATTCAACAACTATCATCACTAAACCTTAGTAAACTTGGCCATATGCCAACCACATCCAAACTTACCAAATTAGCCATTTATCTACTCAATACTCACTACCTAATTCCATATCAAACCATACCTCAATGGCAACCTTTAAGCATATCAAAACAACATTTCATAGCATGCATTTAACTTACCATTCCATCATTCCCCATTTAAGCACCAAAATGTCAACACTTATAACATCACATTTACATGCCAACATAACAACCTATTCATTAATCAAAGTCCCAAATTTACAAGTCATATATATAATAACCATTTAATCAAAAACAAAACACCTATACATGCCATTATAACCATGACTCAAAATCATCAAAATCTACCGATATAGCTGATGGATAATGTGATGGATCTCTGACTAGCTTCCAACCAAATTCGAGCTTCCGATAATCTGTAAAGTAAAAGAGAAACTACATAAGCAATGGATACTTAGTAAGCTCGTATAAACTTTAAGCATAATATTCCATTTCAATAATAAACTTTATAGAATAAACATAAATCTATGCCAATACTATAACATTCATAAATCGATATGATCGCCAACTCATAAATGAGTAAGTTTATTAATGTCGCACATTTATTGACATAACATGATAGGATTTCATGAGACATAATATATATAATCATCAACCTTTTATAAGATTATATATCTTTCTATTTACTTACTTTCCATTCCGTCCCCAATGCTTACCATAAGCCTAAATAACATTATTAACTCTCAATTTAGTGTATTTATCCATGACATAGGTGTATTCATTCAAAGCATTAGCAATTTGCTCACATATAATACATCCCAATTACATACTTACCGTTCCATTCCCTTTTCTTACCCATTTCATATGCATAGTACAAGCATAATCATAAACATCAATCATATCCACAAGCTTGGCATAAGCCCTAGCACATCAACAACACATGTTAGTTTATTTAAACATAATTCATATTAATTTGACATGGATAAACATTGTACTTTAGTATGATTCAATTGGATTTATCATTCATCACAACACATCGTGTTTTTTTCCATGTATCGCCATTCCATTGAGTTTTATATAAACATGTCTTAGTTCTTATTGAACACTTACCATTTCATTTGCATACACATAAGACATAAATATATTGTATTGAAAGGTAATGGCAATTATGAGAATAACTACATGAATAATATGTAATGAATAAATAAACGAATAAGACTTCGGTGACAAAGCTACTACGACAAAGATAAGGGTTATGTGATGTTGAGTGGGAAGGTCAAGATTACTAAGAATCTACTTTTCTTGTCAGCCATGCCTCAACAAAATCATACTTAACCTACTGCTTAGAAGAGTTCTTAAGTTGCCTCCCTCTTTTGAAAGCAAAAACCTTAAGTTACCTTGCCTGTGTCTATAGGCCTTTATGTTGGATCACCGGTACACTCGATGGTGCAGTAAAAAATTAAATCCATGTGCAAGGAACGATTACCTTTAATCGTCTGAAAAGTCCAAAAAATAGACTACACAATTGTATGTCGATACCAAGCCACTACGGAAAGCTTTCGGCCTTTACATAATCGAACGAGTGTTACAATGAACGGAAGGCACTCTCCAAAACTTTTTCAGAGAAAAATTGCTTAACGGCTGCTAGACCTCACACATCCCTTATATTAGGTATATTATGTTTTTCTCAAAACCCCTATATTTTCTAATTCGGGAATCATTAATATTTTGATATGAATCAAATCATAATAATTAACCAAATATTATAATTACCATAATTATAATAATGCTTGATAAAAAAATTACAATTATAGTAATTATAATAATATTCAATCCTAAATTATAATTACAATCATTATAACAAGAATTTTGGTAAATTATTAGTTAAACTTTATAAGAATAAAATTTATATATTAATTTAACCATATTTTCATTATGTGTGCAACATACTTGCACATATAATTCATTCGATATATAACACCAAATTAAATTAATTCTATAATCAATTTAATTCATTTTGACAGTTAAACACAATATCAATTATGTTTGGATTTCATTCGTTTCAACCATAGGGTGTGACCCTGTAGGTTCTTGTAACGTTAGCAGTAATACTAGAATGATTCTAATATTACAAGTAATGAGTGGCATCTAGCAATGCATCATTGCTACCTAAGTTACAAGATGTCATGATTCGACATAACCTCTTTGTGATTAACCTTTCATGTATTAAATCTTTTTTTTCCTTTATATCTAGAATGGACACAAGTCATGGAATAGTCACACTTTCATAGTCCATCTAATGTTTCTTGATATCCTGAGTAGACTATGAAAAACAAATAAGTATATCTCATACCAATTTATTCAAGCATGGCCATGCATTTCTAGTATCACTCAATCAAGTGGTCTAGGATATTGCTCCCATTGTTTATAAGGGACAAATTCTATATTGATAAACCATATCCCACTACATAGCTTGTGGGATATCCAACATCAGTTTTTATAGAACAACCAATTATGGTGGATGTTTGACTGTACCAAAATATACGACTCACGATGTTGGGATATGATGATCTCAAGTTTGAGGATCGTATACATAGTAATCACTATGAGTAATGTTGTGACTATTAAATTATAATCCAAGAAATATACTCATAGCGGGTCAGTCCAATATGTTATTCTCTAACAGACATACTCTAATATTGATTTTGACATCTCATGTTAATAACAACACTTTGTCATCAATCAAGTACACGTTAGTCTTAATGCATTATTGTTGTCCAAGCCCACAATAATACTTAACTAAAGACTTTTTAAGAATAATCATATTATTCTTAGGATATAATTATAAAATAGTTTATTTATATACATAGAAAATAAATTGAAATAATAATGGCTATGCCTTATATTAACAAACGAGGTAAAATAAGTATGTTATTACAATCATCTCATGATTGGTCTTTGGGCATACTCTAACACATATGGTACCTTGCACTGTTACCTTCTGTATGATCGCTGCTCTTGGAAAGACAGAAATGTTCAAGTGTACACAACCGCAACAAGAAATAAAGTGACAAGTAAATGTCAAGTTATCGTACCCATAGGGACTGTGAAAAGAATTATTTATGAATGCAATTAAAAACAATTTGGTGAAGAAAAATATTTTGATTTGAGGAGGTGATCAAAAAGTAAGATTTTAACTAAGAAAATAAAAAAAAAGAAAATAAAAGTTCCAATGCTAGTCATCATAACATAATTGTGCTAGATTAATTACATTTCGTAACTTAGAATTACTAAAATCATGTTCATGTTGTTACGAATAAATTCACGACAACTTGGTAATTTGCTAAATTATGAACATACTCACCTACCAAAATCCATTTATCTCTTGACTATATCTCTATGTCAATTCAACCGATTAAACAAATTTTAATAAGAAAATGTGTTAATGCACATACATATTTATGAAATTAAAAGAATATCTTGTACATATCTCTATGCCAATTTAAACAATTAATTCAATCTCATAAGCACATAAAAGATTATGTGAGGTAACAATGTATTCCTACCTTGAAACAGATTAATCACAATAATCTTGCAAGTTATGCAAGGCTAATGTATCGTTAGATACCGTTGCTAATTTAACCCTTAGCTACCTTAGATGATTAAACATGCACTGATTAAGTATTGTATCAATTAATTACAATTTCAATCCGTTTAAATAATTAATTCATTAGTTACCTTACAATTGTATTGCAATAATAACTTAGTCATGGTTTTAGTTAATTAAACATTTTACCAATGCCTATAACAACACAAACACAATTTTAATAAATTAAGTGGACAAAATATAATCAACCTAACAAGAATTAAACTTAAGCCATATTAATTAAATTAAACATATCAACATCACAATTATTCATAGGCATGTTCATAACAACAACAATAAAATTAAAAGGATAAGGAACAAGAATCAAATCTGGTGTTTCTTTGAGGCTTGACTAGTTTTCTCCGAGGCTTGACTAGTTTTCTCCGCTCCTCATTCTCCGCTTGTTCTTGTTGAACAGAGACTTCCACGAACACTTGAATGCTACTCCAAAGGGTGGTTTAAGGAATATTTTTCAAGAGGTGAAATTGACAAGGGAATGGGGAAGAAAATGAAGAACAAAGGAAGAGGATTGAAGAGAGAAAGTGAGAGAGAAGTGAAAGGATGAGAGGTTTTGAAATGTATTTGAAATGAGCAGCCAATGGGGTATTTATAGGTTGTGTAGGATTCTAAAAATAGAAAAATTCAGCAGCCATTGAGTCCCCCATGGCCGGCCACACATGTGGCAAGTTTGAAGCTTTCAAACTTGCTAAATTTAGCTTGGGGCAAATCTAGAAAAACTTAATAAGTGGAGGGGCTTGAAAGGCAAATTCAAGGAGACTTTAAGGGATGTTTTGCAATCCAAATAATTAGCTAAATAATCTTATTGTGTCAGTATGTGAGATAGTTTTGGGCAACCCATTTCTCGGTTGGATCGGTATTCTCGGTTTAGCACAATTGGGCCTCCTTTCATAATTAAATAATAATTATTTAAACCAAAATAAATTGGATTAAAATTAAAATTAATTATCTTATGAATTAATATTCATCATTTAGACCATCTTAGGTTGAAAAATTAATTTTCCTCGATGCTCCAAAAATCGTTTCTCAGATTTTCGTTTCTAGCAGTGTCTGCCGAGCCAATGTTCGTCCTTTGTGCGAATCTGTCGAAAATGATCAAAATTAATAAAAATTTATTATAAAATTAATTAAAATTCAACATTTTGATAATTTAAGTATTATTTAATTATTTTATAATTATTATATATTTTTCGACAAGAATAACTACGAAATTGCATGAATTTGAGTTAAAAAGGCATGAAAAAGTGTGTATATTTTTGTGTTTCCACACCCCCAAACTTAATTCTTTGCTCGTACAGAGTAATTCACAAATTGAAAAGAATTGCTCAGAAGGACCTTTGAAAGATACCGTCAGAACAACATTCTTCCCAAAATCATGAATTTAGTATACTTATGCTTAAGAACAAAAATTTTGAGATTTATGCTGCTTAAATATGCATATCGTTCAAATTAATCTGAATTGTATTTATGGGAGAAAAAATAGACTAAATGCTTTATCAATAAAGACATGTTAAATCTCTACCAATTTGATTTTATTCCCTTAGTTAAGATTAAGCTGCAATCATCAAGTTTAATTTATGCCTTCATATGTTGAACATAGAAATTTCTCTCCACTAATGTAGGTAGCATAGGAACTTGAATCAATAGGTCTTTTAAATAGGTTGTAATGTGGCTAGTGTAACGCCCCGAATTTGGGCCTAGAAGGAAATAGGTCTTGAGCGAGGGAACACATAAAAATTTATGTGTGCAAGAAAATGACATAAATGAATGTCTGCTTCAGTGGTTAAGTGATTTGGGCGTGTTTAGGAGTGTCTGAAAGTCCTGGGGTCAAACCTAGGCTTTAGAAAAATTTTAGTTCTTCCTCTTAAGTTAACCTTGACTCTGGACTGTAGGCCTTATAAATAAATGTGGTAGATTTATGTCACAAAAAGAGTTTGTGGTGTAGTGGCAAGGTGGTATGTTGTGTATTGTGAGGTCAGAGGTTCAAGTCTCATTGCATGCAAATGGGATTATTTGTTTTGCTTATGAGGAGGCAAGAGTTGGTGTTGGATTTGAACTCTGTGTTAGAGAGTTTGAATGGGTCAAATGAGTGATTTAAGGAGTCGATCATGGAGGAAATTAAGGAGAGGATTGGAGGAGAGATTTTAGGAGGAAAAAGGGGAGTTTGAGTTGTTGAAGGTTGTTGCCGAATTTGCTAAGGGAAAAATAGAGTGTTCAGTTTTGGTCATTTCCTAAGTGTTGGTAGTCTTTTCTTTTGCTTAGTGGCCGAATATTGCATTTTCAGGAACTCTCTTCTGTGCTTTTGGTGCAACGTGAGTTGCTCTTGTGGTCTATTGTGTGAAAGTCGAACCTTCTTTTACCATTTGGATACTTTGGGCGATTTGGTTTCTTTTCTCTATTAGCCAAGTACCCCTTTTGTTTTCTTCAATCACTTCACTGTCAGTCGAATCTCTACTCATCTTTTTCTCTCCATTTCCTTTCCCTTCTCTTCCTATTTCAGTTAGCCTTGGCCAAATGTCCTGCTATCATCGTTGGTTTCATTGATTAGTTCTTGTTGGCCGAACTTACCATACCATCATCTTTTTTCTGATTTTTGACTTCTTTGTTGTGTTTAAACCGGGTTTCTTCTTCTGCTAATCCCTGGGGTGGTTGCATACTCTGCATATTTTCTCTCTAAATCTTGATTGTTTCCATACCCTGCCGGTGGTATATTGAGTTGATATCTGCAAGAGATCCTGACAAATCGATAGGTATTCAAAAGTTCCCTTTCTTGTTCTCACTTATTGTGATATGTGTGCGATCCGTTTCCTTCTATCTTTTCAATAAAAGTCGAATATTTCTTTCCTTCATGTTCTTTGATGGCTGAATGGTGATCCTTTCCTCTTCTTGTGGTGATCGATGGGTTAGGTGTTCCCAAGAAGTAAAGGGGTGCAAGGGTTACGAAGCCGTCGAGGTCCGTCATTCTGTTAATCGATTAAGTAAATCAACAAGAGACATACGATTGTTCTTAGTCAGCGATCTAAAAGGAGTAGATCACATGGTATTTAATCAAGTTTGGTAGTGATTATTGTTTGGGGTTTAAGAGTTTTGAACAATAATGTATGAAAGACTGACTGTATGTGAAATGAATGTAGGTTGGGCGCTTGAGAAACTTGGAACGGTTGCTTAAACAGGTGTGTAACTGTACATCGTAGATCATTACTGTCGTAAAGCCGAAGAGTGTGTGTAATCACACCCTCTCTACTGCGAATCGACAAATGTCGAAAAGCCAAAAATACGACAATCGAGGCCACATGAGCGTGCGATCGCTCGTGCGGGAACATCGAGCCCACGAGACTGGGCGTTGGATTGCTGAGGCCTCCATGGGTGTTTCCATGGGCTTGGGACATAAAATTACTAAAATACCCTCGATGGGTAAAATTATTGAAATACCCCCGATGGGTAAAATTACTGAAATACCCCCGATGGGTAAAATTGACTGTTATGGCCTTATGTTATGTGTGTCTGTTTTGCTTTATGATATATATATGACTGTTACTGAGTATGACATACTGCATACACGTATGATTTATGACATGACATATTGCATAGGGTTGGGTTAATATTGACGGAGGAAGTGTATGGCTTGTAGCCATTCTGTTCAAGGCTTACTGCCTTTCTGCTTATGGCTTTTAGCTATTCTATTAATTGGTAGCTTTGCTGCAATTTTGGTTTGTGCCGCAACGGGTGATACATGAGGAGTGTAGGGATGGGTGGGTCGATTTAATCTTCACAGGAGTGTAGGGTTGGAAGAAGATGGAGTGTAGGGTTGGTATAGGTATTTATGCGTTGCATATACTGATTCTGATATTGAGATGGGCTTAGGCCTAGAAATATGTGATATGTGCCATTTGATATGGGCACAGGCCCAATCGAGGTTGATGGGGCTAAGGCCCAATTACCATCGTTACTGTTTTGGGCTAAGGCCCACACTGTATTGTTACTATTGAATGGCTCAGGCCTAGACTGATTCTGTTTCTTTAATAAGGGGATTATACACTGATTTTCGTAAACTCACCCCATTTTTAACCTTCAGGTAATCCCCAACATTGACTGTTCGGAGCTACGAGGGACTCAGAGAGGGCCACACAACTGCACAAGTTTTATTCTGTTTTACTCATTTACCAAAGCACTTTGATTTTGATTTGGGTTGTAATAAGGCCTCTAAAATTTCTAGATTTTAACTTTGGGATTTTATTAATTGTGATTCTTGTCTGTTAGAAGTAGAACTCGGTTTTCCAAAACAATAACTATTTTCAAACGCTATGTTTCCGCAACTCATTTTTTTAAATATCACATTTTCGTAAATCATTTGTTTAAATTAAGCTTCCGCAACAATAAGATTTTAAAGGAAACAACTTTTCTTTAATAAACCTCGATTGAAAATAAACATATGCAAACTGAGGTTTTGTACAAGTTTTAAATGGAAAAAAGTTTAAAATTTCAAGAAGGGTTTTTCAATGAAAACATGGTTTTCGGAAAATACTTCAATGTGACACGCCAGATTCGGCCATAACTCCTAGGCCGGGTATGGGGTGTTACAACTAGGCTAGGGGTAGGTAAAAGATAGATAAACATAGGTTTAAAACTCTAGACTCAGCTTCAATTGGACCTTCGGAATATTTACCTTCAATACACCAACTTATTTTTCTTTCACATGCTCTTTTGTACATTTATTTTCTATCAAGTACATATGCTCTTCTCTTTTTTTTTCTTTTTCCTTTGTTTTTTTTCCACGAGCATTTTTTTGTATGTACTACAATTTTTTGAGCATTTGATACTCCTTTTCAACTCCCCAAAATTATTTTCAAAGAATATTCTGAATAGTACCAAGTCTAGTGTTTGGGTCAATTTAAAGATAATTTTGAGAGAAGTGATGGCTAAATATTGCAAAGGTTCGAATAAAATTAGGCCATATAGTCTCAAAGTTGGGTTTCAAGGGGTAAAATTTCATCAAGGTTGGCTTGAAAGGCTCAAACGTTCCAAACAAAAGTTGCCTAAATCATTTTCAACATTCCATGCTTCCTAGAATTTAGCTTCAAGAAATTACTAAGTCAATTCTAGAGACTTAAACTTTCATGCATGCCTAGCTTTGCTAAGGAACTAAAAGTCTTATGGTATGATTTAAACACTTTATTAAGAGTACATTTGTGCCATAATTCAACTAACATAACAATTATTGAAATAATAGAACTTTATTCATACTGAAGTTTAGCATACTTAACAAAATTTCATATTTTTGAACAAAATATAACCTAATCATAATTAAAAAAAATTATTCTGAGAGGAAATAATTTCAATTTCTTAGTCCCCCTACTTATAATGAACAATGTCGTCATTGTTAGAAGTGAATAGATATGATACACCAGGTAAGATTCTAGAAAATAGGAGGTGTGTTAATTTGACTGCTTAAGTACCAAGCTCTCTCTAGATCCAATCCTAGACATGTATATACCTATTGCTACACTTTGTACTTTGCAATTTGTTCATTTTTATTTATGATTTACATATCTTGTTTTATTATGCAAAAAAATAAAAATCCTAATAGAAGCTAGTCCTAACATAACCTAGGAAAGAAAATAACATAAGGTAAAGATCCCCCCTTTTTTATTTATTTGCAGACCCCTCAGAATCCAATCGCCTCGTTCCTTCCTCGACATTGGAGTCCATGGTTTGAGTATAAAGTTTGGAAATTCAAGCACAAAAACAAATGGGTTATGAAATATATATTTTTTAAATGTATCTCTAATTGAGTCATTCAGCATTTTTGAGCATCTCCAGTAAGCTTGTTGTTGTAATTACATGTGTTGTAGCATATCCATTAATCAAACTATTCGCTTCATGAAATGGTGCTAGACGAAAGGACTCTCGGCGTCCGGCTTAGAAAATATGTTAATGGTGGTTTCAGTTTCGGGCAGGTGGTTAAGTAGTCAATGGGAAGATTTAGAGTTGAAGAGGGTGGAAGTTTCAAGGATAGTTTAGGTACGGTAGTTGGTGACTTCGAATGGAAAGTGTTTAGGGTGGTGATTCAGGGAGTTAAGCGCTGTGACATTAAAAGGTTAATTGAGATGCACTATTGAGCGACTTGGGAGTGGCGGTGGAGCAAGGTAAGGCAGATAGGTTTGTGCGGAAAATGGTTGAATATTTCCCTTCTTAGCAGCGTCTTAAGCCCAATAGCAGCTAATTTTTGGATCCTAAGCTTCTATATTGAAAGTAAACTAGAAAAAACTCAAAGGAATTAGTGCTTGGTTTAAAAGTTGACCCTTTATTTAAAAAAAATATTTAAATTCTTCGGGCTACTTAGAAAAATATTTTTCAAAAAATTACATTAAATTAAACTACCAAGAAAGACTAGAGGTGTTATAGATGGTCGTAATAATTAAAAATAAAATGGTGTCACGTCATTATCGAATACCGTGGCTAATGAGTCCTCAATAGATTCATACATTCAAGAAGAAAGATACTGTGCAAGTTTGTCGAAGAAGCTTGGGAGATTAGAAAAGCGCTAGGTTTGGTTGTGGACTATAAAGACCAAGTAATTATTAGTGACCTATTCAATTTAGAAATTAGCGATCATTCTTGATTGTGTTGGAAACATTCGTTTAGAAAATGATTTTTTTGAACAATAAAAAAAATTAAAAATTTCTAAAACCAAGCAGTTGTCATAATTATAGGGACAAACCCTTTCACCAAAATCATACTTGTGCTCTGGATTAGGCGGTCTAAGTTGTTTCTCAACATTCTACCAACACAATCTTCTCAACTATTCAAAAACCTCAGCTAGTTAAAGCGTAGGCTATAACCCATTAACGGATGAAAGCTAAGAAAACTTTCTATTGATGTTGGAGTGGCGAATATCGATGTCCCTTTACGGGCGAAAAATTGAAAAACTAAACATTCATATTTAGAAATTTTATTTTGGAATTAAATCTCAATAAATTTTTACGATGTCGATGCTTCACATTGTGTGTGGCTGACCTAGCCTATGGTCTCTATTTATAGAAAAATCGCAAGACTCTTGGTCGAACATGAAGAAGAAAAAATATAATAACATTTTAAGAGAGAATACACATAATTCTCTAGTAGGAATATGTCCGGCTTCAACACCCTCTCTTTAGAGATATGGTTGTCGCCATCTTACGTGAGATAAGTCATTGGGTCTATCTCATGTATTGGGTATAATTATATGTCTTATTTAGATATTTAATCGACTCTTATAATTTACCCAACCAAATAAAAAATTTCTATTTCCCAAAATATTAATAATTTAATTAATTAATTCAAATAAATTTTACTAATTCACACAATTAAATTATTTTCCAAACCTTGTTCTAATTCGTTAAATTCTTGACATGTTTACCACACTAGAATCTATGAGTAAATGAAATTAATTATTTTGTTCAACAAGACTGCGTTAATTAATTAATTTAGTTTTTACTTCAAACATTAGTTAAGTGGTTACTATTAATTAAATAATAATTGAATAAATTAATTTAGTCTTTAACTCATCTCGCTTTTATAACGAGAAATTCCATTCACTACGGATAGTGATACATTCGATCTTTTTACGTAATGCATCAATATTATTTATTCATCTCATCAATTCAAATGCAAACCGTCAAGGTTCTATAGAGCGAGTATAGGGGCCCATTTGGATGTATAATTAGAGCTCGAATAGTTTGTACTTAAGTGTCATGACCATCCTCTCTTTATTATATATCATTATGAAAACAACTCACCAAGTGCTCGTCCAATGAATTTTTCAGATGTGCTTTAGCCTCATAGGATATCCTCAAGCCCTTTCATTTATATCCGTTCACCCAAAATGATCTTATCATATCTCATGGCAACCATAACATCTTCTTTCATGAAAATGTAAGGTCAATGAAAAAGAAACAAACCAATGCACAAATATAATAATATGTTTAAGCACACAAATAATACAGAATATGTTGTTCAAAAATTTGGACGAAGAACTTTTATTTTAATTAGAATCTCAATTTAATATTTTATTTTTCCTTAAAACTACTATGTTGGAAGATGGTTTTATAAAAATTATACTTAGATAAAGAAAACTTCAATAATTAATTCTAATTCAATATAGCAACTCAAGAATGGTTTTGTTATTAGTTTAAATGAACTAAATTTTATCACATCTCGGCTCTTTATATTGATGTGTATATTAAAAGCATTGAATTCATAGCAAAAGTTTAATAATAGCAAAGAATTAAAATGAAAAGAACTGTTCTATATAATATGAATAAATATATTAATTACAATTGCATTGAATTAGTTGGTATGCTTTAAGCGGTGGCGCTAAGGGTTTTTGGGACGAAATGGAACATGGAGTCGGGTTTAATTTGCCACTAGTTATAGGCTTGACATTCAAACATTGGGATGTTGCGGTTCACTCGGTGTGCTTAATATCAATGTCCGTAAGTTCCACATTTTGACATGGCGAAGAACCGCTGCAAATAAACTTGACGACTTCGAAGCGCAGATGTGCCACGGATGTTCTTGAAGCTAATGTTGCTTAGTTTAACTTTCGATTCTTCCCGCATCAACACAATGATGATTCAATGATCGATTAAATATTGTCACTCTATTAGGATTTTGATAAGAATGTACATACATTTATCTTGCATTTACTCCATGGGCAATATTTTTGATCAATTAGGATAGGGGAAGAGACATTATTCACGATAATATCCTCAAAATGTATATCTGTTACTATCCTGTGAGATTCGCTTTGCCAAGTTTTGATTCGAGCTCCATTCAAGTATTGGTGATGGTGCGTTTGAGACTTTAATTCCTCAACGGCTCTTCATTTGGGAACTTTCCAAGACTACCGATACTTATACCATGTCCCGTCCACAAGTTATTTCTTTTATGTTCATATTTTTAGTGCCATCTCCGATAGAAATACAATCATCACCGCTTTAATGTCACGACCAATAATATTGACCCGTCGATTTGCCCAAGTGAATCCCATCTGTGTTTGGGCTATCTTCCGGTGCCTCTACCTTGAAACGTTCGAGGGTAATGTTTTTGCATGCAAAAACATTAACGTGGAAGAGCTTACTGTCTTTGCTGGTTATATCTTGTATCAATGCGTTGGTCACAAAGTCAAACCTTATATTCTGTTTAATTTTGGAGTTAACAAAGTAACACACGGAACAAAGATGTTAGTTATAATTATATTTTGATAATAATAAGAGGAAAAAGAATAAATAAATCTCGGCAAGAGGGAAGAAAGCTGACAACGGGAAGTTTCGAACGAAATGCACGATTGTGGGGATCTTTATTCTTCTCATAAGCAATGCTTCCCTGACCATCGAAAATTCCTCCGCCAGACATTTTGAAATTTTCAATACTATAGAATCGAACCCAATTAGGGTCCTTGAAAGCACTAGGATCAGCCGGAGCCTGTATAGTGCCCTGAACATTAATCTCAATAGGAGCCTTGCATGGACCTTCTAGGTTTACTTTTGTTAATAAATATGTCCCTTTAGGAATCACAACTGTTGATGGGGTTACAGAGGCGCATGCTTCTTTCCAGGCATCCAAAAATGGCTAAAATGAAATGAATAAAGATATCAGTTTGAAATATAATTTTTTCATATTTTGTCCTTTGGGTACAAAGTTAAGAGCAATTGAACTTGCCTTACTCAAATCCGTTTTCCCGTCAGCTTTTGCGCCAAACTTGGCAACAACATCAAGAGCGTCTGATTGAACTTTAGAGGCTGAAATGAATAATAATAAAAGCACAAACATGGAAGGAACAATATCAAGGTGTGGTGCCATGTTTTTATTTGGTTTTTAAATTACAGGAACAATGGCTTTTCCTTTTCTTTTTTTCCAAATATATTGAAAGTTTGAGAAAATTACAACCAATCAAATATATTACTATTTAATCAGTGTGGAAAAGTCATATGGCTAAGCTTCAATTTCTATGATTAGCTTGTTTCTTTAATATCAACTTCGCACGGTTAGATAGTTTTGTGGTTAATATTTTCACAACTTTAATAATGTAAACTATGCGAAAGGATTTTATTACGGAAAGATTGAAAAGAGTTATTTTACATTTTAGCTTCAAAATAATATCTTTACTAGATCGTATGCGAATATAACTATGTTCCGTTAAATTTATAAATGTTATTTGAAAAGTATAATCCTAATTATACAATAAAATGGTTGATACAGAATGTGGTTTGGTGGTTAACGAAGGTTCACACCATATTGTAGAAAGCAATTACGGTGGTTTCGCACTATTCGAACTCGGACTTTAGCCTAAACTTCACCCACGTAACAATTATTAGTGAAAACCTTATGGACATTTGACTTCTTTTTCCAAACACATTTACATTTATCTTTTAGTTTCCTCAACTTCTCTCAAGCATCTTGTTATTTCTTATCATCATCCCCATCTAACACGTATCTAATTTCACAAGATATGACTCTTCATCACCAACACCACCCCTTTCATTATCACCCTTTTATGAATCCTCACCCCTCATTCTAGAAGATACAAACTAACCATGAGATAAAATCGATCGAATTAGTGGGAAAATATTGAACCTAAATAGAGGATTGGCATTCTACGATAGTAACGTGCATTTGACAAGGTAAATGGACAAAGCTTTACACGCTTAGCTTTCGTAACATTATATATTGGGGAGATCGATCATGGTACTTTTAGTGGATTGATTCTGCAACTAAATAAATTCTAATTAAGATTTTATTTAAGCCCTAATTATTTAAGTACGATCGATCCCTCTGCTAGCTTAATATAACTCTAAGTAGATTGCATAATAAGAACTGATTGAATGTATGGATGAAAATGATATATTAGAATTAGATGGAATGAATTACTATTCCATGTAAATGCAACTTCTTGAGAATGGAAAAGATGACACGGAATTAATTTAATTCCGTCGGTTTGTTATTTAATTCGATGAATAAATTAAATAAATAAGTCCAAAGTGAGGATTAAATTAAGTTGCTAACGTAGTGATGTTTTGTTCAGATAATTAAAATAATTTGCATGTAAATTCTAGTACGGAAAAGTTTTCAAGATTTTAACAAAACTTGAATGGGTTTTGTAAATTAAGTAGCGGAAATAATTTAATTTAATTAAATAATTAATTTCAAAAAACTTAATTCATGGAAGAATATGTGCTGTTGTGTTAGATATTCATATGGTCTTGATTTCTTAGTTAAGTCAAGTGAGGTAAGCTCGTGTAATTAAACTGGAGAACAGAGCACTAAGGTAAGTGTGCCTCCACACACAAAGAGAATTATCTCTTGGAGTGGCTGGCTATGGGGTTAAAAATGTCCTAGTTAGACTTTAGTTCTTCTATATTAATTATTTTATGTTCATCGGATACAAATATAACTCTTGCAGATGTTTCTTTATCAATACCCAATTGATGTAAAAAAAAAAAAAACCAAGGACAATATATACTAAGAGAAAACTTTGTTGAAATTTGCTGAAATATTAGTTAGATTCTATTTTCTTTCAACTGAAATCAATTCTCTCTTTTTAGACATTGTAATGTAGATTTCTAAGATTATAAAGACATTCTTCTAAAGATAATAATTGAATTATAGGAGTTGATTTCGATTGGGTAGAACACAGAGAGGTAGTTGACATACCTCCTTGATTAGTCTCGGTTTACGTCTTGTTTTCAGTTTTGGGTTGGACGCAAAGAGCTAGATGCATAGCTCCTTGAGAAGTCTCGATTCACGTCTTGTGTTCTACTTTTACAGTAACATCCCACTTTCCAAGCATCTGAGTGTTCAAGAATAGGGAAGAAAATCGTTCAGTAGAAAGGTTGAAGACATTGGTCTACTATTCAATTGATCAAGACAATGAAGGCATCTGCCAAAATTTCCTTGCGACTTGGAAATCTCCTAAGCCTTGGAATATAACATAACGATTTAATTTGATCAAATTTAATACTTTAGATATCACGGTAAATGCCCATTTTAGAATAGAAATTAAAACTCTAATGTTCCTACCCTGGCTACTTTTCTAAATGCATTTCCAAAGATGAACCCGAATCGAAAAAGAAACCATCAAAATAAAAGTTTCAAGCGAAACACACAAAATAAGAAAAGAGACTAACCTTTGAGAATCTAAAAGAAAAAAAAATCCAAATCGCATCAACAAATTTAAGGATCTTTAAGTGATAATCGCAAGATACCCAGGCACTACACTTAATCTCGATGTAAATATCGTTCCTTTCTAAAAATCTCTTTACAATTCCACAAAATTTTCTCTCATTTTCCATTTTGGGGTTCAATTTTTTTACATGTAATAATTAAAATAAAATGGTGTCACGTCATTATCGAACACCGTGGCTAATGAGTCCTCAATAGATTCATACATTCAAGAAGAAAGATACTGTGCAAGTTTGTCGAAGAAGCTTGGGAGATTAGAAAAGCGGTAGGTTTGGTTGTGGACTATAAAGACCAAGTAATTATTAGTGACCTATTCAATTTAGAAATTAGCGATCATTCTTGATTGTGTTGGAAACATTCGTTTAGAAAATAATTTTTTGAACAATAAAAAATTAAAATTTCTAAAACCAAGCAGTTGTCATAATTATAGGACAAACCCTTTCACCAAAATCATACTTGTGCTCGGATTAGGCGGTCTAAGTTGTTTCTCAACATTCTACCAACACAATCTTCCCAACTATTCAAAAACCTCAGCTAGTTAAAGCGTAGGCTATAACCCATTAACGGATGAAAGCTAAGAAAACTTTCTATTGATGTTGGAGTGGCGAATATCGATGTCCCTTTACGGGCGAAAAATTGAAAAACTAAACATTCATATTTAGAAATTTTATTTTGGAATTAAATCTCAATAAATTTTTACGATGTCGATGCTTCACATTGTGTGTGGCTGACCTAGCCTATGGTCTCTATTTATAGAAAAATCGCAAGACTCTTGGTCGAACATGAAGAAGAAAAAATATAATAACATTTTAAGAGAGAATACACATAATTCTCTAGTAGGAATATGTCTGGGCTTCAACACCCTCTCTTTAGAGATATGGTTGTCGCCCATCTTACGTGAGATAAGTCATTGGGTCTATCTCATGTATTGGGTATAATTATATGTCTTATTTAGATATTTAATCGACTCTTATAATTTACCCAACCAAATAAAAAAATTTCTATTTCCCAAAATATTAATAATTTAATTAATTAATTCAAATAAATTTTACTAATTCACACAATTAAATTATTTTCCAAACCTAGTTCTAATTCCGTTAAATTCTTGACATGTTTACCACACTAGAATCTATGAGTAAATGAAATTAATTATTTTGTTCAACAAGATTGCGTTAATTAATTAATTTAGTTTTTACTTCAAACATTAGTTAAGTGGTTACTATTAATTAAATAATAATTGAATAAATTAATTTAGTCTTTAACTCATCTCGCTTTTATAACGAGAAATTCCATTCACTACGGATAGTGATACATTCGATCTTTTTCGTAATGCATCAATATTATTTATTCATCTCATCAATTCAAACGCAAACCATCAAGGTTCTATAGAGCGAGTATAGGGCCCATTGGATGTATAATTAGAGCTCGAATAGTTTGTACTTAAGTGTCATGACCATCCTCTCTTTATTATATATCATTATGAAAACAACTCACCAAGTGCTCGTCCAATGAATTTTTCGTATGTGCTTTAGCCTCATAGGATATCCTCAAGCCCTTTCATTTATATCCGTTCACCCAAAATGATCTTATCATATCTCATGGCAACCATAACATCTTCTTTCATGAAAAATGTAAGGTCAATGAAAAAAGAAACAAACCAATGCACAAATATAATAATATGTTTAAGCACACAAATAATACAGAATATGTTGTTCAAAAATTTGGACGAAGAACTTTTATTTTAATTAGAATCTCAATTTAATATTTTATTTTTCCTTAAAACTACTATGTTGGAAGATGGTTTTATAAAAATTATACTTAGATAAAGAAAACTTCAATAATTAATTCTAATTCAATATAGCAACTCAAGAATGGTTTTGTTATTAGTTTAAATGAACTAAATTTTATCACATCTCGGCTCTTTATATTGATGTGTATATTAAAAGCATTGAATTCATAGCAAAAGTTTAATAATAGCAAAGAATTAAAATGAAAAGAACTGTTCTATATAATATGAATAAATATATTAATTACAATTGCATTGAATTAGTTGGTATGCTTTAAGCGGTGGCGCTAAGGGTTTTTGGGATGTAATGGAACATGGAGTCGGGTTTAATTTGCCACTAGTTATAGGCTTGACATTCAAACATTGGGATGTTGCGGGTTCACTCCGGTGTGCTTAATATCAATGTCCGCAAGTTCCACATTTTGACATGGCGAAGAACCGCTGCAAATAAACTTGACGACTTCTGAAGCGCAGATGTGCCACGGATGTTCTTGAAGCTAATGTTGCTTAGTTTAACTTTCGATTCTTCCCGCATCAACACAACAAAGATTCAATGATCGATTAAATATTGTCACTCTATTAGGATTTTGATAAGAATGTACATACATTTATCTTGCATTTACTCCATGGGCAATATTTTTGATCAATTAGGATAGGGAAGAGACATTATTCACGATAATATCCTCAAAATGTATATCTGTTACTATCCTGGAGATTCGCCTGGCCAAGTTTTGATTCGAGCTCCATTCAAGTATTGGTGATGGTGCGCTTTGAGACTTTAATTCCTCAACTGGCTCTTCATTTGGGAACTTTCCAAGACTACCGATACTTATACCATGTCCCGGTCCACAAGTTATTTCTTTTATGTTCATATTTTAGTGCCATCTCCGATAGAAATACAATCATCACCAGTTTTAATGTCACGATAATAATATTGACCCCGTCGATTTGCCCAAGTGAATCCCATACGTGTTTGGGCTATCTTCCTGCCTCTACCTTGAAACGTTCGAGGGTAATGTTTTGCATGCAAAACATTAACGTGGAAGAGCTTCTTGTCTTTGCTGGTTATATCTTGTATCAATGCGTTGGTCACAAAGTCAAACCTTATATTCATTTAATTTTGGAGTTAACAAAGTAACACACGGAACAAAGATGTTAGTTATAATTATATTTTGATAATAATAAGAGGAAAAGAATAAATAAATCTCGGCAAGAGGGAAGAAAGTCGACAACGGAAGTTTCGAACGAAATGCACGATTGTGGGGATCTTTATTCTTCTCATAAGCAATGCTTCCCTGACCATCGAAAATTCCTCCGCCAGACATTTTGAAATTTTCAATACTATAGAATCGAACCCAATTAGGGTCCTTGAAAACACTAGGATCACCGAGAGCAGATAGTGCCCCTAACATTAATCTCAATAGGAGCCTTGCATGGACCTTCTAGGTTTACTTTTGTTAATAAATATGTCCCTTTAGGAATCACAACTGCTGTGATGGGGTTACTGAGGCGCATGCTTCTTTCCGAGCATCCAAAATGGCTAAAATGAAATGAATAAAGATATCAGTTTGAAATATAATTTTTTCATATTTTGACCTTTGGGTACAAAGTTAAGAGCAATTGAACTTGCCTTACTCAAATCCGTTTTCCCGTCAGCTTTTGCGCCAAACTTGGCAACAACATCAAGAGCGTCTGATTGAACTTTAGAGGCTGAAATGAATAATAATAAAAGCACAAACATGGAAGGAACAATATCAAGGTGTGGTGCCATGTTTTTATTTGGTTTTTAAATTACAGGAACAATGGCTTTTCCTTTTCTTTTTTTCCAAATATATTGAAAGTTTGAGAAAATTACAACCAATCAAATATATTACTATTTAATCAGTGTGGAAAAGTCATATGGCTAAGCTTCAATTTCTATGATTAGCTTGTTTCTTTAATATCAACTTCGCACGGTTAGATAGTTTTGTGGTTAATATTTTCACAACTTTAATAATGTAAACTATGCGAAAGGATTTTATTACGGAAAGATTGAAAAGAGTTATTTTACATTTTAGCTTCAAAATAATATCTTTACTAGATCGTGGCGAATATAACTATGTTCCGTTAAATTTATAAATGTTATTTCGAAAAGTATAATCCTAATTATACAATAAAAATGGTTGATACAGGAATGTGGTTTGGTGGTTAACGAAGGTTCACACCATATTGTAGAAAGCAATTCTGGTGGTTTCTGGCACTATTCTGAACCTGGACTTTAGCCTAAACTTCACCCACGTAACAATTATTAGTGAAAACCTTATGGACATTTGACTTCTTTTTCCAAACACATTTACATTTATCTTTTAGTTTCCTCAACTTCTCTCAAGCATCTTGTTATTTCTTATCATCATCCCCATCTAACACGTATCTAATTTCACAAGATATGACTCTTCATCACCAACACCACCCCTTTCATTATCACCCTTTTATGAATCCTCACCCCTCATTCTAGAAGATACAAACTAACCATGAGATAAAATCGATCGAATTAGTGGGAAAATATTGAACCTAAATAGAGGATTGGCATTCTACGATAGTAACGTGCATTTGACAAGGTAAATGGACAAAGCTTTACACGCTTAGCTTTAGTAACATTATATATTGGGAGATCGATCATGGTACTTTTAGTGGATTGATTCGCAACTAAATAAATTCTAATTAAGATTTTATTTAAGCCCTAATTATTTAAGTACGATCGATCCTCCGCTAGCTTAATATAACTCTAAGTAGATTGCATAATAAGAACTGATTGAATGTATGGATGAAAATGATATATTAGAATTAGATGGAATGAATTACTATTCCATGTAAATGCAACTTCTTGAGAATGGAAAAGATGACACGGAATTAATTTAATTCGTCGGTTTGTTATTTAATTCGATGAATAAATTAAATAAATAAGTCCAAAGTGAGGATTAAATTAAGTTGCTAACGTAGTGATGTTTTGTTCGATAATTAAAATAATTTGCATGTAAATTCTAGTACGGAAAAGATTTCAAGATTTTAACAAAACTTGAATGGGTTTTGTAAATTAAGTAGCGGAAATAATTTAATTTAATTAAATAATTAATTTCAAAAACTTAATTCATGGAAGAATATGTGTGTTGTGTTAGATATTCATATGGTCTTGATTTCTTAGTTAAGTCAAGTGAGGTAAGCTCGTGTAATTAAACCGGAGAACGAGCACTAAGGTAAGTGTGCCTCCACACACAAAGAGAATTATCTCTTGGAGTGGCTGGCTATGGGGTTAAAAATGTCCTAGTTAGACTTTAGTTCTTCTATATTAATTATTTTATGTTCATCGGATACAAATATAACTCTTGCAGATGTTTCTTTATCAATACCCAATTGATGTAAAAAAAAAAAAAAACCAAGGACAATATATACTAAGAGAAAACTTTGTTGAAATTTGCTGAAATATTAGTTAGATTCTATTTTCTTTCAACTGAAATCAATTCTCTCTTTTTAGACATTGTAATGTAGATTTCTAAGATTATAAAGACATTCTTCTAAAGATAATAATTGAATTATAGGAGTTGATTTCGATTGGGTAGAACACAGAGAGGTAGTTGACATACCTCCTTGATTAGTCTCGGTTTACGTCTTGTTTTCAGTTTTGGGTTGGACGCAAAGAGCTAGATGCATAGCTCCTTGAGAAGTCTCGATTCACGTCTTGTGTTCTACTTTTACAGTAACATCCCACTTTCCAAGCATCTGAGTGTTCAAGAATAGGGAAGAAAATCGTTCAGTAGAAAGGTTGAAGACATTGGTCTACTATTCGAATTGATCAAGACAATGAAGGCATCTGCCAAAATTTCCTTGCGACTTGGAAATCTCCTAAGCCTTGGAATATAACATAACGATTTAATTTGATCAAATTTAATACTTTAGATATCACGGTAAATGCCCATTTTAGAATAGAAATTAAAACTCTAATGTTCCTACCCTGGCTACTTTTCTAAATGCATTTCCAGCATGAACCCCGAATCAGAAAAGAAACCATCAAAAATAAAAGTTTCAAGCGAAACACACAAAAATAAGAAAAAGAGACTAACCTTTGAGAATCTAAAAGAAAAAAAAATCCAAATCGCATCAACAAATTTAAGGATCTTTAAGTGATAATCGCAAGATACCCAGGCACTACACTTAATCTCGATGTAAATATCGTTCCTTTCTAAAAATCTCTTTACAATTCCACAAAATTTTCTCTCATTTTCCATTTTGGGGTTCAATTTTTTTACATGTAATAATTAAAAATAAAATGGTGTCACGTCATTATCGAACACCGTGGCTAATGAGTCCTCAATAGATTCATACATTCAAGAAGAAAGATACTGTGCAAGTTTGTCGAAGAAGCTTGGGAGATTAGAAAAGCGGTAGGTTTGGTTGTGGACTATAAAGACCAAGTAATTATTAGTGACCTATTCAATTTAGAAATTAGCGATCATTCTTGATTGTGTTGGAAACATTCGTTTAGAAAATAATTTTTTTGAACAATAAAAAAATTAAAAATTTCTAAAACCAAGCAGTTGTCATAATTATAGGGACAAACCCTTTCACCAAAATCATACTTGTGCTCTGGATTAGGCGGTCTAAGTTGTTTCTCAACATTCTACCAACACAATCTTCCCAACTATTCAAAAACCTCAGCTAGTTAAAGCGTAGGCTATAACCCATTAACGGATGAAAGCTAAGAAAACTTTCTATTGATGTTGGAGTGGCGAATATCGATGTCCCTTTACGGGCGAAAAATTGAAAAACTAAACATTCATATTTAGAAATTTTATTTTGGAATTAAATCTCAATAAATTTTTACGATGTCGATGCTTCACATTGTGTGTGGCTGACCTAGCCTATGGTCTCTATTTATAGAAAAATCGCAAGACTCTTGGTCGAACATGAAGAAGAAAAAATATAATAACATTTTAAGAGAGAATACTCACATAATTCTCTAGTAGGAATATGTCTGGGCTTCAACACCCTCTCTTTAGAGATATGGTTGTCGCCCATCTTACGTGAGATAAGTCATTGGGTCTATCTCATGTATTGGGTATAATTATATGTCTTATTTAGATATTTAATCGACTCTTATAATTTACCCAACCAAATAAAAAAATTTCTATTTCCCAAAATATTAATAATTTAATTAATTAATTCAAATAAATTTTACTAATTCACACAATTAAATTATTTTCCAAACCTAGTTCTAATTCCGTTAAATTCTTGACATGTTTACCACACTAGAATCTATGAGTAAATGAAATTAATTATTTTGTTCAACAAGACTGCGTTAATTAATTAATTTAGTTTTTACTTCAAACATTAGTTAAGTGGTTACTATTAATTAAATAATAATTCGAATAAATTAATTTAGTCTTTAACTCATCTCGCTTTTATAACGAGAAATTCCATTCACTACGGATAGTGATACATTCGATCTTTTTCTGTAATGCATCAATATTATTTATTCATCTCATCAATTCAAACGCAAACCGTCAAGGTTCTATAGAGCGAGTATAGGGGCCCACTGGATGTATAATTAGAGCTCGAATAGTTTGTACTTAAGTGTCATGACCATCCTCTCTTTATTATATATCATTATGAAAACAACTCACCAAGTGCTCGTCCAATGAATTTTTCGTATGTGCTTTAGCCTCATAGGATATCCTCAAGCCCTTTCATTTATATCCGTTCACCCAAAATGATCTTATCATATCTCATGGCAACCATAACATCTTCTTTCATGAAAAATGTAAGGTCAACAGAAAAAGAAACAAACCAATGCACAAATATAATAATATGTTTAAGCACACAAATAATACAGGAATATGTTGTTCAAAAAATTTGGACGAAGAACTTTTATTTTAATTAGAATCTCGAATTTAATATTTTATTTTTCCTTAAAACTACTATGTTGGAAGATGGTTTTTATAAAAAATTATACTTAGATAAAGAAAACTTCAATAATTAATTCTAATTCAATATAGCAACTCAGTAATGGTTTTGTTATTAGTTTAAATGAACTAAATTTTATCACATCTCGGCTCTTTATATTGATGTGTATATTAAAAGCATTGAATTCATAGCAAAAGTTTAATAATAGCAAAGAATTAAAATGAAAAAGAACTGTTCTATATAATATGAATAAATATATTAATTACAATTGCATTGAATTAGTTGGTATGCTTTAAGCGGTGGCGCTAAGGGTTTTTGGGACAGGGCTGGAACATGGAGTCGGGTTTAATTTGCCACTAGTTATAGGCTTGACATTCAAACATTGGGATGTTGCGGGTTCAGCTCCGGTGTGCTTAATATCAATGTCCGCAAGTTCCACATTTTGACATGGCGAAGAACCGCTGCAAATAAACTTGATGACTTCCGAAGCGCAGATGTGCCACGGATGTTCTTGAAGCTAATGTTGCTTAGTTTAACTTTCGATTCTTCCTGCATCAACACAACAGTGATTCAATGATCGATTAAATATTGTCACTCTATTAGGATTTTGATAAGAATGTACATACATTTATCTTGCATTTACTCCATGGGCAATATTTTTGATCAATTAGGATAGGGGAAGAGACATTATTCACGATAATATCCTCAAAATGTATATCTGTTACTATCCCAGGAGATTCGCCTGGCCAAGTTTTGATTCGAGCTCCATTCGAAGTATTGGTGATGGTACAGTTTGAGACTTTAATTCCCTCAACTGGCTCTTCATTTGGGAACTTTCCAAGACTACCGATACTTATACCATGTCCTGGTCCACAAGTTATTTCTTTTATGTTCATATTTTTAGTGCCATCTCCGATAGAAATACAATCATCACCAGTTTTAATGTCACAGCCAATAATATTGACCCCGTCTGATTTGCCCAAGTGAATCCCATCTGTGTTTGGGCTATCTTCCGGTGCCTCTACCTTGAAACGTTCGAGGGTAATGTTTTTGCATGCAAAAACATTAACGTGGAAGAGCTTACTGTCTTTGCTGGTTATATCTTGTATCAATGCGTTGGTCACAAAGTCAAACCTTATATTCTGTTTAATTTTGGAGTTAACAAAGTAACACACGGAACAAAGATGTTAGTTATAATTATATTTTGATAATAATAAGAGGAAAAAGAATAAATAAATCTCGGCAAGAGGGAAGAAAGCTGACAACGGGAAGTTTCGAACGAAATGCACGATTGTGGGGATCTTTATTCTTCTCATAAGCAATGCTTCCCTGACCATCGAAAATTCCTCCGCCAGACATTTTGAAATTTTCAATACTATCGAATCTAACTCAAATAGGGTCCTTGAAAGCACTAGGATATGCCAGAGCCTGTATAGTGCCCTGAACATTAATCTGAATAGGAGCCTTGCATGGACCTTCTAAGTTTACTTTTGTTAATAAATATGTCCCTTTAGGAATCACAACTGTTGATGGGGTTACAGAGGCGCATGCTTCTTTCCAAGCATCCAAAAATGGCTAATATGAAATGAATAAAGGCATCAGTTTGAAATATAATTTTTTCATATTTTCACCTTTGGGTACAAATTTAAGAGCAATTGAATTGGCCTTACTCAAATCCGTTTTCCCATCAGCTTTTGCACCAAACTTGGCAACAACATCAAGAGCGTCTGATTGAACTTTAGAGGCTGAAATGAATAATAATAAAAGCACAAACATGGAAGGAAGAATATCAAGGTGTGGTGCCATGTTTTTATTTGATTTTGAAATTACAAGAAGAATGGCTTTTCCTTTTTTTTTCCAAATATATAGAAAGCTTGAGAAAATTACAACTATTCAAATATATTACTATTTAATCAATGTGGAAAAGTCATATGGCCAAGCTTCAATTTCTATGATTAGCTTATTTTTTAGTATCAACTTCGCATCGATTAAATAGTTTTGTGGTTAATATTTTCACAACTTTAATAATTTAAACTATGTGAAAGGATTTTATTATGGAAAGATTGAAAAGCATTATTTTACATTTTATCTTCAAAATAATATCTTTTCTAGATGGTGGCGAATATAATTATGTTCCGTTAAATTTATAAATTTTATTTCGAAAATTATAATCCTAATTATTCAATAAAAATTGTTTATACAGAAATGTGGTTTGGTGGTTGACGAAGGTTCACACCATATTGCCGAAAGCAATTCTGGTGGTTTCTGGAATTCTTCTCAATCACTATTTTCCTGGCCCTATAATACCTAGTCGAGCTAACATTCACCCTGAACTTTAGCCTAAACTTCACCCACGAAACAGTTATTAGTGAAAACCTGATGGGAATTTGACTTCTCTTTCCAAACAGATTTTCTTTTATCTTTTAGTTTCCTCAACTTCTCTCAAGCATCTTGTAATTTCTTATCATCCTCCTCAGCTTACACGTATCTAATTTCACAATGTATGACTCTTCATCACCAACACCATCCCTTTCATTATCACCCTTTTACGAATCCTCACGTTTACCTTTACCTTCATCCCTACCCCTCATTGTAGAAGATACAAACTGACAATGGGATAAAATGGATCGAATTAGTGGGATAATATTGAACCTAAATAGATGATGGGCATTTTATGATAGTAACATGCATTTTCAAGGTAAATGGACAAAGCTTTACATGTTTAGCTTTCGTAATATTATATATTGGGGATATCGATCATGGTACTTGTTAGAATTAAGTGACCCAAATCCTTATTTAAATAAAATACAGTGGTAAAATAAAATAAACGTAAAATTCATATAGAACTACACTTCTTTTATTTTATTTTAGAATAAGGTTTTTTAAACCCTATTAAACTCCATCTATTTTATATTGATTTGAATAAGGTGTTTCAATCTTACTACACTCTTAATAGAATATAGCTTTACAAGCCTATAAATAGACATAGTATTCCACTTGTAATCATTCGAATTCGACATAGTGAATTTTCTTCTCCTCTGGCCGTGGTTTTTTCCCGAAAGGGTTTCAACGTAGAAATCTGTGTGTTCTTTATTTTTATTTCTTTTTTCTTTGCGATATATTATTATTACCGACATTCTATCTTTTACAAATTTGAATCTGAGCTTCCAGTTTGTTCATCTCAATCACAGTAATGGCATCTTTGAAATATGAAATTCTACTGTTCGATCGCAACACTAGATTCGTGTTGTGACAGATAAATATGCAGGCAGTTCTTGCACAGATGGACTTAGAAGATGCCCTGCTAGGGGTAGATAAGATGCCTTCGACAATGACGGAGGAAGAGATGAAACGTAAGGATCGAAAGGCATGATCACAGTTACATCTGTATTTTTCTAACGAAATTTTACAAGATGTGATGAAGGAGAAGACTGTAGCTGGATTATGGAAGATGCTGGAACAAATATGTATGTCGAAAACTCTAACCAGCATGCTACATATGAAGCAGCGTCTTTATACTCATCGTTTGGAAGAAGGTGCGTCTGTGCATGAACACTTAACAGTGTTTAAAGAAATTCCCTCAAACTTGGAGGCCATAGAGGTTCAGTATGATAAGGAAGATCTAGGGTTGATTCTACTTTGTTCGTTGCCCCCTTCTTATTCAACCTTTCAAGACACAATTTTATATAGCCGCGAGTCTCTCACAGTTGACGAGGTTTATGATTCTTTGACCTCGTATGATAAAATGAAGCATCTTGTGGTTAAAACTAACTTTCAAGGAGAAGGTCTCATTGTTCGTAGGAGACAAGATCAGAAAGCTGATGATAATCATGGATGGACACAAGAACGGAACCCTCGCGGTAAATCTAAGGGTAGATCGAAGTCTTCAAACAGAGGTAAAACTCATTAAATCTGAATGTTATAAGTTACAGAACAAGATCAAAAGGGAGGTTGCGAATCGAAAGGGAAAACAATCAAAAAATTTTGGTAAAGCTGGTATTGTAGAAGACTATAGCGATGGTGAACTTCTAGTCACTTTTGTCAACAATTCTAAAGTGAACGAGGAGTAAATCCTTGATTCAGGCTGCACCTTTTGCATGAGTCCCAATCAGAATTGGTTTACAACTTACAAAACAATCTTTGAAGGTGTTGTTTTCATGCGAAGTAATGCTTCGTGTAAAATCGCAGGTGTTGAAACAATTAAAATTAAGATGTTTGATGGAGTTTTTTGAACACTTAGTGACGTGCGGCATGTTCCAGAATTGAAGAGAAATTTAATTTTTTGGGTACTCTTAATTCAAAAGGGTACAAATACACAGCTGAAAGTGGGGTTTTGAAGATTCCCAAAGGTCCCCTCGTTGTGATGAAAGGGCAGAGAAAGACTGCTAAGTTATATGTTCTGCAGGGTTCTACTATTACTGGTGATGCAGCTGTCACTACCTCTTCCTTGTCAGATGATGATATTACTAAACTTTGGCATATGCGCCTAGGGCATATGAGTGAGAATGACATGGTATAATTGAGCAAAGGACTTCTTGATGGGTAAGGAATTTGCAAACTGAAGTTTTGTGAGCACTCTGTTTTTGGGAAGCAAAAGAGAGTTCGATTCACCAGAGGAATCGATAACACGAAGGGAATGTTGGAGTATATTCATTCTAATCTGTGGGGGACATCTAGATTGCTTTTGAGAGGTGGAGATAATTATATGCTAACTTTTATTGATGATTTTTCTAGAAAAGTTTGGGCGTTCTTCCTGAAGTAGAAAAGCAATATGTTTTCCACATTTAAGTTTTGGAAAACTATGATTGAAAAATAGATGGGAAAACAAATAAAATACCTCCGCACAGACAATTGCTTAAAGTTCTATTTTGATGAGTTTAATAAACTGTGCAAGTCAGAAGGGATCGTGAGACACTTCACAGTTCATCATACTCCACAGCAAAATGGCATGGCATAATTAATGAACAGAACGATCATAGAGAAGGTTTGATGTATGTTGTCAAATGGTAATTTACCAAAGTCATTTTGGGCCGAAGTAACCTCTACTGCATGTTTTTTGATCAACCGATCTCCATCCGTTGCCATTGAGAAAAAGACTCTACAAGAGGTATGGTCTAATGATCTTGCTGACTATTCTGATTTAAAGATCTTTGGGTGTCCTGCATATGCTCATGTTAAGAAAGGAAAATTGAAATTGAGATCCATTAAATGTGTTTTTCTTGGTTATAAAGCTAGTGTAAAAGTGTATAAGTTATGGTGTCTTGAAAATAGAAAAGTTGTAATTAGCAGAGATGTTGTTTTTGATGAAACTGCTATGCTACCTAAGTTATCTCTTAAAGAATCTTTCAATAAAGAAATTCAAAAGCAGGTGGAGCATCAGATTAATCTAAAATCTACAACAGAGTCGACTCCTCAAGTTAGTACAAAAATTCAGAATAAAGTTGCTTCTTCACCACAATACTCTATCGCCAAAAATAGAACTAGAAGAGAAATTAAACCTTCAAAGAAGTTTGTTGAGGCTGATCTAGTTGTTTATACTTTAAATGTGGCTGAAGATATAGATGTAAACCAAGAGCCATCTAATTATTTTGAGGTGGTTAGCTGTGAAGACTTAAAAAAGTGGATGTTTGCTATGCAAGAGGAGATGGAATCACTCCACAAAAACAAAACATGGGATCTTGTGAAACATCCTAAAGGTAAAAAGGTTGTTCGTAGTAAATGGGTGTTTAAAAAGAAAAAAAAGGACTCCAGGAGTTGAAGAACCCAGATATAAAGCAAGGCTTGTTGCAAAGGGTTACAGTCAAATTCCAGGAGTGGACTTCACAAATGTGTTCTCCCCAGTTGTGAAGCATAGTTTGATTCGAGCTTTACTTGGTATTGTGGCCATGCATGATTTGGAGCTTGATTAGTTAGATGTAAAAATTGTATTTTTGCATGGAGAACTTGAGGAGGATATTTACATACAACAACCAGAGGGTTTTACAATCTTAGAAAAAGAGGACTATGTTTGCTTGTTGAAAAAGTTCCTTTACGATTTGAAACAGTCCCCAAGACAGTGGTACAAGAGGTTTGATTCCTTTATGACTTCTCATGATTTGAAAAGAAGTAGCTTTGACAATTGTGTTTACTTAAAAAAAAACAGTGATGGTTATTTTGTGTATCTACTCCTTTATGTTGATGGCATGTTCATAGCAGCAAAAGATAAAGGATAGATAAGAAAGGTCAATGCCCAACTAAGTGAAGAATTTGAGATGAAATATTTGGGACCAGCAAAGAAGATACTTTGTATGGAGATTCTCATAGATAGAAAAGCAAGTAAATTGTACCTAAGTCAGAAGGGGTACATTGAGAAAGTTCTTTGCAAGTTCAATATGCAGAGTGCTAAGCCAATTAGTATTCTTTTAGCAGCCTATTTCAGACTTTCATCAGCTTTGTCTACACAATCAGATAATGAGATTGAGTACATGCCACATGTTCCATACTCTAGTCTAGTGGGATCTCTTATATACGTTGTAACAGCCTGTTTCTGAGTCTGATTGGAACAGTGGTTTCGGGACCACTTAACCCAGGCAAATATTTATTTTACTATTTTAATAAAATTTTACCGTTTAAATGTTTGATTTGATAAAAATGACTTAATCAAGTAAAAAGCAAAAGTTGCATACTATTTGTTAAAGTGCATTAATTGCTATGAATTTAAATGTGTAAGTCCTTATGTGGTTATTTGACATTTGGTTAATAGAATGGACAAAAATAGTCATCCATTAAGTGAATTTTGTGTTATAATATAAGGTTAATATAGTAATTAGTGAAATTAGGGAAATTATATTAAAACAAAACAAAACGATGGCAATTTTATCGTCTTTTATGGCCGAATGAAGCAAGGAAGAAAGCTAAAAATAGGGTTTTGATATTTGACAACTTGGTAGCTTGATTAGGTAAGCAATTTTGCTCGATTTTTGATGATTTCTATGTTTTTGTGATCATTGCTTTGAGTACTAGCTAGCCCGTGCCTTAATTTTTGAGTTTGTTAGTGATTTTGAAAAATTCCATTGATGAATCCATGAGTTTTATGATGTTTGATGATGAATTATGCAAGCTAGGTGTTTGATATATATGTTTTGTAAAGAGATTTTTTTGACAAAAATGTCAATTAGGAATTTTAATTTAGGAATTTGTAAAATGTTGAAATATTGTGGTTGAAAGTGTGAAATAAATAGAAATATGGGCTACTAGTATTGTCATGAAGATTTGGCTATGCATGGGTTAGGGCCTAAATGCATAAATTTGCCATTTTGTGTAATAAAGACTAATTTACAAAGTAGTCAAAAGTATAGGGGAGAGTGTGTAAATTGCCAAATATATGAATTGTGGATTAAATTGTATTGAATAGTTATTGAAGGTACTGAATTTGATAATATTTAGATCAAGATAAACAATTACCGGAACTAGATCGGCGGAAATGAAAAGTAGACGAGTAGACAACGGTAACAATACGAGGTAAGTTCGTATAGCTAGAATCGAATGATTAAATATTTGTAATTGTCCAAAAATGAATGTATATAAGTTGAATGAATAATCTACTTGAAATTTAAATTACCTGTGTATGACTATATTACTGTTTACAGGAATGAAAATAAAATGTTACAAATGTTATATATGTTACATGGATTTGGTATAATAATATGCAATGAATATGCAATTTGAGTATTAAATTGTATGTATGTAATTAAATTGAATATATATATATATATATATATATATGATTTAAGGAATTGAGTTATTGATTATTGAATGCTTAAATGATGAAATTGGATAATACCAAGCCTCGTTCGAACTTTAGAAAATCATCAGATTCGAGTGACCTATCACTGGGGTTATCGTTTGGTTGAGCTCCTGCATTTGTTGCGGACTCACCACAGCTCGTATGAGCTTACCGTTTCAGCTCTTATGAGCTTACTATTTCAGCTCTACGGAGCTTACCATTCAACTCGATAGAGCTTACCATTTATCGGCTCAAGAGGAGCAAACCGATCATGGCTCGAAAGAGCGTAAATGATGAGGAATTGACTGATTTCTGATAAATACACTCATAGTGTATCACCCGCATATCCCTCGATGTTTTAATAGGTTCAATGGGCATAATTATTGTTACTGATCATATAAATAAGCTATATAATTATATGGATGAAATACTATTGATATGTATAAGTTAAAGTTGATACGGATAAATTTCTGTTATTAGGTTATACGAATAGGAATGAATTGATATAAATGTTATATGATTTACATGGTTTATAAGTTACATGGATTATTTGTTTTATGAATATATGAATTATAGAGATGACATGAGATATTTAGCTATATGACTTGGATTGATTTTATGATATATGATTATATGAATTGAGGAATGAATTTGGATGTTAAAAGAATGTTATATGTTTGGTTCCATCTTTATGAATGCATGAATATATGGATGTGAAATGACTAACTTGTGAATGATGATGTGAATAGGCTTTGTGGACAAATGAGTTGATTTTAATTGCTTTAATGTTTAATGTTAAATTGGGAAGTTTAATTCTATATTATCCGGCTTACTAATCTTAATGCTTACTTCATTCATTTTCTTATGTCTTATAGATTTCGGAAGCTAGCTCGATTTTGGATTAGGTCAGAGATTTGCTATCACACTATCCAGACGATATTCGGTACTTTTGGATCTTATGTAAATATTGTAAATATGGCATGTATAAGCTAGTTTATGGGTTGAATTATTTGGTCATTATGTTGGTGAATGTGGTATGAATTTTGGGGTTTGATCACGCTATGTGATATGGCTTGGGATGGAAATGTTAGGTTTGGTATGAAAGCATATGTGTTTTGCTCATTTTGTGGTGAATTTGATAAATGGTATTTTGGCATAAATGAAGTATGATTAGTATGAATGGTGATATGTGTTTACTTGTTAGTTCGGTAAGATTTTGATATGGTACAACAAAGTTTTGGTATGTTTTATAATGTATTGAAATAAGATATGTACACATGTTTGGATATGAAATTGATATATGAAATTGACATTGAATTTGGTATGTTTAAAATGGTATTTAGTAAATGTTTAATGTTTTACTGTTCCGAACTGAATTAAAGGTCCTGTAATGCCCCTTACCTATTCCGACAACGGTTATGGGATAGGGGTGTTACATATGCTATTGTTTGTTCACGTCCAAATTTATCATATGCAGTTAGTGCAGTTAGCAGATACATGGTGAATCCCGGTAAAGAACATTGGAAATAAGTTCAGTGGATTTTAAGATAATTACGAGGTACTACTAATGTTTGCTTACAGTTTGGAAGAACTAGAGATGGTGTCATTGGGTATGTTGATGCTAATTTTGCTGGAGACCTTGATAGAAGAAGATCTCTCACAAGTTGTCTTTACAATCGGAGGTTGTGCAATCAGTTGGAAAGCCACTTTGCAAACTATAGTCACTATTTATTTATTTATTATTATTTGTTATATTATTTATTTTTATCTTATAGATCTGTTTTCTTTTTTTTGTTTTATTATTCTTATGCTTAGATTTTAATTTTATTTTAATTTATTTTTCTATTTAGTTACATTTCTATTATTTTTAGTATTGTTTTCTTTACTATTATTCTTACTATTATCTTTAATTTTATTGATACCATTGAGTTTATTTCTTTTCATTTTCATTTTCATTTTATTTATCTTTATTTTTATTTTTGTTTTTAGTCGCTTTATTTTTATTTTCTTAGACTTGTTTCATTTATTATCTTTTGAACTATGTTTTTATTTTTATTTTTACGGTTGTTTCTAATTGAGTTGTACCTCTTAATCTTCTTCACTATTTGTGTTTATTTTCTACTTAGTTTGCATAGATTCATGCACTTCACTTTCAATTGCCCACAATTCCGATTTTCACTATTTTCGCACTTTCATCCATATTCAGGGCAATTTCAATTTTCTCCCTCTCTTATGATATTCTTCTTATGTTGTGATTACCTTTTTTTATACATTGAGGACAATGTATATCTTAAGTGTTGGAAGGTTATTTATATGATTATTCCTAAATTAAGTCTTGTGTTTAAGCAAATTTCTCATATTTCCATTAGAGTGAATTTTTATCAATTTGAGATTTTTGTTGATATGTTTTGGATTAATTTTTAGATATTTGTGCATTGGTTGATTTAAACTTTAAGACATGAGAGAATAATGCATGATAAGTTATTTTTTAGAAATTAAACATTTTAGGTTGTTTTCCCTGAATTAAGGTATTATCTTGAAGTTTTAAATTTGCAAGTTTGACATCAAAAACCATGATGTTTTTTAAGATTTTGATCCTTTAGAGCACACATTTTTCTTTCTCATTTTTGTTATTGGTTATGGGTTTGTCAATTTGATTTGTTATTTTAGAACTTGCTTCGATTATACATGTCGAGACCACACATTTGATTTGATATACTGAGATGATAAAGGCACTTAGGTTTTAACCCACTTATCCCATAAAAAGTCTACCTTTGTAATTAACCCTTAGTGAACCCCGTAGAGCCTAACACGCCGTTTCTATATTTACCCATTAATGCTAACCCATAACTCATTTTTTTCGTTGAGACTTTTCCTATTTTGTCGAGATTTGTTTAAGACAGTTAAATTCATATTTTGAGAAGAAGCTCATTTTCTTATTCTTGAATATTCTTGATTTATGCACTTGTTTTTAATTCAGCATTTGTTTATTTTTCTAGTTTGGTATTTTATCAATTCGATCTCGATTATAACTAACTTTTCTAGCCTTTCTCCACATCCTTAACCTAAGCCCCATAAGAACCTCTTAAAGACCTTTTGATTTGTGTATCATATTATTTTATAGTGGTGGATATTTGATTTTCATGTAAGCCTATGGTAATGAATTTGGTTGTTTGACTATTGAGTGCTTATTATTGAAACTTAAACACTTTGAGTGAATCTTTAGCGAGGATGTGGATTTTTTGAGTAATTAAAGGTAATTACTTAATAAGGGGAAATACCTATGTTTTCATGCTTTAAAAATTTTCAACTTGGATTGTTTGAATCTTTAGTGCTCTTTTAGTTGAATTGTCAATGTATGATTGTAATGCTTAGGTTTGTGCAAGTGTACACAATCGTTATCAAGTAATAAGTAAGTATCGAGTTATCGTCGCCACAGGGATTGTATTTGTGCTAAGTCACTTAATTTGTAGAATTATATTAACAATTTGATAAATAAAAACACAATATAGTTGAGAAGTGGTGATTAAAATATATTAAACTAAATGCAATGATCCCTAATGCAAATTATCTTAAGTATGCAAACTATATGAATGAAATAGATTTTAGTAAAATTAAACACAATTTGTAACAATTATAACATAAATAAACTAGGACAATTACTTTAATTAAACTCAATTTATTATCAACATGCTTAATAACATTCAGAAAAACATTCCATGGCAACTCGATCTTTCATGAGTTTGGAAACCACATTAGGTGTGAGGTAACAGGGACGTGATAGGTTTGAAACAGTTTAATCACACAAATCTAAAAACTATGTAGATAACAGAGCTTGGTTAGAGTTGTTATGCAACCTACAATTCAATCAGGTTAGGATCTAAATTGAGCATGCACATATCAATTATGTATCCATTAGCTGTCGTCTGCTTAGGATCGCTTAGCTAATTCAGGTGCATTTCAATCACGTATGAACGAAATATAGACTTGATTTTAATTGAAAACATGATCGATTGAGGCACAAACATTATAAGCATGAATCAAATAAATATTATTTAATCAAAGCAATCATCCTAACTTAAATAAAATTAAGCTAACATTGTTGTTAACAAGAACAAAGAACACATAGAAAACATCTTTATATTAAGTTAAAGAAAAGAATGATTAAACCCAATTCAGGGTGGTTGTCACCCAAGATTCTGACTAACGAGAACCATCAGTAATGGAGCAAAGCAAAGGAACGAAGGAGTCTCGTCAGTCGAAAAATTATTGGTGAGAATTATAAGTTCAAAAAGATTAATTTTAATGTGAGTTGAGGATTTTGCTTGAGGACAAGCAAACACTTATGTGTGGGGATATTTGATAAGCTATAAAAGTAACATATTTTAATCTCATTCTTAATGCATTTTTGGATGATTAATTATGAAAATTAGTGAATTTGATGCTCATAATCTTTTAATTTCATGTTTCTATACTTAGGAGAACATTTGGGAGTGAAAGAAGTGAAAAACGATCCAAAATTAGACAAATAGAGTTATTTTCAGGAGCCACACAGCCTGCGCATTTCCATACGGGCTGGACACATGTCCATGTGCTAGCCCATGTCGATTTCGCACCCTACTTCCCATATACATAGAAAAACTCAATTTTTAGGCTTTCTAAGCATTCTAAAGTCTATAAATACGCATTATAAGGATACATAAGGGAGCCATCAAAGAAGATCGAAGACAACACTCGTAGAATGCCATCGGAATCAACTCGGAAGTGGATCTCCATCACGATCAAAGATCCCTATTTAATTTCATTTGAAGTTTTTATTAGTTTTTTTGTGTCTTGTGGTTATTCTGACTTCGAGATGTTTTCATTCAGGATTATGAGCTAATTCCCTAAATACTTAGGGAAGATGAAACCTATGATCAATCTTATTATTTTATTTCTGATTTACATGATAAATACTTGGTTCTTGTTCTCAATTATGTGTGCTAATTTCTTGTGTTAATATTTCTGGGATATTAATTCATGTTTATTGTGCTTAATTCAATGGAGCAGAAGTCCTTGTTTAAGAGTAGATCTAGAATAATTGAGTAGAGTTGCATGCAATCTTAGAAAAAGAATGACATAAATCTACCGAGTTAGAGTCAAATCTAATAGGGGAATCCATAGATCGAGTTAATGCAATGATAGGGGGTTTTAATTAGCAAGACATTTCAATTAATCAACCTAGAGTCAGTAGTTCTTCCTCTCGAAAGAGATATTAACATAATTTAAGGATTTCTACGGATCAAGACACAAGTGAATAAATTGTTTAATTCAGATTCATAATAACAGGTGAAGTCTAGGTGGATTCTTTCCCGGGTATTGTCTATCTCTTTGGTTATTATTCAATTATTTCCCTATTTCATTTTCTGTTGAGTTCTTAGTTAAATTAGTTTAGTAAATTTAGATTAAAACACATCATTCCAAATTGTCGGCTAAATAATAGAAAATCGGTAATTACTAATACATTTAGTCCTCGTGGATGCGATATTCTCTACTCACCATAGCTATACTATTGTTCAAGTGGTGCGCTTACCTTTGTTGTATTTATAATTAGTTTTGTGATCTGATCAAGTTTTTGGCATCGTTTTCGGGGACTAAAATATTAGGCACACTTGATTTTTTTTATTAATTTAGCCATTTTTTAGTTTTATATTTTAGTTTTTAGTTTAATTTTTACATTCTAATTTTTTATTTTATTTGCTTCTAGCAGGTTCTTTTAGTTTATGACAAGAGGAAACCCGTTGGGGCCATTATTATTTTATAGTGAAATTGAAAGTACAGCTTGTTGAAACCCTAGAAAAGTAAGGCAGAATCGATAGAATATAGTAGACGAACAATAGGACATTATTATGACTGAGGAGATAGGTGATAACCAAAATAATTAAATACCTCCTCCAGTTGCTGCAAATCCAAATCCTATTCCTCATAATATGTACGATTATGCGAAGCCCACTCTGACCGGGGCTGCATTGAGTATTTTGAGATCCACTATTACAGCAAATAATTTCGAACTAAAACCGAACACTATTTAGATGGTATAACAATTTGTTCAGTTCGATGGTTTACAAGACGAAGATCCAAATACTCATTTGGCTAATTTTATGGAAATTTACGACACTTTCAAAATTAATGGTGCCATTGACAATGCCATTCACCTACGGTTATTCCCTTTCTCATTGAGAAACAAAGCTAAACAATGATTGAACTCTTTACCACAAGGTTTCATCACTACATTAGCTCAAATGAGCAAGAAGTTTCTTTTGAAGTACTTCCCACCAGCTAAAACAACCAAGTTGAGGAATGGTATCTCTTCCTTTATGCAGATCGATTTAAAGACTTTATATGATGCATGGGAGAGATACAAAGATTTATTGAGAAGGTGTCCTCACCATGGGTTACCCTTATGGTTATAAGTTCAAACCTTCTCCAATGGTTTGAACCCTTCAACAAGGTAGTTAATTGATGCAGCAGTTAATGGAACTATGAATAATTAAACTCCCAAGCAGCTTATGAGTTTATAGAAGAGATGGCACTGAATAATTTCCAGTGGCAAGTTATGAGAACGAAGTCGATGAAAGTAGTCGGTGTTTTCAACTTAGATTCAGTCACCTTGTTATCAAATCAGACAGAGCTTTTAAATAAGAAAGTTGTTGACTTATATGTTTCTATCCAGGTACGTTCAGTGATGCAATGTGATACAATTGGAGGTGGAATGACTAACCCAAAATGTTTACCCTTGGCTCCTAACATAGAGAATGAACAAATCAATTACATGGGTAACAATTCTAGGCCTCAAAATAACCCTATATTAATAACCATAATCCAGGCTGGAGGAAACATCCCAATTTCTCTTGGGGTGGTCAAAGAAATCAAAGAGCACATCCCCTTCTAGAATTCCAACAACAACCTTACCAGTAAGAGAAAAAGCCGAACCTTAAAGAGATGTTGACGAAGTTTATCTCGGTGTCAGAAATGCATTTTCAAAACACTGAGGAAGCATTAAAGAATCAGCAAGCATTAATTCAAGGACTCGAGAATGAAATAGGCTAGCTTGCTAAGTTCATTTCAGAATGACCACAAGGTAGTTTGCCTAGCAATACTGAAACTAACCCAATGGAGTAACTTCATGCAATTACTATTTGAGATGAAGAATGGTTAGTCGAATTTGAACAAAAATTGAGGCAACAAATTATGGTAAATAATGATAAGGTTGAGGTAAGCCAGAAAGAGCAAAAGTCGGTTGCTAAAGAATAAAAACCTCGAGTTCTGTATCCTAACGCGACAACGAGAGACCACACGAATGAACAATTTGGTAATTTTCTTAAACTCCTTAAAAAAATACATGTTAACTTACCATTTGTTGAAGCTCTTTCACAGATGCCCAACTACGTCAAATTTTTAAAGGAGCATTTGGCAAACAAAAGGAAGTTAGACGATTCGTTGACTCTACTGCTCAACGCAGTTTGCTCGGCCATATTACAAAATAAACTACTCAACCAACTGAAAAATCCAGGGAGTTTTACTATTCCTTGTTTAATTGGTAGTTTAAATATAGATAATTCTTTGGTTGATTTAGGGGCTAGTATTAATGTCATGCCCTATAAAATGTTTAACCAACTAGGTCCTGGGAAACCCAAACAAACTATGATGAGTAATCAATTAGCGGATAGAACCATTAGATATCCTAGGGTTGTTATTGAGGATGTACTTGTTAAAATATATAAATTCATATTCCCTGTCGACTTTGCTGGGTTGGACATGGATGAGGGTAGTGAGGTACCTTTAATTTTAGGATGCCCTTTTTAGCAACTGCTAGGACTATAATAGATGTTGGTACGAGTGAGCTAGTGCTTTGTGTAGGTGACAAAATTATTACTCTCAAAGCTTGTGATTCTGTAAGAACATCTAGTGATCGAGATGATATTAAAAGTTCTGCTAATATGAGTAACCATGTGGCTCAACCTTCTTTGTAGGAAATCCCTCGTGAAAATATGATAGAGCCATGTTTCCGTCAAGAGGATAAAAATAGAACAACTTATGAACAACAAATGCTACAACTCGATGAATTAGATGAATGGTGAACACATGTCTAAGAGAAACCGAGAATGCACGATGAAGAGTCAAAGCGATGCCTTGACAAGCATATGACTAGAACAAACCAATTTAAGGTTAGGGACAAAGTATGACTAGACAAAACATATCCAGGAAGTGCCCCTTCGGAGCTTGATGCAAACGGATCTAACCCATTTATAGTACTGAACGTCTTCCCTTACGGTACAATTGAGATAACTCATTCTGAATTCAACACATTTAAGGTAAACAATACTCGACTCAAATCTTATCTTGGTAGAATAATTTATAGCAAGAAAGAGGAGCCTCAGCTCTCTGAACCACCATGATCATGCGTGCACAAGGTAAGTCAAGCTTAGACTCTAAATAAGCGCTTCTCGGGAGGCAACCCAAGTGTTTAAATTTTGCTAATTCTTTTTAATTCCATTGCATTATAATTTAAAATATTAAATTTAAAAAAATGTGTTTTTGATCCACATGGCGTGGACACACGGGTGTCTCTTAAGCCTTGTGTGAAATGGGGTAATCAATAGTGTGTCACAGGGCCTAGATACACGGGTGTGTCATTGGTCGTGTGAGTCCTGGAACTTAATTGTTCAAAAATTTGAAGGTTACACAACCTAAAATGGTTTACATAGCCTGAACATTTAGGCATGTCCTAGGTCGTGTGCACCCTGGAGCTAATTTTTTCAATTTTAAGTCAAGTTCAAGAGTTACACTGGCAAGAAACACGGTTGTGTGCTAGACACGACTGGGCCACATGGGTGTGAAAGAAGAGAAGGAAAACACATACGGCCTGGACACACAGGCATGTCCTAGGTCGTGTGAAGACTGTGCTTATTTTTTAATTGCACATGGGTTGAAAACACCCCACACGGCCGTGTCAAAGTGAATTACATGATGGACACCAATTCAAAGTGAATGGACAGTGATTGAAACACTATTTTCTGAATATTAATCAAAAGCAGGCAGAGACCACTAAATTGGTCGAAAAAATTTATTTTTTATTAAAATTATCATTATGTCATTTTATTTTTTTCTTTTTGTTCAACTTTGTTTTACTTCTTTTTTTTTGCACAATAATTAGGTACCATTCTCGACGCACTTTGGCTTTATTGTCAATGCAGTTCGTACGATTGTACTGTCACTTATGACTCATCAAGAATGAGGGCCTATCAGAAATTTCAGATCCCACTGTTTGATCAAAACTGACCTAGCCATCTGATTTGTTTGAGCGAGCGCAATTCTCATTGGACATATTTATTCCCACCAACTTTATATCCCTTCACAAAATTCATGCCATTCCATCTTCTTCTTTCACACGCTATAAACCCGCTCTCCACTATGTCGACTATAACACATACAAAGCAGCCATTTTTATTCACTTTCTCTTCCCTAAGCTCGTACCTTTACAATTTTAAACTATCTTCACTTAAAAACATATGGCAAAAACGATAGGATCAGTCAAGAAAGCCACCAAGTTTGTTGAAAAACACTCGTCCTCTGCAACTGCATTTCATGAACTGGAATCCTCCATGCCAATGGAGAAAAAGGAGTCGCTAATCTTTTTAATGAAAGCGGCTAAGGAAAGATTTCAAGACAAAATTTTTAAGCGAAACTTCCACCTAAACGGTAGAGGAAGCAACCTATAATGCCGGGGCAGAGCCGGAACCTGGGGAGTGATCTGAGGACCGTATGAAGCCCAAAGAAAAGAATAGAAAGCGCTCTAAAGACAAAAAGTGCAATAAGGAGGAGAAAATAGGAGGAAGAAACAAATTGTGTAACATCCCTAACCTGTATTTGTCGCTAGAACAAGTTTACAGAGCATTACCAGAGTTTTCAAATCAAACAAACATAAATTTCCAACTTTTCAAATCATATCACCAAACACATTAAAGAAATTCAAAAAAATTATATTGTCCCGTAAACAAGCCCTCGAGGCACAAATTACACGTTAGAAACAAGTCGTGACTAAATAAAAAACTAGCATGTACCTATAACCAGAATGCACATACGCACAAGCCTTAATAAGGCACCAAAAATCAAGCATAAACAAGTCATATACATATGGTATAATATCATACAACCAATATGCCCTTAGGCACCTCAAATGACAATATATAAACATATTTAACCGTGTATTCAATTTGGCCAAAACGACTAACTAACTTTCAACTAAACTTTCTTCCATTCAGACCATTGAATTAACATACCATAGCCTATCAATTGGTACAAAATATATCATTCATTCATTAACATTAATAGACTTATATACCTTTCATAACAAGATACCAAACCACAACAAGTTACAAGACTTATACAATATGCATATTCATCTATCACAATTCAAACATATGAAGCCATACATCAACCATAATAAGGTTAATACTTACATGCCATAAACTAAGCTCATATCAGCATCAAAATACTAAATCACAAGCCAAACAAAATGGCCATTCCAACAACCAAAACACATGGCCATCATTAGCCAAAATACCTATGCATGCCATTATAACCAAAATTAAACATCTGTAAGTACCGAAAGAGCCGATAGATAGTGTGATAGATTTTCGACGAATTTCCAACTCGAACGAGCTTCTGATAACTACAAAACATAGAAAATAAACACAAAGTTAGCATATGATGCTTAGCAAGTTCATAAAACATATAGTCTAATATTTCCAATACAATATACAATCACAAAGCATGTATAACCCAATCATAAATGAGAATAACTAACTCAAAAACTTATATATGTACATTCATACTCTTAATTTCCACAAGGTAAACATTACCTATCTTTCATCAAACTAATGTGATTTACATTGAAATTTCTTACCGAAGCTCACACGAGGTAATAATACGATGGTTAACATATCCCTTTTTGTAATTCGATAACCGAAGTTATCCCTTTCCATAGTTTAATAGCCGAAGCTATCCCTTTTCATAGATCGTACTCCCATTCCAGATTAAGACATCATTATGGGTTAAGAAAAAATCGTTTGGCATTCTGGAATGAATGATTGGAAAAACTGGTTAAGGAGTTGTTATCAATACGATTTAGTTCAGACTAGATGGATAAAATTAGTACTAAGACAATGGCAAAATAGTGTCAATCAACACTATCTAGCTCAAAATAAAGATTTAACAAAATGGGATTCAGACGAAAAAGAAAGATTAATTCATTACGAAAAAAATGATTTTCAAGCGAACTCATTACTGACTCAAGAATATAAACTGAATCAAGAACAAAAATATAAAAAAAATCTAATTTTAAAAAACCACCAGCAGAAGCCATCCCTTTTCATAGTTCGATGGTCGTCACCATCCTTTTTCATTATTGATGGTTGTCACCATCCCTTTTCATAATTGAAAGCTGAAGTTATCCTTTTTCGTATTAGATAGCCGAAGCTATCCCTTTTCATTCGTCGATAATTGCCGTTACACCATTGGATTTTTCCATCAACACTCAATTTAATATTATACAATAGTAGCATTCAAATCATGAAATAAAAACAAAACTTAAATCTACGAACTTACCTCGACGATAAGCGTAGAAAAAAGATGTCCAAAAATCCAAAGATTTTTCTTTGCCTCGATGTAAAGCCGTATGTGGTTTATCTTGATCTAAATAATTAAATCCAACTCAATTTATTAACCATTCTATTCAATTTAACTAAAATTCAAATTTTAGCAAATTTACAATTTTTCCCCTACACTTTTGATTTCTTTACAACTTAGTCCTTAGGCTCGTAAAATGAAAATCATGCAATTTCATCCCTACCCAAGCCTAGACGAATATCATACAACCTTATAGAAGCCCACACATTTCATTAATTCACAAATTACACCATGAATGTTTCTCATTTTTCAAATTAACCCCTAATTGACAAATATATCAAAAATCACTTAACAAAAGTTATTTAGCTAACAACAAGGATTAATTTTCTTTCATTAAACATCACAAACAACGAAAATGCATTCATGGTAAAGCCATAGAAATTCAACAGTTTTGCAAATTAGTTCCTGGGCTAGCTAGATTAACTACAATGACTCTAAAAACATAGAAATCATTAAAAACGGGACAAAAACGACTTACAAGCAAGCTAGAATGCCAAGGCCGAAGCTAGCCTGCTTCCATGGTGTTTGTCTTCTTTGATTTTTAGTGGTGAAGATGGAAGAAAGATGATATCTTTCTTTTCTTTATCTTATTTTAATTACTTATTTACTAATTTACTTAATTAACCTTGATATATAACCTTTAAAATCACCTAATAAATGTCCATATTTGTCCACTCAACATGTCAATGGTTTAATTACAACATAAACCCTCCAATAATTTAATTTCATAGCTATTAAATCCCTTTAGCCTATAAAACTCTAGTTTTGCACCTTTTCCAATTTAGTCCTTTTTATCAAATTAAGCATGCAAACGGTAAAATTTCTTAATGAAATTTTTATACTATATTACTAACATGCTATAGACATTAAAATAATAATTAAATATATATTTTGACATCAGATTTGTGGTCGCAAAACAACTATTTTGATTTCGTTAAAAACGGGCTGTTACGACTCTCTCCCCTAAAGGGATTTTTGTCCCCGAAAATTCTTACTAGAATAGAGGTTCAGATATTGCTTTCTCATAGCTTCCTTGGGTTCCTAAGTGGCTTCCTCTATCCCGTGTCGTTGCCTGAGAGCTTTTACTGAAGCTATGTTCTTGTTTCTTAATTCTTTCACCTTTCGTGCTAGAATTCTAATCAGTTCCTCACTGTACGACATGTCAAGCTGAATCTCAACATCTATAGGAGAGATAACATGTGAAGGGTTAGATCGGTACCGTCGTAAAATATAGACGTGAAAGACATTATGAATCGTTTTAGTTTTAACAGTAAATCTAATCGATACGCAACAAGTCTGATCCTTTCAGTAATCTCATACGGCCCAACAAATCGCGAACTTAGCTTTCCTTTATGACCGAATCATAAAACTTTCTTCCAGGGAAATACTTTCAAGAATACTCTATCACTGACTCGAAATTCAATGTCTTTACAGTTAAGATCCACATATGATGTCTGACGATCTGAATCTGCTTTAAACTATATCGGATCATTTTCACTTTTTCTTCAGTCTCGCAAATCAAATCAACCCGGTGTATCTTTTTCTCACTGAACTCAGTCCAGTATAATAGAGTTCGGCACTTACAACCATACAAAGCCTCATATGGTGCCATCTTAATGCTCGATTGAAAACTATTGTTGCACTTGAATTCAAGCAATGGCAAATATTTCTCCCAGTTGCCTTCGAACTCTAATACGCAATAATGAGGCATATTCTCGAGTTTTTGAATTACTCGCTCAGATTGACCATCAGCCTAAGGATGAAATGCAGTGCTAAAATGCAACTGCGTACCAAGAGCTTCCTGTAACTTTTTCCATAATTATGATGTAAACCGCGGATCTCTATTCGTAATGATAGAAACTGGTACCCCATGCAACCTGATAATCTTAGAAACGTATAATTCAGCTGATCTCTTAAGGGAGTAGTCTATACGAGTCGAAATAAAATGTGCAGACTTCGTCAAATGATCAATGACAACCCAAATTGCATATTTCTTTCTTGGAGAAAGGGGTAAACCCGATACGAAGTCAATAGTGACTCAATCCCATTTCCACTCCGGTATCATCAATGGTTGCAACAGTCCCGAAGGTACTTGATGTTCAGCTTTTACATGCTGACATACTAAACATCTAGATATAAAGTCAGAAATCTCGCCTTTCATTCCCGGCTATTAATATATCTGTTTCAAATCAGCATACATCCTATTACTACCTGGATGGACAGACAAGCTACCATTATGAGCTTTGTGTAAGATTCTCTAAATGAGCTATGAATTCTTCGGTACGTAAATTCTACCTCTGAATAATAAATAATCACCGGGTCCTATTTGAAATTTTGAATCGGAAGTCGACTCACTCTGTGCTCGTTTAGCTAGCTACTTGTCATCACACTTTTGCACTCATAGATCTGCTGTAAAAACATAGGTCTAGCTTTCAACTCGGCAAAGATCGAGCCATCGTCAGATAATGTCTGTCGCGTATTAATCACTCGTAGAGAAAAAACGGACTTTCTACTCAAAATATTAGCAACTACGTTTGCTTTTTCTGGATGATAATCAATGATCAAGTCATAATCTTTTAACAGCTTGAGCCATCTGCGCTGTCTCAGATTCAAATATTTCTGTGACATTAGACACTTCAAACTCTTCTTATCGGTAAATATATGACATTTTTTGCTAGAAAAATGATGTCGCCAAATTTTCAACACTAACACAATTGTAACACCCTTAACCCATATCCGTCGCCAGAATAGGGTTACGAAGCATTACCGGAGTTTACAGAAAAAATACAATTAATTCATGTTATTTACTATTCATACCCAAAACCAATCATATTCAATCATACTGTCCCTAAATGAACCCTCGAGGTCCAATTTATGCTTTTGAAATAAGTCGGGACTAAATCAAGAACTTAGGAAATTTTCGCAAAGTTTTAAAATTTTTCCAAGGTATAGGGGACACAAGCCTGTGTGGCCAGGTCGTGTGGGCATTCGATGTAAGGCATACAACCGTATCCCAGCTCGTGTCCATACTTGTTTAACTTTCTAACTTGGGTCACATGGCCAACCACACGCCCATGTGCTAGGCCATGTGAACAATTTATTTTTTGAAAATTAAGTGCAGGGGTCACACGGCCAAGTCACACGCCCATGTGCTAGGCCGTGTGACACACACGGCTGAGACACACGCTTATGTCTCTGCCCGTGTGAGCAATTCGAAGCACTCTGTTTCTTAAAGTTTAAGATGCAGGGGACACACGGCCAAACAACACTCCCGTTCGCATGGCCGTGTGTCACACACGGCTGAGACAAACACCCATGTCTCTGCCCGTGTGGACAAAATAAGGCCATTTCCAATCCTTATTTCTCACCCAAATTTGCCTTGCACCTACATGAACATTTTAACACATTCCCAAACCAATTCAAAAAATTTAAATCAAGCCAAAACCAATTCTTATGCATGACATATCATCACATATTTTCAAGTGACCAACTTACCAAATTGGTCAAATATTCATTTAAGCATATTTATACCTAATATGAATATCAATTCAAGCACACAACACATATCAACACAATATGGCCTCATACACAGATACATCAAAACATACCATCACTAGGCTAATTACAACCAAATATTAATATGCCATCGTTGGTCAATTTAATCGATACATGCCATTATACCAAGGGAAAATTTTACAAATTATACCAAAATAAGCTAAAGGATAGTGTGATCTTGCTCTGACCTGCTTCCAACCTTTACGAGCTTCTGGGTACTATAAAACAGAGGAAATGAAACATAATAAGTATATTATGCTTAGTAAGTTCGTATAACAGAAAATCAACTTCCAATCATTTATATTGAAGATAATCATACAAAATTTATCCAAAGAAATTGGAAATTTGCCTAAACACATATAATCTTAAGAAACTTGTTAGTCAAATATTACATATAAACATCAAGAATCAAGGATGACTTTCATAAACATATGATTTTCATATCATATTTCCATATAACACGTGCATTTCCATAAAAAATCATCTCAAGTTCAGTTTAACCACGTTAGAACTTTACCCATTGAAGTTATTTGAAATATCGATGGATACACATGTAGTACACTCGAAGTGTACAAAACTATAACCCATCAACTCATATCCAGGGGTACCCATTAGGGCACATAATCTGGAAGTACTCTCTCGAGCCATATAATAGGATGCTCATATGAGCCATGTAACAAGAAGCTTATTCGGGCTATAACAAGAAACTCATAAGAGTTTAAAATACGAAGCTCATCGAGCTTAACAGGTACCTCTGAAGAGTTATTATCAGGGAGCTCCGGATAGCCATATAACAGGAAGTTCAAGCGAGCCATATCAGGAAGCTCACAAAGAGCCTATATTAGGACGCTCATAAAGAGTTGCGGTATCTCCGCATTATATGCAGGATCCATACCGATAATATAACTAGACACTCACAAAAAGTTGCGGTATATCCGTAACACATGCACGATAAATACCAATTAGGATGCTCGCAGAAACCATGTAATAGGAAGCTCGAGAGGGCTTATAAATGGATGCTCGTAAGAGCTATGGTGTGTTCGCAACATATGCAGGAGCATAACCAATATGGGAAATCCTGTATCCATCGAATTTCATTTATTCAAACGGGACTTATTACTTATCGGGTATTATCGAACATGTGATCAATTTCATACATAAGACATTTATACAATTCACACATATACAACATTCAATTCAAACATATTAATTTACGTAATTTAGTTACACGAACTTACCTCGTCACATGCTCGTATACAAAAATCTACTAATCTGACACTTTTTCTTTTCCTCGATCTAACTCCTTATTTGATCTTTTCGGATCTATATAAATGAATTTAACATCAATTTAACACATTTCATATTAAATTCAATCCATTTTACATTTTAGGCAAAAGTACCATTTTGCCCAAATACTTTTGATTAATTTCAATTTCACCTCTAGGCCCAGAAAATAAAATTCATGCAAAAATCCTTATTCCAAGCCTAACCGAATTTTTCATATAATAATAACAGTCCATGTATTTCACAAAATTAGAAATTTTCCATGAATTTTACATTTTTCAATTTAGTCCCTAAATAATAAATTTATGAAAATTTCTTTTACAAAAGTTGTTTATCTATTAACAACCTTTCATTTTCTACCATAAATTTCAAATTTTCAAAGATAGTCATCCATGGAAAAATTTTAATACTTTGATAAATTTGCAAACCGATACTCAAAATAGATAGATTAAGTTATTACGATCTTGAAAATGTAAAATTACTAAAATGGGACATGATTACTTACCCAATTAAGCTTGCTTGAAGTTCTCTCTCTTAGCTAGGGTTTCCATAGAAAAATTTTATGCATGAAGATGAAATAAGATGATAATAGTTTATTATCATATTTAATTATATTAATTTCTAATTTAGTCCTTTTCTTTTCTAATTTTCCATGGATGAATCATCATAAACATCTAATAACTTCTCTTAATGGTCTAATTGCCAAATAAGGACCTCAATTTTTAAATTCCATAGCTATTTGCTACCTATAGCTAGTAGAATTTAAGTTTTGCATTTTATGTAATTTGGTCCTTTTCATCTAATTAAACATATAATCGATAAAATTTTTTTAACAAAATTTTCATATAAATTCTATACCATAATGCAAACCATGTAATAATATTAAAATAATTTTTCTTTCAAGCTCAGATTTGTGGTCCCAAAACCAATGTTTCGATTTCACTGAAAACGGGTTGTTACAACAATAGCTACTAACTCTAGGTCATGAGTCGAATGGTTCTTTTCGTACGGCTTTAACTGTCGAGAAGCATAAACTATCACTTTGCCTTCCTGCATCAACACATAGCCTAAATAATTTAATGATGCATTGCTAAAAATCACAATTCTTTACCTGATTCAGGCTGAACCAGAACTAGTGCCTCGGCCAACAGTGCTTTCGATTGATCGAAACTTTACTGACATTTCTGGGACCATTCAAACTTTACATCTTTTTGTAAAAATTGCGTCATCGGTGTAGCTATCATTGAAAAGCCTTTTACGAATCTTCTGTAACAACCAGCTAATCCCAAGAAACTTCTAACTTCAGATACGCTTCTCAGAGGTTTTCAGTCAAGCACTGCAAAAATTTTACTTAGATCAACTTAGATGCCTTCAACTGATACTATGTGTCCTAGAAAACCGACTTCTCGGAGCCAAAACTTGCATTTGCTAAATTTAGCAAACAGTTGTTTACCTCGTAGGGTTTGCAAAACAATTCTCAAGTGTTCAGCATGCTCAAACTAGTCTCGAGAATATATCAAAATGTCGTCAATAAATACCACCACAAATCTGTCTAAATACAGTCTAAAAATTTTGTTCATCAAATCCATAAATACTGTAGATGCATTTGTTAAACCAAACAGAATAACAAGAAATTCTAGTGTCCATACCTGGTTCTAAATGCATTTTCAGCATATTCGTATCTTTCACTCGAAGCTGATAATAGATAGAACAAAGATCAATCTTCGAAAATACTATGGCACCTATCAACTGATCGAATATATCATTAATACGAGGTAGTGGATATTTGTTCTTGATTGTAACTTTGGTTAGCTTACAATAGTCAATACACAATCTCATCGATTTGTCCTTTTTCTTAACGAACAAAACTAGTGCACCCTAAGGTGAAAAACTCGGTCTAGCAAAACCCTTATCTGTCAACTCTTGCAACTATACTTTCAACTCAATCAATTCAATAAGAGCCATTATGTAAGGTGCTATTGATATCGGTGATTTTCCTGGTACAAGTTCTATAGCAAACTCAACTTCTCTAATTGGCGGTAACCTAGGTAACTCTTCTGGAAACACAGCAGGGTACTCACAAACCACTGGCACTGATTCAAGCTTCGATTCAGACACTATAGTATCCAACCCATATGCAAGGTAAGCATTGAAACCTTTTCTCACATATATTTGCGCTGACATAGCTGAAATAACCATAGGCAACCCACTCACACTATCTAATTCAATACAAAGCGTCTCACCATTTTGACATTTCAATACAATAAGATTTCGTCTACAATTTACAACGACATCATGTAGAGTTAACCAATCCATGCCTAAAATCAAATCAAACTCGTTAAATGGAAAAAAACATCATATTAGCCGAAAAGCTATAACCCCAAGTCATCAACGGATAGTTCTTGCAAACTTTATCAACTAATACATGCTGACCTAGGGGGTTTGACACTTTAACCACGAATTTAGTGGACACAACAGGTAAATTCTTACTGAACACTAAGTTCATGCACACACATGAATGAATCCTGGATCAATCAAAGCTTAACATCAGTGTCAAAGATAGAGAAAGTACCTGTAATAACATATGGCTCAAAAACTTCCTCTTGTGTGTGAATAGCGTAAGCCCTAGAAGGTGCTCATGCCTCAGATCTCACAGTAGATTCCTTTGTTACACCAAGGCTACTACTCACATTTCCAGGGTTACGAGGTGGTCTACCTCTCGTGGTAGTGTTGCGAACATTTTGAACTTTTTCTTTCTCAAATCTTTCTAGGCAATCACAAAAAAAATGTTTAAACGAACCACACTTGAAATACGCCCCATCTTTCACTCTACACTCGCCAAAATGTCGACTTCCACACCGTTGACAATCAGGTTTATTATATTTAACACTACCTACGATAGCCACAGACGTAGCTTGCATCTTAGAACCTGCATAATGTTTGCCTCGATCTCTATCAGGATAACCCTCTAAAGCAATCGAGTGTTTATGGTATTCTTTTGATCTCTTCGATTGTGACTGATATGACTTCCTGGTCTACCTTTTTCTTCAATCTCTGGCTTCAAAATTGGCTTTTATTTTCTTTTTGCTAAGCTCTTCGGCTTTATGCGCTCTGTCAACTAAAACAACAAATTCTTTCAGCTTGAGGATCCCAAATAGAAGCTTTATATCCTCGTTTAATTCGTCTTAAAACTGTTTACGCATTATAGTCTCGATCGGAATGTACTCTCTAGCAGATTTACTCAATCGAACATATTCCCGTTCATACTTTGACACTTTCATATTGCCCTGCTTAAGCTCAAGAAATTCTTTACGCTTCTGATTAATAAATCTTTGACTTATATATCTATTTCTGAACTCGCTTTGAAAGAAATCCTAGTCGATACGCTCCCTCGGCAGAACTGAAATCAAGGTATTCCACCACTGATATGCTAAATATTTTAGTAGAGATACTGCAGACTTTACACATTCAGCTGGTGTACAAGACAACTCATCAAAAACTCGAATAGTATTCTCTAACCAAAACTGAGCTCTCTCAGGATCATTATTAATTGTAGCTCAAAATTCTTTATCCCCATATTTGCGAATTTTATCAATAGGCGGCTTATTAACTCGTAATGGTTCCAAACCTTGAGGAGTAATAGGGACTAGTTGGGGAACAGGAAGGGGTGGAGGTCGTTGAGGTGCCAGGTTCATCCGTACAAACTTGGTAAACCACTCACTCATCATTTGGAAGAAATTTTCTTTAGCCTTTTCTCTCTGGCCCTTAGATACGGGCCTCGAACCACTTGACGCTACTCCTTGAACGGAGGCTTGGGCATTACTTTCAACTTCATCAAAATCGGCTCGATTTTATGTCATTGCTATATGAAAACAAATTTAAAAACAGTCAGGAGATATTACACTATAACAGGTTATATAATGGCATGTATAGCTAGACTCGTACACACTATGTTTAGTCCGAGAATCGACTAAACCGTACCTCTGATACCAGTAAATGTAACATCTCTAACCCGTATCCATCGCCAAAATAGGGTTATGGAGCATTACCAAAGTTTTTAAATCAAACAAACATAAATTTCCAACTTTTCAAATCATATCAAAAACCGGATTAAGCCAATTCAAAATACTCATATTGTCCCTTAAACAAGCCCTCGACGCCCAAATTACGCATTAGAAACAAGTCAAGACTAAATAAAAAAACTCAGAAGGTTTTTCAGAAAACAATGAAAATTTTCAACACGGTAGGGGTCACATGATCGTGTGGGCATCCAAAGTAGGGACAAACGACTGTGCCCCAGCCCATGTCTGTGCCCTTGTAACTTACTAACATGGGTCACACGGCCAAGCCACATGCCCGTGTGCCAAGCTGTGTCCCTTCAAAATAACCCCACACGCCCTTATGTCAGGCCGTGTGCTAGGCCGTGTAATAGCCTGACTTGCAACCCTTCGAAAGCTACAGGGGACACACGGTCATGTTGCTTGGCTGTGTGTCACATACGGCTGAGACATACGCCCGTGTCTCTACCCATGTAGACGAAAATAGGCCCTTTTAGAAGCCATTTTTCTCACCCAAACTAGCATGTACCTAGAACCAGAATGCACATATGCACAAGCCTTAACAAGGCACCAAAACCAAGCATAAACAAGTCATATACATATGATATAACATCATACAACCAATATGCCCTTAGGCACCTCAAATGACAATATATAAACATATTTAACAGTGTATTCAATCTGCCAAAATGAATAAATAACTTTCAACTAAACTTGAATCCATTCAAACCATTTAATTAACTTACCATAGCCTATCAATTGGTACAAAATATGTCATTCATTCACTAACATCAATAGACTTATATACCTTCATAACAATATGCCAAACCATAACAAGTTACAAGACTTATACAATATGCATATTCATCTATCACAATTCAAACATATTGAGCCATACATCAACCATAATAAGGTTAATACTTACATGCCATAAACTAAGCTCATATCAACATTAAAATACTAAATCACAAGCCAAAGCAAATAGCCATTCGAACAAGCAAAACACATGGCCAACATTAACCAAAATACCTATACATGCCGTTATAACCAAAATTAAACATCCGTAAGTACCAAAAGAGCCGACACAGTGTGATAGATCTCTGACAAATTTCCAACCCGAACGAGCTACTCGTAACTACAAAACAAAGAAAATAAACACAAAGTAAGCATATCATGCTTTGTAAGTTTGTAACACATACAGTCTAATCTTGCCAATACAATATACAATCACAAAGCATGTATAACCCAATCCAACATGAGAATAAGTAACTCAAAAACTTATATATGTACATTCATACTCTTAATTTCCACAAGGTACACATTACCTATCTTTCATCAAACTAATGTGATTTACATTGAAAGCTCTTACCGAAGCTCACACGAGGTAATAATATGCTAGTTGACACATCATTTTTCGTAATTTGATAATTAAAATTGTCCCTTTTCATAGTTTGACAGCTGAAGCTATCCCTTTTCATAATTTGATGGTCGTCACCATCCCTTTTCATTGTTCGATGGTCATCACCATCCCTTTTCATAATTTGATAGTCGAAGCAATCCCTTTTCATATATGGATAGCTGAAGCTATCCCTTTTCATAGCCGAAGCCATCCCTTTTCATTGGTGATGGTCGTCACCATCCATTTTCATAATCGATAGCTGAAGCTATCCTTTTCCATATTCGATAGCCGAAGTTATCCCTTTTCATTTGTTGATAATCGCCGTTATGCCGTTGGATTTTTCCATCAACACTCAATTTAATATTATACAATAGTAGCATTCAAATCTTGAAATAAAAATAAAACTTAAATGTACTAACTTACCTTCACAATAAACTTAAATGTACTAACTTACCATTTTCTTTGCCTCAATGTATAGCCGTATGTGGTTTATCTTGAAGAAATAAATAAATTCAACTCAAATTTACATTTTAAAAAAATTACAATTTTGCCCCTACACTTTTAACTTCTTTACAACTTAGTCCTTAGGCTCGTAAAATGAAATTCATGTAATTTCATCCCTACCCAAGCCTAGCCAAATATCATAGAAGCTTATAACAGCCGACACATTTCATTAATTTACAAATTACACCATGAATATTTCTCATTTTTCAATTTAAGCTCTAATTGACAAATTTATCAAAAATCACTTAACAAAAGTTATTTAGCTAACAACAAGGATTATTTTTCTTTCATTAAACATCACAAAAAAACAAAATGCATTCATGGTAAAACCCTAGACATTCAAAAATTTTGCAAATTAGTCCTTGGGCTAGCTAGATTAACTTGCAACGACTCCAAAAACATAAAAATCATTGAAAACGGGACATAAACATCACAAGTTAGAATGCCATGGCCGAACCTAGCATGCTTCCATGGTGTTTTTCTTCTTTGATTTCCGATGATGATGGAAGAAATATGATATCTTTCTTTTCTTTATCTTATTTTAATTACTTATTTACTAATTTACTTAATTAACCTTGATATATAACCTCTAAAATTACCTAATAAATGACCATATATGTCCACTCAACATGCCAATGGTTTAATTACAACATAAATGCTCTAATCATTTAATTTCATAACTATTAAATCCCTTTAGCTTATAAAACTCTAGTTTTGCACCTTTTGCAATTTAGTACTTTTTTTTTATCAAATTAAGCATACAAACGGTAAAATTTCTTAACGAAATTTTTGTACTATATTACTAACATGCTGTAGACATTAAAATAATAATGAAATATATATTTCAAAATCAGATTTGTGGTCCCAAAACCACTATTCTGATTTTACTGAAAATGGGTTGTTACACATCGTGCAGCCATATTTTAGGCTGAGGAAAACTAAGTTAGTTTATTTTCAGTTTTTTTAGCTGTAGTGTTCATGCATTGCACGTAGCTATAATTTTTATTTTTTAGTGTACGTTGTTGTTGCATTGTTATTGTCATTACATTTTAATTTTAGTGCATTGAGGACTAAGCAAATTTTAAGTTTGGGGAAATGCATGTGGGGTTTGGAAATACACCCACATTTCAAAAAAATTAGTTTAATTAAGCATGCAAGGTTTATTTGTGGTTAATGCAAATGTGTTTGAAAATTTTTGTTATATTCGATGATTAATTCTTGAGTCGTGTGAATTATCAATAAATGAGTTTGATAAATTTGACTAAATGTTGTATCTTCAATTCTTTGATGAATGATTTAGGTTGCATTAGTAATGGATGAATAGTAGCATTCCTTGAATCTTGAATGAATCGGCCTTTTACAACTGCTTATATATATAGTTATGAATAAGAGACACTTCAAAGTGGGTATATTGTGAAATGTTTAAGAGGGAAAACTCCAATGCAAGCCGTAAAAAAATGAATCTAGCCAAAGTTTGTCGCTGAATGAGTGTGTGTCGACGCAATTACGTACTCCTTTGGGGTTTGCTGTACTCCATCGTTACTTCTCAGGAACATGGGTACAATAATGCAACGATATCTCTTATTCACAAAAAAAGATACATATATTTATGATCTTCATCGATACTTAGTATTGCACAATAAATGTTGTATTGGTAGATAGAATTTAGGATTTGAAGCATGATGTTGGTTTTGATGAAGTTACAATCTTATTCATTCATACTTATGTATTGTCGATGTAATATTTTGTCATCTGAATGTGACTCATTTATTGGGATTTTAGGTGATTCAAGTTGCTTGAATGATCATTTGCCTTAGTGAATTCTTGTGTAGCCTTGCTAGTTTCTGTTTTACTTGAGGACAAGTAAAAACTCAACTTTAGGGTTTTGATAGTACTAGAAAGAACATATTTTTTCTCCCTACTTATTGGTTAATTTGTCCCCATTTAGTTATCTTTAGCACATATTTTAGCATTATCAGTTCAGTAAATTGCATTTTATAACTCAGTGGATTTTAGCCTATTTATCCTTAATTTTTCATGTTTTTGTACCGGTGTTGCTGCATGAGTATTTCTAGATTGCGCCTGGAATTGTCGCTGCACCTGACAACCGTCCGAAAAAGAACAAAAATGTGTGAGCTGTCCAGTTTGGTATAACCAACTTGTATGTGAATAGGTAGCATGATTCTGATGAAATGACACCTATGCTATTTGGAAGAATATAAATATTCACATGAAAAGGAAAAAAAAAGGGGGGAGACTTTTTTGGGGGTATTATCTTCTTCAACCTATCTTTTGAAGCTTTTCGGCTATGGTGGCTTAAGTCCCCTACGAGTGAACCGATGTGAAAGGGATGCAAGTCAGCTCCTAACAAGGAGCCTTGAGTGTGACACAAGAGGGAATGGAGAGATTCAAGTCGAGATTGTCTAGGAATAGTATTCTCCGCTTGTTTCTTTTATATTTCTTTTCTAAACGACGGTGATTAATTTGTATTTCATGTTTGTACGGAAGTTCACATGATTTCTAGGTTACATGTTATTTTATTCAATCATGCTTCTACTGTTTAATCTTTGGGTTTGAATGTTTTAGCATGGAAGTGTTATTGCAGTCACTGACACTGGAAAGTGCAGTGATAGTTCAAGCTAACAAGCATGACAACGGAAGTTGCTTAAGGATTAGAGGAATTTAATCCACTTGCTCATAATAGTGTTCCATTGCCATCATCGATAGGTGTGGTTAATGTGCATATTTAAGTCTTAGATTAAATATAGAAGTTAAGCTTGGTAAGATATTCAATGCAATTTAATGCATCGACAATCACCTATCCTTTTATACCTTGTGAGCACTTAGTATTCTGTTGAATATTAATGTTGGGGATCCCTGTTTATCCTTATCATATTTTATCTTATTGTTTTCAAGTTATTGCTTCGACAACTACTCTCACAATTTATCTCGTTTCTATCTATTTATTGCACTGACATTGATAGACAAAAGACAACCATCCTCGTGGGATCGATATCTGACGTACTCATATCTATCCATTATACTTGCATCAAAACTGTACGCTTGCACATTATTGCTATGACGTTAACAACAAATCACTTGTAATACATCAGTTTCAGATTTCCCTTCAATTGGGCCATTATTAGCATTTGATTGCTGAATCCATCGATGCAAACACTTGGTGTTACCGATTAAAATTCATCAAATTCCCTGGTAGATTCATCACTAATATGTACTTCTTGATCAACCACGTTATTAGCATTATCTGACATCTTTAACCTATGAGTAAAAATAATATAATTAGCATCCAATCCCGACTCAAAACTGACTCAACTTTGGCGTGTGACTCTAGACTCAATTTTGAGCTCGATTTTGTCCGAGAATCAGCTAAACTTGTAAGCTCTGATACCACTAAATGTAACACCCAAAACCCAAATTTGTCGCTAGAGTAGGGTTACAAAATATTACCGACCAATCGAAACATTTAGCATACATTACAAAAATAATCATAAGCATGTTTTAATTCAATCAACTAAATACGAATTGTCCCTAATCGAGCCTTAGAGGCATTAAAATTTCCTTAGAAACATTTCGGGACTAATTAGAAATCATTTGAAAAGTTAAAAAAAAGATGCAAAATTTTGATTGCCGTGGTTACACGGCCGTGTGACTCACACGACCAAGATACACGCCCGTGTTTCAGGCCGTGTGGGCATTTGAAGTAGGGACGCACAGTTGTATCCCAGCGCGTGTAACTCACTGACTTGGGTCACACGGCCAAGTCACACGCTCGTGTGCCAGGTCGTGTACCACTCGAAATAGCCTCACATGCTCGTGTGTCAAGCCGTGTGCTAGGTCGTGTAACTGCCTGACTTGTATGCAAAGGAACCTACACAGGACAGATGGCCACATTGCGAGGCTGTGTGGATAATTTTTTACCTAAATACAAGCTTTTCCAAAACCAATTCATGTATGATCACTCTACCCATATAAACACATTTTAAAAGGGCCTTAAGTAACAACAAAACATAATCAAACATGATCAATGAAGAATCTTAAGTGCCTAACCAATGTGCCCTTATTGACACCACTTTTAATTCTATCATCAACAAGCAATATACCATTCATAGGTACATTCATCAAAGCTCAAAAATTCAAATCATTGAATTTGGTAAATGCACAACCTATATATATCAATCCCAATCAATTAACAACCAAAGTGACTGATAGCACTAGAAAGAACATAGGTTTTTTCCCTTACTTATTGGTTAAATTGTTCCTATTTAGTTATGTTTAGCATACATTTTAGCATTTCTAGTTTAGTAAAATGCATTTTATAACTCAGTGAATCTTAGCCTATTTTATCCTTAATTTTGCTATCTTTTTGCATTAATGTCGATGCATGAGTTAATTTTAGATTGTATCTAGAATTGTCGCCACACTTGACAGTTGGCCGCAATGTCGCTGCATGAGTTAATTTCAGATTGCGTCCAGAATTATCATCGCACCTGACAGCCATCTGGATAAGAAATAAAACTACGTGAGCTGTCCAGTCTAGTATAACAACATGTACATTCAAGGATAGAATAATTTTGGGGAAATGACAGCTGTACTGTCGAGGAGGACATAAAAGGTGGACGTGAGAATAAAAAGGGAGCTCCTTTTTCTGTTTTTAAGACCATCATCTTAATCATCCCACCTTGAAGCTTGTAGCCATGGTAGCTTAAGCCTCTCACGGGTGAGCCAACGTGAAAACCAGATGCAGAATAGCTTCTGACGAGGTGAGCTAAGTGCGAGACAAGAGAGAATAGAGAGATTTAGTCAAGTTGTCTAGGAATAGTATTCTCCACTCAGTTCTTTCTTATTTCTTGCTAAATGCTGGTGATTATTCTCTATTTTCTAACTGTATGGAAGTACTGAAAAATTATTGGTGAAATGTTATCTTATTCAATCTTGCTTTTTTTTTTAATCTTAGGGTTTGAATGTTTTTTAACATAAAACTGCTATTCCAGTCACTAACACTGGAAAGTGCAGTGACAGTTTGAGCCAACAAGCATTACAACGGAGGTCACTTTGGTGGTAAGAAAACTATTGCTAAAGTTCTCCAATCAGGATTCTACTGGCTGAAATTGTTCACAGGCGCCCATAATTTTGTGAATCAATACGATAGGTGTCAGTGCACCGGTTCCATACCCCGGCGTAATGAAATGTTGCTGCAGCCAATTATGGATGTTAAATTATTCGATGTTTGGGGTATGGATTTTATGGGACCATTTTCAAGTTCATTTGGAAATTTGTATATATTAGTAGCTGTTGACTACGTCTCAAAGTGGGTGGAAGCTATTGCAATCCCAATGGATGATGTAAAGACAGTGCTAAAAATTTTTCACAAGCATATACTAACCCGCTTTGGCTTACCAAAGGCATTGATTAGTGATCAGGGTACACACTTTCATTGCAACCAAGTGGTGACTACACTAAATAGATATGGAGTTAATCATAGAATGGCTACTACTTATTACCTGTAAACCAATGAACAAGCCAAAGTTTCGAATCGACAAATTAAGAACATTCTTGAGAAGGTTGTAAACCCTTCAAGGAAAGATTGGTCCTCCTGATTGGATGACGCTTTATGGACATTGTGGATAGCATACAAAAATCCATTAGGGATGTCGCCGTATCAATTGGTTTTTGGGAAAGCATATCACTTGCCAGTCGAACTAGAACACAAACCAATATGGGCAATTACGCAAATGAACATAGACTATGAAGCGTCTGGAAAGAAAAGACTATTGGATATCATTGAACTAGAGAAGAATAGGAGAAATCCTTATGAAAACGCGACAATTTACAAGGAAAAGACCAAACGATGGCATGACAAGATTATTTTACAGCGACAATTTATCGCGAGTCAACAGGTTTTATTATTCAATTCTCGACTCAAATTGCACCAAGGTAAAATGTGTTCACGTTGGTCTGGACCTTTTGAAGTTGTCATCGTATTTTTTTATGGTGCAGTCACAATTCGAGATTTATGTGGACACTAGTTCAATGTAAATGGGTAGATGCTGAAACACTATTTTGGCAACAATGATAAAAAACAGGCATAGACCATGAAATTGGTCAAAAAGTTTTAACTTTTAATTAGTACTCCGTGATTTTAGTTTATTTTATTTATGTTTTGTTAAAGTTTGTTTTTCTTCTTTTTTGTAGAATAATTTGGTACCATTTTCGACGAATTGAAATCTTACTGTCAGTGTATTCTATACTTCTGCACTACTATTTATAGCTCATCAGAATTCAGAGAAAGTTAGATTCCACCGTTGGATCAAAACTCACTTAGCCATTTGATCCTTATAAGCGGGAACAATTTCTAATGGACACAACTCTTCTTGCCAGCCCTATATCTCTCCACAAAACAACACACCTCTCCATTTTCCTCTTTCACCCACTATAAATTCTCTCCCACTGTACCGATTGTAACGTATTCAAGCAACCATTTTTATTTCCTTTATCTTATCAAAATCATATCTTTTCAGCTTTAAACCATTCTCCCTCAACAGAAAATGGACAAAACAAGAGGCTCGATCAGCAAAGCCACCAAATCTGCTAGAGAACATGCATCCCCTGCTACCACAGTTCGTGAATCAAAATCCCCCAGGCCAGTGCAGATAAAGGAGCCAGTAACCTTTTTGAATAGAGCGGTAAAAGAACGATTTCACGGCAACATATTGAAGCCCAACTTTCATCTTGAGCAGGGAATTTCTCTTTTGCCACAATAAGACTTAGGTAAACAAGTCTTTAAAACCATCTCAAAGTTAAACTGGGAAACTTTTTGCACCCATCTCGGCAGCTACTCTCCTTCCCTGGTACGTGAGTTTTATGCCAATCTCTACGATCATGAGTTAGAGTTCATTTTCGTTCGAGAAGGTTTAATACCATGGGATGCTGCAAACATCAACAAGTTGTAGAACTCTAACGTCAATGTCAATAAACACTTAGGGTTTATCGAGGACATCACAGAAGAAGAACGAGACCTGTTGGTGTGAGACTTGTGTGTCGAGGGACCCGCGTAGACGGGTTCTCATCAAAAGAACTATATGATGCGCCGCTGCTTATTAACACTGTAAGGAAAAATATGGTTTCACTTTGTCAACTACAGGCTAAAGCCCTCCACTCACAGCACCACAGTCACCCTAGACAGAATGTGTCTAATACATTCTATGATCAAGGGTAGGAAGATTGATGTGGGCGTAATACTTCAACAAGAAATAGCTGACTGCACCGCAAGGTAGACTAGGATCTTGGTTTTCCCATCACTGGTAATGTTATTGTCCTATCAAGGAAGAATCGTGGCCCGTGCTGGTGAGGAACTCTTAGAAAATAAAGTCCCAATCAATGAATCCTCTGTAGAAAGAATGACTTGAGGCAAGGACATGCCAATACTAAAGGAGGTGGAGACCGGTAAGATAAGAAAGGGCAAAGCTAAAGCTGACAGAAAAGTAACAAATCTGAACGCAGAGACATCATTATGGCGCTAATTGAAGGATGTCAAAAAAATGGTAAATTCCATCAACAATAGGTTGATCAAGCTTGTAGCTATAGTAAAAGATATGGAGAAATCCCACAATTTGTTTTATGCTTATACCAGAGCATGGAACAGTTCTATTGTAGCCACATTAGGCCAACTGAGCCCATCAACACTACCAGAATTCCTTGTGTTTCCATCAATCATTCGAAATTATGACCTCTCTTCCTCAGATGATGACATCAAAGACTGAGAAAGATCGGTGGCATACCCACCCATTGTGCAGGTCTCTAGGGACATTGAAGAATGCCTACGAAAGATTGATACCTTGTTTGAGGATAGTCTTTTTGCTGATTGGAAGGACACTGTTGTTGAGAAGGAAGTTGTTGCTGAAGAAGAAAAAGTTACAGAAAATGAGAAAGAATCAGAAGATCCTGTTGAGAAGACTGTCACCACACCCGAGTCTATGGATGGAAATATTGAGGGTTTGGAGAAAATTGGAGTGAGACCAGCGAAAGTTGCTGAGGTAACCAGTGAGGAGCAATGTAATTAATTTGCAGTAATGGTCTACACTGGACCACTCCACGTAGCCTCTCCTACATAAACATCAGCCGATGGTGCTGGGGCTGAGCCAGAAACTGATGAGCGATTCGAAGACTGTACAAAGCCCAAAGATAAAAAAATGAAGTGCTCCAAGGATAAAAAACTGAAAGGAGGAGGAGGAAAAAATATCATGCAACCACATCGACGGCTACAGATAACTGAGTTAGTTTATTTTAGGCTTTAGTTACAATATTCATGCATAAAGTGTAGCTGTAGGTTTTATTTTGATAAGTATACATTGTCATTGCATTTTTTATCATGGCTGTAACACCCCAAACGCGACCTAGACGTTATGGTCGAATCTGACGTGTCACATTGAAGTGTTTTTTGAAAATTGGTCTTGTTGGTAAAAATTCGTTTCTAAGTTTAAAAACCTCTTAATTATTATTTAACAAATCATCTAGCCAAAATGTTTACCTTGCTGTCTTGCTTTCGTTATAGTAAGTTGATCTAAAATCACGGAAGCTTTTAAAACTCTGTTGTTTAGGTCTCGTGTCTTTGAAAACAATAATTATTTTAAAAATTCATCTTCTCCTAAACTAGCAATTTAGAAAAAGTAAGCAAAAGCCCAATTAAAAATTTAAACAAACTTAAAGGCCTTATTACAAAAACAAAACCCAACATATAAGTTAAATTAAAATAAAAACAAGTGCAAATAGCAGCAGTTGTGTGGCCACCTCCAAGTCCCTCGCAGCATCGAATCGCCTATGGTTGAGGATTACCTGCACAGTTAAAAGGGGAGGGTGAGTTTACGAAACTCAGTGTGTAATCCCCTACCCAAACAGTCAGCCTACAACATACAGTAACAGTCAGGGCCTGATCCCTATGCAGTAATAGTACAGTGTGGGCCTTAGCCCGATACAGTAACAGTGTGGACCTTAGCCCAATACAATAACAGTGTGATAATACAACCCATCCCAATCCAGCCAACACACCACTCCATACCACCAACACACCATGTGGGGATAAAATAGACCCACCCAGCCAACACACCAATATCACAAAGAAAGTCGCGGTAAGAAAAGTATCACAAATAAGTCGCCAAGATAAAGATATGTGGCAAAGCCACCAGTACAGTATACTTCCCCCATATCAACATCCCAACTCCATGCAGTATGTCATGTCATAAATTATACGTGTATACAAAGTATCATATTCAAACATAAGCGTACATATCATAGAGTAAATCGATCATACATACATAAGGCCATACAGACATTTCGACTCCTAGGGGTATAACAATCATTTTACCCTATGGGGGTATTTCGATCATTTTACCCTTTAGGGTTATTTTGGTCATTTTACCCATTGGGGTTATTTTAGCCATTTTACCCTTTAAAGGTATTTCAGTTATTTTACCCTTCGGGGGTATTTCGATCATTTTACCCTTTGAGGGTATTTCGGTCATTTTACCCTTCGAGGGTATTTCAGTCATTTTACCCTTTGGGGGTATTTTGTTCATTTTACCCTTTGGGGGTATTTCGGTCATTTTACCTTTTAGGGGCAAGTTGGGCTTACTACTCAAGCAATTGTACGTCCGTGTGGTCACAAACATCTTATTTACAGTTTTTTAGTTTTTGCCGTTCTACAGTTACAGTAAGGTGATACACACCTGATTAGGAGAAGAGCACAAATCCCCACGTACGCCAACCTAGATCCAAACATGACCCAAAGTTAGTCCATTAATTGCTAGAGTAAAACGTTCTCTTATTAACACTTAATCCAAAAACACCATCCTTACCTTGATGAACGTTGAGCACAAAAATTGTGACTACTTCAAACCACCACTCCTAGAATGAAACCCTAAGACCACATCGAGTAACACATTAAGAGGAAGGAATCAACAATAGGCAATCAAAGAATAAAAACAGAGAGTATTAGGTTTAAGAAAAAGAAAAGAAGAGAACAAGTTTACTCAAGTGCGGAGTATAAACACTTATCGATAGCCAAAAACACTTATAGCAATAGAAGAGTGATATTCAACTAAACCGCAGACAATAAAGGGAGATAACTTCTCGATCAAAAAGAAAATAAAAAGAGGTAGAAATCACAGACAGAAAGAGAAGGATATTTGGTCAAAAAAGAAGAAAAGAGAAAGGAGATTCGGCTAGCAAAGAAAAGAAGAGGGAAAGAGAGAGAAGGGAGGATTCAATAACTAGAGGAGAGGGGAAGAGGAAAGAAAATAGCAAAAAAAGTAAGCGAACAAACCCGAGAGGTACTTCCCAAAACTTGGCAAAATTTGGTTCCAAAAGCTAACAGGTGAAACACGAGACTGACTCAAAATTGAAACAGACAGAGAGGAAAAACCCCCAAAACTGAATATTTTTAGAATCTAAAGACCAAATTCGACAGATGCTACTCCAAAAAGATCTTCCAAAAGCTGAAAACTGACAACCTTTTTCCCCCAACTGAATTTTCAAGGCTTGAATTACCCCAAATGGCACGCACTCCCCCTAATCAAATTCCTTGATTTTCTCCTAATATCTCTCCCCATAACCCTCATTGATTTACTCCCCAAATCCCTCCTCAACTCCCCCAACAACTCCATTCAAAATCTATTCAAACTCCCCTTAGCTCTGTTTCAGTCCAACTCCACCACCTACCCAGCTCAAGCAGCAAAATAAATACTCTAATGCCCAACCCAGGACTAGAACCTCAGACCTCACAGTTACACAACACGCCACCTTACCACCAGACCACAAGCTCTTTTTGTGTCATAAAGCAAACACTAACATTTATAAGGCCTAAATACCAAAGTCCAGAGTCATTTAAGAGCAAAACTAAAAATTCTGCAAAAGCCAAGACTTGAACCCAGGCTTCTCAAGCACCCCCATACACACTCAAATCACTTAACCATTGAAGCAAACAAGCTATTTGTGTCAAATCATGCAAAAATTAAAGACTTAGATTTTTGGGGCGTTACAACGGTATTGGGGACAATGCAAACTTTAAGTTTGGGGGAATGCACATGGGGCTTGGAAATGCACCCACATTTCAATTTTTTTATGAACTATGCAAGGTTTAATTAATGAGATTTGTTCAAAACTTTTTTTTACATTTGATGACTAATTCTTGAATCATGTGAATTATAAATGAGTGAGTTAGATAAATTTGACAGAAGATTGTAGCTTCAATTCTCTGATGAGTGGATTAGGTTGTATAAGTAATGGATGACTGCCCTCCTTCCTTAAATCTTGAATGAATCTGCTTTTTACAGCTGCTTATATATGTATATTTAGTTATGAAGTAGAGACACTCCAAAGTGGGTGTAGTATGGAATGTTAAAAAGGGAACACTCTAATACAAGCGTTAGAAAAATCAATATGGCCGAACGCTGTCGCTGCATGAGTGTGTGTCGGCACAATTATGATATCTCTTATTCAAAAAAATGTGTATATATATTTAATATATAAATACTTAGTGTTGTACAAGAAATGTTATATTGGTAGATAGAACTTAGGGTTTGAGGCATGATGCTAGCATTGATGAAGTTACAACCTTATTCATTCATGCTTATGAATTGCTGATGCAATATTCTTTCGTCTGATTGTGTCATCCATTGGGAATTTAGAGGGTTCAAGTCGCTAGAATGATCATTTTCCTTAATAAAATTTTTGTAGCCTTGCTAGTTTCTATTTTACTTGAGGAAAACTAAAAACTCAAGTTTGGGGGTGTGATAGCACTAGAAAGAACATAGGTTTTCCCCTTTACTTATTGGTTAAATTGTTCCCATTTTCTTATCCTTAGCATACGTTTTAACATTTTCAGTTTAGTAAATTGCATTTTATAACTCAGTGAATCCTAGCCTATTTTATCTTTAATTTTTTTATCTTTTGCATTAATGTCGTTGCATGATTTAATTTCAGATTGCGTCCAAAATTGTCGCTGCACCTAACAGTTGTCTAGAAAAGAACTAAAATTCTGTGAGCTGTCGAGTCTGGTATAACCAACCTATACATACAGGGACAGAACAATTTTAGGGAAAGGACACTTGTATTGTCAAGGAGGACATAAAAGGTGGATGTCAGAAGAAAAATGAGCTCCTTTTTCTTTTTTTGGGTTCATCATCTTCATCATCTCACCTTGAAGCTCGTGGCCATGGCAGCTTAAGCCTCTCATAGGTGAGCCAACGCGAAAACCAAATACAGACTAGCTTCTGATGAAGAGACCTAAGTGCGGGACAAGAGGGAATAGAAAGATTCAATCGAGTTGTCTAGGAATAGTATTCTTCACTCGATTCTTTCTTATTTCTTGCTAAATGCTGGTGATTAATCTCCATTTTCTGATTGTATGGAAGTACTGATGAATTCTTGGTGAAATGTTATCTTATTCAATCTTGCTTTTATTGTTTAATCTTCGGGTTTGAATGTTTTTTAACACGAAAGTGTTATTGCAGTCATTGACAATGGAAAGTGCAGTGACATTTTGAGCCAACAAGCATTACAACGGAAGTTGAGTGGGGATTAGAAGAATTTAGTCAACTTGTTCTTAATAGTGCCTTATTGGCATCATCGAAAGGTGAGGTTAATATGCATGTTTAAGTCTCAGATTAAATAGAGGAGTGGCGCTAGGTAAGATATACATTGAACTTTATTGCTTCAGCAATCACCTACCTTTTTATACCTTGTGAGCACTTAGTATTCTACTGAAGATTCATGTTATGGATCCCAGTTTATCATCATCATATTTTATTTTATTGTTTTCAAGTTATTGCATCGACAACTAACCTCACAATTTATCTCGTTTATTTCCAATTATTGCACTGACATAAATAGACAAAAGACACCATTCCCAGTGGGACCGATATCTGATAGACTCACATCTGTCTACTATACTTGCATCGATTGTGTACGCTTGCACATTATTGCTGTGACTTTAACAGCCAATCAATGAAGCAAAGAATAGCTCTACTTTATTTAGGCAAACATTAATTTTATGTATTGCATAAAACTTCAAACATGTATTTACAATCTTTTAAACTTATAAAATCATAATCCCTAGTACTTACTAAAGAAAAGGGACATTATGACTAAATTTGCATCCTAGGTACAAGCCAAAAGCACAAAAGAAAATGTCACCAACATTGAGTACGGGATTCTTGAAGGATGCCGAGTCCGATTCTACTATTTATCTAACCTGTAAACAAGCAAATCAATTTACATTTAATAGATTTCATGTATATAGCTAACCACAAGAACAATCCATAATAATATGATCTTATAACTCAACCAATAAAAATTCCAATTCTTCAATAATGATATCAATAACCAATTCTTTCGATAATTCAAGTAACCTTATCGTATGATCTATTAGCTAGGTGGCACTCAGTGCTTAGCAGATAAATCACAGAGGAGTTTATGCCCAGTGCTAATCTAGTTAGCCGACAATATTGAATGTGAGCCCAGCTCTAGTCGGATAAACTGTAATGCCCCAAAATTTCTAATTTCGTTATTGCAAAAATATGACACAAATATCTGTCAACTTTAGTGGTTATGTGTTTTGGGAGTGTTTGAGAGGTCCCAAGTTCAAGCCTTCACTTGGGAAAATTTTGGTATTTTGAATGCATTAGACCTTACACTTGTTTAGTAGGTTTTTATTTGATTGTTGGGTAAATTACATCAGAATGGGCCTGCTAGTATGGTGGTTAAATAATGTGTTATTATAGTGGAGGTCTTGTGTTCAAATCCTTATGCAGGCAAGGGTATTATTATTTTTGCTCAGATTTTGGGATAGAGTTGTGTAATAGGGGGATTCTGAGTAGTGGATTTGTATTGGGAATTAGGGGAGAAGATTAATGGATTTTTGGGGTTATCGGGATTTTATTTTATTTTTTCCCATAACCGAATTTTGACTCTCTTTTCCAAAAAAATTATGCCATCTATTCTTCTCCCTCTCCTCTTGCCGAAATTCTCTGAGTTTTTCCATCTTTTTCTTCTTCTTGATTTTTCCCTAATCCATTTATTTTTTCTCTGAGTTTTTCCATCTTTTTCTTCTTCTTGATTTTTCCCTAATCCATTTATTTTCCTTCATTTTCGTACGCGATTAGTGTTCAATTAGTTTCGGTAAGTGTTTCTCTTCGTTTCTATCATGAATCTCTTAACGAATAAAGTTGTAATTTTTTTCTCTGCAATTTGGGCATAGGGAGAGGCTCGGACTGGTGAATTCAGTGTTCTCGTCTTAACAATAGTTAAACGGAGGGTTATCGTTGGTGGTAAGTTAGGTTTCAATTCGTTCTTGGTTATGAATTCTCTTGTAAATCCATTAAATTAATGTTAAGTGTCTTGATTATAGGCTTTGGAGTGCTCGGGGACTATTTTACAATCAAGCAAAACCAGGTGTGTACCCGAAACGCAAAAAAAAAGGGATTCAGTGAAAAACCGAAATTACTTGCTGTTTAGACAGCAACAATAGGCTAACTTTCTTATGTTATTATTTGAAACCTATGATGAATCTTATTATTTGATCTCTTATTTACATGATAAATATTTGGTTCTTGTTCTTAATTATGTGTGCTGATTTCTTATGTTAATATTTCTGAGATATTAATTTATGTTTAATGTGCTTAATTTAGTAGAGCAGAAGTCTCTGCTTAAGAGTTGATATAGCATAATTGAGTGAAGTCTAGGTGGATTCTTTACTGGATAATGTCTATCTTATTGGTTAATATTCAATTATTTCCTATTTCATTCTCTGTTGAGTTCTTAGTTAAATTAGTTTAGTAAATTTAGATTAAAACACATCACTCCAAATTGTCAGCTAAATAATAGAAAAAACGGTAATTACTAATACTTTTACGCCTCATGGATATGATATTCTCTACTCAACATAGTTATACTATTGTTCGATCGGTACACTTGCCTTTTTTGTATTTATAATTACTTTAGTGACCATCAATTGTGTTGGAAACATTCGTGTAGAAAATGATTTTTTTGAACAACAAAAAAAATAAAAATTTCTAAAACGAAGTAGTTGTCATATTTATAGGGACAAACCCTTTTACCAAAATCATACTTGTGTTCTGGATTAGGCGGTCTAATTTGTTTCTCAGCATTCTACCAAGACGATCTTCTTAACTATTCACAAACCTCAGCTAGTTAAAGCGTAGGCTCTAATCCATGAACTGGTGAAAACTATGAAAACTTTCTATTGATGTTGGAGTGGGGAATATTGATGTCTCTTTATGGGCCAAAAACTAAAAAAGTAAACACTCAAATTTAGAATTTTTTTTTGGAAATTAAATCTCAATAAAGGTTTACAATGCCGATACTTAACAACCTGTGTGGTTGACCTAGCCTATGGTCTCTATTTATAGAAAAATCGCAAGAGTCTTGGTCGAATAAGAAGAAAATATAATAACATTTTAAGAGAGAATACACATAATTCTCTAGTAAGAGTATGTATGGGCTTGAACACCCTCTTTCTAGAGATAGGTTTGTCGCCCATCATATGTGTGATGGGTCATTGGGTCTATCTCATGTATTGGGTATATGTAACATCCAAATTAGTAGAATTTGGTTTGTGAATCAAGAGAGAGTGATCATGCCTTAAAATTTGAGATTATCTTTGCATTTTTAGAAAATAAATGAGGTATTGATTTTTGGATAAGTGTTAGTGAAACGTTCATTGAAACCCAAGTTTGACATGCCTAGATAATCCATTTTTATTATTTTTCTAATTTTGCCTCAAACCCTAGCATGTGACACACCTTATTTTAAAATAAATATTGCAAAATTATGTAGAAAATAAGGAAATAGCCTAGTAATTAACTGATATATGCAAAAGCATGGAAATTAAATGAGGACCTAAGTTCTATTCCTTTCCCTTGCAAAATAATTAAAGTTTGCAAAATCTTTTTTTTAATGTGTGTGTCATCCATACCCTTGAACCCTAAGTATAAATACAACTTTTTATTTTATTTTTCAGCCTTTAATTCAATTTTTCCCTACCCTAACCGTTCACCCTCCTCCTCTCATATTTTCTCTTCAATTTTCTTTCTTTCTCCCATTATTGTCATCACCTACGTCTCCCATTTTACCATCTCTTTCTTCTATTTTTGCATCAAGATTGTGCACCATATCCTTTACTCTATTGCTGCCATTTATTCTCATCTAAATCAGCCCCGAATTTGAAATCTTGAACTCCAAGATCGATCTCGAACATTGCCAAGAAAGTGTTATTGTCATTTATCTCGACTAGCTTGGGTAAGGTCTCTTTCCTCTTCAATCTCTAGTTTAATTTTTTCAATTAAAAACTTTGGGAGATTTTATATGATTTCAATTTTTTTCCAAATTTTAATGAGATCTCAAACCATTTTAAAATTCAGCCCCAATTTTGGCCACCATGGGTGGTGGTGTGTGCGCCTATATGGAATAAAGGGGTCTATTTTGTTTCTTGGTTCTTGCCTATATTTTTCTAGCCTTAATTTGAGTTCTTGAACCCTCCTAATCAAATTTTAAACCCATTTCAATTAGGGAAAAATGTTCTTGATTGATTGGTCATTCGAAACCCACAAATCGTGAAACATAAGTGCAATTAAGGGTAACTAGTTTGTTATTTCGACATAGTTGTTGGGTAAAGATTATAAATTGATTAAATGAAGGAATCTAATCATTAATTAGCTACTGATTTTTCAGTATATTATTGAATTATGTGCTGACCCAAATGCCCCAAATCATTTGTAAAGGCGAAGAGCGATTGTACGTACGGGTTGCATCGATACAGTGTAAGGAATCCAACTAGTTTGGATTCATAAAATAGTTATAATTTCAACGATTGGTTTGAACTCATAAGTGGGTTTTCAGTGTTGGTTTAATGGTAAATTGATTGAGTTTAGACTGAATTTTGGTTTAGGTTCGTTTAAGGAATTATTAAGGAAAATTGAAAGATTCGCTAGTATGCTACGAGGAAGCGAAAAATAAGGTGTAGGTCCTAAACTCATAAAATTAGCTTGCTGGTTGTATTGGCTTAATAGTCAAATTATTGATTTTCTGAGTGGTTGAACCGGGTATCTTTCGAGCCTTAAAAGATTGACATGTTGGTAGAATTGCTAGTTTGATAGTATGGTTTAATTGAGTTTCTAATTGCATATTTGAGTTATGGGATATGAGAATGTTTGATTGAATGATATAATGTGTTGACATATTAAGCTTATGTATGATTTAAACGTATGAGGTATTTGTTATATTGTGTACTGAAAAGAGTGCTATTTATGTATAATGAAAATCCGTAAAGTATGTAAAATTGAACAATATTGATTGGTACCAACACAATGGTAATTTGAATTATTGGAACACTGTTTCCATTTACTGAAAGTATGTGATTATCGAGGACATGTTGAGCATGTCAAATGAATGTGAAAAGTATTAAGATATGATTGTGTATGAGATTGTGTGACATATTGCATATGCATTGGATTGAGATTTTGTGGTTAATGGAGGAGTTCTGTGGAGTACCGACGGCATATTAAGTTCGCATTATTCATAGTCAGTGCACTACATGTAATAACCTATTTTCAATTAAATCAATAAAAATGGTTTCAGGACCACAAATATGACGTCAAAATAATTATTTTATTATTATTTTATTGTCTACAGCATGATAGTAGTACCGTATAAAAATTTTCTTAAGAAATTTTACCGTTTACATGCTTAATTTGATAAAAGGACTAAATCGCGTAAAGCTCAAAAGTTGAGTTCTAGTAGCTAAAGGTATTAAATAGCTATGAATCTTTGAATTTTGAGTCCTTATATGGTAATTAGACCATTAATGCTCATAGTGGAATGTGATGGCTTGGCATTTGTGAAAATTCTAATGTTTTTAAAGGTTATTTAAGTAAAAAGTTAAATAATGATAAAACTAATGAAATAAAATAAGGCTGTCATCTTTTATTCATCATCATCAAATGAATTTGAGGGTTTGGGAAGACATTTTTGAGCTTTTACATTCAGCAACATATATTTGCTTGATTTGGTAAGTATTTTTGTCCAGTTTTTATTGATTTCTATGTTTTCAGGATCGTTGTAGCTTAATCTAGCTAGCCCAGGGACTAATTTGAGAAAATTTTAAGCTATTAGGGTTTTTCTATAAATGATTATGTATGAGTTTTGATGATTTCTAAAAGAAAATAATTAGTTGTTGTTAAAAAAACAACTTTTGTTAAGTGATTTTTGATGAAATTATGAAATAGGGATTAAATTGAAAAATAGAAAAATATATATGATGAAATTGAGAAATAAATGAAATATAGGGCTTGCTAGGGACATATTTGATATTCGGCTATGATGGGTTGTGGTTGAATTGCATGAATTTCCATTTTTATGAGTTAGGGACTAAATTGGAAAGAAATTAAAAGTATAGGGGCAAAATTTTAATTCTGCTAAAATGTGTTCAATTGAATAGAATGCTTATTGAATTGAGCTGAATTTATTCATTTAGATCAAGATAAACCACATATGACCGTAAATCGAGGCAAAGAAAAAGATTGAGATTAGTTGACTTCATTTTCTACGTTTAACGTTGCAAGTTTAAATAATTTTTTTATTATGATTTAAATGCTATTATTACATAATATTAAATTTTGCATGATGGAAAAGTCCAACGGCATTCATTGACGGGTGAAATGGGATAGCTTTGGCTATCAACTATGAAAAAGGATAGCTTCAGCTATCAATTATGAATAGGGATGGCTTCAGCTATCAAATTATGAAAAGGGATGGTGACAAAAATCAAACAATGAAAAGGGATGGTGACGACCATCAAATTATGAAAATGAATAGCTTCGACTATCGAATTATGAAAAGGGATACCCTCGGCTATCGAATAAAGAAAAGGCATGTGTCAACCATCATATTATTACCTCGTGTGAGCTTCGGTAAGAACTTTCAATGTATTTTACATTATTATGATGGAAGGTAGGAAATGTGTACCTTTGTGGTAATGAAAAGCATTAATGTATATATATAAATTTATGAATTAGTTATTATCATGTTGGATTGCTTTACACATGCTTTGTGATTTTATAATGTATTGACAACCTTAAACCATATTCGTTATGAGCTTACCAAGTATGGCATGCTTACTTTGTGTTTACTTTTCTATTTTTGTAGTTTATCGTAAGCTCGTTTAGGTTGGAAAGTTGACGGAGATCTATCACACTATCTGTCGGCTATATTGGTACTTTTGGATGTTTTTAAGTTTGGTTATAATGGCATGTATAGGTATTTTTGTTGTTAAAATAACCATTTTATTTGGCTTGTGTTTTGGCATTTTGTTCGTGTAATGGATTAGTTTGGTATGAATATAAATGGCCTTGAATTGGTTGATGTTTTGGCTGGTCAAGTTTAAATGTTTAAAGATGAAATCGTAACCTAAAATAAATGTTAAAAATTGTCTTGTGATTTTTTGGAAATGTGGTGAATTGGTACTTGTTATGTAGGACTTATATGGTTATTTGGTATTAGTTGTGGAATGGCATATTTGGTACCTAATGGTATGTGATGGCTAGGTAAATCAAATGTTTTGAATTGATGCAAACTTAGTTAGAAGTTAGATGGTTATTTTGGGCAATTTGAGTGTATGGTTATACATGTTTGAATGTTGTCATTTAAGTGCCTTTGGGTATATTGGTTGTATGCTTATATATCATGTTTGGTTAGCTAGAATATGCATGATTTTGGTGCCTTGTTATGGCTTGTATATATGCGCAATATTGGTTGTAGGTACATGATCAAATGAGTGAGAAACATGGCTTGTAAAATTGCCTATTTTCGTCCATACGGGCAAAGCCATAGGCGTGTGTCTCAGCCGTGTGTGACACACGGCTAGGCGACACAGTCGTGTGACTCCTATAGTTTTCAAAGGGTTGCAAGTGAGGCTGTTACACGGCCTAGTACACGACCTAGCACACGAGCATGTGAGGATATTTTGAAGGGTCCACGGCTTGGCACACGGGCATGTGGCTTAGCCGTGTGACTCAAGTCAGTGAGTTACACGGGCACGGACACGACTGTGTGTCTCTACTTCGAATAATCACACGGCTAGAGACACGAGCGTGTCCCTTGCTGTGTGAGTGACACGGCCGTGTGACCTCTGTAGTTTGAAAATTTTTATCCTTTTTTGAAAAATTCTATATGTTTTCGATTTAGTCCCTACTTGTTGCTAATGTACTTTTAAGGCCTCGAGGACTCTTTTTAGCGACGATTTGTATGTTATTGATTGGAATTGCTATGATTATTGACATGAATTAAAATGTTTAGAATTTTTATTCGTTTTAAATTGAAAACTTTGGTAATACTCTGTAACGCTATTCTGGCGACAGATACGGGTTAGGGGTGGTATATTTATTTATATCAGAGCTACGGTTTAGTCGATTTTTAGAATGAACGTACTATGTATGAGTCTAGCTGTACATGCCATCATATAATCTGTGATAGTGTGATATCTCCTGGTCCTTTTATAACATGTTTTCTTATAGTAATGACATCCAACCGAGCGAACTCCGATGAAGTCGAAAGTAACGTGGAAGCCTCCGTTCACAGAGCATTTTCTAGTGGTTCAAGGCCTATATCTGAGGGCTGGGGAGGAGAAGCTAAGGAAGCTTTCTTCCAAATAATGAGTGAGTGGTTTACCGAGTTCGTATGATTGAACCCGGCGGCTCAACGACCTCCACCCCTACCTATTCTCCAACTGGTTCCCTTTGTTCCTCAAGGCGTGGAAATAGTGCGAGTTAATAAGCCGCTAGTCGAAAAAATTTGCAAATATAGGGTGGAAGAATTTCGAGCTACAGTTGATGATGATCCTGAGAGAGTTGAGTTTTGGTTAAAGAATACTATCCGGTTTTCGACAAGTTATCTTGTACACCAGCTGACTGTGTAAAGTGTGCAGTATCTCTACTAAAAGATTCAGCATATTGGAATGACGAAAATGTGCAAGTGTACACAATCGCAACAAGTAATAAAGTGACAAGTAAATGTCGAGTTATCGTACCCACAAGAACTGTGATAAGAATTATTTATGAATGCTATTTAAAACACTTTGGTAAAGAAAAATATTTTGTTTGAAGAGGGTGATTAAAAACTAAGATTTTAAACTAAGTGAACTAAATAAATAAATCTCAAATGCACAATTTCAAAATATGATTTTAATCAAGATGACATAATTGTGTTAGGTTAATTACATTTCTTAAATTAAGATTATTAAAACCATGTTTATATTGTTACAAATAAGTTCACGGCAACTCTTTAATTTGCTAACTTATGAACATACTCACCTACCAAAATCCATTTATCTATTCACTATATCCCTATGTCAATTCAACCGATTAAACAAATCTTAATAGGCAAATATGTTATTGCACATACATACTTATTAAATTGAAATAATCTCTTGTACATATCCCTATGTCAATTCAAGCAATTAACTCGATTTAATAAGCACATAAAAGACTATGTGAGGTAACAAAGTATTCTTACCTTGAAACAGTTTAATCACAATAATCTTGCAAGTTATGCAAGACAAATGTATCTCAAGATACCGTTGCTAATCTAACCCTCAACTGCCTTAGATGATTAAACATGCACTTATTAAGTACTGTGTTCATTAATTACAATTTCAATCCTTTTAAATAATTAATTCATTAGTTACCTAACAATTGTAATGCACGAATAACTTAGTCATGATTTTACTTAATCAAGCATTTTATCGAGGCCTATAACAACATAAACACAATTTCAATAATTTTAACAAATGAAATGCAATCAACCTAACATGAATTAAATTCAAGCTAAATTGATTAAATTAATCATTCCAACAACATAAATATTCATAGATATGTTCAGCATAACAACAACAGAAATTAAAGAGATAGGGAACAAAAATCAAATCCGGTGTTTTTCTATGGATTGATTAGTTGCTCCGTTCTTCATTCTCTATTGTCCTCATCGACCAAGGATGCTATGAACACTTAATTTCTAGTCCAAATAGCTGATGAATGCCCTTTTCCCAAGAGGAGAAATCGGCAAGAGAGTAAGGGAATTTTGGAATGGAAAAGAAGAGAAAAAGCGGAGAGAAGAGAGGAAATATGTGAATGCTTGAAGTGTGTTTGTAAAATGACCAGCCTAAAGGGGTTTTTATAGCTGAGGAGGGCTGCTAAAAATAGCTAAAATTATTAGCCAAGGAGCCCTCCCTTGGCCAGCCACACATGTGGCAAGGTTGATAGTTTAAACTTAGCTAATTTAGGCTTGGAGCAAATCTATAAAGCCACCAATTGTGGAGGGGTTTGAATGCAACTTGAACAAGTCTTCAAGGGCCTCTTTGAAAGCTTAAATAATCAGCTAATAAGCTGATTTGGGTCAGCTCTTGGGACGGTTTTTGGGCTGTCCATTTCTTGGTCGGTTCGATTCACTCGGTTCAGTTCAACTGGACCACTTTTTCATAATTAATAAATAATAATTTATTAACCCAAATTAAATTGTATATAAATTAAAATTAATTATATTATAAATTAATACATATAATTTTGAATCATCTTAGACTAAAATTTATTTCACCTCGATACTTCAAATTGCTTCTCGATTTTGCACTTCTAGCAGTGTCTATCGAGCCATTTTTCGCCCTTTGTGCAAATCCGTCGAAAATAACAAAAATTCATCAAAATTAATTATAAAATTAATTGAAATTCAACATGTTCATATTTTAAGTGCACTTTAATTATTTTGTAAAATTAATTATTTTTCGATAAGAATTTTATCGAAATTGTATGATTTTAAGTTAGAATGGGTATGTAAAAATGGGTAAATTTCTATGTTTCCACATATCAGTGGTGGAACATGTTGATTTTAATAGTGGTAAAAGAGCGAATCACATGGGAATTCTTTCTAACCGAGTTTCGAAAGAAATATATTAGTCAAAGATTTATGGACCAGAAACATAAATAATTTCTTGAACTCAAATAGGGTCGTATGACAGTGTTAGAGTATGAAAGGGAGTTTGTCCGATTTAGTAAATATGTCTGGGTTCTGACCGAGACTGCAATGTGTAAATAGTTTGAAGATAGATTAAATAAGGACATTAAACTTTTAGTTAGGATTCTCGAGCTAAAAGAATTTGTTGTTTTAGTTGACATAACACATAAAGCCGAGAAGCTTAGCAAAGAAAACAGAAAAGCTTATTTTGAAGCTAGAGATTCAAGAAAAAGGTTGACTAGAAAGTCGTATCAGTCACAGTTGAAGAGATCAAAAGAATACCATAATCATTCAATTGCTTCAGTGGGTTACCCTGATAGAGACCGAGGCAAATGCTATGCAGGTTCCAAGAAGCAAGCTAAGTCTGTGGTTATTGTAGGTAGCGTTAAAGATAATAAATCTCATTGTCAACGGTGTGAACATTGACATTTTGGTGAGTGCAGAGCGAAAGACGGGGCGTGTTTCAAATGTGGTTCATTTAAGCATTTTATTCGTGATTGCCTAGAAATATCTGAGAAAGAAAAGGTTCAGAATGTTCGACCCAGTAACACTGCCACGAGGGGTAGACCACCTCGTAACCTTGGAAATGTGAGTAGTAGCTGTGATGGAACAAAAGACTCTGCTATAAGATTTGAAGCACAACCACGAGCTAGGGCTTACGCTATTCCCGCACGAGAGGAAGCTTTTGCGCCAGATGTTATTACAGGTACTATCTTCGACACTGATGTTATTGCTTTGATTGATCCGGGATCAACCCATTCGTATGTATGGATAAATTTAGTATCTAGTAAGAAATTACCTGTCGAGTCCACTAAATTCGTGGTTAAAGTGTTAAACTGTCTGTTAATGATTCGGGGTTATAGTTTTTTGGCTAATTTGATACTATTACTGTTTGATTAATTTGATGTGATTTTGGGCATGGATTGGTTGACTTATCACGATGCTGTTGTGAACATCAGACAAAAGCTTATTGTATTGAAATGTTAGAATGGTGAGACACTCTGAATTGAATCAGATAGTTTGAGTGGATTACCTATTGTTATTTCAGCTACGTTAGCACAAAAACGTGTAAGAAAAGGTTACAATGCTTACATTGCTTATGTACTGGATTCTAAAGTATTTGAGTTGAAGCTTGAATCAGTGCCAGTGGTTTGTGAGTATTCTAATATGTTTCCAAAGGACTTACCTGGATTACCGCCAATTAGAGAGGTTGAGTTTGCTATTGATTTAGTACTGGAGACATCATCGATATCGATAGCACCTTATAGAATGGCTCCAACTGAGTTGAAAAAGTTGAAAATGTAGTTATAAGAATTGACAGTAGGGGTTTGCCCGACCAAGTTTCTCACCTTGGGGTGCAACGGTTCTGTTCGTTAAGAAAAAGGATGGATTGATGAGATTATGTATTGATTACCGTCAGCTCAACAAGGTTACAATCGAGAACAAGTATCCACTAGCTCGAATTGACAATCTGTTTGACCAGTTGAAAGGTGCAACAATATTCTCGAAGATTGATATTTGTTCTGGTTAATATCAGCTATGAGTTAAATATTCGAATGTGCCGAAAATTGAATTCAAAACCAGGTTAGGACAATACGAATTTCTTGTGATGATGTTTGGTTTAACTAATGCACCTGCAGTATTTATGGATTTAATGAACAGAATTTCAAACCATATTTAGACAGATTCATTTTGGTATTCATTGGCGATATTCTGATTTATTCACGAGACGAGTCTGAGCATGCTAAGCACTTGAAAATTGTGTTGCAAACCCTATGTAATAAACAACTGTTTGCCAAATTTAGCAAATGTGATTTTTGGCTCCGAGAAGTTAATTTTCTTGGACATATAGTATCGGCCAAAGGCATCAGATTTGATCCAAGTAAAATTTCAGCAGATGTTGATTAGAAACCACCGAGAAACATATCCGAAGTTAAAAGTTTTCTAGGATTGTTCGATTATTACAGAACAATTGTCAAAGGGTTATCGATAATAGCTACATCGTTGATGCGACTATTATAGAAAGATGTGAAATTTGAATGGTTTGAGAAATGTCAGCAAAGTTTCAATCAGTTGAAAGCACTGTTGACCAAGGCACCAGTTCTAGTTCAGCCTGAATTGGGTAAAGAATTTGTGATTTTCAGCGATGCATCATTAAATGGTTTAGGCTGTGTTTTGATGCAAGACGAAAAAGTAATAGCTTACGCTTCCAGACAGTTAAAGCTGTATGAAAAGAATTATCCAACACATGATTTACAGTTGGTAGCTATTGTGTTTGCGTTAAAAATTTGGCGACACCATTTTTTCAGTGAAAATGTCATATATTTATCGATCACAAGAGTTTGAAGTATCTAATGCCGCAAAAATATTTGAATTTGAGACAAGGCAGATGACTCGAACTGTTAAAAGATTCTGAGTTGATCATTGATTATATCCGGGAAAAGTGAACGTAGTTGTTGATGATTTGAGTAAAAATTCTTTATTTGATTTGCAAGTGATTAATATGCTACTGACATTATCTGATGATGGTTCAATCATAGCCAAGTTGAAAGCTAGACCAGTGTTCTTACAGCAGATTAGCGAAGCTCAGAAGTGTGATGTCGAGTTGCTAGCTAAATGGGCATAGAGTGAGTCGATTTTCAATTCAGAGTTTCAGATAGGACCTGATGATTGCTTATTATTCAGAGGTAGAATTTTTGTACCGAAGAATTCTGAGCTCATTCGGAAAATGTTGCACGAAGCTCATAGTGGTAGCTTGTCTGTTCATCTGGGAAGTAATAAGATGAACAGTGATTTGAAACAGATGTATTGGTGGCCGTGAATGAAGCGCGAGATTTTAGATTTTGTATCGAGATATTTAGTATGTCAACAAGTTAAAGCTGAATATCAGGTACCTTCTAGATTATTGCAGCTAGTGATGATACTGGAATGGAAATGGGATCGAGTTACAATGGACTTCGTATTGAGTTTACCCCTATCTCCGAGGAAGAAAGATGCAAATTGGGTTGTTATTGATCGTCTGACAAAGTCTACATATTTTATTCGAGTACGTACAGATTACTCCCTTGATAGATTAGCTGAATTATACGTTTCTGAGATTGTCAGACTGCATGGGGTGCTAGTTTCCATCATTTCAGATAGAGATCCGCGGTTTACATCGCGATTCTAGAAAAAGTTATATGAAGCTCTTGGTACGCGATTGCATTTTAGCACTGCATTTCATCCTCAAACCGGTGGTCAGTCCAAACGAGTAATTCAGATACTCGAGGATATGTTTTGTTGTTACGTATTAAAGTTTGAAGGCAACTGGAAGAAATATTTGTCGTTGGTCGAATTCGTGTATAATAACAGTTATCACTCAACCATAAAAATGGCACCGTATGAAGCTTTGTATGGTCGTATATGCCGAAATCATATTTACTTGACTGAGCTCACTGAGAAAAAGATACACGGGGTTGATTTCATTCGTGAGACTAAAGAAAATGTAAAAGTGATTCGAGATAGTTTGGAAGTAGTTTTGGATCGGGAGAAATCATATGCAGATCTTAAACGTAAAAATAGAATTTTAAGTCGGCGATAGAGTGTTTCTAAAAATATCGTCCTAGAAGAAAGTTCTTCGGTTCAGCTGCAAAGGAAAACTAAGTCCGCAATTTATTGGGCCATATGAGATTATTGAAAGAATTAGACATGTTGTGTATCGATTATCTTTGCCCTTATAATTAGAAAAGATGCATAATATCTTTCACGTTTCTATATTATGACGACACCGATCTGATCCTTCAAATGTTATCTCCCTGACGGATGTAGAGATTTAGTTTGATATGTCGTATAGTAAAGAACCCATCCGAATTTTGACTCTATAGGTTAAACAATTGAAAAATAAGAACATAGCTTTAGTAAAGTTTCTTTGGCAACGACACGGGATAGAAGAAGCCATTGATAAGCCATAAAAGTAAAATATTTTTAATCTCATTCTTGATGTGTTTTTCGATGATTTATTATGTAAATTAGTGAATTTGATACACTTAATCCTTTAAATTCATGTTTTTACACTTAGGTGAGCATAGGAGAGTGAAAAGAGCAAACAACAAGTCAAAATCAGACAGGACATTTCCACACGAGCTGGATACATGCCCATGAACCATCCCGTGTCAATTTCGCAACCCACTTCCCAAATATGCAAAAAAAACCTAATTTTTAGGCTTTCTAAGCATTCTAAAGCCTATAAATACATATTAGAAGAAGACCTAAGGGGGCACTCAGAGAAGATCAAAGAAAAGAATCGAAGAACACCATCGGAGCCAAGTCAGAAATGGATCTCCTTCAAGATTGAAGATCTCCTTTTAATATCTTTCAAAGTTTTATTGAATTTCTTTATGTCTTGTGGTTTTTCTCATTTTGAGATGTTTTCATTCGGGATTATGAACTAATGCCCTAGATATCTAGGGGAGATGAAACCTTTAATGAATCCAATTATTTAATTTTTGTTTTATGCGATAAATACTTGATTCTTGTTCTCAATTATGTATGCTTATTTCTTGTTTTAATATATCCGAGATATTAATTCATGTTTAATGTGCTTATTTCAGTGGAGTAAAAGTCTCTGTTTAAGAGTAGATCTAGCATAATTAAGTGGAGTTGTATGCAATCCTAGAAATAAGACAACATAAATCTATCAAATTAGAGTCAAATCTAATAGGGGAATCCATAGATCGGGTTAATGCCACGATAAGGGTTTTAATTAGAAAGAGATTTCAATTAATCAACCTAGAGTTAGTTGTTCTTACTCTCGAAAGAGATATTAACATAAATTCGAGATTTCTACGAATTAAGTAAAAAATGCATAAATCGTTTAATTAAGATTCATAATAATAGGTGAAATCTAGGTGGAATCTTTCCTGGGTATTGTCTATCTCATTGTTTATCTTCAATTATTTTTCTATGTCATTCTCTTTTGTGTTCTTAATTAGATTAGATTAGTAAATTTAGATTAAAAACAATTACTCTAATTTGTCGGCTAAATAATAGAAAAACGGTAATTACTAGTACTTTTAGTTCTCGTGGATACGATATTCCCTACTTACCATAACTATACTATTGCTCGATAGGTGCGCTTACCTTAGTCATATTTATAGTTAGTTTAGTGACCATCATGTTTTTGGCGCAATTGCTGGGGACTAAAATATTAGGAACACTCGATTTTTATTAATTTAGCCATTTTTATTTTTATTATATTTTTATTTTTAGTTTAATTTTTGCATTCTAATTTTTCTTTTCTTTTATTTGCTTATAGCAGGCTCTTTTAGTTTATGACTAGAAGAAACCCGTCGAGACCATTATTATTTGACAATGAGATTAAAAGTACAGCTCATAGAAACCGTAGAGAAACAAGGCAGAGTCGAAAAAGTATAATAGACGAGCAAGAGGACATTATTATTATTACTGAGGAGCTGCAGTTGGTGCAAATCCAAATCATGTTCCTCGTATTATATGCGATTATGTCAAGCCCACTCTAACTGGGGCTGAATTGAGTATTGTGAGACCCACTATTGCTACAAATAATTTCGAATTGAAGTTGAACACTATTCAGATGGTACAATAATTTGTTCAGTTCGATGGTTTGCAAGATGAAGATCCAAATATTCATTTGGCTAATTTTTTAGAAGTCTGTGATAATTTCAAGATAAATGGCATTTCTGACGATGCCATTCGCCCACGGTTGTTTCCTTTCTCGTTGAGGAACAAAGGTAAACATTGGTTGAATTCTTTATCACGAGGTTCTATCACTACATGGGATCAAATGACCTAGAAATTCCTACTGAAGTATTTCCCACCTACTAAGATAGCCCAGTTAAGGAATGATATCTCTTCCTTCATTCAGATCGACTTAGAGACGTTATATGATGTATGGCAGAGGTATAAGGATTTATTAAGATAGTGCCCTCACCATGGGTTACCTCTGTGGCTACAGGTCAAGCCTTCTATATTGGTTTGAATCCTCCAACTAGGCAATTGATCGATGCAGTAGCCAGTGGAACTCTGAATAATAAAACACCTGAAGTGGCTTATGAATTTATAGTGGAGACGACATTGAATAATTATCAGTGGCAGGTCATGAGGATGAATTCAAATAGAGTAGCCGAAGGTTTCAATCTAGATGCGGTCACCATGTTATCGAATCATGTAGAACAATTAAGTAAGAAAATTGATAATTTTTATGTTTCTACATAGGTACATCCAGTGATGCAATGCGATACACATGGAGGCGGACTAAACAATCCATAATGTTTACCCTACGGTCCTAGCACAGAGAACGAACAAATCAACTATGTGGGTAATAATTCTAGGCCTCAAAATAACCCTTATAGTAACACCAATAATGAAAGTTGGAGGAACCATCCCAATTTCTCTTGGGGTGGTCAAGGAAATCAGAGAGCACAACTCCATCCAGGTTTCCAACAACAACCTTACTAGCAAGAGAAAAAACCAAATCTTGAGGAGATGTTGACAAAGTTGATCTCAATGTTAGAAACCCGCATTCAAAACACCGAAGTAGCACTTAAAAATTAGCAAACGTCAATGCAAGGACTTAAGAATCAAATCGGTCAACTTGCTAAACTGATTTCAAAAAGACCAAAAGGTAGTTTGCCTAGTAATACCGAAACTAAACCAAGGGAACAACTTCATGCAATTACTGTGTGAGATGAAGAAGGGTTAGTTAAATCTAAACCAGAATCGAAGTAAGAAATTATGGTAAGTAAAGGTAAGGTCAAGGTAAGCCAAAATGAACAAAAATTGGTTGGTAAGGAATATAAACCTCGACTGCCATATCCTAATGTGATGAACAAAGACCAAACGAACAAATAATTTGGTAAATTTATTAAACTTCTGAAAAATTACATATTAACTTACCGTTTATTAAAGCTATTTCGTAGATACCCAATTTCGTTAAATTTTCAAATGAGCTTTTAACAAACAAACGGGAGTTAGATGATTCGTCGCATGTGGAGCAAAATGCAGTTTGCTCAGCCATATTGCAAAATAAAATACCCAACAAATTGAAAGATCCAGGGAGTTTTACTATTCCTTATTTAATTGGTAGTTTGAGTATTAATGATGCTTTGGCTGATTTAGGGGCGAGTATTAATGTCATGCCCTATAAAATGTTTAAACAATTAGATCTTAGTAAACCCAAACAAATTAGGATGAGTATTCAATTAGCAGATAGATCAATTAGATTTCCTAGGGTTTTATTGAAGATCTTCTTGTAAAAATTGATAAATTCATATTCCCAATTGATTTTTTTGTTTTAGACATAGATGAGGATAGTGACGTACCTTTAATTTTAGGACGAACCTTTTTAGTAACTGTTAGAACTTTATTGATGTTAATACAGATGAATTAGAACTTCGTGTAGGTGATGAAACGATTACTCTCCAAGCTCGTGATTCTGTTAAAACATCTAGTGATCTAGATGATTTTACAAGTTCTATCAATATGAGTAACCATGTGGCTCAACCTTCTTTGCAGGATACCCCTCGAGAAAAAATGTGATGGAGCCACGTTTCAATCCATACAACAGAAACAGAACGACTCATGATGAATGAATGTTGCAAATCGATGAACTAGGTGAATGGCGAACACATGTTAAAGAGAAACTGAAAATGCACAATGAAGGGTTAAGGAGACACCATGATAAGCATGTAGATAGAACAAACCAATTTAAGGTTGGAAACAAGGTACTTCTAGAAAAAACAGATCCTCGAATGGCCACATCGGAGCTTGATACAAACAGATCAAATCCCTTTACGGTACTGAATGTCTTCCCATACGGTACAGTCGAGTTAACTCATTTTGAATTTGGAATATTTAAGGTAAATAGTACTCGACTTAAACCTTATTTTGGTAATAGAATTGATAACAAGAAAAAGGAGCTTCGGCTCCGCGAACCACCATGATATCACGTGCATAAAGTAATTCGAGCTTAGACTTTAAATAACTGCTTCTTGGGAGACAAACAGAATGTTTAACTTTTTCTAATGCTTTTAATTCCATTTCATGCTAATTTAAAATCTAAAAGAAAAGTGTTTTTTTACCTACACGACATGGAATCACAGGCATGTGGAACACACGGCCTGGACTCACGGGCGTGTGGAACACACAGCCTGGACGTATGAGCGTGTCGTAGGCCGTATGTGAAATGGGGTAATCGATAGTGAGTTACACAGCCTGGCGACATGGCCTTGTGACCCACACGGGCGTGTGGGATCTCACATGGGCATGTGAGAAGCAAAGGAAAACACACATGGCTAGGAGACACGGTCGTGTGAGAGACACGGCCAAGTCACATGGGCATTTGGTATTCACATAGGCGTGAGAGAAGCGAAGGAAAACACACATGGCCTAGACACACGGCCGTGTGAAAACTGTGTTAATTTTTAATTGCACAGAGGCTGAAAATACTCCACACGGTAGTGTCTCACGGGCATGTGGCCCAAACCTTAAATTTCCTTTCTCAATTTGTCTTTTTCTTCTTCCCTAACCAAGCCACCCCTTTTATTTTATTTATTTATTATTATTTGTTATATTTAATTTATTATTCTTATACTTAAATTTGAAAATTATTTTATTTTTTTGCTATTTCTATTATTTTTAGTTTTTTTACTACTATTATTATTACAATTACCTTTATGTTTATTGGTATCATTGAGTTTATTATTATTATGATTATTATTTTCGTTTTATTTTTATTTTATTTTTATTTATCTTTCTTTTAATTTTGTTTTAGTTGCTTTATTTTTATTTTTTATTTTCTTAAACTTATTTTCATTATTATCTTTTGAAATATATTTTTATGGTTGTTCCTAATCGAGTTATAACCCCTTAATCTTCTCTATTATTTTTGTTTATTAGTTTACTCGAAATCTTATGTTACATTTAGATTTGACTACAATTCTGCTTTTCACTATTCTGGGGATTTCATCCAATATTTAGGGTAGTTTCAGTTTTCTCTAAAGGTGCTCATGGGCCGGGCGACCCGGCCCGGCCCAACCCAACGAACCACCCGAAATATGGAAGGGTTCGGGTAAAAATATAGGCCCAAAATATGGGTTTGGGTAAAAAACGAGGCCCGTTTTCGGGCACTACTTTTTTGGCCCGGGCCTGGCCCGTCCCAAATATAATAAATATATATTTTTATTTTTATTTTTTAAATATTTTTAAAATATTTTAGGCCAGGCCGGGCCCGGGCCTAGGACGAGGGCGGAAATTTTTTTTGGGCCCGGCCCTACCCATGAGCACCTCTAGTTTTCTCCCTCTCTTATGATATTTTGTTTATACTATGGTTATATCTGTTTGTACACTGAGGACAGTGTACATATTAAGTGTGGGGAAGTTATTTATAATATTATTAGAAAATCTCTTAATTATGTATTGTGTTTAAGTAATTTTCTCATACTTTTATTAGAATGATTTTTTATCGATTTGTGTTTTTTATTGATGTGTTTTGGATTAAATTCATAGATATTTGTGCATTGGTTGTTTTAAACTTTAAGACATGAGAGAATCAAGCATGATAAGTTTATTTTCAGAATTAAAAATTTTTAGGTTGTTTCCCTAAATTGAAGTACTACCTTGAAGTTTGAGATTTATAAGATTGACATTAAAAACCATGATTTTTTGTGAGATTTTGAGTCTTTAGAGCATACATTTTTCTTGCTCATTTTATTATTGGTTATGAGTGTGTCAATTTGATTTGTTATTCTAGAACTTGCGTCAATTATACATGTCGAGACCACACATTTTGATTTGATATACTGAGATGATAAAGGCACTTAGGTTTTAACCTACGTATCCCATAAAAAGCCTACCTACATAATTAACCCTTAGTGAACGTCGTTGAGCCTAACACACCGTTTCTTGATTCACCCATTAATGTTAACCCATAACTCATTTTTTTTGTTGAAACTTTTTCCCGTTTTATTGACTCCCTTTTTGTCGAGATTTGATTTGGTTAGTTGCCTAATTATACTCTCTTTTTTGATTTGCTGAATTATTTCTTATTGTTCAAAAAATATAAAAAATTGAAAAAAATTAAAAAATTTGAAAAAAAATATAATAAAAATATATTTATTATTTGATTGAGCTGGAACAGTTAAATTCATATTTTGAGAAGAAGCTCGTTTTTATTCTTGAATAGTTTTCGGTTGATGTAATTGTTTTTAGTTCAGCAGTTGTTTATTTTCCTAGTTTGGTAATTTATCAATTTGATCTCGATTTTAACCAACTTTTTTAGGCTTTCTCAACACCCTTAACCTAAGCCCCATTACAACCTCTTAAAGACCTTTCGATTTGTGTATCATATAATTTTATAATGGTGGAGATTTGATTTTCATGCAAGCCTATGGTAATGACTTTTCATGTTTGACTATTGAGTGCTTATTCTTGAACCTTAAACACTTTGAGTGATTTGAGTGAATCGTTAGTGAGGATCTCTATTCTTGTTGATTTTCAATTAAAGGAAATTACTTAGATAAGGGGAAATACCTATGTTTTCATGTTTTAAAAATGTTCGGCTTGGATTGTTTGAATATTTAGTGCTCTTTTAGTTAAAAAATCAATGTATGATTATTAGTGAATTATTTCGAAACATTATTGATGAGAATTATAAGTTGAGAAAAGATTAATTTTAATTGTGAGTTGAGGACTTTGCTTGAGGATAAGCAAACGCTTAAGTGTCGAGATATTTGATAAGTCATAAAAGTAACATATTTTTAATCCAATTCTTGATGCATTTTTGGATGATTTATTATGTAAATTAGTGAATTTGATGCTCCTAATCCTTTAAATTCATATTTCTACACTTAGGTGAGCACAAGTGAAAGGAGCGAACAACAAGCCAGAATTGGACAAAAAGAGTTATTTTATGGATCCACAAGAGCTGGGCATTTCCACACGGGCTAGACACACGCTCATGTAAGCCACACGGGCTGGCCACACGCCCATGTGCCAGCCTGTGTCGATTTCGCAAACCACTTCCCAAATACGGGAAAAAACCTAATTTTTTAGCTTTCTAAGCATTCTAAAGTCTATAAATACATATTAGAAGAAGACCTAAGGGGGCACTCAAAGAAGATCAAAGAAAAGACTTGAAGAACACCATCAGAGCCATCTCAGAAGCGGATTTCTTTCAAGATTGAAGATCTCCTTTTTAACTTCTTTCAAAGTTTTATTGAATTTCTTTATGTCTTGCAGCTTTTCAGTAACGCCCTAGAATTTTTATTTTTGTTCTAGCGAAGGTGTGACACAACTGTTTATCTGCTTCAGTGGTTAAGTGTTTTGGGTGTGTGTGAGGCCCCAAGTTCAAGCCAGGACTTGGGTAAATTTTGGTATTTTTATGAGTAAGCCCTATCTTTGGTTAGTAGGCTTTTAGGTAAAAGTTGGCAAATAATTAACAGAATGGACATGCTAGTCTGGTGGATAAGTGGAGTGTTGGTGTGAAGAAGGTCCTGTGTTCAATTCTCTGTGATGGCGTAGAGATAGTATTTTTGCTCCAATTTCAGCTAAGAGTTGTGTTGGGGCAAAATTCTGAGTAGTTGTGTTTTAGTGGGTTAATAGGGAGTGGTTTTAGGAGATAATGGGGGATAGATTATAAAAAAATAATCTGATTATCTTTTTGTTGTAGAAAAAAAAGTAGAGTTTTGATTTTCTCTCCAATTACACAAACTTTTTCTAACGTTTTCTTCTTCTTTTTTCCCTCCTCTAACGATTCTTTCCCCTAGTTGCTGCCGTAATTTCCATTATTTTTCCCCTTCCGTTTCTTTCTTTATTTTCCAATTGATTTGGTTGTTCATCGTTGGTTGCGTGTGTTCGGTAAGTAACGATTCTGTCTATTGTTAATCATTCTTGGTTAATCTTTGAAAGGGGGATTCTTTTTTGGTGTTTAGGAGTTAATTAAGGGGCTGGTGGTTTTGAATTAACGCTGTGATTGTGTAAAGTCGTGTTACTCAAGCGAGGTAAGGGTTTTTTTAGGTTTTTAGTCAAGTTCCTTCCAAAATTGGTTGATTAAAAATGAATTACGTGATTAATCTGGAGATTTGTTGGTCTATTTTTAGGTTCTGGAGGCTTAGAAGTGCTTACGCATCAGAAACGATACCAGGTGTGCGCCTGAAACATAGAAAATGGGATTTGATGAAAAGCCGAAATTGGTTGCTGTCAAGAAATAAGAGAAAATGATGTGAAAAATTGTAGAGAGAGGAAATAAGGGTGTTATAAACTTGGAAATCAACATTTTGCACTAAAATAGTTTTGGACAGCAGCAGTAGTCTAAATTTGAAAAATCATCAAAAATAGTTGAAATTGAGTTAGAGGTTGAATGAAATAAAAAATTAAATTTTATTGAGTCTAGTTTTTCATGGAAGAAACAGTGTAAGCAATGAAATTTTAAGTTATGAGATATAATGAATTTTGTGAGACAATGTTAGAATAAGTTCGGGTTCCCCTGTTCTGACTTTGGAAAAATCATCAAAAATTGTAAAAAAATAATTAGGGGCTTAAATTTATGTGTTAAAATCTTAACGAGTCTATTTTCAAGAGAAACAAATAGAAACATTATCCAAATTTCGTACTAAGAGATAAATAATTTTTAGTAAGGAAAATTTGAAGCTATCAAACAGCAGAATTGGGATAGATTTGAAGAATTTACTGTACTTATTTGATAAACTATTATATCTGAAAATTTTATGGTAGAAAGGTATTTCAGTCTAGTTTTGAAAACATCAAGCAAATCTTAATTTGGAATTCTGTAGCTGAAGATATAAATAATTTAGGGGGAATGACTCAAGTAGACAACTTTGAATGAACTTATAAGTAAATAGTGAAAACATATATGAATATTTAGCTACCATGGGTTACATTAAAAATGGATCACACGGACAAGGCCAAGTTAGGCCGAGTGGGCTACACGGGCACACACGAGCGTGTAGGCCCACTTTTACCGGAATGTTTCTAAGGTTGCACGGGTCGCCCAAGTCAACTTTGAACCTATTGTAAGGTCAGTAAGTGCTACTTAAACCCCTAAATGTGTGAAATTGACTGATTGATATCTGTACTAAGCATGTTAATATCTGAACTAAATATCTGTACTGAAATTGCATAATAGCATATCATCCATTATATGTTGCATTGCATTGTGTTGCGGGTTGTTATTTGGAGGAAGTGTGCTGAAAGGCTTTAAGCCTAATTTACTGGCAGCTCAGCTGCAAACTACTATTTTGTGCCTCATTCGGTACTACTTAGAGTGTAGGGATGGGGGGTTGATTATATCCCCACATGGAGTGTAGGGTTGGACGGAGATGGTGTGTAGAGGCTGGATGGGTAGAATTTTGCTACTGCATAACTGTTACTGCTACTGATAGTGATGGGCTATGGCCCTACTACATTTTTGACACTGTACTAAGATGGGCTAAGGCCAAAACTGTCACTGATACTGAAAAGGGCTTAGGCCCAAGACTGTTCAACTGTGCACTGTGAATGCTGATTATTTGTTTGTTTCTACGGGATTACACACTGAGTTGACGTAAACTCACCCTTTTTGTTTAATGTGCATAGGTAATCCCCAGACTTAGACGGATCGGTGCGACGGAGGACTCAACCGTGACCATAGAAATTTTTGGACTTCATGGTTTTCAACTTACGTTTTATGATTTAAATATTATTGATTATTTGGGTTGTAATTTAAGGACCCTCTGGGACTTTGGTTTTAAATTTTTGGGTTTTATTTATTTATTTTACTTTATGGATTTATACCTACTGGTCGTAGGAAATTCGATTTTCAAGAGGTTAAAGTAGTTTTTAAAAGCATGAGCACTTAGATTGTTTTATTAAAGCTTCCGTAAATAGGGATATTTCAAAACAAATGTTTTAAATGAATAAAGACGACTTTCTAAGTTTTAACAAATGTTTACTAAAGATAATAACATGTAATGTTTTCAACGTAACAACGAGGTTTCAAAAACACTATCGTGTGACATTGCCAGATATGACCATAATGTCTAGGCTGTGTTTGAGGTGTTACATTTTTTGACTTTAAGATGTTTTCATTCAGGATTATGAACTAATCCCCTAGATACCTAGGGGAGATGAAACCTTTGATGAATCCTATTATTTAATTTCTATTTTACGCAATAAAAACTTGATTCTTGTTCTCAATTATGTATGCTTATTTCTTGTTTTAATATTTTCAGGATATTAATTCATGTTTAATGTGCTTATTTTAGTGGAGCAAAAGTCCCTGTTTAAGAATAGATCTAGCATAATTGAGTGGAGTTGCATGCAATCCTAGAAATAGGACGACATAAATCTACCGGATTAGAGTCAAATCTAATAGGCGAATCCATAGATCGAGTTAATACGACTATAGGGGATTTAATTAGAAAGAGATTTCAATTAATCAACCTAGAGTTAGTTGTTTTTACTCTCGAAAGAGGTACTGACATACATTAGGGATTTCTGCAAATCAAGTAACAAGTGAATAAATCATTTAATTCATATTCGTAATAATAGGTGAAATCTAGGTTGATTATTTCCTGGGTATTGTCTATCTCATTGGTTATCTTTGATTATTTTCCTATTTCATTCTCTATAGCATTCGTAGTTAGATTAGATTAGTACATTTAGATTAAAAACAATTACTCAAATTTGTCGGCTAAACAATAGGAAAATGAAAATTACTAGTACTTTTAGTGATCATGGATACGATATTCCCTACTCACCATAACTATACTATTGTTCAATAGGTGCACTTGCCTTAGTTGTATTTATAGTTAGTTTAGTGACCATCAGCCACCTGGGAACCTGAGGAAGCTAAGAGAAAGCAATATTCAAACCTTTTTGCTGGTAAGATTTTCGAGGGCGAAAATTCCCTTAGGGGGAGAGTTGTAATAGCCTGTTTTCAGTGAAATCAGAACAGTGCTTTTAGGATCATAAATCTGAAGTTGAAATAATTATTTTATTATTATTTTATTTTCGACAGCATGATAGTAGTACCGTATAAAATTTTGAGTCCTTATATGGTAATTATACCATTAATGCTAATAGTGGAATGTGATGGCTTGGCATTTGTGAAAATTCTAATGTTTTTAAAGGCTATGTAAGTAAATAGTTAAATAATGGTAAAAATAATGAAATAAAATAAGGCTATCATATTTTATTCATCATCATCATCAACCATATTTTAGGGTTTGGAAAGCCATCTTTAAGGTTTTACATTCTACAATATATCTTTCTTTGGATTTGATATGTATTTTTGTCCGCTTTTATAAATTTCAATGTTTTTAGGATCATTGTAGCTTAATCTAACTTTCCTAGGGACTAATTTGAGAAACTGTTAAACTATTAGGGTTTTTCCATTAAATATTATGTATGTTTTTTATGATTTATTAAATAAAATGATTAGTTGTTGTTAAATAAACAACTTTTGTTAAGTGATTTTTGAAGAAATTATCAAATAAGGACTAAATTGAAAAATAAAAAATATACATGGTGAAATTGTGAAATAACTAAAATATAAGGATTGCTAGGGACCTATTTGGTATTCGGCTATGATGGGTTGTGGTTGAATTTCATGAATTTTCATTTTTATGAGTTAGGGACTAAATTGAAAAGAAATTAAAAAGATAGGGGCAAAATTGTAATTTTTCTAAAATTTGAAATTGGGTTAAGTTGAATAAAATGATTATTGAATTGAGCTGAATTTATTCATTTAGATCAAGATAAACCACGTACGCCCTAAGATTAAGGCAAAGAAAAAGCTTTAGATTAGTTGACTTCATTTTCTACGTTTATCATCGAGGTGAGTTCGTACGTTTAAATAATGTTTTTGATTATAATTTAAATGCTATTATTACATAATATTAAATTGTGCTTGATGGAAAAGTCCAACGGTATTCATTGACGGGTCAAATGGGATAGCTTCGGCTATCAACTACGAAAAGGGATAGCTTCGGCTATCGATTATGAAAAGGGATGGTGACAACCATCAATTATGGAAAGGGATGGTGAAGACCATTGAACTATGAAAAGGAATGGTGAAGACCATCAATTATGGAAAGGGATGGTGGTGACAATTGAACTATGAAAATGGATAACTTCAGCTATCAAATTATGAAAAGGGATGGTGACGACCATCAAACAATGAAAATGGATACCTTCGGCTAACAAATTATGAAAAGGGATAGCCTCGGCTATCGAATAAAGAAAAGGGATGGTTCAACATCGTATTATTACCTCGTGTGAGCTTCGGTGAGAGCTTTCAATGTAATTTACAGTATTATAATGGAAGGTAGGAAATGTGTACCTTTTTGGTAATGAAAAGCATTAATGTATATATATAAATTTATGAATTATTTATTATCATGTTGGATTGATTTATACATTCTTTTTGATTTTACAATGTATTGACAAGCTTAAACCATATTCTTTATGATCTTACCAAGTATGACATGCTTACTCTGTGTTTACTTTTCTGTGTTTTGTAGTTTATCAGAAGCTCGTTCGGGTTGGAAAGTCATCGTAGATCTATCACACTATCTATCAGCTATATTGGTACTTTTGGATTTTTTAAGTTTGGTTATAATGGCATGTATAGGTATTTTGGTTGTTAAAATAACCATTTGATTTGGCTTGTTTTTTGGCATTTTGTTCGTGTAATGGCATAGTTTGGTATGTATATAAATGACCTTGAATTGGTTGATGTTTTGGCTTATTAAGTCTGAATGTTTAAAGATGACATCGTAACCTAAAATAAATGTTAAAAATTATCTTGTGATTTTTTGGAAATGTGGTGACTTGGTACTTGGTATGTAGGACTTATATGGTTATTTGGTATTAGTTATGGAATGGCATATTTGGTACCTAATGGAATGTGATGGCTAGGTAAATCAAATGTTTTGAATTGATGTAAACTTAGTTAGAAGTTAGATGGTTATGTGGCAAATTTGAGTGTATGGTTATACATGTTTGAATGCTGTCATTTAAGGTGCCTTTGGGCATATTGGTTATGTGCTTATATACCGTGTTTGATTAGCTAGAATATGCATGACTTTGGTGCCTTGTTATGTCTTGTATATATGTGCAATATTGGCTGTAGGTACATACTCAAATGGGTGAGAAACATGGCTTGTAAAATAGTCTATTTTCGTCCACACAGGCAGTGACACGGGCGTGTGTCTCAACCGTGTGTGACACACATCTAGGAGACACAGCTGTGTGTACCCTGTAGTTTTCAAATGTTTGCAAGTTAGGCTATTACATGGCCTAGCAGGACCTGGCACACGGGCGTGTGGCTTGGCCGTGTGACCTGAGTCAGCGAGTTACACGGGTACAGACACGGACTGGGACACGGCCGTGTGTCCCTACTTCAAATGTCCACATGGCCTGAGACACAGGCGTGTCCCCTGGCCGTGTGAACCCTGTAGTTTGAAAATTTTTATCTTTTTCCAAAAAATTCTATATGTTTTCAATTTAGTCCCAACTTGTTTCTAATGTACTTTTAAGGCCTCGACGACTCGTTTTAGGGACGATTTGTGTGTTATTGATTGGAATTTCTATGATTATTGACATGAATTAAAATGTTTTGATTTTTTATTCGTTTTAGAAAACTCCGGTAATGCTCAGTAATCCTATTCTGATGATGGATACGGTTTATGGGTGTTACACTGCACATGGAGTACCGAGAGGAATGGCGATTTATCGCATTTTTACTGGCAGCTTGTCTACATTTTTACTAGCATAATTTTTTGCATATCGTTATCAGTGGTTTTAACCACAACAGGCTTAAGACCATAATGTTTTGGATTCGGATGGCGGGTTCTTGGGAATGAATGTTATGGGTATGAACCTTTTTGCATTGCATCATGCTCACAACATATTCAAATATTATTGATTTATGATATGTGTTGTATTGTTTTGTATTGAATGGTGTCGAAATTAATTATTGTTACTCGAATGAATGATATCCCATGCTCATACACTGTTTGACATCGATATTGACAATGGCTATGTAATGATACAAAATCCCTATGATGGTTTTGTTTTCTTCTATTAATGCTAATATGTTCCACTGTATTTGATGTTTTAAAGAATTGTTCGACTAACACTGAGCTTTTCATAAGCTCACCCCCGATAGTGCTTAACTTTTCAGGTAAACCTCCAAATTAGGACCGGACTCGGCATTCGAAGAATATCCGTGGACCTCAGACTATTTTGAATAAGTATTATTAAGTCTTTATTAGTTTTGGTTTGTAATTTTTAATGACTTCTGGTTTGTGGCTTGGTAACTTTTCTTATGGGATTTTTGCATACATGGATTACTCAAGCATAATAACTGCATAATACATGATATCTGTCTTAAGTAAAATTTGATATTGTTTCCTAGTTTCCGCTGCATTGCAAAGGAACCGTTTTTGAAAAACAAATCGATAAGGCAACTAAGTTTCCAAAATTACTTGAAAAATGCTTTTTTTCGCTGCATTAGTTTAACATTGAGTTTTTTTTTTTTGAAAGAAGAGCGACAAGTAAACGGTTTTTATAAAACAACACTATCAACAATAAAATGAATCCTAAGTATACAACCTAATAAATGAATGCTTTTAAGCTATCCAAAGTACAACTAGGATTTTCTTTAAAATGAGTTTACTTAAGGTCTTCAAAAGTAATGTAAGTTAGCTTAGTCATTTTGGTGGCTAATGTAGCCTTCAATTTTCTATTTTCGGAAATATTAATTAATTAATTAATTTGTTGAAATAAATTTTACTAATTCACACAATTAAATTATTTTCCAAACCTAGTTCTAATTTCGTTAAAGTAGTCATGTGATTCCTACATAAGCATGTATTTACACGGTTTGGGACTCCTAGAGCTATAATTAGCGATGAAGGATCTCACTTTGTAAATAAGTGGCTTAAGTGGTTGCTTGACAAGTATGATGTGAAGCATAAGACTGCTAGTGCCTATTACCTACAATTGAATGAGTAAGTTGAAAGGGTGAATCGAGAAATCAAAGGCATAGTTGAGAGGGTAGTGCGCCCTAATAGAACAGATTGGTACTGCTTTATCATTTTGCACAAATTTCCTTAGAAAAAATTGTGTTGTGCATGAACATTACTCAGGATGCGCAATGCTTTATGCTTGGGGGTCTGTAAACTCGAAATTATATAGGGTTTTTCTATATACTTTTACCACCTTTTTACTTATTTATTGTGTTTATCTCGAGTAATTATTATTGAAATTAGTGAATTTTACATAATTAGTAATTTTAGACATGAATTTAGAAAGTTTATGAAATTATGCTTAATTAGATGATTTTCATGCATATTTTATATTAATTCGTATTAATTTATTAATGTTTGTATCTTTCATTATGTAGGAAGTCCATTGGAGACATGATTTAAATAAATAAATAAAATATGGTCATGCACAAATTATCCATGTGGACAGCAAGACCATGAAATTTTGGGCATGGGGTTGACTACTTATCCTAGTAAAGAAAGGTGATAAAAGATGGACATGTCTGCTAAGTTATTGAACCGAAAAAACCATCCAACAAGGAGAATTAGAAGCCCAATTTAAGCACTTGAAGATGGCTGCCCAAAATATGTTTTGGGATATTTAATTGAAAGTCCCTGAAGTTGGAAAATAATCACAATTCAGCCCAACAACTTCTTTGTAGAAACCGTCCACTACATAGTTATATTTAGCTTGAAATTCAAATTCAAATTGAGAAGACTTGGTCATCCCTTTTCCTTAAAGCATGGTCAGCCACATGAGAGAGGGAAGGAAGGAAATTTAAATCTATTTTTAATAAACTCAAACTCTTACCTTCACCTATAAATACCTTGCAATTCCTCACTTTTCCATCATCCCTCATCACTTAACATTCCTCTCTCACTCACTCTAGTTTTCTCTCAATTCCTTTTTCCCTTTTTCCCTTGCATAGCCATCAATCCCTTCTCACATATTTAGCCTCAAAATCTTTGTCAAAAGCACTCTCTAGCTAGCTACCTTCTAAACCTTTAGCAAAATAAGCTTTAATCAGAACGGAGGAGTGCTTCAGTTAGAATAGATCCAAAAGGCTGTTGAACTGAGCAGAGTTGAGCACATTAATCAAAATATATCTGAAAGGCTACTGAACTGAGTCTAATCTTTCCTCTTGATTATTTAGTTTAACATGTTTTCTTTGAGTTTCATGCTTTTTACATCAACTATAAAGTTCTAATTCCTATCTGCTGGGATAATTATATTAAGTTAATGAGATTTATTTAATTCATGTTAACATGTTTTCTGCCTCAGTCAAATATGTTTTCAATTAATATTATGAGCAATTTCATAAATACGTGATTGGGTGCACTTAGATTAGCTGAGCGTTCCTAACCAGACAATGGCTAGTAGACGCATAATTGAAAAGTGCAATGCTTAATTTAGGTCATTAAAACTGACTAAGTTAAGGTTCATAATATCTTTAGTTAGCTTTATTATCTTGCATGGTTTTTAGGTTTATGTATTTCAACTGTTGCAATTGTAAATATCCTTGTGAACTTTTGATAACTGTTAAGAAACCCTTAGTCTAATATGATTAGTAGCATGCATATTAAAACTTAATTTGGTTTCCAAGCCCATAAGAGATCGAGTTGCCATGGAAGTAATTTTGAACATGTTAGCATGGTGAAAGTAAATTGAATTAATTAATATAATTATCCTAGCGCATTTAATGTAATTTTGGACATGTTAGCATGATGAAAGTAAATTAAACACTTAGGTAAATTGCATTTAGATTAAAAATTTCATTAAGGGATCACTCTAGCATTTAATTAATCTAATCATCAGTATCCAAATTTATTAAGTTTTTTACATCAAATTGTTAATTTTAATTTTGCAATTAATTGTTTAAGCTTATACAGTCCTTGTGGAGACGATAACTCATTTTTACATACTTATTACTTGAACGATTACGTACACTTGCGTAAACACATTACAATTTGTTATAGGACCCAGGAAGTTTCACTATCCCATGTTCAATTGGGAATTGGGAAGGCAAGACCTACTATGGGTAAGTAGCAATTGGTTGATCGATCCTATGCACATACGGAAGGTAAAATTAAAGATGTACTGGTAAAAGTAGATAAGTTTATTTTTCTGGTAGATTTCATTAGTTTAGATTGTGAAGCTGGCATAGATCTGCCAATTATTCTTAGAAGACCTTTTCTTGCTACAGGTAAGACTTTAATTAATATGCAGAAAGGTGAACTGACCATGAGAATGGATGACTAGCAGGTCATGTTCATTGTATTTAATGAGCTGAAATGTGCTTATAAGAATGAAGAATGCCATGCCATTGACTTGATAGGAGAAGCAGTGGAGGAAGAGTTCACGAGATTTTGCCACAGCAATTCTGATAGTGGTGAAGATTCATTTGAGCGGAGACCCTTGCACACTTTGTTGGAGCAAAATAAACCTTTCAATTTTGATGAACAATGTTTGGTAGCTCAAGTATATCTGCATGGAGCTATTGATGTCAAGGACATAAAAACGGGGGACACAGTTAAAGTTAATGGACAACGCTTGAAGCACTACAAGGGTGCTCATGTAAAGTGAGACAAACAATCTATTAATCTTTGAGATGTTTAACTTCAACATCTTCAAAAATATTTTTATTTTTGTTTTTTTTTCATTTTTGGATTTAAATTTCTCTTAATTATTTCATTTCCATTGTTTAATAAATTGCAGGATGGCAAGGGGTCGATAAAGCAGGGGCTGATGAAACCTGTCCTACCCCCACACACCCTACTACTGAAGAGAAGGCCATAAAAGGACGAGAGAGAGATTAGGAGAAAACTAAATTAGTGAGTATTGAGAATGACCATGACGGAGAAGAAGCAAACCCAACTTCTACACCACTTGTGGATGCTACTGCCCCTGTCCTGCCTCAATCGACTTCGCCAATGACACAACAAGATAATGAGATCAATAAGTTGATTGATGATCTCACAAAATTGGATAATGAGGAAGACGAGATGGGAATCAGCATGTTGAAAAGGAAGCAGCGCCGCAAGCATGCTACATGAAAATTCACTCCTCAAATTTAAAGTAACAACTATTTCACTCTAAGCTTCATCAAAAAAGTTTTATGTTATTTTTTTTTCATTTCATTTTAGCATGAATTTATCATTTTTGTCTTATCATTTTTTGTCCATATATATGTTTGTGCATTCATAATTTATTTTCGTTCATGCATTAAGGACAATGCATCCCTTAGGTTTAGGGTGTGTTGTGCATATTGGTTGCATTCAAATAGATGTTCTTTTTGTTTTTGACATTCATTTTTCGATGACACATAAATGCAAAGAATTTTTAGAGTATAATGAGTATATTTTTGCCTATGATGTTCAATGAGGAATTTAATTCTTCGACATTCCTAGAAAATGGTGACAGTGAATTAGGTGAGTTTAGCTTAATATAGTTGCTTGAAAGTTGACCCCTAAAAGTAGAATGCACTAATTTCAATTACAATTAATCTATAGTAAGTTTCTATTTAATAAACTTAGAGATTCTTGAAGCTAAATTTAGTGCAATGTCAATACTCAATAATGAATAATGTGGCAATGTTTAAGAAAATTCAAGAGAAAAATGTCATCAAATACTCTAATGCTTAGAATTGCCTAGTAAGTCAGCATCACTTTTTCTGCTCCATCGTGTTATTGATTAGAAAAGTAAGTTTAAGTAAGAGTGATTCAATAAAAGAAGTAGTTTAGGGACACTCCATTGTATTGCTAACCTGAGTAGCTAAGGGGTAGTTGTTTGCTTTATCCACCTTTCAAGTTAAAAGCCTTAACTTCATGAGTGAGTATACAAATTGCGACATGATGGAATACCTAGCAATTTAGTGTATACTCCATTGAGATTGTCAAGTAAAGAAAATCATGTGACAAGATTAATTCCCTAGTAAAAATACTTGTAATTGAGTTATGCAAGGCTAGATTGTTAAAAGGAAACTGAGCTTAGATAACATATACACTAAGTATATTATGAGGTGCTTGCTATAGTCAAAATTGCATGAGTAACTAGAAATTTTTAGTTTTAGGGCAACACTATCTCCACTTTTTTTTTTGCTAAACATGCTTATGAAACTTGAGCAAATTTTTGGAAATAGAAGATTGCTGAGAAATGACGTATAAAATATGCTCTACATAGTCTGACATTAGAAAAGGTAATTATATTGTTCTAGCAATTCATTCATCGATGCATGCATTCATGCATATTTTGGTTGAGAATAATCAATAACTCAGGCTTCGGGGTGTGATAACTCTTTAAAAGAGTTATATTTTAGTCCTCTAGACTTTCTTAATTGTTCGTACTTAAGTAAATTTAGTTTCATTTTAGGAAATTATATTAGTATTTTTGTAACATTGCATCATGAAGCTTGGATTGTGCTTTCAATGTCACTATATGTTACTTTTACTTGTAGAAGGAAAGCAATTGCATGTTGTTTATAGTGGGTGCAGAAAGGAGGAAAATAAGTGAAGGAGTGAAGTTTTGTCATGAAAAAAGATTGAATAGATTGCTAGCACAAATGCCATGGCAATTCTAGAAAGATGCTGACTCAGCTATCAATCCATGCCACTCTCAGCCAGTTGTACTTGTACTAAAAATATCCACCTGAAAAAGAGGGAGAAAAAAGTGTATGCTGAGAGGGGGACCTACCCTATAACAAGAAGGAAGAGAAAGAGAGGAAGGAGGTGGTTTGTCCTCTCACAAAATTTTTTGTAGGAGATCCAAAGAAGCAAGGAAAGAGGGTAGTAGCTAAGGAACATAGTAGCAACACAAGGAAAAAGGAGAAGCATTCAACCCTGGGCTTCGCAAGATATTGCAGCACTAGAGTTGGGGGCTGGATTGGTAAAAGCTTTCTGAAATTCTTCCTTCATTATCTTAATTGATTTCTATGAATTTTAACTGTGGAAATAAGTTGTTGAATGATACTTTCATTTTAGATTTTAATTTCCAACTCATGAGCTAATCTTATCGAGTTTGGATTACTGGATGAATCTTTAGTGCCTTTAATGACCAAGGCATTATCCTAATTAGATTTACTACTTTTTTCGATTTGCGCTATTTTAAAATGAATGCATACAGTCTCTAGACATAGATGAACGTATGGTATGTCCATAAACTTGATTTAATTCTGAAAATTTTAGATGAGTTAGACTGTGATCGAATGATACAAGCGAGTATTCGACAGAATACTCGTAGCTCTCTAAACATAAACTGTGCTTTGTACAAAGGAAGGAAGAAACAGTGTTAGGTATCCTTCTTACGGCTTGTAGACATGCAAAGCCTTAGGTAGGGTACCTTGAAGTCTGACTCTCAAAAAAACCAGACTACCTTAGATTTAATCTGAATAGTAGATTGGTTAATATTTTCCCATGGCCTTATTTTGTTATAAGGAAAGAATCTTAGAAATCCGAACTTTCCCATTCAACAGCGTAGATCCTCTCAACTTAGTCTCTGTATCTTTGCCACAGCATTAAGTTAGTTATTTGATTTTAATATTGCATACGTGATTATTCCTCTACGAATAGTTATTCTATTTTGCCATAGCTTGATTCATATAGTTTATAATAATAGCTTCATTGAATTAATCCTATCTAATCCTTGAGGAGACGATCTTACTTACTACTTTAATACTTGATTCGGCGTGTACACTTTCACATTCGCATATATATTCACACTCGACAGTCATGTGTTATGACATCGAGTGTAGTGTGCTCATCTTCAGGGTATCTTCAAGGGTGTGTCGTGACATCCTTAGCCTATGTCGCAACACTGAAGGTAGTTTTAATGGTCTCCTACACACTCATAAAGTATATTAGCTCACCCTTTGGCCTCATTCGATCCTTAAGGTCAATAAAAGACCTAAAGTACAACCTTTATTGATTTTAACTAAACTTACGAAAACGTAATTAAAACTTAACTAAAATGCATACGTTCAAGCTCCTAAAGTGTGAAAACTAGTTTAATACACGACACTGAATTACGACAGATCAGAAGTCCTCTGTGTATGTGGAACGACGAAAATGTGCAAGTATACATAATTGTTAACAAGTAATAAAGTGACAAGCAAATATCGAGTTATTGTACCCACAGTGACTGTGAAAGAAAAATATTTATGAAATCTAAATCAAACAAATATTTTGATTTTGAGGAAGTGATTAACAACTAAAATTTAACTGAGTTAAATAAAATAAAATAAAATAAAAATTTCAATGTACGATTTCAAAAGATGGTTTTAATCAAGATGACATAATAGTGTTAGATCGATTACATCCCTTAACTTAGAACTACTAAACCCTTGTTCATGTTGTTACGAATATTTTCATGGCAGCTTGGTAATTTGCTAACTATTTCTCATACGTACTTACGAAATTAACTAATCTCTTGAACATTTTTCAATGTCAATTCAAACAATTAATCAATCTTCATAAGCACATAAAAGGTTAAGGTACCAATATTTTTCTATATTGAAATATTTTAATCACAATATTCTTGCAAGTTATGCAAGACTGCCCGGCGCGACGGCCCGCCCGAAAAATGGAAGGATTCGGGTAAAAATATAGGTCCGAAATATGGGTTTGGGCAAAAAAAGAGGCCCATTTAGAACACAGGCCGAGCCTCAGGTAAAATTTTTTGGCCCGCGCCCGGCCCAGCCCGAATTATATATTAAATATATATTTTTTTTATTTTTAATCAAATATATATTAAATATATATATTGAATATGGGCCGGGCCAGGCCGGGCTCGAGCTTAGCAATTTTATCTCGGGTCAGGCTTGAACAAATTTTTAGGCTCATATTTCGAGTCGGGCCTAAAATTTTGGTTGGGCCCGGCCTGGCCCGACCCATGATCACCTATATGCAAGACTAATGTACCGTTTAATATCGTCGCTAATTTAACCTTCAGCTACCTTAGAAGATTAAAAATGCACCAATTAAATACTTTGTCAATTAATTACAATTTCAATACGTTTAATAATTAATTCATTTTTTACCTTGAATTTTATAATGCAAGTATAACATAAGCATGGTTCTATTTAATTGAACAACTTACCAAGACCTATAACAACACAAACATGATTTTAATAATTCAAGTGGACAGAATGCAATCAATCTAACCCGAATTAATTTAAGTCATTTTAATTAGACTAAGAATAACAATAAAACAATTATTCATATTCATGATCACAACATAAATAAGAAAATTAATTTAAGTCATTTTAATTAGACCAAGAACAACAATAAAACAATTATTCATATTCATGATCACAACATAAATAAGAAAAATAAAGAGAAAGGAACTAGGAAGAAAATCCAAGTTTTCTCTGAAGCCAGACTAGTGCGCTCCTCTTCTTGGCCTTTACGAAGAATTGAATGATGCTATTCCAAGGTGGAAGAAGGCTATTTTCCAAGAGGAAAATCGGCAAGGGAAATGGGAAAATGATGAAGGGAATGGAAGAGAGAAAAGCAAGTGAAAGAGAGAGATGTGTGGGAAATGAAAGGTGTGTTGAATGAGGAAGGGAAGAGGGGTATTTATTGTAACACCCCTAACCCGTATCCGTCGCCAAAATAGGGTTACAGAGCATTACAAAAAAAATTCAACTTAAAACATTCAATTACAATCATTTATAAAACACATCAAATTTCATTCAAACACATGCATAACGTCCCTTTTTCGAGCCCTCGAGGCCTTAGAAACACTCTAGAAACGATTTGGGACTAAATCAAAAACATTTAGAACTTCATGGAAAAAGATAGAAAAATTCATACTATAGGGGTCACGCTTGTGTGGACAGGCCGTGTGACTTACACGGCTGAGACACATGCTCGTGTCTCAGGCCATGTGGGTATTCGAAGTAGGGACACACGGCCGTGTCCCAGCCCGTGTCTGTGCCCGTGTAACTCTTTGACTTGGGTAACACGACCAAGCCACATGCTGGTGTGCCAGGCCGTGTAACTCTTGAAATCAACTTATAAAGACCTACAGGGGACAAACAACTGTGGCGCGTGACCTTGTGTCACACATAGCTAAGATACACGCCTGTGTCTTAGGCTGTGTGGACGAGAATATGGCCATTTTCAAGCCATTCCATTCACCCTAAAGATGCTCACACATAAAAACCATTTGTACCTATTTCAAACATTCAAAAATGTACCTAAAACATGCATAATGTAGTTAAATCAAAATGATATCTATCCATGCAGCCAATATGTCTTAAAGGCACCTCATACACAACAATCAAATTTCACTGAACATTTGCTAAATTTAGCCATAAATCAATAAACCAATTGAACAAATTATATACTAAATTTACCATAATGTTCACATATAATTTTTGTACTCATAACCACCAATATGACCATTCACACAACTCAATCAATACCTTAGCAACTTAGCCATATGCTAACACAGCCAAAGCTATCAAAACTAGCCATTTAACAACTAAACGCACTATCTCATTTCATACCACACCAACATTTCATAACATACCTTTATATTCATCATTTCAACTATCATCGTTTAAGTACTTAGATACCAAACTAACAACCATTAAAGTACCATACATACATGTCAACATAACAACTATTTCATCACTTAAAATAGCATATTTACAAGCCAAACATACTGGCTAATTTCATCAAACAAAGAAACCTATACATGCCATTATAACCATGATTCAAAATCATGAAAATCTACTGATATAGCCGATGGATAGTGTGATGGATCTCCGACTAGCTTCCAACCCAATTGAGCTTCCAATAATCTATAAAGTGAGAGAAATACAACCACATAAGCAATGAATGCTTAGTAAGCTCGAATAAACTTAAACATAATATTCCATTTTAAATATGAACTTTATAAGTCATAAATAAACCTATACCAATGCTTCAAGATTTATCAAACTCTATAACTATCATCTCATAAATGAAAATGTTCATTAACATCCGCATTACTTTCCATTTATAACATAATAAGGTCTTATAATCAATTATGTAATCATCAACCTTTTCTTAAAACTGTGAATCATTTCATTTACCTACTTACCATTTCATTTACTTAGCATAAGCTTAATTACGTTATCAATTCAGAATCATTATATCTATTCGTAACATTGGAAACACAGAAATTTACAAATTTTTACATACCCTTTTTAACTTAAAATCATACGTTTGACAAATTTCTTATCGAAAAAATAATTAATTTTTACAAAATAATTAAAGTGAACTTAAAATATGAACATGTTGAATTTTAGTTAATTTTATAATTAATTTTGATGAATTTTTGTTATTTTTGACAGATTTGCACAAAGGGCGAAAAATGGCACGGCAGACACTACTAGAAGCGCAAAATCGAGAAGCAATTTGAAGTATCGAGGCGAACTAAATTTCAGCTTAAGACGATCCAAAATTATATGTATTAATTCATAATTTAATTAATTTTAATTTATATCCAATTTAATTTGGGTTAATAAATTATTATTAATTAATTTTGAAAAAGAGGTCCAGTTGAACTGAACCGAGTGAACCGAACCGACCAAGAAATGGACAGCCCAAAAACCGTCCCAAGAGCTGACCAAAATCAGCTTATTATTTAATTACTTAATCTTGCAAAGAGGCCCTTGAAGAGTTGTTCAAGTTGCATTTAAACCCCTCCACAATTGGTGGCTTTATAGATTTGCCCCAAGCCTAAATTAACAAAGTTGAAACTATCAACCTTGCCACGTGCGGTCGGCCAAGGGAGGACTCTTTGGCTGATAATTTTAGCTATTTTTAGCAGCCCTCCTAAGCTATAAAAACCCCCTTAGGCTGGTCATTTTAAAAACACACCTCAAGCATTCACATCTTTCCTCTCTTCTCTCCACTTTCTCTCTTCTTTTCCATTTCAAAATTCCCTTACTCTCTTGCCTAATTCTCTTCTTGGGAAAAGAGCATTCATAAGCTCTTTGGAGCAGCAATTAAGTGTTCATAGCAGCCTTGGTTGATGAGGACAACGGAGAAGGAAGAAGGGAGCAACTAGTCAAGCCACGGAAAAACACCGGATTTGATTCTTGTTCCCTATCTCTTTAATTTCTATTGTTGTTATGCTGAACATATCTATGAATATTTATGTTGTTGGAATGATTACTTTAATCAATTTAGCTTGAATTTAATTTTTGTTAGGTTGATTGCATTTCGTTTGTTAAAATTATTGACATTGTGTTTATATTGTTATAGGCCTCGGTAAGATGCTTGATTAAGTAAAATCATGACTAAGTTATTCTTGCATTACAACTGTTAGGTAACTAATGAATTAATTATTTAAACGAATTGAAATTGTAATTAATGGACACAGTACATAATCAGTACATGTTTAATCATCTAAGGTAGCTGAGGGTTAGATTAGCAACGGTATCCGACGATACATTTTCCTTGCTTAACTTGTAAGATTACTATGATTAAACTGTTTCAAGGTAAGGATACTTTATTACCTCACATAGTCTTTTATGTGCTTATTAAATCGAGTTAATTGTTTGAACTGACATAGAGATATGTACAAGAGATTATTTTGATTTAATAAGTATGTATGTGCAATAACATATTTTCCTATTAAGATTTGTTTAATCGATTGAATTGACATAGGGATATAGTCAAAAGATAAATGTATTTTGGTAGGTGAGTATGTTCATAAAGATAAATGGATTTTGGTAGGTGAGTATGTTCATATGTTAGCTAATTACCGAGTTGCCTTGAACTTATTCGTAACAATATAAACATGAGTTTAATAATTCTAAGTTAAGAAATGTAATTAATCTAAAACAATTATGTCATCTTGATTAAAATCGTATTTTGAAATCGTGCATTTGAGATTTATTTATTTAGTTTACTTAGTTTAAAATCTTAGTTTTTAATCACCCTCTTCAAACAAAGTATTTTTCTTCACCAAAGTGTTTTAAAAAGCATTCATAAGTAATTCTTTTCACAGTCCCTGTGGGTACGAAAACTCAACATTTACTTGTCACTTTATTACTTGTTGCGATTGTGTACACTTGCACATTTCCGTCGTTCCAAACATACGTAAATTCCTTCCTTACAAGCAAGTCCTTAACTCAACAATTCTTTTTATTTCATCATATTTCATCACATCTATGAACTTATCATTTCAATATCTATTCTCACCCGTTTCATTTGAATAACTCACAAGACATAAGCATAAACATCAACCATAACAACAAGCTAGTGCATTTTAACATAACTCTTTCACTTTTAACTAATAATCATTCTATATTTCATCATTCGTCTCAAACTTTCCTATAAACATGTTATTCAGAATCTCTTACTTTCACTAAACAAGATTAAAGCTACATGAATAAATTAATCATACATGTTATATGTTTACAAAGCACTTATAGGCTTAGTATTGAAAATGATTCATTGTACGCTTCTTGTACTATAATAATGCAACCCAAACTCATTTATATATGTATATAAACATATATTTTAACCGAATAATCATCAATATAATGATACTTACATATGATCAAGTACTTCATTAAACATTTAACATTTATTAATATCTTGACTACACATTAGCCGTTAATATTAAAATAATTTTATAAATTCCATTCACAGTTCGCTCGACGAACTAGTAACTTGACTTGGATACTCGGGTAACTACACCACACCAAAGGCATCATAGATGCATAACAGGGGCAAAAATGTGCAAACAGGGGCACCGCAGTGCAAATATAGACATCGAAGTGTATATAGGAGCACCGAAGTGCAAACAAGGGCACTGAAGTGCAAATCCCGTACAAGCGCACATTCTAACCCTATTGGAATGCCAGTCGTATCCTAGTGATTACTACGTTCAACCGGGCATTTCATGTAATCCATTTCCTTTAAACATATTTATCATTCAAGGGCATTCCATCATTTCCGTATACATGATATAACATCAATACATATATTCATACTGTCAATTTTTCATCCCAAAGATTAACATAATCTATTAATCACTTTCATATTTCTCGATACACTTGCTGTAACAATTCATAATCATACTGAAATTGCATATATATCATATCTCATAAATATTTTGTAGCGCCCTAAATTTGGGCCTAGAAGGAATGGGCCTTGAGCTTAGGATCAGCTACGAGACTGGACATAAATGTTTATGTGTGCAAGAAAATGACACAAATTGCTTGTTTGCTTTAGTGGCTAAGTGATTTAGGAAGAGTTGGGAGTGTCGGAGAAGTCCTGGGCTCAAACCTGGGCTTTAGCAAATTTTTTTTTTTATTTTTGCTCTTAAGTGAATCTTGGCCTTAACTTGAAGGCTTTACAAATATTTTTGGTGAAATCATAACACAAAAGAGCTTGTGGTCTAGTGGCAAGGTGGTGTGTGGTGTAGTTGGGAGTTTTGGGAGCTCCTCTAGCTATTCATTTTGAGTTTTGGCATTTTTGTTCTTTTTCACCTTTGTTTCTAAAGCCGTGGAGTTTGTTTTCTACTCTTCTCTCTAGCGCTCTAGTCCACCGATTTTTGTCCTTCATTTCCTTTTATTCAATTGGTATTCCCCTCTTTGGCTGAGTAGCACTTGTCTTTCCTTTTATAAACCCTTTTTGGTTGCTAGGATCGACTCATACCATCTTCTCCTCTTCCTCTCTCAACTCTTATGTCCTTCTTGTTTGGCCAAATCTTGTCAAAGCTTGACCATCTTCCTTCTCTTCTCTTCTTTTCTGATCCTTGGCCATTTCTTGCTGAAGGTTTGCCTAAAACCCCTTGGTCTATTGGTAAGTGTTACGGTTTGTTCTCCCTAGCCAAACCTTATTAGGTTCTCCTCTCAAAGGTTCGACTTATGTATCTCTTAGGCCGATCGTTGGTGTCTCCTCTTTTCCACCATGGGAATATATTCCTTTAACACTTCTTTTTGTACGGATGATGCTAGGGACTCAAGTTCATAACAAGGTGTTAGGCCGACTACTTATCCCCTACAAGGGATATCTCTTTTATTGGTAAGTGTTTTAAGTCCTAGATGTATTCATGTGTAATTGTAGATTCTTATGAATCGGTTTACAGTTTCGTGTGAAGGGAAAGCATTGGAGAGAATACGTGGGTTTGGAACAAGAGGGGTACTGTGATTGGTTGTTTGGTAAGTAGTTATGATTTGATTAAACGTTCCAATGTTATGATTATGGATTAACGATGGCTTTGGACTAATAAAGGGTTGTGTTTTAACCATAGCTCTGAACTTCAGAAGCATCTTGGCCACAACTCCTTAACAGGTGTGTAACTATACACCGTAAAATATTATTGTCGTAAAGCTGAAAGTGTGCGAATCGGAAAAAGCCGAAGAGTGGAAAACACGACAACCGAGGCCACATAAGCGTGCGATCGCTCGTGCAGGAAAATCGAGTCCACGAGACTGGGCATTGGACGGAAGAGGCCTCAATGGGCATTTCCATGGGCTTGGGCTGTGAAGTTATCGAAATACCCTCGAAGGGTAAAATTATCGAAATACCCTCAAAGGCTAAAATTATTAAAATACCCTTGAATGGTAAAATTACCGAAATACCCCCGAAGAGGAAAACAACTATAATACCCCTATAGGGTAAAATGACCATAATACCCTTGTAGGGTAAAACGATCGTCATAACCTTGTAGGGTACAATGACCGTAATACCCTTGTAGGGTAAAATGACCGTAATACCCTTGTAGGGTAAAATAACCATAATACCCTTGTAGGGTAAAATGATTGTAATACCCCTGTAGGGTAAAATGACCGTAATACCCCTGTAAGGTAAAATAACCGTAATACCCCTGTAAGGTAAAACGACCGTAATACCCCTGGTGGGTAAAACGATCATAATACCCCTTTAGGGTAAAACGACCGTAGTACCCCTGTAGTGTATAATAATCGTAATACCCTGTAGGTAAAATGACCGTCATAGCCCAGTAGGGTAAAATGACCATAATACCCTTGTAGGGTAAAACGACCGAAATACCCTTGTAGGGTAAAACGACCGTAATACCCCTGTAGGGTAAAATGACCGTAATACCTCTGTAGGGTAAAATGACCTTAATACCCCTGTAAGGTATACACGACATACTGCATGGGGTTGGGATACTGTTATGGAGGAAGTACTGTAGTGGTGGCTTTGCCACAATCATCGCATCGTGGCTTGGCCACATATACTATTACCGCGCCTTTGTCGCGATATCGTATTCGGCGACTTTGTCGCGATCTGCGATGCTACTGATGGCTTTGTGCCAATCATAGTACCATTACTGATGGCTTTGTGCTAATTATATTACCGTTATAGATGGCTGCGTACTAATCATTTCACCATTACTGATGGTTGTGTGTCGATCATATCACTGCTACTGATGGCTTTGTACCGATCATGTTACCATTACTGATGGCTGTGTGCCGATCATATCACTCACACTGATGGCTTTGTGCCAATCACATTACTATACTTATGTCTTGTAGCCATTCTGTTTATAGCTTATAGCTATCCTGTTTATGGATCTTAGCCATTCTGACTATTGGCAGTTCTGCTGCATTATTACTACTGGCAGCTATACTGCGATATTGGTGTGAGGGTTGGGTGGGTCGACTTTGTCCCCACATAGTGTGTTGGGTTGGTACGGGTGGTGTGTTGGCTGGATTGGGATGGGTTTGCATACTTACACCATACTGATACTATATCAGGCTTAGGCCCACACTGTTTCTGTATTGGGCTAAAGCCCACACTGTACTGTTACTGTTAAAAGGCTTTGGCCTAGACTGATTCTGTTTTGTATGCCGACTATTTGATAAGGGATTACACACTGAGTTTTCGTAAACTCACCCGCTCCTCTTAACTGTTCAAGTAGTCCTCAGCCATAGTTGATTCGGTGCTGCGAGGGACTCGGAGGTGGCCACACAACCGCATCAGCATTCGTTTTTAGCTTTTGACTTATAAGTAACTGAATTTAGGTATTTTTATGTAAAAAGGCCTCTATAAAATTATAAACTTTAAATTGGGGTGTTTAATTTATTTAGTTTGATATAAACTGATAGTTATAGAATAAGATGGGTTTTCAAAAGGTAACCATTTTCAAAGACACCACGTTTTAGCAATAAATGAGATTTAGAAAAATTTATAACGTTTTAAAAGTGATTAGTTTTTAATGATGCACTCTTGGAAATGAACTTGTCTTGGAATCACCGTTTAACAACAAATGATTAATTGATTTTAAAGATTTCAACAACAAGTTTTACGCTAAACACCTCAATGTGACACTGCCAGATTCGACCATAACTCCTAGGCCGGGTTTGGGGTGTTACATAAGGCCGAAATACCAAAGTTTAGATTCATTTAAGAGCAAAACCAAAAATTTTGCAAAAGCCAAGACTTGAACACAGGCTTCTCAAACACCCCCATACACACCCAAATCACTTAACCATTGAAGCAAACAAGCAATTTGTGTCAAATCATGTAAAAATTAAAGACTTAGATTTTTAGGGTATTACAAAAATAATTTACAAATAATCATGCATTGGCAATTCAACTAAAAGAGCACTAAAGTCTCAAACAATTCAAGCTAACATTTTTAAACACGAAAACATAGGTTCTCCCATTATTTAAGTAGTTACCTTTAATTCAAAATTTACAAGAATTAACATCCTGACTAAAGATTCACTCAAGCACTCAAAGTGTTTAAGGTTCAAGAATAAGCACTCAATAGTCAAACAAGAAAGGTTATTATCATAGGGCTTGCATGAAAATCAAATCGCCACCACTATAAAATGAGATGATACACAAATCAAAAGGTCTTTAATAGGTTGTAATGGGGCTTAGATTAAGGGTGTGGAGAAAGGCCGAAAAATATGGTTAAAATCGAGATCGAATTGATAAATTACCAAACTAGAAAAATAACAAATGCTAAATTAAAAACAAGTGCATAAATCAACAACTATTCAAGAATAAGAAAACAAGCTTCTTCTTAAAATATGAATTTAACTATTCAAGCTCAGTCATAGAATTAAATAATAATCAATATTTTTTTCTGATTTTTTTCTTATTCTTCTTATGTTTTTAACAATAAGAAACAATTCAACAAATCAAACAAAAGAGCATAGTTAGGTAACTAACCAAATCAAATCTCGACAAAAATGGAGTAAATAAAACGTGAAAAAAATCTCAACGAACAAAAACTGAGTTATGAGTTAACATTAATGGGTAAATTAAGAAACGATGTGTTAGGCTCAACGGGGTTCACTAAGGGTTAATTAAAAAGGTAGGCTTTTTATGGGATAAGTGAGTTAAAACCTAAGTGCCTTTATCATCTCAGTATATCAAATCAAAAGGTGTGGTCTCGACATGCATAATTGAAGCAAGTTCTAGAATACAAATTAGGTTGACACACTCATAACCAATAATAAAATGAGCAAGAAAAATGTATGCTCTAAAGGCTCAAAATCTCACAAAAAATGATGGTTTTTGATGTCAAACTTGTAAATCTCAAACTTCAAGATAATACTTCAATTTAGGGAAACAACCTAAAAATTTTTAATCACTGAAAAATAACTTATCATGTTTGATTCTCTCATGTCTTAATGTTTAAATCAACCAATACACAATTATATTAAAATTAATCTAAAACACATCAATAAAAAATTCCAAATAGACAAAAATTCATTCTAATGGGAGTATGAGAAAATTACTTAAATACAAGACATAATTCAGGGATTTTCTAATAATTATACAAATAACCTCCCCAGACTTAAGATGTCAATTGTCCTCAATGTACGAATAGGTATAATCACAATATAGGCAAATATCATAAGAGAGGGAGAAAATTAAAACTACCCTGAGTATTGGATGAAATTGCTAAAATGGTGAAAAGCAAAATTGTAGGTAGATCTAAATGTAGTGCATGATTCCAAGCAAACTAATAAGAAAATAAACACAAATAGTGAAGAAGATTAAAAGGTCACTAACTCGATTAGAAACAACCATAAAAATGAAAATATAGTTCAAAAGATAATAAACGAAATAAGTTTAAAAAAACAATAAAAATAACTAAAAATAACAATAAACATAAACATAAAAGAAAAATAAAAATAAAACAAACAAAATTAATGATCCTCATCGTCAAAGGCGTCAGTGTCGTGAGTCGTTGGTGCTAACGAGGAGATACGGATATGCTGACAGATCTACTGCAATGTCGTGTCAATACCATCAAACCTCTAAAAGCAGTGCTACTCGAAGCGAGTGAACCACTCGGACAGGTCCTCTAATGTAGCAGTAGAAGAAAAAGGACGATGACTCGAAGGTGGATCCTCGTGGTGGAAAGGGACATCATTAGTGAAGTCTTCGAGCTCATCTTGAGGGTCAGAATGAGATAACTGGTGCTGAGGAGGATCCACTCCACGAAGTCGCCTGATCATCCTCATATGGGTCAGGCTCGATATTCCTTGTGGGGACATCTGGCCAGTGGGTGTAAGCGAGGAGAAATGCTCTGATGTGTCAGGGAGACCAAAGTGTAAAGCGAGTCCAGTCACATAAGGGCCTCAACAGATAGAACCCTTCCTTTTGCGGTCTGTCTACTAGCGAAAGGCGAGATCGATGAAGTAGGAGAGATCAAAATTCTGTCCTGTGACCATGTTTCATAAAAAAATAGGCATCAGTGGTACTAACGACTCCAGTGCTCTCTCTCCTACCAATCAAAGTTTGAGCTAAGAAAGCATGAATATATCGTAAAGCCGAAGGGAGAGAAGTCACCTTCGAGCAACTCGAGTCATAAAGTGTCGTACTCACCATAAGGTCTATCCAACAAAGAAATGGCGAGTAGTGGATGTGCCGATGTAAGTGAAGAACGTTCTCGGTACTCATAAACTTTTTAGTTCAGAGTCCCAAAGCAGCACCAAACTCAAGGACACTCATATGGCATGCCATGCCACCAAGTCAGGAAGTGATGGTACTTGGCTCGTCATGGGTCGTCATCACATGCCACCAAGTATGACACTCTGTGTATGTGGGCTCGACAAGAGAGGAAAACTGGTCCCACGGAGTTGTGGTAATGAAGGCGTAAATATGATCACCTAACTGGACTTGCTCCAAAGTAGCCCAATCAATACATCGGCCTAAGCCGAGTGGTTGCAGTCGAAGAAGATGATATAAGTCCTCCTAGGGACCCGTTGAAAATTAGATGTAAGGGTGGCGGGCCTCGGTGGAAGCGCTCGTATAGGAGGTTGCGCCAAGTGTCTTTCATTTTTTTGAAGCGGGGACGGTAACCTTAGATTTGCTGCTTGTGTTCGTCATGGTGTTCCTACAAGAAAAATAGGATAATTTTAGCATTCAATACAATAGTAAGAATTGGCAGAATTAATTAAGTCAGATACCCAAAAAGAGAGTCGAATCTAGCGAAAATCCAAAATCACAATATCGAACACTAAGCTAAATACTAAAATGAGCAGTAGAATTGAAGAAACAATAACAATAGGACGAATAAAATAATAATAATAATAATAATAATGATGATAATAATAGACAACAATAAAATAATAAACTCATAGCAGTCATCAAACTAGGAATAAGAATGAATAATAATGAATGAAAATAATCAAATACCAAAAGTTAAAAAGAAAATAAAGAATATACTAATTGAAGGCAAGAAGCAAGACTACTATAACTAAAATAAACATAGCAAGAATAAAAGAATAATAGAAAAATAAATAAAGAAATAAATGAATAAAAATATGAAACCGATATGAATAGATTTACTAATCGACTAATGACTGAGAAACATAAATAAATAAAAACGCAACATAATAAGACCAGTTATCAAAACTATACGATAAAAAATAAGCTACCAAGACTAAAAATTATAAATGTAATAATAATAACACTATAGGAATAATAAAAATAAAATAAAATAGTAATAATGTGTAGAAGTAAAATAAACACAAAATCAAATCAAAGAAACAAAATAAATATGAACTAAATAAAACAAAACAAAATGTAATAAAATAAAATAAAATAGGGTCTTAAATATCATTCACCACTACATAAACATGCCATTTTAACACCTTAAAATCAAACAACCAATGTGCCATTCAAATACACCAGAATTATATCAAAACATCAACTACCAAAACATGTCAATATTCTTCATTTCATGCATAGTAAGTTAGTTCAAACATATACCAAAACATATCACAAGTACTCATTTTCATGCCATTCTAATCACACCAAAAAGAACCTATTTACAAGTATGTTAAAATACCAAGTGACATAATTTAGTAAGGTAACAAAGTGTACCAAACCAACATATTTAGCCATATATACATGCCACTACCCCAAGAGATACAAAAACTACCAACTTCGATGGATAGTGTGAGTCGATTGATTGATCCTTCCAAAATGTTAACAACAGTTATCTACAAAACAATCTACCAGAACCGGTAAGTTTACATAACTTAGTAAGGACAAAGTATAACATTTAATCTAATACAATTAGACACAGTTCATATACTATTTGATTCAGGGTTACCAGAGTATAATCAGGGCATGTAAATGATTCCAGGGGTACTGAAGTACAAACAGGGGCACATATGTGCAATCAGGGGTACGAAAGTACAAACAGGAGCAAATATGTGCAATCAGGGGTGCTGAAGTACAAACAGCGACACATATGTGCAATTATACAAATATTTTCTATAAACATAATATTTATAGAATCATAATATAGAAACACAAGTATAAATTCATTTACTTATTGAATTACCATGAACTTACCTACTATTTAATGTCGACCAACACGCAGGGACTAATCTACTATTTTCTTTTTTTCTCGGTTATTATCTTTTTGATCCAAGTTTTGATCTATGTAATAATTAAATACAATTTATTAATCTCATACATATTTCACATTGCATTCAATGTATATAACACTTAACTTTTCATTAATTACACATTTTCCCTAAACTTTTACAACTTATAAAATTTAGTCCTCTAAACCGAAAATCATCAAATTGACCATTGTCTAAGAATCAAATTACCTTCGATTATTCTGGGCCCTTTAACAGACCCTATTACACATCAAATTCACCACCAAACCTTGAAATTTTGACATTTTAATAATTGAATCGTTAAATCAAAGTTTAACAAAAATCATTTTACAAAACAACTTAATATCACAATCAAAGTTTCAAATATATAATTTTCATCATAAACAACTGAGATTCATCAATGATAGCTTCCAAAATTTTTAACAAATTTAAAAACGAAGGTACGGGCTACCTAGACCTAGTTGCAGCGATCTCAAAAACATAAAAATCATTAAAAACGGGACAAAACTACATAACATGCATGAAGAAAATCAAAACCAAAGCTTTCCCCTTTTAATGGTGATTTCAGTGAAGGAAGAAGAAAATGAAAAAGATGATAGGTTTTTCATCTTTTACTTAATAAACATTTAACTTAATTATGAAATTACTTAATTAACCTTTAAAAATTATCATAATTACATTAAAACCTATCCATGTACATCCACTATCAACATATATGGCATAATTACAATTCAAGTCCATTAACTTTCATTGCTAAAGCCATTTGACCCTCTTAATTAATAGGACTTAACTTTTGTACTTTTTACGATTTAGTCCTTTTACTTAATTAACTATTTAAACATCAAAATTTCTTAACGAAATCTTAATACAACATTAATATATTCCTGTAGACATTAAATAAATAAAATAATAACACTTTACTCATCAGAATTGTGGTCCTGAAAAACTATTTCCAACATTACTAAAAATCAGGCCGTTACAAAAATTACTACGAAACTACACGAATTAGGGCTCAAAAGGTGCTGAAAAAGACTATATATTTTTGTGCTTCCAGTATGCAAGCCTATTGATAACTCTTGAAAAGAGTTATATTGCAGGCCTCTAAATTTGATTAATTGTTTGTACTTAAGTGGATATATTTTTATTTTTAGGATATTTTTATAACATTGTATCATGAAGCTTGGACAGATTGTATCAATGTTACTATATGTTACTTTTGTTGGTAGAAAGAAAGGAATTTTTTCTGTTTGTAGCAGGTGTAGGAAGGAAGAAGAGAAATGATGGAGTCAAGTATAGTCATGCCAAAAGGTTGGACAGATTGCCAGCATAAATGCCATGGCAATTCCAGGAAGATTCTGATGCAACACTCAGTCCTCATCACTTTTAGCTAGCTGGGCGTGTACCAAATAAATCCACCTAAATGAAAGGGAGAAAAGTGTGTACTGAGAGAAAGGACCTACCCTATAAAAAAGGAAAAAAAGGAGAATCATACACATGGGGATTTAACACGAGGATTTATGAGCGATATTTCTTCTCCAACTAAAGCACAGAATCGAGACGCAAGGAAGGGGACGAATCATTCAACCTTGGATCTTGCACAATATTGTAGCACTAGAGTTGGGAGTTGATTTGGCTAAAGCTTTCTGAAGTTCTTCTTTCATTATCTTGATTAATTTCTGTGAATTTTAACTATTAAATGATGTTGTGGAATGATACCATTATTTTGGATGTTAATTTCCAACCCATGAACTAATCACGTCAGGTTGGAATTACTTGATGAATCTTTATTTCCATTAATAACCAGACATTATCTTGATCAGATCTATTGTTTCATTCGATTTGCGTTATTTTGAATGCATGCATTCAATCTTTAGACTTAGATAGATGTATGGTATGTTCACAAACTTGATTTAATTCTAAAAAGGTTAAATGAGTTAGATTGTAATTTAATGATACAAGCGAGTAATTGAAAGAATATTCGTAACACTCTAGACATAGAGTTGTGCTCTGTACATAATAAGCAAGAAGCAATATTGGGTATCATCTTTGAAGCTTGTAGACATACAAAACCTTAGGAATGGTAGCTTGAAGTCTAACTCTCGAAACAAGCAGATTATTATAGCTAGAATCTGAACAGTAGACTGATTAAAACTTTGCGATGGCATTCTTGTGTTATACGGATGTAATCTGAGTAATTCTAAACTTCCCATTCAATAGTGCAGTTTCTCTCAACTTTGTTTCGTTCAATTGCAACAGTAGTTTAAGTTAGTTATTTAATTTTAATATTGCATACGCGATTATCCTTTAAAAATTTGTTATTTTGTTTTTTCCATAGCTTGATTCATATAGTTCATAGTGGTAGCTTAACCAAATTAATCCTAACCAATCCCTATGGAGACGATCTTACTTACTAATTTATTACTTGATTCGACATTTACACTTGCATATCTGCATATCATTTCACACGTGACAAGTTTTTGGCGTCTTTGCCGGGGATCGACAAATTGGTGAATTTTGGTTTGTTATTATCGATTTAATTTTGTTATTTTTAACTTACGTAGTTGTTTCTTATTCATTTTTAGGTCTATTTCTAGTTTACGAGTAGACGTATTCCCGAAAACAAAGAGTATTATTTTGATCCTAAAATTTAAAAAACCTTGAGGAGAAGGAGAAATGAATTGCAAGAGATGGGGAGGATTTGAAATGATCCAAACAGTGAAGATCTATTACGTCTAAATGGTAGGGATGCTGATATTCCTCGCGTGATAGATGATAGAGATAGACCCATTAGAGAAATGTAGTGTCTATCTTGGATTATTTTAATTCAAAGATTCTCAAGCTACAGATTCAATCTCGACATTTCAAGTTAAAACCAGTGATATTTCAAATGCTACAAATAATAAGACAGTTCAGTGGATTACCTACTGAACATCCACAGCAACATTTTAGAATCTTTTTGGAGATCTATGATTCATTCAAGAAACATGGTGTTGTTGAAGATGCCTTAAGACTAGAGTTATTTCCTTATTCATTGCGAGATCATGCCAGAGCATGGTTAAATGTTTTGAGGTCAGGAACAATGGCATCTTGGAATGATCTTTGTCAATGATTTTTGTTACGATATAATCCTCATAATATGAATGCCAATTCAAGGAATGATATTACATCTTTTCAGCAATCCAAGGATGAGACGTTGTATAAAGCTTGGGAGAGATTCAAAAAAAATACTTAGAAAATACCTGATGCATGGTTTCCAACATTAGACACAGATGGAAATGTTTTACAATGGATTAAGCGCACATACAAGGATGGTAGTTGATGCATTTGTCAATGGCATGTTGCTAGATAAATAATATAATAAGGCGTATAAGTTTCTAGAAAGGATAGCCTGCAATGATTATCAATACTCGACTACAAGAGTAAGGACAGGAAGAAGAGTTGCTGGAGCAATGGAGCTTGATGCAATCACCTCATTAACACCTTAGGTATCATCCCTAGCTAATATGATTAAAACATTAAAAAGACAAACTGCAGTGCAGGAAATGAAAGCAACAGAGCTAACATGTGTTTATTGTGGGGAAGATCATGTTTTTGATGAATGCCCATCGAACCCAGCCTCGGTGTATTACATTGGAAATTTCAATCCAAACAATAATCCATATTACAATACGTATAATCCAGGGTGGAAACAACATCCGAACTTCATCTGAGGTAATCAAGGATTGGGAAATTCCAGTAATGTTGCTCGACAGAATGTGACAAATGCACCTCCTCGATATAAATAGCCTATGCCACGAAAAAATGTTCAACAAATTTCAGCAACATTTTTTTCATCAATGGATACTTTGTTGAAGGAATATATGGCCAAAAATGATGTTTTGATATAGTGTAACACCCCTAACCCCTTTCCGTCGCCAGGTTAGGGTCACGAGCATTACTAACCAAATCAGAGCATTTAATTCCATAATCATATCCTATATAATTGAATAATGATTTATTCTATTTCATTCAATATCACAAGAAAATTGACCCATATAGTTCTAAACATGAGTTTTCGGTACTCTAGAAATAATCTAAGAACAAATAGGGGCTAATTTGAAACAATTGAGAAAGTTTAGGGGTATTTTTGAAAGTACCTAAAAAACAGAGGGCATACAGCCGTGTGGCTAAGCCGTGTGAAATTCTCTATACCATGTGACTCTCAAAGTTGGGGCACACGGTCGTGTCCCAGCCCATGTAACTCACTAACTTGAGATGCATGGTCATGTCCCAGCCTCTGTCTCTACCCATGTAACTCACTGACTAGGGTCACACGCCTGTGTCACAAGCCGTGTGTCATCCCATGTGGAACTACACCTTTACTAATTTTCAACATACTTAGGGCACACACCCGTGTAGGTGCCTGTGTGTGTCACACAGCCGTCTGATAGGCCATGTCTCAGGCCGTGTACACCTAAATGTACCTTAAAACTCAGGCTTACCATTTTCTACTTTATTTTGCTTTAAGCAACTCAAATACCAACCATTTAACCTGACCAAAACACAAATAAACATGCTCAAAACATGCCAAAACAACCATCTTAAGTGCCTAACCAGTGTACCCTCATTGGTACCACATTTTATATCATCAAATAAACCAACAACACATCAACCATTAAAAGACTTTCATTCATACCATTTTTTCCATAATTGAACCAATATTTAGCTACTTAGGCTACCAAAATTTTAAGCTAAACACATACCAAAACTATAACTAGGCTAACATACCAACATAACCTCAACTACAACCATATATACAATTAACCCTCATCTCACTAACAAACCAAAATGTCAACACTTTATAAACAACATCAACAAAGGACTCCATAAGTACATGCCATTACAATTTAGAACATCACCACACTTGAGTCCCAGATTTGTTGTTGGATACTGAGTCAGCGATAAGTTGAAAAGTACCTAGCCTACGCATGAAAAAGAAAACTGCACGCTGAGTAAAACTCAGTGGTATTTCTGTAATCTGAACAATATAAACTTGATATAAGTAATTAAAATGTACAAATGCAATAAGTAAAGCTATGTACATCTGTTTCAAATCAATAATTTAATTTTTCCCATTCCTTATTCACATCTACTAAATTTCCACATGTTCAAGCATATACCAATGACATTTCATATAGCATTTGTTAATCTCAACTTATGCAATGGCATGATTCAACTCTTTAATCAATACTTGATTTCATTTCCCAATTCACATCTCATTTCATCATTTCATATTTCATTTCTCATCTCATCTTCGTCATATCAATATCAAACACATAAATTTAATTATTCAATTCCCCCTATTAACATGACTCGAACTCGGACGGATACACGGATCCAACCAACACATCGATTTGGCACCCAGTGCCTCATCGGATAAATTCGAAGTAATATTTGCGCCCAACGCTATATAAGTTGACACCCAGTGTCTCATCGATTAAACCGAAGTAAATTGGCACCCAGTGCCTCATCAACTCAAGGTCGAAGAAATCCCTGAACTCTTCCTATTCTACAGCTTGCCATTTATATCCGACTTAGCCTAAAATAGTTAATAGGGTTCCATTTCATTTTTAATCACATCCAATTGGCAATTCTTATTTATACACATTATCACATATAAACATATATTCAATTCAATATTTGTATAATCAATACATTCATTGTGACACCCCAAACCCGACCGGGACGGACTGGCCCGAATTAAAATCATTACATTAGCCACCTAAGTGATTCTCCGGCAAACGACCACCCAAGACACAACCCAACCTTATAACACCTCAATCCTATTTGATTATTAGTAATTTATTAACGTGGAAGCAAATTATGAGTCAATTTTCAACTTTTCCTAGGTAATTTAATCTAAGGGCATTTTCATCATTTTACCACCTATGGTAAAACTAACCCAATTTTAGATCTAAACATTTACTGACTTTCTTTTAGTTAAAATTATACAAGCCTAAAAAAATTCATCTTCAATTGAGTTCGTTTGCTATATCTAATCCAATTTATATTATCAAGGACTAAATTATAATAAAATCCAACAATCAGGACCTATTCCAATTTACAAATTAATTGAGTTTCTATTGAATTTTACCCATTACGAGATTAATCCTAAATTTTTACCAAGCTTTCTTATCATCTACGACTCTAATTAGACTAATCAATTTTCAGGACTAAATTGTAACATAAACAAATTAGAATACCAATTTAAAAAGACAAAAAATCAAACGCCCAAAAACCCACATGGCCGTGTCCCCCAGACCGTGTGTCATTAAATGCCTGTTTTTGTGTTGTAAAAAAATTTTTGGCAGGTCGCACATGCCTGTGTGGAAATCCCATTCCTGTGTGTAATAACTCTAGTTTCCACACGCCCGTGTGAAAACCACTACACCTATATTTGCAAAAAACTCATGTTAAAACACGATCTTGTATATTTTAATAACCAATTAAACACGATTTAACTACAATTAATTAACATATATATACATACACCCTTAATTGAATTTATTGACATCAATTAAGCCTCAATTAAATAGAATTACACAATCAATTTCATGCATAGCAAACACTGAATATATCAAACAAGTGGTGTACCTTAGTCGTTAGTTAACCACTCCTTCGAAGCTTCATTTGATCAATCAGTAATAAACATTTCAAGTTCCACACACCGTGTTATCAATCATCGTGTTATCAAAAAACAATACATCGTAAAACAATCAATAATTAAACTCAAACATGCCTCAAAATTATTATAAAATCATTGAAAATAAATGTCCAATGTCCACAGTCCATTTACAACCAAAATCAATCTAATTACCGAGAGTTCCATAATGCCTGACTACAGTCTCTAAAATGCGAAATAAAGTCTCTACCAAGCCTAAATCTCTTGTAACTCTCTTGCTCTACTCCTCAGCTCCTCAATCCCGACGATTATCTACACGGATGTGAGGGTGTGAGCTTTAAAAAGCTCAGTGAATGTTAATAAAAATGACAAGTAAATTAATATCCAATTCATGCTTAATTCACAACCAATCATTCACCAATCGTTAACCAAAAATAATTAAACATGTCAATTTAATTTTCATAAGCATTTTCAGTATCAAAAATTAATTATTCATGGCTTTCAATCATCAATTGATATAGCAACAATCACACATGAATACATTGGCATACACTTTTCATGGCTTAACCGGGTGATTATACATCAGATAAACGGATCTTCGAACTCCCACAAATATCAAATACAGTCCACCGGGTTGAGTGGGCCGAAGCACAGACTCTCTTATAACGCCTCAAATAACCTATTTAGTGGATACTTATGCTCAACACTCCCTTATCTACTCCAAACAAATCAGTCCACCTAGAGCCATATGCTCACAATGTCACAAATAAAGGTGAGTACCCACAAATCCTATGGCATGCCAACTATATCCAATGGACCCAGCATGCATGTTGCCAATATATTCAGTCAAACATAGCATACAAATCAGTCTTTATTATGCTCAATTTAATGTGACAAAATGATTATGTATAACTTGTAACATAGGCATTTAGCATCCAATTAAATCAAGCAACTCATTCATCAATTTCCCATATTCACTTACCAATTGAAACATCAACATATCATGATCAAAAATTTCATTACACATGCTTAAAATCATCCTTAAATTAATTTAATTAAATAGCACAACACCACCCAAAAACTCACTTACCTTTCCTTTCAATACAAATTCAATTTTTGCACATTTAATACCAATCTTGCAAAATCAAACGTGAATCAATAATTAAGGTACTAATTAAACATATTTGAGGGTCAATTTACCAAATCATCCTTAGAAACACTCACCACACAATTTTATTCCATCATAACAAGTGATCAACTAGGCAATTTCGAGCTTCAATTTTGGTTATCCCGATCCTCTTCAAGATTCGAAGCTTCAACAGAGGTAAAGTAGACATTACCACATTTCCAAAGCTATGTTAAACACAATTTTTAATTAACTATGCTAATCGAAATTCACTCACAAAGATACCTTAGAGAATTTGTAACATCAAGTTGAAAACTCGATTCCTCACAAAATCGACCTCTTCAGCCCTCCTAATCACTTCCAAACATCAACACTAAACCAAATACACACATACTAAGCATCAATTTCACATTTAAATCATGTTCACAAAATTCCAGAGAGTTAATTCGGATTTCTTTAAATTACCTCACAAATCATGTTTAATCTTGATAAAAAAACCAAAAACCTTTTAATAGATCCATTTTTTGTTGGACCATCCATTGATTTTTGGATTTCCTCCCAAAATTTAAGATCCACCATTAAAGAACCTTCAGCTTTTGAAGAAGAATATATTGATAAAATGTCATTTAATTGACTCTCAAATCATGTACAAATGTTTTAATCTTCATAAAAACAAGTTTAGGATTGAAGATTACCTTTGATTCGCTCTAAATTTGTTGATTGAAATCTTGATTTAGGAAGCTTGAGAAACTTCAGAATATTTTTTACTACTTTTGAGAATAATGTTGGGCGAATTGAGAGAGTATTTTGAGAACGAAAATGGTTGGACCTATTCTCTGATGATAGATCTTTAAAACCATGCAAATAAATTAAATTTAAAGCTCTCTAACCTGATGTAAATGGTGTGAAAAGTAGGCTAGATGCGTTGTATTTAAAACAAGAAACAACCCACTAGAATTCAAAAATTGGGAAATTTGCCTAATGACCACTCCCACATTTCCCTTACTTTACCAATTGATCATTTCCTTCCAAAATTTTGAATTTTAAGGTTTATTTGTCAAATAAGTACTCCAAAGTTTCTCTTATTTTACAATTAAATCTGATTTAATTCATATTTAAATTTAACTCAAATTAACCCCCAATTAAAATTATTTTAAAATTATTTTTTGACCCAAATTAATTAATTTCACTAATAATTATTTAATTACTTTAAAATTAATTTTCTAAAAATATTATTTCTGGATTATTGTTTAATCGAACTTAGGTGAAATTAACCTCCTAAATTAAATTAAAAATTACTAGAAACCTCATAAATTCCTAGTTTCACACTTGGAACCTGAAAAATATACCGAAACTACTGAACCCGATTTAGAGATGTTACATTCATACTATACCAAATCAATTCATTTCAATCGAGTATGAATTCAATTCAACCTTAAGTACAAAAGTACTCACCTTAAATGCTTACAATATGCAACAATTCAAAATGCAATAATTTATAACTTAGTTTGGATTATAGAAATACAAACCGTGAATTTCGAGCTATTTGACGTTGATTTTCTCCTTTCCCTTTTTGGTCGAGGATTCCGGTATGACATTAGCTACGGAATAAAATAATTAAAATCAATTAATAATACACAACTAAATTCACAAGAGTTTCAATTTTTCCACTATATTTTGCTTAATCCCCAAATTAGTCCCTAAACCTAGACTAATTTTAATCTCTATTTTAACTTCAAATTTGTAACACCCCGAATTTTGGGCCTAGAAGAAATAGGTTTTGAACAAGGGAACAGTTAGGAGACTACATATAAATATTTATTTGTGCAAGGAAGAGACATAAATGAATGTCTGCTTCAGTGGTTAAGTGATTTAGGAGTGTTTGGAAGTGTCTGAGAAGTCAGGGGTTCAAGCCTTGGCTTATGCAAAAGTTTTATTTTAAGTGAATAAAATCCTTGAATCTAGATAGTAGGTTATTAAATTGTGGTTAAAATATGATACAAAGGAGTTGTTGGTCTAGTGGTAAGGGGCGTGTGGAGTGTACATGGGGTCTAAGGCTCGAGTCGTGGCACATCAAAAAGGGAGTATTTATTTTGCTGCCTAATTCGTGTGGGTGGTAGAGTTGGATTGAAATACTGCTAAATGGAATTTGAACTGGTCATAGAGAAATTTGAGGAGAGAATATTGGGATTTGAGGAGGTTGTTGTTGTGGAGAGATATATATCATCTCATTTGTTCCTTGTTCTCGATGGGAGGTTTTCAAGGTTTTCGTCGCTTTCTCCAACCTGCATTGCTTCCATTCCTAACTGGTGGTGGTCGAGGTTGATCGGCACATTGCTTGGGAAGGAAGGGTGCGATGATCATTGATTTTCGGAATAAGAATGTTCTGAACAAAGGGAATCTGCAAATCGCATAGGTGTGTAAACACCCCATTATAACTGTAGAACGGAAAAAATTGAAAAGCCGAAATTACGTCGTTTGAGACCACACGAACGTGCTATCGCTCGTGTGGTAAGCCAATCCTTGAATCATGGGCGATAGACTATAGAGGCGTCCATAAGCAATTCCATGGGCTTAGGCCGTAGTGGGCCACATTGAGCCGAAATGGGCCGTGTAGGCCCAATGGGCTCGTATGCCCCACACGGATGAAAACCACGATTTGTGGCAAATACTGCACTAGGATATGTGGATCCCATAACCGTGGCAAAATCTAAGCTGAACGGGCTGCGCGAACATGTGGGCCCACTTGGGCCGAGTAATGGGCCTTGGCCCTATTTACACTGTTATGATCGAAATACCCCCATAGGGTAAAATGACCAAAAAACCCCCATAGGGTAAAATGATAGAAATGCCCCCATAGGGTAAAATGACTGAAATACCCCTATAGGGTAGAATGACCAAAATACCCCCGTAGAAAGAATGACCAAAATACCCCCATAGCGTAAAATAATCGAAATACCCCATAGAATAGTATGACCGAAATACCCCCATAGGGTAAAATGACTGTGATACCCCTAGGAGATGAAACGATTGTTATGGCCTTATGTTTTGTATGACTGATTTGCTCTATGATATGTATGACTATGATTGAGCATGACATTTTGCATACACGTATGATATTATGTCAAAATATATTGAATGGAGATGGGTTGTTATATTTGGAGGAAGTGTTCCATACTGATAAGGTTGCACGGGTAGCCCAAGACGACTGTGGACCTATTGATGGCTATATGCTGTTTATTTTACTGGCAGCTTTGCTGCAATACTATTTAGTGCCACAACCGGTGCTTATCTTGGTGTGTCTGGCTGGGTGGGTCGATCTTAACCCTACATGGTGTGTTTGGCGGGACGGAATGGTGTGTAGAGGCTGGATTGGGTAGGATTTCTAACTGCACATCTGCATTGATTAATAATTTTGTACTGTTACTGCATCGAATATTGATATTACATAATGTTCACTATATAACTAATATGTGTTACTGTTATGGGCTAAGGACTCACTGATACTATTACTGCAATTGGACGAAGGCCCTACTGATAACTGGCATTGTGATGGGATTAAGCCCAATCGTTTACTGCTACGGGAAAGGGCTTAGGCCCACACTGAACTAGACTATTACTGCAACGGGCTCAGGCCCAAACTGCATTTATCTACTGTTTAATTGATTGTTTGCTTATTAGGGTATTACACACTGAGTTCTCGTAAACTCACCCCTCTGATTAACTGTACAGGTAATCCCCAGTTGTAGGCGGGTCGGTGTTGCGAGGGACTCGGAGGTGGCCACACAACTGCAGCTGTGCTACACTTGCTTTTATTTAAAATTAAATTTTGTGTTAGGTTTTGTTTATGTAATAAGGCTATTTATGTTTGTTTAAATTTTTAATTGGGTTTTTGCTTACTTATTTTAAACTGCTAGTTTAGCAGAAGACGAATTTTCAAAATAATTACAGTTTTCAAAGACACGAAATTTAAACATTAGAGTTTTCAAAAGCTTCGGCGATTTTAGATCAACCTGTTATAACAATAGCAGATAACACGGTAAACAGTTTTTACTAGATGATTTGTTAAATAATAATAAAGGGGTTTTTTTAAACTAGAATTGAATTTTTACCAACGAGTTCAATTTTCACTAAACACCTCAATGTGACACCGTTAGATTCGGCCATAACTTCTAGGTTGAGGTTAGGGTGTTACAAAATTTTTATACAAATTTCACTCCGAGCTAAATTTAGCTCATTATTTTCAATTCTACCCCTTAATTTCAAAATTTTCTCAATTTAGTCTCTATTGCTCAAAATCAATAATTAATTCCACAATTTAGTCATTTTCCACTTCTAACTTAAAAATCTATCAAATTAATTCATAAAGATTTAACTACTCAATAATGGTAACATCTAAAATCTTAAGCAGTACTCAAAATTGCAATATGTGTCGGGTAGCTCTAAGTATCAGGATTCCAAAAATATAAAAATTACAAGAAAAGGGGACTAAATTCACTAACCAATTGAAATTTGAAAGTTTGAAGCCCTTGGTGCCGTCAGCCTCTCTTTGTTTCTTTTTTTCTTTTTGATGGTAACTAAACTAACTATAAATACAACAAAGGCAAGCGCACCTATCGAACAATAGTATAGCTATGGTGAGTGGAGAATATCGTATCCACGAGGACTAAAAGTATTACTAATTACCATTTTTCTATTATTTAGCTGACAATTTGGAGTGATGTGTTTTAATCTAAATTTACAAAACTAATTTAAATAAGAATGCAACAGAGAATGAATCAAGGAAATAATCAAATATTAACCAATCAGATACACAATGCCCAGGAAAGAATCTAACTAGATTTCGCCTATTATTATGAATTTGAATTAAATGATTTATTCACTTGTGACTTGATCCATAGGAATCCCTAAATTATGTTAATATCTCTTTCGAGAGTAAGAACAACTGACTCTAGGTTGATTAATTGAAATCTCTTTCTAATTAAAACCCTTATCGTGTCATTAACTCAATCTATGGAATTCTCTTATTAGATTTGACTCTAATCCAGTAGATTTATGTCATCATATTTCTAAGATTGCTTACAACTCCACTCAATTATGCTAGATCTACTCTTGAACAGGGCCTTTTGCTCCACTGAATTAAGCACATTAAATATGAATTAATATCCCAAAAATATTAAAACAATAAATAAGCATACATAATTGAGAACAAGAATTAAGTATTTATCGCTTAAAACAAAAATTAAATAAAAGGATTCATCATAGTTTTCATCCTCCCTAAGTATCTAGGGAATTAGTTCATAATCGTAAATAGAAACATCTCAAAGTTAGAAAAACTACAAGAAACAACGAAATTCATAAAAATTTCGAAAGAACTTAAAAGAAGGTCTTCGATCTTGATTCAGATCTGGTTCAGATTGATTTCGATGGTGTTCTTCGAGTGTTTTCTTTGCTCTTCTATGATGACTCCCTTATGTCTTCTTCTAATGGGTATTTATAGACTTTAGAATACTCAGAAAGCCTAAAAATTAGGTTTTTCCGCATATTTGGGAAGCAGGGTGCACAATCGACATGGGCTGGCACATGGGCGTGTGTCCAACTCATGTGGCTTACACGGGCATGTGTCCAGCCCATGTGGAAATGCCCAAGCCATGTGGCTCCTAAAAATAGCTTTATTGGTCCGATTTTGGCTCATTTTTCGTACATTTCACTCCCAAATGCTCTCCTATGTATAGAAACATGAATTTAAAGGATTAGGAGCATGAAATTAACTAATTTGCATAATTAATTACCCAAAAACGCATTAAGAATTGGATTAAAATATGTTACTTTTATAGCTTATCAAATATCCCCACACTTAAGCATTTGCTTGTCCTCAAGCAAAATCCTCAACTTACATTAAAATTAATCTTTCTCAACTTATAATTCTCATTGATAATGTTTCAAAATAATTCACACATAATCATACATTGATAGTTCAACTAAAAGAGCACTAAAGATTCAAACAATCGAAGTCAAAAATTTTTAAAGCACAAAAACATAGGTATTTCCCCTTATTAAGTAATTACCTTTAATTCAAAATCGACAAGAATCGACATCCTCACTAAAGATTCACTCAAATCACTCAAAGTGTTTAAGGTTCAAGAATTGGCACTCAATAGTCAAACAAGAAAAGTCATTACCTTAGGCTTGCATGAAAATCAAATCTCTACCACTATAAAATGATATGATACACAAATCAAAGGGTCTTTAAGAGGTTGTAATGGGGCTTAGGTTAAGGGTGTGGAGAAAGGTCAAAAAAGTTGGTTATAATCGAGATCGAATTGATAAATTACTAAACTAGAAGAAATAAACACATGCTGAATTAAAAACAAGTGCATAAATCAAGAACCATTCAAGAATAAGAAAACGATCTTCTTCTCAAAATATGAATTTAACTGTTCTAGCTCAATTAACAAGACTAATTAATAATAAATATATTTCTGTTCTTTTATTTTTCTTTTTTTCAGAACGAAAAGAAATAATTCAACAAATTAAACAAAAGAACATAGCTGGGCAACTAACCAAATCAAATCTCGACAAAAAGGGAGTCAATAAAACGAGAAAAGGTCTCAATGAAAAAATGAGTAATGGGTTAACATTAACGGGTAGATCAAGAAACGGTGTGTTAGGCTTAACGGGGTTCACTAAGGGTTAATTATGAAGGTAGGCTTTTTATGGGATAAGTAGGTTAAAACCTAAATGCCTTTATCATCTTAGTATATCAAATCAAAGGTCTGGTCTCGACATGTATAATCAAAGCAAGTTCTAGAATAACAAATCAAATTGGCACACTCATAACCAATAATAAAATGAGCAAGAAAAATGTATGCTCTAAAGGCTCAAAATCTCACAAAAAATCATGGTTTTTGATGTCAAACTTGTAAATTTAAAACTTCAAGATAATGCCTCAATTCAGAGAAACAACCTAAATTTTTAATTTTGAAAATAAATTTATCATGCTTGATTCTCTCATGTCTTAAAGTTTAAATCAATCAATGCACAAATATCTACAAATTAATCCAAAACACATCAACAAAAATCTCAAATAAATAAAAAGTCATTCTAATGGAAGTATGAGAAAATTAATTAAACACAATACATAATTTAGGGATTTTCTAATAATTAAATAAATAACCTCCCACACTTAAAATGTACATTGTCCTCAATGTACAAATAGATATAATCACAGTATAAGTAGAAAATCATAAGAGATGGAGAAAACAGAAACTACCCTGAATATTGGATGAAATCGCCAGAATGGTGAAAAGCGAAATTGGAGGTAATTGAAAGTGAATTGCATGATTCTGTGCAATCTAAGAAGAAAATAAACACAAATAATGATACCAAACAAAGATTAAGAGGTTACAACTCAATTAGAAATAACTATAACATAAAAATAAAAACATAGTTCAAAAGATAACAAATTAAATAAGTCTAAGAAAATAAAAATAAAGTAACTAAAAACAAAAATGAAAATAAAGATAAAATGAAAATGAAAATGAAAAGAAATAAACTCAATGATACCAAGAAAATTAAACGTAATAGTAAGAATAATAGTAAAAAACAATACTAAAAATAATAGAAATATAACTATTTATCATATATAAATTAAATTAAAATTAAAATCTAAGCATAACAATAATAAAAAAGGGAAAAAATAAGAAAACAAATCAGTAAAATAAATAAATAATAAATAAATAAAAATGAAATAAAATAAAATAAAGAAAAGGGTAAAAGGGGAAGACCGATAGAAGACAGTCGCCGGGTTGGACGACTATGGGGAGAAGGGAGAGGAGGTGGGTGATTGGGGAAAAGGGGTGGCTTGTTTGGAGAAGAAGAAAAAGACAAATTGAGAAACAAATGTTAGGGTTTGGGCCACACGGCCATGTGGGTTGTTTTCTGCCCGTGTCCAATTAAAAATTAAGTTCAGTCTTCACACGGCCTCAGACACGACTGTATGCTTAGGTCGTCTGGCACACACACCCGTATGTCCAATCTGTGTATGTTCTCCTTCGCTTCTCCCAAGCCTATGTGAGATCCCACACACTCGTGTGGCCTGGCCGTGTCTCATGCCCGTGTAACTCTCTGACTTGATTTAAAATTGAAAAAATTAGCCCTAGGGTTCACTCGCCTAGGACATGCCCGTGTGTACAGGCTATGTGGATCATTTTAGGTCGTGTAACCTTCAAATTTTTTAAATATTAAGTCTCAGGACTCACATGGCCAAGAACACACCTATGTGTGCAGGCCGTGTGGGTCACACAGCCATATCGCTAGACCGTGTAACTCACTATCGAATGCCCCATTGTACAAATGGCCTGGGACACGCCCGTGTGTTCAGGCCGTGTGGGTCAATTTTTTTAATTGAATTAATTTGAAAATAACATGAAATAAAGTTCAAAGAATTTTCAAAAGTTTAGACACAAGGTTGCCTCCCGAGAAGCGCTTATTTAAATTCTAAGGTCGACTTACCTTATGCACGAACAGTCACAGTGGTTCCCAGAGCCGAAGCTCCTCTTTCTTGTTAACAATTCTATGACCAAAATAAGGTTTGAGTCGAGTATTTTTTACCTTAAACGTGCCAAATTCAAAATAAGTTACCTCGACTATACCGTAGGGGAAAACGTTCAATACTGCGAATGGGTTTAATCCGTTTGTGTCAAGCTCCGAAGGGGCAATTCATGGATTCATTTTGTCTTGTAGTACCCTATCCCCAACCTTAAATTGGTTCATCCCGTTCATATGCTCATCATGGCGTTGCTTTGGCTCTTCATCGTGCTTTTTTGGTTTCTCCTTGACATGTGTCTGTCATTCATCTAGTTAATCGATTTGTAACATTCATTTTTCAAAGATTATTTTGGTTTTGTCCTATTGACGGAAACATGGCTCTATCATATTTTCACGAGGGATTTCCTATAAAGAAGGTTGAGCCATGTGGTTACTCACACTAACAGAACATTTAAAATCATCTCGACCACTAGATGTTCTCACAGAATCACGATCTTTGAGAGTAATCGTTTCGTCACCTACACAAAGTACTAATTCACTCGTACCAACAACGATTATAGTTCTAGCAGTTGCTAAAAAGGGTCGTCCTAAAATTAAAGGTACCTCACTACCCTCATCCATGTTTAATACAACAAAGTCAAAGAGAAATATAAATTTATAAATTTTTACAAGCACATCCTCAATAACACCCCTAGGATATCTAATGGTTCTATCTGCTAATTGAGTACACATCTTAATTTGTTTGGGTTTCCCAAAACCTAATTGTTTAAAAATTTTGTAGGGCATGACATTAATACTGGCCCCTAAATTAGCCAAAGAATTACCAATATTTAAACTACCAATTAAACGCGAAATAGAAAAGCTCCCTGGATCTTTTAATTTGTTAGGAAGTTTATTTTGTAAGATGGTCGAGCAAACTGCATTGTGCTCCATAGTCAACGAACCGTCTAACTTCCATTTATTTGCCAACAGCTCCTTTAAAAGTTTTACATAATTAGGCATCTGTGAAATAGCTTCAACAAAAGGTAAGTCAATATGTAATCTTTTAATAGTTTAAGAAATTTACCAAATTGTCCGTTCATGTGGTCTCTTTTCGCCGCATTAGGATATAAAACTTGAGGTTTATATTCTTTAGCAACTGCCTTTTGCTTTTTTCTGGCTTACCTCAATCGTATTGTTATACACCATAATCTTTTGCCTCGGTCCTTGTTCAGATTCAACTAACCCTTCTTCATCTCGAATAGTAATTGCATAAAGTTGTTCTCTTAGGTTAGTTTTGGAATTGCTAGGTAGACTACTAATAGTACTAGAAAGAGCATATGTTTTCTCCCTACTTATTGGTTAATTTGTCCCCATTTAGCTATCTTTAACACATATTTTAGCATTTTCAATTCAGTAATTTGCATTTTATAACTCAGTGGATCTTAACCTTTTTACCCTTAAATTTGTCATGTTTTGGTACTAATGTCGCTACATGAGTATTTCTAGATTGCGCCCAGAATTGTCATCGCACCTAACAACTGTCCGAATAAGAACCAAAATGTGTGAGTTATTTAGTCTGGTATAACCATCTTGTACGTACAAAGGAAGCATGATTCTGATGAAAGGACACCTATGCTATTTGGAAGAATATATATATTCACGTGAAAAGGTGAAAAATGAGGTTTTTAGGGGGTATTATCTTCTTCAACCTATCTTTTGAAGAATTTTGGCTATGGCAAGTCTCCTATAGGTGAATCGACGTGAAAAAGATGCAGATTAGCTCTTAACGGGGAGCCCTGAGTGCGACATAAGAGGGAGTTGAGAGATCAAGTCGAGATTTTCTAGGAATAGTACTCTCTAGTTATTTCTTTTATATTTCTTTTCTCAATGCTGGTGATTACTTTCTACTTCATGTTTGTATGGAAGTATACATGATTTTTTGGTTAAATGTTATTTTATTCAATCCTACTTCTGCTATTTAATCTTTGGGTTTGAATGTTTTTAGCATGGAAGTGTTATTGCGGTTACTGACACTGGAAAGTGCAGCGATAGTTCAAGCTAACAAGCATGACAACGAAAGTTGCTTGAGGATTAAAGGAATTTAATCCACTTTTTCTTAATAGTTTTCCATTAACATCATCGGAAGGTGTGACTAATGTGAATCTTTAAGTCTTAGATTAAATATAGAAGTTAAGCTTGGTAAGATATTCATTGCAATTTAATGCATCGACAATCACCTATCCTTTTATACCTTGTGAGCACTTAGTATTCTGTTGAATATCCACGTTGGGGATCCTGGTTTATCATTATCATATTTTATCTTATTGTTTTCAAGTTATTGCTTTGACAACTACACTCACAATTCATCTCATTTCTATCTATTTATTGCACTGACATTGATAGACAAAAGACAACCATCTTCGTGGGATCAATATCTGATAGACTTATATCCGTCTACTATACTTGCATCAACTGTGTACGCTTGCACGTTATTGCTGTGATGTTAAACAGCTGATCTAGTTTTGGCACCATTTACGGGGATGGCGTTCGTTTGCTGTTTATTTTTGTTTGTTTTTATTACATAATATTTAGTCATTACTAACTTGTTTTCTTTTTTTCACTATTTACACATTTTATTTTAGTTGTTATATGACCCGAAGAAATTTAGAGTTTATTGCCAATTTTGATCCAGAAATTGAAAGAACCATTCGGAGGAGACTTCGAGAACAAAGGAATATGGCTTTACCAAGAAACTATGAAGTCATACCCCCGATGCAGTACCAAAATGCTAATGACCCACAATTGCTGCAAAATGCTCAAATACAAAATAGGACTTACAACCCGGAGTTGTTAGGCTAGCAATTCAAGTTGAAAATTTTGCAATCAAGCCAGTAATGTTTCAAATGCTAAATTTTAATGGGCAATATGTTGGACTACCACATGAAGATGCACGAGAACATCTTAAATCATTTTTATTTATTTGTGCTTCATTTAGTCAACATGATGTTATTGATGACACTTTGAAGATGCAATTATTTCCTTATTCCATGTAGAGAAGAGCTCGTACTTGGTTCCTTGGGCTACCTATCGGATCAATTACTTCTTGGAATGCACTAGCAACATAATTTGTTTTGCAATTTAACTCGCCAACAATGAATGCTCGTCTCAGAAATGATATTACAGTTTATCATCAGCTGGATGATGAGAATCTTCACACCAATAGGAACTTTATAAATCTTTACTTTGACATTGTCCCATGCACGACACTCAACAAGAAACACAAATTGGGATTTTCTATAATGGGCTGAATTCACACACAAAAAATCTTGTCGATGCATCAACCAATGGTCCTTTGCTAGATTGTACTTATAATGATGCTATTAGAATTATTAAGAGAATTGCTCAGAATGATTATCAATATCCTATCTCTAGAGCTGCACAAGCAAAAGCTTCTCCGGGAGTTATTGAATTGGGTACAATATCTGCACTTAGTGCTCAAGTTTCTTCTCTTGCAAATATGATAAAAATATGCAAGGGACTAGTGACGTTGCACTTATACAAGTCACTCAACAAGTTGGTGTTCCTACCTTTTCTTGTGAGATTTGTAGTGACAACCAAAGCTATGAAGATTGTCCACAACATGCAGAGAATGTCTTTTATGTTAGTAACATCCGCAATAATTCTTATGACACCTCTTATAATAATTCTGCACGCAATCGACAGTCTGGGGGAACTCAAAACACTGGACAACATGTTGCAACATTCCAATATGGGAATTCATCTACTCAAGGAAATTATAATTCAATACAAGGGAATTACAATCAACAATAGCAGAACTATAATCAACACACTTAGATGCATCCACAACAAAGCCAAATGCATCCACACCAGAATCAGACACAATCACAACACTCTTCAATTTTGAATCAGCATGTTCCAAAACATTGACGAAAACAGTACACACAAGCTTCTCCATTTGACCCGTTAGCAACTCTTCAGGCTTTAATGCGGGAGTATATGAATCGCATAGAAGCGATTGTACAAGGGAATTCATCTTCTATTAGGGTGTTGAAGGCACAATTAGGACAACTTGCTTCGAATTTGAATCCTCGACCACCAAGCACACTACCTAGTGACACAAAAAATCTCAAACCGAGGGGGAAAGAACACTACAAGAAAATTAGTCTCAGGAGTGGTAAACAAATTGGCGAGCTGACTACAGACTCTACTATAGCACCTCAAGATACTGGTGAAGTGATCCCTAGTGAGAAGGTTGAATTTAAAGAGTTTGTCGATGTACCAGACAAAGAAGTTCCCCAAATTGTCACTCATATGTCTAATGTTCGACCCTCAAAAATTTTGACACAATCAAAGGTGTCGACGCAATTAGATGTATTTCCACTTTTACCTTTTCCATAAAGATTCAAAGAGAATTAGCAGGATAAGTAGTACCAACATTTCTTGAACACACTGAAGCAACTTCATGTGAATATTCCTTTAGTAGACGCTCTTGTGCAGATTCTGAATTCTGGGAAATTTATGAAGGAGCTCTTGTCGAATGATATGGAAACTATTGTACTCACAGAAGGCTGTAGTGCTATCTTGACAAATAAGTTACCCCCAAAATGAAAGATCCTGGGAGCTTTACTATCCTATGTTCAATTGGCAACCATTATTTGGGTAAAGTTTTATGCGACTTGGGAGCTAGCATCAACCTAATGCCACTATCTACTTTCAAACAGTTGGGAATTGGTCACATGAACCCATTGCAGTCACATTACAACTAGCTAATCGATCATTGGCTCAACCTGAAAGGCAAGTCAAAGGTATCTTAGTTTGTGTGGATAAATTCATTTTTTCAGCTGATTTTATTATACTTGACTGCGAAGTAGACAAGGAGGTTCCCGTAATCTTGGGATGACCATTTTTAGCCACCAAACGAACTCATACTGATGTTTACAAAGGTGAACTGACCATGCGGCTTAATGATAAGCACATTACCTTCAGTGTTTTTGAATTTATTCAATGTAAAGATAAAGTAGAATACTATACTGTCAATGTGCTATATGATCTAATTGAGGAAGAATTCAATGACCAAAGCACAATACTTTCTGAGGAGTTTGCAGTGACATCTAATGATGAATTCTTAGATAATTGTGACAGCATGGTTGAAGCTAATAATGTTGAACTCAGGCATGGATGGCAAATTGAATCCTTAGACTTATCCAACAGAACAGCTCTAATTTTCAAGCCATCTATCGACGAAGTTTTTACTCTGGAATTGAAACCACTACCTACTCATCTTAAATATGTCTTTCTTGGTGATAACAATACTCTCCCAGTTATTGTCTCCGCAACACTAGATGTAACTCAGGAAGAAAAATTAGTCCATATTCTTAAGCAACATAAATGATCTATTTCTTAGATTATTGCCGATATTCGAGGCATTAGTCCATCTTTTTGCATGCACAAGATCAAGTTGGAAGATGAAGGCAAGCAATCGATTAAGTAACAAAGAAGATTAAACGAGAAGATGAAGGAACTTGTTAAGAAAGAAATTACAAAATGGATTGATGTCGGAATTATTTACCCTATTTTTGATAGCAATTCGGTAAGTCCAGTGCAATGCGTTCCTAAAAAGATTGGCATCACTATGGTTAGCAATGACAAAGATGAATTAATTCCTACATGTATTCCTAGGGGATGGCGAGTCTGTATGGATTATCGCACTTCCTTTCATTGACCAAATGTTGGATAGGCTTGCTGGAAGAGCCTATTGCTGCTTCTTGGATAGATATTTTGGGTACACTCAAATTGCTATTGCACCAGAGGATCAAGAGAAAACAACTTTCGCCTATCCCTTTGGTACTTTTGCTTTTCACCGTATGCCTTTCGGTCTTTGCAATGCACCAACCACATTTCAAAGATGCATAATGGCAATATTCTCAGATATGATTGTAGATTCTTTAGAGGTTTTTATGGATGAATTCTCAATCTATGGGAATGATTTTGATCAATGCGCTGACAATTTGGATAAAGTATTGCAGCGATGTGAAGACACACATCTTGTTCTAAATTGGGAAAAATGTTATTTTATGGCAATTGAAGGCATTGTGTTAGGCCATCGCATCTCTAGTCAAGGCATTGAAGTAGACAAAGCTAAAGTGGAAATCATTGAGAAATTACCTCCACCGATAAATGTGAAAGGTATTTGCAATTTTCTTAGGCATGCGGAGTTTTACCGAAAATTTATTAAAGATTTCTCAAAAATTGCAAAGCCCATATGCTCATTACTAGAACAGAATCAATAATTCTTCTTTTACGATACATGTCTGGATGCATTTATTCAAGTAAAGAAGCAGCTAGTAATGCACCCATTGTCGTTGCACCAGATTGGTCTCAACCTTTTGAAGTTATGTGCAATGTAAGCAACTTTAATGTGGGTGTTGTTCTAGGACAACGCAAGGGAAAAATATTTCACACCATCTTTTATGCTAACAAAACTCTTACAGAGGCTCAAATCAATTATACAACTACAGAGAAAGAATTGTTGGTTGTAGTCTTTGCTTTCGACAAGTTTAGTTCTTATCTTGCCGGTGAAAAGGTTACCGTATTTACTGATCACTCAAAATTGAGATATCTTTTTGCGAAGAAGGATGCAAAACCAAGACTGATACGCAAATCTTATTATTGCAAGAATTTGACATTGAGAAAAAAGACCACAAGGGTTCAGAGAATCAAGTTGCAGACTATCTGTCTCGATTGGAAGTTGGCAACGAAGATGGAAACATACTTCAAATTGTCGACGCATTCCCAGATGAGAAGTTATTTGCTGTAGATTCAACCTCTTGGTATGCAAACTTGGTTAATTATCTAGTTTGTGGAAAACTCCCATTCGGTGTCACAAACCATAAAAAGGAAAAATTCCTTTGTGAAGTAGTATTATTGGAATGAGTCGTATTGATTCAAGGTATGCAATGACAATATTACTCGGCTTTGTGTTCCGGAAGAGGAGATGCTTTCAATCCTGAACCACTATCATGATGCTCCTTATAGAGGTCATTTCAGTGGAATGTAAACTACTTCTAAGGTTCTTCAATCAGGATTCTATTGGTCTTTATTATTCAAAGACGCCCACAATTTTGTGAATCAATGCGATAGGTGTCAGCGCACTGGTTCTATATTCCGATGCTATGAAATGTTGCAGCAGCCAATTATGGAGGTTGAATTGTTCAATGTTTGGGGTACGGATTTATGGGCCCATTTCCAAGTTCATTTTGAAATCTTTATATATTTATAGCTATTGACTACATCTCGAAGTGGGTTGAAGCTATTGCAGTCCCAAAGGATGATGCAGAGACAGTGCTTAATTTTTTTCACAAGCATATACTCACCAGCTTTGGCACACCAAAGGCATTGATTAGTGATCAGGGTACACACTTTCATTGCAACCATGTGGCAGCCTCACTGAAGAGATATGGTGTTAATCATAGAATGGCTACTACTTATCATCCACAAACAAATGGACAAGCCGAAGTATCAAAATGGAAAATTAAAAACATTTCGAGAAAATATTGGTCTTCCAGACTGGATGACGCTTTATGGGCATTATGGACAACATATTAAAATCCATTAGGGATGCCACCGTATCAATTGGTTTTTGGGAAAGCATGCCACTTGCCAGTTGAACTGGAGCACAAAGCTATGTGCATAATTAAGCAAGAAAACATGGACTATTAAGCTGCTGGAAAGAAAAGGCTGTTAAATATCACTGAACTAGAGGTGATTAGGCGAAATGCCTATGAAAATGCTGCAATTTACAAGGAAAAGACCAAATGATGGCATGACAGAATTATTTTGCAGCAACAATTTATCGCGGGTCAATAAGTTTTATTATTCAATTATAAACTGAAACTACATTCGAGTAAATTGCGCTCTCGTTGGTCTGGACCTTTCGAAGTTGTCAAAGTATTTCCTCATGACATAGTCACAATCAGATATTTACATGATGGACACCATTTCAAAGTGAATGGCCAACGATTGAAACGTTATTTTGGGAATATTAATCAAAAGCAGGTAGAGACCATTAAATTGGTTGAAAAAATTTAATTTTTTATGGAATGTATTATTATGTAATTTTATTTTTTCTTTCTGTTCAAGTTTGTTTTACTTTTCTTTTCTTATTTTTTTGTAGAATAATTAGGTACCATTTTCGATGCACTTGGGCTTTATTATCAACGTAGTTCGTATTATTGTCCTGTCACGTATGACTCACCACGAATGAAGGGCATATCAAAATATTTAGATCCGACTATTGGATCAAAAGTGACCTAGCAGTCTAATTTTTCTGAATAGGCGCAATCCCCATTGGACACATTTATTCCCACCAGCTTTATATACAATCCCTATTGGACACATTTATTCCCACCAGCTTTATATCTCTTCACAAAAAAAATCATGCCTTTCCATCTTCTTCTTTCAGTCGCTATAAACCCCTTTCACTATGCCGACTATATCACATACAAAACAACCATTTTTATTCACTTTCTCTTCCCCAAGCTCGTACCTTTACAACTTTAAACCATCTTCACTCCACAAAACAAACAAAATATGGCAAGAACGAGAGGATCAGTCAAGAAACCCACCAAGCCTGTTGAAGAATACTCATTCTCTACAACTGCAGTTCGTGAATCGAATCCTCCATGCCAACGGACAAAAATGAGCCGGTGATCTTTTTAACAAAAGCGGCCAAGGAACGATTTCAAGAAAAATTTTGAAGCGCAGCTTCCACCCAAAACAAGGAATTCTCCTTTCGTAACAATAAGACGCGGGCAAGCAAGTTTACAAAACCATCTCTAAGCTGAAGTGGGAGATTTTCTGCACTCATCTTAGAAGTTGTTCTCCTTCACTGGTATGTGAGTTTTATGCTAACCTTTATGACCGTGAGTTAGAGTTTGTCTTTGTTCGAGAAGGCTTAATCTCATGGATGCTAAAAAAGTCAATGAGCCGTACAACACTAAAGTGGATGTAGATGAACACTCCGAGTTTATTGTGGATATCACAGACGAAAAAAGGGACCTGTTGGTGAAGGATTTATGTGTCGAAAAAAGGGACCTGTTGGTGAAGGATTTATGTGTCAAAGGAGCATTGTGGACGGGTTCACATCAAAAGAATTATACACTTCACAGTCACTTCCTGACACAATAAAGCAAAATCTGGTTTCATTTTGTCAGCTGCAAGCTACTGCCCTCTACTCACAACACCACAGTCAACCTTGATATAAAGTGCCTGATACATTCAATTATTAAGGGCGGAAAGATTGATTTCGGCACAATACTCCACTAAGAAATTGCTGAATGTGCCGGAAGGCAAACTAGAATTTTGGTTTTCCCATCGTTGGTAATGCTACTATGCCAGCAGAAAAGGATCGTGCCTCGTGATGATAAAGAGGTTTTAGAGAATAAGGGCCCGATAAATGAAGCCTCTATTGAAAGAATGACTCACGGCAAATACACTGACAATGAAGGAGACAAAGACCAGCAAGACAAGGAAGGGCAAAACCAAGGTAGAAAGCAATGGAACAAACCTGACCGTAGAGACATCATTGCTGCGAAAAATGTAGGATATTGATAAGTTGGCCAATTCCATCAGCAATAAGCAGATCAGGCTTGTCGCTAAAATAGAGGATATGGAATGATCACAAAATTTGTTCTGTGCTTATACCAAGGCCTGTAGCAACTCTATTATAGTCGTATTAAGTCAATTAAGCCCGACCTCACTCCTAGAATTTCCAATGTTCCCACTGATCATTTGAGATTATGAACCCTCATCCGAGGAATATGAATTAGAGGACCGAGACAGATCAGTGGAATCCCTTCCTACTGTGCTCACCTCTGATGAGGAGAAAGAAGAGGACTCAAGGGACATTAAGGAGTGCATGTGAAGGATTGATAACCTGGTTGATGGTGACTTCATTGCTGGTCAAGAGGCGTCTACTGTTGAGGAGGAAGTTGATGTAGGAGAGGAGGAAGTTCGTGTTGTAGTTGTGAATGAGAAGATTAAGGAATAAAATATTGAGAAAGAATCTGCTAAGAACATTGTCAATGCATCTGAGTTTGTGGATGCAACTACTGATAATCTGGAGCGAGATGGAGCTAGATCGGCGGAAACTGCAAAGGTAACCAGTGAGAAGCACCATAACTCATTGGAGATGGTTGTGTGTCCGTCATTCAATTGTTACACGGCCTGAGACACTGGAGTATGAAATATATATTTTAATGTTCCATTTGTTTAGTAATGCTTCGTAATCTTAATCCGGTGATGGATAAGGGTTAGGGGTGTTGCACATCCGCCACAACATTAGCCCTTCCCGGATGGTACTTGATGGTATAGTCATTATCTTTTAGAAGCTTGATCTAACACCTCTGTCTTAAGTTCAACTCCTTTTGGGTGAGGAGATACTTAAGACTCTTATGATCTGTATAGATGATACATCTCCCCATAAAAAGATAGTGCTTCTAAAACTTAAGTGTGAATACCACAACAGCCAATTCAGAATCATGCGTCAGATAGTTGCACTCATGTGGCTTGAGTTGCATCGAATCGTATGGTAAAACATTCCCATCTTGCATCAGCACGCGTCCAAGACCAGAATGGGACGCATCACTATGGACCACATAATTTTTTCTAGACTTAGGTTGAATGTACATTGGTGTTTGAGTCAAAATTGCCATAAGTTTCTCAAAACTAGCTTGCTGCTCAACAGTCCACTTAAACTGTGTAGTCTTTCTCAACAACTTAGTCATCGGAGCTGTAATCAACGAAAATCCTTCCACAAACCTCCTATAATAAACACTAAGTTAGAGAAAACTCTAAATCTCACTAACTTTCTTAGGCTGCTTCCAATCTAAGATAGCCTCAATTTTCTTTGGATCCACATGAATACCCTCAACAGATATTATGTGTCCTAAAATAATCACCTCTCGGGGCCAAAACTCACACAACTGAGCTTCGGATACAAGTTTTTCGCACGTAAGGTTTGAATGACCAACCTCAAGTGCTCCTCATGCTCCAACTAAGACTTAGAGTAGATTAATATATTATCGATGAAGACTACAACGAATCAATCAAGATAGGGTTGAAAGACCCTATACATTAAGTCCATGAATGTGGTAGGAGCATTCGTAAGACTGAAGGGCATCAGTAAGAACTCGTAGTGCTTGTACCGAGTCCTAAAAGTAGTCTTCGGCACATTAGCCTCCTTCATTTGCAACTAATATTATCCCAACCTTAGATTGATCTTAAAGCAAATCGAAGCACCTCGAAATTAGTCGAATAGTTCATTGATCTTCAGGAATGGGTACTTATTTTTCACAGTCAACTTATTCTGCTGACGGTAATCGATGCACAACCTCGTAGAGCCATCCTTCTATTTCACAAAAAAAAAACCTGAGCTACCCATGGTGCCACACTTGGCGTTATGAAGCCACGATCCAGTAATTCTTGTAACTGAGCCTTAAGCTCTTTGATTTCTTTAGGTGCCATAAGATAGGGTGCAATGGACACCGGTGTTGTCCTAGATAGCAACTCAATTCCAAACTCGACCTCACGTTCAGGAGGTAGACTAGGCAACTCCTCAAGGAAAACGTCACAAAATTCCTTCACCACTTGAATGTTCTGTAATGTAGCACTATCCATATTCGTGTCCAAGATGTATACGAGATTGGCATCACACCCCTTTACAGACCAACTTTTCTACTACTGAGGTAAAAATCACATTTGTAAGATAATCCTGACACTCTCCAATCACAATAATCTCATTCCCAAAAGTAGCCCTCAAAGTAATTTGTTTAGTGTCGTAGTCTAAGATGACTGGATGCTCACTCAACCAATTCATTCCCAATATGTTATCGAATTCTCCAAACGGTAATTCCATAAAGTTGGCAGGAAACATCTCACCTTACACTTGCAATGGGCATCACTTATAGATTTTGTCCACTTATATAGATTGTCCTAATGGACTAAGTACTATCACATCACTAATTGTTTCATCCAATCGAATACCCAATTTCTTAGCCATCATACATGATACACACGAACGAGTAAAACCATTATCTATCAATACAAAATAAGGAATGTCATTAATAGTAAAGGAACTTGCAATCACATCAGCCGCATTATGATCCTCTCGGTGCCTGGCCACATACACAAGTGCTGGCTACCTCGCATCAACTTGATTAGCACCTTGACTCGGTGCTCCTATCTCTAACCCATATTACCTCCTCTAATTTGTCCTTGAGCTTGCTATGGTTGTTGACCAGCTCTCTAATTCAGTGCACGGTTCTGGCCTTGTGCTTGCACCTGCTGGAATGACAGAAATGTGCAAGTGTACACAATCGCAACAAGTAACAAAGTGACAAGTAAATGTCGAGTTATCATACCCACAGGGACTGTGAAAAGAATTATTTATGAATGCTATTTAAAACACTTTGGTGAAGAAAAATATTTTGTTTGAAGAGGGTGATTAAAAACTAAGATTTTAAACTAAGTAAACTAAATAAATAAATCCCAAATTGATGAATTACAAAATGATTATTAGTTACAAGTGAAAGAGTTATGTTAAAATGCACTAGCTTGTGGTTATGGTTGATGTTTATGGTTATGTCTTGTGAGTTATGGAAATGAAACGGGTGAGAATAGATAGTGAAATGATAAGTTCATAGATGTGATGAAAAATGATGAAATAAAAAGAATTGTTGAGTTAAGGACTTACTTGTAAGGAAGGAATTTACGTATGTTTGGAACGACGGAAATGTGCAAGGGTACACAATCGCAACAAGTAATAAAGTGGCAAGTAAATGTCGAGTTCTTGTACCCACAGGGACTGTGAAAAGAATTATTTATGAATGCTTTTTAAAACACTTTGGTGAAGAAAAATAATTTGTTTGAAGAGGGTGATTAAAAACTAAGATTTTAAACTAAGTAAACTAAATAAATAAATCTCAAATGCACGATTTCAAAATACGATTTTAATCAAGATGACATAATTGTGTTAGATTAATTACATTTCTTAACTTAGAATTATTAAACTCATGTTTATATTGTTACGAATAAGTTCACGGCAACTCGGTAATTTGCTAACTTATGAAAATACTCACCTACCAAAATCCATTTATCTCTTGACTATATCCCTATGTCAATTCAACCGATTAAACAAATCTTAATAGGCAAATATGTTATTGCACATACATACTTATTAAATTGAAATAATCTCTTGTACATATCCCTATGTTAATCCAAACAATTAACTCGATTTAATAAACACATAAAATAATACGTGTGGTAACAAAGTATCCTTACCTTGAAACAGTTTAATCATAATAATCTTGAAAGTTATGCAAGGCAAATGTATCGTCAGATACCGTTGCTAATCTAACCTTCAACTACCTTACATGATTAAACATGCACTGATTAAGTACTGTGTCCATTAATTACAATTTCAATCCGTTTAAATAATTAATTTATTAGTTACCTAACAATTGTAATGTAAGAATAACTTAGTCATGATTTTACTTAATCAAGCATCTTACCGAGGCCTATAACAACATAAACACAATTCCAATAATTTTAACAAACGAAATGCAATCAACCTAACACAAATTAAATTCAAGCTAAATTGATTAAATTAACTTCCAACAACATAAATATTCATATATATGTTCAGCATAACAACAACAAAAATTAAAGAGATAGGGAATATGAATCAAATCCAGTGTTTCTTCGTGGCTTGACGAGTTGCTCCGTTCTTCCTTCTCTGTTGTCCTCATTGACCAAGGCTGCTATGAACAAGAACAAGGGAATTTTGGAATGGAAAAGAAGAGAGAAAGTGGAGGGAAGAGAGAAAAGATGTGAACGCTTGAGGTGTGTTTTTCAAATGACCAGCCTAAGGGGGTTTTTTATAGTTGAGGAGGGCTGCTTAAAATAGCTAAAATTTATCAACCAAAGAGCCCTCCCTTGGCCGGCCACACATGTGGCAAGGTTGATAGTTTCAACTTTGTTAATTTAGGCTTGGGGCAAATCTATAAAGCCACCAATTGTAGAGGGGTTTGAATGCAACTTCAACAAGTCTTCAAGGGCCTCTTTGCAAGCTAAAATAATTAGCTAATAAGCTGATTTGGGTCAGCTCTTGGAACTATTTTTGGGCTGTCCATTTCTTGGTCGGTTCAGTTCAATTGGACCACTTTTTCATAATTAATTAATAATCATTTATTAACCCAAATTAAATTTGATATAAATTAAAATTAATTATATTATAAATTAATACATATAATTTTGTACTGTCTTAGGCTGAAATTTAGTTCGCCTCGATACTTCAAATTGCTTCTCGATTTTGCGCTTCTAGTAGTGCCTGTTGAGCCATTTTTCGCTTTTTGTGCAAATCTGTCGAAAATAACCGAAATTCATAAAAATTAATTATAAAATTAAAAAAATTTCATATTTTAAGTGCACTTTAATTATTTTGTAAAAATTAATTATTTTTTCGATAAGAATTTTATCAAAACTGTATGATTTTAAGTTAAAAAGGGTATGTAAAAATGTGTAAATTTCTGTGTTTCCACCAGCTTATTCAACAGAGGACATTCTCGAATCTTATGCCTCTCCAACACTCATTCTGAGCCTGTCCTCTAGAACCAAAATCTATCATAGTTGAAGCTCTCACTTACTCCTTCCGTTTGTGATCAATACGGCTAACCTCCTCACAGATCTAAGTCTTCTCTACCAAAGCATTGAAGACTCTCTCTTGCAGTGGAGCCACTTGCATTATCAAATTAGATCTAAGCCCAAATTTAAATCGGGCGCACTTATCTTGCTCATCAGCTACCATTTCTGGAGCATAGCGATTGAGCCTTAAGAACTCTGCCCCATAGTCGGCCATAGACATATTACTTTGCCTCATCTCAATGAACTCAAGCCTCCTAGCCTTAACATATCTCACTCCCACATATTTCTTCTAGAATGCCTCCAGAAAGTAATCCCACATTAAGCGATCAACTTGGATGCCTCTCACAATAGCTGCCACCAGCGGTAGGCCTCATCACGTAGTAATGACACAGTCCCCTTAAGATTTTTTAGGGATGCACTCCATATCTTTGAGAATCCTCTTTGTAGCCTCCAACCAATACTCAGCTACAGTGGGGGTCATCCCAGCAATGCCCCTAAACAGTTCGACCCTACTCAATTGGAGCCTATCAGCAATAGTGCCATGACTATTAACACCAGACTGGGCACCCGCCACTCGTTCCAAAACTGATAACATCACCTGCGATACAGCCTTGTTCGTAGGCTCTTGTTGACTCTCGTCAATTGTAGGTGCTTGCTCCACATTCTCCACAACAAGCTCAGGGGTTCGCACCCGAGACATGGATGAGTCGATTTGGGTTCCTTGACCCAATTCCTCATGTGTTCTCATTCCCTTAGATCTAACACCACGAGTACTCATTTTAAAATGTTATGAATCAAAAGAGATAAGTTTTATCGTTATCACTTGAATATTTTCTTCAATCAAAATTATCGTTTTATCGCTTTTATACGAGTTTCACTATTTATCATTCTCTCAATCTAAAGTTTGTCTGCAGTTTCTTATAGTCTCACAACCTATAGTTTTCATAATTCTATAGTTTTAAACTCTATAGTTTCACATGTAAAGAATACTTGCCTCAAATCAGTCTTAGGGAGGTCTCGAATTTCTTTACAGCAAAATCACATGTAGCATTTTTTCCCAAAATACCAATTTTTTTATGAATGAAGTTTTTCTAAAACATTTATACCCAAAGTCTGAGCTTTGAACCGGGCTCTGATATCACTAAATGTAACCCCTAAAATCTGGCCTAGACGCTATGGCCCAATTTGAGCGATTATGTAGGCCTTGAAGATGGCTAAAATGGTTTTTAACAGAAAATTCACTTACCTTTTGAAAACATTTGATTTTGTAAAAAATCTTTACTTTTCATTATAAAGTTGTGTTCCTTTATAATTAAAATATATTTGAAATGTTAATTAGTTTTTAAAATACATATTTGCAGCGGCTAATAATCACTAAAACATTTTTTTGATTGTTTTAGAAATCACATAAAAACAATTCATGCATAATACCTTATTATATCAAAATTGTGTCCCTTATCATAGTTCATAATATAAAATTTAATGTCTCAAAACCATTTAAACAAACCCAATTTAAAGTCCATAGTAAAATTCCAAAAGAAGTTCAAAAATTCCATAAAAACACCAAATCATTTCCAAAATCCTTAACCACGAAAACATATTATACAGAGAGACCCTCGGAAGATCCAAATCCGAGCCTTAAGTACGAGGATTACCTGATATACACGAAAATCATGGTTGAGCTTTTAAAAAAACTCAGTGTGAGATCAAAACAAACACTTATTTAACACATAACATAACACATCAAAATATCACAAGGCATCTTTCACTGAATTCAAATATTACCGCATTTATTGAATCAAAACATGGCATGCTTATGAACAATGCACAATTATAGGATTTCCTACCCATCTTTGCTGCACACCAATATCGAGTTCCCCAAAACTCGTCCATCCAATAACATACCAGTTTGTGGACAAGCCACCACACTGATTCTGATGAACGATCACATAGCACATCATGGACAAGCCACCACATAATTATTGATAACGACCACATAACTGCAGTTGAACTGCCACGTAGCTTCCTACTTTCACAAACCCACCCCATGCATGTGATTTGGCCATTTAACACACATGTTTCACTTTTCACATTTTTCACATATTCATGCTCATAACTCATATTTCTCGATTTTTACACATATGCATGTATCATGCCCATATTTTCTCATATCACATAGTTTTCACTTTAGCATGCTTTAATATACATATTTATATTAAAACATGGATCTTAGCATACTAATTCACATATAACACACATTTAGGCCATCACACATCAATCTAGCCATAAATCACATAACATAGAGTTGGGATTAACATTACATACATCAAATATTGTAAATCATGGATTGTCACAACACTTAATACTTTAGGTCACTTGGTTTCCTCTTTGATTGAGTTTTTCAACTCCATACGAGTACTTATGGTACTCACACATTGATTAATTAATTAACATTTTAATTAAAGAGTAATGTTAAACTTCACATAAAATGAGAATTAAATCCCACACCTTAATGTAGATCTAAACCGTTTGCTCTATTGTAGAAATTTCGTTTAGGTCTAGTCTTGATCACATATCCTCAATTTGAATGCTCAGATTCATCACTTTCGCGATGTTTCACTATTTATTTCTCGAAGGATTGTTAATCAGTCACTTGTTTTGTTACAAGATGATCAAAGGAACGAAAATGGAGCAAAATTGATGGTTGGATAATCGACGTTGGTGATCCGATAGTGGCAGTTCAGCGGTGGTCCATCTACAGGGGTACGATTGTCCAATGGTGGTGCAAAATACAAGTAGTGAGGAGGGCTCAGTCACTTTTAATTGAAAGAGAGGAGAAAAAGGGTTTTTGTCGATTATTTAATTAGTTAGAGGCTAAAAGGTAATAACTAGTTAATTATTAGCTAATTCATTAAAACTCGAGTTCTGAAGTTAATTATGAACACTTATTTGAGTTAATCTTATTTTTGTTATCTAAGTTAATTTCTATTGTTAATTTATTCTTATTAGTATTATGTTATTTAGTTACTGAATTTTATATTTTCTTATTGTACTATAAGTCTAGATTACTATTGTTTATCTCTATTAGTGTAGAAATTAGTTTTAGTTTAATTCAACCTCCCTTAAGTATGATCCTTGAAATGCTTCCCGAAGTGTTTCTATTCCTTTTCACCTTCTTTTTTTCTTAAAGCACCCCCCTTTTATTTGTGAAAAAATTGACAAAAGAATTAGATCCTTCTAGTGAGGCCATGACCTAAGCTCTAGAAAACTACACACTTGTAATTGGGACACCCTCTGTGCTTCCACTTTTTAAAGTGGACTAGGCATTCGTAAAATGAGTATTTTCAAGGCTGCACTCCTTTTGAGAATTGCTTGGCATCCTCACTAACAAACATTGCTTCCTCACCAAAGTCCTCGTTGTAAAATATTGTACCAACTACCCCTTTGAGCTGCTTATGGAAAAGCATTCTCATTACCAAAGACATTTGTAACAATGGTAAAGATTTCCAATTCCTTATTGATATGGTATTGTATGAAGGAACTAACCCCCATGCCAATTCCTTTATCCAACTTTACAGTTTTACCTTTGATTAATCAAAAGTCATTGGCCTCCTCTACCCTAATAGAGCTTCTAATCTAATTAACTAAACAACCTTCATCCAAGGCAGACCCGATAGAATTGTTTGGAATAAGGATTTTAACGGCCACTTCTTAGTTAAAAATTCTTATGCACACCTCTATCAATGCAGTCCAGGTGTTGCTTTACACGACTCCGAACAGGTTGCATGGAAAAAATTTTGGCACCTCAAAACCCCCTTTAATATCATCATCTTCCTTTGGATAATTTGTAAAAATAACCTGCCCACCAAATATCTCCTTTCCAGGAGACTCTCAAATAATGATTCTTTTTGTCCCCTATGTAAAGTAAATAGAGAAATTATTAATCATCTCTTCCTCAACTGTTCCTTTGCAAAAGAAGTTTGGTTTGGCTTGCCCTTTGTTCTAAGCACAAACTCCTTAAATGGTATTCCCATCTCAAGCTGGACTCTTCAATGGCTTCAGAATAATGATGTCTCTGCTTACTCCTCAAGAAGTATCTGCACGGCCATGTCTTGCACTTTTTGGATTATTTGGAAGATATGGAACAATCTCATTTTCAAAGGCACTAACCCATCCCCCTTTTGGGGACTAAGATAATCACAGGGATGACTCAATCAATTCTGTAACACCCTTCGCCCATCCGATTTTCAGGTCTAAGCTTCAGGAAGTTACATTCGTTGCCGGAGCAACAATAGTCAAATTAATAATATCATAACTAGTTACACAAGTATTCAGATATCAATCATGATTAAATAACAAAAATACATCATTTTCAAATCTTATCCATGCTTACAAAAGCTCTTTTGTCAATCCGAACACGAAACTAAACTAAATTTCAAAGTTTTAGAAATTCAAGGCCGATGTTGTGACGTCATCTTTCCTATGTAGTAACATCGCCAAACAATTTGTCACATCATGACCTCAACCACTCGATGTCGTGATGTGACTCACGGTCGACATTGCAACAAGGTAAATTAGTTGTCAAAACGAGGCCTCTGTTTTTGGCAAAAATGTGCAATATGGTACCTATTTCAAACCTTCCAAACAAAACTAACAACATTTAAACCAAATATCAAATTCAATTCATCCAACATATACCTAAAACCATACCAATCAAGTTCAAAAACTCAAATTCAACTTCTTAACAAAATATTCAATACATTTTCACCAATTAAACTTAAGTATTTTAGTACCATTAGGGCATATCATCCAAAACATTCAAATGCCTAACCTTACTTATATCGAACTTATCAAAACATGCCATTTCACTTTCAATACATACACGATTCATTTATCAACACTTTTAAGACAAAAATCATGAACCAAATGAATTGTTCACTAGTATATGTCTCAAGCATAGCAATAAGAGATACCACCCCAACGAGGTACCAACCATTTCTAATTCATGCATTTCTAATTTACATACCAACTAAATAGATTCATGTTCTTACTTACCAAAAGCATCCAACATTGCTAAATCAAGTATTAACCAATTCATTTGTATATACATCATTAAAAATCATCATATGCCAAATTCATTTCCATGTTCAACTCATCAAAACTTTTATAAATTTAAGTAATGCATCAAGACACCTATATACATGTCATAACCCTGGGTTTAAAATGATCAAACATCTACCAATCAGTGATAGGATAGTGTGAGTTTCGAGATGATCTACTTGATGTGTTTCATAAGGTGACAATTTACAAAGAAAAACAAAAACAAACTAGGTAATCATATATAATGCTTAGTAATTTTATAGACATTAAACAAAAACTTATATTATCTTTCAATTAGATACAATAAGCTACTAAGCTTGGTATAGTTTAGATAGTCATGGAAAATCAAAGCATCAATAACGTGAGTTTTAATATGTAACCAAACTATATAACAATCCAGTCACTTGTCATACAATTCCATGCCATTTTGCACAAAAAATTTTCAATTTCATCCAATCAAGGGATAATGTAATCACATACATGTTCATAGCATTATTATGATACAATATTCAAACTCAATTCAACATTTCTCTAAGTGAACATCAATATCATTGTATCTCATTTCAATTTCTCATTTCATATGAATTGTATTGTCTGATGAACCCTAATAAATGGACTCGAATACACAAGTATCTACATTACACTAATTGCTCGTCGAAGTTGAATATATTTGGGTCAGGTTACCCGTTCAGGCTAAACCTTTATAACAACACATCTGATTGCTTATTCAATTTGAGTTTGCTCGTCCAAGCTGAATATATCCGTGTCAGGTTACTCGTATGTTAGCATGGTTAAATGTTAATTTGAGTTTACATGTCTTCATATTCGTATGATTACTAAAGTAACAAAAGAAAATAAAGATGTGTAATGCCCCAGAATTTAGGCCTAGAAGTATTAGGCCTTGAGCAAGGGAACGGTTAGGAAGTTGTGCATAAAAGTATGTCTTCTTTAGTGGTTAAGGGTCTTGAGAAGGGTTGGGAAAGTCCTGGGTTCAAACCTGGGCTTTAGCAAAAATTTTGGTTTTAAGTGGATAAAACCCTAGATGTTTGGATGTAGGCTTTTTAAATTATTGTGTTAAAAAAAGTCATAAGGAAGCATGTGGTCTAGTGGTTGTAGAGTCATTAAGGTTGTAAGGGCGCTCAAGTTCGAGTCTCATGATGCGCAAGGGAGTATTTATTTTATTTCCTTACAGCATGAGAAGTGGAGTTAGACTGAAACTCTGTTAGATGAAGTTTGAATTGGTCTTGGAGGGTTTTGTGGAGCAAATCAATGAGGAGATTTGGGAGAAAATAAAGGAAATTTAAAAATGGGATGTTGATAGGGTGTTGTGGCTGATTGCGACTCTAAGGCTTAGTAAAATTAGGCTAAGGGGAAGGGAGAGAGCATTTTCGGCACAAGGCAATTCTTGGTTCGATTTTGAGAGGGTTGAAAGGAAGGTGCCGAATATTTTTGGGGTTTTTCTATCATTCGAGGTTCCTTTCGGGTTTGCGTTTTAGCTGTTGAAGTGATCAAATTTCCACTACTTTCCCCCTTCCTATAATTTTTGAATAGGTAACCTTCTTTTTCGTTTCTTTTTCTTTCTTTGCTTTGTCGAAATCCCTTTCATCTCTCACTTTTGGTTTTGCTTCTTCTTTTCCTTCTGAATCCTTCTCCTTTCGGTCTCCCTTCTAAACCGAACCTACTCTCCATCTTCTTCTTCTTTGCTTCCCACTCTCTTTCAATCATAGCCGAATTCTTCATAAGGCTTTTTGTGTACGTTCAGTTTATCATATTTCCCTATTGTGTTTGGCCAAATATACCTGAACTATTCCAACCGATCCCATCATCAGCAATTTTGGCTTTTAAAATATCTAGAAGGGAAGTAGACGTTTTTGATAATATGTTACATAAAGAGATATCAATGGTGGCGAGTAGCAGCCATTCTGAGGGAGGATCAGGAATGGTGCCAGCTGAGATTGGGCACGTAGCCCCTGCCCCCAAATTTAAGCAGCGTAAAGTGTCAGCTGTTCGGGATTTTCTGCTAGGGTGAGGCAAGATGGCTGCACCAATCTCTGGATCAAGTGGGCAACCACAACCGACTGATTTAGTCAAGGGTGAGGTAATTTGTTGGACAAGTATTTTCAATAGAGGTTATTTTTGTTAAGTTGATTGGGATTCGATTAACTCGATCGACAAGTGATTAATGGATTGCCTTGATTGAATATAGGTTGGAGTTCTCGTGGGTCATTCACACATTTCGCAATTAGGTGTGTATCTGTACACCGTAAATCATTACAGTCACAAAAACAAAATAGTGTGTGTAATCACACTGTCTCTCATGTGAATCGGCAAAAGCCAAAAAAGCCGAAGAGTCGAAAATACGGTGATTGAGGCCACATGGGCGTGCGAATGCTCGTGTGGTGAACCGAGCCCATGAATATGGGTGTTGGATTGTAGAGGCCACCACGAGCGTTCTCGTGCTCTTGGGTTGTTATGGGCCTCGTTTGGCAAAAATGGCTGTGTGGGCCCAATAGGCTCGTGGGCCCCACATGGATAAAATTTACGAAAAGTGGCAGAAAATGGATTGGGCTATGTAGTTCACTTAGCCGAGATTCAATTTGGGCCAAATAGGCCACACGAGCGCATGGGCCAATTTGGGCTGAATATTGGGCTTTAGGCCCATTTACACTATTTTGACCATGCGGATTATCTTTGTTGCTCGAGGCGACTGTAGACCTTTGAGGAGATTGTTGTATGTATTGAAACCCTAAAATAGGTAAAATAACCAAAATACCCCTAAAGGGTAAAATTAGTATTTTACCCCTAATAGATGAAAATCATTGTAATGCCCATGTAGGGTAAAATGACCATGATGCCCCTGTAGGTAAAATGACTGTAATACCTCTGTTAGGTAAATTGACCGATATACCCCCAAAGGGTAAAATGACTATTTTGCCCCTCGAGGTTAAATGATCGATTTGTCTGTAATGTAAATGACTGGTTTGTCTGTGATTTGTATAACTAATTCTAAGCGTGACATCCTGCATTCACGTATGTTACTATGGCATGTCATACTGCATGGGGTTAGGTTAATATTGACGGAGGAAGTGTATGGCTTGTAGCCATTCTGTTCAAGGCTTACTACCTTTCTGCTTATGGCTTTTAGTCGTTTTGTCTACAGTGACGAGCCCTTCTATTGACTTAGTGCTGCAACCGGTGCTAAGCTTGGTGTGTTGGCTAGGTGGGTCAATTTTATCCCCACATGGTGTGTTGGTTGGTACAGGTGGTGTATTGGTTGGTTTGGGCTAGATTTTTGTCTACATATCTGCATCTGGTACTGATTCTGTAATGGGCTTAAATCCACCTGGTTCTATTAATGGGCTAAGGCTTACCTGATACTATGCCTGTGATGGGCTCAGGCCCAGTCTGTTTCTGCATACCGTATATCTGACTAATAGGGGATTACACGCTAAGTTTTCGTAAACTCACCCTTTCTTTTATTTACTTACAGGAAATCCTCGGCCATAGGCGATTTAGTGGTGTGAAGGACTTGGAGGTGGCCACACAACTGCACATGTTTTATTATGTTTTCCTCATTTAATTAATCAATTTGATTTCAATTCGGGTTGTAATAAGGCCTCTATAATTTCTGGATTTTAAATTTGGGATTTGATGTGATTGTGATTTATATCTGCTAGAATTAGATCACGGTTTTCCAAATCAATAATTGTTTTCTAACATTACGTTTCCGCACCTCAATTTTTAAATATCACGTTTTCGTAAATCATATGCTTTAAATTAAGCTTCTGCAACAATAAGGTTTTGAAGGTAATAACTTTTTAATAAACCTCGATTGAAAATAAACAAACGCAAATTGAGTTTTTATACAAATTTTAAATGGCGAAAAGTTTCAAATTTTCAAGAAGGGTTTTTAATGAAAACATGGTTTTCAAAAAACATTTCAATGTGACATGCCAGATTCGAGCCTAACTTCTAGGCCGGTTTTGGGGTGTTACAAGATGATTGTATACAAAATGTGACGGTTATGATGAAATTGATGTGAGATGATGGTGTAGCGTCTTAGAACTCAGGCTCAACAATCGAGCCGAGTATAGGGTGTTACAGCTCAGGTATCTTCCATATCTTTAATGTTGAAATAGTTTACTACTAACGGTTTTAATCTTGTTGTAGCACAACCACCTAGTCAATTCAAGATTATTTCCTGTGTATATTGTGGAGATGGTCATTCTTTCAAAAAGTTGTCCATCAAATCCCAAGTCGGTTTATTACATAGGGAATCAACACCAAATAGAAGTGGACAAGGACTACAGTCCAAATTCTATGATCCTTCATGGCGCAACCATCCAAACTTTTCTTGGAATAACACAGGAAATGGACCGAACAACACCTATATGCAACATAGACTAAATCAACCTCAAAGGTTCAATCAACAAGTTCCAAAACCACCACAAGTTGAATCATCTAATAGTTTAGAGAATTTGTTGAAGGCATACATGGCAAATAATGACTCCTTAATCCAAAGTCAAGCAGCAACATTAAAAATTTTGGAGAGCCAAATGGGTCAGTTAGCTATAGACGTAATAGACCGCAAGGAGCCTTGCCGAGCGGTACCAAAAATCCAAGACATTTGGGCAAGGAAAATTGCAAGGTAGTTGCTTTACGAAGTCGTAAAACTTTAAAACCCAAGGAAGTTGTGGTTGAAGATGAACCTATCGAGAATGAGGAACATCAACCAATAATTGAAGTTCTTACACCAGAAGAGTTAGAACCTACAAAGCCTGATGAGGTAAAATTTAAACTAGTGAATTATAATAAGCTAACATCTTTTTTAGATGCAGATTTATCTCCTCAGAAAAGTTGTCTAGTCCAACCCAAAGTTCCAACACCTCCATATCCTTAAAAATTCCAACCAAATAAGCAGAAATAGAAGGTGCAATTCAAGAGGTTTTTGGATGTTCTAAAGCAACTTTACATCAACATCCCGCCAATGAAGGCTTTAGAACAAATGCCCAACTATGTCAAGTTCATGAAGAACATTTTGTCCAAAAAGAAGAGAGTGAGTATGAGACTGTATCCTTAACGAATGAGTGCAATGTGTTCTTACAGTACAAACTACCTTTGAAACTGAAGGACCTTAAAACTTTTACTATACCTTGTAATATTGGAGAATCTTATTGTGATAAAGCTTTATGTGATCTAAGAGCGAGCATCAACTTGATTTCCAAATCTATTTTCAAACTATTGGGAACAGGTCAGGTAAGACCTACGACCGTAACGCTCCAACTAGCGAATTGATCTTTGCATACCTAGAAGGAAAGATCGAGGATGTTTTGGTGATAGCAGATAAGTTTTTTTTTCCTACTAATTTTATTGTCTTAGATTTTGAAGCAGATAAGGAAGTGTTGCTTATCTTGAGGAGATCTTTCCTAGCTACAGGAAGAACGTTAATAGACTTGTAAAAAGGTGAAATCGCCATCAGAGTTCAAGATGATTAGGTAACATTTTATCTTCTTAAAGCAATTTTTCTCGGTCCGACGTAGGAATGTTCAGTGATGGAGAAGCTAGAAACCTTAGTTTCTATGGAATGGGAGAACAAGTTTGTAAATGACCTACTAGAGAACACCTTAGGGTCTAAGCTATTGGAACATGAAGAAGGTAATGAAAATATGGCTTTAATGGAATCCAATCCGAGGAACTATGTTTAACTAGCATGGTTTGAACCATTAGAGTTAGAAGTTTGGGAATGCACACAACTAAAGTTGTCAATCAAGGAACCACCCAAATTCGAACTTAAGTTATTTCCTTCCTATTTGAAATATGTTTATTTGGGTAACAATTCTACTGTGCTTGTGATTTTTTTAGCAGAACTAATAGAACACCAAGAGGAGAAGCTTATTGAAGTTTTAAAGAAATTTAAAATGGTGATTAGGTGGACCATAGCTGATATTCAAGGAATAAGCACTTCTTTTTGTATGCATAAAATTATCTTAGAGGAGGGTGAGCGAGCTAGAATTTATTGGTAAAGGAGACTCAATCCTATCATTAAAGAGGTAGTTCAAAAGGAAGTTATCAAATGGTTAGTTGCGGGAATTATCTACCCCATCTCAGATGGTTCATAGTAAGTCTGGTACAGTGTGTACCAAAGAAAGGTGAAATCACGATTGTTGAGAATGACAGAAATGAGTTAATCCTGACAAAAACAATCATGGGTTGGAGAATCCGTATATACTATAAAATATTGAATAAAGCCACTCGAAAGGATCATCTCCCGTTGCCTTTTATGGATCAAATGTTGGACCGACTGGCAAGTAACGAATATTATTGTTTATTAGATGGATATTCGAGATATAACCAAATAGTTTTAGCCTTAGAAGACCAACACAAAACCATTTTTACTTGCTCGTACAGTACGTTTGCTTTTAGGCGAATGCCTTGTGGTTTATGTAATGCACTTGCCACATTTCAGCGATGCATGATGGCAATATTTACTGATATGGTAGAAAACTTTGTTGAGGTTTTCATGGATGATTTTTCTATTTTTGGTAATACTTATTATGTTTGTTTGAGTAATTTGGCTAAGGTATTGAAGAGATACGAAGAGACAAATCTTGTTCTTAACTAAGAGAAATGTCATTTTACGGTTAAGGAGGGAATTGTCTTGGGGCATAAAATTTCAAAAAAAGAGATTGAAATCGATAAAGTGAAGGTGGACGTAATTAAAAAGTTATCACCACCAGTCAGTATTAAAGGAGTTACAAGTTTCTTAGGCCATGCTGATTTTTACAGAAAGTTTATCAAAGATTTTTCAAAAATTTCCAAGCCTTTGTGTTCCATATTAGAAAACATCTAATTTTTGAGTTTAACAAAGCATGTTTGGAAGCTTTTGAAGAGTTGAAAAGTCGGTTAATTTTAGCCCCTATAATCATTACACCTTATTGGAACTGTAATACCCTCTACCCGTATTCGTCGCCGAAATAGGGTATGAAGCATTACCAGATTTTACCAAATAAATTTTTCATTATTACGAGTTAAATACTATTCATTTATCGAAACATGTCATGACGTCCTTTGGATGGGCCTCTGAAGCCTAAAACATACATCGAGACCAAACTGGGATTAAATCGAAACCATAAGAAATTTTTCGCAAAATCCCAAAGTTTTTTTTATGAACTCAATATAAACCCTTTATAAATATCTAATCTTCCCTGCAATTTTAAACCGAGACCAATCCAACACAACCAATCCATTTCATCATATTTTCAAGATAGATTTAACATATTCATAAGATAATCTCATCACATACCAAAACCAATATTTGTTAGCCATACCAACGGCTAACCATACATTCATTTCACATTAACATTTACATTACTAGTTTATACATGCCATTGATTTCCAAAATAAAGTTTCTTTATATACCAAGATCTTGAGGTTGATAGTGTGATGCGTCTTCGACCAAATCCAACCTCCGAGCTCTTAACACTACAACACAGGGGAAAAGGAAATAGGGTAAGCACTTTGTGCTTAGTAAGCTCATGTAACAAGAATTATACTTACCTAATATTTTCAATACAATGCAATAAACATTCATACATCCATTCAATGCATTATTACCTTAACATGCACAAACTCAACATTCAAGTTAGTTCAATAATTTCCACGTATCAATAATATATATACCATGATTGATGAGCTCATCAATTTCATGATTTCCATTCCCTTATTATTTTTTCATATTTATCCCGCTAAACTACTTGGAATTTCGATTGATTTTCAGGGGTACACCTAAGTGTACAAATTCGGGTCCGTCAATTCATATTCATGTGTGCACATTTCCATTTCAGAGAGCACACTCCCGCGAACCTAATCCTTACAGCGGGATTACAAGTCCAGGCTAAATCCCCTGTAATATAAACTCATAGAGTATTGTCGGGATTACCAGTCCAGGCTAAATCCCCTGTAATGACAATTACTCTAATGAGCTTTGATCTAAATTACCAATCCCGGCTAAATTCAGGCCTAATTCGGATTACCCATCCCGGCTAAATCCATTTTCCACATATTCTTCGGGAGGGCTATATCAGGATAGGATCACTCGTCCGGGCTAGATCCTTTTTACCGTCAATTCCTTTTCAGAGATCCATCGAATTTTCCTTCCATTCAACCGGGATTTCTTCCCCTTTTTATCAAAATATCAATATTTTATCAATTTTGATACAATGAACATTCAAATCATATTCACATCAATAACAAACATTTCAAGCATTTAAGAATATAATTCAAGTTACACGAACTTACCTCGATACTTGTTCGTATGCAAAAAAATCTACTAATCCCGAACTTTTTCTTTTCCTCGATTTAGCTTCGTATTTTAATTTTCTGGATTTAAATAAATAAATTTAATCATTAATTTAATACATTTCATGCTCATATGTAACATTCTTTATAAACAAATTAAAGCGTCAATTTCATCATAAACTTATAGCACTCAACCATGGTGACTTTCAATTTCATCCATGAAACCAAAAACTAATGAATTTAGTAATAGAACCTAGTTATAGAAGTCTTAGAAACACAAAAATTACAAGAAAAAGGCAAGGATTAACTCACTTGGTGCAAAAATTATGAAATACCAGCTTGAATAAACCCTTAGGACGTTTTTTTCTGATGATAATGAAGAAAATATGAAGAGAATTCTAGATATTACAAGTTGGTCCCATTTTTATTTTAGTAAATTTTATTATTTTCCCATTTTGCCCTTATTTCACCAATTCTCCAGATTTTTCTTAGCTTATGCCGCCCAAAATATCTCCTTTTGGGCTTATTTGCAATTTATGTCCCTCCTCATTTAACAATTGAGCTATTTAATCCTTCTAGTAACTTTTACACCCTTTTCAATTTAGTCCTTTTCACTTAATTAACTACCCAAACATAGAAATTTTCTAACGAAATTTTAATACCATATTACTAACACTTCATAAATGTTTATAAAAAATATTTCTGACTCAGTTTTATGAGATTGAGGTCTCGATACCTTGTTTTTACCCAATTTCTTCAATAATTTCTTTTTCTAACTAACTACTAAATCGGTAAAATTTTTCTATCGGTATTTTCATACGATTTTCCTACCATATCAATATTTATGCAAAAATATTAAAATAAATTTCTCTTTACATCGGATTTGTGGTTACAAAACCACTGTTCCGATAACCTTGAATTTAGGCCATTATAGGAACTCACCGTTTGAGTTGATGTGTGACACAAGCGATTTTGATGTTGGAGTTGTGATGGGTCAAAGAAGAAACAAAGTGCTTCATCCTATCTACTATGTAAGCAAAACTTTGATAGGAGCCTAACTGAATTATACTGTAATTGAAAAAGAACTCTTCGCTATAGTTTTTTATTTTGACAAATTCCATTCTTATCTCATAGGTACGGAAGTCATAGTATTTACCGGTCATGCGGCCATTAAATACTTACTCACAAAGAAAGATGATAAATCGAGGCTAATTTGATGGATGCTTTTACTCCAATAATTTGACCTTGAGATCTAAGACAGAAAAGGTGTTGAAAATCAAGCAGTTGATTACCTGTTGAGGTTGGAACAAGAAGAGGTAACTCATTCACTTGTTCCAATTAATAAGAATTTTCTGAATGAGCATATCTTCAAGGCAAGTCGAATTCATGAAATTCCTTGGTTTGTTGATTATGCAAATTATTTAGCATGTGGAACAATACCTCGAGAAATAACATACCAAGAAAGGAAGAAATTCCTTCACAATAGTCGGTATTATTTTTGGGAGGATCCATTTTTGTTTAAACAATGTGAAGATAACATAATCAAGAAATGCATAGCTAGAAGTGAATTTGATGAGATCTTGTATCATTGCCATTCACTTCCAAGTGGGGGACACTTTGGTGGTTCCTGGACTGCAGCAAAGATTTTACAAGCAGGATTATTTTGGCCTACAATGTTCAAGGATGCGTATGCATATGTGAAAATTTGTGACAGATGCCTTTGACAAACATTTTACAGGTCAAATTATTTGACATATGGGGCATTTATTTTCTAGGCCTGTTTCCTTCTTCTTATGGTAAAAGGTGTATCTTAGTAGCTATGGATTACGTATCCAAGTGGGTTGAAGTTGAGGCATACCTAATGAATGATGCTAAGGTTACTATGCGATTCCTACATAAGCATTTGTTTACATGATTTGGGTCTCCTAGAGCTATAATTAGTGATGAATGATCTCACTTTGTAAATAAATGGCTTAAGTGGTTGCTTGACAAGTACAATGTGAAACATAAGATTGCCATTGCCTATCATCCATAGTCAAATGGGCAAGTTGAACGGGTTAATTGTGAGATCAGAGGAATCCTTGAGAATGTAGTGTAACCTAATAGAAAAGATTGGTCTCGAAAGCTCGATGATGCTCTATAGGCGTATCGAACAACTTTTAAGACACTGTTAGGAATGACTCATTATCGGTCAGTCTTTGGAAAGGCATGTCATTTGTCGTTTGAGTTGGAGAATAAAGCTCACTAAGCTTTGAAACAATTAAATTTAGATCTTAAACAAGCCAGTGAGAGAAGGATGTTACAGCTTGATGAGCTTGAAGAGTTGAGGTTATTTTCATACGAGAATGCTAAGATGTGTAAAGAAAAGACTAAGAGATGACATACAGTTGTATACAACCTCATGAATTCAAAGAAGGTTAGAAAGTGTTGCTGTTCAATTCAAGGCTAAGGTTATTTCCAGGAAAGCTCAAATCCCGATAGAAAGGACCTTATACCATCCACACAGTTTATCCATATGGAGCTATAGAATTGTACGACAACAATAGGGGTATATTTAAAGTTAATGGTCAATGTCTCAAACACTATTGGGATGGTAAAATTGAGCGAATTGAAACCTCATTCAACTTAATAGACCCTTGATTTTTAATATTTTTATTTTTAATAAATGACATACTTAGAAAAAAATTTTCTTAATTTAGTACATTAAATTAAATCTATCTAAGGAGATTGGAACTTAAGCGGGACCATTTGTGACCCCTCCAACCTTTCCTAGGATATTACGTTAATATAATTTTTTGAGAATAATTTTTCTAATTAATCCGAAAGAAATTTTTATTTTTTAATTTTATTTTAATTTTTTATTTTAAATTTTAATTTTTTTATTTATTTATGCTTAATAAGAGGGTCAATTTGGCCCAAGTACTAATTAGTTTATTTTTCTAGTTCAATTTAATTTTTCAGTATAGCAAATAATTACAGTTTTAGGCTTGAGGCCCAAAACAACAAAGAGAAGGAAATTACTTATCATTATCGTACAAAGGGTTCCTCAAAACCCTAATTTTTTTTGCAATTTCCCTTCCCTCCTTACCTTGTTGCCCAAGCATCTTTTGTAGCTAAATTTTTGCTACAAATTCACCCTAATTTACTACTATATAAACCCCTTTATACCATCATATTTTTCACATCATTCAAGAAATTAGCCAAAAACCTAACCACCTACTTTTCTTCTCTTTATCGTCGGCCTCAAATCCCAAAAGATCTCCCCAATTTTTTTCTTTTTTTTGCAAAACCCTCCTATCGTCGTAGCAACATCATTATCGGTGCAACCATTTCACCGCCGCAATATCGTCACTGTCGTAACGTTGTCGCCATTGCAATCTTTCACATTGTCAATTCCTTTTTCTTCATTTGCTAAAATTTCTCTTATTTTCTCAAGAAAAGTTACCATGTCTCACAAAAGAATTAGATCCTCCAAAAATTCTACTGAAAATCCAATTGTTATTCAAGATAAGGAACTGAGGGAAAGATTTCATTCTATCTTCAAAAATCAGCCTAAGATGCCGAAAAAAGGTTTTGGTTTGGAGAACAATGAGAATATGATCATGCCATTGTCACTTCGAAAAATGATTGGTGCTCTAAATTAGGAGCAATTTTGTGATTCACGATCAATGTCTGACGAAGATTTAGTGTGAGAGTTCTATGCAAATTTGACCACGCTAGATGCTAATGAACTTATTGTTCGTAAAAATAAGGTACCCCTTACTTCTAAGTCCATTAATGATTTGTTTAACTTACCTAATGTTGAAGAAGATGAGTACTCTACCATGATGACAAATATCAATTGGGGTTTTCTTCAATAAGTACTTGATGTGGTTTCAAATCTGGGATCCCAATGGATTATAAGAAAGTATGGTAGTCATTCTTGCCGAAAGGAATATTTAAATCTAATGGCTAAGGTATAGTTCTTGTAATAGCCCATTTTTTAATGGTGTCAGAAACTGTGGTTTCGAGGCCACCAAATCCGATGAGTAAGTTCGTAAATATTATATTTAATATTTACAAGTTAATTGTGACTTTGAAAATGTTTTTGATATAGTGGATTTTGTTTTATAAGCGGTTTATTAAGTTCAAGTGGTAACACCCTAAGGTCAAGTGGTTTTAGAAAATGAGGTGTCGGGACCTCGTTTCTATAAACCAAGCCGTAAAGATTTTTAATATTTATGGAGTTTCATTAAGGTGATATTAAAGTTTCGTTGAAAAATTTTAACGTTTCGATAGTTAATTAATTAAAAAGGACTAAATCGTAAAAGAAATAAAACTTGATCACTATTTGATTTGAGTGATTAAATGGTTAATTGAATAAGGGAAAAGGGACTTAAATGGTAATTAGATCATTCAAGAGGTTAGTGGACGGTTTTGGGCAACTAAAAGCGTGAAATTGGATGATAATTTAAGAGGACAAAATGGTAATTTTGTAATTAAATTAATTAAAATAAAAACCAAAATGTTATATCATCATTTTGGTGTCTTCTTCATGAATTGAAAGAAGAAGGAAGCCATGGTTACAGAAGCTAGGTTCGGCCATGTTTCATTCCTTGCATGTAAGCCATTAAATTATCAGTTTCTTGTAATTTTTATGTTTTTAATATCGTTGAAATTACGTGCAGCTAGCCCATACCTTCGATTTTGAAACTATTAAGGATTTTAAATGTTTCCATTGATGAACCTTGTGATTTTTTATGTTAGATGATGAATTTGGAATGTTGATTGATAATTAAAAATATTTTGTTAAGTGATTTTGATGAATTTATCGATTAGGGACTATATTGTTAAAATAGTAAAAATACAATGGTTTGTTGTGAAATTTTTTCAAAAATGGGCTATATTGAATGCTATGAATATTCTCCTAGAGTGGGTTTGTATTAAAAATGGTTAAATTGTACGTTTTGGGCTTAAGGACTAAATTAAATAAAAGTAAAACTTTAGGGGAAATTTTATAAAAATGTCAAAAAGACCAAATTGCAAGAAATACATTTTTTTACTGCTAAATTGATAAATTGAATGAAATTACAAATTTAGATCAAGATCGAGTGGAAAATCGAGAAAAATGGAAAATTACCAAAATACCACTGAACTTTGGTATTTCTGCAATTTAGCCAGGTAAGTTCGTATATTTAAATAATATTTTAAATTTTTATTTTAAATGCTATTATGTTATATTATCAAATCATGTCTCGACAGAAAATCCAACGACATATCGACAAACCTCAGATAATGAAAAGGGATAGTTTTGCCTATCGATTATGAAAAGGGATGGTGACGACCATCGAATATGAAAAAGGATAGCTTTGGCTATCAAATGTGAAAAGGGATAGTTTCATCTATCGAAATGAAAAGGGATAACTTTGGCTATCGAATGTGGAAAGGGATAGCTTCGGCTATTGATTATGAAAAGGGATGGTAACGACCATCGATTAATGAAAAAGGATGGTTTCGACCATCGAATATAAAAAAGGACGGTTACAACCATCGTTTAACACACTTCGTATGAGCTTCGGTAAGGATTCCAAGTGACTTCACTATGAGAAATATGGAAAGGTATGATGTACCATTGATCAAAGTACGAATATTCATAATTATGAAAGGTATGATTTAAGTAATGTTATATTTATGTATCATATCTTACCCTGTGCTGATATTATTAAGTTATGTGTTTAATCAATAGCTTGTGACTATGGTAAATGTTATGTTTATGTCTTGTGCTATGCAAATGAAATTGTAAGTGTTCAATATGAACCAAGACATGTGTGTATGAAACTTATTGAAATGGTGTTTCATAGAAAAACATGATATGTTATGAAGAATGATGAATCCAATTGAATCATGTTTAAGTATAATAGTTATCCATGTCAAATTCATATGAATCATGTTTAAATGAACTAACATGTGTTGTTGAGGTGGTTATGCTTGTATCAAGCTATTGGTTAGATTGTATTATGTTAGTTTTAAATAAATGCATTGAAATGGTAATTGACCAAATGGAAAGATGCTTAGGTGCATGAAAGGGTGGTAAGAATCAAACTATTCAATTTCTTATGAAATGGTTTATTGTATAGTTGATTTTAAAAGATTCATACTTAAATGCACTAGTTTATGGTTATAATTAATGTTTATGCTCATGTCTTGTGTGTTACACAAATAAAATGATTGAGAATAGGTGAATGAAATGGTAAGTAAGTAAATGAAATGGATTACTGTTTTAAGAAAAGGGAGATGATTATGTAATTCAACGTATGATACATTATTATGTTATAAATCGAAAGTGTTCGGGTTATTAATGAACATATTCATTTATGAGATGATATTTATATAGATTGGTAAATCTTTGAGCATTAATATAGGTTTATTCATGACATCTAAAGTTCATATTTGAAATGAAATGTTATGTTTAAAGTTTATGCGAGTTATTGAGCATTCATTGCTTACATGGTTGTCTTTCTCTTACTTTACAGATTATCGAAAGCTCGATCGGGTTGGAAGCTAGGCAGGGATTCATCACACTATCCACTGACTATATCGGTACCTATGGATGTTTTTAAGTTCGGTTTCAATTGCATGTATAGGATTTTTGGTTGTTGAAGTTGCCATATTCTTGGCTTGTATTAAGGATTTTGTGTGTTAATGTGAACTTAGTTTGTTATGTAAATATGTTGTCTTAAAGTGGTTATTACCTTTGATCATGATGCTTGGATGATTAAGGATGAATGGTAGTCTAAAATGAAAGCTATAAATGTCTTGTGATGTGTTGGAAACGTGATGAATTGGTACCTTATTTTATATGAAATATATGTATACTTTGGTGCTAATTGTTGAAAGGAAATTTTGGTACCAATTAGTATGTTTAATAGGTGAACTCAATGGTTGGTTATTGATGTAAGATTAGTTCAAGTTTAGTTAAACATTTTAGTCAAATCGAGGTTGTATTTATACTAAATTAAATGTTGAGTTTGAGGTGCCCCATGGGCATATTGGTTGTATGTTTGTATACTTTAAGTTTATAGCTTGATTGTGTTTGAATTTGGTGCCTTGTTATGGCTTATACCTATATGAAATTTTGGTTGTAGGTTCATGGCATGTTGGGTGAGAAAAATGGCTTGTAAAATGGTCTATTTTCGTCTACAAGGGTAGAGACACGGGCGTGTGTCTCAGCCGTGTGTGACACAAAGCAAAGTGACACGGCCGTGTGTCCCTTGTAGCTTTCAAAGGGTTACAAGTTAGGCTATTACACGGCCTAGTACATAGGCATGTGGGGTTATTTCGATGGGTACACCCAAGTCAATGAGTTACACGGGCTGGGACATGGCTGTGTGTCCCTACTTCGAATGCCCACACAAAGACACGAGCGTGTCTCTTGGCCGTGTGAACCCTGCAACTTTGAAATTTTTCATTATTTCCTGAAAAATTTTATAAGCTTCTGATTTAGTCTCGACTTGTTTCTAATGTGTTTTTAGGGCCTCGAGGGCTCGTATAAAGGACAATATGCATGTTATGGATTAGTTTTGCTATGTTTAATGATGTGAATTAAAATGTTTTTAAATTTTTGTTTGTTTGAAATGCACACCCCAGTAATACTCTGTAACCCTATTCTGGCGATGAATACGAGTTAAGGGTGTTACAGTTTTACTTTATTCGATATAGCTTCATGCCTATATCACATAGTTCCACCACCTCGATGGAATGAAAGCTTTTGTTGTATGCGATTATGACAGAAATGTCTATCAATGTTGGGAGAATTATACTCAAAGAAATTCAAGATTGCGCTAGAAAAGAGGTAGGAAGTGTCTACTTTCCATCATTGATTACTTCACTTTGCTTCAAAGCCCAAGTAAGACCAAAAGAAAACCTAAAGGACCGTTATGTTCAAGGTTGTATATCAAGGCACGACCTTGAAAGGTTAGTAGAGAGTGTTGAATTATTGAACCAAGTTAAGCCAGATAGACCAAATGTACCAGAATCTGATGAATCATCAACCAAATCTGAACCAAAAGTTGATTCAATAAATGAAACTGAAGAGGAACCAAACAACTCTAAACCTAGGGAGGAACCAAAAGTTGCTGAACCAGTGGAGCTATGTTTTAATCCTGAGTTGACCATTCCTACTTCTTCAAACACTATGAAGAATTCAAAATTTTCAACTATGATGGATATGTGGAAATTCATGCATAATCAACAACAAGCTTACTGGAGATATTAAAAATTTAGAGATGATACCATACAAAATACTTTTAAGAATATCTCTAATTGTTTTGTTCCTAAGTTTCCAGATCATATCTTTGAGACATGGCAATAAGAGATTGTGGGATCAGGTGCAACAAAGAAGGGAAAAGGATAAATATATGGAGGATGACACGAATTAAAAGAGGGAATTCTTAATTATTTATTTTAGGCATTTATATTTCTTTCCTTAGTTTTTTTTTCACACAATAAAAATGCAAACATGAATAAATTAAGCCCAATGCCTCTTCATTAAAAACAGAAAAGTAGTGTGGTAATGGGAATGAACTTGTCTAGGATTGGATTGTTAAGAAAGACTTGGTATTTAAGCAATCTTTATGACTCACCTCTCTTTTGTTGCAATCCTACCTGTTGTTCAGTTTTCATTCATTACTTTGTTTCCGCAGTGAGGACATTGCTTCTTTTTAAAGGGGGTAAGGTAATATTTGCATATTTGCATAAATTTTAAACTTTTTATTAAGTATGATTCAATGTTTCACATAATTATGCTAAAATAAAATGATGTTAAGAGAAAATTTTTGTTCATAAGTTAGCTCAAATGCAAATATGATTTCTAATTTTAACTGAGTTTTTTTATGTTATCTTGAGCTATGGAAGTTCTTAGGTCTTATGTAGTTTTTGCCATGAAAATTTAATTTCCCTAGAGATAGACATGTATGAAGGTTTAAGTCCTTAGAATTGACTTTGTAACTTTCTTGAGGTGAAATCCAAGGAGCCATAAGAATTTAAACATGATTTAGGCACAATTTCCTTTAGATCGTTTGAGCCTTTCAAGCCTACCATATGAATTTAACCCTTGAAACTTTAGTTTGAGCCTTTAAGCCTATTTTATTGTTTTTCACCTACATCATAAGCCAAATTACCATCTTTCTAAGTTTTATCCTATTTTTTTTGCACACATCTTAACTATACTTGTCTTGGTGAGCAAAGATTGAGGAAAAATTCAAAAAGATGTATATATTCTATGTGTATTTAAGAGAGAGAGAGAGAGAGAGAGAGAGAGAGAAATCTCTATTCAAATCTCTCAAAGCAAAAAGAGAAAAATAAATACTCAAAATCTTGAGAAGTATTGTTGGGCACAAATGTAATGCCCCAAATTTAAGGTTATCGGAACAGTGGTTTCGGGACCACAAATCCGATGAGGAATAAATTATTTTTATTATATTTCTACGGCCTACAATTTCACGGAAAGAATTCGTGAAAATTTCGTTCAAAAATTTTGACGTTTGGGCACTCAATTTAGTCAAAAAGACTAAATTGTAAAAACTGTAAAAGTTGAGTTCTATATGTTAGAGGTGTCCAATTGTTATGAAATTTTAAATTGGAGGTCTTTATATGGTAATTAGACCATTGGTTAAGTTGGTGGACAAAAATGGACATGGTTAGGCATGTTTCCAAAGTTTTTCATTAACGGCATTTTAGTCATTTAGTTTTTAAAATGACTTAAAAACAAAATTAAAAGTCAATTTTTTATCATCTTCTTCATTAGGCCGAATTTAGCAAGGGGAGAAGCCATAGTTAGGGTTTTCAAGATTCCAAGCTCCATAGTAAGTGATCCCAAGCCCTGTTTTTAATGCTCTTTACGTTTTTGAGATCTCGGTAGCTTAATATAGCTTAATCTAGCAATAATTTAACCTAGTGATGCGAACCAGCCTCGTTTGATTGAGTTGAGTCACTTTTGTTGCCTGATCGTCTAACAAAGAAGTCTCGTTCGTATTGCTTCAAGTAAAGATGTAGTCGTCTTTGAAATGGCACTTGGGTTCAAATTATGTGCACTGGAGTTGTTTAAGTGCAAAGGTTCAGTTACTAAAAGAAAAGATTTAGTTTGAGAAAGGTAAATTCGGTTTGAATGAAAAACGGATTGATAGGCTTAAAAACAAGAAAGAACCAACACTAAGGGTAAGTGCTGACCCGAATCTTATATGTTCTTAAGGTGGATGACGAACGGTGTAAAAGGACCCGACCCACTATCTATCAAAGATAGGAACCTCGGTATAAGTAGAATGTCATAATTTGGTTGAAAGTGATAAGTTCGGTTTGCAAAGAGCAGAGTTGACGCCACTAACTAGTAGATAAGCCAACGGAGTCTTTAGACGAAATTGAGAGAAGAAAATTCTCACAAAAATATTCAGTATATTATAAAATTGGAAAAAGTACTTTACATGGTGAAAGAAGCCTCTATTTATAGGCTCTACTTGAGTTAGCCGAATAGACTCTTTAAGGAGCTGAATGGTCAGCTGAAAATTCCAGAAATTCTAAGGAAACTTCCTTGAAGCTTCATAACCATAGGGAACGGTAATGGACAGCTTCTAGAGGCAACAAATCACCGGAACAATGAATGAAACGTTGGAGAGCTGATTGGCATTAATTTGGGCGACCATGTGCTTGAATGTCACTTAATTAAGTTCTTTGATTCAATTTGAACATTGTTGATATTAATTGGGCTGCTTGGAACACTTCAATAGCCAAAAGGTGTGAACAAAAGAATTTGAATGATCAAGCAATGTGAACACACGAAAATGAACAACCCCTAATGTGAAAAGCATATTCAGCTGATGTGAACAGCCTTTAAAAGAGCTTTGGGCAGCCGAATGTTCATTCTTGGAGAGTTGGAAAGCTTGGCTGAAGAGTCACTTGGAAAACACCAATAATCAAATCACAATTAAATTTATCCATGCTCATTGTCGTCCAAGAGATGAATGTACTGCAAAGAAATTAAATTCAAATCAAATGAATGTAAAAATCAGACTTAAAATTCGGTCAACTCATTAATTGTTTGTATGAGTTTAGGACATATTTAAGACACTAAAAATAATTAAAACATAATTAAAAACACTTAATAATTATTTGACCAAAATTAAGTTAAATTAATTAACTTAACTACTTTAACTAACGACAAATTAAATACTTATTCCAGCAAAATAAATGCAAACTAAAATAAGCTTAAGATGAGCTAAATGAGCTAAAAATGAGCTCGTTGAGCTAAAGTTGAGCTGAATGAGCTTGAAGTAGAGTGCACGGTTTGCTCATCTTGCTGGTCCATGAGCTTTCAAGAAGACCAGCCAAGGATTCTCCCCAAACTCGATCAACAAAAGCTGAAATTGCATCTTTGAACTTCTTAGCCCTAGCTCGAGTAATAGGTCCTTTGGGCAGCTCGAGAGGTGTCGTTAGCACTTGATAGCTCTTGGGTCTCGACTGTATCATTCCCTCCCTCTTCGAAGCGATTTGTCCCCAAATCGCTACCTGCATCGAATGGAGATAAATCAGCCACATTAAAACTTGTGCTGATGTTATAATCACATGAAAGATCAAGCTTGTAGGAATTCTCATTAATTCGTTCTAGCACTTGAAAGAGACTGTCTCCTCTTGGTAATAGTTTTGACCTTCGTTGGGTCGGGAACCTTTCCTTCCTCATATGAATCCAAACCCAATCTCCAGGTTCAAACACTATTTGCTTTCTTCCATTATTTGTAGCTTGCATATATTGTTCGGTTCGAGCTTCAATATTGGCCTTCACCTTTTGGTGAAGTTGCTTCACATAATCAGCTTTTCGCTTAGCATCGGTATGTACGAGTTGATCATTAGGCAAGGGACGCAAATCCAGCGGGGTTAGAGGATTAAACCCATAAACAATCTCAAACGGTGAGTGTTTAGTGGCAGAGTGGACGGATCTATTGTAAGCGAATTCCACATGCAGTAGGCACTCCTCCCATGATTTGAAATTCTTTTGAATGATAGCTCGCAATAAAGTTGATAATATGCGATTCACAACCTCCGTTTGTCCATCCGTTTGGGGATGACATGTTGTGGAAAACAATAGCTTCGTTCCTAATTTTCCCCATAAAGACCTCCAAAAATGACTTAGGAACTTTGTGTCTCGATCGGATTCGATTGTTCTCGAATCCCGTGAAGTCGCATAACCTCCTACAAAACAAATTGGCAATATGAACAAAGATCGCCGCTTTTAGAGCAAGCTATAAAATGTGACATTTTGGAAAATCTATCTACAACAAAAAAGATAGAATCCTTCCCCGTTTTAGTTCTTGGAAGACCTAGGACAATATCCATAGAAAGATCGACCCATGGTGCATTAGATATGGGCAATGGTTTGTAGAGTCCATGTGGATTAATCTTGGACTTGGCCTTCTTGCAAGTGATACATTGGCTACAAACCCGCTCAACATCTTTTTTCATTCCAAGCCAAAAGAAATGTTCATGGAAGATTGACAAAGTCTTGGCCACCCCGAAATGGCCCATGAGTCCACCACCATATGCCTCTATCACCAATAATTTCCATAATGAGCTTTGCGGCACACAAAGCTTGCTTTCGCGGAAAAGGAATCAATCAAACCTGAAATACTTATCAACAGCTTTTTTTTCACAAGATTTGTAAATAGCACCAAAATCAGCATCATTAACATACATTTCCTTTAAAACGGCAAATCCAAGCAACTTTGAATCCAAATGTGATAACACGGTATATCGACGAGATAATGCGTCAGCCACAATATTTTCTTTACCTTTCTTGTATTTGATGATATAAGGAAAAGATTTTAAATACTCTACCCACTTGGTGTGTCGTTTGTTCAATTTTGCTTGTCCCTTGATATGTTTCAACACCTCATGATCTGAATGTATGACAAACTCTTTTGGCCATAAATAGTGCTTTGCCAAGTCTTGAGAGCTCAAATTAGAGCTTACATTTCCTTATCGTCGTCGATAGTTAAGAATGGCTCCATTTAACTTCTCACTAAAATAAGCAACGGGCCTTCCATCTTGCGTTAGAACGGCTCCAATTCCAACACCTGAGACATCACATTCGACTTCAAACATTTTAGTAAAGTCAGGCAACACAAGCAATGGGGCGTTAGTTAAACAAGATTTAATAGCAATAAAAGATTTTTCTTGTTCTTCATTCCAATAAAAGGAGAATATTTTTTAATCACGCTAGTTAGAGGTGCTGCCAACGTGCTAAAATTTGGAACGAATGGCCGATAGAAGCTTGCCAATCCGCAGAAGCTCCTCACTTGGCTGATGCTTGTTGGTCTAGGCCATTTTCTAATTGCTTTCACCTTGTCTTGTCAACCTCCAATCCCTCCGAGCTGACCACGAAACCTAAAAAAATAGCCTTGTTAGTGAAAAAGGTACATTTCTTAAGATTAGCATACAAAGATCTTTTCGAAGAACATCCAAAACAGCTTTTAAATGCAGCAAATGATCATCTAAAGATTTGCTATAAACAAGTATGTCATCAAAATAAACAACACAAAATTTTCTGATAAAGGAATGAAGGACATGGTTCATCAATCGCATGAATGTGCTGGGTGCATTGGTGAGTACGAATGGCATAATTAGCCACTCGTATAGTCCATGATTCGTCTTAAAGGCAGTTTTCCACTCGTCCCCTTCTCGCATTCGAATTTGGTGGTATCCTCTCTTAAGATCAATTTTGGAAAACAATTGCGCACCACTCAATTCGTCTAACATATCATCTAGTCATGGTATCCGTGTCGGTATTTGGTAGTTATCTTATTCACCGCATGACAATCTCGACATACGCCATGTTCCGTCCTTCTTTGGCACCAATAATACCGGTACGGCGCAAGGGCTGAGGCTTTCTCGTTTATATCCCTTCTTCATAAGTTCATTAACTTGTTTTTGCAATTCTTTGGTCTCTTTGGGATTAGTACGATAAGTGGAGGATTTGGAATAGACGCCCAGAATGAAATCTATTTGGTGTTCTATTCCTCGAATGGGTGGCAACCCACTAGGAATGTCTTCCGGAAATATGTCCTCGAATTCCTGCAAAAGAGAAACAATCGAAGAGGGCAGATTTGGATCCAATTCGTTAGTATTCAAAAGAGTTTCCTTGTACATAAGTACAAGAACCGATTGCTTCATCAAATAAGATTTCCTAAATTCACTCTCTTTTCCATAAACACTCATCTTTTTTTGTTCTTTTTCTGTTCACTCGATTTATTTTTTCTCTTACACTTTTCAATTGTTTTTCTTTTTCTTCTCAATGTGTTTTCACTCTCTTTCTCATTTTTTCTTTTGTGCATCTTCTCGAAATTTTTCAACAGAATCTCTTAGTTTCAATTGATCTTCATAAACTTGCCGAGGCGTCATTGGAACTAAGGTTACGTTTTTCCCTTCGAATTTGAAAGTGTAGCGGTTCGTAAAACCATCATGAATAACTTTACGATCGAATTGCCACGGACGGCCTAATAACATATGACCAGCGTGCATGGGTACCACATCACATAGAACCTCGTCATGGTACTTACCAATAGACAATGGTACTAAAACTTGCTTGGTTACCTTCAACTCCCCTCCGTCATTAAGCCATTGAAGCTTGTAAGGTTGAGGATGCTTAGTTGTTGGCAAGCCGAGTTTTTCAACCATTAAGGTGCTGGCCACATTCGTACAACTCCCGCCATCCACGATCAAACTACACACCTTGCCTTGAACATGGCAACATGTATGAAAATGTTCTCCTTTGTCGTTAATTTTCAACACTTTGAAAACTAAGACTTCGTTTAATGATGAGGATTTTGCCATCAACAACGTATTCAAGTTCGTCTTCCTCTTCGGCGGTTTCATCATGTTCTTCATCATTCTCTTCCTCCGATTCAATTTCTCCATTAGCCCGCACAATCATGTTGCTTCGGTTAGGGCATTGGCTCGCAATATGGCCCCTCCCTAAACACTTGAAACATTTTATTTCTCTTGAGCAGTTCGGCAAGGCAACTTCTTTGCCTTTGCTGGTTTCACCAACGGTTTTATTCGCCTTAGAAGACAAAGGCTGGTCCATAGCGCGGTTGGAAAAGTCTTTCTTGCCCGTGCCTTGGTTCCACCTTTGAGAGTTGTTGGTGCTAGGAAAAGTTCGGCTAGAGCTTTTTCTCTTCAATTACTTTTCAACCTTTATGGCAACGTGCACCATATCAACAACTTCTACATAGTGTTGAAGTTCTACCACGTTAGCTATATCTCGGTTAAAACCTGCTAAGAATCTGGCCATCGTTGCTTCACGATTCTCTTCCACATCCGCACGTATCATGGCAATCTCCATTTCTTTAAAATAATCCTCCACACTTCAATTTCCTTGCATAAGATTCTCGCAACTTTTGATAAAGTTCACGATGATAATAAGAGGGTATAAATCTCTTACGATTACGGCTTTCATTTCGACCCAAGTAGAGATTGGTCGCTCTTCGCTCCTTCTCCGACTCGTAGTGGTCGATCCCACCATATCATCGCATAGTCGGAAAACTCAATTGCTGCCAATTTCACCTTTTTGTTCTCCGAGTAGTTGTGACACTCAAGACTAGCTCGATTTTCTTCTCCCATTCTAGGTAGGCTTTTCGCTTAGCATCGGTATGTACGAGTTGATCATTAGGCAAGGGACGCAAATCCAGCGGGGTTAGAGGATTAAACCCATAAACAATCTCAAACGGTGAGTGTTTAGTGGCAGAGTGGACGGATCTATTGTAAGCGAATTCCACATGCAGTAGGCACTCCTCCCATGATTTGAAATTCTTTTGAATGATAGCTCGCAATAAAGTTGATAATATGCGATTCACAACCTCCGTTTGTCCATCCGTTTGGGGATGACATGTTGTGGAAAACAATAGCTTCGTTCCTAATTTTCCCCATAAAGACCTCCAAAAATGACTTAGGAACTTTGTGTCTCGATCGGATTCGATTGTTCTCAGAATCCCGTGAAGTCGTACAACCTCCCTACAAAACAAATTGGCAATATGAACAGCATCGTCAGTTTTAGAGCAAGCTATAAAATGTGACATTTTGGAAAATCTATCTACAACAAAAAAGATAGAATCCTTCCCCGTTTTAGTTCTTGGAAGACCTAGGACAATATCCATAGAAAGATCGACCCATGGTGCATTAGATATGGGCAATGGTTTGTAGAGTCCATGTGGATTAATCTTGGACTTGGCCTTCTTGCAAGTGATACATTGGCTACAAACCCGCTCAACATCTTTTTTCATTCCAAGCCAAAAGAAATGTTCATGGAAGATTGACAAAGTCTTGGCCACCCCGAAATGGCCCATGAGTCCACCACCATATGCCTCTATCACCAATAATTTCCATAATGAGCTTTGCGGCACACAAAGCTTGCTTTCGCGGAAAAGGAATCAATCAAACTGAAATACTTATCAATGACTTTTTTTCACAAGATTTGTAAATAGCACCAAAATCAAGATCATTAACATACATTTCCTTTAAAACGGCAAATCCAAGCAACTTTGAATCCAAATGTGATAACACGGTATATCGACGAGATAATGCGTCAGCCACAATATTTTCTTTACCTTTCTTGTATTTGATGATATAAGGAAAAGATTTTAAATACTCTACCCACTTGGTGTGTCGTTTGTTCAATTTTGCTTGTCCCTTGATATGTTTCAACACCTCATGATCTGAATGTATGACAAACTCTTTTGGCCATAAATAGTGCTGCCAAGTCTTGAGAGCTCAAATTAGAGCTTACATTTCCTTATCGTACGTCAGATAGTTAAGAATGGCTCCATTTAACTTCTCACTAAAATAAGCAACGGGCCTTCCATCTTGCGTTAGAACGGCTCCAATTCCAACACCTGAGACATCACATTCGACTTCAAACATTTTAGTAAAGTCAGGCAACACAAGCAATGGGGCGTTAGTTAAACAAGATTTAATAGCAATAAAAGATTTTTCTTGTTCTTCATTCCAATAAAAGGAGAATATTTTTTAATCACGCTAGTTAGAGGTGCTGCCAACGTGCTAAAATTTGGAACGAATGGCCGATAGAAGCTTGCCAATCCGCAGAAGCTCCTCACTTGGCTGATGCTTGTTGGTCTAGGCCATTTTCTAATTGCTTTCACCTTGTCTTGTCAACCTCCAATCCCTCCGAGCTGACCACGAAACCTAAAAAAATAGCCTTGTTAGTGAAAAAGGTACATTTCTTAAGATTAGCATACAAAGATCTTTTCAAGAACATCCAAAACAGCTTTTAAATGCAAAGAAATGATCATCTAAAGATTTGCTATAAACAAGTATGTCATCAAAATAAACAACACAAAATTTTACGATAAAGGAATGAAGGACATGGTTCATCAATCGCATGAATGTCTTTGGGTGCATTGGTGAGTACGAATGGCATAATTAGCCACTCAGATAGTCCATGATTCGCCTTAAAGGCAGTTTTCCACTCGTCCCCTTCTCGCATTCGAATTTGGTGGTATCCTCTCTTAAGATCAATTTTGGAAAACAATTGCGCACCACTCAATTCGTCTAACATATCATCTAGTCGCGGTATCTGGTGTCGGTATTTGGTAGTTATCTTATTCACCGCATGACAATCTACGCACATACGCCATGTTCCGTCCTTCTTTGGCACCAATAATACCGGTACGGCGCAAGGGCTGAGGCTTTCTCGTTTATATCCCTTCTTCATAAGTTCATTAACTTGTTTTTGCAATTCTTTGGTCTCTTTGGGATTAGTACGATAAGCTGGAGGATTTGGAATAGACGCTCCAGGAATGAAATCTATTTGGTGTTCTATTCCTCGAATGGGTGGCAACCCACTAGGAATGTCTTCCGGAAATATGTCCTCGAATTCCTGCAAAAGAGAAACAATCGAAGAGGGCAGATTTGGATCCAATTCGTTAGTATTCAAAAGAGTTTCCTTGTACATAAGTACAAGAACCGATTGCTTCATCAAATAAGATTTCCTAAATTCACTCTCTTTTCCATAAACACTCATCTTTTTTTGTTCTTTTTCTGTTCACTCGATTTATTTTTTCTCTTACACTTTTCAATTGTTTTTCTTTTTTCTTCTCAATGTGTTTTTCACTCTCTTTCTCATTTTTTTCTTTTTGTGCATCTTCTCGAAATTTTTCAACAGAATCTCTTAGTTTCAATTGATCTTCATAAACTTGCCGAGGCGTCATTGGAACTAAGGTTACGTTTTTCCCTTCGAATTTGAAAGTGTAGCGGTTCGTAAAACCATCATGAATAACTTTACGATCGAATTGCCACGGACGGCCTAATAACATATGACCAGCGTGCATGGGTACCACATCACATAGAACCTCGTCATGGTACTTACCAATAGACAATGGTACTAAAACTTGCTTGGTTACCTTCAACTCCCCTCCGTCATTAAGCCATTGAAGCTTGTAAGGTTGAGGATGCTTAGTTGTTGGCAAGCCGAGTTTTTCAACCATTAAGGTGCTGGCCACATTCGTACAACTCCCGCCATCCACGATCAAACTACACACCTTGCCTTGAACATGGCAACATGTATGAAAAATGTTCTCCCTTTGCTGTTAATTTTCAACACTTTGAAAACTAAGACTTCGTTTAATGATGAGGATTTTGCCATCAACAACGTATTCAAGTTCGTCTTCCTCTTCGGCGGTTTCATCATGTTCTTCATCATTCTCTTCCTCCGATTCAATTTCTCCATTAGCCCGCACAATCATGTTGCTTCGGTTAGGGCATTGGCTCGCAATATGGCCCCTCCCTAAACACTTGAAACATTTTATTTCTCTTGAGCGATTCGGCAAGGCAACTTCTTTGCCTTTTGCTGGTTTCACCAACTGGTTTTATTCGCCTTAGAAGACAAAGGTGGTCCATAGCGGTTGGAAAAGTCTTTCTTGCCCGTGCCTTGGTTCCACCTTTGAGAGTTGTTGGTGCTAGGAAAAGTTCGGCTAGAGCTTTTTCTCTTCAATTACTTTTCAACCTTTATGGCAACGTGCACCATATCAACAACTTCTACATAGTGTTGAAGTTCTACCACGTTAGCTATATCTCGGTTAAAACCTGCTAAGAATCTGGCCATCGTTGCTTCACGATTCTCTTCCACATCCGCACGTATCATGGCAATCTCCATTTCTTTAAAATAATCCTCCACACTTCAATTTCCTTGCATAAGATTCTGCAACTTTTGATAAAGTTCACGATGATAATAAGAGGGTATAAATCTCTTACGCATTACGGCTTTCATTTCGACCCAAGTAGAGATTGGTCGCTCTTCGTTCCTTCTCTGACTCGTAGTAAGCTGATCCCACCATATCATCGCATAGTCGGAAAACTCAATTGCTGCCAATTTCACCTTTTTGTTCTCCGAGTAGTTGTGACACTCGAAGACTAGCTCGATTTTCTTCTCCCATTCTAGGTAGGCTTCCGGATCGGATTTCCCTTGAAATGGGGGAATTGATAGCTTAATATTCTTTAGGTCGTCATCAGCTTGACCTCATTCTCTATGACCTCTATTCCTTTGACCTCGTCGTCTCTCGCTTTGATTCGACGCTTGGTCACTTTCCACCTCGCTTGGCTCATAGAGTTCATCTTCAGGATGTCTTGCTCGCCCTCGCTCCCGTCTTGGTCCTTGAGGGGTTCCTTCTCGTGTTTCCCTTCCTTCCACTCGATCTAGCCTCTCATTGATGGATTCAAGCTCATTTCGAAGCATTCATCGAAATTCTCTTAAGAGGCCTTGTTGGCCTAAATCGGGAACTCCTCCTCCTCCAGGAACAACATTTCTTACCGGTTGCCTTTCGGGTCTTTCCGCCATGTTTCGCTTGGGACTTTATGACATAGTAAGAATTCCTCACCACAAATATTCATGTTCACTCAGAAAAGAAAGAAAGAACGACACTCACACTCATGTTTACGCTCTTTTGGCTTTTACCTCCTCTCAGATGTGCTCACACACTCGTGCCTTTTTCCTCTCGTTTTTTCTCTTGTAATTTCGTATAGGACTTGGTAAGGCTTGATCTTTAGTTTAGAGGGTCGGTTTAATTGAATTACAAAGGACGGTAGATGTAATGGTGATGGGTAGGCTTGAAATAAAGGTAGAAATGGGTTTAAGTGAGGCGCAAAAGGTTGATCAAGGATTTGGAAGAACTTTTGCTGATCGGGAATTCAACCAACATACACTTTCAAAAGGATTTCTTCTTCTTTTTTTAAATTTCGTATCTTTTTTTTACAATATATTCGAAATTAGCAAGCTAATTACAATACTAGAACTTGAAATTATGAAAAAAGTTTTCGAATTTTTTAAAAAAAAAATTTACAATAAACCTACTCCGGAGTTATTCCGAACATCCGAACTCCTTATTTTAAGTAGCTCTGATACCAACTAATACAAACCAGCCTCGTTTGATTGAGTTGAGTCGCTTTTGTTGCCTGATCGTCTAACGAAGAAGTCTTGTTCGTATTGCTTCAAGTAAAGATGTAGTCGTCTTTGAAATGGCACTTGGGTTCAAATTATGTGCAATGGAGTTGTTTAAGTGCAAAGGTTCAGTTACTAAAAGAAAAGATTTAGTTTGAGAAAGGTAAATTTGGTTTGAATGAAAAATGGATTGATAGGCTTAAAAACAAGAAAGAACCAACACTAAGGGTAAGTGCTGACCCGAATCTTATATGTTCTTAAGGTGGATGATGAACGGTGTAAAAGGACCTCGACCCACAATCTATCATAGATAGGAACCTCGGTATAAGTAGAACGCCATAATTTGGTTGAAAGTAATAAGTTTGGTTTGCAAAGAGCAGGGTTGACGCCACTAACTAGTAGATAAGCCAACAGAGTCTTTGGACGAAATTGAGAGAAGAAAATTCTCACAAAAATATTCAGTATATTATAAAATTGGCAAAAGTCCTTTACATGGTGAAAGAAGCCTCTATTTATAGGCTCTACTTGAGTTAGCCGAATAGACTCTTTAAGGAGCTGAATGGTCAGCTGAAAATTCCAGAAATTCTAAGGAAACTTCCTTGAAGCTTCATAACCATAGGGAACAGTAATGGACAGCTTCTAGAGGCAACAAATCAGCTGGAACAATGAATGAAACGTTGGAGAGCTGATTGGCATTAATTTGGGCAGCCATGTGCTTGAATGTCACTTAATTAAGTTCTTTGATTCAGCTGAACATTGTTGATATTAATTGGGCTGCTTGGAACACTTCAATAGCCAAAAGGTGTGAACAAAAGAATTTGAATGATCAAGCAATGTGAACACACGAAAATGAACAACCCCTAATGTGAAAAGCATATTCAATTTGATGTGAACGACCTTTAAAAGAGCTTTAGGCGTAGAATGTTCATTCTTGGAGAGTTGGAAAGCTTGGCTGAAGAGTCACTTGGAAAACACCAATAATCAAATCACAATTAAATTTATCCATGCTCATTGCCGTCCAAGAGACGAATGTACCTGTAACAAATTAAATTCAGCATCAAATGAATGTAAAAATCTGCACTTAAAATTCGGTCAACTCATTAATTGTTTGTATGAGTTTAGGACATATTTAAGACACTAAAAATAATTAAAACATAATTAAAAACACTTAATAATTATTTGACCAGAATTAAGTTAAATTAATTAACTTAACTACTTTAACTAACGACAAATTAAATGCTTATTCCATCAAAATAAATGCAAACTAAAATAAGCTTAAGATGAGCTAAATGAGCTAAAAATGAGCTCGTTGAGCTAAAGTTGAGCTGAGTGAGCTTGAAGTAGAGTGCACGGTTTGCTCATCTTGCTGGTCCATGAGCTTTCAAGAAGACCAGCCAAGGATTCTCCCCAAACTCGATCAACCAATGCTAAAATTGCATCTTTGAACTTCTTAGCCCTAGCTCGAGTAATAGGTCCTTTGGGCAGCTCGAGAGAAGTGTCGTTAGCATTTGATAGCTCTTAGATCTCGATTGTATCACCTAGGGTTTATATCTGGAAAAATACCCATAGGTGAAAAGTGTTTATTTTGATGTTTTATGATAGAATATGAAGCTAGAAATTATGTTAAACAACTTTTGCTAGCCGATTTTAAGCGAAAACGAGTAAGTTGACATAATCGGTAAAAACCCGTAATGTACATAAGTAAGTGTTAGAGTGAGAATTTGATGTTGTCATAGAATAGAAAAATGTTCAGCATGCTATATAACATAAGAATATGAGATGAAGTTTAATTTTCGAACTTTGGGGCAAAAGCATAATTATGTAAAACTTTAGGGGCAAAATCATAATTTTTCAAAAGTTAGAGTTGAGGGCTATTTTTATAAATGTGAGTATTAAATGAGTTAAATTTGCTATTTTAGATCAAGAAGAACGAAACTCAAGGTTAGACAAAGGAAAGAATAAAGTTGAAGGCTAAGTTGGTGAATTTGGCTATATTTTGTACCGAGGTAAGTTTACGGTAAATAAATACAATATTTCAATAATTATTACTAATATTGTTATTTACCAGCAATTATGCATTTATTTTATGAATTTATTTAATGTTGACTCAAGTACGAGATGACAGAGAATCGGTGTTAAAGCCCCGTTGAAACATGAGGAATGTATCAGATACAAATGTCATGACATTTGGGTAAAGAGGTCCCATCTAAGACCATGTCTGGGACATGGCGTTGGCACCGAGATGAGAGGTCCCATGTAAGACCAAGTCTGGGACATGGTGTTGGCACCGAGATGAGAGGTCCCATGTAAGACCAAGTCTGGGACATGGTGTTGGCACCGAGATGAGAAGTTCCCCGTAAGACCATGTATGGGACATGGCATGGGCACCGATATGAGAACATCCCATGTAAGACCATGTCTGGGACATGGCTTTGGCATGCTATTATCAAAAAAGACCCAAGTATCCTTATTATTCCAACGTGGCTCAATGGGCTAGTAAACGAATCATGTTAATGAAAGTTCATTTAAAAGCATAAATGGCAAGCTCAGATGAGTTATAAGAGTTAAGAACTTACTATATTATCAATTGATACTCAATGTTTCAGCAAGAGAAGAATAAGTTACGATTATGAGTTAACTAAGTAAACCAGTAAGAGAACGAGAATGAGATTAAATAAAGAGTAAACTAGAGATCTTGACATTTGAGTTTAATTATTTGTGTTAAATGTTGTTATTTATTTGCTAGTAAACTTCCTAAGCTTACGCTTACTTCTTTTATTTTTTTTCTCTTATAGTATTGTAAAGCTACTTTCGGGAACTTAAAGACGTCGGAGATCTTCCACACTATCAATGACCACAACTCGGTATTTTATGATGAACCATGTTTGGGTTATGGCATGTATAGGGACTTAGTTATTTTGAATGTTTGTATTTATGATTTTGCTAAAGAATGATATGTAAGTATTTGATGATCAATGGTTTTTAAAATGACTAAGTATGAAGGTGTTTGTTGTTACAAATGTTTAGGTGATAAATCATGCATAGAAATCATGAAAGAGTAAAATTTGCAAAGAAATAGATTTCAAGCAGCAACACTGACGTGACTTTGAAAAATCACCTAGGATAGTATAAAATAAATTAGAAGGTTAATGATATATAGAATTAAATCTTATTGAGTCTACTTTCATATAAAAATAATGATGTAGCAAAATGAATTTTATAGTTTTAGATATGTGAATTTTAGTGAGACAGGTCGAACTATTTTTAGAGTCCTTTGTTCTTAGTTTATAAAATCATTAAAAATTGTAAAAAAATGTTTATGAGTTTTAGTTTATATTTATAGATTCCTTATTGAGTGTATTTTCTGTAGAAACAAGTGAGAACAGCATATGAAAATCCTACAATGAGAAAGCTTACTTTTAGTGACAAGAGGTCAAGATAGTCGAATGGTGAAACAGGGGAGAATTTAACTAATGAACTATATTAATTGGCTGAACCAAAAATTCTGAAAACTTTATGGTAATGATACATATGAGTCTAGTTTCAGGAAAAATTTACAGATTTAAATTTCAAATTTTGTATCTCGAGTTATAACTAAATTAGTAACTGCTGCGCAGGTGGACACCTTTGTTGTGAATAGTGAAATTAATTTCAAAAGTAAAATTTTATGCCCGGAATTTTTAAGTTAAGTAAAGTAATGCCTCGAGCTTGACTCTGGAAATGGTCTCGGGTAAGGGGTGTTACATTTTATTGGTATCAGAGAAGGTTTAGTCAGTTTTCGAAATACTCAATATGAATAAGAGTCTACCTATACATGCCATACTTATATTTTGATAGTGTGACGACTCGTGATGATTTTAAAATGTTTTCTTTTATAGTTATGGATCCCGAACGAGTTGGCACTGATAAAGTAGAAAGTAATGCACCCGCTTTCACAGAAGGGACGGTGCCACCAGATGTTAATGTTAGTGAAAGGCCCATATCAATTAATCAGGGAGAAGAAGCTAAAGAAGCCTTCTTCCAAGCTATGAATGATTGGTTTACCGAGTTCCTTCGTAGGAATCCGTGAGACCTCCACCCCCTCATGATTCTCAGGTTCCCCATGTAGCTTCCCCAGCTACAAGTATAGTTATCAGAGAGAGACCTCCAGTTGATAAGATCCGGAAACAAGGGGCTGAAGAGTTTCGGGCTACCAAAGACGATGATACCGAGAAAGCTAAATTTTGGCTCAAAAATACTATCTGAGTTTTTGAAGAATTATCTTGTACACCTGAAGAACGTATGAAGTGTGTTGTTTCACTTCAACGAGATTCAGCCTATCACTAGTGGAAGACTCTCGTGTCAGTGGTACCGAGTGAGAGGGTTACCTGGGATTTCTTTCAGGAGGAGTTCCGTAAGAAGTATATTAGCCAGAGATTTATAGATCAGAAAAGGAAGGAGTTTCTTGAGCTAAAACAAGGTAAGATGACCATGACTGAATATGAACGCGAATTTGTCTGACTTAGTAAATATGCCCGGGAATTTGTGTCCACCGAAACTAACATGTGAAAGAGATTTGAAGATGGGCTTAATGATGACATCCGACTATCAGTAGGTGTATTAGAAATCAAAGAGTTTGTTGTTCTGGTGGAAAGAGCCTGTAAAGTAGAAGATTTGTTAAAAGAAAAAAAGAAGGCCAAAGCTGAAGTTGAAGTGCAAGATACAAAAAACAGGCAAATGAGTAAATCATTTCAGTCTACGTCTAAGAGGCATAAAGAGCTCTCTAGTGGATCAAATTTTCTAGCCAGATATTCTAGCCGAAGCAGAAGTAGAAGATTTGAGGGTTCTAGAGCTCAAACCACTACAGCTGCAAGTACGGGCAATACTCGACCTTCTAGGCCAGAATGTCCTCAATGTGGTAGACACCATCCCGTAGAGTGCAGAGCAAGTGAAAATGTTTGTTTTAGATGTGGTGCGCCAGATCACTTTATTCAGGATTGTCCTGAAACAGCTAAGAGAGAAGTTATACCCAGTGCTAGATCAGGAAATGTTTCTACCAGAGGTAGACCACAGAGAAACCCAGGAGTTGGAGCGAATAACAGGGGTATGTCCAGAGACTCAGCAGTTAGATCAGATGTTAGAGCACCCGCAAGAACATATGCTATTCGTGCTCGTGAAGAGGCATCCTCCCCTGGTGTAATTACCAGTACGTTTTCTCTCTATGATACTAATTTTATTGCATTAATTGATCCTGGCTCTACACATTCATACATATGCACAAAATTAGTATTTGTTAAAAATTTGTTTTTTGAACCTACTAAATTTATGGTTAAAGTCTCGAACCCCTTGGGCCAGTTTGTGGTGGTGGATAAAGTTTGTAAAAATTGTCCACTGATGGTAAAAGGTATTTGTTTTTCGGTTGACTTGATGTTATTGCCTTTCGATGAGTTTGATGTGATATTGGACATGGATTGGTTAACTCAGCATGATGCAGTAGTAAACTATAAACAAAAATATATTGTGTTAAAGTGCCAGAATGGAGAATTACTTCGGGTTAAATCTGATCAGATAGAGGAATTATCCGATGTGATTTCAGTGATGACAGCTCAGAGGTGTGTCAGAAAAGGATATGATGTTTATTTGGCATATGTGTTGGATACTAAGGCATATGAGTCAAAGATACAGGCAGTGCCAGTTGTATGTGAATTTTCTTATGTGTTTCCAGAGGAATTACCGAGGTTGCCACCAGAAAGAGAAGTGGAATTCTCTATAGATCTGAATCTGGGAACTACCCCAATTTCCATAGCTCCGTATCGTATGACTCCTATAGAATTAAAAGAGTTAAAGACGCAATTACAGGAACTTGTTGATAGAGGTTTTGTTCGTCCGAGTCATTCACCCTGGGGTGCTCCTGTTTTGTTTGTGAAAAAGAAAGATGGGTCTTTGAGATTGTGTATCGACTATCGGCAGCTCAATAAGGTAACTATAAAGAATAAGTACCCGTTGCCTCAAATTGATGACTTATTTGATCAGCTGAAAGGTGCCACAATATTCTCGAAGATTGATCTCCGATCGGGTTATTACCGATTCACGGGTAAAGAGCCGGATGTGCAAAGACGACTTTCGAACCAGGTATGGGCATTATGAGTTTCTGGTTATGCCATTTGGGCTGACTAATGCACCTGCAGTATTTATGGATTTGATGAATCGGATATTTAGACCGTATTTAGACAGGTTTGTAGTAGTTTTCATTGATGATATTTTAGTCTATTCTTGAGATGAAAATGAGCATGCAGAACATTTGAGAATAGTGTTGCAAATTCTGCGTGAAAATAAGCTTTATGCTAAATTCAGTAAATGTGAATTTTGGCTTCGAGAGGTCAGTTTTTTCGGACATATTGTATCTGCAGAAGGCATCAGGGTAGATCCGAGTAAAATCCCAGCTATTCTCAATTGGAGTCCACCAAAGAATGTATCTGAAGTTAGAAGTTTCTTGGGTTTAGCTGGCTATTATCGAAGATTTGTACAGGGGTTTTCTATGATAGCTTCCCCGATGACCCGTTTATTACAGAAAGATGTTAAATTTGAATGGACAGATAAATGTCAGCAAAGTTTTGACCGATTGAAGAAATTGTTGACGGAAGCACCTGTGTTGGTACAGCCTGAATCGGGTAAGGAATTTATTATTTATAGTGATGCATCATTAAATGGTTTGGGTTGTGTCTTGATGCAAGAAGATAAAGTAATAGCCTATGCTTTAAGACAACTTAAGCCACATGAAAGAAACTACCCGATACATGATCTTGAATTAGCTGCTATTGTATTTGCATTGAAAATATGGCGGCATTATTTGTTTGGTGAAAAGTGTCATATTTATACTGATCATAAAAGCTTGAAGTATTTGATGACACAGAAAGATTTGAATTTGAGACAACGCAGATGCTAGAATTGATAAAAGATTATGAATTGGTTATTGATTATCATCCGGGTAAGGCTAATGTTGTAGCTGATGCTTGGAGCTGGAAATCTGTGTTTGCTTTACGAGCTATGAATTCTCGGTTGTCACTGACTGATGATGGTTCAATCATAACTGAAATGAAGGCTAAATCAATGTTTCGTCAACAAATATGTGAGGCTCAGAAAAATGATGAGAAATTACAGGCTAAACGGGTACATTGTGAATCCGGTAATGATTCAGAATTCCAGATTGGGACTGACGGTTGTTTATTATTCAGAGGTAGAGTATGTGTGCCGAAGGATCTGAGCCCATCTGTAAGATTTTACACGAGGCCTCTGATGCGTACTATGTCATACATCCGGGAGTAATAAAATGTATAATGATCTGAAAAAGATGTATTGGTGGACGGGTATCAAACGTGATATCTCTGAGTTTGTGTCTAGGTGTTTGGTATGTCAATAGGTTAAAGCTGAACATCAAGAGCCTTCGGGATTACTTCAGCCAATCACTATACCGGAATGGAAATGGGAAAGAATCATTATGGATTTTGTCTCTGGGGTTACCGATGTCTCCGAAGAAGAAAGATGTCATTTGGGTAATTGTCGACCGATTGACAAAGTCCGCGCACTTTATTCTGGTATGTATGGATTATTCTTTAGATAAATTGGTTGAATTGTACATATCTGAGATTATCAGACTACATGGAGTGCCAGTCTCCATTATATCAGATAGAGATCCCCGATTTACGTCTCGTTTCTGGGACAAATTGCAAGAAGCTTTGGGTACTCAGTTGCGTTTCAGCACTGCATTTCATCCTCAGACAGATGGCCAATCTGAGTGTGTAATTCAGGTATTGGAAAATATGCTCTGATGTTGTATATTAGAGTTTGAAGATAATTGGGAAAGGTATCTACCTTTGATTGAATTTGCTTACAATAACAGTTATCAGTCCAGTATTAAAATGGCTCCATATGAAGCTTTGTATGGTAGAAAATGTAGAACACCGTTATATTGGACAGAGCTCAGTGAAAAGAAGATACATGGGGTTGATTCGATCCGGGAAACAGAAGAAAAAGTAAGGCTGATTCGGGATAGTCTAAAAGCAGCTTTCGATCGTCAGAAGTCATATGCTGATCTTAAACGAAAAGAGATTGAATTTTAGGTGGGTGGTAAAGTATTCTTAAAAGTGTCTCCTTGGAAGAAAGTTCTCCGGTTCGGTCGAAAAGGTAAATTGAGTCCAAGATTTATTGGACCATATGAAATCATAGAAAGAATTGAACCGGTTGCTTATTGATTGGCATTACCACTAGAACTCGATAGAATTCATAATGTTTTTCATGTATCTATGCTATGACGGTATCAATCAGATCCTTCACATGTTATTACTCCGACAGAAGTTGAGATTCAACCGGATATGACTTATAGTGAAGAACCGGTTAAGATATTAGCACGGGAAACAAAGGAGCTTAGAAACAAAAATATAAAATTGGTGAAAGTATTATGGAAAAAGCACGGATTGAGGAAGCGACATGGGAACCGGAAGAGACAATGAGGAAACAATACCCAAATCTCTTTACTGGAAAGATTTTCGAGGACGAAAATCCTTAAAGAGGGAGAGTTGTAATGGCCCAAATTTAAGGTTATCGGAACAGTGGTTTCAGGACCACAAATCCAATGAGGAAAATTTTATTTTTATTATATTTCTATGGCCTACAATTTCACGGAAAGATTTCGTGAAAATTTCGTTCAAAAATTTTGACGTTTGAGCACTCTATTTAGCCAAAAGAACTAAATTGTAAAAATTGCAAAAGTTGAGTTCTATATGTTAGAGGTGTCCAATTGTTATGAAATTTTAAATTGGAGGTCTTTATATGGTAATTAGACCATTGGTTAAGTTGGTGGACAAAAATGGACATGGTTAGGCATGTTTCCAAAGTTTTTCATTAAGGGCATTTTAGTAATTTAGTTATTAAAATGATATAAAAACAAAATTAAAAGCCAACTTTTGATCATATTCTTCATTAGGCCGAATTTAGAAAGGGGAGAAGCCATAGTTAGGGTTTTCAAGCTTCCAAGCTCCATAGTAAGTGATCCCAAGCCCCGTTTTTAATGCTCTTTACGTTTTTGAGATCCTGGTAGCTTAATTTAGCTTATTCTAGCAATAATTTAACCTAGGGTTTATATCTGGAAAAATAACCATAGGTGAAAAGTGTTTATTTTGATGTTTTATGATAGAATATGAAGCTAGAAATTATGTTAAACAACTTTTGCTAGCCAATTTTAAGCGAAAACGAGTAAGTTGACATAATCGGTAAAAATCCTTAATGTACATAAGTAAGTGTTAGAGTGAGAACTTGATGTTGTCATAGAAGAGAAAAATGTTCAGCATGTTATATAACATAAGAATATGAGATGAATTTTAAAATCTGAACTTTGGAGCAAAAGCGTAATTATGTAAAAGTTTAGGGGCAAAATCGTAATTTTTCCAAAGTTAGAGTCGAGGGCTATTTTGATAAATGTGAGTATTAAATGAGTTAAATTTTCTATTTTAGATCAAGAAGAATGAAACTCGAGGTTAGACAAAGGAAAGAATAAAGTTGAAGGCTAAGTTGGTGAATTTGGCTATGTTTTGTACCGAGGTAAGTTTACAGTAAATAAATACAATATTTCAATAATTATTAATATTTTTATTTTCCAGCAATTATGCATTTATTTTATGAATTTATTTAATGTTGACTCAAGTATGAGATGACAAAGAATCGGTGTTAAAAAGCCCCGTTGAAACATGAGGAATGTATCGGATACAAATGTCATGACATTTGGGTAAAGAGGTCCCAAGTAAGACCATGTCCGGGACATTACGTTGGCACCGAGATGAGAGGTCCCATGTAAGACCATGTTTGGAACATGGCATTGGCACCGAGATGAGAGGTCCCATGTAAGACCATGTCTGGGACATGGCGTTGGCACCGAGATGAGAGGTCCCATGTAAGACCATGTCTGGGACATGGCATTGGCACCGAGATGAGAGGTCACATGTAAGACCATGTCTAGGACATGACATTGGCACTGAGATGAGAGGTCCCCCGTAAGACCATGTATGGGACATGGCATGGGCACCGATATGAGAACATCCCATGTAAGACCATGTCTGGGACATGGCTTTGGCATGTTATTATCAAAAAAGACCCAAGTATCCTTATTATTTCAACGTGGCTCAACCTGCTAGTAAACGAATCATGTTAATGAAAGTTCATTTAAAAGCATAAATGGCAAGCTCAGATGAGTTATAAGAATTAAGAACTTATTATATTATCAATTGATACTCAATGTTTCAGCAAGAGAAGAATAAGTTACGATCATGAGTTAACTAAGTAAACCAGCAAGAGAACGAGAATGAGATTAAATAAAGAGTAAACTAGAGATCTTGACATTTGAGTTTAATTATTTGTGTTAAATGTTGTTATTTATTTGCTAGTAAACTTGCTAAGCTTATGCTTACTTCTTTTATTTTTCTTTCTCTTATAGTAATGTAAAGCTACTTTCGGGAACCTAAAGACGTAGGAGATCGTCCACACTATCAACGACAACAACTCGGTATTTTATGATGAACCATGTTTGGGTTATGGCATGTATAGGGACTTAGTTATTTTGAATTTTTGTATTTATGATTTTGCTAAAGAATGATATGTAAGTATTTGATGATGAATGGTTGTTAAAATGGCTAAGTATGAAAGTGTTTGTTGTTACAAATGTTTAGGTGATAAATCATGCATAGAAATCATGAAAGAGTAAAATTTGCAAAGAAACATATTTCAAGCAGCAACAGTGACGTGACTTTGAAAAATCACCTAGGATAGTATAACATTAATTATAAGGTGAATGGTATATATAATTAAAGCTTATTGAGTCTACTTTCATTGAAAAATAATGGTGTAGAAAAATGAATTTTATATTTTAAGATATGTTAATTTTAGTGAGACAGGGTCAGAACTATTTTTGGAGTCCTCTATTCTGAGTTTAGAAAATCATTAAAAATTGTACAAAAATTTTTATAAGTTGTAGTTTATATTTATAGATTCCTTATTGAGTCTATTTTGTGTAGAAACAAGTGAGAACAGCATATGAAAATCCTACAATGAGAAAGCTTATTTTTAGTGACAAGAGGTCAGGATAGTTGAGTGGTGAAACATGGGAGACTTTAACTAATAAACTGTACTAATTGGCTGAACCAAAAATTCTAAAAACATTATGGTAAGAAGACATATGAGTTTAGTTTTAGAAAAAATTTACAGGTTTAAATTTTGAATTCCGTAGCTCGAGTTATAACTAAATTAGTAACTGCTGCGCAGGTGGACAACTATGTTGTGAATAGTGAAATTAATTTCAAAAGTAAAATTTTATGCCCCGAATTTTTAAGTTAAGTAAAGTAATGCCTCGAGCTCAACTCCGGCAACGGTCTCGGGTAAGGGGTGTTACAACAAAGCTTCAAATTAAGTTTTGTGGTGGTAAAACCTGTTAGTGGGAAGGATGTACCTCGAAAAGATCCAAGGCAAAATTAGGGTTAAGATTATTAAACCTAAAAATTTTCACTTCTCTTTATCCTTACCTTGAGCCTAGTCCCATTACAACCTTGTAAAAGACTTATTTATTTTGATGATTATGCTGACTACATTAGTGGAGAGGAATTGCTAGGTTCAACATATGAGGACCATTAATTAAATCTTGTGATTGTTCAGTCTAATTGATAAGGATATTTTGATTGAATGGTGACTGTTATGTATGACCTTGAAAAGCATGCATTCTATGACTTATGCTAGCATTTTTCCCGCACTTAGTATAAAATTTTGAAATAATGTTTGCATATGAGTGACTTATCAATAAAAAGAGTTTGTGAGCATGATTTTGTTGATGTATGTGTATGTATAAAAGTTGATTCTGCTTAAGGATTCTATTTAAACCTATTGCAAGATTCTCTTATCTAATTTTTTTTTTTACATTACGCGGGACGAGCAATGGATTAAGTGTGAAATTTTGAAATTTTTAATGAATACAAACAAGCTTAAAAATTAAAATATATATAAATATAAATGGGTTTGTCTAATCTCTAATCATTTACAGCTCTAACCTTAGTATCGCATTCTTGGGAAAATATATACGCATAAGAGAAAAGTTGTCAAAATGGACTGAAATTCCTAACCTTTTATATACCAAAGTTGTACTTTTCTGCACTCTACCCACACACCTCTATGGTTACCAAATAGTGCTTGATATATATCGATGCATATTTGAATAGAATTGTTCAATTAATTTCTATTTGGAAACAGAAAATCAAACAAATCATGTTGAACGGCAAAAATAAAATCCTGAAACAGAATTGTTCAATTGATTTTTTGTTTACAAAAAAAATACAATTTCACTGAAGTGTCATGTTCGTCTCAGATTAGAAAATGGTAAAGGATTTGTCTTAAGATTGTTGCACACACGTTACTGAAATAAACAGTAATGTAAAATATTTATTTAAATCACAAGACCGAACCATAACAATATAGATTTACATATACATAATCTAAAAAAATAGAAATAAAGACTGGATTGAAAATTATACTCCCAGGATACAACAACGAGATGAGCACGGCAGTAGCATGGCTGCAGTGATCAACGAATTGTAGCATTGCTTTCTTCTATCATCGAAAATAGGTTTGAAATATGCAAGGAAAAGATCTCGAAATTTTGAAAAATTAAGTGTACTTCTTTTCCTGCAAATTATTTGGTTTTAAATAAAATTCAAATGAAAAACTTTTGGAAATTTTTGACTAGTGAAGCCAATAACGCCTGTGAATTAAGGAGCCATTAACATCTGAATTAAATGAGCCTTAACCTCAATTTGTCTTTTTAATTCCAAATAGAATTTGAAGATAAGCTCTGTTAAGCTTTAAGGAAAATAAAATTACGTATTGGGGTAAAACTAAAATATTCGCAAGTCTAGAAGGACCCTAATCGGTCCGAACATTTCGCGTCGCCCATGTCCACAACCCTGACAAGTTTGGATTTGCACGCCACCCTGCGCGCAAGGGAAAGCATAAGTTTAGTAATTCAATAACTACCAAGTTGGTTCATATATATAAACATATTTCACACTTGATATCTAACTAATGTAGGACTAAGCTTTCCATTTTCCTCAACATAAATCACAAGTGTCTTACTTTGAGCATCAATTTCTTATTTACTCAACCATTTTAAGCATATGATATACTTTTATAAAGGTCTCATGGGTTAGAATATAAAACCATAATTTTATGATTCAAATCTCTACCTTTACTAATCGAGAATATGCCTTAAAGCTTTCAAAAATTTATATTTTTCCAACATGAATGACCATGTTTACTAGAACAACTTCGTTGTTTATATATGTTACCAAACAAAAACAAAAACAAAAGGAAGGGAAGGGGAAAGACAAAATAAATGGTTATAATATTTAGGAAATCTTCAGATTAGGAATTGTTAAAATTAGTCTTTCTAGATTAATTTTGTATCTATAGTACAATAAAATAGACAAGTTCAAATTATCACATAGTTAACATTTATTATATAGAAAATAAAAATATATATTTCAATTCTAAATAAAAGAATTTTAATTGTGAAACCATACAAATTTTAAAAATATTAACTCTGTTACATAGAAAATAATATTTTTTAAACTGTGAATCTTAACTCAATTCTAATTTTAATTTATTTAATTTATTAATAGTATAAAATTTTAATTAATCTATTTAATAATAGAAAAATTAATTTAAATAGATTTTTATAGTGGAATTAGATCTTGTATCAGTAGGATACATTCACCCAAAAAAGATTCATGAAAAAGAAGTCAAAGGTAAAATTTGACTGATAAGTTGAACAACGTCTCCTCAGGGAAATATGTAAATCATGCATGACGTAAAGTATGAGCGCGTGTGGCCAGGAAACACATATCCATTGCCGGATGGCATGCGCGGTGGTTGGGACCCGTACGATATTTGCCTACTTATGCCAACCTGACGCTGTAGGATGATGTCACTCTTTTGTCTCCTTATACAGTCTACTGCTGATATGCCTCCGACACTTGTTCTAATATCAGGTACCAATAGATTTAATTTTAACCTCACTTCAATTTAATTATAAAATATAAAAAATTATTATTTTCAAAACAGAAACTGAGATAATATGAGCTGCTCTAAACTCAATTTAAACTAGTTTGGATGGACGGTGCATTTATCTACGGTTAATGTAAAAACAGCGGTGGTGGTGAGATTAAATACTGTAGCGATACTATAGTGTGAGATAAAAAGTAAGCTAAACGCACCGCACCGTACCCAATTGTCTATTCAAACCTACCCTAATACGTTTAAGGCTTTGAATTTTTTTTAATATAATCTTAATAATTACTTATAATCTCTTTCTAACCTTCAAATAAGAAAATAAATGTATTTAAGTGAGATAAAATTTATATATATTTTCATACTAATAATAATGTCGATACTAACTAAAGTATGACTTTTGACAGGGTTTTGAGAATTTTATAATCTCAAAGTTTGAGTCTAATTCTTTGTAAATTATGTATGAATTCTCAATTTAAATTTGAGTAAATTACATAAACAGTTACCCAACTATCAAAGTTTTTTATTTTAGGCATTTGAAATAAAAAGTTTGTAATTTAAGCACTTACATTATATAGTTTGGTTATTTTAGTCACTCCGTTAAAATTCCAAACGACAAGTTGACGTAGTAGTTAAAAACCATATCATAAAAAAATTAACCCTCAACTTTAATATCTATTTAGTCATAATTTAAAAAAAAAAGTAACTCTCTGAATTTACAAATATTTTCAATTAGGTCCTAATTCTAAAAAATTTAAAGAAATATATAAATGTTTTCAAAAAGAATATAATAATAAATTAAATTTTATATTAATATTAATATTAAATAGAAATAATTATATTATATTAATATTAAATAAAATAATAAAAAAACTCTCCCCACCTCACCTCACCCCGTCCCTCTCCCTCTCCCCCAAACCAAAATTATTATCGCAATCCTTTATTCTCCAAAGCTCGGTTGCAGAGATCGATGGCGAACCTCGGTACACTGTCAACAATGTATCTTATGTTCCACCGAAAACTCTATTAAAGCTAGCTGATGCCTTCACCAATGGAGGGAATGGTGTTTACGTGCAGCACAAATTCCCCACAAATTCTTCAAAGGTTGAAGCAGTGAATGGAGTATCCGTAGCATCAGGGACCCATAATGGGTGGATAGAGCTATAGTGTTGAAGAATGGCTTAGATGTCATCCATACTTGGCATTTGGATGGTTTCTCATTCTTCATAGTTGGTTGGTAAAGATAATCATATTTGTAAGTGAAGGCTTCAGTTAGAATTGATCATATTGTAAAGTGGGTGAAGATTATGATTTTTAAAATTCTGAATTTGTATTAAAGATAATCAAATAGACCTAAATCAAATTCACTGGATAGTTTTGATTCATTAGTTTTCAATATTTTTAAAAAAATAATTTTGGATTGAATAAAATAAATAAAATATTTATGTGTTTTATATATTTCTTTAAATTGTTTTTAAAATTAGGACCAAATTGAGAACATTTGTTAATTTTGAGGGTTACTTTTAAAATTATGACTAAATCGACATAATATGTAAAAGTTGAGAGTTAAAGTTGTTATTATACCATTTTTAACTACTAGGTCATCTAATTATTTGTGATTTTAACAGAGTGACCAAAATGACTAAACTATGTAACATGAATATTTAAATTGTAAACTTTTCTTTTATCTTGAATGCCTAAAATGAAAGTTTTTATAGTTGAGTGACTATATATATAATTTACCCTTTAAATTTTTGTTAGTTTAAGTCGTAATATATGCAAATCATGCATAGAATTATTCTAATCTAATTATAATTTAAGTTCCGGTCATACTTTATAATCTTAGGAGCAAGATTACTTTACATCCATTATAAAGTAAATAATTATCCTTGTTTTAATATTTCACAAATGGTAATTATCATTTAAGTTTAATTTGAATCTAACTTATTTATGTTATATTTAAATTATTGATCAAGTCATTGGAGAAATAATTAAAATGTATTTATTTTTATAAAATAATAAATCTTACGCGATACCGACAAGTAACATAAATTGGACGTAGCATTTCATGATTTCTAAATTCTTAATTTTACTATTTTAATTATTTTTGTTGTGGTTAAATATAAAAGTAATGCCAAATAAACATACATACCATGTTGTTGATATTTTATATTTTTTAAAAGTTTTCTTCTTCAAAATAATTTCCATTTTCCTTTTCTTGCAATTCTAGTATAGAAGTTAACTGTATAGCTGAGTGAGGAGACTAGCGCATGCCTTTGATGCATATCCAGTGCAGCAACATGTTTATAGTTTTTAAAGTCCCAATAAATTATTCACTGCCTAGTCCTAGTCCTTTTTCTTTTTGTTAAATTAAATTAGTCTCTAGATGTAGAATATTGGCACGAGTAATAAAAGAGGCACGTGGTGGAAATTTCATCCCCGCGTAGAACTTTTGGACTTCTGTAAGACGCCACATCAGCATAGTGAAGCTCTTTGCGGCTTCCAAACTCCAATCGACGCGTCTCTTTAACTTTGACTCATCACTCAGAGTCAGAGGATGGCTTTCCCCCATATCCTATATATAACAGAGCCGCAAATTCCTCCATTTCTCAATCTCAAACAACAACAACAACAACAATCAAATCCTCTGCAAAGAACAAAGCAAAAACAAAAACAAAAAATCAAGACTTCCACCATATAGCACTCGAAGATGGTGAAACACATAAGTGAAAAACCAGCAGTGGAGCGAAGCGATTCACGGTTCAAGGGTGTCCGAAAGCGAAAATGGGGGAAATGGGTGTCCGAAATCAGACTACCCAACAGCAGGGAAAGGATTTGGCTGGGATCTTATGACTCAGCCGAGAAAGCAGCGCGTGCTTTCGACGCCGCTCTTTTTTGCTTACGCGGCCGCTCTTCCAAATTCAACTTCCCTGATAACCCTCCCGAGATAGCTGGAGCTAGGTCTTTAACGCGGCCCCAAATTCAAGCCGCTGCAGCACAGTTTGCGAACTCGGAGCCTCCCAGGATCCAATCCGAGCAATCCAACTCTGGGTTCCAAACGGAGTCCCCATCACCGTCGGTTTCGGACGGGACTGTTCAGTTAGATAGTGAGTTGCCTATGGACGGATCGTTTCTTGATCTTTTGACAATCGGTTCGGGTATTTATGAATCGGATTATGGGTTGATATTCCCTGGATTTGAGGATTTCTCAAGTGATTTTCTCGGATCATCGTTGCCCAACGTCGGTTACGAAGAGGATTATTTGGATGGGATTTTAGTTCCAGAATCTTTTCTTTGGAATTTCTAAAATCGGGTCGACCTGGGCATTTTAGTATCCAGAGTTGGATCCGGATATTCGAGAGGCCAATTTTTGTACGGCCATCCTTTTTTGCTCATCCTTAAAAACATCAGCTTACTCCGTAAAACGAATGTAAAGTTTATAAAAAAATTTATTTTTCTTCTTCTTTCTCGTGTGTAATTTTTTGTAGTAATTGGACGGATTACTGTTTATTATTTTAATAAAATATAAAAGGATTATTATATTACTACAGCTATTAAAATGGAAACAGTATAGGATGCCTCTCAACCTGTCGGTACACATAAATTTCATGTGTGAGCTGAGAATGAAAATTTTATCGTTATTTCTCATTTAAAATTTTAATTCCTTGCATGGAGTCAGAACAGACCACACTCCATTTAAGGGGTAAGTTATTCTATTTTGTTTTTCAGATCTTATTTAAGAGTTGGTATCAAAGTGTTTAATCAGTTCCAACAGTGCTTGCGCATCTTCTTTATATAAACTTGGATTTCACTTTCACTTTCCCAATTTTACTACCCTAGCTCTTATTCTCCATCCTGACCTTCCCAATTTATTAATACAACGCCATATTTCCACTAAATGTTGAATGCTTAAATGCATCATTTTTTACCATTCAAATTGTTAAACACCCCCTACACTTTTTGGATACATGGCGTAACTAGAAGTCACTTGAAAGATATTTGTAGATGACTCTCCACCTCGCATCACTTGATTGGTCTCTATTTGTATGCTTCATCTTCCATCAGACCACTCGCTTATTAGCGTGAATGCACTCACCACTAAGTGTTGGAATTTGTAAATAGGAAATTTAATTATTGATGAGCATTTATTCAAATTTAGAAAGTGATTATTTACCATTCAATGGATACATTTCCATAGGACATATTTCTTCTAAGAAGTATGTCCAACATGAAAGGTTGTGACTCCTTAAAATAGGATCTATTGAGTGCATATAAATAGAGGGTCTATGGTGCTCACAAAAATCATTATAATCAATCATATTTTCAGAAATTAGAGTAAGAATTAGGGAATTTCTCGATTTTACTAATCAAAGGAAATTCAAAAGCTTCATTGTATCCCGGGAAGGCCTTTGTCTTAACCCTCTAGCAACTTTATGTAGGGGCAAATAGTTCTCTTTGGAAAGTGTCACCCGCTCCTCGAAGTCTACTGTTTAATTCAATTTCGTCTCCGGATCTATCTTTTCCACTCATAATATCCAACAATCAAAGAAAACTATTTTTGAGATGGCGACGGAGGCTACCACCGCTTTCAAAGTGGTGAACCAAGAGTTTGTGAAACTTGACCGATTTGATGGTTCAAACTTCAATCGTTGAAAGGACAAGATGTTGTTCCTTCTTACTATCTTAAATGTGTTGTAAGTTCTAGATCCAAACCTACAACTCGTAGAGGATCCCACCCCCAATGCAAACCCCGAGGAAATTACGAAAGTGGTCAAACTTAAAAAGAAGCACAAAGAAGACAATTTCACATGTCAAGGATATATCATCAACACCTTATCTAATCGATTGTGTGATCTCTACAAGTCGATGCAATCACCGATGGAAATATGGAAAGCTTTTGAAGAGAAATACAACACCGAGAGACAATGTACTGATAAATTTTTAATGATGACGTATTTTGAATTCAAAGTGCTCGATAGTATCCCCATCATGGATCAAGTCCATCACTTACAAGTCCTTGTAAGCAGGCTTCGTAACGTGAAAGTTTTTATTTCGAAATTGTTACAAGTCAGGGCTATCATCTCAAAGTTACCTTCGTCTTGGAACAATTATTGAAAGAAACTTCTACATATGACAAAGGACTTTACTATGGAGAAAACACTTAGGCATTTGCCTATTGAAGAGGAAACTCGAAAGCGTGATGCAGTGTATCTTCCCCAAAGTTCTAAAGTGAACCATGCGAGCGAGTCTAAAAACTTTCGAAATGGTAAGCAAAAAGCCACATCCAAGGCCAAGGACGTGCAAGACAAGAAGAAAATATCTCGCAATTATTATAATTGCAATAAGAAAGGACATTACATTAAGGATTGTAAACTTCTCAAAAATAAGCAAGATGCCACAACTTCTAAAGCCAATATGGTGGAGGACATGAACTTAGTGGCCATGGTTACAGAAGGGATCGAGAGTTTGGAGATTGGTATGATTGCCGAACTCAACATAGCCATGACCGATAAGTCCTGTAATTGGTGGCTCGACTCCAGAGCTACTATCTATGTCTCTAATTGTAACACAGTTTGTGCAAGTGTACACAGTCATTCAAGTAACAAGTAAGTAAAATGAGTTATCGTCTCCACAATGACTATGTATGTTAATCGATTATTTGTAAAATTATAAATCACAATTTGATATAATAACTCAATAATTTTGAATTGTGATGACTAAATTAACTAGATGCAAAGAGTGATCCCTAATGCAATTTTAATCTAAATGCAAATAATCTAAATGTATGAATGAATGGCTTTAGCAACAAAAACAATCAACATTAAATGGGCTAGGAAAATTATATTAATCAATTCAATATGTTTTATCATTCTTAACAATGTTCGGAAGTACTTCCATGGCAACCCGATCTTCTATGAGTTTGGAAACCAAATTAAGTCCTCTTAGATCTTTTACTTAGTGAAATATTAATTTTATTGATTATATTAGACTAAGAGTTTCGTAATATTTATGTAAGGTCACAGGGACATTTACGTTTGCAATAGTTTAATTACATAAACCTAAAAACTATGCAAGATAATAGAGCTAACTAAAGATATTATAAACCTCAACTTAGTCGGGTTTAAGGATCTAAATTGAGTATTGCACTTTTCAATTATGTCTTACTAGCTATCGTTTGGTTAGGATTACTCAGCTAATCTGAGTGCACCCAATCACGTATGAGTGAAATGTATCATGATATTAATTGAAAACATGATCGATTGAGGCCCAAACATATTAAACATGAATAAAATAAATCTTATTAAATTAACAGAATCATCCTAGTAAATAGGATTTAAAGTACCATAGTTGATGTCAAAAACAATAAACTCAAAGCAAACATAATTCAAATAAATAACAAGAGGAAAGAGTAAACTCTATTCAGTTCAGCAGCCTTTCGGATCTATTCTGACTGATGCACTCCTCTATTATGATCGATGCTTCTTTGCTAAGGGTTTCAAGATGGCCGGCCAAGGAATGCTTTTGACAAAGCTTTTGTGGCTAAAGGATGGAAGGGTGATGGATGACTATGTAAGGGAAAAAAAAAGGGAAATGAGAGAGTGGAATGAAGAGAGATTGAGAGATGTGTTATGAATGAAGGGATGAGGGATGCATGGTATTTATAGGTGAGGATAAAGGGTAGAGTTTGCTAAAAATATAATTTAAATTCCTTCCTTTTCTCTCACATATGGCGAGCCACAATTCATGGAAAATGGGATGACTTAGTCTCCTCATTTTGAATTCAAACCAAGTTTATTAATAGCCATAGGGTGGATGATTTCAACAGAAAGTTGTTGGGCTAATTTCTGATTATTTTCCAACTGTAAAGACCTATAATTAAATACTTCAAAGCTTGTTTTTGGGAAGCCATCTACCTGTGTCGAAATTGGGTTTAATTCCCTCTTGTTGGATGATTTCTTAGTCCAATAAATTAGCAAACATGTCCATCTTTTAGCAAATCTTTTATAGGGTCAAATTATCAACCTCATGACCCAGTTTGTATGGTCTTGCTGTCCACATGAATTGATTTGTGCATGTCCATGTTTCATTCATATTAATCACATCTTCAATGGTTCTCCTACATAGTGAAAAATCACATATTAATAAATTAACATGAAGTAATATAAAATATGTACAAAAATCATGTAGTTAAGCACAATTTCACATACTTTATAAATCCATGCCCAATATTACTAATTAAGTAAAATTCACTTATTTTAATAACAATTAACCAAGATTAACATATTTATTAAGTAAAAAATATATAGAAAAATACTATATAATTTCGAGTTTACACACCTCCAAACTTAAAACATTGCTCATCCCGAGTAATGTTCATGCACAACACAACTTTTGCTAAGGCAATTTTGCAAAATGATAAAGTAGCACCAATCTTCGTACATAAACATGCATCAACAAAATCATGCTCAAAAATACTTTTTATTGACGAGTAGCTTGAATGCAAATACTATTTCCAACTTTATACTAAGTACATCATAATGTCAACATGAATCATAGTTTGCATTCATTTTCAAAGTCATACATAACATTCACCAATCAATATGCATTCCTTATCAACTAAACATAGCAATCCCAAGGTTTAATTAATGGACTTTATAAGTTGAGCTTAGTAATTTCTCTCTACTAATGTAGTCGATATAATCATTCAATCAATAGGTCTTTTATTACATTGTAATAGGGCTAGGCTAAAGGTAGGGATAAAGAGAAGTGAGTTTTTAGGTTCAATCATCTTAACCCTAACTTGTCTTGGATCTTTCTGTGTCACAACCTTCATAAAATTGGATTTTTGGAACACCCCCAAACTTACTTCGAACTCATGCTCAAATTTTATTTTTCAAACTTTGAGCAAATTTTACTCTTTATTCTTTTGAACAAACTTACCTTTATTCTTTTATCATTTTTTTTAAAAAACATGTGAAGAGCATGTACATCTTTTCTATTTTTTCTCAAAATTTGATCACCAAGACAAATTTAGTTAAGATAGGTGCACAAAATATGATAAAATTAAAAAAAATGGTTATATGACTTATGATGTAGGTAATTTGCAATAAACAGACCATTAAGCTTAAAAATTAAGTTTCAAAGGTTAATTTAATAAGGTCATCTTGAAAGGCTCAAATGATCCGAAGAAAATGTGACTATATCATATTAGATTCTTATACCTCCTAGGATTTCGCCTCAAGAAAGTTACTAAGTCAATTCTAAAGACTTAATCCCTTATGCATGTCTATTTCTAAAGAAATCAAATTTTCATGGCAAATACTACATAAGTCTAAAGAACATACAAGCATTCCATCACTCAAGATAACATAAGAATAAATTAGATAAAATCAGAAATCATGCTTGCATTTGAACATACTTATGAACAAAAATTCTCTCTGAACATTCATTTATTTCAGCATAATTAAGTAAAATGATAGAAACATACTTTAAAATCCATGCGAAATGACTTACCCCCTTTAAAAAGAAACAATGTCCTCATTGCAAAAACAAAGTAATGAATGAAAACTGACACCAGGTAGGGTTGCAAGAAAAGAAAGGCGAGTCATAAAGACTACTTAATACTAAGTCTCTCTCAACAATCCAATCCTAGACATGTTCATTCTCATTACCACATCACTTCACTTTTCAATTGAAGAGGCATTGAACTTATTTATTCATGCTTGTTATTTTATTATACGAAAGAAAAAATTCTAACTAGGAAGTAAAAATAAACACTTAAAAGAAATAAAAACTAAAGACAAGAAATTCCCCTTTTATTTATTTAACTTATCCTCCTCGTCTTTCTCCTTTGATGTTTCATCCTCGCTTTCATTCTCATCTTCCTTTCACGACTCAAAGATATAATGTAGGAATTTAAGAAAAAAATTGTTAGAGATATTTTTCAAAATATTTCTTCTAGAATCATCTCTAATCTTTGCATATTTCCGATAAGCTTGTTGTTGGTTATGCATAAATTTCATCATATCCATCATAATTGACAATTTCGATTTCTTCACAGTGTTTGAAGAAGTGGGTAAAGGAATAGTCAACTCAAGGTTAAGACTTGATTCAACTGGCTCATCAGCATTCGTCTCCTTGCTTGGTTCAGAAACTTCTGGTTCCTTTATCAATTCTAGATTGTTCAGTTCTTACTCTGATTCTGCTTATTTTATCTCAGTAACTGAGTTAGCTTCAGTTTCAGATTTGTTCGATGACTCATCAGTTTTTGGTTCTATTGGTTTATCTGGTTCAGTTGGGTTTAGCTTATAGACATTCTCCACTGACCTCTCAAGATCATGGGCTATGATGCAACCTTGAACATACGGACCCTTTATGTTTGCTTTAGTTTTAACTTGGGCCCTTAAACAAAGTGAAGTTATCAATGATGGGAAATAAGCACTTCCGGTCTTCTTTCTAGCAAAATCATGGATCTTCTTAATAATGATCTTCCCAACATTGATAGACTTTTCTGTCATAATTACATACAACAAAAGTATTCACTCCATCGAGATGGTGGAACTGTGTGAAATAACATGAAACTATATCAGACAAAGTAAAACCATACCTTAGCCAATAATTTTAGATATTCCCTTCGCAAGAATGACTACCATACTTGTTTATAATCTATTGGGATCCTAGATTTGCTACAAAATTAAACTCTTGTTGAAGAAAATCCCAATTTATCTTTGGCATCATGGCTAAGTTCTCATCTTCTTTAACATCAGACAGGTTAAACAAATCATTAATGGACTTAGAAGTTAGGGGTACCTTTTTCTTGCCAACAAGAACTTCAGTAGCATCTGGCTTAGTCAAATTGGCATAGAACTCTCAAACTAACTCCTCATCGGGTCATGATCGTGCATCGTAAAAATAGTTCCAATTGAGGGCATCAATTATCTTTCGAATTGGCAAAGACACAACCATCTTATCATTGCTTTCCAAGTTGAAACCTTTTTTTAGCATCATAGGTTAATTTTTGAAGATAGAATCAAACCTTTCTTTCACTTCTTCATCTTGAATCATAATGACATTTTCGGTAGAGGTCTTGGAAGATCTAGGTCTTTTACGAGACATGGTGATTTTTCCCAAAAAATAGGCAAAGTTTTGGTAAAAGGAAGAGAAAAGAAATTGACAATGGGTTATAGAAAGGTGCTTGTGGTGGCAAAAGGATTGCGACAACAACGGGCTTGCGGTGGCGTGAAGCTTGCGATAGCAATAGGATGCGATGACGATAGGGTTTGTAATAACCTATTTTTAGTGAATTGAAACAGTGATTTTTGGACCAAAAATTTGACGTGAAAATATTTATTTTTTTATTATTTTAATATCTATGGTATGTTAGTAGTATCGTATAAAAATTTCGTTAAAAAATTCTATCATTTGCATGCTTAATTACCTGAAAAGGACTAAATCGTAAAAGGTGCAAAAGTATAGTTCTTGTAGCTAAAGGTATTAAATGGCTATATATCTTTAATGTAAGAGGACTTATATGGTAATTAGACAAGTTATGTGGTAGTGGACATTTATGGGTTTGGTTTTATTGATATTATTAATGTTTTAAAAGGATAAAATGGTAAATAGGTAATTAAAGTTAAAATAACTAAAAGAAAATGTGTCCATCTTCTTCATTTTTGCATTTTCTCAACCGATTTCACCATTGAAGACTTAGCTAGGGTTTGGCCAAGCTCTTCCATTGCATGTGAGTGTAATCTGGTCCCGTTTTTAATGATTTTTTATGTTTTCGGGATCGTTGTAGCTTAATCTAGCTAGCCTAGGGACTAGTTTACAAAATTATTAAAGGTTTAGGGTTTTTTCATGAACGTTCTTACATTATTTATGAAGTTTGATGAAAGATTATGAGTCCTTGTTGTTAAATAAGCAACTTTTATAAAGTGATTTTTGATGAAATTATCATTTAGGGACTTATTTATAAAAGTAAGAAAATACCATGATAAATTTTTAAAGTATGAGGTATTATGAGCCCCTAGGTAAATTCTCTAGCATGATATGTGGATGAAATTGCATAAATTTTAATTTACGAGCTTAAGAACTAAATTATAAAGAAGTTAAAATATTATGGGCAAAAATTTAATTTTGCAAAAGTATGAATTTGGACTGAGTTGAATAGTATGAATATTAAACAGATTGAATTTACTTATTTTGATCAAGTTAAGCCTCATACAGACGTAGATCGAGGAAAAGCTAAAGCCTCGGATTAGTGAATCATATTTCGACATCTTTAAAATTGAGGTAAGTTCGTATGTTTAAATAACATTTAATGTTATTTGATTTATATGCTATTATGCTATTTATCATATCATGTTACAATAGAAATCCAACGACGTTTCGATGACTATCGAGCCCCATTTGAACCTTAGGAATATATAGGATACAAATGACATGTCATTATGGTTACCATGTTTCAGGTGCTGGTTCTAAATGTCCTACTAATGGCTGAGTTTCAGCATTTGTTGTGGATACTTGTAAGCTTGGGTGAACGGCATCGTGTATCTACATTTTGACTGTCAGCTTGTGTGAGTAGACCCATTTATGGCTCGAGTGAGCAATGATGTAAAGGAAAAGGAATGGTTTAGACCATATGTTAGCACACTTTGTTTGAGCTTCCCGTGTATCCGATATTATTCTAAGTGGTTCAATGGGCATGAAAAGGGAAGGAACTATAAGTGTTCAAATGGCTAAGTTATGAACTTATGGAAATGTATGAAGTGATGTTGATCAAAGTATGTATAACCATGTTTATGGAAAGTATGAATTCAAATGTGCTATGTTCATAAAATTTTTCTTATCATGTGATGATTTTGCTAAGTTATGTGTTTAAGCACTAGCTTTATTGTTGATGATGCTTAGGCTTGTGCCAAGCTTATGTTGGGTTGGTTCATGTTAATTTTAAAGTTATGCATCTAAATGGTAAGATATGTTCATATTATACGAACTTACTAAGCATTATATGCTTACATTGTTTTCTTTCCTATCTTTTATAGATTATCAGAAGCTCGACTAGTTAGGAAGCTCGTCGGAGACCTATCACACTATCCAGTGATTATATCGGTAGATTTTGATGTTTTAGTCAAGGTTATAATGGCATGTATAGGTGGATTTATGTCTAATGTTCAGTTGGTGCTTATGGTATGTAATGTTGCTTTGAATTTGTGGTAGTTATGATATTTTGATGCCTTGAGGGTTGATGTTAATATGGCTAGGTTGATGCATATTTTGAATAACCATTTTAGTATGTGTTGGCGTGGTTTCAATGTGGTCAATTGTGGTAAGTTTGGTATAGAAATAAGTTGGATGTGAATGGTTGATGAATGGCCAAATATGCACATGTTTAAGTATGTTTGATTGTTGTGATTGAGGTGCCTTATTGGCATATGGGTTGTATGGATAAATGGTGTAATGAATTGGTCATTTTTATGCATGTTTGGGGTAGGTTATGATGGCTTGGTCATATGAGCAATTCTATTAGGATTCATGTTTTGAATGGGTGAAAGAAATGGCTTGATTTTGGCCAATTTCTTGTCCACACGGCCTAAGACACGGTTGTGTGTCTTAGTCGTGTATGACACACGACCGTGTGTCCCCTGTAGGTTTTAAAGGTTGCAAGTCAGACAGTTACATGGCCTAGTACACGACCTGGCACACGGGAGTGTGGCATGGCTGTGTGACCCAATTCAGAGAGTTACACGGGCACGAACACGAGCCAGGACACGGCTGTTTGTCTCCATTTCGAATGTTACACGACCTGCCCACATGGCCGTGTGACCCCTGTAGTGTGAATTTTTTAAACTTTTTCCTCAAGGTTTCAATTGTTTCTAATTTAGTCCCAAATTATTTCTAAAGTGTTTCTAAGGCCTCGAGGGCTCGACTAAGGGACGAAATGCATGAATATGAATTGGTTATGCTATGTTTAATGAAATGATTGGAAATGTATATTTGTACATTATAGTTTTACGGTAATGCTCCGTAACCCTATTTTGACGATGGATATGGGTTAAGGGTGTTATAGGGTTGCTCCGGCAAAAACCTTGCAGCAACAATGCTAGGGTTTTACGACAGGAAAAGGATTTTGGAGAGAAATTTGGGATTTAGGCCGACGGCTAAGAGGAAAAAAAATGAGTGGCTAGGGTTTAAGCTAATTGTTTTAAGGGTTGTGAGAATTATGTTGGTAGAAAGAGGTTTATATTGTGGTGAATTAGGGCAAACTTGTAGCAAAATTTTAGCTACTTAAGGTGACTTGGGCAGCAAGTAAAGATGGGGGGAAAAAGTGGTGGCAAAATTAGGGTTTTAGGGAACCCTTATGAATGACAATCAATGGGTAAATTTCTCCTCTTTGCTATTGAGGCCTGAAGCCCAAATTATATTTACAAACTAGACTGCTTAAAAATAAATAAATTGATTAGTACTTGGGTCAATTTGACCCCCTTTATAAAACATAAACAAATTAAACAAAAATTAAAATTAGATGCAAAGATAAAATTGAAAAATAAAAATAAAAATTTTAAAATTAATTAGAAATTTTCTTTTCAAAAAATTACATTAAATTAATTCTCAGGAAAGGTTGGAAGGGTCACAACGGTCCTACTTAAGTTCCAATCTCCTTAGGCAGAATTAATTAAATGTACTAATTTAAGAAAATAATTTCGAACTTTTTATTAAAAGGTAGGTTTATGAAAAATTAGGGGTCTAATAATTTGAACGAGATTTTAATTCGCTTAACTTCATCATCCCAATAGTGCTTGAGATGTTGACCATTAACTTTAAACGTACCTCCATGGTTGTCGTACAATTCTACAACTCCATATGGATAAACTTTGTGGATGGTATAATGTCCATTCCATCGAGACTTGAGTTTTCCAAGAAATAACATTAGCCTCGAATTAAACAAGAACACTTTCTATCCTTCACTGAATTCACGAGGTTGTATATGACTATCATGTCATCTCTTATATTTTCATTACACATCTTGGCATTCTCGTATGAAAATAACCTCAATTTTTCCAACTCATCAAGTTGTAGTATCATTCTCTCATCGGCTTGCTTAAGATACAAATTCAATTTGTAACACCCCTAACCCGTATCTGTCGCCGACTTAGGGTTACGAAGCATTACCGTACAAATGAAACATTAAAACATACATTTCATACATCACTGAAAACATATTATAATACCTTCTTTCACATACATATCGTCCCTTAATCGAGCCTTCAAGGCCCTAGAAAAACCTTAGAAATAATTCGGGACCAAATTGGAAACATTTGGAAAGTTTAATAAAAATTTAGAAAAATTTGACTACAAGGGTCACACGGCCGTGTGCCTCACACAATTGAGACATACCCCCATGTCTTAGGTAGTGTAACCTTCGAACTAGGGACACACGGTCGTGTCCCACCCCGTGTCCTCACCTGTGTAACTCTCTGGGTAGGGTCACACGGCCGTGTGTCAGGCCGTGTAACTCTCAAAATAGCCCCACATGCCCTTGTGCCAGGCCGTGTAACTAACTGACTTGCATACAAAGGAACCTACAGGAGACACATGGTTGTGTCACCAGGCCATGTGTCACACACGGCTAAGTCACATGCCTCTGTCTCAGACTGTGTAGACCTAAAATTTGCATAAAATCAAGCCATTTCCAATACCAATTCATGCATGATCCTTTAGGCCAATTGCGCACATATTGAAGGCACCTAAACCTTATCAAAACATACATATAAATACCAATTCAAGAGTCTTAAATCAACTAACCAATATGCCATTCAAGGCACCTCAATTGCAATAATCAAAACCTATCTAAACACGCATATTTTACTACTTACCATTCATCAACTACTAGTTCCAAAAACTTACTAAACATACAACATAAGGTAGCTTAATGACACAAACCATCAAACGATACTAATAAGCCATTTTCATCCATTACCAAAAGTGACCAAAACTACTTTCTAAAGCAAACATTATAACCTATTATGCATAAATGACACCAAAACACAAACACATTTAGTTATTATTTACATATTCATCAAACACCACTTTAAAACATCCTATATACATTTCAACCACAAATTGAACTGCATAAGTTTATGCATGCCACTACCCTAGGAGATACAAAAGCTACCAATATCGATGGATAGTGTGAGCTGAAGGTTTGATCCGTCCAAAATGTCAACAACAATGATATACAAAACAATCCACAAGAACGAATAATCTAATAGAGCTTAGTAAAAACATAGTATATCATTTAATCTAACAATAATTGAATATGATTTAGAGTTACCAGAGTCTAAACAGGGCACAAAAATGCATTCAGGGGTACCAGAGTACAAGCAGGGGCACGTATGTGCAATTCAGGGGTACCGAAGTATAAACAGGGGCATGTATGTTCAATTCAAGGATATTAAAGTACAAACAGGAGCACATATGTGCAATTTAGGAATAATATTCTAAAAAAATAATAATTAAAGCATCATTATATAAGTACACAAATAGAAATTCATTTACATATTAAAACACTACGAACTTACCTCGACGACTAGGGCATATAAACGAGATCTATTAATCCGAGCCTTTAGCTTTTCCCAGATCTAGATTCGTCGTGATATATCTTGATCTATATAGAAAATTTTAATCAATTTAAAATCCCTAGCATTCAATTTAGTCCACGTTTCATTTTTACAAAATTACTATTTTACCCTTAACATTTTAACTTGTCACAATTTAGCCCTTAAGCTCATAAATTGAAATCTAAGCATTTTAATCCTCTTTTCAATCTAGCTGATTTCTATAGGGACTTAAACCAATCCATACAAACCATCATTTCACAAATTTAACATGAAATTTTACCATTTTTACAAACAAGTCCCTAAATGCCATTTTCATAAAAAATCACTTTACAAAACTTGTTTATTTATCAAAAATGACTCATAATCTATCATTAAACATCAAGAATAATACAAAAAATTTCATGGTATGACCCTCAATATTTGGCAGTTTTACAAATTGATCCCGGGGCTAGCTAGATTAAGCTAAAACAACCTTAAAAACATAAAAATCATTAAAAATGGGGTTGAAAAACATACCATGCAAGCAAGAAGGTTTGGTAAAATACCCTATCCAATTCCAGTGGTTTATTTTTGGTTGAGTTATCAAATGAAGAAGATTATACCATCTTTTCTTTTCTTTTCTTTTATGTTTTATTTACCAATTTACCATTTTACCCCTAAAAACATTAATAATTTCAATAAAACCTTGCCATAAACATCCACTAACTATAGAAATGGTCTAATTACCATCTAAGTCATCTCAATTTAAGGCTTCATAGTCATTTTACCTTTTAACTAATGGAATTCTACTTTTACACTTTTTACGATTTAGTCCTTTTTATTTTATTAATCATGCAAACGTCAAAATTTCTTAACGAAATTTTTATACGATCATGCTAACATCCCATAGACATTAAAATAATAATAAAATAATAATATACTTGTTAGATTTGTGGTTCCAAAACCACTGTTTTGATTTCACAGAAAATATGTTGTTAAACAACTGTTTCAAAGCCGAGTGAGCTTTATTCTCCAATTCGAGCGGCAAATGACATGCCTTTTGAAAAACTAACCGATAGGGAGTCATTCTTAACAGTGTCTTAAAAGCAGTTCGATAGGCCCATAGAGCATCATCGAGCCTTCGAGACCACTATTTTCTTTTAGGGCACACCACCCTCTCAAAAATACCTTTGATTTCATGATTCCCCCTTTCAACTTGCCCATTTGACCGTGGGTGATAGGCAGTAGCAATCCTATGCTTCACATCATACTTTTTAAGTAATCACTTAAGCCACCTATTTACAAAGTGAGATCCTTCATCGCTAATTATAGCTCTAGGAGTCCCAAACAGTGTAAATACATGCTTATGCAGGAATCACATGACTACCTTAACATCATTTGTTGGGTACGCCTCGGCTTCAAACCACTTGGATACATAGTCCACAGCTACCTCTAAAATATTTGTCAAGGGGATCTCGTTCCTCATTGATATGTTTTCGGTTCTTTGGCATCTATCATATTTTTTCACATATGCATACACATCCTTAAATATTGTAGGCCAAAAGAATCCTGCTTGCAAAATCTTTGCTGTAGTGTGAGAACCACCAAAGTGTCCCCCACTTGGAGATGAATGGCAGTGGTACAAAATCTCGTCAATCTCACTTCCAACTATGCACTTTCTGATTATGTTATCTGTATATTCTTTAAACAAAAATGGATCCTCCCAAAAATCATATCGACTATCATGAAGGAATTTCTTCCTTTGTTGGTATGTCATTTCTCGAGGAATTATTTCACATGATAAATAATTGGAAAAATTAGCAAACCAAGGTGTTTCATAGATTCAACTTACATCAAATATATGCTCATTAGGGAAATTCTCATTAATTGGAATAAGTGAAGAAGTTACCTCATTTTGTTCCACCATCGACAGATGATCAGCTACTTGATTTTCAACACCTTTTCTGTCTTGGATCTCAATGTCAAATTCTTGGAGTAAAAGTATCCAATGAATTAGCCTCAGTTTAGCATCTTTCTTCGTAACTAAATACTTAATAGTCGCATGATCGGTAAACACTGTAACTTTGGCACCTATGAGATATGAGCGAAACTTGTCAGAGCAAAAGCTATAGCAAAAGTTCTTTTTCGGTTACCTTATAATTGAGTTGGGCTCCTATCAAAGTTATGCCTACATAGTAGATAGGATGAAACAGTTTGTTTCTTCTTTGACCCATCGTAACTCCAACAGCAAAATCCCTTGTATCAAACATCAACTCAAAATGTGAATTCCAATCAGGTGTAACAATTATTGGGCCTGAAATTAACCGATTTTTCAATTTCTCAAAAGCTTCTAAACATGCTTTGTTAAAATAAAAAAATAATATCTTTTTCTAAAAACATACATAAAGGTTTAGAAATTTTTGAAAAATCCATAATAAATATACGATAAAAACTAGCATGACCTAAGAAACTTCTAACTCTTTTCACACTAACTGGAGGTGGTAATATTTCAATTACATCTACCTTTGCTTTATCCACTTCAATCCCATTCTTGGAAATTTATGTCCTAAGACAATTCCCTCGTTAACCATAAAATGACATTTCTCCCAGTTGATGACAAGATTCGTCTCCTCGCATCTTTTTAATACCTTAGTCAAATTACGCAAACAAATATCATAAGTGTTACCAAAAACGGTATAAATTTCAACCATATCAGTGAAAATTGCCATCATACATCGTTGAAATGTGGTAAGTGCATTACATAAGCCAAAATTCATTCGCCTAAAAGCAAATGTATCGTATGGGCAAGTAAAAGTAGTTTTATGTTGGTCTTCTGGGGCTACAACTATTTGGTTGTATCCCGAATATCCATCTAAAAAGCAGTAAAATTCGTTACCTGCTAGTCGATCTAACATCTAATCCATAAAAGGCAATGAAAAATGATCCTTACGAGTGGCTTTGTTCAATTTTCTATAGTCAAAACAGATTCTCCAACCCATGATAGTTCTCATCTGGATTAACTCATTACATTTATTCTCAACAATCGTGATTCCACCTTTCTTTGGTACACATTGTACCAGACTTACCCAAGAACAATCTAAGATGAAGTAGCTAATTCCCGCGTCTAACTATTTGATTACCTTCTTCTATACTACCTCTTTCATTATAGGGTTAAGTCTTATTTCTCCATCGATTCGGCCTTGCTCACCTTCCTCCAAAATAATCTTATGCATACAGAAGGAAGGGCTTATACCTCGTATGTCAACTATGGTCCAACCAATTGCCTTTTTAAATTTCTTTAAAACATCAATCAACTGCTCATCTTAATGTTTTGTCAAGTCTTCTAAAACAATCATAGGAAAATTAGAACTATTATCAAGATAAACGTATTCTAGGTGGGATGGAAGTACCTTTGGTTCAAGGTTAGGTGGTTCCTCAATTAACAACTTGGGTTGTGTAAATTCCTAAACTTTCAACTCTAGCGGTTCGAACTGTAGTGGTTGATCATAACTTCTTGGATTGACTTCCATCAAACCCAAATCTTTATTACCTTTTTTCATTTTCAAATGGTTTAGACCCTAAAGTGTTCTCCAATGGGTCTTCTTCAGAATTACTTTCCAGAAAAACTAAAGTTTCTAATTCCTCTATTACTGAACACTCTTTTGAAGGATCAAGAAATTTCATGGCCTTCAGAATGTTAATGTTACCTTATCATCTTCAACTCGCATGGTGAGTTCACCTTTTTGCACATCTACCAACATTCTTCCCATGGCTAGGAAAGGTCTCCCAATGATGATCAGAACTTCCCTACCTGCTTCAAAGTCTAACATAATAAAGTCATCAGGAAAAATAAAGTTATCAACTTTTACGAAAACATCCTCGATCTTTCCCTCGAGATATGCTAATGAAGAATTCATAAGTTGAAGTTTCACAGTAGTGGATTTTACTTCACCTATTCCTAACAGTTTGAAAATAGATTTGGGCATCAAGTTGATGCTTACTCCAAGGTCGAACAAAGCTTTATCGTGGTAAGATTCTCTGATGTTACAAGGTATTGTAAAGCTTTTAGGGTCTTTCATTTTAGGAGGTAGCTTATTTTGTAAGAACGCATTGCACTCCTTCATCAAAGCAACAGTCTTATTCTCACTAAGCCTTTTCTTCTTGGACAAAATATCCTTCATAAACTTCACGTAATTGGGCATTTGTTCTAAAGCCTCTACCAACAAAACTTTGATGTGTATTTGTTTTAAAACACCCAAGAGCTTTTTGAAGTGCACCTCTTGTTTCTACCTATTCTACTGGAGTCTTTGAGGATATAGAACTCTGGGTTGATACAGACAACTTTTCTGAAGAGGCAAATCTACAAAAGGTGTTAGCTTCTCAAAATTTACTAGTTTAAGGTTTACCTCATCAGATTTTTCAGCATCTGATTTTTCTGGTGTAGGAACTTCAACTGTTGGTTGAGTTTCCTTCTTCTCAGTAGGCTCATCATCTTCAATCACAACCTCCTTAGGTTCCAAAATCTTGCCACTTCGTAATGCAAATACCTTGTAATGTTCCTTACCCAAACTCCTTGGACTTTCTGTATCACTCGACAAGGCTCCTTGCGGTCTACTACGAAGCTCAGTAACTAACTAACCCATTTGATTTTCCAGATTTTTCAGTGTTGTTGCTTGACTTTGGATCAAAGCGTCATTTTTGCCATATACGACTTCAACAAGTCCTTCAAACTATTTGATGACTCAGCTTGAGGTAGTTTTAGAGCTTGTTGATTAAACCCTTAGGATTGATTGGGTTTACGTTGTATATGGTTGTTCGGTCCATTTCCTTGGTTACTTTAGGAAAAGTTTGGATGATTCCGCCATGATGGATTGTAGAAGTTGGACTTGGTCCTTGTCCACTTCTATTTTGATACTGATTCCTTACATAACAAATAGACTTGGGGTTTGAAGGGTAATTCTCAAAATAATAACCATCCCTACAATACACATAGGAAACAACATCATACTGACTTGGTGATTGAGCTGAAAAATTATCCAAACCATTAGTGATAAACTATTTCAACAATGAGGAAATAGAAGATACCTGAGTAGAGATTAAAGTTAGGGCATCTACTTTATGCACTTTGGCTACTCGTCTTCTAGAAACTGCTCGATTTTTTGGGTATTGGTAATTGTTGCTAGCGATCCTTTCGATGATCTCATAAGCCTCGTTATAAGACTTAGACAAAATCGCACTCTTCTCAGAATAATTCAGCATTATTCTTGTATGTGCATTGAGATCATTATAAAATGTCTCCAATTGGATACAATGGGAAATACCATGATGAGGACACTTACGAAGCAATTCCTTGAATCTTTCCCATGCCCTGTATAAGGACTAATCATCCAATTGTTAAAAAGTAGTTATCTCATTTCGCATCTTTGCATTTTTGCTCAATGGAAAATACTTTACCAAAAACCTTTTTTGCTAATTCTTGCCAAGTAGATATTGAACTTGTTGGTAATGAATTCAGCCATGCTTATGCTCGATCTCGCAATGAGTATGGAAACAACTTCAACCTTAATATATCTTCAGTCACACTAGCTAACTTAAACAAATCACTCACCTCCATGAATAATTGAAGGTGAAGATGTGGATCTTCCGTGGGCATACCACTAAACTGGCCCACTATTTGGAGCATTTGAAACATCACTGGTTTCAATTTGAATTGGGGTTCCACGATATCCAGCCTCTTGATTCTCAGATTTATCTTATTAAAGAGTGGTACAGTGTATTGTCTTATGGCAAGATCCTTATCATCCGCAATAAGGATTGGATTCTGCACATTATTGACTCATTTACCTTATCCATCATTTTGATTTCCAAGGTCCATCTCACTTGTCTTTGAGCAAATCTCTCGCGTCTTTTCTGTCTAAATGCTCGTTTAATTTCAGGGTCCACAAGTAATAGATCAATGATTTAATATATGCTCATAAACACCTGATAAATAAATCACAAATAAAGAATAAAGAATAAATTAGTAATGTTAAAAAATAAAAACCAAACTATAAAAATAATTTCACAAAGAATTATTAAAGTAACATTCCCCGCAACAGCGCCAAAAACTTGTAACGCGATTTGTGCAAGTGTACACAGTCTTTCAAGTAATAAGTAAGTAAAATGAGTTATCGTCTCCATAAGGACTATGTATGTTAATTGATTATTTGTAAAATTATAAATCACAATTTGATATAATAACTCAATAATTCTGAATTGTGATGATTAAATTAACTAGTTGCAAAGAGATCCCTAATGCAATTTTAATATAAATGCAAATTACCTAAATGTATGAATGAATGGCTTTAGCAAAAAAAAATTAACATTAAATGGGCTAGGAAAATTATATTAATCAATTCAATATGTTTTATCATACTTAACAATGTTCAGAAATATTTCCATGGCAACTCGATCTTTCATGAGTTAGGAAACCAAATTAAGTCCTCTCAGATCTTTTACTTAATGAAGTATGCATTTTACTGATCATATTAGACTAAGGGTTTCTTAGAATTTATGTGAGGTTACAGGGACATTTACATTCGCAACTGTTTAATTACATAAACCTAAAAACTATACAAGATAATAGAGCAAACAAAAGATATTATGAACCTAAACTTAGTTGGGTTTAAGGATCTAAATTGAGCTTTGCACTTCTCAATTATATGTCTACTAGTCATCATTTAGTTAGGATCCCTCAGCTAATCTGAGTGCACTCAATCACTTATGAATGAAATGTATCATGATATTAATTGAAAACATGATCGACTGAGGCCCAAACATATTAAACATGAATAAAATAAATCTTATTGAATTAACATAATCATCGTAGAAAATAGGATTTAAAATACCATAGTTGATGTCAAAAACAATAAACTCAAAGCAAACATAATTAAAATAAATAACAAGAGGAAAGAGTAAACTTTATTCAGTTTAGCAGCCTTTTGGATCTATTCTGACTGATGTGCTCCTCTATTCTAATCGGTGCTTCTTTGCTAAGGGTTTCAAGGTGGTCAGCCAAGGAATGCTTTTGACAAAGTTTTTGTGGCTAAAGGATGCAAGGGTGATGGACGGCTATGCAAGGTAAAACAAAAGGGAAATGAGAGAGTGGAATGAAGAGAGAATGAGAGATGTGTTATGAGTGAAGGGATGAATGAAATGATGAGGGATGCATGGTATTTATAGGTGAAGGTAAGGGGTAGAGCTTGATAAAAATAGAATTTAAGTTCCTTCCTTTTCTCTCACATATGGCTGAGCACGATTCATGGAAAATGGGATGACTTATTCTCCTCATTTTGAATTCAAACAAAGGTTATTAATAGCCATAGGGTGGACGATTTCAACAGCAAAGTTGTTGGGCTAATTTCTAATTACTTTCCAACTGCAAAGACCTTCAATTAAATACCCAAAGCTTGCTTTTGGGCAGCCATCTACTTATGCCAAAACTGGGCTTTAATTCCCCCTTGTTGGACGGTTTCTCAATCCAATAATTGAGCAAACATGTCCATCTTTTAGCACATCTTTTACTGGGTCAAGTTATCAACCTCACGTCCTAATTTGCATGGTTTTGTCGTCCACATGAATTTATTTGTGCATGTCCATGTTTCATTCATATTAATCACATCTTCAATGGTCCTCCTACATAGTGAAAAATCACATATCAATAAATTAACATGAAATAATATAAAATATGTACAAAAATTATGTAATTAAACACAATTTCACATACTTTATAAATTCATGCCCAATATTACTAATTAAATAAAATTCACTTATTTTAATAACAATTACCTAATATTAACATATTTTTTAAGTAAAAAGGTGGTAAAAATGTATAGAAAAACCCTATATAATTTTGAGTTTGCAGTAATGACCGACAATAATTCAAGAGTTATGAATTAGTAGCAAATTGTGAAGTGCTTATGAGCAACTATTAATCGATTAAAGTGCTTGGTCAAGGAACGATGGAACTCAACTTCACATCTGTAAAGAAATTTACTTTGACCAATGTGTTGCATGTTCCCGATGTGAGGAAGAATTTAGTGTCCACTAGTACTCTGTGTAACAAGGGGTTCAAGATTATCTTGGAATCCGATAAGTTTGTCTTGCTTAAGGTGATATATATGTGGGAAAAGGATATTGTAATAAGGGTATGTTTAAGTTGAGCATTGATATGAATACAATTAATTCTTCTGCTTATATTGTTGAGTCTTATATTGTGTGGCGTGTATGTTTAGCACATTTTAATTTTAAAACTTTACAATATATGCACAAGAATGGTTATATCAATCTAAGTAATGATGAGTTTGTGGATAAATGTGAAATTTGTATTCAATCAAAAATTACCAAGAAGCCATTTCCTAATAAGTGTGAAAGGAATTCGCAAATGTTAGATTTAATCCATTCAGATGTTTGTGAATTAAATAGAACTCTAATAAGAGGTGGAAAATGATATTTTATCACTTTTATAGACGACTTCTCTAGATTTACTTATGTGTATGTCATAAAAAGTAAAGGAGAGGCTTTTGATATGTTTAAACATTTTAAAAATGAGATTGAGAATTTGTTTAGTAAAAAAATCAAAGTGCTTCGTAGTGATTGAGGTGGTGAATATTTTTCAAATGAATTTAATGTATTTTGTGAGGAACAAGGTGTCGTACATGAGTGTTTCCTGCCTTATACTTAGCAACAAAATGGTTTGGCAAAAAGAAAGAACCGTACTTTAGTGGATATGGTTAACTCGATGTTGTTAAATGCTAAACTTCCATATAATCTATGGGGTGAAACATTATTGACCATGTGTTATATCCTTAACAAAATACCATCAAAAGAATTTAGAGTATCTCCATATCAGTTATGGAAGGGTCAGACACAAAACTTAGATTATTTCAAAGTGTAGGGGTGTTTGGCTTACTATAGAATTCCCAACCAACGAAGAATAAAGTTAGGAACAAGAGACATCAAAGCTGCATTTGTTGGATATGTCCAACACTCTAAGGCTTATCATGTTCTTGACATAGTGTTAAAATGATAATTGAAACAAGAGATGTTGTATTCATTGAAAATAAGGTTATCAATTATTCAATGGATTTGGAAAAAGAATATCGACCAATGATCTCAAGTGATCAAACCAAAAGAAGCCTTTGTGACAATAAGGATACGGAGACGGGGAAAAGTCAAAGAGTGAGAAAAGTAAAGGACTTTAGTCCCAATTTCATTTCCTTGCAATCTCTAGCATTATTTATTGAGGGAAATAGAGAATCCGTAATTAGGAAGATCCCCATAGTGTTTAATGTGGATGGTGATCCACAATCCTATAGTGAAGCCATGACTTTTATGGATGTAGCATTTTGGAAAGAGGCGGTCAATAATGAAATGGATTCAATATTGTCTAACAATACTTGGATTCTAGTTGATCTTTTTTAAGGATCGAAGCCTATCGAATGCAAATGGGTGTTTAAAAGGAAAAATACTCCAACAGGGGGTTCTCCAACCTTTAAGGCTAGGTTGGTGGCTAAAGGATTTAGGCAAGAGGAAGGCCTAGATTATTTTGACACCTATGCACCAGTGGCTAAGATGACCTCCATTCTAATTCTTATAGCACTTGCATCTATCCATAAGTTACATGTACATCAAATGGATGTTAAGACAACTTTTTTGAATGGTGATCTCGAAAAGGAAGTCTACATGGAGCAACCAGAAGGTTTTGTGCTCCCTGGGAATGAACATAAAGTGTGTAAGTTGATCAAGTCATTATATGGTCTAAAACAAGCGCCTAAACTGTGGCATGAGAAATTTAACTTGATTATCTTGTCATATGGTTTTTTACATAATGGTGCGGATAAATGTATTTACACTAAATTCACTTATAGGTACAGTGTAATTATTTGTCTCTATGTAGACGATTTGTTGATTTTATAGCCTTGGTATGTACAGTGTAACTATGGAGACTGAATTTATAGCCTTGGTGGGTACTGGCAAGGAAGCGGAATGGCTAAGAGATCTCTTGTTAAATATAAAGTTATGACCAAAACATAGGTTCGCCATTTCTATATATTGTGATAGTGAATCCACCATGTCTCGAGCATAGAAGAAGGTGTACAATGGAAAGTCTAGACAGATAAGTTTGAGACATGAGTATGTGAGACAATTGATTAGGGACGGTGTGATAATTGTTACCTATGTTAAGTCAATTGGAAATTTAGTGGATCCATTGACAAAAGGTTTGCCAAGGGATATGATTAAAAGAACCACCACTAAGATGGGATTAAAACCATTCTAATCGCGTCATTGATAATGGAAACCCAACCTTGTTCCAGCCAAAAGTTAGTTTTGAGGTTCAAAGGTAATAACAAGTTATCGAATGACAACATGCACTAAAGATCAAGATTTAGTGTTTATACTTTAGGAGAATGAGTTTTGCTCTTAATGGATGGACATTAATTGTCATTAAGTCCACCCATATCAACATGACCTGGTGTCGCTTCAACGAGATTTTCTTTATGGTTTTCTCTCGTACATGTTCATGAAACGGGATGAGCAATGGCCATAACAATGCTACAGTAAATTACACTCTTACTCTAATACTTTATGGTTATGTGTGAAATTTTTTGGTATTGGCTTTAAGAGTGATGATTCAAGCGACTAGCCACCATTCACTTTGTTAATACTTTGAGAGTTTGCACTAAAGGAAGGTTCAATCTGCAGACACCCTTCCTTATTTATAATTGTTGTGTACTTTTTTTCTGGAATTAGCAATCTAGTGGAGGATTGTTAGAAATTGTAGATTACAAATTTAATTATTGATGAACACTTATTCAAATTTAGAAAGTGATGATTTATCATTCAATGAATGCATTTCCATAGGACATATTTCTTCTGATAATATGTCCAACATGACGGGTTGTGACTCCTCAAAATAGTATCCATTGAGTGCATATAAATAGAGGGTCTATCGTGCTCACAAAAATCATTACAATCAATCCTATTTTCAGAAATTAGAGTAAAAATTAGGGAATTCCTCGATTTTGCTAATCAAAGGAAATTCAAAAGCTTTGTTATATCCTGGGAGGACCTTTGTCTTAACCCTTTAGCAACTTTGTGTGGGGGCAAATAGTTCTCTTTGGAAAGCGTCACTCGCGCCTCAAAGTTTACTATTTAATTCAATATCATCTCCGGATGTATCTTCTCCACTCAATATATCCAAAACTAAGACGGGATCACTAAGGCATAACAACATCATACTACCTTAATAAAGGGAATGCCAAAGTAGTATCGCACTCGAGGACAATCGGCCTACCACTTGGTCGACCATATGAATAGTCCTTCGCTCTTACTACTGGTGATGTGGCATGAGACCTTCCCCCCAATTAATACTTTTAAGAACGATAAAGAATTGATATTTCCCTTTTAGCAACCTAAAAGCACTTATCCTCTACACTTGGTAGAGTGGAAAGAAAAATGAATGATGAAAAATTGAAGGGGTAGAAAACTAAAAGGATGGAAATTCATAAAGTGTGCTTGGTAGGAATGATGAAATAATGAAAAGAACAAGGTCATTTTCTTTCCATCCATTGTGTGGTAAAGTTAAAAATGAAAAGAAAGAAAACAAAATATTTGAAAAATGCATTATTTTGAACTAACATGCACCTCTCTCTTATTTTCTCTCTCATCCTTCCAATTTGGAATGGTTGATTTTTATGCTTTAGGATGTAAAATTATCATTCTTCCTATTTTCTTTGCTCTCACTTTTCTTCCCAACCAAGCATACTCAAAATTCATTTTCTTTCCACTTTTTCATTCCCTCCTCCCATCCCTTCACTTTTTCACCCAACCAAACACAACCTTAGGGCTAGTTCTCCATTACTTTTGAGGTTAAAAAGTGCTTTTGAAATGTGCAGTAAAAAAATGCCATGAAAAAATGTGGTTTGTTAAATTTTAGTGTTCTCCATTGCTATCAAAAATTACAATTTGAGGTTAAAATGTCCTTTTTAGACATAAAAATAGAAAGTAAAAAGTTAATTAAGTTATATGATATTTAAATAATTTAATATAATAATACATAAAATATAAATTTTAAATATCTTTTATGTAATTAATATAAATTATTTGTAAAATCAATAATATAATAATATATAACATATAACATATTTTAAAAATTAAATATAATAATAAATAAGATTTAAATAATTTAATATAATGATGCATGAAATATTTAAGTAATTAATATAATGATATATGAAATATAAATCAATCCAGTTTTTATATATCTTTTAAATAGTTAATTTACATAAAGATATTTTGATAATTTTTTTCCTTTCAAAAGCAAAAATCAAAAGTTAAAAACACCTACATCTCAACTTTTGCGTTTGAATGGAAAAATACTTTTGATTGCACTGACCCCAAAAACCAAGTGTTCTTCACTGCTTTTGCGGTGAAAAAATACTTTTTAGGCCAAAAAATGATTTTCCAACGCAATGGAAAACATACCTTAGCCTTTTTCAACTTTCAGTCTCCCTTATGTAATACCCATAATTTTTAAATGGGTATTATTTTAAATGTTCAATTACTTATGTGGTCCATTAGCCCAACTTTATGTGTATTTTATAGGTTTTTTTTCTAAAAAATAGAAGAAAATGAAGAAGAAGAAGAAGAAGAAGAAAAGATAGAATCACTGTCGAATGTTTTTTTTAGATGTTTTGACAATTCGGGAAAAGTTAACCATAGAGAGGAAGGAGTGCAAATTGATTGTAAATTTTAACGATCAATGTTAGTTTTGGTTCAAATTATTGAAATCTTTGAGTTTTAAACTATTTTTCGTAAAGCCCACATATTTTATTGGGGTTAGTTTAATAGTTTGTCAAATTCTAGTGATATTTCGCCCACATTGTTGGTGCAAAATGAAAGTTCTCTTCAAGATCTTTTAAATGGTATGTGTGGCATCTATTTCCATTGACTAATTTAGGAGAAAATAATTTTTAAAGTTTCTATTGTATAGGTTTTGACATTTTCAACTAACCAACTTTGGTACACTAGAAATCTATTTATAGTAGTTCATTTGTTTAGAAATTTAGATGTTTTTCGTAGTATGAAGTTTGTACTTTCACTTGATCATGCTATCTTGGTCATATGATTCTTGTTTTAAGAAATACGAGCCCTAAAGTAAGCTAGTCGAAATTGTTATCCTAAAAAATTCTGGGCAGATTGTGATGATTTATTATGTTTTGGCTTTCAAAACTTAAGTTTTTGATAATATATTTTGATGAAACAAGATTCTAAGTTCTAATATTACATTTATTCTTTAAATTCATATTTTTACACCGTTGAAATACTAATTAAATTTTGTGTTTGAACGACTTTAAGTAAGCCAAACGATCATGATATTTAGTATTTTAGATTTTTGCAATTTTGATTTTTAATTGTTTTTAAATATTTTCAATCCAAATACACATTATTTAGTTGAAACCATATTAAATTGGTTTGTATTGGTTTTTGAATTTTCTTATAATATATATGTATTTTATTAAATTTGATTTACTGAGGTAAAATTTAGTTTCATTAATTAGTACAATTGTGTCTCAATTAGGGGATTGTCACACAACCGAAATGTATTAAAATTACCACAGAAAGCCATACCTCTTAAGCCTCTAGTTTATTGATTAAATTCTGATTTTCAAGTTCCATTCTTAAATTTTAGGCTACTAGGAGATTTGTGAAAAATGTGTCGGTTCAGTAGACCAGGCAAGTGACTTAGCATTCATTTGGTGTTTAATTCCCCCAAAATCAACCTTCACGTTTTATGTTATATATTTTTGCCCATATTTTGTAAAATTGGGCTAAGCATGCTAGTATGATTATTTTTAGAGAAATATGTTATCGGACTATGTTTTTTATATACTCATGCTATTCAAACTATGTTTTGGTATATGTATAATATGTTTTGAGAAAATATAATATTTAATTATACCTTTGTATATGAAGAATATTTTGTATATTTGAGACATTACAAGCAACCCAATTTTTTTTTATTTTGAACTTACTCTTAAAATGCTATGTTCCAATCTTACCAATGGGGATTAAACATTGATCTTGTTGACATGTATTTTGTTCTTAGAAATCAGTTTCAATCGTGCCATCAGTTTAGAATAGTGGTTTTTGACCCATTGTCATCAGGGTGAATTATGGTTTTTCTTTCGACTAACTGTCACTAGGGTTAATTGTGATTTTTATTTCGACCCATTACCACCAGGGGTAATTGTGGTTTTTGACTTCTGACACCGAGTCTAAAGATGAGCATAGCAATAAAAAGGAAATTGATTTTATCTATTGGTGTAGTTAGAAATTACTAATTTGCCCTAATTATTCCTTTGTGTTAAACTAAGTTTTATTTGATAATATGTTTTGATATAACAAATTAAAATGTTTTTGGATAAAAGTCAAAGTTAAACAAAATTGGCAAAATAATAAAATCACATTAAAATGGTTTCAATTGAATTAAACGTTTTCAATCAAGTTAAAACTATTTTAAAACAAGTCAGTATTGCTTGAGGCTAAAAAAATATACTTTTTGGCCAAGAATCGATAGTTTTCAAAATATCGATACCCATTCTAAAATTAATACCAAATTAACATTTTGTTTTCAATCAATTCAGCTAAGTATTGATACTTTTGATATGGTATCGATAAAAGTCTATTTGTATCGATATCTTTAGCTTAAATGGTCACTGAACGTTGCATTAAATGTTAATAGTATCGATACTCGTAGACAAAGTATTGATACCTTTTGTTGTAGGTGAATTTAATGATTTGGTATTTTAATCCCCAACGGCTCTATTTGTTTTCTCAACAACCACAACGGTTGAAAATGAATTAGAGGGTATAAATATCATCTTCCAAAGGTCCTACAACAACTAGAGAGATCATCAAGTTTAAAGATCAATCAAAACAACCTTAATATTTAATTCTTTTCATACTTTTCTTGTACACACTTGTGAGCTTTCATTATTATTCTTTTAGCTCAAGTGTATTCTTACATATTTGTGCTTAATTGGCAAATATTCTGATCTTGTAAGAATTACTTCTTAGTTTGCTATTTGTTATTCTCTTTGAGAGTGTTGAATCTTAAGGTTTGGGTAGAAACCTTAAGTGAGTTCCAATCTTAAGATTTTGGGTAGAAATCTTAAGGGAGATTGTAAGGTTAAACCTTTTCCTTAAAGATTGTCAAATTAGTGGATTTGAGAAAATCCTTAGGTATGGAAAATTAAGGTAGTGGAGTAAAAAATTGGGGTCGAACCACTATAAATTGTGGTGTTCTTTGTTAAATATTCTTTCTTTGCTTCCACCATTTTCTTAAAGATCAATTCACCTTCTCTCTTGACGATTTCGAATTGATCATTCGAGCTAACACTTTGACATGAAAAATGTTTTGAATTAAGTTATTATGGATTACTCATGAATTTAGCAATTATGCATTTTCAATAAAATATTTGGCCTAAATATTGTTGTGCTTCTTTAACCCTAATTAGGGGAAATGTCATTTACCTACTGAGTGGTTAAACTCACCCTTTCTTTTAATATTTTTACAAATTTTAACTTTACTTGTGAACTTGAGAAATCTAGGGAGCAATGATTTAAGATATTATTGCATTTCTATTGAACTTTCAAGACATTTCAAAGTTTTATATTTTTTATACTAAATTTAATTTTATGTTTTAAAGTTTCTTAACTTATTACATACTGCAAAGTTTATTTTAAAACATGTTTGAACTCACAATCTCTTAATTATTACAACACTAATGGTGGTTAGGACTCAATTTGTTAAATTTTTAGGAATCAATTTTAGTATTAAAAACGATTATTTATATATAATTTATTAAAAGAATAAAAGAAATTGAATTTGAGATTGAGATTGGTTCATCAGAGAAAGTAAGGTACATATATAACATCCACAATGTTTTAAATTTGCCAAGTTACTAGGAAATCCAATTTAAGGAAATGTTTTGATGCAGGAAATTAAATTCCAAGATTTTCTAACTAATATCACTAACAAGTTGAAAAATTAAGAACTAATCATCATTTATGTTACATAACATCCATTTGAATTACAGATATATAATTTGATTTGATGAATGCTCTTGGAATGTGATACCTGGTCCAAGTATGATACTGTTTTAGTTACAGGTTGGAAGTTCATTTACAGTTTTTATTTTACTGTAATTTTAAGCATATGTAGTCACCATCTTTGGGTAGGATTGCCGCAGTTTCTCCTGCATTTTCATTTCTTATAGTGGCCTCGATAATCACATATATTACTGCAATATTTAGAATCGGCAATTTGCGCTGGCCAGTAGCGCCCAATGCTTTTCCCATTGACCCAGGCATGACCCTTACCCATGCCTAGCAAGTCCACGACCACTGGTTCAGTACCCATGGCAGCCTGGAAATTGGTAAGGACATGTAGAATTTACAAACAAAAAATGGAGCCACAAAAAAAAAACTATGAACTTTTGTTGTTATTACCTTGTACCAAAACATGGGTCTTCCGGTCGGGACTTGACCAGCCTTAAAGACGTTTCCATTGGGTGATTTTGGATCGAAAAGACGTTGGGATAATTTGCCATCTAAGCCAACCTTTCATCATAAAAACAACGAGATGAGTTTTAAGCCAAGTGAAAAAGCAATAAAAGGAGACATGAAAGCTAGAGAGAACATAAAATTACACCGTAAGACCAAGTGTTTGGTGTTAAATCAATCATATTTTTGGCAGGGTTGATCAACAGCACTGCTCCACCAACTAAGCCTGTAGGTTTCATGTCATACTTGAACCCATAGTTCTGCCACAACACATTTTGGTTTACAAGTGGTTTAAACATTGGAACTTATCTAGGGAAAAATAAAATGAAATGATTATGAAGGTAGCACACACTGGCAATCCAATCGTGGCACTGAGCAAGGAAATGGTATTAGCCCCAGGCTCAAGAGAAACAGGTTTCTCTATTTCAAAGCTATAATCGTCACCATTTACCAGTTGTAGACCATTGGCTTGCTTGGCGAATTGGTTACCTATTCTTATCATCAATCATTTGAGTTAAAATGGAGTTTGTGAAAGTATTGTTCCACAACCTAAAACCAATTGTATTGGTACTTACCTATAAGGTTTTGGTTCACGTAAGCATAAAGTGCATGGACATGGGTTTTGACATGTAGGGTTGCATTCTTTCATGATCTATGATCTTTCTTATTAATATCAACTCTGTTTCAGGTAAAGTATAAACCTAATCATCATTTCATCCTAGGTAAAAGAACAAAAAACAAACAGAAATTGAGGTTAAAACGTTTACCTAGTCATGTACCACAAGTAATCACTGATGTCTGAAGTAGTTGATTTTTGGTCAAGAAGATATTTTACATTAAATGTACCCTTTCCTTGGAGGGCTTCACTTATGGATTCTGGAGCCTACATCCAACTGAGTTTGGCATTATTCTTATCCTCATAGTTTTGTTTCTTCAACATTACAGAGGTCTGAGTTGAAACCTGTGGACAATACAATATGTAATTCTTTTTTAGCTTCATTGTTTTTGGCCTTGAAGGAAGGAATGAAATCAATCTTTATATATACCTTTCCAGTGTTGAATATTTCCTTGTTTCAGTTTTGAAGAATGATGACAAACCAAGCCGGCACTGAGTGCTTCCCGTCAAGTCCCCAATCGGTAGTGGCCTCTTCGCGCATGTTTAGATTGCTTAATAAGCAAAATCTCTCTTTGGTAGCACTGACGGTGAATGTGGTTAACTGATTGCAAACAAAAAATTATATCATTTTCATTTTTATATTGTTCACTTACTTGGATATCATTATTATAACTCTAGGTTGAGGATACTCCAGTGGTGAGAGCTCTCTCTCCAAGTTTAAGAGTAGCATGAAGTTACTTCAGATGTCCATACTTGGGTTGGTTAGAATACCCTGAAAGTTTTAACTTTCAGCTAGAAGCAAACTCAAGAGTGTAAACATAATCATATTTGTATGTTTGATTATATACCAAATTCATCGAGGGGTGCATCGTAATCGTACGACGCAGTAATGTACAGACCATCGGAAGTGCATCCAAGCTTTGCCCCACCATGATACTAAAATTTACAGAGGGGAAGAAATAGATAGATTAATTTTAATTCAAGAGTTGAAAACCCTCAAATAAAATAAGCATGTTGTTGAGTACTATCCATGTAATAGGTATTTAAGACCCCTCCCATTTGGAAAAATCTTGCAACTGCAAATGCAATATCTTCAGCTGTTCTATGTGGGTCTTTACTTCCCTAAAGTTTGAACCTATGACACAAAGTTCTTTTTTTATTTGATATATCAAACTAATGGAAAGGCATAACAACCAAGGAAGAGAACACACCATACGGTCCAGTTCTCGGTCCACATTTTCAGACTTTTCCGGTTGTTTGGCTTGAAATTGTCACAGTAAAATCCATTGCAAGTATTGATCTGCACCAGATGAAGTAACATAGTTTTAATAAAGCAATTTATGTTTTTGGAAATGATATTTGTGTTTTGTAGATAAAGAGCAAATAAGTATACCATAGGTGGAACACTACTATTTTGGGCAACAGCCATTTTTGCACACCATTCGATATATTTTTTCCCTGCTGCTCCATAACCTTTCATGATATTTCCATATTCGTTCTCGATCTGCAAGTTTTGTTTTTTTAGTTACAATGAAAATTCTTCGATGTTGAGAGTTAACCAAGTCAAACTAGACTTGTTATCACTCCTATTCTTTAGGATCTTATTCTACTTAAAATTCAAATTCAAATTGTGAATAGCTGTAGATAACACTCTGATGTAATCTTGTATATATTTGCTATCAATAGTCGAATACAATTGAGCTGAATTTACAAACCAAAATCACTATCTTTCATGGTATCAGATTGCCAGTAAAAAGGTTTCAATCATCACCTCCTCTCCTTTTTTTTTTCCTCATGGTCAATTCGACTGTTTCCTCTCCACCTTCCCTGCCAAATCAAATCACCATCAAGCTTACTCCCTCTAATTACCTCCTGTGGAAAACACAAATGACCCCTATCTTATATAGCCAAAAACTCATGCATCATGTCGACGGCACAGCAGCTCCTCCCAAGACAGTTGACAATGCTCCTAACCCGGCCTATGAGTCGTGGTTTCTTAAGGACCAAATGGTTCTTAGCTGGATCCTTGGCTCGTTGTCTGAGTCCGTGCTATCTCAGGCAGTCGGAGCCACTACCGCATTCGCAGCTTGGACAAAGCTGCATCAAACTTTTGCTTCCGGATCTCGGGCTCAAATCCGGACCCTTAAAGGCTCTCTTCATGCCTTGTCTCGTGGCGATGATTCAATCGTCATATACATGGATCGTGCGAAACGGATTTTTGATCAACTCGGGGCTCTAAATGCGGCTATTTCTGAAGACGATCTTGTCGATCATATTTTACGAGGACTTGGTGTCGATTATCGACCATTCGTTCGCAATCTAGAGGCAAAACTACAGTCAACATCCTTTGATGATTTGTTTGGCTTATTACTTTCTGAGGAATTACAATTGAAAGCTATTCAAGAGCCTCTTCATCCTACTGGCGTTGCCCACTTTACCGGTCGGCAGCCTTCTGCTTCCGCTAATCGTGGACGGGGTCGTAACAGTAAGCGCAATGGTAATTATTCCAGTCGTGGCCGAGCTGCCTCCCCGCCCAAGGATCCAACATGTTACAACTGCAAAGGACGTGGCCACACAAGTCGTTAGTGTCCCAGCCCAAGATATGCCGAGTCCTACCCCAAACTCTCAGCAAACTATAGCTCGTCTCCTCAAACAAATCCCAAGCCATGGATCGTTGATACCGGTGCCACTCATCATTTGACATCTGAATTGGGAAACCTGGGCATTCATTCTGAGTACACTGGTTCCGATGAAGTCACTCTCACCAATGGTAAAACCTTACCTATCTCTCGTGTTGGCTCGTCTGTCTTAACTCTTAATTCTCATCCTTTCAAATTGTCTAATATTCTTCATGTCCCTGAGGCTAACCTAAATTTATTGTCTGTTCCTCAGTTTACACTCACTAATGATGTCTCTGTTGAATTTTTCCATGATTATTTTATGGTTAAGGATCGACGGACGAAGCAAACTCTGCATAGAGGGTACATCGAGAATGGTTTATATCGTCTAGCCACTGATCCAGTATCTCCTGCTTGTCATTCAGTTTCGTTGTCTATATGGCATGCTAGACTAGGCCATGCTTGCTCAAACACTGCAATAAAGTTCTTAGTTTCAATAAATTGTCTACTTCTAATAAGCATGATTCATCTCTTTGTGAAACTTGTTGTGTTAGTAAATCACACAAATTGTCTTTTTCGGATTCTACTTATGAAGCAAAACAACCATTAGAGTTAGTTTGTTCGGATTTGTGGGGTCCTTCTTCAATTGCTTCTAGTGATGGTTTTCTATATTATGTGGCGTTTTTTTTATCATTATAGCAAATATACTTGGATCTATTTTCTTCGTCGTAAATCGGATGTTTATAATTGCTTCATTCAATTTCGTGCTATTGTTGAGAAATACTTTGGTTTACCTATTAGCGCCCAATCCGATTGGGGTGGGAATTCAAGCCCTTGAAAAATATTTGGCCTCTGAAGTTATAATCCAACGCAGCTCTTGTCCCCATACCCTCGAACAAAATGGTCGCACCAAAGAAAACACCGCCATATAACCAAATCGGTCGCGCTTTGTTACATCATGCCTCTGTCCTCTAAAATTTTGGGATCATGCCTTTGTTGTTCCAGATACACTATCAACCGTCTCCCAACTCCAAAATTACACCATAAATCACCCTACCAAGCCCTTTTTCATCGTGACCCTGATTACAAGTCATTGAGAATTTTCGGTTGTTGCTACTATCCCTGGTTGCGTCCATACACCAAAAATAAGCTTGAGCCTAGGTCTGCCAAATGTGTTTTTCTTGGTTACAGTGTTCTTCACAAAGGTTATAAATGTTTATCTTTGTCCACCAATAAAGTGTTTTACTCACGCCATGTTATTTTTGATGAACAGGTTTTTCCATTCAAGTCCAGTGATGGGCACGTATCGATTCTCGGTCCTCCACCTTCCCCGACAACCATTTTTTCTCTTGGCCATCGCTCCGGTTCTAATCCATTACCTGCCGTCCCATTGCCTACAGCCCCATGCCCCAACCAGCAGCTCCCTACTGTCCCAAGTACCCCCCGCCGACTGCCGATCAATCTCTTGCCATCACCACCGTGTCCTCCCAACCTGCTCCCATTGTTCCCAATGACCCTATCACATTCTCGATAGGTTCTAACAGTCCCAATGCTTCTCCTACCATTACTCAGGCACCTACCGTGCGTCATTCAATGACTTTACGCTCCCATACTGGCTCACTTAAACCAAAGGTTTTTCATGTCATTAAATCCATTACTTTCATCAACCCCTTCGTCATACACTAAAGCAGCAAAACAGCAAGTATGACGTGCTGCAATGGGAGAAGAAATTGATGCTCTTCTATCAAACGACACATGGGATCTTGTTCCTCGTTCTCGAGCTTCGAATATCATTGGTTGCAAGTGGGTATACCGTGTAAAAACAAAAGCGGATGGTTCCTTCGATAGATGTCGTGCGCGGTTGGTTGCAAAAGGGTTTCATCAACGACCAGGCCTTGATTACGTTGAGACTTTTAGCCCTGTTATAAAGCCGGCCACCATAAGGTTAATTCTTTCCATTGCCGTCAATCGTCATTGGCCCATTCGGCAACTTGATGTTTCGAATGCCTTTCTTCACGGGACTCTTGATGAAACTGTTTTTATGGAACAACCACAGGGATTTGTTGATCATTCTAAACCTGATTTTGTATGTGCTCTAAAGAAATCGCTATATGGTTTAAAGCAGGCACCACGAGCTTGGTATTTTTGCCTTTCGAATGCACTACAACAGCTTGGTTTTCACGGTTCCAAGGCTGACAGTTCACTGTTTATATATTCCGGTAATGACGAGTATGCATATTGCTTGGTCTATGTTGATGATTTGGTGTTGACAGGATCATCCTCTTCGCTGTTACAAAGGTTTATTGCTCAATTTGGGAAGGTTGTTGCGCTCAAGGATTTAGGACCACTATCCTATTTCTTGGGTGTTGAAGTTGCGTTGTTCTCGAGTGGTTTGCAGCTCACGCAATCCAAATATATCAAAGATTTGCTCCATCGTACGAATATGCAAGATGCCTCGTCGGTTTCGACTCCTTCAACGCCGCAAGCCGACCTTACCGGCACTACTTCTTCTACCTTTGATGATCCTAAGCTTTATCGACAGGTTGTTGGGTCTCTTCAATATTTGGCACTCACTCGCCCCGACATAACCATGGCAGTGAACAAAGCTGCACAATTTATGCATTCTCCTTGCCTCCATCATTGGCAAGCCGTGAAACGGATTCTACGTTACCTCCACGGCACAATAGATCATGGTCTCGTGCTTCGCTCTTCTCGCCACGCTTCACTTGTTGCTTTTTCGGATGCTGATTGGGGTGGCGACAAGCTTGATCGAAAGAGCACTTCTGCATATGTTGTCTTTCTTGGCTCCAATCCGATCTCTTGGATTTCTCGTAAGCAAAAGACTGTCGCTCGTTCAAGCATGGATTCGGAATATCGAGCTTTAGCATCAACTGCTTCGGAGGTTTATTGGCTTCAGTGCCTTCTTCGGGAACTCAATTACAAGCTTCCAACAACGCCGAAAGTATGGTGCGATAACGATTCCGCTACCTATCTAGCTGCAAATCCTTTTTTCATTCTCGTAGCAAGCACCTTGAGTTGGACTTTCATTTTGTCCAAGACCAAGTACGCCAGAAGAATCTTCTCGTCTCCTATGTTCCGACCATTGATCAAATAGCCGATGTCTTGACGAAACCTTTATCGACAACTCGGTTTCTTACGCTTCGAGACAAACTGATGGTGACTTCCCCCATCCGTTTGCGGGGGGCTGTTGAGAGTTAACCAAGTCAAATTAGACTTGTTATCACTCCTATTCTTTAGGATCTTATTCTACTTAATATTCAAATTCAAATTGTGAATAGCTGTAGATAACACTCTGATGTAATCTTGTATATATTTGCTATCAATAGTCGAATACAATTGAGCTGAATTTACAAACCAAAATCACTATCTTTCATTCGAGACATTATCTAATAAAACAGAACCAAAAATATGTTGTTGGGAATTATTTGAAAACCTGAGCCACTATAATGGGGCCTCCCTGTGGTGCAAACAGCTTGGCAACTTTAACCTTGTTGACTATTTTGGTTGTAAAAGTTTCCATTTCTTTCTGTATTTCAAGATGATTTCTTCTAGAATGCTTACCATTAAAATCAATAAACATTGTAAGAAAAGAACTGTTTTGTAAGATGAAAAAGACCTTGTAGATTTCATTATTTGTTCTCAATTCAATCCCTGGGATATTGTGGAAGCCACATTGGGAAACCCCTGATATAGAAGAAAATGTTATACCATCACTAAATTTTCAAGTAAAAAAAAAAGTTTATCTTAGCATATGCATGATTTCATGATAAACTTGCCCATAATTCCATTCGGCACACACATAAGGTCCAATCCGGATAATGCCATAAAGGCCAGCTTCATGGATGAGCTGGAAAAACTTTATGAAGTTCCAAGTTCCCTGAGAAATCATACTGAAAAATACAGAGAAGCCAAGTCACAAATTACAGCAGACTCTACTAATGGGAATTGTACTAACATAAAACTATAACAAGAATTTTGACCTGGCGATGTCTAGGCTCATGGACATGCCAGAATATATATGTTTCAATGGCACCAATCCCGCCATCTTTTGCTTTCATAATGAGATCAGGCCACATCTGTTTTAATGTCAATAGTTAGCCATTTGCAGAGTCTTTAAACAAATATATATATGTGTGTGTGTGTGTGTGTTTATACTAAACCTGCTCGGTGCTGCGAGGATAGTGAATGGAAGCAACATTCATAATCTTTCGTTGCCCATCAATGATAATGGCATTAGCCTCATATTCAACCTTGACTGCTGAGCATGAACTCGACAAAGCTAAGGAAACCAAGAGAAGAAACTGAATCAAATTTTTTGTCATTTTTTTATCAGAAAAGAACACTTTTTTTCCTGTACACGATGATACGAATTATTAAGACATATCAAGGACCTATTTATTCTGCAGCAAGAAGAACAAAAAAGTAGAAACTTTTTATGTTTTTCCTTGGGAAGCCTGTGGCTTAAATTCATCTAAGCTGAGCATCGATATATTTATAAGCGACCAATTATTGGGATCAAAAGGATCTCATTATTCTACAATTTTTTCTATATTTAGGCATATGCTAATCCTTTTGTGAGTATAATTTCGATGGCATTTTTAATTACAGGCATGTCAGTATGAATGTGTTCCTATGGACGGCCACAGAGTTCAATCGTCTAACACTAACAGGAGCCAAAACAAATTAGTAAACTTCATCAATAGTAAATTCAATTTTTTTGTTTCAATCCAAGTTATTCTTCAAAAAGGTATCACAACTTAGGGTATTATTAACCTTGCAAACCCAAAGAAAGTAAATGCATTCCATTTCCCATTGTGTTTCCTCAATCTACTTCACTTAATATACACATAATATGTTTTTATTTATTTTAGGCTTCATTCACATTTTAGCTCCTAAAGTATACTTGTCTTCTCATTTTGATCCTTAAATTTTTTTCTCGTTTTGTACCTTAAGGATACTCAAATTTTCAATTTGATACCTAAAAATATGCCTTCATGATATTTTTTAATCCAGTTTTGATAGATGTTAAAAGAAATTCTTATAGCCAATTAAAAATACCACGAGGTACCTTTATATACAAAAATAACTATTTTTTATTAATTGTATACACATTAAAAATGTAAAAATGGAAATAAATATATAAAAGTTTAGAATATATGTAGAGGCCCAAATTTACCCAGCCCATTAGAAAAAAACAAATAAACAAAAAAAAAACAAAACAAATAAAATTAATAAAACCAGCCATGTACAACGGGCCAAAAACAGCCTAACTCCAAAATCCTAACGGCCCAATAGGGCCTAAAAACTAAACAGCATCAGGGAACCCTAGGGTTCCCTCCTTTCCCTCGCGCCGCAGCTTGGCTCCACATGCGATGTCAGCGCGCCCACCACCCGAGGTAGCCTCCCTTGCACCAAAACGGCAAGTTTCATCTCTGTTGAATTCGCCCAGACCTGCAAACAAAACAAGAAAAGACAAAAAAGACAGAGACAGATGAAAACAATAACCAAGAGACAAAAATAATAGAGGTAGCGTAATAGAAGTATTTAAAATAGTGAAAAAAAAACAGATATTGTATTTTGTCTTCGGCTATATAGGCCCAGAAACCAAACGATGTAAAGAGGGAAGGTAAGGACTCACCTGAGGCTACCGTGGTCTTGTCGTCGGAGGTCTCTTCTCCGTTGACCGGACCCTTGGTCGGAAGAGGAGAGGGGGGAGAGAGTTTGAAAGGCTTTTGAATTTTTTTTAAATGATGGGTAAATGGAATTTTTGGTAAAATTTGGGGTTTATATAGCTTACCAAAATGACAACCGTTTTGGATTAAACCCCCCAGACGCTAAACGGCGTCGTTTTGACGCCAACCCGCGCTCAACCCGACCCGCTCCTGGGGGATCCGCGTGTTCTCAACGTTTGGGCTATTTGTGCGGTGGGTCCTTCCATTTTTTACCCGTTTCCAATTTGGTCCCCTATGAAGTGGCGCGTTTTTAAGAGTGGGAATGATTTCCCTTTCGGTCCTCTCTCCTTCCGTGCATTTTCAGTTTAATCCTTTGTTCACTTTTTCTTTTTTTTTTTAATAATTTTATACATTTAATTTCGTCCTAGTTTTAATTTAGTGCCTAATCCACTTTATTTTAATCCTTTTATTTGTTATTTATTATTTCATTCAAATTTTATATTCATTATTATTATATTTTAACAAATTACATTTTATTTATATTGTTCATATTAAACTGCTTGATATTATCTATTTTAAATTGTTTCATATATTATTTATTTTAATTGCTTTCTATTATTTTATCTTAAACTGTTTTATGTATATTATTTTTTTAGATTTTTACGTGTCATTTCTTTTAAACTATTTAATGTAATGTTTATTTAAAATTGTTTATTTCAAACTATTTTATGTTTTATTTATGTTAAATTTTACATTGTTAATTTTGGGCATTTCAGTATTATTCATCTTAAATCTTTATTATTTACTTTAAATTGTTGTTATATTATTTCATTCGTTTTTTATTATTGGCTGGTATTAAAGTAATGTACATCGTGCGATTATTGCTATCATGCGAGTTAGAATTGTTTACTCGTATTTTCATATTGTCGCCATTCATCAATGTAACCCTTTATTCACACATTATTTTAAACATTATATTAATTTTTACTCAAATATGCAAAAAAAAAAAAATTTCAAAATAAGGTAATATTTTGCGTTTGGAAATTCGAGAAAACGTGCCCTAACGCATTGGGTTTCGATTTCTCGTTTGACCAAATAGTCGAATATCCTCTTAAAATTTCAAAGTACAGGTTTTGGGAACCATAAAATAATATTGGTTTCGAGGGTTTAAAATATTGTATCCTAACGTGTTGGATGTGATGTTCCTTCAAAACAAGAGAATCTTAAATTCCGACTCCTGTTATTCGAGTTTTTTTAAGGATCATATTTTTAAAAAACTCTTCAAAGTTTTCAATCTTCGACATTAAGACACTAATTAATCAACTAGGTACCAATTTTTGGGCATTACGAGGGTGCTAATCATTCCTCGTACGTAACCGACTCCCGAACCCTTTTTCTGAATTTTGTAGACCAAAAGCATTGTTTTAATAAATCCAAACCGTTTGTTAAAAACAACCATTTTACGAAGTGTCCCGACCACACCTCATCAAAAAAGGATTGGTGGCGACTCCTATGTTCTTTTTCATTTTTTAAAAATCCAAGTTGATCCATTTTTCACAAAAAAAAATGGTTTCGACAATATATATATATATAATCTAGACAAAAACATATGAATTATAAAATTTATAAAAAAATTAAAAAGAAATTAGTGGAAATTAATAATATTATTGAAAAAATTTTAAAAAATCTCTTTTTGTGACAAATGATGTCTTTTCTGCCACACATCAATATTGTTGTGAAGTATACTTTTTTTCTTATAATTATACCGCTTTTTATGTATTTGAGTGCTTTAACTTTAAAAACAATTACTAATTAATTCGATTGATATGAATATGAATATGAATATGAATATGAGTTTGAATGTATTCTTATTTATGAATTAGAAAAAGGATTATACTTAATTTTAGATATGGTGTAAAAATAGGTTAAAAGAAATATTCATCAATAATTTTATAAACGTCTTACTTAATAATTTCAATAATTATGATTATGTAATTATTTTGAGGTTAAAATATGTAAGTATTTTTACCTGTTGATGAATATAATTTACCCCCAACAACAAATTAAAATATAATCAAAGAACACAATAGTTTTTACAGCCTCTACTTACGATAAATCTGCAAATTTAAAATTTTGGAATTTTAATTTTCATTTCCACCTTCCAGAAGTCTGTGTTTTTAGGTGCTCCTTGTGTGTTGTTCATCTTGTTCCTCGAAAGCGCGTGGGATATCCTTAACCTGGTGTCTTGTTGGGTTTAACCCGTTTCACTCCTAATCCACTCACTGCAGAGAGGGGCGCGTGATTATCAATTTTCTAGAAGTCTCTTATCAAATAAATAAAACCCATTTTAACACACTAGGGTTTTATCTTCTTTTTAAGACTTCTCCAGTTTCAAGCAACCATACCAAACAACCCCTTATCCTTTTCCATCTCTCTCAAAGGTATTTTCTTTTTACATATATAGGTTTTTATTCCTAAGAATCATTGATTTGCAGGAATGATTTTTGTGAAATTTGAATACAGAAATGGCTACATCTCAGCTAACAGCGTCGTCAGTGACAGCATCAGCTAGGAACTTGGCTTCATTACAAGGGCTTAGGCTGTCCACTGTCAAATTCTCTTCCTTTGGAACATTAAAGCCTGGGGCTTTGACCAGCAGGTCCTTCAAACGTTTGGTTGTTAAAGCGGCTACCGTTGTTGCCCCTAAGGTATTTCTTCTTATTTCTTTAATTTTTTTATATAATTATTGGTGCTTTCGCTGCTTTGTTGTTGAGTAAACTAGCTTTTTTTCGGTATTGTTTTTCATTCATGTTTACCTGTTTGCTGAATATTTTCACTCGTCGAAGCTTGACCTTTTGGGGCGACTCTGAATGCTTTTTCTGTTTTAAACATGTTTTAAATGTATGAAACCTGACATGAATTGGTTGCTATTGGCTTATTGGAACTCCAAAAATAATATCAATTTGCTACAATTAGTGTAGCAAAGCCAATCGTTTCCATGGATTCATCTCCTTGTATGTACACTGCTTCTGCTTACATAAAACGATCTTATTGCCCTATGCAGTACACTTCAGTTAAGCCCTTGGGTGACAGAGTGTTGGTGAAGATTAAAGAAACAGAGGAGAAGACTGAGGGTGGCATTTTGCTTCCAACAACTGCTCAATCAAAGCCTCAAGGAGGTGAGGTGGTTGCTGTTGGTGAAGGGAAGACAATTGGGAATACCAAATTGGAAAGTTCTGTGAAGGTGAATTTTCATGGACTAGGTATTCTTCTCAGTTCTTTTCCATTTGTTGCTCCACTATTATACTTCAACAATGCCATGGTTGTGTAGACTGGTGCTCAGGTCATATATTCCAAGTATGCTGGGACGGAGGTCGAGTTCAATGGTGCAAATCATCTTCTCCTAAAAGAGGATGACATTGTTGGACTTCTTGAAACCGATGACATAAAAGATCTCAAACCTCTGAACGACAGAGTTTTCATTAAGGTTCGCCTCCTTCCGAAATCTGTATATTCTTTTTGCCATTGCAATGTTCTGTTGAAGTTTTGATCACCATTCACAAGACAGTGAGTCTCACACGTGTGAATGGTGATGATTTAGTGTATTGAGAAGTAATTGATGAAAAAAGTAAAAAGGGGTTGGATATTAATATGGACTTATGAAGGCACCCGGTGGTGTGTTTCAATACCGTTGCAGGTTTCGGAAGCTGAGGAGAAAACTGCAGGAGGTTTGTTGCTGACCGAGGCAAGCAAAGAAAAACCTTCCATTGGAACGGTGAGTAACAGTTAATCAAGTATTTTGGAGGGCATAGAACTTTGTGCTGTGGTGTTGCAAAATGTATTTACTTAATTACATGAATTAAATGAAACAGGTGATAGCTGCTGGACCCGGTACTTTAGATGAGGAAGGTAACCTAAAGCCACTATCGGTCTCGCCTGGAAACACCGTCCTGTATTCAAAGTATGCTGGGAATGACTTCAAGGGCAATGATGGTAGTAACTATATTGCTCTGAGAGCATCTGATGTAATGGCTGTGCTCTATTAGTTGTGTAATAAGGTTTGGTTTTAGGTTTTGAGGTTAAAACTGGATTGAATGGATGAGTTGCCGGTAAGCACAAGGATTTTGTAATTTTTTTTCCTTAAATATAAATGGATGCAGCATTTGGTAAAAAATAAGATTAAGTGAGCACAACGGGATTCCAAGACAGGGTTTGAGAGTCCCTGGTTTAATTGCTGTTTCTCATCACGTTGGAAAGCTCATAGACTTGCAGAAGCATTTCAGGATATGGCTCCTTTCCATCTCCGGCTGTAGATAAGAAGTTGAAATAGGTATGTGATTACAAAAGGTTGATGAAACTGCATCAAGAAAGAAAAGAAAATAAATAAAGGCATCTGGTTAGGTTGCCACTCAAATGAAAAACAATATGTTAAATGGTTCTCCAGAAGAGAATCTAATAAAATGAAATAAATTTTCCCAGATTTGGTTTTTTGTATTTAATATATCTATACCTGTAATTAAAAACTATTGGCTTCCTCAATTTTTAATTTCAACACATTCGGGGTTAGTTGGAGTAGATAATTCCTTTTAGGATCAGTAATCCAATTTTGATAAAATTCCATTTGGAGAATCGAAACTTTGCAAAATGGGCACTGTTGTTAGTCATCTCGTTTTGGTAATTAATTTTAGTTTTCGGTAAAGGAGAAAAATATGAGATTTTATGGGAATTATAAACCAATTTATGTTTTTTTTATTTCTTTTATTTTTTCTTTTTCCAATAAAAAGGAAAATCCTAGGGTTTACGAAAATTACTTTGGTTTTATAGGAAAATTCAAATTAATCTTTTAATTTTCTTTAATTTTTCTTTTCTAGAATTAACTTAGTTTTTTAATAAAAGTGAGAAACTTAGGTTTTACGGAGAATCGAGCTACAAGTAAAAAACTTGAATTTTATCTCCACATTTGAATAACTCAATTTCCTATAAAAATTTATCTTTTGAAATAAGTAGAATTAAATTTTAAAATAAATGAATGACCAAAATAAAAACTTATAAAACCTAGGCGACTAAAATGAGTGTACAATAATATTTTATAAAATTACATTAATTTGTTTTAATTGTGTTAGTACATTATTTAACCCTTTTACTAGTCCAAAAGTACCTAGTTGGTACTTAAATTTGTATTTCATCATCTACATTAGTACCCTAACACTAACATCCTTAGTTTGTGTTGATATGACATTGATGGTCAATTTGGTGGGGACACTTCATAGCCTCTCAGGTGGATATAAATTAAAAATCTTTAAAAATATATAAATTAATTAAAGGAATATACTTTTTTTCACTTCAAGAATGAATCTAGACAAATGGTTGTCTAGATACATTTGAATCTAGACGCCCATATGTTCAAATTCATTCTAGATGTATTTTTAGTAAGTTTATATATTTTAAATTTCTTTTATAAAATATGAAATTTAGGTTATTATTTTAAAGATATATATAATATATACAATTAAAAATATATAAAAACCTATAATATTTTGAAATATATATAAAAGTTTATAATATATAATATATAAACTTAAAAATATATAAAATAAATATTTTCACCACCAACCCCGTCCAGACACACGTCGCACAAAAGGACACCACGTCGAACCTATCATTAGCGTCGTTTCCCCATGAACAGTTTTAAGGCTTTATCATTAATGCAACCATTCTAGAACGGTAACACCCTGGAGTTTGGGGTTATAAGAATTAAGGTTTATGGGATGATTCAATGGTTACTCTTAGACTTTTATGATTTTCTTTGCAAATTAGAGTTAATGATGAGCCTAGTGGTTAAGCTTTTATATTTTTTTGGTCTTGTGTTCGAATCCTCGTGTCTGCAAAGAAGAGTTTATTTTGATAGATTAAAGTTTCTTAAGTTTTGATTGACTATTTAGTTATTTAACGTAATTTTCTTTTATTTTATTATTAAGGGAAGTTACTTCCAAAATTTTGCTCACGGTTCCCTTTTGTTTTTATTTTTGCTGTCTATTTTTTTTTGCACGTTTATCTTTTTCGTTTTGTTTTTCTTCTATCATTCAATTTGAAGTTTTGGAACCTCTTTACTATTCTATTTGAGTCCTCCATTAGTATCTTGCTATTTTCTTCTTTGTTCTCTTGTTCAGTGTCCAAGCAAGTTTCGAATCGAGTAAGTAAAAATACCATTTCTCTTTGAGATTTACATTGGTTTCCTTGATTCTTATACATATGGATTGAGATCGAAATTCTTGAGAAGTTAGTACGATTGTGCAATTGGGTTATAGGACAGTAGAGTCTAAGGAAATCAATCAATTGTTAGCGCATGGCATCACCTCTCAAGTGTGTGTTCTTGTACACTCATAATTAGAGGTAATTTTGTGTTGAATTTTTGTGATTTGCAGCAATTCCGGGGTGGTTTTTGGACCACATGAGTGGTTCACACGGCTGTGTGTCATTTAGAAAATTGGGTAAAATTGGTCACACGGTCTGGTGAGGGTCACACGGGCTGGTCAGATGGCCTTATGACCACTGATAGGAAAATTGACAGTGAGTTATACGGGTTGCGCACATGGACGTGTGTCTATACCACAAGAACGTGTGCCTTGACCACATGGTCGTGTCTCCTCTGCATTTAAATTTGACAATGATCTACACGGTTTGCTCAAACGAATGTCCCTCAATCACACGAGCGTGTGTTCTGTCACACAGCCTGGACCCCTCCACACGGCCGTGTGGCCCTATTTTTGCAATTTTTACACCTTTTTAGAAATTGTTCCGTTTTGGTTCCCAAGTGATTCCTAACTCATTTAAGCCTTTGTAAAAGTGGATAGGACACTAATTCTATTTGTGGAAGGTTTATTTAGGGGCGTGTTACCCCTCGAAATAAGAATGTGTATTTATAAGATTCAATCTGTTGTTTGCATGAGTGCACGTTGTTGTGATATACCGAATTTGGAGTATGTAAATGTATGGGTGTTTTAATTGGAAATTATGTACAATGTCATTCCGTTATTCTGTATCCAAAAACGATTATGCCTGATTTTGTATATCTGTATTGATTAATTTGTTCAGAATAATTATGTCTGATTCTGAATATCCATATTGATTTTGTTACCTAAAAATGATTGTGATTTGTTTGTATTGATTGTAATATTTGCATTTGCATTTGGGTTTGGGATCTGAATGATCTGAATATGAAGTGAGGGAAGTGTGATTTGGCAGTTTTAACTACATTATTTGATTTGGCGGTAAAACCACAATAATTCAAGTGGAAAATGACCACAAAATGGTGTGAATTGGTTGGATGGGTCCATTATAACCCAAAATTGGTATGTAAGGGATGGAAGGGTCTAGTAAACCCTATTTGGTGTGATGGGATAGACGGAGATGATGTGTAGCAGTTGGATAGAGGGAATTTCATTGCTTTTGTTCTACATCTGAGTATGTATTATGTATACGTCTAATTTTAATATTTGCATACTGATTCACTTATTCATTGTGTATAGGTATTATAAATTATCTGAGATCTCCGTGTGTAAGGATGTTCATTTGACATCGTTTATTTACTATTGTTTTAGAGTCGCACTGGGCTTTCGTAGCTCACTCCCTCAGTTTCATCTTTTCAGGTAGAACGTGAGGTTAGGTCTCGAACTCAACAAATCAGAGAATCTCAATATATTTCTGTTTCAGTTTGTTTAAATAAGTTTTCTATAGTACTTGTTTCGATTCAGTTGGTTTGTAAATAACTTTAAGTAAACCGCGATATAGGATTTTTGGTTTAAGTTAACTTAATGGTTTTCGTACTTTTACGTCGTATTACTCCAATAATATGATTACCAAATCCTTTTTAGTTTCAAAACTATTGCACAATTATTTTATATGGTTTTAAGATAACTGAATGACATTTGTTTTGAGCCATCTCGACTGCCAATGTGACCTTCAGAATCGAGTTGAAACTTTTAGGCCGGGTTTTGAGGTGTTACAAAAACCTTCGGTGCATACCAATTTTTTTCTGGAACGTCCTCAACATGCCCAATAGTCAACTCTTGGTATACAAATCCACGCACTCATTCATCTGCTGAAGATGCCATCTGCTGAGAAACTGTCTGAATGGTCTCAAGATAGGTCACTTTGTAACTTATCTCTTGATAAAATGGGGTAACTATTATACCCCTCCTCGGTGATGGCACATTGGAAGACATGAGATGGCCACTGAAGAACCCTTTGCTAGATACGACCCATGGATGACTCCATAAGTGGCCTTCCACCTCGTATCCTTCGTAGTGGACCCCCTCCAATGTCACTTGTGACCAGCCACCTGTGAACCACCATTTAAGCTAGCTAAAAAAGCCACCCACTACAAGCAGCTCATTACAGGTCCTCCATAAGGACCATTGAGGAACCTTTAAGGCATAACAACCTCATACCACCTCAATAAGGAGAATGCCAGCGAGGAACACACAATATTATACATGGCAGCAACTAACATGCAAATAACCTGCCACTTAGTCAACCACCTAGTCAGGCCTATCATCCGTATTATCAATGAGATGGTTGTAATAACATACTTGATTTATCATGTTTATTAATACAAGGCGTTACCATTATTATTTCAGTTTCTTTTCTGTGTATATAAATAAATTGTTTTATAATAATGTCCTGAGAATAATATGATTATTCTTAAAAAGGGTCCTTAGTCAAGTATTATTGTTGGCTAGGACAACAATAATGCGTTAAGACTAACATGTAGTTGATTGATGATAAAGAGTTGTCATTGCTATGGAGTGTCAAAATCAATGCATGAATATGTCTGTTAGAGAACAACATATTGGACTGACCCGTTATGAGTATGTTTCTTGGATTATTATGTAATTGTCACAACATTACTCATAGTGATTAATATGTATATGATCCTCAGACTTGAGATCACCATTATCCCAACATCGTTAGTTGTATATTTTGATACAGTCAAACGTACACCGTAACTGGTTATTCTATAAAGGCTGATGTTGGATATACCACGATCTATGTAGAAGGATATGGTTGATCGATATAGGATAAGCCCCTCCTACATAATGGGAGTAATATCTTAGGCCACTTGATTGAGTGAGAATAGAAATGCATGGCCATGTTCAAATAAGCTGATATGAGATGTCGTACTTATTTGTATATCATAGTCTACTCAAGATATCAAGAAACATGGGATGGACTCTGCAAGTGTGACTATTCCATGACTTGTGTCCAACCTAGAGATAAAGGACTTAAGTATTAATGCATGAAAGGTTAATCGCAAAAAGGTTATGTCGAATCATGATTTCTTATAACTTAGGTAGAAATGATGCATTGGTAGATGCCACTCATTGTTTGTAACATTAGAATCGTTCTAGTATTACTGCTAATGTTACAAGAACCTACAGGGTCACACCCTATGGTTGAAATGAACGGAATAAAACATAGTTGGTATTGTGTTTGGTTGTCACATGAATTAAATTAATTGTAGAATTAATTGTAGAATTAATTTAATTGGGTAATCAAATATCGAACATATTATATGTACAAGGTTGTTGTACACATAATGAGAACATATTATATGATTTTGGTTCGTATATAAATTCAAATAAATATCGTTTACCGAAATCATTATTATAATTAATGTAATTATAATTTTCGGTTTAAAACATTGTTATATTTATTTTATTTATTTAATGAATTATGATTCATTATATATACCAATTATAAGAGGGATATATGAGACAATTTTTTTTTAAAAAAACCCTAAAAAATATAAAATCTCATTTTTCCTTTGCTTGAAGAGTCTAGCAGCCGTCAAGCAAAGTCTTCTTCAAAAATAGTTTTGGGGATTTCTTCCGTTCATTGTCAACTCAGTGGATTGCGTAGAGGCCGGAGTCACTAAAGGTTGTGGCTTGGTTCGATAGTAGAACAGAATACTTATTCCTGAGGCATCACTCTCTATTCAGTATAAATATTCGATAATTTCGAAACCTTATTTCATCCCGATTCGTTCCTCACACATGGATCCATGGTTTTGATCGCCGGATGTATTAATTTTTTGCTACGCCGTGGGGGTGCCGGCGTTCCAATACCCTCCCCTATATATACCTTAGAGCATGATGAATAAAGGATCAATCCTTTTTCCTCTTTAAAAAAAAACCCTGGCATTCTCCTTCTATGTTTTCCACTCTTCCTCCTCTTCCTTTAGCCTTCTACTCTAGCTCTCTGCCTGTCATAAGTAAAGCGGCCCTCCAATCACCACCACATTCTCCTTGTTGTCTCCTCCTTGTAGATTCCCTGTATCAATAGTACAAACTCATTACCACTCCACCTATATTCATTATTAAATAAAATTTTTAAAAAATATTTTTACATAAAATATTTTCTTCCACCCATATCGTAAGTGTAAGAAAATATAGTTTATTTAAAGTAAAGAAAATATAGTTTATTTAAAGTAATCTATATTTAATTTTTACAAAAATATCAATTATCTTTTTAAATACAATATTATTATCTATTTGGACGGAAACAAGTTAGGTTTTTCTTTTTGGCCAAATTAATTGCATATTTATCTATTTACAACACTTCTTCCATGAATTTCTCCCTACAGGAAGTGTTTTTTACTGGAGTGGTAGGAGACGCACTTTCCCCCATCTTGACACGCCAACAAAAACACTATCTATATACATCAAATTAAACTTCAAAGAAAAATATAAGAAAATTTAATTGTTGGATTGAATTTTGAAAATCCAAGAATCCAAGGATGATAAAGATCTGAAGTAGAAAAATCAACCCAACAAAGTAAATTAATTCAAGTAAGTAAATTTGATGTCGTTGCTTGAATATGGTTAATGAGTATTTATTTTTTTTGTATAATTTTTTTCGTTTTAATTTTATATTAAACATGTGAAACAAGTTTTTTATGAAGATAGTAGATGAACTACAATCGTTATTTATTACGATGGTCAAATTTGTGACACCGAAATTGAGATCATTTTTGTATCAACTCAATCTACATAATTGACTTCCAATCGAAGCATCTAATTGAACAAGCTTCTGCCAAAAATTAGAAAGAAAGTCTCGACTTCAATCCGGGGAAGAATTTCGAGCTTGAAATATATATATATCTAACTGTTGGGAAATGTCTCATATTGTAGTAAACATGTAACTTTTTCTATTTATTTGAACGATGAATAAAAGTTAATTTCACATTTCACTATTATGTCTTTTGTATTTTTTACCTTTCTTAATTTGCATGCATAGCGAAATTGTGACAAGCAAATATTAGCTCATTGATTGTCTAAGTTCAAATTGAAGATAAGGGGCATTGTAAGAACGTTTATATTGCGAGAAAGAAAATTTACTTTAGTAGATAATTTAAATGAGTCGTAATTTCATAAAAGAATAAAAGTGAGATGATTATGTCATTTACAATTCCAATTGGGGAGATGGCTAGTCTTGGCTATTAGAGCAGTTGACTCCACAGGTAGACAAATAGATGTATTCATTGGTAGAACGATACGTTGGACTGGACCTAATATGAATTAATTCTGGATCCATTTGTGAATTAATTCACTTATTGCGTTCATAGTGTGATTTACCTAAATCCTGAGTTAGTCATTGACCATGCGTATGCAACTCAAGTACTTTGATATAAATGGAGACTTATGCTTTAAAGATGATCGAGTCCATAGCCAGTATGTTGGGTACATGACTTGTGTATGGTATGGATTTACTAGCAACAGTGGAATTCATAGCTCAATTAAAGAGTTAATAATATCCTCTCATTGGCATTGTGTGGATTGATAAATATGAAACGTGGTCACGGGTTGCTGGTTCTCGAACGAGCAATTTATTATAGCCAGTTGTTGACAATGATCATGTTAATCATTAAGAAGACACAATGGTGACAATGAAATAAAATAAGATTGCATTGAGTGAACGGATTTAACTCAAAGAAATCAATGATATCATATGAGGGTAACACACATATGGTGAGGTCATTTGACAAAGTACTTGGATGAATTACTTTCGTAAAGAGTATACAATAAGGAGTTTTCAATCATGGTACTTATTGTGGACTAACTCCATGATTAAGTAATTGCAAATTATTGGAATGATACTTCTAGACATAATTGCAATTACTAGAGCTTAATTGTATATGTCCGATTGGTCCCTCTACTAACTCAACAAAAGTTCAATCGGACTGCATTTGAATCAAAAGAAAATTCTACAACTTTGGAAATAATTTAATTGAGTCGATTTATTCAATGTGGAATTAAATTTGGTGGTTGTGAGAATTGTTCAACTAGAGAATTCGATTAAAGAATTTTCTTAAAAAATTAATTTGAAAAATCTAAGTGATTTTTGGAAAAAATAATTTTGATCAAATAAAATTAAATTAATCAATTTAATTAAAAATAATATGATATTTTTGGAAATTAATTTCTAAGTCAGACAATTGGTCCACTGGATAATTGAACTTGAAAATTGGACTTGAGATCGAAATTGGGCCCAGGAGCCCAAAACCAAGACCAAGACCCAAAAACTGGTCGAACTGGGTTCGGTATGTGAAATCGGATCGATGGTCCAACCGGTGACTAGACCGAACTAGTCGAGTCATCATTAACTCAAACCAAACTAGCAACAACTGAACTAGCTCGGGGTGTCGTAAGGGTGTTACACCTACATCACAGAACACAGCTGTGCCGGCGGTTGTGACAGCTTCATTCCGGTGACCGACGACGGTTGGTCTTCGGTGGTTTAATAGTGGAAGAGTTACACTCCTACTGGGACTCTACTAGAGAATTTGATTTCAGATTAACTATTTCAAAAATAATATTATTTTAATAATTTATCATTAAATTTAATTTAACAATTATCTTAAAATATTTTATTAATTTAATATTAAAGTGATTATCTTAATATTAAATTTAATTTAATATTTATCTTGTAAATAAATATTCTATTATTTTAATAATATTTAATATTAAATTTAATCTAATATTTATCAAGATAAATATTAGATTAAATTTAATATTAAAGTGATTAAGTTTAATCATAGTTGAACTCTCTAAACTCTCCCTATATAAAGAGAGTCTTGGGTCCTTATTTTTCCACACTTGAGATTTAAGATTCACGAACTAATTGGATGTAATCCATGTTCTTACTAGTTAATCATGGGATCCAAGAGGACATGGTTGATGGTTGAAAGAATGATTGTAGCAACGGAAAAATGTTTTTTCAAAGTTTTAATACAAGATGCATGCATCATGCAACATTCTTGATATGTTGTTGAAATAAAAATATTTGCTCAATACAAAGATAGTAATTAGTAAATCTTTCATTTTTTTCAGTTCAAATATGTCACCTGCTCCTCTTATTAGCATTCTTACTGAGAATAAATTAAATAGGGATAACTTTCAAAAATGAAAACGAAACTTGCTAATAGTTCTCAACTGTGAGAAACACAAATTTGTTCTTGACAAAATATGCCCTCCTAAAGCTCAGCCCAAAGTGAGAGATCGTTGGAGAGATTCTGACTCGATTACTCGATGTTATATGTTAGCGAGCATGAGTAGCGTGTTGCAAAAGAAACACAAGAATTTTCGTACTGTCAAAGAGATCATGAAAAATTTGAAAGATTTGCTCAGAGGCCAAGTCACATTGGCTCGACAATCTGCTATTACAAATTTGATGAATTCTCAATAGAAACCTAACACTCCAATCAAAGAACATATACTTTAGCTTATGGGATTCTTTGCGGAAGTAGAAGACAATAGGGCTAAACTGGATGCGATGTAATAGCTCGTTATTAGTGGTGTCAGAGATGGTGGTTTGAGGACTACGATTTTGATAAATGAGTTAGTATTTTAATGTTTATTTAATGTCTATAGGATTATATTAGTGTCATATTAAATTTTTGTTCAAAAATTTTGAGGTTTAGATAGTTAAAAAGAACTAAACTGTAAAAGATGCAAAAATTGATTTCTATTAGTTAGATGGATTAAATGGCTTTGGAAATGTAAATTAACGGACTTAGTTGGTAATTATGCCATACATAATGTTGATGGACATTTATGGACTCATGTAAATTGAGAGCATGGTGCGTTAGTTTGTTTGGGGATCTTCTAGTAGAAATCGAAAAATGGCGTTAGTTAACTGGGAAGACATTTGTCAACCTCGAGAGCATAGCGGGATTGGTTTGAGAAAACTGCAGGATCATAACATTTCTGTTATGATAAAGTTGGGTTTAAAACTTGTTACTGACTCTAGAGCCCTTTGGGTATAGGTCCTTCGAGCTTAATATGGGGTTAGAAACAGAATTCTTGAATCTCTTTCAAGGAGTAGATGTTCTTTCCTGTGGAGAGCCCTCACCAAGGTTTGGTCCCTTATACATGGGAATTTGATCTGGTCAATAGGGGATGGGTGAAACATTAGATATTGGCGGGATCCCTGGGTTCCAAATACAGGGCCTCTAGTTAATTTGATCCTTGGGCATTCAATTCTTGGTCTAGATTGTTTGCTTAGTGATATGGTTTCAGAGGACGGCACTTGGAATCTATATTTATTTCGGGTTTGGCTACCTGAGATGGTTGTTCAAAAGATTATTGGAGTCCCTTCTCCTTACCTAACAATAATGGTTGATAGGATCATTTTGGGAGGTACGTTGACAAGTTCCTTTTTTTATTAAAAGTGCTTATGAGAAAATTCGTGAAACCTTCCTGAAGTCGAATGAGGCTTTGTGGAAAATCCCCTGGAAGTATCAAGGTCCACAAAGGGTTAAGTTCTTCATTTGGCTTGCCCTTAAGCAGAAGTTTCTCACTAACATGGAAAGACTTCGGAGAGGTATCAGTCATAGCTCGGTGTGCGAGGTTTGTAGACACATCACTGAGGATGTGTTGCATGCTATTACTAATTGCCCTGCTACAAGAGATATTTGGAATGTTTTACTTCCTACTAATAAAATTGTTAGTTTTTATTCAAGTAATTTAATGGATTGGACCGTCTCAAATCTTCAGAACGAGCATAACTTGGGATTCGGAGAGGTCGACTGGAAATGCTTTTTTGGGATACTCACATGGTGCATATGGAAAAATCGTAATCTCTTTATCTTTCAAAGGACGTCTTGGAGTAATATCGACATGATTAAGGTCTCTTATAATTGGGCTAGACAGTTTATAATGTCAGCTAGAAGCCCAACGAGATCACCTCAAGCTCCAAAAGCCTGTTCCAATTTTCTTGGAAATTGGGTCTACTTGAATATTGACGGTTCCGTCAAGACTGAGGATGATTTTGCTTCAATAGGATGAACTATGCGAGACTAATATAGGAATTAGATTTTTGGATTTAATAGATTCTTGGGGAGCTACTCAGTATTTAAGGCTGAAATGTGGGGCATCTTAGATGGTTTAGACATCTTGACTGATCGAGGTTATGTTGACGTGCGAGTTTAAACAGATAGTCTAGAAGTGACTTCTGCCATTAAGGAAGGCTTCAAAAGAGGATCTAACTCTGTTTTGATTATGATAACTCTTTAGCGGTTATCCCGATTTTATCATTAGAGTATTTGTCATATCCCTAGACATGAAAACCAGGAAGCTGGCCGATTGGTTAAATTAGCTCATTTGGATAGTCAAGGTTTACAAGTTTTTAAAGTTTCTCCATTTGGGAAAATGGGATACGTGATATAATTTGTTCTTTTCTTTTCCATATTTATTACCAAACAAAATCAAGGATAAAATGGTAATTTAAAATTTTAAAAATTAAAACAAAACAATCAAGAAAGGGAGTTGTCATCTTTTTTGAGCTATCACTGAAAATTAAAGGGAAAAAAACACCATTGTTAAGTCTTGGTTCAGCTAAGAGGTTTCATTTTGCATGGTAGGTAATTTTCACTTGTTCTTAATGATTTTCTTGTTTTTGAGATTGTATTAGCTTAATCTACTTAGCCTGGGGGTCAATTTGTTAAGTTTTTAAAATTCTAGGGATCTACCATGAATGATGTGTATGTGTTTTGAATTTAGATGATAGAATGTTAAGCTTGAGTGATGAGTAAACTTATTTTGTTAAGTGATTTTTAGTGAATTTAGGGTTTAGGGATTAATTTGTTTAAATAATAAAATTCTTTGATAATTATGTGAAATAGTAGGAAATATGAGTTGTTTAGGATCTATTAAAATCGCCTAGCATGGTTTTTGGTTAAAATGACTAAATTGTGAATTTCGGCTAAATTGTAAAAAGTTAAAAGTTAAGGGTAAATTCATAATTTTATATTAAAATAGGTTGTAAGTTAGAGTCTATAAAGTTAAGCTATTTGAAATGCTTAATTCAGTTAAATTATTATTTAGATCATGAAAACAATCAACTGGACTTGAATTGAGGGAAAGTGAAAGTCTTAGATTAGTTTTAGACTTTGTTGTAACAACCGTGGTGGTTGCAATGTTTGGATTGTGTGTTAGTTATTGTTGTGTTAGATATAATTTAATTTGGAAATATTACAACGTTTCAAATATTTTACGGTTTAATAGTCTCGTTTGAACCTTGGGAATACTTAGGATACAAATGACATGTCATTAGGGATTATATGGTTTCGGGTGCTAGTCCTAGATGTCTTAACGATGGCTAAGGTCTTGCATTTGTTACATATTCTCTACAGCTCATGTGAGCAGCATCGTGTAGCTAACATTTCGACCCACAACTCATGTGAGCAGGCCCATTTCACAGCTCGTGTGAGCATTATTAAAAAGGTTACTGTTACATGAAAAGACACACTTTGTGTGAGCATTCCCGAGTATCCGATGTTATTCTATATGGTTTAATGGGTAAGTAAATTTTAATGGAAAGATTGAAATTATTTGTATTAATGATCATATGAAATGGAAAGTTAGTATGTGCAAATGAATAGAAAATGGCACTAATCAAACATGTGAAGAAAGGTGGATGTATGTAATTCATTTCATGTTATATATCATGTTTCATAGATGTTATATTTTTATGTTATCTACTAACTATGTGGATTGTTATGAATAGAAAAGAAAAATACCTATATGAATTATTGAGCATGGTTGAATGATTTATCATTTGTTGTTCGGTAAGTTTGAGTTTCTCTTATACGAGCTTACTAAGCACTAGTTGCTTACGTGGTTGTTTTTTCTCTATTTTGTAGATCATCGGAAGCTCGATCAGTTGGGAATCTTGTCGGAGCCTATCACACTATTCGTCGATCACTTTGGTAGATTTGGTTATTTTTTGCTATGGTTATAAATGACATGTATAGGGCTTATAAGTAATAGAAGTTTAAATATGTTACTTAGTCAACTAGATGTGATTATGCCTTTTGTGTACATATTTTGCTTTGACTTGTAATGCATAGGCAAGTTGTGTCTTTTGGATCACTTATAAGTGCATTGTAAATATATGGCTAGTGACTTATACCTATGTGATTGAAATGGTTAAATGACTTGTGGATGTGATGATGTATGTTTATGGTATAATGTGATTTTGAATGAAATGAATTGGTGTGAATTGTGGTGCCTTTGAGTGGCATATTGGTTAGAACTTATAGGTTGATGGATTTGGTATATTTTGAGTGTGTTTGGACAGTGTTTTGATCATATGAATGTATGTGTAAATGGTGTGTCTTGATGTGCAACAATTGGTTTTATGATGGCTTGTTTTAGGGGCTAAAATTGGAGCACACGTGTTGTCACACGGCATGTGCCACACACGGTCACCATACATGGATGTGTGTCGTTATTGTTTTAGGTGCAAGTTTCACACAATTTGAGACAGAGTCTCTAATATAGCCGTGAATCTCAAAACAGTTTATGGCACGGTTTGGCACAAGGCCCGCGACACGACCGTGTAGCCTGATTTCGAATACCCACATGGGTGGACACACGGGTTGAGACACAACCGTGTGTCCCTACTTTGAATGTCCGCACAGTCTAGGCTATGTCACACCGTGTGACCCCGGTTTATCAATTTTTCATGTTTTTCCAAAATGTTCTAATTTGTTTCAAATTGATCCTTGATTGTCCCCAAATTTTTCTTAAAGCCTCGAAGACTCGATTTAAGGCCCAAATGTGTATTTTTTCCATGATTGTATTGAGTCATTGGAAATAAATATTAAATTGTATTATTATTCTACTTTGAAGTTAAAGGTTCTATTTTCTATAGTAATGCTTCGTAACCCTAATTTAGCGACGGAGACGAGTTAGTTGTATTACACGTGAACACTTAGATTGAAATATTGTTCAAATCCTTAACCAAGGAGTTTGTTGGTTTTAAGCCGCTTACAACTTGGGGAATAAGGTGCTTACCTTGACTCAGCTTATGAAGGAATTACAATCCTATGAGTTGATGCTGAATGGTGGTAAGCTGGTTCAGGAGAAACCTTAGGCAAACTTAGCTATGCGCCCCTCGTCCTCTAAGGGGAAGCAGAAAGCTAAAGGAAAAAAGAAACCAACTAAGTCTTCGGTTCCATCTTATGTGGATAGGAAGAAGGCTAAGAAGTCTAAAGATCCTAAAAAGTTCAAATGTTTCTTCTACAACAAGAAAGAGCATTTCAGATCAAATTGTAAGGATATTTGGATTACCTAGCCAAAAAAGGTAAAGGTATGGAAGTATTTGTTGTAACACCCCAAAATTTTATTTTTGGGTATTGTGAATGCGTGACACAAAATATCTATCTGCTTTAGTGGTTATGTGTTCTGGGTGTGTTTGGGAGGTCCTAAGTTCAAGCCAGGACTTGGGAAAATTTTGGTATTTTTATTAATAACTTTGGTTAGTAGGCTTTGAAGTAAAAGTTGGCAAATAATTAACAAAATGGGACTGCTCGTTTGGTGGATAAGTGGAGTGTTGGTGTGAAGGAGGTCCTGTGTTTGAATCTTGGCATGGGCATTATTTTTGCTCGTGCGTCTAGGAGAGTTTGAGATGGACTAAAAATCTGAGTAGTGGATTTAGTGGGGAGTTTGATGGAGAAAAATAAGGGATTGGGGTGGTTATCAAATATTTTGTTCATCTATTTTTTTTCTTTTTTTTACTTTCCCCAAAATCCCTCCACACTCTTGTCGTTTTTCTCTTCATTTCTGCCGAATTTTTGCTCTCTTTATCCCTTCATCTTCTTGATTTTTCTTTTCCGAGTCTGCCTCGTGTCGCTCCACGTTTGTCTGCGATCGTTCGGTAAGTTTTAGATAAGTGATTTGTCTTCATTTGTTAACTTTCTTCTGAAATAAGGAATTGGGGTAGTTATCAAATATTCTGTTCATATTTGTTTTTTTCTTTTTCTTTTTTTTTACTTTCCCCAAAATCCCTCCACCCTCTTGTCGTTTTTCTCTTCATTGCTGCCGAATTTCTGCTCTCTTTCACCCTTTATCTTCTTGATTTTTCTTTCCCCACTCCGCCTCGTGTCGTTCCATGTTTGTCTACAATCGTTCAGTAAGTTTTAGATAAGTGATTTGTCTCCATATGTTAACTTTCTTCTGAAGTGTTTTGTTTATGCCAATTAGGGAAGGATTCAAGGGCTCGTAATCACCAATCAAAGTCTTAGTTTGTGTGGGAATTACTGTTCATCAGTTGAAGGTAAGGTTTAGTCGCTTATGGGTTAAAACCTCGATACGAGTTCAATTTGGGATCACGTTATGTGAGACTAAATTAGTGTTATTTGTTCAATTATAGGCTCTGGAGTGCTCAGGGGCTATTTTAGCATCAAACAAAATCAAGTGTGTACCCGAAACGCAAAAAATGGGATTCAGTGAAAAGCAGAAATTACTTGTTGTTTGGATAGCAGAAGTAGGCTAAATTTGGAAAATCACCATAAATTATGGAAATAGAACTAGAGAAAGAAAAAATATGGAATTAAAGCTTATTGAGTGTAGTTTCTCATAGAAGAAACGGTGTAACTAATGAAATTTTAAATCATGAGATATAATAAGTTTTGTGAGACAAGGTCAGAATGAATTCAGATTCCCCTATTCTGACTTTGGAAAATCATCGAAAATTGGAAAAACATAATTAGGGGTTAAAATTTACATGTTTAAATTATTAATGAGTCTATTTTCAATAAAAACAAATGATAACATCATCCAAATGTTTTACTAAGACATAATTAATTTTTAGCAAAGAAAGGTCGAAGCTGTTAGACAGCAGAACAGGGGTAAGATTGAAGATTTTACTGTACTTATTGGCTGAACCAAAAATTCTAAAAATTTTATGCTAGAAAGGTATTTGAGTCTAGTTTCAAAGACATCAAACGGACCTTAATTTGGAATTCTGTAGCTCAAGATATAAATAATTTAGTAACAGTGACTTAAGTAGACAGCTTTGAAGGAACATATAAGTAAATAGTGAAAACATATATGAATATTTAGCTAGCACGAGTTACATTAAAAATGGACTACGCGGCCAAGGGCAATTTGGGCCAAGTGGGCCACACGGGCGTGTGGGTCCACACGGGCCGACCACATGGGTGTGTGAGCCCATTTTCACTGAATTGAGTGCTAAGGTTACACGGGTCGCCCAAGTCGACTGTGAACCTACTGTAGGGTCGGTAAGCATCACTTAGAACCCTAATTGTATGAACTGACTGTTTGATTTATATATGTGTTGAGCATGATGATAGTATGCTTGTATACTGAACTGGTTATATGTACTAATGTCCTTAGATAGCATGTCATGACTTGTATGTTGCATTGCATGGGGTTGGGTTGATTATATTTGGAGGCAGTGTACTGAAAGGATCTGAAGTCTAACATACTGGCAGCTCAGCTTCAAATTATTGTTTTGTGCTGTATTCGGTACTACCTGGAGTGTAGCATGGGTGGGTTGATTTGATCCCCACATGGAGTGTAGGGTTGGTCGGAGATGGTGGGTAGAGGCTGGTTGGATAGGGCTTTGTTACTGAATACTGCATGACTACTACTAATACTATGATGGACTAAGGCCCTACTGCATATTTGATACTGTACTGAGATGGGCTAAGGCCTAAACTGTTACTGATATTGAAAAAAAGGGCTTAGGCCCAGGATTGCTTTAACTGTACACTGTGATTTGCTATTGTTTGTTCATGTGGGATTACACACTGCGTTTTCGTAAACTCACCCCTTTTGTTTAAACGTGCACAAGTAATCCCCAGATCTAGATGGAATGGTGTAGCGGAGGACTCGGCGGTGACCACGGTTTTGGACTTTCATGGTTTTTAACTCATATTTACGATAATTGGTTTTATTTCTTTTCTATTTTTACTGGCTAAGTTTTTAGGTTGTAATTGGACTTTCGGACTTTGGTTTTAGGTTTTAATTATCTTTACCTTATAGATTACAACTGCTAGTAGTAGGAAACCTCGGTTTTCAAAAGAAACAAATGTTTTTCCTAAACGCACGATAGTTTAATCTGTTTGAAAAGCTTCTGCAAATGAATAACATTTTGAAACTATCGATTAAATGAGCAACACAATTTTGGAACTAATAAGATATTAAGATAAGGAATTCAATGGAAATGGTTTTAACGCGACGACACAATTCTCAAACACCCTATCATGTGACATCGCTAAATCCAGCCATAACGTCTGGGCCGGGTTTGGGGTGTTACATTTGTGGTTGAAGCTTGCTTAGTGGAAGAATCAATTGAAAACTACGTTATTGATTCTAAAGCCACTAACCATGTGTGTGTTTCTTTATAGGGTTTAGCGAAACAAGAAGTCTGCGTGATAGGAGCCTCTCATTGCGAACTAGAGATGGGAGCTATGTTTCAGCTAAAGGAGTGGGAGAATTTATTTTACACATTGATAATTTTAGGAAGATTGTTTTAAAGAACGTATTTTATATACCTCATTTTAAGAGGAATATAATTTCTATAGCATGTTTATTTTATGACGGCTATATCGTGACATTCAATAAAAGGATTTCTGTTCACAGAAGTCGTTCTTTAATCTGTAATGGATGGATGGAAAACAATCTCTACTTAATCAAACCAAATAACTACTTGATGCTTCAAACTGAAATAGTGAATAAAAAACTTAAAAACTTCTCACTCTAATGAAGGATACCTTTGGCACTTAAGACTTGGTTATATTAACTAAGAAAGAATCATTAGACTTGTACAGGAGTTTTTCACTCGACGACTATTCTCGATATGAATATGTGTATCTAATGCACTGCAAAAGCCAAACCTTTGATAAATTTTGAGAGTTTCGTGCGGAAGTGGAAAAGCAATTAGGTTTATCCATCAAGAATCTTTGGTTTGATCGAGGTGGGAATATTTATCTGATGAGTTTTTAGGATACCTCATAGAGAATGAAATTTTATCCAAGTTGATTGTGCCGGGCACTCCACGACAAAATGGCGTAGCTGAGAGAAGGAATACAACTTTACTTGATATGGTTAATTCAATGTTAGGTTATTCACAACTCCCTACTTCTTTCTGGGATATGCGATACAAACGGCTTGCTATATTTTGAATGATGTGTCAACCAAGTTTACTTGCAAGACACCTTATGAACTGTGGCATGAAAAGAAACCCACTCTAAATCAATTTAGAATATGGGGTTGTCCAGCATACATTTTGGATAAGGATGCAAAGAAATTGGATGCACGAACAGAATTGTGCAAGTTTATAGGATATCCAAAAGGAATAAAGGGAGGATTATTCTACAATCTGAAAGATAATATGATTAAATTTTCTACTCATGCTACTTTTCTCAATGAAAGCTACATGAATAACTTTAAGCCTCGAAGTAAAGTGGTACTCGAGGAACTTTCGGGAGTGGTATAACAATCACCAAGTTCAATTCTCGAGAAAGTTGTAGAAAGACCTGCAAAAGATCAACAACATAGGGAATCTGTCGTAGTGGGAGAGTTTCTAAGAAGTCAAACTTTTTCATCTATTATTGTAGTATTTATAATACAAAAGCCAATCATGAGGATGATGATCCATACACTTATGAGGAGGCTATGTAGGACATTGATTCCGAGCTTTAGAAACAGGCCATGGATGCCGAGATGGATTCTATAAAATCCAATATGGTGTGGGAACTTGTAAAATTTCTGGTTGGGATTAAACTCATATGGTGTAAGTGGATCTACAAGACGAAGAGAAATGAGGGAGGGAAAGTGCAAATACACAAAACTAGACTTGCAGGGAAAGGCTACACACAAAAAGAAGAGACCTCTCCAGTAGTCATGCTCAAGTATCTGCATACTTTTATCCTTTGCCGCTACTCTCGATTATAAGATCTAGCAAATGGATGTCAAGACAGCATTCTTAAATGGCTATCTTGATGAGATCATTTACATGACTCAACCCATTAACTATGTTGTTAAAAAAAGGAGTAGAAAGTTTGCAAACTACTAAGATTCATATATGGATTTAAGCAGGTGTTCTACTTATGCAATAAAAGATTTGATTAAATGTTTAAGACTTTTGGAATTGAGCAAAACACTGATCAACCTTGTGTTTATAAGTATATAAAGGACAAAAAGGTGGTCTTCCTTATTTTGTATGTCAATGATATTCTACTTATCGGAAACAATGTAGGAGAATTGTCATCGGTTAAACTATGGTTAGCTCAACAGTTTAACATGAAAGACTTGGGTGAAGCTAGTTATATTCTTGGAATTTGAGTCCTTAGGGATCGAAAGAATAAAATGATAGCTCTATTTCAAGCTTCATACATCAATAAGGTACTGGAACGTTTTGCAGTGACTGATGCGAAGCCAGGTGCCCAGCTGGCAGCATCAAGTTTTCATCTTTCTTTAGATGTTTGTCCTAAGATAGCGGAAGAAATAGAGCATAAGAGTAAGGTTCCATATGCTTCGGTAGTTGGAAGCCTTATGTATGCGATGTTTTGCAAACGTCCAAATATTTGTTTCGCAGTAGGAATGGTTAGTCGATATCAAGTGAATCTAGGTCTCAGGCATTGGCAAGCTGTAAAGCATATATTAAGGTATCTTAAAAGAACCAAGGATTATATGCTTGTGTATTCTGAGGAGAACCTTACTCCTGTTAGATACACAGACTCAGACATCCAAACATGTAAAGTTTCGAGGAAACTGATGTCGAGAAATGTATTCGTTTTAGGCCATGGAGCCATAATATAAAGAGGTGTAAAAAAACTTGTAGTACTAACTCTACTATGGAGTCTGAGTATGTGGCTGCTTCTGAGGCAACGAAAGAAGCAATATGGCTTTGAAAGTTCTTAATCGATCTTGAACTCATTTCGGGTATGGAAAAAGCTATAACATTGTATTGTGATAACAGTATTGCAATAGCTAATACCAAAGAAATAAGAAGTCACAAGAGGACGAAACACATTAATTGGAATTATCACTTGATACGATAGGCAATAGCCAAAAGAATTGTAGATGTGATGAAAGTATCTTCTAAAGATAACCTTACGGATCCGTTTACTAAGACTCTTGTAACTAGGAGTTTTAACAAACACGTCGAGGATATGAGAATGTGAAACATGACACATTTATTTCACTAACGCAAGTGGGAGATTTTTTGGAAATGTGTTCATATTGTAGTAAACATGTAATTGTTTTCTATTTATTTAAATGATGAATAAATAAAGTTAATTTCACATTTCACTATTATGTCTTTTGTATTTTTTGTCTTTCATATTTTGAATGCATAGCGAAATTGTGACAACCAAATATTATCTCATTGATTGTCTAAGTTCAAACTGAAGATAAGTGGCATTGTAAGAACATTTACATTGCGAGAAAGAAAACTTACATCAATATATAATCTAAATGAGTCCGCAATCCTATAAAAGAATCAGAGTGAGCATTTGACTCAAATACTGAGAAAAATGATTATGTTGTCTACAATTCCAATTGGAGAGATAGCTAGTCTTGGCTATCGGAGCAGTTGACTCTACGGGTAGACACATAGATGTATTCATTGGTAGAACGATACATTGGACTAGACCCAATATGAATTAATTCTGGATCCGTTTGTGAATTAATTCACTTATGGCATTCATGATGTGATTTACCTAAATCCTGAATTAGTTATTGACCATGCGTATACAGCTCATGTGCTTTGATATAAATAGAGGCTTATGCTTTAAAGATGATCGAGCCCATAGCCGGTATGTTGGGTACATGACTTGTGTATGGTATGGATTTACTAGCAACAGTGAAATCCATAGCTCAATTAAAGAGTTAATGATATCCTCTCATCGGTGTTGTGTGGATTGATAAATATGAAACGTGGTCACGGGTTGCTGGTTCTCGAACGAGCAATTTATCATAGCCATTTGTTGACAGTGATCATGTTAATAATTAAGAAGACACAATGGTGACAATGAAATCACTACACCAAAATAGACTTTTCGCGGCATTTTTAGTGGCGTTTGGATAAAAAAACGCCGCTAAAAATGAGCATTAGAGGCGTTTTCTAGAAAAACGCCGCAAAAAATGTAAGCCTAACGGCGTCGTTTTCTGACCTTTCGGGGCTTTAGCGATGTTTTTGAAAAAAAGCATTAGCGGCGTTTTTGAAAAAGCGACGCTAATGTCTAGTCTTTAGCGGCATTTTTGAAAAGCGCCGCTAATGCTCTGGTCTTTAGTGGCGTTTTCGAAAAAGCGCCGCTAATGCTCGGTGCTTTGGCGGCGTTTTTGAAAAAGGTCGCAAAAATATTTTATCTGTCTATTTACTATTTAATTTGTTTATTTATATTAATTAAAATTCAATTTATTTTTAATTGAATATTTGTTAAAAATGGAAAAATTAAAATACTATTATTTAAAATAATTTTAAAATTTTTGGGGTACATAGTGATTGATTTTAATTCATATATTAAATAATTTCATATATAATTGTAAAAGATATGATAGTATTAATTTTAAAATATTTAATTAATTATCATTATAGTTTAGGGTTTAATATATATGGTTTAGGGTATATGGTTAATTTAGGATTTAAAGCCGGTTTAGGAGTTACAATTTTAAGGTTTATAGATTATGGAATTAGGGATTAGGGATTAGGGATTTTGGTTTAAGGGTTGTGATTTAGGGGTTTAAGGGTTGTAATTTAGGGGTTAGGGGTTAGAGATTAAGTGTTGGGGATTTAGGGTTTATGGATTTGATGTTAGGTTAAGGTTTAGGGTTTAGATTAATTAGTATGTTTTAATTTATGTTAAATAAGGTTTAAGGGTTAGGTATTTGGGTTAGGGTTTAGGGTTTAGATTAACTAGTGTTTTTAATTTATATATTAAATAAGCTTATTTAATTGGTTTAGGGATTCGAGTTAGAGTTTAAGGGTTAGGGATTTGGGTTAAGGTTTAAGAGTTTAGGGGTTTAAGGGTTGGGATTTAAGGTTTAGGGGTTAGACTTTATGGGTTAAGAGTTAGGGATTTAAGGTTTAGGGATTCAGAGGTCGGGTTAGGGTTTTGGGTTTAGATTAATTTTTTTTAATTTATATTTTAAATATGTTCTTATATGATTGTAAAAGAGATGATAATAAATTAAATATATTGAAATTATGAGTATAATTTAAATTATTTAAGAGATATATAATAGATAGACTTTATATGTCTTGAATGGTTAATTTAGGGTTTAAGGTTAAGGTTTACTTGAGATTTGTTAAATGATAAAATTTTATACAATTAATTAATGCTTTTACATTTAAAAAATTTAACCTAAACCATTTGATATATTTAACTATTAATTTAAATAGAATTAATAAATAAGTTTAAATAAAATATATTTAAATATTAGTTTAAATAGAATTAATAAATAAGTTTAAATAAAATATATTTAAATATTAGTTTAAATAGAATTAATAAATAAGTTTAAATAAAATATATTTAAATATTTAAATATTAGTTTAAATAGAATTAATAATTAAGTTTAAATAAAATATATTTAAATATTAGTTTAAATAGAATTAATAAATATATTTAAATATTAGTTTAAATAAAATGATTTTTGTTCAAAATGAAATGATTTTTTGCGGCGTTTATATGAAAAACGCCACAAAAGGCAAGCAATAGCGGCGTTTTAACAGAAAACGCCGCAAAAATCATTTAACTTTGAAAAATGGAGCCATTTTACCCCAAATTTTCCCCACTAAAATCCCTAATTTCCCATGGCCGACAATATTTTCTTAGTTGTCACTCTTCAACAAATACTCTGCTCTCCCTTTCTCCTATTACCCTTTCCCCTCTCCGTTTCTCTCTTTCCTCTTCACCTGACCCTATCAAAGGAACCCAGCTTTACATCTCACTACCAGACGACGACGTTTTGAACTCCTTCTTCATCATTTTCTCTACTTCCCCTTCTTCTTCAGCTCTCCAATGGCTATCCCCGCCCGAAACGTTTAACAAAAAAACACCCTTTTGTTTATACCCAATGCCAGTGTAATGATTTTCAAAAGGTTCTAAACTTCTAAAAGTTTTAGTGCTTCATTGCTCTCACCTTTACCATGTTGCACTCTTATTTGCTTGTTTACTTTTGGAAGAAAAAAGTTATATCAGATTCGGATTAATTTTTTCTTTTTTTTATTCGTAGCTCAACTCGTTTGTATATTTTCCAAGGGCCTTCGGAGTTGATGCCACCGGTAAGACTTTTATGCAACCTATTTTGGTTATTGATTCTTTGATTTGATCTTAGTTTAATTTAGGGGTGAAGTGTTTAACAGATAGAATTACTTTTTTTTACACTTAAATTATTTTCTTTGCTTGCAGATCTTTTCTTTATTAAAATATCCATCTAATTTTTGAGTGCTGGGAAATTAAAACATCATGAGGCACCATCCAACAGCTTAATATTTTTTATCTCATATTCTCTTAATACCATAGCACAGTGGCTAGGATGGCTTGCTAAATTTTCTTAAACCTCTGAACTTCCTGTACATTGATGAATTTCTTGCCACATTTTTGTGTGGAACAATTTTTCTTTTTAAATTTGAAAATAAAATAAAATCAAATCAAATACAAACCAAGTGTTGAAAGAAGTAGTCTAGCAAATTAACAATTTAGAATCTAGTTGTATCTTTTTCAGTTAGTATACTTGTATTACTTGACATCTTTCGAAGGATTGTTATGAGAGAATACTTTATTGGGTTGTGTTCTGGATCAGGATCTTCACTTCTACTTTAACATTTAGTTCTATTGTATTCTTTTATTGGAAGAACTAGAAAGAAATGCAACATTGTTTTATTGTTTCAGTCATTAAAATTGTCATATATACAATTGTCTTTTTGTGTTTGATTGCTGTAATTTGTTTCATGCTTTTGTGTTCCAGGAAAAAGACTTGAAAGTCATAAGAGAAGCTAAGATCCGAGAAGAGATGTTAGACCGGGAAGCTTCACTTAGACGAGCAAGAGCAGAAGCATCTCTTTCTAATGGTATCTCAAGGGGCATGGGAGAGGATGCTATTGAAGAAGCAGAGGTTTGTATTGCTTAGAAACTAATATAATACTATTGAAATTTTTTAAAATATTTTATTTGATCAAAATTTTTTCTAAGAAAAAGACCCGAATTCTTTCTCCCACAATTTGGATGAGTGCAATGGCTCCCTGTTGTTTTCTTTTGGATCCACTTCATTCTGTCAGCTAGCAATCAGATAAATGTAATTAAATTTTCAAATGGTCCTAAGATTCGCCTCTGTGCTGGAACAGATGGCCTTTTTCACATATTGAGTAATGATTTTCTTTTGAAGGATGATGGACCAGATGTTGAAGGAAATACTAGCCATAAATTTGTCTCCAAGGGGTGGAGGTATAACAGGATTTATAGAAATTTGCTTGTGAATTTTGAATTCTACTGTCTAATATATCGTAAAATATGAAGGTATAATGTGTCTCTGCCCTTTTCAGACCTTATTTTGTTGCAAGAGGATTATTATGACCATAGCATATTACATATATACAGTAATTCGTATTATTTTTAATGCACCTCTGATGCCTATGAACTTAGACCAGCATGTGAAGTTGTGATGCAGCAGTGTATGTGAATAAATTTTCATCACTTGCTTTCAAGTGGTTGAAAATTATAAAGATTTTGCATTCTTAGACTATGCAAGAGTTGGTAGGGCATTGGCCTTTTACGAGGTTGGAGACAAAGAAGAAGCTTTTGCAGAGATGGAAGATGTTTCAATATCTTTAAAGGGATATCCAGGTGCTATATTAGAGTTCAAATTTATTAGAGTTCAATATCTTTAATATAATTTTTTTTGGTATTTGGCTTTTTCAAGAAGGTATGATACACTTTAGGCTTTTTCCTATTCAGTTATTTTTGTGATAAGTGATAATGGAAGTAATATTTGCTGGAAGATTGTTAAGTTCAGATAATTGTTTTAGTTTCTTTCAGTTTCTATGTCTGGTTTTTGCTTAAAAGATGTTGCTTTAGGGAAATATAGGTAACCCTGAATTTTATTACCATTTTCAACGATGCAGAATTGTTTCCGGTTATGGAGTAGCTGTCGAATGTTATTTGTTGTCTTGTATTGACTAATCCTTTTTTTAAAATTTAATCCATATTATTGGACCAACCATTATATTTACAATTTCGTTGGTTTTATTTTATTGAATGGAGTTTGTTTGTCAATATTCTTAAGGAGCATCATCGACCATTTACCAGGTTTTCTCTTATAACATTAGGTACCTTAAAAATTAGTAACTAAAGATGAACTAGATTCTGTCTCAAAATTTTTCTCATCCAAGTTAGCTAGAAGTTTTTGTTTCCATTTGGTGCATGATTTAAAGTTTTGATCTAATGTTTGTTGTTTCCAACTTTGATGTCCAGGTGAAACTTTCTGTCTCTTGCAGGGATTTTTGTTTAACTCTCATTTCAAGACGTTCTCGACATTATGCTGGGACAAGGTTAGATGCTGGGACAAACAAGAGGTTCATTCACTCTCTCTTGATATCTCTTCCTCTTATGTTATGCTGAAATGCATCAGAAAATGATAAAGTTTAAACTAGAGACTTGCTTTTTCTTTTCCCTTATTTTATTTAAACTGTAAATTTGTATTCTTAGCTAGCAACTTGAGTTTCAGATTGTTTCAATAATTCACCTTTTTCTTCTTGTTGCAATATTTTACATCTATTGAGTTTGTTTCCTTTAACTTTTATTTTCTCATTGAATTATTTCATTTATCCATTAAACTAGTCGAGAAATTATGATCAAATGAGGCAAATTAGTCTCAAAATAAGAATAAAATAAATCCGTTGAGATCTTATTACTTTAGAAAATAGAAAAGGTGTTTTCATAAGCCAAAACTAACCAAATCAATAGTAGCTTTTATTGGGGATTTGTTTTAACTCAATTTGGAGTCAAAATTTGAACTGTTGAATGTTGTGCTTCCATTTCAGGTTAGCTTGAGTGCCTTTGCATTTTTTTCTCCGAGCTTGTTCAAGACAATCAAACTCGGGTTGACAACATTCTTGAATTAGAAAAAGGGTACTTTTTCTTAATGTTTTATAGTTGAATCTCATCATTCTTGGTTGATCTTGAGATCTGATTATTTCACATTAAAGCTAATATTGGGATTTGGGATGATGCTTAGTTCATTAAATGGCTCTTCTACTGTCAATGAATCTAATATCTTTCATGGAAAATGGATCAGGCTGGAGGATGCAGGGTATACTGTTGGGGTTTATCTGATCATTTGGTTTTGCATCCTTTAGATATTGAAGGTGTAGTAGAGGATTCAATCTCTTCAAGCTGGAAAAGCCAAGGCTTAGCACTTCTTCAAGTGGAGTGTTATTTAATGTCGCATTCCATGGTAGTTTATCTTAGTCGGAACTTGAATTTGGTGTTATTGAAACAGGGTTTTGTAGCTACCTTGTGTACTAGCTTCTTTAACCATGATTGTTAATTATTACGTGTTTTTTAGCTTCTTTTATATTTGGCCGAGTTAATATAGATCAGATGAGCTATGAGGTAGATTGCTCATTTATTTAAACATAATATTTTAATTTTAAATTTAAATTCATTAATTTTTATATTTTGCTTTAAAGTTAAAATTCTAATAGAAAATTTAATTTAATTGATATTTTTATCCTTAAAAGTATATAGTTTAAAGTTTAAATTTCAAAAATAAAACATAATATAATATTTACCATAGAAATAAATATTATTTAATTAATTTTTTTTAAAAGTCATGTTTTTAGCGGCGTTTGTGAAAAACTGCCGCTAAAAGTTATTTTTATAGCGATGTTTGTAATAAAAGTGCCACTAAAGGTCATGATTTTTAGTGGCGTTTGTGGTAAAAGCGCCGCTAAGGTCATGATTTTTAGCGGCGTTTGTGTGAAAAGCGCCGCTAAAGACCATGATCTTTAGCGGCGTTTGTGGTAAAAGCGCCGCTAAAGACCATGATCTTTAGCGACGTTTTTTCACATAAATGCCGCTAAAGTTAGCGACGTTGTCAATAGCGGCATTTTTTGCGACGCTAGTGAAAGCGCCGCTAAAGACTTATAAAAACGCTGCTAAAAGCCTGTTTTGGTGTAGTGAATAAAATAAGATTGTATTGAGTGAATGAATTTAACTCATAGAAATCAATGATATCATATGAGGGTAACACACATATGACGAGGTCATTTGACAAAGTATTTGGATGAATTACTTTCGTAAAGTGTATACAGTAAGGAGTTTTCAATCATGGTACTTCTTGTGGATTGACTCCATGATTAAGTAAATTGCGAATTATCGTAATGATACTTCTAGACATAATTGCAATTACTAGAGCTTAATTGTATATGTCCGATTGGTTCCTCTGCTAACTCAACAAAAGTTCGATCAGACTGCATTTGAATCAAAATAAAATTCTATGACTTTGGAAATAATTTAATTGAGTCGATTTATTTGATGTGGAATTAAATTAGGTGCTTGTGAGAATTGTTCAACTAGAGAATTTGATTAAAGAATTTTCTTGAAAAATTAATTTGGAAAATCTAAGTGATTTTGGGAAAAAATAATTTTGATGAAATAAAATTAAATTAATCAATTTAATTAAAATTAATATGATATTTTTAGAAATTAATTTTCAAGTCAGACAATTGGTCCTCTAGATAATTGAACTTGAAAAATTGGACCTGAGATCGAAATTGAGCCCGGGAGCCCAAAACCAAGACCAAGACCCAAAAATTGGTCGAACTGGGTTCGGTATATGAAATTAGATCGACGGTCCAACCGGTGACTAGACCAGACCGGTCGGGTCGTCATTAACTCAGATCAAATCAACAACAGCTGAACCAACTCGGGATGCTGTAAGGGTGTTGCACCTGCATTACCGAACACGGCCGTGCCGGTGATTGTGAACGCTGCATTCTGATGATCGACGGTGGCTGGTCTTCGATAATTTAGTAGTGGATGAGTTACACTCCTACCAAGACTCTACTAGAGAATTTGATTTCAGATTAACTATTTCAAAAATAATATTATTTTAATAGTTTAATATTAAATTTAATTTAATACTTATCTTATAATATTTTATTAATTTAATATTAAAGTGATTATCTTAATATTAAATTTAATTTAATATTTATCTTGTAAATAAATATTATATTATTTTAATTAGATTAAATTTAATATTAAAGTGATTAAGTTTAATCATAGTTGAACTCTCTAAACTCTCCCTATATAAAGAGAGTCTTGGGTCGTTATTTTTCCACACTTGAGAATTAAGATTCACGAACTAATTAGATGTAATCCATGTTCTTACTAGTTAATCATGGGATCCAAGGGGACATGGTTGATGGCTGAAAGAATGATCGTAGCAACGGAAAAAAGTTTTTTCAAAGTTTTAATACAAGACGCATGCATCATACACCATTCTTGATATGTTGCTGAAATAAAAATATTTGCTTAATACAAAGATAGTAATTAGTAAATCTTTCATTTTTTTTTCAGTTCAAATATGTCACTTACTCCTCTTATTAGCATTCTTACTGAGAATAAATTAAATAGGGATAACTTTAAAAAATGAAAATGAAACTTGCTAATAGTTCTCAACTGTGGGAAACACAAATTTGTTCTTGACGAAATGTGCCGTCCTAAAGCTCAGCCCAAAGTGAGAGATCGTTGGAGAGATTCTGACTCGATTACTCGATGTTATATGCTAGAAAGCATGAGTAGTGTGTTAAAAAAGCAACACAAGAATTTTCGTACTGTCAAAGAGATCATGACAAATTTGGAAGATTTGCTCAGAAGCCAAGTCACATTGGCTCGACAATCTGGTATTACAAATTTGATGAATTATCAATAGAAACCTAACACTCCAATCAAAGAACATATACTTTAGCTTATGGGATTCTTTGCGGAAGTAGAGGACAATGGGGCTGAACTAGATGTGATGTAATAACACGTTTTCAGTGGTGTCAGAAATAGTGGTTTGTGGACTACGATTTCGATAAATGAGTTAGTATTTTAATTTTTACTTAATGTCTATGGGATTATATTAAGGTCGTATTAAATTTCGTTCAGAAATTTTGAGGTTTAGATAGTTAAAAAAACTAAACCGTAAAAGATGCAAAAATTGGTTTCTATTAGTTAGATGGATTAAATGGCTTTGGAAATGTAAATTAATGAACTTAGTTGGTAATTATGTCATACATAATGTTAATGGACATTTATGGACTCATGTAAATTGAAAGCATGGTGTGTTAGTTTGTTTGGGGATCTTCTAGTAGAAATCGAAAAGTGGCGTTAGTTAACTGGGAAGACATTTGTCAACCTCGAGAGCATAGCGGGATTGGTTTGAGAAAACTACCTTTTATCATAAAGTTGTGTTTTAAACTTGTTACTGACTCTAGAGCCCTCTGGGTACAGGTCCTTCGAGCTAAATATGGGGTTGCAAACAGAATTCTTGAATCTCTTTCAAGGAGTAGATGTTCTTTCCTGTGGAGAGCCCTCACCAAGGTTTGGTCCCTTACTCATGGGAATTTGATCTGGTCAATAATGGATGGGCGAAACGTTAGATGTTGGTGGGATCCCTGGGTTCCAAATACAGGGCATCTAGTTAATTTGATCCCTGGGCATTGTGAGGATTGAAAAAATGAAAGTGGTCACGGGTTGCTGGTTCCCGAACGAGCAATTTATCATAGTCATTTGTTGACAGTGATCATGTTAATCATTAAGAAGACACAATGGTGACAATGAAATAAAATAAGATTGTATTGAGTGAACGGATTTAACTCAAATAAATCAATGATATCATATGAGGGTAACACACACATGACGAGGTCATTGGACAAATCATTTGGATTAATTACTTTTGTAAATAGTATACAATAAGGAGTTTCCAATCATGGTAATTATTGTGGACTGACTCCATGATTAAGTAACTATGAATTATCAGAACAATGCTTCTGGGCATAATGTCAATTACTAGAGTCTAATTGTATGTCTCCGATTGGTCCATCCACTAGCTCAACAAAAGCTTGATCGGACCGCGTTTGAATAAGAAGAAAACTCTACGACTTTGAAAATAATTTAATTAAGTTGATTTATTGGATGTGGAATTAAATTAGGTAGTCGTGAGAATTGTCAACTAAAGAATTTGATTAAAGAATTTTCTTAAAAAATTAATTTAGAAAATCCAATTGATTTTTGGAAAATTTAATTTTGATCAAGTAAAATTAAATTAATCAATTTAATTAAAATTAATATAATATTTTTAGAAATTAATTTTCAAGTCGAAAAATTGGCCTAATGGGTAATTGAACTTGAAAATTGGATTTAAGATCGTAAATTGGGTTTGGGAGCCCAAAACCAAGACTAAAACCCAAAAACTGGTCAAACCGAGCCCGATATGTGAAACAGGGTCAACGATCCAACCGGTGACTAGACCGAATCGAACCGGCTCGGGGTGCCGTAAGGGTGTTGTACCTGCATCACCAGACACAACAGTGTCGACGACTACAACGGTGGCGTTTCGTTGGCCTACGGCGGTTGGTCTTCGGTGGTTGAGCAATGGAAGAGTTACACTCTCTACTGGAGAATTTGATTTCAAATTAACTATTTCAAAAATAATATTATTTTAAAAGTTTAATATTAAATTTAATGTAAGACTTATTTTAATAGTATTTTATTAATTTAATATTAAAGTGATTGTCTTCATATTAAATTTAATCTAATCATATTATATTAATTTAATATTAAAGTGATTAAGTATAATCATAATTGAACTCTCTAAACTCTTCCTATATAAAGAGAGCATTGGGTCATCATTTTTCACACACTTGAATTCAAGAGAAAGTTGTAGAGAGAAAATTCCATGAAGAGATTATTTTAGAAAAAATTTAGAGATATTTTTTATTTACAAGTTAACCCAAAAGTTAAGAGAAATTGCAAAATTACCCTATTGGTAATTTTTGTGAAAAATTTTCTGATTCGAAGCGAGCCTACACTCGACAGACGTGAGTTTGAGGATAGCAGAAAAGACTACTCAGTTGAATAGCTTATCCTAGATGAATAGAAAAGGTACAATTTTGATTAAGTGTTTAGTACTTTAGATATCACAATAAAGATATTGTTTTGCAAAAAAAAAATTTAACTCTGTTTTCTCTAAATTATTTTCCGTTGTGTTTAACAAACCCATTTTTTCGAACACTAACATCAATAAACCCTGTTAATATGATACATTTGCGCTCAAAGGCGACATGGATGTCGAATTAAGGCTTGACACCATTGCTCAACTCAATTTGTCAATGTAAAGGAAGGTGGTCCAACTTCGACAACATTCCAGTTAATTTGTTTCAAGAACAGGAAATAAAAAGTCCAACCACGATAGTGCAGTGGTTTCATGATGTTGTTGAAAAGCTCGTATCAGGTAATGTTAGAATCATCAATGGGAAGGCATTCCTCGATTTCAACATCCGATTTCAACTTTGGCGTGCAATCGAGGTCAGTTAGTAAGTTCAACGCGAATACCTCGGCACTACATTTTGTGAGTGCCTTTGATTTCAACTTTGGCACACTAATGCCCTATGCTGGAAACACTAATGTGAGTATGCCATCAGAACAGATGATGTTCTCCCAACAACCTGCACCGGCGAAAGGACATCCAATTCGGTACATGAAACCACAACTAGGTTGATACCAAAGAGAAATTTGATGTTTGAAAAAAATCAGTTGAAAACAATTTTCTTGCATAGCAGAAAATTAATTTTTTTCGAAAACCGAAATCACAATAAACTATACCCGAAATCACACCTGTTTTTTTGGTTAGACAGATCATTGTCGTCCTTAACTTTCAACCGAAACGACCTTTTTCGCTATTCTCATACCATGAACTGCTTCGAGTGTGTGCTTGAATAAATTCGAATCAAATATAAAACCAAAAAATATTTACTTTACTTTCAGTTGGAAAGCAAATCTCTCTTATAGAAACCTATAGAATTTTTATTCCAAAATTAGAATTTACACTTAAAAAATTAATTCTCACTATTCCTGAGCAAAATAACAATATCTCAAAGTTGTGTGTTCAGCCCTACTGGTGTCATCTATTTATTTAGACAAGAAGTGAAACCCTTGTTGAATTAGTAGAAGTTTATTTCAATAGAAAAATAAAATTCTAGCCTAACTAAGATAGAGAGGGGTGACAACCCTAGTTAAATTAACTAGGGTTTGTCGTCACATGTACAAGCATAAGGGCTTTTTAGGTCTCTCCCATATCGGGTCAAATTATAAGTAATTCCTAAATTTTTAACACAATACTTTATAATTCAATCCAACCTAATACATATTTTTCTTTTTTCCAAACTAAACATCATAAATTAATTTTAATTAATTAATTAATTTCTCAATTAAATAAGTTTCTCAACCCAATACATTCAACAGATTCACAATGACCAATTAGTTTATTCCCATTTTAAACTTTCAATTATTTATTTAATTAATTAATAATTTGGGAAATCATAAATTAATTTTCTAGGTCATTTCTATTTAGTGAGAAAACTACATTCATTTTCGAATGTTTCTCGTTTCTCCAACTTTATCATTTCTATCCATTTTTTTTAATTTGATTCAATATACAATTCATTTCTGGTTTCAATGAGCTAGCGGAAGGACTGATGGATATATGTGATTAGGGCTCAAATGATTTATAAATAAGTTCTAGTTTTTCACCTATTAATTGTAAACTCATTTAGTCATGAAGTCATTCCACTATAGTATCGTGACTGAGCTATTCTTAATGACATATCATTACAAAAGCAACTTGATCAATGCTCATCCAATGACCTTGTCATATGTGTGTTACTCTCATAGGATATCCTTAATATCTTTGGAATAAATCTGCTCTCATAATATGATCCAATTTTATCTCATGGTAACCATTATATCTTTCTTCATGAAAATTCAATTACTATCAAATAGTAATCAAGACATTCATCAAAAAGATAATCGACCCATGGTCATATTTACTTTTCATCTATCATTAATACCAATGAGAGGATATCATTTACCTGTGTCTTGGACTATGAATTCCACTATTGTGAATAATACTACATACTGCAGAAGTCATATACCCAACACATGACTTTCGGTTCCTTATCTATTTGAACTCAAGCTTTTACTTACATCAAAGTATACGAGTCACACAAACATAATCTGTCATCCACTCAAGATTAAGGTATGATACACTACGAATGTTACAAGTAACTAAATTTAAAAATGGATTTAGGATCTTTTCTCCTTGGGTCCAGTCCGATGTACGTTAGTCCAGACAACCACATCTACGTCTATCTTTTGGGAGTCATCCACTCCGATGCCCAAGATAGTGCACCTCCCTAATTAGACTTGATAGACAGCATATTAGTCTTTCAATCGGTTTGCTCATTTCTGATCAGACTAAGGACACACTACAGCAAAATAGACTTTTAGCGGCGTTTTTTTAGGCCTTTAACGTCGCTTTTAAGCGCCACTAAAAGCGCCGCAAAAAGTGCCGCTATAGACAATGCTGCTAAATTTAGCGGCATTTATGTGAAAAAATGTCGCTAAAGACCATGACCTTTAGCAGCGCTTTTATCACAAACGCTGCTAAAGGCCATGACCTTTAGTGGTGCTTTTAACACAAACGCTGCTAAAGGTCATGGTCTAGAGCGACGCTTTTGTCACAAACGCCGCTAAAGAACATAACCTTTAGCGACGCTTTTGGCACAAACGCCGCTAAAGAACATGACCTTTAGTGGCGCTTTTATCACAAACGCCGCTAAAGACCATGACCTTTAACGACGCTTTTGTCACAAACGCCGCTATTGAACAAACCTTTAGCAGCGCTTCTCGCAAAAACGCCGCTAAAAACATAACATTTAAAAAAATTATTTTAATCAAATAATATTTATTTTTATGATAAATATTATATTATGTTTCATTTTTAAAATTTTAACTTTAAATATACTTTTAAGGATAAATAAAAAATATTATTTAAATTAAATTTTCTATGAAAATTTTAACTTTAAAACTAAATATAAAAATTAATGAATTTAGTTTTAGAATTTATAATAATAAATTAATAACACAATTAAAATCCAAAAGTTAGAACTCAATTTTTCGTAAATATTAAAGTAAAAATAAAATTTAGAATCAAAACTAAAATAAATAATACATATGAGAAAGATGACTAGTTGAACTCGCCTATAACTATACACATTGCAAGGTAATAAAAATACAATGCATTTTCTTAATCAAGTAAATCTTGGTAATAAAAGATATAATACATTTACTTAATCAAGGAAATCTTGTAATGAACTCAAAGCAATGAGCCTTAGAGAAAACTTTTGAGCATGACTTGAATTTGAACTGCAGATTTAGTGCCTACATGCTCATTATTATTGGCGAGCCCCATTCTCTTTACATAACTATAGCAATTGTAATGGCAAAAACAAAACAAAACAAAACATCTTGACTTCAACAATAATGCAATGTGTGTCGTGCAAATGTTTAAATTTAAGTCAATTCTTAACTTATTCTCTGCAATACCAGGGCACAACTAGAAGGAACTCAACTTCCCTGTAAACCTACGAGTGATTAATTTTAAGAGTAAAAACAATTGAGCATGTCAGCTCTGATAAGAGTGGAATGATCGGGATTAATAAATTGGAATCAAAATTTGCATTCAACCTATGGCTCATGCAAACACCTTCAAGACGTGGCATCTGGGATTCAAATTCCAACATCATAACCATTTTAGTATATCTAATGTTATATAAAATAGGGTACAGCAAAGGATGAGAAAACTTACTCATTATTATTGGCAGGCCCCATTCTCTTTACCGTTTATGGAATTGCCATAATGAAATGATGAATCCAACCATCCGGTAGTCTTTGCTTTTTCAACATATGCTAGAAACTGTTTTCGAGCATGAGCAGAACATGATCCTTTGCCAATCAGAGGGGAGAATTAAGATATAAACTTGACCGTCTTGCACATTGGTCTGCAACGCAAACCATTCTACCACTTGCAATGTATAATTCAATTCAACACTCAATAGAATATCAGAAACTCAAATATTCAATATACAGCATAATCGGCATACCTTTTCCAAAGAAGTATGCATTTGCCCCTGCAATTGAAGAGAAATGAATTATAAACTTTATCTAACATAAGAGAATACTACCTCAACCAAAAAAAAGGTGAGAACAAACCCTCCCCAACATGAAAAGAGACGATAAAACCTATTTTGGTACAAAAAGAGCATCCGAAAAGCTGTAATACATTTCCAATTCAGCTGGACAAAGAAACACCGTCCATGAAATTAGAATAATAATTACAATCAATGCATTCGACTATAGATACAAACGTGATCAATTATTACAATGAACTATCTGACTGATAACTAATAACTAATATATATGTATGAACAAATCCACAAAATAAATTAGAATAAATATAGAGAAAACTACATCCAATGACACTTAAACAAGGGATCAAAAAATTCCCCTAATTTCCTTTCTACTACTAAGTTATGGCCTTATCATAAAAAAAGAAATAAATAGTGATAAATCTTTGAATAAAAGATACATAAACTTAACCAAATGTTGAGTACTTGTGGTAATCAATTAAGTTCTGAAATCAATTATGGTATTGCTTGCATGAACATGAGAAGGCTGTTAAACAAACAATGAAGGAACTAAACAAGTGTTTAAGTAAAATAGGTAACCTTACATCTGCTTCTACTCATTATGGAGATACGACTTTTCGCAATACTCAGCAGCTGAATAAAGCTGGGGCCTTAAGTCCTTGAGCTCCCATAAAATCAAAGGGTCAACTAATCAATTAGTATAACAATGAAATGCTGGAAAGCTTAAAAACTCATGAAGACAAATTTTGACATCAACAAGGAGAACAAGTTAACAAACCAAATTAAAATCTTAACTCTTGCAGATATTAGATTCAGATACATGAATTTTCCAACTTTCTTCTAATAAGATATTATTAGATAATACAATATGTAAAGCTTTTCCATTGCATAATTCAATTCAAATTCGCATTCTACTTAGACTAATACCATGGCTCTAAACTCAATAATGGGAATTAAGTGATTCTTTTTCTTCAATAAACACAATAAGAGATATATCTAACTTACAATAGATTCATCCATTGCTGCAACTCTACTTTCTAGCTTGAAACATATCTAACTTTAGTCATAAATGTAAAGATCTACCAATATTAAACCGTGAAGCCTTATTATTAAGTCGCCAAAAATCAAAAGGAAAAAAAACACAATAAATCAAGATACATTTCAAGTCATAATAATTACAGAAAACAGAAACAAATAGGTTGAATATTGAGGACAAACTTGGAATCATCTATTAATCTACCATCGTAAGTAAACCAAGACAAAAGAGCCAATCATGTGACGAACTAACAAAGAGTAACAAGAGTACCAAGCAAGAAGAACAAATTATAATCCTAGCTTCGATAACATACTAAGCATCTAACCTAAAAACAATTGGCTATAGGGAAGGTTTAACTTCAAATAATGTGGGATAACACCAATTTTAACGTATGGCATCATATGTGAAGACACAACCCTTTCCAAATGGTTTAACATAATGAAAGGCTTAAAGCTAGCAACTAAAAGCAGATACCTTCGTAATCAAGGCCCCCCAAAAACATTAATAAGAATAATGAGTAAACAAGTGCTTGTAAATTGTAATAATAAAGGGTGTTGGAAATCAGTTGAGCCATTGCAGGGCAGCTCATTTGCTTCTTGTGTTGGTGCTGACAAATCTATATTCTTGGGAAAGCACCAACAGAATCATATGTTCATTATGTTAGCTGCAGAATAATGTTCACAAGATTTAGTGATGCCATAGTTTTGTTCTTAGATTCCTAATCTATATCAAAACTAAATGCCTTTGTCTTTTGCAATTACTGTAGAACAGTTTCTACTGCAACAACAAAAAAAAAAGTCAAGTGAAGCCAACATTGATATGAAAAAACAAATTTACATCATCATATCTTTGAAAGTTGAAATCTAACCAAGTAGCTAGCTGCCAGTGGCTTTTGTAAATGGAGGCAAAAACTAAATTAAAATTCCCTGATTGGTAAACAAATTTCACAAAAAAAAAAGAATGAAGTAGTTTTACTACTTCTTCAACCATAGGAGGCAACAAAAACTTAGTAGCAAATTTCACAAAATTTCTTAATGTCTCTCTAAAGCTTTCTATTCCTTTGATTCAAAGTAGCTTACCAGTTCTGGAGACTAAAACCCAACCTTCCTACTAATTACGACATAAAAGTGCAAAAAAGAAAAGCCCTTTAGTGCCAAAACACCATTACAATCAAGTTTCTCTATTAAGTTTTGCATTGTAAAAGCGAAGGATGGGTAAAGAACATACAGTTTTGGAGATTTTGGAGTAGTCACCGGTGAGGATATTGTGACCGGTAGACATTCAAGTATCAGCTGCTATAACATATTAATCAGTCTCAGCGATAGTAGCGCAATATCTGCAATTTAGGAAAGCAATAACATATCTGCAATTTGATATTAAGTTGTTAACAAATTGGGGTATCATGTCTTACAGAATATAAATTCAAGTGGCAATTAAGTACAAAAAAATGGTTCAAATACGAATTAAATACATTTAGATAAGATAAAGGGATCAACTATATATTAACCCAATTTTAAATGAAAAATTAGACTATATGACATCCACATTGTGACTCAAGAAAAAAATTTAAACCTTAAATAATGCGTAAAATAGCTCAAGGCTTCATTTGATTTCAAGAAATAGAAGTCATTCTCATTTTTGTGAAACGGAAACATTAAAGAATTGTGTTTGATTAAAAATTTTCAAATAATTTGAAAATTAAAATAAGAATGATCGTAAAGTTTAAAAGACACACACCCTTAGCACATCTATAGGAATTTGCAAATCTAGTCACCAGCTTCTCACTTATACCCCCGAATGAACAACAGCAACCTCCAAACCAATTATCAGCAACCTCTCGCCAGTCAATTGTTGGCATTTCCACAAAATTTCTACATAAATAAATCAAAACTCCTAACAATCTAGGGTTTTCTTGAGTTTTAGAGAGAGGCAGAAGATATATTTTTTTCTTGAGTTTCCGAAAACATAAGTGGACTGGCTTTCAACACTTCTATTAAAAATGGGGAAAAAATTTGTATCAATACTATGCAGTTCCCCTAGCTAAGGAAGAAAACCACAGTTCAATATTCATTCTTTGGTACAAAACAAACCACAGTTGGGAATAGGGGAAGGGTTAAGAATTAAAAAACAAAAACAAAAACAATTGTACATCATTTAAAACTAGCACCAGAAAAGACCATTCTCGAACATTATCACAAGTCTTAAAAGCACTAACAGTGAACTATATACCTTGAATGTATTCTCTCATTAACCTAATAAACCAAAGCTGTGTGGTGGCCATACCTAACAAAGAAGAGATAAGAAAAATGCTTTAAGTGCTTTGCAAAATTGGACCAATAATAAGAAACATATAAAATAAATAGAAAGATTAGGTAAGTACTGCAAATCATAATCCATTTGAGCGGAAACTTTAAGTGAAGACATGCTTTAGGATTTCCTTGATTCTCCCTAGCACCAACGTCCAAAACTAATAACTTAAAAAAATTCAATCAACAAATAGAAGGCGAATTGGAGCCAGAAGAATAGGGTTTTTTTTATTATTGTCTTCATAGTAATTTATGCAAGAAATTCCAAAGTCATGAAGAATTAAAACAGAAAGGCAAGTAGATGGAAATAAATGATTGAGAAGAAGTTGAGAAAACTTTACCTTGGGTATGTTGAAGGAAAGAAGGAGGCTTCAGAGTCACATGAGAAACAGATAAAGATGGCTTTTGAGTAATGAAACATGTATGTTAGGTGTTGAAATTTAAAAAAAAAAAAAGAGGGGAAGATGATGATGATGACGGTGGTGGCAGAGAGAAACACTTAAAGCGTGTTTTAAGGATACCAATTTTAGGGAGGGAATTAGGGTTTCAGGGGGAAATTTTGGGATAAAACACCATTTTTAAAAGCGATATAAAACGCCGCTATTGCTAATTTTTTGCGGTGTTTTTCATAAAAATGCCGCAAAAAATTATTTCATTTTGAACAAAACGACGCCGTTTTGCTCTGCTAAATTTTTTTTATTTTGTCTGCTAAAAATTATTAGTTAAGTAATTTTATAAAACATTTTTTATTACTATTTTTTATAAATTGATTTTTTATAAAATAAAAAAAACCAAGTACTCTCAAAATAAATATTTTATATTTTAATAAGAAAACAAATGATAAAATGACTGTAATTAATTATTAAGTTAGAATTATCCAATGTAAGCAATCAATCTCTCACATATCAAATTTCTATTAAAGATTAAGACATTAATCATGATTTTAAATTATTATTTTTATCTAATCTCCATTTTATTAGAGATATTTTTTCTAACTAAAATATAATTACTATTATTTTGCTAGATGTTCGATGTGGAATGATTTTAGTACTTATATTTCATTTTTATTTGTTATAATTTGGTCCTATCCAAAATAGATAGTTACCTATCCACATCAATATGTTACTTTTATTTATTTATTTATCAATATTTTTTAAATCTAATATTTAAATATATCAAATGGTTTAGATTAAATATTTTTAAATATAAAAGCATTAATTGATTGTATAAAATTTCATCATTTAACAAGTCTCAAGTAAACCTTAAATCCTAAACCATTTAATATATATAAAATTTATCTATTATCTCTTAAATAATTTAAACTATAATCACAATTTTAATATATTAAAATTAATATTATCTCTTTTACAATTATATAAGAAATTATTTAATATATAAATTAAAAATACCATTTAATCCCTAACCCTAATCTCCTAAACCTTAAATCATAAAACATAAACCTTAGATCCCTAACCCTAAACCTACTTAAACCCCAACCCTTAAACCATAAACCATAATCCATAATCCATAATCCATAATCCCTAAACACATAATCACTAAACCTTAAAATAGTAACTCTTAAATCTTAAACCCTAAATCATAAACCCTAAACTATAATGATAATTAGTTCATAAACCCTAAACCTTGAATCCCAACCCTTAAGCCATAATCCCTAATCCATAATCCTTAAATCCATACTCCCTAAACCTTAAAATAGTAACTCCTAAATCGGCCTTAAATCTTAAATTAATCATATACCCTAAACCAAAAACCTAAACTATAGTGATAATTAATTCAATATTTTAAAATTAATACTATTTCTTTTACGATTATATAAAAAATTTAATATATAAATTAAAAACAATCAAGAATCATATACCCAAAAACTTTAAAATTATTTTAAATTAGTATTTTAATTTTTCCATGTGTTTTATTTTCAAATTATTTCTACGTGTCATTATTTTTTTCTGAAGATTTTAAATATTCAATTAGAAATAAATAGAATTTTATTTAATTAAATAAATAAACCAATTAAGATAAAATGTTTTTAGCGGCGCTTTTCCAAAAACGCCGCTAAAGACCCAAGCATTAGCGGCGCTTTTGCAAAAAAGCCACTAAAGCCCCGAGCATTAGCGGTGCTTTTCCAAAAACGCTGCTAAAGCCCCGAAAGGTCAGAAAACGACGCCGTTGGGCTTAGGTTTTTTGCGGCACTTTTCCTAAAAACGCCACTAATGATCATTTTTAGCTGCGTTTTTTGAAAAACGCCACTAATTCTCAATCTTTAGTGGCGATTTCCATAAAGCGCCACTAATTCTTGATTTTTACTGGCGTTTTTTGTCCAAACGCCGCTAAAAGTGCCGCTAAAAGCCTGTTTTGGTGTAGTGACATGTTTAGGTTCATGTACTAATATAAGTTGTCTTTTCGTATTATGACCTGACAATGTAATACCACTTAGTATTAGTTAAACATTAGACAACCAGTGAGCTAATATTTTCTTCTATTTTGCTTTGCATGCAAAAACCATGTGAATACAATATACAAAGAGTATTAATGTAATTCATGAATAACTTTATCAACCAATCTGTTTGAAATAAATTACAAGTGTACATAGACGAAAATACTATACGTATGGCACAAGATCCAACAGCTGAAATCGATGATGATCCAATTTGGGAGTCTGGGCCCGATGGCTCGAAAATTGTATTATTTTCTGAACCAAAGATTGTTCCTACTGAATCATAAGGGAGTGTTCTAACAGTGAAAGTCCGGACAATGCTAGAGGAATCCAACCAGATTATATAAAATAATAAATAAATAAAATTAGTTGATACTTTTAAAAAAATAAAATATTTTAACATAATAATTATATATATAATATTTTCATTATATAACTGCATATTTATTATTTTCTTATATAAATAAAAGTGTTATTAATTAAAAAATATTTTTAACATAATGAATTATATCAAATCTATTTTTATTATATAATTACATATTTATTATTTTATTTATATAAATAAAATACTTATTAATTAAAATTAAAAATTAAAAATAAAATAAAAAGTGAAAATAACATGTTTATTATTTAAAATAATAATAAATTCATTAAAAAATGAAACAACATTAAATAAATAAAACAAATGTACTTAAAAGATAGGAATTGAACTTAGGCTTAAGGATTAAAGTAGTAATAAAGAAAAGGGTTAATATAATATTTGGTATCTAAACTTGACACTTTCTCTTAATTTGATACCTAAACTTTTTGGTCCAATTTGGTACCTAAACTTGACACTTTTATTAAGTTGGTACTTAATCTTTTTAAGGTTTGATTTGGTACCTAAACATGACTCTTTTCCTAATTTGGTACCTATTTTTTTGTTCGATTTGGTATTTGTCAAATGTTTTACAAATTACTCCAATATACTAATAATATTTTTATGAGGTAGAAAAAATAATCAATGTATGATTGACATGTGACGATGATATGATTTTTTTGTATTTTATATGTTTAATTTCTTTTAGTTTTATTTATTTAATTATTTCATTAATTGAAAATAATGAATTCCTTTTAATTTGAGGTTTAAAATTTTTGTTCTTATTTATTATTAATTCATTAAGCATAGCTCAATACCTATTTTTTAATATGAATTTTCTCTAATCTTGACAGTATTTTTGTAGTATAACAAAAATTTAATACTATTAGTATTTTGTGTAATTTATATAACATTTAATAAATTTAGGTATCAAATTGAGCTTAAAAAAGCTTAGGTGCCAAATAATAATAAAAATACCAAGTTTAGATACCAAATTGGGCCCAAAAATTTTAGGTACCAAATTAAGAAAAGTATCAAGTTCAAGTACCAAATTGAAAAAATGTTTAAATATCAAATTTAAAAATTATCAAATTTAGATACCAAATATTATATTAAGCCTAGAAAAATGATTTTTTTTTTGTAAAAACGCTTCTGTAAACGTATTTTTCCCACTAGATAATTAAAATTTCAGTATACATCCCTAATTTTTTCCTGAAATATAATCTTAAATATTCCGTAAGCAACATGTATGAAAAAATCAGCTTCACTATCAGTAACATTTAAAATAAAGTTAACATATTAATGAAGTGATCAAATTTTAAAATTATTTTAAAAGCTTGGAAACATTACGAACATTGAACACTGCACAAAAGAATGATTCCAAAAATAATTCCGAATAATCAATATCATCTGCAATTATTGCAAGACAACATCACCCATAGATTTGCGCCACGTACCAGAAGTTAAACGGCGATGATGGAATGGGCGAAGAATCTTTTATTATGGTAAGTGCAGGGGGGGCGCATGTGGGCCATAGCTTTCGAGATCACGTCTCAATCATTAGACAAACACATTATAAAAGATTGGTCCCACCTCAAAAGCGACCCTTTTCATAAAATCATTTTCTACATAAAAACATTTATTATAAATTGGTCCCTTAACTATAACTCAATTTTCATATCTGTCCTTGGAACTTTTTTGTATTTAAACTATCAATTTTGTCTTAGTTTACCAAAAATAATATCATCTAATAAGAACATGACACATGACATTTACTTATTAAATATCATATGCCTTTTGTATAAAATGAGACGATAGTTTTAAAAAAAGGTTTAAGGAGTAATTTTAAATTAGAGTATAGTTTAAGGATGAATTTAAGAAAAAAGCCTACATAAAATAACATTAAAATTAAATGGTTGAAATTGGTAATTGCAAAGTAGCAATTATGAGTCTTATAATAATAATATAATTCCAAACTAAACCATGGGCTAAGTCTACCACCCTCTCCACTCCACTCCTCCATAAATTTATAGGGGCTTTCTTAAACATTGGCTACCTCTTGTGGAGGAGAGAGAGCTTCAAATATCTCTCCGAATTCTCCACCTCTTAACATAGATTTGATTTCTCTTTTAGTCAAGTTATGTCAGGGAAGAGACCACGTCCGATGATGGGGAAATTGTCTGAATTATTGGTTTCCGGCAAAAAACCCGGATTTTTGGATGCTGTTGTTACAAGCCCTAGGAGTCCATTAGATTTGAAGACACCATCACCTAGAAGTTCGAAGAGATATGATGTTGGTGGGGTTGGACTAGGGATCGCTGTTGCACTGGATAACAAGTGTAGTACCCATTCCTGCAGGCATACTATTTGTAGCTCAAATGTAATTGTTGTGAAATCTGGTGGGAAGAATTTAGAGATGGAAAGTTTGGAGGATTTTACGTATGTGACTACCCATGGATCTGGCAAGTCGTCTACAAAGGTGTTTTATGATGGAGGTGAAGAAAGGAGAAAAAGTAACTGTGAAACCCCAGCTCCAGCACCAAGATTTGTGGAAGAGGTTGCTTACCCAACTTCAGATTTTCTCAGTTGTTGTCACCTATGCAGGAAAAAGCTGCATGGCCAAGACATTTACATGTACAGGTAAACACACACCCTTTCCCCCTTTTTTAATTACCCAATCTCTGCTTGTTTGTTTCAACTTACCATATGGTAATTAATTACATGAGAGAAACTGATAATTCTGTTGTTAATGATATGTGTTGTTTTCAGAGGGGAAAACGCGTTTTGCAGTTCAGAGTGTAGGTCAACGCAAATAATGATGGATGAGAGGAAAGAACAGTGCAGATCAGAAGTTTCAAGATCTGCAAAAGTCTCAACCTCCTCTTATGAGTCTGGGGATATCTTCTTCTCAACTGGGATTCTTGCAATTTAGCCTCCGGTCCTCATTTGGGCTCTTCCTGCGTATGTAATTATATCTATCGGAGAAATACCATATACCTTTATGAGGATTAAGAATAACTTTATTAAGAATCATAAAAAAAGAAATTTTGGTCGTATATACATATATATATATATTATGCTGTAATGAGAAATATTGGGTTTGATAAGAAATGAACATCCTTTCGCAGTTGCTTTTTTGAAGATAAAATGAGAGAGAAGATTCTGATGTTCAAAATTATAAACTGAAAGCTAAATCCATGGTCTGTTGGTAGAGGTAGAAATATGAAGCTATCTCATATATGATAATGATCACAAAAGACATTAGTTAGCAAAGGAATGGATTTAGTCCACATACAAGTTGAAGGTATTCAGCAATCTTAACCAAAAAAAGGGGGTAAACTAAGAGAAAAATGGAAACAACAGAAGCATCCTAGCAGTTCTCCAAATACGAGAAGCCAAAATAGATCAGGATCTCGCCATTTACTGATAGTACATAAGCTGCTGAGTTGTTGCAACGTTTTGGTATCCACCATCATAGATTGCTTGACCAGCTGCAGCCGCACCCATTCCCATGGCCACTTGCTTAAGGGCGTGCTGACCCTGTGGATGCATCATACCCATTACCTGTGCACCGCCATATTTACTCATTGCCATATGTCGTTCATAGGCAGCCAGGTCGGCAGCTGAAAAACCAGGCATATGTGCAGCAGCCGGTGGAGGCAAAGGGGCAGAGCTTGTTCCTGGTGCAGTAGGCTTGCTACCCCATGAACACTGCACCATTTAAACATTTTGTAGGTCATGGCACCAAAAGATAATAGTTGGACCAGCCATAAATATAGAAAATTTACACATCCAGCAGTAACACTGGTAAGAATAATTCCATACCAGGATGAATGATGCTTGGTAAGTCAAAATATAGGATGAGCGTCGTTGGTGACATCAAATATATCAATTAAATTATGGTAGCTGAATCAGCATTTAAAATTATACCTAAAAACTTCAAAAAAAAACCTGAGATGGGGTCTTGGAAAGAGCAATACCTTAATTGGTTTACCGCATAGAATTCTAGCATTTCCCATCTGTATAGCTAAAGCTGCTTCAGTATGCAAACTGTATCTCACAAAACCAAAACCTTTATCTCGTTGCACGCGAACATCTTCAATAGTTCCTGCTCCAAGGGTATGGAAAAGCCTGTGGAGATCAACTGATGTAACCTGTAATTATTTATCAATGAGAACCACTACCATCATTCATGCAAGGCTTTTTTTATATTGCTAATAAAAAATTATTAAAAGTTGTCATTAAGCCTAAGAATTGATACTTCATTAATCTTTTGAGCCACATTCTGGCAGCAACTACAGTTTTACCACTCAATTCACTACCATGTGATGTGATGCTTATAAGGTTAGCATCTTGCTATTAGAAAACAGTACACCAGAAAATTTTGGGTTCATTCATTAACTGTGCAGCAGGCAGGGAAACTTGGCTGTGGCAAAAGAATCTTAATTCAGTAGTAAGATTTGATGGCACCAACCTCACTATTTTACTCAGTAAAAAGTTAGGATTAAGGGGAAAATAGACAAACTTTAGATTGGAAAAAACTACTTACCTCTGGGGCAAGATTGCCCACATAAACCGTGGTATACTGAGGATTGTTCTCTGGAGCATCATCATTAGTCTTCTCTTGACCTTCTTCTGCAAGAAGCATAATGCTATATGAGCTCCACCAGAATCAAAATAACTATTTGCATGCCCTACTCCATGTAATTGTAGAACATTTAGACTAGAAAAGACTTAAAACAAGAACACTTAATAATGGCAGAACAAGCATTTTATGGTTTAATACTACTCTTGATAATTAACACATCAAACATCCATATTGGCAGCGTTGACTCCAACAAAGCCCAGAAACCAAAATGCGGAGACCATGTAGGATGAAATTATAGATGTAATGCATTCAAAATTTAGAAAGAAACACAAATTGCTATTCCAGGAAAAGAAAATGAAGGGAGAGCTAAAATAACTGATACCAGATCTTAAGTACAAGAACTATTCCAAAACTGAAGGAAGGTCTTACCAGAGGTTCCATTTGTCAGCTCTACAACGCCTTTGGCATCCGAACCAGATTTGTCATCGTTGGAAGTGGCACCTTTTGCAGCCCAGTTACAACGGATCTGTCTACTTCCAAGCCACTTCCCTACAATACGCCAAAACAATATGATAGAAATTTGAAAAAGTCTTCTCCGAGTACAGAAGCCTATATCTAATAAAAGCAATGTTTCACAAACCATTTAAGTCATTAATTGCACTCTGGGCTTCCTGAAAAGAATAAAAAAAGAAAAGAAAAGAATGATCATGACATTATTAAAACACATTTGGAAACAGGAGAAGAAGAGCGACCCAAGTACCTGCTGGTTCCTGAAAGAAACAAAACCAAAACCTCTCGAGCGGCCAGTTTTTTGATCCCACATAACCCTAGCATCCCTGCAACCAAAAAAAATGAGGGGCATATTCGTCCTTCAGTGGACTGTCCTACTAGGTCAAGGTTAACCCCAAAATCCCTTTAAACCCACAATTTCAGCAATTCAGGATTGATAAGAGGTAATCTCAAGGTAAAATGGGGAGAATTAGCACTCACGAACAACTAGAGTACACAGAAAAGCATGCAAACAAAGTAGCATCTGTAACTTCAGGGCTGAGATCACCAACAAAAATGTTGTGATGACCTGAACGCCAAAGTGGAAATATCATTAGTTATTGACGAAATACACAGATATGGTACAACTGGGTAGAACTCATGGTGCACATCTACTAACCTGATGTATCCTCCCTCTGACTGCTAGCATATGCCCAATTAACTTTAATAGGTTGCCCAAATCTGCAAAGAATACCATATATTAAAAGTATAGGACAAGGGAAAAAGCCAAAACCATGAGGGTTCATCTTGTTACTTACAGATGCCTTCCGTTTAGAGTAACAATAGCAAGGGCAGCTGATCTGCGATCAAAGTAGTCCACAAAACCATACGATGACTGCGTTAAAAGCAAATATAAGCCCATTCCATTAGCAATGATACAAGCACGAACCAAGAACCCCCAAAAATCCAATAACAAGTTGATGAAGCACGGATATCAAAAGAAAAATGGGAAAACAATTGCATCAAAAGATGACCTTATCTTTTTTAATAAGTTTGCATCCTTCAATGGGACCAGTACTCAGAAAGACTTCTTGCAGAAGGGGTTCCGTGACCTGGGGGTGAATATTTCCCACGTATCTGCAATTTAAGATTAGGTAAATGAAAAAAATAACAATGAAATGGGACATAAACAGAAAAATTAAGACTTAAGATTCTTCACTAAATACACATGCAAAAGATATTATGAATTATGAGCATAGCTCAAATAAAAAGACTCGAAGGCCAAAGGTGAACTTTTTTAAACAGTGAACTAAGCAAAACTCACACGCTGCGGCAAGTAGCTGCATCAAAGCCAGGAGGAAGATTCCCACTCAAGATAGGTTCTATCTGCAAAATTTAAATTTAAAAAAAATTTAAAGGTAAAAAAAAAAAAAAAAAGAAGGATTTCTTCCCTTTGCTGGACTGGGACACTCTCGCAACGGTCAATATGACAAACACTAGAAACAAATGCCTAAAGGAGATTCCTAAGCTTAAACTTAAAAAGTAACAAAATACGAAACAAAAAAGAAAAAAAGATCATATTTACATAATTAAGCTGCTACCTGCCTTTTTTTCTTTATTTTCGTTAAAACAGTCCCTAATTGTTGTCATCATGACCCACATCAGAAGACAAAGCTAATGAGCCATTTCTTACACAAAAATGATAACATTATCTCCCAAGAAAAGAACAATTTTTTTCAATCCAATATTTGTCGTATAATTTCAACAGAAAACAGAAAATTCTCAGGCTAAAATCCCCAAAGATTTCACTGATTAATACTAGCAAGCAAACAAATTGGCAGACGACATATATGAATTAAAACAAACCCAAGTCGAATAAGAAAGAAACAAACTTCATAATAGAAACTGAAACCCTCAATTTTGATCTAAAAACAAAATTAATAGAGGGAGAAAATCAGAGAAGTAAAAAAGAACCTGAGGACCACTCATGAGACTGGGATTGTGGTACAAAGCCTGTTGCATCAGAGCATGCTGCTGCTTTAGCCTTTGCTGCTGCATCTTCTTTCAGTTTAGTTAAAATTTTGAAGATTCTGAGAAAATCTATAGGGTTAGGATTTCTGGAGAAATCGAAAAAGAAGATGAGGATGAGGACAAAAAAGGAAACTAAACCAAATTAAACCCAAAAAAGAAAAAAATTCAAAAAAAATCAAAAGAAAAAAAAAAGAAAAAAAGGGGGAAAAATCCCTCGAAAGGGAACACTAGATTATTATGAGTTGAAACTGGAAAGGAAAAGATAAAAAGAAGACTGAGCAAAGAGACGAAGCCCCCTTGATTTTATAGTACTTTTTACTATGTGTATAGAAAGGGTAAAATATCAAAACTATGTATAAATTTTGGTTAAATATGTAAGTTTACCTAGGAATTTTGATTTAGTGCAATTATACCCATAAAATTTGATTGTGATTCAAATCTATATATGAAACTTTGATCTTGATTCAATTGTACACATTGTTGACACCATTTTTTTGGTGAAAATGGGTCGACTTGAATTTTAAAAATGAAAACGAAAATGGGAGTCGCCACCAATCCTTTTTGATGAGGTGTGATCGGCTCACCTCGAAAAGTGGTTGCTTTTAATAAACGATTTGATTTTATTAAAACAACGATTTTGGTCCACAAAATTCAGAAAAACGAGTTCAGGAGTTGGTTACACACGAGGAAGGATTAGGATCCCCGATACGCCCAAAATTGGTACCTAGTTGATTACTTAATGTCTTAGTGTCAAAAATTGAAAACTTTGAAAGATTTAAAATACGATCATTTATTGAAATGTTGAAATTTTTTGGGAAAATGGCATATTTCATGTTATTCGAGAAAGAGAATTATATCCAGTAAGTTAAGACACAATGTCTTGAATTCTCGATGCGCAAATGAATGCCAAAAATTTACTTATTTAAAAGATATTTAATTATCTCGGGTTTAGAAAAGGGATCATGCCTAGTAAGTTAGGACACAATCTTTTCTTAATTCCCGAGATCATTTAAAAACTTGAGGAAAAAAAGGATCATGCCCAGTAAGTTAGGACACGATCTCTTCTTAATTCCCGAGATCGTTTAAAACTTGAGTTTAAAAAGATTCGTGTATTTAGATTTATTGTGAAAATCGAAACCTAGTAAGTTAGGGTACGACCTTCTCGAATCTAAACACGAGATTTTTCTTATTCAAAAATCAATTTATGCATTAAATAAAATTAATCTAACACGAAATAGTAGAAATAAAACACGGTGTTAATATACGTAACAAAACAAAATGAATACGATAATGTAAAAATAATACGAGCAATAGCAACAAAATAAGATAAATAAAAGGACAAATCAATAACATACGAAATATCAAGTATATAAACAAATAAAATTAAGACATTCTTTCAAAATAATAATGAAAATGTAAATAGATAAATAAAGAAAGAAAATGAATAAAATTATAAAAATGTAAAAGGATATATATGCATGTATATATATATATATGTATGTATGTATATAAAATTATAAAATATAAAATATATATAAGTATGTATTTATATATTCATGAAAATAAAAATATGTATATAGATATATATAGATATGTATATAATTTATAAAATATAAAAAATATGAGTTTGTATGTATATATAAATAAGTTATAAAAATATATACGTGTACATATATATATATATATATATATATATTATGAAAATGTATGTATGCATATAAAACTAAATTTGAAATTAAAAAATGTATGAATGAGTAAATAATTATAATAATAAGGTAAGTAATAATAATAAATATAATAATAGTAATAGTAATATTTAAAAATAATAATAGTAAAAATAATTATAACACTATTAAAATTAATTAACTTAATAGCAAAAATAACAAAAAGGGATTAATTTGAACTTAAAATAAAACTTTGGGGGCAAATCTGCAAATGAACAAGGGGGAAGGACTATTTTGAACACGCGCATAGCATGGAGGGACTAACAAAGCAATTTCTCCTTCTCCTTTCAAACGACGTAGTTCGAGTAGGGACTAAGTTGAAAACAAAAAAAAATCACGGGGCAAAATTAAAAACAATAAAAAGACTTGATTATAAAACCATTAAAAAGTGGAAGGGCTAAAGGTGCAATTAGCTCTCCCACTCAAAAACACGCGGATCCTGGCCTGGAGCATGTCGATTCTGCCCATTTCACATCAAAACGACGCAGTTTAACGTCTTGGGTCATTAAATCAAAACGACGCCGTTTTGATAAGTTATATAAACCAACATTTTTACAAAAAAATTCATTTAGCCCATTTCTTCTAAAAAAACTTCAAAAAACCTTTCAAAGCTCTCTCAAGCCTCCCCGTATTCGGCCATAGGTCCAGCTAGTCACCACCGCATCGGCCGCCGATCACCGGCGACGGCGCCGCCATCCGTGGTGGCCAAAAAACAAAAAATTTCCCCCTTTTGCTCCTCCTTCCGAGTAGAGCCCTTTTTTGGTGGTTTAAAACATATTAAAGCCTTTAGAATAAAAAAACGATGAGGAAAACGAAAAAAGATTAAAGACCTTTCGGCTTTCATCGCGCGGCCGTCGTGGCCAACGGCCGATGTAACGCAATATGGGCCTTTTGGCCCCGCCAAGGTAAGTCTCTTCCCTTTTCTTTCTTTTTGTTACTTTTGTATATATATATATAAATAAAATAGATAAAAAAAATAAGAATAAGCACCTAAATCGGAAGTAAAAATACCACATTGAAAGTGTTATCTTTTCATTTCATGTTCGTGAAAAAAAGAGAGTTTTACAAGCCATTGATCTTGGTTTTTATACATGATTTATTTTGCTTGCTTGTTTCCGTTTGCTGCTTGTGTGTTTATCTTCTTCTTCCAGGTGATTTGATGGTGCAAGTGGGGGTGGGTGGCAGACGCGCGGCGGTGGCAGAAAGCAGGTGGCTGCAGCGGCAAACGTTAGAAGGGCTAAGGTTTCAGCTTTTCTGAAACCCTAGTTTGACTTGGTTTGTTGGGCTCGGGTGATATTGGGCCTGTTGGGCTTCGAGCTGTAATTTGTTTTTGGGTTTGCCTAGGCCCGAGCAAAATGAGCTTGTATAGTTGTCCCTCTTTGCTCGTTGTCGTGTAACGAGAATAGAGCAAAGACTAAGAAAGACCAATTTTGCCCGGTCTCGCCGAGTCTCAACTTGTTTTAGTGCTTCTCTTCTTCAAGTAGCTTCATTCCAGTCCACTACACTTCAGAGAGATACGACATGTAGCTTCAATCTAATCTGTCGCAACTTCAGGGGAATGAGATTTGTGGTTTTAGTCTGCTCTACTGTAACATTAGGGAGATAAGGCTCGTTGCTTCAACTTGCTCCACTACGACTTAGGGAGATAATGTTTGCTACTTCAACCTACTCTACTGCAACTTCAGAGAGATAAAGTTTGATATGATCTGCTCTACTGTAACTTTAGAGAGATGAGATCTGTTATCTATAGCTTTAATCCGTTCCACTGCAACTTCAAGGAAATAAGATTTGCTATCTTTAATCTACTTTACTGCAACTTCAGGGAGATAACACTTGTATCTTCAACTTGCCCCACTGCAACTTCATGGGGATAAGGTTTGCTACTTTAACATGCTCTACTGCAACTTCAGAGAGATAAAGTTTGATATGATCTGCTCTACTGCAACTTCAGAGAGATGAGATCTGTTATTTATAGCTTTAATCTGTTCCACTGCAATTTTAGGGAAATAAGATTTGCTATCTTTAATCTGCTTTGCTGTAAACTATGGTGTCTTCGATCTGCTTTGCTGTTAATACAAGAAGGCAAGATCTGCTATCTTTAGTTTGCTCCGCTACAAACCCAGGGAGGCAAGACTGGTGTCTTCGATCTTCTTCGCAATCAGTACAAGAAGGCAATATCTGTTATCTTCAATCTACTTCACTGTCATTACAGGAAGGCAAGGCTGGTGCCTTCGATCTGCTTCGCTGTCAGTACAAGAAGGCAAGATCTGCTATCTTCAGTCTGCTCCGCTGCAAACCTAGGGAGGCAAGGCTGGTGTCTTCGATCTGCTTCGTTGTCAGTACAGAAAGGCAATATTTGTTATCTTCAGTCTGCTTCACTGTTAGTACAGGAAGGCAAGGCTGGTGCCTTCGATCTGCTTCGCTATCAGTACAAGGAAGGCAAGATTTACTATCTTTAGTCTGCTCCGCTGTCAGTACAGGAAGGCAAGGCTAGTGCCTTCGATCTGCTTCGCTGTCAGTATAGGAAAGTAAGATTTGTTATCTTCAGTCTGCTCCACTGTCAGTACAGAAAGGTAAGGTTGTTGTCTTCGATCTACTTCACTGTCAGTGTAGGAAGGCAAGATCTGCTATCTTCACTGATTTGTTCTCTGGGGAACATGACATGTATAATCTATTTTATGAGCCTAATTATGCCTAGTGATTAGGATGACATGATCAAAATGAATCACATGCTCCTAACTAGACGTGTATGAATGACATTTGAATGAATGCAGAATGTCATTTTTTCAAGAATGATCCTTCTTTATCACTTAAGTTATCATTACTCAAAGTTTATTAAGGTTTTATCACTGACGCACTACAACGCCTTCTTGCTCGGCTGGCATATTCAAAGAAACACTTAATCAGATTGCCCCCCACTGTGAACGTCAAAGTTCAATCCACTAGGACGCAAAATTTGTACCATCATTCTCCCACTGTAACCCAAGGGTAGAAAAATATGAATTTTTTTCAATCCTCTCCTATCGCAATTCAATGATACAGAATGTGAAGCTCTTTGGTCTTTTACCCCATTTCCAGGATGTCATACCAAATGCTCATGCACCAATGAAGAATTTTTTTTCTCCCAGGAAACTTCTTCTTATTGCTTGGTGAACATCGCTTGTTTGTTCATTGAAGCTCTGGCATCTTGTCATTTTGTTCAATCAATGTTTTGACGACAAAATCCAAAAGGATGGTCTTAATTTAAACTTTTCCTTCTTAGATATTTCAACCTTTAAACTTGGTACGTTCTAAACAATAATCTTATTTTAGTTTACTGTATTATTTAGAAACTTCTAGAGTAATATGCAAAACTTCCCTTGTGAAAGTATTATTAGTCCATTAATCATTATTCCAATGCAACATGCTTGCAAAAGATCATAACGATGGATAAAAATAGAATTGATTTGAGAGCATAGCTTGAAATAAATTATCAAATATAGCAAGAAATTGATTGGAACACGTATCTTGAAGAAGAATGAAGTATTCCAAGAACAACAAATTCAATATAAATAGTATAAAGACTAGGTACCCCAGATATCGCAGCTTGAACTTCTCTATACAAACTTTCTGTAGACCATTCTGATTTGACATGTGTTTAGCAGATCAACAGGAATTTGTCGATGCCCCAAGATGTCGCCTACCATTTCCTGTTGATTCAGGTATAACAAGATCAATACATGACTTAATCTAATAAAAATTTGAGCTGCTCTGATCACCTCATGCCCCATTTTGATCCAAAATTTGAGCCGCCTTTTTCGGGTTTTCAACTCAAATCCCATTTGGTTTCAAGGCGCCCTTTGCGGGTTTTCACCTTGGCCTCTTTTTTTCTCATTTTTTTTCTTTTTTGAAATATATTTTTATTGACTCTAAACTCATAGAATTAGGCAAGTCCTTGTTATCCCTTACGATCAAAATCAACGCTTTTTCAGATAGGGCCTTTCACATAAGGCCTTCCCGGTTTAGCATCCGCTTCCTTCTGAAGTCCTTTTGTATGGGGAAGATATTCTTCAATACCAGGTCCCCTTCATGGAATTCTCTAGGGCGAACCTTCATGGAATTCTCTAGGGCGAACCTTCTTTGGTGAGCTCGCATCATTTGTTTTTGGCGCATTTGACCATAACGGATAACTTTAAAACTTTCTCTTCAATTAGGATTGGATCCAAAAACTTAGAGAGAATGAATCTCGACTTTAATAAGTAAAACTGTGATAAGCCAAAGAAAAAGACATTGCCCCGGTAGGTTTTTTTTTGTTGCGCCGTTCATTTTGGGGCGATATTGTGTTAATTTTGAACAGACTGTAAACTTCTGATATCGTGCTCTTGTTCAAATTTAGCGCATTGCCAAATATGATCTTTTTTGGCATTCCATACTGACATATGATTTTTTCAAGAATTTACTGACTCTCGACTTTGTGACATCGGCATATGAAGCAGCTTCCACCCACTTAGTAAAGTAATTGATGACCACAAAGATGAATCGATGACCGTCAGAAGCTTTTGGCGAGATCGACCTACAGACATTTGTGCCCCACATAGAGAAAGTCTATGGAAAAGTCATAACATGAAGGGATGAAGGAGGCACATGAATCTTATCTTCATAGATTTGGCACTATTGACATTTCTTGATATAACTGATGTAATCCCCTTCCATGGTGGACCAGCAGTACCCAAATCTCATGATTTGCGTGGCCATTGTAAAACCATTAGCATGTGTTCCTCATACACCCTTATATACCTCTTCCAAGATTTCCTTAGCCTCAGCAGCGTCCACACATCTTAGTAGCTCAGGCATATCTTGGTACGATCATGCAAAAACATATTTGAATTCTTAGAGTAACTCAATGACGTCTCGCTTTATCTCTGCGGTGATACAGGCTCCGATCTTTACCTTTTTCTCTTCTCCTAAGCTCACAATTTGCACTGATTCCTTGTAAGGCCGGATTTGTTTCTCGACTTGTTCTACCATCCTCAATAAGTCCGGAAATAGGCTACAATCTATGTCACCTTCAAAGTCATGAAATCCTTCTAAACACATATCTCGTTCAAAAGGAGATTCTGAGTCTGTAGCAGCGTCACTTGTGTCATTGATATCTAGGGACCTATTATAGGTACAAAAGAATGTATAAAGAATATATGAACTTATGAGTAATTATTTGTTCAGTATGATTATGAATGAATGAATGAATAATTTGGAAGAAAGAATGAAAGAATAATTATTCATAAAGAATGAAATAATATTGGATCAAAAATGATCGCAAATATATATTAAAATAACGACGTTCAAACATGAGCCTATTTCACAAAAGAGTTCTTATTGCTTCTAGGCTAAAAGCAACAAGTGTGTTCTGAATATTACTCTGAGCAAGCTCTAAATACTACAAGGATTTCTTCTGCAGTCCGATTATTCAGAACACTCCCAAGTTTATAAGGGCGAATATCTAACAAGCTCCTTTTTTAATTGCGTCTTCATATATGGCATTGATGTGAACGTTTCCCAACACTTCTTCATATATCGCATTCTCTCCATTATCAGTATGATTGGGTAGCGAATTTTCTGCATTAGATGAGTCATCAAACTTGACAATGCCCATATTGATGAACCTTTCAACTAACTTTTTGAAGGCAGTGCAATTTTCTATAGAATGCCCCGTAATTCTCGCATGATAGTCACATTGTGCATCCGCGTCATACCATTTGGGGTACGGAGGTTGTAAAGGCTTCAAGTAGAAAGGGGAAACAACATGTGTGTCAAATAAACTCTGATACAGCTCCTGGTATGACATTGGGATTGATGCAAATTGGGACTTCTCAATATTGTGCTTTGTGCCGGATTCTTGTCTCGAGGGGATCTGATGGCTAGGAGCAACCGTCTTTGGCTGGCTTATGGTAATCAACTTTGAATAACCCTCATTATACCTACTCGCATTATTCACCTCATTTTTCCTCTTTCTCGAGGCGTTAAAATATTGATTTGGGAGTTTAACTTTTACCCCTTCCGTTTGTAACGATCTCTAAATTGTTTTAAAAACTCCACTCTCTCTTTTTTTTGTTCCTGTTAGATCATCAAGGATAACGAGATTAGTTAGATTGCCCCAAAGGTTGGAACCCGAGCCTGTCGCGAGATTTACCGGTGTCAAGGTACTAGTCTGGTATTGTGGTCGGATGTTAACAGTTACCCTTTGTGGATATGTATTTGGGATGTTTGTTGGGGTAAAGCCTGGAGGATATGCATGGTCCTCAATATCATCCCCAAAGTGGACCACTGGGTTCTTTCCTTTTTCTAACCCTTTAGCCAATAACTGGGTTAATTAGCTCATTATATTTCTTTGGAATTCTATCAGTTGATCCCTCATATCTTGTTGAAATTTGGTCAATTGCTCTTGCATCTGTATTTGCATTTGCTTTAATCTCTCCAACATTTGGTCCATTCCTTTAGTTTCTGTTCGGGTAGCGCAAGGGTGTTGGTTTGGTAGGTTGGTTTCCATTGACTCTGAAATGATTTTGTTTAATTAGGGTCTTATAGTGAAATTTGATGCATGCAATGAAATGTAATACAGATGCATGAATACAAAAAAGAAGTTGACTCTGATTCAATTCCATTTAGAAAACTTTACTAAAAATAAATTTCTTTATATAAAACGAATGCACGTACGGCCTTGCCTTCAGACTCCAAGAAACAACATCGATCATTTTCTTCATCCGGATGTTAAAATGAATCTCACAAAATGCCACTACTAACTCCTTCTTGCTTGATCCTGGTTGTGATCCATCGTCTGCCTATCCTTGTAATGCTCATCATCTTCTTTAAGGAAGTCAGAATGTCGGTGACCCTCAAATAATTAGCTTGAATCTTTGGGACATGACGTAAAGTCATGTACTTTTCCATCACCCTTCTTTTGCTGTGTTCCTTGGGATATATTCGGGCAGCCATATTATCTTCCACTTTATCAAAAATTCATTTTCCATGATAAGCTTTCTAATTTAGTAATCAAATTTGAATCAACACCTTTTTTCTAAGATGAAAATGCAATGCAATCATAACCAAAACAAAACGAAACGGGTTAGTACAAAGCAAAAGCAAACAAGAAAAATAGACTACTTATTCGGGTAACCACTAAGGGTTTGAAGTGGCTTTGCCTAGGGTGGGCTCCTAAGGTCTTTTACATGTGGTTTGGTTCTAAAGTAAAGATACCTGAACCAATAGATTTCTCGATCCTCACCCATCATAGGCTCATATGGACCGGGTTCAGTTCAGGGGAATACATTTCCCTATGGCCACGCGGAGATGAAAATCTCACGAAGACATAGGTACGGATGTATCCCGGAAGCGATTCACTATCCCATGCAGAGGTGAAAACCTCACGAATGCGTAGTTTCTCACTCCTACTTAAAAGGGTGTGACCAACGGTCATGCAATGCAATGTGCAGAAAAATACCAAAACTTAAACTAACATAGTAATTATAAACCACAATGATGAATATCATAATAAAGATGGATGAAATGCAACGAAAGGATCGTATATTTAAATCAAGTTTTCAATTTTTGACAAAAAGATAAAAAATAATCAACTCGTGGCTTGACTCTCTTATTTTGGGTCCCCAGCGGAGTCGCCAAGCTGTTAACACCATTTTTTTTGAAAACAGGGTCGACTTGGATTTTAAAAATGAAAACGAAAATAGGAGTCGCCACCAATCCTTTTTGATGAGGTGTGATCAGCTCACCTCGAAAAGTGGTTGTTTTTAATAAATGATTTGATTTTATTAAAACAACAATTTTGGTCCACGAAATTCAGAAAAATGGGTTCGGGAGTCGGTTACGCACGAGGAAGGATTAGCATCCTCGATACGCCCAAAATTGGTACCTAGTTGGTTACTTCATGTCTTAGTGTCGAAAATTGAAAACTTTAAAGAGATTTAAAATACGATCCTTTATTGAAATGTTGAATTTTTTTTAGAAAAGGTCATATTTCACGTTATTCGAGAAAGAGAATTATATCCAGTAAGTTAGGACACAATGTCTTGAATTCCCGATGCGCGAATGAATGCCAAAAATTTACTTATTTAAAAGATATTTAATTATCTCAGGTTTTGATTTAACGACCCCAGACGTTAAACGGCGTCGTTTTGATACGAAATGGGCACAATCGACCCGCTCCAAGCCAGGATCCGCTTGTTTTGAGCGGGAGGGCTAATTGCACCTTTAGCCCATTTCTTCTAAAAAAAACTTCAAAAACCCTTTCAAAGCTCTCTCAAGCCTCCCACATCCGTAGTAGCTCGGCCATCATATCAAGATTGGCCACGGTCACCCGTCCGCGGTGGCCAGAAAACAAAAAATTTCCCCCTTTTGCTCCTCCTTCGGAGTAGAGCCCTTTTTTGGGGGTTTAAAACAGATTAAGGCCTTCAGAATAAAAAAACGAGGAGGAAAAAGAAAAAAAGATTAAAGACCTTTCAGCTTTCATCAGCGGGCATGCCCGTAATAACTAATGACGAATGTATAATATGGGCCTTTTGGCCCCGCCCAGGTAAGTCTCTTCCCTTTTCTTTCTTTTTGTTACTTTTGTATATATATATATATATATAAATAAAATAGATAAAAAAATAAGAATAAGCACCTAAATCGGAAGTAAAAATACCACATTGAAAGTGTTATCTTTTTATTTCATGTTCGTGAAAAAAAGAGAGTTTTACAAGCCTTTGATCTCGGTTTTTATATATGATTTATTTTGCTTGCTTGTTTCTGTTTGCTGCTTGCGTGTTTATCTTCTTCTTGCAGGTGATTTGATGGCGCAAGTGGGGGTGGTTGGCAGACGTGCGGCAGTGGCAGAAGGCAGGTGGCTACGGCGGCAAGCGTCAGAAGGGCTAGGGTTTCAGCTTTTCTGAAACCCTAGTTTGACTTGGTTTGTTGGGATGGGGTAAAATTGGGCCTGTTGGGCTTCGGGCTATAATTTGTTTTTGGGTTTGTTTGGGCCCGGCCAAAATGAGCTTGTACACATATCAATTTATTTTTATATGGAGTTAGTATTACAATTTGTGTACGCAACATTTTATCTTGGTAATGATTGTAATGGTTTGTAAAAATTAAATTAATATATCAATTTACACATGCAAGACATTAAACATTCGACCAAACTTCATATGTATTTTTAGACTTTATCCCTATATAAAATGCAAAAACTTTTATGTGAGTTTATAAATAATATGCTCCAAGTCTAAGTATTTTTATATATTTTAGATTTAGTCCTTCTACTTTTATTTCTTTGAATTTAGTCTTGTTTTTCATATTTTAAAATTCAAGTCCAACTCTTACTACCCTTAGAATCCTTCTATCAAATTTTTGTTGATGTAAGATTTTAAAATTAAAAGGAATACTAAGATTTTAAAATTAAAAAGAATACTCATTTAGTAATCATGTAACAAAATTAATGTTATAATAAACCTAAATTTAGTAGAGAGTTTTAAAATTTAAAAATGAAAGAGATTAATTTTTTAAAAGATAGACTAATGTAAATGAGAAAAGAGTACAGGGATCTGAAGTATATTTTAACTGTAAATAAAATATATGGGTTTCTTTTTGGGTATGATCGGATGTAATCGAGAGTGTTAAAGACAGCATAGATATTTTTCCAAATGAGCAATTAGATGAACAGAGAGATTTTGAGCAAATGTTTTCAGTTGGATGTGGTGGGGACCACATGAATCTGCCCGCCTAATCAATATTGAGATTAAATTAACGGTTATAGACATTTTTGGGAAAATTAAATTTTTTTTTATATGTCCTCTTAAGAAAAAGTAAAAAAACAATCAATTAATTTTCAGTATTAACTAAAATAATTAATTAAGTGGGTAAAATACAAGTAAAAGCCCTTTTTTCAAAATTTATCGAAATGGGCCCGGTAAATAATTATTTACCAGAATGTGTCATTTTCCCCGAAATCGCGTCCACGTCAGCGTGGTGTCAGGGTACGTGACAGGAAAACGAGTCCTCAAGGGCACGCTTTCTCACGTGATGTAAAGCCCTTGACGTGGGCGCGCTTTTGTTGTTACGTCGGTAGCGTCCTAGGGGACGCATTTTCCCCGCGCATGAACAGTGCCAACGGTAAAAAAAAACTATAAAACCCCCCACCCCTTCATTTTTTTTCACAAATTAATCATTTCTCAATTTCCTCTCAAATTACTCTCAATTTCCTTCCAAATTTCTCTCAAATCCATATTTAATCTCAATTTGCTCTCAATTTCCTCTTAAATTTCTCTTAAATCCCTATGTTTAATTATTTTTAAAAAAATTAATTTTTTTAATTTTTTTTAAATCGTAAAAATTTGTACGCATTTAGCAATGGCTGGAAAATTGATTCGTCTTGATAACAAGCACATATCTGTCGAATAAATAAAAATGGTAAGTGTTAAATTTATTTTTTAAATATTATTTAAGACTTTTTATTTATGTATTTTTAAATAATTATTAATTTATTATTTGTTATTTGTTATAAAAGTCTGTAGATCGGATATTGGAATGCTATATCCGGAATATGCATGGTCCACCATCACCATTGGTAGAGAATTACCTGCAGGAAGCGGGTTTTTGGCACGTGGCGACGGTAGGCCGGGGATGCAAGCTGAACCCGAAACTTATCAGTGCGTTGGTTGAGAGGTGGAGACCCGAGACGCACACGTTCTATCTTCCATGTGGAGAGTGCACTATCACTTTGGAAGATGTCAATCTGCAATTGGGATTGCCGGTGGACAGGTACCCAGTCACCGAGTCTGTTCAATCTGGCGATTAAGAAGCGGTGTGCTACGAGTTTTTAGGCGCTATTTCAGAGAAAATTAATGGAGGTCGGATCGAGATGGGCTAGTTGCGAGACACATTCTCGGATCCAGAAGATGATTCAACTGAAGTAGAAAGAATCCGATATGCTCGGGCATACATTCTTCAGATAATTGGAGGTTATGTGATGCAGACTTGTCACGGAACCTCGTACATCTAAGATTGCTGCTGAAACTCGTTGATTTTAGAGCAGCTGGTGAGTTGAGTTGGGGGTCTACTTGTCATGGGCACGGTTTTGCTTTCCATTTTTACGTCCTCGAGTGGACCACCCATATACATTCCCACTCATAACGAGGTAAATTTTATATTAGATTTTACAATTATTACGTAGATTTTTAAAAATAATAGTATGCTAAAAAGTTTATTTAATTAGGTGGAATCATCCGGCAAGTTATGCTCGATTACGTACCTCTCTTGAAGATATACGGCTTCTATTGGACCAACGGTCGGAAGCACAAGTAAGTATTAAATAAAATAGATATTTCCATAATGAGATAGTCGATTGGTATTTAGTATTTAGTACATAACTAATATTTCTATCATGGTCATATAGTTTGAATGGACACCATACGAGGATCCGACAATTCGGGTAGTAATTCTGGATGAGTACTTCCAAAATCGAAACGGTTGCCATGTGAAAGTCCTGTTGGTCAACTTTGCGACTTTAGATTCCGACAACCGATTCCCGTGGCACCTGAGGTGTTGGATGATCATCACAAAATCGACCTACGGTAATTGCATACGGATTGGCCGAGATTCTGGTTACACTATATCCAAATGTGGGAAGATCGGTATGACTATATACCTACTCGGGAACCGATCATCATTCTAGAATTAGCGTGCGTGCCGGAATACATGCCATGGTTTAGGATCAATGGGAAGTCATATTTACTCTCGCCAGAGGAGAGGCAGCGGCAATTGCGTGTCCAAAGGGAACGACATGGCCCTTTAAATCCAAGAAGACGAGACAACGACGTAGGCCCATCAACGCCCATAACTTCATCAGGCCCAGCAACAGCACCGACATAGTCATTCGACCCAGTAGTTCAACCGACGATACCCACGGCACAGCCTTTTCAAATGATGCCAGGTGCGTATCCTAGCCCTTATATGTTTCCTTTTTCTAGTCTCATGGCAGGTTGGAGTCAATGGCCCGGTTTATCTCCATTTTCGACTACGCCGATTGGACCGCCGATGTATAGGCCATCGTTGCGGGAGGGATCGCAAGAGGGGTCGTCGGGGAGCTCTTCTTTTTACCAATCGCCATCACCGTATGGGTTTCAAACACCTTCGCCATTGGTGATGCAAACACCCTATATGCACTATTCTATCAAGGTGGCTCATCGTCCCAACACCGACAACCAGATCCCTTACCGGATGAACCAGAATCCCCGCGGGAGCAACCACAACCCCCGCCAGAAGCTAGACAAAAAAGAAATCCAGAGCGTAACCGTCGACGACCGCCATGTGGCACTGAATCCGGCGGGCACGGAGAATGATTTTTATTTTAAAATATTTGTACAAAATAGTTTATATTAATGTAATAAAATACAAAATAGTTTAATTTGAATATTTTGATATTATTTGCTGTAATAAAATACAAAATAGTTTATTTTGAATATTTTGATATTATTTGATGTAATAAAATACAAAATAGTTAATATTCTTAATAATAAAAATTATTTTAAATAATTCAATATGTTGAACACTTGGCATATTATTTCATTTCACAAAATAGGCAAATATTCTTAATAATACAAAGTTATTTACAATGACGTTGAACTATTTCGATTTGGGCATGATCGGCTTGTATGGCCTAGATTACTACACCATCCGCACAACTTGCCTTGACTGGCTATTTCTCGGATATCTATATTGTTACGTATTCTAGTCGAGCAAGGTCGACCCTTCAGTTTGCAACACAATTCTCTAGCCGGTAGCAGCTTAAAAGGAGCAAGCGATACGGGCGGCCACTTACCTTCATCTAGGATCGGTGGGAAAACGTGTCTCCAGACGTTGTACATATTTTCTAATTTGTACACTTCGTCGACATAGCTCATTGGATCCAGACGGAGATTCTGACAAGCTGCAATTACATGAGCGCATGGATAACGAAGTGCATCAAACATCCCACAGTCACAAGTCCTATTTCGCAAGTGTACACGATATTGCCCGCCAATAACACCTTAGTGCGGTCTGTCAAACTCTACCACGCGAAACCATAAGTTGTCTTGATCGGGACACACTGTGTGCATGGTGTTCGCCCGCGCCTTGGCCTTGTTAATTTCTTGCACTACCTTACTGCACCATACATGGCCTCCCTGCATCTGGCCTGCATAACTCGCTTCTCGCTTTGGAAATAGTGTCGCCAAACGAAAATATGTCTCTCGCACAACCGATGTTATCGGTAGATAGCGCGTTCCTTTTAGAACAGAATTTATGCATTCAGCCAGGTTTGAGGTCATATGACCATATCGTAGGCCGCCATCGTATGCTTGTGCCTACTATTCGAAACGTATGTTGCAAAGGTAGTCCGCGCCTTCGCCGTTAATTGAAAGCAAAACTTCCAACATATCGTGGAAATTGCCAAAACAGGCGTTTGAACACTTGGCATCCACGTAGCAATCGGTCGTTGAAGTACGCATTTTCCATTTCAAGGTCTGTGATGCAACCTGGGACGTATCTCTCTAGCACTTGACACCACTGTCATATTTCATTATATGAAGCGTCCCACCCACTATGCATCTTCTCCAACGCCTTCTGCTTAGCTATCCAAGCCTTGCGGTAAGAGGGCGTGTACCCCATTTGGCTACGAATATTGGCCATTAAGACCGGCACTGATGTCCTGGGATTTGCCTTCACCGTGGGTAGTATCAAGCTAGCTAACATAGCTGAATCTATCTTGGGATGATCTTGTGAAACACCTATAAATGGAGTACATTAAATAATGCAACATTACATAATAACAGTATTATTCAGAAACCGTCAATACTGTACCTACAATACATGTACGTGGACCTTTGTACTTTTTTCATCTCCCACAACCCTGTCTTTTTCCTCAACGAGGCGTAGATTTTCCATGAACATGTGCCGTCTTGCACGGCACACTTTGCCTCAAACTTATCAGATTTGGATTTAACCACGTGGTAGTTAACGTCGTTGGTGATGCTATGTTGTTTCAAAGCACCAATAAAACTATTCTTGTTGGAAAACTGATTACCAACTTCAAATTCACCCGAATCCATCCCCGAACTTATACGATCACGCAACCGGTGTGATAGCTCTAGAAACTTCAACGCATCATTTGTAGACAGATCGACATTATGCATGTGGGCTGGAGATGAGTATGCTCTGAATCGTGGATTTTCTTCTTCATCTGAACTCCTTTCAGCATCTTCAGGTTCTGTTAGAATAGGCTCCGGTTCAGAAAATAAGCATCTGCACCATCGAGCCTGAACTCTCGAGGTGGATCCACATCGGAGTTATATTCTAACCCATCATCATCTGCAACATACGAGTTCCCCTCACCGGTGGACGTCGTAGGGAGTACATCATCCCTTCTTTTAGGCAATTCATAACGTCCCCAATTGGATGTAGATTGCCAACCACTAGAACTTGATGCCGTTCCCCAGTACGTATTTCTAGCATCATACATTGAGCCACCGACATACATGTCCCATCCACCGATAAAGTGTCTTGCAGGGGATGTGCATTCCACCGCGCTACCAAACATGGGCTGTTCTGTGTTTTGTAACCCGCTAACCGAGTGTCGGCCATAGGTCCTGTATACCTCTCGAACACCAGTCGCAAGTACATCATTTGGCGATGTAAATTGTACATATAACTCAATATAAGGTGCTCCACTAGCAAGATGGGTCTGCAGCATTGCCTCCAAGCTACGAGCACCTTTTATGTCGAACGAGTCATATGTCACCGGATCAACAGAAGAACAAAATCGATACGTAATAGACAAAACTTTCATTGGCGTCGTTCTGAAAATTTTACGCCTAATTCTTTTACGAAGTTATGTCAAATCTATGTTCTGGTTAAAAACCAGTCGCACTGTATTCTCTTATAAAAAAACAACACCATTCTCGGTGTGGCAAACCTCATCATCATAGTAAATAACAGCACTAATACGTTCACTCATCTTTAATTTCTAACTTTCTTAACCTGTCTATATTGTTTTTGCTGTAACTTATGCAATCTGAGAACATTTTTTTCCTCATTTATAGCCTCATTAAACATGCTCTCAGAGTAAAAGCGCATCCATGTGGGAGCGATTTCAAAATTCTTCGATAAAGCATCACGCTTGAAGCGTTTTTATACTATTTGCTCGAAACGTCAACTCGAAATTATTTTTCAGACCTCATCAGCAAAAGCGCGTCCACGTGGGAGCGATTTCAAAAATTCTTCTGATAAAGCATACTGCTTGAAGCGTTTTTATACTATTTGCTCAGAAATGTCAACTTGAAATTATTTTTTCAGGACCTACTGTAGCAAAAGCGCGTCCACGTGGGAGCGATTTCAGAAATTCTTCTTATAAAACATCCTGCTTAAAGCGTTTTTTATACTATTTGCTCAGAAACGTCAACTCGAAATTATATTTCTGGACCTACTGTATCAAAAACGCGTCCACGTGGGAGCGATTTCCTTAATAAATTTTTAATTAAATTACTCATGTAACCCTAAACCCTAATTTAATTGATTTTTTTATTAAAAAACCATAAACACGAAACCTAATCCAATTTTGAAAAATTATAATTAATTTAATTAATAAACCCTAATCCCTAATCCCTTATTCGTTTAATTTTTTCTCCAAAAGCCTAAAAATCCTAAAACCCTTAACCATAACCCTAACCCTAGAAACCCAAAACCTAACGTGAGAGAAACAGGCAAAACGCATCCCCAAGGGAGCGCTTATGTGGCAGCAAAACGCGCCCTTGAGGGAGCGATTTATGTCCACGTAGGCAAAGCGCGCCCTCAGGGTCGCGTTTTTCTACCACGTCCCCTGACATCGCGCTGACGTGGACGCGCTGACGTGGAAAAGGGTCATGCCGGTAAATAATAAAATATCGCACCAATTTCGGTAGATAAAAAAAGGGGATTTTAATGGTGTTTTGCCCTAATTAAGTTCTTCTCTTGACGGTTTTTACCTTTGATGATGTTTGATCATTAAAATAATTTGACAAATCAATCAAATGGTGGCATGTGACAACTTTTGATTTAATCTAATATTTTCTCATAAAAATATTAAAAATTGATAAAAAAATCAGAAGCATTATAAAAATTAATGTTAGTAATTATTAAAATTTATTAAATAAAATTAATATAAACTTCTAAAAATTATAAATATTATAAAAATTAATAAAACTTATTTAAAATATTTAAATTAAAAACATATTAGAATTCTTTAAAATAATAAAAATGTAAAAAAATATTTTAAAAATATTAAAATTGATATAAACTTATAAAATTTATAAAAAATTGAACTAGACCTATTGGCTCGAGATCGGCAAGGGTACCGATCTAGCAAAACCTATTAGACCGATTGACCTGGAAATCAGGTGGTTGAACAGATTTTTTTTTGGCTAAAGGGTGTAAAAAATCCTCAAACTTAAAAAAAAAAAAAGTAATTAAGTCCTTAATTTTTTTTTACACTCATTTGGTGGGCACTCAAACCTTTTCAAAAAAAGTAATTAAGCCCCTAGTTTTTTTTTTACACTCAATTGGGTACTTGAACTTTTAAAATGCATCAAAAAGACCCTCAAACTTTTTCAACAAAAAGTAATTAAGCCCCGCTTTTATTAAAAATTATAAAAAATTAAAATCAATAAAAGCTATAAATATTATTAAATTTTAATAAAATTTCAAATATTAAAATTTTATTAAAATTATAAAAATGTAAAATTTTATAAAACGTAAAAAATATAAAATATATAGAAAAAATTATAAAAATTTTATAAATTGTAAGAAAATTATACAAAATGTAAATGAATATAAATTTAGTAAAAATTTATAAAAATTATCATACCAAAAGAAGTATTTTATAATTTTCTATAAATTTTATTGATTTTATTTTTTATCATTTTTCGCCACATGTCACGTTGTGTTGCAATACGTGATGACTTTAATTGAAAAAATAGGGCCGTTAATTTTTTATGATTTTTATAAAATTTTACATTTTTTTATTTTTACGATTTTATAAAAATCTAATTTTAATAAATTTTAGTTTTTATATTTTTATTAAAATTTAATAACTTTTCTAATTTTTTATTTTTCTAATATTTAATAAGAGCATGGGTTTAACTAGGGTTGTAAGCGAACCGAGCTTAAACGAACAAATCTTTGTTCATGTTCGTTTATTTAAAATTATATATGTTCATATTCTTTTTTAATGTTCACGAAGATGTTAATTTAACTTAACAATGTTAATGAATAACAAACAAGCAAACAAACAAACAAACAAACAAACAAATAATAAATACATACACACAGATATTATTTTAATATTTTTATAATAAAATATCATTAATAAATAAACGTGTCATAAATGAGTCAATAAAAGAGTTTATAAATGAGCTTGTTCGTGAACATAAACGAACCGAACATACCTCTGTTTGTGTTCGTTCGTTTATTAAACAAACATAAAAATTTTGTCCATACTCGTTTATTTTAGCTTAGTAAACGAATATAAATGAACGTTTTACGAATAGTTCACGAACAGTTCATCGAATGTTTTGTTCATTTACGCCCCTAGGCTTAATTTTTTTTTGAAAAATTTTGAGGATCTTTTTTATGCATTTTGAAAGTTCAATTACCCAATTGAGTCAAAAAAAAAGCAGGGGTTTAATTTTTTTTTTAAAGTTTGAGGGTTTTTTTTGAAAGTCAAGTGCTCAATTGAGTGAAAAAAAAAAAGAAGTGCTTAATTGCTTTTTTTGAAAAACTTTGAGGGCTTTTTTCACCCTTAAGCATTTCTTTTTTAATATTTTTATCAAACTAAAATTTCATTATCCAACTATTAGCATATTTCCGAATGAAATATTCTAAAGGTTTTTAGAATCAGACCGGTAGTCAAACTGATCAGGCCACCGATTTGCCAGTCCAACTGATCCATGCAGTTCAATTAAATAAAAAATAAAAAATAAAAAATATTAAAAAATCGATTCAACTGTCTAGTTCCCAATTAACTGGTCTAATGACTTTCTCCGAACCGCTACCCTTGCTAATTTCGATCAAATCTATCTAACCAACTACTACGGTTTAGTTTAAGTTTTTATGATTTTTTTATAATTTTTATAAGTTTATATCAATTTTAATACTTCTAATTTTTTTTATAATTTTTATGAATTTTATAGAGTTTTAATAAAATTTTAAATATTTTAAATACGTTTTATTAATTTAATAAAAATATAATTTATTAGAATTTTATATTTTTATAATATTTTGTATTTTTAGTTTATATCCATTTTCAATTTTTTATATTTTTAATATTAATAATTTTATATTTTGTATAATTTTAATGAGCTTTTATAATTTTATAATTATTTTTATGAAAAACTATTAGATTAGCGTAAAAGTTATCATATGTTATCATCTGATTGATCCGTAAATTTATTTTAACAGTCAACATGATAAATGACGGAAATCGTTACTGAAAGAAATTAATTTATTATTTTACTTACGTAAAGTGTGAATTTATTGCATTTTTTTATATATGCGCCTTAAATCAAAGGTCACTTCTGTGCAACTTCACTCTTGTCAAAAAAAAAAAGAAAATACGTCTGGGATATTCATTTATGATTGCTATATTATAATACGTTTGAGTGTATATGGTTCATCTTTTCATTACAATTTATTCAAATATGTACATTGAATTTTGTATCCCACTCATTTGATGATTATTATCACCAAATTTAAATGAAATCCGCCCCCCAAAAGCCTTAATTATTTCCAAAAACAATGGTAAATATTTGCCTTTTTGAATCAAAATTTCTCTTAAAAGTGTTTTTTCGCGAAACTTAAAAATTTATGTTTCATTTGTTTCACTGAAAAGGATTTACTTTTCCGGAAAAATTAATATTTTCTGATGTTTGGATGAATTTGTGTAAAACATTTTTGTTATTTAGTAGATTTCTTAAAAGCATTTGAGATTTTCTTATTTTTTCATTGTTTAATCTATAATTTTATATTTTACATTGTTTTTGCATATATTAAAAATATTATGTTAAATTCAGTTCATTACAACATCATTTTTAATTATATGTCTACCAAGTGAGTATTTTTATTTAAAATGTGACATCAACAAAATTGATAAAAAATTTAACATGTCAACAATTAAACTTGATTTTCAATTTTGAAAAGTAAATGGACTAAATTCTTGAAAATAAAAGTACAAAGATTAAATTACAAATCTATGAAATGTACGTAGACTTATGACATATTTTAACCTTTATACTACATAACATTTATTATTAATATATTTATAGTTGTAATAAATATTTATTATTAAAATATTAATATTGAATATTTTCAATAATATGCGAATAATATTATTTAAAATTATTATTAAAATAAAATTGAAATATTAAAATAATAAATTGTATTTATCATATTAATAATTTATTATATGACTAAATATAAATAATTAAATATGTATGTTTAATAATATTGAAAATTATAATATTTTAAAATTTTTAAAATAAAAATAAAAATAAAATTAATTATTAATATAATAATATTAAACTTGATTTAAGTTCATTTTTATATAAAAATAAAATAATCTATAGAGGAGCTCGTTTCCGAAAAATGACTTACGCTTTTCAAAAGGGTAAGTCATTTTACAAGAAAAATGATTTATTTTACGTTGATATGTAAGTCATTTTCCGTTCACCAAGCTGTTTTCTAAGAAACAAACACAAGAAAATGCAGAAAGCATTTTCCGTAAAACCTTTTACATGTAAACAAATGGACCCTTAGATGAATTTATTAAAATATTTTTATTTCTTGATTATTTAAAAGTTCATATTATTCTTTTATTATACTAAATTATTTAAATATCATTTAAAGATTAGTGTTTGGTACATTAGCGTATACTTTTTTATTCCACGAAACCTTAAAAAGCGGCAATGTTCTTTTTTCTAAAATATTTATTTTTAAAATATTATTCCATCATTTAATTTAATTTTTTTAGTTTCCAACATCATGTCTTAAATGGGCATTTTTAACTTTTCATTATAATGTTTACAGCAATACTAAACACTAAAAAATATAAGTTTTCATCCACAACACCAATGCCAAACTAGCTCAAAAATTCGTAAGTTGGTGTTGAGAGTTAGGATGGATATTTGTAGTTTGAGGAGTCAAGCTACTAGGTTAATAATACTTATTTTTAAGTTTTCAATATCATGCCTAAGATGGGAATTTTAACTTTTCACCATATTTTTTAAAGCAATGTTAAACAGTTGTGTAACATCCAAAGCTTGACTCGGTTGTCAGATTCGAGCTACAGGATCCACAACCGTTTCCAAAGCAAATACCGTTGATAATACAATAAATAAACCATACAAACATACAATCATGTCATTAACATGTTCATATTTTGATTCCTAACCAATTTCGAGTTTCAACCAAGTTTATGAAAGCTCTTTTGTTGACCCGAGCACAAAATATGACCAAATTGTAAAGTTTTAAAATTTTAGGGCCAACATCGTGACGTCACCAAATATTTTGTCACATCAAGACGTTAGGCCACTTGACATCATGACGTCACATACTCTGTTTTTGGTAAAATTTTGTTCATTTGGTACCTATTTCATGTCAACCTCTCAAATTCTAAGTTTGGTGCATAATTGCAAAACTTAATTGCATAAAAACATGCCCAAAATACATACCAAACATTTCATTTTACCATTTCAAATCAACCAATTCAATCCGCCACAATTTGGCATCAAAACATATCAATTCAACTTGTTCAAACACAACCTATTCTACCATGCTTTTAGCCATTAAATGTCATCATTTTACCTATACCATTCCATTCTTAAACATACTATTTTAAATTCATTCACAATATCACAACAAGTTACCAAAACATACATATACATGTTGGTATTAACCTTGTCAAATTCAAGCATTAGATAAGATTCAAACTAAGTTAACATTCCAAGCTAACACATATAAACACCTATGTACATGCCACATAACCGAACTTTTAAACGTTTGAAAGACTACTAAATCAATAATGGGATAGAGTGAGCTTCTCATCGATCCGTTAGATACATTTCACAAGTCAGCAATGTACAAGGAAAAAGGGAGGCAACGAAGTAAGCATATCGAATGCTTAGTAAGTTCATAGATATTTAAGCAAGAAACTTACCTTCAATGGAATATCCAGAAATACGACTTAGAGGGAACTTATATTAGCATTGTCGACTACATAATTTTTTTACTATTAATTTTCATGTATAATTAGTCAATAATTAAAGTATACACATATATATATATATTTATGATTTCAAATATGAATAAAATTAAAGTTTAACCTTTTAACCTTGATAATTGCATTACGCTTCCAATTTCTAATAAGTAATACACATATCAAAATCCAAAAACTAGTATGATCTTCTACCATCTATGAAAAAGAAACCAAAATTAAAATATAATTTTTCATATAGAAATCATATGATCTAAAATACAAAAAAAAATAGAGAAATCACTCACCTATTTGAACAAGTTGGGCATTTTAAACTATAATCTCTTTTCTTTCATGTCATAGAAATCATCAATAATTGAATCATCATCAAATGTTTGTGCAATTTAAAGAAAGCAAGTCAAAATATTTAAAGAATACCTTAAATTTTTTCTTGTTCTTCTTTGGTGATAATATCTTCTTCTTTCTCTTATAATTTTTAATTGCTTTCTTCCACTACTCCTCTTTTCTTTTCTTTTTTAGTTTGTTCGAGGATGTTTTTTTCCATATTTATTGGTAAAAGTTTTTTTCTTTAGTTTTTTATTTTAAAAAAATTGATGATTTATTTATTTTATTGTAACTTCCTTTGAAAGCTTTAAAATTTTGAACTTCTAAAAGAAGTTATTTTATAAAAGATAAATATATAGTTATATATATAATTTTTAAACTTTAAAAGGGGTTGGTGTTTTTTTAGGTGTGGGGGTAGAATTTAAATTTTTTAGGAGTTTAATGTAATAAAGTTAATCTTAAAGCGGTGCTATATAAATTTCTAAAAAGCTAGGGGGCAATGGCCCCCACCTGCCCCTTTGTATCTGCCATACCTTGACTTAACTTGGCAAAGTTTACCTAACATAGTAAATCACAACATTCAGGTGAGCTTTAGTACATAATCAACCATGTAATATGCCAAATATACATAACATACCAATTCATATCATTTTAAGTAACCAACTCAACCTCATTTCAATCATGAATAAAGTGATCATATATGTATACTAAAGCTTTTTATTCAATTCATTTACTAATTCTTCATTTGAACATTAAATACATTTCGTGTCATCTTGATTCCTCATTTCATATCATTTGTATTACCCGACGAAACTTAGTAATTGGACTCAACTACACAAGTATCTCCTGTATAATAATTGCGCATCTGAGCTAAATGTTGTTAAGCTAAGCTTTATTTGATAAATGTTTTGATATAACAAATATAATGTTTTTGAATAAAACTAGATAAATTTCAAGTGACAATTTGTTTCAAAATATTTCTAAAGGATAAACTTTTCAATCTATCTTTCAAACACTTATAAAATATTTTCAACTTGTTCAAAATGATAAACATTTTTTTTTCAAACATTTTTATCAAGTGTAAAACTGCTCACAGGGATCAAAGTATTGATACGTTCTATATGGTATCGATACCCCTGCTTGGTATCGATACCCTTGCCTAGTATCAATACTTGATCCTTGTATCAATACCATTTTACTATTAAAATTTAAAAAAAATTGTTCGAGTATCGATACCCTCCCCAAAATATCGATACCTCATAGCAAGTATCGATACATTCCCTATTGCATCGATACTATAGGCTTAACGGTCACAGAATTTAGGCATTAAATGCCCAAAGTATCGATACCTTTTAAAATGTATCGATACATTTTGTTGCAGGAGTCATTAATGCTCTGGGTTTTACACCTCCAACGACTCAATTCATTTTCCCAATAACCCCAACTGTTGGAAATCAATGAGAGGTTATAAATACCAGCTTCCAAAGCTTACACAACAACAAGAGAGATTACAAGAGATTAAAATTCATCAAGAAACATCAAGAAATCTATTACTAACCTTTTGTGCCTAAAATTTTCATCTTTCTCTTGTAAACACATGTGAGCATCTATTGTATTTTTTTAGCTCAAGTGTTTTTATTGGGTTTGTGCTTTATTTGCAAATATTCTAATATTGTGAGGATTGTTTCTTTGTTTGCTTATTTGTTTGCTCTTTTGATAGGGTTTGTGTCTTAAGATTTGGGTAGAAATCTTAAGGGAGTTGTAAGGTTAAACCTTGTCCTTAAAGGTTCATCAAATTAGTGAATTTAGGAAAATCATTGGTGCTAGAAAGCTAAGGTAATGGAGTAGGCAATTAGGGCTGAAACACTCTAAAATCATCGTGTTCATTGTCTTATTTTCTTATCCTTGCTTCCACAAAATTTTTAAAGCCTCAATTCACCCTCATCTTGGCTATTAGTGCCAAAGAGTAAGAAAGAGTGGAATGAAGAAGATAGAAGGAAGAATCAACTCAATGTCAATGGCATGCACACTCTATTTTGTGCATTTGGTTCGGATTAGTATAGTAGGGTGTCATCTTGTTCTAACGCCAAAGAGATATGGGATGAAACAACCCGAAAGTCAATGGTGTCGAAAATAGTGGTTTTGGAACCCCATTTTCAATAAGTGAGTCCTTAAATATTAAATAATAATATTTACGATGTTAGTATAAGGTTTAATTAAATTTTTGGTTCTTTAATTTTTTCAATCGGATAGCTAATTAAGGTACAAGGACAAAACTATAAAAGTGGTAATGTAACACCCCAAAAATTTATGAATTTAATTGTGAGAATTTGCAGTAATTAGATTTCTGTATCTCTGGTTCTGTGCTCTACTTTTGTATTTAAGGTCTGGAGTTCGAGTTGCATCGTTAAAAGTTTTGTTATTTTTAAAACAACATTTATCCATGTGTTATGTAGTTAAGTTTAATTCTGGGTAAATCGGTGTCAACAATGAGCCTGTTGATTCACTGGTTAAGCATCTGTCTGTGTTCTATCTAGTTTCAAGTTCAAGCCCCATCGTATGCGTTAGGAAATATTTTTTTTGCAAATGTCGGAAGGTGGGATGGTGGTTAACTTAAAACATTCTGAAGAAATTCTACCGTTTCTTCTTTCATTTTTCTAAGTTTTGGTTGGTTCTCTTTTCCTGTTCTTTCCTTTTAATTTTTCTTTTTACTATATTTGATTTTGCGTTAATTGGGAATTCTTCGTTGCCTGTGAGGTCGATTGTGCTATTATTGTGTAAGTTTCGTCATTATCTCTTTTTGTTTTACGAGTTTCTTTGTGTTAACACTATTCTATCAAAACGGGATTTTGCTCATTTACTTGAATGTTCTGTTTAAACACTCGATTGGTTACTTTTTAGGCGAGGATATTACAAGAGATGTTACTCCACTGCATTAGCCTGATTCCTCTGTTTTGTTCGAGGTAAGTATGCAAATTGAGTTGGGGTTGCGTCGAAATTTTTGACATTATCTTGACGATAGGTTAATTTTAGTAAAATATTGAAAAAGATGGTGTAATTGATTATTGGATGGTTAATTAGGTTCCGAGTAGTCCCCGCATTGTTTTTCGTCAAAGCGAAACTAGGTGCGTACCGAAAACCTTAATTTTTGCAGGTTTCGATCACCGAAAATAGTGGCTTTCGACGCCTCACGACCAGGCACACGGGCATGTGTCCAAGCCATGTGGCAGGCCGTGTAACTCACTATTTATCGATTTGGGGCCACACGGGCGTGTGTCTAAGCTGTGTGTGGTCATATTAGTGCAAGGTTCACAGGGGTAACGGACACCGACGTGTGTCTGGGCCGTGTAACTCACTGTTTGTGGTACAGGACCACACGGGCGTGTGCCCAAGTCGTGTGAGTCATACGGGTAGGGATACGGAAGTGTGTCCAGGCCGTGTAACTCAGTGTTTATGCTTCAGAACCACACGGGCAAAGGACATGGGCATGTGTCCATGCCGTGTGGCATGTTATTGGGGTCTGAAACCTATTTTTGAGGCCGTGGATGTTGTTTAAGACTGATACTAGCCTCCTCAATGTAAGAATGATTGAATTTGATTATATGAGAACTGTTCGATACTCTGAGATTGATGTGTGCATAACATAAATGTATGTATACCGTGATACTTATTCTGATGTCGAACTATCTTATCTATCTGTTAAATAAATTATAATTACTGAGTACATGATACGGGTATGTGTGCTCTGCATTTGTATGGGTTGGGATATTGTGAAGAATGAAGTAATCTGTTCTGAATTAGTGGTTAAGCCACCATGCGTATAAAACTGATTCTGGCGCTTTGTCGCATTCCAATTTAGCAGGTAAGATGCGTCTCTGTAAAAGTGTCAAACGAACATTCTAAGGTGTGCAGGGTTGGTTGGGCATTGAATGTCCTTAACGGTGTGTTGGGATGGCTGAAGATGGTGTGTAGCAGATGGGTGTAGGAATATTGCATCTGAATCTGATTTGTATCGTATATGAAACTGAAATTGCATATATATATGTAACTAATTTGCTCTGAATCTGAACTGAAATTACTTCTGAATTCGAAACTATTTTATAAGTGAACATTAATTAAACAAACTTGTTTTACTTATTGAGTTCACAAATCATTTTGTTATTGATTGGATTTCAGGTGGTTCCCAGTCTTGAACAGGTCGGTGCCACGGGAGCTCGATCAAACTTTTATCTTTCTTTTAAAATATTACGATAGGAGTTCGGTAAACTATGATAATATGACTTTGAAAGATTATACACTTAACCAATCTTTGTGATGAACACTATGTGAATCATGGTTTAGTATTATGATGTTTTGTGTGATATTTAGGTATCGATGATGTAACTCTCTAACTTGGACTGGACGTCTAGGCTGGGTCTAGGGTGTTACAGGTAAAATTTAATCGCTATTTATTTTAAATTAATTGAGGGACCAATTAAGCAATTATATAGTTAATTAATTTACAAGGATTAAATTGTAAAAGTGTAAAAGTTAATCACTATTGATTTTTAATTAATTAAGGCAATTGAACCCTTATTAAATTGATAAATAATGGTGGGGGTAAGTTGTAAACCACCAAAAGTGTTAATTCAGCTTAATTTTGATTAAACATAGGTTAATTAAGTTAATATTAATTAATTAATAACTATTAAAATATATAACCAAAAATTAAAAGAAAAGCATGAACCATTTCTTCATCTTCTTCATTTTTTGGCCGTAAGAAAGAAAGAAAGAAAGAAAGAAAGAAACATCCCTAGGGTTTCAGGCTTTTGGCTACTAATTGGTTAGTGCAATTAAGTCATTTTCTTCTACTTTTTATGTTTTGAGGTCCCGAGAGCTTAATGTAGCTAACTCATGTGCCAACTTGTAAAACTGTTAAAGTTTCTAAAAGTTTCCATTAATGAGTTCTTGAATTTTTTTGGTGTTAAACGGTTTGATTTTGAGCTTAGATATGAAAATGGCTAATTTGTAAAGTAAAAATTGTTATTTTTGAACGTAGGGACTAATGTGTATAAATTTTGAAATTGATGTTAAATTTTTGTAAATATAGATAATATAGGGTTGTAGAAGGATGAAATTGAGATCGATTTCAAAATCAAAGTTCAAATTCGAAAGTTATGACAATTTTGGTTTTAAGGACTAAGTTGAATAAAATGAAATACTTTATAGACATTCAAAAATGAAAAATTGGACTGATTTATGCATTTAGTAGGTTGTTATAAACTTTTTGAAATTGATAAATTAATTAAATTATTATATAGATTGAGATTTAAACCAAACCGAGGGTAATGGTGGAAAAGGCAAAATGATCAATTAATTCTTCTAATTGAACTTGTCTGTTGATTTTGCAGGTAAGTTCATGTGGTATAACTGTGTTATTAATTATTGTGTATTTAAATTATAAATGTATGTATGTTAATTGAAATTTGGATTGTTTACAATTTAGTACAAAAGGTGAGATCTGGACTAAATTGCAAAGAAATGAATATGAACTTTTATGTTGCAAATTACTCTAATGAAACTTTGTAAATGTCTTGTACACATGGTTACAAATATGGTTAATTACCAATGACTATCGAGATCTAGCATTTTTTGCAAACTCGAAAATACTTGTGACACAGGTTTAGCTCAGACGAGTAACCTGATGTCATTTCAAAGGTTTAGCCCGGATGGGTAACCTGATACAATTATATGTTTAGCTAGGATGAGCAACGGATATGATTAGTACTAGTGTATTCGAGTTCATTTACTGAGTTTTATTAAGTGATACATATAACATGAAATGAGAAATTGAAATGTTACAAAATGTATTTAATGTTCAATGTGGTATTAACAAATGATTTGAACATAAAGTTTTGATATACATGTATTAATACCTTATCCATGATTAACATGAGATTGAGATGGTCGTTTAAATGATATGTATTGACAAGTTGTAAAATAGGTACATTATATGATTGATTATATAATGAAGCTCGCCTTGTTGTTGCGATTTGCTATGTTAAACAAACTTTATCGAAATAAATAGTTTAATATGTTTAATTGTAAATCGAGGTAAGTTTATCTATTTAAATACCTGTGAACTTACTAAGCACTTGAAATGCTTACCTAGTTATTTTCCCTTTTTCTGTATATTTTCAGTTTGTGGAACTTGGCGATTGGATCAGCTTCAAGACCATAATATCCTACCATAGACTTGGTAGTCTTTTGATTGTTTTAGCCCAATTTTGTGGTATGTACATATGAGCTTATAATTTTTGTTAACTTTGAATTGATAGTTTAGTTTAAACCTTAGTTAATGTTCATACATGTGACTATACATAATTTGGCTTTTTTTTGGGACTTATGAATAGTCTTTAACTTGACATATTTGAGCTTAAAATGATAGAGTTGAATTTTGGTGTGAATGGGTAAAAGCATGCTTTTATAGGTGAAGTATGAATAGGCTAAATTGGTAGGTTTGGTGTCAAAATTTTGGCATATTTGATTGATTGATTTTAGAAATGGTTAAATGATTGTTATGGATGGTATTTTGGTTGGTTTCGTTCAGGAACAAAGGTGCAATTATGCACCAAATGGGTCAATGGTATTGATGGCTTGAAATAGGTACCAAATGGTCTAATTTGTACCAAAAACATAGTCCTTGTCTCGACGATCTCATCTCCTCATTGTAACATTGACCGACAATATGTGACGTCGCGACGTCGAGTGGCCTGATGTCGTGACGTGACAAACTATTTTACAGCGTCACAACGTGGAGAAGGTGACGTCTCAACGCCAGCCCTGAATTTTTAAAGCTTTGTAATTTGGTCCTATTTCATGCTCTGGTCAATAAAAGAGCTTTCGTAAACTCGATTTAGACTCAGAAAAGTTTGTGTATAATACTTTAAATGAGTTTAAGTTATGATTGTATGTTTGATTGATAAATTTACTGTATTTGATTGAATTTGCTCTGGTAATAGATGTGACATTCTGTAGCTTGGATCTAGCGATTGATCGAGCAAGGGGTATTACATGGGACAAGCTAGAGGTCACACATGAAGAAACAAGTCGAGTAAAGAAGTCCAATTTTGGAATTCTCACTCTCAACTATGAAACCTTTAAGATGAAGCCCGAGAAAGATATCAAGACGATGTCTGATCGATTCATAATCATCATAAATGGACTCAAGTCATATAAAAAGGCATATCCCAATAAAGAGGTGGTGAGAAAGATGCTTAGAAGCTTGCCAAAGTCTTAGGAAGCTAAAGTGACCGTCATTGAATAAGCAAAGAATTTGGAGACACTTACTTTAGACGAGGTTATCAATTCTTTGCTTATATATGAGATGATGCTCAATGAGGGATAGAAGAAGAGAAAGTTGAAAAGAAGAATATTGGTGTTTCACTCAAATACACTATGAACGAAGAAAATAAATCAAGTGATGAAGTGGATGGGGGTAAGGAAATGGCTATGTTTGCTAAGAGATTTATGAAGTCAAACAAAGGAAACAAGTTTTAAAGAAGAGAAGGATTGAAGCTTGAATCTAACAAAGAGAAAGATCATGTCATATGTTATGAATGCAAAAGCTGAGACATATCAAATTCGATTGTCCTTAATGGAAGAAAAATGGATCAAGCAAACAAAAGCATAAGGTTAATGTTGCGACTTGGAGTGATGTGGATTCTTCTGATGATGAAGAACAAGAAGTAACCAACCTTTGTCTTATGCCCATAAAAAATTCTAAGGTAACTTCCAACTCATCTAGTTCAATTCCTTACTCATTTGATGAATTACAAGATGCCTACAATGAGTTGGGTTTAGAATTTAAAGTCATGGTTTCAAAACAAGAGAAAAATATTTCAAAATTAAAAGTTGAAAATGACTTACTTTCCAAATACAATCATGAACTTGAGAAGAATTTAAATGAAATGCAAGTAATTATTGATGATTTTGAGAAAAAGAATTCTAACTTGTGTAACCTACGTTCAAAAGTTCACAAGGATCATCAAAAGCAACTGGAGTTGCTTAAGAAAGAAAAAGTTTTATTTAAAAAAATTTCTTCAAAAATATTTCTAAAAGGAGAAAATTCAAAAACAAACTTTTCTAAGTCAAGCTTTAATCACTATAGACATAGAGATCCCTCAAGAACTTATAAAGGAAAACTTGTTAGGAGTGTATGGGTCTTTAAAGGACTTAATAGTACTCAAGACAAGGATATCCTCGCTAAGTGGATACCCAAAGGGACTAACTAATGCTAATAGACCCAAAAGAATTTGGGTATCAAAAATCAAAACTTGAATCTATGTTTGTAAGGGAAGGAACATTGCTTCAAGGTGAACAATACAAGTGGAAACTCATGGTACATTGATAGTGGATGCCTAAGACATATAACCAGTGACAAGAGCCATTTTATTTAACAAAAGCCTAAAGGTGGATGAGAAGTTACATTTGGTGACAACTCCAAAGGACTCATTGAAGGGATTAGCTCTATTGGTAAAAAGTCTTCAATCTTTATTGAAAATGTAGTATATGTCAATGGTCTTAAGCATAATATTTTAAGTATAAGTCAATTGTGTGATAAAGATCTTAATTTCATATTTGAGTCAAATGGGTGTAAATTCATTGACATTGTTTCTAATAAGATTGTGCTTATTGGTCGTAGAGTAGGAAACATCTACATGGTGTCACACTCTGTTTCCCTTGAAACCCGAAAATTAGGAATCTTTAAGGATTAAATTAAAAAAAACCGTAAGTTGGTGCCCTTTCTTGAAAGATCATGAAAAGATAGTAACTAAAATTGGAAAAGGTTGAGAACAAAGTCTAGTTTGGTTGGATTACAACCAGTCGATCCTTTTGATGGGGGAAAAATGATTACGGATGAATGGTTGTTATATGGTGGGAGACCATGCATGAAGGGTTATAAATAGCTTAGAGTTGAATCCTCAGGGGGATTACTTTCAAATCTATTTCATTCTTTTCCCATCTTCATCTTCTTCCTTAGTTGCTCCAAGGGTGCGATGGTCATGGGAAGCTCTGCATGAAGTGATGATCGTGAGAAATTGGTCAGAAAAGTAGAAAATTCGAGAAGCTATTGCCAGAAGAATGAAAGCTCTGGTGTTCAAAAAAGCTAGGCAGAGGAAGAGGCAAAGAAGTATCAGATGAGTTTCTACACTCAACCCAGAAATGCTAAGTATGTTGTAAGGTTACATGGGTCTATGAGTGTCTGCCATTTTAGTTCAGTATGCATGATCTTATGATACTTTATTTATAAAAAAAGTGTATTGCATGTGGAATTATGAAAGGGATCAATGACGGGTTAGAGGAAGTTAGAAATGGGGAATAGAGAGTGATTCTATTAGATACTATCATACAGTGTTGCTGTGTGCACTCGTGATGTGTGAAGCACTGGGCCTTGCGGAGGGGAAACTGCAGTGTTCGAGTATAAATGTTAGGAACGGTGAAATGGAGGAATGGAAGAAATGCAATGGGAAGAGTAAACAATAAAGATCATGGCTAGGCCATGGGAACTAATCAGAGGCTATACGCCTAAAAATGAGTAAGATCATAGCTGAAAGATGTTATGACATCATGATAAAAATGAGTAAGACCATAGCTGAAAGATGTTATGGCGTCATGATAAAAATGAATAAGACCATAGCTAAAAAACGTTATGCCATCTTTTGATAGTTCATCGAGACACTAAATATGGGATAGTCTGACGGGATATTAAACACAGGTTAGTAAGTCGAGACACTAAACACAAGGCAGTCCTTTGGGACAGTTCGACACGACATAAATAACTCATCCTCAAGCTAGCCTCATACACAAATTTCAAAATCAGAAACATATCATGCAGTCTTATTCATATATATACTCCCCTTTAACTATTCATATCATTTTACACAGTATAACATGCTTTCTCATGATCTTCCAGTCCGGTTTGCATTTTAGTTGCCCTACCGGAGCCATCACAAACATATCTCCCCTTCTCTATTACCACATACCACATTTCACATATCACAAATCGATGGTACTAGCTTAAGCATAAAGGATTACTCTTACTTCATAACACAGACTGACTGAGCTCAGACTGATGACACTTGATTATCATTACCCACACATATATCATTCATACGTTATAGAGAGATATTACTTACTTTACACAATTTATATAATAATAGAGTTTACCATGCATGAAAGTAAGAAGCAACTCACCACAAACTCTACTACAATAATCTACACAACAAGTCATTTGCCCTTATCGTTGGGACCCTCAATAGTATCTTGAGCTAAAAGTAAGATAATTATTCTTATCAGATCATTAACCTATCGAAACTTATCATGCATGTAAGAATCGGTAACACATAATTCAAAATCAGGAAGTTTCCTTCCTCGTGAAAAAAATCTAATGTCTATACATGAAATTCAATAAACTTGTGAATTACATCGATAACAACCTAAGGTTTCACTAGAAATTACCAGCAAGTTGGTACTAACGTGGGTGCTATCTAAACTCTGCAAACTCTCTTCAGAGAAGCTCTCAACACTAAGGTTTTTTCAGGGACTTACAAAGAAATTCGAGGAAGAAAAAAATTATTTTTATATACTCTAAGTAATGGAAACAAGTTTTAGTGGAAAAATCAGATAATTCCATGAACACCCTTGATTCCCATGATTAAATGCACATAACAAGTTTTAAGTCAAACCATTTACAGTATTCTAGTTTGATTCTAACTAAGTCTTAGCTAAATCACAACATAGCTAATTAAATTATCACAAACTAAATAAAACAAGCTTATAACAACTACGAACTTAGTAAGTTTTCCTAAAACATCTAGGGTGGGAGGATACTCAACAGAAGAGTCTGCCAAACCTTAGTGTTCGCTAAAACTAGGAGTTCACCAATTGGTGAAACATACATTATACTCTACTTAGCCAAAAAATACTTTATTTAATTCTACCATTATCTTTACTATCTATATGCTAAACAGTAACAGAATACTGTGTCTTCGCCGGGCAAACTATTACACTAAACACAGAGTAGTCTACCAGGAAAGTAAACACAGGTGGTCATTCGAAACAGTAAGAGTGAAAACTTTTGCAAACAAAAAAAAAAGGTTAGAAGGAAATTGGATGTATGGTCAATCATTAGCTAGCCAGCAAGACGAAGGAATCCCCCAAATTAAGGGAACTATAAAGTGAAAAAAAAAAGGACTTGCTAAAATAGCAGTTGTGAATACTAGTAAAGCATGTGGGAGGTAACCTAGCAGGAATAGTCACGAAAGTTGACGCACTAGTGGTGCTTGAGGTAAGAGTGAGTGAAAGTGGTATAATCGAGGGTCATAGATAAGGATTCGCCAATAAAAGCTCAGAGTAACCTTATATGTTAGCAGTTTGTCCTGGGAACTCATGCTAGACCTTAAGGAAAAGAAAGGTTAGAAAGAACCCATTGACGAAGAAGGATACACAGGATGACGGATATCTCTATCAAGACTATTCCTCTTTAAAGGGAAACCATTGAGGAAGTATCAACCAAATGGCGAGTTACATGAGGATGTAGTATGAAAGGGAAATCGTGACTCAGATGGCCACACAACAACATTCGGTTGAGTACTGAAGGCCATAGTAGCAGAAAGATGTGTTACTCTTAAGGATATGATAATGTGACTAAATCGAATTACAAAGGAGTAATCTAACCACTATTTAAACTAAACAGGATTTAGTCCACCGAAGTGGCCTGGAACCTTGTTAGTCATACCAATGGATACAAGGTGAGCAAGTCTTACGAGATTAAGATAGGGAAAGAGTCCACCATGAACTAAATAGATCGAAAATACTCACTAAGGGCCTTTAAGAGTGTAACTCAGAAGGCCGCATTAATATAGTATAATGGTGAGAAGAAGAAATTCACATTAGGGATAAATGGAAGAATGAATTCAAGTAAAAGAAAAGGATAAAGTCCGTAGAAATGGCGACACATTCAGAGGAACTGTCAAGGCTAATCGAAGGTTAGTAGGATGGCTGGAACGAAATCGCTTAACGATCTATCCGCCAGTGGATAGGATCAATAATAGGATAAAATCCACTACGACGGTTTGAGAGAAATGTTCCAAACAAGTAGGGAGTTTGTTGTATATATTATTATTTATTTAAACCCTAACAAAGTGGGGTATGTATTGTGTAATGAAGAAATTCACTAAGTCCATTTGAACTTACAAGAGTTGACTTGTGATTGAAAGATTCGCAGGATAAGGAGCTTAATGAGGGACCAATCCAGATCGTATGGGATCAAGGAGTTCGTTAGGAAGGTGTCATGCAGATAAGAAGGGGGTACTTTTAGGAACTCCGCTAAAGGAGCAAATACGATGTAATTGTTTAAATCCCTTAGAGCCCAGAGTTCGAATGGTGAAGTTTTTTTTTTAAATATTGTCATTGTTATAAATTTTATAAATGGGTAATACAATATGATCATATCTTACGAGCGCTTAAGTATGTCAAAGGATTTGGTCTAGTTACAACACTCCTTTTACCCGGAATCGATGACCAGGTTGGGTGAGGGTGTTACACATGGTGCATTTAAATGATTTACATGTTTCAAACATTTTTTTATGGCTAAAAATAAAAATGCTTATTAGTTATGGCATAAAAAAACTAGGACATGCTAGTACGATCATATAGCATAAATTGGTTAAAAACAATTTAGTTAGAAGTTTGCCTAAAATTGATTTTGATTTAGATAAAGTTTGAGATTCATGTGTTAAAGGCATGCACAAAAGAATTTCTTTCAAATGTATTAATGATGTGTCTACTAGTAGAGTTTTACAATTGATTCACATTGATCTTTTTGGTCCTATTAAAACTACTAGCTTGGGTGGAAAATAATATGCTTTTGTACTTATAGATGATTACTCTAGATTTACTTGAGTTCTTTTCTTAAGTACTAAATATGAAGATTTAGAAAATTTCATCAATTTTTTAAAAATCAATCAAATTGAAAAAGGTTACTCAATTTCTAGAATTAGGAGTGACTATAGAACCGAACTTCAAAATCTTGGTTTTGATGGTTTTGTGATTCAAATTGTATTAGTCACAATTTTTTGACACATAGAACCCCTTAACAAAATGGAGTTGTTGAGAGGAAAAATAGCCACGATTCAAATAGGTATATTCATCACTTATTCAAACTATCAACATTGCCATAAAACACATACCAAAGTTCCTCAAGCCAAATTCAATCCCATGATCATCTCTAAAGGACTTTTAAACATTAAAATAAGTACCAAAACATTTATATACATCAAGACACCTATTTACATGCCACAACTCAAGTTCAAAATGATCAACATATACTAAATTGGTGATAGGATAGTGTGAGCTTCGAGTTGATTCGGCTTCACGCGTTCTGCCAAGTAACAATCAACAAGAAAAGGGAAACAAATAGGGTAAGCATATTGAATGCTAAGTAAGTTCATAGGAATTTAAACCAAACTTACCTTAGCTTCAAATTAAGTACATAAATCCACCAACTTGTTGATATATTTTGGCTAGTCATGACAATTCATAACATCAAACAATATGAGTTTAACATATATTCACACCATTAGGTATCTCAATCATACATCAAACCAATGTCTCAGTAAGACATTCATGCTCAATTTCACATAGATCAATTTGATCATCAAGCTCATACCATTCCATTGCAATTTTCCATTTTTTCCATTATTGTTTAGCCCGTTGAACTCTAGTAAACAAACTCGGATACACGGGTAACTACATGTAACAGCCCGATTTTGGGTATAATTAGAACAGTGGTTTCGAGACCACAAATTCGACGTGATAAAATTTATTTTTTTATATTTTTATGGTCTACAATTTCACAACACAATTTCGTGAAAATTTCGTTCGAAAATTTTGACGTTTGGGCACTCAATTTAGTCAAAAGGACTAAATTGTAAACAATGAAAAAGTTGAGTTCTACATGTTAGAGGTATCCAATTGTTATGAAATTTTAAATTAGAGGTCCTTATATTGTAATTAGACCATTGGTTAAGTTGGTGGACAAAAATGGACATGGTTAGGCATGTTTTCAAAGTTTTTCATTAAGGGCATTTTGGTCATTTAGTTATTAAAATGACTTTAAAACAAAATTAAAAGCCAATTTTTGTCCATCTTCAACCCCTTGGCCGAAACTTGTATGGAGAAACCATGGATAGGGTTTTTCAAGCTTCCAAGCTCAATTGTAAGTCCGTTCTAGCCCCGTTTTTAATGATTTTTACGTTTTTGAAATCCTCGTAACAAGATCTAGCTATTTCTACCATTATTTTGAGCTAGGGTTTGTGTTTAATAATTTATACATGGATGAATTGCATGTTTTTTGATGTTTTATGGTAGAATATGAAAGTTTGAAGTGTAATAAACAACTTTTACTAAGTGATTTGTAGTGAAATTGCATAAAAGGACCTATTTGTAAAAGTTGTAAACTATGGGTAAAAAATATGATTTAGTGAAAATTGTGGGCTACTATAAGAGGGAATATGAATTAGATAGGCTTGGGTAATGAGAAAAATGAGTACTTTTCGTTTTACGAGCCTAGGGGTAAAAGTGTAAATATGATAAAGTTGATGGGCAAAAATGTAATTTTTTCCAAATATGATTTTTGGGCTGAATTGATTAGTATAATGATTAAATAAGTTAAATGTGATGTTTTACATCAAGAAAAACAAGGTTCGGATCTAGATCGTGGAAAAACAAGTAATTTACGAATAAATCCTTTTCACCAATTTTGCTTTCGAGGGAAGTTTGTATGTAAATAATGCATCGTTTTTACTTATGCTTTCATATTTTGATATATTTTGCGAAATGTGGCTGAATATTTGATGTATTTGACAAAATATCGACAAGTGAGAAATTTCCCAGTTGAACCTTAGGAATAGAATAGGATACAAGTGACATGTCACTAGGGGCCTATGTGAAAACTATGTGAAATTGTGACTAAGTGAATTCGGGTGCTAGTCTTATAAGTTCTACTAGTGGCTGGGTAATCTGGCATGTGTTGTGGATACCTAACAGCTTGTGTGAGCAACATTGAGTAGTTACAAATGACCAACAGCTTGTGTGAGCAGACCCGCGAATGTGAATAGCTCGAGAACGAGCCTATGTGTGATAAGTGATGTGAAGTAGCTTTGGCTACAAGTGTGGCACTATGTGCAATATGCCAATGTATCTGTTAATATTCCGATGTGTTCAACGAGAAATAACTAAGAGTAAATGATTGTGATATTGTGATAAATGAGTGCAAGTACATGTGTATATATATTCATGAGCAATGTGCTCGATATGTGATCGAAGTTTGGTAAGGTTGATGTGGAGTAAGTATGACTATGAAGACTTGTAAATATTTGATAATTACTAGCTATTGGAATGGCTAGCTATGGACATGCTTGGTGTTATGTGTGTGTAAATGAAAGTTAATACAAAGAAAACATGAATGAGTAAAATTAGTAATAAAAGAGTTTTGGACAGTAGCCGTTGTATAACTTTGAAAAATCACCAAAAATTGTGAAAATTGGATTAGAGGTTGAATAAGATATGAAATTAAAGCTTATTGAGTCTATTTTTACATAAAATAAACGTGTAAGCAAGAGAATTTCATATTATGAGATATTTGAATTTTTATGAGATAGGTTCAGAGTGATTTCGAAATCCCCTATTCTAAATTTGGAAAATCATTAAAATCTGCATAAAAATAATTATGGATTAGAATTTATATGTTCAAAATTATTAATGAGTCTATTCTAAATAGAAACAAACGAGAACATCAGCCAAATCCCGTACGAGAAGATAATTAATTTTTAGTGAAGAAGTGTCAGAAATGTCAGACAGCAGAATAGGGATGACTTTAAAAAATAAACTGTAATTATTGGCTAAACCATAAATTCTAAAAATTTTATGGTAAGAATATACGTGAGTCTAGTTTTATAAAAATTTAGCGGATCTTAATTCGGAGTTCCGTAGCTCAAGATATAAATAATTTAATGACTATGACTCGCGTAGATAGCTTGATATGAACATGAGTGATTAGTGAAACTATGTGCAAATATGATTGTATTATCTTGACAACACATTATGAGGATTGATAAAAGCATGTTAAGAAATTTTTTATTATTTACATACTAACTTACTAAGCTATATGCTTACTCCCTTTTCTTTCCCTTGTCTTATATTATCACCAAGCTAGCTCGGGGTACGGAGATCGTCGGAGATCCATCCACACTATCAACACTCTTTTGGTATTTTGAAAGCAATATTATGAATTATGACATGTATAGACGATTTGGTCATTTTGTTATGTGTTATAATTGATTTTTCCCAAAATGATGGCATATGTTATTTGATAGTTCAATTTGTATAAGGCCATTGATGTTCGCTATTATTGGTTATGTTTAAGTCCGATAATTCCTCGTACCCTGTTCCGGCGTCTGACACGGGTAAGGGGTGTTACACTGCACCACATCAGATTGCTCGTCTGAGCAATAACTACAACACACTAAGGCATCGAAGTGCAAAGCCTATATGCAGTCATATGTACTATCGTATAATAATATATCCATCCACCACACTAGTGTCTCCATAGAGCCATTTTATACTTGATGATTCGCAACAAATGTTAGATCCCAGTATACACTTAATGATCTTCCTACAATCACATAATTTGTATTATCACAAATCTCGCACCAGCATATAAACCTATTGACATGTCAATCAAATCATAATCTTTACAAGTTCACTCGGGCATCTTTAACACATAAAACTATTTCTTTACAATTTAGTTCATATCTCACCTTTTTGTACCAATTCGCTAACAATTCAAATTATAACCAAACATATAAATATTTTTAACTCAAATACATAAAAATTTAATCACAATCATAACAAATCAACTTACAGGCAAGATCAATAATTAAGATGAAACTTCAATCACTACTAAACAATTTTGGTTTTTCCTTAATTATCTCTCGGTTTAATTCAATTCTTGATCTAAACAATTATTTTAAACAATTTATCAATACAAAACATTTTATATTACTCCATGATATGCATGAACTTATTCAATTTTATTTTTGAATGCCCTTAATTTGTGAATTTTATTCAATTTAGTCCCTAAAATCGAAATAGCTATATCTTTCAAATTTGACCTTCAATTTCAAAACTGGTCTCGATCACATCCTTCTAGGACCTTATGCTATCTATTATTATAGAAAATTCACATCAATTTCACAATTTATACACTTTAGTCCTTATGTTCAAAACTAACATTTAAACTTTATAAACTAGTCCTTTTTCTCATCTAAGCTTAAAATTTATCAATTTAAAATTAATTTCTTCAAGTAATCATCAATGTAAACTTTTATAAATGGGCTAGCTAAATCAAGTTCTCATGACTTTAAAAACATAAAATTATAAAAATGAGATTGAAAACACTTATAATTTAAAGTTTGGATGCTTAAGGTTTAAAATGGCTTTCTTGAGGTTTACTTTGGTGTACATTCAAGTGAAGCGAAGAAGAAAATAAAGATGACAAGCACTAAGATGTCTTTTATACTTTGATTAAAATTAATTAACCTTGTTTTTACTTTAATTTTAATTAATTTAAGCCTTAATCATTATCAAACAAAAATGAGTGGAAAATAGCATCGTCATTCACTATTTAATAAAGAAAATGGTTTGATTACCATTTTGATCCTTTTGCTAATTAAAATTTACAGAATTGGAATTTTATGATTTAGTACATATACCGTAATTAATTATCAATTCGGCAAAACTACTAGACCAAACTTTAATATATATCTATACTAGCTTCATAAATATTTAATATTAACATTTACAAATTCGATTTATCGAAATGAGATTTTGAAACCATCATTTCCAACACCACTGAAAATCGAGTTGTTATAAAAAAGTCGTTGCACTTTTTCTTATAAGATTGTGATGAATGTAATGGTGAATAGATTAAAGCCTTGGATGGGGATGTTGATTACATAGACCCAATGTGCCTGTATACAAGGCAGGTAAATACAAGACAATATTGTTATTGCTAATGAAGTCTTCCATTACTTAAAGTAGGAAAAAGGGGGCAAAGAATAAATATAGGAGTGAAGGTCGATATGAGCAAGGCATATAGGGTGGAGTGGGATTTTTTCAGAAAGGTGTTAATTAGGATGGGGTTTGCTGAAAAATGGGTAAGATAGGTATTGGAGTGTATTTCCTTTATTTCCTATAAGATAATTGTTAATAGGAAATAGAAAAATACAATTTATCATTTATCCCCTTACCTTTTCCTATCTGTTGTTGATGTCCTCTCAAGGTATCAACCTTGTAATCAAGTCTAGAAAATTAAGTTGAGTTAAAATAAGTTTGGTCCCCTTTATCACATATCTTGTTCGTACATGACTCTTTTTTTTCATTGCAGCTACAAAAAAGAATTGTGTTGTTTTTTCTCACATCTCGAAGTTCTAATAGATAATATTGTAAAATTATAGCAAGAATGAGTAATTGGTCTGATGGTTCAGAGTTAGTAAAGTTGTCTTTGAGACTCGAGTTTGATTTCCCTGTCTCACATAATCTTTATTTATAATATTCTTTTCCAAAACCCTAGTGTGTCACCCCTTGCATTGAAATCCTATTATATAACATATATATATTTGTTATTTTTAGCCTCTTTTGATTATTTTTTCTCCCCTATCGATTCCCCTTTCATCTTCCTCTCCTCTTATTCACCTTTCTCTCTCATTTCTTCTTTACCCTCCTACCCCTAACCCTAATATTTTTGCAACCTTGTACCGCCCTTCTGCTCTCCCAATTTTTCCATTGTTTTTTGCCCCCATTGTTGTCATTTTTCTTGCATTTCCACCCATTAAAATCACTCACCTTCTCACTTCCTTTGTTCTTTCATCATGGATGTAACACCCTTAACCCATATCCGTCGCCGAAATAGGGTTATGGAGCATTACTGAACAAACAGGATAGTAAACCATTCAATTCAAACATTAATGCAAACATAATCTAATTTCATTCAAATATACTCATAATGTCCCTTAATTGAGCCCTCGAGACCCTAAAAATACTATATAAACAATTCGGGACTAAATCAAAAATATTTGGAAAATTTAGGAAAAAGTTGAAAATTTTAAACTACAGGGGTCACACGGTAGTGTGGCCAGGCTGTATGACTCACACGACTAAGACACACACCCGTGTCTTAGGCCGTGTAACAATCGAAATGGAGACACACTACTATGTCTCAGCCTGTGTCCATGCTCGTGTAACTCTCTGACTTGGGTCACACGGTCAACCCACACAACCGTATGCCAGGCCGTTTCTCAAAATGGCCTCACACGCCCATGTGTTAGGTCGTGTAACTTTTGAAATACAACCTTAAAAACCTACAGGGGACACACGGCTGAGGCACACACCTGTGCCTCAGACCATGTGGACCCAGAATGAACCTTGAACCACAAGTTTACCATTTCAAACTTACTTGAACCTTAAGAAACTCAAATACCAACCAAAACACCTATTCAAAGTGACAATATACAAGCCAAAAACATGCCAAATCAACCTATTAAGTGCCAAACCAATGTACCCTCATTGGTACCACAAGTAAATACAATTATACATTAAAACAAATCTTCAAACACAAATTATCACATACTCATCCCTAACATCTAATTCAATTCCATTTCAAACATACCATATAAAGACATCAAAAGTACCAAATAGGTATCAACCAAAACAACTTATACAATCAAGTTCATACTTAACTATTTACATTTCCAAAACATTAGTATCAACATCAATCCTATTACATGCCATATAATCCAGAATAAACGTTTCAAAAACTACTGAGTTAAGCTGGATAGTGTGACTCAAGTGCCAATCTGATTATCTAACCTTCCGAATATCTACAAAAACAAAGATTAACACAAGTAAGCTTAAATAAGCTTATTAATTTTGACATATTAAACAATAAATCTTACTGAGTAAATACAATAATTAAAACAATAATAATCAACCATGAAAATTCTCTATCATCCACAATTGCAACCAATAAGTTCATCTATGTCCAGATCAATACTCAATATATAACAAATCTCTCAAATTCATTTAACAGATTACCTTACTGAGATTTTCCATTCGAAGAACAACTTACAGATAAGAGTACATCGTCAACCCAACCATAACACGCCAATGCTCATAAGAGCTAATTCAATCGAAACACGCCAGTGCTCATAAGAGTTAGTCCAACCGAAACACGCCAGTGCTCATAAGAGTTAGTCCAACCGAAACACGCCAGTGCTCATAAGAGCTAGTCCAACCGTAACAGAGCAATGCTCATAAGAGCTAATCCAATCGTAACACGCCAATGCTCATAAGAGCTAATCTAACTGAAACACGTCAAACAGAGAGTATAACACGAGAGTTCGCAACAAATGCTGAACCTCGGTTTACTCAAGAAATAAATATATACCTCCCTCTAATCCATCTCCGCTCCAATCCCTTAAAACATGTCATATCACGACTGTATTCTATCCCGCGTTCAATCCAATCTGAGAAATCAATTTCAATATCATGTCTCAAATAATAACTTATTATCAACAATTGAATATATGTATTTTCTAATATGTTATACTACTCAACAATTCATATAGATGTTAAATTATAACTGTACGAACTTACCTGGACTGAATTGTAGTAACTACAAAAGTTCAGGGACTATTCCGCCACTTTTCCTTTTCTACGAGTATCTACGGGATCTTGATCTAAAATGTAAAATTCCTCAATTATTAGCATGCATTTCATATTCCAATCCATTTTACAATTAATACCCTTTTATTTTCTAAATTTTGATACTTACCCCAAACTTTTATAGTTTTTGTAATTTAGTCCCTTAACCTATAATTCATTAAATTAACTATTTTTCTCAAGTCAAAATTTCATTCAAAAACACTATGCCTTTAAACAACCCCCAATGAACCTTAAATTCACTTTCAAACCTAGAATTTTGTGATTTTCACAATTTAATTCTAAAATCAAAATCTAACAAAAATCACTTTACAAAATTATCAAACAACACAATCAAAGATTCAAATACATGCTATTCATCAAAACATTCAATATTTATCAATATAAACTTCCAAAATTTTTAATAGAATCAAGAATGAAGGTACAAGTTAAATGGACCTAGTTGCAACAATCTCAAAAACATAAAAATTACAAGAAACAAGTAAGAATTTCACTTACATGCAAGGCTTCTATCCTTACTCGATTCTCCAAGTTACATTATATGGTGTTTCGACAATGGATAAGAAGAAAATGAAGAAGAAAAGCTTGTTTCTTCTAATTTATTTTATTTTATTTCCATTTATTTACAATTATGCCATTATCATTAAATTTTCTTTCATTTTAATTCTAATTGCCATCCTGGACATTAATTATGGCTTAATTGTTACTTAAGTCCATCCTAAAATATTAACTAATCAATTTGATCACCTAATTGTAATAATTACTAACTTTTGTACATTTTACAAGTTAGTCTTTTTTCTTAAATTAACTATCTAAACTTAAAATTTCTTAACCAAATTTTAATACGACTTTAATGACTCTATAAATATTCTAAAAATAATATTTATGAGTTGACAGATTTAAGTCAGACCTAATTTTGCTTTTCCTTTTATGTTTCTTCTCTAATGGTCAAATCTACCGTTCATCTTTGGACGATTGTAACAGCCCGTTTTTTAGTGGTGTTGGAAATAGTGGTTTCGGGACCACAAATTCTAACATAATAATCTATAAATATTATTTATTTAATATTTACGAGATATTTAGGGTCATATTAAATTTTAGTAGAAAATTTTATCGTTTAGATAGTTTATTGAGTATAAAGAATTGAATCGTAAAAGCTGCAAAAGTTGAGTTATTTAATTAAAGGGGCTAAATGAATAATCTAACCCATGTGAGTTAAGTTAGTTGACTTTAATGATGATATGCATATATGGATAGTTTAATTAGGCTTAATATTGATTAATTAAGGTTTAATTAAGAAACTTGAAATAATTACAATAAAAACCAATGTATATATATTAAATTAAAGTTAAAATTAAGAGGAGATTTTCATTTTTTTTTCTTTCTATCCATCTTCTCCACGAAAACAAGGCTTAAACTAGGGTTTTCATGCTTGAAATTTCAAAGCTTAAATTGATCACGAACAAGTGGAGGACTAAGGAAAAGACAAGGTAGCGGAATAATCTCTGTACTTTGGCTATTACTATGAATTAGCGCGATAAGTTTCTATTTTCTAATTCTTATGCATAGTGCTTCTTTCCATAAAAGAATAAATGATTATATTGTATAATTTCAAAGTTAATTGGATCAATTTGAGAGTTGATTAATAAACAGTTAAGGTGATTAGGCCTTGGGCCGGGATGTGAAGTTATGTAATAGTCACATTTCTGTTTTGATGTTTTGGACTAAATCTGATGGCTGAGAATCCTATGTAAGTTATGGATTCTCAACAGCTTGTGTGAGCAGCATCGAGATTTAGCGAATCGATTAAATGTTCTGTTCTTATGGATGAATCGTGGCAATGGCTGAGGTCCTACATACGTAGTAGATACTCGTTAGCTTGTGTGAGTAGCATTGCGGAACGGTAAATATATATATCTAGAGTCTGGCCTAATGAGTAATATTTGGTACTTCTGAAAATAACGATCTATGATAATCTGATCAAACTCATTTAATGAAATGTGTAACTCTTATTTGTGGTGGACTGTGATCGATAGGAAATTGTTCTTAGTTGTTATTCAATTATATTGTTAGATGACTTGTGGTAAGCTCTATCATTACTTTAACAAACTTATTTAGCTTCAAGTAAGCTTACTTCTATTTGTTTCTTTATTTTGTAGATTTTGTATTGTCATTTTAGAGACTTGGGTATATGTTTCTTAAGATATGTATTGCATGGTTTGAAAAAGGTTATCATTTGTGATATGGTAAGATAATGACATATTTGATAGTTGATGTTGAATGCAAATGTGGTGTCTTTGAATGATATATTGGTTAGTTGATTTAGGAAGTCGAAATGGCATTAGATGTGTGTGTTTGGATGACGTTTAGACCCATTTAAAGTGTGCATAAACACGGGTCGGGACACGACTGTGTGTCCCTAATTCGAAGGTTACACGGCTTGAGGCACGAGCGTGTGTCTCAGTCGTGTGAGGCATACGACCTGGCCATATGGCCATGTGATCCCTATTTTGCATGTTTTTCCTAAACTTTTCAAATTGTTTCCAATTGGTCTCGATTTGCTTTTAAGATATTTTTAGGGCCTTGAGGGCTCAATTTAGGGACAACATGTATGTATATGAATGGTTTATGATATGTTTATATTATTGAATGATATTATGTTTCTTGGTTCCTAGTTGATCGGTAATACTCTGTAACCCTAATCTGGTGACGGATTTGGGTTAGGGGTGTTACACCGATTCTGACGTGTTTTATTTCGTGTTTAAAATGTGGAAAGTCCAAATCTAAACACCTCAAATCAACAATGACATCAGAATTTATTTGTAATTCCATCTTAAGCCAAAACAGTGTAAGTAGTTATCTCGAAAACCAGATCTAAAAATCCAATCTCTTTTTTTGTTATGGCCAAACCCTATGGGGTGTCTAATGGTCATTCCTGACACGTAATTTCTTTGTGTTAGCTATAGATCTGAACTAGTTTAGCCAGAATTGAAGCGTAGATGTTACGAATTTACGATAATGCTTCGGATTAGCATAAATCAGGTGTGGGTCTTATTAATGGGTGTTTTATTATTTATTAAAAATAATGTTTTGCGCATGTTAAACCACTATACATTCTGATTTGTGCATGGTTGAATGGTCATGAGTGGGATTGAAAGTTGTCGATTAAGGTAAGTACTAACGATTAAGGTCGAATGTCTGAGGACTCTATTGTGATTAAATGAATATGCATGGAAACCATTGATTTTATGCTCTCTGTATGGTATTACATTATATTGATTATTGAATGCATGATTAAAGCATGCCACTGTATGTCATTGTGTTTATTAGATGCATGCAAAACATGCCATTGAAATTGTTAAACCGAAAGCATGTTAAGCATGCCACTGATATTATTATCATTACCGATTAGCATGATATGCTACATGACTGATATGAAACATTGTATTGCATGGGTTTGGGTATTGTTTGGGTGACAGAGGAGTTTCGTGGAGTACTGATGACTTATCGCACCTTTGTGACAGTTTGTCTGCATATTACTGGCAGTTTTCACTGCATACTATTATTGGTGGTTTAACCACATCGAGCTTTGGCTCTTATTGCTTTGGTGTTTAGATGACAAATTCTGAGGAACTCCTGGTGTGTAGCGGATGGATGGGTAGGATTATTGTACTGTATCATTAAGCATGCCATATACATATGTTGATATGTCATGATAAATTGTATGAACTATATATTAATTTCATGTCTGATTGACTGATTGTATGCTTATTTTTACTTAGAGTCACACTGAGCTTTTTAAGCTCACCCCTAGTTTACTCTTTATAGATAACCCTCATGACTAGGCTCAGATTCGGTGTACGGAGGTCTCATCTCGATTTTTTCCATAATAAAGTATTTTAAAATTTTCCCAAATCCCTAGTGTGTCAACCCTTGCATTGAAACCCTAGTATATAACATATATCTTTTTCTTGTTTTCAACCTCTTTTGATCATTTTTTCTTGTCTGCATGTTATTGGAAGTTTTAATTGCATACTGTTACTGGTGGTTTAACCACATCGAGCTTCGGCTCTTATTGTTTTAGTGTTCAGATGGCGGCTGCTGGGAAACTCGTGGTGTGCAGCGGATAGATGGGTAGGGCTATTGCATTGTAACACGCCTAACCCGTCTCTGTCGCAGGATTAAAGTTACGGAGTATTACTGATCAATCATAAAATATTTAACAACTTAACCTTCAATAATTTAATCTCATTCAAAATATATCAAACACAAAAATTTGGTCCCTAAATCGAGCCCTCGAGGCACTAAAAATAACCTAGAAACAATTTGGGACCAATTTGAAACAGTTTGGAAAGATTAGAAAAAAGATGCAAAATTTGCAAAATAATGGTCACACGACCATGTGACCAGGCCGTGTGCCTCACACGGCTGAGACACATGCTTGTGTCTCAGGCCGTGTAACATTCGAACTAGGGACACGCGGCCGTGTCCTCACCCGTGTAACTCACTGAGTAGGGTCACACGACCGTGTCACATGCCCGTGTCCCAAGCCGTGTAACTCTCTAGCTTGCACCATAAAGAAATCATCAGATGACACACGACTGTGTCGCCAGGGCATGTGCCTCACACGGCTGAGTCACATGCTCGTGTCTCAAGCTGTGTGGACCCAAATTTACCTAAAATCAAGCCATTTCCAAAATAATTTCTGTAACACCCCTAACCCGAATTCGTCGCCGAAAAAAGGTTACGGAGCAATACTAGAGTTCACAAGATAATTATCAGACATTTCATTTTATGTAGCATTCATATTTGAAACCAATAAAAATTAAAACATTAATGAGCTAACGTTGGCCAATTTAACTTATACATGCCATTCAATGCATTATTCCCCTAACATGCACAAACTCAACTTTCAAGTTATTCCAATAATTTCCATGTATCAATAATATATATACCATGATTGATGAGCTCATCAATTCCATGATTTTCATTCCCTTGTTATTTTTCATATTTATCCCGTTGAATTTCTCAGAATTTCGATGGATTTTCAGGGGTACACTTTAGTGTACAAATCCGGGCCCGTCAATTCATATTCAAGTGTGCACATTTCTATTTCAGAGAGCACACTCTCGCGAACCTTATCCTTACAGCGGGATTACCAGTTCAGGCTAAATCCCCTGTAATATAAACTCATAGAGTATTGTCGGGATTACTAGTCCAGGCTAAATCCCCTGCAATGACAATTACTCTAATGAGCTTGGATCTGAATTACCAGTCTAGGCTAAATTCAGACCCTAATTCGGATTACCCGTCTGGGCTAAATCCATTTTTCACATATTCTTCGGGAGGGCTATATCAGGATAGGATCGCCCGTCCGGGCTAGACCCTTTTTAGCGTCAATTTCTTTTCAAAGATCCATCGAATTTTTCTTCCATTCAACCAGGATTTCTTCCCCTTTTTATCAAATATATCAATGTTTCATCAATTTTCATACAATTAGCATTCAAATCATATACACATAAATAACAAACATTTGAAGTATTTAAGAATATAATTCAAGTTACACAAACTTACCAAAGCTAAATTACGAAATATCAAAATTGTGGACATTTTGGTAATTTTCTATTTTCCTCAATTTCCACCCAATATTGATCTAAATTAATATTTCATTCAATTTATTAATTTAAATAATAAAAAATTCATTTCATGCAATTTGGTCACTTTTTGACATTTTACAAATTTACCCTTAAAATATTACTTTTATTCAATTTAGTCCTGAAACTAAAACATGCAAATTAGCCATTTTAATGAAAATTCATGATAGTTGAATAATCATATATTTCCTCCTCCTCCTCTCTATTCCACATACTTAACGTATATAACATGCTTATATGAAACATTATCTATAATTTCACTATTTACTTATTTATTAATTCAAAGTTGTCCACTTGCGTCATAGTCACAAAATTATTTATATCTTGACCTACATAACTCCAAATTGAGATATGTTAATTTTCTATGAAACTAGACTCACATATCTTCTTACTATAAAGTTTTCAAAATTTTGGTTTAGCCAATAAGTACAGTTTATTCTTTAAAGCTTCCCTATTTCACTATTTGATAGTTCCGACCCTCTTCACTAAAAATTAATTATCTCTTTGTACAGAATTTGGATGATGTTTCCTTTTGTTTCTATTGAAAATAGACTCATTCAGGATTTTAAACATATAAATTTAAGCCTCTAATTATTTTTATTCAATTTTTATGATTTTCCAAATTCAGAACAAGAGAACCTGAATTCATTCTGATCTTGTCTCACAAAATTTATTATATCTCATGATTTACAATTCCATTACTTACACCATTTCTTCTATGAGAAACTAGGCTTAATAATATTTAATTCCATATTTTTTCATCCTCTAATTTGGTTTCCATAATTTATGATGATTTTTCAAAGTTAGCCTACTGTTGTTATCCAAAACTGTTTTAGTGCAAGATGCTTATTACCATGTTTATAACACCCTTATTTTCTTTCTCTACACTATTTCTCATCACTTTCTCTTATTTTCTCTTCACTAAAAATCAAGAACATAGGACCATATATACGAAAACTTTACATTAACATCATTTCCATACTTTTTCAATAATATCAAACTTAAAATATATTAAAATCTTGATGTTCTTACCTTGTCATATTGATTTCAATCTTCAACTTAATTTTCTCTCTCCTCCAGCTTCTATTTCTTGAATCTAACTTGATATTCTAGCTCCACATATTCTCCTTGCTATCTTTCTCTCTTAATGGATATGGAAATTCTTTTGATTTCTACATGAAAATGATGAATTTTTGGTGAAAGGACCAAATTGTAAAGAAAGCAAAACTTTCTTTCTTTATCTCTTTTCTCACGTTGGTGCATGGGAAAATGATGGGTTGGATGATTCTTCATCTTCCTTTTCTTATATATACTAAATAAAATACTAATAAAATAATAAAATATCATTTAAAAATGAAACTAAAATATTAATAAACTATTATTTATTTATTTATTTAATATAAAATATCTCCAACATCATCATTATCTTCTAGATTTCTCTCTCTTCTAATTGACCATTTTGCCCTTTATATTCTTTAAAATTCCATCCTTGAGTATCACTTAATTCGGTTAAATTGCGATTTAGTCCCTCAAAATTCTTCACCTTTTCAATTTGGTCCTAATTCATCCACTTTCCTTAGTTTCTAGATTATTCTACCTTTAAAATATTTGCACTATTGGTCCTTCAACTTTTTCATATTTACACTTTAACCTCTCAAATTTTGAGTATTTACTCTTGGACAACAAAACTTTTCTCACTTTTACAATTTAGTCCTTTCATGAATTAATATATAATATACCATAATATACTTCCTAATGTTGACATAACTCAAAATTTCCCCTTTTTGTCACTTTATTTCCTTATTTTTACTATATCGAGGATGCTACCTTACTTTCTTACTGTAGTAATTTTCAGGGTATTACAATTTCATGCTCAAACTTTCAACCCATTTAAACACATTTTAAAAGTACCTAAACATCACCAAATCACCCATCAAAATATCATTTCAAAATCCTAACTCAACTAACCAATATGCCATTCGAAGGCACCTTAAATGCATACAAACAACATTAACCTAAACATGTCAAAAATTATCACATTTCAAACATTATATCCTAATTCAACACTTACCAAAACATACCACATATTGACCATTCCAAATCCGTTTAAAACATACCATAAAAAAACATTATAAACATACATAACAAGGTGACCAAAGTGAGATAATTTGTCAATGCATCAAATGGTACCAAACCAACATGACTTCCAAAATTTATACATGCCAAAGTATCAACAACACATTTATCAAAATATCATTAGAAAACACACTATACATGTCATTATAAACATTGGCCAAAATGTTCAAAAACTACTGAAAATAGGTGGATAGTGTAACTTAAGTGCTGATTCGATCGTCCAACCTTCAAGAGTATCTACAAGAACAGAACTTAACGCAAGTGAGCTTATTGAAGCTTAGTTGTAGAAATAATAAATCTTACCGAAGTAAATATAACAATTAAATTGAAAATAATTCAACAATAAGTGTTTCCTGCCATCCACAAAATCGAACTGGTGAATTACATAACTCAACTCAAAGTTCAAATGGAAATTTTCGGAAATATATATATACATGTTCACCATGAAATCAATTCAAGAGATCAAAGGCATGCTATTCCATTCAAAGTTACTAAATAAGTTGTAGCGCAATAATTTACGATCTGATGAACGACTTATAGATACGAGTACACAAGTAATCCACACGAAACACGTCAAACGCTCATAAGAGCTAATCCAATCGAAAACACACCAAATGCTCCGAAGAGCTAATCCATCTATAAACACGCCAGATGCTCCGAAGAGCTAATTAATTCGTAAACACACCAAAACAGGGAGTATAACACAAAAGTTCACAACAAATGGTGAACCTCAGCCTACTCAGGAAAAATACATATATCACACCACAACAATCTCCACTCCAATCCCCACATAATACAACGTCATTCAATTGTACTCTATCTCGCGTTCATCTGATCCAAGTATTGAAATTCAATAATATTTCTCAAATAATTTTACATTAATAATAAAATAATTGTATCTATTATATCATATTATATCATCAAACATTGCATATAGATATTAAATTATAAACCGTACTAACTTACCAGGGCCAAAATGCAAAAACAGTAAAAGTTTAGGGTCTAATTAACAACATTCCCTTTTCCACAATTATCCACTTGATCTTGATCTAAAACATAATTTATTTCAAATATCAGCCTCAATTTTCATTTTCTATACAATTCAATACATATAATTCTTTAATTACAAGTTTTCACATTTACCCCTATCATTTACACTTTATACAATTTGATCCCTAATATCAAATCAATTTTATTTCACCATTTAACTTTAAACCCTTTATGCGAACCCTTATAATAACTAATGACCCTTTAATTTCTAAAAGAAAAATATTAATAATACACCTCAAATTTTAATATTTATCTATTTAAGTTATTAAGCTTAAATCTAAACAAAATGGTTTTACAACTAAATCAAACCCACTATTAAGCTTCCAAATAACCCATTTGCAATTCAAAAGTTTCAGATCATTAATGGTAAAATCTTTAAACTATCACAAATTCACAAAATAATCCCTATACTAAATGGAGATCTTGACAACAATCATAAAAGCATTCAAATTCAAGAAAAAAATAGCTCAACATAGCTTACATGCAAAAAGAAAATGGTGACCGAATCTCCTAGCTCTCAACAATGGTTTTGGTTTTGCAAGAATTAGAGAACGGGGAAGAAGACTAATTTCCTTTTCTCTTTTGTTTTGTTTTTTATTATTAATTATTATTATTAAACTAATATTATTTTATGTTACAACACTAAAAAGAAATCAACATCATGGTCGACCACTAACTTAAAAAGTGGCTTAATTGCTAAATTAAACCTCCCTATTTCACTATAGCACACTATAATCTCCAAATCACTAATAATAACTAAATTTTGCAATTTTACAAATTAATCCTTTTCTTTAATTAACTAGCTAAACGATAAAATTTCTTAACCAAAATATAATACGACCCTAATGACTCCATAAATATTCTATAAATGATATTTACAAGTCGATACAATAGAAATTTGTGGTCCCAAAAATACTATTCTGTCACTACTGAAAAACGGGTTGTTACATGCATTGTATCATTGAGCATATCATATACATATGTTGATATGTCATTATAAATTGTATGAACTGTATATTAATTGTTTGCCTCATTGACTGATTGTATGGTTATTTTTGCTTAGACTCACACTGGGCTTTTTAAGCTCACCCCCTAGTTTACTCTTTACAGATAACCCTCAGGACTAGGGTCGAATTCGACGTACAAAGGTCTCATCTTATATTTTTTCATAATAAAGTATTTTAAAATTTACATAATTTATTTTGGTATTATTTGAGGACTGTAATTTTTATTCAAGTATAGACTGTGGTATGGGTTATTTTTAATTGGGATTTCGCATGCATAAGCTATTTTGATGGAAACTGAACAAGCTAATATCTGACCTAACATGACTTAAAATATGGATTTTCTTAAAAAAATCAAATGAAAGACTTTTTTCGTTGCGTAATGGTAATACGAAGTGTTTAAAAGGTTTAGTGATGGAACCAATTGAGTTTTATTACAAATGGCACGACTTTCTAATAATTTAAACTTAAATTATATATGACCTAATGAACTGGTGTTTTAACAAACCCAATGCAACCATATTAAGTTTTCTGAGAATCAATCAAAATAGCGATTTTTAAACTGAACATTTTTACTTGGTCATTTTGATGGCTAATGTAACCTTCAAGATCCAGCCATAACGTCTAGGTTGGGTTTAAGAGGTTACATTTTTACATGAATAATGAAGGAATATAAGCAAGCTTCTAGACAGATAATGAATTTAAACAAATCAAGTGTGATTTTTAATTTGAATGCTAGAAAAGATTTGAAAAAGAAATGGAAAACAGGCTAGGAATTTAAAGGGTTAATAACCTTAGCACCTATTTAGGAATACTTCTTTTTGGGATAAGAAGAAAACAAAAGCTATTGGATATATAAAGAAGAGGATTATTGGAAAGAAAAGGGAGGGCTTGGGTTTAAAGATATGCAACTGATAAATAAGGCTCTTCTTGCTAAACAATTTTAGAGATTAGTTCAAAATTCTAAAGTTTTATGGGCTAAGGTTCTCAAGGGTCAATATTTTGCAAATACTTCTGCCATGGAGGCTAGAAAAAGTGCGAGAGCTTCTTGGATATGGTCGAGTTTATTAGAAGGGAGAACGTTAATTAAGGATGAAGTGGGATAACATGTTATAGGAAGGAATGAGGTGATGAATATATGAAAGGATAAGTGGGTCCCTAATCAAAAGGCTCTAAGACCAATAATAAATGAGAGTCAAGTACAATGATTAGCTAAGAAGGTATGTCAATTGATTGATAGAAGAAATTGTATTTGGTACTTGAATGAGATCCAGGTGATGATTTCTAGTGATGAGACTGAGGCAATTAGAAAGATTCTGGTTTATAAGAGTGAGGGCAAGATAGAGCTATTTGGCCTAAAGTTTCAGATGGACAACACAGAGTTAAATCTGGCTTCTTTGTTATTAAAGAGAAAGTGGAGAGGGTAAGACTAAGGAGTGTTGGATCTTCTCATGTTGTTTAAAATGCCATTTGGAAGTTAATATATAATGTGCAAGATCAACCAAAGGAGATTTTTTTTTTTTGGAGGGTGGTGAAAAATGCATTAACTAATATGGTGAATTTGGTTAAAAGAAGGATTAGGAATGAATCAAATTCTCCAATTTGTGGAAAGTATGATGAGACGATTGAACATATGCTTCTTATGTGTGATTGGACCCAGTGTGTCTGGTTTGGCTTGAATATTGATATTAAGATTAAGAAAGAGAGGATCACTACCTTTGATGTTTGGTTGCTTTCGATGGTAGGTGATTCTCTGTTGAATGGGGATGAAAAGAATAAGATGTTAAGTATAATTGCTCATACCTATTGGGTAGTATGGAAAGAGTGTTGGAAAGTGGTATTTCATAGTAAAAGTCCTCAATTGAGAAGGTAGTTACTATAATTCAAAGGGCTATCTCAAAATATGAGCGAATGGTGGAAATACAAAGTAAAAAGGGTAATGGGACTAGTAAGGTACAAACTAGTTGAGTGCTACCAAGGGATGAGTGGTTTAAAGTGAATTGTGACGGTAGTTATGTTGGGGCTATCATGAGAGCTAGGATTTGGGTGGTAGTTAGAGATTATAAAGGATGTCTAATTGCTGGGGTGGTAAAAAAAGTTAAGGCTATGAGTTGTCTCAAAGCTGAAGTTGAAGTTAAAGCAGTGATTGAAGGGGAGATTAGGGTTGTAAATAAATTGAGCTTGAATGAACAAACTTCTGTTCATGTTCATTTATTTATTTTTAAGCTTGTTCATGTTCAGTTTATGTTCATTAAGAATTTCAAGTTTTTGTTCATATTCGTTTATTTAAAATTATGTGTGTTCATGTTCGTTTGCTTAATGTTCACGAACATTAAACGAACATGTTTATGGACATATAATTAAACATGTTCAAGAATAATGTTAATTAATAACAAACAAACAATAAATACATACATACATACACGCATATATTGTTTAGATAAAAAATAGTCAAGTATAAATGTTAATAATTATATTATAAATGAAAAAAATACAAACCAATATAATTTTATCAATATATACTAATGGAACAATAAACGAGTTTTAAGATAATTTACTTATTATATACTAATGTAATTTTTATAAGAAAATACCATTAATAAATAAACGAGTCAATAAACAAGCTTATAAACGAGCTTGTTCATGAACATAAACGAAACGAACACACCTTTGTTCGTGTTTGTTCGTTTATTAAACAAACATAAAAAAAATTTCATACTCGTTTATTTAGCTTAATAAACGAACATTACACGAACGGTTCACAAATATTTCATCGAACGTTCTGTTCATTTACACCCCTAGGGGTGATATTAGCTAGGAATAGAGGTGCTCAGGGCCGCCCGGCCCGACAGTCCGCCCGAAATATGGGAGGATTTGGGTAAAAATATAGGCTTGAAATATGGGCTTGGGAAAAAATTAGGCCCGTTTAGAAAACGGGCCGGGCCTCGGGCACCGCTTTTATGGTCCGGGCCCGGCCCGGCCCAGCCCGAATATAATAAATATATATTTATTTTTTTAATATTAAAATATTTTAAAATACTTTTTTAAAAAAAGTATTTTTAAAATAAATTTTTAATGTTTTAATAAAAAATGAGTCGGGCCGGGCCGAACTCGGGCTTAGGTATTTTTCCCGGGCCGGGCCCGGGCCTAGGATGCAGGCTGAAATTTTTTCTGACCCAGCCCGGCCCATGAGCACCTCTAGCTAGGAATAAGGGGTTTAATCCGATTGTGTTGTACTGATTGAGAAGTTAAATGTGCGAAATAAATGTAAGCAATGGAGATTTATACAAATGAAAAAAGATGTTGAGGAAGTGAGCAATTATTTTGAGGAGCTGGTGTTTAGAAAAATTGATAGAACAGCCAATAAAATTGCTGATTGGATTGCTAAGCGATCTAAGGAGGGAACCATTCTCTCTGGTTAACATCTTGGATAAAAATGGTCTACCAGCTCCACCTTCATAGACTGGTATGTTAGTTTAGTGAGGTAGATATGAGATTCATAGTATTGTTTGATCTCAAAGTTGCTACCACGAGTATGATTCGTGTTCTTTGCATGTGTTGTTGGTTTGTGTTTGTACAAGTGGGTGGTGGTTATGTACAAGTTTCTGAAACTCTCTTCCGTTAATTGGTATTGTTTGTTTAACCCCATGAGAGAATAAAATTTATATGAGAAAACCCTTCAAATTTTTTACAATTTCCATTAAACCCTTTAAAAAATTTAATTAATTTGTAATCCATTCCCTTCCCCATTGGGGAATTTATAAAATTTATAAAATAAAAGTGCTTAATTATTAGGAGAAGAGTAGATTAGATTAGATAACACCCAACTATCTTGATTTATTACCATCAAATTTTCTTCCTTCGGAAAACAAGTCTTTTTTCTTATTCAATTAGTTAGTTTATGAATTTTAGAGTTCCAAAATAGGTTTTTATTTTTTGATAAGTAGGAATCTTTATATATCCCACAATACATTAGTGAAATTACAAATATACCAAAATAAGCCCCCCAAACATTACAAAGTGCAAGTTCATTATTGTTTGCCAAGATATAGCCAAGTTAAGAGGTTTTGTTTCCTTAATTCTGTCATGCTCTTCCTTTTTCACCAAATGTAAGCATTCCAAGTTGTGCCCAAAAATCATAATGATGTACCACCTTTGAGGTTGAGATAAGCTTTGGAGAACCCACATGTGAAAACCGTATGGTTTCCTATTTCTTTCACAAACAACACTCTCTTCATGCCTCAATTAATTTACCTATCTTTGTATTGCCATCCAAGAATTATGGGTGCAGTTGAATGTGAAACCTCAACCATACTACCTTATATGCTATTTCACTTTTTTTGGTAGCATTTTGTTGAAATTAGTTCAAATCAACTAGTTAAATTAGTTGAATCGAGAACGGAGTGATATATCAGTTTAGACAAAGAGATTGGATCGGTAAAAAAATTTAAAAATTGGGACAAAAATCGACAATTGAATAAGTTTTTTTTTTAATTTATTTACTATTATTTATAATTGTTTATTTAATTGTTGTTGAACTAGCTATCGAACCAATTGAACAAAAAATTTAATGATTTGATCAATTCGAACACCAATCTATTTTTTAAAATATTGTTCCAAACCATAGCAAGTAAATAATTGATATTTAAGCAAGCCGATTAAAACTGTCCATGGGCCAGATTAGGTTTGAGTCGAACCAAGATAAAGGATCTATGGACATTCTTTATACCCAACTCGAAATATGAATATGGAATTTTGTCCAAACCCAACCCTATATAAAATAGGGTAATTCGGATCTGACTCGACCGGCCCATCAGTAATTGTGTTTGTTTGAATTTTGCACCAATAGCAAACAAAAGAGGACTGAAATACAATGGTTGTCTAAATAAATTGTAGTGTAAAAACAATAAACTTTACGAGGATTGAAATCTAATTAACAATACCTTAAAATTAACTCAAACTTTATAAATAAAAATTAACTTTTTAAGTAGATAAAATACGCGTTTGGAATAAAAATTTTCAGTAATCAAAATGTTGTAACCTCACATGAACAAACAAAGAAAATTCAATTAAGATCTAACTTTATTTCTTCGTTATTTTGTTTTCTAGTGTCTAAAATCATCTATAATTGCTAGGAACCACGGTTAGCTTTCATTGTTTTCTCCTACAAATGGTCAAATGGCACGCATGAAACAGTGACAAAGATTACAAATCTTTGGTCGTTGCTTGGCAAACTGCTTGTCGTCGAAAATGCAGCATATGAGGTCGGATAAATAACTTTAAGAAGAAATTTAAGATGGTTAGAATTTAAAATTGCATGTTGTTTGGTGGCAAATATGAGGAAAAAAAAGTTTGACTACTGGTTAGATTGATAGGTAGAAAATAAAAATTAGATTTTTAGGTTAGTTTTAGCCTTGAGCGGAATGGATTTGGATATTGAGGTCAAAATATTTTGATTTGGGTTAATTATTTATATTAAAAATTTGCATCTATAAAAATATTAAATATATATAATCGGTCTAAACTGGGTTTAAGCTTCAAAATTTCTGTCCAAAATTTTATTATGTTTTTGTTCAAGTCCATTTTTCGGGCTTTATCTACTGATCTAAACCCTCCCTAGTTTGAGCGGTCCTTCGAACTTGGACGAATAATCCAACCTTTGGACAACTCTAAAGCCGATGTATTCCTACTATCAGCATGCTCAATCAAATCTTAAGTTGCAATGCCTTCCCCAATTCCAGCTGTTACTCGTAGGGATAGAGGTATTATTCCAAATAATATGTATAAGTGTTATTTATTCACTAGTATATGAGTTAGCAATAAATTTATTTTAATTGAAAATTTTAGTCATTCATATGACTTGTTTGGAAAAGGAGAATTTTTTACTTATTTTGAGGAGGTTTTTTTATAAAATTTTTCCAAATCATTTTAGTTTTAAGTTTAAATTTGTAATAATTATTTTTATTTTATGTTATACTATTCCTCGTAGTAATATATAATCTATTAAAAAATTCATTTTATGGTGTTGATTTAAAATGATCCCAATAGTTTTCAAAACCTTTCATGATTAAAAAGATACGTATAATCATTCTTACTAAAACAAATTTAGATCATTACTTGATAATATGTATCGTATTGGTGTTCATACAGTGGCAAAACAAATACGAAAAATGACACATGAATTGTGTAAGAATTGCTCTCTCACATGAAACTCAATCCTCAGAATTTCAAACCAATACTTATCTGTTGGGCCACTCTTTTCTGCAAGTTATTTGTATACCCTACTCCTTTGGTAACGTATTAGATTCAAGCTTTCAAGCTTTCTTTTCAATTCTTCATATTTAGGTTCGTTGTTATCTTTTTAATAATATCATTTTCAATATTTGAAATTTGTATTTTCGTTTTGAGAGTGTAATGTGTCTTATCATTACATTCAACCACTTATTGGTAAAGTTAATACTACATTGACTATTAGTATATTACATCGATAAGTATTTGGTGCAATAGTAAGATATATTGTATTTTTAAAGAGAAAATTCAAATTCAAACCCTGGAAAAGACATTTTTGAAAGGATAACTACGAACCCAAAAAATTAGTTTTCATGGGTTGTAAAATGAACATGTAGAATACCTAGATCAAAAAAAAAAGACTATTAGTCTATCACTTAAAAGCATGTGAGTTTTCTTGGATGTATGTAATTATAATCCTTAAAGTTTTGAGTTTTAATCTTGTGAGCGAAGAAAATAACATGAAGAATCTTACTTTTATTTAAGAATTTAATTCGATTTCAAATTCAATTAGAGTCTGATATAATTATTTGATGCTGGAAAAAACTTAGCTTTAACTGGAACAAAAAGTAAGACAATAGAGAATGATAAGCCAAAAAAAAGTACCATAAAAGTTAATAATCTCAATATTTGACTATTAATTGTCTCTAGATGACATGTTAGAAATTGATTTTTTGTTTTCAAGTGAAGAGTATTTGGACTTTAATTCAGAAAAAATATAAGAACAAAATTCAACCCCTTGTTTCACCTTATTTATGCCCACAAATCACCTTTTGGAAGAAGAAAAGCGTGAGAATTACCAAATACCAATGATTATTGTTGAAATAAAACTAGTTTTCACAAAATTACAATTACGCACCTGTTTTGAGTTTGGATCACCCACCTAATTTTCCGATATATATATATATATAGGGTAAAAACACTGGCCGATAAGATACCAAGTAGGCAAACCACACAAAGCGAAGCAAACTCGTGATAATTAATTATATTGTAAACTAATAAATGGAAAGCAATCTATATATCGGTATAAATTTAATATAGTTTTATATAGTTTCTTAATTTTTATATTTTAATAATTCAACTATTGAATTTTATGTTTAATCTATGTTAATCGTGCATATAAAGTTTAAAATAAAGAAAATCTTTTATTTTTTGTTTTATGTAAAGGCCTTCAACTGTTATATATATATATATATATATATATATATGTAGACAACATTTAAAGTTAATATGATAAAATGTCGGATTGATTTGAAATTTTACATTCATAGCAAGTATTACTATATTGAATTTGAATTATTAGAAAAAGTTATGAATGAGTGTAAAACCACATTAATTTTACATTGGTGCAAATGGTTGAGTAGTAAAGTATTTGATATGTGTGATAATTAATTAAAAATACTATTAGGGAGCAAGAGTTTAAAATGATTCTCAAATATTTAAAATTAAAAAAAAAAAAGGGTAAAATATGGTTCCATTCTTTTACTTTACAAAAGTAAAAAGTTAATCCAAACAAAATTATCAAATAGCTTATATGAGAAAATGGGTTGGGCATTTTTATGAAGAGAGCAAAGACTAGGCTTGACTGCTTTCAACTCTCCCCTGGGCCCTATGGATTGAAACCTATGGGCGATTTTTAGGTTAGTTTTAGCCTTGAGCGGAATGGATTTGGATATTGAGGTCAAAATATTTTGATTTGGGTTAATTATTTATATTAAAAATTTGCATCTATAAAATATTAAATATATATAATCGGTCTAAACTGGGTTTAAGCTTCAAAATTTCTGTCCAAAATTTTATTATGTTTTTGTTCAAGTCCATTTTTCGGGCTTTATCTACTGATCTAAACCCTCCCTAGTTTGAGCGGTCCTTCGAACTTGGACGAATAATCCAACCTTTGGACAACTCTAAAGCCGATGTATTCCTACTATCAGCATGCTCAATCAAATCTTAAGTTGCAATGCCTTCCCCCAATTCCAGCTGTTACTCGTAGGGATAGAGGTATTATTCCAAATAATATGTATAAGTGTTATTTATTCACTAGTATATGAGTTAGCAATAAATTTATTTTAATTGAAAATTTTTAGTCATTCATATGACTTGTTTGGAAAAGGAGAATTTTTTTACTTATTTTGAGGAGGTTTTTTTTTTATAAAAATTTTTCCAAATCATTTTAGTTTTAAGTTTAAATTTGTAATAATTATTTTTATTTTATGTTATACTATTCCTCGTAGTAATATATAATCTATTAAAAAATTCATTTTATGGTGTTGATTTAAAATGATCCCAATAGTTTTCAAAACCTTTCATGATTAAAAAGATACGTATAATCATTCTTACTAAAACAAATTTAGATCATTACTTGATAATATGTATCGTATTGGTGTTCATACAGTGGCAAAACAAATACGAAAAATGACACATGAATTGTGTAAGAATTGCTCTCTCACATGAAACTCAATCCTCAGAATTTCAAACCAATACTTATCTGTTGGGCCACTCTTTTCTGCAAGTTATTTGTATACCCTACTCCTTTGGTAACGTATTAGATTCAAGCTTTCAAGCTTTCTTTTCAATTCTTCATATTTAGGTTCGTTGTTATCTTTTTAATAATATCATTTTCAATATTTGAAATTTGTATTTTCGTTTTGAGAGTGTAATGTGTCTTATCATTACATTCAACCACTTATTAGTAAAGTTAATACTACATTGACTATTAGTATATTACACTGATAAGTATTTGGTGCAATAGTAAGATATATTGTATTTTTAAAGAGAAAATTCAAATTCAAACCTGGAAAAGACATTTTTGAAAGGATAACTACGAACCCAAAAAATTAGTTTTCATGGGTTGTAAAATGAACATGTAGAATACCTAGATCAAAAAAAAAAAGACTATTAGTCTATCACTTAAAAGCATGTGAGTTTTCTTGGATGTATGTAATTATAATCCTTAAAGTTTTGAGTTTTAATCTTGTGAGCGAAGAAAATAACATGAAGAATCTTACTTTTATTTAAGAATTTAATTCGATTTCAAATTCAATTAGAGTCTGATATAATTATTTGATGCTGGAAAAAAACTTAGCTTTAACTGGAACAAAAAGTAAGACAATAGAGAATGATAAGCCAAAAAAAAAGTACCATAAAAGTTAATAATCTCAATATTTGACTATTAATTGTCTCTAGATGACATGTTAGAAATTGATTTTTTTGTTTTCAAGTGAAGAGTATTTGGACTTTAATTCAGAAAAAAATATAAGAACAAAATTCAACCCCTTGTTTCACCTTATTTATGCCCACAAATCAGCCTTTTGGAAGAAGAAAAGCGTGAGAATTACCAAATACCAATGATTATTGTTGAAATAAAACTAGTTTTCACAAAATTACAATTACGCACCTGTTTTGGAGTTTGGATCACCCACCTAATTTTCCTGATATATATATATATATAGGGTAAAAACACCTGGCTGATAAGATACCAAGTAGGCAAACCACACAAAGCGAAGCAAACTCGTGATAATTAATTATATTGTAAACTAATAAATGGAAAGCAATCTATATATCGGTATAAATTTAATATAGTTTTATATAGTTTCTTAATTTTTATATTTTAATAATTCAACTATTGAATTTTATGTTTAATCTATGTTAATCGTGCATATAAAGTTTAAAATAAAGAAAATCTTTTATTTTTTTGTTTTATGTAAAGGCCTTCAACTGTTATATATATATATATATATATATATATATATGTAGACAACATTTTAAGTTAATATGATAAAAATGTCGGATTGATTTGAAATTTTACATTCATAGCAAGTATTACTATATTGAATTTGAATTATTAGAAAAAGTTATGAATGAGTGTAAAACCACATTAATTTTACATTGGTGCAAATGGTTGAGTAGTAAAGTATTTGATATGTGTGATAATTAATTAAAAATACTATTAGGGGAGCAAGAGTTTAAAATGATTCTCAAATATTTAAAATTAAAAAAAAAAAAAAAGGGTAAAATATGGTTCCATTCTTTTACTTTACAAAAAGTAAAAAGTTAATCCAAACAAAATTATCAAATAGCTTATATGAGAAAATGGGTTGGGCATTTTTTATGAAGAGAGCAAAGACTAGGCTTGACTGCTTTCAACTCTCCCCCTGGGCCCTATGGATTGAAACCTATGGGCGGTTCTGCTTAGAATAGACTTGCAGTTTGTTTTAGGGCTTTGTCCTCTTTTGTAAAATAAATAATAAATAAAAGTCAGAAGTCAATTTGTTTGCGATTAACATCAATTATCAAAATCTAATTTTGATAAATTAAAATAGAGGAATTTTTTATAAGGTATAATACATTTATCACAAATAATATGTATAAAAGGATTAATGTACATTATAGTCCTAAACTTAACAATTAATACCTACTTGGTATTTAAACTTTTTTAGGACCTAATTAATTCCTAAATTTGAATTTCATTAATCAAGTGGGTGCTTCTTTTAAGTACTTGAGTAATATTGGTAGTTTTTTTTTTAATTTTTAATGTTTTTAATAGTACATATTAAAGTAGGTTAAAGATAATTCAATTTAAATATTTTCCTTTTTAATACACGTGTCGAAATTAACGGCGTTACTCATGTAGCTAAAAAGATACTTGCTTGATTAATATAATCCATATTTAGATATTAATTAAGTCTAAAATAATTTAGATACCAAGTAAATAATAGTTGCCAAGTTCAAGGGTTGAAGTGTACTTACCCATTAAAAATCACCTATAATTTCTTCTACAAGGCATGTGATCCCAAAACGAGATGTAAATATTTTATGGATAAATTGCATCCAATGTTACTAAACTATTAGTAAATTTATATTTTGGTCACTCAACTTTAAAAAGTTATAAAATGTCATTGAACTATTTAAAAGTTTTTATTCAAGGCACAAAACTATTCAAAAGTTTTTATTTAAGTCATTAGGCAGTTAAGTTTCTTTTTTTTTTTTTAAAGCTCGGCTAGTGAGTTCTAAGCAACGATTCGATGATCGGTACGATGGATCAGTACCCATTAATAAATAGAAAAACATACATTAAATATAAGTTGATTTGACAGTTAATGTCCAAGATTGAAAAATAAAACTGTTTAAAATTTTGATTCGTATATTTATGAAATTCAATTTTTTTTTATTAAAAAAGGGGAAAGAAGGGAAATGACAGTCAATGCCAAATTGTATTATTGACTGTTGAAAATGCTATCCTTTGATAAATTTATCTTTAGGGAATATGGCATCTATATCCATGGAATAGATTGAGCTTATGATGAGTTCGACATGGACTACCCCATTTTATTTATTTATTTATTTTAATTTTAAATAAAAGTAGAGGTAAGATAATTTGGTTCCATTCGATTATTTTTTAAAACAATTGAATTGATTATCATAATTTAGTTTGGCTATTGATTTTTATACTAATTCTAAATTTTGTGTTTTGAAATTATTTTGATAAAATAGACATTGTTTTATCGCTTTTGGATATTATTTAATGGATTTTTAAAATTTAATTTTCAAGTAATTAAAAGATAATAAATAACTCTTACATATATTCATTTTGAAAATTAATTTTTATATAAAATTTTAAGTCATTTTCACTATTTTAAAATTAAAATATTTATTTTACTTCATAAAAATAAAAATAATTATAAGTTAAATAAATGAATAGAATTTCATCTGAATAATCACAAATTTTAAATTTAGGATGAGTTTATTTCATGAAAAACAATTTACAAAAATATTTTTTATTTTTCTATATTTGTTTCATATAAAAACAGTTTGGACAACAACAAAAATACTTTATCAATGAAAAATAAGCCATTTTTTCCTAGAAATTGACTTGTGCTTTTGAACCAATCAAAATTCATCATGTGTCATTATTATTTATCTCTAATTAAATTAAATTAAATTAATTAATAAAAGATAAATTAAGAAATTAAATCCTTTTAACTAATAATTATTTTATCTCTAATTAATTTAAAATAATATGAGAGAAAGAATAAATAAAATATTTTAATCCTTGTAGATCACTCAAATGAGAAATGTAAATTTTACAATATCTCTCTTTAATTAACTTACTAGAACTCTAAAGAAGATCACCTCCAAACCATTTAATGCTACTTCACAAAGTTCAAAAATCCAAAATTTCTTGAAGCTTGAGAGAAAATTATTGAAGATTAGAAGCTTTCTCCAAAATCCCAATAAACTTCTAAAGAAATTGAACAACTCAAAGAAATTCTAAAGAATTCTATATTAGTTTTAAAGAAAATTGCTAACCAATCTTGTTCAACTGATCAAAAAAATTAAACTCATTTTTAAGATCAAATCTCGTGATTATTGAAGCAAACAACATTAATATCAAGAAAATAACCCTTTGAATCAATCTTAAATAATATTAAGAAAACAAACTTTTGAATCAATCTCAAATAATATCAAGAAAACAACTCTCCAAATTTATTTTCAAGATCAAGTTTCCGATTATTTAAAAAAATACATTTATCTAATATCAAGTCTAGATGACACTTGAGTTGAAGCCCATTAAAGATTAAAAGATTTCACCAAAGATTTTAACTTAAAAAAAAAGCATACCTTTTCATTTGTTATTAATTTTTAAGTTAGTATTCACACAAAATTTATGTATACATCTTTAAACATATTATGTTATTATTAAATTAAATTAAATTAAACTATTGTGAAAATATGTTTTATGTGTGTTTGAAATTTTCATTTCAGTATGGAGAGGAATTTGAAATGAACTTTTTGACTATTTAAAGTTGAAATTGGAGGTTCACAAGGGAAGGGATGTATCACCAAACCTACTCCTATAATCTGCTTGACTAGTGTACGTGGACTACACTACATACAACTATGCCCCATTATATCATATCATAATCTACATTTGTTGAATGGAAAAAAAAAAAAAAGAGATTGAAAATCATACAGGATCACAATTTCATAGGTATTCCATTGCCATGCGTTTGGCATGGTAAAAGCTTCTTCAAATTTGTATAATATCAGGACTCTACACTTCATTCATGAACATGAAATGAAATTATTTACTCATTTCCTATACAAAAGAAAACATTATCTGTCCAACTAAGAAATAGGCTGTGGACATATCTCTGGTTTTCAGATTTTAAACTTCCAATCAAACAACAGGGCCCAAAAGGGATTATGATGCAAAAGGCAAATCAATAAAGCAGCATACTTGTTGATAACGATTTGACTGATTTGATATTGAAATTTCAACACTACCCAATCCCCCATTCACATTAGTACTAATTCCAGATTCTTCAGCTTTTTTATACTTCAACACCCAATTTCATACTTCACGATCACTCGTGCAGAAGATGGACAAAGCTTTGATCCAAAAGTAATATCAACTAAAAAATCAATAGAAAAATAATTACATTTATCTAATAATGAGATATTGATTGAGAGTTAGGATCTAAGAGCCGATAACTAGAAACCAATAGACAGCTGAGGAAAAAACAAAACAGGCTTAAAACCTGCTAAAAAAGGGATAGGAGGCTTAATAAATAAGCCTCAAAAAAAGTGAAAATTTTCAACTCGGCTGGGACTACTACGGAGATTGAGCAGCCAAACCGAGCCATGACTTGTCGTTGCCTGGCTTGGATGAAGATGCTGTGGAGTTACTTATCTGGTATGGTGCACTTGTGGTCATCCTGTAAAGTGATCATACAATAAGTTGTCTAATTAGAGAAGGGAACATTAACTTGGTTCTGTAAAAACTGCATTATGTTATTATCCTGATGAATACAACAATTTATGGGAAGACTCAATTCCTAAAGTCACCAAGATGTAACACTCACACCCTCACCCCTTTTTTCTATCAAATTTTCTAAAATGACTATGAAAAAAATAAAAGAATAGTAGGATACATGAATCAAAAAGAATCAAGGACACAAAAATTGACTCAAATCACTATGTCAAAACAAATTACAAAAGGTTTTCTCTCAAATATAATTTTTCCATTATTTGATCTCTAGATGCCTACCTATCCTTTCTCTTCTCAAGGAACCGGTGGAGTGAAGCTCTCCTTGCAATTGGTAGATCTGCAAAATATAGACACCAACTAATAAGAACCCTGAATACAACATGAAAGTACCAAACCATAATTCCATCTTCAATGAGGCTTACCGCCGGGAATGGGTCGCTGAGCAGATCGAATGCATTCTTGAGTTACCGTGGTGCTGAAATTAGGGGTAGGAGGAACCCCGATACCGGACTCAACCGGACTTGTTGCTATGGTAGAAGTAAAGGGGGCATTGATGTGGGGAGGATTGGGGTTGAAGCTATTGTTTTGAGAGCTGCCTTTGCCAGCTAAAAGCATGATCTCCTTAGCTTTGTCGGCCGGGAAATCGTTGAACACAATCACTTGTCCACCATAAAAGATGGTCATCTGTGCAGTTTGAGGCTCCACTGAAGAACCCAATTTGTTCATGCTGCTTTTCAGAGCATCATCTTTAGGTGATGAAAAAGCAGCTTGATTAGGGAACAAATCCATGGATCTCAGTTTCCGAGGAGGAGGCGCCGCATGGCAATCATCACCGGATTTCCCATTGACAGGAAACAAATTCATGGTGGGACGCAGCATCTCGGGAGTCTCTGCAACATATCCATAAATAAAACGATACATTAGGTGTTTATGTTTCTGAAACTACCTTCTTTACTAGTTGTATGCTTTCATAACAGAATTACTGGGGGTATTTATAATGGAAAAAGAAGAGGGCATTTTAGCAACAGAATATAAAATTGAGGGGATAAATATCGCAACAGAGTTTTGTTCCAAACATGATGATTCAAATCCCCTATACGCACATGGTTAATTTCATTTCCTGGACTATTTTCTGGGGAGACCGAGAGAATAAAGGCCATGTTTTTTTGACTGTTTTGAACAATTAAATATGAATATGTCAATTTGAAATTTCTGATTTTCAGATCTGACTATTAAAACCCATTTTTTTATTTTTTATTTAAAAAGAGAGAGAGAGAGAGAGAGAGAGAGAGATTAGAGCTTGAAGATTGATTCAATTAAACCGCTTTAAAACGGGAAATTAATCCAAAACTAAAAAGTTTAACCAAAAAATACAAAGAACTAAAGAACATACCATTAGCTTCAACGTTGCATGTCATACCCAGACTTAGATCTCCAAAGCTACCTTTCTCCTTCAAGTACTGACTCAATAAGTTACAAGTTTGGGTAAAACTTGTCTTCTCCGGTGACCTCGCCGGTTTCTGAACCATAAATTCCGGTGAACACGACATATTCATAGAAACCAGAATCCCAACTATTTGCTCTTTTTGTTTTTTTTTGGGGGGGGGGGGTTCTTTCTCAGAGAATGATCTTTAAAACTTTACTTACAGCTAAACGAAGGATCTGTTCGAAAAATATGATGTTAGGCTAAGCAAAGAGATTTTATTTATGTTTTTAATCTTAGAAAAAAACAAAGGTGGTAGAGGAAGGTGGGTTAAAAAGCACGAGGAATAAATGAGGCTTTTTTTAAGCTTGAAAAAAGAAAAAAGGAGATTTTGGGGTGCAGCTCCTACAGGTTCGTAACTCGTGAGGGCGCTTCACTATTATATCGTCTCGTCTCCTTTGATTGGGATTTTGAACACGTGTTCTTTTGTTTTTTCTTTTCTGTATCTGTGTCGACGGCGATGTTTTATCAGTTTATTTTTTGATATTTTAATATTGGTAAAAGTATCTTCGAAATTCCTTGATTATAGGGATTTAATTAAATTATTATTAAAACAATTATAACTCATTTCACTTGAATTAAAAAATAAAATATGGGGCTATTTTTTTTGTTTGATTAAACACTAGGAATTACAAAGTTGCAAATTATAAATTTCATACCAACTTTGATAGCAAAACTCAATTAGTCTTCGAGATGAGGTTGAAAATAAAATAATTTTTTTCATAACTGGTGTCTAAGTTTTTCTTTTTTTCTCTTTGACCTTAATTAAAAATGGTGGTATGACAAAATATTATTATTATTTATATATTTATAATATATTTTCCTTCCTTTTTCCTCTCATTTTAGATTTTTTCTACAAATAAGAATATTTTGAGCTTTATGATTTTGATCAAAGTTTTCAAAAGTTCATTAGTGAAAAAAGGGTAGTTTTGTAAAACAAGTCAGCTTAAATATAAAAATTTAAAATGAGTGCATAATCCTCATTTTGTGTGGGCGCCACAAACACCGCCTTCTCTTCTCTTGCCTTCCTTGAATCTCAAAAGAGGCAACCGCACGTTGCTTTCTCCAATAATAATTGCACATGTGCCAATCCACATGCCCCTTTCCCCAATAGGAGCCTGCAAACTTTGGATGCCTCCTGCGCCAAATATCCCTACACCATTTTTATTCTTATTTACATTAATTTAGGATTAGTATATTTAAGTTTTGAGCACTTAATTTTAAAATAATTACAAAATGGTCATTAGATTATTTAAAAGTTCATTTTAGTCACCAATATGTTAAATCCATTGTTGTATAGCTTTCTTTATTCATACCACTTACACTAATTGAAAGCTTTCTTTCCCAATCTTTTCTATAGTATAGTTATTTTTCATAGAATAACTTTGAACATCACGAATCTGTGACCTAAAGTCCTAACAGTTTTTTGCTCCAATCTTCGACACTGACCGTTAGATCAATTTATATCTAAGGTATATTCTTCCATTCTTCAAAAATACTAATTGTCGAATCATCGCTTAGAGCTCATTAGCCGAACTTTAAAAAAAATTTAACAATCTAGCAACTTAAATAAAACTTTCAAATAGTCCAGTGACTTGAATGAAAATTTTCGAATAGTTCAGCGACCATTTCGTAACATTTTAAAGTTGAATAAGTAAAATGTAAACTTACTAATAATTCAATGACTTTAGATATAATTTATTCAATAATTTAAATGACTTCCAAATTTTAGTATGTGAATTTTATTACTGTGATTAATTTTGGAGTACTCCTTCCTATAAGATTTTCCTTCTTGAAATTTTTTTACATATATTTATATATTTTATTTTAGAATATATATTAGTTATAATTTAAATAACACTATTATTTACTTTTGTTATACTTTAATCGTTATTTTTATTTTCAATCTTATTAATAAAATTTACCTATATTAAATATATGTTTTAATTTTCATACTTGAAATTTAGTCGTTCTACATTTAATTGTAGGAATAACACCGTCGAAAAAATTCTATTAAATTAAATTATGTAACGGTTTTAAAATAAAAAATTACTCAACCACCAATATTACACACATGGATGGTCAAAGTAAGTAAATAAAATGTTGAATTTAAATATAGGCTTGCAAGATTTTCAATATTGATTTAGAGAAGTAAAAGTAAAGGTTTACACTTTTTTTCTTATATGGTTTCCAAGCAGCTTCATATCATGAGAGAAAAAGGGTTATTTTAAAATAACATATAATACAATTTAATGAGATTGAACAGTATTTTTAAATAATAAATCAATTTTTTGGAATAAAAAATAAGAAGGACCATATTTTAAAAGAGTACAAGGAGTGAAAGCAAAATTAGACCACAAAAAAAGAGGAAAGGCAGAGTCAAAGTGATGTGAGAAACGCGGAGGAAGATAAGGTTGGTGGTGGGTGCACACGCACCGCACACCTCTTCAAGTTAAACGTGGCAGATATTGAGAGGGGGATTGAAGAGGAACATTTTTCTCGTGAGGGTGACATGAGAATTGCCGCCTTTTTTCCTTCTTTTTTCTTTATTATGTATTTTTCTCCAGCAATGGTGGGTCCCCCGTTTTTGCATGAGGTTGAGTTGAATTTCCTAAAAATAAAATTTTTTATTTGGAAAAGAGTCACGGGCGAGCCGACAGGTGAGGGTGAGGAGATGTAAAAAGGGAGCACGTGATTGGTGTGTGGGTTGGGGTTCTTACTGATGAAACACCCTTCTATTTGGGGGAAATTACGGCACCATACCTAAACGAATCTTTTTTGGGTTGGGGTATTGTGGGAACAGTCCCTCCATTCTCATGAAAAAAGCGTGACCCTTCTCTCTTTCTATACACGTATCACTTCCTTTTTCACATCATAATTGTTGTATTTATGACTCTTTCTTCGATGTTTTCTTTCATTTTGATTTAAATTTTAAGTATTTAATATAGTTATAAAAAAACTAAAAATACAATGTCATTTATAGTATAAAAATGTTAGGGTAAATAACCAATAAAAGTTCATTTATTTTTAAAATTATCGAAATAGGTCAGGTCCTGAATTAATTATCGAAATGGATCATTTCCCTCAAAAACGCGTTCACGTCAGCGCGTTGTCAGGGAATAGAGCAAGAAAATGCTTCCTCAAGGAAGCGTTTTCCCTGTTTTTTAGGGTTTAGGGTTTTTTACAATTAGGATTAGGATTTAGGAGTTTTGGAATTTTTAAATTTTAGGGTTTTAAGGAAAAAAATTAAATAAATAAGGGTTTAGGGTTTCTTAATTAAATTAATTATAAATTTTAAAAAATTATAAATTATTTATTAAGTCTAACTTTATTTAAATATAGTTAAATATTAATTACAATTATTATATTTTTCTCAAATTTTAAATTTAAACTTCTACAGTTTAAAATATATATTAAATATTAAAATATTAAAATTTATGTTAATTTCCATTAAATAAAGTTATTAATACTTATTTATAAATCATTCACTAATAATCAATAAAATATTTACCCATGATCTTAAGACCTTAAAGAATTATTATCCCTAAAACATTCTATTATTAATATGATTGTATTATACTAAATTTCATGTATTTTTGCATATTATATTATATTAATATTTTTAATTTATTATAAATTTAAAATTACAGCAAAAGATAAATTTAATATATATATATATATAAACTTTTAACTCTTTTCTGTTTTTCATAAAAAAACTCTTTTCTATTTTAAACTTTGAAAATAAAAAGTTCATTATATATATATATTTTTTATTTATTATTAAAAATTCTTTTAATAAATTTAACTTTTACTAAAAACATTTAATTTTATTACTTTATTTTTTAGAAGAGTTTAAAATATATAACGAATAACAACTACCTTTATTTGATTTTTCCTTAAAACCCTAAATACTAAACTCCAATCTATTTTTTCAAAATTTATAATTAATTTATTCAAGTAACCCTAAACCTTAATTTATTTGATTTTTCCTTAAAACCCTAAACCCTAAACACTAATCAATTTTTTAAAATTTAAAATTAATTTACTCAAGTAACCCTAATCCCTAATTTATTTGATTTTTTCCTTAAAAATCATAAACGCTAAACCCTAATCTAATTTTTAAAATTTATAATTAATTTAATTAAGAAACCCTAAACCCTTATTTATTTAATTTTTCTTTAAAACCCTAAAATCTAAAACCCCAAAACCCTAACTTTAATTGCAAAAAATCCTAAACCCTTGAGGAAACATTTTCCTGCTTTATCTCCTGACAACGCGCTGACGTGGACGCGTTTTTAGGGGGAAATGGTCCATTTCGGTAATTAATTCAGGACCTGGCCCATTTTAGTAATTTTAAAAATAAAGGGGCTTTTATTGGTTATTGGCCCAAAATGTTAAATAAAATATAAGAAAATGATTTATTTTTAATATTTTGATATATTAAATATAAATTTTAAAACTTTTAAGTAATTAAAATATATTTTGTAAAAATTTATTTGAATATATAAGATTATATATTTAAAAGAAATTTAAATATATCCCGATATAACTATTACATAAAAGAATATTGGATGATAAAATGAGGGTTAAAAACTTTGTTTTAACCCCAAAAAGGTGTTATTATTTGTCCAAACACAAAAAGTATTTTTCAAAAATTGACCTCTCGAGACAATGCCTTAATCTCTTTAACATAATTTGTTAAATTTTGATAATCAAACTTAATGAAGGCGGAAAAGCTAACCTAGTTATCGGTAAATACATGAACTTGAGCACCTGATTTTTATTAATTTATTATAAATAAATTATTACTTAATTATATATATTTTAATTATTATAAAAAATCAGATTTTAAAAATTAAAGTCAAATTTATGAAATTCACAATTATGAGCAATTTTACAAAAGCTTAACGGTAAAAACCGCCTTTAGCAAATAATAGAACAAATCAATTAATACTTCATAAAAGATTTGCACAATGAAGCCCTTGATTCTTGTTAACCAAATTTGACCATGAAATGTTGCTAACGTAACTAATCATCCAACCACATTACATATATCTAATATTTTATAATTATTTGAAAAGGAGGAAACTCAACAAATGGTGGTTGAGGTTTATCCTTAAGGGCAAAATACCAAAAAAAGTCACTTTTTTTTTAAATTTATCGAAATAGGCCCGGTATTTTATTATTTACCGGAATGGGCCATTTTCCCTAAAGCGCGTCCACGTCAGCGCGAAGTCAGGGGACATATCAGCAAATCGCGTCCACGTCAGCGTGCTTTACTGACGTGGACACAAATCGCGCTTACGTGGGCGCGATTTGTTGCAACGTCAGCAAAGCGCGCTGACGTGGACGCGATTTGCTGACACGTAGCGTGCCCCTGGGGATGCGTTTTCCCCGTTTTTCCCACGTTAGATTTTTAATTTTTAGGGTTAGTGTTTAGGGTTTTTAGGGTTTTGGAGAAAAAGTAAACAAATAAGGGATTAGGGTTTAGGGTTTTCTAATTAAATTAATTATAATTTATTCAAAATTGGATTACGTTTCGTGTTTATGGGTTTTTAAGATAAAATCAAAGCAGGATGCTTTATCAGAAGAATTTCTAAAGTCGCGCCCACGTCTACGCGCTTTTGCTACAGTAGGTCTTGCAAAAATAATTTCGCATTGACGTTTCTGAGCAAATAGTATAAAAAATACTTCAAGCAAGATGCTTTATGAAAAGAATTTGTGAAATCACGCCCTCGTGGACGCGCTTTTGCTATAGTAGGTCCTAGAAAAAAAAAATTTGAGTTGACGTTTCTGAGCAAATAGTATAAAAACGCTTCAAGCAAGATGCTTTATCAGAAGAATTTGTGAAATCACGCCTACGTGGATGCACTTATCAAGACGAGTCAATTCTTAAAAAATTTTTAAAAAAATAATTTTTTTTAAAAATTATTTAAAAATAGGGATTTAAGAGAAATTTAAGAGAAAATTGAGAGCAAATTGAGATTAAATATGGATTTGAGAGAAATTTGGAAGGAATTTGAGAGCAAATTGAGAGGAATTTGATAAAATAATTGAGAGAGGATTAGTTTGTGAAAAAAAAAGGGTGGGGGTATTTATAGATTTTTTTTACCGTTGGGGGGCAACGGTAAAAAAAATGACCGTTGCACTGTTCACGCGCGGGGAAATCGCGTTCACGTCAGAGCGCTTTGTCGACGTGGACACAAATCGCGCTTACGTGGACGCGATTTGTTGCCACGTCAGCAAAGCGCACTGACGAGGACGCGATTTGCTGACACGTCTCCTGACTTTGTACTGACATGGACGCGCTTTAGGGGAAAATGGCCCATTTCGGTAAATAATAAAATACCGGGCCCATTTCAATAAATTAAAAAAAAAAGGCTTTTAATGGTAAATTGCCCTATCCTAAATATGATTATTTAAAATAATTATAGAAAACTATTTATAAAGTATTAAAAATTATAGAAATTATTAAATTATTAAAAATTATGTTTAGAATGCATTTGGACAAATGATTGTCCAAAACAAATGAACCTAGACTCCTTTTTGTCTAGGTTCAATTTGAATGTGGTTTAAAAATTATGAAAAAATATAAAATTATAGTAAATTATTTTTAAAACAAAAATTAAAACTAATAAAATTATTATCAAAGGTTAGGTATATATGTGACTATATTTTAACTAAAAAATTTATGAAAAATTAAGAATTATAAGAAATTAATAAAATAGGATATCAGTTTGATTCAAAATATGCATATATGTATGTATATAATTGAATTCTTCAAATGTGTTACATGTGCATGTATATAGTTTTTATAATTTTTAATTTTTTATAATTTCTTATAATCTTAATGTTTTAAAAATAATTTTATAATTTTTAATATTTAAATAACCATGTTCAGAATGAATGTGGACAAATGGTTGTCTAGATTCATAATTTTTATAAATTATATGTAGCTTGCCATGCGAATGGCACATCAATGTCGTTAAATTTTTAATAGTTCAGTCAATTTTCTATTCAAAGGCAAGCAATTTGAGGGTAAAAAACTTCCCAAAAAGAATAAGAATTAAAATGACAAAATGAGTAAATGTTAGGAACTAAATTTATTATTATGCCTATGTCTTTTAGTGATATTTAACATACAAAATTTTAGTAATGTTATTTTTATGTATTTATATAAATATTTTAATTATTTATTTTAGAACTACTTTAAATTCTTTATTATATTCAATGAAAAATAATTTTAATAAATTTGTTAATAGTTAATTCAAAGAATTGTTTGAAACAAATGAGAATACCAATAATGTTTGAATCAAATTGGATCGGTTGAATAGGAAATTGATCAAGATACAAGTTTGGAGAATGGCTTTGAATCGGTTAGATTGGAAATCGGTACAGATCAATTGAAATGGCTAAAAAATTGATAGAATTAAATTTTTAAATTTTTAATTAAATCGATTGGACCGATTAAATCGAGAAACTGACATTAATGACTTAGGGCTAGTTTGGATGGGCGATGTGTTTGCCTCCGGTGAGGTTAAAAACAGCGGTGGCGGTGAGATTAATTACTATAGTGGTGAGATTGGATACTGTAGCGGTGAGATTAGAAACAGTGGTGGAGTGTGTGTTTGAATTCAAACGCAGCTGTAGCGGTGAGGTGAGAATAAAAATGACTATTAAGGACATCATATTAGAATTGATATATAATAGAAGTTTTTTAAATTATTTAAATTATTTAAAATTATTAAAATATGTGAATTTATAAATTCATTTAATAAAAAATTAAAATGTATCTTCCAATATTTTAATGAATTATATAATTAATTTAAATTATTTATTAGATAAAATTATAATTATTTTTATTTTTATAGTTAAATATTTTTTATAACAATGTTAAATATTATTTTTACAAATAGTAACATCTTGAATCAAATTTTAAAGTATCTAAACGGATAAATTTTAATAAAAAAATAGTAACATAAGACATAACAAGTTTCATTATTACTAGAAATTAGGTTATGATACAAAATATTTTTACAAATATGGATTCATTAAACTAGTTGCAATGGTTTCCCTTAACATCGTGATTTCAAGGTCACTTTCTCTATTAGAAGAACTCGATTCACCTTTGTCAAACTGGCTTGAAGAGACTGGCATGTCGGGTATATTCTCAAATTCTCGAAAATCCTCATCATTTGACGAAGCATGTCTTCGAATGTAATTATGCAAAACCATTGTTGCAATAACTATTAAAACTTGCTTATTGAATGAATAACTTGGAACATCTCTTAATATTGGCCATTTTTTTTTCCACACTCCAAATGTTCGTTCAATCACAGAGCGTAACAAAGAATGGGCATGATTAAAGGTTTCTTTTTTTCCAGATACTTGATGATTACCTCGACGAAAATCAGGTAAATGATATCGTTCCCCCATATGGACCTAGAAAACCTGCCATTTGTGGATATCCTGAATCCACAAGATAATATTTTCCTACAAAAAAGTAAAACATAATATCAAGTTTAAAAAGAAATTAAAAATTTTAATTTTTTTATGTAAAAAGTAATTAAAAATTTAAAGTTCAACCTGGTGGAGGGTGTGGAAACTTCAACTCTTGTTTTCTAAGTGCTTGCAAAAAAATTCTACTATCATGTGTTGTTCCTTCCCAACCAAGAAATGCAAAAACAAAGCACATGTTGAAGTCGCAAACTGCCATAATATTTTGAGTTGGTTCACCTTTCCGTCTGATATAAGGTATTTGACAAGAAGGCGAAATGCATGCTTTTATGTGTGTTCCATCTATGGCCCCAATACAATCCTTTAAAATAAATACAAGTAATGAGATACAAGTTAGAAATAATTTATATTTTAAAAATATAAAGAGTGTAAATTTTACCTTAAAGTGAGGCCAATATCTTGTATCATATCGAATATGGTTCGGTACTTCCTCGAATTGACCTTCAGTGGATTGTCTATTCTCATTCGAGCAAATATATGCAACATATCAGTAAAAATTCGAGTAACAGTTTCCCCAGATCGTTGAAACCGCTCTGTTGCATTTGAATTTGATTCTCTATTTCCAAGAATGTACAATGATAATGCTAACTTCTCCATCGCCGATACTTTCCCATTCTTTAAGCCATAATTTGTTTGCAAATCATGCAACAAGCTGTGAAATATATCTTTTGGCATCCTAAAACTATTCATGCAATGATCATCGTGCCCTTTTAATATTTCATCCACCCACATTTGACCTGTATAATTTGAATCCATACGCGGTTGCATAGTGAAATAAGTTTCATGGTGTACCAATACACTGCTTAACACATATTCTTCCTCTTCATGATAACTGCTGTTCTCAACTTGGGTAACAATTGTGGCTATTCTTCGTTGAGCTTCTTCACTTAATTCAGGGGTATCATAATTCATATCAAAACTATTATACATATTGTTAAATTCATCCATAACCTGAAAAAGTAATCAAATGAAAATAAATCCTTTAAAATCTCGTGACATTCTATACAACACAGAAACTTGATTAAAAGCATAGCATAAAAGTACCAAACATAAAAAGTAGCATACATTAGTTTTACATATAAAAAAGTAGTATAGTTATATTACAATAGTAATTCTAAGGAGCTTATGGTGGAGGTGGTTGATGGTATGGTTGGAAGGGAAATGAGGATGTTGCTACCAATGATGAAAATGATACAATTGGATTTTGTTCAGCATACTCACGCCGAAGCCACCAAACCCTATCATCTAGATCTAAGTTCAAAAACACTTCTCGTTTCACCGGTATTTGGAACATTTTGGTGGCAAAAATAGTACAGTTCATCTTTTTTTGAAATTTCATCTCCCAAAGCACGCAAAGCATCCATTGCATTTGAAATAGTATATTGAGAGTGTGGAAAAATAATTTCATTCACTGACTTCCTTGGACTAGACATGCTCTCACACAATTTCTCAATCTGGGTAGTTAATGTATTTCTTGATGATTTTCTACTTGAACTTGATTTTTTTCCTTTACCGTGTACAACCCCAAGTGTTTGCTTTCTTCGATCAGGGATTTCATGAAAAGGGTTTGATGGTACCTCATCAGGAGGAATACCTTCATTCTCGTTACTATGTTCATCTGAATCACCAAATCTCTCATTAGGTGCATCATCTTCCATAGGAACCCCACTTGGAAGAACACCAGACAAAGGTGCCCATGCGTTCTCTCCAGTGGCTACAATGCCACCAAACATTTGCCACATTAACTCATTCAATCGTGGTTCAATTCCTTTCTTCTTAAATACTTTAAAATCAGGATTTTCCTACATAACATGTTAAATTTAAATGTTATACTAATATTTTTATAATTGTAATTATTAATTTCAATAAACTTTATGCATTAAAATAATGATAAAGTTAACACTAACCTGTATTTTTGCAGCCCACCATTCTTCCGTAGCATCGACCGTCTTTTTAGATGGACACCATCCAATACCTATAGATTCCTTAAGCAACTCCCTCCATAACCTCCATTCATTTTTTAATGTATCCCACTTATTTTTCAATTGAGGTTTTCCATAATTTTTTTGTGTTTTTGCTTGAAAAAGAGCAATGACATTTTCCCATCCTTTTGAGTTTAGATGAGTTGTCGGTCTATTACCAGCATTGACTTCATTCACGCAAAGTTCACAAAATATCAACGTCAGCTCATCATCCCAAACAGCTTTTGTTGCTAAGCTACTATCTCCGTCCACAAAATTTCGTGTCTTTACCATCTATTGTCATTGATATAATTCAGTCAATATGCTAGCATTCACCAAGAAGCATAGAGAACATATATAGTCTATAAGTTATTTTAGACGTCTCCCAATGCTAATCTTTATCTAGCCACACCCAAAAAAAACTGGCACCTTAATTGAAGCTTCAACTTAATAGAAAAAGGGAAAATGACTGCAACAAAAAATAATTTTCAAGTCTCATATTTACTCAATTTCTGATTCTCTTGGACACAAGACATATTTATATGGATATCAGACTTAAGTCTCTAGGGCAAACTAATAAAATTAAAGAAAAAATCTGCAAGAACCATTGGTTCACATTTATTGCTTAAAAATCTATCTACAATACAATTTCTTCATGTTTCTGTCAAATAAATATAGGGCCTTTGGCCGCAAGCACTGATATGTTTATTTAATATGAGTTGTCTATGTGGTAATTTACATGTATGCATGTCAATAAAATTAACAAATGCTAATTTTTTTTATCTATTTTAGAATGATTTGACAAAAACTATAAATTAAAATACTCAAATAAATTTTCTTCTAAAGTTGGAGGACTAAAAAGGTTATTATGCCGAAAAAGAATAATAATAAAACAGATAAAATGTTTATGTTCAAAGAAGCATAAAATTAACACGTGTAATTCACAGGAATTTGACTCGGCGGAGCCACCGAGGGGAGAAAAAAAAGAAAGTAAAGCTCTTTTGTTCTTTGTAATATTGGCATAGGCAAAATAAATCCATTAGGCTTCAAAGATTGAAACTAACCGATTATGGCTTCCTTGGAGATTATGTAGGTTAGTTCGCTTCTTTCTTTGTTTAATTCTCTCTCTTTTTTTTCTGATACTTTTTTTCTGATTATTTGAAATTCAATGTGATTTTAATATAGGAGCAAGGCAGTTTTTCATTTATTATTCTTTTTCTGTTATATTTTTGTGAATAATATTTGGTGAATATGTTTTTACCTCTGTTGTAATTTGTTAGATTTAACCATATTCATTTTTTATGTAAATTTTTGTGGATCAATTAATGGAGTTTTTTTATAAAAAGATATGTAGGCACGGATCTTTCCTAGCTTTGCTAAAAAAAGTATGAGGCATTGGTTATATTCAATTCCTCATATGTTGATAGATTGGTGGATTGTTATATTGAAATTATATCAAATCCAAGTGGTTCTATGTTCTACCTTCACGCTCGAGTTTGCAAGAAATTTTTGTTTGGTATCCTCATTGGATGCTCCAACTGCTGAAAATTCGGGTGGAATGGTGTTTATGCTTTCAGTGGCTTCACGTGTGTCTTGTATGGGTTTGATTGTGTCTGATTCAAGTCTTATTTGTTCTATTGAATGCTTTATACTGACATTCAAGTGTGTCTTATATGGTTCTCTTATATTATGATATTGCATGTGGTGATATGGTTCCAAAGTCGCTTAAAGCACACTAGTTCTTAATAGAGGAAAGTCGGATACTTTTAAATGATTTTGATACCAACATGCTTGAAGCGTCAAGGTATTGGCATAAGTATTCATTTATTCTCTTGACATTGGATATCAAAAGATTATTGGGCACATTTGTGAGAGAATGAATATGCATTTCCTCTAATATTAACTTGCAGTTACTCTTGTTGCACTATCCTATCTCCTGTTCTTGTGGTATTTATGCTGGTTATGAATATAACTTAAGTGATTTTAGTCTAAAAATTGCATGTTCATCAGTTTTTTTTGGAGTTAATCAGACTCATGAAACTTTGGGCCAATGGTGTGTTGTGTTCATATCATTCGGGGTGAAAGAGATGGATTTGGGAGAAGATGTTGATGCTGTTGATGGTGGTTTGTAGTATGTGAGAAGAGCGATAACTAGTTTTCATTCAATTGTGGTATGTTTTATCCTTAAATAAGTCACTGTGCTTGGCATTTAAGTTTCCTGCTTTACATCATTGACAGGAATGGATCGAGGCATATGGGGTCAGTTCACTCCTCAAAACGATTTATAAGGCTCTAGATTAGGTGAGTGTAAGTTCGAAATGACTAAATGCAAGTATCAGCAGCTGGTAATTTTAAATACCCGGTTATGCAGGTTGTGAAACTCTCGGAGTGCGAAATTTATAGTTATAATCCAGACTCTGATGCAGATACCTTTCTGGAGAAATGATCAATGTAAGTGTGTATTATATTAATACTTTAGTGAGTAGTCAGTGGGCCATAATTGTTCAGTAACTATTGTGGAGTTATATTTTCAGATGGTCATTCAGTTTCTTCTTCTACAATAGGAAACTAAAGCGTGTAGTGAGTTTAAGCTTTTACTGCTTAAGGTGGGTCTAATTGTGTTCTGTGACATTTATAGTTATGTACAAGCTTCCATGATTATCTTTATGCCTCATTACCATATATTGCCTCTTGCAATAACTTAGTGGTTGATGGTTTTGCTGCTGGCTACTTGTCTTACGAGGAAGATGGTGAAATATTTAATAACATGGATATATGATCACTTACATACTGCTTGTACAATGTGTCAATACCTTTTGACATCAGTCTGCACTTAGTTATGTTCTGTAGCATATTTTCTACTTTGCTGTGTATATGTCGTTTATTTTACCCAGACTCAGATTTGTTCCACCTGGATATGTTGTCTTTTAAGTGTTTTCTTACCCAGATCCATTCTTTCTAATAAAATCTCAAATTGTGTTTCCTGTTTTATTTAAATGGGTTCAGTCTTTATGTTATCCATTTCTCTTACTTTTTGAATTGATACTTCTTTCAGGAAAAGGAAGAAAAAAAATCCTTGCTTCCTGTTTGTTATATATAAAATCTCAATTTTGGAAGTAGTTGTGAAATTTGTTTGTTAAAGGTCGTAGATAATATTCTACCTGCCTGTGGGGAAATATGACAAATATTCTCCACAAATTACAAACAGTTATCTTTCCATAGGATTTAAGCAGTTTGGTTGGAAAGAAAAAAATAAATTCGCCTTTGAAATTATCTAATAGTGCTACCGGGTGGATACTTGTACACTAATCTCTGACAAGTATTTAGGAGTATTGGAATTTGAAAATTGCAGAGACTAGTTCAAAGATCACCAACACAAGACCCAACATTGGAAGAACTAAGCATAGGAATGATCAAATTCAAGGCCTTTGATTTGGGTTGTCATCAGATTGCTCATAGGGTCTGGAAGGACTATTACGCCAAGGTATTTGCATTTATGTATGTGTGTATATATATTTTTTCAATAAGAAACCAACTAAAAAATTCAAGTATTAATCAATTGTTATCACCAGTTTAATAAGAAACATGTTAATGGATGGTTGGATGGTGAAAAGACTCAAAAGACAACAAAATTTTGCCCATATACATATTTGCTTGGTTGCATGCCCATATTTTTGCTGTAATTTTGTGATGAGAGAATTTTGTTATATTTTACAGAGCATAGGTCATCTTTTAACAGGTATGGATGAATTTGGTAACCTACCTATGTGATTGAAATCGTTTTGGGATAGTTTTAGCATTTTTTTATATTTTGATATATTTTAGAAATTATTAATAATCATTAATAATTTTATTTTTAATAACTTTCATAGCTTTTTTTTATTAAATTTTATTTTTTAATGATAATATTCCAAAATAAATTTGTACATATAGTTGTTTAGTCATTTGTTCAAGTTAATTATGAATGTGCAAATTTTATTTTTTTTAATGATAATATCTTCTTGCACCTAGTAGGTTGGATTGATGCTAAGAGGAATGGGATAAAATTCCTTTTATTAGGTGATGCAGGCCATGACTGTTTGATTTCTTTCTTCCCCAAAGTACCAAAAATTCCCTTCGATAAAAGAAAGAATTATAAGATCATATATGCTTGTGATATATGGTATATGGTATATGGTATATGGTACTAAACCCCTCACGATGAACTTGTGTTAGGCATGAAGTCATATAGCAAACCTGCTAAACTTGTTCATATTACTACAAGCTTTTGTTGTTTCGTTTGTTTAGTTGTGCTTTGTTTTGTTTTTGATAGTTTTAGTTTTTAAAGGTTTGAGACATGAATACAACATTGCTGGAGACATGAATATGGATGGTATTATTATTGATTTGTTTTTTTATTTTATCAGGTCTCTTTCATTAGATAATAATGTTTTAATTATGTTGATTTATATAGGTTAGAAGGAGAAAATCGGTGAAAGAATGAAGTATCTCGCAAGATTTAGTACCGGGATTAACAAAATCACGCATAAAGTGGTATGTCAATGAAATCATCAATTATGTTCAATCTCTTCAATGGCAAGTAGAGGTAAAAAAATAATGGAGAAAGAACATATGGATTTGTGTTTAAAGGAAGAACAGAAACTACTTTCATACAATTCAAACACATATATAGAGTAGAAAAAGAAGGGTTTTCACTTACCAAATCAAAGTTAAGAACAAGATTGATAGGATGAGTAGAAAAATATAGCTTCTTTGAGAGTCTGCTCTGTTGTTACGGTGAAGTTTTGTTACTGTCAATTGAAGAGCAGGGTTTTTTGCATTTTGGGAATGAAATTAACTTAATTTTTAAGGATAAAATGGTAAAATAATAAATAAAAGTAAGGTTATTTTTTGTCTGTTATAATGTCAATCGCTTCGCTTTAGTCTCCATCACTATTATTTTCTCCAAATTGAAAATCACCGATCAACGTCAGTTGAAAAGAAACCTCATTGCACTGACACCCTCAACCAAACAACACAGCAGTGAGTTTGGCACCATCTTTTCCTTCAAAAGGTGCCTCACTGCCTCAATCCAAAGGAGCCCTTAATTGATTCGATTATCCGTCCGGTTCTAAAATTGTTGAAAACTACTATAAAAAAATATATTAAACTTTAAAATAGAAATAAAGGATATATTTGTGAAATAAGTGTCTGTATATATTTTAATTGATATTTATGTTTGGAGTACATTTAGTATGTATAGCTTAATTACAAGTCATGATGTTGTGTTTCTTTTCCTTAATCATTTGATGTTTATTCAGTGTAGTGTCATGTCATGTGAGGTTTTTAGTGGTTGGCATATCGTTTCATTACCAACTAGTTTTTTTGGCCATCAAATTATGCTAAGAATGGTGAAATCTTTTCCCATTATCTAAAAAGATATGCAGCTTAGGTTTTTTTTTCCCCCTTAATCAAAATTATTTTGATCTTTTACCTACTTAATACCACCAATTGGATTGCTAAATTGGTTGGTAATTGGTCAGGTTAGATTTATGTGGTTGTCACATTTTCATTTCTATCAATAAACAAATCAACTTGTTTAAAAGAAGATATAAAAGCTCTATTGGTCATCATTGGAGTTGGAGTTATAGAAAATTTATTTTAAGCGGAATTAAATTGTATATTTTATGGTAATAAAATATAATTTTATTATTTTAATAGATTATATTTTTATAATTTTAAAAATTAAATTAATTTTTATTATTTTTGGGGTCAAAATACAATTTTATCATTACTAATTTAAAATTTTATAAATTATAAAGGGCCGAACTCCTAACTTTACCACTCGCTATGTGAATTGTTTGCTTATATTACATGCATTACAAATAATATGATAGTATCGTGAATTGTAAAAAAATATATATCAAAATCAATTGATTAAATCTTTATTAACTATTGATCAATATTAAAATTTTAGTTTCATTGATAATTCTATTTAATAAATGATTTGTAAATAACACTTTTAACATTTTATGAGATTAACGATCTTGAACTGAAATAACATCCCTTTATCTAAATTTTTATAATTATAAAAAACACAAAAAATGTAAAAAAAATTCATCTCTAACATATTAAATGTGAAAAATAATCCACAGTACTATATATTTTTTTATTTTTGAAAAAAAGGAAACATACATCAATTACTACATTGGTTGTTAACATATTTCTGTCTTAATGAGGATTTTTGTTCAACGAATTATGCACGTTTACCATAGGGGAAAAAACCGAGAGAGAGAGAGAGATGTGGTATCCATGAAACTTAAGGAAGTCGCTGTAGAAGAAACTGAAATTGGCTTTAGTTTGACACGAGGAAACTAACGACCACCCATTGTTCTGTAGCATTATTGTACTAATTTTATTAGGTTCTTAGACGATTTTAATTTTTTTTTTAAACAAACACCAATCTTATTATTTTTTATAAAAAAAATTTATAAGAGCAACAAGGATTGTAATTACAAATAATCCGAACCAGTTATGGAATATATACAACATGGTTTATAATGGTAATTCTTAAATCTTATTATTAAGCTATAGCTTTATTGACTTAATGCTATTATTTTAAAGTATAATTGTCGAAAATACCCTTAATGTTTATGGGTTTGAATCCTTAATTTTTTTCTTTTTAGATTGACACCTTCAACGTTACGAATTTTTAGAAATCAACCCAATTTTAACGGGAAATGAGTTAACTGTTAGTCAAATCACAGGTCAACTAAGTAATCTACGTGGCATGACGTCGTTTATAAACAAAATTGTTTAACATTTTTTTTTTCATTTTGTTTCAATCTTCTTCTTTCTTCTCCTCTTTCTCTCTTCCCCTCTAACTATTGTTGCCATTGTGTCCAATCTTCACTGTCATCACCTTTCCTTTAACTCCTCACTCTTCCAATTTCACCACCTCTCCGTTCCCTCTCACTCCTCACCATTGCAAAAAGAGGAATCACTATCGTAACCCAATTTAGGGTTTTAGTTTTCTTTTAAATTAATAAAAAACCAGAAAAATCAAACGTTGCTTTGTTTGGTTTAGCTTTGCTTGCTTTCGGTATATTTGATACCCTTCTTTGCTTTTCAATTCATTTACCCATTTATTGCTTCACCTTCTCTAATTTTCTCAGGAACCAAACAGGGGAAATTTGGGTTTTTGTTCTGAAAATTAAATGACTTTCAATGATGACGAGGGAGGAGAAGTTGGGAATTTTACATACCTTTCTAGTGTTATTGGTTGCTGTTATTCTCAAACAAGTTGGCACTTTTTTAATGGATAAGGTCAATACCTTTTCTTTATCCCCAGTTTCATGCCTTTGTTATATTGCTCTGTTTATGATCTATGTGGATTGTTAATGGTTAGGTTTATTCTGGGTTTTCTTTCTTTTCTTCAAATTTTATCAATAGGATGAAAGATAGTTGCACGTGCAAAAAGCTTGTTCCGATGGCAATTGATAAGGCAAGGGAAGTGAAAGGGTTTCCCTGTAGGTGGAAGATGATAATTTCGAAACTCAAGCGAATCCCTTTATGTCTATTGGACTTGCCGACCCATCCTTGCTTTTCGAAAAATGCTCTTTGTAAGGAACAGTTACAGGCTATTTCGAAAACAAAGTTTTTGCATTTTTGGAAGTTATGCATACTTTTAATTTTAAATTTTTATAATTTTCAAAAATAGATTATGATTTTTTTTAGTTTTTTTAATCATTTTCAGAGTTTAAAGATTTTTTGGACTTTTTTTATTTTAATGATCTTTTAGTTTTGTTTATATTTTTAAAAAATTTAAGTGAAAATTTTACTTTTCCTCACGCAGCAAAATGTCATTGGTTGATTAGAATTTTTAATGAAAATTTGGGTCAGGGTAATGGGGATTACAAAATGAAAATATAGAGGCCAAACTAATACAAAAATAAAGTACAAGGGCCAAAACGATAAAAAAATAGTACATGTACCAAAGTGATAATTTAGCTATAATACATGGGCTAAATGATGTATTAAGCCTTAAATTTTAACATTTTAGTAAGTATTTTCATTAAAATAGCAATTCAACTCTTTTATAAACTTGAGGGCCAATTTTAGCTAAAAAAGGGTCAAATTGACAAAATAAGTAAATGTTAAGAGTTAAATTTGTTATTATGTCTTTTTAAACAATAAATATTCTCTCCATTAAAATGTAATCATATTTGATTCTTTTTAATTGTAGAATAACTAAATTAATTTATTAAGTTATAAAGCGACTAATTCAATTCGAGCCTATAATAAAACATTTTGAAAAATGTTAAATGTGATTGGTTATATATAGAAAAATTGTGAAATTATTAAAATATCCTTACTTTAAAGGGTAATTAATATTTTTATAAGGGTATTTTCATATTTTCATGTTTTTATATAATCTTAAAAACAACAATTGAAAGACATTATTTGGGAATCAAACACAATACCAAAAAATTCATATAAAAACCGTTGTCACTCCACTAATAATCATTTGCCGATATATTTTTATAAATATATATTTCTTAATATAAAATATTTTTGTTTATCTACATCGTCGGTGTCATAAAATATAGTGTTTTCAAACTACCTCACGTTAATGCAAATCAATACATTGGAAAATGTAAGAGAAAAATTAATAGTAAAACTGTAACACCATTAACCCATATTCATTGCTGGAACAGGGTTACGGTGTATTACCGAAGTTTACAGATCAAATACAATTAATTTATATTATTTACTATTCATATCCGAAATCAATTATATTGTCCCTTAAATGGGCTCTCGAGGCCCAAATATGCATTTAAATTAAGTCGGGACTAAATCGGGAACTCAGAGAATTTTTCGCAAAATTTTAAAATTTTTCCTAGGTGCAGGGGACACACACCCATGTGGCTAGGTCGTGTGGCTCACACGGCCAAATGACACGCATGTGTCTCATGCCGTGTGAGTATTCGAAATAGGGGAACACGGCTGTGTCCCAGCCCATATTCAATTTAGGGTGCGTATTGACTTGGGTCAGACGGCCAAGCCACACACCCGTGTGCTAGGCCGTGTGATCAATTTAATTTGCATTAATTAGGTGCAGGGGTCACACGGCCAAGACACACGCCCATATGCTAAGCCGTGTGTCACACGCTCGTGTCTCTGCCCGTGTGGACGAAAATAGGTAATTTCCTAGGCTACTTTTCTCACCCAATTTGCCTTCCACCTACAACAACATTTAAGCATATTCACAAGCCAATTCATAACCCTCAAATCAAGCCAAAAACTAAGTCTTATGCATGATATATCATCACATTTATTCAAGTAATCAACTTACCAAATTGACCAAATACTCATTTAAGCATGTTTATACCTAATATACTAATCCAACCAATCCAAGCACACACATACCAAACATAATATAATCTCATATAACTATACACACCAAAACATGTCATCACTAACCATTCCAATGGCTAATTACAACCAAATATTTATATGCCATCATTTGGCCAATTTAACCTATACATGCCATTATACCCAAAAGAAATTTGTTATTTATACCAAAATGAGCTGAAGGATAGTGTGATGTTGCTCTGACCCACTTCCAACCTTTACGAGCTTCCAAGTACTATAAAACAGAGGAAATAAAATAGAGTAAGCATCTAATGCTTAGTAAGTTTGTATAACGGGAAATTAACTTACCATTCATATTTATTAAAATAAACATATAAAATGCATCCAAGCAATTTGGTTAATAGCCTAAAATGTACAACTTCATCAAAAATGTTAGTTATGTATTTCAAATGAATAACAAGCACAAGGATGAGCTCATCAAACATCAAGTTTCCATGTAAATACGGTTAACAATACATTCAGAATTCATCTTAACTTATATCAGAGTTTCACCCGTTGAATCCTTTGAAATCTCGATGGATACATGGGTAGTACACACAAAGTGTACAATACTGTAATTCCGTCAACTCATATTCAGGAGCGCTTATAAAAGCACATAAACGGGAAGCTCATGTGAGCCATGTAACGGGAAGCTTATCCGAGCTATAACAGTAAGCTCATACGAGCCTATAACGAGTAGCTCCGAAGAGTCATTAATCGGGAATCTCCAGATAGCCATGTATTGGGAAGCTCCAGATAGCCATGTATCGAGAAGCTCACAAAGAGCCATATATCAGGATGCTCATAAGAGCTAAGGTGTGTCCATAACACATGCAGGATCACAACCTATCGGGATGCTCCGAAGAGCTATAACGGGAAGCACGTAAGAACTATATAACGAGAAGCTTATGAGAGATAATAATGGGATGCTCTTTTGAGCTATGGTGTGTCTGCAACTTATGCAAGACCACAACCAATACTGGAACCCTGTATCCAATCGAATTTCATTTATTCAAACGAGATTTAATATTTATCGGGCATTGTCGGATATATGATTAATTTCATATATATAAAAATTACACAATTCACATATACAACATTTAATTCAAACATATAAATGTACACAATTTAGTTACACAAACTTACCTCGATAATTGTTCATGTATGCAAAGTCTACTAATCCGACACTTTTTCTTTTCCACGATCTGACTTCGTATTTGATATATCTGGATTTATACGAATGAATTTAACTCAATTTAATAAAATTCACATTCACATTCACATTCAATTCAATTTAATTCACATATTAGGCAAAATTACCATTTTGCCCCTATACTTTTGATTAATTACGATTTCGTCCCTAGGCTCAAAAAATGAAATTCATGCAATTTAATCATTGCTCCAAACCTAGCCGATTTTTACATATAACATTTACAACCCATGTATTTCACAAAATTTAGAATTTTTCCATAAATTTTACATCTTTTCAATTTTAGTCCCTAAATCACAATTTCATCAAAATTTCCTTTACAAAAGTTGTTTATCTATTAACAACCATTCATTTTCTACCATAAATATCATAATCCATCTATATTCATCTATGGAAAAACCCTAGTACTTTGATAAATTTACAAATTAATCCCGAGATAGCTAGATTAAGCTATTACGATCTTAGAAATATAAAATTACTAAAACGGACAATAATACTTATCCAATTAAGCCAATTAAGCTTGCTTGAGCTCTTTTCTCTTAGCTAGGTTTTCCATGTATTTTGTTTTAGGAGATATGATGAAAATGAGGATATTTTTCTTATTTTATTAATTATCATCTTTTCATCTTTTTATTTCCAATTTAGTCCTTTTTTATTTAATTTTCATGGATGAATCATTATAATTATATACTAACTCTATTTAATGGTCTAATTTCCATATAAGGACCTCAAGTTTTGAATTCCATAACTATTTGCTACCTATAGTGACTAGAACTCAACATTTACATTTTATGCAATTTGGTCATTTCCTTCTAATTAAACATGTAACCGGTAAAATTTTCTTAACGAAATTTTCATACATCATTACTATCATAATGCAGACCATGCAATAGTATTAAAATAATTTTTCTTTCAGACTCGAATTTGTGGTCTCGAAACTACTGTTCCGATTTCAATGAAAACAAGTTGTTACAACTCTCCCCCTAAAGAATTTTCGTCCTAGAAAATCTTATCAGTAAAGAGGTTTGGATATTGTTTCCTCCGGTTCCCAGGTAGCTTTTTCTAATCCGTGTCAGTGCTAAAGAACTTTTACTAAAGCTACTTTTTTATTTCTAAGTTCTTTTGTCTCACGTGCCAAAATTTTAATTGGTTCCTCACTGTAAGTCATGTCAGGCTGAATCTCAACATCTGTCGGGGTGATAATAAGTGAAGGATCTGACCGATACCATTGTAACATAGACACATGAAAGACGTTGTGAATTCTGTCAAGTTCTGGTGGTAATGCCAACCGGTACGCAACAGGTTCAATTCTCTGAATAATCTCATATGGCCCGATGAACCGTGGGCTCACTTTTTCTTTACGGTCAAACCGAAGAACTTTCTTCCAAGGCCATACTTTCAAGAATACCTTGTCGCAACTTGAAATTCTATCTCTTTTTGTTTAAGCTTAGCATAACATTTTTGACGATCAGAGGCTACTTTCAAGCTATCCCGAATCACTTTTACCTTTTCTTCAATCTTACGGATCAAATCAACTCTGTGTATCTTTTTCTCACTGAGCTCAGTCTAATACAATGGAGTTATACATTTATGATCATATAGAGCCTCATACGGTGCCATCTTAATACTTGACTAATAGCTATTATTATATGCGAATTCAACTATAGGCAGATGCTTTTCCCAGTTACTTTCGAATTCTAGCACACGGCATCGAAGCATATCTTCTAGAATTTGTATCACACGTTCGAATTAGCCATCAGTCTAAGGATGGAATGTAGTACTGAAATGCAATTGAGTACCCAGAGCTTCTTGTAATTTATTCCAAAATCGGGATGTGAACTGAGGATCTCTATTAGAGATAATAGAGACCGACACCCCATGTAGTCTGACAATTTCAAAAACATATAATTCTGCTAATTTGTCTAGGGAGAAGTCCATACATACCAGAATAAAGTGTGCAGACTTTGTCAAACGGTCAACGATTACCCAAATGACATCTTTCTTTTTCGGAGATAGGGGTAATCCTGACACAAAATCCATGGTAATTCTTTCCCATTTCCATTCCATATCGTGACTAGTTGTAACAGTCCTGAAGGTACTTGATGTTCAACTTTAACTTGTTGAAATATTAAACATTTAGATACAAATTAAGTAATGTCATGTTTCATTCCCGGCCACTAGTACATCTTTTTCAAATCATTATACATTTTATTACTCTTCGGATGAACAGACATAGTACCACTATGAGCTTTATGTAAAATCTTCTGTATTAGCTCTGAATTCTTTGGAGCACATATTCTGCCTTTGAGCTTTATGTAAAATCTTCTGTATTAGCTTTGAATTTTTTGGAACACATACTCATCTTTGAATTCTTTGAATTTTTTGAATTTTTTGGAACACATACACATATTCTGCCTTTTGAATTCTTTGAATTTTTTGGAGCACAAATAGTCATCAAATCCAATCTGAAATTCTAAATCAGAAGTCAATTCACATTGTACCCGTTTAACTTGTAATTCACTATCACTTTTCTGAACTTTAAAAATCTGCTGTAGAAATGTCGGCTTAGCTTTTTAACTCAACTATGATTGAACCATCATCAACAATGACAATCGGGAATTCATTGCTTGCAAGGCAAATAGAGACTTTCTGCTCAAAGCATCTGCAACCACATTGGCTTTTCCCGAATGATAATCAATAACTAGATCATAATCTTTCAATAATTCATGCCACATGCGCTGTCTCAAGTTTAAGTCTAAAATTCAACAATTAAAAGTAACATAAATTTATAGTTAAAACACAATCCAAGCTTTAGTATGTAATGCTCTAGTAATAAGTCTAAAATTCAAACATATTTTTCTTAATTACAAGCAAATACGTCAGTTTAGAGGCCCGAAAATAACTCTTTTCAAGAGTTAACACTGAACCATCAGAAGACATTACCACTCGCCAAAACATCTTCAAATTGTTCTTTCCTTGAACCTATCAAGGTATACTTTACTTGGAAATCCTGTGGATACCATCTTGGGTTCGATAACTTTTTGGCATTTTAATCGAGATTTCGCAATAGTTGCGAATCCCTTCCTTGATTCCCCTTAATCCACCTTGGGATTCATACAATTTTATCCACTTACTTCAATGAAGTTTTTTTTTTTACTTAACCTATGCTTCATTCCCTTTTTTTGGATAAGGTTTTCATTTATCCTTCTATTCTACAAACTTAAGAAATTAGTTGATCGAATGAGTCAGAACTCCCACCTTCTTAGTAGACTCGCATTCGCAATGAGACCTCTTGAATGTTTACTCTCTTGGGTCCAGACTTCTTACGATGCCCCAATTATTTCCAGTCTTTTCAATAGATTTTTTTCATCCAAGTATTCTTGGTAGTCTACCAATGGTAGACCCAAAAGGTCTTACCTCATCTTCTTCTTTCTCAGTAGGTCACTGGTGGACTTACTACTCTAACCATTAGCTTAGGTACTCTTCTATTGTTGTAACTATTTATATTTACTCATTTAACCACCAGCGGGCTACAACTGTCAAATACCCTTTTCCATCGCAAATTGGTGGATTCCATTACTAACAATCTTATTCATATCATCGGGTACTTCTACTAGCTATTCTCATCTTCATAGTTTGGTGGATTCTATTACTAGTATGTCTACCTGAATTTTCAAATGCACTATAATTATTCAACTGTGTTGCTCCCCACATTGGCCCTACGACAACCCTTCTTTCTTTTTCTTATCTGTTTCTCAGTTTATCTTTTTTACTAGCTTTATCCGACGCCATATACCAGCTATGGTCTTGCACAGTGTACCCCATATTTAATATCCTGGCAGACTACCTCAGGTTTACTATCCCGACGAACTATATTAATTTTTATAACCGAGCCATGGTTTACATAGTAAACCTCTTTTGAGGTGTCACTCCGTAAGACCTTATCACTGTCGCGATATCGCTCCATAGTGCCTGCAGACCGCCATCGTGATGTTACTCTAAGGAACCTATAAACCGTTATCACGGTGTTGCCCAAAAGGACTAGTCGATAGCCATCGTCATGGTTTCATTCCATCTCATATCTAACCTTAATGCTTGAACATCGCAGTGTCCTCTTCGCAAGGCCCAAAGTTTTGCATATCATGGTTTGCACCCAAAAACACCAGATTATGGAATTTAATGGAAATTCCTTTTTCCTATTCATCCGCCAATTCCTCCAATGCGTCAACTATGCCTATCTCCATCTATTCTGTCAAGGTAAATTCTTCTGTACTTATCATATATAATGAACATGGATTTCTCACAAAAATAGACGATATTTACAAACACACAGTATGCCAAGTATTTAAACACTGTGGGTTAATCATCAGAAAATCAACAAGCATTCATGCATTCTCATATTGATACAAGGTTATACATCCATAGCATACTCATTCATCACTTTCATACTCAATCATGACCTAGGACTCAACTCAGGACAATATAAAGGTAATTCAACCAAAAACATAGCATCGTTGGTCACCTAAATGAAGAGTACAAAAACTCACCTGAATTCTTTTATCCTCATTAGCTTAGCAGGTCCAAACTCCAGAGTCTCCTCCGTCCTAGCATGTAAGCATGACAACCATTTATCATTAAACTAAAAGTTGTAAGTCTTTAGAAATTCAGAATCTTTAATTATACAAAAGCCTTTGAGAGTTCTTACTCTACTTATTCCTTTAACCCACAAGTACAGAGAGATAAAGAAGCTTACCAGTTTTCTAATTTATCTACTTCTAGACTTCGATTCACACGACGATTACAACATGCAGAGCTCTCTTCAACTACGTCCTCTTTTTCTTCGAAGCGGTCAAAAAAGATGGTGCTACAAAGAAAAAATTTGATAAAAAAATTGAGATGAATTCTGGGTCCATGCACACTTATATATATATATATTCCATTGGCACGATTTTCACTGACCAATACAACCACTCATCCTTAATCATTCTGTCCCTCACTATAGTACCAACCGATTCCATCCCAACCAAACCATAATTGGAACTCAACTATTTATCCAGCAATTTACAATTTTTCCTAAAATTCCTAACAGAGTATACCAACTTACCATGTATTCTATTAGGTCCCAAAATTTCTTTTAATTTTGGGTTGTTAAACATATCCGAGTGTGATAGTCATTCCTATTATGGCAATGACCAAAAGCGGGCAACAATGAAATTAAAGGCAGACAGCACAAAGGAAAAACAAGGAGCAAAGAATAGAGAAAAATGAAAAGGGACAAAAAAGGAGGTTAATTGTGAACTGAGGTTCCCACCGAAGAATTGTCGGTAACCTTTTTTCCGACCTAAGAGGGAGAGGGGTGGAACACATAGAAGAGAAAAAGGTAGGGAGGGGGAATAATGAGAGAAATAAAAAGAAATGGGAAGAGGGTGGGGAGGAAAGGGGATTGATAACTGATCATAACCATAACGCCGCTGTCGGAGGTTGAAATTAGGCGAAAAAAGTCTTCTAGATTACAAAATGCGAAAGAAGAATAGATGACTAGGTGAGAAAAAAAAAAGATTTCTAAGGTTTTTTTAACAATATTATTATAGGTTCTGATTGATCTGCCACAATTCATTTTAGGATGTTGGATTAAATTTTATACTTAACGAGCTGGTCTTGTAACAAATCAATATAGTTTTTATTAAGTTTCCCTTCTTAGGACCTAGTGAATGAAAGGAACATTCTTATGTATTTTATGACCTTTTAGGCCAATTTGGGCCTAAGGGAATACTAAGATGTTGATTAAGTGTGCAAGACATCATTTGAGAGCAAACAAATAGAGGACTGCTCCCGATGTTACAACACAGAGCTGGAATGTCGCAACACAGCAAACATAATACCCAATGAGCAGTTTGCTGAGGATGTTGTGACACATGCGAGACGATGTTGCGACACTGCCCTGAAGACATCAAGAATAAAGCAAATTACCTTTGATGTCATGACAGAGGCTTGAGGGTGTCGCGACAAAGCTGTGACGAGGCCAATTTAATGAGCAAGGGTGTTTTCATCTACACAACCCAAATTAACATGCTTAGTCGTCCCTATTTGACCTAATTAGGTCATAATACTTGTAATCTATAAATAGTGGCTCAGAACAACACATTACAAAGAAGATTCTTAGGTTTTTCTTCTAGTTTTTAACTATTACTTAGTTTACGTTATGTTCTTGTAATCGGAAGATCCTATTCCGAAAAGAGAGTTTCGCAAGTAGAGATTATTCCAGAGCCATGCTTTTATCGATAAATCGATGAGCATCTCTTTCCTTTATTTTATTCTTTATATTTTTTTCTTTAACATTGTTAATTGAATGTTTGTGTAAAGATTATAATCAATTTATACTTCATACATATTTCACATGTTTCAACTATATTAACCTAATTAATCGATTGAAAGGTAGAATTTAATTTGGACTGGTTGGATTTGGTTGAGTGCAATTAAACCCTAAGATTGACAACCCTAGAAAGTCATTTATGTAGGAATTAACCAGAAATCGGTATTGCCTACCAAGCATCACTTAGCAGATTACTGGCTAGGGAAAGAAGAACTTAACCCTAGGCTTGACGACCCTAGGAAACCATATAGGTAGGAATTAACCCAAAATTGGTATTGCCTATCTGTGAAAACCTTACCCCGCATTGGTCTGAACTGTGTCATCGAGAGATGAATAGTTCTTACCGAGTAGTTAGGTTAGTAGAAGGCTGAGAAGCCCTTCTAGGGTAATTAGTAGCCAACTATTTAGAACCCTACATCAATAATTAATCAGGTAAAACAATTGCATATAGGCTAAAGGAACTCGCATAGTTGAAACAAAGATGAGAGAAGCCGATACATGGACTTAGGAGTAGATTTATGTTTAGTTCAAGTCATTTAGTTTATTATTACTATTATTATTATCTTTCTCATAGTTTAACACTACTAATTCGTGACTCGAGTAGCTTAGTAATTATTTTCGATAATTTACTTAATAGCAGTTTTCCCCAAACTATAATATTTTGGGTACGATCCTCGGAGTACTCTCACTACTTAGTTGTAATAACAAACTATATTACAATTTGACTCGTACGCTTGTGGGCACCGCTTAATTTCTTATCTTTTGTAGCAGTATCTTTACTTCCAACATTAGTTCATCGGGAGGCGGTCACTGATCATATTTTCTTTTTTTGACATAATGCCTATAACTACCCATAACCTCTCCCTAACCTATAAATAGGAGAATAATGTACTTCAGCGCACTCGAACCCACATCCTCCTGCATTGGCAATAATGCCCATTATATTCAAATTTTACTTTTTTGGTAAATAAAACAATATTAAACGATTACAAAAGCAATCAAGAAATAAAAAACCCATAATATCCTTCTGAGCTAGCTCCCGTATAGAATGTAGAGAGTTTTATAAACACATGGATACCTGTGAAACATGTAGCAACATGCTAGGCAATGAAATCCGCAACTGCGTTATGAGCTCTAGGAATATGATGGCGAAATCTCTTATCCCATAATAAACGTAGCCCTTCTAATATTGACATTGCTTCAATCCTGAACACTTCGTCATTCCCTAATACCATCGAATAGCCACATAACCAATTTCCATCAGCATATTTAATTACTCCCCCAATTGCAGCTAAGTAAGAATTAATCGAAACTGCACCATTTGTATTGAGCTTAACCCAACCACTTTTCGGAGCTGGCCATTACATAAAGGTAATTGCACGTTTCGCATGAAAACTAAGCATCGATGGTGGAGAGTAACTTCTCGTCCAACTGATACCTGTATTTACCACATCCTGGATGGAGCTATGACTACCAGAAAACACAAACATATTCCTATTTTTCCATAGTAACCATCGGACTATAGGAAACACAATTTGACAATCTACCTCATGACTACCACAATCCCCTATGTTCTGCAAGTTCCATACAATCCATTCATCAAGTGGTAAGGAGAGAAATAATACTTATTCCTGAGGTGGTACAATTGAGCTCCAAACCGCCCGTGAAAAGTAACAATCCTTAACAACATGTAACTCAACAGTGGCCCTCACAAGCCATATGCCTCCTAACTCTCTCCTCATTAGTTAACAATGTGTTATTCCACAGTAACCAAATCAATTTCCAAACATCAGAACTATCAGCCGGACCAAAGTGATGCATACTTTTATAGGTTTTCGCGTGGAAAAAGAACTTCTAGTCGTCCATCTCCATGACAACCGATCATTCCCCCCATCCAGTGAAGGCGACAACACCAATGCTATTTGCATAACAATTGGGTCCGGTAGGAAACTTCTAAGACGACTCCAATCCCAATTACCACTCTCATCAACCAACTCACAAACAAACAAAGTGTCATCTCATTACTTATAGCCCACATAAACAAATCCTTATTATATTCAAATTTTAGATGGGCCCTTTACGAAATTTTTATATGGGCTATGAGCAATCAGATGACAAATCCTTATAAAATAATTAAGTGTGTTTGGTTGAGTAGAAAAATTGAAAGATGGAAGGAGAAAATGGAAGTGGAAATAAAATAAGATTTGAGTTCGGTTGATTGGAAAAAAAGTGAGAGGAAAGAAAATAAAAAGGATTATTATTTTCCATTCTAATGCATAAAACTAATTATTCCAAGCTGAGATGATATGAGGAAAGATAGAGAGAGGGTTTATATATTAGTTCAAAATTATGCATTTTTCGAAAGTTTCATTTGTTTTTCAACTCTACCAAGAAATGGATAAAAGAAAATTATTTTTTCTTTCAAATTTTCTATCTTTTCTACTAAGCACACTCATGGAAAGAAAATTTTTTCTTTCTATTTTCTATCTCTTCAATTTTTCATCTTTCTATTTTTCCATTCTACCGAATAAAACCATTATCTCATACTTAGTTTGATCTTTCAAATAGATTTGTCTAAATTATTTTTTAAACTTGAATTATGTACAATTTAATTTTTGAAAATAGAGGACCGATGGGAAGCTGTACGTGGATATATTTGTCAAAAAAATATACGGGTAAAATACTAATAAAAGCCCATTTTTTTAAAAAATTTACTAAAATATGCCCGATAAATAATTAATTACCGAAATGACCCAATTCCCCAAAAGCGTGTCCACGTCAGCGCGTCCATGTCAGCGCGATGTCAGGGGGCGTGGCAGGAACACACTTCCTCAAGGAAGCGCTTTGTCTACGTGGACAAAAAGCGCGCCTTCAAGAATACGTTTTCCTGCCACATTAGCGCTCCCTTGGGGACGCGTTTTGCCCGCTCGTGAACAGTAGCAACGGCTACCTTTTTGACTGTTGGTGACCCCCCAACAATAAAAAAAACTATAAAAACCCCCTTCATTTTTTTCACAACTAAATTCTTTCTCTCAATTTCTCTCTAATATTCTCTCAAATTCCTATTTAAAAAAGCTTTAATTTTTTAATTATTTTTAAAAAATTTTTAAATTTTATTTTTTTAAAATTATTTTTAAATCGTAAAAATTTGATCGTGTTAGTAATGGCCAGAGAGTTAATTCGTCTTGATGACAAGCACATATCCGTCGAACAAATGAAAATTGTAAGTGTTAAATTTAATTTTTAAATATTATTTAAGATATTTTTTATTTATGCAATTTTAAATAATTATTATTTTATTATTTGTTATAAAAGTCTGTAGATCGAATATTGCAATGCTATATCCGTAATATGCATGGTCCTCCATTACCGTTGGTAGAGAATTACTTGCGGGAAGTGAGTTTTTAGTGCGTGGCGACGGCGGGCCGGGGATGCAAGTTGGACCCGAAACTCATCAGTGCTTTGATTGAGAGGTGGAGACCCGAGATGCACATATTCCACCTTTCAGGTGGAGAGTGTATTATCACTTTGGAAGATGTCAATTTGTAATTGGGATTGTCGGTGGATGGGTACGCAGTCACCGAGTCTGTTCAATCTGGTGATTAGGGAGCGGTATGTTACGAGTTTTTGGGCGCTATTCCGGAGAATATTAACAGGGTCAGATCGAGATGGGCTGGTTACGAGACACATTCCCGGAGCTGGATGATGATTCTACCAAACTAGAAAGAATTTGATATGCTCGGGCGTACATTCTTCAGATAATTGGAGGTTATCTCATGCTGGACTTGTCACGGAACCTTGTACATCTAAGAATGCTGTTGAAACTCGTTGATTTTAGAGCAGCTGGTGAATTTAGTTGGCCACATTGTACCGGGAGATGTGCGGGGCGACGCGACCGAATAAAGCGAAAATCGGAGGTTGCTTGTCACTGCTGCAGTCATGGGTACAATTTCGCTTTATATTTTTACGTCCTTGAGTGGACCACCCATATACATTCCCACTCATAACGAGGTAAATTTTATATTAGATTTTACAATTATTACGCAGATTTAAAATATAATAGTATGCTAAAAATTTATTTAATTAGGTGGAACCATTCAGCAAGTTATGCTCGATTACCTACCTCTCTTGAAGATATACGGCTTCTATTAGACCAACAGTCGGAAGCACAAGTAAGTATTAAATAAAATAGATATTTCCATCACTAGCTAGTCGATTGATATTTAGTATTTAGTATTATGTATTATGTATATAACTAATATTTCCATCATGTTCATATAGTTCAACCGACGAGACCCACGGCACAGCCTTTTCAGATGATGCCAGGTGCGTATCCTAGCCCTTTTATGTATCCTAACCCTTATATGTTTCCTTTTTCTAGTCCTATGGGAGGTTGGAGTCCATGGCCTGGTTCATCTCCATTTTCGATTATGCCGAGTGGACCGTAGATGTATAGGTCAGCGTCGCACGAGGAGTCATTGGGGAGCTCTTCTTTTTACCAATTCCCATCACCGTGTGGGTTTCAAATAGCTTCACCGTTGGTGATGCAAACACCTCCACAGTCACTATTCTATCAAGGTGGCTCATCGTCCCAACACCGACAACCAGATCCCCTACTGGAGGAACCGAATCCCACGAGCAACCACAACCCACTTAAGTCGGACAAAGGAGGAATCTAGCGCAGAATCGGCGATTTATCGCTATGTGGCACTGAATCCGGCGGGCACGGAGATTGATTTTTATTTTAATATATTTGTACAAATATTTTGAATATTTTAATATTATTTGATGTAATAAAATATAAATTCTTTTATATTATTTCATGTAATAAAATAAAAATTTACTTTTACATTTTTAATATAATAGAAATTCTTTTAAATAAGGCAATATGTTGAATATTTTTATATTATTTCATTTAATAAAATAAAACGTTATTTTGAATAAATTAATTATAATTTACTTTAATATTTTTAATGAAATAGATTTTCTTTTAAATAAGTCGATATTCTGAATATTTGTACCGATTTTTGATTTAAAAAAATATAAATAATACAAAGTTTTTTATAATAACGTTCAACTATTGCGATTTGGGCATGATCGACTTGTATGGCCTGGGTTCCTACACCATCCGCACAACTTCTGTTGGCTGGCTGTTTCTCGGATATCCATATTGTTACGTATTCTAGTCGAGCAAGGTTGACCCTTTGGTTTGCGACGTAATTCTCTATCCGGTAACAACTTAAAGGGAGCAAGCGATACAGACGGCCACTTACGTTCATCTGGGACCGGTGGAAATACGTGTCTCCAGACGTTGTACATGTTTTCTAATTTGTACACTTCGTCGACATAGCTCATCGGATTCAGACGGAGATTTTGACAAGCTGCAATTACGTGAGCGTATGGATAACGAAGTGCGTCAAACATCCCACAGTCGCAAGTCCTATTTCGCAAGTATACACGATATTGCCCGCCAAGAACACCTTGGTGCGGTCTGTCAAACTCTGTCACGCGAAACTATAAGTTATATCGATCGTGACAGACTGTGTCAAACTCTGTCAAACAACACCGTTCTCGATGTGGCAAACCTAACCATCATAGTAAATTACAGCACTAATACGTTCACTCATCTTCAATTTCTATCCTTTTTAGCCTCTCTAAATTTTTTTTTTGCCATAACTTATGCAATCTAAGAAAAAAATTTTGCCTCATTTATAGCCTCAGGCCAAACATACGCTACTGTAGCAAAAGCGCGTCCACGTGGGAGCTTCTTTCAGTACTTCTGCTGACAAAGCATCTTGCTTAAAGCATTTTTGACACTATTTGCTCAGAAACGTCTACTCGAAATTATTTTTTCAAGAGTTACTGTAGCAAAAGCGCGTCCACGTGGGAGCTTCTTTTGGTACTATTGCTGACAAAGCATCCTACTTAAAGCATTTTTGACACTATTTGCTCAGAAACGTCTACTCGAAATTATTTTCCGAGAGCTATCAGAGCAAAAGCGTCCCGTGGGAGCTTCTTTAAATTAACAAATAATTTAATTAAGTAACCCTAAACCCTAAACCCTAATTTATTTGAGTTTTTTACTTAAAAACCCTAAACCCTAAACCCTAAACCCTAATCTAATTTTTTAAAAATTTATAATTAATTTACTCAAGTAACCTTGAACCCTAATTTATTTGATTTTTCTTTAAAAATCCTTAACTTTAAACCCTAATCTGATTTTTAAAATTTTTTAATTAAATTACTTAAGTAACCCTAAATCCTAATTTAATTGATTTTTCTTAAAAACAATAAACACGAAATCTAATCCAATTTTAAAAAATTTATAATTAATTTAATTGACAAACCCTAAACCCTAATCCCTTATTTCTTTAATTTTTTTCTCTAAAACCCTAAACCTAAAAAACACTAAAATCCTAACCTTAACCCTAAACCCTAACCGCTGGACACACGGGCAAAACGCTTCCTCAAGGATGCGTTTTCCTGCTTCGTCACTTGACAACGCGCTGACGTGGACGAGCTTTCGAGGAAATAGGGCCATTCCGGTAAATAATTATTTACTGGGCCCATTTCGGTAAATTTTTTAAAAAATAGGCTTTTATATGTAATTTGCCCAAAATATACATTTAATTTAATTAATATATTTTATTTAATAAATAAATGCATTTAATTAAAATTACTTAATCAACTTTTAATTTTATTTTAAAACCCAAAATATCCTTATGAATTCCATTCACTTTTGTTCTTTCAACATTAAAAAAAGAAGCTAATAGTCCTTTCTGTCTTCTTCAGCCGATTTTTAAGGTTGGTTTTAGCAAGACAGCAGAGGGACTGTCGGCTGGGGCTGAAGCTGATGGCCTGATGGGTGTGGAGGGTGGGGTGGGTGGGTCACGGGTAGGTTTAGATTTTTTGTTTTCATTGTTTAATTATTTTTCATTTATCCTTTTTCTACTTGGGCTGAATTCTTTAAAAAGAAGTTAAGCTTTTGTATTGTTGGGCCGTATTTTCAGCTCAACCCAACCTCAAGGAGCCCAAAATTTCCAAAAACCGGTCCGATTGGTTTTTTGATTCCTGGTTCAAACAGGCTTTTACTATTGTTTGGATCGATTAACGAACTGATTCTTAATTCAATCGGCTGATCCAATTTAATTCTCAAAACATCTTACATACTTATAATTTTAAATTTTTTTGATAATTTTCAAAAATAAATCATGATTTTTTAGTTTTTTAAATAATTTCCTGAATTTAATTTCTTGGGTTTTTTAGTTTTTTATATATTTAAAATAATTGAAGTGAAAATTTAATTTTCCTTGACACGTGGTAGCATGTCATTAGTTAGTTTAAAATATTTTAATGAAAATTTAAATTGGGTAGCTAAGATTATAAAATAAAAGTATAGAAAAGAAGAAAGACTAAACCGATAAAAATAGTATGGACATCAAAATGATAATTAAATTATAATACAAGGGTGAAAGAGGTTGGTTGGTCCAAAAACGTAGAGAATGATTTCACGAAACGTTTTCGAAGTTTTGAAATTGTTGAAATTCATTTTATGGTAATGTTATGTATGGTTTGTCCAGGTAAAGGGGTATTTCAATAATATATTTTATTAAATTTTTAATGTGGTATTTTTATGTTCAAAAGGTCTACTATAATATCAATGTCATACTTTTGACTAGTGGTATTAATTTTGGACGTATTAATACAAATAACTCATTAAAATGATGATCCATGTGCTCTAAGCTGTATTGGTAATCAAGAAAATTCTGTATATCACTATTAACTTGATGGCGACTACTATGGTTATAAAAAACACAATTACCCAGGATTACTTAGTACATTGAACTCCCTTGTAAAGCACCAATTTCATCCCACAGCAGCTTCCTTTGAGCACTATTATTGCTTTTATAAATAACTATCAAAAACAAATGTTGACTGTCATTGGTAGCAGAACGAGTTAGAAGCTGATCAATAAAACCAAATGCATCAATTTGTGAATTACCCCTCCATAGTAAACAAATCCTTCCATTTATAGTATGACAATGATTATGCAAAAACTTCCTTTCTACTTTCACCTCTAGTTTTCAAAAGATAAAGAAGGCTACTTTTAGCTAATTCACCCTCTAAATTATCTTACTTTGCTTTAAGGGGTTGTTTAGCCCTTTTGTATTCTAGTCATAAATTTTTGGAAGTAGGACTACCTCTAAGTGCCTTGCACACCTTTCTCTCTTGTTTTCTTTACTACTTGACCTTTCCTTGTTGGTTTGAGTTGGGACATCAACTTAGCCACTTCCCTTGCTGCATTTCTTTTCTTTCTAGGAGTATCATCTCTATCTATAACCTTATCCACACTTCTTGCTCTTGGGGCACTGTCAGAATTCTAAAGTTACCTACATCTGAAACTTCAATGGGATTATTAACTTCAACCACGTTAATTTTCTTTTCCTTAAGCTCTCCTGTTGTAGTGGCTTTTGGGGGGCATTGTTTTACATAGTGGCTAAAAGAAGTGCATTGCATTCACTTTGGAGATATCCAAGTTGCTTGCATTGACACTTTTATCAAATCTCCTTCATTCATTCCAAGCCACCTTAAACCTTACATCACTTCTTGGCATATTCCAATTGCTATCTAAGAGTAGTATCTTATTATTATACAATTGTTTACCTTGAACACTAGCTAAGTACCTTACGCCTTTTTTGTGTGTAGAGCTCCAATGGAACATGTCCTACCTTAAACCGGACAAGGTTTACTATAGATGATCCAACTTTGGAGGCAAGAGCCTAAGCTCCCATCTATACAAAATAAGAGCCTCATGTTGGATATGCCAAGGTCTAGTCATTAAGACTCAATCCTTGGTTCTCTGAGTGGGAAACAATATTAACTATATATTAGACCCTAGGAACTTGATCTCTAGGTTACCCTCTTTTGCCCCCATAACATATGGGCTAGTTTTTGAAACAAGCTATATTTTGGAGATCTTCCTAGGAATTGCCTTAAATCAGTATTTTCCCATTACGCCACGCCACGCCACCTCCTCATCAATCACCTCCTTATGAGGTTGCACAATAAAAGTTCCCATTTCTTTTTACAGGGGAAATTTGTATACCGGTTGAAATAAAGATTTCCAAGTTAAAGAATGATTGCCTATAGCAATAAATTTTATATCAATTGACTTCCCTAACGAAAGCCGCGCCCTAGCAACCTTTTTCAATCCCTCTATGTCTCTGATTTGTAAAGGAGGAAAGTCGAAGCCATGGAAAAAAAGGCTCAAGCCTCATTCTCCCCAAGAAAAGAAACATGTTCATACTGAATGTCTAAAGACTACAAATGTAGAAGCAAAGGAAACCAATAAAAATGATTGAAAAAATTGGAAAGAAACGACTGTTTCTCTAGGCTCGTGTTAAACCCGCTAACATGCACCAAACAAACCAAAATCTTAGCTCCTAATTAATTAGTTATTCAATGGAAGATATTACCCTTTCCCTCAACAAAATTTTTTTGGTCTACAAAACTTAAACCCAAAACCTTAAAGCATCTAAGTCCTTATTACTTAACCCAACCTAACATTTGTTCATGGATTCGGGTCAAACTTTTAACATTCATATCCCAAGCCATGGCATCTAAGAAGGTAAGAACAACATAATTGAAAACTACTAGCCTGGTGCATCCAACGTTATTTGAACCGAACCAAATCAATTGGTTGGATTGAACAATCGATTTAGAAAGTAAATTTGAATCGATTAGATCAAGAATGGACTGATTGAATCGATTAAAAAATTAATTGAACCAAAAAGTGAATTGAGATTTTTGAAGATTTTCTAATCGAACCAATTGAATTGATCAGACTAACAAACTAATGATCTGATTGGTTCAATCACCAATCGGATTTAAAAAACATTGGGTGTACTATTAAACCAGTGACCCACCAAATTATCACTAAACTGCTTCCTTTTTTCTTTTTCTTTTTCCTTTCATTAATATTATTGTGCAAAAACCTACGATAAAATCATACTATGAAAATGTATTTCAATGTATAAACTATAAATTTTCTGTACACAACTCTCTGAATCAAACAAGTTATAGATATAAATGGAGCAAAAGAAAGGGCACGAAATGAAGGGGAATAAAAAGCCCCACTGCTCCAATATGGTATTGCAAAACTTGCCTCATTTCAAGCATATACAGTTTTAAGCCTTCGGATTTTGTTCCCAGAAAGAATGGTTGACAGAGACTGCAATCCACCATCTTCTCATACTCTATAATCTATATCTGTTACATTCTGGGCCGTTGAGAGCTTTACAGGCCTTTCTTCTTCATCATATATATCAAGGTTTTCACAAGGCGCAGGGAAGATGGTCCCTATTACACGCCCTTGAACAAACGCGCACTGGAATATATGCTTTTTCTTATATGTTATCCCCACGTTCATATCCCTGAACGTCACGTTTCTGACAGGAATCTCCTCGCTACCATGTATACGAACAGGTACACGGACTCCTTGACCATGTATCCCAGTGAAGCTTATGTTTTCGAGTATTGGGAAAGCATTTTTGTCAAAATCCATGTCGGGGTGCTCATTGTAGTCTGTCTTGATAACAATTCCAACTTGGGCATCATCAAATGTCAGATTTCGGTACGTTATATGCCTGACATATCCACCTCTTCCAACAGCAGTCTTGATTCGAACTGCACGCCTAGAACTCCAGACAGTGACGTTCTCCACGGTGACATTAGATACCCCGCCAGACATCTCGCTGCCTATTGATACGCCAGCACTGCGCATATGTTCAGCCAAGTGTGACAATGTGTACTTACCAAATGAAAATTACAAGTAGGGATAGATAAAAGAATAGGAAAAGCAATATCCTAAATTTTGGATGACCCAAACTGCAGAGCTGTTTGGGACCTTTGTTTTTGCATATGAAGTTCGAAAAATACATGCATGCTATTTGGGACCTTTTGTTTTTTTTTTCTTTGACATGGAAGCAATCGGGCAGTAGAATATTCATGAAGATGGAGGAAATTAATTCAAGAAACTTTACCTGACCATAGAACGGACAATGAGGTTTCGGATGAGAATGTTTCTCGAAGGTCGTCCATAAACGATGCCATATTGATCCCAACCGCTCTTTATTGCAATTGCATCATCGCCAACACTTATGTAGCAATCCTCTATCACTACATCCTCACATGAATCTGTTTATGCCACAAATGACTTGTAATAAGTTACATTCAGCGTGAATTAATCTCCCTTTTTTCCCACTGCAAATCAACAAGCAGAAACGTGGTTTATCTAGGTGTATATTTGAGCTGGCTACAGCGTGGTGTGGTGAGCAAATGATATTTGCTCCATTTACAAAGATGCATTTGCCATGTGAAGATTCTTGTATGTGTTAGAGAGGAATGGGGAAAAGGAGAAAAGACAAAATAATGAAAGCAAATTTGTTGCAATTTGCCCACACATTTCATTGAATTCAGCTCAGAATACCATATTCATACATCTTACATCTAAGTTCTCACCTTCCTGCTTCTATACGTTCCAACAAATGCACAGTCGTACTTTACTAATGTATATAATAGCCTCTGCAAACCTTCTTCAATTATAGTCTTGAATTCATTCTACAGATTTGTCAACCAAGCTTGCTCAATAAGCGAGTTATATATGTAGAGTGAGCATTTCTATACAACTACTAGTAGCATGAATGAGAATCGAGTCTAGAGCCTTAGCTACCAAAAATTTTTATAGACAAAAGTTCAAAATTTATAATCAGGGATTACTTACCAGGATCAATTCCATCAGTATTTGGAGCTCCAAATACAGGTGCTAAGATGGTTACATTCCTAACGGTTACATTCTTGCAATCATATGGATGAAAAGTCCAAAACGGAGAATCACGTAAGGTTATATTAGAGATTACAATGTCATTTGACCACATTATCTGCACAAGTGGACCCCTTGTGTGGTTGAGTAGCTTCTGACGATACTTTATCCACCATGATTGACCCTGACCATTTATGGAACCATTGTGCCCTGTTGATTTGTAAAGATAAACGGTAAAATCAGACTCGACCAGCATTGAAAGATCCATATAGAACAAAGACCACAATGTTGATTTGTAATGAAAAAATGATAAATCAGACTCAAATCTAGCAGCCAATCGAATTTCCCTATTAATTATCGTTGTTGGAAGTGCTTATTCATCCAAAACCTTGAAAAGGCCGTTTCTTTCCACTTTTCTCCATACGAAAAAAAAGAAGTAGCAAGTACTTTGAATAAGCAGTATGCACAGGGTATAAAGGGTGCAGAAAACAGATTCAGACCAGTCTAAAATTGTATTTTTGAGACATCGACAATTAGGTGCTATGACATAGAATAGGTAAACTGGCTGGCTCTATCAGGTGAGCAACCTTTTCATTCAAACAATTTAATGAGAAACCTATTAGGGGCAGGGGTGAAGTAGCTTACCAGTTATAACAACATCTTCGAGGTTTTGGCCGTGGATCAAACTTCCATACCGAGGTCCACGATGCTCTCTTCCGTACCCGTATGATGGCAATGGAGGCATTAATGGCCATCGCTTCTCGTCCTGTATGATAGCGGGAAAACAGCAAACAACAAGATTGAATCCACCAAAATCCAAAGTTTTAAACACAACAGCCGGATAACACAGAGAAATCAGGAACACCGTCATATTTGCATGGAAAGGATCAAAGTTGTCACTAAATATGGTCATGATGTGATTTTTTTTTCACACTAAATATTGGTCCCCTTTCATCACAAATCACAACCCATAAACGACTAAACATGTTAAATAACGAGGGAGAATATCATTTTTCATTGCCAAAATTCATGAAAATGGAAAAACCAACCTGGATTCCAAGAATCTCAGCATCCTCAGCAAGGAACAAAGTCATATGACTAGTAAGATTAAACGGCGCCGTAAGCCACTTTCCAGGCGGGACATTGAGCTGACCACCACCTCTCTTCCCAAGCTTCGAGATGGCCGAGATAGCCCTCTCAAAAGCCGCCGTGTCATCCGTTACCCCATCGCCAACCCCGCCAAAATCCGTAATATTAAACTCGAAAGGCCGGGACCCGGACATAGACCGACCCGGCCCAGCTTTTCCGAACACAGAGAACCCAGCCCCAACTATATCCCGTTGCCATAGAAAAACAGAACCGAAAGCCGAGATCCAGAGAACAATAAACAGAGTTTTATGCGAAGAAAGGAATGCCGGAAATCCCCCAACCGGCAATGACTCAGCCATATTGGGTTTAGCGAATTTGGTTAAAAGAAACGATTTCTGGCCCTTTTAGTAAAAGGGGTGTAGTGCTTTGTTGGTGAGATGTTGGTGATGAATAGCCGCCAGATTTGGTCGATTGGAAATGGAGTAGATTTCAATTCAAGGGGAGATCGCAATGGTCAATGGAGAACCAAGTCCATAGTTTCTAGCTTTGGGCAGGTCGACGCTCTTGAGTTGAATGAAACTAGATTTTTTTCCTGCGGGTATCAAGTTGCCTGCGTGGTTTATTTGAAGGAGGTAATTGGATTTCGGATTGTGTGAGGTTTCAGTCACGGCAGCGAGAAGCAATGTCACATCAACATCATCGTCCGGTAGTAGGTGATTAGTTGAAGAGTTGCAATCTGACCATTTTGAAAACAGTAGTTGAGACGTTGACATCAAACACGAAAACTCTTTCGTTATACGAAATTTTCGGGTTGTTGACCTGTGTCAACTAAAACCTGGATCTTTATTTATGTCCCCATCTCACTTTACACCCATCTTCCGCTTGGGCCGCGATTTAATGGGCCACTTTCTCGTTTCTTTTCCTGTCATTTTACTCGCCTAAAAATAATTTTTTTTTTATTGTAGTCAGACAGCAAGTTCGAATTTACCATTGGTTAGGAGGATTCTACAATTGTTAAAGTGAGTTAGGTATTGTAGAATAAAGCATGGAGAAAAATAGAATTCCGTATTCGTTAACCAAAATGGTTTTTTTAATAAGAAGGAAGATATCTGACCGAGGAACTCATACATGGATAGAAATGGTGTTTATTTGTATTAGTTTGATGTAATTGTTTGCTTATTTTGTCATAAACAAAACCCTAATGGTCCTGCCACATCATATCTACCTATTTTATTTTAATCATTCAACTTTTAAATTATTTTCATTTTGACCCTCAAAAAATATCATTTTTAAGTATTGATCTGTGTAAAAATATTAAGAATTAAAGTGAAAAAGTGATAAAACTAAAATAATGCATTAGAAATTTCTCAAATTGTTTTTGCTTATCCTCTTGCCAAAAGTTCCAAAATTTTCTTCTTTTTTTGCAATATTAAAATTTTAATTTCAAAACATTAAAATCAATTTTATAGATTGTTGGAAAAATTATCTTTTGATTGTGTCAACCAATTTGTTACTTTAAAATTGAAATTAATTAAATTAATTAATTTAATCCCTTTTAAAATATAATATTTTATTTTATGTTTCTAAGTTATCCTTAACTAACTCAACTCAAACAAAACCCATAATTTTGTTGATTATATGATGTTGAATCTTTCACGCTAATTTAAAAGCAAAAATAAAATAAAATCTTGCAATTAATTAAATTAGTTAATTTGATCTTCCATGCCAAACAAAACCTTGAATTTTTCCATCACTTCTTTACCCATACCAAGAACAAGCAATCGATTTAATTAATTGAAAATAAATTCTTTGCTTTTAGCATAGCATGTGGGATTCAAGATCATATAATCAAAAGAAATGTAAGATTTTTTATATATTATTAAATATGAGTTACTTGAGTTGATTTCATTAAGGATAATCTGAAAACAAAATTTAAAATTTAAAATTTTAGAAGAATATTAAATTAATTAAATTATTTAATTTCAATATTATAATAACAAAATCGGTTCATATTATCAAGGGATGAAAATTTTAACAATTTATTTAATTGATTTTGATATTTTGAAATTTCAAGATAAAAAAAAGAAATTTAGAATTTTCAATAATGAGATAAACAAGTACAATTTGACAATTTTAAATGCATTATTTTATTTTTTATCGCTTTTTCACTTTACCGAAATCAAGACTTAAAGAAAGGAAACTTTTTTTTTTTGGGTGATAAAAATGAAAGTGACCTGAAATTGGGTGATCAAAATGAAAGTGTAAACATGATGTGTAGGGCAAGGGGAAGAGGGCAGGTAAGGGCTTGACCCCACGGTCCCAAATAGAAAATTGTTGTTTTAGTCCAAAATTTATAAAATCTTAAGTTAATATATGGTAAAATTATAATTTGGCCCCCAAAAGGCTAGAATTTCGATTTAGTCCTCTTGAAAACCATAAAGATATAAGCCAGTACAAGCGTAAAATTGCATTTTAGTTCTCATAAAAATATATAACTTAATCTCGCCCCCCTTAAAAAAATTTATGGCTTCGCCCATAATGATGTGGACATAATTTACCATGTACAGTTTATCATCGTTAAGGATTTAACGCTTAAGTAACTAAAATGAAAACCTTTTTTTAATAGAGATGATGAAATTGAAAGAGTTTTTTTTAAGGTGGCCAAAATGAAAGTTCCCTAAAAGTTAGATGACCAACTAGGTTCTGGCACCCCACACCTAACTCGAACGATGGATCTAAATGTGAGATGTCATATTCGTTGTTGTAGCAACTCAGACTATCATTAATCATTTTCCTTGAAATTAAACAAATGAGCATGGCATAATTCATAAATATCATGTTGTGTACTTCTATGAGGCCAAATGGGCCCACATATAGTAACTTGGGAGTCATATAAGGTTATACACGGAGTTTGAATAAGAATCCTAACTCGAATTGTTAAAATAAAGGGTTGTGTCTCAAGGTAGTGAAGCCATGTGCCGATACATGCCTCCCTTATTGTTAATCTTTTACGTCAAACTATAATGTCTCAAGATAATGACCCTTATTATAACGATCCAAAATTCAATGGTGTCGAAAAATATAGTTCTAGAACCCGATTTCCATAAACTGAGCCCTTAAATATAAAATAAAAATATATTGAGATTCGATTAAATAATTTAGCAGAAAAAGTAGTTAATTAAGGCCCATGGATTAAATTGTAAAAATTCAATTGCTTTAAAATTTTAATTGAAAAAAGACTTGAGGACTTGAATGTCAATTAGTCAAAGGTTCAAAATGGTAATTAAATCATTTGCTATTAGGAGATAGTGGACATTGATGATGTTGGCCATTTATGTTAATTAATAATGAGATTTACATAATTATGCTTAGTTTAATTAATAAAATTTGATTAATTAAACCTTAATTAGTGTATATAAACATTCACTACACCAAAATAGGCTTTTAGCGGCATTTTTAGCGGCGTTTGGATAAAAAACGCCACTAAAAATCAAGCATTAGCGGCGCTTTTACAAAAACCCTGCTAAAGATCGAGCATTAGCGGCGCATTTTGAAAAACACCGCTAAAAATAAGCATTAGCGGCATTTTCCAAAAAGCGCCGCAAAAAACCTAAGCCCAACGACACCGTTTTTAGAGTTTTTGGGGCATTTAGCAGCGTTTTTGAAAAAGCGCCGCTAATGCTCGGGGCTTTAGCGGCGTTTTTGAAAAAGCGCCGCTAATGCTCTGGCCTTTAGCGGTGTTTTTGGAAAAGCACTGCTAATGCTCGGGCCTTTAGCGGCGTTTTTGGAAAAGCGCTGCTAATGCTCGGGCCTTTAGCGGCGTTTTTGGAAAAGCGCCGCTAATGCTAGTTTCTTTAGCGGCGTTCTTGGAAAAGCACCGCTAATACTCGTACCTTTTGCGGCGTTTTTAGAAAAGCGCCGCTAATGCTCGTACCTTTAGCGGCGTTTTTGAAAAAGCGCCGCTAATAATTAAATCTAATTATCTCATTCTTTGATATATTCTCAAGTAATGTTTCAATTATATTTTTTTATTATAAGTTGAAAAAAATAATATTTCGTTGTATTTATTATATATTGGTTAAATTTACATTTAAATGATAACAAATAATATTGTTTAATACAAAATGTTTTTATTAAAGAGAAGTCCTAACTCCTAACTATTTTTTATTATTTTTCAATCACAGTTTATTTAAACTACTAATTTACTAGAACAATATATTAAATTATGAGTAAAATAAAATATCATAAAACTTAAATTGTTGTGTTGTAAAGAATAAAAATATAATAAATTTTATAAGAATAATAAATTTTGATAGTTCGACTAAATAAATAATCAAAGAAAGTAATATAAAACACCAAATATCGTGATAAATAATATTATATATTGATAATTTTATTACCAAAAATAATTTTATATTTAGTTAATCAAACATGAACACAACAATGACCTAATAGTACCTACTCAAGAGTAAGAACTGAAAATGAATGAAAAGGGACAAATGAGGTTGTTACTTGGTCTAATACCCACTAGAAATTAATACTAGGTTTTTTAGGCGGAGAAAGGGTTATAAGAAAATATTATAAATATTGAAATTCGAATAAAATTTATTAAATATTGAATTTTAGAAAATAATTAAGTGAAGTTGGGATTTAATTTAGCTAGTAGAGTCGGTGGGGTTAGTTGGACGATTTGCTCCTGAAAAGAAAAAGCTGTTTGTTTTTTCTTGATAACAAAAAGTGTTAGCTGGGTCTCGAGTCTAGAGCCGAATGTTGCTTCAGGCGGTATAGTGGTAGTGGTGGACAAGTAGGTCTAATTTATCTGAATAGCCCAATTGCAAAAGAAAGCAAATATCTTATATTTGCAATCATTAATCGAATTATGTTGGGTACTTCGTTAGGGTGGGTGAGTGGCGAGTGCTGAGGTCCAGAGTTGGGAAAACAAAATGAGCAGAGCAGGGTAGGGTTTGCATTTGGATTTGGGTCGGGTTAGTGGATAATGATGAATAAATATCATCATAATGTTTATTATTTTAGGATTACATTTTTGAGTTTAGGGTTTAGGTTTAGGGCTTGGGAATTGGGGTTTAAGGTTTAGAGTTTACATTTTAGTGTTAATATGAGGTTAGTGTTTACGGCTTATAAGATAATGATCAAATTTACTGTTTTAGGGCTTGATGTTTATGGTTTACGGTTTAGCGTTAATGATTTGACTGTTACAATGCATGGTTTAGAGTTTAAGGTTTAGGTGTTACCATTTTAAGGTTTATGGATTAGGTGTTACCAATGCCCAATTTTAAAAACTTTTCCCACTTCAAGCTCGTTTTACCCGAATCACCCATTTCATTGTTTAAAAACAAAAAAAAATATAAATCTAAGCCTAACCATATTTTGGACTAGATGGGTTGTATGGGTAGTGAACATTTCTAATTATAATTTAAAGAGTAAATAACATATATTTTCTAAATTTTGAAAAGTTTTATATTTTTCGTGATTTAAAATTTTAAAATGAATTTTAAAATATTTTAAACTTTTATTTTATAATATTTATATACTTTTAAAGAAAAGACTAAATTAATAAAAGGTACAAACATTAAAGACTACAAAATTATTTTATCATTTTCTAATAGCTACATTGATAATTTTAACCGTAAAATTAGATGTTTAAATTAAAAAATAAAAATTTAATATCTCAAAATTAAAATGTAGAGATTTCCTTTAAATTTCAAAAGCGTATATATAGGGTACGTGCATTCATTACAATCGTAAGTTCTACGATTTTGACCGACTTTGTTATACGGGCATATCCATATAAAAATTTTAATGACTTTGTTATACGGGCTTATCCATATAAAATTTTATCCATATAAAACTAAAATCATTCCACTTCTAACATCTAGCAAAATAGTTATATTTTAGTTTGGAAGAAATATCTCTAATAAAATGGAGATTATATCGAAATGAATAATATAAAAATCATGATTAACGCCTCAATCTTTAATAGAAATTTGATATGTGAGAGATTAATTGCTTACATTGGATAATTCTAACTTAATAATTAATTACAACCATTTAATCATTTTTTCTTATTAAAATATACGATATTTATTTTGAGAGTACTTGATTTTTTTAAAAAATTCAATTTATAAAAATAATAAAAATATTTTATAAAATCACTTAACTAATAAATTTTAACATATTTAAAATGAAATAATTTTTGCAGCGTTTTTATGAAAAATGCCACAAAAGGTAAGCAATAGCGGCGTTTTTATAAAAAACGCCACAAAAAATAATTTTACTTTAAAATAATTTTTAACAAAAAAAATATAAGATTTTTAACATAACAAAACGGCGTCGTTTTGTACAAAATAAAATAATTTTTTTGCGACATTTTTTATAAAAAACGCCGTAAAAAGATATTCAAAATCCCGCCCACTCCCAAAAAAAAAATTTGGTTACCCGCTCGTTTCTCTCTCTTCTCCTCATCTCCATTGCGCGCCTTAAATACCCCAAATTTTGTACTTAATTCTTTTTCCCTTTTAATCTCAAAATTCCATGAGTTCCTTTGCCCCAACATCTCGTAATACCGTTCAAATCCCTAAACCTTTTCTTTTTCTCTCCATGAATTTATATATATATATATATATATATGCATATAACAAATGATTCATTGATTTGGGGTTTTGTTTCTTTCTAAATTAGGACAAATGGGTTTTCCGATCTATACCAAAAGACCACAAGGATTGATCTATGGAATTCCCATTATGAGGTTTACAATTTAGTTTTTAAGCTTTGTGGGGTTCTGTTTGTTGTTGTTCTTTATTCCATTTTTGTGTGTGTTTTTGCAGAGAATGGAAGAAAATTATAGGAGGTTGAAGAAGATAAACAAGAAGTTGAGAAGGGAGATTAGGTATAATGAAAATTATATCCCTTTCCCATGGTGTATATATATATATAAACCAAAGCTAGGGTTTATTTGTCAATGAAAAGAAGGGTTCATGCTTTTTTTGTTGTTGTTGATTAAGGGAACGGGGTTTTTTTTATTTATTTGCAGGCAGAGAATGGGTGGAGACTTGAATGAACTTAACATTAATGAACTGCAAGCTCTTGAAGCTAAAATGGATTCTTCTTTGCTAGCTATACGTGAGAGAAAGGTTTGAAATTATTGGAACTCTTTCTTTGTACCAAAAGGGTGTGTATATATATATATGTTGTGTGTATGTGTGCATTATTATATATATTGGGTTTTTGTTTCTTGATTGTTAAATATGAAATTAGGCATAGGGTTCAAACTTTGGCGAGGGTACTTTTAGTTGTTTGAAACTTCTTTGGTTTTACTCGACTTGCATTCTTTTTACAGTCATCAATATATTTTTTACATTTCTTCCATGTAGCATGGAGTCACAAGAAGTAATTGATGCAAAACTCTCAGCTCGTGTTCTGCAGTTGATAAATGTCACTGATAGTGGATTGCACAGTCAGGTACATTGAGCATGGTGGCTCGGTTTTGATGATATTTATTTTTAATACCTCTAGGAGGATGATGGAAGTGATAGTCTTGCAGTTCAACTGGTAGATGAAAAACACTGGGAAGATTTTGCAAGACTCTGTCTCAATTAATCTGCATCCTTTCTAATGGTTTGGTATTATTGATTGCTAAGTGTTTTAGATCTTGAAAGAATGCAAGCAGCATATGAAAATCAATAGTCTGACCTGCATTATTTTGATCAATTGAGAATGCGTAATCTCAGATCACTTTCTTCCCATGCTTTGTATCTACAATTTATTTTCCACTTAGTTTCCACATATTACTTCCAAGCATCTTATTGTTTATCTTGAATATGAGGATGAACTTGCTTGTTTATCTTGATTACAGAGTATAAAACCCACTTGCCTATGCTTATTTATCTTGTGCCCATTAATATGAGATTTTCTTTCTGATGAAAACGAAATCAAAGACTTTTAATTTGTAAATACCAGAGATTTTCTACCACTTTACCTTGATATAAAATTCCTCCTGTGCTACGTTTTTAAGTTTGGGAAATCTGTAATCCTACTGATTTGCTTTACAGAGCTATTTTAAATATATTATCGTCGGAGAATGTGAAGATTTTGACATATTTCAATCACAAGATGGTAGGTAAACCACTATTTTGGTCTCATATGGAACATTTCGGTTAGAGCATCAGTTTCTATTTTTCTCATAATCTCGATTGAGCAGATATTTTATATGAGCACCTGTTTCTTAACTTTGCCATGGCTGTACTGGTGTTCACTTGAGTTCATGTTTGGAGGAAATTTTTGACAGTATATTACATATGTTGTGCATTGTTGCAGAGCAAGGAGTGTTTAGAGAAAGTTACTCAAACAATATCTTTTCTTGCTCAACCACGAGAATCTCACTTGCTTTTGCTTACGGGTAAAGCTTTTACTTCCTTTCCAACTGAACATAACTTGCAATAAATGCTGTGAGTTAGTCATCTTTACTGCCATATATAGATAACTCCAATATAGTGCAGAATATAAGTATGGATGTCAATGGTTGTTTTAGTGGCTTTTTTTTAAAGTAAAAGCTAAGAGAATGACCTGCAGGAGAGGTGCAGAGGGATAGAGCTGCAGAGCTTTTGGGTTTGCGTGCATGCAATTTTTGGCCACGACACTCAAGCAAACTTGGAAATGAGTTTCGGGTGTTCACAAACTATGACCCTGGGGAGAGATTAGGAGGATGGGAGCAAGAATAATAGGTGCCTTTTTCTTGCCATCGTTTGCTAGGAATATTTTCTCATGGATGAGCTTCATGCAACCTAATTTTTATCCATTATCAAGGCATTTCCAACACTTACCCTTGGAAAAATAAACCAGCTTTTCTGCTAATTTTCCCAGAGAAAACATGCAGATGAGAAAACTTCCAAGCAAGTTCATCCTCATATTATGCATTTTGGTCTACTTTTTTAAACTAGTGCAATTTTCCTCACTTGTGTAGATTTTGTAATACATAAAACTATTTAAGGTTGTTTAAAGTTGTACTGACTCATGCCTACTCATTGCCATTTTGAAATGTAATTAGGAAGTTGTTCCAAAACGCACAATATAGATGGAAGAAGCCATACAAGTTTCTCATATGTATTATTTATTTTAGTTTTGATTCTAAATTTTTATTTTTACTTTAATATTTACGACAACTTGAGTTCTAACTTTTGAATTTTAATTGTGTTATTAATTTATTATTTTAAATTCTAAAACTAAATTCATTAATTTTTATATTTAGTTTTAAAGTTAAAGTTTTCATAGAAAATTTAATTTAAATAATATTTTTATTTATCCTTAAAAGTATATTTAAAGTTCAAATTTAGAAAATAAAACATAATATAATATTTATCATAAAAATAAATATAATTTGATTAAAATAATTTTTTAAAGGTTATGTTTTTAGCGGCGTTTGTGACAAAAAGTGTCGCTAAAGGTCATGTTTTTAGCGGCGTTTGTGGGAAAAGCGCCGCTAAAGGTCATGGTCTTTAGCGGCGTTTATTTCTAAAAACGCCGATAAAGTTAGCGATGCTGTCATTAGCGACGTTTTTCGCGGCGCTTCTCAAAGCGCCGCAAATACTTTTAAGTGCCGCTAAAGGCTTAAAAAAGCACCGCTAAAAGCCTGTTTTGGTGTAGTGATTGGTTAGTGGGAGGAGAGATGAAACATCTCCATCTTCTTTATTAGCCACCATCCTTCATTAAAGTAAAAAGAAGAAAAACTATTTTGGGTGTTTCAACATTCGGCCACCTAATTTGGTGAGAAATTTAAGTTTTTATTTTCTTATAATTTTTTTAGATTTATGATAATTAGAGCTTGATTCAGGTAGCCCATGTATCCATTTGATAAACTATTAAAGTTTTGGAAAGTTTCCATTGTTGATTAATTGATGAATTAGACTGGAAAATGATAAATTAAAGCTTAGATTATGAAAAAGACTAGATTGTAAAGTTAATTTAGCTTGTTTGTTAACATTGTTACATATAGGGACCAAATTGAATAAATATAAAAAAATGTCATGAAATTATGTTCGAAATAAAAAAATATATAGTCCCTAATGAGAATATGGGAAACATGATTTGATTCGAAGCGTTATATCAAAAGTTATGCTTATCTCGATTTTAAAGACTAAATTGGATAAAATGTAAAACATGTTTGACTTGATGTTTGAACATGAATCGATGGAAACTGATATTTTTTATTTTATTGTGTTATCGTACATAGCTAACGTCAACGATGAGACATCAAAAGAGAAAGGAAAAGCGGGAGATGACGATGAATAACACGAAATCTCGATTTGTACTTTTATGATTCGAGATAGATTTAATTGCTTGCATATACATGTTAATTGCATGATTGAACATCGAAGTGAGTATATAGTTGTCATATGAATTGATTTGTTGTGATTTTTATTGAATATTGTGAAAATGAACTGAATTGAATGAAATGAAAAATTAGTATGGTTTTATGGAAAAGTGATGTGTGTTATGAGAATGAATTGAAACATGTTATATGGTATGAGTTATTTGTGTGTCAATGATTAATTGGGATGAAAATGTGGAATTGAATGTGAAGATATATATATACAAATTGGTTTGAATTGAAATGAAATAAGCGATTGCTATGTGATTGTACAGTGTACAAGGTATGATAGGTAATTGTAAATGATTATAGAGTAGAAATATACGATTGTGAATAATTATAGGTTGTGAAAATGCAAATGTTACTGATCACAAGGGATAACCATGTGAAACTGGTTGATTATAGGGATGATAATGAAAATATGTATAGTTGATGCCCGTGTGAAATTAGTAAAATGTTTGGATACAATTGGCATACTAATAGGGTCATATGCGTGCTTGTACGAGATATGTGATTATATGAAAATTATTACTTGTTTAGCTTGGACTAGTAACTTGATGTGAAATAGGTTTAGCCTAGAAGGTTAGCCTAATATAATTTCAGCTCGGACGAGCAACTTGGTGTAGTGTATTTACCCGTGTATCCGAGTATGTTTTATTAGGGTTTTATCGGGTGAAACATTATAAATGAAATTGGAAACTTGAAAATGTAATGAAATAGATTGATAATAGAATATGGTAATGAAATGAACTATGTGTGTAACATTCCGAAATCGGGCCTGAAAGTTTTTGCCCTTCAAGTGAGGGTTCGCCAGTGTTGCGACAAATAAGGATTTCGCCAACAAGCTAGGGGGCTTGCAAAAAGAGTATCAGCAAGGAGTTCGCGAATGTTTCAAGATTGTAGTATATGCCAAAAGATGTAGTAAGGGGGTTTGTCAGTCTGTTTGGCGAGGTAATGTATGCCAGTGTGTTTGGTGAACTAGGGTTCATCGACTAAGTTGCAAACTGGGGGTTCGCCAGTCAAAGATTGAGTCAGACTTAAATTAGGAAATAGATATATGGTGTATCTAGGAATACTTTTTGTGCAAGTAACATCTTTCCTAAGTCAAGTAGGGTATCTAAGATTTTTAGGACACTTAGGTCTATAAATACGACCTTTATTCCATGAGAATTCTCTCATCGAATATTCTGTCGTTAAATCTTTATTTCTGAACTAATTTTGTAGCACCCAGGGTAAGTCTCTATCTTGCTAAGGTTTGATTGTCCAGAAAGTTAGGTTCGCTTGCATGTGTAAATTCTATAAGTTCTATCTGTTTAAATAATCTGAGTGTTTATATGTTGCAAACCAGCCGAACCATCTACCAGCAAAGATAAAGGCAAAGCCAAGCTTGTTTAATTCTTAGTTTATCGGTGAGTGGTTAAGAATTGCTTAAGTGTGCTAACTATAATGTTTTTCAGTATGGAAGCTCAAGGTTTGTAACTTTTGTGTGAACTGTTATGATATTTCTTTTAAAACTAAGTTCTAAGAGTAAGTTTTCTACAAATTCTATTTTTAAGCCTCTACTTTCAGGACACGTTTTAAAGTTATTTTTTGAAGTATTTTTTATGCGAGTTTTTAAGTGAGCTATGTTTTAAAATTATGGTTTTATAAACTGTGATTTTATTTTACGAGCTTTTGTGCGAGCTCTAAGTGATAAGATTCTGTGCGAGCTCTTTTTTGAGCTCTTTGTGATAAGTCAATGTGTGTGCTCCTTCTAGAGCCTTATGTTGGATATATTGGTATACCAAAGGATTGTAAGTACTCACCTCTCCGTTTTGTGATTTTGGGCGTTGAGACCCTAAGACATGTGGAAAGATAAGAGAATGTAAAGCTATGCTCCATTCACTAGGACATATTGGTGTACAATTGAGTGTATTGCTTCACGTTGCACTTATAGGACATGTTATAAGGACTCTATGAGTCATTATAAGGCATTATAAGGATATCCACATCTCCAAAGAGACTAAGATAAGTGTGTTAAGTACAATAACATATATTATGTTCCTCAACCATTCTGATAAGATAAGTGTGTGAGCATGTTTCATGCTATATAAGATTTGTTTTCAAATAAGCACAAGCTAAGCTTTTAAGTATGATTTTCAATAAGTTATGTGAAACTATTTTACAAGCTTATGTTTCTTGACAAATAGAATCTACGAACTAGGTCTCGTAATCTCCTTCACAAACCCAACATGCAAAACAAATTTCAGACTAAGTCTTCTTTTTGTTTTTAACTCTGTATTTTTAAGCATACACTGATGATTCCCGATTATTCACTGAGTTTGCAATCAACACACCCACCCCTTTCTTACTTCACAGGTAAGTAGGTCGCGAATGATAGTGGCGAGGTAGATGACTTGGTGAGGCTCCTCCTTGATTAGATATTGGCGAACCTAGGAAATAGGCGTGGGGTTTTTAATTATGATAATTCTAGACTTATGTTTTTTATTCTGTTATTGAAAGAATTTCCTTAAGTTTGAGTTTATTTTGATCTGTTTAAGTCTTTGTTATTGTGAATTATACTCTAAGATATATGTTTGATAATCTATTTCTTTTTAATACTAAAGTCGATGTTTACTTACTTCCTCATGTATGTATGCCATGTTGATTTCTCTACCTAAGTATGAAATAGTATCATATGAGTGTCTGTTTTACTACGAACTACTATCTTCTGTGATCTAAAAAAATTTCGTGTGTACCCCTGTTAGTGATAGTCTATGAACCTAGGTAAGTAGTGCGAACCCATACATGTATGAAAACTCATGTATTTATGTGAACCCTACTAAAGTATGATAACAGTAACAACCCGATTTTGATCCTAATCAGACATAGTGGTTTCGGGACCACAAATTCGAGTCAAAAAAACATTTTAATATTATTTTCTGTGTTTATTATGTGTGAATTTGCTTGTGTGAAAATTTCGTGTTTTAATTTCATCGTTTAAGTGTCTGATTAAATAAAAGTACTTAATCGAGTAAAATAAAAATTTGATGGTTAAATAGGGAACTGCCTAATTGTTGTTGTCTTTATAAAATGGAGGATTTATGATGCAATAAGGCCAAAAGATCGTTAGTGGGTGGCATTTGGTAAAAACAACCTTGAATAATATGTTATATAATAATATTATTAAAGGTCAATTTAGTAAAACAATAATATGATAATATATGTTATAATTAAAACAAAAAAAACAAGCCATTATCATCATCCATTAGTGTTGAAACTAAAGAAAAAAATTAAGAAAAAAAAAGCTTCATTCGGCTAGGTTTAGGCTTGATTCAATGTATGTTTTACTTCGGTTTTTGATAATTTTTACGTTTTTGAGATCATTGTTTTGTGTACTACAAGACTCATGCTTGAATTTTTGAAATTGATGATTATTTTGTGTTTTTCCATTGATGATATGTTGTGATTTTTGATGTTTGATGATGAATAATGAAAGATAGATGAAAGATTAACATGTTTTAGCTTGGGATAATTGATGAATTTGAACAATTAGGGCTAAATTGTGAAAATAAATTTTTGATGGACTAAAATGTGAAATAAATGAAATGTGTGGACTTGTATGAAGCTTATGAACATTCGGCCCTCGCATAGTGTGTGCAAATTTGGTGTATTTTGTGTTTTATATAATAGGGACTAAATTGCAAAAAGTGTAAAATGTCAGGGGAAAAATTGTAATTGGCTCAATTATGTGTTTTTGGACTAAATTGAATGGAATAATATTTAAACTAGTTCATTTTGAATATATTTAGATCAAGAACCAAAGAAATCGGAGTTGGATCGAGGAAAAATTAAAGTCGTCGTGTAATCGCCCGATTTCAATTTTCACTGTCCGAGGTAAGTGTATTAGCAAAATAATGTTATTAAACTAGAATATATATATGTAAATCTATCATACATTTAATAAGTTGGAATGAACTTTGTTAATTTCATATTGTTAGCCGAATATACAAGTTGAAATTGGTAGGTTGAAATTTTATTGTACAAATCTGTATATGTTAGATAAGGTATGTTTGAGTTTAATAAGATGAAATTAATAGCATAAATTATATAAATATATGATGATGTTCAATGCATAATACAAATTCTTTGAGTTGAACTTAATGTTGTAAATTGTATATATATATGTGGTTCGAATAAATGATGCAATGTCTATATATATATATATATATATATATATATATATATATATAGGAGGTTCGAATGTAAGATACAAGTTTCTTTGAGCTAAACATAATGTTAGTAATTATATATAAATATACATGTTGATCAAAAATAGGATTTGAGTTTCTTGAGTTGAATTTAATGTTATGAATCATGTACATGTGGTTCGAATCTGAGGTTGCTATGAAGAATTGAATATAAAACAATTCTTATTGAGATATAGTTATTGAGAAAGATTTATGTGAATCATAAAGAATTACATGAAAGATTAACCTTGTATTTGAGTTATTCAGGCTCTGTGCCTAGCAGGCTTAATGCCGGTGAAATATTTCAGACTTTACATCTAGCAGACTTAATGCTGGTGAAATATTTCAGACTTTATGTCTACCAAGCTTAATGCCGGTGTTCTGAATTAGGCTTCAAGCCTAGTAGGCTACATGCCGGTGAATCATTTTAAATTATGTGTTTAGTAAGTTCTTTGTCAATGTAACAACAGATGGACTATGAAATTATAATAATCAGGTATGTGTTATTTTATATCTTATTTGATATGAGGTAAGTACATTGATTGATTGTAAATAAAATAAAAGATTGATGTATATATATATATATATATATTCGATAAGTATACATATTCGGTTATGTACAAATGGCGGTACATATTAGTTAAATGAATATAAGTAATAAGGTAAGTTGATTATTTGAGATGATATATTATAAGTGATTATGGTTTTGAAAGTTATCATGTTTATTCATAGATATAAATCGGTTTTAGTTGTTAATTAAGTTGCCAAGGTGATTGTATATATATATATATATACATGTATGTTAAGGTATGTTCAGTTTAATAAAAGGTATATGAAATCAAAGGTGTAATCAAGAGATGTATATTACATTTATAAAATAAGTTAATTGCTTTTTAATTTATCTAGTTAAATTAATTCTATTCTTTTGACTTACTAAGCTCTCAGTAGCTTACTTTTTGTGTTTGTATTTGTTTACTTTTGTCTTATAGATTTTGAAGTGTTACGAGCTCGGGGATCGTCAGTAAAGTTTATCACACTATCGACTAATTACGGTATTTTAAGCTGAAATTTCTTTGAGACTATGGCATGTATAGACTAGCTTTGAAGTTGCTTAATTTGAAAGTATATATGTATTAAAGCCATACGAATATGGCTTAGTCAGCTTGTTTTGCTCGGTTTTGGTTAGAATTATGGATTATGTATATTTTGGTTGTGGTTAAGCATTATATGGAAATGAATTATTTTCATATTATATATAGATTAAATGAATGTTCAAATGTTTAAGTGTGTTTTGGATTTGTGTTTGATCATGAATATGCAAATAAGAAGATTAATTCATGGGGTTGATTTTAATTGATGGTATATATGTATAAAATAGGACATGAAATGTTTATTTTGTAAGGTAATGTAATATAAACTTTTGGAAGTGATTTAGGTATAAATAATTAAGTGTATGCAAATTCGGTTTAGGTATATATATTTAATAGGTAAATTTTGGTCTTGTGGCTTATGACATTTTGGGCTAATATGATGTTTTGATTATGTATATATTCGGTTTGGGTACAACTTAATGTTATGTATAATTATTCATAGTTTAAGTGTGTAATCATTTGATATATATATATATATATAATGATGATTTACTAATATGTTCGCTATAGTGATTAGATGATTAATGATAAATAATAAAGCTTGTATGTGAACTTATTTGGCTTGATATTTATATTATATAAGAAAGGCAAAGCTGAATTTTTACGAGTGGTTAATGAAAAGAGAACATTGGATTATTAAGTTTAGAATTTGTGCAGGGATGATTTGAATATGACATATGCTGAATAAGTATTTGTATTTATTGTATATAAGTTTTGTTAAATTGATATGGACATGCACATATGTAAATCGCAACTATGAAAACATAAGTTTAATATTAGATGCATATATAAATATATGCCATATCATGATGTTATTTATAAGATTAGATTGATAAGTTGTACTGTATTATCTTGAATTGACAAGTATGGAAGATGTTCTATTGTTTAAATGCAAGATGTTTGAATAAGTGAAAAACTTTTATTTAGTGCTGATTTGTAAATTATGATTTCATATTTAAATCTATTTGTGAATAGTTAAATTTGTTGAGGTTATAAAAGTAGCATTGTTCTTGAGTGATTAAGAATGTTCAATAATTGTATTTAATCGTGCTATGTTCGGTAATGCCTTATAACTCTAATCCGGTGACAGATACGAGTTAGGGGTGTTACAATAACCCTTGCATGTATGTTTCCTAGTTTGTGATGTCTGTTTATTTGCCAAACTATATTGCATGTTGTGAACTTAAGTACTATGCAAACTTAAGTTGCAAACTTTTAAGTTTTACTATTATTAGGCATGCAAATCTTTCATTTGATGTGTGTAAGCTCGCATGCTTTACATTTTGTGTTTGAACTATTTCCGCTGTTGTGTTATTATTTAGCACAATAATTGTTGGCCATAAGTGGTGTGTTGGAGGTTAGGTTGGGAGTCAATGAAGAGTCACTTCGGTGGCTAATGTGGCACACAGGATTTGGGTTGAACCTACTCGACCAGGTTTGGGGTGTTGCAATATGAAATTAAAATGAGTTTGTGAATTGATAAGTGTATATGGAACTATATGTGTACATATATGTTATTCGTGATTAAGAGAGTAAACAATAGAGATTATACAAAATGATTGGAAACGAGCCCTAGGTGTCAACTTGAATCCGAATGAGTCGATAGACTCCGGAAATAGATTTGAATGATATATTAATAGTTATTGATGTTTTACGAATATGGAATTGAATGATATAATGTCGAGGTATAACTGTTTGATTCATGAATGATATTAAATGTTTAATGGCTTAAAAATAGGTAATTGACCAATAAATTAAAATGGTTAGATATGTTGCAATGTTGAATGGATTGGTATATTATTTTCTATATGTATACTCATATGTGTATGTGATAACGAAATTTCTTGGCATTATAGGATATGTAATAAATGTATAAATCCTATATTTGAGTCGTTATTGCAAATTAGTCCTGTAAGTTTCGTATCGTTATTTCTATATTATAAATGTATAAATTCCATGTTTATCATAATTATATTTAATGATATACTTAACTATGGACTGATTGGAGAATTCATGAAAAACGAAAATGGATATTAACTATTAGGCTTTGAGTTAGTGATACAGACCGTAACGATGGCTGAGATCCTGCATGTGTTGGGGATTCTCTACAGCTTGTGTGAGTAGCATCGTGAGCCGGTGGTTACTTAGCAGGTACTATGTACTGGTGATACAGACCTTAGTGATGGCTTGAGATCCTACATTTGTTGCGGATTTTCTGCAGCTTGTCTGAGTAGCATCATGAGCCGGTCAAAACTCTAAAATTAACTCGAATGAGTGATACCCTCTGATTACCTAAGTAGATATCTTATTAATATGTTGACTGAGAATATGATGTGAATTAATGCATTGTGTAATGCTTATCTGTTGTGAGCAGTGATTGACAGGAACTACGTTATTTAGTCTTATAATTTGATCTGTTATGTTTAATTTGGTAAGATTTATCATTTAATTTAGTAAACTTACTAAGCTTCAAGTAAGCTTACTCGTGACTTATCATTTGTTTTGTAGATTATATTTTGAGATCGGGAGATCAGATCAACTCGAGGAATCACACTATCTCGAGGAATCCTTTGGTAGATTTTGTAAACAACTTGGCTTATATGGCACGTAATAGGGAAAATGATTAAGTAGTAATGTTTCATAGCTTTGTGTGGTGTTATAGTATGTTTGATGTTGTGAAATGGTAATCCTATAAGGTATGCTTTAAACTAAAGTAAGCTTGAGTGTTTGACCATGGAATGGTAAGTGCCATGTTTAAGCTTGGGGTGATGTGGTTGAAATAGGTTAGATTGTGTTAGTATGTTTGTTTGAAGGTAGTAGCTATGATAATGTAAGTAGATGTGTCCTATATTGTGTTTAAATGTACGGTGCATTGGTAAAGTCTTAGGTGGTTGGAAATAGGCATGTTTTGGTTATTTTTAGGTGTGGTTGTAGTCTTGGGATCATGTGTTACGAATTGTTTTAGGTTCCTATGTAATTGGATGAAAAATGAGCATGATTTTGGTCACTTTTGGGTACACACGGCCTGGGACACGGGTTGTTGCACGACCGTGTGTCACACACGGGCGTGTGCCTCTAGTATGTTAGCTGCAGAGTTCACACGGGCTGTCGCAGACCGTGTGACCCAAATCAAAGAGTTACATGGCCCATATACGGGCCTGTGGGATGACCACACAACCATGTTTGGATACACATGGTTTGGGCCATGTGACCCCTGTTTTGGAAATTTTTCATTTTTGTCCCAAATCTTCTATTTGCTCTGAACTGATCCCTGATTATTCCTAAACTATTTTTATGGCCTTACAAGCTCGATTTAAGATCTGTGAATGTATGTCTTGCTCCATTTTGAATTATTTATGAATATTGTTAATTAATTTGATGAACTGGATGCTATTGTTATGGACTGTTCTAATTGTACAGTAATACTCCGTAACTCTATTCCGGTGACAAAAATGGGTTTTAGGTGTTATAGAGCCAAGGAACGACATGTCTTGAGACTTGAAAATTTATGTCTTGAGACATGCTTGAAATGTTTCAAAACCATTGCTTAGAATTGCATGAAATGGTCTAATTTGTTCTTGATGTCTTGAGACACTAATGCAAATATGCAAAATTTTAACATTGAATATCATGTAAAAATATTCTTAGTTGCCCCAAAACAGGACCGACATGACACCAAGTCATGGTACTCTCAATTGACATACAAAAACAACTTTAGTACACACAAGATCACAACAACCAATATATTATAGCATAACTTACAAAACTATTTTGTTTCATAACATGGAAGCATACATAATGAGATTTAATTAGAAATGAAAGTTCATCCTATAAATTATTATAAGACCAAAACATACCATCATATATACACATGATGATCATAACATCCTAACTAGCCAAAATTTATTTATAAAGACTCATAACACTTTAAGACTTATGTACATGCCATTTACTTATCAACTTCAAAATGAACATTACAGTGGCTTGGATGAACTGAGATATGAGCCTTTGGACACTAACAAACTTTATGAGCAATACAAAATGTCTACTCAACACCTGCGCACAGAAACAAATACATCCACATCTGAGCATGAAAAGCTTAGTGGTGCTAACATAATTTGATTTCTAAGCATAAAAGAATAAAGTAAATAAGCATACTATGTTAGCATTATATTATAACACTAAACCAATTTCCATATTGTTTGAAAATGATCACATAGTCACATAGTATCATATGAATCCACCCTTAGGGTATTTAAACAACATTGTTAATGATCTTGCATGTATATGCATAATTACCATATCTTATTCTCATTACCAATTTCATACCATAAATGATATGAGCCCGACCCTGTAATATCCCTTTTTTAGTGATGTTAGAAACAGTGATTTCGGGACCACAACCTCGATATGTGAAGTATTTTATTATTAAATTAATGCTTATAAAGTTATATGAGGGTCATATTAAAATATAAGAAATTTTAATGTTTAGATAGTCAATTAAGTAAAAAGGATTAAATCGTAAAAGTCGTGAAAGTTAGTTGTTATTAGTAAATTGAGTTTTATAGCTATAGAAACTTAGTTTTTGGCCTTAAATGGTAATTAAACCATTACTAATTATGTTGGACGGCTAGGGGTAAGAATATTTGATGTTTTATAAGTTTAATTAAAGGGCATTATGGTAATTTAATAAAAATAATTAAAGATACAAAAATATGATAAAACTATCATCTTCTTCAATTGTTTCCTTCCATTACCAAAAACACCATGTTTGTATAAAGGTAGGGTTCGACCAAGCTTTGGAGGCCTGCATGTGAGTAATTTTTATGCCGTTTCTTGTAATTTTTATATTTTTTAGATTGTTTCAACTAGGTCTAGCTAACCCGAACCTTCTTTGTTGAAACTGTTAAAGATTTTGAATGTTGCCATTGATGAATATTGATGGTTCTTGATGATAATGATGAGTTTGAAGTCTTCCACCAGTCTGCATTCTTGTACTCTCGGTGGAAGTTAGTTGCGATGCGTCGGATGCAATAAATGGATCTCTATGGAACACTGGGATGTCAAATGGTGGCAATTATTCCCTTTCGTCTATCGGATATGATGCAAATATTATCGTCCCTAACAACATACATCCGCAGTTTCATGAGGAAGAATTCCCATGATTCCATGTTCTCCTTGTCCACAATGGCAAACGCTATCGGGAGCATGTTCTTTTTCCTGTCTTTAGCAACCGCAATAAGTAGGATCTGCGTATATTTTTCGTATAGTCAGATCCCATCTACCTTCACTAGTGGCTTACAGTGGGGAAAGGCCCGCACACATGGATCAAACATCCAAAACATCAGATGGAAAGTTCTTCTTCCTGGTTGTAGTTGGTCATCCGTGTCGTAATAAGGTTGTGCCTCTAACTCAATGACAGTCCCTAGCACATACTCCCGCATAGCGACTATCCATCCCTGTAGTGTTGGAAAAACAGGTTTGGAAAACGCAATGGAAAATAAATCTAAGGAAAAACAAGAGTTTTAATTTTTTTTTCCGAAACAAGATCTTGGTTGTGATATCTAAAGTAATAAATACTTAATCAAAATTGTACGTTTTCGATTTGTTTAGGATGAACGCTTCAACTAAGTAGTCTTCCTAGCTATCCTTAAGCTCACGCCTACCGAGGTGGGCTCGCTTCAAATCAGAAAAACTTTTCACAAAAATTACCAGTGGGGTAATTTTTGAATTTCTCTAAACTTTTGGGTCAAGTTGTAAATCAGAAAAATATCTCTAGAAATTTTCTGAAATAATCTCTTCAGAGAATTTTCTCTTTACAACTTTCTATTGAATTCAAGTGTGTGTAACTAATGACCCAATACTCTTTATATAAGGAGAGTTTAGAGAGTTCAACTATAACTAAACTTAATCATTTTAATATTAAATTAAAATAATATTTATCAAGATAAATATTAGATTAAATTTAATATTATATCTTATTAAAATAATAAAATGTTTATCTTGTAGGTAAATATTAAATTAAATATAATATTAAGATAAGTATTAAATAAAATCTAATATTAAACTATTAAATAATATTATTTTAAAATAATTCATTTAAAATCAAATTCTCTAGTAGAGTTCCAGTAGGAGTGTAACTCTTCTACTGCTCAACCACCGACGACCAACTGCCGCCGGCCTCTAGGGCACCGCCGTCGCAGCCACCGGTAATGCCGTGTCTAGTGATGCAAGCACAACACCCTTACGCCACCCCCGAGTCGGTTCAGTTGCTGCCAATTCGTTCTGAGACAATGACGACCCGACCGGTCTGGTTTAGCCACCGGTTGGACCCAGTTTCACATACCTAGCTCTATTCGACTAGTTTTTAGGTATTAATCTCGATTTTGGGCTCCCGGGCCCAATTTACAATCTTAGTCCAATTTTCAAGTTCAATTACTCATTGAGCCAATTGTCTGACTTGAAAACTAATTTCCAAAAATATCATATTAATTTTAATTAATTTGATTAATTTAATTTTACTTGATCAAAATTAATTTTCCCAAAAAATTAGATTTTCCAAATTAATTTTTCAAGAAAATTATTTAATCAAATTCTCTAGTTGAACAATTCTCACGACCAACTAATTTAATTCCACATCGAATAAATCGGCTCAATTGAATTATTCTCAAAGTCGTAGAATTTTCTTCTGATTGAAATGCAGTCCAATCGAGCTTTTGTTGAGCTAGCAAAGAGATCAATCGGACATATACAACTAGGCTCTAGTGATTGCAACTATGTCCAACAGTATCGTTCCGATAATTCGCAATTACTTAATCATTGAGTCAGTCCACAAGAAGTATCATTATTGGAAACTCCTTATTGTATACTCTTTACGAAAGCAATTCATCCAACTGCTTTGCCTAATGACCTCGTCATGTGTGTGTTACCCTCATATGATATCCTTGATTCCGTTCAGTTAAATCCGTTCACTCAATACAATCTTATTTTATCTGATTGTCATCATTGTGTCTTCTTAATGGTTAAAATGATAACTGTCAACAAATGACTGTGATAAATTGCTTATTCGAGAACAAGCAACCCGTGGCCACGTTCTATATTTATCAATCCACACAATGCCAATGAGAGGATATCATTAACTCTTTAATTGAGCTATGAATTCCATTGTTGCTAGGAAAGTCAGGCCATACACAAGTCATGTACCCAACATATCGGCTATGGGCTCGATCATCTTTAGAGCATAAGCCTCCACTTATATCAAAGCACATGAGTTGTATACGCATGGTCAGTGATTAACTCAGGATTTAGATAAATCACACCATGAACGTTACAAGTGAATTAAGTCACAAACATATTCATAATTAATTCATCTTAGGTCTAGTCCAATGTATCATTCTACCAATGAATACATATATACCTTTACTTGTGGAGTCAACTGCTCCAATAACCAAGATTAGCCATCTCTCCAATTGGAATCGTAGACGACAAAATAATCCTTCTCAGTATTTGAATCAAATGCTCACTTTGATTCTTTTACGAGATTACGAGCTCATTTAGATTATCTACTGAAGTAAGTTGTCTTTCTCGTAATGTAAACGTTATTTACAATGCCAGTTATCTTCAGTTTGAACTTTAGACAATGAATGAGCTAATATTTGCTTGTCACAATTTTGCTATGCATGCAAAATATAAAACATAAAAAATACAAAAGAGATTATACTAAAATGTGAAATTAACTTTATTTATTTATTCATCATTCAAATAAATAGAAAACAGTTACATGTTTACTACAATATAGGCACAATTACCAATAGTCTCCCATTTGCCCTAGTGAAGTAAATGTGTCATGTTTCGCATTCTCATATCCTCGACGTGTTTGTTAAAACCTCTAGTTATAAGAGTCTTAGTAAACGTATTCGTGAGGTTATTTTCAGAAGATACTGTCATCACATCTACAATTCCTTCGGCTATTGCCTCTCGTATTAAGTGATACTTCCGATCAATATGTTTCGTCCTCTGGTGACTTCTCATTTCCTTGATATTTGCTATTGCAGCACTGTTATCACAATATACTGTTATAGCTTTTTCCATACCAGGAATAACTTTAAGTTCGGTTAAGAAATTTTGAAGCCATATTACTTATTTCGTTCCTCAGAAGGAGCCACATACTCGGCATCCATAGTAGAGTCAGTAGTGCAAGTTTTTTTTTACACTTCTCCATACTATGGCTCCACGACCTAGAACAAATACATTTCCTGACGTCAATTTCTTCGAATCTTTACAGGTTGGAAGCCCGAGTCTGTGTATCCAATAGGAGTAATGTTCTCCCCAGAATACACAAGCATATAATCTTTGGTTCTTTTAAGATACCTTAATATATGCTTTACAACTTGCCAATGCTTGATACCTAGATTCGTATGATATCGACTAACCATTCCTACAGCAAAATAGATATCTGGACGTGTGCAAAGCATTGCATACATAAGACTTCCAACTGTTGAAGCATATGGAACCTTTCTCTTATGCTCTCTTTGTAACACCCCCAACCCAGATCCCTCGCCGGAACCAGGTTACGAAGCATTACCAGAGTTTACCAATCAAACAGACATTAATTTCAAACATGTCGTATCATATAATATTCATGTCAAAAAATAATCAAACTCGTACTTACTGTCCCTAATTCGAGCCCTCGAGGCCCAAAATACGTGTTAGAAACAAATCGAGACTAATTCAGAGACTCAGAGAATTTTTCAAAAAATATTAAAAATTTTCAAAGCTGTAGGGTTCACACAGCCATGTGGCCAGACTCACACGGCCAAGAGACACGTCTATGTCTTAGACTGTGTGGGCATTTAAAGTAGGGACACACGGTCGTGTCCCAACCCATGTCTGTACCCATGTAACTCTTTTACTTGGGTCACACGGTCGAGCCACACACCCATGTGCCAGACCGTGTGCCCTTCCAAAATGGACTTGCATGCTCGTGTGCTAGTTGTGTGTCTCACACGGCCTAGTCACACGCGCGTGTATCTGGCCTGTAGACTCAAAATGGACACTAAGTAATTCAAAAATCATTCGTTTAACCAGTTCAAAACACAATCAAACACATTCAAATCATGTCGAAACAATCATCCTAGGTGCCTAACCAATGTACCTTCATTTGTACCACATTTATATCATCAAAACATATCATCAAAGTATTATTCAAGTCCAAATTATAAACATACCTAATTTAATCTATTTTTCCTAGTTTCTGAATATTTAAGCATCAATTTAACAAGCCATAATAAGACTTCAAAAACAAACACATGTTTATATTTATATACCAAACCAATATTAAACTTAAAACCTCATTTACAATCAAACCACAAAATAACTAGTATTTAGACACCCTATGTACATGCCGACACATTTCAAAAGGATAAACATCACCACGTTTGAGTTCGGGATCATTGTCGGATGCTGGATCGACAATCAAAATTGAAGTACCTAATCTATGTACGGAAAACAAAAATCATACGCTGAGTAAAACTTAGTGGTATTTCTATTAGAGACAAGAGATTACAAATGTATATTTAAAACATAAACACATATTAATATTATTTAAAAATCACAACTACCATATGCCAACTCTTTGAATTCATACATAATAGCATATCATATTTCATTTGTTTCACAATTATCCCAATTCTCATACTTGCTATATAAATAACTGTTCACAATTTGTTTTACATTTCATTGAAACAATAACATTATTCATTCCATATCCAATTCATGAGTACATAATTTATGTATCTCATTTTCATGATTCAATTCACTATTCCATTTTCAATTCACTTACAATATCAACCAATGTCAATCATAGTACTGTTTTATTTAATTACCCCTATTAACACGACTCAGACTTGAACGGATACATGGATCCAACCAACACACCAGTTTGGCACCTAGTGCCTCATCGGATAATTCGAAGTAGAAAATTGACACCCAATGTCTCATCGGTTAAACCGAAGTAAATTGGAACCTAGTGCCTCATCGAATAAATTCGAAGTGATATATTGACACCCAGTGTCTCATCAACTCGAAGTCGAAGAAGTCCCTGAACTCATCTAATACAATGGCATGCCATCTATATCCGACTCAGCCCAATACAGTTAAAAGGGTTTAATTTCATTTTCCAAATACAACCAAAATTCAATTATCATATTTTCACATATATATATTCATTTCAATTCAATAATCAATACATTCATAATATATATCAATTCAATCCATTCAATCAACTTTAATTCAATTCAATGTCAAAGTGTCAAATACTCACCTTAACACTTACCATATGCATTAAATAAAAATACTGTTGGATCGCCGACACCCCTACGGCGCAGAGGAAAAATTTAATAATCGGTGGCCCTAACCACGGATCCATGTGTGAGGAACGAATTGAGGTGAAAAGGGTTACGAAATTACCTAATGTTTGTTCTGAGTAGACAGCAACTTCTCAACAATGTGTAGGCTGATCTACAATCGAACCAAGCCGCAATCTATCGAGACTCCGACCTCTACGTAATCCACCCAGTTGACTATGAACGGAAGAAATCCCCAAAACGGTTTTGAAAGTAATTTTTCTTTGACGGCTGCTAGACCAAAAATAAAGAAAAACGGGATTCTTATATCCTATTATTTTAGGGTTTTTAGGAATTAAATAAATATAATAATATTTTAAACCGAAAATTATAATTACATTAATTATAATATAATTTCGGTAAACCATATATTTATTTGAATTCATATGCTAACCAAATTCATGTCATCATTATGCGTACAACAAACTTGTACATAATGTGTTGGAAATTTGATTACCGAATTAAATTAATTCTATAATTAATTTAATTCAAGCGAAACCCAAAAATAATACCAACTATGGTTTATTCCGTTCATTTCAACTATAGGGTGTGACCCTGTAGGTTCCTGTAACGTTAGCAGTAATACTAGAACGATTCCAATGTTACAAACAATGAGTGGCATCTAGCAATGCATCATTGCTACCTAAGTCACAAGAGATCATGATTCGACATAACCTTCTTCTTTTTATGATTAACCTTTTATGCAATAATCCTTAAGTCCTTTATCTCTGGATTGGACACAAGTCATGGAATAGTCACACTTGTATAGTCCATTCCATGTTCCTTGATACCTTAAGCAGACTACAATATACAAATAAGTATGACATCTCATATCAACTTATTTGAGCATGGCCATGCATTTCTAGTCTCACTTAATCAAGTGGCCTGAGATATTAATCCCATTATGTAGGAGGGACTTATTCTATATCGACCAACCATATCCCTCTACATCGATTGTGGTATATCCAACATCAGCCTTTATAGAACAACCGATTCCATTTTATACGCTTGATCAGTATCAAAATGTACTACTCACGATGTTCGGATTATGATGATCTCAAGTCTGAGGATCATATACATATTAATCACTATGAGTAATGTCGTGACAATTACATAATAATCCAGGAAACATACTCATAATGGGTCAATCCAATATGTTGTTCTCTAACACACATATTCATGCATCGATTCTGACATTCCATATCAATGATAACTCTTTATCATCAATCAACTACATGTTAGTCTTAATGCATTATCGTTTTCCTATCTAACAATAATACTTGACTAAGGATCTTTTAAGAATAATCATATTATTCTTAGGACATTATTATAAAACAGTTTATTTATACACACAGAAAAGAAACTGAAATAATAATGGTAACGCCTTATAGTAATAAACATGATAAATCAAGTATGTTATTACAACCATCCCATGATTGATCTTTGGGCATACTCTAACAATCTCCCACTAGCACTAAGACCAATCACTTATATATCTACTACCAAGTGACTTAGTGTGACGATCATGCTTCTGCTGTGTCAGAGGCTTGGTCAAGGGATCAACAATGTTATCATCTGTAGGTACTCTGCATATCTCTACATCCCCTCGATCGATAATCTCTCGAATGAGATGGTAGCGCCTAAGTATGTGTTTGGATCGCTGGTGAGATCTAGGTTCTTTAGCTTGTGCAATGGCTCTATTGTTATCACATTAGAGTTCTATAGCATCTGATATGCTACGCACAACCCCTAGTTCAGTAATGAACTTTTTGATCCAAACTGCTTCTTTTGCGGGTTCACTGGCTGTAATATACTCGGCCTCTATTGTAGAATCGGCTACTGTACTTTGCTTTGAACTCTTCTAGCTTACAGCGCCACCATTAAGGTAAAACACAAAACCTGATTATGATCGAGAATCATCCTTATCGGTTTGGAAGCTGGCATCAGTGTAACCTTTTACACTTAACTCTTCCTCACCTCCATATATTAGGAAAGTATCCTTAGTTCTTCTCAAGTACTTAAGGATATTCTTGACTGTGGTCCAGTGACCTTCACTGGGATCTACTTGGTATCTGCTCGTCATGCTTAAGGTATATGAGACATCTGGACGGGTACATAACATGGCATACATGATAGATCCAATAGCGGAAGCATATGGAATTTTACTCATGCGTTCTCTCTCTTGTGGAGTTGAAGGACACATTTCCTTCGAGAGTGAAATACCATGTCTCATAGGTCGGAATCCTCTCTTAGATTCTTCCATACTGAACCTTTTCAGTAATTGATCTATGTATGTACTTTGGCTTAGACCTAATAGTCGTCTTGATCTATCTCTATAGATTTTTACTTCTAAGATGTAAGTTGCTTCGCCCAAGTCCTTCATGGAAAAACAACTTCCTAACCAAGTCTTAATAGACTGCAGGGTAGGTATGTCATTTCCTATGATAAGTATGTCATCCACATACAGTACCAAGAATGTGCTCCCACTAACTTTCTTGTAAACACATGGCTCATCTTCATTTTTGATAAAACCAAACTCTTTGATTGCATCATTAAAACGAAGATTCCAACTTCGAGAAGCTTGCTTTAATCCATAAATGGATCTTTGTAGCTTACATACCTTTCCAGCATCTTTTGGATTGACAAAACCTTCAGGTTGTGTCATGTACACATCCTCTTCAAGTTTCCCATTAAGGAAAGCTGTTTTGACGTCCATCTGCCAGATTTCATAGTCATGAAATGCAACTATAACAAGCAAGATCCTGATGGATTTAAACATAGCTATAGGAGAAAAAGTTTCATCATAGTCAACACCATGAACTTGGCGAAACCCTTTAGTGACTAATCGCCCCTTGTATGTTTGTACATTACCTTCCATGTCAGTTTTCTTTTTGAAAACCCACTTGCACCCTATGGGCTTAACCCCTTCAGGTGGGTCAACCAAAGTCCATACTTGGTTTTCATACATGGAATCCATCTCAGATCTCATGGCTTGAAGCCATTTCTTAGAGTCTGGGCTCGTCACCGCTTCTTGATCAGTCCTAGGCTCATCTTGATCTATAAGTAGAACGTCACCATGCGTTGTGATGAGAAATCCATATCTCTCGGGTGCTTGTCGTTCTCTTAAAGATCTACGCGGTGGTTGTGTTTCTACAGCAATTACTTGTTCCTCAATCCCTTATGGATCTTGCTGTTGTTCTATCTCTCGTTCAGTGGTATTTTGCGATTCTTGAACTTCATCAAGTTCAATCTTTTTCCCACTTCCTTTTCTAGAAACAAATTCTCTCTCTAGGAAGACACCAGTCCGAGCAACAAGTATTTTGTTCTTAGTGGGATTAAAGAAATAATATCCTTTAGTTTCTTTTGGATACCCCACAAAAACACATTTTTTAGATTTGGGCTCAAGCTTAGTAGACGTCTGACGTTTAACATAAGCTTCGCAACCCCAAATTTTCATAAAAGAAATACTGAGACGTTTTCCAGTCCACATCTCATATGGTGTCTTTTGAACCGATTTAGATGGAACACGATTTAGTGTGAAAGCAGCTGTTTCAAGTGCATGTCCCTAAAAGGAAGTCGGCAGATCAGCATGACTCATCATGGATCGAACCATGTCTAACAAAGTTCGATTTCTTCTTTCAGAAACTCCATTCCATTGAGGAGTACCAGGAGGAGTAAGTTGTGAGACAATCCCACATTGCTTCAAAAGATCATCAAACTCTAAGCTCATATACTCCTCACCTCGATCAGATCGAAGTGTCTTGATAGTTTTTCCTAGTTGATTTTGTACTTCATTTTTGAATTCCTTAAACTTTTTAAGGGATTCAGACTTATGGCGCATGAGATAGACATACCCATATCTACTGAAATCATCAGTGAAAGTAATGAAGTAGTGAAATCCTCCTCTAGCCTGTGTATTTATTGGCCCACATACATCAGAATGTATTAAGCCCAATAAATCACTAGCTCGTTCACTTTTACCAGTAAAAGGAGATTTAGTCATTTTTCCCAATAAGCAATATTCACATACTTCAAATTTTTCAAAAACAAATGAATCCAAGAGACCATCTTTATGGAGCTTGGATATGCGTTCCTCACTTATGTGGCCCAAACGACAGTGCCATAGATAAGTTTGATTTGAGTTATTTATTTTTAATCTTTTAGTATTTATGTTGTAGGTGAGATTTGTTTGATCTAAAATATAGAGGCCATTAATCAATTGTGCCGAACCATAGAAAACGTTATTGAGATAAAAGGAACAACAATTATTCTTAATAATCATCTCAAAACCAATTTTGTCTAAACAAGAAATTGAAATAATGTTTTTAGTCAAACTGGGCACATAATAACAATCCTCTAAACATAAACCAAGTCCACTAGGCAAAGATAAATTATATGTTCCTACAGCTGATGCAGCAACTTTTGTTTCATTTCCAACTCGTAGGTCCACATCTCCTCTAGCCAACGTCCTACTCCTTTGCAGTCCCTGTACAGAAGTACAAATGTGAGAACCACAACCAGTATCTAATACCCATGAAGTAGTAGTTGATAAATTAATATCAATAACATAAATACCTGAAGCAGACGTTCCGCTTATTTTGGCCTTCTTGACTTCCTTAAGATAGATAGGGCAGTTCCGCTTCCAATGTCCAGTCACACCACAATGAAAATAGTTTCCTTCCTTAGCCAACCCTCCTTTAGGTTTCAATGCAGCCTTTACTTTTCCAGGCTTGGGCCTACCTTTGCCCTTGGGCTTTGTTTGAACTTTGGTCTTTCTCTTGCCCTTATTATTACAGACCATCAGTATAGGATTGGGTCCAACCTTTTTCATGTTGCCTTCAGCAGTTCGTAACATACTGAGCAACTGTGGCAGAGTCTTATCAATTTCATTCATATTGAAATTGAGGACAAACTGGCTATAGCTATCCGGCAATGATTGCAGAATAACATCAGTGGCCAACTCTTGGCTCAATGGAAACCCAAGCTTAGATAGGCTTTCAATATAGCCAATCATCTTAAGGACATGAGGTCCTACTAGGCTTCCTTCAGCCAGCTTACATTGGAATAGGGCCTTAGAGATATCGAACCTCTCTTGCCGTGCTTGCCCCTGATAAAGTTCTTTCAGGTGCTTAATCATTTCATAAGCAACCATGTCCTCATGTTGCTTCTGAAGCTCAGGGTTCATAGTGGCAAGCATAAGACATCCAACATCTACCATGTCATCGAGATGCTTATTGTAAGCATCTCTATCAGCCCTCGAGGCATTAGCTGGAGCTTCGTTAGGAACTGGTTGTTCAATGATATATAATTTCCGTTCTTGTTTGAGGACAATCCTCAAGTTACGGAACCAGTCAAGAAAATTTAAATCATTCAACTTGTCCTTCTCAAGGACCGATCGTAATGATAGTGTTTTTGTGTTTGCAACCATAATATATCTACAACAATGAAATTATGCGTGTGGAAAATTTATCAAATTTATATTAATCATTAAAAGGACTTAATTAAATGATGTTCCCACTATTTTATTACAAAACTAATACCCTCATAGATTAGTTTCAAAAAGACTTTCTCGAAAAGTATTTCAAGTGGGTTAAGGATCCATATTTCACCTCCTCTTAAGTCAGCTTTGGCTTTACTCTCAAGATTATGGTTATCTAGGTAAGCAACACTTTGCTAATTACATCATATGTAACTCCTAAAGTTTGGTGAACAACTCTTGTTCTAATCATCTTATGATTTATCCAAATTACTCGCCTTTAGGTTTCTAATCCTATTAGAATAACCTAGTTAAGTCATTAACCAATTTTAACTAGCAAATATCACTTGTTTATTCTTCGCGTTTAACCAAGATAAATACTAGTACTTCGCTTTAGCAGAACCTACACAGTATTGATCGAGGCCTTAACGAGGGCAAAATTGGAAGGCTATGTTGACTTAATATTTTAATAGAGGGATTTTCTTAAGATTGTTCCATCTCACCAATTATGGTTTACTTTAGTCCATTTAGCCATTTAATTGATCTTATCAATTAATGTGGTTCAATATTATCAAATTTTAACATGGTTAAAATTTAGCATGCTTTAGACATCCATAGCATCTCATACATGAATAAAGCAATAAATAAATGCAATAGTTATAGCCCATAAACTAAGGTGGCGCAACCCAAGCCAATGGGAGAACCAAAAGGAAACCTAAAGGTGTAAGCCAGTTTTCAAGCTATCAGTCCACACTGGTTGGCCCATCTTCCTTCTCGGCTAGCCCACAGCAACTCTTACAAATTACAATATGTAGAAACTCGTTTTACATACGAGGGAGTAAGATGAGAAGAGAAATACAAAAGAATAGTAGTAAGGCACGACACACAGGCCGTATTTATAAAATTACAACATTTTTATCAAATGGGTTGTCGGGCTATAACTATGCATTTCAAACACCGTGCATGTCAAAAATAGCATACATAAATAAACATTTTTGTTAAGGAGTATTAAAACATATCCTTTCAACTTTTATAGCCCACCAAGTTTTATTTATTATTAAAAAACATACTTTAAGAAGATGGGGGCTGAGGCGGTGGAGGGAGCGGGCCGAACCGCATACCCCATTCAAAATGAAACCTCACGATTTGATAACTGTTATCAACAGAATCATGTTTTCGGGATTTTAATCCCTGAGGTTTCATGCCGGAACAACCCTTGTTCCACTAACCGATTAACTCTTATCGAATCATGTCAGCACCGTCATAGATCTATTAACACTTAACAGCATAAAATCGATTAGGCCATAACACCATGATTAACATTTAATCCATTGTCAAAAGGAACAATTATCAGGTTACTCTTAAACGGTTTAAACAGTCAGAAATTTAATAAAATTGAAGCATGCATCTCATACAATTACATCACCCAAGTATTTAAACCCGAGTCCGTGTCACACAAGTGGCTCTGATACCACTGTTGGATCGCCGACACCCCTACGGCGCAGCGGAAAAATTTAATAATCGACGACCCTAACCACGGATCCATGTGTGAGGAACGAAATGGGGTGAAAAGGGTTACGAAATTACCTAATGTTTGTTCTGAGTAGACAACAACTTCTCAACAATGTGTAGTCTGATCTACAATCAAACCAAGCCACAATCTATCGAGACTCCGACCTCTACGTAATCCACCCAGTTGACTACGAACGGAAGAAATCCCCAAAACGATTTTGAAAGTAATTTTTCTTTGACGGCTACTATACCAAAAATAAAGAAAAATGGGATTCTTATATCCTATTATTTTAGGGTTTTTAGGAATTAAATAAATATAATAATATTTTAAACCGAAAATTATAATTACATTAATTATAATATAATTTCGGTAAACCATATATTTATTTGAATTCATATGCTAACCAAATTCATGTTATCATTATGCGTACAACAAACTTGTACATAATGTGTTGGAAATTTGATTACCGAATTAAATTAATTCTATAATTAATTCTATAATTAATTTAATTCAAGCGAAACCCAAAAATAATACCAACTATGGTTTATTCCGTTCATTTCAACTATAGGGTGTGACCCTGTAGGTTCCTGTAACGTTAGCAGTAATACTAGAACGATTCCAATGTTACAAACAATGAGTGGCATCTAGCAATGCATCATTGCTACCTAAGTCACAAGAGATCATGATTCGACATAACCTTCTTTTTTTTATGATTAACCTTTTATGCAATAATCCTTAAGTCCTTTATCTCTGGATTGGACACAAGTCATGGAATAGTCACACTTGTATAGTCCATTCCATGTTCCTTGATACCTTAAGCAGACTACAATATACAAATAAGTATGACATCTCATATCAACTTATTTGAGCATGGCCATGCATTTCTAGTCTCACTTAATCAAGTGGCCTGAGATATTAATCCCATTATGTAGGAGGGACTTATTCTATATCGACCAACCATATCCCTCTACATCGATTGTGGTATATCCAACATCACCTTTATAGAACAACCGATTCACGATGTACGCTTGATCAGTATCAAATGTACTACTCACGATGTTCGAATTATGATGATCTCAAGTCTGAGGATCATATACATATTAATCACTATGAGTAATGTCGTGACAATTACATAATAATCCAGGAAACATACTCATAATGGGTCAATCCAATATGTTGTTCTCTAACACACATATTCATGCATCGATTCGACATTCCATATCAATGATAACTCTTTATCATCAATCAACTACATGTTAGTCTTAATGCATTATCGTTTTCCTATCTAACAATAATACTTGACTAAGGATCTTTTAAGAATAATCATATTATTCTTAGGACATTATTATAAAACAGTTTATTTATACACACAGAAAAGAAACTGAAATAATAATGGTAACGCCTTATATTAATAAACATGATAAATCAAGTATGTTATTACAACCATCCCATTATTGATCTTTGGGCATACTCTAACAAATACAACAATTAATAACTAGTTTGGGATTATAGAAATACAAACCAAAAATTCCGAGCTATTTCCCGTCGACTTTATCTTTCCCCTTTTTAGTCGAGGATTCCGGTACGACGTTAGCTACGAAATTAAAACAATTAAAATTCATCAATACAACACAACACAACACAATTCAACTTCATATTGAATATTTTAATTTTTACTCAATATTTTTATAAATTCTAATTTAGTCCCTAAACCGAGACTAACTTTATTTCTTCACATTTAATCCTATATTTTCATTCAATTTCTACTTTAAACTAAATTTAGCTCCTATTTTCACTTAAATCCCTAAATTTTGAATTTTTACAATTAAGTCCCTATTACTCAAAATTTACAAGTTATTCTACAATTCAATCCTTTTCACTTCTAACTTCAAAATATATCAATTTAATCCCTAATTCTAAAATTATCCAATAAGACAACACTTAAAAACTCAACAACTTCTAAAATTTAGACATGGGTCGAGTAGTATTTAACACCGGGATTCCAAAAACATAAAATTTACAAGAAAAAGAAACAAAATTGACTAACCGATTGAACTTGAAAACTTTGAACCTTAGCCTTGTCTTTCCCTTTTTCTTTTCTTTCATTTTTGTTTCGTTTTAGCTTCTTTCTTTCTCTTTTATTTATTTATTTTGTTTTATTATAATTTTATAATATATATACTTAATTCTTAAGGTTTTATATTATAATATATATTAACTTAAATTTTATAATAATATTAGACCTTATGCCGCATCATTTAAAGGACAATGGCATAATTGCTTCTTTAGTCCCTTTAATTTTTCTTTAATATATAATTCAACTTTCACCTTTTATGCAATTTAGTCCTTATACATAATTAATCTTAATTCATGAAAATTCACTTAACCAAAACCAAATTAACTACACAACTAACTTCGTAAATATTTTTAATAAATATTTACGCGAGTCTGGTTTACAGTAACGGAGTCTCAAAAATGTACTTTTTGACATCCGTGATTATCGGGCCGTTACACTCTTTCTTTCGCTGTCTTAGGACGTTCTAGTACCTTATTGATGTATAAAGCTTGAGATAGAGTTATCGTTTTATTCTTTCGATCCCTAAGGATTAAAATTCAAAGAATACAACTAGCTTCACCCAAGTCCTTCATGCTAAACTGTTGAGCTAACCACAGTTTAACTGATAACAATTCTCATACATTATTTCCGGTAAGTAGAATATCATCAACATACAAAATGAGAAAGCACAAATTTTTTTCCTTTATATGCTTATAAACACAAGGTTCATCAGCGTTTTGCTCAAATCCAAAAGTCTTGATCGTTTGAACAAATCTTTTATTACATGAGCGGGACGCCTACTTAAGTCCATAAATGGATCTTAGCAGTTTGCAAACTTTCTGCTCCTTTTTTTTATAACATAGTTAGTGGGTTGAGCCATGTAAATGGTCTCATCAAGATAGTCATTCAAGAATGCTGTCTTGACATCCATTTGCCAAATCTCATAATCGAGAGCAGTGGCAATGGATAAGAATATGCGAATAGACTTGAGCATGACTACCGGAGAAAAAGGCCTCATCGTAATCAATGCATTCTTTCTATGTGTAGACTTTCCCTACAAGTCTAGCTTTGTGTGTTTCCACTTTCCCTTTTGCATTTCTCTTCTTCTTGTAGATCCACTTACGCCCTATAGGTTTAATCCCAATTGGCAAGTCTACAAGTTCTCATACCGTATTAGATCTCAAAGAATCCATCTCGACATTAATGTCCTATTTCCAGAGCTTGGAATCAATGTCCTACATAGCCTCCTCGTAAGTGAGTGGATCATCATCCTTATGATTGGATCCCGTATTATAAATATTACCATCATAGATGAAGAAGTCTGGTTTCTTAGAAACTTTCCCACTACGAAGAATTCCCCTATGCTGTTTATTGTTTGTAGGTCTTTCTACAACTTCCTTGAGAATTGAACTCGGTAATTGTTCTACCAATCCCAAAAGTTCCTCGAGTACCACTTTACTTCAAGACTTAAAGTTATCCATATAGCTTTCCTCGAGGAAAGTAGCATGAGTAGAAACTTTAATCGTATTATCTTTCAGATTGTAGAATAATCCTCCTTTTGTTCATTTTGGATATCCTACAAATATGCACAATTCTGTCCATGCATCCTACTTCTTTGTATCCTTATCAGAACGTGTGCTGGACAACCCCATATTTTAAAGTGATTTAGAGCGGGTATCTTTCTATGCCACAATTTATAAGGTGTCTTACGAGCAGACTTAGTTGGCATACCATTCAGAATATAGCAAACCATTTGTATCGCATATCCCCAAAAGGAAGTAGGAAGTTGTGAATAGCTTAACATTGAATGAACCATGTCAAGTAAGGTTCTATTCTTTCTCTTAACTATGCCATTCTACTGTGGAGTGCACGGTGTAGTCAATTGGGATAAAATCTCATTCTCTATGAGGTATCCTAAGAACTCATTTGACAAATATTCCCCAGTTTGGTCAGATCGAAGATTCTTTATGGATAAACCTAATTGTTTTTCCACTTCTGCACAAAACTTTCAAAATTTATAAAAGGTTTCGCTTTTGCAGTACATTAGATACACATATCCTCATCAAGAATAGTCATTGATAAAAGTCACCTAATAATCGTAACTTCCTCAAGTACTGATGCTCTTGGGACCACATACATTAGTGTGCACAAGTTCTAAAAGTTGGTTGGCCCTTGTACCTTTCGCATTAAAAGACCTTTTAGTCCTTTTACCTTCCAAGCAAGATTCATATTTTGGAAAACTAACTTCCTTAAGCATACTGAAAGGACAATCTTTCATGAGTCTAGTGATTCTTTCTTGGTTAATATGACCAAGTCTTAAGTTCCATAAGTACCCCTCATTAAAGTGAGAAGTTTTAAGCTTTTTATTCACTATTTGAAGCATCGAGTAGTTATTTGTTTTGATAAATTAGAGATTGTTTTCCATCCATCCATTAAATACTAAAGAACGATTTCTGTGAATAGCAATCCCTTTATTGAATGTCATAGTATAACCGTCATAAAATAAACATGCTACAGAAATTAAATTCCTCTTAAAATGAGGTACATAAAACACGTTCTTTAAAACAATCTTTCTAAAATTATCAAAGTGTAAAATAACTTCTCCCACTGTTTCAGCTGAAACATAGCTCCCATATCCGGTCTGCGACAAGAGGCTCCTATCACGCAGACTTCTCGTTTCACTTAACCCTTATAGAGAAACAAACACATAATTAGTGTCTCCAGAATCAATAACCAAGTTGTCAATTGATTCTTCCACTAAGTAAGCTTCAACCAAAAAGAGTTCCATACCTTTGCCCTTTTTGGCTAGGTAATCGAAATACTCATTGTAGTTTAATTTGAAATTCCCTTTTCGTTGTAGAAGAAAAAATTGATCTTTTTATGATCTTCTGAATTCTTAGCCTTCTTCCTATCCACATGAGGTGGAACTAAAGACTTAGTTGGTTTCTTCTTTCCCTTAGCTTTCTATTTCCCTTTAGAGGACGAGGGGCCCACAGCTAAGTTTGCCTTAGGTTTCTCCTGAACCGGCTTACCACCATTCAACATCAACTCATAGGATTTTAATTTTTTCATGAGCTGAGTCAAGGTAAGCACCTTGTTCCCTAAGTTGTAAGCAGGCCTAAAACTAGCAAACTCCTTGGTTAAGGATTTGAACACTATTTCAATTTGCGTGTTCACGTCTAGTTCAACCCCATTGTCCTCCGTTTCCACAAAGAATCCCATTAGCTTAAGCATATGTTCTTTGACCGGAGTGTTGGTTTTCTATTGAGAATTCATCAAATTTGTAATAGCGGATTGTCTAGCCAATGCGACTTGGCCTCCGAGCAAACTCTCCAAATTTTTCATGATCTCTTTGGCAGTATGGAAATCCTCGTGTTGCTTTTGCAACACACTACTCATGCTCGCTAACATATAACATTGAGCAATCAAGTCGGAATCTCTTCAATGATTTCTCGCTTTGGGCTGAGCTTCAGGAGGGCACGTTTCGTTAAGAATGAATTTGTGTTTCTCACAACTGAGAAATATAAGCAAGTTTCGTTTCCATTCTCGAAAGTTATCCACATTTAATTTATTCTCAGACAGAATGCTAATAAGAGGAATAGGAGACATATTTGAAATTAAAAAAAAATTCACTAAATACTATTTTTGTATTAAGCAAATATTTTTAATTTCAGTAACATATCAATAATGCAGTATGATGCACGCGTCTTGTATTAAAACTTTGAAAAAAAATTTTGTTGCTACGATCATTATCAGATTTATCAACCATGTCACCTTAAGGTCTCATGATTAACTATCAAGAACATGGATTACATCTAATCAGTTTGTGAATCTTAATTCTAAAGACTCTACACAAACTAATGACCGTTTAACGTTTCACCATCATTTCTAGCTTAAATATCATTTCTTGGGAAACTATTTAATAAGAGATAATCTTGAGTGTGTAACCATTGACTCAACACCCATCATGAACATGCTTTCATTTGTGAGTCATCTTGGGAAAATCTCTTTGAAAGTCATGCATGACTAGTTGTCCTTAAAAGGAAATCCCATCTAGGGAACCCACATGACAAAGTTTACATTGGGGTGCGACCAGGGTAGGAATCGACTCAAAACTATATCATGCTATCACTTAGGGACCACCAATGGAGGTCGTAGGTCTTGTTCAAGAACCTTCTCCCAATCAATATTTTAAAAACATGAAAGGTTTTTTTTTATCCCAAATTTCAAGAATGATCATACAATAGTTCTAGTGGAATTCTTACCTAATCTAAATGACATGCTTCCAGTATATGCATGGCATGCTATGAAAATTTTATAATATCCATTAATAAGAATCAATCAATTTTAAAACAAATAATTTTAATTATCCACAGTTTTTCTTTTAAGGGAAAAATCAAAGAAGTGAATGAGAATCGTGCACCAAGTAGGGTCCAAGGAAAGAGAGGTGAGTCAAATTTTCCCGCTCAAAAACTAAGCCTTTCCTAGCTAGAGCCAATCCTAGACATGCATATTCTCATTACCACACTTCTCACAGTTATCGAATAACCTAAAAAAGTGAATAGAATAATACAAAACATGTATTTTCTCATTACCACACTTTTTATTTTTAATCGATCAAATGTGGATCATCTCATATATATATCACAATCATAACATTATATAATATAAATATTATAAATAATTATAAAATAGATATACAATGAGATAGGTAATTAAAATAAAATTGCCAACCAAGGTTTTCATGATTCTATTTTTAGAAAATAAATGGAAAAAAATTACACAATTTTTGACCACAAGACATTCCTTGGGTCTTCAATCGCCATCGTATCTTTTACTCATCATGAGCTCTGTTTGGAAAAATTACATTTAAGTCCTATGTCTGTTTCCGGCTCATAAGAATTTTATAATTTTTTTTTAAAAAAATAGCCCTACGTGGATATGGTAGCCCACAGTCTATTTCCTAAGAACCACAACCTCGACAAAAAACAATTATATAACAAATATATAATGTCGCATCCATTCCCATATATAACTCAAAACATGCATAAGATCTAAAGAACGTCACTTTCTATGTAATCAAATTATTCAAGAAGAAGAGAAATTTATTTTGATTACTTGTTTATACTTATAGATAGAACACAACCTGGCTCATGATACCAATTGTTGGAAAAATGAGTTTGGAAAACGCAACGAAAAATAAATTTAGGGAAAAACCAGAGTTTTAAATTTTTTTCCAAAACAAGATCTTGGTTGTGATATCTAAAGTAATAATCACTTAATCAAAATTGTACGTTTTCAATTTGTCTAGGATGAGTGCTTCGACCAAGTAGTCTTCTCAACTATCCTCAAGCTCACGTCTGCCGAGTGTGGGCTCGCTTCGAATTAAAATTTTTTTTCACAAAAATTACCAGTGGGGTAATTCTTGAATTTCTCTAAACTTTTGGGTCAAGTTGTAAATCAGAAAAATATCTCTAGAAATTTTCTAGAATAATCTCTTTAAAGAATTTACTCTCTACAACTTTCTATTGAATTCAAGTGTGTCTAAATAATGACCCAAGGCTCTTTTTATATAATGGGAGTTTAGAGAGTTCAACTATGACTAAACTTAATCATTTTAATATTAAATTAATATAATATTTATTATTATATTATAATTTAATATGAAATCTTATTAAAATAATAGAATGTTTATCTTGTAGATAAACATTAAATTAAATTTAATATTAAGATAATCACTTTAATATTAAATTAATAAAATACTATTAAGATAAGTATTAATTTAAATTTAAATTAAACTATTAAAATAATATTATTTTTTGAATAATTAATCTGAAATCAAATTATCTGGTAGAGTCCCAGTAGGAGTGTAACTCTTCCACTGCTCAACCATCGACGACCAACTGGCGTTGGCCACAAGGATGCCGCTGTCTCAGCCACCAGCACCGCCATGTCCAATGATGCAGGTGCGACACCCTTACGACACCCCGAGCCGGTTCGACTACTGTCGATTTGGTCAAGGTCAATGACGACCCGACTAGTCCAGTCTAGCCACCGGTTGGACCGTCGACCCGGTTTCACATACCTAGCCTGGTTGGACCAGTTTTTGGGTCTTAATCTCGATTTTGGGTTCCCGGGCTCAATTTATGATCTTAGATCCAATTTTCAAGTTCAATTACCCATTTGGCCAATTGTCCAACTTGAAAATTAATTTCCAATAATATCATATTAATTTTAATTAATATGATTAATTTAATTTTACTTGATCAAAATTAATTTTTCCAAAAAATACTTAGATTTTCCAAATTAGTTTTTCAGGAAAATTATTTAATCAAATTCTCTAGTTAAACAATTCTCACGACCACCTAATTTAATTCCATATCAAATAAATTGACTCAATTAAATTAACAATTTAATTCCATCGAATAAATTGACTCAATTAAATTATTCCCAAAGTTGTAGAATTTCCTTTTGATTGAAATGCAGTCCGATCGAGCTTTTGTTGAGCTAGCGGAGGGATCAGTCAGATATATACGATTAGGCTCTAGTGATTGCAATTATGTCTAGAAGCATTGTTTCGATAATTTGCAATAACTTAATCATGGAGTCAGTCCACAAGAAGTACCATGATTGGAAACTCCTTATTGTATACTCTTTACGAAAGCAATTCATCCAACTGCTTTGTCCAATGACCTCGTCATGTGTGTGACCCTCATATGATATCCTTGATTCCGTTCAGTTAAATTCGTTCACTCAATACAATCCTATTTTATCTGATTGTCATCATTGTGTCTTCTTAATGATTAATACGATCACTGTCAACAAATGACTGTGATAAATTGCTTATTCGATAACAAGCAACCCGTGGCCACGTTCTATATTTATCAATCCACACAATGCCAATGAGATGATATCATTAACTCTTTAATTGAGCTATGAATTCCATTGTTGCTAGGAAATTCAGGCCATACACAAGTCATGTACCCAACATATCGGCTATGGGCTCGATCATCTTTAGAGCATAAGCCTCCACTTATATCAAAGCACATGAGTTGTATACGCATGGTCAGTGATTAACTCAGGATTTAGGTAAATCACACCATGAACATTACAAGTGAATTAAGTCACAAACATATTCAGAATTAATTCATCTTGGGTCTAGTCCAATGTATCATTCTACCAATGAATACATATATGCCTTTACTCGTGGAGTCAACTGCTCTGATAACCAAGACTAGCCATCTCTCCAATTGGAATCGTAGACGACAAAATAATCCTTCTTAGTATTTGAATCAAATGCTTACTTTGATTCTTTTACGAGATTACGAGCTCATTTAGATTATCTACTGAAGTAAGTTGTCTTTCTCGCAATGTAAACATTATTTACAATGCTAGTTATCTTCAGTTTGAACTTTAGGCAATCAATGGGCTAATATTTACTTGTCACGATTTCGCTATGCATGCAAAATATAAAAGATAGAAAATACAAAAGACATTATACTGAAATGTGAAATTAACTTTATTTATTTATCGTTCAAATAAATAGAAAAAAAATTACATGTTTACTACAATATGGGCACAATTCCCAACATGTAGCTTATTGTATGATGCATCCCTATCTCCGTACAATTGCTCCATTGCCATCTATTTAACTATCCATGTTTCTAGTATGATATTCAATACCAGAATCGTGATTGCATTCCGACAATCAGTACCAAAATAGGAATGGTCTGCATGTCATTCACCATTTGGCATGATGCAGGTGCAGATAGTTTTGGAATCAAGTTTCTTTTGATCTTGTGTCATACGTGTTGAAGTGCATGTGTGAGGCCTAACAAATTTTTGGATCTCCCACATTTGCGACTTCTAGATAAATGTTGCTCGTACTCGCCAATTGAAGCCTTTTTTCGACCTCCAACACACCCAAATATACAATGTTGGTTTAGACACGGTTACTTTGTAGTCCACCACACATTCATGCTATACCGCTTAATGACAAATACAGACTCTTCCTTGGTTGCAAATTTTGGCCAACGAACAACCCCTCAGGTTCGAAGTCTATGGCCAGTCAGTGAGCAGTTAGTATGTAACACCTCAAACTCGTATCTGTCGCCAGATTAGGGTTACGAGGTATTACCAAACAAAACATAGTTCATCACGATCGTTTATTATAATTCATGCACAAAATTATAATGACTTCTTACAATAGTTATCAAATTCAAATAGCAACCATTCACTCATTTATAAAAGTCAAATTCATATATATAAAGCCCATAACCAATTAATTCAAACATACATTATTAATCATATTACAAATACAAACCACGCTTCAAATTCAATCATATCAATATCATCTATTCAATCAAATTACTAACCAACCAACAATCATCAAAATCATAGTGCACGTGCTTCATAAATACAAAGTTCGAGCTATGTGACCATCAATTACATGGCATTTGAATACCTAAATCATAATTAAGCATAATTCACCTCATATACCGAGCATACATTAAGACATCCTTTAGTACAATTTCATGCCTTTAACTAAATACTAAACATACCATTTTCATATGCTAAGCATCATGCCAAAATTTCATATTCACAACCAATTCATTTCTCATTTATTCGGCTAGCAAATTAGCCTGAAAATACATACCAATTCCACCATTCAAAATTAAGCTAAACATAATATTTCATAACCTAATACAAACATCAACATGTCACTTATAACTATATATATATAACCAATGAAACGAACCTAAAACATAGTCATTATTCACCATATAGAATCGTACCAAAATAACCAATACTCAATCAATATATATATTCATCATTTACCTCATTACTAAAACCAAAACATATAACCATGAAACATACTTCCCAAGATGAACTTTTACCATAACTGAATATACACAAACATTAGCATCATTATCAAGCCATTTTTGCATGGCTACAAATATATAGATCAATACGAACCATATCGAAACTAGAATATACATCATTTACAAGCCAACTCACATGGCTAATTTCATATCTCAAAACGTATCCTATTGACACTAGCCTATACATGCCATATACCATATATACAAAGCTTTAAAAGTACCAACTAAAATATCCGATAGTGTGATTGAGTCGCTGACGATCCCCAGATCTGAGCTAGCTTGATTTCACTACAAGGCACACACAGAAAACACAGAGTAAGATTTATAGCTTAGTAAGTTCGTATACAATTAAACTTAATCTATCAATTGGATATACAATAAATTCAATAAGCATTTCATGATAATTTGCATATCAATACACAAACTTTCCATTTCATTTCATATGATCATTACTCATTTATATATATTCCATCAAACCTCATACACATAGTATCAACAACCATATAGGTTATGTACGTACCTGTACTATCTTGTATTTATTTATCACATTCTCACATCTTCGCTCAATACGTTAAACCATCCCGAAACCTTTCAATGCTTAAAGATCTCGCACACTTAGTGCTATATGATTAACTGAAACTATAATGATGTTGCACTCTTAGTTCCATCACATTAAACAGAAGCTCTCTCGGTATCGCACACTTAGTGTCATTTATTCAGTCGAAGTTATCTTAAATTCGCATACTTAGTGCCATATACTTTCGAATCATCATTGAATGCTATTATAGCCTCACATTCACATTTTAATTCATTCCAAAACATAAAAAAATTGATAAAATAGTATGTATTACATACGAACTTACATCGGACTTAAAAATAAAGAAACCAGTCGATTAGTCGAGTTCTTTGTTCTTGCCTCGATCTAAGTCTGGGTTCCTCTTTCCTTAATCTATATTATAACAAATTAAACTTATTTAATCACATAACCTCTCAATTTAGTCCACAACACACATTTGGGTATATTTACACTTTAGCCTCTAGACTTTCACATTTATCGCAATTTAGTCTTTGTTACAAACAATCACAATTCATTCAATTTAATACAAATTCATGCTAGCCGAATATTACCCATTCTCATGTCAGCCCATATTTTTCATCTATTTTAAAATTCAACCACTAAATTTTCATATTTCACAATTTAATCCAAAATTGACATTTTTACCAAAATTCACTTTACAAAACTTGTACATCTAACAACAATAATTTATTTTCCATCATCAACTAAAAAAAATGCTCATGCATTTAATAATGAAAACATTCAAATACTTTAACAGTTTTGAAATCGAAGACACGGGCTAGCTATTACTAGTTGTAACGATCACAAAAACATAAAAATCAACAAAAATCGAGTCAAAATGGACTTACAATTGAAACATGCATGAACCGAATGCTCAAAGCTCCTAAACTCATCTTTTTCTTTTGATATTTGGCTATAGAGAAAGATGATAGAATAAAAATGGTTTTTTTTAATTAAACATTATTTAACATTTTACTAATTTGCCATTAAAATAAATTCATATTTACACAAATGCCAAACCAAATATCATCCACTAACTCACAATTGGGCTAATTATCACATAAGGACCTTTAATTTAATATTCTATAGCTATTTGACACCTTTAGCTTATAGAACACAACTTTTATTCTTTATGCGATTTAGTCCTTTTTACTGAATTAAGCATTTAAACGATAAAATTTCTTTACGAAAATTTCACACCATCATATATTCATGCTGTAAATAATAAAATAATAGTAAAATAATCATTTCAACTTCGGATTTATGGTCTTAAAATCACTGTTCTGATTTGACCTAAAAACGGGCTTTTACATAGTATATCAAGATACTCTGAGAAGTCGACTGTATGCACCGCATCGGGATCTATAAGTGACATATGTGCCTCAGGATCATTGCATATCATAATGTGTCGAATCAGGTTCCCTACTGAAGACATGTTAACATTTCTATCGTTATTCGCACCTTCATCGTCGATATCATTCGGGACCTCATCCAGATCGGGATCACTATAATCTACGACCTCATGATCACAAGGATCACTATTATCATATTCATCATCACCATCCACATCAGTCTCAAACACCACTAGATGTATTTGTAAACGGGGGCCCAGGTTAAGGTTCTCAGACGCAAGTGCACCATTAAGATCAATGTCGATCTCGTGTATGGTCGATCGACTATCAATGTATGCTATCGGAATCATCGTACACGGATCTTGAACTCCATGTTCTTCAACTAATGGAGTGGAATCTTCAATTGGCTCTACATCAGCTAACTTAGCAAATAACTGAATCAGTGTATTTTGGTGTCTCCGATTTACACAATAAAGAACGACCATTGTCTCCACGTTATCATCGTCTACAAGTTCCATATTAGTGAATTTGATGAGATTTATCAAAACTGGAAACTTGTAAAATAGTTTCGAGATCCTTTTCCCACAACATCTAACAATTTTTACACTAATCCTTTCCTTCATATCATCAACCGAGACATTTCTATTAAATCTCATTGCTATTTATTGGCAACATTCAAATATACATCTAACTGCTATTGTCAACGCATACGAAAAATTAATTATCCATTTTCAATACTAAATCTGTTAAAAAAGCATTAAAAATTCTCAATATAATCTAAAAAAATACTATAAAAAAATTAAATCATATCTACTACCATTGTGAACTTTTTTACAAAAAAAAAATTTCAGAATTTTTTTTATTTTTGCTATTCTTGAATCTTCTAAATTTTTTTGCAAAAAACACTGGCTAAATACTGGTATGGCCATTGGTGTCGCCTTTAAGACGAGCTTCACTGGTGTCGCCTTTGGCGTGCCTTCAACCAGTGCCTCCTCTGGCGTGCCCTTAATCAGTGTCGCCTGTCAAGAAGGCACTACCAAACCATACCATTTGGCCGACCTAAACCCGTATTTAACCTGTATAAATAACTCATTTTGGTGCCGCCAATCAACAAGCCTCCACCAATATAAAATTATTATTATTGTTTAACGATTGTTGACAGGTGTTGGAAAAGAGGGGTGGTGCCGCCTTTCCACCACCCTAAATATACCATTCCCGTATTTAATGGTGGTGGGATACTATTTAGATATTTATTATTTATTTTATATTATATGGGTAAAAAACCCCACAAATCAAAATCATCACTCTCCGCTCACCTTCTCCTCTCCTTTTTCTTTCAAGACTGCGTCTTTAACTTTGTAGAGAAGCTTATTACAATGGAGGTTGGAAGCATACAATTTTCTCTCTTCTCTATGTTTCCTTCACGGTTTGGAGAAAAAGAAATGAAATCAACTATTTCATTCATCTCTCCACTAAAGGCCTTGTTAAACTGCACATTAAGGGCTTTGCTTAAACTTGCATCTAGTCTCCTTAATCTTTGCTACTTCTACAATATAATTTTTATGTTTAAGTTACTAGGTTTTCAAATAACTTATTAATTCCCTTAATATGTCACTTAATAGTTTTCCTTTTCATTTTCGTTCTTGCTTTGGAAACCATTCGATCTAACATTCTGGAATAACTTGATTTAAGAAATTCGACTTCGAAATTGAATTTACTGTCACCAGTAAAAATCAGGTCGTTACAATGATAGTTTACCCTATTTTTTTAAAGAGTTTTACATGTCTCATTGTAGATACAAACAAAAGTGTTTATGGGCTGCACTTGGGTTTATATTTTTCAACTCGACATGGCATGATCCATTGTATTGTTTTTAAATAATAAAAATATAAAAAAATTATATTAATATTAATCTTAATATTTTTAATAAATAAATTTAAATAAGTAAAATAGGTCTTTTGGGCTACCTTATCTCGAGCTAGGATTTTTTTTTGAAACTGAAGCTCGACTTGACCTAACCTATTAACAACTTTAGATGCGAATCATAAGTATAGATAACAAAAATATATACGTTTAATAAATTAGAATTAGAATAATTTCGTACGATGCATAATGAATTGAAAATCATAATATATTCAAACCTAAATCATAATAAATTTAAATAAAACTCACATATGATAAAATTTAAACTCTGAATAATCTAAAGAGAATTCACGCATAATATTTACACGTGATAATACTTAAATCTAAATACTTGACACTACTTATGCCTCATTGGTGGAAGTTCATGTATTTGATAATTACATTATTAAATAATTTAATAGATGAAAGAAAAGTTATTATAATATCTATTTTTAAGGTTAACGATCATTCATATGTAAATAAATTTTAAATATAAAAATATTAGTTAAAATTTTAATAAATTTTAGTTGTTAATTGTGGGTTAAATGCAAAATGGGATAGAAAAGGATTATTATGAAAATTATGAACACGTGCGTTGATATAATATATTAAATATTATATCAACTTTATTTGTAATTTGATCCGAAATCTTGAAAAATAGGAGCATTCCTTTGTCTTGGTTTATTTTGGTGGACAGGGTCCATGACACGTTGGGAACTTTTAATTCATCCACGTGCTACTAAAAGTTCCTCTTCAGTCTTCAACCCCAACTTAATTAATAATACTAAGAAAAATCAATCTCGGAGCCGCAACTTAAAGGCGACGAACGACGGAGCGTAAATGTATCGAACGGTGGTGAATCGCATCCTTCTAACCAAAAACACCGGCGGAGGCCGCCGCTGCCTCCTCCGATTCCCTGATCTTAGAACTGCCGTTTCCTCTTCTCGTTTCTCCACTACAACGGAACCTCAAACGTTCCCTAATCGTCCCCTTAATCCAGCTGATTCTTCCACGTCATCTTCATCGACGAGTTTCCAAACATCATCTGCGGCTGGCGATATTCCGCGTCAGGAGAGAAAGAATCCGCGAGCTGAGTACCAGGGGGAGCAAGCTCGGGTTCTTCAAGCCTCACTACGACACGTCGTCCGTACACTATGTTCTTACTATTTTGAAACTATATTCTTATTTTTATGATTTCCTCAAGAGTTAAAAATTGATTTTTTTTTTTTGGTTCATTTTAAATACAGTTAAGATTGGGATGGAGTGAAGAAGCGATGATAGCAGGAGCAAAGGAAGTTGGGATTTCTCCTTCCATTGTTGGATCTTTCCCCCGAAAAGAAGCTGCCCTTGTCGAGGTACTTTTGGGGTTAAACAAAGTTTCGATCTTTATAACCTCTGGTTTTACTCCTTTATTCATTTACTTTTTCAAATTTATTCTTTGATTGCGATGGTTATCGGTTCTGATTCGGAAATTTTAGTTAGGGAATTGCAGTTTAAGGACAATCTAATTGTATTTCTTATGATATAAAGCTACTTTCCTCATCATTATCTTATTGCATGCTGTCATGTTTCTTTTTTTTTTTCTCCCGTTTAAGGGCCATGGTTTGATCAAATCCAATCTAAAAAACATTTCGGAGGCTGTTTTTCTAGCAAGGGTTTATATCTTTGTTTTATGTTACTAGAACTCTGGTGTGAGCGATGAATAGGGAATGTATCTGGTACGGGTATGGTTAGATTTTTCTATGTTTGTCTTTGTATTAGGAGGATCCTTAGAGGTTATGTCGGCATTTCCATGTGTCTGACATGAGTATTGGACACTAGCCCTTCAAGAAAAATGAAGGGCTTGAGCAACATAGTTTTTGTTGCTTCTTTGTAGCATTCTTGATTTGGTTCTATTACTTTGTTTATTGCTCAAGGTTGGTCTATAACACTAGGTTTAGTAGGAAGGAAGAAAAATAGAGGGAAGGGAAAAGGTGAAGAAAGGAATTCTTTTCCGTTCCATTGCAATTGGCATGATTTATGGGTAATAGAGGGAAAGAAAGAGACTATGGGTAAAGCTGTAAACAAATTTGTTGATTAAGTTGAATTAGTGTTTTCTTTCCACATGTGGAAGTATTTGGTTTGGAGAGAAAGGAATACTTCAAATCCACTCATTTTGCTGCCCTCTACGGAACCAAGAAAGTGGTGGAAAGGAATTAAATTTTCCTTCCACCTCTTCCCTCCTTTAGACATAGTGCAAGAAACCGGTGGATGCTGGTTTCCTATTATTCTACGCATTTGATATTTGTATCTATAAATATCTTACTGTCTGATGCATACTCAGCTTTGCTAATTTCAGCTCGTGCAATGTGTTCTCTTTCTTTGTCCAACAATGACTTGAAGTAAACATTTTTTTCCCTTCTCTGCAGTTTTTCATGGATGACTGCTTACAAAGGCTTATTGATAGAATTGACTCTGGCGAGGAATTACAAGACTTGATTCCTAGCCAGTGTATCTACAAGCTTGTAAGGTTTCGCCTTGAAATGCAAGCACCTTACATATCAAAATGGCCTCAAGCTCTCAGCATCCAAGTATTGATTCTTATACCTTTTTCTTTTTTCTTGTTAATAGACTAGTTTATTTAGTTGAAGCCATCATCTTTTAATACGAATGTTTCCTCAATTCTTTGTAGGCACATCCATTGAATGTTTCAACAAGTTTTAAGCAGCGGGCAATGCTTGTCGATGAAATCTGGCATGCGGCTGGTGATGAAGCCTCTGATTTAGATTGGTACGTGAAGCGCACTGTCCTTGGAGGGATATACTCAACAACAGAGATTTACATGCTGACAGACAGTTCCCCAGGTTCATCTTTGTTCTATCAGTGACCTTGTTGTGGAGATGCAATGTTTTAGATAGCATTTCGTTTACTAGTCATTTTTGTTCACAGAGTTTCGTGATACATGGCTGTTCTTGGATAATCGCGTGAAAGATGCATTTGATTTGAAGAAGACAATTCAGGAGGTATTCTCTCCCTCCATTCCTTTTCCTCTATTTTTTTGAGGGGGATTGGACTCAATAAAGTGAGAGATGATTGCAGGCAACGTATTTGGCAGAAGCTGTAGGTGCTGGAATGGGGAGCTCTTTGCAAGGCTTTGTTGGCAAGGTGATTCAGAGATAAAAGGTTAAGTGAAGAGAGTATGTATGATCAGCTTCAGACTCAAAAACATTTTCTCTTTGAGGAGCTATGGAAACTTTTAGTAGGTCAGACTTAGTGTTGATAACACGGCACAAAGCCATTGAGGTTTAGGTTCTGCAGTAAGAAGTTTTCAGAGCAGGTGCCCTGATTCATTTCCTTGGCAGTTTGATTGAGTTAAAATAGTAAAGTTGCTTCATAAATTATATGATAATATTTTGGCTTAATAATATAAATATCTTCGGGTTGGTTGTAGGCTTATAAAAGCCTATTCAACTTGGTTGTAAAACTTATTTTATACTCTAAAATAAGGGATAAAGCAAATCGAGTCTCAACTTTAGAACTTTTCTGTTAACTTTTTCTATTTTGTTCAGATTAGTTCATGAATTTGAATTCTGTTAAACAATTTAAATTTTTCTTTCATTTGTTTTTTAAAGTTATATAAAATTTTAATAAGGATCTAAATATATGTAATTAGAAATTTATGAAAATTATAAATTTATAAAGACTACAAATTATAAAAAGATTATAAATAATTGAAAATATAAAAACAATTTATAATTTTCTTAAACTATAAAAATAAAATAAAAATAAAAATAAAATCTATAAAATTTATAAATTCAATGTTGATTTGATATCTGTGTATCAAATTTCTTTAAAAACACTGTAGTGTTGAATTCTAAAGGTATAATTTATAAATTATAAAAAAATATTTTAATAATTTTGATAAATTTATAATTTGTTAATAATTTTATAATTTGATAAATTTTTATAATTATATACATCAATTTTTTATTTAAAAAATTATATATTTAAAAATATTTAAGTGATAATGTAATGCAATCTTAAAGTGACATATCATCACTACAGAAAAATGATTAAACTAGACAGAATTCAAGTTTGAATACTCTAGAGGGTTTTTTTATGGAGAGAGAAAGCGTTGCAAATAAGTGAACGGAATGTACTTAAAAGAAGGCAGAGAAGAAGACTGGAGCAGATCTAGTAACATTGAGTGCAATGATAGGTGGTGATTGATAAGGTAAAGAAAGAGAAATGTGGTTGATGATAAAGTTAAACAAATAAAATAAGTTAGAGAGATCTTTGGAAGTTCGAATTTTAAAGTGTTAAAAGTTCTTTAACTAGTTGTGAAAGGTTATTTTTTATAATGTCTCAAAAAATTGAGAGTTACAAAGTTGGTAATTAATAGGAATAATAGAATAATTTTCACTTACAATGACATTAATGGTTAAGATGAGATGATGAAGAGTTTTTGTTGGTGATGGTAATGGTGAATAGCGAAGAAGAATTCACTATATTTCTTAAAGGAGAGAAAAAATACTCCGCGCTAGAAAATGTTAAGAATAAACTCTTAACTACCTCCTTATTGGTTCTACTAAGCCAAGTTCTCCGAAATATTTTAATAGTGAAGATAGCCTAAGAACTTTATTGTATTCTGGGGTTGCTTCCACTTCTAATTCGATAAATTAGCACTATGTGAAACATCTTTTGCGGAATATATCTTGAAATGCAAGACGACGATTATTTTTAGATGAGAGTTGTTTTTGAATAAATAGTTATTTTGACTTGTTTCAAAAGTGAGTTATTCTTAACATAGTTGTTCTTAATGTAGAAGTTGTTCCTTAATAATGGCTCTTCCGGAAAAACACAATTGTTCTAAATATAAGTTGTTCTAAATAATGGTTGTGCTAAACAAAACTATTCTTGAAAAATGTCATTATTCTAAACATGAGTTATTTCAAACTTTAGTTGTTTTCAACAGGAGTTGTTCTAAAATAACTAAACTAGACGACAGTTGCTCTAACAGAAACCGTTTCTAGACATAGCTATTCTTGAACAATAGTTGCTTTGAACAACAACGATTCTAAATAAGAATTGTTGCTTTGGAAGAGATATGCATGGTAGCACAATTTCCTGAAATATAATATTCTTTTATATTAAAACTTAAAATTTGAAACTAATAATAATAACACATGTAATATATTCAATTTGAAATAAAAATTAGTTTAAATTCTAAAAAAGAAATTTAAATAGATAAATACATCAAATTAAGAACATTAAATTCACTCCAAATATTTAGCATAGTATTGTCATTTTTTAAGTTGATATTGAATTGACTCGTGATATCAACTCAATTAACAGATGTTATCAATATATATACAAACAATGCGAGTGAAAAAATGTGTAATAATATTAAAATGTATAAACATATCAAAATAAAGTTTTAATTGAAGTGATAAAAAATTATAAAATAGGAAGAAATGAGTTCAAATCTTATTATATACTAAATTTTTATTAAATTTATTAAAATATAGAAAGACAAAAGTAGCATTACAATAACATAATGTATTTTGATACATAGAAAAATATTTCTGTAATTGACATATAAATATTTAGTTTCAAGTAATTTTTAGAAAGAATCCTACTTTTAGGTGTTTGGTGGGGCTTGACTTTGCTAAATTCCTGAATTTAATTTGATGATGCAATGTAAACATAAGGAGTGACGTTATAACCATAGGGAGCAGCTAAATTCACCCCCAAGAAAAAGACAGGTTTCTTACTGGTGTCTGAAACCCTAAAGCAGCAGAGTCCCAGTATCTAAGATTAAGGGCAAAGCATGGCTTCTGCATCAGAGATTGCAGCCAAGTTGAATCTGGTGCCCAACCCTGAAGGTGGTCTCTATACCGAAACTTTCAGAGATATCTCCATCTTCCTCTCCAAATCTCAACTTCCTCCTCACTGTAATAACCAAATGCCTTCTCTCTCTCTCTCTCTTTTCTTCCCTCCTTTAATTCTGATGTTACATATTCTGTACTCCATGTTTTTATTTATTTACGTGATAAAACAAACTGTGGATGTCAAACTCCAACATATTTTGTCTGAACAACAAAATTTTACCAGTTAATTGTGTACCGCAGACAAAGTTGATCGTCCTGTTAGCACATGTATTTACTTCATGCTACAATCCGGGAATGTGTCTCGCCTTCATCGAATACCATGTGCAGAGACCTGGCATTTTTATTTAGGAGAACCTCTTACGGTAATAATGGCTTAAACATCGCAGATGAACTTGATTGGATTCTAGATTGAGTAACTAAGCGTATTTGATACAGATTGTAGAGCTGGATGAGAAAGATGGGAAGCTGAAACTAACATGTCTCGGACCTGACCTGGGAGATAATCAGCAGTTGCAATATACGGTACCTCCATATGTTTGGTTTGGTGCATTTCCAACCAAGGATTTTCATATTTCCAGTGACGGCAGAGCGGCCAAAGCTGAACCAAGGGATGCTGAGTGTCACTATTCCCTCGTTGGATGCACCTGCGCACCTGCCTTTCAATTTCAAGACTTTGAGCTCGGAAAACATTCCGAGCTTGTTTCCACATTTCCGAATTATGAGCCTATCATTTCTTTTCTCACCAATACTGATTGACTTGCCATCTGATTTCTCCTGTTCTCAGCTCATTGGTGCCAACAAGTTTTCATGTTTTTGATCCCTAGATTGCTACTTCTGTAATTTACAGTTTTTCCACAGCTGAAAAAAGCATTAAGCTTTGTATCAAATGCTGTTTTCCTTGCACCAAGATATTGTTCGATAAATTCATGCCGTGAAAAATTTGCTAATGATCTATTATCGAGCAGCAAAACTAAGAAGGCAAGTTAAGAGTAAGAGAAATTGAAGAAACTTCTGCATCAAATGATCATCAAACATAGCTAAAAGGGGTACATATAAAATGAACGTGAAACTGCCATTAGAAAACGTGGCACAAAGCAACAAACCATGGAAACTTTGAGCAACTTCCAAACAAATGAACTGTAGAAGCCTAGGAAGGAAGTAAAGAGAAACTAAACCAAAGGGAGCAAAGAAAGTTTTGGGTATAAACATCCAATGTTCAAAATCCTTTAACTGATTGGAGAACCTTATGTAGCTAGCTAATGCACTTAAGAGTTATTGCCTGTTCTATGGAGGTATCCGGAAATCATCTTCATTGCTACTTAAGAACGTAAAAGAATAAACTTCCTATCCTCAACCTCTTAGCTGAGACGCTCTTCCGAAGTGGTTAAGTTTCCTCCTTATTCCAGCTTCCTCCAACAACAGAAATGAAGTATGAACTTTCATGCCTATCCCCACCCTCGTTTAAAACTTGGGTCAGAGTTGCACTAATATTTGCGATGGCATGAAACACTAACAAAATGACAGGATCTATTAATCAAAATCAAGGAACTCCATTCTTTTCCTCATGGATCCCTTCAGGTCTGTTGCTTCCCGTTCTGCTTTCTGAGCCTGGAAAAGGGTAGAGAGATAAATTTATTCATGTAGTTCAAAGAACATCAACAGGAGGAATTTATATTTTATATATTTACTAAACCTAGATACATGATCTATTTTGTTGACGTCTGACAAAGCCTCATGTTGTGTTTTATTTGACAAATTACAAAAAATAATTACACTTCAATAGTTCTGCATGTGATTTTTTATGTAATTTTAGCAGCCAAAATCAGACGAAAAATGAGGAATATGTGGCAGGAAAGAAACATAAGAAACCAAACCCCTTGTAAGTGGAATAATCAACCTAGCGTTCCATAAGATGGGTTCTCTCAAATAGATATGGCAAACAGGAAAAATATGCAACAAATGAGAATTCAAACAAGTCACTTACCCTTTTAATCTCGGCTTCCGATACAGGATTCATACGTGAGGGAAGCTCCTCCTTTTCCAAGTCCTGTGTAGCAAATAGCAATTTATAATGAAAAAGAATAACATTGTAGGACAACAATTCCACATGACAACCAAAGAAAAAAGGGTTAAAGAAGATGGCATAAAACGGCATACCAGCTCTCCTATTAAGACAACATTCTCCCCACGGATTACATATAGACCTAAGGGGATGTCACAGTACAAATCTCCAACGATAACTCGCTCACAAGCTCCTTCTAGAATAACATTAGCTGTAAATATAGAAGGGTAGACATCACTGATTATAATCGGAAGAAAAAGGAAGAAAGAAAATGTAAAGGAAACAAAGAAAGCAGATAAGAACTTATCAAAAGGAATAAGATCAGGACAAGCTACCAAATTGATCGAAAGAACGCAATAATCCCAAAAGCTTTCGGCCATCTCTGAGCAGGACAAGGAGTTTCTCTATAAAAATAGATAGATCTCTTGAGGCATGTTTTACAACCATTAAAGATCTCAAGCACAGATAAGTTACTAAACAATTCTTGCAATGTAAAACCAAAACATTCAAGGGCATGATGGGAATAGGTGCATAGTTTATGCTGTCAAAATCTCACTGTGAAACACCTTGTGCAAGAGAATTATCATGTCTCAATCACAAAAATTTGATTAGGAACAAATGCCAAATTGCAACCTAGAATTTTCAGAAGTCAACCAAGTACCCAAGATGGCAATTTTCATTTTAGGAAATTCCAAAAGACCAAAAGTTCAAAGTTCGTGACTTTAAACACAAAGGGAGTCTTTCTCAAAAAGCAAATGTGAAGTATACAAAGCCTTTTTACTTGAACAAATTCCTTAAAGAAACTCAAGTTAAAAAAAAAAAAAAATTCCAAGGACATGAAAGAACAGAACTTCACAAATGGAAATAACCCATTACAGTAAAGTACACAAAACAGGGAATAAACTGAATCAAACAGTGTTATCAAACAAACCCAAAGCTCACTTCGAAAAAAAGGGAAAAAATAAATAAATACATACAGCACATAATTTAAAAAAATCAAATAATTCAACAGCATTGGCTTATTAGTACATATAAAGCAGAGAAAAAGAGAGAGATTACTATCAAGATAGGTGGCAAGAGAAGTGGAGAGAAAGATATCATCAGGGCCAGCCCAAGACATGGAAATCAGTCTTCTCTAATACTTCAATCCCAAATTCCCAAACAAATAGCATTGGCCAGAAGAGATTACCTCGAAATCTGTAAAACAAAACCCTAGGTTTTTTTTTTTTATACAGAAAGCTTTTTATTAAGAGGACAAAAGAATAAAAAGAGGAAAGCCTTTGTTTTGTTTTCGTGGATCTATCATTCTTTCCTTTATATATTTGTATTTCATAATTTAGCAGAGACAGAGTAAAAACAAAGTGAAAAAGTAGTGTTGTACAATCACAAAAAGTTAAAACTCAACACCCTTTGACCTTGGGAAAGCTAAACAATTTGTTACTTTAATTATTGGCTCTGAACCGTTGGTTTAGCATATCATGTCATGGCCTGCCAATTTATATTCTATTGCATATATTTTAATTTTATTCAGGTAAAATTGATATCCAATAACTTTTTGGATAAATTACACTTAATGTCACTAAATTATTAGTAAATTCATATTTTGGTCATTGAATTTTAAAAAGTTATAAATTTATCATTAAACTATTCAAAATTTTATTTCAAGTCATTGGGTTATTAAAATTGCTTTTAGTTTTCTCTGTTCGCATTGATTGCACTAATTGAAAGCTTTCATTTCTCTTCTCTTCTACAGTTTAATTTTTTTAAAATAACTTTAAAATGTCATGAATCTGCAAACCAAAATTTAAACAACTTTCTTCTTCGATTTTCGGCACCGACCATTAGATCGATTTGGATCCAATGTACATTCTTCTACTAGTCAATATGTATTGATGCACCGTACGGATTGTTGAATAGGAACTTGGAGCTCACTAACCAGACTTTCTAAAAAACACCCTTAATAGCTCAATGACTTAAATAAAAACTTTCAAATAGTTCAGTAACTTAAATGAAAATTTTCGAATAGTTCAATTACCAGTTTGTAACTTTTTGGAGTTGAGTGACCAAAACGTACACTTACTAGTAGTTTAGTGACCTTGAGTGTAGTTGATAACTCTAACATATAGAGTTATCTTTAGCACTTTTAAACTAGTAATTCATGTAAATTTTGAGTGTTTGATAACAAATTTTGGAGTTTTTGTTATAATTTTGTCTTATTAGTTGATACTAAGATGAATTTGCTAATTTGATCATTTTATACACTAAAACACATGATTTTTGCAGTTTTTGAAACTCACCTTTTGATGCTCAATGTTGTAACATTTCTACCGCATAAGCCATGTAGAAAAGGACTGATATATAGTTATCTTTAGACGCCCAATTAAAAGCTTATTGGACTTTGGAAATTCTCTTGACCCAACTCAAGAATTGTGTCAGCAAAAATGGATAGACAGCTAAGGAAATAAGAGCCCAAACCGTCCACTAAGGAGGAGAAGGCCCAACCGTCCATTGAGGTACCCAAATTAGCCACCTAAGACTTGGTAAAACATTGAAAATCAACCACAAAATTCATGTGACCGTCCAACTCCCTTCCCCATTTCAAGGTTTCTCTCCCATGAATCAAGCAAAAATTTCAAAGTCATCCACTCACTTTCCTTAAAATAAGGGTCGGCCATATGAGAAGAGATTTTAGAGGCTCTCATTTGCTAAAAATAGCCAACCTCTACAAGTATAAATACCCCATAGCTATTCACTCGTTTCACTCATCCCTCACTAACTATCTCTTCTCTTATTCTTCACCCTTTCACCTCCCATTTGAGAGAGCAACACAAGAAATGAGAGAAGCATTTCATAAGTTCTTTGAGCAGCAAAAATTCAGCATTTTGAAGGCAATTGTGCGAAGGAGCAAAGAAGAAGGAAGGATAAACAGAACACAAGATGAGCTACGGAGAAACACTGGATTTGTCTTCTAGTTTCTTTCCCTTTTAACTTTTCTATTTTGTTTTGAATTGATCAACAAGATTGCTAAATATTTTTCTGCTTTTAATTTAATTAGAATGTCTTAATTTCGTTGTTGTTAGATTGATTGCATTTTTTTAGCTTAGATTATTAAAATGCTATTAATGATGTTATGTGCCTTGGTTGCTTATTCATTCAGATAACATCATGAAAATGCTATTCATGCCTTAAAAATGTAGGGATTCAATTGAATTAATTATTTAATCGAACTAGATTGTAATTAATTTACACAATATCTGGATGGTGCATGTTTGATTTGTTTAATAGATTAGGTCAAATTAGTAATAATATCGAAAAAAATTATTACCTTCCATAATTTTAGAATTAATGCGATTAAATTATTTTAGTATAGAAATATCACTGTTACCTTACATAATATGATGTCTCGCTTATAATAATTTAATAAGTGTGATTTCATGGGTTAATAAATAGTCGAGTTGCCATGAATTTCTTCCATAACATCATCCACCTTGTTTTAATAATTATAAGTTAGAAAAGACAATTAATTTAACTCTTTTATATCATAATAATTAAACTTGTGAATTGTTGCTTACTATTCTATGTTTACATTTTTCATTCATTTTAGCATACTTAGTTTTTAGTTAAGTTAATTAGTTAATTAAATCTACCCTAATTATTTCCATCACCAATTTGCTAATTATTTAATTTCACAATTTTTGCCTTGCATATACAATCCCCGTGGAGATGAAAACTTTATACTTACTACTTTATTACTTTTTGACGACTGTGTACACTTGCACATCATTTGAATATATCACGACAATAGTTGACCCAAACTTTTCTTCCTTAAACCATTCACATAGTTTTAGTTAAAAAAAGAAGAAGCTTAATTCATGATTTGGCTCCTGAAATATACATGTTTTTCCATTTAGTACCTAAACTTTTTTGCATAATTTGGTACCTAAAGTATACATTTCTTATTTTAATCCATTTTGTAATCAACGTTAATAAAAAACTATTAAACAGATTTGGCCAATGGAAAAAGGCAACAAAAATTACAATAATTTTTATTTAATTTTAAAAATATATTAATTATTTTAATTTCATGTAGAGTTAAAAAATATTTCCATTTATATAATGTTTATAATTTATATATTTTTAGATTTTGTATATATTTTTTTGAATTTTTAAATATTTATTTCTATTTTTATAATTTTTAAGGTTTATATATTTAATAAAAAATATATTTTGTAAGAGAATGCCACACAACATTTTCCTTTAGTCAAAACACGCCATGTGATGCATTTGCATTGACCAAAGCTGTCTAATAGTTTTCTTACTCATGTCTGCTACAAAATGGCTTTAAAACATAAGAAATACATACTTTAGGTACTAAATTGGAAAAAAAGGTTTAGATACCAAAGTGAGAAAACATATATACTCCAAGGGCCAAATCGTGAATTGAGACTTAAAAAAAAGAGTTAATATATTTTTTGGTATTTGAGTTTTTTCTCAATTAAGTACCTAAGTTTGACATTGATGTTCAATTTGATACTTGAGTGTGTTCTTTTTCTCGATTAAGCACCTATGTTTTTGTACTATAACACACATGTCAAATATTCATTGGGCCACATAATACCAGTTGGTATGGATACCAAATTGAACATGAAGCCAAACTCAGGAAGCAAATTAAATAATAAAGCCAAACTCAAGTATCAAAGATAAATTAACCCTAAAAGTTTTTTCTTTTTGGTATTCTCATGTTGGTTTTAAAATTGCATTTTTCCTTAGAAATACTTGTTGGTAAAAATTAAATAATAAAACAAAAATAAAAATATGCAAATACAATTTCAATAAATTTGGTTTCATTGTAATGTATTTTGCTATTTTATTTACAAATTATGATTCTTTATACGTTTGTTAATAAGTTGGTATCATGACTTGAAAAAGAATCAATTTAGTCAAGAATATATATATATATATATATATATATAATTAGATTGTGACACACTTATGATGTGGTTGTAAAATTTTATATTACAAATTTATAATATTGAGGTAAGTTTTTGAAGTGGCTTGCTAAGTGCTTGTAATGACCCATTTTCTAATGGTGTCAGGAAATATAATTTTGGAACCTTGTTTCCGTAAACCAAGTTCGTGAATATTAAATAAGGATATTTATGGAGTTAGTGTATACATGAATTGAAATTTGGATTAGTAATTTAATCAAAATTGTGAGTAATAATGGCTCAGGGACTAAATTGTAAAAAAATCACTATATATTTTTAATTAGATTAAGGCTTGGGGACTTAAATAGAAATTATCCAAAGTATTAAAATGGAAAATAAATCTATTTTAAATAGACGATAGTGAGATGTGTTGTTAAATGTCATTAGTTTAAGTTAATTAAAATTAAAGCTTAATTAAACATAATGAATTAAGTTTAATTAAAATTAAACCTACTATATGAATAATGAGATAGTGGAAAAAGATGAAACATATTATTCTTCATCTTTCACCACCATCCACCATTGAAGGGTTTGAGAAGCTTGATTTTTAACATTTGTCCCTTAATTTCAAGTAAGTCCTTAGTTCTTTTTCTTTAATTTTTTTTAATAAAGTTTAGGCCTTGGGAGCTTGAATTAGCTAACCCATGTACTAATTGTAAAACAATTAAAATTTTGAAATTTTTAGTTTTGAGAATTGAATGAAATTTGTGTGAAATTGTTAGAAATTAAGCTTAGTATATAAAAGGACTAAATTGTAAAGCTTAATTGTTAGTTTCAGTACATTAGAGACCTGAATTGAGTAAAATGAAAACTATCATGAATTATTTTAGGGATATAAAATAGAGGGTCCCTAGTGAGTTTTAGTGAAATCAGATTTTTAATTGAGGTCTTAAATTGAAAGTTATGCTTGTTTCAATTTTAGGGACTAAATTGAATAAATTAAAAATATGTAAAAATTGGTATTTGATCCTAATTTGGCTGGAACTTGATAATTTGATTTGTTTTACAATTATTTGTAGCTAACGACAACATCAAATCGTTGAGAGGGAAAGGAGAAGTGAAAATCGTTGATGAGTGATGCGTGAAAACTCAGTTTGTACATTTATGATTTAAGGTTGTTTAAATTGATTACAATTTCATGTTATTTGCATATGGGAGTATCAAGGTAAGTATTCATTGATAAATTTAGCTTTTAGATTGAGTTTGAATATGAATAGCTGAAATGGAGGACTAAAGTGAATAAAATGTAAATTAGCATGAATTGTTTGAGATGTGATATTTATTATGGAATTGGGTGAAAATATGCATTGAATTATATGAATTATGCATGATATGTTAATGAATTGAATTATGATAATGAGTATGATTAAAAAATGACATTTGTACTAAATTGTAAATGGAGTTGGATATTGATACCCTATTAACTAGTCGGGCTGATTTAGATATAGTTGGTATGCCATAAGATAGGATTGGCTATGGGATTATGCACCAAGATGCATCTCATGTGCCAGGATGCACTTTGTGTGCAAAATATGCGCTTTGTGCGCCAGGATGCGCTTCGAGCACTAGTAAGCACTTATGTGCTAGTTTACCCTATTTCAGTTTATCCGGTGATGCACTTCGGTGCCAGTTTGGTATGTTGATTAGATGATTCGAGTATCCGTTCAAGTTTGAGTCAGGTTAATAGGGGTTACAAATCATAAGTTAGTAAATAATCTAGACATGGTAATATTTAATGCTTTTGGGCAAAAAAAATGTAATTATGTGAATTGAATTAAAGAAGATATATGGTTATATTGTGACTTAGTTTAAAATGAGCCCTAAGGACTGAAATGAATACGAATGAGTCATCAGACTCTAGAATCGATTCGAATGGTATAAAAACCAAAGCAAAAGAGATGAATGTTTTAGTAAATTCATGATATGTTACTATTGGTGTCTTGTATAAATACATAAACGAGTGATTGATCATGGAATGATATGAAATTGGTATAAATTTAATGTTTGTTAAAATTTAGTTAAGTTGAAGATAGATATATATGTTGAAATATTGGTAAGTTTGTTTTGGACTTACTATAAATATGTTACATATGTAAATTCATTGTTGAAACTTGTCATTTTGGAACATGAATTGGTTGATTACTATGTGCATATAAGTATGTTTATTCTTTAGATGTATTGTGAATATTTGTTATATATATTGAATCATAAAGGTACCACTGAGCCCTATTACTCAGTGTATGGTTTGTTTTCTCTGTGTGCATCAAATATTCCTCGAAGCCTCAGGACTTAATGTCAGCATCCAAACTACCGTTTTCGACTCAAAAAGTCTGTAAATTGTATTTCATTTTGGTATTTTGGAATGTACCTAGGGACTTTTGGTTAGATGTCTCAAATGTTTAAGTTATAGATGATATGCTCTTATAATAATAATTGAATTTGTGTTTGGATGTGCTCAACTAGTTGATTTTGGATATTTGAAAGGTAGAAGTTAGGTTGAATAGTCAATGTTTTGAAGTTTACCATTTAATGTATCCCTTGGTAAGTTATGAAGTGATTGAATGAGAATGTATATAAGTGATTTTAAGCTCCTTTTAAACATGTAACATGTTGAATTTGGAAGTAACAGATTGTCACGCTGCGACAACAAACCCCAACGTCACAATGAGAAACAGAGGAAAGTACCTACGACGACATCGTTGCTTCAAGGTCACGATGAGCACCAAATAGAGCGTTGTGTTGCGACGTCAACCCCAAATATTATTTTTTTACAACTTGGTCCTATTTCAACCTCGAGTTATCAAAAAAGCTTTCGTAAGCCCGTATAAGACCCGAAAATGATTATGTATCGTTTTATACTCATGTTTTTAGTTATACTTGATTTTTTAACCATTTTAATTGAATGTAATGTTATTGTAGTTTCTTCGAAAACAAATGTAGCACCTTGTAACTTGGACCTAGCGATCGGGTTGGGTAAGTGGTGTTACAGTGATAATCGAAAGTGACCACTTCCGTCATCCCTGCGAGAGGATGCTACTTGTCATATTTGGAATTAGGAATTTATTGAAACAAAATATTTTGGATTTGAATTGTGTTGATATTTTTTATATATGCAAGTCCAGCTTTAAAGACTGTTCCATTTGAAGGAACTATCATTGAATATTGGATTGGATCAAATCAAACAATTGAATCCTTTCGATTGTACGGAGAATGAATTAAGATTGCATTGAAGATACCATTATAGAATGAATCTCCAACAGTACACTTTACATTAGTCTTTGTTAGTACTGTAACAAGTCCGATAATTCATCAAAATACTTCAGAGATTAATTTAAATATCATAAATTAAAAGCCATTCATTATTCATAGCAAACAAACAAAAAAAGACGAAAATCGAGCTTATTGAACTCTAAAATTAGTTTAGAAATAAAAAGAGACTAATCTGAAACAAAATAGAAAAACATGGTAAAAACTAAAAATAGGCGTCACATGGCCATGTGGCTCAAAGACATGGCCGTGTGGCCAAACTGTGTAAAAACTGTGTTCGTGTGATTCAAGGTTACATGTTCGTGTCGCCAGGCCGTGTAACTCACTCTGACAATGTGGACAAACTTGCACCAAAATCATATAGGCCACATGGTCTTGTCATGCAACCATGTGTGGCATACGACTGTGTGACAGATCGTGTTCACCTAAAAATACCTTCAAAAACAAGTCTTTTCAAACCAAATCTCTTAGGCTATAGATTATATTATAACCATCCATTAAACCTATCCAAAATACATAAAAAATGTAAAAATATACCACATAATATTCAACCTAAGTGTCTAACCAATATGCTCTTTTTAGCACCACAATTCAAACATTAAAACATAAACCATTCAAATACAACTACTTAACATTTCATGTTTATTTAACCATCAATTATACCTCATTTATCATGACCAAAATTATCAACCAAATTTTATCAAGTTACCTAATACATTTGTCAACCATTCAAAATGCATTTTAAACCAAAAACATACCATTGCCATCACACACTAGAACCAACCAAAATTCAATAGGTTACCAGAAACAAAAGGACCATCCAACAACAAGATATCAATATAGACATGGTAGGATATTACCAATTGAAGTCACCAAAACAACCAAATGCAAAGTTTACATCTCAAATGACACAAAACATTACCAATATATTCATTAACTTATACATACCAAAAACCTATTTACATGCCACTTATAACCCAAATAACTACCGAAAGATTTGATGGATAGTGTGATCTCCAAAAAAGATACAATTGATAGCACGAATCTGACAACCTACATGGAAGAAAACAGAACAAGGTAAGCTTACTTAAAGCTTAGTAAGTCCGTATTAAACTTAAACTTAAACTTACTGTAATTGTTGTAACTAAAACATTTCGCAATTAATTTCATAAACAAGGTCATGGGTTCATTTATTTCCTATACACACCACAGATCTCACAATGTTAGTGAATTCACATATTCTAAACGTATAACTTTATCATGTCATAAACATTACAACTAAACACATTTAAAACTCAATTCAACCATCGCCTATTCATTTAACAACTGATATTTTATTTCAAATATCTATATCCAATGTTCCATTTCATATATCAATTTCCATATAATTGGTTCATATAACCATTTCATTTATTCATTTTTTTTCACTTGATGAACCAAATGAAATAACGTCGGATACCCGGGAATGACGCTCACACAAGTTGTAACTGTAAATGCTTAAACAAGCTGTGAAATGGGTATGCTCACACGAGTTGTGGGTCGAGATGTTAGGCTATATGATGCTGCTCACACGAGCTATGGAGAATCTGTAACAAATGAAGGACTTTAGCCATCGGTAAGACATCCAAGACTAACACTCGAAACAGTAAATAACCCTAATGACATGTTATTTGTATCCTAAGCATTCATGAGGTTCATACGGGTCATGTTTCATATCCACATAATTTAATTATATATATACATTACTTCATCGCAAGAATTCATCTATATAGTTTTCCATTTTCAATGTTAACCTTTAATTTTATTAACACTACAACTTAATCTATTTCTCAATTACCATTTATCAAGAAAATAAACTCAATCACAACATACATAGATAGTTATTAAATCAAAACTACAGAAACTAATTAATTTAATCAATTTATGAACTTACCAAAACACAATAGCTACTGACACCTCAACGATAACTACTCGACAACTTTCTCCTTTCCCGCAATTATCAACTTATTGATCCGTTTCTTGATCTAAATATAATAATTTAATCCAATTATCTAATTCAAATATTTTAATATACTTAAAATTCATGTAATTGACACTTTAAAGATATTTTTCACTATTACCTTAAACTTTTACCTTTTATTTAATTTAGTCCCTAGACCCGAAACTTTCAAATCTGCCACAATTTAACCTTCTAGCCAAATTTATATAATCCCCATACAGCCCATGATAATAAAAATTTCACAATAATTCATGTAACTTTACTATTTTAACAATTTAGTCCTTAAACTTTAAAATCAACCAAAATCACTCTACAAAATAGTCTTGTTTAACTATCAAGCTTATAAATCTATCACCAAACTTCAAAAACATCACAAATTCATCAATAAAATAACTCAATACATTTAACAGTTTTATGAATTAGTCCCTGGGTTAGCTAGATTAAGCTACAACGATATCAAAAACATAAAAATCACTAAAAACAGACTTAAATATCGTACCATGCAAGAGGAAATGGCTTGGCCGAACCTTGGTGTTCTCCTTGCTATGGTGTTTTGGTGGAAGGAAGATAGAAAAGAAGAAGATGATAATTTTGTTATGTTTTTCTATTATTATTTGTTTTTACTTTAACATAATAAATTTAATTAATATAATTTAAACATTAATTTAGTACATAATTCATCACTAACCGCCCAACATCAACAATTATGACATATTTTCCATTTAAAACCATCAAATTATTTCATTTATACCCATTTAGCCCATATAAATTAATAGTGATTAACTTTTATAACTTTTATGATTTAGTCCTTTTCCTTAATTAACTATCCAAACGTTAAAATTTTGGACCAAACTTCAATACACCTATTTAATAACTCCATAAATATTTAAAAAATATTAAATATTTATGAGCTTAGTTTACAGAAACCAGGTCCTGATACCTCATTTTCCAAAACCATATGACTTTAGGGACAAACCACTTGTACTTAACTATTCATTTAATAAACAAAAATTATCAAATAAAAATTCAATATAATATTATATTTGACTCATAGATATTAAATAATACTATTTACTGACTCACTTATTGAATTTGTGGTCCCAAAATCACTGTTTCTGACACAACTGAAAAATAGACTATTAAAAGTATATTGTATTTTGCTATTTTATAGCTTAAGGGATTGGATTGTAATTGATCTCTAGTATGTTAGCAAGTTTCAAAAACTTATGTATAAACTTGTATAGGTTTTATAAAAGAGCATAGAAAGTATTTTACTATTCATTAAGGAACATATATTTGTAAATGCATATAAGAGTAATCAATTTATGATTATTGCCTAAATTTTTAGGGGGAGAGTTTATAAATGAGAGATCTAGTCTTTCTAATAAGGTATTGTGGAATGAAAAGCTTGGCCATATACATTACAAGGGGCTACAAAGATTGGTTCGATATGTTGCTATCAAAGGGATTCCAAAACTTAGTAGAGTTGTTCCTAAAGTGTGTAGCAGTTGCTTGAAAGGCAAGTAACACTGGGAGAAAAATCAAACGTTGTCTTATATTCAAACAACCAAACCATTTGAGCTACTTTATTTGGATCTAATCGGTCTTATGCAAACAGTGTATAGGATGAAAACACTATGTATTTGTGTGTGTGGATGACTTCTTGAGGTTTACTTGAGTGGAATTTATTATTTTGAGGAGTTCAGGAAGTTATGCATAAGTATTTTGAATGAAAATGGTCAAGTCATTGGGATGATCAAAGGGATCATAACTTACCATGGATATGACATTGAAAATAAGGACTTTGCTAACTTATGTAATGATGAAGGGATCAAAACTGGTTCTCAACTACCAAGAAACCACAACAAAATGGAGTTGTGGAATGCAAGAATCGCACTATGCAAGAGATGGCAAGGGTAATGCTTAACAACAAAGGAGCTGCTTACAAGTTTTAGGCTAAGGCAGTGAACATTGCTACTTATGTGATTAATAAGGTTCTTATTATACCAAAGACTCACATGACCCCTTATGAAATATGAAAGGGGAAAAAATAGATGTTAAGTATTTCCATATGTTTGGGTGTACCTGTTACAATTCGAAGTATTGTGATTACCATGGTGTGTTTGATTCTAAATTTGATGAAGATCTTCTTAGGGTATTCAACCAATAGCAGGGCCGCTCGAGTCTATAACAAGAGAACTCAGAAGGCTATAGAGTATTTTCATTTGGTGGTAAGTAATGATAGATATGGCAAATGTAAACAAGATGAGGATGTTGCAAAGTCATCCGCTGTGGTTGCTGAAGTACCCACTTCCACTAGCACTTCAAAAGATGTTAAAGAGCTTGTTGATGAGAGTCAGGAAGTCGATATGGTTGACCTTACCAATGACTAAAATGAAAATGCTGAGCCACGACAACCCTCATCTAGAGTAAAAAAGAACCACTCAACTAATGACATGATGGGGATATTATTGATGGAATTTGAACTAGAGGAAGACTAAGACAGAACTATTAAGACATGTAATACTTTCTTGCTACACCTCATAGCTTAAGCCTAAATGTTTGAAGAAGCCCTAAAGGACACGGAACATATTCAACCTATGTAAGAGGAACTTCAACAATTTGAAAAGAATGAAGTTTGACAACTTGTGGCTAAGCTTGCTAATTGCGTTATCATTGGTACTAAGTAGATCTTTGAGAAAAAAATGATGAGCATGAGTTATTAGACATAACAAATAAAGACTAGTAGCCTAGGGATATACTTAAGTTGAAGGGATAGATTTTGAAAAGACCTTTACACCTGTTGTAAGACTTGAAGCTATCAGGACGCTACTTGCTATGGCCACCTCCTTCAACATCAAACTATATTAGATGGATGTTAAGAGTGCCTTTCTTAATGGCTTATTGAAGGAAAATATGCATGTGGCTTAGCTTAAAGGCTTTGACTACCCTACACACCTTAACTACGTGTACAAGTTGAGCAAAGCCTTGTGTGGTCTCAAACAAGCCCTTCAAGCTTGGGATGAAAGGCTAACACCATTCCTACTCAGTCAAGGTATTCAAAGAGGATCTATTAACAATACTTTGTTTATTAGAAGACATAGAGACACAAATATATTGGCACAATTAAGAAACTAGAATTCTTCATCTATGATGGTAGTATTTATAATATGGAAGCCAATAATGAGGATGATGATCCACTCACTTACAAGGATGCTATGCAGGACGTTGATTCCAAGCTCTAGAAACAGGCCATGGATGTCGAGATGGATTCTATGAAATCCAATATGGTGTGAGAACTTGTAAACTTACTAGTTGAGATTAAACCCATAGGGTGTAAGTGGATCTAAAAGAAGAAGAGAAATGCGGAAGGGAAAGTGGAAACACATAAAGCTAGACTTGTAGGGAAAGATTACACACAGAAAGAAGATATAGATTACGATGAGACCTTCTCTCTAGTATCCATGCTCAAGTCTAGCCACATACTCTTATCCATTGTCACTGCTCTCGATTATGAGATTTGGCAAATGTATGTCAAAACAACATTATTAAATGGCTACATTGATGAGACCATTTATATGGTTCAACCCATTGACTATGTTGTCAAAGGAAAGGATGAGAAATTTTGCAAACTGCTAAGATTCATTTATGGACTTAAGCAAGCGTCCTGCTCATGGAATAAAAGATTTAATCAAATGGCCAAGAATTTTGGGTTTGAGAAAAACACTAATGAGCCTTGTGTTTATTAGCGTATAAATAAAAAAGGTGGTCTTCTTTTTTTATATGTTGATGATATTCTACTTATCAAAAACGATGTAGGAGAATTGTCATCAGTTAAACTGTGGTTAGCTCAACAATTTAGCATGAAGGACTTGGGTAAAGCTAGTTATATTCTTGGAATTTGATTCCTTAGGGATTGAAAGAATAAAATGATAGCTCTACCACAAGCTTCATACATCGATAATGTACTGGAATGTTTTGCAATGACTGATGCGAAGCCAGGCACTCAGTCGACAACATCAATTTTTCATCTTTGTTTAGATAACTGTCCTAAGACAATAGAAGAAAGAGAGCATATGAGTAAGGTTCCATATGTTTCAGAAATTGGAAGCCTTATGCATGTGATGCTTTGCCCACGTCCAGATATCTTTTTCAAAATAAGAATGATTAGTTAATATTAGGCGAATCCTGGTCTCAGGCATTGGGATGTTGTAAAGCATATATTAAGGTATCTTAAAATAACCAGGGATTATATGCTTGTGTATTTTGAAGAGAACCTTACTCCCATTGGATACGTAGACTTAAAATTTCAAACTTGTAAAGGTTTGAGGAAATTGACATCGAAAAATGTATTCATCCTAAGCCATGGAGCCATAGTATGGAGAAGTGAAAAACAAACTTGCACTAATGACTCTACTATGGAGGCCCAATATGTGGCTGCTTCTGATAAATCTTAAAAAGAGTTATATGTCATGCCTTTAGACATAGTTAATTGCCAGTACTTAAGTAAATTTAGTTTCATTTTAGGATATTCCATTCATAATTTTCATTACATTACACTATGAAGATTGGACTGTGCTTAAAAGTTATTATATGTTACTTTTACTTGTTTGCAAGAAGGATTTGTTTGGTTGTAATTGGCAGATGCAGAGAAAGAAATAACGGAATGAATGTTTATGATGCCAAAAGGTTGGACAGTTTGCCAACATGAATGCCATGACAATTCTAGGAAGATCGAGTTAACACTCAACGCATAACAGTTTTTGCCCAACTTTACTTGTACTAGAAAAATCTACCTAAAAAAGAGGGAAGAAAATCATTGGCTGGTTGGATTTACCCTATGAAAAAAGCTTATAAAAAGCCAAAGGATGAAACCTAAAAGGGGGGAACGAAAACGAACAAGAAGGAAGAAACCCTAAAAAGGGCGAACATAAAAGAGGATAGATCCTTAGGAAAAAATAGAGGGTCATGACAGAGCAGTGATGAGAAGAGGAAGACGAAGGCAATCCCTCTCAGCCACCACAGGACACAGTGTTATTGGAGTTTAGGCTAGATACGCAAAAGCTTTCCTCCCAAAGTTCTTCCGTTATTTCTTGATTGCTCTTTGTGAATTGATTTGTTGAAATGATGTTGAATGATATTTTGATTTTGAATTTTAATTGCCTACCCATGAGCTAAATCTCATAGGGTTGAGATTACTTGATGAAACCTTTATTTTCTTTAATGACTTAAGTATAGTTCTGAATTAATTTACTGTTTTATTCAAATATTTTTATTTCTAAATTGTATGCGTGCAATCCCTAAACATAGATAGTTGTGTAGCATGCCCATAAACTAATCTAATTCTGAAAAGGTTGGAGTAGTTGGACCGTAATTGAATGATATGAGCAAGTGCTCGACAGATACTTGTAGTAGACTTTAGATATAGGTTAAATGACTGAAATACCCTCAGAGGGTAAAATGATCGAAATACCCCCATAGGGTAAAATGATCGAAATACCCTCATAGGGTAAAATGACTGAAATACCCTCATAAGGTAAAATAACCAAAATACCCCCATAGGGTAAAATGACCGAAATACCCCCATAGGGTAAAATAACTGAAATACCATCATAAGGTAAAATAACCGAAATACCCCCATAGGGTAAAATGACCAAAATACCCCCATAGGGTAAAATGAGTAAAATACCCCTATTGGGTAAAATTACCAAAATACCCCCATAGGGTAAAATGACCGAAATATCTTCATAGGGTAAAATGACTGTTATACCCCTAGGAGATGAAATAACTGTTATGACCTTATGTTATGTATGACTGATTTGCTCTATGATATGTATGACTATGAATGAGCATGACATTTTGCATACACGTATGTTATTATGTCACGATATATTGCATAGGGATGGGTTGTTATATTTGGAGGAAGTGTACTGTATTGATAAGATTGCACGGGTCGCCCAAAACGACTATGGACCTACTGATGGCTATATGTCGTTTATTTTACTGGCAGCTTTGCTGCAATATTGTTTAGTGCCACAACCGGTGCTAATCTTGGTGTGTCTGGCTAGGTGGGTTAATTTTATCCCCACATGGTGTGTTTGGTGGGACGGAGTGGTGTGTAGAGGCTGGATTGGGTAGGATTTCTAACTGCAGATCTGCACTGATTAATGATTTTGTACTGTTACAACATCGATTAATGATATTACATACTGTTCACTACAAGACTGATATCTGTTACTGTTATGGGCCAAGGCCCCACTGATACTATTACTGAAATTGGGCAAAGGCCCTACAGATTACTGGCATTACGGTGGGCTCAAGCCCAATCGTTTACTGTTACGAGAAAGGGCTTAGGCCCACAGTGAACTGGACTGTTACTGTAACGGGCTCAGGCCCAAACTGTATTTATCTACTATTTAATTGACTGTTTGCTTGTTAGGGGATTACACACTGAGTTTTTGTAAACTCACCCTTTCCTTTTAACTGTACAGGTAATCCTCAGCCATAGGCGATTTGGTGCTGCGAGGGACTCGGGGTGGCCACACAACTACAGCTGTTCTACACTTGCTTTTACTTAAATTTAAAGTTTGTGTTGGGTTTTGTTTATGTAATAAGGCCATTTATGATTGTTTAAATTTTTAATTGGGCTTTTACTTACTTATTTTAAACTGCTAGTGTAGGAGAAGACGAATTTTCAAAATAATTACTGTTTTCAAAGACATACAATTTAAACATTAGAGTTTTCAAAAGCTTCCGCGATTTTAGATCAACCTATAATAACAATGGTAGTTAACAAGGCAAATGTTTTGACTTGATGATTTGTTAAATAATAATAAAGAGGTTTTTAAACTTAGGAACGAATTCAATGTGATGCGCCAGATTCAGCCATAACTCCTAGGCCGGGTTTGGGGTGGTATAGGAGGCTTACATTTTTCAATTCAAATTTAGCATTTTTATGATGGATTGAATAGTAAGAACAAACAAAAGTTTGATATCAGGACTAGAGGAAGCAGCTAAAAGAAAACTAGGAAAGAAGTAATGGAAATATTAGAAAGATTCAATGAATATGAATTTTCTGGGGGAATACATCGAGAATTAGAAGTAAGTCAAATAGAGAAAAATAAAATAGATGAGAAAAAGTGCAATAAAATGGAGACCATTAAAAAAGAGTTGGCTGATCATGAATATAAATTAGAGGAAGAAAAGTGGGATGATAGTGAAAAAGTAAATGCTTAGACAGTGATTCAGCTAGATTGGTGGCAGCAAAGTAAAAGACAAGCAGAACAATCTGCTTTAAGCACAACAAAAATGATACTGGCCATTATTAAACCTTCAGATTTAGACTTAAAATTGTTATCGGAGCACTTAAAATACGAACATCTGGGAGAGGAAAGTACATTACTAGTAATTATGGCGACCGAGCTAAGTGTAGAATAAGAAGAGGCTCTATTAATGGTTTTAAAGACACAAAAAAAATCCATAGGATGGAAAATCGTTGATATTAAGGGAATTAATTACGCATTATGTCAACATAAGATTAGATTAGAAGAAGAAAAAAAATTGGTAGTGGAAGCACAACACCGACTTAGTCTACCTATGAAGAAAGTGGTAAAAAAGGAATTACTTAAATGGTTAAATACATGAATTGTTTATGCTATTTCTGACAGTGAATGTGTTAGTCCCTACACAGTGTGTGCCAAATAAAGGGAGGCTGGTAGTGGTTGAAAATGAAAAGACTGAATTTATTCCGACAAGAATAGTTATTGGTTGGAGAGTATGCATCGATTATCGAAAGTTAAATGATGCAACAAAAAGATCATTTCGCACTTCCCTTCAGTGATCAAATGCTTAATAATTTAGCAGGAAAGGATTATTACTACTTCCTCGATAGATGCTCAGGGTACCATCAAATCCCAATACATCCGAATGACAAAGAAAATACTCCCTTTACATATCCTTTTAAAACTTACACTTTCAAATGAATGTCATTCAAGCTTTGTAATGCCCCAGTAACGTTTATGAGATGTATGACAACTATTTTTTTTGACATATTATAAGAAGACTTGGATTTATGTATAGATGATCTCTCAGTATATATAGATTCATTTAAAGAATGTTTGGACAATCTTAAAAAAAATCTTGTAGAGATGCGAAGAAACCAACCTTGTATTAAACAGGTAAAAATGTCATTTCACTGTTAAGGAATGATTGGTTTTAGGGCATCATATATCAAGAAAGGGCTTGGAAGTTGAGTAACCTAAGATTGAGGTTATAAAGAACCTTACAAATCCTACAACAGTCCAGGGAGTAAGAAATTTTCTGGGACACGTCGGGTTCTATAGGAAATTTATCAAAGATTTTGCTCATATCTCTAAGTCGTTAATCAATACTACAGAAAGAGACACCGTTCATATTTTACCAATAATGTATCAAAGCTTTCGAGGTAATAAAATGAAAACTTATTTTTGCTTCTATAATTATTACTCCTAACTGGTCAAAACCTTTTATTATAATTTGCAATACCAGTGACTATGTTGTAGGGGCAATATTGGGACAAAAAAGAAATAACCTATTTAGAGTTATTCATTATGCAAGTAAAACACTTAATTCAGCACAGTACAATTACACTACCATTGAAAAGGAAATGCCTGTCGTTGTGTTTGCTTGTGAAAAATTCGAGTTGTGTTTGATGGCGAGCAGATTTTATGTTTACACTGATCATTCAGCACTGAAAGATGTTATGAAGAAAGAGGAAACAAAAGTTAGGTGAATGATTGGGTATTACTGCTTCAAGAGTTTGATTTATGGATAAGGGATAGGAAACAAACATAAAATCAAATTGTAGACCATTTATCCAGAAGAGAGAATGAAATGGAACATCTGGAATCTGAAGAAATAAAATAGACTTGTTTTTGATGAACAGTTGTTTAGAATTGACATCCACAAAGCTAGGTTCGAAAATAATGGTACTCCATGGTATGCTGATTATGTAAACTATATTGGTAAGGGCGTCTTTCCACCAAATTTTCGTGGCAACAAAAGAAAAGGATTATGCATGAACTGAAAAATTGTATATGGGAGGACTCGTATGGTTTTCGATAGTTTGTTGATTAGTTAGTAAGAAGATGTGTAGCAGAGGAAGTAGCTAATATTCTACAATGATGTTATACATCTCCATGTGGAGGATATTTTGGCAGGAAAAGAACAACCCATATATTACTCCAATCAGGGTTTTATTAGTCAACCATGAACAATGATGCATACGAGTTTGTACAAAAATGTAATAGATGTCAAACAATTAGTAGTATATCAAGGAGGGGTGAAATGTCGCAAACAAGGATACTTGAGGTGGAGGTATTCGATGTTTGGGGGATTGAATTTATGGGGTCACTCTCATGTTCTTTTGGGAACCAGTACATTTTATTAGCTGTTAAATATGTTTCAAAGTGGGTCGAGGCTATGGCTTTACCAATTAGTGACATAAAATTAGTAGTTAAGTTCTTGAGAAAAAAAATATTTTTACTAGATTTGGAACCCCACAAGCATTGGTAAGTGATTGGTAAGTGACTAAGGATCCCATTTTTGCAATAAACAATTCGAGGTTGCTTTGGCCAAATACATTGTACGACATCGAATGACAACAGCATATCACCTTCAGGCTAATGGTCAAGCAGAGGTATCTAATCGAGAACTCAAACAAATTTTAGAAAAAACTGTGAACCAAAATATAAAAGATTAGGCGCCAAGATTGGACGATGCATTATGGGCTTACAGTAAAGCATATAAGATGTCATTAGGTATGTCTCCCTACAAGTTAGTTTATGGGAAAAATTGTCATTTACCAATTGAGCTAGAAAAAAACCATATTGGGCAATAAAAGGAACTAAATTTAGATCCAGAATTAGCAAAGAAAGAAAGATTATTCCAATTACAAGATTTGGAAGAATTTTATTTTATGGCTTATGAGAACACCAATATGTAGAAGGAAATGAGCAGACTCCGGTATGACGCAAGAATCCGAAGACAGAATTGTTGCCGGGGCAAAAAGTTTTATTGTTGAATTCAAGGTTAAAATTATTTCCTGTAAACATAAATCAAGATGGATAGGTTCGTACACCATAAATCAGGTAACACCTCACGGAGTAATAGAATTCATCGGAAAATAGGGACAATATTTCCTTGTAAATGGACAACATGTAAAACATTATTTTGGAGGAATGATGAATACATTCATCGACACACAGTTCCTACAATGCAAATCTATTGGGAGTTCAGGGGGAACTGGAGAAAAAGAAAAGAAAAGGACGATGATGAGGACAGTGACAAAAGTGAGGACTTCGAAATACAAAAGGAACATATTAAGACCTGGCTCACATGTCACTGCACCAGAACCTTATGTTGTGACATTTGACGATCCTTAGAATAGGTAAACTGTCGTCGCGACAACATTGTAGGATGTATTGACTCCAATGTGTAAACTCTGTTATCCAAATTTAAATTAACCACTGACGTTTGTTTAGTTTAGTTCTATTAGGTTTATAACTTTTTAAACCCTATACTAAGTAGGATTAAATTATAAATTTTTATTTTGTTAATATTTTCTTTAAGAATAAATATATTACTCAGCATCTACAACCGATGAAAAGCTCATTAATTTTGATGTGAAAAGCTCATTACTTTTCAGAACAAAATATTACAATAGAAGATTAGATCTGAAGAATGGCAAGGTTTTGTGCAAGCGTTTCAAGCCCATCTATTGAATTCCAAGAGATCGACATAGATAAATACTTACAACAACCACAACCTTATACTTTTATTCAAGAACAAGTATTTGATCCTGTAATGAGGAATTATAAAGGCATATGGGAAATCGCAATAGAAAGGGAGTGGACCAAGTTTTGTCTGTCGCCTGAAGAACCCATAATAATTCTTGTGGTGCAGGAATTCTACCTAGTATTAAAAGAAAGGGAAGCGAAAAGACCAGTCTATGAGATATGATCTTCTTTCAAGGTCAGAGGGGTTAATGTCTTGGTAACTAAAAGAAGTATTTGTCAATTTTATGATGCACCATATTATTATCGTGATTACCTATATAAAATAGATCTCAAGGAGTTAAAATGTCGATACATAGGAGACCCTAGGATTTTTGATGGAAGTAAAAGAGATATGGACATATCGGAAGGGCACAACAATACCTAAAACATTCAACCAAGCATTAATGACGCCAAAAGGCAAGAGTTGGATGAAGTTTGTATGTTCAAAAATTTGGCCCACAACTGACGTGTCCGACATCAATCCAATCTACGCTATTATAACATATGGAATATTGCAAAAGAAGAAATTATGTATTGATATGTGGATATATAGGAATATGGTTGAATGCACAAGAATCTGGAAAAAGGAATATTATTTCCCTATATGATAATAGACATGTGCAAAAGATCAGGAATACCTATAGAGCGAATGCATAAAACAATGAATCCTACAAAGAAACTACTCAGAGATGATGTTTATAAACAGTTTGTCATATTGTGAAAAAGGAAAATGAGGAAAAGAGGAGAAGAGGAATTCTAGAAGATGATTAATAGATCAAACTAATGTATTAGTTTTTCTTTTAGGAGTAGATAGCATTAGGAAAATTAAATCAGTTGTTTTATTAGTATTTTATTTGATTTTATTAAATCAGGGTATTGTAATTCATTATAATTAATGGTTTTAAATTACTTATAAAATACCCCTACAAAGTAGATGCGCAACAATTATGAGCTTTCAATGAGTAATGGAGGAAGCACCCACCAATAGTTGACAAAATTATCACGATCAATCGGGTAACTCATTTTCTTATCTTTTTAGGGGCTACACGTTTAGAACAAGTGTTTTCTAAAGTGTTAGGGGGTAACATAAAAAAATTGTTTTAAATTTTTATACTTCCCTTTGATTTTATTGTTAATTGTGTGTTTCAGCTTGTAGAAATATAATTGATTGGTTAGGATCATATACATATGTTGCTTGTATTTACAATAAATTTGACATGAGGATAGGTGATTTTAAAATTTTGATTATTAGACTATTAATTTCTATATATTACACAGTAAATAGGAATTAAAGTTATTGAATGTGCCAAAAGATATAGAGAATACAAGGAAACAAGCATGCTGGTGTGAATGATAAATTGTTAAATTTGTGGTTCTTTGGTTTATTAGAGTTGTGAATATTGAAATACCTAGGATGACCTAAGGCATTACTTGGAATATACCCAGAGCCAAAAATCTAACCCTGTTATTTATCTTTAACACCTATTTTTGAGCCAGAAAACACTTCTTGATGAGCCTTTGTACAAAACCCTAGCCAAAAAATCAATTTGCACTTACCCTTTTTCTTTGGTCATGAGCTACACGACTATAAACATCTAGCCATATGTATTGAGGGTTAACTAGATAAATTATTGTGGATTTTGTAAAAATAGAGTGTAATAGGAGGGATCAGTGTGGTATAGTAATTATAGTTACCCAATATGTACAACAAAGGAAAAATTCAAGAAGAAAATCAAAACGAGTAGAAAAAGTACTTGAAAAGTAAAAGCATTTGTGAGTGAGGTGTATTGAAATAGAAAAAAAATGTGATAAAGTCACAAAAGTAGAAAAGCTCGTTCATTAATGCGCAAAAACTCAAGAGCTAACCATGATTATTATATTAGACTGTGACTTCCTATGTGGAGAAATAATGTAACATCCTGTTTTCAGTGAAATCGAAACAGCGGTTTCGAGACAACAAATTCAACATCAAAAAATTTATTTTTATATTATTTTAATGTTTACAGCATGTTAGTAGTGTCGTATAAAAATTTTGTGAAGAAGTTTTATAGTTTGCATGCTTAATTTGATAAAAGGACTAAACCGCGTAAAGTGCAAAAATTGTGTGCTATTAGTAAAATGTGTTAAATTGCTATGGAATTTATATATGAGTGGCCTTAAATTGTGATTAGACCATTGATTATTTAAGTGGACAAATATGGGCATTAAATTAATTGATTTGAATGTTAATTAAAAATGTTAAAAGTGTAAATTAATAAAACAATTTATAATAACTAAAGTAAAGAAAGATATCATCTTTCTTCATATTCTTTACCAACCGAAACTAGGGCTTAAGGAAGCCATAGCCAAGCTTCAACATTCGGCTAGCAATAAATCCCTTGTATGTGAGTATTTTTCATCCCGTTTTAAATGATTTTTATGTTTTTTAAGTCGTCGTAGCTTAATCTAGCTAGCCCGGGGACTAATTTACAAAAATATTAAAATTATATGGTTTTACCATGAATTTATATTGGAAAATTAATATTTAATAATAGTTGAGCAACTTTTGTAAAGGAATTTTTGATGAATTTGTCATTTAAGTATTGAATTGAAAAATAGAAAAATGTTCTTGGTAAAAATGCGACATAAATAAAACATGGGGAATTCTAGGGAAAATTAATATCCGCTAGCGTGGTTGTGGACTAAATTGCATGAATTTTCATTTTTATGAGCTAGGGACTAAATTGAAATGAATTAAAAATTTTAGGGGAAAAGCATAATTTTGCCAAACTATGATTTTTGGATTTAATTGAATAGAGTGAAAAATTGAATGAGTGAAATTTGATTATATAGATCAAGAACAACAACATACAGATTACGATCGAGGAAAAGAAATCGATCGTATTTCTCCGTTCGTGTTTGAGGTATGTTCGTTAATTTTAAATAGCATTGAATTATGTTTGAATTAAAATGCTTCTGTTTTATATATTTTGATATTAAAAATCTACGGTAATATCCAATGAATTTTCGGCAACTTTCGGGTCCCATTTGAACCTTAGAAATATGTAGGATACAAATGACATGTCATTTGGGGTTACCGTGTTTCGGGTGCTGGTCTTGTACATCCTACCGGTGGCTTAGTTTTGGGCATGTGTTGCGATTACTTGACAGCTTCTGTGAGCAGTATTATGTAGCTACGTCCTAACTAACAACTTGTGTGAGCAAACCTATTTATAGCTCGAGAAAGAGCATTGATACGAGATATGAGATAGTAGTGGTTTCGACCACATGTTGGCACATAAAGTGCAAGATTCCCGCATATCCGATATTATTCTAGTGGTTCAACGGGTATGAAAAAGGGAAGATTCGACAAATGCTTGATGTTATGAAAGTATGGAAAGGTGTGAGTTGATGATGTTTGAAATATGCTTAGCCATATGCTTCAAAGTATGAATGTTTATAAGTAGTGTATATAAAAACTATGATGTTATTGAGATGGTTGCTAAGCCATGAGATTATCTAACTTGAAAGGCTATTGCTGCTTAGGCTAATGCCAAATCATATTGGATTATCTCAAATTGTTTTTGTGCTTATAAATTGAAATGGTAAGTTTTGTTTATGAATTACGAACTTACTAAGCATTTCATGCTTACTTTGTGTTAATTTCTTGTGTTTTTAGATAATCAGAAGCTGGGGCGGGTTGGACGTTGTCGGGAATTCCATCACACATACATCTGTTATCTCGGTATATTTTGAAGATTTTGAGTCATAGTTATAATGGCATGTATAGGTGTTTTGTTTAATGAATTTAGCTATTCTGTGTGGCTTGTATATATGTTATTTTGGTTGATGAACGGATTGGTAAGATTAAGATTACATGGTATTTGGTGTGGTTGATAATTTGATGTTGTGTTGGTTAAGAAGATGATAAGGAAATGTTGATGGAAATGGTATGGTAGGAATTAATGGTTGGTGTGGAATAAATGTAGCATGATGTTGATAATGGCTAGTTTTGGTGGTTTGGAAGTGAACATCTTTTGGTCAAATTGGTGTGGTACATGTTAGTCGTGAAAATGGTCATTTGGTATTGATTGTGCATGAAATTTTGGGTATATGAACATATGGATAAATGTGGCTTGAAATTGTTCAATTGGTAGTTTAATTAGTGAATGAATTGGTTAGGTGTTTAGATAAGTTTGATTGTTGAAAATGAGGTGTCATTTCAGCATATTGGTTGAATGGATAGTTTCTATGTTGTGTAAGTTTGAATATGCATATGTAAAGTGTGTCTTAAATGCTTGATTGGAGGTTCAAATGGCTTGTGAATGATGTGTGAGTTTAGGTGAGAAAAATGGCTTGGAAATGACTTATTTTTCATCCACATGAGCATGCGTCTCAGTCGTGTGTGACACACGGCTAGGCGACACGGCCGTGTGTCCCCTATAGCTTTCAAAGGATTGCAAGTCAGGCTGTTACACGGCCTAGCACACGACTTGGAACACGGGTGTGTGAGGTAATTTCGAAGGGTACATGGCTTTGCACGCGGGTGAGTGGCTTGGCAGTGTGGCCAAAGTCAATGAGTTACACGGGTTGGGACACGGCTGTGTGGCCCTATTTCGAATGCCTACATGGTGTAAGGCACGGGCATGTCTCTTGGCCGTGTGACCTTTACAGTTTGAAAAATTTTAACTTTTGCCGAAAAATTTCATTTGTTTTCGATTTAGTCCCGATTAGTTTCTAATGTCCTTTTAGGGCCTCGAGGGCTCTGAAAGGGATCGTATGTATAATTTAAGTTGGCATTGCTATGATTTATGTGATGAATTATTAATGTTAACTAAATGTTCATTGTATGATGTTATGTTTCGGTAACACTTTGTAGCCTTAATTCGGCAACGGATATGGGCTAAGGGTGTTACATTTATTGGTATTAGAGCTGCGATTTAGCCGATTCTCGGACTAAACGTAGTGTATGTGAGTCTAGATATACATGTCATTATATAACCTATGATAGTGTGATAATTCCTGACATGTTTTGAATTATATTTTCATATGGTAATGGACTCCAACAGAGTCTACTCTGATGATGTAAAAAGTAACGCACAAGAGTATGTTTATGGAGCAACGTCGTCAGGTTCTAGGCCCGTATCTGAGGGTCGGAAAAGAGAGGCTAAGGAAGCCTTCTTCCAAATGATGAATGAGTGGTTCAAAAAGTTTGTCCGAAAAAATTCGGTTGTTCAACGATCTCCACCCCCACCTGTTCCTTAATCGGTTCTCGTAATTTCTCAAGGTTTGGAACCTTTATGTGTGAGTAAGTCGCTTGTTCATAAAATACACAAATATGGGGCCGAAGAATTCAGGGCTACAGTAGATGATGATCTTGAGAGAGCTGTTTTTTGGTTAGAAAATATGATCCAAGTCTTTGATGAGTTATCTTGTTCACCGGCAGAGTGTGTTAAATGTGTCGTATCACTATTGAAAGATTCAACATATCAATGGCAGAACACGTTGATTTCTGTAGTACCGAGAGAGCGGATCACATGGGAATTCTTTCAAAGTAAGTTCTGAAATAAATATATAAGTAAAAGGTTTCTCGATCAGAAGCGCAAAGAATTTCTATAGCTTAAACAGGGTCGTATGACAGTATCTAAATATGAAAGAGAGTTTATCAGATTGAGTAAGTATGTTCGAGAATGTATTCCAATTGAGGTTGCTATGTGTAAACAGTTTGAAGATGGACTGAACGAGGACATAAAACTTCTAGTTGGGATTCTCAAGTTGAAGGAATTTATTGTTTTAGGTGACAGAGCACATAAAGACGAGGAGCTCAGTAAAAAGAAAAGAAAAGCTAATTTTGAAGCTAGAGATTCAAAAAAGAGATCAACTGGAAAATCATATCATTCATCATCAAAGAGATCGAAGGACTACCATAATCGCTCAACCGCTTCAGTGGGTTATCCTAGTAGAGATCGTGGTAAGCAACACACAAGTTCTAAGGTTCAAGCTACATCTGTAGCAAGCGTTACTAGTTTTAAAGCCAACAAACCTGATTTTCAATAATGTGGACGACAACATTTTGGCGAATGTCGAATGAATGACGGAGCCTGTTTCGGGTGTGGTTCGTAAGAGCATTTTATTCGAGATTGTCCTGAGTTACCTGAAAAAGACAAGATTTAGACTGTTCAACCGAGCAATACAGTTGCGAGAGGGAGACCATCGAGGAACCCTAAAAATGTGGATAATAGTCGAAGTGCAAATAAGGACTCAACTGTGAGGTCCGAAACCCGAGCACCAGCTAAAACCTATGCGATCCGTGAGCAAGAGGAAGCTTCTGCTCCAGATGTTATTACTGTACTTTTTCGATCTTTGAAACTAAAGTTATTTCTTTGATTGATCCTGGGTCAACTCATTCGTATGTATGCACAAATCTAATGTCAAGTAAAAGTTTACAAGTTGAGTCCACTGAATTTGTGGTTAAAGTATCGAACCCCCTAGATTAGTATGTGTTAGTTGATAAAGTTTGCAAGAATTGTCATTTGATGACTTAGGGTTATAGCTTTCTGACCAATTTGATGTTATTATCATTTGATGAGTTTGATGTGATTCTGCTTATGGATTGGCTAACTCTGCATGATGTTGTAGTGAATTATAGACGAAACTTATTGTACTGAAATGTCAAAATTGTGAAACACTTCGGATTGAATCAGATAAATCGAGCGAGTTGCCTATGGTTATTTCAGCTATGTCAGCATAGAAATATGTGAGAAAAGTTTATGATGTGTACCTTGCATATGTTCTGGATTCTAAAGTTTCTGAATCAAAACTTGAACCAGTGCCTATGGCTTGTGAATATCCTGATGTATTCCTAGAAGAGTTACTTAGATTACCACCGGTCAGAGAGGTTGAATTTGCCATTGATCTAGTACCGGGAACATCACCGATATTGATAGCTCTGTACAAAATGACTCCTACAGAGTTGAAAGAATTGAAATCTCAGTTGCAAGAGTTAACAAATAGAGGTTTTGCACGACCTAGCTCTCGCCTTGGGGAGCACCGGTTCTGTTCATTAAGAAAAATGACGGATCGATGAGATTGTGCATTGACTACCATCAGCTTAATAAGGTTACAATCAATAATAAGTATCCATTACCGTGAGTTGATGATTTTTTTGATCAGTTGAAAGGTGCAACGATATTATCGAAGATTGATCTATGTTCTGGTTATTATCGTTTGTAGGTTAAAGATTCAGATGTGCTGAAAACTGCATTCAGGACCAGGTATGGACATTATGAATTTCTTGTGATGTCATTTGGTTTAACTAATGCACCTGCAGTATTTATGGATTTGATGAACAGAATTTTTAGACCGTATTTAGACCGATTCATCGTGGTTTCTATTGATGATATTTTGATCTATTCCCGAGACATACGAAATAATTGAGAATTGTATTGCAGACCCTGCGTGAGAAGCAATTGTTTGCCAAATTTAGTAAATGTGAATTTTGGCTTTGGGAAGTTGGTTTTCTAAGACATATAGTATCAGTTGAAGGCATTAGATTTGACCCGAGTAAAATTTTAAAAGTTGTTGATTGGAAACCTCCGAGAAATGTATCGGAAGTTAGAAGTTTTCTGGAATTAGCTGGTTATTATGGAAGATTCGTGAAAGGGTTCTCGATTCCGATGTTGCGATTGTTACAGAAAGATGTGAAGTTTGAGTGGTTTGAAAAATATCAGCAAAGTTTTAATCAGTTGAAAGCACTGTTGACTGAGGTACAAATTTTAGTTCAGCCTGAATCGGGTAAAGAATTTGTAATTTTTAGTGATGCACCTTTGAATGGTTTAGGCTGCGTTTTGATGCAAGAAGGTAAAGTGATTGCTTATGCTTCCAGACAGTTAAAGCCGCATAAAAAGAATTACTTGACACATGATTTAGAGTTGGCAACAGTTGTGTTTGCGTTGAAGATTTGGCGACACCATCTATATGGCAAAAATGACACATTTATACCGATCAAAAGGGTTTGAAGTATTTAATGTCGCAGGAAGAATTGAACTTGAAATAGTGCAGATGGCTCGAGTTTTTGAAAGACTATGACTTGGTTATTGATTATCATCTGGGTAAAGCAAATGTAGTGGTTGATGCTCTGAGTAGAAAATCTCTGTATGCATTGAGAGTGTTAAATACGCGGTTGTCATTGTTCATTGATGGTTGAATTTTAGCTGAATTAAAAGCTAAACCGTTGTTCTTACAACAGATTCGTGAAGCGTAGAAATGTAATGATGCGTTGATAGCTAAACAAAAGTTATGTCAGTCAACTACTGATTCCAATTTCCAAATTGGGTTTGATGATTGTTTACCTTTTAGAGAAAAGTTTGTGTACTGAGGGATTCAGAGTTAATTCAAAAGATTTTGTATGAACCTCATTTTGGTAGATTGTCCGTTCATCTTGGTAGCACTAAAATGTACCATGATTTAAAACAAATGTATTGATGGCTAGGAATGAAGTGTGAGAATTTTGTATTGAAATGTTTAGTATTCAACAAGAAAAAGCTGAACATCAAGTATCTTCTGGTTTGTTGCAGCCAGTGATGATATCGGAGTGGAAATAGGAGTGAGTTACTATGGATTTCGTATTAGGTTTACCTTTATCTCCAAGAAAAAAAGATGCTATTTGGGTTGTTGTTAATCGTCTAACGAAGTCAGCACATTTTATTCCGGTACGTACATATACTCCTTTGAGAGGTTAGCTGAGTTATACGTATCTAAGATTATCGAATTGCACGGGGTGCCAGTTTCTATTATTTTAGATAGAGATTCACGATTTACATCGTGATTTTGGAGTAAGCTGCAGGAAGCTCTAGGTTCATGGTTACATTTTAGTACTGCATTTCATCCCCAAACAGAGGGTTATTCTAAGAGAGTAACTCAGATACTAGAAGATATGCTTCGTTGTTGTATATTAGAGTTCGAAGGCAACTGGGAGAAATATTTACCATTGGTTGAATTCGCATACAATAACAGTTATCAGTCAAGTATAAAGATGGCACTGTACGAAGCTTTGTATGGTCGAAAATGCCAAACTCCTTTGTATTGAATCGAGATTAGTGAGAAAAAGATACACGGGGTTGATTTGATTCGTGAGAGTTTGAAAGCATCTTCAGATCGACAAAAGTCGTATGTAGATTTGAAACGTAAATATATTGAATTTCAGATCGACGATAAATTATTTTTAAAAGTGTCACCTTGGAAGAGAGTTATTCGTTTTCGTCACAAAAGGAAGCTCAGTCCGCGATTTATTGGGCCATATGAGATAATTAAAAGAATAGGGTCAGTGGCGTATCGGCTAGCTTTACCGTCAGATTTAGAAAAGATTCATAATGTTTTTCATGTATCCAAGCTTCGACGGTACCGATCAAACCCTTCGCATATCATTTCACCGGCAGATGTTGAAATTTAGTCTGATATGTCTTATAATGAAGAACCAATCAAAATTTTGGCACGAGAGGTTAAAAAGTTAAGAAAAAAAGCATAGTTTTAGTAAAGGTCCTTTGGCAACGTCACGGGATTGAGGAAGCCACCTGGGAACCCGAGGAAGCTATGAGAAAGCAATATCCTAATCTATTTTTTGGTAAGATTTTCGGGGACTAAAATTTCTTAGGGGGAGAGTTGTAACAGTCCGTTTTCAGTGAAATCGGAACAGTGGTTTCGGGACCACAAATCTGACGTCGACAAAATTTATTTTTATATTATTTTAATTTTTACAGCTTGTTAGTAGTGTTGTATAAAAATTTCGTGAAGAAATTTTATAGTTTGCATGCTTAATTTGATAAAAGGACTAAATCGCGTGAAGTGCAAAACTTGTGTGCTATTAGTAAAAGGTGTTAAATTACTATGGAATTTAAATATGAGTGGACTTAAATCGTACTTAGACCATTGATTTTTTAAGTGGAAAAATATGAGCATTAAATTAATTTATTTGAATGTTAATTAAGAAGGTTAAAATGTAAATTAATAAAAAAATTATAATAAATTAAAGTAAAGAAAGATATCATCTTTCTTCATCTTCTTTACTAGTCGAAAATAGGGCTTAAGGAAGCCATAACCAAGATTCAACATTCGACTAGCAATAAATCCCTTGCAAGTGAGTATTTTTCAACCCATTTTTAATGATTTATATGTTTTTGAAGTCATTGTAGCTTAATCTAGCTAGCCCAGGGACTAATTTTTAAAATTTCTAAAATTCTAGGGTTTCAACACGAATGTATATTGGTTTTTTTATATTTGATGGATGAAAATGAATATTTGATGATAGTTGAGCAACTTTTGTAAAGGAATTTCTGATGAATTTGTCATTTAAGTCTTGAATTGAAAAATAGAAAAATGTTCTTGGTAAAAATGTGAAATAAATAAAATATGGGGATTGCGAGGCACTAAATTAATATTTAGCTAGCATGGGTGTGGACTAAATTGAATGAGTTTTCATTTTTATGAGCTAGAGACTAAATTAATATGAATTAACAATTTTAGGGGTAAAAGCGTAATTTTTCCAAATTATGATTTTTGGATTTAATTGAATAGAGCGAAAAATTGAATGAGCTAAGTTTAAATATATAAATCAAGAAAAGGAAGACACAGATTTAGATCAGGGAAAAGAAAAAGTATTGGATTAATCGATCGTATTTCTCCATTCGTGTTTGAGGTAAGTTCGTTAATTTTAAATAGCATTGAATTATGTTTGAATTAAAATGCTTCTGTGTTATATATTTTGATATTTTGACTTTACGAAAATATCTAATGAAGTTTCGGTGAATTTCGGATCCCATTTTAACCTTAGGAATATATAAGATACAAATGACGTGTCATTAAGGGTTACTGTGTTTCGGGTGTTGGTTTCGTACGTCCTACTGATGGCTGAGTTTTCAGTATGTGTCGCGGTTACTAGACAGATTATGTGAGCAACACCATGTAGCTACGTCCAGACTAACAGCTTGTGTGAGCAGACCCATTTATGGCTCGAGAGAGATCATTGATAAGAGATATTAGATAGTAGCAGTTTCGACCACATGTTGGCACATAGTGTGCGAGATTCCCATGTATCCAATATTATTCTAGTGGTTCAACGGGTATGAAAAAGGGAAGATTCGGCAAATGCTTCAATAAGTGATGTTATAAAAGTATGGAAAGGTATGAGTTGGTGATGTTTGAAATATGCTTAGCCGTATGCTTGAAAGTATGAATGTTTATAAGTAGTGTATATAAAAGCAATGATGTTATTGAGATGTTTTGCTAAGCTACGAGATTATCTAACTTGAAAGGTTGTTGTTGCTTAGGCTAAGGCCAAATCATATTGGATTATCTCAAATTGTTTTTGTGTTTATAAATTGAAATGGTAAGCTTTGTTTATGAATTACGAACTTACTAAGCATTTCATGCTTACTTCATGTTAATTTCTTGTGTTTCTAGATAATCAGAAGCTCGTGCGGCTTGAAAGTTTTCCGGAATTCCATCATACTATCCATCGATTATATCGGTATATTTTGAAGATTTTGAGTCATGGTTATAATAGCATGTATAGGTGTTTTGTTTAATGAATTTAGCCATTATGTGTGGCTTGTATATATGTTATTTGGATTGACGAACGAATTGGTAAGATATTAAGATTATATGGTATTTAGTGTGGTTGATAATTTGATGTTGTGTTGTTTAAGAAGATGATAAGGAAATGTTGATGGAAATGGTAAGGTAGGAATTAATGGTTGGTGTGGAATGAATGTAGCATGATGTTGATAATGGCTAGTTTTGGTAGTTTTGAAGTGAACATCTTTTAGTCAAATTGGTGTGGTACATGTTAGTTGTGAAAATGGTCATTTGGTATTGGTTGTGCATGATTTAGGTATATGAACATATGGATAAATGTGGCTTGAAATTGTTAAATTGGTAGTTTAATTAGTGAATGAATTGGTTAGGTGTTTAGATAAGTTTTATTGTTGAAATTGAGGTGCCATTTCGACATATTGGTTGAATGGATAGTTTCTATGTTGTGTAAGCTAGAATATGCATATGTAAAGTGTGTCTTAAATGCTTGATTATAGGTTCAAATGGATTGTGCTTGAAGTGTGAGTTTGGGTGAGAAAAATGGCTTGGAAATAGCCTATTTTTCGTCCACACGAGTAGAGTCACGGACATGTGTCTTAGCCGTGTGTGACACACGGCCAGGTGACACGATTGTGTGTCCTCTGTAGCTTTCAAATGGTTGCAAGTCAAACTGTTACATGGCCTAGCACACGACCGTGTGGCTTGGCCGTGTGGCCCAAGTTAGTGAGTTACACTAGTACGAACACGAGCTGGGACACGACCATGAGTCCCTATTTCGAATGCCCACACTGTCTAAGACACGAGTGTGTCTCTTGACTGTGTGAGCCCTGCAGTTTGAAAATATTTAAATTGTTCTGAAAAATTCCATATGTTTCTGATTTAGTCCCGATTTATTTCTAATGTCTTTTTAGAGCCTCGAGGGCTCGTAAAAGGGATCGTATGTATGATTTAAGTTGATATTGCTATGATTTATGGGATGAATTGTTAATGTTAACAAAATATTCATTGTATGATGTTATGTTCCGGTAACACTTTGTAGCCTTAATCCGGCGACGGATACGGGCTAGGGGTGTTACAAATAAGGAAGGTGAGAGAAGGAGAAACAAGGTGATGAGCAAGAAAGGGCTACTAAGGGGCAGAATAGGGGACAATATGATGTGTCAAACTATTTTTGTGCTTGAAACTTTTTGATCTTACTATTCTTGGAATCCATACCTATCCTAAGCCTCAGAACGTTACAAGCCGAAAAGCCTAATGTGATCTAGGAAATCTTATTCACAATTCAAAATCATACTAAATAATTGCATTTATAATTGTTTGTATTCTGCTAGGACAATAAAATTACTTGTACAATTTATTAATGGATTCATACATTTGAAACCCTTCAGGCTTGTATACTTTGTAATGCACTGAATTGAGATGTTTGATATCAAAAGTGGTAAGTCTGTTATATCTCATACCAAGATTATGTGTGAGTACGAAATGCCTATTCATGTTCTCCAAAGCTAACATTTGTACCATACTTGCTCAATGGTCATCTTTTCGTTTATTGTTTTTTGTCAGTGTTGCTTCAGGATAAGCAATAACTTAAGGGTGGGAGAGTTTGATCTCTCGTAATTTGGTGTAGCAGATTAAACTAGTTTTCGCACTTTGGGAATTTGAATATAAACATTTTAATTAAGTTTTAATTACATTTCAGTAAGTATTAGTTAAGTTAATAAAATGTGTAATTTGAGTCTTTTATTGACCTTAAAGGTCGAATGAAGCCTACGGGTGAGCTAATATACTTTGTGAGTGTGAAGGAGACCATTAGAAGGTGTATTAACTCGATATTGGTCGCTAGGTTGCAACACAGAGCATGAGATGTCGCAACACAAGGAGCATAATAAGAAAAGTCCAAGACTGCCTTCAATGTCGTGACATAGCTTGAGGATGTCGCGACATACCCCTGAAGACACCTTGAAGCTGAGCGTACTGCCCTCGATGTTGCGACACAGGACCTGGTGTGTCATGACATTGCCTCTATACAAGAAATTAATACGAGTTAAGGGTATTTTAGTTTGCACAATCCAACTTTAAGCTCGAGAATGTCAACTGCCCTAGGGTTAAGGACGACGACCATTATAAGCCTATAAATAGGCTCAGCTAACACATGTTATGGAGACTTTTTGTTATTGTATAATTTTCTCTTTAGTTTTTGTCTTTAGTTTTTTTTCCCATTTCTTAGGTTTTAGATTTTATTCCCATTCTTGTTATTTAGTTTTGGGAGAAATCGATTCGAATTATTCTCAAACTTTATGAGGATTTTGCGCTTAAATTCAATACAATCAGGCTTTTTCTAAGCTCTATGCTTGAAATTGTTCTTTATGTTCATTCTTTCATTCAAGTTTATATTGTTTACCAGATCTTTGAGGAACTAATCCTCCTGTGGGGGATTAGCAAGTGGAGGTATGAATAATTAATTTTTTTTGTAGGGATTTCTTAATGGATCAGCTGTTCAGGAAAAGAAAAACCTAAACCCTAGGCTTGACAATCCTAGGAAGTCATCAAGGTGGGAATTAACTTTAATTTGGTATGGCCTTTCCATCAACACCTTAACTCTGAACCAGTCTAGACTGCAAGGTCGAAGGATAAGTAGTTCTTGCCGACTCGGTATTTCAGTGGATGTATTAAAAGATCCTTCTGCGGTATTGACTTGCTGATTGAAGAAGAAAACCCAAGACGACAGTTGATTAAGATTAGTAAAGTGAGTGAATCATCCATGCCCAGATTTGATACATATTTTCTTATTTGATTTCTTACTTTTCATTTATTTAATTTTCTTTTATGTCATTCTTTATTATTAGTATAGTTCATTAAAAAGCCTCCTTTTAACCTTTCGTACTATAATTTGATTAAAGTATTAATTTGATATATTTATGTTTAAATTAGAATTAATTTAGTGTTTTCGTTCCTTGGGTACGATCCTAGGAGTACTTACCTACTCCGTTGTAACTATATTACAACCTGACTCGTATACTTGCAGATACCGCTTTTTCACATCTCTTGTGCAAGATTTCTACTCTGGACATTGGTACGTCCGGCGGAAGTCAACAAAACGTAAAAATTTTCAAAGAAATACATCTTATTACTAACACTGCCTAACAAAGTTGTGTTTAGGTGAACAATGTTTACAGAACTTACAAATATAATTACACATCACATTGGCTTATACGGTTCCACTTATTTAACCTCTAAGTAATGCTACTGGCTTAGATTATTTGGCAAACACAATTGAGTCACCCTACGACTTCTAAACAATTTTTTGAGTCCTGTTAAAAATGTTTCTATCAAACTCGAACGCACCCATGCAACCCCCGCTTTATATGCATATGTGCCCACTTCGCCACTCCTTTGGCACAACCCTAATGTCATCCTTCCTGGCATTTCCTTTACCTAAGACATAAAACATAGAGGGGTAAGTTCGATAAAACTTAGTGAGAAAACCCTCTTTTACTTGAGCCCTTATTCAAGGATTTTGTTATTTGTTTCCTGTTCATGACTTTGACCCGATCATTCATACATATTTCGTCATAACCTTCCATACTAGCTTTTCTTTCAGAGTAATCCACACTTACAAATTCTTAGAATTTTCTGTTCACCATTCGTTCAAAGTCAGCCCACAGGCGCTGTATTCAGATGATCATCAGGAAAATCGTTCTTGAGATTATGCCACGAAGGCATTCCCTTCCAAAGATAGCTATGGAGGCTTTCCTTTTAGAGTCTTACCATGAGGCATCCTTTTTATCAGAGATCGCCACAAAGGCTTTCATTTTAACAGAGTTCGCCATAAAGGTTTTCTTACGGAAACTGCCACAAAGACACTTCTTTAGGTTGTGCCATAAGGGTGTCTCCCTACATATTACCACAAAGGTATTCCTTATCAAAGATCTGTTACAAAGGTATTTCTTTAATAGAGATAGCCATAATGACTCATTTTTAACTGAGATAGCCACAAAGGCATACTTTCAGAGATAGCCACAGAGGCTGGCTTATATGGTAATTGGTGTTTTTAACGATTGGGATTTGCCTATACTCACTGTTGTGAGGTTTAGCCCTTATCGCTGGTACTCACCCAACTGTCCTTTACATAGTCCATCTGATGTTATGGCCCAACCAATGTCTTACACTATATGGTCTTTAGAGTGCCATGGTCATGGACTTGTCCTTATTAGAGATTCATGTTTTTAGTCCCGACGAACCCCTTTAGACGACTTTGGAGATAGACACAAACACTTCATGCAGACTCATGCTTAACTGACTTATTCTTTCAAACTTCTTCATAACATATGCATTCATGCTTACAGACATGTAACATATTCCCTTAGAATTCATGCACAGACTTACTTATGACAAACTCCTTCACCAAAAATTTGTTCAAATAGTGGCTAACTCATAATAGACATATTCGTCCTTCAGACATACATATACACATACCGTTCCTTTCCTTTTTAGAGTCAGAGAGACATACTTTACTAGTTCCAATTTCATACAATTAGCATAGAAATATCTAGACTACATATACATGTAATAGTCAGTCTAGGGACTCACCTGGTAACCTTATTAGCAGCTTTGTGCTCCAGTTCTAAGTTCTCTTCAGGTATTACTGCAACCACTGAAGATAGTAGGAGTTTTGAGGAGGAAGAGAAAGGTTTTGTTCTCTATTTTCTTTAGAATATTGCTGAAAATATTTATTAGAGAAGGAAGAGAAAAAAAAATATTTCCCTTTAGTCCCAGATTTATACAACCCTTGTCCATATGATAACTCGACACATGTTACAGCACTAATCAAGCAGTTGTATAGGTGGTTCAAAGTTGTAAGGAAACGTGTATGACAATCTACCTATATATTCATATAGATATTCATGATTTTATTGCATGGTTTGTTCTTGACTACCTGTTATGACGTAACCAAGATCATACCAGACAAATTTAGCGTGCAATTCCTTTCGATGGTATCCCTAATACTCGAAATTCCTTGATAACTTATTAAGTCCCTTTCATAGAAACCCCTAAGATAACTACTCACCTCACCTTTATCTGCCAAAAGTATCATTTGGCGAGTAGTACCATATCAACCTATTTTCTTCAAAGACCTTGCCCAATGGCTGACTTGTGAACTTTAAATTTTAATCAAATCTAACATCTCGCCTCTTCAGGACCTATTTTGAAATTCTTGCAATATTCAAATATCAAGGCTTTCCCAGTCTATGTGCCTTCGAATCTATTAGGTGAATCTAGACACACTTCTTGATCACCATGTGCCAACCTAGTGTTTGCCAACGTCAAGGTGTCATAGGCGTGCTCAAAGGGTTTTCATGGTCTAGTTCCAACACCATACATATTTGAAACTTATCTCAGTTATCTTATTTCCCTAAACACTATCCATAAATTAAGGCTTCATCGGGCGGGGTGTTAAAAAACGATCAAACTTAGAAACAAAACAGAAAATCCAAGAAAATCAAAGGTAAAAATGAAAAAGTTAACTTGAAATGGGGAGCAACCAAACTTAGCAGCAACCAAAAAGAGCTTAACCTGAAATAGGGGGAAAACGTGAAAGTTAAATTGAAAGTTGAAACGAGAAGATGAGATTGGAGGAGTAGAAAGAGAGAGAGAGAGAGAAAGCAGCAACAAAAACCTTTGGAGAAAATGAAAGAGAATGGAAAACCAAAGAAAACTCAGAAGGGAAAGTACCATGTGTTAGAGGGATGAAAAAGTAATTAAGCTTTGGAAAGTGCTTTTGGGAGAAGAAAAGCGAAAAATTTTAGCTTCTCCATTTGGCTAAAAGTGCTTTTGAGAAGCCAAAAACTTCAGCCAAAAGTCACTTGTTTAGCAACACTTTTCTTCCAAAAATGTTTCTCCACAGCAAAGCTAAACAAGGCCTATATCTATTTCGATTTATGGCTCCAATTTCTAACATCTCAAAAGGAGGTAATAAATATTTTCTGACTTTTATTGATGACCATTCTAGAAACGTTTGAGTGTATTTTCTGAAATAGAAAAATAGAGTTTTCAGAATCTTCAAGTAGTGGAAAATGCTATTAGAGAAAAATCGAGAAGCCCGTAAAATAGTTGAGAACAAGCAACGAACTTGATTTTTGTCCATCCGAGTTTAATGACTACTGCAAACAGGAAGTGATAGAGAGGCATCAAACCGTTGTAGGTCCTCCTCAACAAAATGAAGTTGTAGAAAGAATGAATAGAACCTTGTTGGAAAAGGCTCGATGCATGCTTTCAAATGCAGGTCTAGGGAAGGAGTTTTGGGCTGGAGCAGTAAATTTAGCAAGCTATTTGGTAAACTGATCTCCACATCGAGCATTGAACAGTAAAGTTCTAGAGGAGATATGGTCAGGTAGTCCTCTCAATTATTCTAATCTTATAATTTTTGATTGTCCTACTTATGATAAATTTAGTTAGGGAAAGCTCAATCCAAGGGTTGTAAAGTACATTTATTTGGGTTACTCTACTGGTACGAAAGGTTTTAAACTATGGTGTTCAGAAACAAAGAAAACTATTGTTAGCAGAGATGTTAAGTTTGATGAGTCAGCTATGATTCGTTCGGAAAAGGGGTCACTTATTTTAAAATACACAACAAATCAGATGGTCTCAAGCAAGGTAGAGTCAAAAGTTGAAACAGGGGGTAACATCTGGAACAACAGAAATGTGCAAGTGTACACAATTGCAATAAGTAATAAAGTTATCGTACCCACAATGACTGTGAAAGAAAATTATTTATGAAATGTAAGGTTAAACACTTTGGAGATGAAAACAATTGTTGATTTCAAAAGGTGTTATGAAAACTAAAAATTAACTAAATAATTTAACTAAGAAAATAAAAAGTAAAAATGTTCCAATGCGCCATTTCTAAAAGACGAGTGTTAATCAATATAACATAAATGTGTTAGATCAATTTCATTTTTAAATTAGAATTACTAAAACTATGTTCATGTTGTTATGAATAATTTCATGGCAACTTGGTATTTTGTTAACTAATGTACATACATACTTACTAATTTAACTAATCTCTTGAACATATTCCTATATCAATTCAAACAATTAATCAATTTTCATAAGCAAGTATTAGATTAAGTGAGGTAAAATATATTCCTATATTGAAACAATTTAAGCACAATAATCTTATAAGTTATGCAAGGCTAAAGTATCGTTTAATACTATCGCTAATTTAACCCGTAGCTACCTTAGAAGATTAAACATGCACCAATTAAATATTATGTCAATTAATTATAATTTCAATTCAATTAATAATTAATTCATTCGTTACCTTACAATTATAATTCAAGTATGGCATAAGCATGGTTTTATTTAATTGAACAATTTACCAGGGCCTATAACAACACAAACATGATTTTAATAATTTAAGCAAACAGAATGCAATCAATCTAAAAGGAATTAAATTTAATTCATTTTAATTAAATCAAGAACAACAACACAAAAGATATTCATAATCATGATCAAAACATAAATGAGAAAAACTAAAGAGAAGAGAACTAGGAAACAAATCCCAGTGTTTCTCCGAAGCCAAACTAGTGCGCTTCTCTTCTTCTCTGCTCATCCTGTCAATCCAAGGCCTTCATGAACACTTGAATGCTGCTACTTCGAGGGGCGTGCAAGCTCTTTTTCAATAGGGGAAATTAGCAAGGGAAGGAGGACAAAGGAAATGGGAAAACAAGAAAGTGAATGGAAGAGAATGGAAGAGAATGGAAGAGAGAAAGATGTGTGAATTGAGGATGTGAGGGATGTGAAATAAGGAAGGGAATAGGGGTATTTATAGGTGGATATAGCTACTAAAAAATCAAAGAAATATTAGTCACTCCCTCTTCATTGACCGGCCATGCTTGGTGCAAGTTTGATTGATTCAAACTTGTTATTTTTAGTTTGGGGCTAAAAATAAAAGGCATGAAAAGAGGAGAGGTTTGAACGGAATTAAGGGAAATTTAAAGAGTTGTTTTGCAATTAATAAAATCAGCCAAATAAGCTGATTGGGTCAGATATATGGATGGTTTGGGCTTCCAAATCTTTGATGGATCAGTCCTCTTCTTTAAACACAACTGGGTCCAATTTTCTTCTTCAGACTTTATATTAATTTTTAACCCAATTAATGTTGGATCAAAATTAAATATAAAGTATGTTTAACAAATAATTTTGGACCTTCCATGGCTGGAAAATTAATTAGCCATACTCTTGATTCATTTGATGCTAGAATTGCCTCAACAGTTTAAGCCTCTCGAGGTGCCTGTCGAGCCAATTTTCATTCTTTGTGCAAAACTGTCGAAAATAAATCAAATTTTTGTAAATTTATTAATAAAATAATTAAATTTCAATTTGTTAATAATTTGAGTGCAAATTAATTATTTATAATTAAAGTATGAATTTTGACAAAATTAGTACGAAACTGCATGAATTAGAGTTTAAAAGGTGCTGAAAAATTCTATATATTTTCGTGCTTCCAACATCACAACAACATGAAAAGTCACGTTGCAACACCACGACGAACAGAGTCGTCGTCTCAATGAGGAAACAAGCGAAGCACGAAAACACGTCAAAATCTTGGTTCTTGCGAAGCTAAAGCTAATTCGGATCAGTTTGGGACTTCATCCGACTTTTAAGTACCCTCACCATCTCAATAACTAATTATAAGTTGGCTCATGATAGGAAAAATTAAGAAATCCGACCACCACAAAAATACTATAAAGGAAACCTACTGGCATATGCTCTAAGTGTTGTAGAGAGCATTGATTCAACTAACCCTTCATGCTATTTTGAGGTAGTTCAGGCCTCTGATTCTAGCAAATAGCTCATTGCTATGGATGAAGAGATGGAATCACTTCAAAAGAACGAGACATGAAAACTAGTTAAACCACCTATCGGTAAGAAAATAGTTGGTTGCAAATGGGTATTTAAGAAGGAAAGTTTGAGTCTGAATGACATTAGGTACAAGGCAAGATTGGTCACAAAAGGCTACAATCAAGTGCAGAGAGTTGATTTTCATGATGTTTTCTCTCCTGTTGTGAAACATATGTCCATTACGGCACTTTTGGCTCTTGTTGCATCAAACAATCTTGAGTTAGAGCACATTGAGGAGGACATATAAATGCAGCAACCGAAAAGCTTTAGAACTGAAGATAAAGAAGATCATGTTTCCCTTATTAGAAAATTATTGTACGGTCTGAAGTAGTCTCCTCGGTAGTGGTACAGTGTCTTGATAATGGTTCATTCATATATTTGTTGTTTTACGTTGATGATATTTTGATTGCGGCTAAAGATCCATCCGAAATTGAAAAACTTAAAACCATGCTAAACTCTAAGTTTGAGATGAACGATTTAGGTGTAGCAAAAAAATTAGGGATGAAAATTTCAAGGGATAGACGTTCTGAAAAATTGTTTTTATCGCAACAAATGTAAATCAAGAAGATCCTTGAGCGATTTAAGATGCAAGACTCGAAACAGGTAAGTACTCTCTTAGTTGTACACTTTAAATTTTCAATTTCATATCCTCCCCAAAACAAAAGAGAAGGGAGGTATATGTCAAAATTACTCTATTTAAGCGTAATTAGAAGTTTGATGTATGCAATGGTTTGCACTCGTCCTAATATTTCACATGTTGATAGTGTTGTTAGTAGATACACGACTAAATTGGGTAAGCTACACTGGCATGTATTTAAGTGGATATTCAGATATTTATGAGGTACTTCTAACATGTGCTTAAAGTTTGGAAAAAGCCAAAAGGGCTTAGTCGGATATGTTGATTCAGATTATGCAAGAGACTTAGATCGAAGGAGGTCTCTCATAGGTTATCTATTCACTTTTGGAGATTGTGCCATCATTTGGAAAGCTACACTTCAAGCTATAGTAGCCTTATCTACTATTGGAGCAGAATACATGGCAATTACTGAAACTGTAAAAGAAGCGACTTGGTTTAAAGGCCTGTTTAGTGAACTGGTAAGTGAAAAAAAGGCAACTGCCATATATTGTGATAGTCAAAATGCCATACATCTCACCAAAGATCAAATGCATCACGAAAGGAGAAAGCACATAGACATTCCTTATCACTTTGTTCGAGAGGTGATCATTCAAAGGAATGTTTAGATTCATAAAATTGGCATATACACAATTTTGTCAATATATTGACAATGAGTCTTCCAGATTCAAAGTTTGAGCATTGCCTGGACTTGGTGAGTATCTGACTAAGATTAAATTAGGCCCATAACAAGGCTTGGCAAATGAGTTAAGTGAAATACGAGTCAAGGTGGAGATTTGTGGAAGTATGCCTCGCGTTGCAATCAAGCAATGCGTGACGCAATGAGGAAAAGCTTTTCGTCTTTACAAGTAGCCAACGTCACAACGAGAAGAAATCCCTTATCCTGACGACGCGATCCTTCTTTATTCCGTAGACTAAACACCATGTCACAATGTAGTGATGTGCATTTTCGGCTTTCTTCTCTTAATTAAACTCTATTTTTAGTTTCCCACTTGAACTCTAATTAACCTAGGGATATTCTAGTCATATATGTTGCGAATTTCAGCCTATAAATAGACCATAGTTACTCTAGGTTTAAAACAACATAAATATTTAGATTGAGAGAATTATGTTTTTTGTTTTGAAGGGTTTTTCTTTTGGGGCCTCAGATTTTCTTTTGATTCTCTCCATCTTTTGTACTCTCCTTTTATTATAGTGAAATCTCTTTTACCCATGATTTTTTATCCTTTTTTGAGGAGTTTTTGATTTATCCCTAAAATTTTCAATTTTAATTTTTTATTATAGTTGCCTAATAAATTTGGATTAGAGATTTGCTTTTTCTAAATTGTGGGGCATTCATTAAGCGTTTCTTTGTTTTTTAATTTTTACTCTCTTTATGTAGAATTATTAATCTTCAAAATTTTCAAGTGCTTTACATATACTCTTTAACAATATTTTCACCTTATTAAGTTTTGATAAATTAAATAAAAAATTATAGTAACACAATGTTTATGACTTTTTTATGTTAAATGTGGTGGGTTTAGAACTTTGGATTTTAGGATTATGCTTTTAAGAAAAGGGTTAGATTAAGGTTGTGGATAAGATTTAAGGATGAATAAGATTTAGAATTTAATATTTAAAGTTTAAGATTTAGTGTTTAGGGATCTAGGATTTTAAGGGTTTTAGAATCTTATTAAAAAATAAATTAATTTTATTAATTCTCAGTCTTAAGAATCACAAAAAAAAAATATAAAGTTAAAATTTAGTCGAACTTCTCTTGAGACTTATGGACGATGAGGGTTGATACGAGTCACAAAGGCCCAACCCAAGCTCAAGAACTTGATGGGCTGAAATTACCACAAGGCCCAATAACGAGGTCAAAGGCCAGACAAATGTGTTCCAAACTAAATGGGACCATTCAGGAATTTCTTAGCAAGGCCTTAGATGCGTACACGAAAGAAAGAGAAAATCAAGATTTACTTTCTTGTTTTCAAGAAAATCAAGAAACCGAATCTTGGCCTAATTTTGCTGTTTGGAGCGATTTCAAGAATCAAGAAAATCAAGATTTCAAATCTTGGAAATCTTGATCCAAGAAACCGAATCTTGTAGCCAAAGCGCATTGGATCTCCGTTACGAGCATCAACGAACCAATTTCTATAGGAGATGGACTACAAGCCCAAGTTCTTGAAGGCAAGGCCCAATAAGATGATTCCAAGCCCAACCAAGAAGTCAAACCATACTTAGTTGAAAATCAGGCCAAATTGTTAAAGTGGCCCAATTTGTAAAAGATTTTAATTGTTTAAATATCTAGTTTAATTTTTAGACTTTAGGATTATTATATGTCAAAATTATTGGCCCGACCCATTAAAATGCCTTGGCGAATTTCCTCTTAATTATTAATTAGGTTTTTAAGTTTTCCTAATGAGATTAGGAAATAGATAGAAGGCCTATTAATAGGCATGGCCGGCCACCCTATTAAAACACATTACCATACATTAAATTTTCAGTTTTTGCTGAGTATCAAATTCTGTTAGAGTTTTCTCCAAGAATTCTCTCTTGAGTTTCTTTAGAAGTAGTTTTAACAATCTTTTTGATTGTGGGAGCCATCTTCAGCCTTCTTCTTGCCATTTTTCTTCATTGGAGGGGAGATTAGAGCCGTTTGAAGGGAGTTGTGAAATCTTTCGAGATTTCAAGGCTTCTTAGGACTTTTCTTTATTTTATTGATGTTCGTTTCTTTTAATTTCTTTGCTGTTTGCGTCAAACTCATTGATTAATCCTTTAATTTCTTTGTTGCGATTCCAGCTATCAAAATCTTCAAGGATCTGTTCGGTGTTCTTATTGGCAGCAAGAAGCATTCATTAATTCCTCTTTCAATTGATCTTGTCAGCTGCACATCCTAGATCTAATTGAATTTGGTTTGCTGGAAATTTGGGAATTAGTCTGCTGTTTCTTTTTTTGGTGTTAGCCCTTTCAGATTTGGTTTGGAAAAAGTTCCCAACAACCTGAAGTGATAAAAATCGTTCTTGAATCATAATCCTTTTATTTTGTTCTTGCCGTCCAAACTCTATCTTTTATTCAATCGATTTGCTGCACTTTAACATTAACTTGCAGTTTGTGATTATTCTTCTCAGATTCGGCAGATTGGGATTTAATTCAATTTCAAATCCGTGTTCTTTACGTCCAAGATTTGTTATTCTTAAGAGCGTTTGTTTCTTGCTGTCCATTGATTGATTTGGGGATTTTAATTTCAGATCTAATCGGATTTAATTTTAATTCTTTGTTTCGTTTCAGATCTGATCGTCTAGAACTTCGTAGGAGTTTTCTCGTGACTTGGCAACTCGATCTTGGTCCACGCGCAACCCTCTATCATTTAGTATTAGATTTTGGGCGTTTTGGGTGTTCTTGGTTGAGTTCTAAACTGATCTCTATTTTTTAAAACTTTAAACAGCAGTTTTACCTAGAAAATTTTTTGGAAAAAAAATTCATTCGAGTGGGTAAACGTTTTCCGATTGATCTGAAATTTTACATGCATTTTTTTGGAACTGTGATTGAATATAAAAAAATATTTTCCGCAAAAAAATCAGTCGAAAAAGTCAAAAAAATTGAAAAATATGAAATCCAATAAAAAATTAAAAAAATTTAGTGGGTTAATTTTGGTGCCCAAACTTTCTAGATCAAAAATTCAATATTTAAGGACATTCCAGATTTAATTTCGAGATTTTTGGAGATCGGGAACACCTCGAACGATGTTGTCAAATTACTCCGCAGTTTTTCACGTTTTTGGATTTCAACAATTTTTATTTATTCTTAGCTGTAGGTTTTCATTTGTTTTTCCTTTATTCTCCCTTTACACTATCTAACACCTTTTTGTTTCTTGTGTTAGTAGGATTTTAAGGTGTGCACAATTCTTCTTCGATGCAACACAAATCAATTGGTGTCTCGTCAGTTTTTGTCATCCTAGTGCAAATTAGGATTCTTTGGTAGTTTCGGTTCATACACTTTCTAATTGGTTGATATAGACTCTACTAAAGAACTCACAAGACTGAATTCTACCTCTTTGAGGATTTGATTTTTTTTCTTTTTGAGTGATTAACGGTGAGGTTTGCTAATTTTCCTTTTTGAGTGTTGAGTGTTTGTTTTGCAGGTTTTTGCAAAAAGAAAAAAAAATGTCGAGAGTTGGTCAAGTTGATGATGACCATAATGATGTCCATGATAAATTTAAAAAGATCCAACAACAGTTAGACGAATGGGTTGCCTTACTTCGAACATTGAGTGCTACTATCAATGAGATGCGATTGGATCAAGAGCCTCAGTATCGGGGTCCAATTAAAGAGGATGTGGATAACCAGCCTCGTGCTCATAGGCACACTCCTAGACGTGTCCCTAGAACTGAATATGACGTTCATGATCGCGGACAACCCTCTTTGGCAAAACCAAAGAGCGAGCAGCAACGAGAACATCTCTTTCATACTCGCTCCATGTACAAGGTAAGGTTTGTAGAGTTATTATTGATGGTGAAAGTTGCTCGAACATAGCCAGCACGACGATGGTGGAAAAGCTTTGCTTAACCACTACCAAGCATCCACGACCTTATCAACTGAAAGGGCTTAGCAACGAAGGCCAATTTAAGGTCACTCAACAAGTACGCATCGCCTTTTCTATCGGCAAGTATCAAGACGAAGTAGTGTGCGACGTAGTGCCTATTCAAGCCTGCCATTTGTTGCTAGGAAAACCATGGCAAAGGGATCGAAAGGTCACCCACGATGGTTGTACCAATAGGTATTCTTTCAAGCATCAAGGAAGGAAAGTCACCTTAGTGCCGCTCACTCCGGAACAAGTCCATGAGGACCAAATCAAACTGAAAAATTTTGTTGTTAAAACAAGTGAGGAAAAAGAAAAAGGAGAAGAGAAAAATAAAAGTGAAAAAGAAGAAAATGAAAATGAAAAAGGCGAAAAGGAAAGCGAGAGAGAAACAAAAGAAAATGTGAATGAAATGAGTGAAAAAGAGAAAGAGCTTAAACAAGGAATGAGTGAAGGAGAAGAGAGTGCTCAAACACAAGGGAGGAATATTTTTGCTAACCCCCATTCGAAATCGCCTTGTGATTTCTCTTTGTTTCAGGTTTGCAAGATTCCACCCATGGACAGGTTCCAGCTTCATTACCCTTCTACCGAGAGAAGTTTTCAATTGATTGAACAAGGTAAAACTGATCCTCATTTTCCCACCTCTAATGGTAAGCAAGGTGAAGTTTCTCTATTCTCTAAACAACTTCATTCAACTCGTATTGATGACTTTGCTCATGACTTGAATTTTGAAAAGGTATTGTATGTTATTGTCGATAATTGCCATTATTGGATTGATGGCATTTTAATTTACTCAACAACATTAAATGATCATGTTTTCCATGTTAAAACGGTTTTAGACGTTCTAAGAGCTGAAAAATTGTTTGCCAACCTTGATAAATGCACATTTTGTTGTGATAAGCTAATATTTTTAGGTTTCATAATTAGTGCTCAAGGTATTCATGTCGATGAGGACAAAGTTAAGGCAATCAAGGAGTGGCCAACTCATAAATCGATAACTGAGGTGTGATATTTCCATGGTTTAGCTAGTTTTTATAGACGATTTGTGAAAGATTTCTCCACTATTGCTGAGTTGGTGAAATCCTTACACGAGAAGGCTGGGCAGCGAATAGCCAAAACAAATGACATCAACACCAACAAAGAAAACAAGAGGCACAAACGGGTTGTCTTTGAACCTGGAGATTGGGTTTGGGTCCATATGAGGAAAGAACGATTTCCTACAAAAAGAAAGACTAAGTTGGACCCAAGGGGTGATGGGCCTTTCCAAGTACTCGAGCGGATCAACGACAATGCCTATAAAATTGATCTACCTGGTGAGTACAATGTAAGTTCTACTTTTAATGTGGCTGACTTGTCCCCATTTGATTTTTTAGATTTGAGGACGAATCTTTTTGAGGAAGGGGAAATGATACGAGTCACAAAGGCCCAACCCAAGCTCAAGAACGTGATGGGCTCAAATTACCACAAGGCCCAATAACGAGGTCAAAGGCCAGACAAATGCGTTCCAAACTAAATGGGACCATTCAGGAATTTGTTAGCAAGGCCTTAGATGCGTACACGAAAGAAAGAGAAAATCAAGATTCACTTTCTTGTTTTCAAGAAAATCAAGAAACCGAATCTTGGCCCAATTTTGCTGGTTGGAGTGATTTCAAGAATCAAGAAAATCAAGATTTCAAATCTTGGAAATCTTGATCCAAGAAACCGAATCTTGCAGCCAAAGCGCATTGGATCTCCGTTACGAGCATCAACGAACCAATGTCGGTAGGAGATGGACTACAAGCCCAAGTTCTTGAAGGCAAGGCCCAATAAGATGATTCCAAGTCCAACCAAGAAGTCAAACCATACTTAGTTGAAAATCAAGCCAAATTGTTAAAGTGGCCCAATTTGTAAAAGATTTTAATTGTTTAAATATCTAGTTTAATTTTTAGACTTTAGGATTATTATGTGTCAAAATTCGGCCTAAGCAGCCCATTAAAATGCCTTGGCCGAATTTCCCTATTAATTTATTAATTAAGTTTTTTTTTAAGTTTTCCTAATGAGATTAAGAAATAGATAGAAGGCCTATTAATAGGCATGGCCGGCCACCCTATTAAAACACATTACCATACATTAAATTTTCAGTTTTTGCTGAGTATCAAATTCTCTTAGAGTTTTCTCCAAGAATTCTCTCTTGAGTTTCTTTAGAAGTAGTTTTAACAATCTTTTTTATTATGGGAGCCATCTTCAGCCTTCTTCTTGCCATTTTTCTTCATTGGAGGGGAGATTAGAGCCGTTTGAAGGGAGTTGTGAAATCTTTCGAGATTTCAAGGCTTCTTAGGACTTTTCTTTATTTTATTGATGTTCGTTTCTTTTAATTTCTTTGATGTTTGCATCAAACTCATTGATTAATCCTTTAATTTCTTTGTTGCGATTCCAGATGTCAAAATCTTCAAGGATCTCTTCGGTGTTCTTATTGGCAGCAAGAAGCGTTCATTAATTCCTCTTTCAATTGATCTTGTCGGCTGCACATCCTAGATCTAATTGAATTCGGTTTGCTGGAAATTTGGGAATTAGTCTGCTGTTTCTTTTTTTGGTGTTAGTCCTTTCAGATTCGGTTTGGAAAAAGTTCCCAACAACCTCAAGTGATAAAAATCGTTCTTGAATCATAATCCTTTTATTTTGTTCTTGCTGTCCAAACTCTATCTTTTATTCAATCGATTTGCTGCACTTTAACATTAACTTGCAGTTTGTGATTATTCTTCTCAGATTCGGTAGATTGGGATTTAATTCGATTTCAAATCCGTGTTCTTTGCGTCCAAGATTTGTTATTCTTAAGAGCGTTTGTTTCTTGCTGTTCATTGATTGATTTGGGGATTTTAATTTCAGATCTAATCGGATTTAATTTTAATTCTCTGTTTCGTTTCAGATCTGATCGTCTAGAACTTCGTAGGAGTTTTCTCGTGACTTGGCAACTCGATCTTTGTCCGCGCGCAACCCTCTATCAAGGGTAGACAAATCCTTTTGGGTATTTGATATTGTTTATTTGTGTAATAGAATTAAAAGATAGTAACAAGAGTTAATTTGGTATTGTTTGATAAATTATTTTATTCATACGGTCTAAAAAAAATAGTGTGACATGTTATTACTTAATGTTTAAACTGTTACTTTTTAAGTTCATATCAATCTAAGTTAAACTCTTTTATTAAATCTCAATATTAAAATAAAATACGAAATATAAAGTTGAAATTTAGTTGCGAGTCTTCTTGGGACTTACGAGTTATGAGGGTAGGCGAATCCTTTGAATATTTAATTTTACTTATTTGTTTGTTTATTGGAGTTAAATAATAGTAATAGAGTTAATTTATTGTCTCTTAATATATTATATTATCATATACTCAGGTGTCTAAAATGTGACCTCTTAGGATTATCTTAATCTAAGTTAAATTGTTTTTTATTAGATTTCATGAATTTGGATCTTAAATGCTTATTTTTGTCGAATCTGATAAATTATAATTCAATAAAAATAAGTATTATAATTCTTTAAATTTAAATGTTATTATTTATAACTCTGAGATAAAATTTAAAATTATAAAATTTTAATATATAAGATTTTTTATATGTAAAAAGTAATTAGTTAAAAATATATATTAAATTATTAAAACCAAACCTCGCAACGGGAAATTATATTTATAGGGTATATATGATATAATAATGAGAGTTGTGCATTTATATCTCTCAGATTGTACATTTTGCAGAAAAGAAGATAAATAAGTTAAAAATTACAGATCTCTCAATTATCATCTCAAAAAACCAAGATTAAAAATTAAAATTAAAAGGGATTATCTTGAAAATGCAACACTGAGAACTTGCTATGGCTATGACTATTTTCTTCTCTTCCCTTCTCTTCAAGGCTTTAAAAGAGAGCCTTGCAATCTGAAAAATAATAATATGATGCAATACACTATTGGATCATGTTGTTATTTCTCATTGATCCTTGTAGTAATCGGTACTGCTATTATTAATTAATGCTGTCTTCTTTTTTCCCAACTGATGAAAGAAAGTGTGTGCATCCAAAAGAAAACAATGTATTTCCATAGCAAGTCCAAGCAAAAATTTATATTTCCAAAACAATATCTGCGATTAAGAAACAAATCAAGTTAAAACCTTGAGTAATTGCAAATTATATGATTTGAATTGTTCATGCATATAGAACTTACATTCGGAATCTGTTTTCACCCATTTACTTCCATCATCTGCCTTTTCATTCTTTTCATCCCCATCGGCAGTGTTGGAGATATGGGTACAGCTCTCTAAGGATTTCTTAGTAGACAGTTTGGTGCTATAATTTTGAGGATATATCTTCTTGTGAAGTATGGCCTTCAACATCTGAAAACTCAAAAGATGAACCCAAAGACTCAATTCACTCACTTTAGTATATACTTAATTTGTAGTATTCAATGTGCTAATTAGTGTATCAGTATTAAGTACCTTCTCCATTCGTGATTCCATGACTGCTGGATCCCTTAAACTAATTGGGGCGGGTGAAAATCCACTTCTACAAACAAACATCTTCTTCAAAAGAAATGATAATGATTTTTTCCCTATTGCAGCTTTTGAGTTATCCGAGCACATATCTTTCCCTCTACTCTGAACCAAACTGCTGTTACAATACTGGAGATGGTGATCATCTTTTCTGTTATTTAAATTCGAACCATCGGAGCATCCACTGCAAACCCTTTCTTCATCTTCGACCGTGCTCGAGTCGGCATCCAGAAATCTATCAAATGGAAGACTAGGGGCTTCTAGATTAGCTGGTGATGTCGGTCCATGTTCTTGAAATATTAAGTTCAACTCTTTTTGAAGTTTCCCTACTTCTTCAGCCGTCAGACCATGTAGATAATTGACATGATCTTGTGTAGAGGGGACACTTTGGTGTAGATTTGCCTTCTGATCTGCTTCTTGTTTTATCTTATTTCCCAAAGTTCCAATCGCAAGCAGTCCATGAGGCCAGTCATTGAGCTCTTCTTTGCAAGGCTGTTTTGTATGATCTAGAAGATGATGATGATCAGCAAACAAGATTAGAAAACTAAAAAAATGATCATTAGACAGAAATTATAACATCTTATTGTTAGAGACAAAACATGTCTGAAGATCAAACATGCAATCAAATGAAAGAACAGTAGTACTTACTATTATCTGGAATAATGTTGGATTTCTTGCTAGTGAGCTTGTTTTGAACCCAGCTGAATATCTGCAACCAAACATTAAGATATATAATACATATGTTAGCGAAAATACAAATGCTAACCAATGAAATCGACTCTCTTAATTCGTTTATTTTCTTACCTTCATTTGGTAACTGCGTAGCTTCCAGAAAATAGATGGTTTGGGGGGTGGTTATTTAGGGCTTAACAGCAATATTAAACGCCAGTAAAAGCTTAGCTTAGCTGCAATATAAAGTGGAGTTTGAGAAATTCCATAGGTATATATATCAAGCTGGTGTGATTGTCGCCACTGCATGCGCCTAGTTGAGCCAAGGTTCAAGTTCCCACATACTGACTTTGCCACCTCTTTTTCCCTCCATATTCTCTCTCTATTCTTTGACACCTTTTCCGGCTAACAATGTCTTTTTCCATTAATTTAGGTGTTCTCTTTTTTTTTATTTTTTTTCTTTTTACAAGAAGAGTATAATTAAATTTTGGGTTTAAAATTTTAATTCAAGTTTTAAAAAAGGTTTATTTGTTTCCCTCGTACTAGAAATCACCATGTATAATTACCTAAACTCACAGATTCCTTAAAATTAATCTAGAACGTCTTTAGACCTGCCTACTGCCCTTTGAAATCAGTCACCGGTAACATGATGAAGTCTTGTGACATAAATTATTCATCCTCCTCGATCCATGTTTTATTCATAAGATCCATCCATTTGTCATAGTAGTTTTGAAGCTTCATTAATACGAGACACGTAAGAGTACATTGGCATGCATGAAAGGAGATTTTCAACCACTCAATGCTCACCTTCGTTCTGTTAGAATAGCAACAAATGAAGAAGAAACACTTGATTTCTGATTCAAAAACACACCATACAAATGAACACTCATTGGCTATTTAATGTAGCCATGCTTACATACTAGAAATACCAAAAATAACAATCTAGTCTAACAATTAGATAACTACCTTAACCAACTAACTTCAGCTGTTTAATACTCATAACATTCCCCATGCTTGGTAACTATCTTCTCTACTTTTAATTTCATGACTGTTGCTAAGAACCTTAAGATGACTTCTGAATTTCGTGAACAATCCTGCTGATAATGGTTTAGTGAGTATATCAACAATCTGATCTTGGCTAGGAACATGACCAACTTGAAGTGAACTAGTTGCAACTCTTTCCTTGACAAAGAACAGATCCAATTCTGCATGTTCAAATTTGGAATGCAAAACAAGATTCCCTACAACTGCAATAGCTGCTAAACTATCATACCACACTAAAGCTTTGCTCCTAACCGGTACATATAACTCAGACAACAAAGACTATGCCAAATTATTTCAGCTATGACATGTGCTAGGCTTTTGTATTCAGGCTCAACAGTAGATCTCGAAACAACTTGTTGTTTTCTTGAACTCCATGAAACTGGATTTCCTCTAAGAAACATACAATACCCTGAAACAGACCTTTGATCAACAACATTTGTACCCCAATTTGCATCTAAATATCCTTCAAGCAAAAATTTTGAAGGTCGAGTGAAACACAACCCATGATCCAAGGTATCCTATAAATAGCACAAGATCCTTTTAATGGCTTTAAAATGAGGATCCGACAGTTTGTGCATGAACTAACACACTTTATTCACAGAAAAATGCAATGTCTGGACTTGTGATCACAACATATTGCAATACACCTACTATACTCTTGTACAGGGACTCATATTCAATAGGAGTTCCAACATAAGCTGACAAATTACATGTAGTCACCATAGGTGTGGGGGATCCTTTTGACTTGTCCATGGATGCCCTTCGAAGCGGATCAAGAATATATTTCCTTTGATTGAGAAACACACCATTTGGAGTATAAGTAACCTCAATGCCCAAGAAGTAACAAACCTCCCTAAGTCCTTCAAACAGAATTGAATGTCGATCTCCTTAACAAACTAACCTATTGCATGTGAGTCATTTCCAGTAACAATAATGTCATCCATGTACACCAAAACATAAATAAGTGTAAAACCCTCTCGTCGAATAAAAAGAGAAGTATCAAACTTTGAAACCTCAAACTTAGTAGTTGTAAGACACTCTTTTAGCTTATAGAACCAGGCACGAGGAGCTTTCTTGATGCCATATAGAGGCTTTTTTAACTTGCACACCAACTACTTTCCATCACTTCCTTGCTGTTCAAAGCCTGATGGTTGCACCATGTAAATTCCTTCCTGTAGATCACCATTTAGAAAGGCATTATTGATGTCCACTTGTTTAAGGGACCACCCCATCGAGACAGCAAAGGCAAGGACCACCCTAATTATTGTTATTTTAACCACAGGGTTGAAGGTCTCATGAAAATCAATACATGCTTCTTGCAAATAACCTTTAACCACCAATCTACCTTTATACCTAGCTACCGAGCCATCAACATTCCTTTTGAGTTTAAAGATTCACTTACAATTGACTGCCCTATGACCTTTAGGTAAAGGCATCAACTCCCAAGTTTAGTTTCTGATCAATGCATCATAACCTTCTTCAATGTACATTGGTTCCCTCTCTGTTAAGACTGATGATAATATCTTAAGCTTGAATATTCAACTCTTTGATCTAGTTTTCATGGAATGTAAATTTAAAGAATTAAGCAGATGTGACACCTGCTGTTCAAAACTTCCAAGTGGAGTAGAGTCAGTGTTACTAGTATAGTCCCTTTTTGAAACTCTTATAGATTGACTTGTAGTGTGAGAGCTTGACACAGCCTCCCTTGCTAAAGAATAGGTTGCTACAGAAGAAACTTATGGTGAACTTGCCAAAGAAGAATCCTTGACTGAAGTTGACAATAGACTTGAAGAGCACATAGTATTCTTTGGCTCAGAAGTCACAACTATAGGCACATGAGACTGGTAATGAGATTTCTCCATAAAGTCTGGATGAGACTTTGATTGAAAATAACAACAGAAAGGGAACTTATATTCATCAAATATAACATGTCGAGAGACAAACACTTATCTTTCAACATCAAGACATTTGTACCTTTTTTGATTTGTTCAAAGATAATAAAAACACATTACTTTGATCGAAACTGAAGCTTATATTGATTGAAAGGTCTCAAGTAAGGAAAACAAGCACATCCAAACACTTTAAATTGTGAATAATCAGGTTTGGCTCCATAAAGCTTCTCATATGGAGTAGAACCTTGTAAAATCGTAGTAGGTAATTGATTCACAAGGTGAATTGCATAAGAGAAAACATGTGACCAGAACTCCAAAGGCATAGAAGCCTGAGCTAGAAGAGTAAGTCCCATGTCAACTACAAGAATGTGCTTCCTTTCAGCTACCCCATTCTGCTCAGAAGTATATGGATATTTGATCCCGTGCTGAATGCCAATTGAAAAAGCTCCTTCAAGAGAGAACAATACTCGCCTCCCCAATCACTTTGAAGAATTTTGATAGAACACCTAAACTGGACTTGAACAAACTTCAGGAAATGTAAGAAACAACTTGAAACTTCAGACTTAGTCTTAAGAAAATACAACCAAGTATATCAGTTGTACATGTCAACAAAGGAAACATAAAAAAAACCCATTTGATCGTGTTTGTGCTAGTCCCCAAACATCTGATACTACGAATTCAAATGGAAAAGAATACACTATTTGTGAAGAATCAAATGGTAGCTTTTGAGCTTTGCCTAGTTGACAAGATGAACAAACCCGAGACAACTTATTATCACTGAAAAAAAACACTACAATCATGTAAAACACAATTAAGAGTGCCAACGCAAGGGTGATCGAGTATTTGATGCCACAACTCGACAAGATTTCCTAGCTGAGCATTGTACACCAACTTTGATGCTGACATACGTGTCCTAGCAGTTACACTAGCAACTCCGTTGAAAGTTGTACGAGAAAAATTAAATTTGTAGATTCCATCATGCATGTAGCCCACTAATAGAGTTTTCCCTGCCTGAATATCCTTCACAAAACAAAAAAAAGGATGAAACTCAAAGTAAACTCCATTATCTCTTGCAAACTGACTTACTGACAACAAATTCTTACAAATAGTTGGTACATGAAGCACATTTAGGAGTTACAAGACCGTAAGACCAACCAGCAGAGCAAAAGACCCTATGTTAGTAATAAATACTGACTCACCGTTGCCCATAGACACTCTACTTGTACATGTATAAAAGAAATCATTTGTTAGAGTAGTCATATTAAGAGTAATGTGATTCGTTGCTCCTGAGTCAAGATATCAGTCCTGATCCATATTAGTAGAAGAAGAGCCTTGAGGATTGATTAGAATTGACTGAGATTGAGTTTGGGAAGGTGAAACAATCGACTCACAAAAATGTGACATAGATGAGCAATGAGGCATTTGAGTTGCACAACTCTGTCCATCAAAATAATGATAGTTGATTGACATCGAAGAACCTTGATCAACACCAAAAAAATTCTCATCAAACTTGTAATAACAAGTCTAAACCACATGACCAGCTTGCCACACAACTGACATTGTGGCTAAGATCGAGACCAACCACGACTTTTTCCACGAGGCCAACTTCTTCCATTTCCTCTGTGTCCTTGCTTGAACTCCTGGGTATAACTCTTGAAGTAACTAGCTCGTTTTGTTTGATGTCCCCCATCTTCTTTCTGGTGAGATGCCAAATTAGCCAGCATAGGAACCTCAGCAAGTAATGGTAATTGTCTTGCTTCACAATCAAGAAGCATTTAAGTCAGTAGATCAAGTGACACTGGAGTTGCTGATGCAAATACATGTATAGATTCATAATCCATTGAAAGCCATGCCAAAATTATTCTTACTTACTCCTGATATGCCACCATACTATCGACTGCAATCAAACTATCACACATACTTTTCACCTTAAACAAGTATTTTTTTAACAGTAAGAGCGTCTTTCTTTAAAGAATATAACGAATGACGCATACTGGAAATCTTGATGCTTGACTTCGTACCAAACCTTCTTTCAATAGTTGTCCAAACTTCAAAGCTAGTACTAGCCTTTGTGAGATACACCAGAACATCATCTGTGACTGTAGATAATAGCTAAGAAGCTAAAATTTTATCCTTCTTTTTATGAACAAGAAACGTAGAAGTTTCAACTACCCTCATTGCCAACTACAAATTGTGAAGGAATATTAATTGTGCCTAAAACATATCCCTCAATATCATACCCTTCAAGAATCAAAAGAATTTGATGTTTCCACAGAAGAAAATTATTCTTACCAAGTTTTATTGTGTCATGCTTTGAAAAATACTGAACTTGCTGCAAAACCATACCACAATTATCTTGTGAATGGATCTGTTCCCGTGTGTTGGAGGAATGACGAGGAGTATCAATCCCTGGAACCTCCTTCGTAGCCATAAACCCAAAAGTGTAAACCCTTGTTTCGCCAAGAAAATGTTTACTCTTGACACCATGTTAGAATAGCAACAAATGAGGAAGAAAGACTTGATTTTTTATTCAAAAACACACAGTACAAATGAACACTCATTGGCTATTTAATGTAGCCATGCTTACATACCAGAAATACCAGAAATAACAATCTAGTTTAACAACTAGATAACTGCCTTAACCAACTAACTTTAGTTGTTTAATACTCATAACACATTCTAACGAAGATATGTCGTCTCCATAAACATTTTTTGTTCACATATATGTTAATCAACTATCAATTAGCATATGTTAGAATTAAAATACATAACACATAATATTTATTTGTATTTATATTGAGTACAAAAGAATTTAATGAGGTTTACCACTGCTATCAAAAATTCTTTTAGAAAATGTTAATTTTAAACATAATATTCTAAAATAAAAGATATGTTGAACTTTTAATGAAGAAAATTTGGTAAAAACACTTTTACAAAAGCGAAAAGCTAAAAATTTAGGCTTTTAACTTGGATTAAAATTCTAGTTTAAAAACTTGGTTTTTGGTTTGAAAAAGTCTTTATTTACTAATGCTTTTGATTTAAATCATGCTTTAGGTTGTAAAGCGCATTTTAGTAATGGTAAATAGAGCTTAAAAAGCAAAATAGACAAATGTTAGGTTTATTTCCCTCTCTTCTCTCTTAAAATCCAACCGCCAAGGAGAGAAAGTTTCAACTTTGTGAGCACTGATCTCTATTGTCTTTCTCCTCATTTGTTAGAGTTTTCTTTTAAGTTCTCTGTATGAGTAGAACTCTCTAGAGCTTTCTACTCCCTCTCTCTCTTTCCTTTTCTGATGCTCCTAGTTGTAAGGTCTTGAACGCCCTCTCTTTAACTATTTAACACCCTTCGTAACCCTCGTCAACTCCTCCATCAATTGACAATTTTATAACATTTCTTGGTTTCTCTTGCACCACCTTTTTGTTTATGATTGGAGGCCATTAGCTTAAGTGATATATTTTGATTCCAGGTAAAGGTATTCATGGGTTGAGTTGAGTTGGTTTCGCGTTAGGCTTAATTATAATATTGACACACTCTATGCTTGCTCAAGCACAACTTAGATGGAAATATGGGATTAAAATTTTGTCCAAGCCCACTCAAATTTCTACATGGCTAACCCAAGCTTATTTTAAGATTGCTCATATTATTTTTAATTTTTTGAAAAATATTTATATTAAATTAAATTTAATATTTAATAATTTTATATATTTTCATTTATTAAAAGTATATATAAGCAACTTAACATTTTTTAATATACATTATAATATTATATATTAATATAGATTTAATTTTTATGTGTTATAAATTATATAATATATAATAACATAATTTAATACATTATAAACTTAAAAAAATGGTCGAGTCTGGCCAAGCTCGAGCCTTGAATGTTCAAGCTTGGTCCATAGTTTAAATAGCCTTAATATTTTTCCCAAACTCATTTTTCAAACCTAATATTTTTTCCCAAACCCTTCAAAATTTCAAGTGCACCGAGACTATGAATCAACACAAATAAGAATAATAATATAGCGGTGTACTGCAAGTGTGATAGGTTGAGTTGCAATATTTATAGTGTTACAATGGAACACTCGAGTATTCCAAGGATCGAACCCAAGAGAGTTCGGGGACAAAGTGATTCTTAAGCAATAAGCATGCAACTAAGAAGTCTAGCTAACTACTCGCTAAGTGCTATATTACAATAATTCATAATTGATGTTAAATTACACTAATTGACTACCTAACACTAAAAAAGACCAAATTGTAAAACAATCAAAGTTAAGCAATTAACAATTCAATGAACAAAAGTGTTCGGTTGACTTCCATGTTCTTGACTTGTTTTTGGATTAGTGATCTAAAAAGATTAACTTTTAATTGGCTCAATTTTACCTCTTGATCACCATTTTACCAAATTAGACGATTTAGTTAGGTTTATCTCTTGACCTCAACTAACTCAGGACAACCAGATTGGTGCTCAATAGGATCTCCTCTCGGTCTCACCTATATATATTTTCCCCTAGAGGCGTCAATTCTAAGTTTTAAAGGTTATTTGATTTAGTTACAATTTAGTCCTTGTACGAAAAACTAACCAAACAACATTTCCATCAATCAACTACCATAAATTTAGTTACCTAACACCATTTTCATACAAACAACAACCCAACACACATTCAAATCATACATTCAATTAAGCACAAAAATAGGGTTAGAGAAAGCTTAGAGATTTATTAGTGGTTGTTTGGTGAAGATGATGGTGTCAACAATGGAGGTGAAAAATACCAATAAAGTTCATATTTTTAACTATGAAAAAGGAAATACAGTTGAGCTATATTAAAAGCTATGGATTAAAATGAAATTAAAAAGAAAGTTTGAGTACCAAAATGTAAATAACACCAATATATAGTAGAAACTAAGCTAATTACCTAACTACCTAAAGTAATAAAAAAACTAAACCTAACAATAGAGAAAAGACAACTCCTATATATTGATGTATATTACTTTAGGTTTAGTTTAACTCCTAAAGTAAGGAATAAAGTTAGCCCTTTAAAGTTAGTAACCTATTGACTTGAAATGTACTAGAACATATAGGTAAATGTTTCAATATATATACAAGTATCGGAACATGTCCTTTAATGGTACGGAAAATAGAAAGTTAGTGAGCATTTTAAGGAAACAAAATGTATTGGACCATAGGTGCAAAGATATCGGAACCATACAATGAGGTATCAAAACATATCAAACAATGAGAACCTAAGAAACTCAAGACAAAAATGTATCAAAACCTCAGTTTGAGGTATCATAACTTATAACTAGGTTTCGATACATGTGTGCTCATCATATTTTTCAAAGCATGTATCAATACCCTAAAGCCCATGTATTAAAACATGTCCTCTGCAACTACAATTATTGCTCGGATTAATGGCTCCAACAACTCTAATTTCTCTCCAAAAATTCCAAACGTCCAAAAATCAGTTAGAGGGTATAAATGCAAAATTGATAACACTTGAATACACAAAAGAAATATATTCAAGCATAAAATTCAACAGAAAAACTTCAAATTCTTCATTTCTTATTTTTCTATTATACATAATCTTGGAGATCATATTGTAATATCTTTTACTACTTCTATATCATTTTATTTAGAGCTCCAAGTGGTAAACACACACCTATTATAGGTTGATTGCTAGTTTTCTCATATTTTCTTTTTTGTAAAAAGATTGCTAACAATTGTTTGTATTTAGAGCTTCAAGTTGTAATTCTACTATAGGTTATAAACACAAACATCTTCTCAAGTTTCAAACACACACTCCCTTAACATTTTTTACCTTTTGTATTTAAAGCTTCTCGTTGGTCCTTTTTTAAAAGTTGGAGTGTAACACCCATATTTCGTCTATGTTGCCGGAATAAAGATCGAAGTGTTACAGAACTAAAAAAACAAATTATCTTAATTCCATAACAAGTAATCAATTAATTTATAAACATACATCATATCATAGAAAAAAATGCACATGGGCCTTATTTCGAGTTTACGGGGCCCTAAAACTACATTAAAAACAATTAGGGATCAAACTAAGACAAAAAAGAAAATTTTAGAAAAATATGAAAATTTGATAATGCAGGGTCCAATGGCCGTATGTCAAGGCCATTTGACTTAGCCCAGACTATGTGGACATTTGAAATTGGGACACACAACCGTGCCCCCGCCCGTGTCTCTACCTGTGTAACTAACTGACTTAGGTCACATGACCATGTCGTAGGCCGTGTGTCAAGCCGTGTAACTTTTTGAATAAATACACACGACTGTGTCGCAGACCGTGTGACTCACTGACTTGACACACACAACCGTGTCGCAGGCCGTGTCTCAGACCGTGTCGCAGCCCGTGTCCCAGGCCATGTGTACCAAAATGAACCTTAAACATCAAGTTTACCAAATAAGGCTTACTTGGACACTAAGCAACCCAATTACTAACTCATTTCACCTATTCAAAACAAAATTAAACATGCTCAAAATATGCCAAAACAACCATCTTACTATCAAAGCAAATAAGGACTTCCAGCTTAAAGCATCTGCAGCGATATTAGCTTTCCTAGGATGATAGTTAATTACCAAATCATAATCTTTTAATAATTCGAGCCTCCTACGTTGATGCAAATTCAATTCTTTCTAACTCATTAAGTATTTCAAACTTTTATGATTAATAAAAATATGATACTCCTCCCTGTACAAATAATGTCGCCAGATCTTCAAAGCGAAAACTACTGTAGCTAACTCTATATCGTGTGATGGGTAATTACGCTCATGAAACTTCAATTGCCTAGAAGCTTAGGCAATCACTTTTTCACTTTGCATCAAAACACATCCTAAACTACAAAGAGACGCATCGTTATATACAATAAATTCTTTCCCGGATTCAAGCTGAATCAAAACAGGAGCTTCAGTTAACATATTCTTCAACTGCTCAAAAATTTTATAGCATTTCTTTGTCCAAACATAACTAACATCTTTATGTTGTTGTTTAGTCATCGTTGATGCTATAATGGAGAAGTTTTTAACAAAACAAAAATAATATCCAACTAAACCCAAGAAACTTCGAACTTCAGAAACATTCTTTGGAATTTTCCAATCAACGATCACATATATTTTATTTGGATCAACCCTGATTCCATTAACAGATATAACATGTCCTAGAAAACCAACTGCCCGTAACCAAAATTCATATTTGCTGAATTTTGCATAAAGTTGTTTTTCACGCAAAGTTCGCAGCACAACTCTTAAATGTTCGGCCTGATCTGACTCAATCAATGAATAAATCAGGATATCATAAATGAATACCACAACTAATTGATCTAAATACGATTGAAACACCCGATTCATCAAGTCCATGAATGTCGCAGGAGCATTAGTCAAACCAAATGGCATCACTAGAAATTCATAATGACCATATCTAGTTTTAAATGCAGTTTTCGGTATATCTGGCTCTTTAACTCGCAGTTGATAATATCCAGATCTCAAGTCAATCTTTGAAAACACTATAGCTCATTTTAATTGATCGAACAAATCACCAATACGAGGTAACAGGTATTTATTCTTAATAGTAACTCTATTCAACTGTCGATAATCTATACATAATCTCATTAACCCATCTTTTTTCTTTACAAACAGAACTGGAGCACCCCAAGGTGACACACTCGATCGAATAAATCCGCGATCTAACAACTTTAGAACTGTAATTTTAACTCTTTCAATATTGTAGAAGCCATCATGTAATTTTAACTTTAGAACTGTAATTTTAACTCTTTGACTATCAGTACTTGATCGATTTTAGATTTTGCCACTTTTGAATCAAGAACATAAGCTAAATAAGTTTAACATCCTTTTTCTAATCAATTTTTGAGCTGACAATGCTAAAACTACATTTTTAGTACAATCAGTCCCATCTGCCCTAACACAAATAGATTCACCATTCGAATGCTTCAAACTAACTTGTTTCCTTCGAAAACTTACTATTGCATCATTCTCAGACAACCAATCTATTCCAAAAAATGAAATCAAAATCATCAAAAGGTAACAACATCAAACTAGCAGGAAAATTGTAACCCCGAACTTTCAGTGGTCATGATTTACAAATCTGGTTTACTAGAACACACTGACCCAGTGGATTCGTTACCTTAATAGTGTAATCAGTGGATACAATAGGCAAATTCTTTTTGTCTACTAATGTAGTGCATACATAAGAGGGAGTTGCTCCAAGATCAATTAATACATATACATTTATATCAAAAAGAGAAAATGTACCAGCAATAACATCTGGGGAAATAGCTTCCTCACGAGCTCTGATTGCATATGCTCTGGCTAGTGCTCTCACTTCAGACCGTTCCTTCATATCACTAATCTTTCCATGACCGGAAGTAGTATTGTTACCGTTTCTAGGTCGTCTACCTCTCTGTGAGGTTGCTTCGGGCTTGCTTATCTGATTGTGCAAATCATTTTACCATTTTGGACAATCATGAAAGAAATGATCAGTATATCCACAACGAAAACAAGCTCCCAACTTTGATCGACATTCACCAAAATGCCTCTTGCCACAATCATCGCAAACAGGAATGGTTCTCTCAACATTCCTCACACTTTCGACACTAGCCATTAGAGTGTTGACAGACTTTAAATTGATTTGCTTCAGTTTATCTCTACCAGTGAACCCTGAAGGGGCAATCGATCGACTTATTTCATTTCTAAACTTCTTCGATGGGACCGTTTGAGCTGACTTAAACGTCCCTCTTTTGCTAAAATCTCAAAATTTCAAATCTGATTGTTGTTTACTCTTACAGATTTCTCTAATTTTATGAGCTCGTTCTGAAAGTTCTACAAATTCCCATAACTTTAACGCGGCCACCGACATACGAATTTCATCATTCAAACCATCTTCAAATCTAATACACATTTCATCTTCATTTGACACTATATTATGGGCATACTTACTTAACTGCACAAACTCCCATTCATAGTCAGCTACAGACCGATTTCCTTGTTTTAGTTCAAGGAATTCTTTCTTTTTCTTGTCAAGAAATAACCGGCTAATGTATTTTTTTCTTGAATTCAATTTGGAAGAAATCCCAATTAATATGACCATTTGATGTTATGGTACTCAAAGTGTCCAACCATGAGTACGCTTCATCTTTCAACAATGACACAGCACATCTCAAACAATCTTCAAGAGTGCACATCAATTTTCCAAAAACTATCTTCGTATTCACTAACCACTACTCAGCCTTTACCGAGTCATCGTCAACTTTGCCTCTAAATTCTTCAGCTTCATATTTATGAACTTCGTCCATAGACAGTCAGATAATTATCACTGGTACAGAACTTTAAGGGCGCAAGGGTGCCAGAGCAAGCACAGCAGGGGGTAAAGGCTGCCGAGTTACAGGGTTTGTTTGCTTAAATCCATTGAACCACTAGTTCATCATCCCGAAAAACACATTTCTCATCTCGTGTAACTCTCTAACTAATTACACACGGCCGTGTCGTAGGCCATGTGATTTACTGACTTAATAGACATAGCCACTAACTTGATACACACGGTTGTGTCACGGGCGTGTCTCAAACCGTGTATGGCACATGGTCGTGTGGCATCCTGTGTCCTAGGTTGTGTGTACCAAAATGAACCTTAAACATCAAGTTTACCAAATCATACTTACTTGGACACTAAGCAACCTAATTACTAAACATTTCACCTATTCAAAACAAAATTAAACATGCTCAAAACATGCCAAAATAACCATCTTACGTGCTTAACCAATGTACCCTCATTGGTACCACATTTTATAATTTCCAATAAATTAAAAAAAGCATCAAATATTCATGATTCACATCCATACCAAATTTTGCTATATTTGAACTAGTATTTAGCTATTTAAACCAAAAAAATTTATACTAAAGCACATACCAAAATAATGTCTCAAAAACAATCAAAAGAACTCCCTATATATGTCATTTCAAAATAAAACATCACACCATCACTCTAAACTACATCATTCAACAACCACACATCAAAGTATTCATCTATGCATTATATATATACTTGTTCCATCATCATCACAAAATGTACCCTAAAGAACAACAACAACAAATTTCACTCATTAACTACATCTTTCAACATTCATACAACTCATAAATTCATCTATATATACATGCCACTACCCATAAATAAGATGCAAAAACTACCGACTTAGATGGATAGTGTGAGCTGGTTGATTGATCCCTCCAAAAAGTCAACAATGATTATCTACAAAATAACCCAAGAAAACCTATAAGCTTACTTAGCTTAGTAAGGACATAGTATAACATCTACTCTAAATATAATTCAACTTGGTTCACATATTAAGTAATTACTCAAATTTTCAAGAGCATAAATGGTGAAATGCTGAGACTTTATAATGCATTCAGGGGATACCAAAGTATAAACAGCGACATGTATGTGCATTCAGGGGTATCGAAGTAAAAATAGGTGTACGCATGTGCATTTAGGGGTACTAAAGTACAAATAGGGGCACTTATGTGCATTCAGAGGTACCAAAGTACAAACCGAGGCATATATAACTTACTACCAGTCGAATTCCATCATTTTAGAGTTTTTCCTTAATTTCTTACACATCTATTTACCGATCTAAACTTTTACTGTAGTATATATATAATCAAACTGAAAACAAATAGCAACATAATTTACAATTTTATTGCAATAAAAAGCAAGTCACTATGAACTTACCTACGATTCACTTCCGGTTAATACGCAGGGACTACTCCATAATTTTCCCTTTTTCTCGGTTCTTGTCTTTTTATTCAAGTCTTTATCTATATAATAATTAAATACAATCTATTAAATACACATATATTTCCCACTCAATTAAATGCATATAACCCTTAAGTTCTCATTAATTACACATGTTCCCTAAACTTTTACATTTAGAATAATTTAATCCCTTTAGTTAAAATTTCCAAATTAACAAAATTTTTCAATGTCTCCAAGTTAACCGAATTTTTCGCTAAGCTAGGAAAGTCCACACTTATTCACTAATTATAAAATTTCCATGAAATTTTAAGTATTTAATCAATTTACTCCACTTACTAAAACTATCCCAATAATTAACTAATAAACTAATCAAAGTCAACAACTAACACTTTAATACCATCATTTAACATTCAAATTAACAAAATTCATCAATGGTAACATCTCAAATCTTTGACAATTTCAAAAATAAAGGTTTGGGCTATCTAGACCAAGTTGTAATAATCTCAAAAATACAAAAATTTCAAGAAATAAAACTAAAATAAGCTTACATGCAAAGATCATAAGCTAGCCGAACCTCAAGCTCCCAAAGCTTAATTATCTTTCTTTCATTTTCGGTGAGCAAACAATGAGAGAATGATACAAATTCTTTTGTCTTTTATTTTTCTTTAATTTAAATATATAATTACCATGTTACCTGTGAAGTATGACTCCTATTTCAGTCAAATTTGAGAAATAATCTTCTAGTTAAACTCTATTTATTTGTTTCAATCAAACACTGGTTAGTTTAGATTATTTTATTATTATTTGACATATGAATATAACCTATAAATAGCCTCTTTTACAACCTTAGAAAATACACCCATTAGATATTAGAACTCATAACACATTTAGAGAATTTTGTATTTACGTTTTGAGGGTTCTTTGTTTTCGGGTTTTCGGGGTTTAGTTTTGTTATCTCTATTTTTTTGTACTCTTCGTTTCTTTTGCCATTATAATAAAATTATATTTGCCCGTAGTTTTTTATCCTCTTTGGAGGAGTTTTTCCACGTTAAATTGTGTGTTCAATTTTTTAATTTCTTCTGTTATTTTTACTTGTTTCTTGCTTAATCGGGTCAATCTCTAACAAGTGGTATCAGAGTTAGTTCAATTTTCATAAATCAGCCCATTCAGATATGGAAGCAACAAGGTTTGAAATTGAGAAGTTCGATGGTGAGACAAATTTCAATCTGTGGCAAGTTCGGATGATGGCAATTCTAGTTCAATCCAATTTGAAAAAGGTTGTTACCGAAAAAAAGCTTGAGAATCTAAATAAAACAGAATGGGAAGAGCTTGATGAAAAGACTTTGTCTACAATCCAGTTGTGCCTCGCGAATATGGTATTGTAGGAGGTATTGATGGAGAAGACCTCATCTGCCTTGTGGAAAAGGTTAGAAACTCTTTATGCAACTGAGTCTCTAGCTAAACGTTTAGTGTTGAAACAACGTCTATTTACGTTTCGCATAAACGAAGGTGAGCTTCTTAGAGATCACATCAGTCAGTTCATTACTCTTTTAAATGATCTAAAGACGTTGAGGTTCATATTGATTATGAAGATCAAGCTATGCTATTATTGTGCTCTTTACCCCCTTCATACAAGTCTTTCAAGGAGACTCCGATTTATGGCAGAGACAACACTTGTTCGAAGATGTGAAGATTCATTTGTTGAATAGAGACAAACTTGACAATGAGCTTCATTTGGATAGCAAGGCAGATAGGCAAGCTTCTGTTTTGATAGCATCAAAGAAACGAGACAAAAGGTGTCGCTATTGTAAAAAGTTAGGTCACGTCAAAGCAGATTGTTATAAACTGCAAAATAAAAGAGCTGCTGAGAGTAATGAGGAAGAAGTAGCTGGTGCTAATTTGGCCGATGAAAGCAGTGATGATTTCTTGTTAGTGTCAACGAGCGATAACTCCAAGCTCACGTTCGAGTAGATCCTAGATTCGGGATGTTCTTTCCACATGTGTCCCAATAGAGAATGGTTCTCCATATACAGTTCGGTTGAATGTGGAGTTGTGCGCATGGGAAATGATTCATCTAGTAAGGTAATTGGTATTGGTACTGTTAAAATTATGATACACGATGGGACGATTAGGACACTCTCAGATGTCAGGTATGTACTTGATTAACGAAAAAATCTCATCTCCTTGAGTATTTTAGACTTGAAAGAATGTAGAATCAACATCGAGTCGAGCAGCATTAAAGTATCTCGTGGAGCTCTCGTTTTGTTAAAAGGTAAAAGAACTGACAGTCTTTATATTCTTGAAGGTTCTATAGTGACTAGTGAAACCAGACGTCCCTCGCCCATTACAGATTCAAAGTCAACTCGTTTGGAGCGGAGGTAACTTGGTCATAGGAGGGAAAAATGTATGACCGTTTCGTTGAAAAGAGGTTCTCTTTTCAATGCAGGTTTTGAAAAGTTAGGGCACTGTGTTCGTGAAAATCAGACCTGGGTTAGTTTTGATTTGGCAATGTACAAGTCGAAGGCTAGAAGTCTTCCAGTTTCTAAGCACAGATTTGACTTAGTTAATTCCCTGCATAGTTCAAGATAGGCTCATGGCGAGCTTTGGCATTGTAGAAATATGAGTCAAGGTGGAGATTTGTTAAATATGACTCCTATTTCACTCAAATTTGAGAAATAATCTTCTAGTTAAACTCTGTTTATTTGTTTCAATCAAACACTGATTAGTTTAAATTATTTTTTTTATTATTTGACATATGAATTTAGCCTATAAATAGGCTCTTTTACAATATTAGAAAATACAACCATTAGATATTAAAACTGATAACACATTTAGAGAATTTTGTGTTTACGTTTTAAGGGTTCTTTATTTTCAGGTTTTCGGGGTTTAGTTTTTTTTATCTCTATTTTTTTGTACTCTTCGTTTCTTTTGCCATTATAGTAAAATTATCTTTGCCTGTGGTTTTTTATCCTCTTTGGAGGAGTTTTTCCACGTTAAATTTGTGTGTTCAATTTCTCAATTTCTTCTGTTATTTTTACTTGTTCCTTGCTTAATCGGGTTAATCTCTAAAATTACCCTTAGTTAAAACCTTAAAATTCAACAATTAAAATGCACTTAACCGTCCATCAATGAATATTATGGAAAATTTACTTCATAAGTCCTCTTTTATGTGATAATTAAGCTATCAAATCATTATAACTCAATTATGTCTAGATTTTAAACCTTTTATAACTTAGTCCTTTTCTTAATTTAACTAATTAAACATTAAAATTTCTTTACAACAATTTTAATACTACCTTAATTACCTCATAATATTATAATAACGATATTTATGAACTGACATGCCGAAATTTTTGGTCTCAAAACCACTATTCCGTCATCATTAAAAAATGAGATATTACATTGAGGGTTTTAGTTAAGCCATAAAAACTAGGGGGAAGGTTCTATCTTAGGCTTAAGAGAAAATATAGTACTGTAAAGGTTATACCTTTTCCTTGACAGGTAGCAATTCAAGTACAATGAATTGGGAAATCCTTGGTTGAGCTATATCAAGGTAGTAAAGCTAGGCAATTGGGATTGAACCATTATAAATCGAAATGTCCAAGCTATTCTATGTTTTTTTATTTTAGAGTAGTTTGTAAGAAATTTTTAAATTCCCAAGTCACCTCCTCTTGGTGTTTTCAAGTCTAATAATTGGCATCATAGCTTGCTATCCATCGTAGGTTTCACCACTAAGAGAGAAAGTTCAAGGCAAAAATACCAAGTTTGAAGATGGAACAAGATTTTGATTCAAGTAGCCTAGGACGGGGCCAAATCGTTGTAAGACTTCATTACTTCAATGGTGAGACCTATTCCTATTGGAAAACAAGGATGAAAATCTTTATTCAAGCCAATGATTATCATGAGTGGAGGATTATCTCAAATAACGATTTAAAGGTGCCTAAGAAAGAAGATGGGTGGGAAGAAGGTTACAAAAAGAAACTAAATGCCAAGGCCATGCAAACTCACTTTTGTGCATTAGGGACTTATAAGTACAATAAAGTGTCTCAATTTCAAAGTGCCAAGTTAATTTGAGACAACCTTGCTACCACTCATTAAAAAAAAAAAAGCCAAGTGCATGCTCTAACACCAATGTTTTCCTACCCCTTTAGATCTATCCTACAAAGTTGATTGGTGTTCTATGGGTCACCTAGAATATCTTGCACAAACCCAAACTATCATTTCACTCGATAAATGTGTTTCCGTTCTACGATGTGAAAGAAAATGATAAGCACCCATACCTTGAATAATGGATACTGCTCAAATGTTGTCTCGGGTGTGATTAAAAACACCAAGTTGTCAAGTATGACTTATACAAATCTTGCAAATATATAAAAATACAATTATATTAATTAACTGGAATAACGAACTACATTGGATGCAAATATAGAATTAACATACCTCTTTATTAGCTCGTCGATTGATTTCTCATTGCATCTAAGCAAGGTCCCTTCTATAACACGTAGGATCCAAGCGATCCCTTAATCTGTTCAAATATACAATACAAGAGGGGATCATAAATATTAGTATTGAATACATTTCAAGATATTATATATGATTATATATTTACGTTATATTAAGAGGGAACTTTCATGGCTGAGAATAGATGAGTGTTAACCACGACATTTGTATCCATTTTCATATTTGCAAAAGCAAGCAATAATCGTTTATTTTGTCCAAAGATTCTCAAGTCGCCCTACAAAGTACCCTATAAAGATACAACTGAATGTACCAAATGTATCAAAATACTTTAGTAGATGAAGATACATGTAATGGAACATTCATCCAACCATCCAAAGCATCCAAGCTCTAGCATATTAATTCATCTCCTCCATAGTTGCATATAGTGGAGGGGCTAATTTGATAAGTTTCTCCAACCTTGTGCATTTCACCCACTTCTCATCTAATTCATTCTCTTTCTTAGACAGCATGACACCCAACAACCGATTACACTCATACTTTGCATCAATGCTACTAGCTTCGATTATCACCTGTCCATTGATTGGAATGTCGATTATTAAAGAAACACCTTTTAGCATTATGGTCGCTTCCTTGCATGAAAAATGGAATGTATGTGCTTCTGATCACATATAAACTAGCACTCTTCAAGCAGTCCACAATACATCCATTGGCCTTTAGGAATTTTCAATTATGTTAAGCACAAACAACTCATTCTTCCCACTATTCCAAATATAACAAAAATAATATTTAGTTTCTTAGAATCTTAAAAAAATTTTGCAAAAATTACAAAAGCTAAAAACTGAATTGGAAATTGTACTGTATTGACGATATAGTTTGCCACGTTCTTCCTAAAACCTTAAAGGAATAACTCTTCTCCTAGAAAAGAAGTAGAAAATGCAAATTATTTTAGAGTTTGAGGGATCTTTTGTGAAAAGACAAGATAAATGGGTGGGGTATTTATGTGACATGAAGTCTATGGGTGTTGACTTCCTTGTTTTAAATGGTTTAGATGTGCCTAAGCAAATAAATTTTCTAGTTAAACTTCACAACCTTACAACCTTGAACTTGACATAGGAGTTAAGGTTCCATTGATTATACTTTGTAGTCTCTCCTAACAAACATAACAAACACTTTTGTGCTGATTTGATAATGTATTGAACTTGATATTTGTGATTGTCGAAATATCCCTAAAAATGTTATTCTAAAAATCTTAAAACATATTTTAATAAATAATAAGAAATTTAACAATAATGAAGTTAAAAAACCATATTTATTATTTGTTTGAGATAAAAAATTTCTATAATATCGTATATTTACTTTATATAAGTATTGAATAAATTGATTTTTTGTTGGAAGTTATAAGTTAGAATTATATAAGAAGTTATAAATACAATTGATCATTACACTTGTAAAACACTAAATAATTAATTGAACTCAAGTTGACAAATCAAAATATATAAGAGTCACTCACCAAAATAAATATAGCTCAAATCTACACAATAATATTTAAATTATCTATTATATACTTACGAAGTTATAAAAATTTTATTAAATGTCTATCAATATGATGAATTAACAACTCTCGTGATTGATCTAGTGGTAAAGTGATATTCATCCATAGAATTTACTTAGGTTTTGATCTTTTAAAGGAGTGCCAAGCATTTATGTGGCAACTTCCTTTGGATATAATGAATATGGCATATGTACGCATATTAACCCTTTAATTGTATAATATTAAAAATAAAAAATAATAGGGAGAGAGTGAGGTATAGAAACCATTGGTGTTGGCGTGGTTATGCCTCTTACTTACCCAACCACCAAGGACCTACTCCATATCGCACCGACCACCCCCACCATCGCTAAAACACTCCATCAGCAAAATCCTCTAAATCTAATATATACACGCATGCGCACCTCACGACCTCTTTGTTCTCTACCTCACTTATTTAATCAGTGAGGAGGATATCATTTTAGTCGAGGGAGAAGTACAGAAAATTATATTGATTGATGACAATAATATAAACTTTTTGGGGTCATGAAAATTTTTCATTATTTTATATTACGGAAACACGTAACCATATATAATGTTTGAAAAAAAAAAAAGAGAGGCTAAGGACCTACCTCTCCCACTCTCCACCCCTTATTGATTTGATTGCATTGACTGACGTTTACATATTAAGCTGAAAATACAGCTAACACTTTACTTAGAGCACAATAATATGATTAAACCAATTAACCACTAGCATTACACACCTGAAAGCAAGTGCAATATATATATATATATATATATATATATATATATATGCTAGTTATGATGGGACCAGTGTGCCCAACATAATCATAGGAAATTACAATAACAATACTTACCAACTATATCTTCAGCCTAGATAGGTATGGACTTAGTTGATTAGTTGTTGCCTAAATCAAGAGAATGATGATTAATTAATTAAAGGTGAATTTGGATGAACAATATATTTATTTATAATTTATGTAAAAATAACGGTAATAATAAAATTAAATATTATAACACTATAACGCGAAATAAAAAGTAAACTAAATACACTTTATTATATTCCACTATCAATCCAAACTTAGATCTCAAAGTGGAAGGACTACCAATATTATTTTATTTTTGGTAAAGGAAAACGAATCAGATAGGTTGATTTGATGGAGGAAGAAAGTAGGGCAGGATTTGGGGTTGGGTAAAACATGCACGTGAAGTTGTCGCTGCTGATAACATGGCTCCATGCCTAAATTCATAATTGCCTTTTGTCAACAAATTACATCAGACTCAAGCAACGCAAGTGAGTGGCCCCAGCCAGATGTTAGCACCATACCTTGGTCGCTGAAGCTTCGACCGTACCGACCAACACGTGTCTCTAAGGGCTTGGTCTTTAAACTTTAAAGTTTATTAAAATATTTAATTTCATTACTAATTATATTCTCCAATACATTTGAATTACTACACTTGATATAATATTTTAGTTACTTCGACAAAAGAAAAATATCTTAAATACTCATTAATAGTGCTCAAAAACTAATATTCCTTATGCAGTATATTTGAATTTTAAATGGTAAAATTAGGATGCCAACTTCTTGAGTATTTATATTCTATTCAATAAATATTTTTATATAATATTAAAATAGAGGATGAGAATGGCATAATTTGAATCTGTGTTAAATAAATATTTGATAACAATTTTAATTAGTATTTATATTGATTTTTTTATGTAGCAAAATGATTAAAAATGAAGTAAAAAGCATCGAAGTCCTCCTAAATTTAAGTCAGAGATGACGGCATTTAGAATAATGAAATTGTGTGAAAACAATCGCATACCTCATTCTGCAAAATAACCTGTCTAATCTATAGGTCTTTGGTTTTTATCCATTTTATAAAATGTATAAAAAATAATTAAAACACACGTATAAAATGTTTGATTTTATATAGATACAAAATTATTTTATTAACATAAAAAAATAATAGAAATACGATCTTAAATGTTATTATTCTCCAATTAATTTCTATGTACGAGACCATATGCCTCATAAATTCCCAACCACAATCTTGGTGATCATGCACGTCTAAGGCAAGCCCGAGGACTCTCCCTCGAAAAAGGTTCAACAGAGCCAACAAATAAATCTAATCTTAAAATTTTCAACTCAATTTACGATGTTGGCTTGGCTAGCTTCCTTAGAGTTACCCAAATTGGCAAGTAACCCCAAATTTCCTAAATTGATAATCTAAACAGTAACATGTACATGTGATTGAGAATTGAGACATATGAACAAGTCTTCCAATCAAATGAAGCTTCTATGTGAAAAAGTACAAGTTCCCATATTCCACAGGTAAACAAGTAGCCAAATTGTTTTTTTTTTTTTCTACTTAGATATTTTCAAAACTTAATTTTAGTCAAAAACCGGTCTAGGATTTAAATGGGATCCAGTAACCTATATATCGTAGTTGGTTATTGTGCATTGCAGCATCCATGGGATAATATATATATAATACATTTAAAAATAATAGCTATCATGCGGTCGGGTTGAATTTGCCAAATTTAATTTTTATATTTAAAATAGAGATAAAGAAGAAAGATCAAATCTCACAGATACTAAATAAAATAATAATAACAGCTTCTGTTGTGATCAGGGTTAAGTAGTGGACACAACTAAGTTACCTTCAAGAAAAATAATAAAAGATGATAAAACCTATATCATAAAATGAAAAATAAGATTTTGAATCCTACAATCGTAATAAAATCGAGCTTGCATCTACCTTAGCTTTAAAAATAAACTTTAAGAAGAAATTGAAAGCAAGAAAAGAAAAGTTCATGTATTACCTAGCTATTTCTAAAATTCATCTCTTATAGAGAGAAGTTTCATCCTAACTTTCTCTCTGTAATGATAGAGACAAAGATAAAATTTTAAAATGATAAAGTCCTAAAATAAAAGATAAAAGATAAAAATTTTAAAATAATAAATATCTTTCAAGATAAATCTTAATACAAAACGACCATTAATCCCATGGTAATCGACTTCATACAAAATTCCTATGCCTTGATCATTAATCATTCATGCGACAAATGCACAAGTTCAATCCAAATTCTAATCTTGTATCTTTAAAAGTTAAAAGAAAAATAAATTACACCAACAGTCACTCAATTTTGGGGTAACTGACAAAATAATCACTCAACTTTCGAAAAATAATAAATCAGTCACTAGCGTTATTGAAAGTGACAAATCAGTCACTCATTAACATTTTCTGTCACAGGCTTAATGGGATAGCTGACGTAAGTTAACTAGTTGATGTGGCCAGCTAACTTTCCACATTGGACGAGTAGTCAAAGGGTCAAAAAGAAAGAAAAGATTATTGGTTTAGGTAAAAAAAAAGAATAGGAGAAGAAATGGAGAAGAAGAAGAAAAAAAGAATAAGAGAAGAAGAAAAGAAAATGGAGGAGCTTCGTACTAGTGATTCCCAAGGCCAACACCCTCCTCCACATCATGGTCGCCGAGGTTCCTACTTAGGGGTGTTCATTCGGTTAACCGACCGGTTAACCGACCCGAAATAACATTAATCGAATTAACCGACCTTTCAAAATTTTTAACCGTTAACCAAACCGAAATTTTTTCAAAAAAATTTAACCGAACCGAAATTATATATTTTTTATTTTTGGTTAAAAACTAACTGAATTAACCGAATTAACCGGATTACCAGAATTAACCGAATTACCCGAATTAACCGAATTGAATCACTACATAATTAAATTATTTTTAGACTTTTAGACTTTAGTTTTAGTTTTAGTTTTAGAATTTTATTTTTATTTATTAAATTATTTGTAATTTTTATGATTGGGTTGGGTTGGGTAATTGGGTTGGGTTGAATACTTGGGTTTGGATTGGGTTTAGGTGAATAGTGGGCCTATTTATATATTATAATTTTATTTATTAATTTTTTCAGTTAAACCGGAAAAATTCGGTTAACCGACCGATTAACCAAATTCGGTCGGTTAACCGAATTTTTTCGATTTTACCCGAATTTTGCACACCCCTATTCCCACCATAGTCATCGACCTCGTCAAAATCGAAGTTAACTCTTCTATCCTCAACAACAAGTTTATCGCCCATCGACTGACCAGAGGAGTAATCACCGGAGACAAATAAACTTGACTTTGTATCACAAATTGCACCAATCTTAAACCCTAGAACCACCGTGAAACTGACCCTAACGTCAACTGTAATATCTCATTTTTCTGTGGTGTCGGAAACAATGATTTCGAGACTACAACTCTGATATGTAAGGTGTTTTATTATTTAATTAATGCTTATAGAGTTATATGATGCTCATATTAAAATATGATTAAAAATTTTAATGGTTAGATAGTTAATTAAGTAAAAAGGATTAAATCGTAAAAGTAGTGAAAGTTAGTTGTTATTAGTAAATTTAGTTCTATTGCTATAGAAACTTAGTTGGTGGCCTTAAATGGTAATTAAATCATTGCTAATTGTGATGGACGGTTAGGGGTAAGCATATTTTATGTTTTTTAAGTTTAATTAAAGGGTATTATGGTAATTTAATAAAAATAATAAAAGAAACAAAAAGATGATAAAACTATCTTCTTCTTCAATTGTCCTCTTCCACCACCGAGACACCATGTTTATGTAAGGTTAGGGTTTGACCAAGCTCTGGATGTATGGATGTGAGTAATTTTTATATTGTTTCTTGTAATTTTTATGTTTTTGAGATCATTACAACTAGGTCTAGCTAACCTGTACCTCTGTTTTAAAAATTGTCAAAGATTTTATATGATGTCATTGATGAAACCTTGTTAATTTGGATGTTATTTGATGGTGCGGAAATTATAGGTGTTAATTTGAATTAGTTTATTAAGTAATTTTGTTAGTTTTTATTAAAGGATTGAATTAATTAAATGTTAGAATTCATCGGAAATGTTTTAAATTTAGAATATATATATATGGGCTGAAAATAAGAGGGTAAATATTCGACTAGCATGAATAATTGGAAAATTTTGCTAAAATTGGAGATTTTAAGTTTAGAGAAAATGTATAATTAATGAAAAGTTAAGGGTCATATGTATTGTATTGAATGTGAATTTAATAGATTGCATTTCATTATTATATAGATCAAGATTTGAATAAAAAACAATAATCGAGGAAAAGAAAAAATTACGAAGTAGTTCTTGTGTTTAAACTAGAAGTGCTTAGAGGTAAGTTCATAGTTATTTGCTACTTATTGTGTTTCACTCGTAATTTGTATTATTATCTTCTTGCTAATTGATTTCTTTGTATGTACATGTGAATATAATTTAGTTAATTATATAATTATTAGGAATGCAAATATCATGTATATATATATGAACTTGAAAAGTGGTTATTAGTAGTACTTCTTGGATTTAAAATGAATTGTATGAGACTGTAATGAGTTCTAATATGTATACGGAAATCTTGAAGTGCCTTCATTACACCTCAGTGCCCCTGTATACACTTCGGTGGCCTTGATTGCACTTCGGTGCTCCTATTTGCACAACTGTGCCTCTGTAAACACTTCGGTGTTCCTGTTTGCACATTTATGCCCCTGTAAACGATTCGGTGTCCTTGTTTGCACAACTATGCCCCTAAATGCACTCTGGTGCTCCTGATAGCACATTTGTGCCCTGAATGCACTCCGGTACCCCTGATTGCACACTCGTGCTCTTGGTTGCACTTTGGTGCCCCTGTTTTGAATCTATGATGCCCTTGAAAATGGAGTGAGGTTCAAGTATGTGAACTTATTAATGATGAATTTGATTAAATGATACGAAGAATTACATGGAATTGACATATTCTAGTTATGATGAATTTCTTGAAAACTTATAGACAGTGCAATTGAGAATTTTAGTTATCATGTTATAATTTTTAAGTGATTGCGTTACTTAAAGCAAGTCAAGTAGATTTTACACTATAATCTTACAAAGCCATTTAAGCTTAATGATTTTTCTTATGTTATTTTGTAGTTAATGATTATGGACGGCTTGAAGGATCAACATCAAAGCTCACACTATCCATTTATTTTTGGTGGCTTTTAAATCTCTTTTTGGGTTGTGGCATGTATATAGGTTTTGTTGTAAGAATGTTAATATTAAAAGTTTTGGAAGATATGAAAAGTTATTTAGTACTTGTGAATGTGTTATGTAATGGTGAATGGTAAACTTTAATAGTATGTTTAGAAGATAAGAATATGGTTGGTTATGAAAGTTGAATGGAGGTGTGTTAATGAATAAAGTTTTGGTGTAATGTTTGAATGTTTGGTTATAATTGAGATACCTATGACTAGTACATTGGTTAGAAGTTTAGGTTTTTAATTTTGATATACTTTAAATGTATATTTTGATTGTTTTGGTCATGGGATGGTTTGTGTTTTAGGTGTACCTTATTGGGCAAGTTTTGTTTTGATTTTAGCTTGTTTAAGGGGTTAATTTGGAAGCATACGGCCTGCGACATGATCGTGTGAGTCAAGTCAATAAGTTACACGGTCTATGACACGGGCTAGGATACAACCGTGTGTCCTTACTTCGAATGCTCACATGGTCTGAGCTCTGTCACACGACCGTGTGACCTCTATTTTCTAAATTTTCAAGTTTTTCCTAAAATTTATGTTTTGATTCATTTTGATCTCTGGTTGCTTTCAAACTAATTTTATGGCCCCGTAAACCCAAATTAAGGCTCATGTGCATATTTATTCTATGAATTGATATATGTTTATAAATTAATTAAATATTTTTCTGAATTAAGATAAATTATTATGTTTGGTTCTGTAACACTCCAATCCATAATCCGGCAACAGAGATGAGATACGGGTGTTACATTAACATTGCCATCATTGATTTCGCCTAATAAAAGTGATTCTTCAATCACATTTTCCATGTAAATCTCTGATAAGCTACAATTTTTCTTTACCTGAAAGATTGGAACTTGTTCATGCATTGAAAATCCCAAGTAATGCAAGAGCCAAAACTACCTAGACATCTCTACAAAAGCTGTGAAAAAAGTTGTATTCAGGAACCCACCAGAGGTAACTAGCTTGCTTTGGTTCAAGTTCCCGAAAAAGGAACACTCCATTTTAGCATGGACAAGGTTGAGGTACTTGGTTTCGGTGAATCTAGCTAAAGAAGAGCTTGGGTTTTGAGCTAAAAATGATTTAAGGTGTGTAGATTTCAAGGTCTTGAATGTGTTGAAATGCTACTCGAGGTCAAGTCTTTTTGAGTTAGAATCTTTTGTGACCCCAAATTCAGGGGAGTCAAAACCTTCCAAAATTGTTTTATACACAAAGGATTCAAAAGCAAAGCACTTATGGTTTTCTCTTTCAAAAACAACTCAAGGTTCAATGGTTTTAGCAGCTACATCAAGATGGCTATCGTGGGAACCTCAGCGATCATAATGCAGAGGAGGGCAATGGCCATGGAGGCATCGGTGTCATGGAACCGTAGTCGTCTTTGAGTTCCAAGATTTTGACCCTTAAGAATCGCTGGTACGAATCTCCTTCTATTTCTTCTTCTTATTCTCCTCCTCCTCCTCCTCCTCCTCCTACTCATCCTCCTTCTCCTCTTCTTCTTTTCTTCTTCTTCTCCACTTCTCTTATTCTTCTTTTTCTCTTGTTCTTCTATTTCCCAGAGTTCTTAAATGGGGCTGTTTAAATGACAACTAGCCCACCGTTAAATGCCATGTCACTTTTTCATTACGTATATAACGAAAAATGGTTAAAATAACTATTTTGTTATTTTTTGAAAGTTGAGTGACTGAATTAAAACCTGAGTGATTATTTTGTCAGCTACCCCAAAATTGAGTAAATGTTGGTGTAATTTACCCTTAAAAGAAAATTCATTAAGAGAGTGTACTTTTTAAAAAAATAAAAAATAAAAGGCCATAAAGGGGAATTCTATTCATCATAAAGAATCTGCAATTACAAGATCATAAAGCCCATGGGGATAATTCACGCCAAAATGGGTCTCATGTAAATATAACAACCCCATGTGAATAATCATGTTGTCAACCTTATTAGCTAACCTACTAGTAAAACAAAATTCTAAGGTATTAAAGTTCGAAAAGAAAAGACATGCCTCAAAGACAAATTGGTCCAGAAGAGTTAAATCCAATATAGCATGTAATAATTTCAAAATTACAAAGAAACTATTTCAATAATAATGTCCATAAAGTTCATCTATTACGCAAGCTCAAGGCCCATTTGTACTGTGTAGGCCTTTGTATGCCCAAGTAGCATCCCGAAATTTAAAAACATATTGTGGTAGAACCCCGAGGACCATTTCATCCTCGTCACGCATAACAAATCTTAAACCAACTACCCAATACCTTGTGTACCAAGCAGCATCCATGTCAATCTTCACCTTCCTCAGGCTTGGTGCACACCATTACACCTCCCTTGGTTGTTTGGGAAAAAAAGGTTGATTGAGCAAGTTGTGGAATCTAAAATTTTCATGCAAGGAACAAGAAAGTTTGAGCGTGATATATGGCGAAGTAAGGCACCTATTGAGGACTTCATTATTTCGAACATTCTATAGTTTCCACATAAGCATACAAAAGTTGGACATAGCCACCCTATCTAACTTTCTTAGAGCAAATTCTAAGGAATAACTGCAATAGTAGTCCCAAATATACATCTAGCTCCTCTACCAACATAAACTCCAAAACACTGCTCAAACAGACTGATACATGCACGGGTCGAGTGAAATTTATTAAATTTCATCCATCGAAGTTGTCAATTTTCAAGTTTAGAAAATCAGTCAACTTGCAACGACTTTTTGGATGGATCTAGGCATTTCTAGGTTCAGATGTCTCATGGTTTTCAAAAATCTATATCTTATCTTTGAAATGCATTTTGAATCACTCGATTTTTTGTTTGGGAGCTCAAGTTATGACAATTTTAGTGAAGACTATGCGAGCAAAATTTTTGAACAGGAGTATTAAAGAAATTACGAGTTTTGGGCTTTTAATTTGAGTTTAAATCATATTGGGTTCGATTTTTAGGCTTAATTTTTATTATATATAAGCCAAATATTTTATTTATTAGGTTTTATTCTTTTATTATTTATTTATTTCGAATTTTAGATATTGTTTAATTATTTTAAGTGTTTAGGAGTTTTATGTTTCTTAGTCAAACAAGAAATTTTAGTTTAAAACTACTTCTTATTTAGATTAATTAGAGTTTCAGTATAGCTGGGAGTTTTATTTGAATGTATTTAGCTAGCCTATATAAAGGCTTCTTCATTGTTCACAAAAGAGATAATTGATTTCATTAATAAAGTTTTCAACTCCAGGAGTTAGTTTCTTTGTGCAAGATTTCTTTCTTTTGGTTTTTAGAAGTAGTTTTCTTCTCGATTTTCTTCAAGGAGTTGTGGGAATTCATGAATTCTTCATCCTTCAATTTGCAAGGATTATTTCTTAGAGGGTTGGTTAGAGTCATTAATTGAGTTTGTTGGGATTTATATCTCAAAGAGTTCAATTGGACACTTATCCATCTATCGATCATATCCATCGATTTGCTCGTTCCATCTTCCACTTTGTTTTTTTTTCTAATTTTATTTATTTATTTATTCTTTTTTTCTCAAATTTCTTCTTTTAGTGTTTTTGTTTTATTTTTCTTTTTTTTCTTGAATATGATCCTTCTTCTGCTCTATTCTTTATCACAGACTCAACCAACCAGTTCTATATTTGAGCTAAATGTAGGGAAGATTTCTCCAAATTAATAGACTGTCCTAATGCCACTTCAAAAATATCCAGAAGCTCACGCACTTTTCTAGCCTCCCCTTCCTTGTTTCTAACAAACAACAAGTGAACATTAGTGAAGAATAAGTCGTTGACCTTTGGTCCATTTTGACTAGATTTGATGCCTTTCAATGAACCATCTTCCAATGCTTTATTCAAAAGTGTAGAAAAACCCTCCACATAAAAAAATAAATAGGGACTTAAGGGATCCCTTTGTCTTAAACCATAATCAAGAATGGAAAAATATGTAAGGCATCCATTGAATTTAACCACATAATGTACAAAAAAGACATATCCCATAACCAGATTAACCCACCGAGAACAAAAACCCAACTAATTGTAGATAACCTCATTCCTCCATATCATATGCCTTGCTCATGTCAAGCTTCAATGCACAACCCTTATTCGATCTGCTTTTAGATCCTTGTGATAACAAACTAATTAAAAAGCAACCATAATATTATCATGTATTATTCTTCTAAGTAAAAATGCATATTGATTTCTATCGATACAATTAGGGAAGGCCAATTTGAGTCTATTCACAATCACCTTTAAAACAATCTTATAAGAAATATTACATAGAGCAATGAGTCTAAAATTAGTAATCAATTATGGATTATCATGTTGGATCTAGTGCCCTAAGTGTAGTATATTTGTTTTGTATACTTATATTTTTCAAAAAATAGTTTAATAAAAATATCCATTAATTACATTTATATCCTTTGTATATTGTACTCAATGTTTTTACATGAAAAATGAGTAATCAATTATGGATTATCATGTTGGATCTAGTGTCCTAAGTGTAGTATATTTGTTTTGTATAAGAAACATTACATAGAACAATGAGTCTAAAATGAGTAATCAATTATGGATTATCATGTTGGATCTAGTGTCCTAAGTGTAGTATATTTATTTTTTATACTTATACTTTTTGAACAAATTGGTTTAATAAAATATCCATCAATTACATTTATATCATTTGTATATTGTCCTCAATGTTTTTGCATGCAAAATGAGTAATCAATTATGGATTATCATGTTAGATCTAGTGTCCTACGTGTAGTATATTTGTTTTGTATAAGAAACATTACATAGAGCAATAAGTCTAAAATGAGTAATCAATTATGGATTATAATGTTGGATCTAGTGCCCTAAGTATAGTATATTTGTTTTGTATACTTATTTTTTCGAACAAATTGGTTTAATAAAAATATTCATCAATTACATTTATATCCTTTGTATATTGTCTTAAATGTTTTTTCATACAAAGAAAATGGAAGCAAATATTGACTAACTGGTTATCTAACATTTAACTAATACTAAGTGATATTATGTGGTTGGATCGTAATACTAAAAAACAACTTGTATTAGTTCATGAACCTAAACATGTCCTTAATCTAATCAGTCGATTGAAAAACTAATATGTCGTCTATCAAGTTTAATTGGGAAGAAGCTTTGTTTTTCACATCAAAGTGAATGACTCTCAGAAGATAGAGACATAGATCTGACTTACTAGACTGACAGTACATCTAACCTCCACCAAACGTGCGAACGTTTGATTGGAAAATACTACACCAAAATATATAAAATTAAGCAGTAGTGTCCGCAAGTATACGAGTCGAATTGTAATATAGTATTTGTGTTACAACGTAACACAAGTAAGTATACCGAGGATCGTACATCGTACCCAAGGGAGGATGGATTAAATCTATTAAAAATCTCTTTACAATAATAAATCTAAACAATAATGATTAAATTCTATATTACGATAAACCATAAAAAAATATCAATATTAGAAATTAAATAACTAAAATAAATCAACAGTAAAATAAACAAACAACTAAATCAATTAAACCAATCAGGAAGATTAATTCGTTTCAGGAGTTGTAATTAACTTTGGATTAGGGTTTTAAGGTGTATTAACTATTAACTAACCAGTTATTACCTCCCGGGCACTAACTGATTAATTAATTTGTTGATATTCTCTTATCTCCTGACCTCACTTTATCAACCAGGATAAATTATGATTTACTCGGCAAAACTTATCTCCTGACCTCATTTAACCTATGATTACTTCCTAGGGTTGTCAAGCCTAGGGTTTAAGAATGCGTAATTTAAAACAACTAATCCTATCGAAAAACCCTTAATCATTTGTTGATAATGTCTTTATTAACTTGTTAATCTCCCCTAAGGGATTTAGCTACTCATAATATTCATAATCTCAAACTCAATTGAATTAAACATGTAAATAAACACAACTAAATATAAAGAGAGAAAAAATGGAGAAATAATCTTATGGATGTCAATTGAAGCACGGAATAGCTAGTCTCTTGATGAAATAATCAAATCTTATTGCTTGCGAAAGAGTAATAAACTAAGTACTTCGATATTATAAAAGAACTCTTGGATCGAAATCAGTTCTAAGAGAAAAGAACAAAGCATTTAAAAAGAAAAAGAAAACTTAATCTAAACCATACTCCTAAACTACTAGGGTTTTTGGATGTGTCTAAGACGACTTAGTTACATCAAAACCATAAAGTTTTATTTATAGGAGTGTTGACAACCCAAATTAGGCCTTAGACACATCCTAGGTCTTCGTATAAAGTTGATTGTGCGAATGAAAATAGCCCTAGAATGCTTAGGCACCACACTAAGGCTATGTCGAGCCATAGGCCTTGGATGGCGCAACACGACTTACAAATTGTGCCTTCTTAGTTTCGTGTCGTACTTTAACAGCTCGAGAAGTTTGTGCATCACTCGGCCCTTGACCCTACGTCCATTAGGCCCTAAATTAAGCATCATGCACACTCAAATCAACATATTAGAACTATTTAAGGCCCGTGTCGGCCTAATAGGTCACAAACACTTACAAAATTGTATAAAAACACTTTTACTACATAACTAATAAGTACCAAAAATGAGATAATTAATAATAAAAGTGTAAGAAAACAAGCTCCTTAAGTGCAAAAATATACCAAAATAAATACTACATTTGATGGCAAGTCAAATATCCCCACACTAAAGTTTTTGTTTGCCCTCAAGCAAACTAAACAAAATAAAAACAAAAACAAAACAAACTAAAATCAAGAAAAGAAAATGTACTTGAGCTAGCTTGATACAAGAAATTGGACAGAAATGTATTAACAAGATAATGTATATAAATGTATAACTCTAGCATGATACACAATTGACTCACAATTTCTAAATTAGACAGACTAGTTCATTAAATTACAAAGCAAACAAATAAAAGAATATTATGTATAGGTGTCCATCAAAAAAGATATACAAATATTCAATTATGTTCAAATGAATATAAGTGGTAAAAGCATCAAAATTTGACACAATGTCATCCATATAAAGTACTACCTATGTCACATAGGACTTTTTGGCTTGAAACATTTTGCGGCTTAGGTTGGTTCAGATTTCAAAAACAGGTTGTACAAAACAACTAAGCACAAAAGTAGTTTGACACATTAATTGTCCCTAATACTCCCTCAATTTCAAATAACATCTCCACCTTATATCCACTTCTTTCACCTTCCTTATTTCTCAATCACTAAGGTATATTATAGTATTAATGAGTATAATCATCCGAGCTCGTATATTTTTTTATTTTTTGTCGAAAAAATGTGAGTGTACTTTTTTTCCAGCTCACTTTGCTTTTTTTTTCTTCGAGATTTTCTCGATTGGCATTTTGCCTTCTTTTTCTACAAGCTCAAAATCTTATACTCACTATACCATACAATTCCTTAGTTCACTCATTTTTTTTCTTTTGAAACCACCGCGATGTATCCTTCTAATCCCTCAATATCAATGGTCGGACGTCTAAATTTGTGCAAGGACCAAGAAATAAAGGATCAAATACATTATTCTTTAGGCTTAAGGTTTCATTTGCGATTCATCAAGAAAATGGATTAAGCTAAAATTAGGTACTAGGGAAATATTTACGGGATAACTTTTTTGCTCGAAAAATTGACTACCAAAAAATGCCTTAGGTCATCCCTAGGTAATTCAATACATGGACTAAATCGACTAATTCTATCAATTTCTACAACCTATAATTCAATTAAACATGCATGCTATTTATATATCTATTTATCATGTGGTATACTTAACATCTTCAATCTATTCACAATGTAATAAATTAAACTCATTAGTCTAAAATTAAATAATTTGGAATGAATTATTATCAAGCTAAATTTATAATTTATTCATAAAATCCTATTCACATGCTCCTACCAATCACTTGTATTTCTACAAGCTCAAGTACATATAAAACACACACAATAAAATAAAGAATTTAAAAACTATTAAAAAAAGAAAAATAAAACAACATAACAGACAAAACTTAAAAAAATTTCTAAGTCACCCTTCAAACTTTATTCGGCACATTGTCCCTAATGTGTAATATAGGATAAATAAAAGAGATTATCTGATTGACGTAATACGTGCAACACAATTTGTAGGACTACTCATCCCTTCGATTTTTGCTCAAAATTATAGTGCTTTCAAAAATCTAGGGTTCCTACAAAGAAAACTAATCACAACTATATATATAATATTAAAATCCTTGCTAAATAAAAATTAAAACAAAATTAAAATCATCCCAAATAAATTTATAATACAAAGTGCAAATTAAAAAAATTGAAAGTTAAAAGAAATGGTTTGGAATTAATCAGAATCAAGATCCAATGCTTCATTAGCTTTCTCCGGTTCACTCTTCGAATCCTCCACTAGATCTTCTTTAGGATCTTATTCATCTTTCGATTCCTTCTCTTCCTTCAACTTGCTCGATTTGGCCTTTACCTCGTACTTAGCTACTAGAAGTTGTGGCATTTTCAACCTATTTTTCCTTGTATAGTCCTCGTAAATTGGTCCAGCTTCTTAGATCCACCAAACTATCCATTTTGAATCGGATAACGCGTTCTCGTCTAGATGTGGTTTTCTTTATCGCTCTTTTATGTTTCTTATGCCCTATAAGATACTCTATGCTTGGTTCTAATATTGAAAACTTTATTGGTTGTAAGACATGACTTGGTCGTCCAATCAATACCTTTGCTTGTCGGCATAAGGCTGTCACTAAGTACGGGAAAAGTAATTCCATTTCACTCTTCCTTTCGCATTAAACCATACTCCGATATATCCATGTCCCTACACAAAATCTTTCTTTATTTAAAATCGCATACAATAATGTTTCCTGGAACATATCTATATTGGACATGTCTAACGCTGGGCAAATTTGAGTGCTAATAAATTTCAACAACAGTCTGGCCTTCAAAGTTAAATTTGCCTAAGGAAACGATATGGGATAGTCCGTTCCTAAGTGCCATTTCCACTCACCCTTTCCGTCCGTTAGGAGATGAATTACATTGTCCATATTTTCTCTTAGGAAATACATCAAATCAATTTGTTGTACAAAATCACAAAGGTATAGTGGAATGTCATAATACCTCGCTATCTCAGGAGGTAAGATAGAAATTTCCTTCCCTCAAACTAATATTTGCATCTATGGTACATCCATTGGTCTATTTGCATCCACCACTTTTAACGCGGCATAAAATTCATGCACAATCATAATGTACACCGGATTAGTCGGGATTGTACAAAACTTCTCCCATAAATGAAATTGAGTCATTCCCTCGTTTCACAATTCAATGAGCTTATAAATTTGAAACCACATTCTTGCAGAGGGATTTTTATTGGAATGTTCGAAGGTTATTTTCTATCTCTCTTTCTCGGATGTTGGCATGATTATCCGCTACGGATTCACTGTCGGAAAGGTTGCTATGCATGGTTTTAAGGCTATGGAACAAGGAAAAGGTAGATAATTTACAAAATCTCGAAGAAAAGGGTAGCAAATAGTGGTTTGGCTGATTGTGATGGCTTGGAGGGTGTAACTAATGGTAAAGGCAATATATAGAGGCCATCTAGGGCTTGAGTTGTTGTGCAAACTTGGGGAACATCTCTGAAGATCAAATTGAACCAAAAATGAAAAGTTTTTGAAAATGGTCTACATGTCACGCTATAAGGTAGGCATGGTGCGACAAAACACTATTTTGTCCCCTGTTATTGCTTCCATCAAGGGTGTGTCACACCATAGATAAGGCATGGCCCGACACGACACAAAAATATGTATTTTTAGGTTCAAAGGGGTTGTACCGTGCCATGAGATTGTTATGTGATGATATGGCTTTGATTTAGCCTCTTTGGGACTTGTCAAAAGCCTTCAATTGTCCATACTTGCCCTCAACTAGCATCTAGCTCCTCTATTGCTCCTGGAAACTTGTTTTCTTCCAATTCTCACTTGTAATTTACAAAATACTTATTCTAAATCTAAATAAAAATGAAAATTTAAAACTAATTTACAATATATACAAAATGATTAAATTTTAATGGTTTAAAAAATTAAGTCGCACTACAGGACTTGTTCGGTAATTCCTTGAATTTCAACATCGACTTCATTCGTTGTTCATGACCATCATAGCCCACTCAACCAATTTCCAATCCTATTAGGATCTTGTCGTTTATCCCTTTCTCTTGCATTCTGAATACCTATACTTACACAACTTCGAAAATACCTTTAATCAATGTCGTTAAGATTTAAAACAAATAGCATGTAACATTCCCCCCTAAGCAATCCCTCATTTGGGAATCACGACCACATTTGAATACTTCTATTTTGCTATCGATTTTCATTATTAGCTCGTTTCATTCAAAATAAATGGATGCTTTAGAAGTGGCCAGAAATAGCCTACCCAATAAAATGGAGATGTCTTGATCTTCCTCAAAATCGAGGACTACAAATCGACAGGAATTATAAACCCTCGTACTTTAACTAATACATCCTCAATGACACTTTTTGGGTGTACCAAGGATCTATCATCTAGTTGTAGCGTTACCAAGGTGTTTTTAAGGTCCCCCAGTCCAAGTGTCTGATAAATTGATAGGGACATTAAGTTTATGTTAACCCTGAAATCGTAAAAAGCCTTACTAAAATGTTGATCCCTTATCTCTATAAGAATCATAAAACTACCTAGATCTTTCAATTATAGGGGTATTTTCGTCACAATTAACGCGTTACATGATGTGCCAATGTCACATTACTTGCCCTTTTTTTCATTTTCTTATGTCATGCCATGATTTCCTTTAAGTATTTGACATATTTTGGGATTTTATCGACGAGTTTCAAGAGTGGTAAATTGAAATTGAAGGATTTAAATAAATTGAGAATAATCATGAAATATACCTCGTCCCTCTCTTTCTTGTCCTCTAGTCTTGTCGGGAACGATACCTCTGTTGTGCTCAGATTTGTGATTGCTAGATTAGATATTGGTTCAGCTATCTCCTCGATCAGCTCAATGTGCTCGGCTTCCTCTATGAGTTCATTGACAACTTCGGGAACCTCCTCCTCTTCATGGATGGGCATGCTAGGTGTTTTTAATTATTTGCCTGATCACAAAGCAATTGCCTTTACATGCTCCTTCCCATCTCTCCAAGGATTGTTCTCCGTATTACTGGGGATACTTTGGCCATTTTGCTTTTGGAACATTGTGAATAGATGTCTCAGTCTAAAAGGTTGTCCATTCGAGATTCAAGTTGTCCATACATGGCTTTGACTTGTCAAATGTTTGTCTTCATTGTTTGCACGTCCCCTTCTAGTCGATCAAATTGTTGACCACATGCAGAATGGTCATTTCCCACGAATCTTTGTTGTAATGGGGGAGGTTGGTAAGGAAGGTTTGGTCAATTTTGTGTTTCATTTCCACCTCCTTGGTTGCCTCCCCATTGAAGGTTCAGATGATCCCTCTAACCGGGGTTGTAGGTATTTGAATAGGTATCTAGACCCTTATTACCTATCTAGCTTGTCTTTTCCTATTGGTTTTCAAAACATGGCTCCGATTTTGTTGGTTTGAAAATCAACTCTAAACAGTTAAGCTTTTCTAAGATTTGATTATATCTATCGTCTTTGTTAACTTCATTTATAGCTTTTACCATTGAAGGCTTTGATTTATATGTGAATCTTTCATTGGGCCACATGTACGAATTCATAGCCATGTCATGTATACTTTTATATGCTCGTTCGTATGTGTGGAACATGATCGATCCTTCAGCTACTCCATCTAGGTTGGATCTGATATTGTCGTCAACACCATTACAGAAAATTTAGATTTGGAGTCACACTTGCAATCCATAGTGTTAGCACATTTTTAGCATCGACTTGAAATGTTATCATGCCTCGTAAAGGGACTCACCTTCATATTGCTTAAAGTTGGCAATTTCTCGCCTAAGCTAAATGGTTCGATTAATCGGGAAAATTTTGTGTAATTTTTTTCGCTAAATAGTCCCATGTAGTAATGGAACTTGGTTCTAACGAGTCTAACCAATCAGTCATATTATCACACAAAGAAAAAAAATAACTAGAGACACACAACATCGTCAGATACTCTATTGTACTTAAAGGTGTTGTAGAGTTGTAGAAACCACTTTGAGTGTTTATCCGGGTCTTTCACCATGTTTCCTTTGAATGGCAGTGTGTTTTGGATCATCTGAATAGTATTCATCTTTATCTCAAAACTATTGGTGTTAATAGTTGGCCTCTTAATACTACCTCACATCGCATCTAGTGTAGGTACGGATACTCGTACAATGTCCTTTAAACTATCAAGATTTCTATACGGATGTTCACTTGTTGCTCTTGTGGATTATCGAGCAACGGATTCTCTTGAGGTTGATTAATCACCTTGGGTGGATTGGTGTTCATCCGATGGCATCTAATTACCTACTCTGAATTTGGATATGGCTCGATTGGGCTACTTCCACTTCAGGTCATGAACAACCTAAAAAATTAAAATGAAATTAAAAATTTTAAAAAATTAAAAATATTGTATCTATAGTTTTTAACATTCCTATTATCTTATTAATTGTAAATATATTTTTAGATTTAAAGTCGAAACCTCCCCAGCAACAACGCCAACAACTTGACCATCATCAAATGTGCGAACATTTGATTGGAAAATACTACACCAAAATATATAAAATTAAGCATCAATGTCCACAAGTATACGAGTCAAATTGTAATACAGTCTTTCTTTTACAATGGAACATAGGAAAGTATTTTAAGGATCGTACCCAAGGGAGGATAGATTAAATCTATTGAAAATCTCTTTATAATAATAAGTCTAAATAGTAATGGTTAAATTCTATATTACGATAAACCATAAAAAAGATCAATATTAGAAATTAAATAACTAAAATAAATAAACAATAAAATAAACAAAGAACTAAATCAATTAAACTAATTAGGAAGATTAACTAATTTCAGGGGTTGTAATTAACTTCATATTAGGGTTTTATGGTGGATTAGCTATTAACTAACCAATTATTACCTCCCGACCTCTAACTAATTAATTAATTAGTTGATACTCGCTTATCTCTTGACCTCACTTTATCAACCAGGACAAATTACAATTTATTTGACAAAACTTATCTTTCAACCTCGTTTAACCTATGATTACTTTCTACGGTTGTCAAGCCTAAGGTTTAGGAATGTGTAATTTAAACCAACTAATCCTATTGAGAAACCCTTAGTCCTCCACTAATCATGTCCCCATCCACTTGTTAATCTCCCCTAAAGGATTTAGCCAATCATAGTATTCATAATCTCGAACTCAATTGAATTAAACATGTAAACAAACACTATTAAATCTAAAGAGAGCAGAGATGCATAAATAATCTTGTGGGTTTCAATTGAAGCACGGAATAGTGGGTCTCTTAATTGGAATAACCAAATCTTGTTGCTTGCAAAAGAGAAATAAATTGAATACTTCGATATTGTAAAGATGTCTTGGATCGAAAACGGTTCCAAGAGAAATGAACAAAGCGTTTTTAAGAAAAGAAAAAAAAACTTAATCTAAATCCTACTCCTAAACTACTAGGGTCTTTGGATGTGTCTAAGATGACTTAGTTACATCAAACCCCTAAGGTTTTATTTATAGGAGTGTTGCTAGCCCCAATTAGGTCTTCGACACGTCTTAGGTCTTCGTATAAAGTTGATTGTGCAAACGAAAATAGCCCCCAAATGCTTGGGCACTATGTCGAGGCTATGTCACACTATAGGCCTTGCATGGCGCGACATGACTTGCAAATTATGCCTACTTGGGTTCATTTCACACCCCAAAATAGGGCTTAGGAGTTTTAGGGGTATTTTAGGAATTTTAGCCTTAGTGTTATTGAAATTTTGTAACACGATATACCAGTAATGTTTTCGATTATGATTTTTAGAAAATTAAATCAATTTCTGAAAATGAGTTCTAAGTACCTTTAATTTTGCAAAAGTGACTGATTTGTAAAAGAGTCAAAACTTAAAATTTTTATGAAGCAATTTAACTAGATTTTAAAATTCAAGCTAAAAACCCCCCATTCTCCAAATTATATCACGTAAAAACAACCCCCAAAACTAGTGTTGTCATCCCTTGATTCTCTCTTTCTATTTCAATCAATTTTGAACTCCAATTCCTAATCCTCTTTGATTTCTATCACCCTTGAAGCTTAAACCTTTATAAAAGACCAAGAAAAACACCCAACAATATCATAGTTCCTCCATTGTCAAGCTTTTGAGTTTTTCAGGTTTTCGATCAAAAGTTCAGTTTTTCGTCAACTAAAGTAACGATTCATCTTCCTATTAGTTTTAAATGTTATTTAGTCTTTAAAACCAAGTTTTTAGCCATTAAATAGCATTTTGAATAAAAGCCGAAAATTAGGTCGTTAATGGTGGATTTCAGGATTTTGCATAAAAATGTGGTTTCAAAGTGTTTTTCAACTTATTTTAACATGATTAGAATGTTTCTAAACTTACTTTAAAGTTTCGTTAAATATTTCTTGAGTTTTAATGAATTTTCGAAAAATAACCATAAAACATGTCAAAAAAGTTGATATCATGAATTGAGTAGTTTTGTGTAGTTTAAAGGTTAAGAATTATTCATAGGTGAATTATAAGATGAACGTAATTGGTTTTAGGTGAAAATATTAAATATAGATCGAGATATTCGAATTTAAAGTTTGCTATGTTATAAGTAGATATTTCGGGCGGAGTTTGGGTAAAAATATAGGCCCAAAATATGGGCTTGGGCAAAAAAATGAGGCTCGTTTTCGGGCCTTGGGCACCATTTCTTTTGCCCAGGTTCGGCCCGGGCTGGCCTGAATATAATAAATATATTTTTTTATTTTTAAAATACTTTTTAAAATACTTTTTAAAAAAAATTTAAAATAATTTCTTAGTGTTTTATTAAAAAAATGGGTCGGGCCGGGCTTGGGCCTAGGAATTTTTTCCTGGGCCGGGCCTGAACAAAATCTCAGGCCCATATTTCGAGTCGGGCTTAGGATGCGGGACGAAATTTTTTTTCTGGGCCCGGCCCGGCCTGGCCCATGAAAACCTCTAGTTATAAATTACGGTTACATGATAACTTAGTTTAGGCTTATGTTTTGTATGCTTGTAATGAGTCATTGGTTGATTTTTGGATTTATTGTTGTGTGAATTTGTTGTGTTGAAGTTCCGAAATTGATAGAACCTTCTACGAGTAAAGATAAAAGCAAGGAAAAGCTAGTTTGAGCTTTTGGCTTTAAGGCAAAAGCATAATTGGTGAGTGTTTGGGATAATTACTTGTGGACATGATTAAATGCGTTATTTGGGAATATATTAGTAGCCTAAACCCCTACTCTAAATTTCGAGTGTAAGCTTTCTCATACCTATGTTAACTTGTGAATAAAGTGCTTATGTGTTTGTGAATATATGAATTGAGATGAGATGTTATAACATGTGATATGTGGTTATGATAACTGTTGTGAAAGTGAAAATATGTACATGTTATGTATATGTTAAATATTAGCGACAGTGTTTTACTAAATATGCAAATATGCAGTGATTGTGTACGAATAATCGGTAAGTGATGTGTGTTTGATTTCGGATATTTTGGCCTTGTGATTATTGAAACCGTTGGATATAGTTGGCATGCCATAATATTGTGAGTACTCACCTATATATACAGTGATTTGGAGCATTGAAGCCCTGGGACATGTTAGAGGGATAAGGGAATGTGAGCTAAGCTCTATTCAACGGGATATGTGAGGGGAAACAGGGAGAGTGTTAGCTTTATGCTTCACTTTTGGGACATTTTTTACTCTATGAGTCTATGTTTGGTGTGTTGGAGATCCATGTATCCGGTGAGTGATGATAGAGCTCACTTTTATGTTTCATAGCTCAAGTGTCAAATTATCTTAACTTATTAATATGTGTGTATTGTAATGTGTGTTTATATGACATGTGACCATTATGCAATTTATCTATAAAGATGCTTAGATTATCGTGGTATATGCTTGAATGTTATGTGATCTTACGAGTATTATGACATATGCTTAAACGTCATGAGATTATATGAGTATGGTAATATATTCTTGTATGTTAGGTGACTATATGTGAAATATGTTATATGCTTAAAAATGAATATGTTCTCCATGTACAAGAACTAGAAAATAATGCATGAGTAAGAATATTATGACACTAAATTTAGAACTATTAAGGTTGTGCTATATGGTTGTTTGGTTAATGCTTGATGAACTATTTGCATGGTAGTTGTTCTAGGCATTCACTGAGCTTCTTAGTTATGTGCTGGTGTGAGCAGTGTGGTTCCGAGAGGTGATCCAAGCAAGAATTTTGCATCATTCCGTAAGTGTTCTATATTTATTTATGTTTTTGGGGAAAAGACAATGTGGTAGCCTTGTTTATAGCCATATTAACTTCTAGAAATTTTGTTGGTTTTTGGCTCGGTTTATTAGGATTACATGCTATTATTATGCTTGAGTTACATGAACATGAGGATGGATTGACAGTACTTGCTCAAACATGATTTTGCAATATTAAACTGGTAATTAGGCCGTTGAATGATTAATTTTCGAAGCAATTGATGTAAGATGTTTAGGAACTAAATTGGAACAAATTAATTGTTAATATATTATGCATTTTTGAGGTCTAGGGCAGAGGTATCAATAATCGGGATTTAAAATCGATACCTCTGTGTTTTAAGACGTGCAAGAAGTTAGAATAGAGATTTGGTGTCGATACCTTTGCTCGAGTATCGATACTCAGGGTTAAAGTATCGATATTTCATGACAGGTACCGATAATTTCCAAGACTTTAGAGTTTTAATCGAGAAACAGAATGCAAGTTTGGTATCATTTTTACAGGTGGTATTGATACCACTTAATGTAAATATCGAACCCTAGTGTCAATATCGATATCTACGTGACAGTTTTGAGATTTTGTTAAATGGACCTTATGCATGTTTGATTATTATTTTAAAACCTTTCGATATATGTTCAGTATGTATAATCAATAAATAAGAATATGTTCGGTCTAGTACCTATACGAATGATAATATGAAAGATGTTTCATTTAGAATGAGCTTTTACTTGTTCTGTATGACATGAGACGATGGTGTGGCATCCGAATATTCGGGCCTGGCGACCAGGCTGGGTATGGGGTCTTCCAGTTCGTGTCGTACTTTAATGGCTTGGGAATCTTGTGCATCACTCGCCTCTTGATCCTACGTCCATTGAGCCCTAAATTAAGCATCCTACACATTCAAATCAACACATTAGAACTACTTAAGGCCCGTGACGGCTTAATAGGTCACAAAAACTCACAAAATTGTGCAAAAATATTTATTTTATTAACTTTTACTACTTAACCAATAAGTATCAAAAATGCGATAATTAACAGTAAAAATGCTAGAAAACAAGCTTTTTTAGGTACGAAAATATACCAAATAAATAATACATTTGATGACAGGTCAATATCTAACAAGACCCAAGTAGAATAGATCTTAGATTCGTTTATGGATTTATTCACTTGTGTCGTTCATAGTGTAACTGTAACATCCCATACCCGACCTGATCACTGGTCAATGTACCGAGGTGTTTCATTTGTTGCTGGAGCAACTACAATAATTCCAAGTCGATTGAAAATTCTTATTCAAGTTATTAAGCTCATTATACAATTAAAATATGGTTTATATTTTTGAGCCATATACGAGCTTACGAAAGCTCCTTAGGTGATCAAAAATTGTTTAAGGACTAAATTGTAAAGTTTCAATCTATCGAGTTGACGTCACAACATTGAGGATATCACATCATGACATCACTCATTAACTATGGCTCATTGCGACTTTGAGGATATCACGTCACGACGTCACTCACTGACTAGGTCTTGTAGCAACGAGCTAGACCCGACGTCGCGATGTGTGTTCTGTCATCTAGAATCCTATAAATTTCAATTCACAACTCCTAAAACAATGTTCGTATGGTACTTATCAACCAATTCAGCCAACATACCATTTATATATTCCAATTTACAACCTTAAACATACATCACTCAATCACTCAACTTAATACTTAATCGAACATGACCAAGTTTATAAAATTAGCAAGGAAGATAAAAAAACCATCAAATGCTTCCATTATAATTCTTCCACAAACATACTTAGTTTGACTCTATGTACATCCCATAAGATATTTCAAAAAATCAAAATCACTCTCTTCCAAGCTTCGGTTTGTGATGAGATGAGTAGGGACTGACCTTCACTTTAGAGCTTCAAATCAAATCTTCACCTACGAGTTAGAAAAATAATGTGTTAAGCTCACAAAAGCTTAGTAAGTACATCAAGAATTAAACTTTTCGTTTAAATTTAAATCATTACTAGTATATATAAACTTATGAATCATTACCATCATACTTGAAATTATTTAAATAATAATTATAGTGGGGTATCAAATTAACAATTTATAAGTCACTTACCAATCTCATTATTAAATTCACTTATATTGAAAATCTATAGCCCAATTGTAGACTTTATAGAACAATAGGATATGTGGAAAAATCAATAATTTGCACCGAAGTGCCACTATTATTTGCACGGGTGTGCTACTGTCACTTGCATTAAAGTGTTACTATCACTTATACTGTAATGCCACTATCACTTGCGGGCATAAAAAGTTTCCTAATGGCATGTCATTTATATTCTACTAGTACTCATTTTGTTTACATGGGAATTTAAATATTTAATTTCGCTACATTTTCTCAACAAATAAAAGCAATTCAAACTTTACTCTTTTATAATTTAGTCATTATCTATATTTCATCAACAATCATCAAATTTCACTTGAAATTTATTTTATCAACAATTAACACTTCACTTAAGTGATTTATCTTATTATCTATTTCAGTTATCTAACTTTTATACTCTTTACAATTTAGTCATTTTTCTTGAATTCACTACACATAAGTTATTCAATTTATTATAAGAATACATCTTTACTTTCAAATATATTCCATAATACATATCAACATTTTCATATAAAAATAAACCCCATGAATATCACTAAAACCAATTTATCAAGTTTGCATTTAAGTTTTAATTAGGTAAACTACAAATTTGGAAGTACTTACAATCAAATACTTGGAATGAGTTATTTTCTTCTCCTCTCTCTCTTTTGCTACCTCATTCCCTTTAACAAGCCCTTGTTGTTCACTTCTCTCCTCTTTCTCTTCATTAACATAACCTGCATACACAATATATAATATCAAAACAATAATCACATACTATTTCCATGAAGCGATTGTATATTTCTCCCTCCATCTTATCCTTTAGTAGCAATTTGGGTTCACACTTCCATGTCCCTCCTCTGATGTTGTGAAATTGGATGTTCGATCTAATGTACAGTAGCCTATCTTGGGGAATACATTTATTGTTTACTATTGGATGTAAACCATTTCATATAAATCTTGGAAACAACAAATTATCATCCTCAAACAATGCATTATGTGGCTTATGCAGGAGATGATTTACTCAATGTACGACGTATTGGAGAAATCTAACAGCCCAATTACACTCCTGCCCAAATGCAAATCTATGGGATGATAGTGATTCATGTTCCCTGAATCTACCAAAATTTCTTAAATCATCCCAAATTGTCATAATATTCCATCAAACTGGAGCTACTAGATACATGAAAAGCATATAAGCAACGAGTAGACATTAAAAGCATGGTTGTGCATATGTGCTTTCAGCGGTAGTATAATTATAATCCCTTCCTCTTGGTGAAACATTTATACAAACTGCAAAAAAAATGTATTGCATTTAAATTCCATTATGAGGTGATATTAATCCAAGTAAATGAAGTTGACAATAAAAAACACAATTTACCAAATCATTGTATTGTGTATCAATTGCGTCTTGTATCTTTACCAAATTGTCCTTCTAGTAAGTTATATGGTTTTGATGCCTAGGCCACCTATTATAATATAAACTGTCAGTATAAATATATAGTAGATTTTAAATTTTAGAGTTCTACTTTTACATTTTATCTTGAGAGAAACGGAGAGCTTGAAAGGGTATAGACGTAATCCATGTAAGTTGATACCATCCCCATGATTGTAAAATCAGAAGGTATTGATTTACTTCCTTATTCCCAGCTTTCACCCTTTGCATAGCACCCTATATAGGCATGCCAAAATGATAGAGCCTCAACTATATGTACCATCCATTTAGAAATTTGATAATAATAAGAGGTACATGGGATGAACTAAGTTGCCAATTTTTTCTGGCAATAACATACCTCTAATTAAGCGAAGAATGTACATTCTAGTATGACAATCAATATCAACAAGTGTTGGATTTTTTGGGAAATGCTAGAATCACATTTTCAACTAATTTAACTTAACCCGAAGCCCTTTGAAATCAGAAGAAAAGTTTATACCTATTTTGAATGCTTCATAAAGGACCTACCTTAAATTATGTTTAAATCTTCCAATTATAATACGTTCGCCTATTGGACACCCCACCGATAACGCTATCTTCCAATGTTATTGTCACTGCGCTACATAACAGATGAAACGTATAGGTCTTGAGCAATCAGAGTAAACAAGAATGTGTTAAGAATGCCGGTACCCCCATGGTGCAGCAAAAATTAATAAAAAAATAATTCCGGCGATCCAACCCATGGATCCATGTGCGAGGAACGAATCGAGGTGAAATAATGGTTTCGAAATTATCGTAATTTCAATCTGAGTATACAGTGACGCCTCGACAATGAGAATTCTAATCTACTATCGAACCAAGCCGCAACCTTTCGTGATTCCGACCTCTACATAATCCACCCAGTTTGACAATGAACAGAAGAAATCCCCAAAACTGTTTTGGAGAATTCTTTGCTTGACTGCTGCTAGACTTCACAAGCAAAATTTTGGGATTTTATTTCTTAGGGTTTTTTAAAACTCTCACACACTAACCCTCTTATAATTGGTATATATATAATGAATCATAATTCATAAAATTTTTATCCGAACATAATAATCATAATTAAAAATAAATAAATATAATAATATTTTAAACCAAAAATTATAATTACATTAATTATAACAAGGATTTCGGTAAACTATATTTATTTAAACTTATATACGAACCAAATTCATATATTAATAGAACTATGTTCTCATTATGTGTTCAACAATCTTGTACATAAAATATGTTCGATATTTGATTACCCAATTAAATTAATTCTATAATTAATTTAATTCATGTAACAATCAAACACAATACCAACTATGTTTTATTCCGTTCATTCCAACCATAGGGTGTGACCCTGTAGGTTTTTGTAACGTTAGCAGTAATACTAGAACGATTCTAATGTTACAAACAATGAGTGGCATCTAGCAATGCATCATTGCTACCTAAGTTACAAGAAGCCATGATTCGACATAACCTTTTTGAGATTAACCTTTCATGCATTAATCCTTAAGTCCTTTATCTCTGGATTGGACACAAGTCATGGAATAGTCACACTTGCATAGTCCATCCCATGTTCCTTGATATCTTGAGTAGACTATAATATACAAATAAGTATGACATCTCATATCAACTTATTTGAGCATGGCCATGCATTTCTAGTCTCACTCAATCAAGTGGCCTAAGATATTACTCTCATTATGTAGGAGGGACTTATCCTATATTGATCAACCATATCCCTCTACATAGATTGTGGTATATCCAACATCAGCCTTTATAAAACAACCAGTTATGGTGTACATTTGACTGTATCAAAATATACAACTCACGATGTTGGGATAATGATGATCTCAAGTCTGAGGATCATATACATATTAATCACTATGAGTAATGTTGTGACAATTACATAATAATCCAAGAAACATACTCATAGCGGGTCAGTCCAATATGTTTGTTCTCTAACACACATATTCATGCATTGATTTTGACACTCCATATCAATGACAACTCTTTATCATCAATCAAGTACATGTTAGTCTTAATGCATTATTGTTGTCCTAGTCAACAATAATACTTGACTAAGGACCTTTTAAGAATAATCATATTATTCTCAGGACATTATTATAAAATAGTTTATTTATACTCACAGAAAAGAAACTGAAATAATAATGGTAACACCTTATATTGTCTTATATTAATAAACATGGTAAATCAAGTATGTTATTACAACCATCTCATGATTGATCTTTGGGCATACTCTTACAGAATGATGATACAAGTACCTTTCCCAATTTGGCTAGTGTGATAGAACCAATATATGTTAATTAGGGAATGATTCTACCGTCAGGGAGATCTATACTCATATTACTGCAAAGTCTAGCCTTAAATGTTGTTGCATTCTTGACAACATGTCTTCATTCAGTTTCAATAAGTAGGTAGTCATTACAATATTATTTAAAATTATAATTTCAAGATACTTAGATATGTTGGGTTTAGAGTAGAATGTAGAGGACGATTTATTTTGGCTTTTTTGTGAAAAAACTAACAAGTTTGATTGTTAATTATATTTTTTAAAATCATGGTTCTCCAAAGTTTTTAATTGAAACTCGACTCCTATGGGTGTTAATGTCCATTTAAAGGTTTGTTAAAATTTAATTAGATTGTGTTATCCATTTTTCAAAATTATTTTTCACAAATCGGCGTCTTTAGATGTCGAGTTTAGGATTAAATGTTATCCCCAAACATTTCAAAATAAGATTAAATTGTTGTCATTTAAATTTTAAATATTTTACAATAAACTCAACACCAACAATGTTGAGGTCTTGTAATCATATCATAATAATTACCCTAATTTTAATGGGGGTAAGAAAAACTTAGTAGTGTTAACATCCACACTAAACTTGATACTGTGAGTGTCAATGTACGCATAAGAAAATGTATTTTAGGAAACAACTTTTCTATACATACATTTTAAAAATAATATCTATATTAGAAAAATTAGAAAACCATTCAACTTGAATTTTCAAATTCAAAAAATAAAAAAACAAAATATCAAAATAAAAGTAAAAGAACTAAATTTCAAATGTAAAAGGATACAAGGACTTTGAGCATATTTTAACCTTTAAATGCATATCAAGTTAGTCGACTAAACCATTGATAAAATAAAAGGGTAAACTACATTGGTAGTCACCCAACTATTAGTAAATTTCTTTTTTGGTCACTCAACTATGAAAAGTTTAGAAAATGGTCACTCAACTATTCTACTTTTTTTTCTCTTTTTGATCACTAACTGTTAAATTACTAATACGAAGATAACTTTGCAACTTTTAAAATGGCATAACAGCAAATTTAACCCTCAACATTATAAGTTGTGTCAATTAGTCTTGATTCTAAAAATTTAAGCCTCAATATTTCCACATTGTCTAATTTGATTTATATATATATATATATATAGTTTTGTTGTTCTTTGAGACATTTAGGGCTAATTTTAAAAGAATGATTAAAGATAAAAATTATTATCTTGGATTTTTATGTATTTCCATTTTGGTATATTATCCTTCAAATTTAGTTGATAAATTTGTTTTTTAACTTTTAGGTGAAAATGCCATAAAAAAAGTAAAACGTAAAAAGACCAAATTAAGCGATATTCGAATTAATATTAAATGTATACAATGTATAAATTTTAAGAGTTAAAGATGCTATTATGTCAATTTTAAAAGTTGTCATTTCATTTTTCCATTAATCATTTAATGGTCGGAGATAAAAAATAAAATAAAATAATTAGTTATTATTTTATAAATTTTAAATAAATTAAATAGCAATATAACTTTCCCGAATTAGATAATTTCAAAATTCTTACCCCACAACCCTTACGGAAAATAAAATCCATTAATTTGAAAATTGAAGTCAAAATGAGTCGTTTCAAAGAAGAAAAAAGGGAAAGTAGTTGAGTAAAAATATAAATTTGGAGAACTTGAACCGTAGGTGTCATAGAATAAAGGACTCTACCTCTGATGTAACTTTTACGTGGCAGCATGGCGGGCAAAGATACGTAAGTCCCATCTCTCAACTCTAAACTCACACTGCCAAGCCAATCCCATAGTTATCTTCTAATTCATCTCCACTTTCAACCTACGATTTTTAAAAAAATTCCTTTCCAACTTGCATGTGTTTTTGTTTTTCAGGTTTTAGGTTTTTAAGATGATGAGTTTGTAATTTAAATCTTCAAGTAATTAATAAGGTTGTATTGTACAGGAATGGCAGGCTGCAGCAGCCATGTCGTTTCAGCCTATGAAGACGCGTATACTTATCTTCACCATCCGGCAGTTATCATAGGAGGATTGTTTGCACTTGTAGCTCTCATTCTCTCCCTTTTTCTCATTCTTCAGCATCTCAGATTCTATACAAATCCTGCTGTTAGTATTTCATTTCCCATTTCCAAACCCTGCATTGTTTTATTTCCAGTTTCTGATTGTTTTGTGACGATTCACTTTTGTATGTGTTAATACCAACGAAACTATATATAAGGGATGCGAATTTTTACTTGCCTTTCTTAACTCGGAAGCTAATTCTATGGCTAATTGTTGATTGTTATTAATTGGTCAATTTCCCAGGAACAAAAATGGATTGTTTCTATTGTGTTCATGGTTCCTGTCTACGCTACTGAGTCAGTAAGTTTCCCATCTCTTTTCTATTTGCCTTTTTTAGAATGCTTATCTATCCTGTAATTACCAATTAAGTCTGGGACCAAAAAGAATCTATCCTCACCTCAAATTAAAGCATATTCAGTACCATATTTGACATGGATACGAGATATAATTCTTTGAACATATAAAAGGAAATAGAAAATTTTACACACCTAACTTGAGTATCGCCCCTTTCAAGTGCAAGGTAATTGAGAACTTTAAATCTTTCCTCCTAATTCCTTACTAGGAGGCAATGTGTTTCTTTGACATGCACAGGTTATATCATTGTGGAACCCAAGATTTTCTCTTGCCTGTGACATTTTGAGAAGTTGCTATGAAGCCTTTGCCTTATATTCTTTCGGAAGATATTTGATTGCTTGTATAGGTAAGTAGGTAAGCAACATCTTCATGACTTGTCTTGATTACGAAAGCTTTGCTATCAGCTTAATTAAGGTGAAAACACGCTTCATTCAGCGTAAGACAATTTTCACCAGGTGGTGAAACAAGAGTTATTCAGCTTCTCGAAAATGAATCTAGAAAACGGCTAGGTAAGCTATTGCTAGAAAGAGGAGAAGGAGAAGGAGGAGGAGGAGAAGAAGAAGAAGAAGAAGAGATACATCAAAAGTCGTTCTGCAACTTCTTCTTCCGTCCATATCTCCTTGGGAAAGACTTGCTTACAATAGAAAAATTCGGTATCGTTCAATATGTAAGGCGTAACAATTTAATATGACTTTCGTTTGATTTTGTTTGTGATGATTTCCTTGAATTTGACATCTGCTGGTAAACTTCAGATGATTCTGAAGACACTGTGCGCGTTCTTAGCACTTTTCTTGGAGGTCTTTGGTGTTTATGGTGATGGGGAATTCAAATGGTACTATGGGTATGTATGATGGTTTTTTGTGCAATCCCTTGTATGCTTTCATATAAAGCCTAATGAAGTTGGCTCTTATCTGCTCTCTTGCAGGTACCCATACATAACAGTAGTTATGAATTTCAGTCAAATGTGGGCACTATATTGCCTTGTGCAGTTCTACAATGCAACTCATGAAAGGCTTCGACCTATAAAGCCACTGGCAAAATTTATCAGTTTCAAAGCTATTGTGTTTGCCACTTGGTGGCAAGGAGTAGGCATTGCTCTGCTCTGTGCATATGGGGTTCTGCCCAAACATGGGAAAATGCAGACTGCATTGCAAGACTTTTTTATTTGTATAGAAGTAAGTTGTGCCTGATAAACATCTCTGTTCGGACTTTGGGCATATTCTAATTTTTCGGTCGATGGATAATCTCTATTTTTGGAAATTAATCTTTTTCACTCCATAAATATTGTGTATGTGGTTGGCAGATGGCAATTGCAGCCGTTGCTCATGTATTTGTCTTCTCTGCGGAACCTTATCATTTTCTCCCAGTTTCAGAGAACAGAAAGGGAATGGTCAGCGCTGAAACAACCAAAGCAACATTGAAGGTAGAGCAAAGCAATGAGGAAAAACCAGCCATGGTAGAAAAAACAGAAACTCAGGTGGAGGCACCTGGAACAAGCATCAAAGAGAGTGTCCAAGACATAGTTGTTGAAGGTGGTCACCGGGTAAGTCAGTCGTGTTCCTTCAATGCTGCATATTAGACTTCAAACATTTTAGAAATTTCAAACATCCATGGGAACTTCATCGTATACAGGTGCTGGAGGATGTTGTATTAACCATTAATCAAGCAATAGGACCCATGGAGAAAGGTGTAACAAAAATCTAGGAGACCTTACACAGAAAAACAGAGGCAGACAACCATCATGAAGAGTCTGAGTTGGAAGTTGAGGAACATGTTGAACAGCATCTTCTGGCTAGTGAAAGTCATTCTGAGCTCCATGTCTAAGGATTGCTACTTAAGTTTAGTTATACAAATTGCATGTATCATGTTTTTTAAAAGTTCCGTCTGCTGTTGAACATGATATATTCTGAAATAATCCATATCACATTCGTTCTTCGAGTTCATTATATCCGGTGATGTTGCAAACGAAGAATGAATTTCGAGATTTCAAGCAAGGGATGCTAAAGACTCTGTGAATGTGTATATCGGGTGATTCAAACTAAAGTAACATAATAATTAATATCAATTTACACGTTACAAACACCAATATACAAGGCAGAACAGTCGGTTATAAACACCAATATACAAGGCAGAACAGTCGTTATAAACACCAATATACAACGATTTTTCAAACATTGAAGGCAGCCCCAGAACAGCCCATGGCAGTGTTAATATAATGGCAGGTTGATCAAACTGTGGGAATGGGTTTATTACCCTTCTTGTGGGCAGCAGAGTGCGCAAAGTTGACTGCAGCCAACGCATGCTACAGCACCGCACAGTTGTGTTAATAAAATGGAACATTGATTACTCATCTTTGAACAACATCGGATGCAGCACAGGCAACAGCAATGTCTACACAGCCGACCGCAGCAATTTGAAGTTGCCTTGTTTAACATTTCGGCAACTTCAGGCAAAATTTCTTCTTCAGATCCAGGACAAATGTTTTCGGCAGTTGCAAGCAGATCACCAAAGCCTACTGTAAGGATTTGAAGCAATATCTTTTTGGGCTCTGCCGAATCCAAAAGTTTGCATGCGTCTCCTTTCTTTGGTACCTGTACTCAGAGAACCCCAAGCTTCTTCATAAGAGTGAAGAAAGATATGATGCGGTGGTATCCTATTACTACATACAAAAGCATACCTTTCGAGCTTCGGTAGTATCTGTATCTCTTTCAATTTTACCTTTTTCAAGTAAAATCATACGGGTATATTCGGAGATGTTGCAAGTCCTTAAGCTCAACTTTGCAACCTGCCATGCACAAACCAAAAGCATCAGCAACATTTATTACTATAGGAGGAAAAAGGGTTAGACACAGTCTACCTAGGGTGGCCACCGAGCAACCTTAGGATTTGGGAAATCTATAGTCAGATTAATGTGTGGGGCAAAAGGCTATTCTGCTTGAAAGGACTGGTTAGCCCAACTATTGCAATGCTAGCATTTAAATTAAAGTGGTTGTTTTGATCCAATGGAAATGTCAAGAATATTGAGAAACAAACCTTCTCCTCAAGTTGTTTATTTTCTGAAAACCATGCCTGCGCTGTGAGTAGATCAATCTGCTGCCTTGCTGAAATCTATAAGAGGAAAATTTAAGTATATAAAATACTGCAGGAGCAAATCAACGGAGGCATACAGGCAATAACGTTTAAAGTTGCACAATAATTATGAAAAGTAGCAGTTAGTGTAAAAATTGCAATGAGAATGTCAAACATAACCAGAAAGAAAAAAGATACAAACCCCAGAGATAAGAACAGCTTGTTGGAACGAGATAGAACGTTAGGAGGTCTGTAATACACAATGTAATCAACTAAAAAAATCTTACCCTCACAAAGAAAGGTAAAATTTGTGGACATGGCAATTCAAATATAAACAAGGGCCAGTTGGAAGTTCAAATATTGAATGCAATGGAATAGGTCTCATTTTAACAACAGGTAGAATTTCTACTTGATAAAAATTACACAAAATTAGCATGGAACTGACAAGATACATCAACCCCTGCCCCCTAAAGAAAACGAAAAGACTAAAGAGCATTCCCTAGATTATAGTACAGCAAAACATAATTAAAAGGAACAAGCTGAGTAGTAGGCGCCTTACTTTGTCAAGAGATATGTTCATAGCCTTTTCTATCTTCAAGTCAATAATAACATGACTCAGATCTCCTAAGATGCCTTTAGCTTTAAGAGTGTCAGGAAAACTGCCTTGGCACCTCCCGCATATTGTCAATGGACTTTCAGATGAAAGGTCTGGAATACATGAAGAGTACACCTATCCAGGACATTATAGAAGAAACACGCGTCATGTTGGTTGTTGCAAATATGGATAGAATCTAAATTGCAATAATGGAAAATGATGATCGCTAACAACGTACAGAAACCGTGAATACATAAACAACATACAAGTTAAGCATGACGGAGAGTGATGGAGCAACATAATAATCATAATATACATCATTGTAAGGTGTTTGTTGTGATATTCAGGCAACTTATTGGACATGGGGATAGGGACGTGACCCTTAAGGACTCTCCAAATAAATGAAAAACCTTAGTAAAATTTTTTTTATCGTACGTATATTGGACGCATACCCATTTTGGATAGGCCCATGTCCGAGAAACATAGATTGAGAATGGTAGATATGAGGAAAATAAAATGTCATAGATGAAAGAAACTTATAAAGGCATTGTGACACACATACCTCTATTTGCTCATGATCATCGAATGCATCAATGGTTATATTTGCAAGAACAGTAGATAAACCTTTACTGAATAGTTTTTGCATCTGAGAGTCAATTGTATCTGACAAAAGAAAAAAAGGAAGAAAATATTAGTAAGTTTAATGATATATGACACAAGCTTTCAGATATTGTACAAGTAGCTTAAGTTCAACATTATATTCAAGGTACAATTTGGGCGATTGAAATAGGTTAAAGAACTTGTAAGGAGACTGTCTAAGCAAGAAGAAACTGAAGCGGACAACCGTAATTTTAAGCAACAACAGGTAGACAAGGAGACACTCATAAGTCATAATACTACGAAGTACAGAGTTTAAAGCTTCTGAAACACTGTTTCTGTGGAAGTTAGAGAACTACGTAAGTTAAGAGAGCAAGAAAAAAGCTGACTACTATGCTCTGGTAAGCAACATCACTGAACCACTTACAGCATATTTACGCATAACTAAGACTTGACTCAAGCTTTCGTAAAAAAAGGGGGGACTTGACTCAACCCAAAGCACAACCATTCAAGGTTCCATATTAACCTTAGATCCTCATACGAAATCCAAATTCTAGGTTAGGGATTGGCACTTGGAAACGGCTTTTCTAAACCTTTTTCTACACTTTTCCCTAGGTGCAGCAAGTATGTTTCCAACATTAAGGGGAAATCAAATAACTTATTTAAATAAAAAAGAAAATAGAAAGAACGTTCATCTATATAGATCATGGAAATTATCTATAAAAGAATTCCCTAAAGGAAAGATAGTTCAAAATAATCTCTAGCAGTCTATGCACAATAATTTCCTTGAAGAACACAACTCTTTAGCTTGAAGTTCAAATATGAAGTCCAAGTACATACAAACCTAGATCACAAGCAGCACCATATTCCCCCCGGCTAAGCATAGCCAGCATGCGCAGGAAATGGTGATTGCAGAATTTACCTGCAATTTTCCGAACAAGTTAACTAGAATTTATTGTGTAAAGAAATTATATAAATCTGATTCAGCAATTGAGATGTATACGATCCAAAGTTACTAAGCAGACGGCTGACATTCTCACCAATGATGAGAAATAAATTCAGCGAATTTAAAGGCAAATTAATACTATGCTAATAGCTGAAAATATAGGAGACCCAAACAACTGAAATTATTTACCTATGCCCAAAGTATGTATGCGTGGGCATAATGACCCTCCATTTTTCATACGCTTATCCATCCACTCACAAATTTTTCTCTCATCTTCAACAGTCCCATCTGTAACAAGAAAAACCATAGGAATTGAACCAGGTGTGCTTGATAGCATCTCAACTGCCTGACAAAAATAAGCAAAAGGTAATAATCATGAGAAAGAATAATATCTTAAACTATCTTCTTAGGAACCAAAACAAAAATGAAATCATTTTCTATTCTCTTGAATAAATACAGAAAACGTGGGAAGTGCAATAAAAAACAAAGGAAATGTGTCAACACCTTCTGAAGTGGAGTAAGCATATTTGTACCGTTCCCCTCACTATGTTCCTTGGACATCCATTCAGAGGCGTTTTCAATTGATTCCTCGGAAGCCAACACCATGGACGTGCAATATAGGAAAGTCTCATCACTAAAAGCTATAATGTTAAATGAATCTTCAGGACTGAGCTTAGAAAGGGCTGTGTTTATTGCATTCTTGGTACTCTCAAGCGACCTCCCTCGCATGCTGCTACTTATATCAACAACAAATATGACCTCCTTTCTGAACACCTATAAATCCAATAGGTTGAAGATAGATACCAAAAAGAAGAATCAAATTAGAAACCAAGGCAAGAAACAAATGCTAGACCAACCTTCTTCCCTTGCTGACTTCCTGGGAAAAGACAAATACAGAACATGTCCCTTTGATCAATATCATATAAAGATGGAGACTGCAAAAGGGCACCTCCAAATATGTTACCGGAAGACACCTATAAAGGATGTAGACAAGATGTGATCATAAGTATCTTGATCATAACAATTTGAGGTATTTCTAATAAAAGTATCGACAAATACCTGTTTTAATTAAGATCTTAGGTAAATACATGTTTCATGAAACTGTCATTTTGTAGTTTTAAAGAAAAGATAATATAGCAACAAGTTTTCAAAATCTTACACCATACGAGAAACTCAAGTCAGTATGGGACCATGTCATAACATTTGCTTCATATAAGAGACCAATATGCCCTCCATTTCGTTTTGATTCCTGAAAATTTGAAGATGTGAAATGAACAATGAGAAGAATGAAAACAAGGAACGAAGTAATATCATCAGTAAGTCAAAAGAAAGAAAAATCAAAACACAAGTTTAATGGTCCTAAATCAAATATGCACCTGAAAAGGATGACTCACTGCCTGGTACACGATTCCACTTGCAATACCAGAGTTCACATTCAATTGTATCCTCTCTTTCTTTGGGATTTGCCTTATAGCAGGAGTAACAAATTCAGGAAAATTGAAGGGCACAGTCAAAGTGAACTTACCGTCATTATATGACAATTTCTGAGACCAGTGAAGCTTCATTGAAATATAAGTACCCCCATCGATCTGGAGATATAAAACAAACATCCATTAAAAACAATAGATTTAAAAGAAAATTGAGTAAATTCATTACAACTTTGAGACATTGGTGTACCTTTGGTATTGTTAATGTAAATATATGAGGCTTCAAAAACTGTCCATCTTCTGGTCTGGCTATATTCTGAATACCGTTACTTTCTTCTACTCCAATCAGTTCTGTAGAATATGATTTTGTAGGAAGATCAATCTCAACACCTAGAATTGAACCCTGTTAGCCAAATAATTTATTATTGCTTGACAACCATTAAATTATTAAAAATATATATGTTTCTCGTGTTGAAAGAACACACATCAAGAGGCCAACATGATAGAAAAGCAACATCAAAATCATTTCTTTCCCTTCAAAATGGCTGCAGAACAACCCTTTTACAGCTTTGTAGTTTGTTTTTAAAGTTGTTCTTGTTTCCCTTAATTCTTAGTTGAAGTTTACAGCTTTGTAGTTTTCCAATTATCAAATTATTAAAAAAAGAAAAAGAAACAACAACAGTGTACATTTAGAATCAAATAGCAAACAGAACTTCTTGGGTGAAAAGGGATGATTTTAAGCTAAGATAAACGCTAAAACAATGCTAAAAAGCTTTGAAAAGAACTCACCTCGTCACCCATGGGGACAGCAATGCGACAATCACAGGAACGGCTACGCATAACGCAATGAACCCTCCACATCCCAGAAACTTGAACAAAAGCTGAATCGCCATAACAATCAACGTCGAGATTGACCCCGTTCATCTGTAGAGGAATCAATGCGGGTGGATCAAGCCTTCCATGCACGTGAGGCTGGTAACTTGGAATATCCGGGTTGTCGACAATCCTCGGGTCGGATATAACCGCATACACCATCGGAGCCGATGGCAAGTAAAAATGCATTGACCGCTCCATTAGTGGTAGCGGCTTCGGAGGCTGTACCGCTCTGTCTTTCCCCATGTATATCCGTTTCCCTAGCTTTAGCCCGTCCTCCACCGCCCTTGCAAAATCTTCCGCCATTGCCGACGTCAAGTTTAAACAAAAATCTCTCTTGATATATATATTTACTTTTTTTTTTTTTTCCTTCTTATTTACGTGAGAAAACGAAAGAGATTATTATTTAGACAGTACGGAACGGAGAAAATAATTTTGTAGGGATCTGGGATCATACTCGGATGATCGGGTTCTTGGAATTGGCGTGGCATTTAGATTTTTTACGGGTTGTTTCTAATACGTTAAAATACGTTATAACTCCCTATACTTTTTCAAATTTTAAGAATTTAGGCCCTTATTTTTTTCAGACTTCAAAATTAACTGTGACATTATTAACTTTTGTATCAACACTGAATAAACATTATTAAAAATTTATAGAAAGCTTCGACTGCTATTTCTTTTCTTTATTGTGATTTTGGCCTATTCATCCTCTTTATCGAATCATATATTATATATCGAGATGGATTGATTTTCGATTCAACCAATCAATCCATTCCGATATCAATAAATATTAGTTACATTATAATAATAAAAAATGCAAGCAAGTGATTTTGGAAAAATATCATAATTAATTTATATTATTTTGTAAGAATATGAAATGTACTTGTTTTAAAATATTTTTAATAATTGTTTAAGTTATAAACGAATAAAACCGAATCAAATTCATTGAAATTAAACAAAAAATCAAACTATGATTTGTATATCAGTTGTTATTTTGGTTATAAGCAACTACCAACGACTCGATGGGTATTTGAATGAATGCGAGGCCAAGCTGGCCTCTGACTCTTCCTACGTGGCATTTCATTTTAGTAAAAAGTCTGCTAAACTAATTATAATTAAAAGAAAGGTGATTTCAGACGATTAATCCTCCAACAGAATATGAAAGAAAAAGGAATGCTTCAATTCTCTCTAAATATTTGGGCTACCATTAAGCATTTACCGCCAGCCAAATATATAAGAACACCACCTCTGCTCCTTACAGACACGACAAACTCTGCTTGATGTCATCTCTCCAATACCCAACTCTATATCACATTTTTTTAGTCTTATTTTTTCTATCCCATGTAAGCTTTTTGCCTTCCTCAGAGACTGTACACTGTACAGTACCTAATGTCAGGCTAAATTTTACTCCAATACAAAAATTCTAGAAACTAAATCTCTAAATACATGAACCACCAAAATTAGGGGTTCTATATCACAAAAATGAGCCGAGGAAGCCTTTTTATGGGAGATGTGATTGAAGGACGCCGTCAAAAGTAATGCCCATTTGAAGATAGGAATAGGCAACACTTTCATGTCTCAGGTCATGCTGCAAAAATTCTTCATTCGTTAACAGTTATTTATGACTAAATTTGTGCAAAAAGGATTTCATTCCATGTGTCCGGAACACCAGGCAAACACCAATGCAAGCAGTCTTGGACTCCTGGCGATGATGTAATACAGATCCGAGATATGTGACCCTCGTCTCTCACCTGAGACAAAGCAGTTATGTCCAGAAGTTTAACCCCTGTCCATCTTACAGCACTGACAGCAGCATGATCACTAGACCCTTCTTGTAATACTTCTTTACCTATAGACATAGGTTTGGTATTGTTACAACTCCCTCCTGTGTTCCAATCTCCATTTACGAAGTGCCTAGGGGAGATGCTCCGATAAAAGGCATTCAGATGAGGATGCTTTGGGACCTGAGAGTCTAGCCATTTAACAGTGTTATGGATTGTGAAATTCTTGGCTCTCCCCATATTTGCTATCTTCTTGTTGGTGTTGGGTGCACCCCCAACATACATAACCCACCTGTTAGCCCTGAGTTTCCCTCTATTCCAATGATGCCCCCTGTTCAGAACCAAGACATCAATTTTGTGCAGAAACTGGCGCAAAAATGATGGAGGTCGATCAAGATGCATTGCATATTCTGTTTGCGGGTCCTTGACATCAAGAGGTTCCAATTCACAGAGGCCTGAAGACCAATAGTACAGGACAGTAATATTGGTGCTGAGAAATCGATATGCCCAACCATTAGGACTTGTACTGCCTGGAGGTAGGACAAGTCCATATTCATTGCCCACATCTAGGACATCTGACCTATCCTTACCAGCTGTGATCATGCACATTAGAGACTGGAATTGCTGCCTACCTAATGAATCTCCAACAAAAGCTAAAGTTTTGTCTTGCATCCTGTGATTGCATCAGAAGAATTCGTAAATGGTCTAACCATTATTGGTTATGTTTAAACAAGTAATTAGAGCAACCAATCAAAGGTCATATAAACTCTGACCAAGTAAAACAACTTCTGGAAAGAGAAGAGAATGTATCTATAAGGGGAACGCCAAAAGGCCCAATCCATGAAACCTAAGTCTTAGAACTTCAGAACAGGCAAATATCAGTCCTTCACTTCTTTTGATAGGTTGAGTTGGAAGCACCAAGTGAAGAGTTATAACTTATAACCATGTTCAAACAGAAAAAAATGGAAAATATTCATAGACAATGATATAAATACCGTTTTAAGAACTTTGGCCCTTCAAATTCTTCCATTTCACAGCCTTTCGGTTGCCATCTTAGCTTTTCAAATGCAAAATCTTGACGCTGCATCAAACTACAAGCCCACATTGGTGCTAGCGATTGTTTACAACCAAACCCAGAATACAAAGGCCGTCTATCATCTACAACCCATTTTCCTTTAGCATAATTACAAACTGGAGCAAGGATCAAATAATATGAAAGTCTGTAATCAGTAATATTATCACAATATGGACGTAACGGATCTAACATCTAAATGAGCATAAGAATAATAACCACAGGCAACTTTTCGACTACTATTGACTATGAACTATATTACCTGTACTAATCATTTTCCCTAGAGAACTTGCGTCCAACACACATTCAGACATGGGTACGGGGGTATGATTAAATATACGAAAAACTTACAAAAAAATTACCATTGTCCAGTACTCACCCTGAGTCTGGATAACATAGACAAGGAATATAAAGGAAAATAGAAATTGTTTCAATATTGGATGATATTACAGCCATGTAAATAGCATACCAAACCTATGTGTGAGGTTGGGAAAAAAAGTACTGAAAACAAAACGAATAACTCTTGGCTAAGATTTATAACCTTAGCTTTAAAAACCAGTAGAATTTTATCTTTACCATTTCCATAAAGTGAACTCATACAGGAATATGAAAGCGGAAAACATGAACAATTCATATGCTCTAATAATCATTGATGACTTCACAATACGACAGATAAGAAGCAGGAACGCAATCGATCTCCCATGCCAATGAAAATGCTTCATCTAAACATGTAAGTGTTGACATTAGTCATTCTAAGCCTCAGATTTCAGCTTGCAGCTAAAAAATTATGACCATGAATCGAGGAGAATATTGGTGATGCTCAACAAAAATGATTGAGCATAACAGTTACTATAAAACAATACCCACTGCAATGTTAACAAATTTGATAAAGTAGATTACCTTTTTTCTGAATTTGGATAGTTTCAAAGTCTGAAGAACTTTTGGCAGTATCAATAGAAAGTGTCTTATCCAAATGATCTTCATCTTCGTTATGTAAAACTTTCCTCTGTGTCAACATAGAAATATCTTCTCTGACATGTCTTTTGGGTTCTAATGGCACTCTTTTAATATCTGCACCAGATATTATGAGGAAGGAAAGCTATCGTGAGCATGTAAGTAGAAGTACTCTTCCCCATAAATGTTTTGTCAAATATATCTATTTCATAGAAGCTTGGGAGAGACCTGAAGAGAGTTGTAAGAATTGATTATTGGGTGGTAGTGAGGAAGTAAATACTGGACTTCTGTCACATGTCCACATAATAATAGTTGCAGCCATAAAAATAATGGCAATGAGAGACAGCTCTTTAGCCCTACAGCTTAACATGTAGGACCCTACTTTCATCCTACAAAGACATGAAAAGTAAGACTTAACAAAATGTCACTGAAAAAAAAAGGGGAGGGAGGGAGAAACCTCAAGAAAAAAAAAATAGAAACTAAGGGTACGTTTGGTTCACTGTAATAGAATAGAGCTATAATGAAATAGAAATGTAATTGAATAGAGCTGTAATGGAATAAAGCTGTAATCAGTAATCAATTGTTTGGTTGAATGGAATGAAATAGAAGTGTAATAGTATTCTTGTATTTGGTTGAATGGAATGATATTGTAATAGCATACGAAAAAAATTAAAATGACTAGAATACCCTTAGTAGAATTTTTTTAAGTAGATTGTTATTGTTATTAAATTTTAACAAGATTATTATTAAAATAATTTAATAAAAATAATAAATAATTTAACCATATTTTAACATAATTATTATTAAATATAATTTAATAAAAAGTATATAATTTAATAAAATTCTTAATATAATTATTATATAAATTTACTAAAATCATAATATATAATACTATAAAAATAATATATAATCTACTTTATTATTTTCAAACTGTAATATATATTTAATGTGCTAAAATATCATTAGTGAAACAAATAATTTAATTATTCTACAATAAAAATAAAATACTAGAAGTAATAAATAACTTGAGAATTATATTTCACATCCAAATATATTATTCATATATTAACAAAAGTTACATATATATTTGATGTTCTAACCAAAAAAATGGTTTCTCAATGCCTACATCTATCTATAGTTTACAAATTAAACTCTAATACCAACTCCAACCATTTGGTTTGGGGAGTACTGGAATTTGGTAATGAACAAGGGAATATGTACAATGATCCATGTAACACGGTCTTTTTGTTAAGTCATACTAGAAGACACCAATCCTAAACTCGAGAGTTCCTCAGGGGGCACAACAACAGTGTACTGAAATGCAATCTGCACTATAGGTAGTTCAGAAGAATGTCTGCAAAAGAAAAAGGAGATTAAAATATCTAAATAATATAACAATAATGCTCCACAAATTGCTATATCAACAAAAAAAGGTAGCATTTAGGTGGGCCCATCTGGTGCAGGCAAGAAACTAATACAATGAGAAAAAAAATATAATCATAATAACATTGTATAATCTAAAAATTTACATATTACAAATCTGAGCATAATGAATATATTTTATTGAATCAAGAGAACTCAAAGAAAGTAGAATACTAAGCTATAAGATTCTATGCCAGATGAAGTCCCTGCATTCTAGAGCAAAATGGTCCAGAATGTATGTCCATCAGATTCAACAATAAAAAATACTAGTAATATTGACTGTGGCAGCCAAAGAACGAAATTGTAATGAGTAATTAGTATCTGTAAAATCCAACATTATTAGCGAAATCAAAATCATAAGCATATGTTGCACAAAAATCACAACAAATGATGTGCTGAACATTTTCATATTGTGGATCTGGGAAGAAGTGACAATACTGCAAAAGGTGGGAATGAAAGAAGTGAGAAATCAAAAATTATTAGATGATATTTCCCCAGTAAGAAAATTTGAAAGTAGAAAGAGAAAAACTTACAGAATGGTCAAGCTTGAATTCAGTAGATGTCCTCAATCTTAGTACGCAAGTAAAAGCATATGGTCGACTTAGCATTCGGTACCTGCAAAGTAAGATCAATAACAGCACTCAAATGGAATATCCATATAATTAACTCAAGTAGATATGAAGTATCCATATAAACATATATTTTATCATCTTTAAAAAATAATAAATTAGAGGAACTTATAGTACTAACATGTCCTGAGGAAGTGTTGAATCATCTGTATTTGCATATAAGAACAAAGAGCCACCACTTTCTATGCTAAGAAATTTAAGAGATGCCAAATCTGTATACTCATTTGTAACAGCAAAAATGTCCACGCATACACCTGCTTGAACAGCCACAGCAGCCTGTAGCATTTGTCAATGCTACATTTCCCAATCCACATGACTAGGATGAGATAATACAAAATTCAAATGAAAGATACCAGATCTTTGTAGAAAGGTGTCTGCTCAAGAAGCAAAGCACAGTCTGCATCTTCTCCTTTACTAGCATATTGCTCACCATACCTTCTTGTATCTAGTTGCCCAGGTCGATAATGATTGCAAAATCTATCATTATCCCTTAATAAAAAGAAAAATTTTAGACTCAAACATAGTGATTGCAAAATCTTTGATTTTAGAAGACTAGTACTAGTGATTGCAAAATTACATGATTTAATTAGTATAAATGAGGATAAACAACACTATTCTAAGTGAAAGGCTCAAACAACAAAGGTTATACCACATACATACATATGCACGGTCCCTTCCTAATTCTATTCTTACAAAATAACCCTATATTATAATTAAGAAATCGAGAACAACAAAAAAAGAAGAGAAAGAGCAAGGGGCTCACCATTGATTTGGAGGCAGATAGACGAGAAATAAATCTACAAATCTCGCGTTTGTTTGGCGAAAGAAGAGCAAATCGGAGTAGAGTGATTTGGGAGACTGCGATAGCCAAAGGGTTTATAAGAGCGAGGGCTTTTGAGAGTTCAACTAGAAATGCAGTCGATTAAGGAATCAAAGGCACTTACCGTAAATAAGGAGGTTCAACTAGAAGGAAGATGAAGATGAAGATGGCGATAGCCAAAAAATGTTCACCTGACCTTGGATGAAGGGGAGGAATGCCGGAGTCGGAGGAAGCAAGAAATGGTTGCCGTTGAGTGTTTTTGAGGTGAGAATTTGTGAGGGTAAAATAGGGTTGATTTGGGACGGAATGGGTAAACGGTGAAGAGGGAAGGGAATAGAAATCCTCAAATTTTTCTGCTTAAGGCCGGAATGGAATACACCCGTAATACGGTATTCCCTTCAACCAAACCTCTGTTTTAGTGGGAAGCAGAATAAGCTTGTAATAGGTAGGTAATGGCTATTCAGCCAAACATGTTGTAAGTGTATTAAGACAAAGGTACAAAGAAGGCAATAGATCCTATTATAAAATCTTGAGTTTTAGGACTAATTTACATTATTTGAGAATTTACAATTTTGAAAAATAGTATATGAAAGTTTAACTGTTCAAAAATCAAGGACTAATTTTTGGAAATTTTTACATTTTTAGTTGTAAGGACTAAATGATAAAATCTGAAAATTTTAGAAAAGGGACTGGTTTACAAAATTGTACAAAACGAGGTTTAGGACTGAAGTGAAAAATAAAAAAATTTGTTTTTGAGGAATTAAATTGTAAACTAGTAAAAATCTGGATTTTATGGACTTAATCGTAAAAAATATAAAATTAGAATATAAGGGATTGTTTTCTTCGATAATGAAGACAGCTTCCCCTTCATTGCTCTGAAAGATTTTCCTTTTTGTTCTTCGACAGTGAAGACACTGAATAGAGCCTTATCAATTTAGAAAATGTCTTACAAAAAAAAATTTGGTAAGATATTTTCTTTTAAAAAGCCTTGATTTTACGCTTTTTTTTATTTTTGGAGAATGATTTCCTTTGGTAATTCATTTTACACCAAACAAACACCATAAAGTAATGAAAATGTTTCATGAAAAATATTTTACATACAAACAAATAGACCCTAACTCACAATAACCATTTTAATTGGAGCGCCGCATTTTAAACAATCTCCATGAATTGTAATTTAATCTAAAATCAACAATTAAACTACTATAACCTAATTATCTATCCAGTTTCCATATCTTTTTACCGAAAGCAAAATTGATGGTCTTGATGCACATTTAGATAAAACCAATGACTAAGAAAATATTTTTCTAAAACAAACTGAAAACGAAAGCAACAATTTCATCGAAATAATAACACGAAAAGAAAAATTAAAACAAAAAGAAATACAATCTATGTTTACTGTTTGTTGAATTCTGATCCAATATAAAATTCCAATGACCCTGATCTATTGAAAGTTGAATTCAATTAAGGTAGCAACTTAGAAGAGAAATACCTGAGACGCGTCAATATCTTGACAAAAGAAATTTCTACGCAAAACAATTGTCTCCAAATGTGCTTTTATTTGATAACTAATTAAAGAAAGACAGAGGAAAAAAGTGAAATAAAAAGGGTGGTAGAAGTTAAAATAAGTAAATAAATATTAAAAAAAAAACGGAAAAAATTGTTTGTGGGTCAAAGGATTAACGACATTGTCCAGTGTAAAGACATTGTATGAAAAATGAAGTTTTTCTTTGTTTGAACGAAGGTAGGAAGCTCCCATCTTCACTGCTAACTATGTATAGTTCACGGGGAGTACCTCGACCTGTAAGACTCAAAATTGAAGACTTGTAATATACCTATCTTGTTCATTAAATGAGGCACTCTCTCTTCGTGAATCGTGCAAAACTCTCAATAGAAGCGAGGGATGAAACCTCAACTTGAAAACAATACATTCCATTGAGGGGATCGAATGGTACTTCAAAAACTTCTCCCGAAAGAATCGATCCCCTTAACAAAAACTACTTGTTTCTAACATGTGCTCTAGCAGTCAGCTTTATTTCAACTTGTTCCTTGGTTTCTTCTAATAACTCGAGGTTAGCTCGTAGTATTTGCTCGTACCGTTAGGGATTGAAGTGTGAAGTTTTGGAGGAGAGTAATTTACATTTTAAATCACCAAACTTAGCTTCTATTTTCATCTAAATCATAGACCTTTAATTTTAATCAAATTACGTCATTAAGTTTTATTATTGATAATTTGAATCAGTTTCACTAATATTGTCAAAATTACTTAACGGAAAAGTCGAATCAACACATACACTTTTACATTTAACCTTATTGGCATTTTTTTTGGCAAATATCTTATTCGCATTTTAAGTAATAAAGTAAAAAAATTTAGGAGTTTTCTCAATTTTTGGATTTTGGTAAACTACTTAGAAAAAAATAATCTTTCTATTTCTGACCTAATACGATATTGATAGATTTGTCGGTTGATTTCTTTTATTTTTATTTTTTTCAAAAATGGGTATTGCTTGAGCCATTGGAACTCTCATTACTTCATCCTACAACCCTTAAAGCGCGACAATTTTGCTTAGGGAAGGCATCTTGGACTCTTTGGCAGCACAAATTCTGGTTTATATGGCTCTATTAAATCTAATTACTACTGATTTTCTAAGTAAGAGGATGAGCTGTAATTTCAAACTTTAAGTAGTATCTTACTTCATAGTTTTCCTACGAGTTGGTTTGATGGTTTCCCTTAATTTGGGCCTAATTTTTATATTATATTAGATTATTCATTACTTCATTTTTTAGCAATTATGTTCTTTTTAAATTTCTTCAAGAAAAGGAAATGATGTGATGGATGATATATTGACAGGCTCCTCACGTTTTTCACCTATTGTAAAAGATTGAAGCCCAAATTTACAAATATTGAAATCAACACCCAAAGTGAGGGGAATTGGTGGTTTAATGATTATTTGATGTACAATTCAAAAGAGTTTGCTTGTAGATGAAACATGTGTATATTATTTTATCCTCAAAGTGCGGCAATGAAGGAACTAAATAGTAAACGTCTCTCTTTTTTTTTAATATCCTTGTTGTTTAAAATTGGCTCATTTCTTATTGTTTAAGGTTGATTTCATTGGAAATAAAAATGTCTATAGAAATATAAATTAACATTTTAACACTAGTAAAGGAGAATCATTGCAATGGCTATCTCGAGCATCTCCAAGACTGGACTGAAGTTGAATATTATGGTGACAACAATGGACTTGAAAGTATTTCACCCCCTAGATTTTGTTTCTATTATGGATGTAAGGTACAAACAAAACAATATGTTCAAAATTCCTTTGGGGTATTCCTAATGCAAATAGATTGCCTAATAGTTGGTTTCACAACAGCTTGTTTCAGATTGATCTTCTAAATTATGTTGGCGAAGTTTTTGAGTCATGTCAATTGTACTCAAAAGTGCAAAACGAATTAAAAGAGGAGAAGATGAAGAATGAAAACAGGTTGGATAGACTTTGCATCATAAGCGGCATTGTTGCTTTTACCTCGTTTTGGTTTTACATCATGTAAATATAAGTGATGATTTAGTTTAACACCATACTGGTGATGTTACTAACAAACTATTAGCATAATTTTCTTTTGATGTAAAGATTCAATTATGCTTTGAGTAATAAAATGTTACTTATCAAATTCTCTTGGGCGATGTTAACAAAATATGCTTCATTGGTATCTTGTGTTGTTCTTTGCCTACTAGTGATGTTATTAACAAACTACTCATGCTAGCTTGTTTGGATCTAAGTTACTTTTGGTTTCATAATATCAACAATGCCATCAATAACAGGCCTGGATTTGGTCCTCTCGATTAAAAGTCATATGTTGTCAAATTAGTTGAACTTTTAGAAGCTTCTCCGCCAATGCCATCAATGGTAGGGCGACGTTATTGTCTAAGAGGTATTTACTTTTCCTTTTTTTCCCTTGTTCTATACCTACCATTATTGCACCATGTATCATGGAAATTTTTATTGTTTGAATGAAGTAACTAACCGACCATTGGTGCAATATTTTCCCTAGATGATCTACCTTTTTTTTATTCTTGTCTCTGAAATCTTCCTTTAAAGTCTAAAGTAAAAGCTAAAAACAAGTTTAGAAAAATTAAAGATTTTATAAAACAAGCAATTTAAACAAAACATATTTGTTAACCTAAAATTCACTACTTATTGAACGCATCAACTAAAAGTTTGAATCAATTTTAATAAACAAAATAGTAACACTGAAGTTCTAAACATACAAGAAAATATGGCGCATGCATATTGCTTGGTCAAACGTCTTCAACAAGATCTTTTCATGAATTGGTAAACACTTCAAATGAATCAACTTATGTCCTTTCCTACAATAAAAACGGTGGTCATAAGTACTCAATTTATACAATAATTAAATGATGTCACAATTTAATTTCAAAATAATTAAAATTATATACCTGTAAATACTTTTCATTACCATGAAAATGCTTGTTGTGTCCTTGTTGTCCACATATACTACAAGTAATTTTGAACCCTTTTCTAGATAACTTGGACAAATTGCTTTTCTTTTCCTTCTCTACAAGTATTTCAACAATATTCTTTCTTTGTGCAGTTTGGTGTCTCCCTCTTTTAGGCTTAGGAAGGTCAAGTGGAATAATTGCATCTCCATGTTGGACAGAGCCCCATTGATCTTCACCAACAATTGGATCAATCATATAAGCATAAATTTTCAAAAATATTGCAACCTTGTAACAATCATCCACATAATCTAAATATTCTCTTTAGTTAAAGATGAAAGAAATTGCATGTGAATATAGTAGTCCACTTAGCTGCCATCTCCTACAAGAGCATGCCTGCTTATTCATATTGACCACCAATTAAGTTAATGTCCTCCTACCAATTTGATGTGCAATTAAAAGACTCAATTTTCAACTTGTGAAGCTTTTTTTGTATCTTAGGACAAATTTGGCCATTAAATCTCCTCATTGCATCTCTTTGTGCATAAACTCTTCTCATTAACTTTGGACCTATTACTTCTAGCATTGTAAGAATTGGCTTGTCTCTCACATCTAAAAGTAAGTTGTTGAAACTCTTACACATATTGTTCAGAAGCATATCACATCTAGAAAAAAGTTAAAAAATACGATTTAGACCATTTCTGAGTTGGTTTCTTTTTCAACTACTTGTAAGCACTATTACATTTCTTCTCAATCTTCTCAATTCAATAATTAAATTCACCAATATAGCTAGCTCGTGCTGCTACCCATAAATAGTCTTCAAGGGACTTTCCTCGATGGGCATTAATCTTAGAAAATTTTTGTTACATATGACGAACACAAAAACGATGTTCAACATTTAGAAAAAATGATTGTACAATAGGAATGAGACCCTACAAATAAAACAAACATGTTAGTCTATCGTGAAACATATAATAAGGTATGTAGCTACTTGCTAACCTTTTGCCTAATATAAATGTCCAAGTATGAGAGTTTTTGATGTTTAAATCATTGGCTAGCAATTTTGGAAACCAACCCCCACCTGTTATGTTCTCTCTCTCTCAACAACTACATAAGCTATCGAATAGATGCAATCATTGGCATCTATACCTATTACCATAAGCAACTCTCCACCATATTTACCCTTTAACCAACATCCATCTATCGAAATGGGTGATTTACAACCAGCCAAAAAGCCATCCTTCAATGCTTTAGTGCATATTTGAAAAAATGATCTCTCTAATGCAAAATGGTGTTGGACCTAGGATTTATTTTTCTTACCTCTCTGCAATAGTTTGATAGTTTAGAGTATTAGTCTTCATCCTTCCCCCTAATAATCTCCAATGTTTTTACTTTAGTATTATATCCCTTCATCTATTTTTTTTCAAGATTTAATTCCTTTCTGATTTTAGTTAAAAATGTATTCACCTTCATTTTAGGGTCATTGTGAAACACATCTAAAAACCTATGTGCCAACATTCAATGGATGCAAATTTCTCTTAAAAATTTTACTACAGTTATGTTCACTCACAATACTTTTGATTTGAATAGTCATTTTGTTTGACATTTTCGAAGCTCGTACACAAAAAAAAAAAAATTTCTTTGCACCTTACATCCATTTTATCTTTATCATTATGCTTAAAATTGATCCCAAGCTGATTAACTAATGAATATTAAATTCATCAAAAATTTTAAATATCACGCTTACAACAAATTTAGGATATATCCCTTTCATCATCAAATTCAGGAAGTTTTCGTTTTCTCTTGACATCACTATCACTAATAGCATAATCCAAATATAGTAACCAAATCCAGAAACAAACTCATCATCTAATGAATCATGTGACCTTCTAATTAGCTTTTTATCAATCATTTTTTTATTTTTTGTTTTTTGTCTCTTTCCAATCATGGATTAATGCACTATAATTTAACATTTGTGTAGGCTCATTCAAACATCTCAACAACAAATCAGTTGGGTTACACCAATCAATATAATCTGCCTCGTCTTCATCATATATATTTTCCATATTAATACAACATAGATTCCATTAATGATAGATTTTATTATAAAATAATTAATATGATGCACTGCAAAATCAAATAACAAAAATAATACAAAAATTTAGCAAACCTAATTGAAATGTCATAATTGTAAGTGTTACTAATTAAAATACCACCATTATAGTACAATATTAGTTGGCAATCAACCATTATTGAGTAATAAAGAGATATTTCAATTCAAATAAAAATAGGAGAAAGGAAAGAAATAAAAACATTAATAAGAAATAAGAAGATTCAAATCAAATCTTAAATCTATATTGTCACATTAGTTAATTTTAATATTTTTAAAAACCCTAATACTTACTAATAGATCATTTAGGTATTTTAATGGGGTCGAAAATTACATATTGGATTTAAATGATTTTAAACCAATCGAGATTGCATAAGTTTTCCTTTTGAAAGAGAGATTACCTAATTTTAGGTATTTGCCAAAACTAGTGACCGTAAAAGAGTATTAGTTCTTTTATTTTAAAAGAAAAAGCAAAAATTCATCAAAATAATAATAGTAGTTATTTAATAAAATGATATATTAGTCATTCCTAATCGAGTTGGTACTCGGTTAACCTGTGAAACCAACTTAGTCAAGAGTTTTATTAATAATATATATAAAAGTTAATGGGGCAACAAATTAGAATAACAACACATCCTACAAAATAACAACACGATTAATTACAAATAAAACACCAAATCAAATAAACCAAAATAAAAATTACATTTAAAACCACATGATGAAATAGAGCACCAAATTAAATAAACAGGTATGGAAATTGCATTCAGAACCACGTGTTCTCATCATTTTAATAGTTGCACGTCGTGACGATCATAAAAGCTAGTGGAGGAGAGATATAACTAGAAGGATAATTAAATTGGTAGTAATAGAAAACTACTAGATATGCACCACTATAAATAATCCTTAATAATAGCATCTTAGTCTCACTATGTACTGTCAGATTGCATCAACAATGAACTTTGGTTGAGGGTGGGTTTGGATGGGCGATTGGGTGCGGTGCGTTTGGCTTACTTTTTGTCTCACGCTACAGTATCTAATCTCACAGCCACCGCTGTTTTTACACTAAACGCAAGTAAACACACCGCCCATCCAAACTCACCTTGATAATGATAACGTGAAAGATCACCGAAAGATTATGCTGATGCACAAAACTAGTCCCCTAAGGCTAAATCAATATATATTAGGTTGGCCCAACCTCCTCCAAAACTAGAAGAAACAACCAAAGAAATTACTAAAAACTAAAACTACTAGCATCGTCATCACTTAAAAAGAAAAAGCAATAGAGTGAACTATTGTCATCACCACCACTTTTGGAGAAAGCAAAACTTACTTTATTTATAGACATGCTTTCACGGATACCACGTAACATAATTCATCTGTTCTATTTAAAAGAAAAAAAATCAAGGTTTTATTTGAAAAAGAACTAAAGCAGGAGTACTTATACGTATTTTTACAAAAGTTGAACGGAGGAAAACCGCAAAACCCTATTTTTCAAAGCGCCGCAACGTTCCTATCAGAAAAAGGACGCGATTGTGAAAAAGAGAAAAGTAACCAGGAAAAAAGAATAATTTAAAGACAAATTAAAGAAGGCTATTTTGGACAAATAACTCAGTTTTCTTTAATTCTGAGTTAACTCGAGAGAGTCATAAAAGCGCTTAACAATTTCGTTCTTGGAGAAGAAGCTTTCTCTTTTCTAGATAAGAAATCTGTGCATCAAAAACACAAAAACAACAAAAAAGAAGAAGGAACAAGACAATTCCAAAGGAACAAGAGAGAAAATGAGTCGAGGAAGTGGAGGCGGATACGATCGCCATATTACCATCTTCTCCCCCGAAGGTCGTCTTTTCCAAGTCGGTATGTATATTCACTCTACTAGCCTGCCTTCTTTTTGATTCCTGTAAGGAGCTTTGACCCAATTTTGGTTTTGGAATAAATTGAGCAGAGTATGCGTTTAAGGCAGTGAAAGCAGCTGGGATCACATCAATTGGTGTTCGAGGGAAAGACTCCGTCTGTGTTGTTACTCAGAAGAAAGTTCCCGTCCGTACTCTCCCTTTATTTACTTTTCCTGGTTTATTTAAGGGGTTTTCACGATTTGGGTATTTAAGTTTTTGAATAATGTAATGCAGGACAAGCTTTTGGATCAGACTAGCGTCACTCATCTTTTCCCTATTACTAAGTTCCTTGGATTGTTGGCTACTGGCATGACAGGTTTAGTTTTGTTAAATGCCATTTTTTTTCTTGATATTGTTTGTTCGAATTGGGAAGATTTGTTATGTTAACTATTGAACTAGGGTTTTTGAGATATTAAGGATTCTGGATTAATGTACTTATAATCAGTCTAAATTAGGGTTGCAAAAATTTCCAAAACTGCATCAAAGGTATGCAAGCTGTAGAAGTAACAACTAGAACAGAATGGTTTTCTTAATAAGCTAACTGTTGCTGACCCTGGCATTCACATGATGATCGGCATTCTCCCATTAAATAGCTAACTTATCATCAGCATAGAACTCAAATATAGTTTTGTTCACTACATTAGATTAATGCTTAAGGTTAAATTTTCTTTCTTGCTATGCAAATACTGTGTGAGGGATGCTTTGATAATTGGCTATGTCGCTCTCCAGCTGATGCAAGGACCTTGGTCCAGCAGGCAAGGAATGAAGCAGCTGAGTTTCGTTTCAGATATGGATATGAGATGCCTGTGGATGTATTGTCCAAATGGTATGGTTTCTTATATTTTCTTCAGTTGAAAGTAGCGATGTTTAGTTGTCTTCCTGTTCGTGGCTGTTGTATTTGTAGAGTTCTTCCAGATAATGTTGAATAAATTTAGTGACTTCAAGAACTGGTCATTTTGATATAAGCTGGCTGCAAGTTTATGCCTTTGTATGTGTTCCAGTAAAAATTGGACAAAAACGTATGACCCTGATTCATTACTGCTCATCTTCACATATTGGAGGCAATGCACTTTATTTTTGTTAGTTCGTGAATATAATCTTAGTTCTAAAATCAATAACTGACTGCATTTCATGTTACTATTAAATTCATTGATTTTTCTTTGATATATGGGTTTTTGTGCATCTCGATGATCGTACAACTTATTTGGAGTAACGTGCTTTATTGATGTAGGATTGCTGACAAATCACAGGTTTACACTCAACATGCTTATATGAGACCTCTTGGAGTTGGTATGTCTATGATTTCTTTAAAATCTTATGAATATGATTTTATTTTAATTGCTTGTATTTATAACAGTAGATTTTTTACAATTTTTCAATTAGATATATGCTAATGTATTTCCAAGTAACTTTCTCTAATATTGGCTGTAATATCTTTCATATAATTTTCTGTGAAGTTGCTATGGTGTTGGGTATTGATGAAGAGAAGGGGCCCCAACTCTACAAATGTGATCCAGCAGGCCATTTTTATGGCCACAAGGTAGTTTGCAAATTAATTTTCAGTGCTCATTGAGTTTGGATTATTAACATTGGTTCCAATATCTGGTTCCAGAAGCATATGTTGTTATTATTATGGTTATGACTCATTGCTGTTTTCCTCTAATAGTTCTCTTTGACCTTATAATTTTCAAACATGTATTTGCATTGTGGCTGTAGTAATATAATTGCTGAAGATATTTTTATTTTTGTTTATAATGTATTTCCAATAATGGAAGACCACAAAACCATAGAGTTTGGAAGGTCACATCCGAATAAAAAAATTTCTTAAAAAGAGATTTATACAACAATCTAATATTGGTTATCCAGTACCATCATATTGTGGGTCTTTTCTACCTTGAGTTAATGATATTGACTATTTCATTTTCTTTGTCTTTCTCTTTAGGCATGAAAGTAGCGTGTTTGTTCTCCAATCTGAATTTATTTGTGCAATAGCATGGGTTCAAAATTATTTTTGACCAATTTTATGGTAAGCGCTTTGCTGCTGGGATGAATTTTAACTGGTATGTTGCAGGCAACCAGTGCTGGATCAAAAGAGCAAGAGGCAATTAATTTCTTGGAAAAGAAGATGAAGAATGACCCTGCTTTTACTTATGAGGAAACGGTGCAGGTATTTATACTTTTACTTTTGTTATTAATGGTAAAGGAAGTTTCCAAAGACTGCACGTTCAACAATAGCTAAATAATCACATTTATCTAATGCTTCCTATTACTTCTATTCTTCAGACTGCTATTTCTGCTCTACAGTCTGTTCTTCAAGAGGATTTCAAGGCTACTGAGATAGAGGTATAATGAGGCTGCTCATCCTTCTACTACTAGTTCTAGAATTTATTATCTTGCCATTATAAGTTTGCACCATCTAAATGTTTGAATGATTGAATACCATTGGTGCTTTTCTCATGTCTAATAAATGTTCCCTGAAGATAAGCTGTGTATATAATTAGCATAATTTTTGGCCAAAGGAAACACCAGTATTAAAAGCCTGCTAATTTTAACTACTTTGGACTCCTCTATAAACTATAAGAAACTTGAGCATACTGTTGATGCGATTTGAAAACAACACACTATGGGGTTGTCCAGACATGTGGAAGCGCCACACACATGTATTTGCTGTTTTAGCCAGATGGACACACAAGTAGTTAAAAGCTAGCTGGTTTGAAGTACCATGGAATCCTGTGTGTAACCTACTAGAAACTTGCACGCAATGCCAATGTGGGATCTGAAGACAACCCACTATCAGGATATCCTTTGTTTGTCTCAGAGTCTGCTTGTGGTGTATTCTCACTCTAATGCATTTGATTATGGTTCTTAATAAAATTGCATAGATATATTCCTGTACTAGCTGAAACTGGAATTATTGTTGTTTTCCCCCATTTGAACTGTAATTGACATACATATCTTTTAACGTTTGGCAGGTGGGAGTGGTGAAAGCTGATAATCCAGCTTTCAGAGTGTTGTCAACAGAGGAAATTGATGAACATCTGACAGCTATTAGTGAGCGCGACTAGTGAGCATGGACCAATATTAGCTGCTGCAAAAACCTTTCTATTATTTGAAACAACATACATGCTTTAGTTGATCATGATGTTTGAGAGGGATTGAAAGAGGGTTAGAAGAGCTTACATTTATGTTGCCTCCTATTACTGCTCGAAACTTTATAATTAAATTCATGTTATTTCTGAATTGACTTCCTCCGAGATGAAGCAGCCTGCAGGTGCATTTAGATTATAATTGTCCAAAATTGTTGAAAGTCTGCAATTTGCTATTATAATTTGTCCAGTTAACATGTCCTATGATGTGTTTGATGCGGCCTAATCATATATGGTCAAGTGGTGTGGTCCATGGTGGTGGGTCTTTGGTTTTTCGTCTCATCTTTCATGACAGCAAACATGTTGCAATGCAATTATCTCTTGGTCTGGATAATACGCAAAAGTAAAATAATATTTCAGATAAAAAGGTAAAGGGTTTAAAAACGAACGCAAAATAGAACAAGAAATGGATAGCAATATCCGTATCTATCATAAAAAACATATGCCACCAAACACTGAGGCATCAGTTGTAGTTATCTGGTCCCAACAACAAAATGAAGAAAAGATTCCCCTTGCCGGTGAAGGTGTGAAAGAGGAGTCCTCCTTTCATAAGGAAGCTGCCACTGCCACACCTCTCCAACCGGTTTTGGCCTTGCCTTTGTCCGTATAGAAGAAGAGTGAGCAAATCTTGCACATGGTTCATTTGCCTTGCACCATTGTCTTTTTCTGACGTTAAATGAAGTCTGATACCGCTCTCTTTTAGCATGATGAAAGAGTAGACATACGAATTTTTAATTAAACTTAGCTAAACCTTTGCAGCATGGTTGGAGAAAAAGAACGTCATAAGCTTTGGCCGTCACAGACAATAAAGCCTCCTCCTTTAGCTGTTCTGGTTCCAACCCAAGCTAAGTCTCTTCCTTTTCTGTACAATCTTTTGATCGAGCTGTCCCTGGTTTCAGCACAAAATACACCATTTTTATCTACAAAATCCTTTCAATAATGCTTCTCCCAAGTTTAGTCACCCGCTACTAGAAGAAACAAACAAAGTGTCTAAAAGATAAAAAATAATACCTTGGAAGCTTACCTGCAACAAGAATTTTGGATGCCAGTGGCAGTTCCAAGTAGGTGAGGAGATATAGGCAAAATGAAGACGATTTGAAGTACCGAGTTCATCAGAAAAACCCACGAAAAAGACCCAACAACTTCTAAAGGGAACTGAAAAATGCTGCTACAGAGATGTTTGTTTGAGAGAAATCTCTGATAGTGAGATATGATGATTGTGAACTATTCTAAATGCTATGATTTGAATTTTCTGCTGGATTATTAAGAAGAGTAGTTGGAATTGTGTATAGGACTTCCACTACCCTCCAATAATCAAGCACCACACGTCCGCTGAAATGGAAGAAGATAAGAAAAAGACCCATAGTTGTTATATTTATAACTAAAAGATTAAAACCCAGATTTTGAACATCATCAAAGTAGTAATGGACAGTTTCATTGATTAAAAGCTTCATATTAGATCAGCATTGTGGGGTTATATGGGAATACAATTACTACCATTACAGTAGAAACCACAAATGTGGTTCTATATTTTCTTTTAAGCTGGACTCAGTTTCATAAGATTTGGAGCAATGCATCGAAGAGGAGTATCTCAACACTGAACCTAGACATATTCATATACGGTCAGTTAATGTAACTATTATGATCGTGGTTATGAATTTTAGACGGAAAAAGGTTTCATCTTGATTGGGTTTTTGATTTAAAAGTATATTGTTGCTGTGGTCACATCTGGCTGTCTGGTGGCAGCAATTTTAGCAGCCGCAGGTTTTCATTTGAATCCCAAAGTCTCAATCACTTCAACCATGCTAAAATCCACAATACTTGGATCTATAATGGGTTTAGTTTCTCCTCATCTCATTTAAGTTAATGAGTTTTTATTATTTTAGTTGATGTTGGAATATATTTCATAGTAATTTTGATAATTTCTGATTTATCTGTGGGACAGCCACAAGCATGGCAAATGGAAATTGGCAACCACTTTATTCTTTTGCTTAAATTTCATTTGTCTTTTTTTTTTATCACATCCACATGACATAATCTTTTTTTAACTTACCTGTTCCTCTCCCTTCACAATATAAGAGTTACACAGAACACAAAACAGAAAACAAAACATAGTTTAGAAAACATAGAAATAAGAACAGAGCAAAAAAACGAAGGAATATTCAATGTTTGTTCCCTGCAATGGCGGTTTCAAGCATAGACACTCAAAACCCACCCAGCAAAGCGACAGCTCCGATCGAAATTCACTGCGTTAAATGTGAGTCCTGCGGCTTCACAGAGGAGTGCACCCTTGCATATATACTGCGTGTCCGGGAACGTTACCAGGGCCGTTGGATTTGTGGGCTGTGCATCGAGGCCGTCAAGGATGAGGCTCTGAGATCGGATACGCTTATTTCCACCGAGGAAGCACTGGACCGACACATCAAATTCTGCAATCAGTTCAAGGCGTCGAGTCCTTTAGATGAAACGGAGCACCCTATCTCGGCCATAGGGAGGATTCTTCGTCGAAGCCTGGATTCACCCCGGCCTCTTAGGTCTAACTCAAGTGGAGTCTTTCCAGGATTTGAAGAAGTCACTCAAGGCTCCATCTCTTCATCCGTCTGAGAGCTGTTTCTCACCTCTTTCCGGCTTGATTATTCTTCCCAAGTTTTACGGTTACTTGGTAGTGCATGGAAAACAGAGGAATTCTGTTTGAATATAAGATTGTTAATAATTATATATGTCTTAATTGCTGTAATGTTTTGGAATCTGAATTTAATGAACCTTGTAGTGTAAACAGCATGTCTATCTGATGAACAGCTTCGGCTTTCAAAGTTTCTAAGATTTAGAGTATCTGAGTATGTTCTTTGTGATGAGCACAATCCGAGCATATTATAATCTTACAGCATGTGTTATATATTATGACTTGGAACAGCCCAGATTAGCCAGCTGCCACTCTAGCTGCTGTGCAGTCTCAATTAGCATGATGTACAACACAAATATCTTGGTTTTTCTTTTTGGAACTTTCCCAACCCATAAAAAAGAAAAGAAAAAAAATTCCGACATTTTTTAAGAATCTTATTGCCCCAAGACCAAGGGGGTTGTGGCAAAAGAACATTGCTCCAAGTCACTGCTGTTTTTGACTTAGAATTCCCCTGGATTCATGGGTCAAGCAAGGTCGTTTCTTGCACTTTTTCAGTAGTAGTTTCACCTAACCTATAATAAATTTAGCATTCATTCTAGCTTGGGGAACTGGGACACCAGACCTAGAGCTTTGAGAATCCTTTTCTTAATAAACTTTCCTTCTAATGTAGTTGCATTCCAAGTGTGGGGATTTTTATTTAAGTGAGCCCACACTGAAAGCAATGGGGATGAGATGAGCAGCATAGATTCAATAATATCATAAAATATCTTGTCAAGTTGGACTAAGAGCAAAATCACTGTCATCACCAAATTTACACACAGCATTTTATATGCTCTTAATTCCAGAAGCTCCAAGCATTTGCTTTATGGATCTATCAATGGTAAGCTTTGTCCTAATTGGATTTGGTGAGATTGTCTACATATAGTGAGTTCTCCTAAAGACCACTTCCTTCCACAGCTTGCTCAAGCAACTTAAACCCCTATAGTTCTATCATGGACCATTCCAACGGCTTCAATGCATGCCTCAAAAACATGCCAATTCTTTGGCTAAAGTTTATCCTTTGTGCCAAGGGCAGTTTCATAATTCATCCTCACCTTGCATTTTGCCTCCTTTACTCAAAAAATAGACAAGTTAGATTTTATAAATTAAAATTATTTTTTTAAAATTTTATTTATTTCTATTATTAAAAACTGGTGAGAGTTACCCATGACATATCACGAGTACTTTATGCTAATATACAAAAACTAATTTTTAACTAAATAAAATTTTTAATAAATGAAAATTTTATTGATAAACCAACTATTTATTCATAAAATTAATTTGCCCCTTTGCCTCTCCCAAAAGTTTATCACTAAATCAATCATCAGACAAACAGTTCCTTTGATGAAACCTCTTGTTTCACACTCCAGCTAATTAGATTTGTGTTTCTCCAATTCATATCTTTTACTCTGGAGTTCCTTAGTGTGGGCTTTTCATCTATATCAAGTTATTTTATCATAGTTGTGCAAAATTTAGCTTTTGGGGGTTTGCGTTGTTGGCTATATGGTCGGTTGCATTCTTGTATTTATCTATTGGCCCATCGGGAAATACTTAGCGGATTATTCGTTTGTTCTTTGAAAACGCCTTGCATTTATTGAAAATTTCACCGACTCATGCTGACCTGAGGTTACTTTGTTGCCATTAGGGAGTAGAGCTCTTGATCGATGTTCTAGCTGTGCTGCTTTTGTTGTTTGCGATGCAGGTTAGGTAGTTAATAATGGGCAATTTACACAAAAAAAAGCCCTTTTTTTTAAATTACTGAAATGGGCCATGTATTTAATTATTTACTAGAATGGGCCATTTTCCGGCAAATCGCGTCCACGTCAGCGCGATGTCAGGGGACGCGCCAAAGAAGTCGCGGACCACGTCGGTAGCGCTTTGCGACATGGCAACAAATCGCGCCTCTAGGATGCGATTTGTCGCTCGTCGACAAAGCGCTACCGACGGCCGACGTGGCTGCTGACTTGCCCACAAGATGAAAAGTACAACGGTCAAAAATTTGACCGTTGCCCCCCCCCAATGGTAAACAAAAAAACTATAAATACCCTCACTTATTTTTTTTTCACAAACTAATTCTCTCTGAAATTTCCTCTCAATTTGCTCTCAAATTCCTTCCAAATTTCTCTCAAATCCATATTTAATCTCAATTTGCTCTCAAGTTCCTCTTAAATTTCTCTTAACTCCTTTTTTAAATAATTTAAAAATTTTTGTTTTAAATTTTTTGAACCGTAAAATTTCTAAATTTCTCTTAAATTTTTTAAATAATTTTAAAATTTTTGTTTTAAATGGCCGAGAATTGACTCATCTTGATAAGCATCACATATCGGTGGAAGAAATGAAAATGGTAAGTGTTAAATTTAATTTCTAAATATTATTTAAGAATTTTTTATGTATGCATTTTTAGATAATTATTAATTTATTATTTGTTATAAAAGTCTGTAGATCGGGTATTGGAATGTAATATCCGGAATATGCATGGTCCTCCATCACCGTTGGTAGAGAACTACCTGTGGGAAACGGGTTTTTGGCACGTGGCGATGGTAGGCCGGGGATGCAAGGTGGACCCGAAACTAATTAGTGCGTTGATCGGGAGGTGGAGACCCGAGACGCACACATTCCATCTTCCATGTGGAGAGTGCACTATCACTCTAGAAGATGTCAATCTGCAATTGGGATTGCCGGTGGACGGGTACCTAGTCACCGGGTTTGCCCAATCTAGCGATTGGGGGGCGGTGTGCTACGAGCTTTTGGGCACTATTCCGGAGAAAATGAAAAGAGGTAAGATCGAGATGGGCTGGTTACGTGACACATTCCCTGATCCGAATGAAGATTCAACCGAAATTGAAAGAATCTGATATGCTCGGGCATACATTCTTCAATTAATTGGAGGTTATCTGATGCCCGACACGTCACGGAGCCGCGTACATCTAAGATGGCTGCTGAAACTCATTGATTTTAGAGGAGCCGGTGAATTGAGTTGGGGTCTGCCGTCTTGGCAACATTATATCGGGAGATGTGCGGGGCGACGCGACCTAGGAGAGCAAAAATCGGAGGTTGCCTGTCACTACTGCAGTCATGGGCACGGTTTCACTTTCCATTTCTACGTCCTCGAGTGGACCACCCATATACATTCCCACTCATAACGAGGTAAATTTTATATTAGATTTTACAATTATTATGTAGATTTTTAAAAATAAAAATATACTAAAAATTTATTTAATTAGGTGGAACAATTCGGTAAGTCATGCTCGATTACCTACCTCTCTTGAAGATATACGACTTCTATTGGACCAACGGTCGGAAACACAAGTAAGTATTAAATAAAATAGATATTTCCATACATTCGCTAGTCGATTGGTATTTAGTATTTAGTATTTAGTATATAACTAATATTTGTATCATGTTCATATAGTTTCAATGGACACCATACGAGGATCTGGCAATTCAAGTAGTAATTCTGGAAGAGTTCTTATAAAATCCACAAGCTTGGCACGTGAAAGTCGTGTTGATCAACTACGCAACCGTGGAGCCGCACCAGTCAGACAGAGTGCTACGACAGTTTGGATGTAGACAACCGATTCCTGTAGATCTTGAGGTGTTTGACGATCAACACAAAGTCGACCTTCGACAATTGAATACGGATTGGCTGAGATACTGGTCCGAATACATGGAAATGTGGGAAGATCGGTATGAATATATACCGACAGAGTGTCTTGCAGGGGATGTGCATTCAACACCGCTACCAAACATGGGCTGTTCCGTATTTTGTAACTCGCTAACTGAGTGTCGGCCAGGGGTCGTGTATACATCTCGAACACCGGTCGCAAGTACATCATTTGGCGATGTAAATTGAACATATAACTCAATATAAGGTGCTCCACTAGCAAGATGAATCTGCACCATTGCCTCTAAGCTACGAGCACCTTTTATGTCGAACGAGTCATATGTCACCGGATCAACAGAAGAACAAAATCAATACGTGATAGACAGAACTTTCATTGGCGTCGTTCCGAAAATTTTACGCCTAATTCTTTTACGAAGTTTTGTCAAATCTATATTCTGGTTAAAAACTAGTCGCACCGTATTCTCCGACAAAAAAACAACACCATTCTCGGTGTGGCAAACCTCACCATCGTAGTAAATAACAGCACTAATACGTTCACTCATATTTGAAACTCTAACCTTCTTAGCCTCTCTAAATTGTTTCATTGTGACTTATGCATTACGAGAACATTTTTGCCTCATTTATAGCCTCATTAAAACATATTCTTTCAGTAGCAAAAGCGCGTCCACGTGGGCACGATTTCACAAATTCTTCTCATAAAGCATTCTGGTAGAAGCGATTTTATACTATTTGCTCAGAAACGTCAACTCGAAATTATTTCTTCCAGGACCAACTGTAGCAAAAGCGGTCCACGAGGGCGCGATTTCAGAAATTCGACTCAAATAGCATCCTGCTTGAAGTGTTTTTTATACTATTTGCTCAGAAACGTCAACTCAAAATAATTTTTTCAGGACCTACTGTAGCAAAAGCGCGTCCACGTGGGTGCGATTTAACAAATTCTTCTCATAAAACATCTGGTAAAAGCGATTTTATACTATTTGCTCGGAAACGTCAACTCGAAATTATTTCTTTCAGGACCTAAAAACCCTAAAAAGCCTGAACCCTAAACCCTAAAAGCCAAAAAAACCTAACGTGGGAAAAACGGCAAAATCGTGTCCCCCGAAACGCGCTACGTGGCATGAAGTCACGGCCACGTCAGCGCGCTTTGCTGACGTGGCAGCAAATCGTGTCCTAGAGGGTGCGATTTGTTGCCATGTTAGCCAAGCGCACTGACGTGGCTGCGACTTGCTGGCGCGTCCCCTAACATCACGCTGACGTGGACGCGATTTGCCAAAAAATAGCCCATTCCGATAAATAATTAAATACCATGCCCATTTAGGTAATTTAAAAAAAAGGGCTTTTTTGTGTAAATTGCCCGTTAATAATAGTGTGTTAGATTCAAATTATTTTGAGTTTGAAATATCATGGCTTGAATTAGTTCGAGTTTGATAATTTTCAAGTTCGAATTTTTTTGGGGCTCAAGTTTGCTCAGGCCTTTTAACTTTACATGTCTAAAATGAACAAATGAACGTCCAAATTTATTTGAGTTTGGCCACACATTTATGTAGTTCATTCTAGTTGTAGTTCAGAATATTATAAAAATTTATAAAATTATCAAACTTTTGTAAAACAAATATAGAATTATAAAATTATAAACAGTTATTAGAAAATTATAATAATTATCGATAAATAATAAAAATTCTATCAAACTACAATACTCATAAAATGTTAATATATATATATATATATATATATATATATATATATATATATTACTCCATTTTGCTTTATTATAGAATTTTTGGAACCAGCTAAAATAAACATAAAAACCATGTTATTTGCTCAGTTTTGTAATTCAAGCAATTTTGTATTAAAACGTCTCAAAGTAATCAAAATTTTATTTTAATTGGTTTTTGTGTTAAGTTTTCATATGAATTATTGGTATAATGAGTATCTATAAATTTGATTTTTCATTAATTGAAAGTTTAACAAGTTCTATAGATTTAATTTGATTTCATATAATTAATTTATTATATTACATCATTAAATATTTTATATAATCATTTAATTTAATTTTTTAATTTTGAATAATTATTCACTTTTAATATTATTATACATATATAATAATTACATTAAAAATATTCTGTATTCAAATTAATGTTTTTAATATTTATTTTAATTTATAATTTAACATTTTAATTTTACAATTTTAATATAATTATATAACATTTAAAATATATTTTTCATAAATTAAATATTTTTCAGTTTTCATTTATATTTTATATTATTTTAAATATCATCATATAATTATATTAGTTATTAGGATAAAATATGTCGAAGTTTTCTCCTCTTCATAAATTTCAAATTTAGTCATTGTACTTTTAATTTTAGAAATTTAGTCATTCTACTCTAGATTTCAAACTTAAAGTCCAACTATTAACACCGTTAAAATTATTTTGTTAAATTCAGGTTCATTATAACGTCATTTTTTTAGCCACGTGGCTACAAAGTGAGTATTTCTTTTTAATTTCAAAATGTCACATCAAAAATTTTAACAAAAAATAATAATAGTGTTAACAACTGGACCTGGAATTTGAAATTTAAAAAGTAAAGGGAATAAATTCCTGGGAATAGAAGTACAGTGGCTAAATTCCAAATTTATGAAGAGTACAATGACTTATGACATATTTTAACCTAATAATTAATGTTCGTTTCATCATAAGTTCATACTTTTTAGGTTTTAGATCAGATCTATCTCGAGCTTGAGCTCAGATTGATCTCAAGCTCGGGCCCGGACTATTTCAGGCTCAAGCTTTCTTAGGCTTGGATCATTATAGGCTTGATTTTCTCGAATTTAGATCGTTATGAACTAGGACTAGAATGGGCGAGCTTTTGGGCTCAAGCCTATTTTGCTACCTCTAGTTAGAGAAGTTGTTTTTGTTATTTGTGTTGATGTTGAAATTGTTTCTCTTCATATGGTTTTGCAAGAGTTCATGTAAATAGGAATTCTTTTGTCGAGGATATAGGTTTCTTTCTGTTAATTTTAATATGGTTTTTTTTATCTCTTGGAATTGCATTGCTATCTATTTTAGTTGTGCTATTTATTTACTTGCAGTTGCTCTGAATGAGATTGATAGGTTAAATGATTGGAAGCTTATGTTGGATTGTGTAATATCATTTTTACTTGTTAAAGAAGTTACATTATCTAGTTGAAATGAAGATCGAGATTCTATGTATGCCTCACTGTTTTAGTATTGTCATAAAAAGTGATGTATCAAGACTTGTAATATCCTAAAAATCGAGTTAGAATAAATTGGGTTAACTAAACCAAGAGTGGTTATGTCTTGATTTTGAGTTAGGATTTTGAAAATTTTGCAAAGTAAATTCATTTGGTTTAGTGGTTAAGTGCTTTGGATATATGCATGAGGTCTTATGCTCAAATCCCATCTTTGAAATTTTTGTCATTTTCGTCTTAACATCTATCCTTGATCATTTGGTATAAATTTTATTTTCGATCAATTGATGTCAACAATGAGCCTAATGGTTCAGTGGTTAAGCTTCTGTGTACTCTTTGCTCTCGTGTTTGACCCATTGCGAAAGCGATAAGAAAAATGTTCTTTTTTTAAGCTGCCTTGTGAAATTGTTCTAGTTTAATTTAGTTATTTTATTTTAAAATAACTAAACTCCTTTTCAAAAACTTCTTTTTTTTGGAACGTCTGTTTTTCTTCTTCTTCTTTTGGTTTTTTCCTTTTTCTTTGTGATAACTTCACAACTGGTTTTGTTGAAGAGATTGCATATTTCGTTGTTTCGACAGAAAGGTTAACGGTATAAGTTTGTTGTCGAATTTTTGCTAATGTTCGTTCTCGTTCTTTATTTGTTAAAACTGAAATTGTTTTGCTCGTTTTGTCTAATTTCGTTTTTTTAGGGTTCAGTTGGTTCTCTTTCTTAGGTGAAAGGATTGCATATCAAGATTCTCTACCGGTTTAAGTACTTGTATTGCTAGATGCGAGCGATGGTAAGCATTTAAGTTTGTTTTGGGCTTTATGTCGAAAGTTTTCGACGAAACTTTGGTAGTAAATATGTTAGTTATTGAAATGGTTACAAAAATATTTTGATTAAGGTTTGATTATTGTTTTAGGGCAGGGAATTCATCTTTGTTACTTCTGCATCGAATTCGTATCATGTGTGTAATGAAAACCTGAATTTCTACAAATGTCAAAAGCTGGAATCCATGGTTGTCGGTGCCACACGGCCGTGTGGTAGGCCGTGTAACTCACTATTTTGTCATTAGAGTCACATGGGCCAGAGACACGTATGTGTGTCCAGGTCGTGTAAATTACTATTTTGGAATTAGAGTTACATAGGTAAGAGACACGAGCGTGTTCTAGGTCATGTGGACCACACGGGCCAGCCACCCAGGCCGTGTGAATCCACACGAGCGTATGGACCAAAAAGTAAAATTTTTCCCTAGGGTTGCAATCATCGTATGAATTGAATGTAGGCCTACTATATGGCCCGTATGATCTAAAACAAGGTATAAAACTTGATATTCAATGATCATTTGATGTATAATCCGTTATCTGTACGTACGTTTGATATGATATATGTAACGCCCCAAAATCCCTTATATATTTATTTTTGTATGTTTGTGACACAAATATCTATCTACTTTAGTGGTTAAGTGTTCTGGGAAGTGTCTGAGAGGTCCCAAGTTTAAGCTTTAGCTTGGACAAATTTTTGTTTTTAAATGAATAAACTTCTATCTCTAATCAGTAGTCTTATAAATAAATGTTGGTAAAATATGACAGAATGAGTCTGTGGGTCTGGTGGTTAAGTGGTGAGTTGGTGTGCTAAAGGTCTTGTGTTTGAATTTGGGCAGGAGTATTATTTTTGTTATTTGTGCCGTGAAGGAGTTTGGATTGTAGTCAAATGCTGAGAATTTGAGGTGTAGTAGGGAAGTAGTGGACGGTTTGGGAGGGAGAGATTTTATGGATTGAGTGGAGTGTTTTGGGGGATATGGGCATTATCTTCAGGAATTTCAGCCAGAATAGAATTTTTGGCTGAAAAGTTTTTCTTCCTCATTTCTTTTTGTGTTCTGCCGATTTTCTACTCTCCATCTTTTCTTCCTTTTTTTTTTAGCCAAAATATCCCTACTTGTTGCCAATTTTTTTGAAAGAAATTCGGTTCCCCTTTTCTGTTCCCAAATTTTTGACGCTAGTTTCCCCTTTCCCTCAAGCCGACCGTGCGTCATCTTGCTCCTTTTCTTGGCCGAATATTGCTAGGTGAGTTTTGTTTTGCCTTTTTTTCTCTTTCAACTTTGCACTCCCCTTCTCATCATTTTTTTTCTCTTCTTACTGTCACCCCCTCTATTTTGCCTCTTTTCAGTCTTTGATTCCCTTTTTCGATTCGTTCTCTCTTGCGTTGCCAAATTGCACTACGTTCTTTCATCAGTTGGGTAAGTGATTTAGGTGTTTTGTTGTCTCGTTTTATAAGATACTGAATGAAGGGTTGTGTTTGATCGGTAAGTATGATTTAATTAAAGTTTACAGTGTAATTCGATTAAAGGTTTAACGAAAAGATTTGTGACTCTCGTTTTAGGTGGAGACCAAGGGTTGGTTGGTGCGTCTTCAAGGAATTGAGGGTGCGATTTTGGTTGACTTCGGTAAGGGGGTTTCGATTGTTAATCAATTTTTAACTTCGTTAGGCTTTGATTGACTAATGAGTTAAGTAGTTGATTGAATGATGTTTTGGTTGAATCTAGGTTTTGGAGTACTCGGAGTGAGGGTTAACTTCAAACGAAATTAGGTGTGTAAACACAACTCTGAAAATAAAAAACCGGTGAAAAGTCAAAAAATGTGATTGTCAACACCACACGAGCGTGCAGCAGCTTGTGTGGTAGGCCGTGTGATCGAATATGGTCGTGTAATCGACGAGGCTGGTCATGTGTGATTCCTGGGCTGGGCCAAATTGGGCTGTGTGGGCCACACGGATGTTTGGGCCCAATATGAGTGCACCACACGGACGTGTGGGAATATTGGGCAAGGCCGTGAGATCCATACGGCCAAGGCCACTTTTGGCTGTGTGAGCCACACGGGCGTGTGTGCCCACATGGGTATGCAACATGGGCCGTGGGCCCATTTTCATTGTTTGACTGCTAAGGTTGCACGGGTTGCCCGAGTCGACTGTGGACCTACTGTAGGGTCGATAAGCTTACCTAGACTCCTAATTAACTGAAATGACTGTATGATTGAAACGATTATGCATGTTATTAAGCATAATGATGTCCTACTGGTTTGATACTGTATGCCCTGATTTTATGCATGATATTATGTTTTAGCATGTCATATTTGTATATTACATTGCATCGGGGTGGGGTTATATTATTCGGAGGAAGTGTACTGAAAGGCCTCGAGCCTAAATTACTGGCAGCTCAACTACAAACTACTGTCTAGTGCCGCAATCGATACTTTTTGGAGTGTAAGGATGGGTGGGTTGATTATATCCCCACATGGAGTGTAGGGTTGGATGGAGTTGGAGTGTAGAGGCTGGCTGGGTAGGATTTGATACTGCATATTTGTTATTGTACTGAGTATTGATACTGTAATGGGTCAAGGCCCAAATGCATGACTGCTTCTGTATTGTAATGGGCTAAGGCCTTAACTAAAACTGTTAACGAAATGGGCTTAGGCCCAGACTATGATTGCATACTGTCTGCTTGTTTATGTGGGGATTACACGCTGAGTTTCGTAAACTCACCCTTTTGATTCATCTGTTCAGGTAATCCCCAGACTTAGACGGATCGGAGCGGCGGAGGACTCAGTTGTGGCCACACGATTCTTTTTTACTGTTTCGTACTTAATTAGGTTTTTTTTAAAGCTTTATTTGGGGCATTTTCTGTAATAATGGCCGCTATGAGTTTTTGCTGAAAATTTGGATTTTATATCTGCTAAAGGTGGATAAAACACGGGTTTTAAAAAGAAATACATGTGTTTTAGCAAAATACCCACAAGGACACAAACTGTTTTAAAAAGCTTTCGCAACGTATAATATTTTGCAAACTAACGATTGAATAAAAAATCATTATTTTAGGATTAATAAAAGATAATGACGAGATCTAAATGGGAAATAATTTAAGCAAAGTTATGGTTTTTCAACACGAGCATCAGTTTCAAACAGACAATCATGTGGCATCGCCAGATTCGACCAAAACGTCCAGGCTGGGTTTGGGGTGTTACAATATAAGCTAAGTAAGTATGATATGTTAGCGTATAATGTGCTTTTGTTTGGGACGTATTTAAAGTACGTGATTTATTCAAGTAGGATTCCTACTTTGTTAATTTTAATAATTCGTTTCTGTGTTACTGAGTTGGATGAGAACATGTGATATCTGAATATGTTGTTGTGACTGATACTGATTCTGATATGTAACCATGACAGCATGTCCTACATGCTTATCATTCTGATTCTGAATATGCATGCTATAACACATTCCATGGGGTTCGTGATGATGTGAACAGAGGAAGTTTCTGGCAATTTAATGATCTGTATTATCTGGTGGTTAATCCACAATTCTGTCTAGCAGCTTGTCTGCAATTCTGGTAGCATTGTCCATAATTATCTGTTGGTGTGATTTGGGTGGATGAGTTCTAGAGAACTCTATTTTGGTGTGTAGCGGAGTTGGGTAGGATATTTTTTGATAATTTGTATTCTGATTTTTCAAAAAACATCGCATTGGCATAATCATACATCTTCTACTCTATTATATTTTTGTTATAAAAGTCTCTATGATATTCTGATTTATTTCGCTCTGGCTATATGGTTGATATGAAATTCTCTATGTTCTCTAACATTTATATTGTGTTTTGTTTTATCTCTATTTGAGTTTAGTTATACACTGAGCTTCATAGATCACCCATTTATTTTATCTTTGTTTGTTTACGTAAACCGCTAACTTAGGACCAAATGGCGTGTGGGAGCTCGAATTTTTTTTTTTTGCACTTAATGAAAATATGGTGAATTTTGTAATTACTTGTTTTGATCTTTTGGGTTTGGAATCTATTTTTGAATTTGTTCTGGGATTTTAATTAATTTGTCAGTAATTGATATTTTCTAATGCGAGGCTGCGAAATCACTTAAGTCGACAGACTTCAATTTTCAAAACTAAAACTTCGAAAAAGGTTTTCTACCGCAAATTAAGTAATTTCTTAAGTGTTTCTGGAAGTGAACAAATAACTTTCTAATGACTGTTTGTGAAAGTCGTATTTGCTAAATATTTGGTAAAATTAGTTTACCAAATGAGTCGATGTAATTTCTCCAGATTTGGTAAGAACTTCTAGGTCGGGTTTGGGGTGTTACATTTAGTGGTATCAAATCTAGGTGCAAAACTCGGGTTATGATTTTCGGGTTCAAACTTTTCCTAAAAATATTTGAAGTAAGTGGAACTTTTGACTGACTTTGAGATTTGAGGGTTATGAAAAGTATGTGTTCAGAGTTTGAATATTTTCAAGTCTGTAAACCGAGAATCCGAGGCTCCGATGCTGATCCTGTAAGTATCTCTCCTTTAGCTATATTAAATGTACCAACACAAACTGTAATGCTATGGTTACTTTATCCTTGCTAAAACTCCGAAAATTCTGTGAAAACCCCTGTTAAAACTTTAGACTTAAGTTAAGTCATAAATTTCTGAAACTGTAGATTAGTATAATGAGTTCTAGTGGTCATAATGTGTGAGGATGTGGTGGATCGAGCTGAGTCTTTCTCTCGAGGCGATAGGCCTAATATAAAAATTAGCAAGTCTACCTTGATGCCCTAATTTGAGGGTAGTAATCAATGAGCTATGGAAAATTTTGTGCCCCAAGATGTGTTTGAGAATCTGTAAAGGGTCGATGGGACCCAATTGGGATCTGTGTATCAAGATTTTGTGATTGAGCGACCTCAGCCAAAAAAGAGGAGCATTGTAAACATGGATCGAATTCTGATTTACGATCATTATGGTAAGCACCATCCGAGCAATTGTTGGAGGAAAATAGGGGCGTGCCTCAGATGTGGCTCCGTGGAGCATCGAGTTAGAGATTGCTCACGATACTCTTTTAGTCAGAAACGAGCTCTGGTTTGGAAACAAAATTAAAGGCGGGGATATATGATTAGGCGTCAAGGAAGTCGGGATGTGTCTGACAAGGATACAAGTATTTTTACGATTTGATTCAATTGTACCCTTCTTTGATAATAATTGTTTGTATTTATATGTTTGTGGTAAGTGTTGTTTTTAGTTGTGTTTGTGAGAATCTCAGGTGGATGAATCATTAGTGATATTTTTAATGAGTTCTTCTGATAATCCAAGTTAGTGAATAGAAAGTCTGTTAGAAACATTGTGGGGATGTGCATTGAAATCAGAGTTGCGCAGCTATAGCGCGATGATTTGTATGAATGAGAATATTTCAGATTTTGTGTGTTAGTGATTGGTGAGACCGTGAGAATTTTGAGGACAATTCTTTTAAGGAGGAGAGAGTTGTAACATCCCAAAAACTGGGTTAGAAGAAACTGGGTTAACCAAACCAAGAGTGGTTATGTCTTAATTTTGAGTTAGGATTTTGAAAATTTTGCAAAGCAAAATCATTTGGTTCAGTAGTTAAGTGCTCTAGATGTGTGCTTAAGGTCTGGTGCTCAAATCCCTTCTTTGAATTTTTTTAATTTTTATCTTAACCTCTATCCTTGATCATCTAACATAAATTCTATTTTCGATCAATTGATATCAACAATGAGCCTAGTGGTTCAGTGGTTAAGCTTTTGTGTACTCTCTGCTCTTGTGTTTGAGTCCCTACGAAAGCGATAAGAAAAATGTTCTTTTTTTTTACGTTGCCTTATGAAATTGTTCTAGTTTATTTAGTTATTTTATTTTACAATAACTAAACTCCTTTTTAAAAACTTTTTTTAGGGAACATCTGTTCTTTTTCTTTTTGATAACTCCACAACTGGTTTTTTCGAAGAGATTGTATATTTCGTTGTTTCGATAGAAAGGTTAACGGTGTAAGTTTGTTATTGAATTTCTACTAATGTTCGTTCTCGTTCGTTATTTGTTAAAACTGAAATTGTTCTACTCATTTTGTCCAAATTCATTTTTGAGGGTTTAAGTTGGTTCTCTTTCTTAGGTGAAAGGATTGCATATCAAGATTCTTTACCAATTTAAGTACTTGTATTGCTGGATGCGAGCAAGGGTAAGCATTTAAGTTCGATTTGAGCTTTGCGTCAAAAGGTTTCGTCGAAACTTTGGTAGTAAATATGTTAATTATTAAAATGGTTACGAAAATCGCTTGATTTAGGTTTTATTATCGTTTTAGGGCCGGGAATTCATCTTTGTTGCTTCTGCATCAAATCTGTATCAGGTGTGTAACGAAAACCTGAATTTTTGCAAACGTCGAAAGTTGGAATCCATGGTTGTCGATGCCATATGGCCGTGTGCTAGGCCGTGTGGTAGGCAGTATGGTAGGCCGCGTAACTCACTATTTTAAAATTCAAGTCATACGGGCTAGAGACATGTGTGTGTACAGGCCGTGCAACTCACTATTTTGGAATTAGAGACACACGGGCCAGAGACATGGGCATATGGTAGGCCATGTGGACCACACGGGCCAGCCACCTAAGTCGTGTAAATCCACACAAGTGTTTGGACCAAAAAGTAGGATTTTTCTTTAGGGCCGTAATCGTCGTTTGAATCGAACATAGGCCTACTGTATGGCCCGTATGATCAAAAAAAGCTATAAAACTTGGTAGTCGATGATCGGTTGATGTATAATCCGTTATCTATATGTACGTCTAATATGATATAAGCTAAGTAAGTATGATATGTTAACGTATAATGTGCTTTTGTTTGGGACATGTTTAAGGTATGTGATTTATTCAGATAGGATCCGTGCTTTGTTAATTTTGATGATTTGTTTCTGTGCTACTGAGTTGGATGAGAACATGTGATATCCGAATATGTTGTTATGTCTGATATTGATTCTGATATGTAACCATGCATGTGACTTCATGGTAAATCTGATATGATTCATTAAGATTTGATCAATCTGTCCTGCAAAGTGTGGAATCCCATGCTTTATGTTTCTGTTATTGTATGACAGCATGTCTTACATGCTTATCATTCTGATTCTGATTCTGAATATGCATGCCATGACACATTCCATAGGGTTCGTGATGATGTGAACAGAGGAAGTTTCTGGCAGTTTAATGATCTGCATTATCTGGTGGTTAATCCACAATACTATCTAACAGCTTGTCTGCAATTCTGGTGGCATTTTCCACAATTATCTGTTGGTGTGATTTGGTTGTATGAGTTCTGCGGAACTCTATTTTGGTGTGTAGCGGAGTTGGGTAGGATATATTTTGATAATTTGCATTCTAATTTTCCGAAAAACATCGCATTGGCATAATCATACATCTTCTACTCTATTATATGATTGTTATAAAAATCTTTATGATATTCTGATTTATTCCACTCTTGCTATATGATTGATATGAAATTATCTACGTTCTCTAACTTGTATATTGTGTTTTGTTTGATCTCCGTTTGAGTTTAGTTATACATTGAGCTTCATAGCTCACCCCTTTGTTTTATCTTTATTTGTTAATGTAAACCTCTGACTTAGGCTCAGACGGCGTGTGGGAGCTCGGATTATTTTTTGCAGTTAATGTAAATATGGTGAATTTTGTAATTATTAATTTTGATCTTTTGTGTTTGGAATCTATTTCTGAATTTGTTCTAGGTTTTTGCTTAATTCGTTAGTAATTGTTATTTTCTAACGCGAGGCTACAAAATCACTTAAGTCAACAAAACGGGTTTCAGTTTTCAAAACCAAAACTTCGGAAAAGGTTTTCTGCTGCCAATTAAGTAATTTCTTAAGTGTTTTTTGAAGCGAACAAATGACTTTTTAATGACTGTTTGCAAAAGTCGTATTTGCTAAATATTTACTGAAATTAATTTACCGAACGAGTCGATGTAATTTCTCCAGATTCGGTCATAACTTCTAGGTCAGGTTTGGGGTGTTACATTTAGGTAATGTGTTTTAGCGCACTTGAACCCATGTCTTCTTGCACTGACAACAATACTAATTTCAAGAAATTGTGTTATCAAGTTCGAAACAAGTAGCAATGTTGCTTCACTAAATATCTCTTCCAAAAGAAAAATTATTATTCAAATAGTTGTTCAGAACAAGTTTTTTTTTTTTAATAATAGCTACATCTGAAACAACTATGTTCAAAGCATGACTTTAGTTCAAAACAACTGTAATTTGAGAACAACTCTTATTGAGAACATCTAAAGTTTGGAACAACTCTTGTTTAGAATAATGGTGTTTCAAGAATAGTTATGTTTAGAATAATCATTGTTTGGAACAATTTATATTAAGAACAATTGTGTTTTTCCAAAAGAGTTATTAGTCAAAATAAGCTTTTCCAAGAAAGGCATCACCACGAAACAATTTTTGTTTGAAACAATCTCTATGTTGATAACAACTCATGTTTGGAACAAGTCAGAATAACCCATGTTCAGGAACAACCCCCCTCCCCGTCTTTCATTACAAAAGATGTTTCGTGGAAGGTGTTTCACATGGTACTACTTCACCAAAGTAAAAGAAATGGAAGTAACACTGCAATATGATAGTGTTCTTGGGTTATTTTCACTTTTAGGATGTTTCGAAGAGCTTGATTTGGTAGATAAAATATGGAGGTAGTTAAAAGGTTTTCACTCAACACTTTCTTGTAACATTGGGTGCTTCTCTATTTTTTTAGAAACATAGTATACTCTTCTTCACTATTTATCATCACCATCACCAACAAAACCCTCACCATCCCTTTTTAACCATTAATGCCATTGTAACTAAACTTTATTTTCATTATTCATATTAATTAATTAGCTTTGTAACTCCAATTTTCTAAAATCTACTAGTAAGGGGCCTTTTGGCACTTTGGCATTGACTTTCAAAAGTTATTTTCTAAAAATCTCTCAACCGTTGTTTGAGAATAACCATGGTTGGAATATCTATGTTCAAAATAGGGCTTTAGTTTAGAACAACTGTCATCTAGTGTAACTATCATTTAAGAACAACTCTAGTTGAGAACATCTAATGTTTAGAACATCTAATGTTTGGAACAACTCTTGTGACACATTTTATCCGACCCAGTTGTTGGATTCGAATATAAAATGTCACATTTCGTTGCCGAATCAACTCATTTTCCATTTTTTTTGAAAAGGAAACATGGTAAAAATATTTTATAAAAAATTCGGCAGCATTTCTGCCTATTTTTCGTAAAATCCTCTGCAAATTTTAGATTTTCACAAAATATCCACATTCAAATTATCTCCCAAATCAATTCCCAGCACTACGATTTCTCAAAGCATATAAATAAACTAGATTTTTATGCTTTACTATTTTATTAAAATATTAGCTATAAAGTACTAGTAAAAAAACACAATGAAAATATTTAAATTTAGTTTATGACATAATATTATAAATATACAAGCCCATATACATGTCATTTACATCAACTATAAAGTAAATTTTTCACCAACATTGTTTGAGCTAAACTTCGATTCTTTAGATGCTGCTGGAACGATCTAGCGAACCTAACTACCTGTGTACGGAAAAATAGACGAACCGTATGCTGAGCAATTTTTATGCTCAGTGGTGCTAGTATCATATAAATCATTACATAAGTATTAGACACAACTTAATTGATAGAAATAAACTAAAACATGATTATAAATATCATTAATAACATTATAATAAAATAAAATTCTAATATTAATAAACTTTAATATTTTGATATTGACTAATCGAATAAAGAAAATAATCTTTTTAATTAAATTCAAAATCGCGTAATTAATTGAATTTGCACAATATGGAAATTCAAATTAATTCAAGTTTTGCTTTTGTTTTTCTTTCAATTTGGACCCCGCTCTAAAGTTTAGACTCATAACCAGATACACGAATCCGCCACCCCGAGTTGTTCGGCAACGATGGCTATCAGAGCAGTCCACGACCCTTTGGGAATTGGGACTACCCACGACCCTCTGGGAATTTGGGCTAACAATAATAACAACTGATCGATTTGGCCTTTTCTTCCTCGACCCTCTGGGAATTTGGGAGATCTAGATTCTCTGATATAAAGACTCTATGGCATGCCAACTATATCTGATTTAGTTTAACTTAGTGAAACGGGGTAAAAACCAAATTTTATGATCCATTTCAATTCCATTTTCATATAATTCTCATTTCAATTCCGTTTCATGTTCAAATCACATACCGCCTAATGTAAAATTAGGCTTCCAATTCAAAACATATTAATCATTTTCTTGCTCAATCATCTAAAATCATAATATTCAAATCCAAATCATAACCATGAATTTGCTAATTTGTTCATATGAAAACATAGTATTCATCTCAAACATAATTTTATAAATATTAACTAAATTATTCAAACTCATCCAAAACTCATAAAAATAAAATAAAATAAATATAACTAGTAATAGTAAACTATATATTCTAAAGCTTTATGTAATGAAAATAAGATATTAGTACAAACCGAAGTTTTAATCGTTTTACTCTATTTCTTCCCCTTTCTTCTTCAAGATGTTCGCTTTGTTTTTAGCTACAATAGGAGCAATTCAATACGAAACAACATCATTTATCCATTTTAAAACTAAAACTCATAAAAACAAACTTAAATATGCATGATTATTCCTATTGGCAACTTAAGTTTTCTAGCCTGAAATTCGCATATCTTTCGACTCGATTATCCATTTTCAATTTCGTCTTCACCAGAGTACCCACTGCTTTACAAGCTATCATGTAGCACTAATATTACACAAAGTGGCTAATGTTCTCTACTTCCCCTTTAACATGGCCAAATATATTAAGTAAAATTTTCATCCGTTTTTATTTCTTTTTCACACTTCCAACAAGCTAGAATTCATCTTCTAATCATTTCCTATCCAAAAATATACATATTTCACTTAAGTTTTCTAAGCTTCCATCAATATTCTTTAATGGCAACTTTCAAAATACTTGATAAAATCAAAAAACTATTGGTATATATATGTAAAACAAACTTCAAAGATTCAAAATCTAAAAAATAATGGAAAGAAAAATCATACATTATACTTGAATTTGAAGGAAAATAATGGAAGTAATCTTTTTTCCTTTTCCCTTTGTTTAACGTGAAAATGAAAGAAAGATGAGAAAGATGTTATCTTTTCTCTTTTTATATATTATAATATTAATTATTAAAATATTATTACTTACTAAAAAATCAATTAAAAGCATGAAACAATTTATTTTTAATTAATGGTAAAATTGTCATTAAATCCTTTCCATCAAAATAAAATAGGATAATTGCATTTTAATCTCTATACTTTTCCAATTTATTCAATTTAATCCCTAAACTCGATACTGAATTTTAACTTAACCACATACTCCTACTAATAATCCTCTGTGTTTTCATGTGTGATGGTTTTCTCTAAAACGATCACAATTTCTTATACTACTATTTATTTATAGAACACTTATTCAAGGACTTTTACCATAAATATTCTACTTCTATTTTTTTTAAGAGGGATGTTACAACACTTGTTTAGAATAATGATATTTCAAGTATAGCTATGTTTATAATAATCACTATTTGGAACAGTTTCTATTTAGAAAAATTGTGTTTTTTTCAGAAGAGTCATTATTTAGAACAAGCTCTATCAATAAAAGCATAACCACAAAACAACTCATGTTTGGAACAAGTCAAAATAATCAATATTCAGGAGCAACTCTCATCCAAGAACAACCATCATGTAACAACCCGATTTTCATCGGTGTTGAAAAAGTCAATTTAGGGATTGAATTTATTAAAGTGGACTATCCGAAAAAATTAAATTATTAATCGAGTAGTTACGAAGCAAGCACAAGAATTAAAAATAAAAAATTAGTAATTGGATTAGAAAATAAATTATTTAATAACTAATTAAATAGGATATTAAATAGTACAAGAATTAAATTGAAGAAATTAAAATTGATGACATAAATGGAGAGGGCTTAAGTAGCAATTTGATATGGCCTTATTTGATAATAAACTAGTAATTTATGAAGTTAGTGGATGAGATTAACCACCACCGTAGATTTCCACTAAGATTATTATGATTAAATTATGGGTATTGATACATATATAAATTAAGAAATAAAAAATAAAAAAGTTAATATATATAGGTTAGTAGAAAGAGAAAGGAAACATTAAGCTAGTTTATTTCTCTATTTCGTGTATAGCAAAGAAGAAAAAAAAGGAAAATTTTCAAAGGTTTTCTCACCATTGTCGTTCATCCAATTTGCAAGAAAGGTAAGTTTTTACTTGAAATTTCATGGAAATCTTAATTAGTGATAGTTGATAATCTTGACCTAAGCATTAGATTGTGGAATTGATAAGGTTTAACAAAGTTTCCATGGTAGAGAATTTAGAGAAATTTAGTTAGAAATCATGGGTGAGGTTGTGATTGAGTTAAAATTTAGTGATTGTAAAGAAAGCTATTTTTTTAGTATTATAGATCAAATTGAATACAATGTAAGTTGTTAAATATTAATGATATGGATAGATAGGTTAAGGTCCCTAGAGAATAAATATGAAATCATATTTTAATTCAATCGGGTATATAACAGGATACGAGCATTTTAGATACTAAGATTAAAAAGGGACTTAATTGTAAAAGCGTGTAATTATACATGGTTGTTGACTATGCCTTGTTGAATGTGAACTAATACCATTTTTGTAAATGAATTATCGAACGTACGTAGAAGCCGAATTGTTGAGGATAAAAGGCAAAAATGAGCGACGTGTGGCGAATTAGGTTTGTGCTACTATAGTTCACTTTTAATTACTTGTTCAGTTAATAGTTAGGTAACATAGTCAAATCTAGAATCAATATCAAGGTAACTGCACCTATGCTCGAAACTTTGAGCTGATGAATATGATGTTGTGCTTAGATGAAGTTGTGTTATAAATTATCGATATTATTATAGGTTCATATATATGTGCTTAATCATAAGTGATGATATATTAACATTAACTTTGATGATATGCATTTATTTAATTGCATTAAAGACTTTGGTGATATAATGATAATTGATTATATGTAGGGGTGAGCAAAACTCGATTCGACTCAAAAAAATTGGAAAAAATTCGAATTTCGAGTTAAACGAATCGAGTTATTCGAACAACTCGAATTTTTTTTTTAAATTTCGAGTTCGAATCAAGTTGAGTTTTCGAATTCGAATAACTCGAATAATTCAAATATCAAACTATAATATTTTACATTTTTACCCCAAACTCCCCAACCTGTTTACTTTTCCCTCAAAACATTTACTCTTTCCCACCTTCCCCCCCAAAACTTTTACTCCCCTCCCTTCCTAAGCCCCCAATCTACCCAAAATTCATTTCCCACCAAAATTTTACTCTCCCATTTACTTTTTCTCAAAATTTTACTCCCAAAAACTAGGGGTGTGCAAGACTCGGGTAAAACCAAAAAATTGGTTAATCGGCGAATTCGTTAATCGTCGATTAACGAATTTTTTCGATCGAGGCAGTTAATTATTTTTTAATTTTTCGGTTAACGGTTAATTCGGTTCGAAACCGGTCGGTTAACCGAATTTTTTTGGTTTAACCGAAAAAATTAATAAATAAAATTATAATATATAAATAGGCCCACTATTCACCTAAACCCAATCCAAACTCAAGTAATCAACTCAACCCAATTACCCAACCCAACCCAATCATAAAATTACAAATAATTTAATAAATAAAAATAAAATTCTAAAACTAAAACTAAGACTAAAGTCTAAAATTCTAAAAATAATTTAATTATGTAGTGATTCAATTCGGTTAATTCGGTTAATTCGGGTAATCCGGTTAATTCGTTTAATTCGGTTAATTCGGGTAATTCGGTTAATTTTTAACCAAAAATAAAAAAATATATAATTTTCGGTTAATTCGGTCGGTTAACCGAATTAACCGAAAAAATTTCGGTTCGGTTAAATTTTTTTGAAAAAATTTCGGTTCGGTTAACGGTTAAAAATTTTGAAAGGTCGGTTAATTCGGTTAATGTTATTTCGGGTCGGTTAACCGAATGAACACACCTACCAAAAACCCTCAAAACCTTTTATTTTTCCCCAAAATTTTTACTCCCTCTCACTTTTCCCCTAAAACTTTTATTCCCTTCCCATCCCACCTCTCATCTACCCCAAACCCTCCCCCCTCCAATTTTTTTTTAATATTTTCCCTCCAAAATTTTACTCCCCCTATTTACTTTCCCTCAAACTTTTATTCCCCAAAACTTTTTATTTTCCCTCTAAACTTTTACTTCTCAGTTCTCACCCTTTACTCTCAAATAAAAAATTAAAATTATCCAAAAAAAAATCACTAAACATAAATAGCAATAATTTTATTTATATCTACTATTTATATTATTAAATTAAATTTCACATTTTATATTATTTATATTATTGAATTGTTTAGTCATATTAAATATTTATATTAAAATTGAATTATTAATTATGCCATAAAATATTCAGTATTAAAATTTTATATTGGTATCAATTTCACATTTTATTTTTAAAATAACTTTTATTAAAAATCATATTTTATATTTAATATATTTTTTAATTCCAAAATACATAGTGACAAGAATCTAAAGATAATTGAAACAACTAAGCAAGCAAAGAAGCTAACCAGTATATAAAAAATTAATAAATAAATTATGAGGTGATGAAAGTTAATAAAAAAATTGATTAAGGTGGACAAATTTTATTACGATGGGTGACAGTGGTTACAAGGACCCAAAATTATTTTTTAAAATTTAACTCGAACAAATATATTCGATTCGATTCGATTCGAATTCCATCTCACTCGACTCGATTCGAGAAAACTTCAAATAAAGTTAGGATGATAAAATGAGATTCGAAAACTCAATTAACTCGAAATTTTCGATTCAATTCGATTTGATTCGATCGAATGCTCACCCCTAATTATATGTATTCGATTTGGTAATTATAGACAAGGAAAAGTGCTTATACCTAAATTCTTGAAATGATATTGGGTATATATGAATTTTGTGCAAAAGATAATACTTGATAATAAGTGTTATAAATGAAAATAGTGAACTGAACTCAATTGATTGTGAACTAAAGCATGATATCATGATAATATGAATATATATTATTGGCATGTAATATATGGTACATTGATGATACTATGAAATAGAATATTGATTCGTGATATGATGATGAATACATCATATTGAGTAGTGATAGTAACTAATGATAAAAATATCCTGTTAAACGATGTTAGACATAGTAAAGACATAGTTGGCATGCCATAGGGTCATAGATATCAATGACTTTGTTTTAAGTCCAATTCTTAGAGGATCGTGAACAACCCCAATTCCTAGAGGGTTGTGGGTAGTCTCAATTCCCAAAGAGTCGTAGATATATATTGTCATACAGATTGAGTAGCCCCAATTCCCAAAAGGTTGTGGACTTATATTAACATATAGATTTGTGTATCCATTCTAGGGTTTACAATAGGGTAATAAGGGCAAATAGAATAAGAAATTAGAATGTGATGCTGATATGATATGTTGTATACAATGATATAAAACTATCATCTATTGAAATGGATATTGAATAATGAATATAGGAAAAGATGTGTATTCATATATGTATTTTGTGAGGGTGCACCAATGAAGTTATTTTTATCAATGCTATACATATATGTTTGATATATGTTTGTTATTGGTTTAGTTTATTATATATTGAATTCGTATTATATTTGCACCGCTGAGTATACAATACTCAACGTACGAATTTGTTTATTTTCGTGCATAGGTCCCAACAAGTTTTGATAGATTAGAGGGCTTGCAAAGCATCCAAGACTCAACAACTAAGCTCAGACCAAGTTTGTATGTTCTTTGGCTTGTAAAAGTTTAAAGGCATGTACCTAGATTGTCTCATATGATAATTGTCATTTTTGGGTCTTTTGATTTGCTTTGGTACTTAATGGACGTTTGAATGTCCTAAAGTTGAATTTAGTTATTTAATTTTAATGTTTATATGTATGTTTCAACTTATCTTATTATTGTCTATCTATATAATGATACGATGCATTGAATGGTAGTTATATGTGTTGAATGCGTTCAGGGAGATAAATTTGATGATTGATGAAATTGGTATCATGGTTGGAATAAGATAGAAATGTGTAAGAGACCTTTTTAACAAGTTACTAAGTGAAACATAGGTAATTTGACCATTTGGTCTCGAGTCATTGAGAACAAATTAACCAAATTGTGCATTTCTAGGTTTAGGAATCGAGACATGTTGAGCATGTCTCGAGACATACGTTGTCATATCTTGAGATAAGTGATCCTTATTGGAAAATTAGGTTTGGAAAATGTAACAGAAAATAGATTTGAGGAAAAATCGAAGTTAAATTTTTTTTCAAAACAAGAGCTTGGTTGTAATATCTAAAGTAATAAACACTTAATCAAAATTATACATTTTCAATTCATCTAGAATGAATGCTTCGATCGAGTAGTCTTATCTGTTATCCTCAAGCTCACGTCTGTCGAGTGTGGGTTCATTTCGAATTAAATTTTTTTCCACAAAATTACTAGTGGGGTAATTTTGCAATTTCTCTAAATTTTAGGGTTAAGTTGTAAATAATATATATATATATATATAAATTTTCTAAAACAATTTCTTCATAGAATTCTCTCTACAACTTTCTCTTGAATTTAAGTGTGTGTAAAATAATGACCGAAGGTTCTCTTTATATAGGAGAGTTTAGAGAGTTCAACTATAATTAAACTTAATCACTTTAATATTAAATTAATATAATACTTATCAAGACAAATATTAGATTAAATTTAATATTAAATCTATTAAATTAATAGGATACTTATCTACAAGATAAATATTAAATTTAATTTAATATTAAGATAATCACATTAATATTAAATTTTAAAAAATACTATCAAGATAAGTATAATTTAGTTTAATATTAAATTTATTAAAATAATGTTATTTTTGGAATAGCTAATCTAAAATCAAATTATCTGGTCCAAGTAGGAGTGCAATTCTTTCACCGCACAACCACCAAAGAACCACCGCCATCGACCATCCATTGGCCATCGAAATGTCACTGTTGCAATCTCGGCACCACAATGCACTATGGTGCAGGCACGACACCCTTATGACACCTCGAACATGTTTGGCTGCTACTGGTTCGGTCCAGTCGAGCCATTGGCTTGACCGTTAGTCGGTTTCACATACTAGGCTCAGCTCGACCAGTTTTTGGGTCTCAATCACGATTTTGGGTTCTCGGGCCCAATTTTTGATCTCAGGTCCAATTTTCAAGTTTAATTACCCATTGGGCCAATTGTCTGACTTGAAAATTAATTTCCAAAAATATCATATTAATTTTAATTAATTTGATTAATTTAATTTTGCTTGATTAAAATTAATTTCCCAAAAAATCACTTAGATTTTCCAAATTAATTTTTTAAGAAAATTTTTAATCAAATTCTAGTTGAACAATTCTCACGACCACCTAATTTAATTCCACATCGAATAAAGTGAATTAATTAAATTATTTCCAAAGTCGTAGAATTTTCTTCTGATTCAAATGCAATCTGTTGAGCTTTTGTTGAGCTAACAGAGGGACCAATCAGACATATATAATTAGACTAGAGTAATTGCAATTATGTCTAGAAGCATCATTCTGATAATTCAATATTACTTAATCATGGAGTCAATCACAAGAAGTACCATGATTGAAAACTATCTATTGTATACTCTTTATGAAAGCAATTCATCCAACTACTTTATCTAATGACCTCATCATGTGTGTGTTGACCTCATATGATATCATTGATTCCTCTAAGTTAAATTCATTCACTCAATACAATCCTATTTTATCTCATTGTCACTATTGTGTCTTCTTAATGATTAATATGATCACTGTCAACAAATGACTATGATAAATTGTTTGTTCGAGAATAAGCAACTCGTGACTACATTCCATATTTATCAATCCACACAATACCAATAAGAGGGTATCGTTAAATATTTAATCGAGCTATGAATTCCATTGTTGCTAATAAAGTCATTCCATACACAAGTCATGTACTCAACATACCGACTATGGGCTTGATCATCTTTAGAGCATAAGCATCTAATCATATCAAAGCACATGAGTTACATACGCATGGTCAGTGACTAAATCAGAATTTAGGTATATCACACCATGAACGTCACAAGTGAATTAATTCACAAATGCATTTCGAAATTAATTCATCTTGGGTCCAATCTAGACTGTCCATGGGTAAAGGCGCCGGCCACTGGATCCCCTAAATATGGGAGGATTCGGGTAAAATATAAGCCCAAATATGGGCTTAAGAAAAAAACGAGGCCTGTTTAAAAATGGGCAGGCTCAAGCTCAACTTTTTGGCCGGGCCGACCCGACCCGACCGAATATAATAAATATATATTTTTATTTTTATTTTTAATTTTAAAATACTTAAAATTTTTTATTTTTTATTTTTAAAATATTTTTTGTGTTTATTAAAAACCGGTAGGGCTTATTATTTTTTCCTGGTAGGGCCTTGGCAAAATTTCAGGCCCATATTTCAGGCCGGGCCCGGGCCTAAGAGTAGGGCCGAAATTTTTTTCCGGGCCCGGCCCGAACCCGGCCCGGCCCATGGACAGGTCTAGTCCAATCCAATGTATCATTCTTTCAATGAATACATTTATGTCTCTACCCGTGGAGTCAACTGCTCCGATAGCCAAGACTAGTCATCTCCCCAATTGTAATTGTAAACGACATAATAATCATTCTAAGTATTTGAATCAAATTCTCACTTTGATTTTTTTACGGGATTATGGACTTGTTAAGATTATCTACTGAAGTAAGTTGTCTTTCTTGCAATGTAAACGTTCTTACAGTGCCACTTATCGTCAGTTTGAACTTAGACAATTAATGAGCTAATATTTGCTTGTCACAATTTCACTATGCATGTAAAACATGAACGACAAAAACAAAAAAGACATAATAGTGAAATGTGAAATTAACTTTATTTATTCATTGTTCAAATACATAGAAAACAATTACATGTTTACTACAATATGGACACATTTCCTAATAATCACTTGTCTCGAGACAAGTAAACATCGAACCTAAGATAATTTTGGTTTGTTTCAGGTATCGAGATAAGAACCCATTTATCTTGATGCATCGAAGTTAGAGTCTAAAGTAAGGGAACTATGCCTCGAGACAGGTCCCGAGACATAAGTGATCAAATCTCAAGATATAAGCTTAAATGTCTTGAGATATTCCAACACCGAAGCAAGAATAAAAATCAATAGGTCTTAAGACATGAATGCCCTATCTTGAGACACTGTTGAAATTTCAGTTTGAAATCAAGTCTTGACTCCGTTTTTTATCTCGAACAATTCTAAGACTTCTTAAATAAAGTTGGTAGACATCTATAATATGCTTATGTGAAAGATTATGAATGTCGATTGATTTGAATTGTATGATAATTACATGTTAAACTTTGTGATATTGGATCGAGGTAGTCAAATTTGCTTCGGTAATGTAATGTGATGTCTCATATTCGAATTTGACGACCGGGTCTGGTGTGGGGTGTCACACATCATCTTGTGTTTTAAGAGATGTTCCACGAGAGATGTTTCTCATGGTACCACTTCACCAAAGTAAAAGAAGTTGAAGTAACCCCGGAATATGATAGGGTTCTTGGGTTATCTTCACTTTTTGGGATGTTTCGGAGAGCTTGGTTCGATGGATCAAATATGGAGGTAGTTTAGAGGTTTTCCTCTTAACCTCTTCTTGTAATATTGAGTGCTTCTCTTTTCTTCCCAAAACATAGTGAACTTTTGTTCACTACTTATTAGCATCAGCAACAAAATCCTTTCATAATAATAATAATATAATAATAAGCCATTAATGCCTTTGTTACTAAAAAATATGAGTTATTATTCTCGTTAATTGATAGCTTTGTAAGTATTATTCTTGAAACACTATAAATAGGAGCCTTTCACAACTAGTGAAAGGACTTTTGACACTTTGGCATTCTAACTCTCAAAGCTCTCTCTAAAATTCTCTCAAATTATTTTCTTTGTTTAGCCTTACCGTCAGCCACATGTCCCTTTCTCCACTTTACCAACCATTACTTATCGATGCGCTTAGTGTTATTGGATTTGCTTCAGTCATCCTCTCTGCCTTCTTCTGATACATCTCATTCACTTGTTTGCAATGTCTCTTCTCTCCATCAAATAACCCTCTACATTATACAAAACCTATATGGGTTTAGAATGATGAGGAAATGCTGAAAGATCAATCTTTCTTTTATTGTTATAAGTTTCTTTCATTCCTAGAGTGATTGTTCCAAGACCATTGACAAATGACAATTCCTAGAATAGGAGAAAAGGTCAAATGGGCATGTTGTCGCTAGTGCTACATTTACACTGATTGTTCTAGCTTTTTATGGAAGATTCAAGATGATGCAAGTCATTGGAGTAACGAACTTCTATACTTTATTGATGTTACATTTGGTGGTATGTTAGGAGTTCCTGCATCGATACATACTGCATGTGACCAACCACCTCTTTGACTTTAGCTTCCTTGGGTTTTTTGAGAAAACTTTTACGAAATTGTCTGGCTTTATATTGTTGCAAATAAACTTGTTTCTTTGTTGGTGGCATTAGGTGTGATATTTAGGATTAACCCATCAATCCTGGTTAGGACAATGTTCGCATAGGGCAACTCATTGGGTGATTTGATGTTAAATGCTTCACTTGTGTGAAAATTACAATGTTAAGATGTTGGGGAGGATCTAATTCAATACCCTTGCTAGTTTGGGTATCTCATTAGTGTTTGGTGTGCGATATAACTAATCTTCTTTGTACATAATTCCTAGAGATAGTAACTTGTTTTGTACAATGGGATTTCTAGATTTTGGCCTCTCATTGTGTTGCCTGCAAAAACCCAAGGATATGTGCCCAATCAAGACACTAGGGATCACAACTTGACATTTTTCATTGTTGGGGTGAGCACATGGCTGGGAAAGTATCTTCATTGACTTTTAATGCTAAACCTAACAACAAAGTTCAGTCAGTAGGGGATAACTTTTGCTTCGCCTTTTGCACTTGTATAGCGTGGCATTGGGTTTAAATAGTTACGTAAGTTGCACTCTCAGTATTCCGAATGCTATGCATATCTTTAGATGTTGGATTCCAATTTTAATCTAACTATAAATTTCAATCAACTGTCTCTTGCTTTTGTTAGATGAGAATTGAATCGGTCTAGAGGGGGGCTGGGCCACTTGCAGCTCCATTCTTTTCAACAGTTATTCCATTTCCCCAAGGCCAAGCACATCCTATTAAGGGCATAATCGTAAGTCCATACTCCAAATCCCAGAACTGGATTGGTTCCCAAAATTGGGATTTCCTGATAAAACCAAAGCAATCTGTCAAATTCTTTTTTAAGGTTTTCTGTCTTAACACGACAATCAACAAAACTGCTTTCCATTTTTCCCTTTTTGTCTGTGTGTTTGAGGGTTCAGTCAATCGAAGAAGATGATGCACATGACCTTGTACTGGGGAAAGGACGTGACTCTGCTCATCGATTCCTGGAAGACTGATTCATGGCTGAGTTACCTCCTCACTTTGCTTGCTTGTTTTCTCTTCTCTTCCTTTTACCAGTACATGGAAGATCGACGCCTCCGTTTCAGATCCCTTGCTTCCTCCAACCCATCCCCGCCTTCCTCCGCCGGCGCTTCTGTTCCTCTCCTCCCCAAATACCGCCGCTCCGCTAAATTCGCGACGGCCTTGCTCTTCGGGATCAATTCGGCTATCGGGTATCTCCTGATGTTGGCCATCATGTCTTTCAACGGAGGCATTTTCTTGGCTATTGTTTTGGGACTGGCTGTTGGGTACCTGGTTTTCAGGTCCGCCGATGACGAGACCGTGGTGGTGGAGAACGTTTGCGCCTGCGCTTAACGCTTCCCCCGCTTTTTTGTCCCACAAAGCTAGCATAGTATTTTTCTGTAATTTGTGTACTCTACCAGTATTCCCTGTTCTTGAATCGTATAGTAATTGTGTTTTGCCTTGTTATAAATCAATTATCCTTGTTGTAAATTTCGCCGATCTGAGTACCTTGTTCATGAACTCCATTGATTTTGTTGAGGAGATACTCTTCTTTGGGTTTTCTTGTTAGAGAAAAAAAGGAAGTTTGCGTTTGATTGATGGAAGGAATCAAGCGTATTCATTTGCTAGTTGCTTGCCGTGAGAATTTCATAAACATTTGTCTTATGTTCTAAAAGGAAGCTTCTTTTTCCATCAGAAAGTTTAGCTTTCACTCCTTGACATTTTCAAATTTTGATTAAATTTGGAATGTAAAGAGAGATAGAATTGTTCCCGTTCAAAGATGAAGCCATTTACCATCCAATTCTTCATTTGACTGTTTGTCAAGTTAGTTGGGCAGAGGCGAATAGCATAGGATTCTTCCTTAAATTTATTGTTGCTGCATTCCTAGGCTATACTAATATAAGCGGAGAGAAACAAACAGAAAAGATAGCCACAAATCTTTAATATTATTCGAAGTTATTATTTTATATACATGCTAAGGATTACAGATCCTAAAATAAAGAGGAATTTGCAGCTTAATTCATTCCAAATCTAGTCATCCAAATGGAACCCAAACCAACAAATTTAACTTCTACTTTGGGGGTTTACAGAAATCCCTCAATCAGCACCTGGTAGATTCACCGTAAATGTAATCAAGAACAGCAATGACTCCAAAAACAAAAGCTTGATCAACCCCAGGTTTTACCACTACTTGATAAACATCTTTACTTGCCATCAACTCCTCTACTTCCTTCTTTACTCCAACCTGTACGTAAACTTATGATTTAGAACAAAACTAAACTTGATACCATGCTATATTAAATGAAGTATACTACCTGAGCGACAAGGTTGCCTGTGGAATCAATGATGCTGCATTTTCTGTCAGGGAAATAACCATTGATCTCATACTCACACTGCTTGCTGCTGCTTTTTGGTTCAGTGGAGATTCTGATGGCATTGTTATTGGATAGGCATGAACGGGCTGGCTCCTTTAAAGTGAAAACCAACTTTTGTGATCCTTCGTAGTCGAAACTGTAGCCTTTCCATTTTTTATGTATGCTTAGTGCCTCAACCATCCCTCCCTGGAATATAGGAATCAACAACCATTAGGCTTTAGCTTAGCCCATAGCAATACAGTTTGTGCCTGCCTGCCTGCCTATGCTTGTGCGTATATATCCCATGTCTACTCGGTTATTAAAAATCACTATGCATCATAGTGCTAAAAAATTTGAAACCAAAAGTTTAATTCTGTCCCCAGTCTCTATACTTTTCAAGCTTATTCCCCCTGTTTTTAATTCTAGGAATTCAATGCCTCTATTTATTTTAAGTTAAAAGTCAAATTTCTATTGATAACACTGTTAATTAACTTCTTTTTAAATCAATTGGATTTTAATTTTTAAATTAAACATTTTTTTAATATTATAATGTTACATATTCAAATTTAACGAAAACCAACAATGTTATCAATTGGACTTTGATTTTTAAATTACACAAGTAAAAGGAACCGATTCTTCAAATTAAAACTAGAGGGATTAGCCAACAACCTAAATGAAGCTCTATGTTGGCACTTTCAACCCTGGTAATAAAATTCCTTCCCGCAAGTTATAATGTATCAAAACGAAAGAAGAATACAGGGACTTGGGCACAATTAGCCCAGAAAGAATCATCACCTGGGGGGCTTAATGAGAGACAAAATATGATTTTGGTTTGTTAATATAATGGAGATGCAGACCGCGTAAAATAGAAAATTTTCTATTTAAGTCTTTTAAATTTTTAAAATTTTAAATTAGTAAAGGTAAAATTTTACTCGGTCCCTCTAAAAATGTAAAAATTTAATTTAATTCTTTAACAATATAAATATATAAACTACTAAAATGATGAAATTATATTTTTACTATCACAAAAATTATAAGCACCTAAAAAAGTTTTCTCGCGGTACATATAGTTTTAATACATGGATAAATCTCATCCCACCAGCTTCTCTATTGTACAAAGTTACTTGAACCAATTTGCCATCCCTATTGGAGACTACTTTAGGACACAGTTATAATCATGATGACCAGTTTTCTATTCCATGTTATCCTGCTTTATCCACTTGCATATCATGTTCCTTTTTATCTTTCCATCTAACATGCAAATGCAAGTTGTTTTCATCCAAAACACTCGAGGAAATTCAAGGCTCATTCATTTAAACTGATTCATTCATATGCATGCACACACACTATAGATCATGCCTTGAAGAATTTATCATAATTTGATGGTATACAAAGGAACTTCAAATCCCTGTTTTAAAGTTATCGACAAATAAACAATATTTACCTTTCGACGTATGAGAAGCAAAGCATCCCCATTTCCATCTCTCAAGACCAGCTCCCCTTTAGTACCCAGAACCCCACAACCGTCGACCCTGAAAACAACCATCTGGCTACAATCCGTCACCACGAAACCGCCTCCGTTCACCACATGCGGCCTCCTCCTAACCGCAAGCACCACCTGAGATGAAGAACAATACAGCTTACTGATAACCGGCATTGTATTGGCTTTCCCGGCCATGGATTTCTCTCTTTCTATCTCTCAAGGATTAGGCTAAGTTGATGTTACTCAAGTCTGAGACAATCCGTGCTTATATACATGTAAAAATGGTTTTTTTTCTCTCTATTTTGAAAGATTAGGCAAAGTTGTTTGACTATTGCTATACGTATAATATATATATGGATGTAAGAATACGTATTGGCAAACATTGTGGAGCACGTTTTGTTATATATATTTATATTGTTCTTTTTTCTACATGAAGGAATCGTTTTGCATGTAATTTGAGTTAAGAGTGAAGAATTTCAAAAAGGGTTTTTTGAAAAATTTGGCAGGTGGTTGGCCAGAAAGGGAATCTCTTGAATGCTAAAATCTGTTAACAAGTCTTCAATTATTGATGAAGAGGAGCTTTATGGGACCATTATTTCTGTCAACTAATTTAAAGGTCTCCTTTTTGAAGATGGTTTAGAATAACGTTTGGCTCACTATAAAATTGCATATGCATGAGAATAAATTTTAGACCATAAAAAATGGTCTGTAAAAGATGCTAATCCGCATACGTGGCAATAAATGGGTTTGTCAATCGCTTCAAAGCCACCAACTTCTTGTTACTTTTTAGTTCTGCCCCCAAGTCCCTGTACTTTTTTGAACTTTACAAACTTTCATCCATATGCTTTTAGGGTGCGTTTAGCTTTGGTTTTCTTCAAGCCAAATACTTAACTTTTCAACCCAAAAGTGTTAATTTTCTTTTAACTTTTAGAAATTTCACTTTGGAGCCTTATTATTTAGATCTTTGGCTTTTGAATGTACTCCATCTAAGTTAAAAGAAATTTTAATGAACTTAAGTTAAATTCGAATATGTGACATTTTAATATTCAAGTATCTAATTTAAAAATTAAAGTCCAATAGATAACACATATTCAATTTTAATAGAAGGAAATTAATTTTTAAATGAACTAAAAGCATAGAGACTAGATTTGAAAAGTTAAAGAGTATAGGGAGTGGAAGCACAATTAGACCGAGAAAAGATTGACTTGTTGCTACTGACTCAGTGATGATGTCTGTTATAACTTGGCTTCTAAGATATGGAGCTGACTAATATTCAACGTGATTTGGTACAAAGATTAGAATTTGATACCTTCAAACTAAAGGGTTTGGAAAACAAAATGAGCATTTGGAGCATAAATTCTGATTTATATGTAATCTGCCAACATTAAGGCTAGTTATAAGTCTGTTTTAAAAACATGGTTTAGCAGTAAAAAGAGCACACAGACCAAAACAGAGTCCAGCTGCCGCTGAATAGGATCAGATCAGAGGCAGCCTATGGGCTTATCTTTACTAATTTATAAAAATGTCCGTAAAAATACCTCTCCACTCCCTCTTAATTTTAAAATTGAGCAAATTGTTCCCTCCTAAAAATTAATTTAATTTAATCCTCGTCAATTTCGAAAGTGTACAACTAAGGACAATTAATCGTAACGTTAATGTTTTCCATCAATTGTTCATGACTTTGATTGGTATAATAATAAATTTAACCCTCAAAGTTTACACATTCTGTCAATTCGGTCCTAATTTAATAATTTTATCCCACAATATTTGTGCAAATATTGAGGCTGAATGTGCTGAAATTTTTAGAATAAAGGCAAAAATGACCACATCTGTAAACATCAAAGCCTAAATTTGTTACTATACCAATCAAAATTATGTACAATTGACGGAATACATTAACCCATTATTAATTGTCATTAATTACTTTCAAATTTGACGGAGATTATACTACTCCAATTTTTTGAGATAAACTAATTTACTCAATTTTGAAATTGAGAGAAATTGAAGAGATTTTTTTACTAAAATTGTCTCATATTTTATTAAACAATGATTATATATAGGGATAATGTAAATTAAAATTTTAATATATTTTATTTTTATAAAAACTTTTCCTCTTCAAAGGACTTCTCACTCCCTTTAAAAACTACTACTTTTCAAAAGCTATCAATCCTTTAAAAAATTATAGTATACTTTCATATTCATCTCAAATTAAGTATGAAAGACCCACTAATATAAAACCCAAATCCAAGAGGTCCAATTTAGACAACTTAACTTGGATCATGATAATGCAACCCTATGATGATCATGTCTCGCAAGCTTTGTCCTTAAAATCGCTTTTCACCTTTACTCAAGCACCACCTTCCTAGGACCCACATGATTCAAAGAAGATATATTAAGAAGACCCCTACATAAACTCATCAAACCATCACATCCAATATCTCCCTTCATCTGGTCTTTTCAAGTCAAGTCCAACAATACCCTAAGTTGACACTCATCACCCTACTATGATGCCTAAGCCTGATGGATAGGGGACCATGATTCGCCTTTCTTTTCTCTTATAAATACCCTGCAATAGGTAAATGTAAACCTAGATACTTGACCTTATTCTACCCAAATTATATTAGACAACCTTTTTGTCCCTATAATAACTCGTTTTTTAATGGTATCAAAAATAGTGATTTTGGAACTTCCTTTTTGATGATTAAATTCGTGAATATTATTATTTAATATTTATGAGGTTAGTATAAATTTTAAATAATGTTTGGTCATTTAATTTTTTAATCAAGTAGTTAATTAAGGTATAAGGACTAGGTCGTAAAAGTGGTAAAAGTTCAATTGTTATAAATTTTAAATTGTTAATGGACAAGTGGAGAAATTAAACCAATTGATAATAGTGGATAGTGGGATTCCATGATGGAATCCACTTTGTTTAATTAGTTTATAATTAAGATTAAGTAATGTATGTTTAATTTAGTTCATGAAGGTTAATTAGTTTTTAATCAAAGTATATATAGGAAAAATAAAAAGAAAATGAAAACATTTTCATGCTTATCTTCTCCCATTCACGAAAGAAAAGAAAAGAAAGGGTTCCAAGTTTCCAAATTTTACTTTCTTCAATTGGTAAGTAATTTTAAGCACGTTTCTTATAATTTTTATGTTTTTGAGATCCCAAGATCTTGATTTAGCTGACATGTGTACTATTTTGCAAAATCGTTAAAGTTTTCAAAAGTTTCCATTGTTGAATTCTTAAAAATTTTGGTACTAAATTTCTAGATTTTAAGCTTAAATATGAAAAATGACTAATTTGTAAAGTGAAAATTGTTAGTTTTGAACTTAGGGACTAAAGTGTAAAAATTTCAGAATTAGTATAAAACTTCTACAACTTTTGATAATAGAGGGTTGTAGGAGAATGGAATTGAGATCAGTTTCGAAATTGAAGCTCAAATTTGAAAGTTATAACAATTTCAATTTTAGGGACTAAATTGAATAAAATGAAAAAATTTAGGGAAGATTTGAATAATGAAATTGAACTGTCATCTGTATAAAATAGAATGTTATAAAGCATTTGGAATTGATAAATTGAAATGAATTATCATATAGATCAAGAATTGAACCAATCGGAGGATATTTGTGAAAAGGGAAAATTACAGATTAGTCATTGACGTCGTGTTTGTTGTTGTTTTTGTCAAGTAAGTTCATATGGAACTTATTATGTTGATTTCTATTACTTAAATAATATATATTCTTGCTGATGTCCACGAAACTAACTAAAAATATGACAAAGGCAAGTGTACCTATCGATAAATAATATAGCTACGATGAGCAAGATATCATTCCCACGAAGACTAAAAGTACTAGTAATTACCATCTTTCCATTATTTAACTAAAAAATTGGAATGATTGATTAATACTAAAATTAGCTAAATTAATTAACTAAGAACACGACAAAGAACAAATCAATAAAATAATCGATTAACAACTAAGGAGCGAAACAATACCCAGGAAAGAATCCACCTAGACTGCTTCTTTCATTATCAATCTGAATTAAACAATTTATTCACTTAATAACTTGATCCATAGAAATCCCTAAATTACGCTAATATCTCTCTTCAAGATTAAGAGCAACTGACTCTAGGTTGATTAATTGAAATTTCTTTCTAATTAAAACTCCTATTATCGCATTAACTAGATCTATGGATTCCTTTATTAGATTTGACCCAAATTTGGTAGATTTATGTCGTCTTATTTCTAGGATTGCATGCAATTCTACTCAATTATGCTAGATTTACTCTTAAACAGAGTCTATTCCTCCTCTGAATTAAGCACATCAAACATGAAATAATAATTCAAAAATATTAAATTAAGAATTTAGCACACATAACCGAGAACAAGATTCAAGTATTTATTGTGTAAAACAGAAATCAAAAGACAAAATTCATCATAGGGTTCATCTCCCCTAGGTATTTAGAAAATTAGTTCATAATCGCGAATAAAAACATTTCAAAGACAGTATAACCACAGGAAATAGAGAAACTCATAATAAACTTCAAAGAAATCAAAAGGAAATCTTCAATCTTGGTGGAATTTTGCTTCAGGGTCAGCTTCAATGGTGTTTTCAGAGTTGTTTTCTTCAATATTCTCCGACGGCTCTTTTCCTCTCTTATTATATTTGGTACTAATAGGTCTTAGAATGCCCGAAAAACCTAAAAATTGTATTTTTTTCGCATATTTGGAGTGCGAATCACGAAATTGACATGGTCTGGCACACGCCCGTGTGGCTTACACGAATGTGTGCCCAGCTCGTGTGGCTCTTGAAATTTGCTCTAATTTTCTAATTTTTGCTCCGTTTTTGCTCGTTTTGCTCTCAAATGCTTTCTTAAGTATAAAAACATGAATTTAAAGGATTAGGAGCATAAAATTCACCATTTTGCATTGATTAATCATCCAAAAACGCATTAAGAATGGGATTGAAATATGCTACTTTTGACACTTATCACTTGCTTATATATTTAATTGGAATGAAATATAGTTACTTTTGACATTATATGGACTAAATTGTAAAGTATGAAAATAGGACAGTTTTAATAAGTACAAAACATCGAAAGAGTATGAAAATTATATATATGATTGAATGATACGAAATTGTATATATATAATGATGTTACGGATATTAAAATGGCATGAGTATAGAATAAGGTTCGAATGCATTTGGTAAATAACTAAGGTACTAATGACAAACCATTACGGTTTTTATAGGAATTAGGTGCTAGTCAGGGGCTTAGTTATTAATGGCTGAGATGCAGCATATTTTGTGGATACTTGTAACGCTTAGGTTTGTGCAAGTGTACACAGTCATTATCAAGTAATAAGTAAGTATCGAGTTATCATCTCCACGGGGATTGTACTTGTGCAAACTATATGATTGAAATAGATTTTAGTAAAATTAAACACAATTTGCAACAATTATAACATAAATAAACTAGGACAATTACTTTAATTAAACTCAATTTATTATCAACATGCTTAATAACATTTGGAAGAACATTCCATGACAACTCGATCTTTCATGAGTTTGGAAACCACATTAGGTCCTTTCGGAATCCTGTACTTAGTAAATATGCATTTTACTGATCCTTATTTACTAAGGGTTTCTTAGCATTCATGTGAGGTAACAGGGACGTGTTAGGTTTGAAACAATTTAATCACACAAATGTAAAAACTATGCAGACAACAGAGCTTGGTTAGAGTTGTTATACAACCTACAATTTAATCGTGTTAGGATCTAAATTGAGCATGCACATTTCAATTATGCGTCCATTAGCCGTCGTCTGGTTTGGATCGCTTAGCTAATTCAGTTGCATTTCAATCACGTATGAACGAAATACAGACTTGATTTTAATTGAAAACATAATCGATTGAGGCACAAACAGTATAAGCATGAATCAAATAAATATTATTTAATCAAAACAATCATCCTAGCTTAAATAAAGTTAAGCTAACATTATTGTAAACAAGAACAAAGAACACATAGCAAACATCTTTAAATTAAGTTAAAGAAAAGAAAGATTAAACCCAATTCAGAATGGCTATCACCCAAGACTCTGACTGACGAGACTCCTTTGTTCCTTTACTTTGCTCCTTTGCTGATGGTTCTCCAAGGTAGTCGATCAAGGGTTCTTTAAGAGGCTTAATTGCTAAAATCTCTATAAAGAAATGATGCTAGGCGTGAGAATGGAAAAGGCTAAGAGAAAAAGAGAGAATGATGCTTGATGGATGCTTGAGGGATGATGAATAAAGGAATGAGAGGGTCTTATTTATAGGTGAGGAAAGAGAGATAGTTTGCTAAAAATAGGAGTTTCCATCTTTTGAAGCATCTTCCATGGTTGGTCGGCCATAATTTTAGTAAGTTGAGCTGATTTTTCCTTGAGTTTTGGTCAATTTGAGTGCCACAATAACTCAGGACTGAGACTCGGTCAAATGCAAATCTTTAGGTAAATCTCTAATTTCTTCAACTCTTCAAGGACCTTGTGCAATTAAACTAAAAAGTGGTTTATGGATAGCCATGTGCAGCTGAATTTTGGGTTGACTTGGTCTCCAATTTGGACGGTTTTGTAATCCAGCAAAGCTATCAGACCTGTCCAAAATAAATTAACAAGTTAGAAGACCAAAGAATTAAATTTATCTAATTTAATTAATTAATTAAAACCCAAATTATTAATGAAATATTTTAAAATGAAATATTAAATATAATTTTATATTTTATTATTTAATTTAATCATGCGTGGCCCACTTTATGTCTTAAAAATATAATATAATCAAATTAATATAAAATAAGCCATTTATTGCATGAAAAATATATAAGAAAGCATAAAATCACATTTTAATAATTTCTATGCCCTAATTTCATATTTTCACATATTTCATTAATTTATTAAACAATTACTTAGTTTTAACAACGGATTTAAGTAAAAAGGTGATAACTTACATAGGAAAAATCCTATATATTTTTTCGTTTACAATACTCTACAGCTTGTGCGAGTAGCATTGAATAACACTTATATATGAATAATCCTGACCTACAACTTGTATGATTAGACCCAAATGATATAGTTTGGGTGCTAGTCAAGAGCTTAGTTATTGGTGGCTGAGATCTAGCATATGTTGTGGATTATCTACATCTTGTGTGCGTAGCATCGAATATGTTGTGGATTCTCTACATCTTGTGTGAGTAGCACCGAATAACACTTATATCAATAATTATGACCTATAGGTTGTGTGAGTAGACACAAAACTTGCAACTTGTGTGAGAAAATCGATCCCCTGTTCTCGAAGTTAGTTCACTATAGTCATACAGGTGAAAATGGAAATAAATCGAAAGAGAAATGATTGGTAACATTGATTATGAATATAGTTGATATGATTATAAAATATATAAGTTGGAATAACATATAACTAATTGTATGGTGGTATGTATATGTGATTTGAGCATTTTGATTTTATTTTGCAAATGTACTAACTTGTGGTTGTTTTGTGAATTTGTACAAGAATGCTTAAGGATCAGGAGCGAAGCAAAAAAAAAAAACAAAATTTTAAGAGGGGACAAAATGAAATTTTAATTTTTAATAATCTAAATCTTTATAAGTTTTAAAGGATTAAATCAAATTTTTACAATTTTAGGGGGGCAAAGTGCAAATTTACCTTTACTAAATTAAAATTTAAAAAAATTTTAAAGGGCATAAATAGTAATTTTCCATTTTAGGGGGTCGGAGCCCCTGCCAACCCCTTAGATTCACCTCTGTTAAAAATGCCAAGAAATATCATGTTATGCATCTTTGTGCTTCTATTGATTAAATTTATATAAATTTAGGTAAGTTAAGTTGAGTTTTGAATAAACTTACTAGGTATTCATTATGCTTATCGTTGTCTTCTTACTTCTGTAGTTGTTGATTGTGGAGCATGTTGATCGGATCACCTCAAAGTCACTATTTGTCTTTCAATTTGGTAGTCTTTTGATTGTTTGAGCTTGATTATATGTGGCCTAAGAATTGTTATGCTACTTTATAATGTTAAGTTTGGTTTGAATCCATAATTGATAATGAGCTTGTGATGTATATTTCAAGTTGTGTACATATATATATATGCATATTTTGGTAGCATGTTGTGTTATGTATGTTTGGCACTTAGAGATATATGATTGAGCATGACTTGCCTTAAGGAAATGAATGGCGAAATGACTTGTAATGGTGTAAGTAGGTTGAGATGTATTGGTGCCAAATGTGGCATATTGGTTTGGATGTTTAGGTATGTTTATATGTTATGATTTGTTTGAATTTGATATGTTTGAATAGATATGAATGGTGTTAAGTGCATTCTTTTGACCTATTTGCAAGGTGGGTTTGGAAAAAACACTAAATAGCCTATTTTTGCACCAAACATGTTCCTCGTCCTGATGACAAGTGGTTCGACATCGTGATGTGACATATTATTTTGGCGACGCCACAACATGGAGAAGGTGACGTCATAACATTGACCCTAAATTTTGAAAACTTTTCGATTTGGTCCTATTTCATGCTCGGGTCAATAAAAGAGCTTTCGTAAGCTTGATTTAGACTCAAAAAAGTTTGAGTATCATATTGTGAATGAGTTTAAGTCATAAATGTTTATTTGATTGATATATTTACTATATTTTGACGGAAGTTGCTCCGACAATGGATGTGACATCCTGTAGCTCAAACTCGACGATCGGTTTAGGCAATGGGTGTTACATCCCTCCACTAGCAGTGGCTCTCCACATCCCAATTAGTGTGAATTGCCCTTACCAACCATGATCATTCAATGTAATACCCCTCGCCTAACCTAATCGTCGGGTCCGAGCTACATGATGCCTCATTCGTTGTCAGACCAAAAACCGTCAATTATGCAGCAAAATAATCATTCAATTATCCAATCCCATCATAAACACATTTACATTATGATATACAATATTTTCTGAGTCTCAATCGAGCTTACGAAAGCTCTTTTGATGGCCCAAGCATGAAATAGGACTAAATTGTAAAGTTTCAAAAGTTTGGGTCGACGTTGCGACGTGAGGGATTTCCTTGTCGTCACACCGTGGCCTAAAGCCTAGAGCTCGTGGCGACGACCATTGCTTGACGTCGTGACGTGGACTTTGTTTTTGGTACAATTTAAGTCATTTTATACCTATTTCAATGCTTCCATCAACCTAACATTTTATACATCAAACATCAATTTCGAATGGTCCAAAAACATATCCAAACCGTACCAAATAAGCTTAAACATTCAATTTAACTTTCTTATAAGATATTCAATTCAAATTCATCAATCATACTTATCCATTTCAATGTTATTCAAGCATACCAACTAAGTCGTTCATTTTTCAAATTTAACTATGCCTAACCATTTTGAATCATGTCATTCCATAAGACATTCATGTACTGATTGAAACATCATACCAAATACCAACCTAATCACATTCAACCATATGCATTTTAAATCAACTAATCATTCGTTCAAAAGCCAACCTTACCTAAGCTGTAATACTTTTAAACACACTATTTCAACTTTTTCAACTATAATCATGTTGGGAAAAAAATCTAGTTTGAAACGATTTTCTTGCACAACGAAAAATTAAAATTTTAAAAACCGACCCGGTTTGTGATATTTATAGCAATAAGCCTTAGACCAAAATCGTGCATGTGTTTTTGGATAAGCAGATCCTTGATATTTTCTGACTTTCAACCAAACGATCTTTTACGTTATTCTCGTACCACGAACTGCTTCAAGTGTGGGCTCGAATCAATTGAATCAAAACACAAAACTAGAAAAAAAAGTTTTCTTTTCTTTTTTGGGGTGAAAACAAAAATTCTCTCTTTTTTAATAGAAACTGGTAGAATTATTATTTTGGAAAATATATTTAATAGTTAAGAATAAATTCTCTCTATTTTTCAGTAGATTAATCTCTCATAGTTGTTTAAATAGCTCAACTAGTGTCATCTATTTATCGAAAGAGAAAACAGAACCCTTGTTGAAATGTAGATGTTTATTTCGAATAGAAAGACAACTTCCGAGTCCAACTAGGAGAGAAAGAGAGGGCTAATAAGGTGTGCTTCCCCTCATATGTATTATGATGGGGATTTGGGCGTGCCATTGTATTAGGCCAAATTATATGTGTTTTCTGAATTTTTAATCCAACATAATACATATTTTATATTTTCTAAAATAAACATTAATTTTTCAATTAAATAATTTTCTCATCCCAATTTCACCTCCGATAAAATTATGATGATTTTACCCTTCGTAAAATTTCCAAGAAAAAATATTCAATATTTCACTACTCAACTTGTTCACTATGATTGAATGGTTTATTTTCATTTTGGGGCTTTAAAACTACTAAAAAGTAAAAACTCATTCTTCTGATAATTTTTTAGTAATCCATATACATTTGCAAATGAATCATTTCTCATTTTCATTTCCATTTTTGGAAATCTACATTTATTTCCAAATGATTCCATTTCGGAGAAAACTATAATCATTCCTGAATGTTTATTATTTCTCCTTTTCTATTCATTCTGTTCATTTTTATTTAAACACGCAATTCTTTTCTAGTTTCAACGAGCTAGCGAAGGGACCGATTAGACATATGTAACTAGGGTTCAAATGATTTATAATTAAGTTTCAACTTACACATATTAATTATAAACTCATTTAGTCACAAAGTCATTCCACTATAGTATCATGACTAAACTCTCCCTAACGATATACCATTACGAAAACAACTACTCAGCGTTCATCCAACGACCTTGTCATAAGTGTGTTACCCTCATAGGATATCCTTGATCTCTTTGGGATAATACTTGCTATCCCAATATAATCATATTTTATCTCATGGTAACCATTACATCTTCCTTCATTAAAAGTCAATTACTATCAAATAGTAATCAACTCATTCATCACAAAGACGAACGACCTGTGGCCTCGTTTACTTTTCATCAACCATATAATGTCAATGAGAGGATATCATTTACCCATGTCTCGGGCTATGAATTCCACTATTTTGAATGACGCTACATACTCAAGAAGTTGTACACCCAACTAGAGGTGCTCATGGGCCAGGCGGCCCAGCTCGGCCCGACGGCCCGCCCGAAATATGGGAGGGTTTGAGTAAAAATATAGGCCCGAAATATGGGCTTGGGCAAAAAAATGAGGCCCGTTTAGAAAACGGGCAGGGCCTCAAGCACCACTTTTTTGGATATAATAAATATATTTATTTTTAAAATTTTTTTAATTTTAAAATATTTTTAAAATACTTTTTTTATTATTTTTTAATTTTAAAATATTTTTAAAATATTTTTAAAATACTTTTTAAAATTTTTTTAATTTTAAAATATTTTTAAAATACTTTTTTTAATTTTTAAAATAAATTTTTGGTATTTATTAAAAAAATGGGCCGGGTCGGGCTTGGGAAAAATTTCAGGCCCATATTTCAGGCCGGGCCGGACCCGGGCCAAAATTTTTTATGACCCGGCCCGAACCCAGCCCGGCCCGACCCATGAGCACCTCTACACCTATCGCACTAGTTTTCGGTTCCTTATCTATTCGAACTCAGGCTTTTACTTGCATTCGAGTCATACATACATAGTCCGTCATCCACTCAGGATTTAGGCATGTCACACTAAGAACGTCACAAGTGAATAAATCTATAAACTGATTTAGAATCTATTCTAATTGGGTTCTTCTGATGTACTGTCAGTCACGTCAGTCACATCTATGTCTCTATCTTCTGGGAGTCATTCGCTCTGATGTCCAAGACAAAACATCTCCCCAATTGGACTTAATATATGACATATTAGTCTTTCAATTAGTTTGCTCATTTCTTATTAGACTAAGGACATGTTTAGGTTCATCTACTAATACAAGCTATCTTTTCGTATTACAATCGATCACGTAATACCTCTTAGTATTAGTTAAACATTAGACAACTAGTGAGCAACATTTGCTTCTGTTTTGCTTTGCGTGCAAAAACCATATGAGTAAAATATAAAAATTAGTAATGCAATTCATGAATAATTTTATAAACCAATCTGTTCGAAAAAATTGTATGTGTACTTAGATGAAAATACCACACTTAGGGCACTAGATCCAACAAATCACTCATCCAGCCTTACCATAATCAAACATTATAAAGGTTGCAAGCAAAAATCATTGTTTTAAGTTAACATATACAAACACCTATGTACATGACATATAATCAAGCTTTAAAATTTTTAAAAGATTATTGAATCAACAATAGGTTTACTGTGAACTTCTTAACGATCCACTTTGTAACCTCCCGTTTTTAGTGAAATTGGAACAGTGCTTTCGGGACCAAAAATTCGAGTCCGAAAGAAAATTTATTTTGATATTATTTTATGGTCTACCGTATGATAGGAATATCGTATATAAATTTCGTTAAGAAAATTTCACTGATTACATGTTTAATTGATAAAATGACCAAATTGCATAACATGCAAAAGTTGAATTCTAGTAGCTAAAAGGATCAAATAGATATGGAATTCAAAATTTGAGGTCCTTATATGGCAAATAGACCATTAAAATGAGTTATTAGATAAGTATGATGATTCATCATTGGAAAATTAAATAAAGAAAATGACTAAATTGGAAAGTAAAAATAATAAAAGATGATAAATTATTAAATAATGAAAATATCATCATATTATCATCTTTCCCAAATTATTTTTGCATGGAAACCCTAGTTAGAAGAGCTTGAAGGTAGCAAGCTTATTTGGCTTAATTGGGTAAGTATCTTTGTCCCATTTTTAGTAATTTTCATGTTTTCGATATCGTAATAGCTTAATTTAGCTATCTCGGGGATTAATTTGCAAAGTTATCAAAGTACTAGGATTTTTCCATGGATGAATATAGTTGAATTATGAAATTTTATGGTAGAAAATGAAAGGTTTTTGATAGATAAACAACTTTTGTAAAGTGAATTTTGATGAAATTATGATTTAGGGACTAAATTGTAAAGATGGAAAATTCATGGAAAAATTTTGAATTTTATGAAATATATGGCTTTTTATTGTTACATGTAAAAATTTTCTAGGCTTGGAATAAGGATTAAATTGCATGAATTTCATTTCCCGAGCTTAGGGACGAAATTATAATTAATCAAAAGTATAGGGACAAAATGGCAATTTTACCTAAGATATGAATTGGATTGAATTGAATATAAATTGTATTAAATTGATGTTAAATTTATTCGTATAGATTTGGATAGATCAAATACGGAGATAGATCGTGGAAAAGAGAACGTAACGGATTAGTAGATTTTGCGTACACGAATACTCGTCGAGGTAAGTTCGTGTAACTAAATTGTATATTTATATATTTTAAATTAAATGTTATGTATATGAAATATATAAGTACCATGTATATGAAAACAGTCACATATCCCACAATGTCTGACAAATATTAAGTCTCGTTTTAATAAATAAAATTTGATGGATATAGGATTCCCGAATTGGTTGTGGTCCTGCATGTGTTGTGAACACATCACAGCCCAAAAGGGCGTCCTGTTATTTTCTCTCATGAGCATCCCAATATTTGGCTCTCACGAGTTTCCTATTTTATGGTTCTTGCGAGCTTCTCATTTATGGCTCTTCGGAGCTTCCTAATATTTGCTCATTTGAACTTCTCGATTACAGCTTTTATGAGCTTCTCGTTGTATAGCTTGAAAAAGAGCTTCCCGTTTAAGTGCTCGTATGAGTATTCCCGAATATGAATTGACAGATTACAGATTTGTACACTTCGTGTGTACTACCCGTTATTTTCTCTCATGAGCATCTCGATATTTTGCTCTCACGAGCTTCCCGTTATATGGTTCTTGCGAGCTTCTCGATAATAAAGCTCTTTCATGAGCTTCCCGATTAATGGCTCTTCAGAGCTTCTAGACATTGGCTCGCTTGAACTTCCCGATTACAGCTCTTATGAGCTTCCCGTTACATGGCTCACATGGACTTCCCGTTACATGGCTCACATGAGATTCCCGTTATATAGCTCGAAAGAGAGCTTCCCGTTTAAGTGCTCATATGAGCATTCTTGAATATGAATTAACAGATTACAGATTTGTACACTTCGTCTGTACTACCCGTGTATCCATCGATATTTTAAATAATTAAATGGGCAAAGTTCTGACATGAGATAATATGAAATTGAAATGAATTATACCCGTATATACCTGAAATATATGGAATTGATGTATGAACACAAGATGTGGAAAGTTTATGAACATGGAAATTTGATATTTGGTGAACTCATATATGTTTCTTGAAATTCATGTGAAATGCATAACTAATATGTTTGATGAAGATATGTGTATAGGCTATTAGTCAAATTGCTTTGGATGAATTTTGTACGCTTAACTTAAATGTAAATGAATGGTAAGTTAGTTTCCCGTTATACGAACTTACTAAGCTTTAAAGCTTACTCTGTTTTATTTTCCTCCTTTCTATAGTAATTCAGAAGCTCGTTGGGTTGGAAGCTTGGCGAAGATATCATCACACTATCCATCGGCTCATTTCGGTACATATAGAAAACTAATTTTGGTTATAATGACATGTATAGGGTAAATTGGCCAATGTTGGCTTAATAACATTTTGTTGTAAATAGTCATTGGAATGGCTTAAGTTGAACATATTTTGATATATATATATGTGTGTGTGTGTGTGTGTGTGTGTGTGGCTTTATCATGTTATCGTTTTTGATATGGTTGAGTGATGAATGGTTTGAGATAACATGGATGGTAAAATATGCATATATGTTATATGGTCAATTAGGTAAGATTGAATACTTGGACATATGGGGTGTATTGACATGTATTGAACTTGAGTTTGGCTTGAATTGAAGATTTTATTGTGACTTGTGATTGTGAAAATTGTTGTGTTTGGGTTGATACCAAAATAGGGTGAGAAATAAGACTTGAAAATGGCCTATTTTGTTCACACGGGCAGAGACATGGGCGTGTGTCTAAGCCGTGTGTGACACACAGACGTGTGTCTCAGCCATCTAAACCGTCTGTGACACACGGCCTAGCACATCGGCATGTGGTTTAGCCATTTGTCCCCTGCATCTTTAAAATTTCAAAATAGAATGCCCAAGTATTTTCACATGGCCTAGCACACGGGCGTGTGCCTTGACCGTGTGACCCCTGCTCCTATGTATTACAAGTTAGTATGTTCACACGGTCTAGTACACGAGTGTGTGGCTTGGCCGTGTGACCCAAGTCAATGAACACCCTAATTTGGACACGAGCTGGGACTCGATCGTGTGTCCCTATTTTGAATTCCCACACGGCTTGAGACACGGGCGTGTCTCTTGTCCATGTGAGACATACGGCTTGGCCACATGGGCATGTGTCCTCTACACCATGGAATAAATTTTGAAATTTTTCGAAAACTTCTCTACGTACCTGGTTTATCCCTGACTTGTTTCTAATGCATATTTTGGGCCTTGAAGGCTCATATAAGGGATAATATGATTAAATATGCTTGATTTCTGATATAAATGTTAAATAGCATGAAATATCTGTATTTGATCTATAACTTTTGGTAATGCCCTGTAACCTTGTTTTGGCGACGGTTATGGGTTAAGGGTGTTACATTTATTTGTATCAGAGTTACAGTTTAGCCGATTCTCGGGCTAACGTAGCAAGTACGAGTCTAGCTATACATGCCATTATATAACCTGTGATAGTGTGATATCTCTTAACCATTTTAAAACATGTTTTTCATATAGTAATGTCGTCCCACCGAGCTGAATACAAAGAAGCTGAGAGCAATGCTTAAGCTTCAATTCAAAGATCAGCCTCAAGTAGTAAAAAGCCCGTATCTAAGGGCCGAGGAGGAGAGGCTAAAGAAGCCTTCTTCCAAATGATAAATAAATGGTTTACAAAATTCATAAGAACAAATCTGGTTGTACAACAACCTCCACCCTTTGTTTTTCTCAACTGGTTCTTGATATGCCACAAGGTACAAAACTTGTTAGAACTGGTAAGCCTCCTGTAGATAAAATACGTAAATATAGGGTAGAAGCATTCAGAGCAACAGCCGAAGATGGTACCTTGAAATGGCTGAATTTTGGTTAGAAAAAACTATTAGAGTTCTTGATGAACTATCATGCACACTGGCTAAATATTTAAAAAGTGCAGTGTCTCTGTTAAAAGACTCAGCTTATCAATGGTGGAACACGCTAATTTCTGTTGTACCGAAAGAAATGGTCTGTAACATCCTGATTTTGGGCCTAGTCGGAACAGTGGTTTTGGGACCACAAATTTGATGAGGAAAAATTTATTTTTCTTATATTTTTATGGTCTATGATTTCACGGAATGATTTTGTGAAAATTTCGTTCAAAAATTTCGACGTTTGGGCACTCAATTTAGTCAAAAGGACTAAATTGTAAAAAGTGCAAAAGTTGAGTTCTACATGTTAGAGGTGTCCAATTGTTATGAAACTTTAAATTGGAGGTCTTTATATGGTAATTAGACCATTGGTTAAGCTGGTAGACAAAAATGGACATGAGATAAGTGAAATAGGAAATTTTTAAGTTAGGGGCAATTTGGTAATCTAGTAATTAAAATGAATTAAAAGGGAAAAAGATGGCAAATTGTGCTCATCTTCTTCATTTGGACGAAATCAGCAAGGGGGGAAGCCATAGTTAGAGTTTTCAAGCTTCCAAGCTCTATAGTAAGTGATCCCAAGCCCCGTTTTTAATGTTCTTTACGTTTTTGAGATCCCAGTAGCTTAATTTAGCTTATTCTAGCAATAATTTAACCTAGGGTTTATATTTGGAAAAATAACCATAGGTTAAAAGTGTTTGTTTTGATGTTTTATGATAGAATATGAAGCTAGAAATTATGTTAAACACCTTTTGCTAGCCGATTTTAAGCGAAAACGAGTAAGTTGACATAATCGGTAAAAATAGCTAATGTTCATAAGTACATGTTAGAGTGAGAATTTGTTGTTTCCATAGAAGGGAAAAATGTTCAGCATGTCATAAAACATAAGAATATGAGATGAAGTTTAAATTCCGAGCCTTGGGACAAAAATGTAATTATGTAAATGTTTAGGGGTAAAATCGTAATTTTGCCAAAGTTAGAGTCGAGGGATGTTTTGATAAATGTGAGTATTAAATGAGTTAAATTTTCTATTTTAGATCAAGAAGAACGAAACTCGAGGTTACACAAAGGAAAGAATAAAGTTGAAGACTAAGTTGGTGAATTGGGCTATATTTGGTACCGAGGTAAGTTTACAGTAAATAAATGCAATATTTCAATAATTATTATTAATGCTGCTATTTTCCAGCAACTATGAATTTATTTCATGAATTTATTTGATGATGATCCAAGCATGAAATGATAGAGAATTAAAATTAAAAAGTCCTGTTGATACATAAGGATGGTACTGGATACGAATGTCATGACATTTGGGTAAAGAGGTCCCATGTAAGACCATGTCTGGGACATGGCGTTGGCACCAAGATGAGAGGTCCCATGTAAGACCATGTCTGGGACATGGCATTGGCACCGAGATGAGAGGTCCCATGTAAGACCATGTCTGGGACATGGCATTGGCACCGAGATGAGAGGTCCTCCGTAAGACCATGTCTGGGACATGGCATGGGCACCGACATGAGTACATCCCATGTAAGACCATGTCTGGGTCATGGCTTTGGCATGTTATTATCGAAAGAGACCCGAGTATCCTTATTATTCCAATGTAGCTCAACGGGCTAGTAAACAAATCATGTTCATGAAAGTTCAGTTAAAAGCGTAAATGGCAAGCTCAGGTAAGTTATAAGAGTTAAGAACTTATTATATTATCAAATGATACTCAATGTTTCAGCAATGGAAGAGTAAGATATGATCACGAGTTAACTAAGTAAACAAGCAAGAGAATGAGAATGAGATTAATTAAAGAGTAAACTAGAGACCTTGACATTTGAGTATAATCATTTGTGTTAAATGTTGTTATTTATTTGCTAGCAAACTTACTAAGCTTAATGCTTACTTCTTTTATTTTTCTTTCTCTTATAGTATTGCAAAGCTACTTCAGGGATCCTAAAGAAGTCGGAGATCATCTACACTATCAAGAACAACTGCTCGGTATTTTATGATGAAACACGTTTGAGTTATGGCATGTATAGGGACTTAGTTATTTTGCATGTTTGTAATTATGATTTTGCTAAAGAATGGTGTGTGAGAATTTGATGATGAATGGTTATTAAAATGGTTAAGTATGAAGATGTTTGATGTTATAAAAGTCTAGGTGATAAATTATGCACGGAAATCATGAAAGGGTAAAATCTTGTAAAGAAACAGAATTCAGGCAGCACAGTGAAGTGACTTTGAAAAAATCACCTAAGATGGTATACAATTAATTAGAGGGTGAATGATATATGGAATGATAGCTTGTTGAGTCTATTTTCATGGAAAAATAACGGTTTAGCAAAAGGAAATTTATCTTTTAAGATATGTGAATTTTAGTGAGATAGGGTCAGAACTGTTTTTGGAGTCCTCTGTTCTGAGTTTAGAAAATCACTAAAAATGGTAAAACAATATTTATGAGTTGTAGTTTATATTTCTAGAATCCTTATTGATTCTATTTTCTGTATAAATAAGTGGTAACACCATATGAAAATCCCACAATGAGAAATTTTATTTTTAGTGACAAGAGGTCAGGGCAGTCGATTGGTGAAACAGGGGATACTTTAACTAATAAACTGTACTAATCTGCTGAATGAAAAATTCTGAAAATTTTATGAAAAATATATATATGAGTCTAGTTTCAGGGAAAATTACAGATTTAGATTTCGAGTTCCGTATCTCAAGTTATAAATGATTTAGTAACTGCTGCGCGAGTGGACAGTTTTGCTGTAAATGTGGAAATTGATTTCAAAAGTAACTTTTATGTCCCAAACTAGTAAGACAAGTAAAGTAATGCCTCGAGCTCGACTCCGGCAACGGTCTCGGGTAAGGGGTGTTACAGGGTCACATGGGAAGTTTTTTCAAACTGAGATAAAAAAGAAATATATCAGTCAGAGATTCCTTGATCAGAAACAAAAGGAATTTTTAAAGCTTAAACAGGGGCATATGACAGTATCTAGGTATGAACGAGAATTTTTCCGACTGAGTAAATATGCCAGAGAGTGTATCCCAACTGAAATCGCCATGTGTAAAAGGTTTGAAGATGGTTTAAATGAAGACATAAAGGTGTTAGTTGAGATTATTGAATTAATAGAATTTGTTGTACTGGTTGATCGAGTTCATAAAGCTGAAGAGCTGAGAAAAAAAAAAGAGACAAGCTGAGATGGAAACCAGAACTTCAAGTAAAAGATTTATGGGAAAGTCATATCAATTGGCCTTAAAGAAATGAAAGAAAAATTTTGACCGTTCTACCACCTCTGCGGGGTATCCTGGGAGAGATAGAGGTATTCAACGTTCCAGTCCAAGATCCCAGGCTACATCTGTAGCAAGTGTGGGTAGTGTTAGAAGCACTAAACCCAGATACAGACACTGTAATAAATTACATTTTGGAGAACTCTGCATGAAAAGCGGAGCCTATTTTAGATGTGGTTCCTTTGATCACTATCTCAGAGACTTCCTGGAAAAGCCTAAAAAAGATACTGTTCAAACTTCAAGGCCGAGCAACCCCGCTACAAGAGCTAGACCTCCTAGTAATCCTTGCAATGTGAGTGGTAGCCGGGGTACAACAAAATATTCAACCGTCAAATCTGAAGCACGAGCAGCAGCTAGAACATATGTTATTCATGCACATGAGGATGCTTCTGCACCTGATGTTATTACTAATGAGTTACCCAGATTATCACCGGTTAGAGAAGTTAAATTTTCTATAGATCTTTTTCCAGGAACAACACCGATATCAATAGCACCCTACAAAATGGCACCTAAAGAATTAAAAGAGTTGAAATCATAGTTGCAAGAGTTGACTGACAGGGGTTTCACTCAACCCAGTTTTTCATCTAGGGGTGCACCAGTTCTGTTTGTTAAGAAAAATGATGGATCCTTGAGATTATATATTGATTACCGACAGCTCAATAAAGTCACAATCAAGAATAAGAATCCACTGCCTCATATTCATGACTTGATTGATCAGGTGAAAGGTGTCACGATGTTCTCAAATATAGATATTTGTTCTTGTTACTATTAGTTACGAGTGAAAGACTCGGATGTATAAAAAACAACCTTCAAAACTTGGTACGAACATTATGAATTCCTTGTGATGTCGTTTGGCTTGACAAATGCACCTGCGGTATTTATGGATTTAATAAATAGAATTTTCAGACCGTATCTGGATAGATTTGTGGTGGTATTTATTGATGATATTCTGTTATATTCCCAAGATAAAAATAAACATGCTGATCATTTGAGAATCGTTCTGTAAACTCTGCGTGAGAAACAACTGTATGCTAAATTTAGCAAATGTGAATTTTGGCTTCAGAAAGTTGGTTTTCTTGGACATATAGTATCTACTGAAAGCATTAGAGTGAATCCAAATAAAATATCAGCTATTGTTAACTGGAAACCCCTGAAAAATGTATCTGAAGTTAGAAGTCTTCTGGGATTAGTTGGTTACTATCGGAGATTCATGAAAAGGTTCTCGATGATAGCTTCGCCGCTGACACGGCTATTGCAAAAAGATGTGAATTTTGAATGGACCGACAAATGTCAACAAAGTTTTGACCGGTTGAAAGCCCAGTTGACTGAAGCACCAATTTTAGTTCAGCCTGAATCAGGTAAGAAATTTGTGATTTACAGTGATGCATCATTGAACGATTTAGGCTGTGTTTTTATGCAAGAAGGTAAAGTGATAACCTATGGTTTCAGATAGCTAAAACTACATGAAAAGAATAACCCCATACATGATTTAGAATCGACAACTACTGTTTTTACACTGAAAATCTGGCGACACTATTTGTTCAATGAAAAGTGTCATATATTCACTGATCATAAAAGCTTAAAGTATTTAATGTCGCAGAAAGATTTGAATTTGAGATAGTGCATGTGGCTTAAATTGTTCAAAGATTATGATTCGGTTATCGATTATCATCCGGAAAAAGCAAAGGTGGTTACAGATGCTCTAAGTAGAAAGTCTTTGTTTGCTTTGCAAGTAATGAATACCCATTTCTTATTGTCTGATGATGGTTCAATTGTAGCCAAGTTAAAGGCTAAACCAACATTTCTACAGCAGATTTGCGAAGCCCAGAAAAATGATAATGAGTTACAGGCTCAACGAGTACAATGGGAGTCGACTTCCTATTCAGAATTTTAGATTGGACCCGATGGTTGTCTAATATTCTAAGGCAGAGTCTGTGTACCGAAGAAATCAGAGCTTGTACAGAAAATTTTGCATGAAACCCATAATGGTACTATGTCCGTGCATCCGGGGAGTAATAAAATGTACAATAATCTGAAACAGATGTACCGGTGGTCGGGTATGAAACGTGATATTTCTGAATTTGTATCTAAATGTTTAATATGTCAGTAAGTTAAAGCTGAACATCAGGTACCTTCAGGATTGCTACAGCCAGTCACGATACCGGAATGGAAGTGGGATAGGGTTACCATGGATTTTGGGTTGTGGTTACCTCTATCTCTGAAAAAGAAAGATGCCATTTGGGTAATCGTCGATCGTTTAACAAAGTTTGCACATTTTATTCCGGTACATATGGATTTCTCACTTGACAGATTGGCTGAATTATATATTTTTGAGATTGTTAGGCTACATAGAGTGTCAGTCTCTATTATTTCAGACAGAGATCTACGGTTCATATCCTGATTCTGGAATAAGTTACAAGCGGCACTGGGTACGTAATTACATTTCAGTACCGCATTTCATCCTCAGAGTGATGGTCAATCTGAACGTGTGATACAGATTCTAGAAGATATGCTTCGGTGTTGTGTTTTAGAATTCGAAGGCAATTGGGAGAAATATTTGCCGTTGATCGAATTCGCATATAATAATAGCTATCAGTCAAGCATTAAGATGGCACCGTATGAAGCTTTATATGGATATAAATGTCGAACTCCATTGTATTAGAATAAGCTCAGTGAAAAGAAGATACATGAAGTTGATTGGATCCGTGAGACTGAAGAAAAGGTGAAGATGATCCAAAATAGCTTGAAAGCAGCTTTTGATCGTCAAAAATCCTATGTGGATATTAAATGTAAAGACATAGAGTTTCAAGTTGGTGACAAAATATTTTTGAAAGTTTCACCTTAGAAGAAAGTTCTTCAATTTGTTCGTAAAGTAAAACTGAGTCCAAGATTTATTGGACCATATGAGATCACTGAAAAAATTGGACATGTTGCATACCGATTGGCACTACCACCAGAACTTGATAGGATTCACCATGTCTTTCACGTGTCTATGTTACACTGATATCAGTCAGACCCTTTACATGTTATTTCTCCGGAAGATGTTGAAATTCAGCCTAACATGACTTACAGTGAAGAACCAATCAGAATTCTAGCACATGAGACGAAAGAATTGAGAAATAAAAAGGTAGCTTTAGTAAAATTCTTCTAGCAACGACACGTTATAGAAAAAGCTACTTGAGAACCTGAGGATACCATGAGAGAACAATATTCGAACCTCTTTACAGGTAAGATATTCGAGGACAAAAATTTTTTAAGGGGGGAGAGTTGTAACAGTCCATTTTCAGTGAAATCGGAGCAATGGTTTTGGGACCACAAATTTGAGTTCGGAAGAAAATTTATATTAATATTATTTTATGGTCTACGATAAGATAAGAATATCGTATAAAAATTTTGCTAAGAAAATTTTACCGACATGCTTAATTGATAAAAGGACCAAATTGCATAACATGCAAAAGTTGAATTCTAATAGCTAAAAAACTCAAATAGCTAGGGTTTTTCCATGGATGAATATAGTTGAATTATGAAGTTTTATGGTAGAAAATGAAAGGTTCTTGATAGATAAACAACTTTTGTAAAGTGAATTTTGATGAAATTATGATTTAAGGACTAAATTGTAAAGATGGAAAATTCATGGAAAAATTCTAAATTTTATGAAATACATGGCTTTTTATTGTTACATGTAAAAATTGGCTAGGCTTGGAATAAGGATTAAATTGCATGAACTTCATTTCCCGAGTCAAGGGATGAAATTGTAATTAATCAAAAGTATAGGGACAAAATGGTAATTTTACCTAAGATATGAATTGGATTGAATTGAATATAAATTGTATTAAATTGATGTTAAATTTATTCGTATAGATTCAGATAGATCAAATACGGAGATAGATCGTGGAAAAGAGAAAGTAACGGATTAATAGATTTCGCGAACACGAACACTTGTCGAGGTAAGTTCGTGTAACTAAATTGTATATTTATATATTTTGAATTGAATGTTTTGCATATGAAATATATAAGTGCCATGTATATGAAAACAGTTACATATCTGACAATGTCTAACAAATATTAAGTCTCGTTCTAATAAATGAAATTATGTGGATACAGGGTTCCCGAATTGGTTGTGGTCCTGGATGTGTTGCGGACACATCACAGCTCGAAAGAGCGTCCCGTTATTTTTTCTCATGATCATCTCAATATTTTTCTCTCACGAGCTTCCCGTTATATGGTTCTTGCGAGCTTTCCGATAATAAAGGCTATTTCATGAGCTTCCCAATTAATGGCTCTCCAGAGCTTCTCGACATTGGCTCACTTGAACTTCACAATTACAGCTCTTATGAGCTTCCCGTTACATGGCTCACATGAGCTTTCCGTTATATGGCTCGAAAGAGAGCTTCCCATTTAAGTGCTCGTATGAGCATTCCCGAATATGAATTGACAGATTACAGATTTGTACACTTCGTCTGTACTACCCGTGTATCCATCGATATTTTAAATGATTCAACGGGCAAAGTTATGACATGAGATAACATGAAATTGAAATGAATTATACCAGTATATACCTGAAATATATGGAATTGATGTATGAACACAAGATGTGGAAAGTTTATGAACATGGAAATTTGATATTTGATGAACTCATATGTTTCTTGAAATTCATGTGAAATACATGACTAATATGTTTGATGAAGATATGTGTATAGGCTATTGGTAAAATTGCTTTGGATGAATTTTGTATGCTTAACTTAAATGTAAATGAATGGTAAGTTAGTTTCCCGTTATACGAACTTACTAGGATTTAAAGCTTACTCTGTTTTATTTTCCTCTTTTCTATAGTAATTTAGAAGCTCGTTGGGTTGGAAGCTTAGCGAAGATATCATCACACTATCCATCAGCTCATTTCGGTACATATAGAAAACTAATTTTGGTTATAATGACATGTATAGGGTAAATTGGCCAATGTTGGCTTAATAGCATTTTGTTGTAAATAGTCATTGGAATGGCTTGAGTTGAACATATTTTGATATATATATGTGTGTGTGTGTGTGTGTGTGTGTGTGTGTGTGTGTGTGTGTGTGTGTGTGTGTGTGTGTGTGTGTGTGGCTTTATCATGTTGTTGTTTTTGATATGGTTGAGTGATGAATAAATTATGGATATGTTGATGAATGGTTTAAGATAACAAGGATGGTAAAATATGCATATATGTTATATGGTCAATTAGTTAAGATTGAATACTGGACATATGGGGTGTATTGACATGTATTGAACTTGAGTTTGGCTTGAATTGAAGATTTTATCGTGACTTGTGATTGTGCAAATTGTTGTGTTTGGGCTGATACCAAAATGGGGTGAGAAATAAAGCTTGAAAATAGCCTGTTTTTTCTACACGAGCAAAGACACGGGCGTGTATCTCAGCCGTGTGTGACACACAACCTAGCACATGGGTGTGTGGTTTGGCCGTGTGTCCGTTGCATCTTTAAAATTTCAAAACAGAATGCTCAGGTATTTTCACACGGCCTAACACACGGGCATGTGACTTGACCGTGTGACCCCTACACCTATTTATTGCAATTCAGCATGCTTACACGGCCTAGCACACGGGCGTGTGTCCCCTGCACCATGGAAAATTGTAAAATTTTGTGAAAAAATCTCTGAGTACCTGGTTTAGTCCCGACTTGTTTCTAATGCATATTTTGGGCCTTGAGGGCTCATATAAGGGACAATATGATTGAATATGATTTATTTCTAATATAAATGTTAAATAGTACGAAATATCTTTATTTGATTTGTAAATTCTGGTAATGCATTGTAACCCTGTTCCGGTGACGGATATGGGTTAGGGGTGTTACACACTTAACACGTTCTGCAAGTTGGAAATCTATAAGGAAAAGGGGAAAATAATGGGGTAAGCATATCGAATGCTTAGTAAATTCATAGACATTAAACAACAACTTGCCTCAGTTTACAATTTAATACAATAAGCTACTAGCTTGACAAGTTTGCCTAAACATGGAAACCACATATCAACAAGGTGAGTTCAACATATAATCATATCATAAAGTAATTCAAACATATAATAATATAATTCACTTATAATCAACATTACAATGCCATTCATATAATTAATCAACATTTAATCAATTCAATATCATATTCATATCACTTTCCGAATTGAATTGATTGATTCATCACGTTCTCGTATCAATCCTCTAGACTTGTATATCCAGTTTGCATAATTATTTGTATACTATCGAAATTCATGTATTATAACTATTTTTTAAGTATTATTTCACAACATTAATTCAATTGATATACCATTATCAACTTTACATTTTATATCCCCATTAACATGACTCAGACTCGAATGAATACCTGGATCCATCACCCCGGGTTACTCGACAATGATGATGCTATATCGATAATTAATACCACATCAGATTGCCTGACATTAATGGTTTTCTCAACTCAATCAATCTATTATGCCGAGTTGCCTGAAAATGATGATTTAATACTTAATGTATACCACCCCGAATTGCCCAGCAACGATGGTTTTATTCAGTACTCTGACCCTATGACATACCAACAATATCTAATTCTACTCGAACAATTAATAGGGTAACTAATCCAATTTCATTATAAGTTCGATTGTCATTCTATCGATCTCAATATTATCAATTCCTCAATCAAGATATCATTTCATTCATAATATAGCATGATTTATCTTAATTCCAAGCCAATATTACCATTTCACCAAGTTATATTATTTTAATTTTATTCAATTTAATCATCTATCTCGATAATCAGTCAAATTCACACAAATATGATCCTATTAGTCATAAGTAACTATCAATTCATTAAATATATCAAGTTGCAATTAATTATAATGAATTTATCATTTTACGATTTAGTCCATATTTCACCTTTTGTGCCAAATTGTAAACAATTCAAATTACTATAAAATATACAAAATTCATAATTTAAATATAAAACAATTTAAATACAATCATATCATATGAACTTACCTAGTCAAAACAGCAAACAAGTTGAATTATAATGACTAATCGATAATTTTGCCTTTTTCCTAATTATCCTCGATTTGGATCATTTCCCAATCTAAACAATAATTTAATTTAATTTAATTTAATTTAATTTAATTTATTAATTCCAAACAGTTTATAATACCCTATTTTATACACAGATCGATTCGGTTTCACTTTTGAGTTCCCTAAAATTTTCTATTTTATTCAATTTAGTCCTTAAAACCGAAATTGTCATATCTTTCAATTTTGAACTTTGATTTTGAAACCATCTCAATTAAATCCTTCAATGAGCCTCTAATATCTATAATTCATAATTTTCACATCAATTTTTAAAAATTTAAACACTTTAGTCCTTATGTTCAAAAACTAGCAATTACACTATACAATCTAGTCTTTTATTCACATCTAAGCTTAAAGTCTAACCATTTAACATCAATTTCATCAAGAATTAATCAATGACAACTTTTAGAGACTTTAACAATTTTACAAATTGATACATGGACTAGCTAAATCAAGCTCCCATGATATCAAGAACATACAAATTACAAGAAAAGACTTTAAATTGCTTACCAATTGAGGGACTAAGGTTGAAAGCTCCCAAAGGGTTTTCTTTCATCCAAAACTCAGCAAGAACAATATGAGGAAGAAGATGTTACTTTTTCTTCTTTATTTTAACTTATATACTTAGTTTAACATTTAATTAATTTAGTTTAAAATTGATTAGCTTAATTTAATCCATCATTAAGCCAACTTAGTGAAGGATGTCTTCATTATCCACCAACATTCATTATAAAATGGTTCATTTACCATTTTAAACTTTTAACTAATTAAAAATCTATAGTGATAAGACTTTTATAATTTAGTCCCTATATCTTAATTAACTGTCAAATAAACAAAATTACTATACCAAAATTTAATATATTTCTATATTAACCCCATAAATATTAATATTTACGGGCTCGAACATCGAAAATAGAGTTTTGAAACCACCATTTCTAACACAACTAAAAATTAGGTTGTTACACTCGAAATAGGAAGACGAGTGATTTTTGATGTTAAATTAAAGGCTTATGGGAATATAGTTGTTTCAAGTAATGAAAGAGATGAAATTATCGTTAAAGTTTCTTTAATCCCTTGCAAACCATGTTTGGAAACTAGTTGGTTATTGGGCATGCCATAGGATATAACAATATTGTGTCTTTACATCGATTTGTTATATGGGTTACGTAGCATTCCCAGGAGTACCATACTATTTGCACTTTGCGCATTGGTATTAGGATGGTTACAGTTTGTGCTTTGCACACCCCAGAGTACATTTTATAGACTTTATAGTTAGTGCTTTGTGCATATTTGGTATGGTGGTTGGATACCCACATATTCGACTTAGATTTGTGATAGTGTTTACTGAGGGCAAAATCAAAATAAAATATTAATTATCATACTATAATAGTTAAAATAGAATTATAATTATTTTATTGGTATAAATGACACTAGACCGTATAATATAAGGTTAATTCATTGTACAAGTAGTTTTAAAGTGATCATATGTTTTACTATATTAAAGATATAGTATTGGTTTTATCGAATTACATTATTATATCGTATTGTCATCATTATAGAATTTTGTTGATACAAAGTTTCAGCAAGAGAGGAGATAAGGAGGAGAAGGTATTGGAGATAGGATGGCTGGTTCACCTATGACATGCGAAAAGCTGGAGTAGGATTTTGAAAAATGAGAGAAAAAGAAAAGGAGAAGAAAGTAAGGAGAAGGCTGGAGAAGGATACCTAGGTTTTGGTTCTTAGAGAATGAGAGGACTTGTCTCTCATGCTCTAGGGTATATATAGGGGTAACTCTTTGTTTGTTTGTGCCACGTAACTGACAATATAGAGGGTAGGCCTACTCGTGTGATCGGTTAAATGGAAAAGTCGTTACAGGTCAATTGTTGTTATATGTGGTACTATGTGGTCCTTGTCTAAATAAGGGCATAACAAATTTAAATTTTATAATAATGAAATGATATAGTAAAGAATGGTGTAATAGATACCTTGATTCATAGCAGACATGGTTATATGTTAACATAGCTAATAGATAAAAGTATAATCAGTAAGAATCTTTTAAATTCTCTAGAGTTTGTTAATAATTTAAAGACCATGTTGTAATCATAAAATAATATCGTAAACAAATGAACAAAAAATTTTAGCTTCATAGTGAATGGTGTAATAGGCCCAATTTGCCCGGCCCGTTAGTAAAATAAAACCAATATAAAAGCAAAAATTAAAAGCCCAAATGTCCAAAATTACAGACTAAAATCAAACTTATACTAAGCCCGAATGGCCCAATTACAGTGGCCCGATATCTAGCCCAATTTGCCCAGGCCCAAAAGCACAAACACAAATAATAAAAAAACACAAAGTCCATTAACAGTCCATAGTTAACCAAAACCCCTAGCCCAAACCTAACCTAAGCCTAATTAGCCCAATCTCCAAACCCGGTTACAAACCCAAATACAATCCTTAGCCCAATCGCGTTACAAGCCCAAACAACCCATTTTTTTACATTTTCAGAAACGCTAAAGGGTTCTAGAAACTAAGCCGCCGCAAGCCTCCAGCGCCACAGCCAAGCCTCCACACGTGACGTTCGCTTCTCCCACGAGTGTCTGCCTCCTCACGCACGTAGCGCCACCACGAGCCTCCAGCTGGCCTCCGTACGGCCGTACCTGCAGCAAACAAAAACAAACACACAGCAACAACGAATAACAGAAAACAAGCAAAAAAGAGAAAATTTTCGGGATTTTTCTGTATTTTTCTTTTTTATTGTTATTCTTTTATTTTTGGCTATAAAAAGCTAATTGTAACACTGAATTTAGGGGGCTTTTACACGGACACGAAATCAATACAAAAAAATTGAAAAGAAGGTTTTCTTCTTTCTCTTTACCGTTCTGTTCTTTTTCCGGTTGCTTTTCTTTCTTTCTCTGTTTTGCTATTAATCCTATATATAAGAATATATATATAAATAAATAAGAGAAAAGGGTTCAAAAACCTTACCTGGATCGATGCGTCGCCGAATCCCTCCTCCGTTCAGGCCAAGATTGAATAGGCGAGGGGGCTTTCGGTGCTGAAGCGGCGCAGAGGGGCAGAGGTTGGTGTCTGTTTGTTAACAGACTAGTTTTAGGGTTATAAGGGGTCTTATATAGTGCGGAAAACGGCACCGTTTACGGCCTGTTTCAGTGGCCCTAAAATGGTGCAGTATTGGTCTATTAACCCCAGCAACCCGCGCGATGACCCGACCCGGGGAAGGATCCGCGCGTTTTCCAACACTTGGGTATATTGCGAAAAAGGTCCTTCTGATCTTTCAGGGTTTTTAAATCGGTCCTTTTTATTTTTTTTAATTTTTTCCTTGTATTTTGATATTGTCTCATTTCGGTCCCCGTCACTGCGCTACGTTTTTGGGGAAGCGGGATATTTCCCAATCGGCCCCCCATGTAATTCGCGCATTGCAGTATAGTCCTCTACTTTATTTTAATTCTATTATTTCCTTGTTAATTTAGGTTTAATTGTGATTTAATCCCTTCTTTTTTACATTTGTTTTTTATTAATTTATTAATTATTAATATTGGTATATTCGGTCATATTTTCACCTACATTTTTATATATTATCTTATTATATATCATCATTTTGAGCTTTATTTATATTATTATTATAATTTTATAATGTGTTATTTTATTCTATAATATATTCTCTCTAAATTCACTCATTACATATTTTTAGATTTGTGAATATACCTTTTATATTATGCTATTATATAATACTATTATATGTATACATATTTCATATTAAATTATTTTCATTATACATACATACATAATCTATTGTTAATTTCATATTATTATATAGATATTTTATTTCTTCCAAATATTTCAACATCTTTAATCTATTTCAACTTATTTCAATATTGTTAATTTATTCAAATTTATTTTAACCTTTTAATTTATATATATTATATTTATTTCTTAAATTATGTTTAAATTTGTATATTTCATTAGTGTTATTTTTCTTGATTTTCAATTAGTTTCCTCTTATTAGCTAATGTTGATATTTACATAATGTATGAAGTTATTATTGCTATGCTCGTTTAAATTTATTTATTGATTGTTTGTATTCATTAGTGTATATTTAAATTTATGAATAATCAATTCACGTTGTACATCATCATTCTACAGCATTTTATTTACTTAAAGGGTTAGGTTTCATATTATCTAAATATCAAAATCATTTTATACAAAAGTCTTTTAAAATAACGCAACACTCGGAATTTGGGATCCTCGAAAAGATTGTGTCCTAACTTACTGGATTCCAATCTTTCTCGGAATCTAAGAGACCGAATATCCTTTTTAATTAAAACATAAATAAAAATCTCATTCTCGGGAATTCGATACGTGGTGTCCTAACGCATTGGATATGACATATTGTTTTCTCGAGACGAGAATTCTTCTAACAAATGAAAATAAATGCAATATTCGATATTTAGGAATTTTGTGAAGTCGAACCCTAACTTACTGAGTTTTGATTTTCTCATTTGACCCAAATAATCAGATATCCTTCTTAAAATGCATAGGTTTTAAAAGTCAAAAGATGAACTTAATTTTGAGGATTTAAAATGTTGCACTCTAACTTACTAAGTGTGACAATTTATTTCTTTGAAATGAGTAAGCCTCATCATCCAATTTATTTCATTCAAATTTTCTTTTCAAAGGATCGTATTTTAAAATCGTTTCAAATTCTCGACACTAAGACATTAAACAATCAATTCAGTACCAATTTTAGGCGTTACGAGGGTGCTAACCCTTCCTCATGCGTAACCGACTCCCGAACCTATTTTCTCAAAATTCGTAGACCTAAAATCGTTTTCAAAGTGGTCCGATCACACCTCATTAAAGATCGGTGACGACTCCAATTTTCATTTTTAATAAATTGATAATTAAATTTTTGTTTTCAAAAAATAGTTTCGACAAATGGGTTATACTTTATTAATATAATCAAAGACAGTAATTGATAAAGAGTTAAAAGAAACTATGAAAATTTGGTAGACACAATTACACCATGTTTGGTTCACCTGAAAGGCTAAGCCATTCCAGGTGTATTCACCTCGCCATAGTGAAGCAGGTGTTTGGTTGGCTGAATGACTATTCAACCGAATGGTCATTCCGGAACTAAGCAACAAAGTCCCATAAACACCATTACGCACACATACCTCTGAATGGGTTATTCGGTGATTTCTGGAATAGATTTCCTTTTTTACCCAATTTACCCACGCAGAAAATCATCTAAAACTCCAAAGTTAAACAAAGAAAATCGATCAAAAATAGCAACACATTAATTTGAACAGTGCAGCAAGTAAACCATGGCAGAAAAAAATAACAAAATTTTATAACATTTATCTTTAAAAAAAGAGACTCAATCATCTCAATTTCAAACACTCAAACAAAATACAAAGAAAAGAACAACAACCCATCTACAGGAACACCTAAAGGAACCAAATTTGCTTAAATTTTTAAGTAAGTAGCTTGCATGTTTCTTCATCTTTGTTACTGTTTGGTCTTTAAGGCAGAAAAGTAAGCCACGGCTGGTTGCTCTTTGGGAATTTTGGGATCCAAAATTTCTAACCACAACAAGTAAATAAGAATGGAAGGATAAATATTTTATCATTTTAGATAAAATAAAAATGTTGGAATGGTGTTGCCCATCTGTTGGCTGTTGAAGGATTAAAACGAGGGATACATCAATGCCTACAAGATGGAGTTCCTGATTTTGCCAAAGAAGAAGTGGAAAAGGATCGAAAGGGGTAGGCTCTCTAAACATATGTTTTCTGATTTAAGGGAGGGGAGTCTTGGGTGGATGTAGGTTCTGAAAAGGGCATTTTTGCAGGAAATGAAAGGTTGAAGAAGCTTGGGAAGGGGACTATTTAGATAACCGAAGGAAATTAATTGTTGATTGTTGCTTTTTAGGAGTGTTTATTGCTTTTGTTTTCATTGGCTGACGCATCAGTGCCTTTTAGAGCTTTTTCCTAGATTAGGTTGTTGGGCCTTAGTTTGTTCTTGTTGATGAAAAATTTGGGTGAAAGGGAAAATTAATGAGGGAAGAAAGTGATGATGCCCGGTGCATTTTAGGATTTTGGTGGGTGGGCTTGGGTATTTGGTAAGATTTTATGGGTAAATTACACTCAAGTCATTAAATTAGTAGTAAGTTTATATTTTGGTCATTCAATTCTAAAAATTTACAAAATGATCACTAAATTTAATTAAAGGATATATTTTAGTTTTATAAAATTTTTACAAAAATGAAAACAAAATAATATTAACAATGTTTAAATTATATTTAATAATAATTATATTAAAATATTTAGTAAATTGTTTATTATTATTTTATTAAAATTTAATAACAATAACAATAATCATCTATTTAAAAAATTCTACTAAAGGTGTTCGGTCATTTAAGCTTTTTTCCTATGCTATTATAACCTCTATTCCATTCAACCAAACACAAAAATACTATTACAACTATATTCCATTCTATTCAACCAAACAATTGAATTACTGATTACAGCTCTATTTTGTTATAATTTTATTCCATTACAGTTATATTCTATTACAATTCTATTTCATTCTAGTGAACCAAACGTGGTGTTAGTGTAGATTCTTGGTAGTATAATACATTAGAGAAGAGTATGTCTATAAAAGAAAATTCTTTGACATTTAGAAAATTTTCAAACTCGTCCCTAGAATCGATGTCAAAAACATAATCCAACAGTTTGTCATCTTGAAAGCCAGATGTTATTACCTGCCAGCATTCTTGCCAAAGCACTCATGATCGCGTTTTCCACACCACGTCAAACATTTCAAGTCACGTGCAATGGCTATGTCAGTATCCAACTTCACATGCCAGCATTGATCTATTGCCACATGTTTTGACGACATCATCAGAATATTCTGCCACATCAGCTTCATGTGCCACGTACTTCATCATATCATGTCAGCTTCTTGTGTTAGGTATCATATTTCCCACCACGCTAATCCTTTCATTTCTCCTAATTTCCTTACTTGAAAATTTAATGTAAAGCTGTGCACTGTTCTAGGACATAAATTCAGCGATTGTACCGCAAAGAATGGACATAATGTAAAAAGTAATTATTTCCCAGTGATTGTGCCCAAGCATAAAGTCTGAAACTTTCACTCCAAAAGATATAGTTGAATACTTTTCACACCCTAAAAAATAGTAGTTGAATATTTACTTTACATCACTATTCTAACTTTTGGTTTTGTTATAAACAAATAAGGTGGATTTTAAATTATTTAGTAAATTCACATAAGGATGACACATTATAATCTATTTTCTTTTAAAAAATAAAATATAACACGGGCCCTCCTTTTGATTTCCAATTACTCGATAATTTCCACAAGCACAAATTCTACTTTTTATAGGTCCAAAAATTCTTTTACAAAATAATCCATTCTTTTCCGATTTATTGGTTTTGTAATGAAAAATATAGGGCTTTGTCACATCTCCAGCGGTTTCTCCATTAGGTAAGATTTTCTTAGCCCAATCACTTATTTGTTGGGGAGAAACTGATCCAATTCGAAGTTGTTGATGTTTATATCGGTCGATCATAGAAGAAAAATTCTGATTCATTCCTATTAAGCTTCCTTTCTATTAATCTGGAAGTTCTTCTCAGATGCAAGGAAACGATTCAGTTCTAGAGCCAAAGATCGTAATTCTCGGACGAGCAATCGAAAAGATTTTGGAGCATCTTCGGGTTTAGGTATTGTTCCTCCAATGATCGTAGTCCCAAGTACGTGTCACACACACATAATAAACTCATCATCTTACGTGATGAGATCATTGTTGAAAAGAGAAAAATTATTTTCTAAATAATTATATTATAAATCTTGGAAAATTATATTATAAAAATAGTTTGTGTATTTTATAAAGTTATAACAAAAATTATATTATTTTAATTTTAATTTTTTAAATTATGGCCAAAAATTTTATTATAAAAATAATTTATATGTTATAAAGATGTTATGATATATTTATTTATAAATTTATTATAAAAAAGTACAAACATAACTTATTATGTATCTATGCTATATATTATAAAAATAATATGTTAATTCATAAAAAAATTATAGTTTTTTTATCATAATTTATTTGTAAAAAGTAACTTTCTAAAGTTATGGAAAATTTTATATTATTTATAAGAAATATTATGAAAGTTGTTGGACACTTTATAATTTGTTTTTGGTAAAGGTTATATATTATAAATGTCATATTATTATTTTTACTTAATTTACATATTATAAAAAGTTATAACCTAGTATATTTCTTTCTCCGAATTAAGTCTATATAAGTTTTTATGATTAAAGTTATAGACTATTTGCACCGTGAACCCAAATATTGTATGATAGATGTTAATTATGCAAATATATAAAGTTTTCTTGCATCATATCGTGAGATATGATATCATTTGAGAGAATGGAGCTAGACGCAAGCACTAGAGATAGCTCAAGAACTCTTTAAATTGAGACATTTAAAGTTTCGAATGTGGTTGAGAGGATATTTTTTGTTCTAAAAAAATATTTCTCATACTAATAACATCACCTTAGTATAACATATAAAAGATAAAGTTGGGTTGTACGAGCATGTTGCATACTTCATAACTTCATTCATATGTAGATTTGGGATGATCCATACTTTGAAAAGGATATGAAGAAAGAGATATTGATAGTCTTAATGATATAGATTCAAATTCAGACAATGATGAATTCAGTTAAGGACCAACATTTGACGAAAAAGAGTTTATGCTTACTATTTTTATTAGTAAAATCAACTATTTTTTTTATTATGAACCCACGTCCTCCTGCATTGACAACAATACCCATACTGATCAAGCTAAGACTCCATTGACATATCCAAATAGACACTTAATTTACTATATTTCATAATAAACCCCACGTAATTACATTTTTTACCTTTTCTATTTCGATTGTACGGTTTGGTTCAATTCGATTATTACCTAAACCGATTTGATTTGATTTAATATTTTATTCACAAGATACAAAAATGCTATTATCACCGTTCAAAAACAAAATGCTATTAACCTCACTCAAACCAAATTTAATTAAATTTAGGTAAATTGCATTAATTATCCTAAACTTTATTTAAAAATACATTTTAATTACTTAACTTTCAAAATTACGAATAGCCATTAACATTATCAAATTGTTACATTTTGTCACTCGCTTGTTAACTTATGTTAAAAAGGTAATGTTACACTTAATTCAAAAGGTTAATAGCTAATTTGGTCCCTGAGCTAGAGTTAAAAATAATTTTCATATTTTAAACCTTTCTTAACAATAATTGTAAAAAAATTTTAAAAATCATTAAAATACATAAAACTCATATAAAAAATCAATTGTAGCAAAGAAAAATAAAAATTTTACAATTAATTTTTCGCATCCAAACTCATAAAAACTTGCAGTCGTTGAGCTTTCATAAAAAGAACACTAATTAAATATCCATTCACTTTTATCCAACTAGTTTTTTTATTTGATTTGTTGTTTTACACTCTCTTCATTTTCATCTTTTTTTTTTTTTCTCTTTTCTCATGCAAATTGGCGTCAGCTCCACTCTTCTTAGATCATTAAAAATAAGATATTTTCTTGAAATTCGAAAGAAGAATGGTTTGGAGAAGAAGAAGAGCACTTTTGTATTATAAATTTAAAAAGTCCAAAATTTCAAAACTGAAAGTTATTAGGAAAATCCTGCAAAGAAATATTTATGGTAGAAGTTTTTATGATTCTCAAGAATGAAAGCAGTGTTGCAAGCGTAAATTTTGTTTCTTGCAAACTTGCGCAATAATAATTGGTCAAATAGTGGAATCCAAATATTGCATTGAGAAATTGACTTTTACGGCTTGGAGAAAAAAAAAACAAAACAAAACATTTACTGGGTAAAACAATATGAAGTTGTTGATGTGATAGAAGGTGTTCATCAACTATGGAAAACAAATGGAATTTAGTCCTTTGAGATATTTTATATAAACTTTTAATTATTTTTAAGATTTTTTTCAACTTTTTACAATTATTGTTAATAAAATGTTAAAAATATCAAAATAATTTTTTAACTATAACTCAAGGACCAAATTAGCTATTAACCCTTTAAATTAATGTGCAATGTTAATTATTTAATGAAGTTAACAGAAAGTGACAAAAGATAACGATTTGATAATGTTAGTGCCTATTATCTAACTTTTAAAGTTGGGTGACTGAAATATAATTTTAAACAAAGTTTAAGGACAGTTGGTGTAGTTTACTCTTAATTTTAAATTTTATAACTTTTTTAATATAAAATAAATATTTGAAAAATAGTGAAAAATTATCTATTTTTTAAATGGATGAATTAAAATGATCCAAATTAGTTGAATTTGATTATCTTCGTTTTTAGTTTAATTTTTTAGAAAAACTAAATATTCTTTTCAATCAGCGAATTTACTACCCTAAATTGAAGCAATTGAAAGGTGTAAAATTTCCCAAATTTCAACATCTTTAGCAAAAGGTAAATTTTCTTTCCGATGAATGAAAAAATATTAATATGATTATTTTAGGTTTGTAAATAGTGGAGTAAATTAGTTTTTGTTCCCCACTCAGTTTAAATTTTCTTTTCCAAAAGTAAGGGCTGATTAGCCGTTGAAGGATGCAATAGCACAAAAAAGGACACTTCTTTTATACATTAAAAAAAGACTGAATTTCAACTCATTTCTCACTCCTACGCAGATGTCACGTGCGATCTGAGGTACAACATCGTGCTTTCCGCTTCTCTGCCTTCTGCACTTCTGCAATCCCCCCCCCCCTACCCACTTGAGGGACCGATCAGACCTATCTACACCAGCTGAGACATTGTTTTAAGTAATCTAACTCATTTCTTTATTTTTAATATTTTTAGCAGAAGTTAAGTTATGGTAAAGCACATTTTCACCACCCCAAATCCATCTGAGAATGAAAGACTGAAACTTTAGCTTTTATAAAGAAATGGGTTCGTACCAAAAGTTGCAGGCTTTTGTCACTGCCGTCTTTACCTTTACTATTATTATTCATTACCATGCACAAAGGTTGTGTCTAGATGAAAGATCACATCTTTGTTCATCTAACAATGATGACCCCCTTTTCACCCTCTCATTATCTTTATCTCTCCCCTTTAAATCCTCATTTAATCTCTTCTTCTGCAACTTTAAATATTTTGGTTTGGGTTTTTAAAACTTAAAAGCCAACTCTCTTCACCCTCACAAGTCACCACCATAAGCCTTCATTTACATTCATTTCTTGTACAGCTTCTGCTTGGTCGTTTTAGCTTTGGGTCGTAACTATCCTTGTCAGAAACGTTAATTACTGCATCTGCCACTGTCACTGTCACACCCCAAACAAAATAACCTTTTTTTTTTTCTTTCTTTCTTTTGCATTAGCTTTCACACCCAACATTACTTGCCGCTTCTTGTTCGTCTCTTATTTAACTCTTTTGCTATACATAAAATGCGACTACTTTCCTTCTTGTGTTTTACTTGCTACTTCTAGTACTACTTTGTTTTGTTTTATTGGGGAGTGAAAAAGGGGGTGGGTGATATTGTGAAAAAAAAAAAAAAAAACAAAGCCGACATTTTCTTTGTACTCCGGCTGTGACCGGAGAATCTGAGTTTGCACCAGGAAATTAATGGCTGCAAGGTCAGGTGGTTCTTCCTTTGTTCAGCCTCTGCATCCACCATCTCCGAAATCACCTCCAAAGTATCCGGATTTGTATGGGAAGCGAAGGGAAAGGGCAAAAGTTCAGATGCTTGAGAGAGAGATTAGTTTTCTTGAGGTGTGTTTTAAATTTTAATCTGGGATTGCTTTCTGTTTAGCTCTAAATTAGTATATGCATAACTTGCTTAATATTATTGTTGTTGTAGTTGTGAATTGTTTAGGATGAAAACACGAATTTGAAATGTTATAATTTGCTAAGATTTCAACACAGAAATTAACAATCTCATTTCCAAGTTCCATAAAAAGGAAGTGTTGCACTTTGCGGGTCAATGACATTGTATATCTTTGGTTATAGTTATTAAAATTAAATTTAAAACATGAAAAAAATATAAACAAACCTAGTATAGTTGTTTTTTTCTCTAACATGGTAAATTTTGGCGGAAACTGCTGTTCCTGACAAATTAAACTGTTGGCAGAATGTTTAAGTTTAGAAAGCTACCAGGTTGAGGTCACCAATCCACTTGGATGGTGGAGCTTGCCTCTGGATCCGCACATAAATCTAGAGGATTATGTATTGGTTATTTGATAAAAACATAACATGATTGCCATCAATTTCCCTGTTTAGAAACAGAATAGTTTGATGATTCATCAAACACCCTAATCTACCAAAATGTTGCTCATGTATAAATGTTAATCTTTGAATTAGCTTAAAACTAGCAGTTTTAGATTGTTAGTTCATTTTTGATAGAAGCATAGTGGGTTGCAGCAGACCTGTGACATTTTGTCAAATAAATTTTTATCTTGGTATGTAAATAAACCCCATATATATATTTGTATATTAGCAAAATTTTCTTACGAATGTCTTTAAATTGTTGCTAATTAGGGTTTCACTTTTGAACAGGAGGAGTTAAAATCTGTTGAAGGTTTCCAACCTGCTTCAAGATACTGCAAAGAGTATGCACAGTTTGCAATTACCTTGAATGGTTATCTATGCATTTTGGATATTTTGCTTAGTTATTGATAGTCTTGTGTGGTAGCCAGATAATGTATTTTATATTTATTTATTTTTTCTTTTCTCAGGGTTACAGATTTTGTAATGGCAAACTCGGATCCTCTTATACAGCTGTAACTACTAAAACCATCGTCATTTCTTAATTATGTAAGGTTTAGAAGATAATTTAAGCTTACCCTTCTTTTTTTTTTTTTTTATATATTTTGTCCATACAAGCAGGAAGAATCAAAAATCATGTGGCTTTTGGAAATGGCTTTGGTACCAATTTCTTGTGCTTTTCTCCGTTATACATATACCTGAAAATTACATTCTATCTCCAAAGGCTTGGTTGCATGTTTATAGTTATTATATGGACATGTAATTGCATGTATATGTTTGAATCAAATTATTTTACTTTTCCTGTACGTCTCGCTTAATGACATGCATTCTTTTTGCAGTGGATTACCCTGCTTTAACATGGCGTGCACCAGCTGTTGCTGTAATTCTGGGTGCTGTTGCTATCTGAAATGCCCAGAGTGCTGGAAATGTAGTCTATGTGACTGCAGCTTGTGCAACTGCATGTCCTGCAAATGCTGCACCTCATCTGATTGCATTGCATGTAAATGCAGTTCGTGCGACTGCAGCTCTTGTAACTGCGGTTCATGTTTTAGCTGCTGCAAAGTTCCAAAATGGCAGTGTTGCTGCAGAAAGATGTGCTGTTGCAATTTTCAACCCCCTTCATGCACAAACTGCTGTTCTTGCAAGTGGAAATGCTATTGTCCTAAATGTCCAAAGCTATGCAATTGCTTCAGTTGTACAAAAACCTGTTGTAACCCATGTTGCTAATTGTTCTAAAATGTCATTCAATTTTCTGCAAGGAATTAATTAGTTTTTATCAAGTGATAAAGTGGTGATTTTTTTTTTCTTTCAATAGTTACATTAAGAAAAGCAGATCCAAACTTGGAACCTCCTTCATTAATGGAAATATCTATCCAATCATTCTAAGAATAGTGTTTTTGTTTTTTCAAAATGGTGGACCTACTGCCTGACAGTCATGGATGCAAATAAATAAATAAATAAAAACCATTGAAACGATGCAGTTGGTGAATTTGGTTGGACTTGCAAAGATCTGATATGGGTCAACACCATGGATGTATTTGTCAGTGGTGGCTCCATGTGAGGGAATCTATTGGGCTAAGAAGGAACCATTTTTTATACCATCAAACAATGAGAGTAACAAATACTACAACGACCAAATAAGAAGACCAAGGCCCTTCTTAAAATTGGTATTATGAAATTCTATTAAAAGCAACAAATGAAATTTGCATACTTCCAAACTTCAGAAATCCACCATTTCTTCATCCCTGAATGCACTAGGGTTTGCCGTATGGGCTTTCCTACAATGGGTGACTGCCCTTTGCACTGTCTCCGCCTGCCCACCATGGTAGTCAATACATACACTTTTGGTACCCAATCGATATAAAGTAACGTAAGTAGATTTTAGTGTGTTTTGACATGTTTAGATTATTATTGATTTAAGGCAGAGCAAAACTCGATTCGATTTGAAAAAATAAAATAAAAATTTAAATTTTTCGTTAATCCAATCTAGTTATTCGAGTTTCGAGTTTGAATCGAGTTGAATTTTAAAATTCAAATAAATCGAATAATTTAAATAACAGATTGATATAAATATCATTTTAGTCAACATCAAGTTTGAAAATGAGTAAATAGATCTCTCTCTCAATAAAAGTTACAAAATAATTCAAAATAATTTTCAAAAATTTAAAATATTTATAAAAATTTCAAAAAATTCTAAAAATATATAAAATTAAAAATTTAAAACTTTCTAAAATAATAATTTTGGAGACCTAGATAAGTTAATTAATAATTCAAGTTTATCATACTAAAGTATTTTTTTATTTTACTTTTAAAAAGTTTTCAAATATGGTTTTTAAACTTTTTCAACAGGTAAGAGTCTGCTTATTAGCACGAATTGGAGTTGTTCTCCGTTACAAAAAATTAGGGTTTCACATTAACCAAATAAGGTGAAAGTTCCATCAAAGCAAGAATAATGGAAGACGAACTAGCAAATCTCTATATTGCCGATGAGGGGGAAGAACTAGTTCAATGGCAAGAAGATGAAGATGTGAGTGAAGAAGAATACAACCTATGTCTGGTAGGAAGGGTATTAACAGACACCGTTGTCTACTTTCCATCAATGAGAAACATTCTAGCAGAATTATGGCATCCATTAGAAGGGGTCTCCATCACGGAGATTGAATAAAAAAGAATTATGTTTCGATTTTACAATGAGATAGATCTGAAAAGGGTTATGGACGACATACCCTCGTTTTTCAACATGCACTTGATTATTTTTCACCGATTGACAAAGGGAGAGGACCTGGTACAAAATCCTCTTTTTCATGCTAATTTTTGGGTGCAAATTCATAGTTTGCCTTTGGGTTTCATGTCTGAAGGGATGGCTCGATAGTTTGGGAATTTTATCGGGGAGTTTATAAAGCATGATGTGGCGCTAGTAATAAGAGGCGTCAGAAAGTTCATGTTGGAAAATTTACATTTTATAGAAACTTTGAGACATATTCTCAATAGGTAAAGGTGGAGAGTTGAATAATAATTTTATGGTTTCGTATTCTATTCTATGAGACCTTTACAACGGTATATCATAATCTTAAAATGGTTGAGTGATGAATAAAAAATTGACGTTCAAAGTAAGTTACTTGAAAATATTGTTGAGGAAAAATAAAAGATTAGATCCCACATTGGTTAAATACCAAGTGTGGGATGTGTTTATATATGTGAACTCTCTTAAAAAGTAATTGAATAACTAAGTTTGTAACCTTGTCTCGCGTGCATGGGGTGCACTTGCACTACGTGAAACGTCTGAAACGGTTGGGCCAAATGGACTTGTGGATATAAATTAATCCCAACACGGATTTATTTTTCCTCAGACAAAATCTGCTTATATATGGAAACTTATCTTATTGCTTTGATTCCAATAAATTTGTTTAAAATTTTAATTTAATGGCAGATTTTGAGGATATTTTTTCCAAAATTCCAACACTCTCCATACCTATAAAAGGCCATGATTCTAAAGGGTTTTTACACACTTTGATACTCTCTTAGAATTTCTCTTGTCGAAATTCTGTTGTTTTTCCATCATTCGTGTTTTATAAATATTCCGGTGATAGAAAAATGCATTGTTTGTTCGATTGACCGTGGTAGAAGTGCTACTACTTCGATCACCGTTTTTGTTATATCCTGGGAGACTTTCAACCAACGTTACTCCAAGTACCGTAGGAGTAGCCGAATCTGTCTTAGGAAAATCATGTTTCACGGGCCTCAACATTTCGTAAAATCTCAATTCTCCTTTATTTCAATTGTTTATTATGGTTTTATTTAATTTTCATATTATAAATTAACTATAAATAATTCTATTCATATTTTATTTTTTATGTGTTTATTTATAATTAATTATTTTTGTTCGCTAACGTGTTTTGTCTAACAATCTTAAGACATATATGCTTATTTGCAATTTTCTAATCCGACACAATACCAAGGCAAATATTTTTTTTTTACATATTTTTCGAAAATCATTTTTTTTATAAAATAAATATGTTTTAGGATTTCCCTGCCGTTTAACAGATTTCCTTTTTCCTTCTATTATTTTTTATTTTCAAATAAATATTAAAACTAATAAAATCTGTTTCGGGATTTTTCCCGCCATTTAACAAATTTCATTTGATGTTGTTTCCAAATTAAAAATAGGTAAAATCCGTTTTGGGATTGATTCCCGCTGTTTAACGGATTTTATTCCATTAATTTGATTTTATTTCCAAACGGGAAATTAAAAGTAAAATAAAAATTATTTCGGAATTGATTCTCGTTGTTCAAGATTTTATTCCAAAATTGTTTTATTTCCAAAAACGAGTAAAATAAAATTGTTTCGGGATTGATTCCCACCGTTTAACGATTTTATTCCAAATTTTTTTATTTTCAAAAACGAGTAAAATAAAATTGTTTTGGGATCGATTCCCGCCGTTCAATGTTTTTATTCCAAATTTGTTTTATTTCCAAAAACGAGTAAAATAAAATCGTTTCGGGATAGATTCCCGCCGGTCAACAATTTTATTTCAAATTTGTTTTATTTCCAAAAATGAGTAATATAAAAATTGTTTCGGGGTTGATTCCCGCCATTCAACAATTTTATTCCAAATTTATTTTATTTCCAAAAATGAGTAAAATAAAAATCGTTTCAGGATTGATTCCCGCCGTTCAACGATTTCATTCCAAATTTGGTTTATTTCCAAAAATGAGAAATTAAATTAAAGAAAATCTATTTTGGGATTTATTCCGCTGTTTAACAAGATTTTATTCGATATTGTTTTATTTCCAAACAAAGACATAATCAAACAATTCTATTTTGGATTTATTCTCACTGTTTAATAGATTTTTATTTTGATTTAATGATATCATTTTGTTTCAGGGTTTAATACTGGCGTTTAACAAAAAATAATTTTGATTTTGTTTTAGAATTTTATTCTGTCGTTTAACAAATCAAAAGGAAATTTTTTTGTTTATGGTAGCTTTAATTGTTGCTTTAAATTGAATTAAAAGAAATTTATCAATGGTGAATTAAAAATACAATATGAGAATGCATGTCTAGGATTTGTTCCTTGAAAGACTTGGTATTTAAGCGTGCCGAGTGCACCACCTATCTTTTAGGGTTACCTACCTGGTGCACTGTTTTATTGTATTTTTAATTAGATCGTATAAACTTTTGTTTTGGGTTTTATTAGATTCTTGATTTCTAAAAAAAGTTTATAAGTTTTCTAATTCTGGTTTTGTTTCTTAACAGAAAAAATGGAGACTCCCACCAATTCAATCAATTCACAATTTGAAGCTTTGGTTCAAATGCAATCTTCGATCCAAAACTCAGTATTGCCAGTGGCGGCTGCTGTAAGCCATAACCAGAAACCTGCAAAATTCTCGGGACAGAATTTTAAGACTTGACAACAAAAAATACTATTTTATTTGACCATGTTGAAATTGACCAAATTTTTGAAAGATTAGCCTCCTATTGTTAAAGAATGTGAAGTAGATGAAGTTACCGCTTTCATTGCTGTTGAAGCTTGGAAACATTTAGATTTCCTATGCCGAAACTACATCCTAAATGGATTGTCGGATGCACTGTACGAAGTGTATAGTGTTAAAAAAATAGATAAAAAATTATGGACATCGTTGGACCATAAATACAAAGCCGATGATGCTGGAACTAAAAAGTTCTTAGTTGCTAAATTCTTGAATGTTGTAATGGTTGATTCTAAATTAGTTGTGAATCAAGTGCAGGAACTTCAACTGATCATTCACGGAATTTTTGCTAAAGGGATGATAATAGGTGAATCCTAAATGCTATCTCTGTAAAAGTAAAATAATGAATAAGAATGTTGTTCTTTCCTGTTCATATGCTTAAGTCATTTAATTAATGACATAGTAGGCTCGGGTATGTTAATTATGGTACTTTACGTACATAAATTAACTTAGAGCACATTCCTTTGTTTCGCAATAATTATAATTATAAATGAGAAACATGTGGTGAGGCAAAATAATAAAGGTCAAAAATCACTTGATCTAATACATAGCAATGCTTGTAAAGCTTGGTTAAACGAGAGGAAGGAATAAAATGTTTATTACCTTTCTTACTACGAGCTAAGACGAAGAGAATTTATTCTCTATAAGTAAGAAGTTGAAAACCAACTTAATAAAAGATTAAGTAATCATGGTGGTGGATGTATTGAATCATTTCAATAAAACCACCATACTTTCCTAAAATAGAGTAACCGAGAAGAAAATCAAATTCTAAAGGAAAAGATGAACACACGGCTAAAAAGCTCTAGGTTATCACATGAAATTTGGGGGAAGCGTTTCTATGAGTAAATTACCTTTTAAATAAGGTACCCCACAAGAAAAGGGACAAGACACCACATGAGTTATGGCAAGGTAGAAAACCATCCTATAACAACTTGAAAGTGTGGGGGTGTCTTGCTAGCGTAACATATAATGGCAAGTCGAGACATATGCGACGTCGACATAATACCGTTAAACAAATGATCTAAAATAGAGTTATCTATATTCAATTGAAAAAAAAGATAACATTGCGAATCTGCTAACTAAAAGTTTAAAAGAAGATCATGTTATTAAAACATCAAAAGGAATGGGACTAAAGCCCATGAAAATAAAATGCGCTATGTGAAGAAAAACTTTACCTAGTTGACTGTAGATCCCAATATCTAGTCATGGTGGGGGTGCTTATCCCAAGTCTATTCCTATGATGTAAACAGTGACTAAAAAGGGGATAGGTTAAGCAATGCTTTTAAGTTGCCTATGTCAGAGTGAAGTGGGGCCGCTTTAAGGAGACTATTGGGGCATAGTTCTCTCAAAATCTTGCAGAACCATGAGATGTTCATGGATATATGAACATACCAATGAGCACTAAAACCTTACTTGGGAGATAGTTGTGTGAGGTATATCATCGTTTACATAAAAGGCAGAACAATTCAAGGACATCACGTCTACTGGTCAGCTAGTAAAGTAAATATACTTTCGCAAGGGAAGGTTAAATGGTCGATACCTACCTATCCTATGCACCTATCGATCATAGATTCTATCACCACATCAAGTCAATGTTTTTTGATAAAACTATCAATTTTCATTCATGTGAGGGATTGTTGGAAAAATTGTATTTTATTGCAACTTTGAGGCATATCCTTAATAGGTAAAGGTAGAGAGTTGAATCATAATTTTATGGTTTCATATTCGACTCTATGAGACCTTTATACGATATATCATATGCTCAAAATGGTTGAGTGATGAATGAGAAATTGATGCTCAAAGTAAGCTACTTGGAAATATTGTTAAGGAAGAATAAAAGGCTTAGATCCCACATTGGTTAAATACCAAGAGTGGGAAGTGTTTATATAAGTGAATTCTCTTGAAAGATAATTGAATGAAGAAGCTTGTAACCCTGCCTAAAATGCAGGGGCGGTGCAGGTCCAAACCCGATTGGGTTGGGGCGCACCTGCACGACGTGGGCGACGCAAAATGTCCGTACCGATCAGGCCCAAATGGACCTGTGGATATTTTAGCCCAACACGAATTTATTTTTCCTCAGCAGATAAAATCTGCTTATATATGGAAACTTATCTTATTGATTTGATTCCAATAAATTTGTTTAAAATTTTAATTTAATGGCAGATTTTGGGGATATTTTTCCAAAATTCCAACACTCTCCATGCCTATAAAAGGCCATGATTTTGAAGGGTTTTTACACACTTTGATACTCTCTTAGAATTTCTCTTGTCAAAATTATGTTATTCTCAAAAATCACTTTTTCCATCCTTTGTGTTTTATAAATATTCCGGTGATAGACAAAGGCATTGTTCGTTCGATTGATCCTGGTAGAGGTGCTACTACTTCGATCACTGCTGTTGTTGTATCCTGGGAGACTTTCGACCAACGTTACTCCAAGTACCGTAGGAGCGGCCGAATTTGTCTTAAGGAAATCGTGTTTCACGAGCCTCAACATTTCGTAAAATATTAATTGGCCTTTATTTCAATTGTTTATTACGATTTTATTTGATTTTCATATTTGATAAATTAACTATAAATAATTCTCAACATATTTTATTTTATAAGTGTTTATTTATAATTAATTATTTTTGTTCGCTAACGTGTTTTGTCTAACAGTTCATGCGTATTAAGTACGTCTGGATGTTCAATTTCCACTAAAGAGGAAGAAATGCATCATTTATGGACAAGACAAATCTACTTACGTGTTGTTCCAATTTTAAAATTATCACTATTTTGTTTCTTATGTGGGATATTGAGGCATGGAAAGAGTTTTTGCCCATTACAATTAACCTTGGGATCACAAGAAGTGAAATTTGGGTGGGATATTTCGTTGAGAGCTTCACCAAAACAGGCGGCGCCGATTGTATGTAAATGGCTGAGGGAAAAATCTAAAGAGATAGGTAGGACAGGAATGGACATGGACAAAAGTAGAGAAGGAAGGTATTTTGGGGATTCACACGTACATCAACCTAATTAGACAAGAGAAAGAGGATTGAAATTTGATCCAAATAGAAGGGTTAAAAAATGAGTTCAAATAAGTGAAGAACTGAGACGTGGGACAAGAGGAGGATTAGATTACATCAAGACAAATGAGGTGTAACTGGAATTGGAAGACAGACCGATTGGATTAGTGGACGGAACAAAAAGGCAACATGTGCATAAAATGGGTGACAAAAATAACAATGTTTCAATGGATACAGAGTTGGATAATGAAATATTGGAGATCGCTTCTAAGCAGGCTAGCCGGTCACAATGAAAACCTTAAGTTGGAATGTCCGTGGTTTGGGGCAGCCACAGACAATTGACGTCTCAAACACATATTGAGACAAATCTAGCCCCAGCTACTGTTTCTTATAGAAACAAAAGTTAGTATGAGAAGCATGAAGAGGATAAGAAGGAAATATGGTTTTGTGAACGAGATTGATGTGGGTGTTGAAAGATCAAAAGGAGGGTTATCGTTAGGATTGTAACGACCTGTAAGTCAAAGGTGTCGAGAAACATACTTTTAGGACCCCGCCTTCGTGAATTGAGCTTATAAATATTTATTTATTATATTTTTTAGAGTTACCTTAAAAGTGAATTAAACAATATTAAATAATTTTAATTACCAATGTTTAAAGTAAGTACATAGATTAAATTAAATGTGTGATAAAAGTAGTAATGAAATTAAATTTCAAGGTGGGATTAAATTAAAGGACTTATTAGGTAAATAGACTTTTATTAATTAGATGAGTTTTGTTAGTGAAGGATTATGAGGAAATTATATATGTATATATATTTAATATATGTATGTGTTATTGGTGTCATAATGCTTAATTTAGTAAAAATTTTAAGTTATAATAAATGGAAAACGAAATGAAAATGGGAATAAAATAAGGAAAGAAAATAGATTAGTGGGGGAGGAGAGAAAATAAAATTGAAAGGCTTTATTTTCTTTTCTTCTTCTTTGCATGCCATTGAGAAGTGGAGAGACATAGTATTTCGGCCATTGTTGTTCCTTTGAGAGCTTAAATTAGTTTGTAAGTTTGATTCTTTTTACTTAAATCTTATAGTTTTGGAACCTTAAAGTCATGAACTAACTTACCCAAGTTGGAATTTTTAGATTTAAGGAAGTTTGTGGAGATTGCCATTATGAGAAATTAAGTTTTTGGTATTATCTTGTTAGAAATTAAGTTTAGTAATTGAATAGGCATTTTGTTGAATGATTCTTGATTAGTTTAAATTTAGAGACGTACTTATGAAATTTTGCATTAAGAATTAGATTGTAAAAGAATTAGCTAATTGAAGGATTAATTGGATAAATTATGACAAGTATAGGGACTGTTTTTAAACTATCATTTGGCTGGAAATTTATTGGTTAATGGAAATTTAATGAAGATGTGATTAAGTTAAATGTTAATGTTAATGATGGTAGATGGTCAAATTCTATGTTTGGTGTTGGTGACTAGATTGTACAAGTGATAAAATGTTGGGATAATTTTTATAATAAATAATAGAAGGATTTAATTGTATAAATATATTTATTAAAGTGATGGAATAGTATTAATTGAATGAAATTGTAACATAGATCAAGGAACAAACCGGCTAGACGTGAACCATGGAAAGACTAAAGTAATAGAGTAGTTATTGACCTTACTATTACAACTGTTTTGTTAAGGTAAGTTCCTATTCCTTGAACTCAAACTTTATTAATTGTTTTAATTAATCTAGTTACTACTTGATGTCTTATTATATCCGTAATGTAGTTATTAGTTAAATTGAATGGAAGTTTATGGAAGTATATGTACTTATATAAAATGTGATATTGAGTGATGAAAAATAATATTATAGAATTGCGGATAACAACTATCGTCAGTTATCTGACTAGCGCTGGGCGCAACAAGTTGTCGATTCATTCTACTAGTGCAGGGCACAACTATCGTCAGTTATTTGACCAGTGCTGGGTGCAATAATTTTTCGATTCGTTCGACTAGTGCTGGGCACAACTACCATCGGTTATCCGACTAGCATTGAGTGCAATAATTTATCGGTTCGTTCGACTAATGTTGGGCACAACTATCGCCGGTTATCTGACTAGCACTGGGCGCAATAATTTTTTCACTTGTTTGACTAGTGTTGCCCACACCAAGGATCTTGTCGAGTTAAATATCTAGTGCTGGGTGCAAAACCTTATTCACGGTCTAATCGTTAGGCACCGAGTGCCATTTGTTGGATTATATATTTTGGTAAAATGACCAAATTCATGAGATGACTTATATATTGTGAAATGTAAACTTCTGGTTAATATTTGAAAGTGGGATCTATTGAGATTATTAGTTGCTTACTGCTTGAATTTTCATTTGACTGCAGGTTAGGTATTAATGTTGTTCTACGTCTCAACATCCAGACAATTCCCGTACTCAAAGTTGGTGATGTATTTCTTTTTGAGTCTTGGCATGTACCTAGGATGTCAATATTAAGATAATATCCTTTTGTTTAGTTAATTCCTAGAGAATGTAGTCCTATAAGTACTAAATGATTGTAAATGAATCTTTGAAGTGGTTAAATGAATCTTTGAAGTGGTTATGTAAATGTTTCCACTTGGTGTTTGCCTTAACTTTTTGGTCATTTTGGTATTATACTTGAGGTGCTTGATTAGTAAATGAAGAAATCTTGTTCATTGAGCCTTTTTGGTTGATAATTGGTTGGTAATGATTAGTATAGATTATGCATTTACCATATTCAATTATTTAAGTGTTTGAATTTTATTTGAGGTACCTATAAATGGTATATTGGTTGTTGATGGATGAATTAAATGTGGTGTCAATAAGGGCACATTGGTTAGGCACTTAAGATGTTTGTTTTGATATGTTTTTGAGCATGTTTAATTGTGTTTTGATGTTGTTTGAGGTCCATTTTAAAGTGTGTTTAAAAAGGTTGAATGATTATGCATGTAATGGATTTGAAATTGCTTGATTAAAGGTAAATTTTGGTTTGCAAGGCTTGGAAACACGGCCGTGTGTCCCCTGTAGGTTCTCTTGCATGCAAGCTAGTCGGTTACACGGCCTAGCACACAGCTTGGCACATGGGCGTGTGACCCTACTCAGAGAGTTACATGGGTGAGGACATGGGTTGAGAGACGGTCGTGTGTCCCTAGTTCGAATGTTACACGACCTAAAACTCTGGCTTGTGTCTCAGCCGTGTGAGGCATACGGCCGTGTGACCCCTGCAGTCAAATTTTTCTAACTTTTTCTTAGACTTTCCAAATGTTTCCAATTTAGTCTCGATTCGTTTCTAAGGTAAATTTAAGGCCTTGATGGCTCGACTTAAGGACAACATGTAAGTGAATGGTTGTTTTATAATACATTTATAATGATGTATGAAATGAATGTTTAAATGTTTCGTTTGTACGGTAATGCTCCATAACCCTAATATGGCGATGGATACAATTCACCCATAGATGTTGAAGTGACTGAAGAAAATAGAGAGTCTTGTTGGAGGTTTATTGGATTCTATGGATCCCTAGTGGAACATTTGAGAAAGGACTTGTGGAAAATTCTTAGACAATTGAAGGATAGTAGTCGATTGCCTTGGTTAGTAGTGGAGGATTTCAATGAGGTGGTGTTTTTGTTCAAAAAAGGGGAAGACGCTTAAGAGAGGAAAGATAGATGTCAGCTTTCAGAGAAGTGTTGGAGGAATACAATTTAAATGACTCGGTTTTTTCAGGATAATAGTTTACAGAGGAAAGGGGAAGATTACCGAATAAGAACATAAGAGAAAAACTTGATAACAGGGTTGCAAATTCGGCATGGTGGGAGCTTTTTTCCAGGGTATTCGGTGAATCACCTAAATCATAGTTTTTCGGATCATTTCCCGATATTAATGGATACATTGGGGGCAGGAGGGGAAACTCAATACGAAGAGGATTTTCGTTTTGATTTAACTCAGATTGGGCATTGGAGAAGGATTTGAGGAGCAAGTTAAAACGGGATGGGATTCAAATGAAACGGAGCTTCTGGAAAAGCTAGATGATTTGGGTAACACCTTAAAAGAGTGGGCAAAAGTAAACAAATGACTTCGAAATAAAAGAAGAGGGATTTGAATTCAATACTAAGCAAGTTGAATGAGGAAGACCCATATGAGAATAGTTTGGCAGAAATCACTGAAGCAAAGGTGTCTTTAAATATAGGAGCAGATAAGGAAGAGCTATCTTGGGAACAACAGGCAAGAGCGAATTGGCTTCAAATAGGAGATCGCAATACATTCTTTTTTCACAATTTTACCTCGTACAGAAAAAGAAGAAATTTTGTGAAAGGGCTGGAAGATGAGAATGGAACATGGATTAAAGGGGAAAAAGAGATTATTGAGTTGGCAAAGAATTATTTCAAAGAACATTTTTCATTAAAACCGATGCAGAATTGTGAAAGGTTAGTTGTTGAGATTCAACAATGCATAGTAGAAGGGCTGAATGAAGAATTAATGGATGAGTTTAAAGTAGATGCGGTGGTGGAAGCACTGAAATTGATGGCTCCACTTAAGGCTTTAGGTAAGGATGAATTTCTGATATTTTTCTATAAAAAAATTGGCATATCATGGGGAATGATGTAGCTAAATATTGCTTAGAAGTATTGAATGGTCATAGGGATATTGAAGAAGTAAATAGAATGAATATTGTGCTAATCCCTAAAGTGTCTATGTCGAAGAATATGGAACAATTCAGGCCTATTAGTCTTTGTAATGTAATTTAGAAACTTATCTCGAAAACCATGGTGAATAGATTTCAGAGAGTACCTAATCTTTGTATTAAGAAAACACAATGAGCGTTTGTACCAAGTAGGCAAATTACCAACATTCTAGTGGCGTATAAATTCTGCATTCTTTTAAAAAGAAAAAAATTAGAGTGTTGTTGGTTCTTTTGCATTAAAACTAGATATGAGTAAAGCTTATGACAGGGTAGAATAAAATTTTATTGAAAAAATGATGAGCCATTTAGGTTTCTGAAATGAATGGATATCTCTAATCATGAGATGTGTTAAGAGTGTTCCCTACTCGGAGTTCAAGGAGTAGAATTTAAACCAACATAAGGTTTAAGGTAAGGGGATCCTCTAAGTATATATTTATGTATAATTTATGCAAAATGTTTTTCTACTTTATTGAATATAACCAAAATGGAGGGGAGAATGTGGAGCGAAAGTGGGAAGAAGCGGGTTATCGATAACACATTTATTCTTTGTTGATGATAGTATTCTATTAGGGGAAGCAACGATGGAAGGAGTTATTGCAATGAAAAGAGTGGTGGCTGAGTATGATAAGGTATCAGGTTAGCTTGTTAATTTTGATAAATCACTTATCTATTTCATTAACAATGTGGGAAATGGCGTATGAGACTAATTAGGAAGTGTTTTGGGAGTACGAATTTCTAACATCCCAGAGAAGTATCCTAGATTACCAACGATGGTGGGGAGATGAAAAAAGAATGCATTTGTAGATATAAAATATTCATTAAAAGAATGAAAAATTGGAGTGTCCATAATCTGTTGATAGAAGGAAAGGATGTATTTATTGAACCGTTTTGCAAGCCATTCTGATTTATGCAATGCAGTGTTTTATGTTGCCTGTGTCTTTATGCCGAGTCAAAAATTTTGATGTGCATATTTTGGTGGTTTAATTTAAAATCTAACAAATGCATATATTGGTGCAGTTGGAATACTATATGTATCCTAAAAGCGTGAGGGAAAATTGGATTTAAGGAGCTGTTGAAAAATTAGGGATGAAAACTAATCATTAATCCCAATAGCTTATTTTCATGAGTGATGAAAGCAAAATATTATCCTCGGGGAGATTTCATGAGTGCAAATTTAGGGTCTTACCCTTCATTTACCTGGTAAAGTATTTAGGGTGCTCGTAGCCTATTAGAGAAAGGCATAGGTTGGAAGATCAAGAATGGTGTGTCAGTGAACATTTGGAATGATGCGTGGCTATTGAGTCTTGGTGATGAAAGAGTAAAATTTTAAAATATTGATTTAAGATACGCAACTGTTGCAGATCTAATTGATAGTGAATCGATTATCTAGAAAACTAAGGTCATTAAAATTCTATTCAGTGAAGTGCAAGTAGAGAAAATATTGTCAATTTTGCTGGTGAGTAGTAAGCAGACAGATGAAGTAATATAAAGGGGTGACAATATTGGGGGTTATACAACGAAGAGTGGGTACAAGTGGCTCATTGCAGAAGAATTAAATTTCAATACAAAAATACGAAGCCTTAAAATTCCCAGCAAGATCCAGATAAACCTATGGAAAATAACTAATGAATAAATGCCTACTATAGGTAATCTGAAATCACGAAAACTTAGGGAGAATGCACTTTGCCCAATTTGTAAGGTAGAGAAAGAGACTGTAACCCATTTGTTTCGAGATTTCACATTAACAAAATTGGTTATGCATGGAATAGGAGTGGCCCCCTCGAGCACAAATAGGGATCAGAATTGGAAACAATGGTTAGTATTAGAAATCAGAAATAACAGTTTACATTAATGCACAAAACTAGCTATTACTTATTGGCGCTATGATATAATAGGAATAAGTTTTATCACGAGGAGGTAAGGGAGAGGATGCAAGATGTTGTGGGGTTCATCAAAGCTTATATATTAGAAATCGAGCAGTTGGGAGAGTTATCCAAGTTTAAGCACATAAGAAGTAAAGATAGTTGGGAACCACCAGAGGAGGAAATGGTTAAAGCCAATTTTGACGCGTCTTATCAACAACATTTGAACTGATCTATTTCATGGATAATAGAAATAATGAAGGATTAATAATGGCATCATATATTTACCCGTGGGAGAACATCCGGGATCCGACCATGGCAAAAGTAAGGGCGTGACTATAAGTAGTTATGTTTGCAGAAGATCTAGGTTTTAGAGAGGTATGTATGGAAGGGGACGCACTAACTGTGATAAGGAAGCTAAGATTTGCAGAAAATGACAGATTGATTATTGGAAATATAATCAAAGAAATAAAAAATGGAGTACCCAGATTTAGAAGCTTAACTTTTCGGAATGTATCAAGGACAGTTAATGAAGCGACACATATGTTGGCAACGAACGAATGTCGATAGGACTCCCTTGTAGACTGGATGGAAGAAGTCCCAGTAGAAGTGGAAAATCTCATCTCCAGCGATAGGAGGGGATTTTGAAGAGGGTAGGCTGATGCTGAAGTTTGTTTGTTTTTTTTAAACCAAGTTTCTTTGAAAACAAACAACATATGAGAATTCTTTAAATTAAAGAATCTTATGGTTCTTTAACAAATGTTCATGTGAATTCTCAATAATTTTTAACATAACTATTGAACATGATGGTCTAACTAATCATGCCAAGTAATAGATAAATTTGGACTAGTAAACTGTTGGTTTACTATAGCATATGATCCAATTATACTAATATATTTGTACAAGAAGTAAGAGAAAAGTAGATAAATTTTCCAATATAAACTTCTTACCTGATAGAATATGAAGATATTAAATGTAGTCCTCGTAAGCAATTTTAATATGATTTATGTCATGACGAATATCTTTGTAACTTAATAAATTATTTAAGACTAACTAGAACAAAATATATTACCTATCACAAAATTTGCTCATCCAAATAATAATGTATTAGCTTTTCGGAGCATTCAACCAAATTTTCTACTAACAAATGTTATATTAAAAGTTATCTCGTTATCACATTGATAACATAAGTTATCTAAACTCTTTGAAGTGGTATCTTAAGCACTCTTGTTGTTCTCTTGTTTATCTCTATATTTCCACATTTTATGGTATCTTTGTGACCGTTATTATTCGTTTACCACATTCACAATTGTATCTTTTAAATTTATTATGCATTGTTCATTCACTTCAGGAAAGTAACATATTCAATGGGATAAGATTTATAATTTTCATTAGCAATTTGTTATTTTATTTCATCGTAAATAATTTTGAGATCAATTTAAAATATTTATTAAAACCATTTTCACAATATTGATACCATAAGAGCATATTTGAATCATATATGTTGAATAAATAATAAAATACTTGCAATTAAAAATAACTTCTTGATGTATCCATTTCTATGAAGTTTTGTTCACTGCTCATTTATTCATTAAGCTCTCATATTAGAATAACAATATACTACTGCTCATCAGAAATGTTAAAGTCCAATTTGGAATCTTTCAATCAATTTCTTGTTCATATGTAAACATATGATTGAATAATATTTGTTTCAACATGTTTAAATTCCACAAGGAATAAAACATACCAAATAACAAATTTATATTAACAAAATCGAAATACATCACAAAAGAAATTTAGCCACTAAAATACATCAAAAGAAAATATAAATCATAATTATTGTCATAAACAAATTATTGTAACATAAAATTTATAGATATATCCAAAAATTGACTAACCCTTATGAAATGCGTTTTGACATTTGCAATTGAGAAAGAATTGTAAGAAACAGGGGTGTCATGTCATCCTATATCTATTTCAACAGTTTTTTTCCATGTCATTAATATATAATTTTGCTAATTTTTTTAACCTGAACCCAGAACCAAGAATCTCAAACCCGAAACCTCGAACCTCAAATGTAACACCCAATATATTTTAAGCATGTTTTCTAAAATTTGTCACAAATGTGTCTCTGCTTTAGTGGTTAAATGTTTTGGGGGTGTGTGTGAGGCCTTGAGTTCAATTCCTACTTTTGGCAAAAAAAAATTATTTTAGATCCAAGCCTTATCCTTTGTGAGTGGACTTATATAAAATTATTTGTTAATCCATATTAGAATGAGCATGTTGGTTCGAGTGGCAAGGAGTTACTGTGTTGGAGGTCTTATGTTTGAATCCTTATGTGAGCGTAGGTGATAAATTTTTTATTTGAGTGTTTGTTAGAGGTTGGGTGGAACTAAATTTCTGAGATAGTAGAGTTTTAGCAGGTTAGTAGGGAGGAATTTGGGGGATATGTTGTTATATATATATTTTATTTTATTATATTCTCTCTATTCCAAATTCCCAAAATTTGACGTTCTTTTCTTGTTGACTGGAAGAAATCCTTTGTTTTCTTGTTTTTAAAATTCTGTGGCAATCCTGCCATTCAATCTCGGTATTTTAATTTCTCGGTGTTTTTGTGCAGTTTGGTAAGTGTAAGGGGTGAATTTTGTGTGGGTTAGGGAATTTTTTTAAAACTAAATCGATTCTATTCTTTTTGCCCGTTAGTTGATTTTGGGTTTTGGCAGCCGTGAATCGTGAAGAACGGGGCTCTCCTCTTATGGAATCATAGTCAGAATCTTTCAAGGTTTTGAGGTAAGTGATGAACGCTTGAATTGAACTATTTTCAATTTCGTGGGTTCAGTTTAATTGTGAATTAAGACTTATTTTTGAGTTTGTATTATTGATTTCTAGGTTCTGGTGTTCTTGGGAGTGGTTTCGCATCAAAGCCATACCAGGTGTGTACTCTTAACATAAAAAACCTGAGTTTCGGTGAAATCTAAAAAAGTATTCTATTGATGCCACACGGGCATGTACCTGGTCGTGTGGTTGGTCGTATGCGAGACACAACCGTGTGTTTGACGAAGGCGTAGCCGTGCGCAGGACATGGCTGTGTGATGGTGTCATTGTGGCCATGTGGGCCACACGGGGTAAGCTAGATTGGGTGTGTGGGCTACACGGGTGTGTGGGTTTTGGGCCAAGCCATGTAGGCCATACGGGCAAGGCCAATCTAGGTGTGTGGGCCACATGGGCATGTGGGCCCATAATTCTGTAATTTTCTCTAGGGTCGCACGAGTTGTTTTGATCAACTATGGGCCTACTGTAGGGTCAGTAAGGGCTAACCAAACCTTATTTTGTGTGCTATGATATTCTAATATAAAACTTGGATGATTTATCGATCAACTATGCAAAGCTTCATCGGAATAACATTGTTTTCAAAATCCTTCCTTGTAACACTCTTGGATTCAGCCATAACATATAGGTCGAATTTAGAGTGTTAAATTTAGTGGTATCAGAGCTAGGTTGCAAAACTCGGGCTGTGAATTTTGAGTTTCAAAATTATGTTTTGAAAAAAAAATTGGTTTTTAAATGATTTAGATCATTCTAAGTAATTATGTGGTACACCTAGTCTCCAGCGCCGGTCCTATAAATATTCTGAACTTAGATGAAACTTTCTGCAAACATTGTAGTTAGCACTTTCTAAAACTGTACTGAGTTAAGTTAGAGATTGAAACCTCTTAAACACTTCTGAACTTCTGATAATTTAAGCATAAAATATCTATTAATAAACACTGGAACTAATGTAGAAAATTTTATAATATAGATAAAACTGAAAATACGATGAGCGCTCGTGAAACTCACGGTCCTGGTATTCGTGGGTGCGACAGGCACCGTAGGGGGGCTTGAGCCGAGTCTTCCTCTCTAGGTAGTATGCCAAATTTAGACATGAGTGAGACACCGGTTTCACTTGCTACTGGGACTGGGTCTCAAAGCCGTTCGGTTGGGGATGACGCACTGTCTCAAGCCATGTTGGGGGTGTTGGGGAGGGTCACTGGTCCCCATTCCAGATCTGGGGGCCGTGGGTCCGCAACTGAACGACTCTGGTTCAATAGAGCTGAGCTGTTTAGGGGTTTCACTAGAGTCGCCCCTACTGTGGCCGAATATTGGTTGGAGGCCACCGAAAGGATTATGAATGACATTGATTGTACTCCTGAGCAGAAATTAAAGGGTACAGTCTCTTTGCTTTGAGATGAGGCATATCAGTGGTGGTTGACGGTTGAGGAGGGTACTCAATTGGATTGTCTGAACTGAGATTATTTTAAAATTGCCTTCTAGGGGAAGTATGTGGGCACAAGCTATATTGATGCTCGTAGGTGTGAGTTCATGAATCTCACGCAAGGTGATAAATCTGTGGTCGAATATTGAGTCAAGTTTTTAAGGTTGAGCCACTACGCTCGAGGCATAGTGACATCTGAGTATGATAAATGTATCTGTTTTGAGGACGATTTTAGGGATAGTTTGAGGGTTTTGATTGCTCCACAGAGGGAACGAGAGTTTACAGTTCTTGTGGATAAGGTAAAGATCGCCATGAAGGTTAAGCGCGTGGAGCGCCAATTAGGGATCGAAAGAGAGGCAAGAATAAGAGGGATTCAGAGCCCTCTAGTTCTGTTTAGAGGCCTAAGAAACGGGCCAGACTTGATGGGCATGTTAGAGTAGGGGTTCTTGTTGCTCATACTAGGGTTTAGCCTTGTGGTGACTGTGGTAGGCGCCATCCAGGTGAGTGTTGGAGGAGATTAGGGGCTTGTCTACAGTGTGCATTTTTGGAGAATCGAATTAGAGAGTGTCCACATCATGCTGGTCAAATGCAAGCTTTAGGACTGAGTTCTGTTCAACCTAAGAGGGTAGTACAATAGCCACCTAGGGGTCGTAGACTGGCTAAGGGTGGTAATGGTATGGGCCAAGAGCACCGGGCAGAGGTGCTAATCAGACGGAGGTGAGACGATCTGCACTGGTTTATGCTGCTCGACGTCGAGAGGATAGAGACACTCTTGACGTGATCACGGGTACATTCTTAATTTTTGATGCTCCATATACTGCTTTGATAGACATAGGTTCTACTCATTCCTATGTAACTAGTACTGTTTTTGAGAACTTAAAAATTTATGTTGAGTGTACTTCTAGTGAGATTACTGTACTGAGTCCGTTGGGGCAGTTTGTTCGAGTTAACAGACTATATAGGAATGTTCCATTAGAAGTACAAGGGACTGTATTTCTGAAAAATTTGATGGAGCTACCGTTTAGGGAGTTTGACTTAATTCTGGGTATGAATTGGTTGGTTGAGCATCGAGTTAGTCTGGACTGTGCGACTAAAAGGGTTGTGCTGAGGACCGTGATTGATAAAGAAATAGTTGTGATCGGTGAGCGGCGAGATTATCTGTCTAATGTGATCTCTACTCTTGTGGCTGAGACATTGGTTCGAAAATGATGTGAGGCGTATTTGGCTTATGTCAGTGTTTCAGTTTCTGGGGATTCATTTGTCAGGGATATCAAAACAGTGAGAATTTTTGGTTGTTTTTCCTAAGGAGTTACCGGGTTTACCTTCGAGTCGAGAAGTTGAGTTCGGTATTGAGCTTCTACTGGGTACAGCTCCGATGTCTATCACTCCATACCGTATGTCACTGAAGGAGCGTACAGAGCTTAAGGCTTAACTTCAAAAGCTTTTGGATCGTGGTTTCATCCGTCCTAGTGTGTCTTCATGGAGGGCACTAGTTTTGTTTGTAAAGAAAAATGATGGTACCATGTGGATGTGCATTGACTATCGACAGTTGAATAAATTGACTGTGAAAAATAAGTATCAACTTTTGAGGATCGGTGATTTGTTTGATCAGTTCTGAGGGGCTGCAGTGTTCTCGAAAATAGATCTCCGATCTGGGTATCATCAGCTTAGAGTTAAGGAAGTTGATATTCATAATACGACATTTAGGACTCGTTATGGGCACTACAAGTTCCAATTTAATCCCTTTGGTCTAACAAATGCTCCGGTTGCATTCATTAATCTGATGAACTGAGTTTTTCAGCCGTATCTAGATCAGTTCATTGTCGTCTTAATTGACGACATTTTGGTGTACTCTAAGGCTGAGGATGAGCGTGATGAGCATATTAGAGTAGTGCTTCAGATACTCCGAGAGAAATAACTCTACGCTAAGTTGAGCAAGTGTGAGTTCTGGTTGCGAGAGGTAACTTTTCTTGGGCACGTGGTTTCTGTCATGGGGATCCGAGTTGATTCTAGAAAGATTAAGGCTGTGTTTAATTGGAAACAGTCTAAGAACATATCTGAAATCCGCAGTTTTCTAGGTCTTACGGGTTATTATCGGTGTTTTGTTGAGGGGTTCTATCTGATTGCAACTCCTCTAACTAAGCTTCTGCGCAAGGGTGTTCTTTTTGTCTGGACTAATGCACAACAATCGAGCTTCATGAAAATCAAGTCTATTTTGACTCAGACTCTTGTTCTGATACAACTTGAATCTGGTAAAAATTTTGTGGTGTACTGTGATGCCTCGCACGTCGATTTGAGATGTGTACTGATGCAAGATGGTAAGGTTGTGGCTTATGCGTCCCATCTTCTTAACTTATACGAGGGGAATGATCTTACGCATGATCTCAAGTTAGTTGTTGTGTATTTACGTTAAAGATCTGGAGGCACTATATGTATGGTGAGAGGTGTATTATCTACACCAATCACAAAAGCCTCAAGTACCTCCTTACTTAGAAGGAGTTGAATCTAAGACAATGTGATGGATTGAGCTGCTCAAATATTATGACTGCACGATAGAGTATCATTCTGGTAAGGCCAATATGGTGGCCGATGCTCTCAGTCGTATAGCGATGACTGATTTGAGAGCGATGTTCGCTCATCTTAGTCTGTTCGATGATGGGGGTCTATTAGCCGAGTTGCAAGTTAAGCTGACTTGGATTGGGCAGATTCGAGAAAAGCAGTTAAGGGATGAGTCTTTGGTTCTGTGATTTCGTCAGGTTGAAAGTGGCAGTATTTCTAATTTTGGACTGAATAAGGATGGAGTTTTATGTTTCCGAGGTTGGGTTTATGTACCGAATGATTCTGATATAAGACAGTCGATTCTAAAATAGGCGCATAGTAGTCCTTATGTTATGTATCCCGGTGGTAATAAGATGCATCAGGATCTCTGTGAACTGTACTGGTGGTCGGGTTTGAAACGAGAGGTAACTGATTTTGTTGCTCGTTGTCTAATATGCCAACAAGTTAAGGCTAAGCACCAGTTACCTTCGGGTTTAGTACAACCCGTTAAGATTCCTTTATGGAAATGAGAACGAGTGATGATGGACTTCGTTAGTGGGTTGCCCTTGACACCCAATAAGAAGGATTCTGTTTGGGTTATTGTGGATCAACTGACCAAGTCCGCTCATTTTATTCCGGTTCGGACAGACTACTCTTTACAAAAGTTAGTGAAGCTCGATATCTTCGAGATTGTAAGATTGCATGGGGTTTCGGTTTCAATAATCTCTGATAGGGATCCTCATTTCACTTCTCAGTTCTAGAAGAAATTACATGAGGCTCTGGGTTCGAGATTGGACTTCAATACTGCATTCCATCCTCATATCGATGGTCAATCTGAGAGGGTGATTCAGATACTGAAGGATATGTTTCAGAGTTGTGTGATTGATTTTCAAGGTAGTTGGGAGGATTTTCTGCCGTTAGCTAAGTTCGCCTATAATAACACTTTTAAGTCTAGTATCTAGATGGCACCTTACGAGGCTTTGTATGGTTGTAAGTGTCATACTCTGCTATGTTGGACTGAGTTAGGTGAGCGACGGGTTTTGGGTCCTGAGTTGGTTTCTGAAACTGAAGATAAGGTTAGGCAGATTCAGGATCGTTTGAAAGTGGCTTCTGACAGACAGAAGTCCTATGCGGATTTGAAAAGGAGAGATAACAAATACTCTGTGGGGTGACTTCGTATTTCTTAAGGTATTTTCGTGGAAGAAAGTTCTGAGGTTCGATTGTAAGGGTAAGTTGAGCCCTAGGTTCATTGGGCCGTATCAGATTGTGAAGCGTGTGAGACCGGTCGCTTATCAGTTGGAGCTACCTCTAGATTTGGACCATATCCATGATGTGTTTCACATCTCAATGTTGAGGCAGTGTCAGTTTGATCCATCTCACGCTATCTCTGTTGATGAGATTGAGGTTAGACCGAATTTGACTTTTGAGGATGAGCCGGTTCAGATTTTGGATTGAGATATTAAGGTCCTGAGGAGGAAGTTCATACTGTTAGTGAAGGTTCTGTGGCAAAATCATGGCACTGAGGAAGCCACGTGGGAACCTGAGCACTTGATGCGTCAACAGCATTTTCATTTGTTAGGATCAAGTAAATTTTGAGCCGAAATTTCTTTTAGGGAGTAGAGTTGTAACGACCTGTATATTTTAAGTCTGTTTTGTAAAAATTGTCACAAATGTGTATCTACTTCAATGGTTAAGTGTTCTAGGTGTGTGTGTGTGTGTGAGGTCTTGGGTTCAATTCCCACTTTTGGCAAAATTTTGTTATTTTAGATCCAAGTCTTATCCTTGTTAAGTGGGTTTATATAAAATTGTCTGTTAATTCATAGCAGAATGAGCCTGCTGGTTCGAGTGGTAAGGAGTTAGTGTGTTGGAGATCTTGTGTTCAAATCCTTGTATAAGCGTGGGTGATAAATTTTTAATTCGAGTGTTTGTTAGAGGTTGGGTGGAACTAAAATTCTGAGATAGTTGAGTGTTAGTGGGTTAGTAGGGAGGAATTTAGGGGATATGTTGTTATATTTTTTTATTATTTTATTTTTTCTCCTTTCCAAATTCCCAAAATTTGACGTTCTTTTCTTGTTGACTGGAAAAATCCTCTGTTTTCTTGTTTTTGAAATTTTGTGGCAATCCTGCCATTCAAGCTCGGTATTTCAATTTTTCGGTGTTTTTGTGCGGTTTGGCAAGTGTAATGGGTGAATTTCATGTGGGTTAGGGAATCGTTTTTAAGCTATTCTAAATCGATTATATTATTTTTTATCCGTTAGTTGATTTTTGGTTTTGGCAACCGTGAGTCGTGAAGAACGGGGCTCTCCTCTTACGAAATCATAGTTGGAATCGTTCGGGGTTTTGGGGTAAGTGATGAACGCTTGAATTGAACTGTTGTCGATTTTGTGAGTTCAGTTTAATTGTGAATTAAGACTTATTTTGGGGGTTCGTATTATTGATTTTTAGGTTTTGGTGATCTCGGGAGTGGTTTCGCATCAAAGTCGTACCAAGTGTGTACTCCTAACATGAAAAATTGAGCTTCGACGAAAGCTAAAAAAGCATTTTGTCGATGCCACACGGGCGTGTGCCTGGCCGTGTGCGAGACATGGCCGTGTGTTTAACAAAGGCGTGGCCATGTGCAGGACATGGCCGTGTGATGGTGTGATGGTGTGAGTGCGGCTGTGTGAGCCACACGGGTAGGCTAGATTTGGTGTGTGGGCCACACGGCCATGGCATACAAGCGTGTGGGTTTTGGGACAGGTCGTGTGAGCCACATGGGTACGTGGGCCCACATGTCAATTCTGTAATTTTCCCTAAGGTCGCACTGGTCGTTCCGATCGACTGTGGGCCTACTGTAAGGTCGGTAAGGGCTAACCAAACCTTATTTTGTGTGCTATGATATCCTGATAGACTAATTTGAGTAGGATATTAAATGTATGTCTGACTGTACTATTTAAGTATGTATGTTATCTGTATACAAGCATGTTAAGCATGTTAAATCTGTTATTTCTATATCTGTATTATGTATCTGTGTTTGGGGTGGGGCTTGTATATGTGGAGGAAGTGATCTGTATGGCGACACTTTGCCTATATTCTGGTAGCTTGACTGCATATTATCTGTGATGTGTCGCATCGACACTATATGGTGTGTAGGGATGGGTAGGTGTTTTGAACCCCACATGGTGTGATAGGATGGTCGGAGATGGTGTGTAGAGGATGGGGGTAGGACTCACTATATCTATTCTGATTATCTGATTCTGATAACTGTATCTGTTATGGACTTAGGTCCAAATCTGTATCTGACTGAACATGAAATTCTGTGTATGTTGCATGTCTATTTCTGTTGGCTTACACACTGAGTTTACGAAAATTCACATCTGTTTTTCTATTATGTTCAGATAATCTACAGACTTAGACGGATTAGTGCGACGAAGTCTCACGGTGACCACGAGTTCGTGAACTATTCTAAATAATGGTTTTTATTTGATTTAAGAATTATTTTCTAAGAGTTTTCTAATTATTGGACTCTCCGGACTGTTTGATTTTTATTTTGGTTTTGGATGCGTTTTAACTCGTATTGCGACGTTTGACTAAAATCACAGTTTTACGAAAATAAAGGTTTTTCTGAAAATACGAACTGAATTTCCAAAATATAACGGTTTCTAATATTTCCTCTATAAATTATGTTTTGGCAAATTAATTAATTAAATAACGCTTTCAGTAATAGTTATATAAAACATGGATAATTTATCGATCAACTATACAAAGCTTTATCGGAATAACATTGTTTTCAAAACCCTTCCTTGTAACACTCCCGGATTCGACCATAACATCTAGGCTGAGTTTGGGGTGTTATATCAAACAATAAACCATAAACCCTAAACTTAACATGAACCTCGAACCCTAAACTCTTAATCTGAACCTTGAACCATAAACCCAAAACCTCAAACATTGAACCCTAAACTAAAAGGACAAATTTAAGGTTTAGGGTTTAAAGTTTGGGGTTCAAGGTTTGTGTTTGGAGGTCAGGGCTTAAGATTTGAGGTTTGAGATTCAAGTGAAAAAAATACAAAAATTATGTATTAATGACATTAAAAATTTTCTAAAAATATTATTAAATAATTAAAAAGGATACAGGATGATGTAATGCCCCCATTTCATATAATCCGACTAATATGAAAATTAATAACACCCTAAACTAATTGTTGAGTTACATGTAATCCATTAATAAACTTAGAATGATTGCTTAGATAACAATGTCAAAAGCTTGAAGAAATACATTCACTAACATGTTAGAGTATGCCCAAAGACCAATCATGAGATGAACGTAATCACATGCTCATTTTACCTTATTTGTTAATATAAGACATTGCCATTGTTATTTCAGTTTCTTTTTCTGTGTATACAAATAAACTAATTAATAGTAAAGTCTTGAGAATAATATGATTATTCTTAAAAGGTCCTTAGTCAAGTATTATTGTGGGTTTGGTCAATGATAATGCATTGAGACTAATGTCTAGTTGATTGAGGTCAAAATGTTTTCATTGACATAAGGATGTCAAAATTGATACACGAGTATGTGTTAGAGAACAACATACTAGACTGACCCGCTATAAGTATGGTTCTTGGATTATTATGTAATAGTTATAACATTACTCATAGTGATAACTATGTATGTGATCCTCAGACTTGAGATCATCATTGTCCGAACATAGTAAGTTTTATATTTTGACACAGTCAAACATCTACCATAACAGGTTATACTATTTGATGTTTGGTATGTCGCAATCTATGTAGAGAGATATGGTTGATCAAGATAGGATTTGTCCCTCCTACATAATGGAAGCAATATCTTAGGCCTCTTGATGGAGTGAGACTAGAAATGCATGGTCATGCTCGAATAAGTTGATATAAGATATCACATATCAACTAAAAAACTAAATTAATTTAATTTGATAGTTAAATATTGAACACGTTATATGTACAAACTTGTTGTACACAAATAGAGAACATAGATAAAATTAATATATGAATTTGATTCATTCAAAATATTAATTGAATATAGTGTACTGAAATTATTAATATAAACAATTATAATAATTAATTTCGGTCAAAATATAAAAGGCATGAAAATTGATATTCTTTAGGAAAGAATAAAATTTATTTTTCTGACTTCATTTGTTTCTCTAATAATAAGGGAATAATCCTATTTTATTTCTGATATGTGATATCAAAGAAAATAAAAGGAATATAATCCATTAGTGTGTTAGGTTTACCAAGAAAACAATATCAAAAGGACTAAAACCCGTTTTTGATTTCTCTCTCTGAAAAGTTTAAGAGAATTTTGTTGTTTGTTTTTTTCTTGATTGGGGAGATTACGTAGAAGCTGAGATGTTATTGTTGTGGCTTGGGATTGACACCGTTCAAAGGAGTCATATCAACAACGTTGTTCGTTGCTTTTCCAGTTTCAAAAAGGTATACTTAATTTCGACCCTTGTTTCAACTCGATTCGTTCCTTATACATGAACCCATAGTTGATGATTGTTAGAAATAATTTTTTCGCTCCACCACGAGGTATAGATCTAACATAACAACCTTATAGTTGGACATATGAACCTTATAAGCAAGAACTAAAAGTGGAACTTTTTTTTTCCTCTTTATCATTTGACATCTTGTCTTAATAGAAACAGAAATTTTTTAATAATTGTAATAGATAAATTAAAACTTAAAACTTTATAAATGAAAGGTAGTTAAAAGGCATACATTGGTGTCTTTAGCACTCAATTAAAATATTTCAGTAATGACTCAAATATACGCTCACTTCTACAAGATCGATTCTAATTTCTTAATTTATATATATATATATATATATATATATATATATATATATCTATAAATTTTAATGGTTGATGACTTATTAAAACACTAAAAAGACAAAATTCCATCGACCCATTCATGATTATAGCATAAAATTTAAATTATAATTGAAAGGATCATCCTCCATGATTAATCATGAAAATGAATACAAATGCATGTAAGTTTAAAATTCTTTATAAGATTACAAACCCGGAGAACATGGATGAATGAAAACTCATTATTTATATATATTTAAACTTACAACATTAAATTTTTTAATTTTATATATCAGTAAATTCGAATATTTTTCTATATAACTTTTCTCGGCAAATAAAAATTTTATTTAAAGAGGCACAAAAGCCTTAAAGAATATTTTTTTTATACCTTTAACCTCCTTACCAATCAAACAAGGAATGAAAGACTAAAACTTGAAAATCTAATGAATACCTTTTGAGTAGCATTATAGAAAAATAACTATGAAATTCTTAATTAACACATGTCATAAAACAATAAAATGAAAAAGTATGCTAACCAAACAAAAAGAAACATGAAAACTTGTCATACATATTGAATTAATTATACATTAACTACAAATAAATGAAAACTTATTTAAGAGCACTTTGAAAGATAATTTTGTTAACTGCTATAATGTATTCGTCCCTTTGGCGGGTGCCTGCTATGTACATGGGGTTTCCCCGCATGTTACCAAAACACACAGCTCGCAAAGCCAAATCTTCTGCCACAGAAGGAGCTGCTAACATCCAAAAAGATCTGGTCGCCATACTTGTGCTCACTATTATCTGCAAAACCAGACATTACTGCTATGAAGTAGGGAAAGTGGACAGTGGAATTGAAATGCGAGGTTGCAGACCCCTACCCTACTTACACAGAAAGCTATTAAATATTGGACCAAGCATGGTGCAGGTTAAGAAATATTATAGGGATTTTTTTTGTTGTCAAAAACACACATTAAAGCACACATTTATATGTAAGTTAAGGAACAATTGTTACAGCTGAGGCCATAAAATCTTAAAGACCATTTACAAGCAAATATATTCATGCTGATAAAGACATCTATTGTCCTCATCTTTATGTTCTCATCCACATGCTTCAATGGTTTCTCCAAAAACTATATTATGAATCTTAAGAACACTAGAGCAAACAAGTAAAAATCAACAGCAGTTTTAACAACTAATTTCTTCAGCACCTCAAGCAGTTTAGTCATGGAATTACACTCACATTAGCTTCTAATAAAAGGTTGGGATCAATCATTTTGGATAACATTTAGCTAAAATTGCTCAAGCCCCTAAAGCAATTAAGCAGAGCACCCCACAAGTTAAAAATTGCTCAAGTTGATCCTATAACAGCAGAACCTACAAATTTATGTATATGGATAACATTAGCTGTAAATTATCCAAGGCAAATCATTAGAAAACCAAAATTGGATTAGCCTCCGCCAATCTAATTTATCCATAGCTGTAGTTATCAGATAATGTTGTTAGTTAAAATATTTAAGTTCAAAATAATTTCTCCAAAATATATTAATAGTTCGCTTTCTTCTATGCCCAGAAAAGAGCATTCACTCATTTACTTCACATTACGTTACCGTACTGTATAATTAGGGAAGCATAACGTTTCCAAGAGTGAAGAAAACCATACCCTAAACAACAGTGCATTTCTCACCGGTGGCACTGGCTTGGTTGGCTTGGCATTTGATACCTGAGCAATCAAATTTAAGTAAACAATCGGAATTACTAAACCAACAGAAAAGGGAAAAAGAAATCACAGAACGAATAAAAACATAAATTCAAGATGACAGATTCACAGAGGTGCATGATGTGATTCCTACAAATTGCACAATTATCCACGACAATATTTGAGTGCCCATTAACCAAATCAGCATAAAAAGAATGCGTTTTTTTCTTTTAAAAAATAGAACTTATCTATGGGGAGATAGAGGAAGTGGATAGAGACTTAGATTAAGCACCCCAAGACCAGAGAGAAACAGCATTCCACTTTCCGCTTGGGCTTCTTAGTGGAGGAGGAAGAAGCACTGCTGCTTGAAGCCTCGCCGAACGGGACCATCACAACATCGGAGGTCTCTTCTCCCTCCACAAACAACCATCAAAACGGGAGCGGAGATCGCCAAACCTCCACCGTCAATGGCCCTTACCCCTCCCAATGTTCAATAAGAATACGAGATGCTATTAGAACTTAGTCACGTAGAAAACTTAAGGGAAAATTAAAAAAATTTAAACTTTAAACATTTAAATAATTCATTAAAACATACTTGAAGTTAAAAGAATATTTTTAAAATCATATTGAAACATTTCTCAATAATTTAAATAAGCTTAAAACATAAAATAGGTTTATGGAGATCTAAAATAATTAACAATTAAGTTGCATACGATACGTATGGGGTTGCAAGTCTGGCGGCTTGGTTTGTAAGTCTCGATACTTGACTCTCAAGTCTCGAGACTTGCAAGTTTTACTATAGAAATTTAATTTTGATGATTGTAAATCTCAAGATTTAATGAATAAATGTCAAAACCTTGAGTCCCTAGAACAAAAACTGAGTTTTAAAACAAGTAAATCTTAAGACTAATGAGTGATGTCTTGAGACTTAAAATAGGGGTCCTTAAAAACAAGTTAAAAACACTTCAAAATAATTACAAATCATTCCATATTCATTTAAACACATCACAAGACTTAACATTTAAATATTTATACCTGAACATAGAAATAGCATAAAAATTTCTCAATATCACTTCAAAGGAATTGTGATGACTTTAAACCATTATGAACCACCTCAATCCACATTCATCATCATCAAAAGAAAAGTAAGCATGCATGTCTTCAAATGATCAAAAGAATAATAATATAGTGAAATGCCAAGTAGAGTTTCCAAGCTCAATTTTAAATAACATTCATATGAAATTAACATATTTAAATGTAAACACCCTAGTATCTGTCATAAACTAAAATATGCAACTTTCATACGCTTGAAGGTCTCAATAAAAGTATGATGTCTAGAATTTTACTTGGCTTCAAGAATCCACGAATTAAAAATCTACGCACAAAAACTGCAACGTGTACTCGTATCCATATATCGTTCATTAGCATCGTTTTATGGATCTCTGAATGTTATTGAAATGTAGATAAATGATTTGTACTATTGTTGAGTATTACTCACTTGTTGTGAGTTGTGATTGACATGAATCCTATTATTCCTTGTTGATAGTAACTTTGTTCTGTTAAAACCATTTGGCATGTCAATCGTACCCTATCCTACATTCATCAATTCATTTATTTATTCCATAACAACACTCAATATGATTCCTATTACAAATCAATCCACTTTCTCCAATTCATAAACAATTAAATGTTTAAATTATACTAAAATAAAATCGCATTTAACTTACGGGGCTAAAATGTAGAAACAAAAAAAGTTCAGGGAGTAATGAACAACCTTCTATTTTTCACTATTATCAACTTGATCTTGATCTAAAATATAATTTATTTCAATTAATAATGATGATTTCATATATTATTCAATTCAGTATATATAATGCCTTATTTTCAAATTTATACATTTACCCTTAATCATTTTTCAATTTAATCCTCAACATTAAAACGAGCTTAATTTCACAATCAATTATCAAACCTTTGTGCCGAATTTATCAAACCATACAAGCTAAAATTTCTCAAGAAAACCATGTTTAATTTAATTTATTTCCAATTAAATCCCTAATCTCAAAATAACTCAATTCAATTTATAAAATAGTTCAAATATCTCATTTAACTTCAAACTAAAGCATAAATATCAAGAAAACATCAAGAACTTCAATGGTAACTTTTCTAAACTTTGACAATTCCTCTAAATAATCCTTGAGCTAACTCAAAAATACTAAATTTACAAGAAACAATTAAAAAAATCACTTACATGCATAAACCATAAAGAACCGAACAACCAAGCTCCAACATTTTCTACTTTCAGTAAGAGCACCCATGAAGATGTCAATTTCTTTTGTTTTACTTTTACGTTTTATTATCATTTAATTAATATAATTACTTAATTACCCTTATTTTATAACTTATCCCATATTTGTCCACTATTGTTCTATATCGTTTAATTACCACATAGATTCATCAAATTACATTATACCATCCTTTTAATACTTTTAGCTATTGGAACTAACTTTTCAAGCTTTTACAATTTAATCCTTTTAATTAATTAACTATCTAAACAATAAAATTTCATAACCAAAATTTAATGTCATTAATGACTTTGTAAATATTAAATAATTAATATTTATGAACTGACACGTCGAAATTGTGGTCTCGAAACCACTATTTTCGACACCATTGGAAATTGAGCTGTTACAACTCTCCCCCTTAAAAATTTTGTCCTCGAAATTGTTACCTGAGAATAAATTTGGATACCGCAATCTCATTAATTCTTCGGTTTCCCAAGTAGCTTCCTCTACACCATGTCGTTGCTACAGAACTTTTACTAACGGTGCTCGTTTATTTTAAAGTTCTTTCACCTCACGAGCTAAAATCTTCACTGGTTCTTCAGAATACGACATATCCGGTTATAACTCAATTTCACTGGAAGTAATCACATGCGAAGGATCTGATCTTGTACCACCTCAACATCAAAACATTAAAAATATTATGAATTTTCTCAAGTTCGGGAGGTAAAGCTAACATGTAAGCTACTAGACCAATTCTTTCAATGATCTCATACGGTCCGATAAATCTAGGACTCAATTTCCCTTTTTTACTAAACCGAAGCACTTTTCTCCACGGTGAAACTTTTAAAAACACACGATCACCAACAACATATTTTATATAATTTCTTTTTAAATCTGCATACGAATTCTGACTATCAGATGCAACTTTTAAACAATCTCGAATAATTCAGACCTTATCTTCAGTTTCACGAATTAAATGCCAACTAGATTAGATTCACTCAGCTCATACCAATAACGTGGTGTTCTATATTTTCTTTCATACAAAGGTTCAAACAGTGCCATTTTAATACTAGACAGTTAGTTGTTATTATAAGCAAATTCAACTAACGACAAATATTTTTCCCAGTTACCTTCAAACTCAAGATTACAACATCGTAACATGTCCTCCAGACTCTGAAACACCTATTTTGATTGTTCGTCTAACTGTGGATGAATTATAAGTATATGTCATTTTTAAAGATATTTAAGAAAATAGGTTAACTTTTTTATATATATTCAAGAGAATAGGCCATTTTTTGTTTTACAAAGTGAAAACGTGACCTATAGGACGTGCTTTCACTTCGTAAAAAATTGTTTTTTTGTTTTTGCAATTGGAAATTAGAGTTTATGGATTTATTTTTGTCTGTGTTTGAGATAGACATTGTTATAGTTTTAAAGTATGTTTGCGGTCAATTTTTCTTTCTTTTCACTTGTTAAAAATCATAACTTTTGTATTTTTATTCATCTATCTTGCTTTCATTGTTGTGCTCTCCAAGCTTTTGCAAGAAAGCATGGGTTTTTATTCACTTCTCTTTAAGTTAATGGTTTATCTCTTTACTTGTTTTTTTTAAATAACTCTGTTTTTCAATATCGATTATTTGATGTGCGATCTGGGCATTATGGACCTACAAGAACAAATGGGTACATGAAAAGTAAAGGAAGTTCGGGTTAGAATAGCAAATTTGGTTAGAAGCTATATCAGTGAATTGGATGGTCTGAACAAAGTCTTACCTATTAACTTGTTGGGGGATGCGAAATGGAAGCCACCGGAAAATCCTTTTGCCAGAATCAATTTCGACGCAACATACAAAACGTTAGGAAAAAGATCATGTTTAGGGCTGGTGGTTAGGGGTTCAGATGGAAGAGTTTTCGATTCAAGAATTGTTATCAATGAAAACATACCTTATCTATAATAAAAAAAGCATAGCGGATGGTTGAAGATAAATCGGAAATCCATGCCTACAATAGAGATTATTAATGGCTTAGTAGAGGGTTATAGATATGCAAGTTTAAATATGGGGATTGATCTAAAAATGGAGCTGCTCATCTACTTGCTACAGAAGGTTTGAGAAGAAGGGAACAATAAGGTATTAGTAGAGGAGTACCTGTTTTCACAGAAGGGGAGGTGGAGTGAGATCAGTTGTGAAGCTTATCTTTATGATGATTAGCGGGACTGCTATGCAAATCTGAGAGTTAAGGGGTCTGGAGAGAAGAAATGAGTAGATGAATAATTATCTAGAGCTTTGGAAAAAGAAACGATTAATGTTGAAAAATTTTTCTTTATTGTTTTTTAAGAGTCGTGCCATATTAAATTGTAACTGATGCAATTAGGAGGCTTCTAGAGCAACTCTTGTTTTTTCTGGGTTAGGCTATGTTTTATTGGGCCTATTTATTTTGTTATGTTTTATTTTGGGCTGTACTCTATTTTGGGGTTTTTTTTAAATAAAACTCAGCTAATTATATTTAAAAAAGAGAGAGAAATGAATAGAAGTAGCTAAACCTTAGGTGGTTGGTTAATGGAAGTGTTGTTTGGTTACTTTTTGGTATAGGGACTAAATCATAAAAACTGGACTAAATTGAATATACTTAAAAACTTAGGATTGACGCTCCTAAAGGAAAATTTAGGTAAGTGAGACCGAGAGGAGATCTTATTGGGTACCAATTCGTTAGTCATGAATTAGTTGGTGAGGTTGAGAGATAAACCAGACTAATTTGTCTGAGTTGGTAAAGTTGAGGCTGAGAGGTAAAATGGAACCAATTTAGGAGTTTAAGTGGTTTAGATCCATAATCCAAAGATTAATTAGCAACGTGCAAGTCAATTGGCCGCTATTTGTTATTTAATTATTGTTTGTTTAATTTATTTCTTTTCCAATTTAGTCTCTTTTTTTTTGTTTTAGGTAACTAATTAGTTTAATTAAACCTCAAATTATGCATTATTGTAATATAAAAAGTTGTGAGTAGCTAGCTAGACTCCTTCATTGCATACTTGTCAAGTAAGAATCATAAAATCGTTGAATCCTTTGGGTCCGATCCTTGAAATTCTCCGTTGTTCCATTGTAACACTATAAATATTACAACTGACCTGTTACACTTGCAGATACTGCTATATTATTGATTGTTGTAGTGTTGATTCTCAGCCCGATGCACGCATGCTGGGGTGCGTTGTCATGAAGCCTGATAATGTGAGTAAGTCATTGTGTGTAATATGTGTATGATGATACATATGCATGATGGGATTTGAAAATGAACTTGATTAGTGACTATTTGCATATGTGTCCTTAATGCAAGCCTACTTAAGGGAATGTGTAAATTTAGAAGTGATAATGTGCATGTGAAATTTATTATTATTGTTGAGTATGAAATTGAATAAGTGCCCTTGAATACATGTGGAAACCATTTGATATAGTTGGCATGCCATAAGACATAAAGAAGTGCCTTAGAAGTGAAGTTTTGAACACAATGTGCTAGGTTGGTTCACCAATCATTTTGTGGTTCATCGCTAAAGTCATTAACTCACCTTTTTGTGTGGAAATTCAGTTCATTATGTGGTGTGTTCATGGTGGAGTGCTGCAGCTCAACATTTGGTGACTTTAGGATGGTGCCTGAATATTGAATGTGTGTCTGTAACAGCCCGATTTTTAGTAGTGACGGAACAGTGGTTTTGGGACCACAAATTTCCGTTGTGTCGACTTGTAATTATTACTTTTACATTATCTATGGATTCATTAGAGTCATATTAAAATTTGGTTCAAAAATATTGACGTTTAGATAGTTAATTAAGTAAAAAGGACTAAATTGTAAAAGGTACAAAACTTATTAATTAAAGCACTAGAATGATTTAATGGCCTAATTAATAAATGTGGGAGGTACAATAGAGGAATTAGTCCTTATTTTTCATAGTGGATGATAATTAGGTTTAAATTAAAGAAAACAATTGAATAAAAATTAAGAATAATGACAAATTTGTAATTAAAACAAAATCAAAACAAAATTTAGTAAGAAATTAAGCATTTCTTCTTCATTTTCTTTTCTTCCATTACCGAAAACACTAAAACCTAGCTTGGGAGAATCAAACAAACTATTAGCTTTGCATCTAAGTGAAATTCATACCCATTTCTTGTAATTTTTATTTTTCTGAGATCGTTGCAACTAGGTCCAGCTAGCTCGTACCTTTGTTTTTGAATCTATTAAAAATTTTAGAACTTTTCATTGATGGATATTGAATTTTTTTTTATGATAATCATGTATTTGAAGCTTTGGTTATGTTGTTTGATGATTTTGTGAAGTTATTTTGTTAGATTTTGATTTTAGGATTAAATTGTGAAAATGTAAAAATTTAAAGGTTTGATAGTGAATTTGATCTTTATTAGGGACTGTTTAAGGGCCTAGTATATTCAGCTAGAATATTTACTTGAGAAAAAGATTAATTTGATGATTTTTAGGTTAAGGGACTAAATTGCAAAAGTTATAAAATTTAGGGTAATTGTATAAATTTGAAAAATAAAAGGGTATAAAATGTAAATTGAATTGGAATGTGAAATTTAAGCTAATAATTGAAGAATTTTGCATTTTATATCAAGACCCAGTTAAAACCCGTGTAAAAGGAAAAATTGTGGAATAGTCCCTAAACTTCTACAACTACTACAATTCAATCCAGGTAAGTTCGTACAATTTATAATTTAACATCTATATAAAATGTTTAATGATATAATGTGATATAATAGTTATATATGATTATAAAATGATGAAAGTTATTTGAGAAAAGTTGTTGAAATTTAATACTTGGATCGAATTGAACACGGGATAGAGTACAATCGAGATATAGTGTGTTATAGGAAATTGGAGTGGAGAATTTTGTGGAGTGATATATATGTATGTTCTCGAGTTGGCCAAGGTTCAGCATTTGTTGCGAACTCTCGTGTTATGCTCTCTGTTTTGGTGTGTTTCAGTTGGACTAGCTCTTACGAGCACTAGTGTGTTTTGGATGGATTAGCTCTAACGGGCATTGGAGTGTTTTGGATGGATTAGCTCTAACGAGCACTGGTGTGTTTTGGATGGATTAGCTCTTATGAGCATCTGGTGTGTTTCGGATGGAATACCAATGTACTCATATTCGTAAGTCGTTCACCAGATCGTAAATTTCAATAAGGTAACTTGTTTAGTAATTTTGATGGTTTTGTCATGTATTTGAGTTTGGAATTGAATTTTACGATTCACTGGTTGAGATTGTGGATGTAACACCCCCTAACCCATATCCGTCACTAGAACAGGGTTATGGAGCATTATTGGAATTCACAGATCAAGTACAGACATTTTCATATCTTTTAACATTCATATCAGAAACCAATCATATTGTCCCTTATATGAGCCCTCGAGGCCCAAAAGACACATTAGAAACAAGTTGGGACTAAACCGAGTACTCAGAAAATTTTTCAAAAATCATCAAAAAAAAATTTTCAAGGTGCAGGGGACACACGCCTGTGTCTCAAGTCGTATGCTTCAAAATAAAGGCACACGGCCGTGTCCCAGCCCGTGTCCAAACTTGTTAGCTTACTGAATTGGGTCACACGCCTGTGTGCTAGGCCATGTGAGCATACTGACTTGCATTAAATACGTGCAAGAGTCACACGGGCAAGCCACACGCCCGTGTGCTAGACCGTGTGAATAATTTTAAGTATTCTATTTTGCAATTTAAAGGATGCAAGGGACACACGGCCAAACCACACGCCCGTGTGGACGAAAATAGGCTATTTTTCAAGCCACATTTCTCACTCAATTTATTTTCCACCTACATTAACACTTTAACACAATCACAAGCCAATACAAGACATTTAAACCAAACCTTAATATGCCTATTAGCTATTCATCATTCGAACTTACCAAAACACGTATCAATCATGATAAGGCCTTATATATACATATCAAAATATACCAAATCACAAGTCATGCTAATGGCTAATTTCAACCAAAACATTTACATGCCAACATTGGCTAATTAACCTATACATGCCATTATAACAAAATTTATTTACTATATGTACCGAAATGAACTGATGGATAGTGTGAGTGATCTCCACCAAGCTCCCAACCCAATGAGCTTCCAAATTACTATAGAACAGGGAAAATAAGTAGAGTAAGCATTTAATGCTTAGTAAGTTCGTATAAATTGGAAATTAACTTACCATTATTTCATACATAAGGTAAGTATATAAGAAATATCCAAACAATTTGGCCACAGCCTAATCACAAATCCGTATCACATTAGCCAAGTAATCACATGTATAATCCATACTTCAATAAATCAAGTAATATCATTTCTATGTATTTCAGGTATATACCAGTATAGTTCATTTAAAATTCACATTGTCTCATGTCAGAGCTTTGCCCGTAGAACCATTTAAAATATCGATGGATACACGGGTAGTACACATAAAGTGTACAAATCTGTAATCCGTCAATTCATATTCGGGAATGCTCGTAAAAGTACATAAACTGGAAGCTCTCTCTCAAGCCATATAACGGGAAGCTCATGTGAGTCATGTAACGGGAAGCCCTTGCAAGCCAATTTTCAAGAAGCTTATAAAAGCCGTATATCAGGAAGCTCTAGAGAGTCATTAATCGGGAAGCTCATGAAAGAGCCTTTAATCAAGAAGCTCCGGAGAGCCATATATCGGGACGCTCATAAGAGCTGTGGTGTGTACGCAACACATGCAGGATCTACAACCAAATCGGGATGCTCATAAGAGCTATTAACGGGAAGCTAGTGAAATCCATATATTGGGTAGCTCAAGAGAGCCAATATCGGGATGCTCATGAGAGCTAATAACGGGACGATCTTACGAGTTGTGGTGTGTCCACAACATATGTAGGATCACAACCAATTCAGGAACTCTATATCCATCGAATTTCATTTGTTCAAACGAGACTTAATACTTGTCAGACATTGTCGGATATGTGATTGATTTTCATATATGATAATTACACAATTCACGTTCATAACGTTCAATTCAAACATATAATTATAAATTTAGTTACACGAACTTACCTCAACAATATTCGTGTACAGAAAAGTTACTAATCTGTTACTTTCTCTTTTCCACGATCTAACTCCGTATTTGATCTATCCGGATCTATACGAATGAATTTAACATCAATTTATATTCAATTCAATTCAATTCAATTCACATCTTTGGCAAAATTACCATTTTTTCGCTATACTTTTAGTTAATTACGATTTCGTCCCTAGGCTCAGAAAATGAAATTTATGCAATTTAATCCTTATTCCAAGCCTAGCCAATTTTTACATGTAACAAAATCAGCCCATGTATTTCACAAAATTCAAAATTTTTTCATGAATTTTACATCTTTTCAATTTAGTCCCTAAATCATAATTTCTTCAAAATTCCCTTTACAAAGTTGTTTATCTATCAACAACCTTTCATTTTCTATCATAAAAATTCATAATTCATACATACTCATCCATGGAAAAATCTCCTAGATAGCTAGATTAAGTTATTACGATATCAAAATATAAAATTATTAAAAGCGAGACAAGAATTCATGCATAATTAAGCCAAAACAACTTGCTTGAACTCAACACCCATAACTAGGGTTTCCATGTCTTTTATTTAGGAAAGATGATAAAAATAATGATATTTTGTTTTATTTTATTATTTATCATATTTTTATCTTTTACTTTCAATTTCATCATTTTCTTTTCTTAAATTTCCAATAATGAATCATCATACTTATCTACTAACTCTACTAATTGGTCTATTTGTCATATAAGGACCTCAAATTTTGAATTCCATAGCTATTTGATCCCTTTAGCTACTAGAATTCAACTTTTGCATTCTATACAATTCGGTTCTTTTCATCAAATTAAACATGTAATCGGTAAAAATTTCCTAACAAAATTTTCATACGATATTTCTATCATAATGCAGACCATGAAATAATATTAAAATAAATTTCCTTCTAGACCCAGATATGTGGTCCCGAAACCGCTATTCCGATTTCATTAAAAACGAGTTGTTACAACTTTCCCCCTTAAATAAATTTTGCCCTTGAAAATCTTACCAGTAAAGAGGTTCGGATATTGCTTTCTCATTGTTTCTTCAAGTTTTTAGGTAGCTTCTTCTATACCATGTCATTGCCAGAGAACTTTTACTAAAGCTACCTTTTTATTTCTTAATTCTTTTGTCCCACGTTCTAGAATTCTGATCGGTTCCTCACTGTATGTCATGTAAGGCTGAATCTCGACATCTGTCGAAAAGATACCGTCGTAACATAAACACATGAAAAACATTGTGAATTCTATTAAGCTCTGACGATAGGGTTAATCGGTATGCGACAAGTCCGATTCTTTTAATAATTTTATACGGCCCGATAAATCGCAGACTAAGTTCTCCTTTACGGCCAAATCGAAGAACTTTCTTCCAAGGTAAAACTTTCAAAAATACCTTGTCACCAACTGGAAACTCTATTTCTTTGCGTTTAAGATCTGCATAGGATATCTGATAATCAGAAGCTGCTTTTAAGCTATCTCGGATCACTTTCACTTTTTCTTCTTCATGTATCTTTTTCTCACTGAGCTCAGTCCAATACAATAGAGTTCTATATTTACGACCATAAAGAGCTTCATATGGTGCCATCTTAATACTTGACTGATAACTATTATTATATGCGAATTCGACTAACGAAAAATATTTTTCCCAATTGTCTTCGAATTCTAATACACAGCACCAAAGCATATCTTCAAGAATCTGAATCACATGTTTTGACTGACCATCGGTCTGAGGATGAAATGCGGTATTGAAATGTAATTGTGTACCCAGAGCCTCTTGTAACTTGTTCCAGAACCGGGATATGAACCGTGGATCTCTGTCTGAAATAATAGAGACTGACACTCCATGCAACCTGACAATCTCTGAAATATACAATTCTGCTAATCTATCCAGAGAAAATTTCATACGTACCGAAATAAAATGTGAAGACTTTGTTAAACGATCGACGATTACCCAAATGACATCTTTCTTTTTCGAAGATAAGGGTAACCCTAATACAAAATTCAAATTAATTTTGTTCCCTTTCCATTCCGGCATCGTGATTGGCTGTAACAATCCCGAAGGTACCTGATGTTCAGTTTTAACTTACTGACATATCAAACATCTAGATATAAATTCAGAAATATCACGTTTCATTCCCGGCCACCAGTACATCTGTTTCAGATCATTGTATATTTCATTACTCCCCAGATGAACAAACATAGTACCACTATGAGCTTTATATAAAATCTTCTGTACAAGCTCTAAATCCTTTGGAACAGAAACTCTACCTTTGAATAACAGATAGTCATCAGGTCCTATTTGAAATTCTGAATCAAAAGTCGACTTACATTGTACCCGTTTAGCTTGTAACTCATTATCACTTTTTTGAGCTTCGTAGATCTACTATAGAAACATTGGTTTAGCTTTTAGCTCAACTAAGATTGAACCATCATCAGACAATGACAATCGGGTATTCATTGCTCACAAAGCAAACAGAGACTTTCTACTCAGAGCATCTACAACCACATTTACTTTTCCTGGATGATAATCGAAACCAAGTTATAGTCTTTCAACAATTCAAGCCACCTGTGCTGTCTCAGATTCAAATCTTTATGCGACATCAGATACTTTAAGCTTTTATGATTGGTAAATATATGACACTTTTCACCGAACGAGTAGTGTCGCCAAATTTTCAGCTCAAATACAATAGCTACTAATTCTAAATCATGTATCGGGTAATTCTTTTCATGTGGTTTAAGATGTATAGAAGTATAGGTTATTGTTTTACCTTCTTTCATCAAAACACAGCCTAAACCGTTCAATGATGCATTACTATAAATCATAAATTCCTTACCCGATTCAAGCTGAACCAAAACTAGACTGATCAAAACTTTTCTGACACTTATTAAACCATTCGAATTTCACATGTAATAATAGCAGCCCATGTATTTCACAAAATTCAAAAATTTTCCATAAATTTTACATCTTTCCAATTTAATCCCTAAATCATAATTTCATCAAAGTTTCCTTTACAAAAGTTGTTTATCTATGAACAACCTTTCATTTTCTACCTAAAACTTCATAATTCATACATACTCATCCATGGAAAAACCCTAATACTTTGATAACTTTACAAATTAATCCCCGAGATAGCTAGATTAAGTTATTACGATCTCGGAAATATAAAATTACTAAAAACAAGACAAAAATTCATACCTAATTAAGCCAAAACAATTTGCTTGAACTCAACACCTATAACTAGGGTTTCCATGTCTTTTATTTAGGAAAGATGATAAAAATGATGATATTTTGTTTTATTTTATTATTTATCATATTTTTATCTTTTACTTTCTAATTCCATCCTTTTCTTTTCTTAAATTTCCAATAATGAGTCATCATACTTATCTACTAACTCCACTAATTGGTCTATTTGTCATATAAGGACCTCAAATTTTGAATTCCATAGCTATTTGATCCCTTTAGCTACTAGAATTCAACTTTTGCATTCTATGCAATTTGGTCCTTTTATCAAATTAAACATGTAATCGGTAAAAATTTCCTAACGAAATTTGTATGCGGTATTTCTATCATAATGCAGACCATGAAATAATATTAAAATAATTTCCTTCCAGACTTGGATTTGTGGTCCCAAAACTACTATTTCAATTTCACTAAAAATGAGCTATTACAATGGATGATAGGGAACACATATGGTTGTATTATTATTTGATTTGTTGTACTTAATTCGGTAAGATTTATCATTTTAATATTTTGAACTTACTAAGCTTCAATAAGCTTACTTGTGTTATTTTTTGTTCTTGTAGATACTTTGAAGGTTGGACGGTCGGATTGACACTCAAGTCACACTATCCAATTTCAGTAATTTTTTTTTTGAACATTCATTTCTGATTATATGGAATGTAATAGGCTTTTGTGTCATTACTATTGTTTTGGATATGTAAAATGTTAAGTATGACCCTAAGTGCAAATAATTAACTTATATGATATATATGTGAATGAAGTAAGAGGTTTCAATGCAAATATGAACGATATGTGTGAATGCAATGTTGTGTTTGAGGTGCCTATCATAGGTAGATTGGTTAGGTGTTAGATTTGGTGAATTGATAAGTTGTGATTGATGTTTCATTTTGATGTATAATTGTATATACTTGTGGTATCAATAAGGATACATTGGTTAGGCACTTAGGATGTTGATTTGGCATATTTTTGGCTTGTTTAATGTCACTTTGAAAAGGTCTTTTGGTTGGTAAATGGATTACTTAGAGTCTAAGTAAGCTTGAAATGGTAAACTTGTCGTTTAAAGTTTATTTGGGTCCACACGACTTGACACACGGGCGTGTGACTCAGCCATGTGCCTGGCAACACAACCGTGTGTCATCTGATGAGTTCTTTGGGATGCAAGTCAGTGAGTTACAGGGCTTAGCACACAGCCTGGCACATGGGTATGCGATATGGGCGTGTGACCCTACTCAGAGAGTTACACAGGTGAGGACACAGGCTGAGACCTAACCGTGTGTCCCTAATTCGAAGGTTACACGGCCTGAGAAACAGGCGTGTGTCTTAGCTATGTGAGACACACGGGCTTGTGACTCTTGTATCCAAATTTTTGTACCTTTTTCCTAGATTTTCCAAATGATTTCAATTTAGTCTCGAATATTTTCTAAGGTGTTTCTTGGGCCTCGAGGGCTCAATATAGGGACGGTGTGTGTATGTATGAATGGTTTATGTTATGTTTATGATGTTGAATGAAATTAAGTTTAAATACTCTGGTGGTTACGGGGTGTTACAGTGTCCTATTTTAGACTTGGGAAAAAAGGAAAGAAAAATCTAAAATATCATCTTTTAGTGTATGCAATGAAATAAAAGTAGTGTTGCTTTGTTGTGTATTGGAAAACATGTTTTAAATTGACATCTATGTAACTAAGCATGATGTAATGTCGAATTGAGCATAATATGATTAATATTTATTGTGCATAAGTAATGAGCATGTTTCCGGCTAATGTGATTAAGTGTGCATTATGTGCACCTTGAGGCCACACTACGCATAGTAAGCATATTGTTTGAGTTTCTTTGATTTTCAAGAGATAGTTTTTTTCAGAGGAGGGACAGCGGCATTGGAAGATTACCAGAAGTCTTGAAATTCAAAATTGTAATAAAATTGGATTTTTGGTACCTTTTTTTTCTGTTATGGTGGCATGGGGACACTCATTTGGGAATTATGTTGTTAATGTTTTTGGTTTTGATACTTTCATATATTTGGTTTGTATAATAAGTGTAATAGCCCAATTTGCCCGGCCCAGTAAACACCAAAAGAGAAACCAAAAAAAAAGAAAAAAACACAAAAATAAATAAAAATTAAATAACAGTCCAAATGTCCAGTTATACAAACTCGATTATCAACCCAAAATTACAACTAAAAAGGCCAATCTCAAGCTCAAACCTAATTTACCCCAAGCCTAAAATCCATTGAAACCCTAGTAGTACCCAATTCCTAGCGCCGCAGCAGCCAAGACCTCTGGGCGTGTCGAGCCGCTCCCCACGCGTGTAACACCTCCACGCGCCTCCAGCTGGCCTCCATACACGCCACGTCCACAGCCTCCATATGTCGTACCTGTAAATGGGACGAAAACAGCGCAGCAGAGAAAGAAAAATATTATATTTATTTATTTATTTTCATTTTTGAATATCTGGCTATAAAAACAAACAGAAAGCCATTGTTTATTTTTTTACGCATATACCAAATATAAAAAGAATTAAAGAAAAATTGAAAAGGTGATTCGAGTTATATTTTTTCTTTTTCGCTGCTTTTCCATTTTTTTTCCGATCGACTGGTTATAACAAATATAGAAGAAAGGGGCTTAGAAATTTTACCTGGATCGGTGCGTTGCCGAATCCCTCCTCCGTTGAGGCTGAAGTTGAATGGGTGGGGGGCTTTCGGTGCTGAAGCGGCACAAAAGGATAGAGGGCTCGTGTTTGTTTGTTAACAGACTAATTTTAGGGTTCTAATTTTAGGGTTATGAGGGGTTTTTATATAGTACATAAAATGACACCGTTTAGGGCCTGTTTCAGTGGCTCTAAAACGATGTCGTATTGGTCGATTATCCCTAGCAACCCGCGCGGTGAACCGACCCGGGGAAGGATCCATGCGTTTTTCAGTGCTTAGGTATATTTCACAAATAGTCCTCTCAATTTTGCAGACTATTTCAAATTGACCCTTTGTTTTTTTTTAAAATTTTTTCACTGCATTTTGATGTTGTCTCATTTGAGTCCGCGTCACTGCGCCGCGTTTTGGGGGATGGAATAATTTCCAATCTGGCCCCCCCTCGTAATTCGCGAATTGCAGTTTGATCTTCCTTTTCTTTTAAACTACATTGTTGACCCATTATTTTGTTTTATTTTTTTATTTTACCTTTTTACTTCTATTTTAGTTCAAATTTAGTCCTTATTAGGGTTTTTTTTATTTAATTGGTTCTTGTTTTTAATGTATTTTTTTAAATCTAGCATCATTTAATATTTAAATTTAACATCATTTTAAAATTTATCATTAGTATTATTTTAAGATATAACATGCTATTATTTTAAATTATTATTAAAATTATTTAAATTAATCATACATTAATGATCAAATTCATTACGCGTTATGGTTTTAAACTTAACATATTATTATTTAATTCATCCTTAATTATTTTATATTTTTTATGAAAATTTTATATATTTTGTATACGGTTTTGATATTTTATAATATGTATTATTATTATTGTGTTTCACTTTATACTAATTACCTATGTAAAATTAATATATATATATTATTTGCTTCAAGCTTATTTCAAATACTATTATGCAACCTTTTTATTCTATTTGAATCTATTTTATACCCATGTATATAATTTATTTTAAAACTTTGGTACATATGATCTATAAATTAAAATTTCTCATTTTGTTATTTTTAGTGTATCTTTAAAAATTTTGATTAATAATTCATTTGATGTTTGACCGTTGATATTGGTATTTACATAATATATGATTGAAATTATTGTTGTTATGCTTGTTTGTATATGTTTGTTAATTGTTTGTTATTCATTGGTGTACATTTTATTTTGAATTATCCTTTTTGCGTTGTGCGTAAATATTCAATCACATTACATTGTTTAAAAGATTACATTTTATTAAGATATCGAAATATTTTTATTTATAAGTTTCCAAAATACCCAGTATTCAAAGATTCTCGAGAAAATTATGCCCTAACTTACTGGGTTTCAATTTTCTTCGTTGAATTTAGGTGGCCGAGTATCCTTTTTCAATAAAATTGTACAAATTTCAAATAAAGCTTATTCTCGAGAACTCAAATTGTTGAATCCTAACTCACTGGATATGACATTTTGCTACCTCGAATTACAAATTTTAAAAATAAAGGCAATATTTGGTATTTAGGAATTTTGGGAAATTGAACCCTAACTTACGGGGTTTTGATTTTTCATTCGACCCAAATAACCAAATATCTTTCTCAAAATGCATGGGTTTTAAAAGTCAAAAGATAAACTTAATTTTGAAGATTAAAAATGTTGCGCCCTAACTCACTGGGTGTGACATTTTATTTCTTTGAAATAAGAGTGTTTTATTATTTAATTCAATTTATTCAAGTCAAAAGGATCGTATTTTAAAATCTTTTCAAAACTTCAACACTAAGACATTAAACAATCAATTTGGTACTAATTTTGGGCGTTACGAGGGCGCTAACCCTTCCTCGTGCGTAACCGACTCCCGAACCTATTTTCTCAAAATTCATAGACCCAAAATCGTTTTCAAGGTGATCCGATCACACCTCAATAAAAGATCGGTGGCGACTCCAATTTTCATTTTTTTTAAGTCGACAACTAAATTTTTGTTTTCAACAAATGGTTTCGACAGCTTGGCGACTCCACTGGGGACATTAGAGAGTCAAGCCGTAAAATTGATTGTTTTCTGTCTTGTTATCGAAAATTGAAAATCTGATTTGAAAAATTACGATCATTTTATTTCATTTTTTTGTTGTGCATGAAGCCTCGTAGAATATTTTCGCATCATATTGCATAAGGATCATTTGATCTTACCTTTTTTAAGTGGGAGTGAGAAACTATTCCTTCGTAAGGTTTTCACCTCCGTATAGGATAGTGGATCGCTTTCGGGATACATCTGTACCTATGCCTTCGTATAGTCATAGAGAAATGTATTCCTCTGAACCGAACTTAGTCCGCATTAGCCTATAATGGGTGAGGATCGAGGAATCTGCTGGTTCAAGTACCTTTGCCCTAGAAGCCAAACTCTAGTAAATACCCGAATAGGTGTTATATTGTTTATTGTTTGTATTGGATTCTATGTTTATACATGATACTGACTTTTTGTGTTTTACTTTGATTGCATGACATTTCAACTACATGGCATTTCATTATGAAAGGCGTTGGTTCATATTCGGTTGCTAGATAGAAAACTTATCATGGAAAAATGTTTCTTGATAAGGTGGAGGATAATGCGGCTGTCTGAACTTGATCTGAAGCGACGCAACGCGAGAAAGGTGACAGTTTGGCTGAAGGATATGTATTAGAATTATGGGACTTTACCCGTATTAGCGTAACTCAGAATAGTCTACAGGAGTTGAAGGAAATCTGGGATCAGTGGAACGATGAGGTTAGACGGCTATTCTACTCTAATTATGGGATTTGCCTTACCTGTTTAGGGATCTCGCCCAGTTTTGGAATACTGCCTATAGTTGCTTCACATTTGGGAAAATCGATCTAGTGCCTACGGTAGAAGAATACATGGCTTTACTTTGGTGTTCGAAGATTCAAGTCGACAGAGCCTACTCGAAAGCTGTAAGCGTACCGACCTTTTTGAAGAAGTTGATGAACATAATCGGGATGAGTGAGCAGTGGGTTGCAACTCGAATCAAACAGAAGGGGGATAGAAAGTGCATTCCTTGGAAGAATTTGAAAGATATAATTCTAGCACACCCAGATACGAAGAAGAAGGTGGATGTTTTTGCTTTGAGTATATACGGCTTAGTTGTCTTCCCCAAGGCTTTGGGACATGTTGATGAGGCAGTCACTAACTTGTTTGACTGACTTGATAAAAGGGTTACGCCAGTTCTGGCAATTTTGGCAGAAACATTTAGGTCACTAAATGCCTGCTGAAGAGTAGGTGAGGGTAGATTTATCGGATATGTGCAGCTATTACTTGCATGGTTCCACAGTCATTTCTGGAAAGTCGATAAGGTTTCGTATCGGGTCTTCTCTGAAAACTATTCGCCACTAAAAGAGATAGTAGCTACACCGAGGAAGGACGACATCTCGGAGGAGAAGTGGGTGGCCATTTTTCAAAATCTGGAAGAAGAGGACGTTGAATGGAGAGCTCCATGGTTGCTTCCGGATGAGATTTTGTATTGGTGCAATGATTTTGATTGGGTCCCTCTGCTTGGAATTTGGGGAGCTATTGGTTATGCCCCGTTGCTAGTGCTTAAGCAGTACAGGTCAAGGCAGTTTATACCCGCAACTCGGGGACTAGCTGAGTGTGAATTCTCATTCAAGAGTGATGGTTGCAAAAAGAAGATTCGAGAGATATCCAATGTGTGGTACCAGACTCATCGGATGAAGAGATTAGCCGTAGGTCCAATGACGACTCCTTAGTATAATGAATGGTGGGTTAGAAGAATCAATGATAATATCTCTGAGCCAAGTCAGGAAAACAGTCAGTCAATAGAGGAACGTTTGTGGGTTGTCCCATCTGAGCTAGAAATCATAAGGCAAGATTTTGAAATGAGGAATGCAGAATTAGAAAAAAAGATAGAGCAAATGGAAGAAGAGACGATAAACTTGAGATTATACATAGATGTTCAAAAACTCGAGGCCGAAAAATTAAAGAAGGGGAAAAATAAGGCTGAGAAGGATCTAGATAGCTTGAAGAAAGATTATAAGAAGCTACGTTAGTCAATGAGAACTGCCGAGTTGAGAAAAAATTTGGAACAGTGGCGTGAAGAGATTCAAGAAGAAAAGAACAAGGCCGATAGGTGGGAAATAAAGCTCCAAGAAGTTCAGGTACAAAACAAGGCTTTAGAGAGGAGTTTGTTAAAAAATCGAAAGGAAAAAGGCGAACTAAAGGATAGAGTGGCTGATTTAGAAATATCTCTTCATCAGTACCAAAATCAGAATTCCGCAATGGAATTGAGAGTGAGCTTGAGCAAAATTGAAGAAATGAAAGGAAGAATAGAATAGTTAGAATCGGCATTGTAAAATTGTGAGATCTGGATTGAGTACCTAGAAGCAAACGAAGGTTGTCAAAATAAGCAAGTTCACCACTTTTAGAATCAAGTTAGAAACAGAGATCATATTATTGGAGAAGCAGTGGTTCAAATTCGAAAAGTGGCTGATCACCTGCAGACTTTGGCAATACAAGTCAATGCACTGAGCGCAAAGTATGAGCTGGAATCAAATCGGGGACAAGAGTTAGCCTCGTTACTTAGGAAGATTAGAGTTTTGAGTATTAGGGCAAAGTCTTATTTGTAGTCCATCTTATGTAAAGAAATTTCCTTTCTAGTAAAGTTTTCTAAATGAAATTAAACTAGAATTCGACGCCTTTTTGCATTTATTTCATGCAATGCATGCACTAAAGACTATCAAAAAGAGCCTAATTGATTAAAATTATTTCAGCTAATCTAGAAACCAACCAACCAACCAAACACCATTATGGTACTCGAGCAAAAACCAAAGACATGGACCAAATATTGGAAAAACTTGAACAGTTCCAAAAGAAGAAACAAGACCAAATTCAGCTGCAAGTGTGAGAGCAGCTAGCTAAGATTCAGCAGGATATCATGGGAAAAATGCTGGAGTCCCAAAAAAACATGATGAATCAGTTGACTCAACTGTTGGCTAGAGGAATTGATAAAGGAAAGAGCCCTATGGCTAATGCTGAAGAATGGGGCAATGACGGACCTCTCTACCCACCAGGCTTTACTCCTACACATGTGCAGACCCAAGCCGAGGTGTACTCGCGTAAAGCCTCTGTCACAATCACGCCTCAGCAGTTTCAGGCCGGTGCCTTAACGCCAATGAACTTCCAAGCCGGATCAGGATCTAACCCTAGAGATAACCCCATTAATCTTGCTATCCTTGATTTCGACAGCAGTTTTAGGCCGGTGCCCCAACGCCAATGAACTTCCAAGCTGGATTAGGCTTTAACCCCAGAGATAACCCCATTAATCTTGTTATCCCTGATTTCAACGAAGTAGCTGAAAAAGAAAAAACAAAGGAAGAATTACCGAAGCAGCTAGAGGAAAGGTGTAAATGGCTCGAAGAAAAACTCAGGACAATGGAAAGCACTGAGAACTACCATGGTATGGATGCTAAAGATTTGGCCTTGTTCCCTGATTTGGTACTCCCTTACGAGTTCAAAATGCCAGAATTTGAGAAGTACAAAGGGACCAGTTACCCTGAGGCTCATATCACCATATTCTGCAGGCGGATGACTGGATATGTTCATAATGATCAACTGCTAATACATTGCTTCCAAGATAGCCTCACAGGAGCATCATCCAAATGGTACAATCAATTAAGCCGTACCAGGATTAGTTCATGGAAAGATTTAGCACAAGCATTCATGAAGTAGTACAGTCACGTAATAGATATGGTTCCTGATAGAATCACCCTACGAAACATGGAAAAGAAACCGAGTGAAAGTTTTAGGCAATACGCACTGAGGTGGAGGGAGGTTGCAGTCCAAGTCCAGCCACCCCTCTTGGAAAAAGAGATGACAATTCTCTTTATCAACACCCTGAAAGCCCCGTTTATCATACACATGTTAGGAAGTGCCACAAAAAGCTTTTCTGACATAGTTATGAATGGTGAAATGATTGAAAATTCCATAAGGACTAGAAAGATTGATGCTCGAGAAAGTAACAAAAGGTCGTCCTCAAAGAAAAAAGAAAATGAGGTGAACAATACGAGTACATATAATAAAGGTTACTCAAAATCAGTTACGGTGAATCAACCGAGAAAGGTGATAGTTAACCAACAAGGCTCATCAAGAAAAGAATTTGGAACAAGGCAAAACACTGAGAGGCTCCAGTTCAAGCTAATCCCAATGTCGTATAGGGAGTTGTATCAAAGCTTATTTGATGCACACGTTGTTTCCCCTTACTACTTGAAACCCCTACAGCCGCCGTACCCTAAATGGTACGACGTGAATGCTCAATGCGACTATCATGCGGGGATTATGGGGCATTCCATAGAAAACTACACAGCCTTCAAAAAGCTGGTTGAAAGGTTGATCAATATGGGTGTTGTCAAGTTTGATGATTCGCCCAGCACAGAAAATCCATTACCTAATCATACTGATAATGGAGTAAATATGATGAGTGAAAATATGGGGAAAAGAGTCAAGCCCGATATTACTGAAGTAAACACCCCTTTTAAATGGGTCTGGAAAGATATGGCTAGAAGAGGGCTAGTCAATTCAGATTCCGAGGAAGGTTGTGAGATCGAAAATTATTGTGAGTTCCATCATGAAATGGGGCACGAAATCCAAAGATGTAAAGAATTCAGAGCTCTGGTTCAAAGCATGATGGATAATAAAGAAATAGAGTTCTATGAAGAAGCGAAAGAAAAATGAAGCATATGCGCGTCGGAGTCAACGACGAGGATTTCGAAAGTAAATCATCCCATGATCATCATCTCGTGCCCTAAGAATAATGAGGCAGGGGCACAGTTGACACCAAAGATTGTAATTCAGAAACCAGTAAATTTCTCATATAAGGATAGCAAAAAGGTTCCTTGGAATTATGAGTGCAATGTAACAATCCCGGGAAAGGAAGCTTCGGGAAATATGGAAAAATGAAATTAAGAGGCGGGTTCTCATACATGTAATGGGAAGCGCTACAATTTGATAAGCCTCCGAACAGAACCAACGACAGAAAAAGCTTTGACAGAAAAGTAAAAGAAAGAAAAAGCAGTTGAGCCTGAACCGTTGATCAATGAGCCAATAAAAGAGAAGGAAGCTAAGGAGTTTTTGAAATTTTTGAAGCACAGCGAGTATAGTGTTGTGGAACAGTTATATAAACAACCACCTCGCATATCTGTACTAGTTTTACTTTTGAGCTCGGAAGTACAGCGAAGTGCATTGATGAAGGTACTAAATGAAACATATGTGGCTAATGATATTTCAGTCAACAAATTAGATCGGCTGGTCAATAACATAAGCGACGATAACTTTATTTTCTTTAATATGACGAAATACCACCTAGGGGTATGAGATTTACAAAAGCTTTGTACATTACTACCCGATGCAAAGGGTACACCTTGCCAGGAGTATTGATCGACAACGGATCGGCATTGAATTTATTACCCCTATCCACACTTAACAGGCTGCCCGTGGATAGCTCGCACATGAAGACATGCCAGAATATAGTAAGGGCATTTGATGGCATAGAGAGGAAGGTCATGGAAAGAATCGATATACCCATATTGATTGGTCCGACTATCTACAAAGTGGATTTCTTTATAATAGATATCAAGTCTTCCTACAATTGCTTATCAGGGAGGCCATGGATACATTCGGCGGGGGTTGTACCATCATCATTACATCAGAAGTTGAAGCAAATGTCAGAAGGTCGGCTAGTGACAATAAATGTAGAAGAAGACATCATAGCGGTTGTAGCCAATGATGCGCCATACGTAGAAACTAATGACGAGGCAGCCGAATGCTCTTTTTGATCTTTGGAGTTTGTAAATGCAACATCTATTTCTGAGGGGAACAAAATTCCAGTGCCGAAAATATCCAAGACCACGAAGATGGGGTTACAATTATTGATGGGGAAATGAGCCTTACCCGGAAGAGGATTAGAGAGATGTATTCAAGGAAGAATTGAGGTTCCTGTACTGAGAGAAAAGCAAGATCGTTTTGGCTTAGGCTACAAGCCGGATATAAGGCAAAAGAAGAAAGAGTTAGAAAAGAGACAAAAAAAAAAGAAGGGCACGCTGGAGAGGGGATGAGGTCAAATGGGAGCCTATGACCTTTCCTCACATATCCAAGACTTTTGTATCGAGAGGGATTATTCATCCTCAGAGAATGATACAGGTAGAAAAAAGTATCGAGGAGATGTTGGAAAATGTTTACATCAACGCCATTCATGAAGACACAAATGAAAAGGGGACCTTGTTGGATATCCATCCCTATAAATCTAGGAGTGTTTTAAATAATTGGACTACAGAAGAGATATTCGACTTCCTATAAGAGAGGATTGCAAAAATTTCGGAGAATGAGGCCTAATGTTGTACTAAAAATAAAGGAGGAAGTTCAAAAGTAGTTCGATGCTGGGTTCCTACAAGTACTCAAATACTCAAAATGGGTGAACAATATCGTACTCGTCCCTAAGAAAGATGGGAAGGTATGATGTGTATAGATTATAGAGATCTGAATAAGGCTAGCCCGAAAGATAATTTTCCCTTGCCTCACATCAACACCCTGGTGGACAATATGACAGGAAACTCATTATTTTCCTTCATGGACTGTTTCTCAGGGTATAACCAAGTTAAGATGCATCCTGAGGATATAAGGAAAACCACATTCATAACCCTATGGGGAACTTTCTGTTATAAAGTAATGTCATTCAGGTTTAAAAATGCGGGAGCCACATACTAGAGAGCCATGGTGACCCTCTTCCACGATATGATGCATAAAGAAATTGAAATATATGTTGACGACATGATTGCAAAAACCCAGATAGAAAAAGAACATGTGCAAGTCCTGAGAAAGTTATTCTTAAGGTGAAGAAAGCTTCTAGGGTTTGTAGCTAGTGAAAAAGGAATTGAAATTGACCTAGATAAAGTCAAAGCTATTCAAGAATTGCCTCCCCCGCGTACTCAAAAAGAAGTTAGGGGATTTCTAGGGAGACTAAATTACATAGCACGGTTCATCTTAAAACTAACTGAGAAGTGTGACCCTATATTTCGTCTCCTTAAGAAGCATAACTCAGGTGTATGGGATGAAGAATGTTAGAAAGCTTTTGAGAGAGTAAAGAAGTATTTTTCTAGTACCCTAGTACTATCACCACCTAGTCCAGATAAACCACTAATCCTGTATTTAACAGTGTTTGACCACTCCATAGGATGTGTGCTAGGTCAACATGATGAGATGGGGCGAAAGGAGAAGGCGATATACTATCTCAGTAAGAAATTTACTGACTATGAAATGAGATATTCGCCCATTGAAAAATTATGTTATGCCCTGATTTGGACAACACAGAGATTGAGGCAATACATGCTCTACCATACGACTTGGCTAATTTTAAAGTTAGACCCTTTAAAGTATATGATAGAGTCAGCTGTGTTGAATAGGAGGCTGGCTAGATGGAAGATTTTACACTCTAAGTTTGATATAGTATATGTAAATCAGAAGGCTGTCAAAGGGAGTGCGATAGCAGACTTTTTGGCCAGTAGAGCTTTAAAAGACTATGAACCTCTGGATTTTGACTTCCCGAATGAACACTTGATGTGCATGGCAACTGCTGAAGAGGGTTCTCAAAAAAATCATCCTTGGAAGCTAAATTTTGATGGAGCTTCAAATGCCGTAGGAAATGGGATTGGGGCAGTTTTGGTGTCCCCAAATGAATATCATTATCCTTTCACCAGTAAATTAGATTTGGATTGCACAAATAATATAGTAGAATATGAAGCCTGCATCATGGGCATCCGTGCAACCATAGAACGTAAAATTAAGGTATTAGAGGTATATGGGGACTCTATATTGGTAATATACCAACTCAAAGGTGAATGGGAGACGAGAGACCCCAAATTAATCAGTTATCGAAAGTTGGTCCTTGAATTGATTGAAGAGTTTGATGACATTACTTTTCTCTATCTCCCACGAGATGAGAACTAGATGGCTAATGCATTGGCTACTCTAGCTTCCATGATTAAGGTGAACAAGCTAGAAGACATGAAGCCTATCCAGATGAGCATTTACAAGGTTCCAGCTCATTGCTACAATATCGAGGAAGAGGAAAACGATAGCCATCTTTGGTACCAAGACATACTGCAATATGTGATGAATCGCGAGTACCCTGATCAGGCAACAACGAATGATAAGAGGGCATTGAGAAGACTAGCCATTGTCTATGTCTTAGATGGAGAGATTTTATACAAAAGAGGAAATTATTAAGCGCTACTGAGATGCGTGGATGATGTGGAGGCCAAGAAAATCCTAGAAGAAGTTCACGAAGGTATTTGTGGAATGCATGCCAACGGATTCACAATGGCTAGGAAAATTATGAGATTCGAGTACTACTGGTCCACTCTGGAAAGAGATCGCATCAACTATGCCAAGAAGTGTCATAAATGACAAATCTACGCAGACAAAATACACGCGCCTCCGTCAACTCTTCATGTCATGACTTCTCCGTGGCCTTTCTCCATGTGGGGTATGGATGTAATCGAGCCCATATCCCCGCAGGCTTCTAACAGGCACCGTTTCATCTTCGTAGTTATCAACTATTTCACTAAGCGGGTGGAAGCTACTTCGTATGCAAATGTCACGAAGTCAGCAGTCGGCAAGTTTTTGAAAAAAGAGATCATATGTCGATATGGAATGTCTGAAAGAATCATATCAGACAATGAGCTAAACTTGAACAATAGCACAATAGCGGAAGTCTGCAATCAATTCAAGATCAGACACCACAACTCGTCACCATATCACCCAAAATTGAACGGTGTAGTGGACGCAACTAACAAAAATATTAAGAAAATCGTGGGAAAAATGACTAAAAATTACAAGGACTGGCATGAGAAATTACCATTCGCTCTCCTTGCCTATCAAACATCTATCAGGACTTCTACTGGGGCAACACCTTTTTCTCTGATTTACGGGATGAAGGCAGTGCTACCCATTGAAGTTGAGATCCCTTCTCTCTGGGTGTTAGATGAACTACAGTTAGATGAGGCTAAATGGATCCAATCTCGATATGATCAGTTGAACCTGATAGAAGAAAAGAGGTTAAAATCTATTCAGCACGATCAGATGTACCAAAAACGAATGATGCAAGCCTATAACAAAAAGGTTCGTCCTAGAGAATTTCATGAGGGATATCTGGTGTTGAAAAAGATTCTTCCTCTACGAAAGGATTTTAGAGGGAAATGGATGCCAAATTGGGAAGGACCTTATGTTGTAAACAGGGCCTTTTCTGGAGGAGCTTTGATCTTGAGCGAGATGGATGGTAAGCCTTCCAAATCCTGTAAACTCGGATTCAGTCAAGAAATACTTCGCTTGAAGAAAGAAAGAGACCAAAGTGAAAACCCACAAAGGGCGCTTTGATTCCTAAAAAAATTAAAATAAAGTAATAATAATAAATAATAAAAAGAAAAAAGAAAAGAAAATAGAGAGGCCAAGGTGAAAACCCGTAAATGGCACCTTGAGACCAAAAGGGATTTGAGTTGAAAACCCAAAAAGGGATGCTCAAATTTTGGATCAGAATGGTGCAGAGCAGCTCAAATTTTGGATCAGAATTGTGCATGAGATGATCAGAGTAGCTTAGATATTGATCAGAATGGGGCATGCGGTGGTCTTGCTATACCTGAATCAGTAGGAAAGGGTATGCAACATCTTGGGGCATCGACAGAGTACTGCAGATCTCCTAAATACATGTCAAACTCATAATGGTCTTTAGAAAATTTGTACAGAGAAGTTCAAGTTGCGATATCTGGGGCACCTAGTCTTCATACTATTTATATTGAATTGGTTGTTCTAGGAATACTTCATTCTTTTTCAAGATACGAGTCAATTCCTCTTTTATTCTCAATATTCTTGATAATTTATTCATTTTGAGGTATGCTCTCAAATCAATTCTATTTTATCCATTGTTATGTTCTTTTTGCAAGCATGTTCCATTAGAATAATGGACTAATAAAACTTTCAAGGGAAGTTTCGTATATTACTCTAGAAGTTTCTAAATAATACAGGAACCTGAAACTGGACTATTTTTTAGAATTCACCAAGTTTAAAGGTTGAAATATCTAAGAAGGAAAAGTCTAAATTAAGACTATCTCTTTAGATTTTGCTGTCAAAAACATTGATTGAACAAAATGACAAGATGTCATATTAGTGATAACGCTTCAATGAACAAGCAAGCAATGATCACCAGATAATAAGAAGAAGCAATTCTTAGAGAAGAGAATTCTTCATTTGTGTATGAGCATTTGGTATGACTCCTTGGGAATGGTGTAAAGGACCAAAGAGCTTCACATTCTGTATCCTTGAATTGCTATAGAAGAGGATTGAGAAAAAACCATATTTTTCTACCCTTGGGTTATAGTGGGAGACTGATGGTACAAATTTTGTGTCCTAGTGGATTGAACTTTGAGGTTTACAATAGGGGCAATCTGACTAAGTGTTTCTTTAGAGACGCCAGCCTAGCAAGAAGGCATTGTAGCACGTCAGTGATAAAACCTTAATAAACTTCGAGCAACGACAACCTAAGTGGTAAAGAAGGATTATTCTTGAAAATTGACATTCTACATTCATACAAACATCATTCACACGCGTCTAGTTAGGAGCATTTGATTCATTTTGATCATGGCATCCTAATCACTAGGCATAATCAGGTTCATAAAATGAATTATACAGGTCATGTTCCCCAAAGAATAGATCGGTGAAACCGTAAATCCTATCTCCCTAAAGTTGCAGCGAAGCGGATTAAAACCACAGATCTTATATCTTTGAAGTTGCAGATAGCAGATCGCATCTAGTCTTATCTCCCTGAAGTTGTAGTCGAGTAGACTGAGAAAGCAAGTCTTATCCCCCTGAAGTTGCAGTGGGGCAGACTGAAGATGGTGAACCTTATCTCCCTGAAGTTGCAGTGGAGCAGATTAAAGTCAATAATCCTATCTCCCTGAAGTTGTAGCGGAGTGGATTAAAATGCCAGATCTTATATCTGTGAAGTTCCAGAAAGCAGATTACATCCAGTCTTATCTCCTTGAAGTTGCAGTAGAGCAGACAGAAAAAACCAATCCTATCTCCCTGAAGTTGCAGTGGGGCGGATTAAAACCACAGGTCTTATCTCTCTAAAGTTACAGTAGAGCAGATCGCATCCAATCTTATCTCACTGAAGTTGCAGTGGAGCAGACAGAATAAACCAATCCTATCTCCCTGATGTTGCAGTGGAGCGGATTAAAATGACAGGTCTTATCTCTCTGAAGTTGCAGTAGAGCAAATCGCATCCAGTCTTATCTCCCTAAAGTTGCAGTGGAGCAGACAAAAGATAGCAAGTCTTATCTCCCTGAAGTTGCAGTGGAGCAGACAGAAGATAGCAAGTCTTATTCTCTGAAGTTGCAATAGAGCAGACCGTATCCAGTCTTACCTCCCTGAAGTTACAGTCGAGCAGACTGAAGATAGCAAATTTTATTCTACTGAGAAACTACAAGTTACAAATCCTATTTCCCTGATATCGCAGTAGAATAGATTGAAGCACCAGTTTCTATACCCTTGAAGATACAGTGGGTTAGAACGAGGCTACTTGAAGAAGAGAAGCACCGATGAAGTGAGGCTCGACAAGACCAAGCACAATTGGGCTTTTAGTCCTTACTCGTTTTTGTTATACGACAACAAGCAAAGAGGGGCAACTGTAATAACCAAATTCGCTCGGCCCAGTAAACACCAAAATAAACACCGAAAAAAGAAAAAACAAAAATAAAAAAATTAAATATCAATCCAAATGTCCAGTTATACAAACCCGATTATAAGCCCAAAATTACAACTAAAAAGCCCAATCCCAAGCCCAAACCTAATTTACCCCAAGCCCAAAATCCACTGAAACCCTAATAGTACCCAGTTCCCAGCGCCGCAGCAACCAAAACCTCCGCACGTGTCGAGCCGCTCCCCACACATGTAACGCCTCCACGGGCCTCCAGTTGGCCTCCGTACGTGCCACATCCACAAGCTTCGTACGCTGTACCTGCAAATAGGACGAAAACAGCATAGCAGAGAAAGAAAAAAATTGTATTTTTTTATTTTTTATTTTCATTTTTGGATATTTGGCTATAAAAACAAACAGAAAGCCATTGATTATTTTTTACGCATATACCAAATACAAAAAGAAATAAAGAAATATTAAAAAGGTGATTCGAGTTATATTTTTTTCTTTTTCGCTGTTTTTCCATTTTTTTTCTTTTTTCCGATCAACTGGTTATAAAAAATATAGAAGAAAGGGGCTTAGAAATCTTACCTTGATCGGTGCGTCGCCGAATCCCTCATCTGTTCAGGCCGAAGTTGAATGGGTGGAGGGCTTTCGGTGCTGAAGCAGCACAAAGGGATAGAGGGCTGGTGTCTGTTTGTTAACAGACTGATTTTAGGGTTATGAGGGGTTTTTATATAGTACATAAAATGGCACCATTTAGGGCCTATTTCAGTGGCTCTAAAACGGTGCCGTATTGGTCGATTATCCCCAGCAACCCGTGCGATGACCCGACTCGGGGAAGGATCCGTTCATTTTTCAATGCTTGGGTATATTTCACAAACAGTCCTCTCAATTTTGCAGACTATTTCAAATTGCCCCTTTGTTTTTTTTTTAATTTTTTCCCTGCATTTTGATGTAACATGATATTATTTTAAATTATTATTAACATTATTTAAATTAATCATACATTAACATTTCAAATTCATTATATTTTTTATGAAAATTTGATATATTTTGTATACTGGTTTTGATATTTTATAATATGTATTATTACTATTGTGTTTCACTTTATACTAATTACCTATGTAAAATTAATATATATTATTTGCTTCAAGCTTATTTCAAATACTATTATGCAACATTTTTATTCTATTTCAATCTATTTTATACTCATATATATAATTTATTTTAAAACTTTGGTACATATGATTTATAAATTAAAATTTCTCCTTTTGTTATTTTTAGTGTATCTTTAAAAATTTTGATTAACAATTCATTTGATGTTTGACCGTTGATATTGGTATTTACATAATATATGGTTGAAATTATTGTTGTTATGCCTGTTTGTATTTGTTTGTTAATTGTTTGTTATTCATTTGTGTACATTTTATTTTCGAATTATCCTTTTGCGTTGTACGTAAATATTCAATCACATTACATTGTTTAAAAGATTACATTTTATTAAGATATCGAAATAGTTTTATTTATAAGTTTCCAAAATACCCGATATCCAAAGATTCTTGAGAAAATTGTGCTCTAACTTACTGGGTTTCAATTTTCTTCGTTGAATTTAGGTGGCCGAGTATCCTTTTTCAATATAATCGTACAAATTTCAAATAAAGCTTATTCTCGAGAACTCAAATTGTTGAATCCTAACTCACTGGATATGACATTTTGGGAAATTGAACCCTAACTTAATGGGTTTTGATTTTTCATTCGACCCAAATAATCAAATGTCCTTCTCAAAATGCATGGGTTTTAAAAGTCAAAAGATAAACTTAATTTTGAAGATTAAAAATATTGTGCCTTAACTCACTGGGTGTGACATTTTATTTCTTTGAAATAAGAGTGTTTTATTATTTAATTCAATTTATTCAAGTCAAAAGGATCGTATTTTAAAATCTTTTCAAAACTTCAACACTAAGACATTAAACAATCAATTCGATACCAATTTTGGGCATTATGAGGGCGCTAACCCTTCCTCGTGCGTAACCGACTCCCGAACTTATTTTCTCAAAATTCGTAGACCCAAAATCGTTTTCAAGGTGATCCGATCACACCTCAATAAAAGATCGGTGGCGACTCCAATTTTCGTTTTTTTTAAGTCGACAACTAAATTTTTGTTTTCAAAAAGTGGTTTCGAAATAAGCATGTTGGGGTTTATTGTTCATTTGGATTTTGATTTGTGGATTGCAGTAATATGATATGTATGTGCAGTAATATGTTTGAATATGTGCGTAATTGGCTTGTGATTGTTTTTCTTGTCTAATGGCACATTTTAAGTCAATGCATGTTCAGGGAAACATTATGAGCACTAGTAAGCATGATTAAGTTTAAGTAAATAAAGTACACATAATTGGTTTAATTTTCACTTGGTTAATTTAAATTAAAATTAAGTTGGCCCAGTTGACTAATGAAGAAGCATAGCATGTCAAAGTCAAGTGCGGTATGATAATATTGATTGAATAGGGTTTACGGTTTTGTGTGATTCTAAAATTACTATTTTGCCCTTTTGACTTGTAATGCAATTTTCGGCTAGAAAAAGCATGTTCATAGGTTATGTATGATTATGTTTGTGTTTGTGTGATCGGGATTGTATGTAACTATTATCTAAAATTAGTTTGAATGATTCACAATGTGAGTTGACTAATTAGTCAAGTGTAAGTGTACTGTTTGTAGTCTGTGTCACTCTGGTGACTAATGTGATCTCTAGAACTTGGCTGAAACTCCTGAGTCGGGTTCGGGGTGTCACAAAAGAAATAAAAATGAGGAGTTAGGAAATGGTTGGAGGTAAGGTTCATGAAAATGGTTCGGAGGTGGTTATAATCAACAACACTTTAACTTCTCCAATATTTATTGTTTATGTTCCTTCCAGCATTCCTACTTCCTTACCTTATGGTTCACCTATACAAGCATCTTCAGGCCCAAAAGTGCCCATTCCTACCTACACTGCTCCTACTTTATCTATCCTAGTTTCTCCATCCTCAATAGTGGAGTTACATTGACAAACAACCCTATAATGACCACTTAGGATCTAATCTATTAATAGCATTAAGAATGAAAGAGACCCAATTCTAACCAATAGGCACAATTAATGTTTATTTAAGTTAGATCACATGCCCACACTAAACAAATAATCATGCATTTGTCACAAATATCACAGATCAATCAATCAACTAATTACCTAATTGAAAAAGCAATCGTTCTAAACTATCAAATATCAATCAAATAGTTCATAAACTTGAACAATTACAATTAAACCTGAAGACATACAAATACCAAAGAACAAAGCAAAGATTAAGAATAATTTGATCTCACAAACTTTATAGAATCAAACTTTGAATATTACTTTTACTAGAATATTTAAAGTTTAGCAAGCCATAAAAAAATAAAAAGTAAAAGTAAAATAAAACTTAAAACAGTATATCACGTCTCTCTCTCTAAAAGATCATATTTATAGAGTTTATTTGACCTAAAATTAAGGTTATAATACTTGCTTCTTTACGAATCAAACTTTGAATATTACTTTGACTAGAATATTTAAAGTTTAGCAAGCCATAAAGAAAATAAAAACAAAAAGTAAAATAAAACTAAAAGTAGCTATATCACATATCTCTCTCTCTAAAAAGATCCTATTTATAGAGTTTATTTGACCTAAAATTAGGGTTATAATACTTGCTTAAGCTTAAATATTCAAAAAGAAAAAAATAACCTTACATCTCGAGTTAAAATAGTAACATGTCCCACATGACACGGACAGCGGTGTTGCAGCTTGACAGGACGATGCTACAGCATAAGGGTATAGGGCAATAGGGTGTGACTTATTGGGTTGGATTCGTGCCATGACACTACTGTATGACATTGCAGCCCACTCGTCTTTATTCATACCTACTTTTGAATCATTCCTTTCATTCCCGATGAGTTGCGATATTGCATCCCAAGCTCGTACGTACCTAATTCAAGTCACGAAAGCACTCAAAGTAATCACTTGTAAGTAGCCAACATAGAACTGAAGTAAAAATAGAGTGCATGCAAAAATGACACTAAATGCATAAACAAAGCTAAAACATGATATTCTACTCAAAGAACTATAGAAAGTAAAGTAATAAGGGTCCAAAATATATGAATTATGAGTACTTATCAACCCTTCATGGATATGATAGCAAAGGAATATCATAACTTTGATTTGTCTTGGTTGGATTCCTCATTACCTAACCTATTTGCACTTCCAAGATCTTTAGCATCTAGATGAATTTCAGAATCAAGAACCCATGATAGATAGTCTTTTTCTCATTATATTGAGAGCCAGAAATTCAAGATTTGCAAGATTTGACATAGTAGTCACTAAAACAAAGAGAAATTATGTATATGGATTAAACATTCAAATTTTTTAATATATTAATAAAAAGTATTTATACTTTATACTTGCAAAAATTGTCATGCATATCTAGAAAGTTAAAAATATTGTAGTTTATCTAGATAATATAATAGAATTCCAATATATATCAACCAATATATTAAAATTTTAAAATTCTAATCTACTATAACTAATTATTAAAAACTATATTTGGCAAATTAAAAGCATAAATCAATGCGAATTCAAATAATCAAAAACTATATTTGGCAAATTAAAAGCATAAATCAATGCAAATTCAAATAATCAAAAGTAATGGCAATGACAATTTAAAATAATAAAATTGCATAGATGTTAACCTTTATGTTATTTTTTATCAATCAAATTCAATATCACAAATTAAAGTTTCAACCAATAAACACGAAAGCTTCAAACCTAATATTAATTAAACTATAAAATCAAGCACAAATTATTTGATTAATACTTTTCCACTAATAAATCAATTTTGAATCTTTTAATAAAATTTTAAGTGTTTAAGCTTATTTAATAATTAATAGTTCAATAATCAAACTTTTAATCAAATTTCTTTCTATAGGCTGCAAAACTTTCTCAAAAATAAACTTCATTAGAAAATTAAATTTCACCACAAAATAACAAAGTAACCATGTTTATTATGGTATGATTTGACCTAACCCATAGTCTCTTTTTATATAAAAAGTCATAAGAGTCTCTCTCTTTTTAAATTGTTTTTGGAAAAAGAAGGATTGTATTATTAAAGTATTAACAAAATGTTCGAAACATAGTTACCCCTGAGTATCATTTGTAAGGAGACAATGTAATACATCTGGAGAAAAATAAGAAACATGTAAAGATAACTAAAGGCTATTATGCAGACAAGCTAATGCATCTGCAAACTTGTTCCCTTCTCGAAAAATATGTCTCCAGGAGCTAGAAGTCATAGAACGGAGGAGCATTCTACATTCGGAGATAATAAGTTTTTCTTGTTAGAAGTAGATTGCATAAAATAAAGAACAGAAGTAGCATCTACTTCAATCTCAACATGCAAAAGCTCAAGGCCCTCATGAAGAGCCCAATGCTCAGCTTCTACACTAGTAGCTCTCGGAATAAGAGAACCCAAAATAATAATATTTAATAGAAAATCCATAGTCCCCTTAGGACTATACATATTGGGTGACCCTTTTCGGGCTCCTTGGTCTTTAAACCAACCCAATAACCAATTTTTTATTTTCAAAAAAAAATTTATTAAAGTAAATTTAATTAATTCCCTCATTTAAATTATTTTTCAACCCAATTCTAATTTCGTTAAAGTCATGAAGACTTTACCGTACTAGAATCTATGAGGGAATAAATTTCATTGTCATGCTCAATAAATTTTGATGACTAATTAATTTAATTTTCACTTCGAACTTCAATTATTTAATTGCAACCAATTAAATAATAATTCAAATAAATTAATTTAATCTTTAACTCATCTCTTGCTTATAGCGAGAAAATGCCTTTACTGAAGATAGTGATACATGCAATTTGTTTCTCTAATTCGCCATTTTCATTTACTCATCACATAGATTCAAATGCAAACCATCAAGGGTTGTTTTAAGCTAGTAAAAGAACCAATTGGACATATATAATTAGGGCTCAAATAACTTGTAATTAAGTTTCGTCTCTTCATCTATTAATTACATAATTATTTAGTCATGAAATCAATCCATTAAAAGTATCATGACTGAACTATCCCTATTATATACCATTATGAAAGCAACTTATTAAGTGATTGTTCAGTGAACTTGTCATATGTGTATTACTCTCATAGGATGTCCTTAATCTTTTTGGGCTAAATCAGTTCACCCAATGAGATCCTATTTTATCTAATGGTAATCGTTATATCTTCCTTCATGAAAAAATCAATAGCTAACATATAATAATTAAATCATTCTTCGTAGACGAATGACCTATAGCCATATTACTTTTCCATCAACCATGTAATCCCGATGGGAGGATACAATTCACCCTTTATTGGACTATGAACTTCACTATTATCAATGAAGTCATTCCATGCAAAATTTGTATACCTAACGTACCAGCGTTTAGATCAAAGTATATGAGTCATGCACTCATAGTCAGGCACTTACTTAGGATTGAAGTAAGCCACACTATGAACATCACAAGAGAATAAATCCATAAATGGATCTAGGATTAACTCAACTTGGGTAATATCTAATGTATTGTCAATCCAAACGATCACACCTATGTTTCTATCTTTTGTGAGTCATTTGCTCCGATACCCAAAACAAGATATCTCCTTAATTGGACTTGATAGACGTCATAATAGTTTTTGAATCAATTTGCTTAGTTTCAACTCATTTGACTATGAACCATTAAAATTAGCTACTAATATAAATTATTTTCTCACATTATGATCTAATCACATAATGCAACTTAATATTAGTTAAACATTAAGCAATTAGTGAGCCAATATTTGTTTATTCATTTTGATTTGCGTGCAAAAACAATTGAGGACAAATATAAACAATATTAATGTGAATGATGGATTTTTTATTAAGGGCACTAGATCCCAACAACTAGAGGTGATCATGGGTCGGGCCCAGAAAAAATTTCAGCTCGCTTCCTAGGCCTGGGCTCGGCCCGGCCCGGCCCGAAATATAGGCCTAAAATTTTGCCCAAGCCCGGCCGGGGAAAAAAACTAATCCTGGGCCCGGCCCATTTTATATATATATATATATAAATGATTTTACCATTTTAATAGCCTATATTTTTATAATTTTTAAAAGATTAAATTAACTTTTTTATCATTTCAGGGCAAAGTGTAATTTTATCATTACTATTTTAAAATTTTATAAATTATAAAGAGTTAAAAAATAATTTTATTTTTATTTTAGAGTAGAACCCTTGCCCATGAAATATCATATCAACAAATTTAGCAATACTAATAATTAAAATAAAGGCGTAGTATATTAAAACAATATATTAAAACAGTATATTACATAAAAAAATAAACGTGTAGTATTTATAACAGTATATTAAAATAATATATTTATAACAGTATATTAAAACAATATATTAGAACAGTATATTTATAACAGTACATTTCAAATTTTATAATAGTATATTAAAACAGTAGAAGAGGGGAAATGGGTTAATGGGATTGGGAAATGTATTTTAGAAATAAAAAATATATATTTATTATTTTCGGGCCAGGCCGGGTTGGGCTAGGGCCGAAAAAATTTTGCCCGAGGCTCAGCCCGTTTTCTAAACAGGCCTCATTTTTTGCCCAAACCCATATTTCGGGCCTATATTTTTACCCGAACCCTCCCATATTTCGGGCAGGCCGTCGGGCCGGGCCGAGCCGCCCAACTCATGATCACCTCTACCAACAACCACAGATTCTTGATTCAGTCTATTCAACTGATTCGACTACTAGACCAACAATAATTAAATAATTAAGTAAAACTTCATAAAAATCTAAAAGAAATAAAAAATTTACTAAGCCTATTCAACCTGTTCGACTACCAATTTTTGTCCTAATTTTTTATGTTTACCAATTTCAAGTTGTTTTCGATTTAATCAGTCTAATTACTTTGCTTTGACCATTGTACCAATCAATTCTCGGTCTAATTAGTCCGAGCAACTGGTTCGATCTTGTTCCAGTAACACTGATCACTTCATCAAATCTTAATAGAATCCAAGCTCATGAACCAAAATGGATCTAGTTATCAAATTCAGTCACTAAAGTGGACAAAAAAAATATAGATATCAAAGTGAACCTAATTGCTAATTTCAGGGGGTAAAAAATTATATTATCCTTTTAATTTTTTTCTAATACCAACTATTTTCCTTTCTTTGCTCTCTTCCCAACTTTTAAGAAGGAGATCTTCTTGAACTTAAGATAAAAACTTAGAAGATAATCATGAAAAAATTGAGTATTATGCTAATAACGTATTATAGAATAAAGAATACATAAAGAACTATACTTTGTATATTTATCCATCTATGAGTTATTTATCATGTTAAGACTAACGTCGAAAATGACAATAGAAACGATCGCGAAATAATAAGAAAAGAAAAGAAACACACAAATTTTATATGGAAAACTCTTTTGGGAAAAACCACGGGTAGAGGAGAAGAAAATTCACTAATATTAAAAATCGAATGACACAAGAGGAGTTTCGGTTACATCTATTTAAATGTTGAAAAACCTTATTCTAATCAATGTCAAATAGAAGAAGTGTAATTCTATACGAATTCCCCTTATTTTACCATTATATTTTATTTATTTAACAAGGATTCGAGTCACACAACTCTAACATATCATATTTCTTGAAAGTCTACTCCTCATAAATATTAAAATCTTAACCTGAGTTAAAATTCTTGACCATTTTCTCTTGATTTAAAAAGGTAAGATCTCAATTGTCGAAGCAAATCTTGTTTGAGTGCGACTGGCCATGTTTTATTTAAAGAAATAATATTTAAAAGTGAAGTTGAGGAGGCTGCACGTATAACATTTTAACAACTGACAGAATAAATTTCGTATCTTATTTTCTTGTACACTCATACAGACATCACATGATTGGCGTGTAACATATTAACAATTCACATTATATTATCACAGGAACTCAACTTTAAATACCTTGAGAATGAGTAAATATTCCCCAATTCCCAGCAGTAAAACTCTCCTCTAATCAATGGAGTCCCCGTCTTGGCTTGTTCTGTCCATAGCATGGCTAGCTTCTCTAGCCTTCCTCTCCAAAATTTTCATTGGCTGGCGATGCAGACAACTGAAGTTTCCACCAGGTCCCAACCCCTGGCCTATCATTGGCAACCTTAATCTCATCGGGTCCCTCCCGCATCAATCTCTTCACAAACTATCCCAACTTTACGGGCCATTGATGCAGCTCAAATTTGGTTCCTATCCTGTAGTGGTTGCCTCATCTGCAGAGATGGCTAAGGAGTTTCTAAAGAAACATGACCATATCTTTGCTTCTAGACCCCAAACTGCAGCCGGCAAGTACACTACTTATAACTACTGCAATATCACATGGGCACCGTATGGACCATACTGGCGCCAAGGCCGCAAAATTTACCTGCATGAGCTGTTCAGCTCGAAAAGACTCGAGTCCTTCGTGTACATCCGAGTCGAGGAAATGCAAGCTTTTGTCTCCCGCCTGTATAGATTATCAGGGAAGCCGATTGGGGTTAAAGAGCAGCTCTCACGTGTTACTCTCAGTATCATAAGCAGAATCGTGTTGGGGAAGAAGTACTTCAGTGAGAAGAGCGATGATCGGCTTGGATCGAATTCGATAGTGAGTCTGCAAGAGTTTCAAGAGATTCTAGACGAGTTGTTCTTGTTGAATGGAGTGTTGAATATTGGGGATTGGATACCTTGGCTAGACTTTTTGGATTTGCAGGGCTACGTGAAACGAATGAAGGCTTTGAAGAAAAAACTTGACCCATTTCACGACCATGTGTTTGATGAACATAAGCAGAAAAAGAAAGAATTCTCCAAGGATTTTGTGCCACAAGACATGGTGGATTTATTGTTACAGCTAGCTGATGACCCTGATAGTGAAGTTAAGCTCACTTATGATGGTGTAAGGGGGTTCACACAGGTATCTATATTCTGCTCATTCACTCTTATGTTTCCCATTTCTTTTTCCATTGCCAACGATAAAAATTAACACAGTAATAAAACTATAATCAAATAAAATGATGCAAATGACTGAAAGACGACAAAAAACTAGTACAAAAAGTCGATCGATTTTGTTCCATACAAATCTTTCATCTATAAAAACATCGTCATATGTCATTTAATAATTAAACTAAAAACCAAACAGAAGTGTACCATAAATGATTGAAATATCATGTTATTTTTAAATGATATGTTCCCCTAATCATAATGTCCACTTGAAGAAAAATATTCTGATAGGCGAACCTTTATGCCCATTCCAAAAGAAAAACAATGACTAAAGGTTGTCTAATTGAACTGTTCAGTGTAGTGCATCCGACATTGATCGATTAAGTGAATGGAGGAGTTCTAGATTACTAAAAACTCGAAATAACGCAAAAATCTTCAGCATGATTGCAAGCTAAAGAGATGCCTATAAATTTGCTAATAGATGATTAAATTTTTTATTTGATGATAGGATCTGATAGCTGGAGGCACAGATACGTCAGCAACAACAGTGGAATGGGCAATCTCTGAATTGATCAGGCAACCACAACTCATCAGACAAGCAACCGAAGAACTCGACAGAGTGATTGGGAGGGAGAGATGGGTAGAAGAGAGAGACATCCCACAACTTCCTTACATAGATGCAATCATGAAAGAGACAATGAGGAAACACCCTGTTTCTGTATTGCTAGCACCACACTTGGCCTTGGAAGATTGTAATGTGGCTGGATACCATATTCGCAAAGGAACTAGAGTCTTCGTAAATACCTGGAGCATAGGGAGAGACCCGCTCCTATGGGAACAACCCGAGGAGTTTCGCCCTGAGAGGTTCATAGGGAGGAAAATCGATGTGAAGGGCCAAAATTTTGAGCTATTGCCATTTGGTTCAGGGAGGAGGATGTGTCCTGGCTACAGCCTCGGACTAAAGATGATTCAATCAAGCTTAGCGAACTTGTTGCATGGCTTCAATTGGAAATTGCCTGACAATACTAAAGCAGAAGATTTGAGCATGGATGAGGTTTATGGATTGGCAACACCAAGAAAGTTTCCACTTGTTGCAGTTATAGAGCCTCGTCTGCCCCTTCATCTTTATATCTGAATTAATCTTGGTATTTTTCTACTAGCTTTTGATCATATATATCTCCACACCTAAGAAGCCTCCTCTGATAGAATTCAACTTTCCGATTTAACATTTATGTACTTCTGTTTGATTATGAACTAGTAATGCATCTATAACCCTCTAAATTATATCGGGTTTGATTTTTAAAAATATTCTAATAAATCAAAAATGATTAAATAGAAGAAAAACACCTTAAGAATTTTGTCAATTCAATTCCAAATTTAATATATAAAAATGTCAAAAACAAAAATAAATCATAATGCCAATTGGGGAGGGATGCCATTCTCAGTTCTTGAACCATTCACCACAAAAATCAATTGCTTTTAAAAGATTCAATATTGTAATCTTGAATTTTTTTAATCATGTGCTTTAGTGGAAAGTTTTATATTATAAAAACATTATCTTTTAGTTACTAGTAAGATAATACCATATCATCACTTTTAAAACATATAAATATTTTTATACATCTATCCATATATCATCGACTTTTAGTTACTCTAAATGTGTTATGAGTTCTAATATCTAATGGGTGTTTTTCTAAGGTTGTAAAAGAGCTTATTTATAGGTTAAATTCATTTATCAAATAATAATAAAATAATCTAAACTAATCAGTGTTTGACTGAAATAAATAAACAGAGTTTAACTAAAAGATTATTTTTTTCAAATTTGACTGAAAATAGGAGTCATACTTAACAAATCTCCACCTTGACTCATATTTCTACAACGCCATCTTTGTCAAAGCCCGCCACGAGCCTATCTTGAACTATGCAGGGAATTAACTGAGTCGAATCTGTGTTTAGAAACTGGAAGACTTCTAGCCTTCGACTTGTACACTGCCAAATCAAAACTAACTCGGGTCTGATTTTCACGAACACAGTGCCCTAACTTTTCAAAACCTGCATCCAAAAGAGAACCTCTCTTCAACGAAACAGTCATACATTTTTCCCTCCTATGACCAAGTTGCCTCTGCTCTAAACGAGTTGACTTCGACTCTATAACGGACGAGGGACGTCTGATTTCACCGGTCACTGTAGAACCTTCCAGAATATAAAAACTGCCAGTTCTTTTACCTTTTAACAAAACAAGAGCTCCACGAGATACTTTAATGCCGCTTGACTCGATGTTGATTCTGCATCCTTTCAAGTCTAAAATACTCAAGGAGATGAGGTTCTTTTGTAAATTAGGTACATACTTGACATCTGAGAGTGTCCTAATCGTCCCATCGTGTATCCTAATTTTAACAGTACCAATACCAATTACCTTACTAGATGAATCATTTCCCATGCGCACAACTCCACATTCAACCGAACTGTATGTAGAGAACCATTCTCTATTGGGACACATGTGGAAAGAACATCCCGAATCTAAGACCCACTCGGACGTGAGCTTGGAGTTATCGCTCGTTGACACTAACAAGAAATCATCACCGCTTTCATCGATCAAATTAGCACCAGCTACATCTTCCTCGTTACTCTCAGCAGCTCTTTTATTTCGCAGTTTATAACAATCTGCTTTAACGTGACCTAACTTTTTACAATAGCGACACATTTTGTCTCATTTCTTTGATACTATCAAAACGGAAGCTTGCCTATCTGCCTTGCTATCCAAATGAAGCTCATTGTCGAGTTTGTCTCTACTAAACAAATGACCCTTCACATCTTCGAATGAGAGTTTGTCTCTGCCATAAATCAGGGTCTCCCTGAAAGACTTGTATGAAAGGGGTAAAGAGCACAATAATAGCATAGCTTGATCTTCATCATCAATATGAACATCAACGTTCTTTAAATCATTTAAAAGAGTAATGAATTGACTGATGTGATCTCTAAGAATCTCACATTCGTTCATGCGAAACGTAAATAGACGTTGTTTCAACACTAAACGGTTAGCCAGAGACTTAGTCGCATAAAGAGTTTCTAACTTTTTCCACAAGGCGAATGAGGTCTTCTCCATCAATACCTCCTACAATACCGTATTAGTGAGGCACAACTGGATTGCAGACAAAGCCTTTTCATTAAGCTCTTCCCATCCTGTTTTATTTAGATTCTCAGGCTTTTTCCCGGTAACAACCTTTTTCAAACCGGATTGAACTAAAATTGTCATCATCCGAACTTGCCACAGATTGAAATTTGTCTCACCATCGAACTTCTCAATTTCAAACCTTGTTGTTGTCATATCTGAATGGGCTGATCTTTGAACTGGCTCTGATACCACTTATTAGAGATCGTCCTGATTAAGCAACAAGTAACAAAAATAGCAGAATAAATTGAGAAATTGATCACACAAATTTAACGTGGAAAAACTCCTCCAAAGAGGATAAAAAAAAACTACGGGCCAAGATAATTTTATTATAATGGCAAAAGAATGAAGAGTACAAAAAATAGAGATAAAAACTAAACCCCGAAAACCCGAAAATAAAGAACCCTCAAAACGTAAACACAAAATTCTCTAAATGTGTTATGAGTTCTAATATCTAATGGGTATTTTTTCTAAGGTTGTAAAAGAGCTTATTTATAGGTTAAATTCATATATCAAATAATAATAAAATAATCTAAACTAATCGGTGTTTGACCGAAATAAATAAACATTTTTTTCAAATTTGACTGAAAATAGAGTCATACTTAACACTATAATTACATTTTCAACATTTAATATTATTTTAAACAAATTTCAATTCTTAAATCACATTTTATATGTATTAAAATTTGGAATAATAAATATAAATATTGTAAATCTAAAAATAAATATTAAATCAAGAACAATGTGAAATTAGAGTTTAATACCTTAAACAAAATAATTAATTTAGATCACCTTGATAAGAATGGGGCGAGCAAAAATCGAATTTAGAATTATTTCAATCGTGTTTGTTGAAACCTTTTTTTTAAAAAACAAAGATCGACTTTTTATTTAAAAATGAAAAGAGAGTCGCAACTAATCTTTTTTGTTAGGTGTGATCGAATCACCTTGAAATTTAATTATTTCAATAAAAGTCTAAATTTACTAAAACGATAATTTTTGATCCACGAAATTTGGGAAACGGGTTTGGGTGTCGGTTACGTACGAGGAAGGATTAGTACCCTCGTAACGCCCAAAATTGGTACCTAGTTGATTAATTAATGTTTTAATGTCGAGAGCGAAAACTTGAAAAGAGTTTAAAATACTATCCCTCTTTGTGTTAAATTTCTTAAATAAATCAAAATGTATGTTAAAACCCTTCTATTTCGAGATAACAAAATGTCACGTCCAGTAAGTTAGGATACAACACCTCGAATCCTCGAGAATAAGCTTTTCTTTTATTTTTTCTATTCAAGACTTGCGTATTTTAATTTTAAAAGGATATTTGGTCATTTAGGTTCAACGAGAAAAAATCAAAACCCAGTAAGTTAGGGCACGACTTCTCGCATTTCCAAATATAGAAAACATTGTCTTATTTTGAAAATTTTCTTTATTGAATAATAAAAAATATAAAATTTTGAATGACGGGTATTTCCCTTTGAAGTATGGTGTAAAAGAATGAATATACGTAAACGTGGCTTGCGATATAATTGTAACAATAATGAAATGATAGCGCAAATAAGCGAAATGACGATATATCTATAGTAATAAAACAACAAATAAGCAATGGCCATAATCAATCAAATCTAATATTAGTTAAATAATAATGTGAAGCAAAAAAGGTAGAATATGCATGATAAAGGGCAAACACGAAAATATCAAAAGAAATAAATAAGTAACAAGAAAAATAAAATAAAATGATGGTGATAATAATAAAATTTTACGCAAATAAGAGATTATAAATAATTGTATTTTTAAAATAATATTAAAACCAGGTAAAAGAATAATAAATACTAAACAAATATGCAAAATGAACAGAAGTAATAGACTTAATTAAAGGACTGAATTGAAATTTAAATGGAATTAAAGGCATAAATTATAATAATTTAAAATAATTTAAAAAGGATTCCAAGACTAAAAAGTGATGCGCTAAAGACAATAGGGACTAAAAGGGAAAATATCCCTGGCCCTTATGCGCAACGTTTCATTGAAGGACTAAAATGAAACAAAAATAAAATTTTGGGGTAAAATAAAAAGTGAAAAATACTGGATCGCAAACTAATTAAAAAGCGGAAGGGCTAAAAGTGAAATTAGACCATTCCGAAAAAAACGCGGATCCTGAGGTTGAAGCGGGTCGGGTTTCGGGTCATAGGCTAAAACGGTGTCGTTTTGGGGCTATTGAAACCAGCCCTAAACGGCGTCGTTTAATGAGTCTATAAAAGCCAAATTGTTTTTGAGAAATTTCATTCTACCCATTTTCTTAAAAAAATCAAAGAGCTTTCTCATGCTCTCTAGTTTTTTCGATTTCCGGTCGTCGATCCGACCAATAGCCGTCGTGCAGGCCACCGGTCACCGGTGATGGCGCCGCCATCCACGGTGGTCGAAAAATCCCAAAAGCTCCGCTTTCGACCCTTTTTCGAAGGAAAATATTTTCCTTCCCAAAAATCTAAAAAGAAAACAACAACAACAAAAAGCCATCGATTCTGGGCTTTCGGCGCAGGGGAGAACCTTCGCTGACGGAGGGAGACGAAGCGTCCCAGGTAAGTTTCTTTATTTATTTTTATTTTATAGATATACCAAAAAAATAGGTTTCAAAAGACTAAAACCATAAAAATGTCACCTTTTTTTTTTATCTATATGCGATTAATCTTTTTTGTATTCGATTCTCTGTTATTTCAAAAAAGAACTCCCCTTACAATCTGTTTTTTAGGCTATTTATAGTCGATTTACAATGTATTTTATCTATTTTTTTCTACTGTTTCGCTCTGTTTCTTGTGTGTTTTTGCTTTCTTTTCTGTCATTTTTGCAAGCGTTGATGGAGGCAGAGAAGAGGCGCCTTTGCCGTTTTGGTGCAATACAGCAGAGGAGGGGTTAGGCCTCAGGACGAGGCGTGAGCGGTGCGCCCGAGGAGGAGCAGCGCACATGGGAGCTAGGGTTTCTGCTTTTCTAAAAATGTTTATGAGTTGTGGGCTTGTAAATTTTTTGGGCTAGGGTTTTTGTAATTTGGGCCTGTTGGGTTTGTTGTTTTTAATTTTGGTTTCTTTTGGTCCTGGGCCCGGGCAAATAGGGCCTATTACAGTATTAATCGAATTAATCGAGTCAACTCGAAATTTTTTTTTCGAATTTGAGTTCGAATCGAATTGAGTTTTCGAATTCAAATAACTCGAATAATTTGAATAAACCGAATACCAAACCACCCTCACCCCTTCTGCCGCACCAACTCTTCTCTTAATAAGATATTTATAACAATTTTTTATTTATCGTATTTATAAAGTTCTTTTATTGAATTACTATCACGAAAAATATTTAAAAATTAAGAATTGTAAACTAATAATTTTATTATAAATGTATTTATATTTTTTAACAACTTTATGTCTTTTAAAATTAAATAATTGAATTTACGAACTTAAAATTAATATATATAAAAAAAGAATGAGTTTGTAAATTGGGAGATTTAAAAATAATTTAAGTGGGAGTTTAGATATTGATTTTATTTTTCTTCCCAACAAAGAGTAACATAATCTAATTTCATGGTTAGCTGTATTTTGAAAATTTTGATTTTTTATTTCCTTATCAAAATCCTTTGTGATTACTAATTAGTCTTTTGCTTGATAAACAATTAATACTCAGAATTCAACCAAGAAAAGCAAATTCTTCTATTTTGGAAGAATCAATGCAAGTAAAACACGTCTTTGCGCTCAAGAAAATCTTACACTTTTTTTTTTTTGGTATGTAAATCTTACACTCCTTTAACATTCGCCACAGTGATCAAAATCCAACGCAATCTGTAATTAATCCTATTTACAGTGTGATCTATATACCCTATGCTCCCCTTGCTGTATGATGCAAGGGAGAATTCAACTTACTTTCAAGGGTGTCGTTTTTGGAGTGAATGGGAGACATTTTTGGTGACCTGTTTTGATGCCCATGGCCGTGATGATGAGGTTTGTGGTTTCTTTGATGATGCCCAGTCTCTTTCTTTTTAGATTCACATTCCTTCTCCTCCTCCTTTGGTGAACCACTTTGGTTTGGAACCGTATAAACGAAGGAACCAATTGGGATGTCTTCATAATCCTGAAGGGGCTCCAAAATCCCCACCACATCACACATTTTTGGTCTTTGCTTTGGGCGTTGGCTAAGGCATTGATAAGCCAATGCAGCTGCCTTTCGTGCCCCCATTTCCGAGTATTGGCCTTCCAGTCTAGGATCCATTATCCGCCCAAGTTTCCTGGCATCATTCAATATTGGCCTCGCCCACTCTACCAAGTTCTGCTCTCTTGGGCTACGTTTCTTGTCTAAAGATCTTCTCCCTGTTAAAAGCTCCAAAAGTACCACTCCAAAGCTATACACATCACTCATAACCGTCAAGTGACCTGTCATGACGTATTCAGGAGCAGCGTAGCCTTCTGTCCCCATCACCCTGGTGGATACATGCGTGTCATCCCCTTCCGGACCATCTTTTGCGAGACCAAAATCTGAAAGTTTGGCCGTGTAATCCTGTAAAAAAGATTATACAGAATCAATGTTGGAGTTCTAAAGCGAAAAAAGTTTTGTGCGGTTGGTAAAAAATTAAGAACATGATGAAAAAAGCATTACTTACAGAGTCTAACAAGATATTCGACGCTTTGAAATCTCGGTAAATTACTGGTTTTTCTGCTTCATGGAGATAGGCAAGACCCTTGGCAGCTCCAAGAGCAATTTTCATCCTCGTCGCCCATGGAAGAGAAACCGAGTACCCTGCACCATGGGAGATTGACATTTCACATTAATTCCTTTATTGTTTATATATGAACTGAAACAAATGGTAATTTACAGACAAAACATACTTCGAAATAGCTGGTTCTCCAAGCTGCCTCTTGGCATATATTCATAAACCAGCAGTCTATGTTCTTCTTCGCAGCAATATCCGATCAACTTCACAAGATGTGGGTGCCTCAATTGTGCAAGAAAGATCACTTCAGTCTGCTCCATAATGAAAATTTTTATTCAATAATCAGTAAACAGTAACAATTAACGTCCAATAAAGTAAGCAATTAATATATACTGACCAACCACTCTCTATGTCCTTGCAGGCCTTCTAAATCCAGGAGCTTAACAGCCACCGATTGAGCTTTCAATCCAGGCCTAAGCTTGTCATCAATGAACCCTTTATGAACTGGTCCAAACCCACCTTGACCCAGAAAGTTAGCCGATGAAAAGCTGTTTGTTATCAGTCTTAGCTCCCCAAGCGTAAAAACATGAAGATTCGAACCGGCAAGCGAGGTAGACAGATCCTCCGACAACATTGAGCTTGGATAACTTAAGTCTAACATTGCAAACCTAGTAAATGAACCTTGTTTCGAAACATCCTTCTTAGGCTTGCCTTCTGGTTTTACAACACCCTTGGAACAGCTAGGGATGATGGATCTCCATGTAATTTTCATCACTGTCATTCTCTTTTCCCAGAATCTGCAAATGTGTTGCACAACTCTCACAGCTTCATTCTATACAAACAAGAGTATATTCTTCCAAGTTCCACCGTTCTTTGTATTTTCTATATATATATATACAAGAGTTTGACATTAGTGTATATATATACATCATTGGATGAATAGGGTGAACGGAGGCCATAAGTCCACAAAAGTTGGTTCAATACAAAATGACGCGGCTGCCCTCTTTGACTTTCCATGAAAATTAGAAGTTTGTTTTTGGCATTTGGAATGTTCCGTATGAAAGCACAGAAAGAGTCGACGATTCAAAGAAATCGAAAAACGCTTGTTGTACTATTCTTTTTTCCAGAATTGACTCCTCGTATGGTAACAGTACTAGAAAAATCCAAAATGGATTTCTAAAGTGTGGGTTTATAATTATTTTATGAAAGAGATCGAGAAAAAAGGGAAATTAGGTATTAATCCTTCAGAGAGAATACCATACCAGCTGTTACACACTAAAATCCGCAGTCAGAGGGGAACGTTTTTTCATTCTTTATCGACTCTCAAGTTCTGGGACTGTTTAGACTTCGTAAAACAAAGAGGTTGGCATAGTTGCAATAACCATATCTTCTAGAAGATTTGCTTCAATAAAATAAAATTACAAATATCTTCACTAGTTGGATATTTAATCTCCGCACTCTACTCTATTAATTTAATAATTGACATCTTAATTAAAAATACGTGACTAGAATTACACGTGTAGAAAGCCATATAAGCAAATACAACTATAAAATTTAGGGTATTGGAAGTTAATATATATTTGCCAATACGCAAATTTGAAGTCGCCACCTACAATCAAATTATTTTAATTTTAACAACTATTACATAATTTAGTTTGAATAGAGGGATTAAAATAGGACTGAGAACACAAAAGATGGTGGACAGGACATGATGAAAAGATTTTGTATGCATGACGATTAAAGTTGCAATTCACAACCGCGTGATCTAAAGACTTTTCCGGAGGGTTTGATTGTCATGATTTTTGCTTCGAATTGACCTTTGGTGGGTTGCTTATAATCATCGTTGAATCCCCTTCTTTGGCTTGAGGAATATCATCATTGACTTGAATCTCATTAAGTATCATCTTATAATAGAACTCGTAAATAAAGTTTTTCCAAATCAAACTATAATATATTTGTTTCAATTTATTGTTTAGAATGAAACCTCTTACTATCACGTTTGGTTTTGGGATTTAAAAACTTGGAAGTGGCATTGTCAAGGTCACCTCTCACTACATTATGATTGGGAACAAGATTGTGACATCAAATTCGTGGCCACGTTGCAATATTAAACCAAGTATTTAGTATACACAATTATGCATTTGTTTAAAGAAAAGGACTATCCAGTCGACTGAAATATGGAGTGATAAAAATATATAATATCAAGTCCTCAGGCGTTCATCAACCAAAATGCTCCCACATATGTGATTGTGTTTAGTTGGGTACGAAAAATAGTGGAAGGGTGAAAAACTGAAAAGAAAATAATTTTTAAGTATATTTCGTTGAGAAGAAAAGTGAGGAAATAAAATAGGAGAGATGGATCATTTTCTATTATAATGCATAAAAATCAATCATTCCAAATTAAAATTATGAGAGGAGAGGAAATGAGAGAGATGTGTATATTAGTTCAAAATTATACATTTTTAATTTGTTTTATTTTCTTTCCTACCAATTTTTCCATCTTTCCTACCAAGCACACCTATGTAAAAATTTATGTTTTCCATCCTTCTAGTTTTCTACCCCTCCAATTTTCTTTCGACTCTACCAAGCAAAGCCTAATGTCATGGCTTTCATCCACCAACTACTCCCCATATGGTCTTTCTCACGTTGCCCATAACCTTATACACTAGTCTATATAATAAGATTGTTGTTCGCTAAGGCCCACATGCAATATCCCTAAGACCCATCATCTATAAAAGGCATCATCCTCCCACAAGGGTGGCAAAGCAACCTTTTTCTCTCCAATTTGTAGTCTACTTTATGGTTCTCGACACCATACTCACGGTGTAAACCACCTTCAACCATCAGCCTCCAACCTTATATTAATAATTGACCTCATTTGTAGGAAATGACATGAAAAATCATATCTTCACCTAACAAAAATCGCCGCCCAACAAAGCAAGAAAACCAGAAAACATTACACATTAACACCATGCCAATCTTTTTCCTATTGGCACAACCAACACAGCGTTCGTTGCAATCATACATGTGTTGGATTTGGTGCCCTAAGTGTAGTATATTCGTTTATACACTTGGAATTTTTTCGAACAGATTGGTTTATAAAATTATTCATGAATTACATTAGTACCCTTTGTATATTGTCCTCATGTGGTTTTTGCATGTAAAGCAAAATAGAAGCAAATATTAACTCATTGGTTGTCTAATATTTAATTAATACTAAGCGGTATTACGTGGTCAGATCGTAATACGAAAAGACGGCTTATATTAGTAGACGAACCTAAACATGTCCTTAGTCTAAACGAAAATAAGCAAACTAATTGAAAGACTAATATGTTGTCTATTAAGTCCAATTGGAAAGATGTTTTGTCCTGGGCATCGAAGCGGATGACTCCTAGAAGATAGGGGTATAGATGTAACTGACTGGAACGACAATACATTAGACTAAACCTAAGGAGAATAGATCATGAATTTGTTTATGGAGTTATTCACCTGTGACGTTCATAGTGTGACATACCTTAATCCTGAGTGGATGATGGATTATATATGTGTGACTCGTATACTTTGATGTAAGTAAAAGCTTGAGTTCAAATAGATAAGGAATCGAAAGTTGATGTGTTGGGTGTACAACTTTTGCAGTATGTAGCATCATTCACAATAGTGGAATTTATAGTCTGAGATATGGGTAAATGATATCCTCTCATTGGTATTGCATGATAGATGAAAAGTAAAAGTGGCAACGAGTCATTCGTCTTTGTGATGAATGACTTAATTACTATTTGATAGTAATTGATTTTTCATTAAGGAAGATGTAATGGTCACCATAAGATAAAATAGGACCATATTGAGAGAGCGGATTTATCCCAGTGAAATTAAGGATACCCTATGAGGGTAACACACTTATGACAAGATCATTGGACGAGCATTGATCGAGTTACTTTCGTAATGGTATGTCATTAGGGAGAGCTTAGTCACAATACTATGGTGGAATAACTTCGTGACTACATGAGTTTATAATTAATAGGTGAAAAGCTAAAACTTAATTATAAATCATTTGAGCCCTAATTATATATATCCAATTGGTCTTTCCGCTAGCTTGTTAAAACCGAAAATAAATTACATGTTGAATCAAATGAACATAAATGGATAGAAATGGTAAAGTTGGAGAAATGAGAAATATTTAGAAATAAATGTGGTTTTCTCACTAAATGGAAATAAACTGGAAAATTAATTTATGGTTTTCAAATTATTATTTAATTAATTAAATAATTGAAGTTCGAAAATGGAATTAAATTAATTAGACATTTTGGATCCGTTGAATGTAAAATATTAAATATCTTTTATCGTAAATTCTTTTACGATAAAATTTTCATGATTTTAAAGAAATTAGAATCGAGTTAAGAAAATTATTTAATTGGATATTATTTAAATTAATTTATGATGTTTATTTTGGAAAATAGAAAAACATGTCTCAAGTTAGATTGAATTATAAAGTGTTGGGTTAAAAGTCTAGGAAGCACTTATAATTGGACACGATACGAGAAAGGCCCAAAAGTCCCTCATGTTAATACATGAGACAACAAACTGTAGTATATTTAACTAGGGTTGTTGCCCCTCTCTCTCCTAGTTTAACTAGGATTTTGTTTTTCTATTGAAATAGACTTCTACTAATTCAACAAGGGTTTCACTTCTTCTCCTTATAAATAGATGGTATCGTAGGGCTAAACATACAACATTGAGATATTGTTTTCTACCCGAAAATAGTGAGAATTTATATTCCAAGTATAAATTCTATTTTTCGAAATAAAAATTTTACCAATTTTGTAACGCCCCAAACCCGGTCGAAACGAGTCGACCCGAATCTGGAAAGTCACATTAGCCACTTACGTGACTCTCCTTCCCGACCACCAATCACACCAAAAACCAACCATCACACCAGTCATAAATATGCTTAAACAAATAATTGTACACACACAAGCCTAAAACATGCTTTGTCTAACACAATACAGTAAACACATGAACAAGGGTAACATCGTCTTTTGCATAGTACAAGCAAAAAACGCATAATTCATAAAATTAATCTGGCAAGTGTCTTGAACATTTTATTTTAAACCAATTGTGAAAAATTCAGCTCAAAACAACATTTAAAATTCATTAATTTTCAAAATGAAGTTTAAAGACTAAGGGTCCGTTTGTTTACATGTAAAAGATTTTACAGAAAATGCTTTCTGCATTTTCCTTTGTTTGTTTCACAGAAAACAGCTTGGTCAACGGAAAATGACTTACAGGTCAACGGAAAATAAGCCTTTTTCCTTGTTGTAATACCTAATTATTGCCCAGGGCCCAAAATCCTTTACACGGCCCAATTAGCCTAAAACACAAAACAGAGACCCTAGCAGCAAAATCAGCAGCCGCGGTAACCTCACCCACGCTTCAACATCGCCCCACGTTCAGTACTTGGCGCACGTCCCCCACGACCCTCATACCTGTGAAAAACTGATCCAAACGGCAATAGATGTAAAAATAACAAAATAGATTTGGATTGGAGGTTTTTTTGGATTATTATTTGGGGGGGTTCTGAAAAAAGAGGATTTCAATCTGTAAAAGGGGGGTGAGCAATATTGTATGAAAGAAAAACATTAAAAGAAAATACGAAAATAAGGAATCAAAAAGGCAAATTTTTGAAGGTAATTGTTCTGTTCCTTTTTTCTTTTTATTTGTTTTTCCTTTTTCATTTTCCATCTTGTTTTTCTTAAAACAAAAGCAGAAGAGGGAAATAGAGGAGGACTTACTGTCGCATGCGGCGTCGAGGGATCTTCATTCCGTCGTCGGAATGAGCGGATTTGGAGCGAAAGAGAAGAGGGAACTGCGGCAACACAAAAATTGCAGAAGGGAATTGATTTTTGGGTTCTAAAATGGGAGTATATAGGGTTCAAAATGGACTATTTTCGCCATTAGTCCTCATGATTTATGGTGCTTTTCAAATTAACTTATTTATTTATTCTAAATCTGACTGCACCTTTTATTTTCGTTTCAAATTGGTCCAATAGTGTGCAGCGTTTTAGGGTGGGTTGGAAAATTACTTTTTCGGTCCTTTATCTATTGCACCTGTTTTAATTTACTCCATTTTTTTGTTTTTATTTTCAAAATTCGGCATTCAACTTCTGTTTGATATTTTAATTTAGTCCTTAATTTGTTTTTTAGTTTATTTTTATTATGTTGTTTTTATTGTTTATTACTGTTAATTATTATATTATTATTGTATGTATGTATGTATGTATGTGTAATATATATAATATATATATTAAATGTTTTAAATATATATGTAGTACGTATTTTTTTATTACAATTTTTTTTGTATATAGTTTATATATATATTATATACATTCATATTTTATAATTATTTATATTTTCATGTTTTATAATTCATATGTTTATACATTTTTATAATATGTACATATCATAAATTTTATTATTATTTTATTTTTCTTAGCCTTATATACATATGTATGCGTATATACTTTTATAATATATATATGTTTTCTATATTTTATGATCCAAATATTTTTATATATACGTATACATAGATATATATTATTCTATACCTTTATAAATATATTTTTAAATTTGTTTTTTTTATATATACATATGTCCATCTTTTGATAATTACTAATATATTATGTTTATACATTATTATGTTTATTTTTTTAAAATGCATGTACATTGTATTATTGATTCATTTTCGTGATTTTTGTATATATATGCACGAACGTTTTATCATACTTTTAAAGAAAGTATATTTTTGGTTTTGCTAATATTAAAATTGTTTTTTTTAAAACATTTTAATATTTGGCAATCATTATTCTCGAGAAAGATCGTGTCCTAACTTACTGGATCGTGATCATTTTTTCGATGAATTTAACAAGCTAAGTATTCATTTCACAATAAATTTGCAATTTTCAAATAAAAGCTTATTCTCGGGAATTCAAAATGTCGGGTCCTAACTTACTGGTCGTGACATTTCGTTATCTCGAAATAAGAATTTCTAAAACAAAAAAGCAATATTCGGTATTTTGAAGATATAAAATATTGTGCCCTAACTTACTGGGTGTGGTGTTTTATTTCTTTGAAATGAGAATGTTGTATCATTTTAATCCATTCACGAGTTAAAAAAAAATTTATTTAAAATCTTTTCAAATTTTCGACATCAAGACATAAAACAATCAATTTAGGTACCGATTTTTGGGCGTTACGAGGGTGCTAACCCTTCCTCGTGCGTAACTGACTCCCGAACCCGTTTTCTCAAATTTCGTAGACTAAATCTGTTTTAAAGATGAGCCGGTCACACCTAAATCACGGATCGGTGACGACTCCAACTTTTGTTTTTTTTTAAAGTTGATAACTTATTTTTGTTTTCAAAAAATAGTTTCGACACTTGTAAAATGACTTACCCTTTTGAAAAGTGTAAGTCATTTTCCGGAAAAGAGCTCATCAATAGATAATTTTACTTTTATATAAAAATTAACTTAAATCAAGTTTAATATTATTACATTGACAATAAATTTTATTTTTATATTTAAAAATATTTAAAATATTAATATAAAATATTATATTTTTAATATTATTAAACATACGTATTTAATTATTTATATTTAGTCATATAATAAATTATTAATATAATTAATATAATTTATTATTTTTAATAAATTATTTAATATTTAAATTTTATTTTAATAGTAAATTTTAAAATAATAATTTTAAATAATATTATTCACATATTATTGAAAATATCAATATTAATATTTTAATACTAAATATTTATTACAATTATAAATATATTAATAATAAATGTTTTGTAGTATAAATGTTAAAATATGTCATAAGTCTATATACTCTTCACAAATTTGCAATTTAGTTTATGTACTTTTATTTTCAAGAATTTAGTCCTCTACTTTCCAGATTTGAAAATAAAGTCCAATCACGACATTGCTTGATTTTTTTTGTCAACTTTGTTAAAGTCACATTTTAAATAAAAAAATACTCAGTTGGTAGTATGTAACTAAAAATAATCGTTGCAATGAACCTAAATTTAACAAAATATTTTTAATATATGTAAAAACAATGTAAAATATAAAATTATAGATATAAAATAAACTCAATTAAACAATGAAAATAAAAAAAATCTCAAATGTATGTTTGTTTAATTGAAAACGACTTTTATGAAATATTTTTAAAAACTCGCCAAACAAAAGAAAATATTTTACACAGATTCATCCAAACACCAGAAAATATTAGCTTTTCTAGAAAAGTAAGTCATTTTCCAGAAATCATTTTCCGAAAGCCATTTTCAGTGAAACAAACGGATAAAATGTAAATTTTACAAAATATCTAGATAAACCATTTTAAGAAATTGAATTTTCCATACTGAAATTAAATAAAATCAAGTCATGTAAATTTTCAGAACATTTGGTGTTGTTTAAGTCCTCTAATTTTATTGTATAAATATCAAGACTTATTTGTAAAGGTTACAAAACATGCCCAGTTCACTTACCAGCCACGTCAAGACAGCGCGATTTTTGACTTCCTGACGTCACCTGAAAAAGTTTCCTCATCCCAAAGACGTAATAAATGATGTCACAACAATGGATGCTCATCACAACGACATTAAGAGCTCGTCACGATGACACACTGCAATATTGTAGAAAAATTGCAGCAATTGTATATGACATTTTTGACACTCTCATACACATACAAGTACATGATTTCATGCAGCTTTCCCTATTCTAACATGTCATATAAAATACATAAATCATATAAATCATGCTCAAACACACAAGATCATACATTAACATGCTTTGGCATCCAAATCAATCACCTATGCTAACATATGCTCTTCTAAAGTCTCAAACCAAATGACTCAATATACCAAATTTGGATATAAGGTAATTTAAAGTGCATTATAGGTACATACCTTGCCCTTTTGGTTATTTTGCTTCTGTCCAAGCCTTCAACACATTATTTAAGCCATTTTAACCATAAATCATTAACGAACATGCATGCTATTCAAAAAATAGTCTAAGCTTTCATCTAGCATACTTCATGCAATCATCCAAGCAATATAAACATCCACAAAATAGTTATAGAAGTCCTTAAACAGACCATAAAAAGTCCATTTACAAATCCAAAACAAAATTAAAGTCTAACCCCTCAACATAATCCCACATAGCCATTCCTTATTAACTAAAACCATCTCACATGCAGAACCAAGATGCCTTTGCCTTAGGATCACTAGCTTGCCCACTTCACCACTTCACACAAGTTATTTATCTGTAAAAATAGACATAAAAGAGTGCAAGCTTAACCAAGCTCAGTGAGAGTTCAAGATGCTACAATAAATCACAGATACAAGACTTAAAAACAAGCATGCTAAACACATGTATATCATAGCATCATCAAATATCATATCATATTGCTACATTAGCAACTTGTGAAGATGAACATGCATATTAAGGCTCACATTGGATACTTGGATCTCCATCACACCATGAATCAAAAGAGTCTACATGTCCCAAGTAAGTGTAGTAAGAAGCTAACACTCTTCAACACACCAACATATCACATTGAATGGAGCAATGCTCTACATTCCCTTATCCCTCCAAACATGTCCCAAAATCAAAGCATATAAATAAGTACTCAAATACTATGGTATGCCAACTATATCCAATGTTTTCAAAGGTTCACAAAGCCAATATACCCATGTCACACACACAATTTTTAGTTTATGCTCACTCACACTTATCATGTTTATCAAAATCAAACTCTTTTCTCGTGTTCACATAATGCACTATCAGTGCTAACATTTTGCTCAGTAAGCCAAATACACTTTCATATCAGAGGTATGCGCACAATTCCAACTATCCACAAATCATATTCAGACATAACTACATCACACACTTGAGCACATCACAATACATGTAATCTTATTTATGAAATAACCAAAGCTCAAGTAAGAACACTTACTTGAAGGACTTAGGTTAGATGATTTGATCACCTAAGCCCCTTTTAACTCACTATTTTGTGCATTAATTGTAGCACACAAGACCATTCACATTAGCAACTTGCTTTAATGGCAAAGCTCAAGTAAGCTTTTGCTTGCCTTTGTCCTTTCTTGTGGAGGCTCCCAAATAAGTTGACACTTCACATATACATCAAACACAATGAAAAGTCATTAGAAACATCAACAAACACAAATGAATCATTCTAAAATCATGGACTAAAGCCTCTTAACCTCTATACCGAAAACTTAACTAATTTTACCGAAATAGAGATCTCACCACTCAAATCTCGTTACTAAACCCTAATTTTGATCTTAATCATCCTAAATATCATCTAAAATAGATCTAGACCTTCTATTTTTTTCCAATTACATGAATCTCATTTTTCCTGAAAAATCAAGCTTATATGATAATTAGAAAGGGGAAAACGTTTAATTTGTTACAATTACTTAAGGGTTTGCTAAATCAAGATTAAAAACCTCTTAATTATGACAAAATGAGTTGGAAATAAATTTAAAACAGAAGCTTAGCTTAGAAATAAAATATCCACGATTTTTAAGAAAAAAATCAACTTAAAATCAAGTGATCTATTGAAATCTTGATTAAATCATTTAAAGCTTGAATTGAAATAATAGCTCACTTTGTGTAATCATAAAAAGTCAGAATCTCACTTGATTTGACAAAATTGACGAGTTATAAAGCTCATTCGGGAGAAAAACGTTAATTTGGTGTTTGGTAAATTTTTTAATGATGGGTTAAATGGGAAGGAAAGATACAATGGGTGGTTAAAATAACCAACCAAATTTTAAAAATTGGGTATTTGCCTCTTTGACCACCAACAGCTTCCTCCCTTTTCCAATTTGGTCCTTATTTTTCAATTAAAGTCAATTCTAAATTATTTTCAAAATCGATCTCGTTTTTAAAATCCATTTTAACCAAATTAAATCCTAGCACTTAATTTTAATTTCTTAACCTAAAATTTTTAATTCTAATTATTTTAATATTTTATATAATTTATTCCTAATTATTTAATTGTCTAACCTAATTATGATTTCTAATTCACTAACCCCTAATTTACTAACTCGATTCTACTAACCTGATTTTTGGGATGTAACATGTTTTTATTAAAGAGATATTTGTTTTCTCACTAAAAATAAAGTAAATAATTTCTAGTTCTATATTTAATTCGAATTTGTTCGAACCCACACTTGTAGCGGTTCGTTTATAGTATAAACCGAAGGATCCGTCTAGTCGAAAAAGCAAGTGCAATTTCGGGTAAAGTTCATTGTCATAAATATCACAAACCAACTCAATTTTTAAATTTTTTATTTTTCTTTGTATAAGAAAATCATTTTCAAACCAAATATTTTCCAACAATTGATATTAGAACTAGGTCGTGTTATGTTTATAGTATAAACCAATAACACTATGTTACTTATAAAAGGGATCGTCTTCCCATAAGGATGGCAAAACGACCTCTTTCTCTCCAAAATACATTCTCTTTGTGGCTCTTAGCTCCATAACCACTATGTGAACCACCTTCAACCACCAACTCTTCAACCTCATATCAACAGACATCATTCTTGAATTCAATCCTTAAATAACTCACACCCTCAGTGTGATAGAAACACAACACTTTTACAATACAATTTGAAAATTGAACGCATTGGAAAGTCATTTTGATACACTTTTCCATGGACCCTTTTTTTTTTCTTTTCGCTACTCCAATTACCAATCGAAAAAGAAAAAGTCTTGCCGTAAACTAAACCTCCAATGGTCATGAAATAGCTATTTTAACCTTTCTTTTATTTTTACCATTTTTTGTTGGAATCTTTCTTAAACCTTTAATCATTTAATTTTTTGATTTTTTAGCTTTTACTTTTTTTTTCATTTATTTTCAATAATTTTTAAATTAACTTATTTTTATTTAACTAAATTTTTAAAGTATTTAAATTACTTATTAGTAAATTATTTTATATATAATTTATTAATGAATATATAATATGTATTAACATTTTAAATTATTTTTAAATTACAAAATCACTCTCATATTAAAGTTCTTCATTTTTATTTTATTGTCTTTATTGTGTTTACGTCCAAATACTTATATCACTACTGATTTTAAATTCGTTACTATAGTAATAAATTCTACTATTATAGTAATTAATTTCACTACCATCAGCGATGGATCCAGGGGGCGCGAGGGGGTGGTCACCCCCTTGGAATTTTTAAATTTTTGAATTTTATATATAAATTATGATGTATTTTAGATTTGGTGTCCACATTGTATAACATTCGCCCCCTTAAGCCATAAGGTTATACTTTATATTAACCAAGTATTTTTCAGTTTTTAATTATATAAATTTAATAATAATCAAATTTTAATATATGATGCCTTGAAAGACTAAACTTAGGAGGTCCAATATGGATTTTAAAGCCAGATTCTAGAATTAATTGATTTGGCTCATACTCATACATATTAGGTTAGTGACTTTCTTGTATTTTGATTTGTATGTCTTGTTAAGGAATTATCTTCTTCTGGTAAGGTCCCGACACTATCGAGAGAAAAAAAAAAGGAGTTTGATGTCGAGACTAAGAGCACAGAGTAAAAAAATACAAACTACCTTCCTTTTGGCTCCTAACGCAAAAGACAACTTGGCAAATATTTTTGCATAAATTTTGTTCTTTATTTATTTGACTTATTATTATTTTTCCTTTTTTCTAATAAATTGTTTAATATATTATTATAGTCTTCAAATTTTTCGATTAAATTATGGTCAACAAAAAGATCAAATCTTTTTTCAAGAAAAGGGTGTCAAAAAGCAATAATGATCAACAGATTCTTCAACCTTCTATTATTAGTGGAGGAAAATCAAATACCGAATCTTCCCAAGCTCCTAAACGAGATATCAACTCTTCTCAATCCCAAGCTCCTGCATGCGATATCAATTCTTCCCAAGCTCCTAAACAAGGTATTAGGTCTTCTCAATCCCAAGATCCTGAACGAGATATCGAGTCTTCCCAAGCTCTTGAATGAGATATTGGGTCTTCTCAAGTTCTTAAACATCCTTATAAGGTGCCAGGAGTTAAAACAAAAAAGTTTGATACTTCTTCTTTAGAGCATGATTCGAGACTTCAAAAATTTATTTGGGATTACCCTTCAAATCAACAAGACGAAGTCCATCGAGCTTACATTAAGTTTGGGCCATATCAACTGATTCCTCCAAGTGAGGCTCCAACATCTCTTCAATTTATTGACAAGAATGGACGTTGGTTTCTCCCATCTTGGTACAAGTTATTCCTGGATTGGCTCGAGATTTCACCAAGTAAGAATGTCGCATATTGCCTTCCTTATTTTCTTTTCAACAAGCCATTTGTGCATCATGGAAATACTTTTACAAACCAATGACTTCGATCATGTAAGAAGTTCATGAAGGATCTAAATGTCCTTTTGTTACTCATGTAGGTAATTATGCAAATTCTTTACATAAGAATGCAATGAAAAATTATCTCGATCTTTAAAATTCGTTGCAAAATATTGAGAGGATTATTGAGAAACAAAATTCTAAACAAGTTGCAAGAAATCGGCTACAACTCAAGGTGTCAATAGATGTTGTCAAATGGCTTGTATTTCAAGGTTGTTCCTTTAGGGGACGCGATGAAGCACAATATTCAAGAAATCGAGCTAACTTTTTTAAACTAATAAAAATATTGGCTTTTTATAATGAAGATGTGGGGGAAATTGTCTTAGAAAATGCCCCTCAAAATGCACAGTATGTCAGTCTGACTGTTCAGAAGGACATTCTTTCTATTTTGGCGAGTAAAATTTAGGGATCATTCGAGAAAATATTGGAGATTCAAATTTTTGTATTATAGTAGATGAAGCTCGTGATGAGTCAAAGAAAGAACAAATGAAAATTGTATTGTAGTTTGTTGAAGAAGGTTTTATACATGAACAATTTTTTGATTTGGTTCATGTGAAGGACATCACATTGTTAGCTTTGGAGAAGGCAATCCACGAAGTTCTTTTATGTCATTACCTTAATATGGATGATATTCATGATCAAGGATATGATGGTGCAAGTAATATGCGGGAGGATGGAACGACTTACAAGTGTTATTTGCTAAAAAATTACGATTTGCATACTATGTTCACTACCTCGCTCATCGTCTCCAATTAACTCTAGTAGTTGCATCTCAGGAGGTTATTCCTATTTGTCAATTTTTTTCATACTTAACTGGTATAATCAACTTGGTTGCTTCTTCAAGTAAGTGACAGGATCAATTAAAAGACATTGAGGCATCTCATATCGCAAATGTAATACCCATAACCACTTTCGTCATCGGATTAGGGTTACAGAGTATCACTACATGTTTCAGAACATTCACTAACAATAGCATCAAGTTCACTAGAATAATTAACAATATTTTTTAAATAATTCAACTCAAAGTAAACATACATTTATGGGCCCTAAATCAAGCCTATGAGGCTTTAAAAATAGTTTAAGAACAATTAGTGACCATTTCGAAGCAAATTAGAAAGTTCAAGAAAAACTAAAACATTTTAAAAAGACAGGGTTCACACGGCCGTGTGGCCAAGTCGTGTTATTCAGCCCAGGCTGTGTGGTGCAGAGGTACACCCGTGTGACCGATCGCATGGCAAACCTTGTACCTTTCAAAAAAATTCTACACGGTCAGGTCGCAAGCTGTGTGCTAACCCGTGTAACATTCGAAATACCCTCACATGGCCGTGTCACAGGCCATGTGTCAGCCCGTGTGAAAATTGCAGCTAAACACGTTCAGGGCACACACCCGTGTGCTTAACCGTGTGCGAAACATGGCCGTGTGTGTCCAAAAATGTCCAAATTCATTCTTGTATCTCACCCAAATGCACAAGTACCTAACACAATTTATCTCACATATTCACAAGTCTACAAATACACTTTAGGACAACTAAAATATGTCATTTTTATTCATCAAAGCACACTAAAGTATCACATATCGATCACATTATAATGTGCATACTATTCAATACCAAAGCAGCCATTTATAAACCATACAACTAAACATGTTACTTCTACTTCATGACCCTTTACACAAACTTACTTAATATGACATTTTTCCTATTCCATCACACAACCATATCACTTGCACCTAAGTTGGTACCATACATTCATGCATCAAGTAGTTATAAATACATCAAAGACATAAGCATATCAAGTTATAAAACATAAGTAATTATGCATCATTATACACCCAAAATACTTTGCATTCAATTTCACCTACCATATATAATTCATACTAACTTACCATTTCATGTTCATCCATTTACTTTAACTTGAGACTAACATGCATACCACATTAGTTACTCATAGCACAACATCAAAGTACATTACATACTCATTATAAAATACTTATAAACTATTACAATTATGACCAATTATTCCTATTACATGCCATATAAGTTAAGATGTATTCAAAAGCTACCAAATGATCCCCAGATAGTGTGATTTCTTCGTGTAGATCCGATCTCCTAATCCACAAAACGTATCTACAAGAAATAAGATAATTAAACGAGTAAGCTTTCATAAAGCTTAGTAAGTTCATCGATTGAACAGTAAAGCTTATCAAACCAACATAAATAATAATTCAAATAAAGATTAGTGAATAAAGTTCCTGTAAATCACAACTTTCAATAGACGAATAGTGATCAGAACATTATTTCGATATTTATTTTCGAATCATCAGTATAGTGAGACCTCATTTCGCCTAATCAATGGATAATGCTCGTTTGAGCATGCATTCCGTATAATCAATACATATTGCTCATTTGAGCCTATTCAGTATAATCAGTGGGTATCACTCATTTGAGCAACTTTCAGTATAATCAATAGACATTGCTCTTTTGAGCACGTTTAGTATATTCAGTAGATATTGCTCGTTTGAGCCCATTCAATGTAATCAGTGGATATTGCTTGTTTGAGCAACTTTCAGTATAATTAGTAGACAATGCTCTTTTGAGCACATTCAGTAGATTCAATAGATATTTCTCGTTTGAGCACATTCAGTATAATCAGTAGACATTGCTCATTTGATCCTATTCAGTATAATTAGTGGATATCACTTGTTTGAGCAACTTTTAGTATAATCAGTAGACATTGCTCTTTTGAGCATGTTAAGTAGATATTGCTCGTTTGAGCACATTCAGTATAATCAGAAGACATTGCTTGTTTGAGCCCATTCAGTATAATTAGTAGATATCGCTCGTTTGAGCAACTCTTAGTATAATTAGTAGACATTGCTCTTTTGAGCACGTTTAGTATATTCAGTATTCCATTTTTCTTTTTCAAGATCATACTATTATACAATATAACATTTACTAGAATTATATTAACAAAGAACATAAAAACCATTAGAACTATAAATAAACGTACGAACTTATAGGATTAATTTGCAGTAACGGCTCAGAGTATCTCAATTAGTGATCGACGTTAATTCAATTCATTATTTTCATTTTCAATTGCACACATCAATATAATCCAACATTATGCAGTTAGGTTCATATAATACATATATAAATGCACCAAAATTAAACCGAGCGAACTTACCTGACTAAATTGCAGCAATTACAAAGGTACAGAGACTATTTAGTAATTTTCTCTTTTCCTCTGTTTTCCACACGTTCTTGATCTAAAAATATTATTTTCATTCAATTAAATAATTCCAACATTAAATTAACTCATTTTATGCAATTAAATCATTTTTGATATTTTTACAAAATTACCCCTAACGTTTCATTTTTATGCAATTTAGTCCCTAGATCCTAGAGGTGTCCATGGGCCGGGCCGAGCCCAAAAAAAATTTTGGCCCTCGTCCTAGGCTCAGGCCTGGCCCGGCCCAAAATATGGGCCTGAAATTTTGTCCAGGCTCGTCCCGGGAAAAAATTCCTAAGCTCGAGCCCGACCCGCCCTAGCCTATTTTTTTAATAAACACTAAAAATTTATTTTAAAAATAAAAAATAAAAAAATTATTTTAAAAATATTTTAAAATTAAAAAAATAAAAATATATATTATATTCGGGCCAGGCTTGGGCCAAAAAAGTGGTGTCCGAGGCCCGGCCCGTTTTCTAAACGGGCCTCTTTTTTCCCCCAAACCCATCTTTCAGGCCTATATTTTTACCCGAACCCTCCCATATTTGGTGGTGCCGGGCTAGGCTAGGTCGGTCGTCAGTTGGTCAATTTGGTCCGCCCGTACCGATGGACACCTCTACTAGATCCAAATCATGCAATTTAACCATTTTCTATTAAATCCAAGCTTAGTTGATCAATTAAACTCCTCATTTCGGCCCATACTTGTTATTTTGCATCAAGTCCTTGTACTTTTACTATTTTCACATTTTAGTCCTTGAACATTAAAATCGACAAAAACTACTTTACAAAATATTCCTATTTAGCAACCAAGCTTAATAATCTATCATAAAACTTCAAGAAAAACTCAAATTCATCAATAGCACAATCCATAACAATTGACAGTATTACAAATTAGTCCCCGAGTTAGCTAGATTAAGCTAATACGAGCTCAGAAACATAAAAATTACTAAAACCGAGCAAGATTTACCTACTTAATTGAAAAAACCTAGCTTGGCCAAATTTTTCCCTTCTCAACAATGGTGCAATTGGTTTTTGAAAGAAGAAATAAAAAGATGATAACCATTTTGGCTTTTTTATTTTATTTACATTTTACTTAATTTCATAAATTAGTATTATAACCTTACAATTTCAATAAAATTTCATGCAATTAGCCTTGCAAACCGTCCACTATTTATTCAAATGGTATAATTACCAATTAATGAGGGTTTAATTGCACAATTGGTCCTTCAATTACTTTAAATTTTAACTAAACAAGCTTAATTTCAATTTAATCCTAAACTAATTAGGACTAAATGAGAAATAGTCCAAAAGTTAGTGAATTTAATCATGTCATCACCGCTTGGATTTTTTTCCATGGTTTAATTACCATTTTGGCCCCTTTACTATTTTAAATCAAAATCAATTAACTTTTACCTCTTTTACAATTTAATCCTTTCACCGTAATTAAGCAATAAATCATCAAAATTACCAGACCAAACTTCAATTCACATATAATACGACTATGTAAATATTTTTATAAAATATTTACGGCTTTAAATTACAGAAACGAGGTCCTAATACCTCACTTTCAATAACTATTTGCCTTTTGAACCGAACCACTTATACTAACTTTTAATTCAATTAGTTAAAATCCTCAAATCAAAATTCAATATAAAAATTAGTATTGACTCGTATAATTTAAATACTAGTTATTCGAACTTACTCGTCGGACTTGTGAGCCCAAAACCATTATTTTTGACACCACTGAAAATCGGGCTGTTACAGTAAAGTTGATTGGCAGTGGTGAGCTTGAAACTGGCAAAAAGAAAATATCAAGTCAGTGCTTTCCAACGTCCAGGCAATACCCGATGGGAATCTCATTTAGCTTCTCTCAATAGCTTGATGAGGATGTTCGATTTCGTTTGTATTGTATTATAAGATATCATCAAGTCTGGTAACCTTACTCAAAGGAGTGAAGCTAATGAAATATATGATGCAGTAACATCCGTTGAATTTATTTTCATCTTGCATTTCATGATTGAGATGCTTGGAATCACTGATGATCTCTGTCAAGCATTGCAGTATAAATTGCAAGATATACTAAAACAAATGCAATTGGGGTCATCAACTAAAACGCTTCTCCAGAAATTTAGAGAACATGGGTGGGATCTTTTGTTTGAGAAAGTGAAGTTATTTTGTAAAGATCATGATATAGAAGTCCCCAATTTAAGTACTTCGTACAAAGCTGGTCGAGGTCGGCCTCACATCCAAAGAGATAACCTCAAAATTGAGCATGAATATTGCTAGTAACGATTCACTGCTAATAGAAATGAATTCTCGCTTTAATGATGAGGTAGTGAAGTTACTCGTTCTTAGCTCCGCTTTGAATCCACGCGATAATTACAAAGCTATTTGGGTGGAAGATATTTGAAAGCTCAAAAATGATTTTTTTCGGACGATTTTACGAAGCAAGAAAAGCTACACATGAAGATTCAATTAGAGCATTTTCAACTTGATGCTCATCAAAGCACAGAGTTGCAGAAAGCTTCTACGGTTGCTGAGTTGTGTCAAGTGCTAGCTAAGACAAATAAGTCAAGTATTTATCCTTTTCTTGATAGAATTATTCGTCTTGTGCTAACTCTTCATGTGTCTACTACAATAACCGAATGAGCATTTTCAGCCATGGAAATTGTGAAGGCAAGGCTTCACAATAGAATGGAGGATGGTTTTTTTTTCAACTTACTTGGTGGCATACATCAAAAAAGAGATAGCTCGAGAATTTTCAACAAATTCTATCATTGATGAGTTCGATCTTATAAAAAAGCAGAGGGTGCAATTTAGATTGCCTAGTATTGAGAAATAGGACTAAGGTCAAGTTTTTTAAATTTAATTTATGGAATTATAATGATATTTATGAAATTTTTAGTATAATATTAGTTATTTTTTTTGCATATTGGAAAGAAATATTTAATTTTATATAGTGTGATTTTTTCTTTTAATTTTCTTATAGATAAATCGTTCATACTTTTTAAAAAAACATTATATTGATTTGCTTAATAAGATAAAGAAAAAATATCCGAGAAGAATTGACACTTTTTTACGTTTAAAAAATTCGTTCGAATTTAGAAGTTTTGCCCCCTTAAAGTAAATCCTGAATCCGACTCTGACTTAATCTCGCTAGAATCAATCTTAAGAAAAATCCAAATATAACCTTACCCTCCTCTCCTTATAAATAATAAACTAAACAAAGAAGGGGAAGCATGCTTTGTAGGCAAAGGGATTGGCGTGTGTTTGAGTGATAAAAGGGGTGATGAGATAAGTAAAGTCAATGGGGGCATATCGTGATTAGTGTGGAAAATTAGGACCGCGTTTTGTATGAATGAAATGAGAGTCATTTTGGGGTAGATCCATGTATGGAAAAACTATATAATAATGTTTATTTAGAAGAAAATAGAATGCAAGTGGGATGTTTGCAAGGTTTTCTCGCCCAAATTCAAAACGACTCTGCTTTTCTATATAAAAACAAAATGTCGTTTGACATTTGAACGAGGAATTAAGGGAGAAAAAACTGGGAAATCTGTGTAATTCTACTCAAATTGAGGAAATAGTTAAGTAAAATTCTCTCCACTCTAAATTTTAATAATTTAAAATTGAGATTTTGATTTAAAGTGAAGACAAGATGAAGAAATCAATCCACCCTCTGGCTTTGATGGTATTTCACCCAACATTGACTCGGGTTGAGGAGCAAAACCAGTGTTTGCCTCGCAATCTTTACTTGCAAAAACCAGCCTTGTATCTCATCTATTTTTGATAGACTCTTCCCATAATTACTAGTGCATTTATGATAGTTGGATAAGTTTTGTTGTGAAAAATTACAGTTATACATAATAAATAAAGTGGGAAAACATGTGAACTACCAACGGAGGTGGAACAACGCTTTCTCTGACTCACACATTCAATAATGCTATTTTTAGTGGAAAAGGTCGGAAACCGGAACCCAACCCCTTCATTCATGTGTTGAAGAGGAAGCTAGAAGTTTGCCATAAATTAATTTGTAATTTGTTTATTTTTAGAGGGATTAAACTGAAATCATTATTTTTAGAGAATAATAATTTAAAATAACAAATAGTGAGAGTGATTTTAACCACTTACCAAAATTAAACTAGGTTTGGATCAACTTATTTCCGGCGTGGTACAAACAGAGGAGATATTGACTGGAGTGGACCTCGTCTGTTGGGCTTCGACTAGGTCGGCCCATACTTTTTATAACTTTTAAAAATATGAATTTAAATGTGTATGAGTAATTTAATAAATGCATAGGAGAAATAAGTGATAATTATTAATTTCCCATAATTGAATGGATAAACCTGAATTAAGCTTTTGGTAAGGCAACAATCAAAATTAAATTATGAAAGATAGAAAATTATCTTTCGTTTGCAACTCCAAAACGTCAAATTCAAGTCGCTATTTTTAAGACCTGGAAATCAAACTCACATTTGAAACGTATCCTATATATTAATTTTCTATTTTCAATTGGAAAAGAAGAATCTAGGTTGAGTGAATTTTACTTCATCTATTCCAACATATTCATAAAGTTCACCTCCATCTCTCAAGTTTTCCTTGTCTTTCCACTTACCAATATGTAGTTTCACAATTGACAACTTTTATAAATTATCAGTATTCATCTTTCTAGTTCATTTGTTACATCAGGGATCAAATTTATCCACGATTGAACAAATCAAATGCCCCCATATTAACAAGAGCACTCCTCTTTCGCCCTGCAATCCTTTTTCGCTTTCATAGAATTGAATATAATTGATCCAAGCCTTAATACCATTTCTTCATTGACCTTCATTTTCTCTTTTTTACTAATCGCGGATATCTTAGATCGCTCTGAATAGTCACACATCCTATGCGGGCCACAACATAAGAAGCACTTCATTAGCTCATTCACTTTATTGTTCGGCTTCAACATCCCATTATGTGGTTTCCAATTACCACCATTATTATTTTTAACCTATCCTTCTTCATCTCCCCCACCATTGCCCTTCTCCTAAGCTTCAAAGACTCAAACTTGTCTTTCCTCGAAACAAACTCAATTAAAGACTCCGATACGGTCATGGCTATGGTAAGTTTAGTGATACCCTGTTGGCGCAACTCATGTTTTGCCTTCATCTTCGAACTAGTAGAATGCTTCTTTCTCACTCAAGTCAAAGATTTGAAGCATCAATTCACTAAAGTCTTTAACATACTCTCCAACAATACCTTGTTGCATAAGCCAACACAACTTAGCCCGAGCCTCATTCTCTGCATATTGTGGGTAAATTTGTTTTTTTAACTCCTCCCAAGTTCTAATTACAATCCTACCTCGTTTCTCATTCATGGACCTATGACACCACCATAAGAGAGCGACATTAGTAAAATAAATTGAAGTGTGTTTACCTAGTGACATCATCTACAATGTCCATCGCATGGAAGTATTGCTCTATTCCCCATAACAAGTTGTCCACATCCCTTGCAAACCTCGTCCCATTAAACTCTTTCGGATTAAGGACATCTATTTTGCACTGCTTAAAAGTCATAACCAACATCTCATTTCACAAAGTAGACTTATAGATAGTGAGCTCTCTCTTGAACTCCACAATATATTCCTTCAAAACTGTTACAATGGTTTCGAGAGCATCATTCTTCTATGTCTAATCATCCACAACGGTATTTAAGGCCCCTTTCATTGCATCCAAATTGGAACTGAGAGCCTCTGCCACATATTCCTTGAGTTTCTCATTCACTAAGTCTAGCTCATCGACGTGTCCCTCAACTACCTCAAGCAATTCCTTCACACCACTATGGATTCCTCAAGATTGACCACTCCACTTTACAAATTTGAAAGCATGTCTCTTAATTTGCTAGCTTTTCTGCCGTCGGGTCTCCCTAGTCTCAATATACTTATCTTTTCCTTTCATCATCTCAATCGGCACCTTACTAAACATTGGCTCAGATACCAACTATAATGGCTTAGAACTTATATCTCTCAAACCGTACGACCTTAGGTAGAAACTTAGCTCAAATCCACCTAAGTCAGTCTAACTCTCGAAAGATGAGAATTCACAACGAAAATTCTTTAAAGTACCGAAATAAAGTAGAAGCAAACTCTCAAGCGAAAAAGTAAAAAAGCGAACAGAAAAGCCACAAGAAAACTAAGCACATCAAGTGTTTGTGTAATGCTCTCAAAGTTTTTCAATTACTTTGAAGAATTACAGCTAAGTATGATGATTACAAATAAGGGGAAGGCCACAATTTACAGTTGAGCTCCCCTAAATCCAACGGTACAATTTAAATTACATTGATGGTCAAGATTAAAACTTATCTACAAGATAGGAGTCCTAAGGGATTTAAACTCTATACAATCTTATCCCTTAAGATTACAACTATTAATTATAGTAACTCTAGTTTTACTAAAGTGTTCCACTGGGCCACCAAAGCTTCAAGTATGTGGGTTTCTCCATATGTTCCACAAATTGGACCAGTTCAAGTAGGTCAAATGAGCCTCATTTAATCAATTGACTTTTATGGGACATTCTGTGTGCATTCATCACAGGCTTTGATCCGCGGCACATGACACATGCATTAAGCTAGTGAGTTATCATAAATACTCTCTATTACAATTAGCTTTTAGTAAAGAGCAAAATATTTCTTATCTTGTAATTCTTAGATGTGCAGTTTATGTTCTAATTGCTCCATCACAACACACAAAGATAGGTCCTCAAAGAAAGTTAAAAATATATGTTAGTTATGAATCTATTTCTATAATTAGGTATCTTGAATCAATGACAAGAAATTTGTTTAGGAACGGTTTGTCTATTGTCATTTCAATGAAACAATTTCTTAATAATAAGGGGAGAAAATAAGAAATTGGTAAAAGAAATTGCAGGGGATGTATCTTTATTATCTCATCTAGATCCTCAAACATATAGAATCCACATATAGATCAATCTCAAATGAGACATTTATTTACATTTGAGGGTACAACTATATCATGGCGTTCAACAAAACAAGCATTAACTTATGCCTCTTTAAATTGTGTAGAAATAATTGCAATGCATGAGACTAATCAAGAGTGTTTGGTTAAGGCCATTGATACGACATATCCAGAATATATGTAATTTACCTCTATAAACTTTAAGAAAAAAGGGGTCAATTGTCTTATACAAAGATAATATAGCATGTATCACTCGATTAAAAGGAGAATATATCAAGTGAGAGAGAACAAAACATGTATCACCAAAATTATTTTTAAGAAGAAATATGATATAGAAGTTTAACAAATTCATTTTAGTGATAATTTGGAAATTTGTTTACCAACCAACTACAAAATTTGAAAGGTTAGTATATAAAATTGAAATATGCCAACTCAAAAGATGTTAAGTGAAGTTGCCTACAAAATTTGAAAGATTAGTATATAAAATTGAAATGTGTTAGCCTCAAAGATATTAAGTGAAGCTGTCATTAGAAGATATTTAGGAAATGTACTATTTCTTTTAATGAAATTTTTATCTCATTAAATTTTCTTGATAAAGTTCTTAAAAGACAACTTATAATAGAAGATTATGATTTTTTTTCTTTATTAATAAACTTTAACGAGGCAAATTTTAATTGACAAACATGCAAGGAAGAGTATCTAAACCTATTCATAGGGCTGTAAATGAACCAAGCTCGAATGAACAAACATTTGTTCATGATCGTTTATTTATTTTTAAGCTTGTTCAGTTTGTGTCCATTTAGAATTTCAATTTTTTGTTCATGTTCGTTTATTTAAAATTATGTGTGTTTATTTTTGTTTGTTAACATTTTCACGAATAATGTTAATAAATAATAAACAAACAAACAAACAATAAATACATACACACATATACACGAACATGTTCATCGAACGCCCTGTTCATTACAGCTCTATATTTTTATAATTAAATATCATCAATAAATAAATGAGTCATAAACGAATCAATAAATGAGCTGATAAACGAGCTTGTACGTGAATATAAATGAACCGAACACACCTCTATTCGTGTTCATTCGTTTATTAAACGAACATAAAAATTTTGTTAATACTCGTTTATTTAACTTAATAAACAAACATTATATAAACAATTCATGAACAATTCATTAAACGTTCTGTTTATTGAATTTATTTAGAGATTTAATAATATTATATATAATCCATGATGGTTGAAGTCCATAACTAGATAATATGCAGAAGCTTAAGAAATTCAGTGAAAACAAGAATTATCTTCACTTATATTGTTTTTATTTGTCTTTTTCCCTTGGTAAATTTGTATGGGCCACAGCTGAATAGTGTAGAGGTGAAGTTGCAGGTGCAAGGAAGAGCAAGTGGGTGACTTTGGTTATCCAACCAAGAAAATATCTTATCCTCCATGGCCCATCCTGTCCCTCCCCTTCACCGATTGTCCATTCATTTCTTTATCCACCCAATGTGACAACCTAGTTTCCTTGCCTTGATATTTTTCAGTCTTGATGGAGATTCTTTTATATTTCTAGGTTTCCTTTTGTATTACAAACATCAACCTAAGTTGCTACTACATTTAACTAAATCAACCTAACATCAAACGTTTCAATTGCTCAACTTACTTCAACAATTTCCTCTTTCAGAGCTAGCACAGAAGAAACCGAAGTTGCTATTAAGTTTAGTATATTGAGTTTTATGGTTTATCGTAACTTTCATCGAATCAATCCTAAAACCCAAATTAAATCACATTGATCGGGCTATATTTGACAAATTAAATGTAAAATTAAATAAATTTACAATCAACACCAAATTTATTATATTAATAACAAAATTAATGTTATTTTAAATACATATATTAAATTAATATTATATCTATTTATTTATGAAACCCAAAAGTTTTGGTGTCTACATGTAATAAATAGATTGGACGAAAGAAGTTTTAGAAGTTGACAGCAAACAAAAGATAAGTTGTTGGAAGTTTGATAACTGGACGTAAGGAAATACGTCAGGTTGAATATAGAAACAAAAGATACAACCCTTTCAAGGAAAGGCTTTTTGACTCAAGCAATTTAGAAAAAAAAAACAATTGTTTACCAAATAATAAATCAATTTTTTTTTCATCAAAATAATATTTTTTTAGGATAAAGTCTCAGGTAATATTTTAGTCACTTATGTTTGAGATATTACGTTTTAGTCACTTACATTATTATGTTGTAATATTTTAATCATTAAGTCGTTAATTGTCATTAACGGTGTAACGGTAAGCTGACGTGGCACGTTAAATTATCATTTCAAATAAAAATTTTAGGTTAAATTATACAATTGATCCCTACATTTTTTTCTTTTAGTAATTTAATTTTTTTCTTTTATTTTTTTCATTTTCTATTCTCTTTTGCTTCTCCCTCTATTTTTTTCCCTTCTCCATTTCTTTTAACGTAATTTTTTATGTTTTCTCTAAACCCAAAACCCTTAAAAAAAAACTCAAAACGTTGCATTTAATCCAACCCAATTCCATAGCATATTAACCGATTAAATGCAACAGTTTGAGTGTAAGGTGAAGAGTTTATGTCACTTAAAATTATCATGTGTATTTTAAACTAATGCCAATAAGGTGAGTGCTTTTTGGTTAAATTGTTAATTTTAGATATGATGTCAAAGAGTAAAAAGAAGTTGATTTAAATGATATCCAAACTTATTAATAATTGACTAAAAGCAAAATATCCTTATTTGTCATTGCATGTTATTATTATCAATTTTAACTTAGATTATAGTACAAATATAATAAAATAATTTATGGTAACTTTATGATATACGAAATATTAATTTAAACTACTTTTAAGCACTTAAGTATTTGTAAATTTTAATTTAAATATATTTATGATTTATAGTTAATATAAATAAAAACAAGTTTACAATTTGACATCGAAACTAGCTTTTGAAATTTATAATTCTTTGATTTGGCTTGAAGAGCGAATTTGAAAAGTTGGTTTAGATTGAAAGTTATATGTTTAGCGTTGGTTTGTACTTAAAAAACTAGTTTAGCTTGAAAAATGCTTTTCAGCCACATGTTAGAAAAACATGGTGGATTATGCATCTTGGATCAACACGGATAGTTAAAGAACATTAGAATATTGATAATCTACTATCTAATTATGTTCTGGTCCGCTTTGACAAGTTATATAATTTGATTTGCAATGAACTCAAACTTCCAAAAACAATTCGAAATTAGGTGATTCAAAAACTTTTTTGAAGAGTGCTCGAGTATTTATGATTTGGATATAAGAATCACCCCAAAAGTTGGTTAGAATGTCTAGAAAAATCGAGTCAAAGTTATCCTTGTGGAATCTAGCAATTCATCTCATACTTCTTGTAAGGAACTGCACTACTTTATGAAAATGACCATATCTTGAGCTACAGATTTCAAAATCAAATGATTTTAAAACCATTTTGAAGAGGAATCGAATATCTACAATTTGGGTACAGGAATTACCCAAAAGTCTTGTCAAAGCATCTCGAATAGTCCAGTCAAAGTTGACCTTATAAAATCCTACGAGATTGGTTTTGAATTCTCACATAACTTCAATCTTCGCTTTCAACCAATCGAATCTTCTCCACTATTTTCTAATTCACAGATCACACAATGTGTCAGCATCGTTCTAAACACAAACACAAGTACTAAATCAAAAACTTTGTAAAGAAATATTATTCTTAAACAAACTCTCTCTTTTTTTTTCGAATAAGTGAATTGATAACTAAGGAATTTTAATTCTCATCAATTCGAGGATTCTCATCAATCTTCTCTTCAACCAATGTGAGATATTTATAAAGAGTTTATTATAAGTCTAATTATTTGGAACTACTAATAAAATTAAGATTCATAAGTTCAATTTAACAACACCGAGCAACAAACCTAATCACAGAAGGACTCATGTTGCCACGTACATGCTTGCTTAGGCGACAAGCAATCTTTTCTCATGTGTGTCGGCTACTTTGACCCTGGTTGGGTTTAAGTCCGACATATTTATTTTGGAATCTTAATTAATTTTTTTGATAAACCAAATTTAGTTATCCAATCAAACAATTTATACACATTCTATTTTAATCTCGTTAAAGTCATGATGACTTTCTGTATTAAAATGCATGTGTAACTTTATTTAATTAATTTTAGTCCATTTCAAATAATTAGATAACATGACCCTTAATTTAACTCCACTTTGAATTTATCATTTAATCCAATTAAATAGATATCCAAAGTAATTAAATTAACCCTAAATCAATCTAATCACTAAACCAAGAAAAAACCTATTACTCTAATGAGTAAATATAGTGAATCATTTCTCCTTGTTTAATAGTTTACGCTTCCATACAAGTAGTCATGTTAAAAGCAATCTATTAAAAAGTTGTGTTGAGCTAGTGGAGGACCGATTGGACATATATAATTAGAGCTTAAATATTTTTAATTAAGTTCCAACTATTCGTCTATTAATCATTAATTATTTAGTTATGGAGTCATTCCACTAAAATACCATGACTAAACTCCATATTATTTACCATTATGAAAATACAAATTTCAAGCTTTAGTTCAATGACATTGTCATATATGTGTTACTCTCATAGGATATACATGATCCCTTTAGGTTAAATTTGTTCACCTAATTCAACCTATTTTATTTCATGGTCACCATTGTATCTTTTGCAATGAAAATTAGCATTACTTAAAGTAATGATAAAATCATTTGTCCTGGACAAATAACCTCTAGCTAGGTTCCATTTTCATAATCAACACAAAGCCAATGAGAGGATATCATTTACTCTTGATTCAAGCTATGAATTCCACCACTGTAAGTGATGTCATGTCATGCACAAGTCATGTACTCAACATACCAACTTTTAGCCCTAATACTATAGGAGCACAAGTTTTTAATATATCAAAGCACATTAGTTACACACACTTACTTAGGATTTAGATAAGTCACACCATGAATGTTACAAGTGAATAAATTCATAAATGGATCTAGGACTAATTCAACTTGAGTCCTCCCAATTTATTGTCAATCTAGATAATCACATATATGTTTGTATTTCTAGGACTCAATTATGCTTCGTTCACCAAGACAAGCTATCTCCATAATTGAACTTATATATGGCATAGTAGTCCCCTATTAGTGGAATCATTTGTTCAATCTAATTCTACGGGCTATGGACAATCTACATTACCTACTAATATAAGTTTTATTCTCGCGTTATACTTTATCGATATAATGAAACTTAATATTAGTTAGACCTTGGTAATCAATGAGTCAATATTTATTTATACATTTTGCTTTAGTTGTAAAAACCATTAATTATAGTACAACATAAATATAATGAATTGTAGAACACCCAGGCCCACAACACCACTAAACTAAAATTTAGCTACACCTCTTAAAACTCTAAAATAAGAAAATAAATGAGGAATTTAAAAAACCAAATAGAAGATTCAATATTTGGTTTGGTGCACTTAACATTTACTACATAAGTCTTTATATAGCCCAAGGTCTCACTACCTTCGTTTCTTTAAGCAATATAGGATATGGGTTTTTATATACACTCACAATCCCTTGCATTTTTATTCCTAAATAATGTGGTATTCATTCCCCTACTAACATAAAACTTAAAACTAAACATAGTAATTAAAGTGTAACACCCCCAACCCAGTCTAGGAGTTTCAGCTAAGTCGGAGGTGCTACATTCGATCACCGAAGTAATCCTAAAAGCTACTTGTTTACTTTATAAGGAAATTGCTCTTTTTTTTTATCAGGAAAACATTCATTATTCCTAAGCCGACTTTACTTGAAGACATAATTTCATCATTATTCTAGTGGTATTTTTTAAAACGTTTAAAGTTTTTGGAAAAGTTTGAAAACCCTTTTATTTTGAGAAAAACAAGGGAAACATTTAATTTAAATAATAGTTCTCTAAATTGACGTAGCATGTAATTATCATAAAATAACTCATGCCATGCTTTAGTACGGATAAGCTAAATAGTTCCACTTGACGATATAAAAGCAGAAATAGTTAACAAATTACAATTCTGCAAATAAACTGATTTACAGAAAACTTTCAACAAAACTTAAAATAAGGTAATGGGAAAAACAGCTTGCTAGTCTGAGGATCCTTTGATTGCATTCCAAGTCCTAGTTTTCTACATTACTTTAGAGGTAAAGAAAATGGGGAGTGAGCTTACAATAGCTCAGTGTAAGACTAAATTCTAAATCATGCCATATAATTGACAAATAATAAGGCTTATAACTAAAGTATAGAAGTAAAATATGCATTCATCATGGAACTTTTTAGAAACTAAAAATAATGTATAATCAAATTTTACATGGTGTAATACAAATGAAATTAATAGATTAAGTTCCCAGTCGTTCCATCCTATCCTCCTTCGAGCATTGCTTGACACTCCAAAACCCACTTTAATAACTGACCATCCCAGGTTTGATTTCCAGTGACAATGGTCGTTTATTTGTGATCTATGACGATAACTTTTTTTACTACAATAACTCACCATCTCGGTTGCCCGATTTAGATGCTTTTTTAAACTATCATCCCGATTTTGTCAAGTTTCGATGGTGATTTAAACTACCATCCTGACTTATCTAGTTTTAATGACATTATCGCCTACTTCATACAGTACAGACTTTCGATGTGGACTTGGGTTTTCGTTGTCTCCTACGAAACTCATTCGTCCTCCTTACCCTATTCCATGTATTTAAGCACATATACTTAGCATGTAATACTTTTTATCATCATTTGATGCTACATAAAATAATTCATACTTAGCATGTAATGGCATTTATTCATCCATTCATACATATCATATTCTCACATAAACATGTATTTTTTGTGCAAATAAAGAAAACAATGTCACATGTACAGAATTTTTATGTGAAATAATCATGCCTAGTTATTTAGCACACATACATTGTTTAGCATGACATAGGGGGTCTAGCATGAACTAGGGTTCGCATGGCTTATTGGTTTACATGTTCCTAGGTCCGCATAATCATATAGGTTTGCTGACACCTAGGGTTCGCATATAGGCTGGCATAATCCTAAGGTTTGCATACATATGAGCTCGCATATAATAATCACCTGGTTCGCATGACATGGCTCGCATATAATATCATATAAGTTCGTATGTATTAATTAGTAGGGTTTGCAGGTAATAGCATAAGGATTCGCATGTACTAATTATACAAGTTGGATCACATAAACAATGGTTCGCAAGTAGATCATAAGTGTTCGCCTGTATGTTCTTAAAAACTCGCGTATCTAATCCTATATGGTTTTACATATGGGTTCGCTTAACAGGGGCTTGCACCTACAGAGGTTCGAATGCTAAGGGATTCCACATACAAGGGGTTTGCCTATAGGGTGAACATACATCAAGGGGGTTTATTTTTGGGGTTCGCATACATTAAAGGGGTTCACCTATAGGGGATTTCATACAATAGTTTGCACATGCAAACAAGGAGGTTCGCATAAAGGTTCGCATACATCAAGAGGATTCGCCTATGGGGGTTTTCATGCAAGGTTTTACACATGCAAATAGAGGGTTTACATGCATCAAGTGGGTTCGCCTATAGAAGATTTCATGCAAGCGTTCGCACATGCAAATAGGGGGTTCACATAAGGGTTCGCATGCATCAAGGGGCTTCTCCTATGGGGGATTTCATGCAAGGGTTCGCATATGCAAACAGGGGGTTCGCATAAGGGTTCATGCACGATCACGCACATCAGGGTGTTCTTCCTAGAGTTCGCCTAAATTAGTTCTCTATTTCATGTAAAATTCAATTATACACAAGATTTAGATTTAGATCCCACACTTGTTTTGAAGACTTAAAAACCTTAGTTTTGGAGAGGAGATTGAAAATCTACTTGAGGGATGATTTTGACAATTTTGACTTCTTTAGCTCAAAGTTTGGTTTGGAAAAGAGAATGTTTATAGATGTTTTCTTGAAATTTTGCTAGATGAAATTCTAGGGTCTGTTTTGAAATTGACTATTTATTATACTTATTTTTTCCTAATTGGAATATGTTTTACAAATTCATGTAGGATTAGGAAAAATTTTAAATCAAGGTTTAAATTTTTTTAAAAAAATAATTTTTGGGTTGGGCTATTTTAAAATTCGTCACTTTTGGTGGGGTAAAAACAAGGGAATAAAAATACTTTGGTTGAATACTCACTAAGGGGTTCAAACTTGGGACCTATGAGTAGGCTAAGGCTTTACCACTAAACCAGCAGACTTATTCTTACTGACTTTCTAATAAAAATTACTTTTAAGGCATTTTAATTTCCTTACCCTATATTAAGAAAAAGATAAAAACTAAAATTTTCTCCTATTTCTTCTAGGCCCAATTTTGGGATGTGACATAAAGACTACTCACCAAAGTTAAACTTTTTACAATATAAATATTGAAAATATATATTTTTCAATAAGTTGGTGTTGATACTCAACACTCCCCCTCAGTACTAACTTTCACCACACCAAACTGACGATAGAAGCTTCTGAGCTTGTTGTCACACAAGCCTTTTGGAAACAATTTGCAGTCAACTATACACAGCTTCATTTATACTCCGACGAATTTTGCAACTTCTTCTTATCCCCTTTCATTTGATTTGAACAACCCAAATCAACATTTCAATCATTCTCATAATCAATTTGATTGGATGTTACAGTTGTAAGAGTCATCTCCTCTTCCACAACAAACAATGTCTCGACATATCATTCTTCTTCATTGTTGGCGGACGTCACAGCTGTAAGAGCCTTCTTATTTTTCGTAACAAACAGTGTCTTGACATCCCATTCTTCTTCACTATATTGAGGTAGCAGCATTACCTTCCACGAGCTTTTTCTTCAACCAGCAGGTGTGCACCTTGTGACTTTTTTTACCGTAATTGTAGCAGTTCCCTCTAAACTTTCTGCCACTAACATGGGACTTCGCAACTCCCTCTACACGAGAACTCCTTTCATCTTACAAACTCTTCGCATTGTCTTCATTTCTTTTCGATCTACCTTTCTGTTTGGAATTCCAACTGCTCATGTTGGCATAGAGTGTTTGCTCCTCCCCTATTAGTGGATATCCTCCCACATTCTTCGTTACCGCTTCTTGACCAACAAGTAAATTCTCAAACTCAATAAGTGATAACTAAGTTTGTCATCCTTGTACTACAACAACAAAGCCTCTGAACTCTGGTCTCAAACCATGGATGATTATTCTCTTCACCCCGGTGTCCTCGATCAGAGCCTATAGATCCAAATCACCAATCTCTTGGCATAACAAATTCACCTTGTGGAAATACTGCGAGATTGTTATGTCACGTTGCACCATCAACAATAACTCGCCATTCAAGGTGTTGAAGCTGTGTCATTTCTCTTAGAGAACAAACTTGTCAATGTATCCCATGCTTCTTTGGGAGTTTGGGCATCTTGGATGTACTACAGCAACTCCTCTTCAACCGTCGTCTTCAACGCGAATATTATTTTACTAGATTTTATTTTCCATTTTCTTATCGTGTCACTTGTATCTTCGGCTTTCAATTGTGTCACTTCATTACCGTTGTTAACCTCTCAAAGTTCTTATCCTTACATATAAGACATTATGCAAGTTGACTATATATTATAGTTGTTATTAAGCTTCTTCATTCTGCCAACAACTTGCAGGTCTGTCATCGTATTGACAATTATTCTCACAATTAAAAACCTAAAGAGTGAAAGTGTTTCATGAACAATGCACCAAGTAGTTCCCAAAAAAGATAGATGGGTCACAACGGACACTTTTAAGTACCAAGTCTTTCCTAGACATGCAATTTCACACTACCACACTTCCTTCCAACAACTAAGCAACCAAGGATAATCTTAAGTAGCAATGAGAATTTCTTTCTGATGTGGAAGATCAAACAATACTACAACCACAGGGTATACTAAGAAAAGTTTCACTTCTTCAACCTAACTCTAATACCAATTATAGAACACCCAAGCCCACAACAGCACTAAACTAAAATTTAACTACACCTAAAACTCCAAAATAAGAAAATAAAGGAGGAATTTAAAGAACCAAATAGAATACTCAATATTTGGTTTGGTGCACTTAATATTTACTACATAAGTCTTTATATAGACTTAAGGTCTCACTACCTTCGTTTTTTTAAGCAATGTGGGATGTGAGTTTTTATATAAACTCAGAATCCCTTGTTTTTTATTCCTAAATAATATGGGATTCATTCCCCTACTAACATAAAACTTAAGACTAAACTTAGTACCTAAAGACTACTGACCAAAGTTAATTTTTTATAATATAAACATTGACAAAATATATTTTTCAATAAGTTGGTATTGATAGTCAACATAAATAACATTGTTTATGTTCATGAATAATCAGCTCAATCGTAAAAACCATTACCGATAGTACAAAATAGATATAATGAATAATATTTATTTATTTCGATGAGTATTTAATTTCATCATTTCAATAATTGATCAAATATAATAAAGTTACAGCGTTAAGGACACCAAAATCAAAACATTATAGCTAAACACCTTTATTGTCCCTTATAAAATTATTTGGATTTCTATGGTATAATTAATTTTCTCAGAACATGCACTCATCTCTCATTTTCTCCCACGTCTCTCTTTGTCCTTGCTAGATTGCAAAATTTGGTTGTAGAGCTTGCGGTAAATAGAATATTTGTCAACATTACATAATTGATTATCAATTTTTAAATATATTAATTTAAATGAACAAGACGTATGAGGTCCTTATAAATGTCTCCACTAAAACAGAACAATAGCAGCAACCGGAAAACAAAGAAGAAAAACTTAATCATGGCTCGCTTGACGTTGGTGTCCTCCATCATCCTTCTGCTATGCTCCGTCGCCGCCGGATCAACTTTCGAGGACTCCAACCCCATCCAGATGGTATCCGATGGCCTCAGCGGCTTCGAATCCTCCGTTCTTCGTGTCATCGGTCACACTCGTCATGCTCTCTCCTTCGCCCGTTTTGCATACAAGTAAACCATCATTCCTTCATCAGAGACGCTTGTCTTAGTTCTCTTTTGTTTTCCAGGTAAACGAAAAAAAAAAAACAGTGAAAATTGGGATGAAAAATTCTGGGTTTTCTTTTGCAGGCATGGGAAGAGGTATGAAAACGTGGAGGAGATGAAGCTACGGTTTCAGATTTTCAAAGGCAACTTGGATTTAATCAGATCCACTAACAAGAAGGGACTGCCTTACACTCTTGCTGTCAATCGTGAGTTACTACTGTTTCTCTTTTCCTTAAGTTCATTTCAGTATATATCGGCGGTCTGCCGGAGAACCAGTGGTGTCTGATGCCGATACCCAACTGATATTTTATTACAAAGTGTAAATAGGTTGACTTTGTCAGCTGTGAATGATCTGATTTAGTTGAGCTCAGTTTCCAGTATGTTTGGTTACAGACCAACTCTATCCCGACACGTCGACTTGATGAATCTGTGAATTAATGATCTTTCATATTTCACTTCCCGCTTGACCTTTTCAACTAAAACTTGGCTTTATTTTACTTCAATTTTGATTTTTACTTTATTCGTGAACTGCTTTGTTTATTGCAGAGTTTGCTGATTGGAGCTGGGAAGAGTTCCAGAAACACAGATTGGGGGCTGCTCAAAACTGCTCTGCTACCACAAAGGGCAATCACCAGCTCACTGATGTCGTCCTTCCTGATTCGGTACTTTCACATGGAAATACAAAATTTGTACTACGTTTTGTTGTAATTAATTAGATATTTACTATGTTATCCGAATTTTTCATTATTTTGAGGTACCTTTGACCGTACTATATATTCGGACATAGTATGTACAGATTCTCCCTTCAAAAGCTGAATATACTTATGTCAAACACGTACCCGTATTAGATTTTAGGTCTGATATTCTATAAAGCTACTTGACTCTTGTGCTATGTGATATGTGCAGAAAGACTGGAGGCGAGTGGGCATAGTTAGCCCAGTCAAAGATCAAGGCTCTTGTGGATCTTGCTGGACATTCAGGTTAGCTTTCGATGATGATATAGCTAGTGCTTTTTCAACCAAACTGTTTAACTTAGCTTGTAAAAATTCCTAGTTGTAATGCATCTGCATATTTTTCAGTACCACTGGAGCTCTTGAGGCAGCTTACCATCAGGCATTTGGGAAAGGGATCTCCCTATCTGAGCAGCAGCTTGTGGACTGTGCTGGAGCTTTTAACAACTTCGGTTGCAACGGGGGGTTGCCATCCCAAGCCTTTGAGTACATCAAATATAACGGCGGCCTCGATACGGAGGAGTCATACCCTTACACTGCAACAAATGGTCTATGCAAATTCTCTTCTGAAAATGTTGGTGTTAAAGTCCTTGACTCTGTCAACATTACCTTGGTAAGTTCACAAACACCATTTCCCTTCTGTCTTTTGAATCTAAAAATGTATAAATAAATATATAATCCGTGCTATTTATCACAGGGTGCTGAAGATGAATTAAAGCATGCAGTTGCCATGGTCCGGCCTGTTAGTGTGGCATTTGAAGTTGTCACTAGTTTCCGTTTTTACAAAAGTGGGGTTTATACCAGTAAAACATGTGGCAGCACACCCATGGTAAGTATTTTCCTCACTATTATTTGCATAATTTACGTTAGAGAAGAAGTATGGACTGCTAACAATAGTGATATATGGCAGGATGTGAACCACGCTGTTCTTGCAGTTGGGTATGGAGTCGAAAATGGCGTTCCATATTGGCTCATTAAGAACTCATGGGGTGCAGAATGGGGTGACAATGGCTACTTCAAGATGGAGATGGGCAAAAACATGTGCGGTAAGTCTCAACATTTCACAGCAAATTATCTTTTGGTCAAAATTTTCTAAGTTGTGAGTTTAATTCTTATATTCTAATTCAATTATGAATGAAGATGAAATTTCAAATTTCAAAAAAAAAAAAGATAGAAACTAAAAGTGACCAATACGATTAAAGTATCATGGAACCCTTGTACTAGTACTAGAATTAGATTGCATTTTGTCCCTCTATTTAAACAATGGATAAACTAATCCCTATACATTAGATGTAATAATAAATTGATCATTTCTATTAAAATTTTCATCTATTAATACTATTAAAACTAACTTGGTTGACAGAATAACTAAACAATGACATGTGACGTGCCGCATGATCAATTTTTAATAGCAAAAATGGATAAAATTTTTAACAAAAATATCAATTTGTACTTACATCTAATGTATAGGGATTAGTTTGTCCATTATTTAAGAAGACAAAATACAATTTGACTCTTAATATAAGGTCATTCATGATACTTTTACCAACCAGTACAGAAACTAATACCATATCTTATAATTACATCTAGCATTTAATTGATTCCCCTTTATTTCATGGTAGGTGTGGCAACTTGTGCATCATACCCAATTGTTGCTTGACCCAGTCGATGAACCGTGTTGGATCATGTCATTTCTTTGTGTTATAGAAGGCGTCTAGTTATGGTCTACAAATGTTGTAGTTGTTCGGGGTTATGGTCTAGTTGAAACCCATGGGTTCATGTACAATAAGGATCCAAAGACATGTAAGATGCAAATCTGCTGTACACAACAAAGGTGTAAATTTTTATGTTGTAATGCTTGTTGTGTAATAGCTTGTCAACATTGGAAACCAATAGGGGTTTTAATAACAATACAAACGAACCTTTTCGTGTAGTAGTTGAATTATAGTTGGCATACATGAATAGTTTCATTTAAAAAGAGACAACCAAACACAAAATTGAAGAAGTCAGGACCTCGAACGGTTTCGCCTCCACCACATATCGCTTTGGTATCATACTTGCACGCTCTCATACAGTCAGGGCAGTAGGTAACCTGCATGATAAAGTTGGCGTATCCTTTTCAGAAAATAGGGTGGTAATGCTTGGGTGAGAAGATCACTAATCATGAAAAGCAACTTATTAAGCCTTCTTCGATAATATAAACGGAAGGATAAAACTTCTAATAACAAACCTCCAATAACTTAGGCTGGAAAGAGGCATCAAGCATTACATCCACACCGTACATTGCCCTAGACTTTGGATCATGCATCTCTGGATGTAGTGATGCAGCTGACTCGAAGACAGATCTTATCATGCTTTTTACTCTCTGGTGGATGTCAAGCCATTTAACTGTAACAAACACATAAGTTGTCAATAGAAAAAGGAGTTAAATATTGCCTTCCAAATTGTGCACATTCATTTTATTCAAGGGAAAGGCAACCTAAAGGAACAAATCAGGGCAAGCACATGTACCTTGATGCTCCTTCTCAAACTCCCTAACGAACTCTGGTGTGTTCATGTGATTCAACCTCCGACCATAGTTCTGAAAGTCATAGAACAATTAAATTACATGTAAAAATATGAAGGTAACACTATTCTTAATTTAAAGGAAAGAGTTCCCATTTGCCTTGCAGATATCAAGTACTTTTATTTTGCCACTTTCTTTTTAAATTCCACAGAAAGTGCATTAATTTCATGGGCAAGCAGAAATATATGTACTCTTTTCAAGCTGCCAAAAGAAACTGCCACTACATACCATAACAGTGAAGTGAGTCTCGTACTCAAAAAGACTATGCTTCTCAAGGGAATATAGATTGTTTGCCAACCGGACCTGAATAAACAGGACAAACAAAATAAGGTATTTTAAGGGCAGAAAATATTTAAGCAAGGAAAGACCTCTAAAGGAAACTCATTCTGTATATGGCATGAGCATCTCATTGAGAAAACAGAATGTGCATTACCCAGAAGACATCTGCAAGGAAGATTTCCAGAGGATTTATACTGCGAACCAGTACAATATAACGAAGATCACACTTTTTTCCTTGAAACAAAGCAGGATGCTCAATGTACTTCTGGCATATTTTTGGACCAGTTTCCATGAGACGGATAATAGCAGATAAATTATCAGTAACAGTTGTATCAATAGTTCGTGCCATGTTCCAAGGTTTCAAGATCCATAGATTGTTTAGCCCATCTCTCTTGCGTAGACAATAGTCACCAATAAGTTGAGATAGATGTGTTTCAAGATTATAAGTAGGTTGCAACCATCCAGGAGATCCTTGTGCCTATTACAAAGAAAGAAGAGACAAGTTAAAGTTAGTTGACCTCAGTTAAGAGAAGAGTTTAATATTTGTATCAAGTTTTAGTGTATCAAAAGAAATACGATTGTCGTGGGAAAATATAAGTATGCAGTTTAGTATCATAATTAATAAAAAAAGAATTGATTCTTGAAAACAGGGTCCTGTTGCGACCATTCAAATGTGAAATAAGTTAACAATTTCAACCTTTTGTATGGTATCTGCCAAATGATGTTTCATCACGAGACAAGCCTCAAAAGGAAATTGGTTTATGTATTGTTGATCTGTTATTCCCACAGCTTTTTTCACCTCTTCATCTATCTGCAAACTTGTCCATATGATATCTGCATCCTTTGGCTCATTTGCTGCAAGCGTAACGAGAATTCATAATCTCACATCAGAAAGAGTATTAAATCCAACAAATAAAACAAAGGTATATTCAACACAAAACAGATTTATGATTTGCTGCATAAAAATGAACATTTGCAAAATTAGCCCTGCACGGACGGTAGCACGGATGGTAGCACATACTGATAACAAATTCTGGCCGTGTCAAAAATTCTTCAATTTGAGGTATGTCGGTGTAAACACGTAATGCACTCCCATCACTGCGATGTACAACAGTAGTTGCAGAAGATTTTACAGACAGAGAAGGTAAACATTTTGATTGCAATTTCTTTAAATGCTTCTCATATTCCTGCATGAAGTGATGTGAATTATTAAGAAACCAAGAAGCAGAGTAGCAGACCACAGTTTAAATGGAAACAGACATAAATCCAACAATGGGATAAAATACTTGAATAAAATATTTCTGTGGCGTGTAGAACCAAGCTGTAAGTCTGGCTGAACGCTGCTTGTCCTCCTCAATGCCAAATAGATAATCACGAGTGCACTCATCGCCTCTCTTAACATTCTGAGTTGGCCATAATATTGAAAAGCTGAGAAAGAAAGTTAACACGTGTCATGACTCTGCATGAATGGACCTCAAAATACCTTTATTGCAAGAGCAGAAAAATTATACTACACAAATGGATGAATCAATATGCAGTAACATGCAGCTCCGAATTTGTAAAACTTTGTATAACACTATATAACTACAAAACTGCTGAACAGAGTAATAAAGACCTCACTGCTGATGCCAGTTTCCCCTCTGGCATGAAGAGAAAAGGAGCCATCCTGAAATTTGGTTCATCACTATGCCGCAAAGCTGAACCCAGTTCATCCATAACATACCTGTGAAGGAAAATAAAACTTAATATTTTCATGATAATCAAATATAATTAATTTATAAAGCATCTTCGAAACGATGATCCCCTCGCATGAATACGTCATTATCATTTCATCCAGTGAAAGTAAGTAAGCCAAAAATCCATAATGACACCCCCAAATTTCCAGTTGTAAGCAAACTCTTGTGGTTTTTAATGTTTAAACCTTGCCTAGATACTGATCCTTGCTTCCAAGAAATTCAACAAATGATCAAACATGGTCTAAGATACAAAAGATCAATGTAAGAGACATACCATACAGGATTTTCATCAAGCTTTTCCTCATCTGCGAGTCTATAAGTCATTAAATATAACCACATTGCATTAAGAACACGATCAGCAAGAGGTTCTTCAGCAGTCCATTCAGGCAGACGTAGCTGAAGCATTGAATCAACAATATGATTTTCAGATTCTAAGATTTTGGATGCATCAACACCATTCAATGAGGAAAGAGTGGGAAGGGATTCAAGAACTTCCACAGCACTATCTCCGAGTGGGCCAGGTATATCCACCTGCAAGATCAATTATTTTAAGATGAAATACGACCTTCCAATTGTCTCAAACCTATTGTAGCACCATGTGTTCTCATTAGAATACAAAAGCAATGTTTTCCAACAAACATACCTCCAAAGATTGTAAGCAATAAAAGGCCTTCAAGAGTCCAAACAAATCACTGACTGAATTTTCTTCAATCAGATTGCCTCGAATGTTCAAATATGAAAGATTTGGCATCTCAAAAGGCGAGAACGCCTGAAAAAGAGAAAGCAGAATCATCTTGCATCTTCTTTCCATGTTATGATTAATTTTGTAAACGGAAGGAAAACGCAATGCATGTTAGACCTTATTGATCAGATTATGGATGCCTCTATTCGAAAGGTCAAGTGAGGTCACACTTTGCAAAGGAAGGTTTCCCTGATGACTACTTGCAGGATTATCCTTCCCATACACATCAGCACAAAATCCCAATGCCCACTCACCAAAATTATGGGTAAATCTAGAGTTATAGATTTCGAGTTTGGGACATCCTTGAAGAATTGCATCTTCCATGCCACAGTCACTATAAACAAAAACAGATACTCATTTAATAGAAACCCAACTAACAGTAACTTTAAATACTTTCTTCTTCAAGAATGAACAAGACAAAACCTTTTTTCAAGAACTGGATTATTGTTCAACCAAAGAGCCTTTAAGTTCTTAAATTTAGTAACTTCCTCAACAAGTTTCTCCTGGTTTTCCAGCTTGTTCCCGCACAAGCTAAGTGCCAATAAATCCTGCGACCAAAACAGAACAATCCATAAGTTAAAGTGACCTGGAATAAGGTAAAGTATGATAGAATGATGGTTGACTAACCGGAAATTTAGTGGATAAGTTGAGAGAAAGGAAGGTGGCGTCGTCAAGTCCAAGCTCCTCGAGCTCCAACCATCTCACAAATCCATCTCCGGTCTCTTTCGCGTTTCGAATTTCGCTCTCCAAAACTTCCTCGGCGGTCATTTTCCCGCCACTTTCAGCGGCCTGTTCTGAACCGCCGTCGTCTTCGACGTCCACGCACATTAGAGCAGCCATCCGCTGCACCAACCCCGGAACCTCCTGCAACTGCAATCAATCACAGAACATATCAGTTTTCACTAAAAAAGAACTTCAAATGAATTCTGATTATTTAAAAAAGAAAAAAAAATCGAACCTGTTTGTAGGCGTCCGGGAGGCGAAATGTCCAGGCATGGTCGATGAGGAAAACATTGGAGTCTTTAGCCATGGTTTCGGAGGTTAACAATAACCGTCTCTGACGGCCTTCCTCGCAGGGTTCAATCTCGAAGTGAGCTCCGCCATCAAATGTTTCCGATGCTAGCTTCTGGAAGAGTTTAAAATGAAGTGATTGGGGCAGCCCCGATGCTGCTAAAAGCAGATCATGGACTTTCACGAAGTCCTCGTAAGTTTCGATTCTACTGCCATTACTTGCATTTGTGGCCGACATTAGTGTTGGATGACAGCAACTATGGTGGAGAGCGAGGATTTAGCCTTTAAGATGAAGGGTTTTTGCAGTTGAACCGAGGTACTCCGAGATTTTAAAGGTCGACGATAGACCAAAACAATGGCCTGGTTATCTTTCTGTATGCAAGAGTGTCAAGAAGCCCAACTAAACTTAACATTGGGCCAAACTAATTTAGTCCATGTACTATGATTTAGATGTTTTTATTTTCTATTCTTTTCAAATTTTGAAATTTCAATCTTGACCCAAACGGTATCAATTTATTAGGTTAAATTATTTCTAAAATATTATGTGGCAAACATATGATATTATCATATTTGTAATGTCATGTCAACTTGTTATTTCCGTCTAATACTTAAAAACAATACAATTTAACTATTATCGTTTAGGTCAAAACTAAAATTTCAAAAGTCAAAATATGCATGAACTAAAATCGAAATGCAACTATTAATCTATAACTTACACATAAGACAAAGACTCATAATAGAATTTGACCTAATTAATCTATACATCTTTATATAACATGAATGATATATGGTTTCTTTTGTTGACACATTTGTTCTCTCTCTCACACACATTATATGAAAGTGATCAAATTTTAGTTTTAGTTAATGTTTTTTAAATCGTGTTGGTGGTTGAATTGGTCAGGCTACCAGTTCGTTGGTCTAATTAAAAAATATTAAAAATATAAAAATAAAAAAAACAATTCAAAATTCTTGGTTTAATCGGTTTTTAACTAGTTCAATCGCCGATTCAATTGGTTTTTTAGCCAGATCAATCAGTTCATACCGGTTCCCAACCTAACTTATTCAAATCCACTTTTCGAAGCGATCTCTGGTCGATTCTTAATTCGGTCCAGTTCAAATAACATTAGTTTTAGTATCTTAACCATGCCTAAATTTGAGATTTAACATTTATCCTGTAATTTCTAACATAATTTGGTTCTTATATTTTTTACAATATTATTCTTACGATACATGCATTGATGGAGTAAAATTTATTAAATTCCATTCACAGAAGCTACCAATTTTCAAGTTTGAGAAATCAGCAAACTTGCAATGACTTTTTGGATAGGATCTAGAAATTTTTGAGTTGATATGTCTCATGGCATTCGAAGATCTATATCTTAGCTTCAAAACGCACTTTGAATCACTCAATTTCGAGTTCGAGAGCTCAAGTTATGACTATTTTAATAAAGACTGCGTGAGCAGAATTTTTGAACGTGGTTATGATGAGAATTACGAGTTTCAGGCTTTTAATTCGAGTTTAAATAATAATGGATTCGAGTTTGGGGCTTAATTTTTATTATATATGAGCCCAATATTGTATTAAATAGTTTAAGTTATTTAGGAGTTTTATGTCAACAAGAAATTTTAACTTCTTGTTTAGATTAATTAGAGTTCTAGTATACTTAAGAGTTTTATTTAGATTTATTTAGCTAACACAAAGGAAACAATTTATTATTATTCAAATTCTCTTTTGTGTTAATAAATTCTTCTTAAGTTTTTCTTTCAAGAATTTCTCTTGAGTTTTCTTTTAGAAGAGTTTTTAACAATCTTTTGAAATTGTGGGATCATTTTCAAACTTTTTCTTGCTAAGGTTTCTATTTTGGAGGTGAAATTAGAGCCACTTGAAGGGAGTTGTGAATTCTTCATGTTTCAAAGGCTTCTTAGGACTTTTACATATCACGTTCTATCTTTTCTATATATCTTTTTTATTTTCTTCTTTATTATTCTAGTCTTTGATTTATTATTTTATTTATTTTAGTTATTTATTTTAATTGTTTAATCTAACTTGGATTCAATTGTATTTCAAGAGGTGTCAAAATTCAAGTTTCTTTTCAAACGTCTAGAGCCCTAAGTCAAATCTGTGATTTAGACAAATTTTATGATCCGCTTCTGCATTCATCCACCTCATTCTGTATCACTATCGTAGAGAAAATTTTCATTTTAGTCACTCACATGTTAAATCCTTAACTGACTCTGCATACCACATTAGCATTTTTGACCCTTTTTTTAATCCTCACTAATGTTTATCACTTTATTTCCCTCCATGCCACCCCCTGCTTCCACCATTCTTCTTCTTCCTTTGCTCCCTGTTTCTAGCCACCGCGCCATTCTGCTTCCATCAATTCTCCTCCATAAAAATCTAATTGAAATGCTCTGCTACTACAGAAATCCATTGTAGCATTTCAATCAAGCCTGTAAACCATAAATAATACTTTTACTTGGACCACTTTGCTCATGAGAAGGGAGATACGAACTGCCTTTAGAAATCTGGCTAAAAAGTTGGGTTCCGACGTAATTGTTTTATCAAGCTCTTTATTTGAGGTAAAGACCTGCTTTTCCAAGGAAAAAATGAAATCGATATAATTAGGAAAACATTAACATGATCCTTGACTTGAGAAGCATAATTTTTTGTGATACTAGAAGGTTAACAATACCTACCTCATCAGAATACAAGGAATCTTTACTCTGAAGGTGATCAGTATCATGGATGGATGCATGAGTCATTGAAATTGCACAAGCAAGCTCATCAGCTTCGAAGCCCCATGCTAGATGAAGCATGTATTAAAAAAACCCTAGAAGGTCAAGAAGAACCACATCGTTAGACCAACTGAGTGTGTACATAGGAATCTTGAGAAGCTGTTGGTTGTCCTGGCGAATCCATGGTGGTAGGTCTCACTTCTGAATGCAGGGAAGGCTCATGGTTGAATCCATACTGACCATAAAAAGAAAGACCAAACAAAACAAACAAATGGATGTAAATAAAAGTAGTTGAGGAAGCAAACAAATGCACCTTAAATAATACGAATGGAGGATAATGGCATACATGTTCACTTCCAATTCGAGAAGCTATGCAAGGTGATTGAAATTACTCATGTACTCTGGGTCAAGCAATAATGAAGGACTAAGTCTTCCAATAGCAGAAGCAATTCCACCTGTTTGAAATCCACTGAACATTAAAAACAACACAAACAAAGAAATATACCTTAAATTCTTCATTTATAAAATCAATTATGTCGAAACCATTTTTTTTGAAAAAAAAACAAAAATTAGTTGTCGACTCAAAAAAAATGAAAAATTGGGAGTCGCCACCAATATTTTATTAAGGTGTGATTGGATCACCTAAAAACGACTTTGGTCTACGAATTTTAGAAAACGGGTCCGGGAGTTGGTTACGTATGAGGAAGGATTAGCACCCTCATAACGCCCAAAAAATTGGTACCTAGTTAATTAATTAACGTCTTAATGTCGAAAATTTGAAAAAAAATATAATCCTTAGCAAAAACCTAAAAACGTTACGTATTAAAACCCTTATCATTTCAGAGAAAGAAAATACCACACCCAATGCGTTAGGGCACGACATTCTAATTTCCTCGAAAATGAATTAGGCCAAAATACTCGTACAATGAAAACTTAAAAGAATATCCATTTATTCAAGATTTAAGAAATCGCGGCCCAATACGTTAGGGCACTATTCCTCCAAAATTCCAAACTCGGAATATTTCCTTTATTATTTTTTAGAAAAAATCTTCATTTCGAATAATCAATGCGTCACATCCAATACGTTAGGACACAATGTGTTGAATTCCCAATAATGAGTTCTTATTTTTTGATTAAAGAGGAATGCTCGATTGTTAGATTTAACGAAGAAAATCGGAACCCAATACGTTAGGGCTCAATTTCCTTGAAAACCCTAAAAACGAGCATTCTCTCAATTTTGAAAAGTTTGAAATCGAGTAAAAATGATGTGATGCTACATTAAATATACAATGCAATAATAAATATTACAGCGTCATAGAAATAATATAAATAAATGAATAAATAAAATCAATATACATAATAAAAATAATCACATACAAAATATCAAATAAAAATATGCCAACATCAATTGATAAGCAAATAATTGAAATAAACAAAGAAGATGCATACATGTACACATAAAATATATAGGTTTGAAATGATATCAAAATTGATTAAATAAATAAAACAAGTATCAGATAAATATGCGAAAAAATATTAGTTTTTTAAGGCATAAATATGTACATAAAAATAAGTATACATATATATATATAATAAATATAATTACATATGAAAATTAAAAAAATACAATTATATTATAATTTTAATTGATTTTAAGAAAAATATAAAAAAGGATTAAATTGGACTGCAAGTAAAAAAAAACTGGGGTAAATCTGTAAATAAATCAAGTCTGGAGGACTAAATTGAACGCACGAATTACACAGAGGGGTTGGAAGGGAAATTTTCCCTTCTCCTCAAAATAACGCCGTTCACATTTGGATGAAATTGAAAACAATAATAAGTGAAAGGGTAAATTAAGAAAAAAAAAACTTAATTGTAAAAACATTAAAAGGCGGAGGGGCTAAAAGCGCAATTTACCCCTCCGCTCAAAAACACGCGGATCCTAGGCCGGGTCGGGTCGGATTCAGGTCGGCCTCCCTGAAACGACGCCATTTTGGGCGTCTGGAGGCCCTCCAAAAACGGTACCGTTTTGGTACCGTATAAAAGCCCCCCATTCTTTCAAAAACTTCATTTTAAAACATTTTCAAAAAAAAAACAAAAAAAAACCCTTTTAAAACTCTCTCACCCTCGTCCTTGACCATCGGCCATCACCACTCCACCATGGCCGCCAATCTCGGCCAGGCCACCGCAGAGGCACCACCGTCTGCAGTGGCCGAAAAGGGAAAAAAACCCCGGTTTGACCTTTTAGTCCCCCTAAGCCTAAATCCGGGCTCAAATCCCCCAAAATATCAATGAAAGTGCCCCTAAAAGCAGGGAAACCTTTCGGCTTCCGGTCGTCTTTCATCGGAGACGACACCCTCGGCCATCCACGGCGATCTGGGGTTCAAAACACAGGTGGTTTCTCTCTTTTCCCCTAGTTATTTTATTCGCAGGTATATAATGGTAAAAAAATAAATATAAAAATAGAAAATAAATAACAACCTTTGATTTGATTTCTGCTCTCTATATCGCGAAAGTAGTAGTTTTTTATTTCTGATTTCGAAAATCGGGATCCTTGTTACAGTATGTTCAAAGGCTACTTATAGCCATAATAATAAAATAAATAAAGGAACAGATTTCCTTCCGATTTGATTTTCTATTCTTTGATTCCCTTTCCATTTTTGTGTTTGCAGGTGAAGATTGCGTAGATTCGGCTTGGCTCGGTTACGGCGCTGTTGAAGATTAGAACCCCTGAGGTTTCATCCTCTGTCTTGAGCCTCCGTATTTGGGCCTTGTGGTCCATTTTGTAACCGGACTGTTATTGTTATATTTTTTTACCTGGTACGGGTCGGGCATAAATTAGTCATTACAGCTGCCCCTCTTTGCTCGTTGTCGTGTAACGGAAACGGAGCAAAGACTTTAAAATACCCAATTTTGCCCGGTTTTGTCGGATCTTGGTACTCTTCTTCTTCAAGTAGCCTCATTCCCTCCTACTTCATCCTTAGAGGTATAGGAACTAATGCTTCAATCTACTTTACTGCAAGTTTTATAGCTTCAACTTGATTTAGTCCACTCCTGGTGCAACTTCAGGGAGATAAGACTAAATACGATCTGCTCTCTGCAACTTCAGAGAGATAAGATCTAAGGTTTTAATCCACTCCTCTGCAACTTCAGGAAGATAGGATTATCGACTTTAATCTGCTCCACTGCAACTTCAGTGAGATAAGATTTGCCATCTTCAGTCTGCCTCACTGCAACTTCAGGAGGATAAGACTTGCTACTTAGTCTACTCCACTGCAACTTCAGGGAGATAACACTAGATGCGATCTGCTCTCTGCAACTTCAGAAAGATAAGATCTAAGGTTTTAATCCGCTCACTGCAACTTTAGCAAGATAAAACTAAATACGATCTGCTCTCTGCAACTTCAGAGAGATGAGATCTAAGGTTTTAATCCGCTTACTGCAACTTCAGCTAGATAGGATTATCGGCTTTAATCTGCTTCACTGCAACTTCAGGGAGATAAGATTTGCCCTCTTCAGTCCGTCTCACTGCAACTTCAGGAGGATAAGACTTGCCTACTTAGTCTGCTCCACTGCAACTTCAAGGAGATAAGACTAGATACGATCTGATCTCTGCAACTTCAGAGAGATAAGACCTAAGGTTTCAATCCGCTCACTCCAACTTCAGCGAGATAGGATTATCGGCTTTAATCTGCTCCACTGTAATTTCAGAGAGATAAGATTTGCCATCTTCAGTCTGCCTCACCGCAACTTCAGGAGGATAAGACTTGCCTACTTAGTCTGCTCCATTGCAACTTCAGGGAGATAAGACTCGATCTGTTATCTTCACTGATCTGCTCTCTGGGGAACATGACCTGTATAGTGAACCTAATTATGCCTAATGATTAGGATGGCATAAAATGCATCAAATGCTCCTAACTAGACATGTTTGAATGACATTTGAATGAATGCAGAATGTCATTTTTCAAGAATTATCATTTCTTGAAGTTTATTAAGGTTTTGTCACTGACGCCTTTTGCTTGGCTGATATCTTCGAAAAAACACTCAATCAAATTGCCCCCCATTGTGCACTTCAAAGCTCAACCCTCTAGGACACAGAATTTGTACTATATTTCTTCCACCGTGACTTAAGAGTAGGAAAATTTGACTTTTCTTAGTCTTCTCCTATCATAATTCAAGGATACAGATTATGAAATTTGTTTACACCACTCTCAGGGTGTCCTATCAAATGCTTATGCCCAAATGAGGAGCTTTCCTTCCATAGGGGACTTCTTCCTACCCCATCAACCAAATCTGAAAAAGCAGTCTTAATTTAGATTTTTTCCTTCTTAGGTTCTTTATCTTTTGAACTCGGGGTGTTTTAAACAATAGTCCTGTTTCAGGTTACTAAATTATTTAGAAATTCCCAGAGTAATATACCAAACTTCTTTTGTGAAAGTTTATTAGTCCATCAATCATTATTCAAATGCGACATGCTTGCGTAAAGATAAAAAATACTGAGTAAGAGATGAATTAATTCAAGAGTTTATTGATAGTAAGTGTCCTAAAAAGAAAAAGTACTCAAGAACAGCAAAGAATGAAGTATTTACAAGAACCAACAAATTTGGTACAAATAATATCAAGACTAGGTGCTTTGGATATCGCCGCTTGAACTTCTCCGTGCAAGCCAAGAACCCTTCTGAATTTATCATGTGTTTAGGGGATCTACAGTACTTTGTCGATGCCCCAAGACTCGTATATCCTTTTCTTGTTGACTTAAGTGAAGCGAGATCACCATATGCCCTAATCTGACAATGTTTGAGCCGCCCTTTTTGGGTTTTCAACTCAAACCCCCTTTGGTCTCAAGACGCCCTTTTTGGGTTTTCACCTTGGCCTCTCCCTTTTTTTTTTAGAAAATCAGAGTGCCCTTTGCGGGTTTTCACTTTGACTCCTCTCTTCCTTCAAGTGAAATATTTCTTGACAGAATCTGAATTTAAAGGATTCGGAAGATTTTTTCCATCCATTTCACTCAAAATTAAAGCGCCTTCAGAGAAAGCCTTTTTCACAACATAAGGTCCTTCCCAGTTTGGCATCCATTTCCCTCTAAAATCCTTTTGTAAAGGGAGGATCTTTTTCAAAACCAAATCCCCTTCATGAAATTCTCTGGGACGAATATTCTTATTATAAGCTCGCATCATTCGCTTCTGATACATTTGACCATGATGAATAGCTTTTAATCTTTTCTCTTCAATCAGGTTCAACTGATCATACCGAGGTTGGATCCATTCAGCCTCATCCAATTTTAACTCAGCCAATACCTGGAGAGAAGGAATTTCAACATCAATAGGTAAAACTGCTTCCATTCCATAAACCAAAGAAAAATGTGTTGCCCCAGTAGAAGTCCTGACAGATGTTCGGTAAGCCAAAAGAACGAATGGTAACTTCTCATGCCAATCCTTGTAAGTTTCAGCCATTTTCGCCACAATCTTCTTAATGTTTTTGTTGGCCATCTCTGCTGCACCATTCATTTTTTGACGATACGGTGACGAATTATGGTGTCTGATATTAAATTGATTACAGACTTCTGCTATTGTGCTGATGTTCAAATTCAATGCATTATCAGATATAATCCTTTCAGGCATTCCATATCGACATATGATCTCCTTCTTCAAAAACTTACTGACTGCTGACTTCGTGACATTAGCATATGATGCTACTTCCACCCACTTAGTGAAGTAGTCAATAACCACAAAAATAAAACGATGTCCATTAGAAGCCTTTGGTGATATTGGTCCAATGACATTCATACCCCACATAGAGAAAGGCCACGGAGAAGTCATCACATGAAGAGGAGAAGAAGGCGCGTGCATTTTATCCCCATAAATTTGGCATTATGGCATTTTTTGGCATAATTGATGCAATCTCTTTCCATAGTGGACCAGTAATATCCGAATCTCATAATCTGTCTAGCCATGGTAAATCCATCAGCGTGCGTTCCACAAACACCCTCATGGACTTCTTCTAAAATTTCCTTAGCCTCTACAGCGTCCACGCACCTCAACAATACTGGATCCTTTCCCCTTTTGTATAGGATCTCCCCATCTAAAGCATAGTCAATAGCTAGTCTCCTCAATGTCCTCTTATCATTCTCTGTTGCCTGATCAGGATATTCGTAACTCTTCATATATAGCAATATATCTTGGTACCAGGGACGATTATCATTCTCCACTTCTTCAATGCTGTAACAGTGGACTGGGATCTCATAAATACTAATTTGAATGGGTTTCATGTCCTCTAACTGATTCACTTTAATCATGGAAGCTAAAGTAGCAAGAGCATTAGCCATCTGATTTTCTTCCCGTGGGAGATAACAAAAGGTAATGCTGTCAAACTCTTCAATTAATTCCAGAACCAATCTCCGATAACGGATCAACTTGGGATCTCTCGTTTCCCATTCCCCTTTTAATTGATATATTACCAATGCTGAGTCTCCATATACTTCTAATATCTTAATCTTCTGCTCTATAGCTGCTCAAATCCCCATGATGCAAGCTTCATACTCGGTCATATTATTAATGCAATTGAAGTCTAAATTACTGGTGAAAGGATGATAATCTCCATTCGGAGACACCAGGACTGCTCCAATCCCATTGCCTAGTGCATTCGATGCTCCGTCAAATTTTAATCTCCAAGAATAATTTTCTTGGGGATCCTCTTCAGCATTTACCACATACATCAAATATTCATTTGGGAAATCAAAGTCCAGAGGCTCATAACCTTCCAGAGCTCTGCTAGCCAAGAAATTTGCTATCGCACTCCCCTTGATGGCCTTCTGACTTACATATATGATATCAAACTCAGAGAGCAAGATTTGTCATCTAGCCATTCTTCCATTCAATGCTGTTGACTCCATCATATACTTCAAAGGGTCTAATTTTGAAATTAGCCAAGTCGTATGATAGAGTAAGTATTGCCTCAACCTCTTGGTCGTCCAAATCAAGGCGCAACACAATTTTTCGATAGGCGAATATCTCATCTCACAATCAGTGAATTTCTTGCTGAGATAGTAAATTGCCTTTTCCTTCTTTCCAGTCGCATCATGTTAACCCAGCACACATCCCATAGAGTTGTTGAACACCGTTAAATACAAAATCAAGGGTCTATCTGGGCTGGGTGGTAACAGAATTGGAGTATTGGATAAGTATTGCTTTATCTTTTCAAAGGCTTTCTGGCATTCTTCATTCCAGACATCAGGATTATGTTTCTTTAAAAGGCGAAATATGGGATCACATTTCTCGGTCAACTGTGAAATAAATCGAGCAATGTAATTCAGTCTTCCTAAGAAACCTCGAACTTCTTTCTGGGTGCGTGGTGGTGATAAATTTCGTATTGCCTGGAATTTGTCTGGATCAATCTCAATTCCCTTTTCGCTGACTACGAAGCCTAACAACTTTCCTGACCTGGCTCCAAAAGTGCATTTTGTCGGATTAAGCTTGAGTTGGAACCTCCTTAATCTTAAGAATAATTTTCTCAAGACCTGTATATGTCCATCCTCTGTTCTGGATTTGGAAATCATATCATCAACATATACTTCAATTTCTTTGTGCATCATATCATGAAACAAGGCTACCATGACTCTCTGATATGTTGCTCCCGCATTCTTTAATCCGAATGGCATCACCTTATAGCAAAATGTTCCCCATAAAGTAATGAACGTAGTCTTTCCCATATCTTCTGGATGCATCTTTATCTGATTATATCCTGAGAACCTATCCATAAAAGAAAGCAGCCAAAATCCTACCGTATTGTCCACCAGAGTATCAATATGTGGTAATGGGAAATTTTCCTTTGGACTTGCTTTGTTCAAATCCCTGTAATCCACGCACATTCGTACTTTTCCATCTTTTTTAGGGACTGGAACGATGTTGGCTACCCATTCAGAATATTTGACCTCCTGTAAAAACCCAGCATCAAACTGTTTCTTAACCCCCTTTTTTATTTTGAGCACAAAATCAAGCCTCATTCTTCTGAGCTTCTGTTGAATTGGTTTGCAATCCTCTTTTATAGGTAGGCGATGCACTACAATGTCAGCACTCAATTCGGGCATATCCTAGTATGACCATGCGAAGACATCTTTGAATTCTTGGAGTAATTCAATGAGGTCTTGTCTTGTCTTTGTAGAAATCTCAGTTCCAATTTTCACCTCTTTTCCTTCTTCCAAGCTCACAATTTCTACTGATTCTTTGTGAGGTAGGATTTGCTTTTCCTCTTGTTGTACCATCCTCAACAAGTCCAAAGATAAACCACTATCTTCGTCACATTCAAAGTCGTGCGATCCCTCTAAACACACGTTTCGTTCAAAAGGGCACTCTGAGCTCGTAGCGGCGTCATTCACGTCGTTGATACACATGGACCTAATATGGTTACAAAAGAATGTATGAATTTATGTACCATTATTTGTGTAATAAAAGAATATATTTATTTGTATAGAAAGAATGAAAGAATATTTACTCGAAACAATTGCAAAGATGCATTTTATTAAAATAATGATGTTTAAACATAAGCCTATTTCACCAAAGAGTTCTTGTTATTTCTAGGCTAAAACAACAAGTTTGTTCTGAATATTACTCTGAGACATTTCTAAAGACTTTAGGTATTTCTTCCGCAGTCCAATTATTTGGAACATTCCCGGGCTCATAAGGACGAATGTCCAGCCAGCTCCTCTCTTCATTCACATGTTCATGAATGACATTGATGTACATATTTCCCAACGTCTCCTCGATGCTTTCCTCAACCGATTTCTTTCTTTTATGATGAATAACTCCTCCAGATACGAAAGTTTTGGATATGTGGGGGATTATCATTAGCTCCCACTTAGCTTCCCCCCATTTAAACGCGCCCTTCTCATTTCCTGCCTTTTTTCTATCTTCTTCCTTCTCTGTCCTCTATCTGGCTTGTATCCTAAGCCAAAGTGATCCTGCTTTTCTTTCAGCATTGGAACCTCATTCCTCCCTTGAAGATATCTCCCTAGCCCTCTTCCGGGTAAAGCTCCTTTTCCCACCAATAATTGTAAACCCATCTTTGTAGTTTTGGATAATTTTGGCACCAAAATTTTACTCCATTCAGGAACAAATGCCGCATTTACAAACTCCAAAGATCGAAATGAGCATTCTATTGACTCGTCATTGGTCTCCACGTATGGCGTCTCATTGGATATAGCTGCTATTATATCCTCTTCGGCTTTTATTGTTACTAGCCGACCATCTGACACTAACTTCAACATCTGATGTAATGATGACGGTACTACCCCCGCCGAATGTATCCATGGTCTTCCTAATAAACAATTATAGGAAGGTTTGATGTCCATTGCAATAAAATCTACCTCATAAACTGTTGGGCCAATCAGTAAGGGTATCTCAATTCTTCTCATGACCTTCTTTTTTGTACCGTCAAACGCCCTCACTACATTTTGACATGTTTTCATGTGCGAATTGTCTATGGGTAGCCTGTTAAGTGTGAATAATGACAATACGTTCAAAGCTGATCCATTGTCAATCAATACTCTTGGCAAAATATGCCCCTTGCATCGTGCAGTGATATGCAAAGCTTTGGTAGATCCCATGCCCCCAGGAGGTATTTCATCATCATTGAAAAATATTAAATTATCAGCACTGATATTATTGACCAACCGATCTAGTTTGCTGACAGAAATATCCTTAGACACATAAGTCTCATTTAGCATCTTCATTAGTGCATTTCGATGTACTTCTGAATTTAAGAGCAAGGCTAGTACAGATATGCGAGCCAGTTGTTTATGCAACTACTCGACAACATTATACTCACTATGCTTCAGAAATTTGAGGAATTCCACAGCTTCTTCCTCTTTCACTGGCTCAATTATTTTCCTTTTCTGCTCTCCTATTATGGCCCCTTTCATAGGTTCTGGTTTGGCACTCACACACTGGTCCTTTGTAGTCTTTTTTTCAGGGACAGTTGTATTGCACTCGTAGCTCCATGGAACCTTCCTACTGTCCTGGTAAGAAAATGTTGCAGGTTTCTTTATTATGATTCTTGGTATCATTGGCGTTCTCACTTCATCCTTCTTTGGTCGTGAGATGATGACCACAGGCTGCGCTACTCTTGGAACCTTCAAGGATTCGGATGTGCAAATACTCCCTTCCTCCCTAACTTCCTCATAAAATTCAATTTCTTTATTATCCATCAGGCCTTGAACCAGGGCTCTGAATTCAGTGCATTCCTGGATTTCATGTCCCTCATCATGATGGAACTCACAGTAATTTTCTATCCTTTCAAAGCTTCTCTCTGAATTGGAACAATCAATCCCCTTTTTACCATATTTCTCCAGACCCACCTCAAAGGAATTTTCACTTCTGCTATGTCTTCCTTGATTTTTCTTCCCATGCTCCCACCTATCATGTTCACTCCGTTATGATTAGGTAACGGTTTTTCTGTACTGGGCGAATCATCCAATTTAACCACACCCATGCTTATAAGTCTTTCCACTAGCTTATTGAACGCCGTACAATGTTCTATAGAATGCTCCTTAATTCCCGCGTGATAGTCGCACTGTGCATTTGCATCGTACCACTTGAGGTATGGAGGCTGCAGAGGTTTCAAGTGGAAAGGGGAAACCACGTGTGCATTGAATAGATTCTGATATAGCTCCCTATACGTCATTGGAATTGGCGTAAATTGAATCTTCTCTGTATTTTGTATTGTATCAGATCTCTGCTTTGATGATCCTTGTCGGTTAATGACCACTTTTCCTACCGATTCATCATAATCGTCTTGAATATGAACTTGTGTTGTTGACCTTGTTCTCTTTCTTCTTCGAGACCGCCCTTATGCTACTTTCTCCAGCATCCTTTTTCTCGCTTCTGATAGCATTTTCTATCATCTCGCTATTCATAACTATGTCGGAAAAACTTTTAGTAGCACTTCCTAACATATGTGTAATAAATGGTGCCTTCAATGTGTTGATAAAAAGCATCGTCATCTCTCTTTCTAGAAGAGACGGCTGAACTTGTACGGCAACCTCCCTCCATCTCTGCGCGTATTGCCTAAAGCTTTCGTCTGGTTTCTTTTCCATATTTTGCAGAGTGATCCTATCAGGTACCATGTCAGTCACATGGCTGTACTGCTTTATGAACGCCTGTGCCAAATCTCTCCATGAATTAATCTGGGTACGGCTCAACCAATTGTACCACTTGGATGCTGCCCCTGTGAGGCTATCTTGGAAGCAATGGATCAAGAGTTGGTCATTATTGACATAACCGGTCATTCGTCTGCAGAACATGGTAATATGAGCTTCGGGGCTACTGGTTCCATTATATTTTTCAAACTCTGGCATTTTGAATTTGTAAGGGAGCACTAAATCCGGAACCAGACTCAATTCTTTAGCATCCATCCCATAGTAGCCTTCTGCACATTCCATCGCTCTAAATTTCTCTTCCAGCCATTTGTACTTTTCCTCTAGCTGTTTTGGCAATTCATCATTCATTTTCTCCTTTCCAATAGTCTCATCGAAATCGGAATAGCAGGATTAACAAAGTTGGCTCGGGGTTGAAACGCAGTCCCGCTGGAGATTCATTAGCGTTGCAGCGTCACCCGGAGGATTAATGGTAACAGAGGACCTACGCAGGTATATCTCAACTTGTTGGGGAGTAAAGTTCGGAGGATAGACATGTCCCTCATTATCTCCTTCTTCAATATTGAACACAGAGCTCTTTCCTTTATCAGTTCCTTTGTTGAACCATTGAGTTAACTGAGCCATCATACTCCATTGAGATTCCATCATTTTGTCTATCATCTTTTGCTGCTCATTCATTTGCTTTTGAAGCTGCTCTATATCCTTTGATCCATATCCTTAGTTTTCGATCGAGTACCGTAGCGGTGTTTAGTAGGCTGGTTGGTTTCTAGATTAACTGATGAGTGATTTAAATTAATTAGAATCCCTTGATGTATTTCTTAATGCATATGAAACATGCAATGCATGAAATGAATGCAGAAAGGCGTCAATTTTGATTCAATTCCATATAAGAAAACTTTACTAGAAATTAAATTCCTTTACATAAAGTGAATTAGAAATAAGACTTTGCCCTAGTACCCAGAACTCTAATCTTTCTAAGTAACAAAGCTAATTCTTGTCCCCGATCCGATTCTAATTCATACTTCACACTCAGTAATCACTGTCTTCGCTAAAGTCAGATATGATCGCTACTTCTCGAATCGGACCACGACTTCCTCGATAAGATGATCTCTGCTTCTAACTTGACTCTGAAAGTGATGAAGCTGTTGATTATTATGACTCTCGTTTGCTTTCAAGTGCTTGATCTGGATATCACAATTTTGCAGCTCCATTTCTAGCTCTTCTATTCTTTTCTTCATTTCTTCAATCTTGCTCAAGCTAGCTTTCAACTCTTTTGCCAAATTTCGATTTCGATATTGACGAAGACATTCTTCCAACACAACCACCCTATCCTTTAGCTCGCCTTTTTCCTTTTGGCTTTCTGACAAACTCTTTTCTAAAACTTCGTTTCGTCTCTGCATCTCTTGAAATTTCTGTTCCCATCTATCGGCTTTGTCCTTTTCTTCTTGGATTTCGCTTTCGCCCTTTGTTCAAGTCTTTCCCATTGCAGTTCTCATTGACAAACGTATTTTTTTATAATCCGTCTTCAGACTACCCAGCTCCTCTTCAGCCTTATTTTTCTCTTTCTTTAACTTCTCATCTTCAAGCTTCTGAACGTCTATATCCAATCTTAAGTTCGTCTTTTCTGCCTTCATTTGATCTATCTTTTTCTCCAAATCCGTATTTCTCCTCTCAAAATCTTGCCTTATAATTTCCAACTCAGAAGGAATGACTCACAATGCTCTTCTATTGACTGGTTGTCTTCCTGATTTAACTTAGGTGTATTATCATTAATCCTTCTAGCCCACCATTCATGATACTCAGGAGTTGTCATTGGACCCACAGCTAACCTCTTCATTCGGCGAGTCTGTTTCCACGCACTAGACATCTCTTGAATCTTCTTTCTATAACCATCATCCTTGTACGAAAATTCACAATCAGCTATCCCTTAGGTCGCAGGTATAAATTTCCTTGACCTATATTGCCTTAGTACCAATAATGGGGCATATCCAGCAGCTCCCCAAATACCCAGCAAAGGAACCCAATCAAAACTACCACACTTATACAGGATCTCATCTGGAAGTAACCAAGGAGCTCTCCACTCAACGTCCTCCTCTTGAAGATTTTGAAGAATTGCCATCCACTTCTCCTTCGAAATATCGTCTCTTTCGGCGTAGCGACTATCTCCTTTAGTGGTGAATAATTTTCAGAGAAAACCTGATACGAAACTTTATCCACCTTCCAAAAGTGACTGTGAAACCATGCGAGTAGAAGCTGTGCACATCCAATAAATCTACCTTCGCCCGTCTTCCGGCATGCACTCAATGACCTGAAAGTTTCTGCTAAAATTGTTGGAATCGGTGTAACCTTCTTATCGAGCCGGTCGAATAAATCAGTGACTGCTTCATCCACATACGCCAAGGCTTTAGGGAAGACAACCAAGCCGTATATACTTAAAGCAAAAACATCTAACCTTTTCCTTACATCTGGGTGTGTGAGAATTGCATCTTTCAAGCTTCTCCAAAGAACGCACTTACTATCCCCCTTTTGCTTAATTCGTGCGACAACCCACTGCTCATTCATTCCTGTTACACTCATCAGCTTCTTTGAAAAGGTTGGCACATTTACCGCTCTCGAATAGACCCTGTCCACTTGAAACTTTGAACATCGGAGTAAAGCCATATATTCCTCTATCGTAGGCACCAAATCGACCTTCCCAAACGTAAAGCAGCTGTAAGCAGGATTCCACAACTGGGCGAGGGCTTGAAACAAATGCTTGTCTACCTTTACATCAAGTAAATAAGGCAAATCCCCATAATTATTATAAAATAACTGTCTAACCTCATCACTCCACTGACCCCAGATTTCCTTCAATTCTTGCAAATTGTTTTGAGTTAGACTAATATGCGTAAAGTCCCATAACTCCGATATATGCCCGTCAGCAAAACTATCACCCTTTTCTTGCTGCGTTGTTTCAGACCAAGTTCGGACAGCCGCATTATCATCCACTTTATTAGGAAACCCTCTTTCCATGATAAGCCTTCTATCTAGCACTGAATATGGACTGACGCCTTTTATGATGAAATGAAATACCATGTCATGCAAATAAAACACCAAAAGTCAGTATCACATAGGAACATAAGATATAATCAAGAAATAGTAAAAATCCCTAATTGGATATCTACTAGGGTTTAGTATAGTTCTACCTAGGGTGGATTCCTAAGGTTCATTATATGAAGTTAAACTTCTAGGGTAAACGATACGAACCAAAGATTCCTCAATCCTCACCCATTATAGGCTCATATGGATCGAGTTCGGTTCAGGGGAATACATTTCCCTATGGCTGCACGGAGATGAAAATCTCACGAAGACATAAGTACAGATGTATCCCGGAAGCAATCCACTACCCTACACGGAGGTGAAAACCTCACGAAGGCATAGCTTCTCACTCCCACTTAAAAGGGTAAAATTGTTCAACTCATGAAATGTATAATGCAAACAATATTTAAGTAATAAGATAATGAATGCGAAATGATGTCATGAATTTTTTTTTAAAAAATATTTTTCTCGACCATAAGAAAAAAATTAATCAACTTGGTGGCTCGACTATCTTTTTTTTTTAAAATGTCCCAGTGGAGTCGCCAAGCTGTCGAAACCATTTTTTTTGAAAAAAAAACAAAAATTAGTTGTCGACTAAAAAAAATGAAAAATTGGGAGTCGCCACCAATCTTTTATTAAGGTGTGATTGGATCACCTAAAAACGACTTTGGTCTACGAATTTTAAAAAATAGGTCCGGGAGTCGGTTACGTATGAGGAAGGATTAGCACCCTCATAATGCCCAAAAAATTGGTACCTAGTTAATTAATTAATGTCTTAATGTCGAAAATTTGAAAAAAAATATAATCCTTAGTAAAAACTTAAAAACGTTGCGTATTAAAACCCTTATCATTTCAGAGAAAGAAAATACCACACCCAATGCGTTAGGGCACGGCATTCTAATTTCCTCGAAAATGAATTAGGCCAAAATACTCGTACAATGAAAACTTAAAAGAATATCCATTTATTCAAGATTTAAGAAATTGTGGCCCAATACGTTAGGGCACAATTCCTCCAAAATCCCAAACTCGGAATATTTCCTTTATTATTTTTTAGAAAAAATCTTCATTTCGAATAATCAATGCGTCACATCCAATACGTTAGGACACAACGTGCTGAATTCCCAATAATGAGTTCTTATTTTTTTGATTAAAGAGGAATGCTCGATTGTTAGATTTAACAAAGAAAATCGGAACCCAATACGTTAGGGCTCAATTTCCTTGAAAACCCTAAATACGAGCATTCTCTCAATTTTGAAAAGTTTGAAATCGAGTAAAAATGATGTGATGCTACATTAAATATACAATGCAATAATAAATATTACAGCGTCATAGAAATAATATAAATAAATGAATAAATAAAATCAATATACATAATAAAAATAATCACATACAAAATATCAAATAAAAATATGCCAACATCAATTGATAAGCAAATAATTGAATTAAACAAAGAAGATGCATACATGTACACATAAAATATATATGTTTGAAATGATATCAAAATTGATTAAATAAATAAAACAAGTATATGTATAAATATGCAAAAAATATTAGTTTTTTAAGGCATAAATATGTACATAAAAATAAGTATACATATATATAATAAATATAATTACATATGAAAATTAAAAAAAATAAAATTATATTATCAATTTTAATTGATTTTAAGAAAAATATAAAAAAAGGATTAAATTGGACTGCAAGTAAAAAAAACTGGGGTAAATCCGCAAATAAATCAAGTCTGGAGGACTAAATTGAACGCGCGAATTACACAGAAGGGCTGGAAGGGAAATTTTCCCTTCTCCTCAAAATAACGCCGTTCACATTTGGATGAAATTGAAAACAATAATAAGTGAAAGGGTAAATTAAGAAAATAAAAAAACTTAATTGTAAAAACATTAAAAGGCGGAGGGGCTAAAAGCGCAATTTACCCCTCCGCTCAAAATCACGCGGATCCTAGGTCGGGTCGGGTCGGATTCGGGTCGGCCTCCCTGAAACGACGTCGTTTTGGGCGTCTGGAGGCCCTCCAAAAACGGTACCATTTTGGTACCGTATAAAAGCCCCCATTCTTTCAAAAACTTCATTTTAAAACATTTTAAAAAAAAACAAAAAAAAAACCTTTTAAAACTCTCTCAGCCCCTCTGTCCTCCAGCCATCGGCCGGTCACCGGCCACCGATCTCCGGCGCCGGCACCACCGTCTGCGGTGGCCGAAAAGGGAAAAAACCCCGGTTTGACCTTCTAGTCCCCCTGAGCCTAAATCCGGGCTCAAATCCCACAAAATATCAATGAAAGTGCCCATAAAAGCAGGGAAAATTCCGGTCATCTTTCATCGGAGACGACACCCTCGGCCATCCACGACGATCTGGGGTTCAAAACACAGGTGGTTTCTCTCTTTTCCCCTAGTTATTTTATTCGTACGTATATAATGGTAAAAAAAAAATATAACAATAGAAAATAAATAACAACCTTTGATTTGATTTCTGCTCTCTATATCGCGAAAGTAGTAGTTTTTTATTTCTGATTTCAAAAATCGGGATCCTTGTTACAGTATGTTCAAAGGCTACTTATAGTCATAATAATAAAATAAATAAAGGAACAAATTTCCTTCCGATTTGATTTTCTATTCTTTGATTCCCTTTCTATTTTTGTGTTTGCAGGTGAAGATTGCATAGATTCGGCTTGGCTCAGTTGCGACGCTGTTGAAGATTAGAAACCCTAGGGTTTCATCCTCTGTCTTGGGCCTCCGTATTTGGGCCTCTGTTTGTTTTGGTTTGGGCCTTGTGGCCCATTTTGTAACCGGTCTGTTATTGTTATATTTTTTTACCTGGTATGGGCCGGGCATAAATTGGTCATTACAAATTACAAATGTAATAATAATACGAAGATAGAGTCATACATGATTATTTCCTGGTGATTGAAATTGGGAGAACAAATCATCCTATATTCGGGGTCAAACAATAATGGTTTTATGGGGGAGATTTGATGGAAGCAGAATGGCACGGAGGCTGGAAGTAGGGGATCGCACAAAGGGGAAGAAGATGATCAACAATAGTGAGGGTCAAAAATGGGATTTCACATTTGGGTGATTAAAATAAATTCTTTTTCTAATGGCAATGACCAAATTACAAGTATTTTTATTTGGGTAACTAAAATGAAAGCGCCCCACAAATTTGTAACCAACTAAGTAGTTTACCCTATTATTTAGTTCAAATAATTAATATTATTAACTATTTTAATTAAAATACTTATGTGAATCTTTAAAAATATATATTCTAAAAATAATTATATTTAAGCAGTTGGAATATATATATATATATGGGTGTTAACCATAATAATTAAGAGTATTAGTTATTTAAATTAACTAGTTAATGATATTATAATAACAAAGTACCAAATTAGAATATAAAAGCATATAGAGAATGTCACAAATTTAAGCATACCATAATATGACCTCGGACCTAACATAATCATTTCGATAAATAAATAGATCGTTAGTGCTAAGGTGCTTGTCATTGTACATTAAGTCAGAGATACAAATACAATTAAAAAAGTAAAATAACATAGATTAACATAAGAATTGGTTATAAGTTTGGGAATTTCTTTTATATGTCGTAACCCACTATAAATCAATGATACAATATATGACTTAAGTTTAACTCCTAATTAAATTATAACTTTACTCCTATACACTCCATTAGTATCGCTATCCTTGAAAGCTTAATTATATATTAAACGTGAAAACAATTTGTTTGTGGTCAAAATACACCTGATACAAAAACAAATTTATGAATAAACAAGTGCTTTATTTGATTTGTACATCGACACACATAAACAAGTCTCATTTTAAATAAACCTTTTGTAGACTTGTAATCCTCAAAGTGTAAACAAAATAATCAACTTCATATAATTGTTAGATTTTTTTTGGTCAAAATCTTGCACAACCATCTAGTTACAATTGGAATCTGGAAGGCTGGAGTGTGCAACTGCTGCTAACAAATTTTTTAAGGAAAAAATCGGAAATCTTTCATTGAAACTAAGCCAACATATATGAGCATTATAAGAACAACTTGAGAGAACGGAAACAAGACCACAATACAGAACGAGATAACCCATCGAAGCAAAAGTCCGCACAGTAACCCAAAATATAAACATGGGACACAACAAACTAGTCGTCGCCATCACCCAAGCCGAAGCAAAGAGGAGATAGGACCTAGATAGGTGCACGAAGCTTGCTTCCGAGAAGCGTTAACTCCTCAAGAAACAAATCCAAGTTAAAAGCAAACAAAAAAAATAAGAAAAGAAACTGACTAAACAGTGAAGACACGCAGGCCTTGTCAGAATAACGAGACCACCACGGACCACTACAAAATCTCATTAGTTGTGGACAATGATGTTTATAAAAGGCCATGCAGGATTTGGGTAGTGGTCAATGCTCTGATATTGTATACTTTTTTTAAGATTCAACAGGATTAACTTGTTTGGAATCCGACATTCCTTTTTGAGATTCAATGGGGTTGGTTTAGTTGGTAAGAACCTGACATTTCATCCGAGACTGGTTTTAAATTTGATTTTCATTCCTGAAAAGAGATCTGCGGCATGCATGGCATGACCTTCCCTCTTAAAAACAAGGAGAATGAACTACGTAACTAAATACCATTAGTCATTAGATAAGGGCCTATATATCAATAAATCCTGTTGGACCCTGAGGAACTGACACCGTCTTTGAATAAGGTGGACCTTGGCCCAAGCTCAAGTTGGACATGGATACCATAGTCATTCTTTTTAAAACACGAATAAATTCACACACACACTTAACAAGAACTCAGAAAGCTTATTCCTTTAAAATTGCCGATTCCTCTTCCCATTGAAGCATGGTTCTAGTATAATCCAATCCTATCTTATAGGTAAGTATACTTTCAACTCAAATCTTTCCAGTACGAAAGTACTGCTGAGAGTTAACATTGACTTTTATTGTATGGTTTCTCTTGGGAACTGAATTTTCTTCTCTCCAGTTTGGTGGGTTGAACATGGAGCCGCCGCCTAATGGTGAAGAACTCACTTCGTGGGATGAGCTATATAACATAAATTTGATTCCTTCTGAGTTGTTCCTCAAGTTTAGAAAAGAAATTCAGGGGTTTCGAGTTGGTGTCAATTTGGAGGTTATTTTTCTTTGCTCCTTTTTTTTTATTACTTTTACAGTCTTAGGTTGCTCCCTCCATTCATATTATATTGGTGCCAATTCAGGGGTATGAGCCCATGAAAGGAAATTTCTTTTAGCCAATTCAACTTTAAATGTTCCTTTTTTACTTGAAAAGGGGTATTTTTTTTTTTTACAAAAGATAATGTATATCAACCTGTACAGTTTCTTGTTGTTTTGAGCTGTTGAGTAATTGCATCTTAGTTTTGGTTCAGTTCTTCAATGCCCCTATGAATGATTTCCAAACTAAGCTTGTGCTGAAACCTTTATCCCCTGAACGGAGGTGGAAGTTTGCATATGAGCCTATAAGACAAGATGTACGCCTTATTTCCAAAAAGATCCCTGTCACAAAATTTCTTAATCTCCAGGTCTGCTCTACTTTACACAGATAAACTTTCTATTAGTGATAGAATATACAAGTCTATTCCAAATCTGACATTTATTGCTGTAGGTGAATTTATTTGTTTCTCATGCATGATTTTGCCTAGATTTTGCAATGGTTATGGTAAAATGTTTTGGAAATAGGTTGGCATAGGCCACAATTTCAAGATGAATGCAATTGGTTGGAAATGGAAGCTCACCACCTGTTTTGGTGGAGATGGAATTTCTCGGATTCGGAATAAGACAACTCTTGGCTTGGTTCCCGGCCTGGATTTTCGATTTGGGTGGAGGGCAGATTATGTTCTTCCAGAAGTTACTGGGCAAGTTCCTTGAACATGTATTTTAAGAATATTTATTTCACAAAACGGGGGAAGCAATAAGCTTATGTCTAATAGAAGAATCATATTTGATTTCCTTGATCTTGTATGAAGATATTCCAAGGAAACTGCAAGTCGATGGCTATTAGGACACATCTAGAATATTCATTGATGTTATTACTCATATGCTTTAAACATGACTCAGAATTTCCGAAATGTGTTATTGTCATGGTTCTCCTTCTTGTTAATAGTGACATTTTTGTTCCTTCACAATTTAATATGAAGACATGATTTTGTGATTATTCATAACTTATCATTAATACCTTGAATTTAACAGAGCTCTTGGTACCGATGAAGCATTGTTCAACTTGAACTCTGGGCGGTTGCAAGCATCATTAGATAGAGTTGAGGCCATTGTGACTGCCACATGATTGGTCATCAAAACATCAGGTACGATTATTATCTCATGATCCTTTTAGGAGCATTTAAGGTTGGCTTTTGACATGCTATATATAACTGACAATTTGTAGGATATGAAGTTGTCAAGACCATAAAGACTTGTATCTCTGTTGTTAAAACTCAAAGTACCGGGAACTTTCTGCCATTGTTTGATCTCTGTGTTTTTACCTCTGCTACCTGTCTGACACAAACATGCTTCTTTTTCACGTAGTATGCTGAGTTGTTTTACATGATAGACCCTCACCGTGTTGTATGGCTGCATTTAGATTAATTAGAATCCTTGGTTTATTTTCTTCTATACTAAACAGTTTTGCTTCGAAACATCAATCTTAGCAGGGCCAGCATGAATTGAAAGTGATGGGGTGGTTTTCCAACTCGGTGGCTTGTTTGTATAGCATTAAGTAGCCAGGGCATGAATGAACCAGATTTTGGAAATCAAATAGTTCCCTGAAATTAGATCATGTTCATATAAGGAAATGGCTTTCATTATTCTCCTTTTATTGTCTTCCCTCACTTGCCTTTTTATATGTTAGTTACTTCCATGGGGAGTCTCCCGGTGAAATTACTGGTAAATCAGGTTATTTATACTGTTGAGGTTATTAGAGAGGGTTTGTGATTTGTCATGTTCTTTTTTCTCTTTGGATGATTGAAAACTTAGTTTCAAAATCCACAATGAAGCAGAAAAAGCTTCTAAATGGACCTATTTAAGGTATAGCCCTGTATATCAACAATCTTGTTGGCTACATAGTCCATTTACATTATTACAAAAGTAAGCTGGTGGCATTGTGTAGATATTGCTGTTGAATGCACCTCAGGTTCTTAACCTAGCCATAGGGCTTAAAAAACAAACTCATCCAAGCTATGAAAAGCCTTTGAAATTGTTAAGATAAAAGCATTTGAAATTGTGTAGAAATGGTTTGAACCGGACTAGTCGATTGGATCGGGAACTAGCCGGGGTATCGGTTTAGAGAATGTTATTGGATTGGTTGAACTGCGAACTGGTATGGACCGTTTGAACCGGTTTTTAATATATATATTTTTATGAATTTTAGTGATTTTTTAATTGAACCGGTAGGATTGGTCAAATCAATTGGATCAACGAATTAGTGGCTTGATTAGTTTGACTACCAATGATCTAAACATGCACAATATATATTTAATATCTATATTATAGTACAATTAATTTAATTTTCGTACTATATAAATTACATAATATGTAAAATAAAACTAGAAATTCTATATATGTGTGTGAATATTAGATATGAAATATGTACGATAAAATAACATAAAATGAATAATGAAATGGGAGGTTTGATTTGAAACTAATTAATAATAAAACATAAAATATGTATGATATTAAATAAAAAAAATTAAATTAATAAAATTCATTTTAAATATAAAGTTGGAATGATAAATTGGATTCAAAATTTAAAAGCAAAACACTGTAGCATTGGAATCATTTTGAAAGCATGTAGAGGGAAAAGTAATAATTTAAAAGCTAAATACTACATTAGAATCATAGTCGTTGTATCCTGCAACGCTTCTTATATATATAACCTTACAAATCCTTACCCAAAAACCAATCTAAAATGGCTTCCTCTAAGCTTAGAAGCTCCTTTTCCTTCCCAAATCTTCTCCTGTCATCCTTGAACTTCATCCTCTTTATCCTCTCTGCAGCCTCTCTTGCTCCCATTATCCTCCTCAAAATGCCACCAACTTCACTGGGTGTAGCCTTCCTCATGGTCTCCTCCATCTCCCTTCTTTCCTCCTTCCTGGGCTTCTACTCTCAGCTCACCCACTTCTGCTTCATAACCCATGTTTCACTCCTCATCGCCTCCTTGATCGGCCAAGTTTTAAGCGTACTATCATTGTTTACAAGAGAGAAAGCTAGTCTCTCGATGCTGAAATCTCCGCGGGACATTAAAGAGGCAAAGGTGCTGGTGAGATTGGAATGTGGGATTTTGATGGCGATGTTGGTGATGCAATTGATGGTGTTAGCGATGAGCTGCACGGTCCATCACTGTTGGGTGAAGGAATATGAGGGGTTAGAAGCTGAGAGAGAGGCAACTGCGAAGAAAAGGAGCAGGAGGTTAGCGAGGGTGCAAGAGGAATCCATGGCGAATGCGGCCAGGATTGCGGAGATTAAAGCCAAAGAGTTGGATGAGAAGACGAAGAGCAAGTACTGTCAGTGGGTGAAAACTGATTTTGAGGGCTGAGGCATGAGGAAAACAACCTAGTTGTGGGTTTCTTGTTGGGGTCACTGCTGTGGTGGCCATTGGATGTGTCTCACTTTTATCGCCATGGTTTCTGATTGTGTGTAATGTAGTTTTTCTTATGTAATATGTATAATATGATGAAGCCTCCCACTTTACCTTGATGATTCTTCAATGTTTTTGGGATTCGTTTTTCACCCTACTTCACATATTTTACTACCCAATTAAAATTTTACCATTACCGTTCTTCCATCAATTCAGGTTTTTTTTTTTTAAGGTAGAAATGGATTTAAGCAGGCCAATTTTAGCCGGTTGATTTTATGATCCAAAGTAACTGAAAAGATTTACACCAGTCACAAGATCTATTGCATTTCCTAGCAAAGGAATTTGTTTTTTTTAATATAGGAAAATAAATTTTACTCTAATAAAGCGTATGCAAGAAGTTGGATTTAATTAAATTTGAAAATTGAAATACCAAATGAAAATTTTGGAATTTCTTATAAAACTAGCCAATAAATATATTTATAAAAATAAATAAGCTTTTACTTGAAATATCAAATGACAAAAATATGTTTATAGTAATTATTGATAGTATTTGAGACAAGATGAAGTGGGCAACGAGGATGGGTGGTTTTGTTAGGATATTATTACTATGGGATATCTTTTAGGAATATCTAAATATATTATATATCTTTTGGGTATATATTTAAGAATATATTATATATCTTTTCATATATTTAGGAATTATCATATATCTTTCCTATAAATATTATGTATATTCTTGAAGTTTATGAAAAAGATTACCTTATTATTGTTAGGTTTTCCTCGTTTAGTACAAGGCAGAAAGCTGTTGTAAAAGGTTGTCGGAGATGGTAGGAAATGGAAGAATGTCAGGGTAGGAGTTGGTCTAGGTGGAATGAGAGGAAGAAGAGTCTAAGACTTGGTTTCAAGCTTGGGGCCTTGTATACTCTTAGTGTTAGTCCCAAGGTGCCACATGTTAAAACCTTATAAGAAGGTTAAAACCAAGTAGCCAAGTGGTTTGCTATTATAGGTCTAGGTAGAGTGGTGTTATGATGTGCTTTCATTCACTTCAGATGGGACATAGTAATTGGAGTCTAATGTCACGGTTAATGAGTGGAGCCTTTTTGACTATTAACACAAAGGGTTCTTTTGAGTTATGGTTCCAAGTGTATCTTCTGAGAGGTGCTCTTGAGGGGTCCGCTCAAACTGATCATAAGCTCACTACTCGGTCCCAATAGTTGAGGTATAATAATTGATCCTTAGTTGAGAGGGGGTTATACAGTGGCCTCCCTCAAGATGCTATCAAGCTTTTCCTACTAATATCACCGGCTGCAGATTAAAACCCATGATGAATGCACACGAAATGCCTTATGGAGGTCAACTAATTAAATGAGGCTCATTTGACCCACTTGAACTGGCCCCACTCATGGACCATATGGAGAAACACATCTACTTGAAGCCTTGGTGGCCTAGTGGAACACTCCAGTAAAACTAGAGTTACCATGGTGAATATTGTAAATCCTAAGGGATAAGATTATATAGAGTTTAAATTCTTTAGGACTCTCATATTGTAGATAGGCTCTAATATTGACCGTCAATATAATTTAAATTGTACCGTTGGATCTGGCGGAGCTCAACTATAACTAGAGGTATTCCTTCTCATTTGTAATTATTTCATCATAGTTATTGAATATATTTGAGAACTTTTACTCAAACACATTGTGTGCATTATTTTTGGTGCCTTTTTCAGTTCTTTTATTGTTTCTTCGCTTTGAATTTGCTTCCGTTTTATTTCAATGCCTTGGAGAATTTCCTTTGTGAATTCTCACTTCTAAGAGTAAGATAGGCTTAGGTGAATTTGAAGCTAAGGAATTGTTTAAGGCCATGCGATTTGCAAGACTAAAGTTCTAGCCCCGTGACAATTGGTATCGGAGCTAAGGTTCGAAGGCGTTGGTTGTAATAACGAAAGGAGTAGACAAACAGATTGAGCTTAGATAGACCCGTGGGAAAGGTAAGAAAAGTAGCAGATCGAGGGATATGTTGTCGGCTTTGGAAAGTTGAGTAGTCAATCTCAAGGAATCCATGGGTGATGTGAAGGAAACACCGATAAGCTAAACTTGATCAAAGAGCAACTAAAGGAATATATTATGGAGGCCCTTAGTTCCAATATGGATGCATTGCAAGCGCTCCTTAATACCATTATGGGTAAGCTAACGGAAAATAATGATGCTCTTGAACCTGGGATAAAGTTATGAAGGAAGAAAACAAAGCCACAGTGATGACTTTAAATACGAGAATTGAAGAGCTCGAGGGAGAGCTCATAGTGTATTTAATTCTTATGGGCAAAAAGGTGTTAGGTGCAACATCGAGCTATAAGATTGATGTCCTCAAACCAAAAAAGTTTAAGGGAGCAAGGTCTGCGAGGGATGTGGGCAACTTATTGTAGGAAATAGAGTAATACTTCTGTACCATAGGCATAAAAAATGATAATGCTAAGGTAAATATTGATTTTATGTATTTTACTAATGTTGTTCTTTTATGGTGGTGTCATAGGTCCATAAATGAAAAGCGGGGTAGGACTAAAATTGGGACTTAGGAGGAGTTCTAAAAAGTGTTTAAGGAGCAGTTTTACCCTCAATATGCCAAGAATGAGGCTCAAGCCAAGTTGTGTCGGTTCTCGCAACAAGGCACAATTAAGGAGTATGTGAAGGAGTTCAGTAAACTGATACTCCAAATTACAGATTTGAGTGAGAAAGAGACATTCTTCTTTTTGATGGATGGGTTGATGTTGTAGGTTAAACAAGAATTGGAACGTCAAGGGGCCCAAGAACTATCCAAAGCCATGATCGTGACAATATCCTTAATCGAGCCTAAAAAAAATGAAAGACAATTTCGAGTCTTCTAAGCCTAAAAAAAGGGAAATGGTAGGAGAGATGAAGAAGGACAATATGAGAATAACATCGATAATTGTGGCAATGGGAAACCACAAAATGAGAAAGGGAAACCTAATAATAAATCGAAGGAAAAGAAGAGTGATATACAATGCTTCTTATGTTGTGGTCCGCATAAAGTGCAGGATTGCCCACAGCAATCCAAGTTCACCACAATCAATAAAGAAGAAGAAGTAGAGCCTGAGGAGGGTAGGCTATTAAAGCTTGGGTCAATAATACTCAATTCCACTATAGCGAATAATGATCACAAGCAAAAATGGTTAATGTTTGTAAACATCAACATTGCAGGTCGAAGGAGGAGTGCTCTTATTGATAGGGGGCATTTGATTTATTCATATCGGAGAGAGTCGTGGGTAAACTTGGTCTCTCAATTAGCAAATTGACTAAGAAGATCAATACTGTAAATTCCATATATTATATATCTTTTCATATATTTAGGAATTATCATATATCTTTCCTATAAATATTATGTATACTCTTGAAATTTATGAAAAAGATTACCCTATTCTTGTCAGGTTTTCCTCGTTTAGTACAAGGCAGAAAGTTGTTGTAAAAGGTTGTCAGAGATGGTACGAAATGGAAGAATGTCAAGGTAGGGGTTGGTATAGGTGGAATGAGAGGAAGAAGAGTCTAAGTGTTGGTCTCAAGCTTGGGGCCTTGTATACTCTTAGTGTTAGTCCCAAAGTGCCACATGTTAAAACCTTATAGGAAGGTCAAAAGTAAGTGGCCAAGTGGTTTGCTATTATAGGTCTAAGTAGAATAGTGTTATGATGTGCTTTCATTCACTTTAGATGGAACATAGTAATTGGAGTCTAATGTCGCGGTTAATGAGTGGAGCCCTTTTGACTATTAACACAAGGGGTTCTTTCGAGTTATGGTTCCAAGCGTATCTTTTGAGAGGTGCTCTTGAGGGGTTCGCTCAAACTGATTATAAGCTCACTACTTGGTCCCAACAGTTGGGGTATAACAATTGATCCCTAGTTGAGAAGGGGTTATACAGTGGCCTCTCTCAAGATGCTATCAAGCTCTTACTACTAATATCACAGGCCACAAATTAAAGCCCATGATGAATGCACACAGAATGTCCTATGGAGGTCAACTAATTAAATGAGGCTCATTTGACCCACTTGAACTGGCCCCACTCATGGAACATATGGAGAAACACATCTACTTGAAGCCTTTGTGGCCTAGTGGAACACTCCAGTAAAACTGGAGTTACCATGGTGAATATTGTAAATCTTAAGGGATAAGATTATATAGAGTTTAAATCCCTTAGGACTCTCATATTGTAGATAGGCTCTAATATTGATCGTCAATGTAATTTAAATTGTACCGTTGGATCTGGGAGAGCTTAACTATAAATAGAGGTATTCCCTCTCATTTCTAATCATTTCATTCATAGTTATTGAATATATTTGAGAGCGTTTACTCAAACACATTGTGTGCATTATTTTTGGTGCCTTTTTCAGTTCTTTCGTTGTTTCTTCGCTTTGAATTTACTTCCGTTTTATTTCAATGCCTTGGAGAATTTCCTTTGTGAATTTTCACTTCTAAGAGTATGATAGGCTTATGTGAATTTAAAGTTAAGGAATTGTTTAAAGCCGTGCGATTTGCAAGACTAAAGTTCTAGCCCCATGACAATTGGTATCAGAGCTACGGTTCGAAAGCGTTGGTTGTAATAACAAAAGGAGTAGACAAGCAGGTTGAGCCTAGAGAGACTCGTGAGAAATGCAAGAAAAGTAGCAGATCGAGAGATATGTTGTCAGCTTTGGAAAGTTGAGTAGTCAATCTCGAGGAATCCATGGGTAATATGAAGGAAACACCGATAAGCTAGACTTGATCAAAGAGCAACTAAAGGGTCCCTTAGTTCCAATATGGATGCATTGCAAGCGCTCCTCAATACCATTGTGGGTAAGCTAACGGAAAAGAATGATGCTCTTGAACCTGGGACGATAGTTATGAAGGAAGAAAACAAAGCCACAGTGATGACTTTAAATACGAGAATTGAGGAGCTCAAGGGAGAGCTCACGGTGTATCGAATTCTTATAGGCAAAAAGGTGTTAGGTGCAACACCGAGCCATAAGATTGATGTCCCCAAACTAAAAACGTTTAAGGGAGCCAGGTCTGCGAGGGGTGTGGACAACTTATTATGGGAAATGGAGCAATACTTCTATACCATAGGCATCAAAAATGATAATGCTAAGGTAAATACTGATTTTATGTATTTTACTAATGTTGTTTTTTTATGGGGGCATCATAGGTCCATAAATGAAAAGTGATGTGAGACTAGAATTGGGACTTGGGAGGAGTTCTAAAAGAGTTTAATGAGCAGTTTTACCTCCAACATACCAAAAAGGAGGCTTAAGCTAAGTTGTGTCGGTTCTCGTAACAAAGCGCAATTAAAGAGTATGTGAAGGAGTTCAGTAAATTGATACTCCGAATTACAGATTTGAGTGAGAATGAGGCATTCTTCTTTTTGATGGATGGGTTAAAGTTGTAGGTTAAACAAGAATTGGAATGTCAAGGGGACCAAGAACTATCCAAAGCCATGATCGTGGCAACATCCTTAATCAAGCCTAAAAAAAATGAAAGACAACTTCGAGTCTTCGAAGCCTAAAAAAAAGGGAAATGATAGGAGAGATGAAGAAGGACAAGATGAGAATAACAACGATAATTGTGGCAATGGGAAACCACAAAATGGGAAGGGGAAACCTAATAATAAATCGAAGGAAAAGAAGAGTGATATACAATGCTTCTTATGTTGTGGTCCGCATAAAGTGCGGGACTGCCCATAGAGATCCAAGTTCACCACAATCAACAAAGAAGAAGAAGCAGAGCCTGAGGAGGGTAGAGTATTAAAGCTTGGGTCAATAATACTCAATTGCACTATAGTGAATAATGATCACAAGTAAAAATGGTTAATGTTTGTAGACATCGACATTGCAGGCCGAAGGAAGAGTGCTCTTATTGATAGGGGGCATTTGATTTATTCATATCGGAGAGAGTCGTGGGTAAACTTGGTCTCTCAGTTAGCAAATTGACTAAGAAGATCAATACTGTAAATTCCAATGGAGGAAAGATGAACGTCAACAAGTGAAATTTATTGAATTTTGATAAAATGAATAAAATAAATGGATGAAATTGCAAAAAAAGAAAAGAAAAGAAAAATGTAGATTATTCTACAAGGGAGGAAGGCTAAAAGACAGCAAGTGAATGGATTTTTTTTTGTAAAAAATGGTGAAATGATCAAATTATTCCTTTATATTTAAAATTTAAAATAGTTTATTTAATAATCTTATTATAAGTTCTGATTATATCTGTTCATTTTAAGTCCATGCCTAGAACTATCCATAACCCCTCCCCAACCCATAAATAGGAGGATAATGTGCATCAGTGCACTCGAACCCACGTCCTTCTACATTGGCAACAATGCTTATGGCAATCGAGTTAAAAATCAATCGACTAAAATTTAAAATAGTTAAAAGTGCATTTTTGGTCTTTTTACCATCAAATATTGTTTTGAGCATTTAATTAAAATAAAAGAGATACTTTGATGGGAGAAATATTAGTTTAATTAATTAAATGATAAATAAATGAAATAGATAAAATAGAAGAAGCATTTAGAAGACAGAAGAAAATCATTCTCTTCTTTATATAAACCTAGCATGGGGTGCATAGAAGTGAGAGAGAAAAAAATATAAATTTTTTTATTTTATTCAATTTGACTCTTTATTTAAAAATATTTTCTAGCCTAATAATTATTTAAATTTTTCTTTGAAAATAAAGTGAAATTTCGAATCCAAAAATAATTTGAGAGCCATTTATCATTGTAAATCAATTGTGGAAGCTTAAAATGGATGTTGGAAGTGGAAAAGAGCATGGCATGCGCATAAATTAACGGAGAAATTAAAGTAAATTGTTTAAATTATTATTATGTAAGAGCTGAAGTGTATAATTTGATGCAGTTTTATAAAGATTAAATATGTGGATTTAATGGAAATATTGTGTTAAAAGTTTGGAAAGAATGATGGATGATTTTATGATTGATTTGGTAAATTTATTAAGTATATGAGAAATTAAAGTTGTGAATTTACATTGATGAATGATTATGTTATTCATGATGGAGAAATTTTATTGTATGAAAAAAAATGATGATTATTTGGAATAAGGAAAATTGGGACTTAAGGAAAGTGAGAAACAATAATTGATCAATTTAAATAGAATATTTAGTAAATCAAGTAAATGATGATTAATTATATTAAATAGATTAGAAATGATTGGTACATGTATAGAATTAAAAAAAATCAATGAATAAAGTGTTCAATTTTGAAAAAAAACAAAAATAAGGATAAAATTGTAAATATTTCAAAACTTGAGTTTGAGAATGAACGTAAAATAAGAAAATCTTATTTTAGGGTTTGAATTGTAAAATTGTGTAAATTTGAGATTTTACGGACTAAATCATAAAATTGTAAAATTTAAATTTTAGGAACTGTTTTGTAAAAAAACTATAAAATCTTGAGTATAAGGACTATTTGGTAAATTTTGAAACATTTAAGTATAAATATGAACATAATAACTACATACTTGATTCCTTGTAATATTTGATAAATAAATATGCACGAAATTAAATAATAGAAATTTGAAATTGGTAAGTTAAGAATGGTTATGATTTGTATGTGATTTGGAATACTTGTTTGAGTTGTGTATATGAATTTGTAATGAATTAATAACAATAATCTAAATTAAATCTTAAGGCTACGAAATAATCTTGGATGATGAACATATGTATAAATTTTGATGTCAAAGTCAAAATTGAATTTTAAAGGTTGAGATTGAGTTCAATGATAATAAATTAAATGTCTGAATATTATGGAAAATTTTAAAAAATTTTAATGTGATATTCTTTATCCGGATCTATTACCGAATCGAATAAGGGGTGTTAAGTCTCAGACTGAGAACCACTATAACATGGCGGGGGAGGAGGGAGTGCACGATTTTCTTCCATCAACTATAGTGAGACAATATGGCATTGCCTAGCCATTTGCTAGTTGGACATCATATACCTTTCTTTGAAGAGGGTAAGGAACTTGACAGTCATACAAAATGTGGCCACGATCATCCTGGCCATTCTCATGATAGACTTGTCAAAGATGACGTTGTATGCAGTCGGATGGTCTACAATGAGGAACTCGACCATCTCCGTAACGGTATACTTACCATCACCTAAGGTTACCGAAAGGGTGATTGAGCCCTTGGCTGCGGTTTGTTGCTTGCCAAAACCGTAGACAAGACTAGCTTTCTTCAAAGTTGGATCATTAAAAGTCCACTTGGTGGAAGGCCTTGGTTGTAAAGATGTCTATTGAACTCCCAGTATATATGAAAATCCTTTCCATTTGGAACGAGGTAATAGTAACAGAGACTACGAGAAGGTCATCACCCTCAGCATGTAATATTTTTTTTCATCAACTTCTGAAAACTAAACCTGCCAAGATGGAGATGCCTTGGGCTTCTTTAGCAGAGCAGTAATACTAACAAGTTTAACACTAAAAGTTTCAATTGATAAAATTATTAATAGCAACAATTAGTGATTGATTCTCTCTCTCGCTAGTGATGAATTTATACCTAAGAATCTAAACGCACAAATTTTCATTTAATAACTTTTATTTTTTGATCTCAAATAACTATTAAAAGCACATAATGAAATCTCGATCTTATTCAATTAAGCTTAATTGAATCGAACCTACTCGATAGATTACCTTCTCGATTTATTCTATTTCAATTTTCGAGAATAATTTTTTTTCTGATAAGACATAATTTGAGAAGAAGTTAGGAGGTCGGGAAGGCACTTTTGTTCGTCTGTTGGTTTTGTGAACCAAAACGAAGTTTTTTTTTTCATTCCACATTTCTTTCCATTAATCGTGGACTGAATTACATAAAAATATCTTTTCTTTTAAATTGCTAGATTAGACCATTTTTTGAAAATTTATGGGATTAGACCGAAATAACGAAAACGCTTCCAGCTGAAAGCATTTTCCCCGAACGGTCACTCCCAATGACTATTTCCTCCAACGACTATTTAACTAGTCGTTGGGACCTACGACTCCCCCCACCAACGATTATTTTATTTTCTATATAAACCCCTATTTCATTTTTTTTTCAATTCAATCTCAACTCTCTCTTACATTCTCAAATCTCTCTCAATTCCTTCTTAATTTCTCACTCAAATTTTATTTCTCTTTCAACTCTCTTTTTTTATTCAAATTGTCTTAAGATTTTCGTAAATTATTTCTTCTATTACAATTTATTTTGTGTTTTCCGAAACTAGCAATAGAAAAATCTTTAATTCGTTTTGATGACAAGTACATTTTGGTCGATCAATTGCAAATGATAAGAAATTTTTCATTATATTTAATATAGTTTAATTTAAATATTTTCTTGTTATATTGGAATTTAAGATTTTTTTTTTATAAATAGGTGGAAGATCCAATTTTGGAGATGTATATTCATAATCTACCTGCTCCTCCATCTCCCTTAATCGAGCCCTACTTGAGAGATGTCGGATTTTTGCACGTGGCCCTTATAGGTAATGGGGTAAATTGGACCCGACATTTGTAAGGGCATTGGTAGAAAGGTGGCGACCTGAGATGCACATATTCTATCTTCCATGCAACGAGTGTGCTATCACTTTAGAGGACGTGCAATTACAGCTCGGGTTATTGGTGGATGGGTCAGTAGTGGCTAGGTTAGTTTACGCAGCCGATTGGAGAGATGTATGGGAGGAACTTTTGGGGAGAGTTCCTGAAACAATTTATAGAGCTTGAATAGATTTGAATTGGTTAAGAACAAATTTCGGTGGGCTCGATAATGATTCAATTGAAGTCCAAATAGAACAACAAGCTCGAGTGTACATCCTTATGGTTATCGGGGGTCTCTTAATGCCCGATAAGTCATAAAATCTTGTCCATCTAAGGTGGTTGTTAAAACTCATCAACTTTAAATAAGCGGGCAAATTCAGTTGGGAGTAACCGTGTTGGTGACACTGTACTGAGAGATATGTCGGGCGAAAAAACCACAAAAAATTAAAATTGGTAGTTGCATGCTACTACTGCAATCATGGGCATGGTATCGACTTCCATTATTACGTCCTCAAGCAAACTATCCTTATACATTCCCACTCGTAACAAGGAAAAATTCATCAGACAATATATTTACCATAATTAAATTATTTAAAATTTAAATTATTGTGCTAACAAATTATTTCAATAGGTAGAACCAGGAGCCGAGTTATGCGGGACTACTAAATGAGCTTTGAGATATACGTCTTCTTTAGACCAATAATTAGAAACGGAGGTATGTATTTTTTAAATTTAAATTATATAATATTAATGTAGTTGATTTGAAAATTAATAGTATATATAACTAAAATTTTATTATTTTAATATAGTTTGAATGGATGCCATACTCCGATCCGGCAATTCAAGAATGCAGCCGGTCTGAATTTTTGATGAATCCTAACATTTGGCACGTGAATGTGTCATTGGAAGTGCACGCTATTGTGGTGATCCACGAGTCGGATAGAGTGTTGCAGCAATTTGGGTTTAGACAATCAATTTCACTGACACCCCAAGACACCGAAGATCTGCATCATATTGACTTGCGGGGGAGAACAAATAAGCATTGGCCTACATTTGGAACAATAGGTACAACATTTTTACCTACTCGCAAGGCCATTTTCACTCCAGAGTTAGCCTGCAATTCGAAGTACATGTCATGGTTTAGGGTCCATGGCAAGCCATACCTACTAGCGGAAGAGACGAGGGGTCAACAACAGCATACGAGGAGGCCACGACGTGTAACAACCCGTTTCCAATGAAATCTAAATAGTGGTTTCGAGACCACAAATCTGAGGTCAGAAAAAATTTATTTTAATATTATTTTATGGTTTACAGTATGATAGAAATATCGTATAAAAATTTCGTTAAGAAATTTTACTGGTTACATGTCTAATATGACAAAAAGGATTAAATTGCATTAAGTGCAAAAGTTGAATTCTAATAGCTAAAGGTATTAAATAGCTATAGAATTTTAAATTGGAGGTCCTTATATGGAAAATAGACCATTTAAATTAATTAGTAGATAAGAATGATTATTCATCATTGAAAATTTAATAAATTAGTAAGGTTAATTTTGGAAAGTTGATAAAATAATGATGATAAATGAATTAAATAATTTTATTATCATTCATTCTCATCATCTTTCATCAAAAACACATGGAAACCCTAGCCATGGAAGTTGAGATCAAACAATCTTATTTTACTTAATTAGGTAAGTATTTTTGTCTCATTTTTAATGATTTTATGTTTAGAGATCGTAATAGCTTAATCTAACTATCTCGAGGATTAATTTGCAAAATCATTAAAGTATTAAGGTTTTTCCATGGATGAGTATAGTTGAATTATGAATTTTATGGTAGAGAATGAAAGGTTGTTGTTAGATAAACAACTTTTGAAAAGAGAATTTTGATAAAATTATCAATTAGGGACTAAATTGAAAAGATGTTAAATTTATGGAAAAATTATGAATTTCATGAAATACATGTGCTGCTATTGATATATATGAAAATTCGCTAGGCTTGAATAAGGATTAAATTGTATGAATTTCATTTTACGAGCCTAGAGACTAAATCGTAATTAGTTAAAAGTATAAGGGTAAAATGATAATTTTTCAAAGATGTGTGTTGGATTAAATTGAATATGAATTATATTAAATTGAGTTAAATTCATTTGTATAGATCCGGATAGACCTAATACGTAGTTAGATCGAGGTAAAGAAAAAATATCGGATTAGTACCCTTCGTATCTACATATACTTATCAAAGTAAGTTCGTATAACTAAATTGTATATTTATATGTCTTAAATTGAATATTATTTTGTGTGATTTGTATAATTGCCATGAATAATTATTGATCACATATCCGACAAGTACTGAGTCCCATTTGAACCTTAGAAATTCGAATGATACAAATGACATGTCATTAGGGTTCCCAAAATGGTTGTGGTCTTGCATGTGTTGTGGACACACCACAACTCTCATGAGCTTCCCGATTAATAGCTCTCTTTAGCTTCTCGATATTTAGCTCGCATGAGCTTCCCATTATACAGCTCACATGAGCTTCCCGTTATATGGCTCGAAAGAGCTTCCCGTTTATATGTTTGTATGAGCATACATGTATATGAATTGACGGATTTCAAATTCGTACACTTCGTGTGTACTACCCGTGTTTCCAACGATATTTTAAATGGTTCAACGAGCAATGTTCTGTTACGAGGTAATATGAATTTGATATTAACTAATACCAATATGTATATACATGATTGAAGCATAAGGTGGATGATACATGTATGTGAATCTTGCCTAGTGATTATGTACATCTATGTTTATTGGTTATTAAAAGTGACACATGACTAACATGTTGAAGATATGTGTTTAGGCTTTTGGCCAAAATGATTTGGATATGTTTTGTATGCTTACCTTAAATGTAATTGAATGATATGTTAATTTCAGTGTTATACGAACTTACTAAGCTTAAAAGCTTACTTCGTTTTATTTTTCCATGTTTTATAGTAATCCGAAAGCTCATTTGGGTTGGAAGCTGGTCGGAGCTGAATCACAATATCCATCGACTCTTTTGGTATTTTCAGTAAATTAATTTCGGTTATAATGGCATGTATAGGTTATTTTGGTCAATGTTGGTATATAAATGTTTTGTTGAAACTAGCCATTTGAATGGCTTGTGTTTGGTATATTTTGGTGTGTATATAAGTAGCCTTAACATGTTTGGAATGTGTTTAGAATGGTTGAATGATGGAAAATTATAGGTATATTGAGAATTGGTTGATTTGGTATATTTAGTAAAATTATGCATATATATATTTGGTTATCTAGGTAAATTTTGGAATTTGATTGACATGTTTTCAGATTGTCCTTTGAATTGCCTATGGGCATATTGGTTGTATGTTGAAATAATACATGTTTAAAACTTGATTTTAGCTTGATTTGAATACCTTGTTATGGCTTATTGATGTGCAAAAAAATGTTGAGTTAGGTTAATGACAAATTGGGTGAGAAATGTGGCTTGGAAAATGACCTATTTTTGCCCACACGGGTAGAGACACGAGCGTGTGTCTCAACCGTGTATGACACACAGCCAGGTGACACGGCTGTGTGTCCCCTGTATCTTTAAAATTGTGCAAGTCAGTATGCTCAATACGGCCTAACACATGGGTGTGTGACTTGGCCGTATGACTCAAGTCAGAGAGCTCATAAGTTTGGACACGAGTTGGGACACTGCCGTGTGTTCCAATTTCGAATGTCCACACGACTTGCCCACACGAGCGTATGTCCCCTGCAACTTTGAAAATTTTCAAAATTTTCTGAAAATTTTTTTGAGTACCCGATCTAGTCTCGACTTGTTTCTAACATGTTTTTTAGGCTCCGATGGCTCATATAAGGGACAATATGTTTGATTTCGATTCATTTATGATATGAATGCTATATTATATGAAATGTCTAATTATTGATCTGTAAATTCTGGTAATGCTCCATAACCCTGTTTCGATAACGGATTCCGGTTAGGGGTGTTACACGATCGGCACTTAGACATCCAAGGTTTAGCGAGTCGGGTCCATTGTCTACGCCTACGTAAGAATCGACACCGACGACCGCACCAACCCCAGTCAGTATGACTCGACTTATTCTGGTGCTTATACTAACCCCGTTGTTTTTATACAAGCATCATTATTCTTCCACATTTTTCTATTTCTACTTCAATGCCAAGTTTTGTTTTTGGACTTTCATCCTTGGCATATTACATGCTGATGCCATCAACATTTCAAATGGGGACGACACTGACGACGATGTATAGGTCATCTATGTTTGGGGCACCGATTGGGAGTCCAATCGTTATGTCGTCGGTGTATGGGACACAATATAGTTATACCTCTATGCTGATGGTGTTGCAAACACCTCCGAGATCATTGTTCTACCAAGATAGACCATATTCACAACCACCTATTCCTAGATCAGAGGATACAGGATGACAACCAAGGAGCAACCAATCACAATAAACTACGGACGAAGGCAAAGAAGATGAGAACTTTCTAACAAAGTGGTGAACCCACCACACAACTATGTTGTTGGACTCTCGACTTGTTCTTCCATTCTAGCCTCTCGAACTGGAACGTATGTCGACCTCTGAGGGCCTTCATCTATCCTTTCAAACTCCATATATAACTCAAAAAATGGTGATTCACTATCAATATGCGTTTGCACCATCGCTTTCAACCTCCTCACACCTCTGGTATCGAAAATGTCATATCTAACGGGTTCGACTAAAGCATAAAATTGATATTTAAGTGGCGATACTCTCATCTAGTTGAATTCGATAATTTTTCACCTAATTCTTCCATGCAGTTCCAGTAATTGTATGTTCGAGTTAAAAGCCAACCACATTGTGTTCTCTGATAAAAAAATGACCCCGTTCTTGGTGTCACACACTTCACTATTGTAATAAAACAATAACATTAATTCGTCCATTCATTTTCAACAAAATAATCTATTCCACATGTTCGAAACAAAAACATTATACAAAAAAATAGTGTTGTAATTAAATATGAACAACAAAAATCGATCCTTACTTTATGCAAATTAGGTGGTAGCTCCAAATTATGCCTTATGTGCGAACTTCTCTTCTTCTAATCTTCTTACAATTTTCTTTGCTCGTAAATCCCATATGCCACTCAATGTTGAAATAGATTGCTTTTATAGACTCAGGGGTGAGTGGCAATTGATTCAAAAAAATTTCCCAGGCTAGTGGGGAGTTAAAATTGCCAGAGAGAAAACGCTCCACGTAAGATGCATTTTCAGTGCATTGTCAGAAAAAAGTCCTGAAAGCGCATCCAGCTAGACACATTTTCTTGCCATGTCAGTTGAAAACTCGTCCAGCTGGACACGTTTTCAGTGCTTTTTTTATAGTGCACTAAAAACGCATCTTGCTTGGAGCGTTTTCTCTTTGGCAATTTCAACTCCAAACTTTTCCCACTCACCCATCAAATATCCTAGAATATATTTTTTGAACCTATATGAATGTTAAAAAATAATACACTATAAATACGAAAAAGGCAAGTGCACCTATTGAACAATAGTATAGCTATGGTGAGTAGAGAATATCGTATCCATGAGGACTAAAGTACTAATAATTACCGTCTTCTTATTATTTAGCCGACAAATTGGAGTGATTGTGTTTTAATCTAAAATTACTAAACTAATTTATCTAAGAACGCAACAGAGAATGAAATAGGAAAATAATCGAAGATAACTAATGGGATAGACAATACCCAAGAAAGAATCCACCTAAATTTCACCTATTATTATGAATCTGAATTAAACGATTTATTCACTTGTTACTTGATCCATAGAAATCCCTAAATTATGTTAATATCTCTTTCGAGTGTAATAACAATTGACTCTAGGTTGATTACTTGAAATCTTTTTTCTAATTAAAACCCCTATTGTCGCATTAACTCGATCTATGGATTCCCTTATTAGATTTTACTCTAACCCGGTAGATTTATGTCGTCCTATTTCTAGGATTGCATGCAACTTCACTCAATTATGCTAGATCTACTCTTAAACAAGGAGTTTTGCTCTACTGAATTAAGCATATTAAACATGAATTAATATCCCGAAAATATTAACACAAGAGATTAGCACACGTAATTGAGAATAATAATCAAGTATTTATCGCGTAAAATAGACATTAAATAAAATGATTCATCATAGGTTTCATCCTCCCTAGGTATCTAGGGAATTAGTTCATAATCCTGAATAGAAACATCTCAAAGTCAGAATAACCACAAGACATAAAGAAATTCAATAAAACTTTGAAAGAAATTAAAGAGAGATCTTCAATCTTGATGGAGATCCGCTTCCAAGTTGGTTCCGATGGCATTTTTCAAGTGTTTTCTTTGATCTTCTTTGCTTGCCCCCTATGTATTCTTCTAATTGGTATTTATAGACTTTAGAAAGCTCAAAAAGCCTAAAAATTAGGTTTTTCCGCGTATTTGAAAGCAGGGTACGAAATCATGTGCCAGCCCGTGTGGAAATGCCCAGGCCATGTGGCTCCTGAAAACAACTTTATTTGTCCGATTTTGGCTCGTTTTTTGCTCCTTTCGGTCCCAAATGATGTCCTGAGTATAGAAACATGAACTTAAAGGATTAGGAGCATCAAATTCACTAATTTTCATAATTAATAATCCAAAATAGCATTAAAAATATGATTAAAATATGTTACTTTTATAGCTTATCATAGTCTCATTCTTAATGCCTTTTAGGTGATTATTCGATATTAATGGTGAATTTTATGCTCCTAATCTTTTAAATTCATATTTTATACTTAGGAGAACATTTGGGAGTACAAAGAGTGAAAAAAACAAGCGAAAACCGAAAAATTAAGGCAAGGTACAAGGGCTACTCGGGCTGGATCATTCCACATGGCCATGTGTCAAGCCGTGTCGATTTCATGAATTGCACTCCGAATAGCGAAAAAAATGATTTTTAGGTTTTTCGGGCATTCTAAGACCTATATATGATAAAAATAAGAAGATAGTGGAGAGTCGTTAGAGAATAGTCAAGAAAACAACTCGAAAAATACCATTAAAACCGATTCTAAAGTAGATTTACGTAAAGATTGACGACTCCCAGTTGATTTCTTAGGAGACTATAATGAGTTTCTTTAATTTTTTAGAATATACTGTATTTTGGATTTTTTATTTGCTAGCATGAACTAATTTTCTAAATACCTAGGGAGATGAACCCTATGATGAATTCTATCTTTCAATTTTTATTTTACGCAATAAATACTTAGATCTTGTTCTCAATTATGTGTGCTTAATTCTTGATTTGATATTTCTAGATTATTGATCCATATTTGATGTACTTAAATTAGAGGAAGAGTAAACCCTGTTTAAGAATAGATCTAGCGTAATTGAGTAGAGTTGCATGCAATCCTAGAAATAAGACAACATAAATCTACTGGATTAGAGTCAAATCTAATAGGGAATCTATAGATTGAGTTAATGCAATAATATGAGTTTTAATTAGAAAGAAATTTCAATTAATCGATCTAGAGTCGATTGTTCTTATTCTTGAAGAGAGATATTGGCATAATTTAGGAATTCTATGAATTAATAAATTAAGTGAAGAAATTACATAATTTAGATTGATAATGACAAATGAAATCTATGTGAATTATTTCCTGGGTATTGTTTTGCTTTTTGGTTATTATTTAATTAGTTTTCTAATTTATTCTTTGTCGCATTTGTAGTTAATTAATTTAGTTAATTTTAGTTTTAAATCAATCACTCAAATTTATTGGTTAAATAATAGAAAGACGGTAATTACTAGTACTTTTAGTCTTCTTGGGAACAATATCTTTGCTCACCGTAGCTATACTATTAATTGATATGTGCACTTGCCTTAGTCAGATTTTTAGTTGGTTTATAACTGCATAAAAAACTAAGATTTAATCAAACCGAGTAGTTCGAGTTTTGATTATGAATCGAATTTAATTTCACAATTTGAATAATTTGAATATACAATTAGTGTAAATACAATACTTCTAAATATTGAATTAAATCATTATTAACTATACATCTAAAAAATTATATATAAAAAAGAATAATCTACAAAACTCTAACCCTAAGAAAAAGGACCAAAAGGAAAATGCTACCGACCGGAAGCGTTTTCCCGTAAATGAGCTGAAAATGTTTTTATTATTTTGACTTAATCTAATCTTTTAAAAAAGAATCCGCGTTTTAAAGAAATTCAGACTTAATGGTGTGCTTTTTCTTTATTTATAATTTTGCCGTAAAACGGTGTGCTTTGCTCTGTCTATTTGGTTATGATAGTTGAAATGTAACAGTGTAGCAATAGACCTGCTAGGCAACTGGAGCCTTTAACTTGGTGCCATATCAACCGCCCTTCCACGTGTCAAAATCTCGACCCACATTTATTGTTTCACATAATTTCGTCTTATCCGCTCATTCGCAGTGGCCCACCGCTGCACACTCAACGCGTCGCCACTTTCTGTTCCTCCTTCAACACATTTTTTTAAGTGATTCCTGTATAATTATATTGATAATATAATAGGTTGTGATTCCTTTTCACTTCAATTTTCCTATTTTGATTTTTAAGCTTCTAATTCCATTACTTCAAATATATATACTCCAAAGTTGGGATTTTCTTTTCTCTTTTTCCTTTTTCAAGTAAAGAAGGAAATAGAAATTTTCCGGGAAAAAGAATCCAGCTACCATGTCAACCATTTCGATTTACAGAACAGAATTCTTGACTTTCTCTACCAATGGATCCAGACCCCGCCACAAATTTCAAAGGCTTTCCCTTTCTCCACTTATGTGAGTTTTTTTCTCCTTATTCTCCAGGAAACATTTAGCTTTTGAAGCCGGTTTTATTTGCTTTTTTTCTTTTTTATTTAACAGAAAAAGTTTAGGGTTTTCATTTTCTTTTATGTTTCGGTATCGTACCTTTTTATAAATTTAATGACTTGTTTGGGATACTTGATTAGGAAAATGGATTCTAAATCAACCGAAAAGGTTCCAAAGGAAGAATCTTCTATAAAGCTGCAAACGTCTTCAATTCCTCAGCTTGAAAACCCGAGGCCGTCTAATCTAAGGTTTGACCGTCTACAACCGTCGGATCAGGAGCTGAACCAAGATAGCAGATTAGAATTTGGAAAATTCGTTGCAAGAGAGGCCGTTCTTGATGAAGAATTATGGGTATACATACACGCCTTTCCTAAATCCTAACCCTGTATTCTTTTTCTTATTTTATCAAATGGACCCTTTTGGTGCTGATGATTTCGTTCTGATTTTGTGATAGACAGCGGCATGGCTTAGAGCTGAAACTCACTGGGAGGATCGACCAGGTGAAAGGTAGCGATTGGAATTTTAAATTATTCTTCTTTTATTTTTTTGAAGTAAACGAGACACCCATTTGTTTTTTGTTTTTTTGACTTATCCAAAGAAATGAATCATTGACATTGAGGCCTTATTTAGTACCTATTTATGGAATAGAGAGATACAGACGCAGAGCATGTGGCTCGTTTATGCAAAAAAAAAAAAAAACAAAAATTTGACCTAATTATAGAAATATGTAATTGGTGAATTGAATTGTTTCAAAGGTTTACTGTTGGAGGTCTATCAGGATTGAAAGAAGATAATTCTATTAAGATGTTGACAATGGGCTTTGGATTCAATTCCCTCATGAATTGATGCTTTTTCTTTCCTGCTAACTTGTATGAGTGGATATGGCGATATGGGTAGTGGATACACCTGATTTTAGCTATTCCTAATTGTACAGATACGTTGATAACTTCAAAAGGAAATTTGCTGAGCAGGTAGGAGAGAATGACTCTGCTTCTCGTAGTTGCTTATAAATCATACATATGGAAATTGGTTAAATATATGCTTAGAAAGTTTGCTTACTTTGTAGGAGTTCAATGCCATAAAAAGGCGATACAGTGGGCAACATGGGCAGACATATACATGTGTTGTCACGGTATGATGTTTTTACAGCACATCTCTTTTCCCAGATTCTTATTCCTTTTCATGTGTTTGTTATCCCTTTTGGGTGGGGAATTACATTAATTAATAGCTTCAGCTTCTCTGTTTGTCTTCATTACTGGGATATTACATACAGTTCTTGTGTTGTTTTCTTTAGATGAAGAGTCCTAACAATGCTTTGAAATCAAATTATCAGGTTAGGAAGGAGGAGAGAAATGTCAAGCGCACGGTGCTGAAAAGTGTGGTAGGAACCCTTGATTTCAGCATTCGGCATTTGTTGCATGGAGAGTCTTTTCCCGGGGTACAGTGCACATTCTTTTTATATTTACTATTCCTTCATTGATCTAAATAAATAGGTTATATGTTAAGATAATTGTGAACCTAACCTCTTGCAGGAACGTGAAAAGCATCTGTTCTGCAGCATCAGCAGAACTAACCTGAATAGATATATTTATGTTTCCAACCTATGTGTAGCAAAATCAGCCCGTCGACAAAGCATTGCTAGCAATATGTTGTATTTTGTTATTGAATCAGCGAGATCAGAAGGTAAAATCACAAACCTGTCCTTTAGAATCACATAATCTGATCCAAATCAGTGGGAAAACTCCCCTTCTAAGTTGGTCATTTGGTTGCAGGTGTGAAACTGGTTTATGTGCATGTTCATAGAAACAATGAACCTGCTCTTGAACTGTACCAAAAGATTGGTTTTGAGGTAATACCATTTTATCCACTCTTTTTTTACTCTTTTATTACATTTTGTGCTCCTGTCAGTTTCCACATGGGACTGATATGTACTTTTTTGAATTTATCGTCAGATGGTTGAAATGGCAAGCTCTCAGTTGTTAAAACAGCAGATGTACTTGCTTTGTTATAAGACATAAAATTCCTGTTGAAACACAAACCCAGGGGTTCCTTTTTTTTCTTTTTTTGAATGAAAAAAGGAAACCCTTACAGCTTTTGTAATCTTTAAGAGGATTATGAATGATTGAGAATGGGGAAGGTTTAGGCCCCAAAAATGTAATCTCCTCCTTCTAAGGGGACTTTGTGTGTGTTGATTTCCAAATCGAAAATTGTAAATGCTATGGGATTATTTTTCATGCTTATTCTTTGATGTTAAAAATACAGTGAAATTATGTATGGTTATAAATTACCAGGAAATACATCATTCATTTTTGGCAACATGGATATGGTTCTAGTTCTGATTCAGATTCATTCCACACTCGTCCACATAAAGACTTAAAATTTATTTTGTATATTGAAGTTGCAACAATTAAAGGGAAAAAGAAAACATACATCCACAAGGGGTACATAGCTAAAGCCAGGAAGGTTGTGAGAAACAGTGGAATTTGATGACTGAACAGCGCCTGAAGTCTTTCTGCACTTGGGTATTGTCCTGATGACAGTTGTTCATAAGCAGAGGAGGTAACACTTGGAATAGAGTAGCCCCTTTCTGGCCCGCCTCAGCCTGTTTATCTGATACACGCCTGATCGCCTGTTCTTTTGTTTCTTGCTCTTGTCCTTTTCACTAAGGTAAATACTAAAATAGTATATACATTAAGTCATTGTTCCCTGTCATATGTACCATGTGGTGTTCATGACGCTTACCGTGTTTGGAGCGTGTATTTTTTCGTATCATCTATGCAGTGAAATTTGACTATCGAGTTAGTTGAGAGTGTTTTACTTTAATATAATTCTCAGTTTGAATATGATTAATTTTAAAATGTAAAACATGATAAAAATATGTGATTTTACAAAAGTAATGCAAAAAAAAAATATATAAAGAATATGGGTAAAATATAATCAAATTTGGGTTGTTGATTTCTTGCTAAATGTGATCAACATGATGAATCTTTTCTGTTTTCTTCTATCCAAATATTGTAAACTAATATGGTATGAAATAGATATACGACGACAGTAAAAAGTAATTTAGTTATTAATTAATGATTAAACTAATACATAATTAATTTTTAATGATAATGTGATATGATTTGAATGAAATTAATATACGGTAAGGTGACATAATTGTTTCAATTAATGTTTTCTCAAATGTTTTTATCTCCAAGATTTCTTGTTGTACGACTAATAATCTGAGAAAGTATTGTAAAAACCTATGATTCTACGTTATCTCTATCCCTTTTTAATAGGAGAATAACAAATTAAATTTTTTCTTCTGATTTTCATCCTTTTTCTCCTGAAAAAATTCAAATCCAACTAAAAATCGAGGAAAAAGTTGATTTGTCATCTCCTATTGGAAAGGGATAAGGATGACGGAAAATCAGAGTTTAATACAATCCCTTCTCCTAATAATCTATGTTGACCTCATCTACCCACATCAATTCCTAACTTTGTTTCGTGTGCCAGCAACTTCCATTTGTCTATTAACTCAAAAATGGATTTGAACGATAGGAAAAGCAAGTTGATTAGTTTGAGTAATGACTGTATTTTCTGCTTGTAAGGGCGCTGAATTGGTTCAACATATTAATTTCTGTATATTTATATGAGCTTCCACTTGATCATGACATTTTGTTTTTTGAAATTATTTGAACATTCTATTAAAATGTTCTATTGTATTTCATCCAATTCCAGCCTTATTTTGCTCACACTCCGCTATTAACATCAATTCTGGATTAATGGGAGGAAATGTGTTAAAAGAAATTTCAAGATTTCTTTTTTATACAAGAAGTGAAGTTTTTATTTGTTTATTTAATATATTAAGGGTGGGTTTAGATGGGTGGTAGGATATGTTACGGTGTGCTTACTTTACTTTTTGCCTCACACTACAGTATAATCTCATCACCACCGCAATTTTTATACTAATCACAAGTAAATGCACTGCCATCCAAATCCACCCTAAGATAATGTCAACTTCTATTTTTCAACTCAACTTAAAACACTGCAAATAATGAAGGCAATTCAGTATCAAGTCAAATCTTTCCTTTTTTAAGAAGAATATAAGCTTAAATTAAAATATTAAATAAGTATCTCATTCTTTCCCTTCAAAAAAATATTATCACAATGAAAATGATTTTTTTTATATAAGTGGACGAATAAGGATTATCTTTAGATTAAATTTATGATTCAATCTAGTTCAATCATGGATTGATGTCTGTGGTTGGGAGTTCGATCCTCACTTATGGAAATGAAACACATTTCTTGATTAGCCATTTACTTATTTAAAAAGCACCTGAAACAAAAGAATTAATGATTGTCGTGGCAGTGAATACCCTAAAATCCCATGTAAATTAAGATTTCATTTAAACTGAAAGCTTTTACTATTATATCCTGGCTTAATCAAACAATCAAAAGACACTTATAAACTAAAATACTATCAAACATTCCAAAAATATGGTTTGATGGTTTCTTTTGTTGTTGGTGGGTGTTGAAAATTAGTCAATCATGCTGCTGAAATATTTTTGGTTGAAGTGCATGCAGCTTGTAAACATGTTGAAGCACGTATCCTCTTGCTTTAACAACAAGGTTTTTGTTTAGTTACATTGTAATTAAACTTAGTTGAAAATGAACAAGCTGATGACAACTTGATATGTTTAGGTGTTGAATGACTAGTTTTAAGTGGCTTGTTTGTGTGTACAAGTAATGTTTATCAAGTTACTAGGCTACTTAGTGGTAGTAGGTAGTATTTGCTGATGTATTTGAATATAAATGTATTGTTTTATTATTGAATGAGTGAGAAAAATGAGCTAAAAGCCATAAGCTTCCTTGCTGCACATTTGTGAGCAAGTAAAAATATTTTTTGCATCTTGCTTCCTTGTCATGTGTCTTGTTTTTCTTTCTTTGCTCTTCCAAATTGCCAACAATTAGTATTAAAGCTTTTATGATCTTTGAAGGGTTGTTTTCTTGGAAAGGCCAGGCTCAAAAAATGGTATGTTTTTTGTATTAATTTTTTGATTCTGTTTCTTGTTAAAAAGAAAGAAGTTGTTATAGCATGTCATTAAGGATTGCTTATAGAGAAGATAGCAATAGCTGAACCCTATGAGACTCCCAAAAAAGCTTGGGATAGGCTGTGAAGGAGGAGTTTCAAGGAAAGTATGTGAGCTATTCAAAGTGCAACTGGTGATGAAAGCAAAAGTGCAAGCTCTGCAAAGTACAAGCTCAGCAAGATGTGTGAGCTCAGCAAAAAAGAGCTAGCTGTAAAGTTGTGAGCCATCAAAGTGCGAGCTCAGCAAAAATGCGAGCCCTGTAAAGTTGCGAGCTTGTTGATGACAATAAGCCAAGGTGCGAGCTTGTCAAAATGAGAGCTTATGAAGACAGTAAGCAAAAATGCGAGCCTGTCAAAGGTGCGAGCTCAGCCTAGTGCGAGCAGCAAAGTGTGAGACTGTCGAAGAGCTCAACAGAATGTGAGCCTGTTGAATTGCAAGCTAAGGTGGCGAACGGTCTAAATGCAAGCCCGTATGAATGCAAGCCAAAGTGGCCGATAGCCTAAATGCAAGCCCGAGTGGATGCAAGCCAAAATGGCAGACTGAAGGCAAGCAAACTATACTTGCGAACTGTATGTGCAAGAAGAAAAGGACTATAATAAACAAGGGAACAAGGCAAGATGTGTTTGAAGGCAAGTTGCCAACCAAGGCTATTAAAGAGGAGAAGACTCCATTTGCCAAGGTTGAAAATGAAGTGCTTGAGCAGGGCCAGCTTGAAATAAAGTATCTTGTGACTGCCAAGCTTAAAAATTGTTGAATGATTGGTATTCGCAGTTTGATGACCAAGGAAGAGTGTTGAAAATTGGTCAATCATGCTGCTGTGATATTTTTGGTTGAAGTGCATGCAGCTTGTAAACATGTTGTAGCACGTATGCTTGCTATAACAGCAAGGTTTTTGTTTAATTACATTGTAATTAAACTTAGTTGAAGAGGAACAAGTTGATGACAATTTGATATGTTTAGGTATTGAATGACTAGTTTTAGGTGGCTTGTTTGTTGTACAAGCAATGTTTCTCAAGTTACTAGGCTACTTAGTGGTAGTATTTGGTGATGTATTTGACTATAAATGTATTGTTTTCTTATTGAATAAGTGAACAAAATGAGCTAAAAGCCATAAACTCTCTTACTGCACATTTGTGAGCAAGTAAAAATATTTTTTGCATCTTGCTGCCTTGTTCTGTGTCCTGTTTTTCTTTCTTTGCTACTCCAAATCGCCAACATTGGGTAATCTAAAGTGCACAACGTGCGTTGGAAATTTCAAACAAAATTTAATATAATGGAAATGATAATGTTGACTTTGGGGGATTTTTACCTAAATATTACAAATAAATAAAAAATAACCAAAATATTATATATATATATATATATATATATATTTACGAAAATATTACAAAAAAAACAAAAAATAGAAAAAAGCCTGCGTGATGTGACAAGAGACTGATAGGCGGCACCAAAGGTGCCATTCCCATGGGCGGCACCGATGGTGCCATTCCCATGGGCGGCACCACTCGTGTTATAAACACGAGATCCGTCCAGCTGAAGGAGAAAAATAAGAAGAAAAATAAGAGAAAGAGGAGGTCTTTGCGAAAAGAGAGAAAAGAGAGAAAGAGAAGAGGAAAAAATGTATTTTTTTAAAAAATAATTGATTATATTGTTATGTTTTTTGTATAAATTTTATTATTTTTGTGTTAGTTTAGTTATTAAGATTAATAAAACTGAAATTGATAGTTTTAGTTAGTATTATTATTAGTTTTAGGGTTTAGATGTTACTTAGTATTATTGTTAGTAAAAGCCTAGTATTATTATTATGGTTAGTTATTATTTTAGTAAAACCCTAATTATTATTGTTAGTTACTATTATTTTGAGTATAAAACTATTATTATTTTTATTGTGTTAGTTATTAGGATTAGTGGTTAAACGATGTTCATTTACAAAATGATAACTGAAAAAGTATGAGCTTAAGGATGAAAAATTGCATATTGAAACATTAATTTTTGTTATTTAAGTAATTTATTTACCGTTGGAGATTTTTTTTGAGATTTTGTTTATTTTTTGACAGATTGAATATTGAAGATGGATGATAAGTTTTTTTGTCTGCGTTTATTTCGATGGAGTCATCTTGACAACAAGTGTTGGATGTGTATTTGAATGTCGGCAACAAATAGCAATGAGATTTTGATGCGGAAAACCCGGATCTAGACACAAGAGAAACACAAATTAGAAATAAAACTAGAATAAATAAAATTAGTTAAATAATAATAAATAAATAAAAAGAAGAAAAAAAAAGATAGGTTTGCCCTACGTAACCAAAAATCTACTAATCTCGAACTTTTTCTTTTCCTCGATCTTGCTTCGTATTTTAATTTTCCGGATCTAAATAAATAAATTTAATCATTAATCTAATACTTTTCATGTTCATATGTAACATTCTCTATAATTCCATTATTATTTATAGTGCATTCAAAACTATCTCACTGAGTAATAGTCACTAAATTATTTATATCTTGAGCTACGGAACTCCAAATTAAGATACGCTAATTTCACCAAAAACTAGACTCATATATATTCTTACCATAAAATTTTCAGAATTTTTGGTTTAGCCAATAAGTACATTTTATTCTTTAAAGTTTCCCCAGTTTCACTGTTTGACAGTTCCGACCTCTCTTCACTAAAAATTAATTATCTCATTGTATAGAATTTGGATGACGTTTCCATTTGTTTCTTCTGAAAATAGACTCATTAATTATTCTAACCATATAAATTATAACTCATAATCATTTTTATACAATTTTTAATGATTTTCCAAAGTTAGAACAGGGGAACCCGAATTCATTCTGACATTGTCTCACAAAATCTATTATATCTCATGATTTACAATTCCATTGCTTACACCGTTTCTTTTATAAGAAACTAGACTCAATAAGATTTAATTTAATATTTTATTCATCCTCTAATTCGATCTTTAAAATTTGTGGTGATTTTTCAAAGTTAGACTACTGCTGCTGTCCAAAACTGTTTTAGTGCATAATGTTAATTACCATTCTTTCCCTAAGCTTTCAATAAATGATAATTCCATCCCTGCTCAATTAACCTCTCAATTGAGCTGATTTTTCTCAACCAACACTTTAAACTACTTTATAACCTTTGGAAATCATAATTTTAGCACTAGACTTTAATTCCAAACTTTTTTTTACAATTAAGTCCTACAAATCAATTTCTATTGAAATTACCTAATAAAATCATCTCATAAACAAATTAAAGCTTCAATTTCATCCTATTTCATCATAAAATTCCAGCACATATTCATAGCAACTTTCAAATTCATTCATAAAATCAAAAACTAATGAATTTAGTAATAGGACCTAGTTGTAAAAGTCTTAAAAACACAAAATTACAAGAAAAAGGTAAGGATTAACTCACTTGGTGCAAAAATTATGAAAAACCAGCTTGAAGAAACCCTTAGGACGTTTTTTGGCTGATGAGAATGCAGAAAAATAAAGAGAATTCTAGATATTCCACTTTAGTCCTAACTTTTAAAGTAAATTTTGCAATATTCCAATTTTACCCTTAATTCTTCAATTCTCCTGATTTTTCTCAGCGTATGCCGCCCAAAATATCTTCTTTTGGGATTATTTTCAATTTATGTCCCTCCTCATTTAACAATTGAGCTATTTAATCCTTCTACTAACTTTTACACCTTTTTCAATTTAGTCCTTTTTACTTAATTGACTACCCAAACATTAAAATTTTCTAACGAAATTTTACTACCATATTACTAACACTTCATAAATATTTATAAAAATATTTTGACTCGATTTTATGAGATTGAGGTCTCGATACCTTGTTTTTACCCAATTTCTTCAATAATTTTTTTCTAACTAACCACTAAATCGGTAAGATTCTTCTATCTATATTTTCATACGATTTTCCTATCATATCAATATTCATGCAAAAATATTAAAATAAATTTATGTCCCTCCTCATTTAACAATTGAGCTATTTAATCCTTCTACTAACTTTTACACCTTTTTCAATTTAGTCCTTTTACTTAATTGACTACCCAAACATTAAAATTTTCTAACTAAATTTTAATACCATATTACTAACACTTCATAAATATTTATAAAAATATTTTTGACTCGATTTTATGAGATCGAGGTCTCGATACCTTGTTTTTACCCAATTTCTTCAATAATTTCTCTTTCTAACTAACCACTAAATCGGTAAGATTCTTCTATCTATATTTTCATACGATTTTCCTATCATATCAATATTCATGCAAAAATATTAAAATAAATTTCTCTTTAAATCGGATTTGTGGTTACGAAACCACTATTCCGATAACCTTGAATTTGGGCCATTACAATCGGGTCGAATCAATGGAGCCATTGCGATGCCTGCATGTTGAAAAAAAAGTTAGTAAAACACTCTTACTTCGGCCATTTCTTCGTATTTTTTCTCCGCATTTTATTATTTTCAAAAATATCATAATTTCTAATTTTATAATTTTACATTATTTAAGTGCATTATGTTTGAAATTTATTAATTTAGTGTGTTTTTAAATTAATTTAGTGTCAAAAAACCCTTATTCCCGCCTTTTTGCTCGTATTATTTTCCGAATTTTATTATTTTCAATAAAAATATTATTTTGTATTTTATTATTTTATATTATTTCAGTACATTTTGTTCGAAATATTTGTATTAATTATTTCTAAATTTTAAAAATTTAGTAAAACACTCTTACTTGACCATTTCTTCGTATTTTTTCTCCGCATTTTATTACTTTAAAAATATCATAATTTCTAATTTTATAAATTTATTAATTTAGTGTATTTTTAAAATTAATTTAGTGTCAAAAAAACATTTATTCTGCCCTTTTCTCGTATTATTTTCCCAAATTTTGTTACTTTCAATAAAAATACTATTTTTGTATTTTATTATTTTATATTATTTCAAGACATTTTGTTTGAAATATTTGTATTAATTATTTCTTTTTTGAACGAAAAACAACCCAACGGGTCAACCTTCATTAATAACATCTTGAATAATAATGTTATGGATATCCGAAGGATACTCCATATCAAAATACAAATCATTTTTATTCCTAATAGCTAAATTACACAAAGAATCTGCTGAGTAATTGCTATTCCGATTAATCCAATTTACTTGGACTGATTCAAAGTTACTAAAAACGTCACACTCTTTTCTAACGCACTGGCCCAAAATAGAAATATCCGTCCTTCTCTTTTTGACCGCGTTGACCAGCATGGCACTATCTGATTCCATAATTAATCTGTCGATTTTTAATCTCTCTGCCAGCTTTAATCCCTCTTTAAAAGCATCCAAATCTACCCAGGTAATATCCATCGCCTTATCCTTGAAATTATAGCAACCCCCAATTACAAAACCATCGTGATCTCTAGCGACCGCGCCTACTCCTCTGCACCCGTTAGAAATAGTAGCGTCCACATTAATTTTAATACTGCCAACTGGGGGTTTTTTTCCATTTTCTATTAATCCGGTTTGTAGACAAGACAGCAGGTTCAGTAAGATTGTAAATTCTGAAATCTTTGCTTAACGTTTGCGCTCTTTCCCATATCATCACCGGAGCATCCATTTTCCCTTTAAACACCATATTATTTCTGTCATTCCAACTGTTCCAAAGCAAAGTTAAAAAATCAGCCGCAGCCTTATTATCCATCACCCTAAAAGCATCCTCAAGCCAGTCGATACAGTTGATGTTGTTCCTGTCAAGCAGACTGTTATTCAAACCCCCAGCAACAAGAATTTCACGCGCCTTTGGACAGTATTTCATAACATGAATCAGAGTTTCTTCACTGTTGTTGCACCTCGGGCAGATGTTATTTAACCCCTGACGAATGCAAGCAATATTATCGAGTGTAGGCAGAATATTATGACCAACTCTCCAGCTGAAAATTTTGATCTTTGGGAGCATTTTAAGTTTCCAAATAGCTCGCCACAAAAATCTATGGGGGCCAAAACCGACCTTCTTAAGAATCATCCATGAGTAAGCCGACTTGGTCGTGTAGATCCCATGCGGGTTTTGTATCCATGTTCTTGTATCTTTGACACCATTATGAGGAATGATCAAATTACAAATGCAGTCCCCCAAAAAATCACCATATAACTCCTGGACCCTCTCCCTATTCCACCGCCCATCTCTGTGGTCCCACAGATCCTTGACTTTTCTCTCATTATCCTTGAAAGGAGACCGACACACAGACTCACCCTTAATACCTTCCCTCCCCCAATGGTCCCGACGGATATCAATGGTTTCGCCATCACCTACTTGCCATATGAAGCCGTCCTTTAGCTCATCCGCCGCTTTGGCAATGCTCGACCAGGTGAAAGAAGGATTGTCCCCCTTCTTGTATCTAAAAACATCCCCCTCCGGGAAATACTTGGCGCTTAATACTTTGAAGCACAACGTATCCTTATGAGTTATGAGCCTCCAGACCTGTCTGCCCAATAAAGCCAAATTAAAGAGGTGTAAGTCCCGAAAGCCAAGCCCTCCCATACCCTTTGGGTGACAGAGTTTTTCCCACGCCATCATAGCCCATCCACGATTATTTTCTTTATGAGCCCACCACATCTGACTCATTTGCGATTGAAGATCCTCGATAATACCTTTTGGGGCCAGGAAAATTGAGAAGGCATAAGTCGGAATGGCCTGCATGATCGCCTTAATGAAAACTTCTTTCCCACCATAGGACAGTAAATGCTTTGACCAACTCTTCACTCTGCACGTACACCTATTGATAATGTTTGAAAAAGCCCCAGATCTCTTTCTGCTAACAGGTAAAGGTAAGCCCAAATAACTATCAAGTTTATCAACAGTGCGTATTCCAAGCATAGAACTAAACAAATGTTTTTGGGATTCAGTGGTTTTTGGGCTAAACATAATCATAGATTTATCCTTGTTAACCTCTTGACCCGAAACCCGGGTAAAATTAGCAATAATATTGAAAAATTCCTCCACGTTTCTTTTTTTATTCCGAATAAAAAAGAGCGCATCATCAGCAAAAAAAAAGATGGTTAACACGGGGACCATTTCTGCTGGCCCGAATACCCTTAATCATATTATTATTTTGAGCCTGTTTTAACATTTTAGAAAAAGCTTCCATGCAAAATAAAAAGAGGTAAGGAGAAAGAGGATCTCCCTGTCTTAGGCCTCTTTCCGGCACAATAGTCTCGGAAAGAACAGAGTTACATTTGACCACGTAACGAACCGATCTGACGCAACTCATAATTTTGGTCACCCACTCTGTCACGTAACCCATTTTTTTCATCACCTCTTCAATGAAAGTCCACTCAACCCTGTCGTAAGCTTTGCTCATGTCAAGCTTGATAACGAAACCTTTGTTTGGCCCATTCTTAGCACTTTGGAGATAGTGGACAAGCTCCTGTGCGATCAAAATGTTGTCGTGAATCATCCTCCCCGGAACAAAGGCGCTCTGATTTTGACTAATACAGAAAGGGAGAGTTTCTCTCAGACAGTTTGCCAGCACTTTAGCAACAATCTTGTACACCACTCTGCACAGGCTAATGGGTCTAAAATTAGTCATATCCACAGGATCTTTAATTTTATGGATTAAGACAATAATAGTATCATTTAAACAATCCACATTTTTATCCCCCCTAAGAATATTATGACACAGTTTAATAATGTCCTTCCCCACTACCTCCCAATTTTCTTTATAAAAAATTCCAGACAACCCGTCAGTACTCGGGACTTTTCTAGGGTCCATTTGGCTAAAAGCCTCAATGATTTCGCTATCAGTAAATTCCCTCATTAATCTGTCATTCATCTCCCCAGGGATGCATCTCTCAATAAAATCAAGGTTAAGCACATTATTAGAACTTAAATTTGATTTGAATAACTGTTTAAAATACTCCCTGATCGCCTTGCATATATCATTTGTGTTCTCTTTCCAGTGGCCATTTATATCTTTAAGCCTTTCAATGTTGTTTTTCTTCTTTCTGTTTGTAGCTCTGACATGAAAAAATCTAGTATTTCTGTCCCCTTCCTTTAGCCAGGTGATCCTTGACCGTTGGGCCCAATATTTCTCCTGTTTATCCAGCAGATTTCTGAGCTTTACATGCATCGTTTTGAGTCTATTTCCCTCATTGTTGCTCCCCTGACCATCCATAATTTTATTAATATGGGCCTGCAAGTTTTTAATCTGGCTGCGCACCTGATTTAGCTTTTTAAACTGCCACCCACCCAGCTCTTGACCCACCCTTTTTATTTTTTCCAGCGTATCCTGGGACCCCCTCTGCCAAGCTTCCTTAATAATGTTTTTTGCTATCTTGTTCTTTGCCAGCAAGCTTCATATTTGAAACTCAATCTTGGGTCCCTAAAATTATCTCTCGGCTTTCTCCCTTCGGTGTCAAAAAGGATCGCGTCATCATCAGAGCTAGACTGCCTAATCACTTTGGTTCCCATAAAAGGGAAACTATTAACATCATTGGCAGACATCAAGAAGCGGTCAAGTCTCTCTTTAACCATTGCTGTCCCCTCCCTATTGTTAACCCAGGTGAACCACCCATTGTCCGTCTTTAAATCCAACATTGAGAATTCATCGATTATCTTGCGAAAATCTTCCATAAGAGCCTTTGGTTTTCTCCTCCCTCTTTCTTTTTCCGCATTCTCAAGGATAGCGTTGAAATCACCACCAATAATCCATTTTTCCTTAACATCCTTCCCAACCCTTCGAAGCATGTTCCAAGAGCTTTGACGTTTGCTAGGTTCAGAATTGCCATAATATCCCATAAACCGAATCTGCTCGCCACTCTCAGTATAAACCTTTGAATCAATGTGGTTGCTGGAGTAAGTTTGAATTTCCACCATATTACTATCTTTCCACATCAAAGCCAAGCCACCACTTTTGCCTTCAGTGTTGACCGCCAAACCTCCCTCCATTCTACATTTCCTGCGTACAGAAGAAAACCTATTAGCACTAATTTTAGTCTCACAAAGGAAAACAATATCCGGATGATTCACAACAAGAAGTTGCTTTAAGTCACAAACCGTCGCAGGGTTTCCAACCCCACGACAGTTCCAACATATGATTTTCATGGCTCCTGGCGGGGCTGGTCACCAGCCACCGCCTGAACAGGTGAAACGCTATCCATCAATCTCCTTTTAACTATTTTGATCGGGCTTTCTTCTGTATTGTCTCCATACAAACTCCTCATTCGCTTTCTCTTATGCTTAAATCTTCCCATGCTATCACTTATTGGTTTGTGAGTTCTTTTTTCCACAGGTGAGTTCGTTATCGAATCTTCTTCGCCTCCTTTTTCCTTTCCTTTTCGTTCAATCTGCCCATTTTCATCCCTCGAATTTATCTGACTCTCTTCTATGACCTCGTTCATTTGAGTCTTTTCTTTAACTAACTCTACCCCATTTCTTCTCATACTCCTATTTTGGTTTGGGGACACGATAGGTGCCCTCAACCAGCTCCCAAACTGAGGGTTTAGTCCGCTCATCACTTCGCTCTCATTATTGATGGTGCACGTTTTCACAATATGACCTATTTTTCCACACTCATAACAGAAGTCAGGAAGCCTCTCGTACTTAAGCACTCCTATCGTTTCCGTCCCGTCCTTGTCCACCAGCTTCACAACCCTCCTCAACGGATTTAAGACATTGATTTTTACTTTGATTCTTATAAACTCTGTCCACCCTCCATTCCGATCCTTCCAATCAATTGCCACCAGCTCTCCTATAGCATTTCCAATATCCAAAGCCGTTTGACGGTCCATGAGTTCGATCGAGATATTGTAAACCCTTAGCCAGAACGGCGCCATCCAAAATTCATACGTATCTATTGCCTTTCCGATCTCAAATGGTACCATGGAGAAAAGGCATCGATCGAAGAGCCACGGCATTAAATTCAGAATACGGCTTCGGTCCTCTAGGCATCCAAATTTCACAATGACCGCCCCTTCTCTTAGCGCTACAAAGTCCACCTCCTCTTTTGTGAACAATAACGATTTGAAGACCCTGTACATCGCCTCCCTATTCAGCAATTCAGTCGCCATGATTTTGCCAATCGCCCCTGACTCAAACCCACGTGCATTATTAACATCCCTTGTACTCATAACTCGGGTGGACTCATCTTCTAAGAATTTCAACTTCTCCAGGAGTTTGTTGATTTCATCCGTCATTGATCCTAGATCCTTATCTTGTCTTTCTTCCATCAGCAAACTGTCATGTCAAAACAAGAACCCAAAAAGTGAACTGTACCAACAAAAAAAACCCACTATTCAGGAAACAGGGAAGTAGAAGACACAACAACGCAATCCCCCAACACAAAGACAATCCAAATACGAACAAGTCCAAACGCTAACCCAGGACAAGTTTAAAAGACAGAAGAAAACCAAAAGTAAAAAACTAAAGATATTCCAGCGAGAAACTTAAAACCAAAAGAAAGCCGGCAAGCAGGAAATAATCAAACCACAAAAAGTTCAAGACCCCCTCTTTGACAAGCTTCGAACAGCCGGAAAAAAAAACCGGTTATGCAAGAACCATGCAGAAACGTAAAAAACCACAGGGAAAAAGAATAAAACAAAAGAAAAAAGTGAATCCCTCAAAACCATGCAGAAAACACGTGAAAAGACAAGCAACACCGACAGAAACAAGAGCCCTGACCACCGTAGGGACCACCCAAAACAAGAAAGTCCCCACTTAGTCAGACCCAAAACCCACAAGGACCAAGCAAAATCTTTAATGCTTAGGAAAAAGAACCACAAATCCACCTTACGAAAAGAAGAAACACAAAAGAAATTGAAAAAGGTATTGAAACCGACCAAGATCACCTCAAAGATTCGAAAAGCGAGCCCTGCACAAAACATCTATTCCTACGCAATCAGCAAAAGACTTCCAATTAACGTCAGATCAGATCCTCCTTTCCCACCGAACAGATTAAGGATATGATGAAAAACAAAACACCCTAACACAACAACACGCAACACCCACTGATAACTGCCATAATATTCATCCGAGTAAGGCAAACACACAAACAAAAACAAGAACTTTACTTATTTTTTAGAAACAAAAACTGAGCGCTAAATTTTTACGGCTACGAAAAAACATGGACTTCCGACCCAAACCCTTCAAATCAACTTGTATTAATTATTTCTGAATTCTTAAAAAATTTAGTAAAACACTCTTACTTCGGCCATTTCTTCGTATTTTTCTCTCCGTATTTTATTACTTTAAAAAATATCATAATTTCTAATTTTATAAATTTATTAATTTAGTGTGTTTTTTAAATTAATTTAGTGTAAAAAAAACCCTTATTCCTGCCCTTTGCTCGTATTATTTTCCGAATTTTATTACTTTCAATAAAAATATTATTTTCGTATTTTATTATTTTATATTATTTCAATACATTTTGTTTGAAATATTTGTATTAATTATTTTTGAATTTTATAAAATTTTGTAAAACACTCTTACTTGGTCATTTCTTCATATTTTTCTCCGCATTTTATTACTTTAAAAATATCATAATTTCTAATTTTATGATTTTACTTTATTTGAGCATTATGTTTGAAATTTATTAAATATACCATTTTTCAGATTTTATTACTTTCCGTGAATATACAATTTCTATTTTTTTAGTATTTTATGTTTTCTTAAACATATTTTTTATCATTTTATTTTTAATGCTATTTTTCTAAAAAACTAATTACAACATTCTAAATAAATTTCATAAAAAAATTCCTAATCAACATACAATTTACATAACTTGAATTTTTCATGCTAAATAAATTTCATAAAATTTATATGCTAAATAACATAATAAAGCACGATAATGTACATAACATAATTTTTTTACACACAAATATTACAAAAAATTAAAATTAATAATAAAAAATTACCTTTTTTTCTTTCTTTTTTCTTCTTCCCCTCTTCTTCTTCTTTTTTCTCTTCTCCTTTCTTTTTCTTTCCTTCTTTTTCTTTCTTTCCTCTCCTTTCCTTTTCTTTCCTTTTCTTTCTTTCTTTCTTTCTTTCTTCTTCTTTCCCTCTCCTTCTCTTCCCCCCACCCACCAGCCGGCTGGCCCATTATATGGCAGTGCCGCCAATGGGAATGGCACCATCGGTGCCGCCCATGCTCCACCAGGCTATTGTCACATCACTTGCAGCCTTTTTTTTCTGATTTTTGTCTCTTTTTTGTATTTTTTTCGTAATTAAAAAAATATAATATTTTGGTTATTTTTTATTTATTTTGTAATATTTTTGTAAAAATCCCCTGATGGGAGTCGAATCCACCAATATAAACCTACGCCTTAGTTTGCAAATTATGCGATTATAGGGGTAGGGTCGATCCTCGAGACCGGTTTCTTGTAAATTGTCACTTGCTTGACCAGATTAATGTCGGGGCAGCTGTCGTGCCCAAGACGTTCGGGGGGATAAAAATTTGAAAACCTGAAATAAACAGAAAAATAACGTAAAAAGTAAAAGTTGAAAACAGAATAATAAAAACTGTGAAATAAATATTAAGAAAAATTAATTAGAATGAGCTCAGCTTTAGGCACGAATTTTCCTCGTCTTTGAACCGATCCTCGAAATTGGATGAACTCTTCTTTTCCAATAAGCTAGTTATAGCTACCAAGGACGCCTCGGACACCAACTCTTCCTTGTGTAAATTAGTTATGGAACGTCCAATAACTAACTCTTACCGATTGAACAACCACGAAACGTTCGTGATTTAGAACTCCGGCAGCTTTGCGTTCTAGAAGAGCCTAGCTCGAACCAATGCCCTCAACCGCGTGGGACATTTAAATCCGGTTACAACTTCCCTTGACGGAACCAAACAGCAGCCTCCACTTGGCACGCCAATGTGTTCACAGAAAACCGATTAGAAACGTTCTATTCAGAATTCCAACTATACGTCTAATCACACCAAATCAAACGACGTTTTTTTTTACTTAGTGTTGATCTGACTTTATGAGCTGACAAAATCATACTCTTAATCCGGAGAAGTAATAAGTACTGGAATTTTAGGAGTTAAATGGCTCGGGTTTGTAACTCACGGGTTTTGACGAGGTTAATTTCGACCTAAAGCTGAAAATGGGTTTAGTTGGCTAAGGTTTGGGACATGTTGGTATTTGAAAAATTAATTAAGGTAGATGGGTGAAAAGGTGGGTAATGTGATTGAGTATGGGGGTGATTGAAAAAAAAGAATTTGAAAAAGGTGTTGTAAATGGAAAGTAGTAAAAGCTGGAAGTTTTTAGGAATTAAAAGTTAAAGAAACTAAAGACAATAAATAAATTTGTGAAAAGTTGAAAATAAAGGTGAAATGGATGGTAGGCTACTGGAACTAATGAAAATTGAAGGAAAGCAAGCTAAGAAATAACAAAGCCACGTGAGAAAGGAGAGAATTAAAAGACAAAAGCTAAAATATTTTTTGATTGATCAATTGATGAACAATACATGCTCTATTTATACTAGAGGATTTACTAATTTAGGAGCCAACTAGTCATAGGAAATTAAGGAAAAAATATTCCATGACCAAAAATATCCCAAAATAATCTCCCCCACTAAATCAACAAAATTTTCAGCTAATTAAAATAGGAAAAATTCTACTTTCGCCCTCATTCTTTGCTTCTTTCTTTAAATTGGCCCAATTGTTTCCTTTTTCTTCTATTTAGTCCCAAATTGCATTCCTGCACAAAATTCAATAAATATAGCAAAATTAGTGGTGCATTCTCATAAATTAACCAATTTAATTACATAAAATATGTAACTTTAGTATTTAATCATCCCCTGACTTTGGCCAATAACATAGCTTGTTATATTATGGCTAATTTCAGTATAATCTAACGAGAATACAGGGATAATTAAAATGGCCTCCTCTTCATCACAAGCAACCACTGTCGTCAACCTAAGTAGCAATGGCAACCCTGTAGGTAAGTGATCCATCCATCCATGCATGGCTAATGGGTTATAACGGGAACTCTATATGACGTTTGTTAATTTCATGGTGGTACACAACAGGAAATAACGCTTACCTTCGGCCCACCTTACACCTGACTCTATACAAAGCTGCGCTTACAGGTGATTGGGAGAGCGCCACCCGAGTCTTCGAGCAAAACCCTAAGGCAGCTACGGCTATGATCATGGGGTCCATGTACGCACTCCATGTTGCGGTAGGGGCTAGGAAAGCTAATGAGTTTGTGGAGAAGCTGGTAGAGAGGATGTCGCTTGAGGAGGTGGCAATGGTCAATGGAAGCGGGGCGACGATTCTTTCGATAGCAGCTGCTATCGGAAACACAGATGCCGTCAAGTTGCTGGTTTGTAAGAACCCTGACTTACCTAATATTCGGGGCATGGATGGGGGATTTCCTATCCATAGGGCAGCTCAATTTGGCCACAGGGAAACACTTCTGTACTTACTCCAAGTAACAAAGGCTGAGGTGCAGCCTAGCCCATATGAGAAGCTTCTGGTGTTTTTCTTCTACGTCAACTAATTTTGGCAGGATTTTACAATGATTTCTCAACTCTACAATTCATCATATATCTAGTGTAATTGGCCAAATTTGCCCGGCCTACATGAAGCAAAACAGTCCAAATACAACAGTTTTTTGGGCCCAAAACCCAAACCAAAAATACAATAACAATGGCCCAAACTACAGTGACCCAAATTACAGTAAAAAACCTTAGGGTTTCAACAGCGCCGCAAGCCAAGCATCGCATCTCCGCGATCTTCACCTATAAGGAAACAAACAACAAAAGGAAAGAAAATCAAAGATTTGCAGATCAAATAAGATCAAACAGATTTTCTTTTTATTCTTATTTCGGCTATAAAAAGCCATTGAATGTACTGTAATAAGGATCCGAAATTCGAAAATCAATACAAAAAAAAGTTATTATTTTCACAGCAAACAGAATATCAAGAGTACAAAGATCTATCAAGAAATCGAAAGGTTGATATTTTAGCATCATCCTATTCTATATTTTCTTTTTTTATTTTATTTTTTACTTTATTAAAATACAATAAAACAAAAACATCAAGAACTTATCTTTGCTCGCTTCTGAAACGCCGTTAGGGCAGCCGAGGTTCGTCTCTGAGGATAGACGATCGGAACCCGAAAGATTTTTTTGTTTTTGGGGCGCTTCGGTTCACTTTTGGAAGGTTTTAAGCCCAGATTCGGATTTATAGGGATCTAAAAGGGCGAGTAAGGTTTTTTTCCCTTTTTCGGCCACCGCATACGGCGGTACTGGAGTCGAAGATCGGCGGCCGGCGCGGTGGCCGATGACCGACCGATGACCGGGCCCTGGCCGGAGGATTGGGGAAGGGGAGAGTTTTTTTTAAGTTTTTTGAAGTTTTTTTTTAAAGAACGAAAAAATGGAATTTTTGAATAGATTTTTGGCTTAAATAGTCTAGTGAAACGACGTCGTTTCACCAGGCCTCCCCAGATGTCAAAACGGCGTCGTTTTGGGGAGACCGACCCCCCTCTGACCCGACCCAGCCTAAGATCCGCGTGTTTTTGAGCGGAGGGGTAAATTGCGCTTTTAGCCCTTCCGCCTTTTAACATTTTTGCAATCGAGTTTTTTTTTAATTTACTCTTTTATTTATTTTCGCTTTCAATTTCGTCCTGACTGGACGACGTCGTTTAGAGGAGAAGGGAAAATTGCCCTTCCAGCCCCTTTGAATTATTAGCGTGTTCAATAAGGTCCTCCGATCTTCAATTATTTGCAAATTTGCCCCAGTTCTTTTTATTTTACAATTCAATTTAGTTTTTTTTTATTTTCTTATTTTTTATTAATAAATAATTTAATTATTATTTTCATAAATAATTATTTTCTTTCTATATATTTGTATATTTATTTTATGTACCCATTTATTTCCATATATATATGTATATTTTTATATAATGTAATTATTATTTAGTTTATTTATATATATATATATGTACATGTGTATATATATTTTTTTATATGAATGTTTTTTATTTATATATATATGGATATTTATTATTTTTTAAAATGCTCAAATATATATATTTTAAACACCTATTTTACAATCTATATATATGTTTACCTATTTTTCTTTATTTTCATAAGTATATTATGTATTGTATATATATATATATAAGTTCTATAACCCAAAATTTATTTGTAAATCATATGTATATTTTAATCTTCATAATTTCGTGTATATTATATATCTTCTTTTCTTTATTTATTTTGCTTGCTTTCTTCATTCGTTATTTAATTGTGTTTACATTTATTCATTTAATATTTTGCATGTCATGGATTATTGTTTTTCATTTCGTTTAATTTCTATGTGTAACATTTATGCGTACATTCAATCACGTCATCTTTTACTCGAATTTAAAAATGGAAATTTTCAAAATAGAGATAATACTCGTATTTAAGATTTTCGAGAAGATTGAGCCCTAACGTATTGGGTTCCGTTTTTCTTCGTTAAATCTAGCAATCGAGAATTGCTCTTTAATCAAACAAAATAAAACTTGTCATCGGGAATTCAATATGCTGTGTCCTAACGTATTGGATGTGACACGTTGATTTCTCGAGACAAGGATTTTAAAAAAAAATAAAGGAAATATTGAATGTTTGGGATTTTAGGAAATTGTGCCCTAACGTATTGGGCTGCGATTTCTTCATAAATTTTAAACAATTAGATATTTTCTTAAATTTTATTACACGAGTTTTTTGGACTAACTCATCTTGAAGAGAATAAAATGTTGTGCCCTAACGCATTGGGTGTGATATTTTTCTTTTTTCAAAATGAGAAAGTCTTAATAAATAATTTAATTAATGATTGCATTTTTTTAACTCTCGACTTTAAGACATTAATTAATTAATTTGGTACCAATTTTTGGGCGTTACGAGGGTGCTAATCCTTCCTCGTACGTAACTGACTCCCGAATCCGTTTTTCTAAAACTCGTAGACCAAAGCTATTTTTTAGGTGATCCAATCACAGCTCAATAAAAGATTGGTGACGACTCTAAATTTTCATCGACAACTAATTTTTGTTTTTTTTCCAAAAATAAAGTTGGTTTCGACATCTAGTATAGCACTATGCATTATATATATAAGCCTTTAGAGCCTTTGTGACTATATCTAATTTGCAGATTTCGTTTGAAACCTTGCAGATTTGGTAGCAAATAAAGTTGAGCAGAACCCAGAGTTGGCTAAGAAGAAGGACTTTGGGCTCGAGTCTCCTTTGTGTTCCATTGCAGTAATGCATTCAGCTTTCTTTAGTAGCAGTGAATTGACTCTACGGGACCGCCTTATTGACTCCTGTTAGTCATTCTACTGTTTGACTGTGATTATAAAGATTACAAAGTTAAAAGGAAGCAAATAAAGTGAGTTCATTGTATGAATCATAATAATGAGAGTTTCGATCTGTGATGGTTTCTGCCATCTGATAGGTGTCCCTTCAACTTTGAGCTTGGAGAATGTCGCCAACAATTCCAACAGAGGAGACATTGAGAATCCAGCTAACAAGTCCCAAGCATCAATATGTAGCTGGTTTCTACATTTCACAAGAATCAATTTTAGTTCTGGTTTGTCCAAATCCTTCATTAATCTTATATATTTCGTATAGGTCATAGGCAGAAACTGATTACAGTACTCTGGAAAATAATTGAAATGTAGGTAATACCCACGAACAATTCCCTAATCTAACTTCATGCTTCAAAGGGTCAGCAAAAAAGCTGAATTTCTGGTTAAATATTTGATTTGTTTTTGCAGTACCACGAGTTAAGCAGATCCATGAAATGAAATTAATGCATGGTGAAGCCCTCAAACTTGTGGAACTATTATGCATGTATGCTGCGGATTTGGATCCCTCAGGAGCTGTCAATATATTCAAGCACCCTGTTTTTGTGGCAGGAACACATGGGATTCCCGAGATTGTTGAAAAGATCAGAGAGTCATTTCCGGTTGCAGTTCAGTTCTAGGACAACGAGGGGTGTAACCCATTCCAACGGGCAGTTTTATTTCGTCACCACAAAGTTTTCAGCCTCATATCTAGAATCAGTCATGAGCAAAAACTAATTGTAGCCGATAATATGGATAATTTTAGTAATAACATGTTGCATCTGGTCGGAAATTTGGCACCGCCGGACCAGCTTAATCGTGTTTATGGTGCAGCTCTGCAAATGCAACGTGAGCTACGATGGGTTTAAGATATCAAAGTCTGTCTTCTCCCTTTACCATTAGGTGAATATCTTACATAAAGTTAGTCATGGGTTAATTTGGAGGTCTGGTATATATATGTACATACATAGCTGTATTAACATTTTCGTACAGGAAGTGGAAAAGGTGGTACCAAATATCTATCAAGATGCTAGGAACATTGAGAGAAAGACTCCCAGAATGGTGTTCACTGAAGAGTACAAGGAATTAGTTAAAGAAGGAGAGAGATGGATGAAGGATGCAGCGAATTCATGCTCGGTGGTGGCTGCCCTTATTGCCACAGTTGTGTTTACAGCAGCCATCACAGTACTAGGTGGCACCAATGGTGACAGCGAATTCCTAGTATTTAAAAGTGAAAAGGCATTTGTTATCTTTGCGATGTCAGATGCACTGTCTCTCTTCTCATCCACCGCCGCCATTCTCATGTTCTTGTCCATGCTCACTGCTCGTTATGTTGAAGACGACTTTCTCCAAGCCCTCCCCAAGAGGCTGATTATGGGGCTCCTCACCCTTTTCATCTCCATTACCACCATGATGATTGCCTTTAGTTCCACGCTCTATCTTGTGTTTGGAGGGGCTAAGACATGGATTCTAGTATGTGTGGCTGAATCAACCCGTGTATTGGTAACCTTGTTTATTTATCTGCAATTTCCGCTACTTGTGGATATGTTCTACTCTACTTATGGCCATGGAATTTTCGGCAAGAGCAGTGAAAAACCCTTGTATTAAATCAGAATTCAAAAATAAACGGAGAGTTGTTGTGTGTGAGAGAGAGAAAGGAGGAGAGGCATTGTTCAGTGGCAGCTCTTTCAAAACCTCCCCAGACGTTTGTTGTAAGGCTCTTAGGTGAGTGTCAAATCTCATGGAGTTTCATAGTGATGGAGAAGAAAGTGCAGACAACTAAGAATGTCCATAGTTGGCAAAATTAGCTTGATAAAGAACTTTCCAATTTCCATACACGACATTCAATTACATAAAGAATATTTGAAGGATAGGAATGCAAGTTGATGTAATTTATGGTTTAATTAAAACCAATAATTAGTGTGATTTATACAAGCTTCCACTTCATCATGGTATTATTTTTTTTTTTGAAGTTATTTAAACATTTTTAATTAAAATATTCACTTTAATTAAGAAGAAAAGCATATAAGAAATGAAACATTTCTATTAAGCGATAAGATGGGATCACTTTTGAAGGAAAATGCTTCGTCTAATCTCTTTACTTTTGGAGGATTTCAGGTTATCATTATCCCTCTAGAATTATAAATTAATTTTTTTAATCCTTTTAGGAGAAAAAAACTGAAAATCAAGAGAAAATATTTAATTTCTCATTCTCCCATTAGAAAAAAATAGGAATGACATGGTATTATAGTTCCATGCAATATTTTCTCCTTTACCAACATTACTTTTTAACATACGATTCTAAAAACACTACACAAACACACCACATAATATTAAATTTTAAATCAAAGTTAATAATACTAATAATACTAATAATAAACTATATCTCAAATTTTCTTCCTTCTAACCCTTTTATCATTTTTTGTTTTAATTATTTTAAAAGGGACATAAATATGATTAAATATACAATTTGATATATGAACTTTGATTTGGTATAATTAAACAAATGAAACTTTTATTGTAGTTTAAATGTATACATGAAACTTTATTTTTATCCAATTATTTACATTTAAACAAATACAGTCCCTTTCAAAGAAAAAAGTCAACTATTTCTATAACAACCACCCATTGTAACAATTAACACCAAGTTTCTACAAGAATCAATTTCTATGTTTTCTTTTAACCCTCTATAACAAGTTTTCACTTATAATAGCAACATCCATAATTATAAAGTAGGTTCTTTATTAAAATAATTTTCAACAACAACATATGGTCTGCATTTTAAAGCAAAATTATACTTATTTCTTATAAGCAAGCCTATTAATTATCAATGATTTTAATTACAATATTACTTCAATAAAATGATTAAACTTCACGTGAAGAAATCTATTAATCATATTTTATTAAATGAAAATAATATTCAATGAGTGAAATTAAAATATCAATTCAAGAAACTATTAAGTTCCCTAATTAAATATTCTACTATAAATTTGGAATATCATACTTATAAATTGAGTAATTTAATTTGATAACTCATATTGATTAATTGAGCTTCTTATATTTATGAACTTTATAATTAATCATGTGAAAGAATGTAAAATAAAAGGTACATAAAAGCAATAATACATGCACTTGCTATACGTCTTTTAATTTTGTTGATTTAGTTCTCACTTTATTTCTCTTTCTAACATAATTCTCACTTTTTATTTAATGGAAATTCACGATATGAATTTTATGACAAACTTACAACGATTATCTCTTTATAACAACATTGTATAACAACCTCCTTTCTGTAACATGCAAAATCTTGGCAGACAAATGAGACTCTTATAGAGAGAGTTGACTATATATCAATTTATTTTTATATTGAATAAATATAATTATTTGTATATGTTAGCTCGATTAATCAAATTGAAATTGCCAATAGGGGGTGAATTGGCCTTTTATAAAATTGGTGGAAACAAAAAGAGAAAATGAAACAATGAACACTAAGAATTAGAGTGGTTTGACCCTAATTGCCTACTCCACTACCTTAGCACAACTAAGGATTTTCCTAAATTCACTAATTTGTTCAACCTTTGAGGACAAGGTTTAACCTTACAACTCTCTTAAGATAAACCCTCTCAAAGAATTATAAAGAAGCAAACTAAAAAATAATCCTAACAAGATCAGAATCTTTGCAAATTAAGCACAAATAGGTAAGAATAAACTTGAGCAAAAGAAAGATAATAAGAGCTCACAAGTGTGTACAAGAGAATTTTGGAAGTATTGAGTACAAAGGTTGTTTGATTGATGATTTTGCTTGAATATGCTTTCTTGTTGTTGTAGGAACTTTAGAAGCTGATTTTTATACCCCTAATTGATTTCCAACTGATGAGGTTGTTGTGGTAGTTAATAAAGTCGTTGGGATGTGAAAACCAAAGCATTTAATACACCTATAATAGCGAGTATCGATACCAAATAAAAGGTACCAATAATTTTTACAATAAATGCTAAATTTAGTGACCGTTGGAGTTTAACTATCGATACCAAAACAATTTTTATCAATACTTTATTAAAAGGTATCGATACCATATTGATACTTTGTAGGTTTTGTGAAAAACAAAATGTCATTTTGATATCGATATTTCAAGGGGTATCGATATTTTAAAAATATCGATACTTGGCCAAAAAGTTATTGCAAGTATTGATATTTTTTTGCCTAGAGTAATTCGACTTGTTTGAAAGGTATTTTGACTTGATAAAATAATAAAGGACTTTCTTACATAGTCAAAATCATTTTAACTTGATTTTAAAATATTGTTATAAAATTTTTCTAAGAGTTCAAAATAGATATTCAAAATTTTATCTCTTAGACTTCAAATTGAAAATTCATTTTGTTAATTTTGTTCAATTTTAATTTTTATTCAAAAACACTTTAATTTATTATATCTAAACATTTTATCAAACAAAGCTTGGTTTAACAATCTCTCCTTTTGATATAACAAAACATTTGGTAATTTTTTTTGAATAATTGCTCCCTTAATAAAAGTCATTTTGAATTTAATAAAAGTCATTTTGAATTTAAGGCCAAAATAAAAATTGACATACAAATTGGCATTCATTTTTACTTTAAGGAAAATGGTCACATAATATGCATAATTACATATGTTTAGCATAAAAGTAATCAATCGGTTTACCTTAATTTACCTTTCCTTCTCCCCTTTTTGTTATATCAAATGACAAATAAAACTTAAGGAGAAAAGTTGTTAGTTCAACATAATAGATAGATAAGAGTGAATGGCAATAAACTAAAACAATAATGTATCTAAAAATACCAATAAATCAATCATGTACAAGAAAACATAGGCATAGGCATTAAAAAAATCTAGGTGAAAATGTTATGAGTAATGATATGTAAGTGTAAATAAAAAGTGCTAATCATCATGAAGAGGAGAAAATGGAGGATTCGAAGGAAAACGAGCAAGGAGAGACATCATTTCCATCTCTAATGTGAATAACCAAGAATTAACATATTCCCTATGAGACCAAACCTCATCTCTAATACCTCAAACATCATTGCTCAATGAATGGATAGCATCGAGGATGACATTATTGATCTCAGACAAAGGTTGAGATGCTTGAGAAAACGAAGCCAGAAGAGGAACACGTCCGGGTGTCGAAAAGTCTTCAAAAGCGGCGTCAATGTCGTCATCTTCATTTTTCACCGAATGGTCATTCTTAACCCACTTACCAGTGGTGGCATCATAATGATATCCCGCATGATGAAGGGCCCCATAACTAATAGGTTGGTTAGAAGTAACGGGGGTGTCTCCATGAGTGTTAATGCCTAATTGCCTAAAAAGATATGACAAATACGTGCCATGAGGAAGGGTGATATTTGTATTCATCCCCCTCCCGATAGCTTTAGTAATGTCATTAAACATGATGAGGGCGAGGTCGGGACGCCTATTGGATTTAAAATAATCAAGCCACTAATAATCAGTGTTTCGAAGCTTAGCATATTTTTTAATAGGGTGAAGGTTCCAGGTTATGATCAAGTGGAGGACACAATCATGAAGGTTAAGTTCGGATGCCGATTAGGACTAAATAAAAAAGACGGGATTAAAATGACCTTTTTCATCAAAGCTACCTCTGGGAGGCAAATGAAAATAATCGCCAAACTCTTCTAAGGTAAGATGTATAGGGGTTTTCATTAAAAAAGAGGTGATGGCTATAATTGTGTCGTCATACTCATCATGTTCGAGCTTGGCATTAAGAAAAATGCTCGAACAAGATTATAGTAAGTCGACGAAGAAATATTTAGAAAATCCATCCAACCTCAATTTTTCAAAATAGAGAGATAGATAAAATTAATATCCTCTAACATGGCTATATCCACTTTCCTAGACTCTCAAACTCTCTTAGATGCATACTTTCTAGCAAAATGGTCATGAGAGGCATCATTACGAAAACATTTGTTAAAAGATGATATAGGGCCACTAGGTTGTTAGGAAGAAGATGCACAGGTTCTAGGCCTTTTCTTAGGAGCCATAACTAGAGAAATAAGCACTAAAGTTTGACTAAAAATACTAAAAATTTTGTTTGAGAATTTTGTCAAACACTTGGTGTGCAAGGGTTTACGGTAAAAAAAATAAGAAAATGGCTAGTAAATGGAAACCTCTGCAACAAAATACAATAGATTGAGAAAATTAGGATTTATAAAATCAAGAAGCATTGTTTCAACCTTCATTTTATAAAATCAAAAGATTGAGAAAATTAGGATTTACCTTAAAAAGTATTGAAATAGGCAAAATCTCTGAGCAATGTTGAACAAATCTTGACAAAAGAGTGTTTGGAATTGTTGCAAAGGCAAGATTTGACGAAAAATTCAGGAAATTTGAAGAAACTTTGTAGAAGAAATGAGAGATTTTTGGTGAAGGGAAGAAATTTTTTTAGGGTTTTTGAAAATTTGTTTTAAAAGCAACTGCAAGTGCCTTTAAAAACCTCGAGGTATTGATAATTTCTCACGAGTATCGATATTTTTATAAAAGTATCGATATTTTTAAATTGGTATCAATACCAAATTGCAATTCTATTTTTCAAGTGTAGAAAAATTACAAAAACGAGAATTTTAGGTCATAAAGTTTTCTAATGGTCCTAAAATGACTCTAAAATCATTCTTAATAGTTTCATATGCATAAAAATGTACAATGTAAGCATGATGCATATGATTCATGAAAGTCAAATTAGACAAAAAAAAGAGAGACTAAATTAACAAGATTTAGCTTATTCTAACAAGTTTAAGAGCATCAAAAGAGTAAGCATGCTAGACACATAAATTCAAAATAGATCAAATAACCACATAAAACTCCCCCTATCTTTTTGCATAAAAGGCCCATAAAAGTCATGCATAGAAACTTTTGCAATCATTGTTAAGTCATAAAGCATTTTAAAAAAAAACAAAGTGCAAAAATTAATTTGAACCCAAAAGTTAAGGAAATTTAGTAATATCTAATTCTCTCCTACTTGTCCAAAATCTTTCTTTGTCTAAAGTTTTTGTAAAAATATTTGCTAATTGATTTAAGGTGTCAACAAACTCTAGAACTATTTCTCCTTTTTGGACATGATCTCTAATGAAATGATGTCTTATTTCAATGTGTTTAGTCCTAGAATGTTGTATGAGATTTTTAGTGAGACAAATAGCACTAGTATTGTCACACTTGATACGAATGATATCTATATCAATTCCATAGTCTTTAAGTTGTTGTTTCATCCATAAAACTTGAGCACAACAACTATCGACAGAAATATATTTCGCTTCGGTGGTGGACAATGCAACACTATTTTGTTTCTTAGAAAACCATGATATTAGCATGTTGCATAGGAATTGACAAATATCAGAGGTATTTTTCCTATCTAATTTGCGTCCTCCAAAATCTGCATCCAATAATGCATGTAAGCTAAAAGATGAGTCTCTAGGATACCAAAGTCCTAAATTGGGAGTGTCTTTAAGGTATCTAAAGATTCTCTTAAGGACTTGTAAATGGGATTCCTTAGGACAAGATTGATATCTAGCATACAAGCATATACTAAACATAATGTCGGGTCTACTTACGGTAAGATAAAGCAAATAACCAATCATTGACCTATATAATTTTAAATCAACACATTTACATTCTTCATCTTTATCAAGCTTTGTAAAAGGGATCATAGGAGTAGCTTGTGGTTTAAGAGTATCCATCCCAAACTTCTTGAGCATTTCCTTTGTGTACTTGACTTGATTGATGAAGATGTCATCCTTTCTTTGCTTGATTTGGAGTCCCAAAAAGAAAATTAGTTCTCCCATTAACTTAGAAAATTCTTAACAAAGAAAATCATTAGTAGAACCAAAAATAATATCATTAATATAAATTTGAACTGCTAATAAATCTTTCTCTTTGCTTTTAATAGAAAGTGTTGTGTCAGCCTTCCCTTTACTAAAACTCTTTTCAATAAGAAAATTTGGTAACCTTTCATACCAAGCTCTAGGAGCTTGTTTCAAACCATATAAAACTTTTGAAAGTTTAAAAACATGATTTGAAAATTTTGGATCTTCAAAACCGGGTGGTTGTTCAACATACACTTGTTCATTTATAAAACCATTTAGAAAAGCACTTTTTACATCCATTTGATATAATTTAAAATCATTAAAGCATGCAAAAGCTAAAAGCATTCTAATAGCTTACATCCTAATTCCTTCATCTTGAGTGTAACCTTGAGCAACAAGTCTAGCCTTGTTCCTCACTATGTTACCACTCTCACCTAGCTTGTTCCTAAAAACTCATTTAGTACTTATAATAGATTTATCATGAGGTCTTTCAACTAGGGTCCATACTTTACTTCTCACAAATTGATTTAACTCTTCTTACATAACCAATATCCAATATTCATCATTTAATGCTTCTTTGATATTTTTAGGCTCAATGTATGAGATAAATGCAACAAAATTATAAGTATTTCTAAGAGAAGATCTAGTAGTTACCCTTTTTGATGGATCTCTCAATATCTTACCATCCTTCACATAGTTAAATTCTCTTAGATGAGTGACTTCCCTTTCCTCAATTGTAAGATATTCTAGAGCATCTTGTGTTTGCTCTTGAATCTTCTCACTTGATGATTGACCATCTTTATCATTATTATTAAAAAATTATGCATCATCATTATCAACACAAGAATCCTTTCTAGGATGAGAGTTAGAGTAATCAAAAACATGTATAGACTCTTCTACTACTAAATTTCTTTTGTTAAACACTCGAAAAGCTTTAGAATTTAAAGAATAACCAAGAAAATTTCATTCATCACTCTTTGTATCAAATTTACCAATATTATCTTTGTCATTATTTAAAACAAAACACTTGCATCCAAATGGATGAAAATAACTAATGTTAGGTTTTTTATTTTTGAAAAATTCATATGGAGTTTTCTTTAAAATAGGTCTAATCATTACTCTATTAACAATATAGCAAGCAGTGTTTGTGGCTTCCGTCCAAAAATATTTTAGTAAATTATTTTCACAATGCATGGTTCTAGCCATTTCTTCTAAAGTTCTATTTTTCCTCTCAACAACTCCACTTTGTTGAGGGGTTTTAGGTGCAGAAAAATTATGGCTAAATCTATTTGGGTTGCAAAAATTTTCAAACCCAATATTTTGAAATTCGGTTCTATGGTCACTTCTAACACTAGTGATAGAGTAACCTTTGCCATTTTGATTCATTTTTGAAAATGTGATGAATTTTTTTCTAAAGCTTCATCTTTAGTACTTAAGAAAAGAACCTCAAGTAAACCTAGAATAGTCATCAACAAGTACAAAAGCATATTGTTTTCCACCCAAGCTAGTTGTCCTAATTGGACCAAACAAGTCTATGTGAATTAGTTGAAGAACTCTACTAGTTGATACATATCATTAATAGGTTTAAAGGAAACTCTTTTATATTTACCCTTAACACATGCATCACAAATTTTATCTAATTCAAAATCAATTTTAGGTAATCCTTTCACTAAGTCATTTTTAACTAGTTTATGCAATATGCTCATGCTAGCATGTCCTAGTTTTCTATACCATAATAAAGAATTATTTTCATTTTTAGCAACAAGGCATATGAGTGAATCATGCAAATCTTCAAAATGCTCCATATAAACATTTCTTATACTATATACTACAAGCATAATCTTATTAGACACAATGTCAACTATTTTACAACCATTAGATTCAAAAATGACATTTAGACCACTATCACACAATTGACTAATACTAACTAGATTATGCTTAAGACCATTGACATAAAACACATTTTCAATAAGAGTTGAGTTTTTACCAATAAAACCTATTCCTTCTACTTGTCCTTTAAAGTTGTCACCAAATGTAACTACTCCATTTTTAGGCTTCAGATTAACAAAATGGCTCTTGTCACCAGTCATGTGCTTTGAGCATGCACTATCAAGGTACCAAGAGTTTTTGAGTGAATTCTCCACCTTGAAGTAATGCTATTTTTCCTACAAATTAATATAGAATTAAGCTTTGATTTTTGGTACCCAAATTCTTTTGGGTCTATAAGCATTAGTTCCTATAACTTTGGTCACTTTAGATATCCATCTAGAAATCAAGCTCTTATCCTGAGAAGTTATGCGTCCTTTAGGGACTCATACACTTTTAATAAATTTTCTTTTATAAAAGTTTTGGGGACTTCTACGTTTATAGAAATTAAAACTATTTTTAACAAAATTTTGTTTTGAATTTTTTCCTTTTTCAAAAATTTTGTTGGAGTGAGTTTTTTCATTCTTAAGCAACTCAAGATGCTTTTGATGATTATCATGAACTTTAAAGATGATTATCATGAACTTTAAAAAGCAAATTATGCAAGTCAAAATTATTTTTCTCAAAATCTTTTATATTAGCTTGCATATCATTTATTTTACTTTCAAGTTCATGCTTGACTTTGGACATTGGACATTTTATTTGGGTGTTACTTTATTTTACAACTTTAAAACTTCCATGCATGCATGCAAACTGATGAGATTTCTGATATTTTACATTATCGAGTTTATCCAATTTATTTATGATTTTACTTGGTTTTAAACAAAATTATAACTCATTATTTTTCTAAGTATTTTTGAAAGTCCACTGCGAAAGATTTTAGCCAAAACCATTTTAAGAAATAATTAAATTGCAAATTCCTTGTTTTAAATAACTTAAAAATGACATTACGATAAATACCATCTCTTTCAAACAATCATATTTTAATAAGAATTTTTTTCAAAAATAAAATCACTCAGTATTTAAATTTTAAAGTTTTCATAAAAGCAACCGGAACCTAGTTGTCTTTAACAAGTAAATGATTTTTGAATGTTGTTAATATAATTCCAGAGATTCGATCATAGCGTCTAGGTAGGGTTTGGGGTGTTACAGATATAACTTTTACCAATTTTTTTTTTAATTTTTTATGAAGTACACATTGATTGCCTTATTGGTTGTTACCTTTGTGTTGTTAAAATTTAAAAACTCTAACCAACTTTACAGATTCATGATCATGGGAGTTTGATTTAGCTAGTTCATGTGTTAATTTATTTAATTAGTTGATATTTAGCAAGTTTCTATTAAAATGAGATTGATGATTTTGAGCTTGAGCTTGAGCTTGAGCTTGAGCTTGAGCTTGAGCTTGAGCTTGAGCTTGAGCTTGAATTGAAGAAATTGATAGTTAATAAGCTTAGATTGTGATAAGTACTAAAGTAGAAATTAAGTTAAACTTGTTAGATAGCTTTGTAACATTATGGGCTAAATTAAATAATTTGGAAACTATTATGAAATTATACTACAGATAGAAAGTATAAGATCCCTAATGAAAAAATGTGAAATCAAATTTTAATACGATGTTAGATATCGAAATATATGTGTATCCTGAGTATAGGGACTAAACTGAATAAAATGCAAAGTATGTTGGCTATACTGTAACATGATTGGGATGTAAACTGAAATTGTTTTATAATTACATTATTGAACATAGCTAAAGACAACGTCAAGCCGTCGCACGAGATTAGAAAAACAAGAGTTGTAAACGAGTGACGAAAGCTCAGTTTATACTTTTATTATTTGAGTTTATTATACATATATACATGTTTGTTGAATGTTAATTGTTAAGGTAAGCTTAAACTTGTCATATGAATCGATTCGTATTTGATGACAATGTGTCTAGAATTGAATTGAGATGTGCTTAACATAAACGAGATTAATCTAAACTTGTTAAATGATTAGTGATACGAAATGATGATGAAAACTATATGAACTATGATATTGAACATATATGGATTGAATTGTTGATTACCCTATTAACTGTCTCAGGCAGAGTCGGATATAATTGGCATGTCATAGGATTAGATTTTGTACGAGTTATAATTTAATTATATACCAAGGAGCACTAGGCACACATTTTACTTTGGTTATACCAATGAGCGTTGCGCACAAACCATACTCTAGACATTCTGATGAGGCATTGAATGTCAAATTGGTGTGATGGTCGAATGATCCGTGTATCCGTCCTATGTCTGTATCCTGTTAATAGGGATTATAAAATACGAACATGGTAAATGATATTTGAATTAAAATGATTATATATGTGAAAGATGATTAAAGACAGCTTGTGGAAGACCATGCGAACTGGTTTATACGAGTCCAAATAGCCAACATGGAAACAAAACGAATCAATAGATTCGATATGGAAATGAGATAATGATATACGACTTGAATCATAAAAGTACCATTGAGCTTTATCGCTCAGCGTACTATTGGTTTATTCCGTGTGCAAGTATTAGTAGATCTCGAAGACTCGAGGAGTGAACAACATCCAAATCGCAATTCTCAACTCAACAAAGTTTTTATAGTCTCATTTTGTTATCTAAAGTGGCACGTACCTAAAGTTGTAATGGCCTTGAATTGTATGTCATATTAGTACCATGAATGGGAAGTGTCAACTAGAGTAACACATATGAAATGTTGAATTTGAATATATGTGAATAGCATAATAGCATGCATAAATTGTTGAATTATATGGAATTGAGATCGTAATTGCTCTGCCAATGAATGTAGCATCCTGTAACTTGGAACCAACGATCCAATTGAGTATAAGATGTTCACTATTCAAATATTTTGTGTTTCTCAATAGCGCATGAATTGACCATAATAATTCATACACAATATATAAATAATACAATTATAATATATTAGGTTAGATTATACAAAATTTATTATTTATAAAATTATATATAATATAAAGTTGCTTATTATATAAATAATTAAAATTTATTATTTAAAACTAAAGTAATGCAAATTTTTGTATATTTTAAGTTAATCAAACATAATAATTTAAATATAAATTAATTAAATTTAAAATTTATTTATTATTATATAAATTCATTTAATAAAATTATTTGAATCGAATTCTTATTTATAAATATTATAAATATTTAATCAAATATTTTAGTAAAATTAAAATTCTTATTTATAAACGTGATAAAACTTATAAATAATTAAAAATATTTATATGAAAAATTCAAGAATATAATGAAAAACAAAAGTTATATTGGTCAGTTATGTGATGAAAAATATATAATTATTTGATCGTATCAATTAGTTCAATGAATATTTTTGCATGGTTTTTAGAACTAGATCAATGATTAAACCGATCAGGCCATCGATTATCAATCTAATCGTTGGTCCAGTTTTAATTAAATGAATTATTAAAAAATCATAGAAATTATTAAAAAGTATAAAACTCGATTCAACCACCAACTCAACTGGTTTTTAATCTTAGTTCAACCGATTTGTACTAGTTCACAGATCAACCAACTATTTTCCTTGCTTTAAAGTAATGTACTGGCCGATTCTTAATCTAACCAGTCCAATCTGATTTCAACAACATAACATTTTTGGATAAAGACACAAAACTATTCAAAAATTAAACTCAAAACTGATGTCAAGTGAAGGCTTGAAGGTATAATAAGAGACAATTCAAGAAAAGTTGTTTGCCAAAAGTCCTTTGCCATTGGTATTGAATCAAACAATGGGGTTCTTTTGGATATTCTTCATATATTATTAGTGTTCGTGTATAAAAGTTTAAGGGAATTTGAAGGCTGGTATATTCAAATAGGTAAAGGAGTTAACAGGTTAATAATTGCTATTAATTGAAAAACAACGAAACTTCCCAAAAATATGGTTTTGATGGTTTCTTCTGTTGTGGGTGGGTATTCCAAGGTGTGTTGGAAATTTCAGTCAAATTTAATATGATGGAAATTCGGCATTAACATAGATTGCTACATTATGTCAAATTTCAGTCTATAAAACAACCACTGCTCCATATCCATAATCTGACGACAGGGTTTAGCATTCAACGGAGTTGTCCACCATACACTTGATATATCTGAATTAACATCTCCCTACAAAAAGCATAAAAGGTTGTACCGAATATCTATCAAGATGTTAGGAACATTGAAAGACTGACTCCCAGAATGGTGTTCACTGAAGAACACAAGGAATTAGTTTAGGAAGGAGAGAGAAGGATGAAGGATACATCAAATTCATGCTCGTTGGTAGCGGCACTTATAGCCACGGTCGTGTTTGTTGCAGCCATCACAGTACCAGGTGGCACAAATGCTGACAGCGGATTCCCAGTCTTTAAAAGTGAAAAGGCATTTGTTATATTCACGGTGTCGAATGCACTGTCTCTTCTCATCCACCGCTGCCATTCTCATGTTCTTGTCCATCCTCACTGCTCATTATGCACAAGACGACTTTCTCCAAGCCCTCCCCAAGAGGCTGATTATGGGGCTCCTCGCCCTTCTCATTTCCATTACTACCATGATGATTGCTTTAGCGGGTTTTTTACCCAAATATATTAAAAAAAATTTTAAATACCTAAATAGGTTGTCAGCTAGATTAATTACCGAAATGATACGTTTTCTTTAATCGCGCCTATCTGACAGGCGCAAATCAATTTTTTATATTAAATTTTTTTTTCTCGTTTAATAAAATATTATTAATTTTTTTCCCGGATCAGTATATAACCCGGGTATAGATACAAAATACAAGTTGCGGCTATTTGATAGGCACGACTAGTTGAGCTTATCTCATAGGCGCGACTAGTTGAGCCTATCTGACAGGCGCGACTAGTTATGCCTAACTCAGAAGCGCGAATGGTGGGGCCCACTGCTGCTTATTTTTTCCCCTATATATACCCCGAAAATCAAATGAGCACAGACATAAAATTTAGCAGAGGAACAGACACAAAATTTAGCATAACAAAAATAAAAAGATAGGGAGAAGAAAAAAAAGAAAGGAAAACAAGAAGAAGGATAATGTATTTTTGTTTATTTCTTTTTAAATAGAATGTAGAGTCTTGTTAGTAATTTTATTATTTGAAAGTTATTTTGTTAGGTTATTAATTTTGTTAGCTTCTAAATGAAAAATTTTGCATTAAAAATTTTATGTAATTTTTTTGCATTTCGAAACTGTTTTAAGAATTTTGAAATTTTTTAATAGATATAATATTAAAGATGGAGAATCAATTTTTTGTATGTGTTTATTTCGATGGAGAAATTTTGACAACAACCGTGGGATGTATATTTGAATGTCGCAAATAAGTAGCAATGAGATTTAATAGAAATATCTCGTTTGATGATATGAAGAAAAAATTTATAAACGTTGTGGGAGAAGGATATCAAAACTTTTCTACAAGTTTCCAATTTTGACGGATCCAATAAAATTTACTGAAATGGAACTTGTAGACGATGAAGACGTGGAGACAATGGTCGCTCTGTATTGTGGGACTCAGAGCAACCAAAATGCACCGATTCAGTTATTTGCTGAGTTAGCTGGTGTTGAGGCAACTGAAGATCCCACTCCATTAGGTGAAGAAGATGGAGTTCAGGATCCGTATATGGTGGTTCCGATATCTTATGTTGATAGTCAATAAACTATATTCATTACATAAATATGATGTTATTTATATTACAAAACCCCCTAAAATTGATGGCTTGATGGTGTGGTTCTAGGGGTATATTTTTGTGGAGCTCGAATTTCACGTTGCGGGCAATTACGGTGATCAACATTCTCGTCATCCGTATGTAGGGGTGTGTGAAACATAGATGAAAAACTATATGTCTCAAATGCCATCGATGAACTTGAGCCGAGAGGAGTGGAGTATGGCGATGGATACAGGCCGGAAGAAGCAGAGTACTGAGGTGGATACGAGCCGGAAGGAGCGGAGTACTGAGGTGGATACGAGCTAGGATGACTGGAGTACTGAGGTGGTAGTGGGCTGAAGATATCAAACTCTGAATGATATTCGTGGCCTGACGAGCCGGGGAAATAGTCATCTCCCCCCAAATCTGGATGATAAGAACTATCTCTAGAATGTAGTTCCGTCTCTGCCTCCGGCTCCGGCTCTGGCTCTGGTGCATAATGCAGATCTAGAAGGGGTTGCCCAATTCGTATCGTATGCAGAGGGACTACCATCGACCGCCCACCAAAAAAAATGGTTTCCCTATCTCACAGTACCACTGTATGTACTCTAACGAGGGCTGCAGATCCAAAGCACGATCCATCTGAGGTACCCTCCCCAATCGGTTGTTCCACATCGTAATATATTCTTCATGCACTTCTCCCCAATCATTTCCATACCTCTCCCTCCTGCTCATCCCATGGATCTCCCCCAATCGTACTGGCAGTGTCGGGATATACTGTATGCAACCGAAATGCCGGAGTACTCGATCACCATGATACCACTCCACTACCTGAAAATTGATAACGAGTGCGCTAATGCACCATAGGTTTGAGTGGACGTGGGCAGATGAGGGAATAACCGCCATAATTTCTGGAACAGAATACGGCATCCAAATGAACTGCACAGTTAATAACATTGTTATATTAATACGGGTCGAGTGAGATAAAATAATAAAATTAAGTTTATATTGGAAAAACTTACCCCTCTCCAGCATGATTCTCAATCATCAGACGGTATATCGAAATCGTGTATGACCTCCCGATACCCTGATTAGTACTCCATCTACGAAAACCAATTGTTAGAACAATATAATCTGAAAAAAAGTCAACTAATTCTTATAACGAGTAAAAATTCATCACCTATTAACGAGTGGATATATATATATGATTGGTGACTAATGGATGCCAAGAATGACATCCGGTAAAGTGCTCACAACTGCAGCAGTATGAGGCATCCGCCTATGTCCATCGCAGAAGGATCTGTCATCCGACAAAGTTCCCGATACAGTATGGCTAAAACTGCGGACCCCCAACTGTATGAACGGGTGTTATGCAAATTGGATAATAGGGGTAAGTACATCAAGTGGACCGTATTGTCATTTGCATCCGGCATGAGTACACCCCCTATAAGGTGCATAATGTAAGCTCGAACGGCCCGCAGCACCTCCCATTCATTGGTAATACTCAGCAAATGCTCAAATTTGGCCTTTAGCCATGAAAATCTCAAACTAGTAAATTTCCCCTCACTTGGCGAGCATCCAAGTAATTCATAGCAAAGGGTAGTCAGCCTAGAGATTAAACTTACGCCCGTGACCGCATTCCCATCGATGGGAATCCCGAGCTATAGTGCAACATCCTCTAGAGTGACGGTACACTCCCCGCACGACAAATGAAATGTGTGAGTCTCTGGACGTCATCGCTCGACTAAAGCAGAAATCAAGTCGTATCGTAGATCAAAAGTCCGGATCAATGCCGCTGATCTGAACCCAGCTAACTCTAAGTATGGTATTAGGCGTTCATCTAGCAGAAACCCTACACTATTAACACGGCCCCTCAATACGCGGTACGGACCCTGACATTATTAAATTAGCAAAATAGTTAATACAATATAATTTAATTCAACAAATAACATGAGTATAAAATAAAAATTTTATTACCATCTCATTAATAGTACTTGATATGTGATTATTATTATTAATCAAAGAACCCATTTCTTTGCAAATCGCAATTAAAAAATGAATTCATTTAATTTGTTTCAAAAATACAATAAATTATTTCAAATTTTAGAAACAAAACACGGTAAATATCTAATAATTTCTCATAATTTACCTACAATAAAAAATTTTATGTTAGATTACAATAATAATATAATTAAAATTAATATAAACTATCTAAACATAAAAACATACAATTAAAAAATAAAAATAAAATAGATAATACCGAGTAGTTTATTTCAAAGAACCTATAAAATTATATAACAACAAATTTAATCAACATTTTAATAAATCAATAAAAATTGTTAAATAAATAAAAATCAAATAAAATTACATTATATAAAATTACATTAAAAATCACAAAACACTAAACTAAACACTAACAATTTATATAAACTAATCATAAATTACTAACAAAATAACAATAAAATTATTTTTTTAAATACATTACTAGAAAATCACAAAACACATAACTAATATAGATTGAAAAATGTTTACACAATCTGTCAAGGTTGATAATGATTTTTCTCCTTAAATTACTTATGCCAACAATATGTTCATGTATAAAATAAATTCATGTACATGCATTTAACTTTGAACATTGATATTTGTGGGTGTTAAATTTTTAATTAAAATTTTAAATAATTTTAATAAAAGTATTTGTCAATATCTTAATTCATACTTATAGTCAACCCTAAAAGTACACTAAATGGAATTCAAGATTCATATCCTACTTGTTATTGTAGATAAAAATATTCATATCTCATATTTTTCACAAAGCCAAAACTCTACTCCCATTGCTCAAAATAAGAATCTTAATTATGAGTTTTGGGAAATGTTTTAATTGATACTATTAATGTATTATTATCATTTTAAATTTTTTAAGTTGTTGTTAAGTATTGGTATGTTAATAATTGATTTATATTCTTCAATATTTCTACAATCATTTTTTATAAAAATAATTTTAAAGTATATAAGTTTATGAAAAGAGTCAGTTATGATTAAACTTGGACAAATTGATATCCAAGTTGATATAAAAAAATTAAATGAGTTAACAACAACTATTAACATACCAATACTTAATAACAAAATATTAATCCAAAACTATAAACACTAAACATAAATAATTTATAATTTATAATTTATAATTAATAACAAAAAAATCACAATATCTTAATTTAACTCTTTAAATTATAAACAAAATTATTTACTAAAATAATACATTACCTTTTTCTTCTTTCTTTCTTCTTTTTTTCTTTCCTTTCTCTCTTCAAGTGGATGTCGTTTGGGGGACCATGCTTATAAGGTCCCCCATTTGCAACTTTTTCCCATTGAAGGGACAGCAACAGCATGATGTAACAATAGCTGCTAGCAGATGGAGCGGGGGAGGGGGAATGCATGCAGCAACAGCAGACCATTCGCGCCTACTTGTCAGGCTGCATGTAGCAACAGCAGACCATTCGCGCCTACTTGTCAGGCTCGATTAGTCGTGTCTATCTGACAGGCTCGATTAATCGCGTCTATCTGACAAGCGCGACCTGTATTTTAACCCGTTGATCGTATTTTTACCTGTATATATATTTAAATATTTTTAATAAAAATAAAAAATTAATATTTTATTTAAACAAAAAATATTTTAATATAAAAAATTAATTCACGCCTTTCAAATAAGCGCAATAAAAGAAAACGTATCATTTTGATAATTAATCTAGCTAACAACCTATTCAAGTATTTAATTTTTTTTTAATATATTTAAGTAAAAAACCCGCCTTTAGCTCCACGCTCTATCTGTGGCTGCATCAGCCTGTCTATTGGTAACCTTGTTTGTTTATTTGCAATTTCCACAACTTGTCGATATGTTCTACTCATTCTACTTATGGCCATGGAATTTCGACAAGCACAGTGAAGAACCCTTGTATTAAATCAGAATTCAAAAGCAAAAGTGTTTTGAGCGAAACTAAAAACTTCATGATAAATCGTAAAGTTAAATTTTGTTGAGTACAAGAATTGGTTTTGTTATTTCTCAAAACATGAATTTCATTCATGAAAAAGCCATTTATGATGCGACTCATTAGACAGGTATTCAGCAAAAGAGAGCATCACAGAACGACAAACAAATGTCTTTGTTTCTTTAGACATCAAACTGTTAGCACTTCACTAGTAAAATTAGTTGCCACCTACACGTTTCCGGTATACATCACATGGCTATGGCTGGTCACTGACACCCAACTCATACTGAAGAGTACTGAAATGGACCCTGAGCTGGTGTTTTGATATGTTCCAGAAATGGAGACAACTTCAAACCAATGATTTCTACCTTGGCATTAGAATGGCCATACAAAAAGACGTCTGTAATCTGCAAACATAGCACCAAGACAACATAAAACAACAGATGTCAAGCAAATAGTTACGGTCTGCAGGTTACTCAAGCTGCATGATATTGCATTTCATACAAAAGGGGACAATTAATTGGTACTGAGAAAAGGTTTCGTTGCTAAAAGGAAAATCTGATCAGGCAAAAGTACCTGAGAGCATCCAAAAAGTTTAAGCACCCTCAGCGATAAACAGCTATCTACAATCAAGCCCATAGCTTCATCAGTCAGATTTCGGCACCAAGATAGATCCAGACTAACCAAATTTCTTGAACGCCTCGCAAGTGATAAGGCTGTATTAAGACCAACCTAAAAAGGTTCATCCATTTATAAGAAATTAGAATAATACCATACAAAAACAAGCAAGAAGCCTTAAGAAATAATAATACCATACAAAAACAAGCAAGAAGCCTTAAGAAATGGTTTTCTTTCTTTACTTTATTTCCCTGTGTGTAGGCGGGGAGTTATTGTGTGTGCATGTCTACGCATATGTGTGAGAGAAAAGAGGAGAAGCATTAATCAAGTACCTTCCCAACATTGTTCAGTGCTAGCTCTTTCAAAACCTCCCCAGACATTTCAAGAAATGCAGCTATAGCATCATCACTATTGCAAGCAAGGGAAAAAAAGAAAGAAAGAGTGAACTCTACAGCTAATATAACAGAAATCATATTTGAAATATAAGAATGAAACAAACTCCAATGTACTTTCAACATATTGGGTAGAATTGAGAAAGACAACTGCTCCAAACCAACCATATGGCTACCTCATTGATTAGACACACATAACGGCACTCCACTCTTATATTATTACTCAATAAGAAATAGGGGGAATACTTATTTATACAACAAATGCCTTGTGCCCCGTTGGAATAAATAGTAAAAAACACCCATGTGCCAAACTCAACTATCACACAATGTCAACTATAAGGAATCAACTAGCAAAACACAATAGATGAGACCACATCATAAGATTATATGACATAGTAAGTAACAATAACCCCTCCCAGACGATACAGTAAATACCTGAATGCATTGTGGCAGAGTTTCAATGACTGCAATGACCGACAACCACTGGCCAGATAGCCGAAAGAAGTGTCTGTCAGTTTGGATATGTTACCAATGTCAAGTGCTCGTAAATTTGAACAGGTTTCCGCAATGATTTTCAAGGAAGAATCAGTTAATTTCCTGCAGGAAATTACAGTATCAAACATATTTAAGGATCAAAAGAAACTCAAAACCAGGGAACTCCAAAAGATTTTAGATAAAACAAGTGATAAGTAAGCATACCAACAATCCATCAAAATCAGTTCCTTGATACCATCGCCTCTTGCAATAAGAAGTTCCTTGATAAAACTATCAGTTACAGACTCCAACCCTGCTACTGACAACACTTCCAAATGCTCCAGCTTCTTCAATGATGGCAGAACCAGCATTGCATCAATACTTTGGCAATCATCGATAAATAGTTCCAGTAGAACCGATGCCAAGGAGGTAGCTAAAATGTCAATAGCGCTGTGGGTAAGAAATGAACACTGGCTGAGATTTACAGATCGTAATGCAGGGGCAGAAGAAACAAGAGCACTAAGCCCCGCATCCGAAAGACGATATGCACCAGTTAATGACAAAGTAGTTAGTGCAGGCAAGCTGTTCGGTGACCGAGCTAAGGTAGAAGGTAAATTATAATCCGCGAAGCAGTGGCCACAGTAATCAAGTTGGAGAATCTGAATTCCAAAAACAATAAACTTTAGACTAGTCGCAAAAAGAACATCAGGAAATGGACAAATAGCAATAACTCAATACGACGTGTAGATGAATATACAGCGTACCGTCAAGTTGGTAGTGTCACACTTTTCAAAACATTGAGTGAACTGCTCCTCAGTTAACCATGAACAATCTTTGAGGCGAATTTCAGTAGGGGATCCATTAAGAAGGAGATCAAAAAAGTTACTATTCATTCGCCTCGAGTCACAGAGCATATGACAGAGCTTGTGTCTCAGAGCATCAGGCACATGAGCAAGCGAAGCAATCGCATCTGCATTATCGACAAGAACCCTCAAGCTCAAATCAAGCAATGATGGAGGCAGCCGCTTTGACCAGTCTTTTCTTTTACCCTTTTGAGGAACCCACTTAATTTGTAAGGACTGTACCTTATCCGAGGAAGAACTCCCCTGTCTTACGTTCAAATTCGCTGCTCTATCCCTTATAATCTTCATAGCAGTAGAGAAAGGACCCGGCCAATCTTCAACACCCTTTTCTTCAAGTTCTTCGGACGGAATTTCGCTTTCAGCCTCCATTGATAATATGTTATCATCTTCTTCCTGGGTGTTGAAATGGGCAAATCGAGAAGCATTTTGCCTAGCCGTATCTCGAAACCGCTCCATTCTCCCCTGACTTGTTCTCCTATTATTCTTCTTACTTGGCTTTTCATCGGACAAATTCACTTCCTGTGCTAGAAGTTCAACGTCGGAAACTGAACCGTCAACTAAACTCTCATCTTTAGAGTCCAAAGCACTTTCTACAAGCAATTTCCCCTTTCCTTTCTCTTCTCTACTATATCTCCTTTTCCCCTTCACATTCACTCTCTCCTTGCTTCTTTCCGGTTTCTCAGTATCTTCACTCTCTTCCACTAACATGCTTTTACCTTTCCTGTCAATTTCAAACTCTACATCGCCTCCGCTGCCGTTGCCGTCGCCAAATGGACCCTTCTTAGTAACCCTCTTCCCCGACCGCAAACTCAATACCCCTTCATCCTCGCCGCTCTCATCATCCTCGCCGCTCTCAAAACCGACATCGTTATCCACACTCAACTTCCTCTTTCTCGAAACGTCCCCGTTTCGTCGTTCGATACGTTCCTCCGCCTCCAAAACACTATCCTGGCCGGCATTGGACGAAGCTTTTGTAGAAAGACGAAGGCTCCGCCGAAGTAAGGGTGCGGAACCGGAAACTGAACCAAGAGTTTTAGGGGAGGGAGTGAGTGAAGGCGGCGATGAACGAGTGGCGGGTTGTTCGCGGCCTTGAGTGGGAGTGGCGGGCGGGTCGATGTTGGCCTGAGCTTTTCGGGGCTTGGGTTGGACCGGAAGGATTTCGCGGGATCTCAGGACCGGCATCGCTGCTGAAAGAGAATGGCGGGAAGTGAAAACGAACCAGTATGAACACTCAACAAAAGAATAATCGGAAGGAGTCGTATTAAGAAAAAAGGGCGGCCTTTTGTTTTTTTAACAAATTTAGGGTTTTTCTGAAAGAGAAGCTTCTCGCGTACGCTTTTCCATAATGATTTTCCCGCCAATATTAAGGGCCTGAATCTGAATGGTCAGCCAGCTGGCATTTTTCTGTTTTTGTTTTTGGCCCGAAGAGATGGGAAGAGAAATAAAATAAATTTTTAACATAGAATTTTAAAATATTGTATTAAGTTTTTAAAGTATTAATATTAAATTAAACTAATTGTAAGTTCAAATAAATTTATAATCTATTTCCTTAAATTTGATGAATTTTAACTTTAAGCATACACTTGCAACCTATTATTTTAGACCTTAAGCATAACTAACTACACTTCAACTCAACTTACCATATATAAGGTTGAGCATTATATATTCAGATCAAAACTTAAACTTACTTCAAATCAACATTAAAGAAATGCCATCTTAATTCTCCTATCAAATTCTTATTTTCTTATATTAGAAGCCAATCATCACATATCTAATCTAATCACATATATCATATATTATTGGGACATAGGGTTAAATAACGTCAATAGTTTTTTTTTAATTAATTAGGTCTTTAGGCCGATTTTAAAATTAATTAAGGAAATAATTTGATTTAAATGAAAAGCAAGTTCAGCTGGGCGAGCTTTCTGCATAGGTATCAGGAAAGCGCGCTTAGCTGGACAAGTTTTCTGGAAAGTTAGTCTAGTCGGACGCACTTTCTCTCAACATTCAAAAAGGTCAAAAAGCATTGGCTTTTTGAACAGTGCCACGCCAACGTTAAAAAAAATAAAAATCCAACGATAAGTTTTTTTTACCCTATAAATACCCCCCAAATTTCATTTTTTTCATTCACATTCTTTTGTCAACTCTCTCAAACCCTCTCAAGTCTCTCATTTTGGTTGTGTTCGATATTTTCATTTAAAAATAATATTTTTATTAATTATCTCATATTGTATTCGTTCAAAATCGATTTTTCACGAATGGCCGCCTCTTTAATCCGCTTCGACGACAATAATATTTCTGCCGCCCAAGCAGTAATGGTAAGACAGAAATTTAAATTTCATTAATTTCAATAAGGTTAAATTTAATTTTTTTTTAATTTGAAATTATTTTTATTGTGTAAATAGGTAGAAAATCGTGCTTTGGAGGGCTTCATTCATAATATGGGAAAGCCTGCAATCTCTGAAATTTGTGGCCATTTGCAAGCAGTTGGATTCTTACATGTGTCTTGCATGCCCGGGGGATACAAAATCGATTTGACACTAATCAGTGCGTTGGTGGAAAGATGGAGGCCTGAAACACACACTTTCCACTTTCCATGCGGTAAGTGTACAATCATACTCAAGGACGTTAGCGCTACAACTCAGTCTGCCAATGGATGGGTCAATCATCACGGGATCAGCGGTTGTTTCGGGTAAAGTAAACCTCTGCACACCACTGATGGGGAAGGTCCGGAACAAGTTCGAAAGTGGTCAGATACCGATGAACTAGTTGAATGATAATTTCAACGAGCTCTTTAAATACCGAACGAAAGAGGTCATAGAAAAATACGCTCGGGCATACATCATAAGGTTAATCTGGGGCATTTTAATGCTCGAAAAATCTCAAAATTTGTACACGTAAGGTGGCTACTACATCTAGTGAACTTCAATGGGTGCGGAAAACTAAGTTGGGGATCTATCATAATGTTCATATTATACTGGGAGATGTGTTGGGCCACGGTACCAAATGCGACGTCGATCGGTGGTTGTCTACTCCTGTTGTAGTCATGGGCCTAGTGGCGACTACCATTTCTACGTACCGACCCATACATGTTCCCGTTGGTGACGAAGTAAACATTATTTATTAACAAATACGTAGTCTATACAGTAAATTTTTATATTATATGTTTTGACTAACATATCGCTTGTATAGGTGGAACCGTGGCCGAGCTATATGGGACTGTCCGAGGAGCTAGAAGATATTAGACCGTTATTAGATCAACATTTGAAAACTGAGGTTAGCTACTTATTCTTTTGAACCTATATTAATTACGTAATGATTCGTAAAAAAAATTATACATAACGATATTTACAATTTTACCTTTCAGTTTGAATGGATGTTGTACATCGACACCGATGTCATATCTTGCATCTTGCTGGAAATGTGGGACAATCGGCAGATGTGGGTTGCCAAGGTGTCGTTGGTAGTGTATACGAATTTGGTATTACAACAGTTCGAGTGAAGGCAACGAATTTTACTACCACCGCGAGACTTGAAGGAGTTGTACAATATGGACATACGGGGGAATGACAATAACAACTGGGTGGTGTAGCACGAAGAGCACATCGAGGCGTGGGATCGTAGGGCAATCTTAACCCGTTCACAAACCATTTTTCGCAGTGGACATGGCGGTAACTGATGATTATTTGGCATAGTTCAAAGCCATCGGCAAGCTATATTTGTTACCACTAGAGGCAAGGAGTAGGCAAATTTGGGTGAAGATGCAACATCGACCGCTATAACAGCGTAGAAGGGGATACGATCGCAAGACGGGCTCGTCATCCACTCCGGCAGAAGATGCGCCGCTTGTCGCTACGCAATATACAGGTCAGTGCACTCCACTTATTCCCCTTCAATTAAGTAAGCCTATGTTTTTTTCACAAGCACCATCACACTACAGACCACTGTCGTGCGTGGCTAGTTTTTCTGTTCCCATATGTACATATTTCGTGGCATCGACATCCCTTGCATACTACACCCCCATGCAGATGTCGGTGCTGAACCCCATGTTGGGGCAGACGCTGATGTACGCATCGCCACCAATGAAAATACCGATACAGATGTCTATGCAGTAATCAATGAAAATATCGATGCTCGATACCTTTCTGACGTACTCGAAATTTGAGGCATCTTATGATTACACGCATATAGTGACCCAAACACTGCGCACATCACTGTTTTACAGGGGTGGCTCATCATCCAACCACTAGACACGAGAGTGGTGGATACATGATGGAATGCGAGGATGATGCAACAATAGACCACAGAGAAAGATGATTACGCTGCCGATCCCGAAGAAACAACTGTCCAATGGGTCGTGCTAGATACATATTTAGGTGATGATGATGATGATGAGAAGCCTACAGGCCCGCACCTCCGGATACACTCTTGTTGAACCTCTTGTTGTACGATTAGTTATACGTAGAAATCTTCCACGCGACCGTCGTCCACCGTCATATTGTACACATTCTCCCCAATGACACGGTTGAGTGTATTTTTTTCTTATAAATATTGTGATGTAAATATGGATATGTCATAAATAAAAAAACCAAGCTTATTCATTCAAACAATACATTTGACTTTATTACTATCTACCATGAGTTATGCGTAAGTTAATAATAACTAATAAATTGAACCAATGAAAATATGCAAAACACACTAATGAATATGAAATTTAGTAGAAAGTAATGTTATCGATGCTGAGGCCCCAACGTATCCCTATACAGGAAACATGTTGGTTTCGTATTTTTTGGGTTTCTACAATACCCGCATAATTTCTGTTGATTGTCTCTCTCCTGAATATCTATATTGTTCTTTATTCGAGTGGAATTTGTGTAACTTTTTGGGACGCTATGTAGGTTCTTGTTTGGCACCAACTCGAATGGCACGTTGGACACAGACGACCATATACACTCATCTAAGACGGTGGGAATTCAGGACTTCACACACTGTGAATGCATTGTAGTTGCTAAACGTCGTTGATGTAAGGTGTGTACTCAATTCGTATGTTCCCACATGTGGCAATTGCATGTGCGCATAGGAACCAAAGTGCTTGGAATCTCCCATAATCGCAGGTCCCTTCCGTTAGGTTCATACGATAAGATGCACCTGACATTTTCTAGTCAGGCCTAGCATGCTTCGTGACTCAAAAATTGAGGTTTCAACGTGAGTGGCACACTACATATATGGTGTTCGCTCTCGTTGTACTTTGCCAAATCTTTTTCATTACAAAATGTACTATCGCCCACTATCTGTCCAGCATATGCCGACTCCCTCTTAGGAAACAAGGTAGCCAATCGAATGTATGTTTCTTTACGCATCCCTTCAGTATAGAATTAATACATTCGGCCAAGTTTGACATCGTGTGCCTATATCGTAGACCCCCGTTGTACGACTACGTCTACTGTTCAAACGGTATATTTTATATATACGTCACATCGTAGGCGTTAATAGTGCTTAAATTGTTTAACATTTGATGGAATCGATGTTGGACAAGCTTGTAACCTATCAAGAAATAGCTACTAGTTAGTGTAATGAAATAACCCGATATGAATATTCGATGTGTAGTGAATACATAGCTCAAACTACAAACCCATGTCAATGATTAGATCTCGCTCAATTACCGAATGATATTTTTTATGGTAGTTAGATCCCACATGTCGTATGCAGTACTGATGATGAGTGTAATCCCAAAGAAATCTGTGACGACCAATCGCCAAGAGTATTCTGAGTCTGTTGTCTGATATGACACATATGTCATGTTGCGAGCAAATGCGGTGATCTAACCGGCTCAGGAAGAAATCTCAATCATTTGTCGTTTCTCTGAGAGTTACTACGAATGTTATAGGTAGAATCTTTCGATTACTATCCTAAGCAACGACAAGTAACAGACGCTACTAATATCTTCCATATAGCCAAGTGCAGTCAATTTGGCCCATAGGCTTACAGTGTTGAAATGCCTCTCAGCATTGCTTAAATGTCCAAAAGAACAGGTGGAAATTTTTTCCTAAGGACCAACTAATTGCCTTAGTAGCCTGGATGGTTTCGAGCTCGATTACGGAACTTGATGTGTATCGATCCAATACCTGACACTATTGCCATATATAGTTATACGAACCCTCTCACCTGTTCTCCATATCCTTTTGTTTTGCAACTCACATTTTGTAGTACGTTGGAGTGTATTAGTACTAGCTACATATGTTCGTAATCAACACCGGTATTTGAATTTGAGGACTAACATTCACCATTAGTAGAATAATTTTAGCAATCATGTCCAAGTCTAATGGTCTTGGCTTGCACCCGTTACAACACAAGTATGGGGACTGAGATACTTCTTTATCGTCCACATCTCGACTTTCTTCCGGTAAGAAGTTATGATTTTCCACTTATTTTCACCTCTTGTCCTACATTACGCACTTTTATTTGAATTTCTCAGAACGATACTTCGTGACGTAGTAGTTCATACCGTTCTTGAAGCTGTACCACTTCAGTGCAGCAAGGAAAGCATCTTTGTTGAGGTATTTCATTCCAACTTCTAGTACTTGTACATCATGATATGTGCTTGCATGGCCAAGTGTTTGCGAAAACTCTAAACCACCCTTGGCCGATAGGTCAATATTCGTCATATGGGGAAGAGGTTCATACGCCCTGAATCGTGCATTTAGATTTGAGGTGTCATCGTCAGACTCACAAAGTTTTAGCATTGTTGCAACCGGATTCGGTTTGAAAAATAGTACCACTTTTGAACTATTTGGCCCGCACTGTCAGATTGGCTTAGGTTCTAGCTCCTCTCATCGTTTGCGTCCGCAGCCCTTTCTTCCTCATTTACATCTCCTTCCTTATCTGTGCCTTCATTGTCACTTTCGATAATAAATGTTTAAATAAATGTCTAGATAAATCTTTGGACAATAGTCTAGATATGATTTCAAGACAATTCAAGTGGAGTTAAGATGTTGGCATTTTTTATTTTGACCTTCATAATTGCTTGCTCTATAAGCAAATGATCTTCAGGTTGTGTGTTCTTCCTTCCTAAATGATACTAATCAAATTTCATTAAAGAAGAAAAGATGGATCGACTTGTCTTATTTCAAAAGCTTATATTTATCCTTAACATTATCATTTTACTTGGAAATCAAGCTAACTATTTTACTTGGACTTGAAAACCTTCTTTGATAATCATAATGGAAGGATTTATCTCAAAAAAATCGTTGATGAATGAGATCAAGATAGAGGATGCAAGTAATCAGATTTGAATCTTATAAATCGATTGAATCAATTTTTGTATGCTTTCATCTTTTAGCGAAAGATTTTTAAGTACTAATTCATGTAAATTTGGACCATTTTACCAATAAATGCCTATTTCTAACTTTATTTACGGAAATTGGCCAATTTTCCATTACTTACGGGAATGGGCTGAAAACTTCAAAATGCGTCTACGTAGGAGCATTTTAGGGGGAAATTCTAGCAAAACGCGTCCCTAAGGGAGGAATTTTGCCATATCAGCACAAAACACGCTAATGTGGACACGCTTTGTTGACATGGCAAAATCGTTCCATCAGGGACGCTTTTTAGCCCGTGCTTTTACCAACGGTCATTTAAAATTTTGATCGTTGGTGGGTCCAACAGTAAAAAAATATAAAACCCCCTTCCTAATTTTTTTCACACAACATTTCTTCCAAATTTATCAAAAAAGCTCTCAAACTTCTTCCTAAATTTCACAAAGCTCTCTTTAATTAATTATTTCCTTCATTTTTTTTCTAAATTAGTATTATTATTTTTTATAATTTCTAAAATATTTGATCATGTTAGCAATGACCGGGGCATTAATTTGTCTCAATCATAAACATATCTCCGTCGAACAAATGAAAATGGCAAGGGTTAATTTCAATTTTTGAATATTATTTAATATTTTTTTCATTTATGTAATTTTAATTTTATAATTTTTTTATAATAGCCTGTAAATCGGGTGTTACAATGTTATATTGGTAATATGTCTGGTCCTCCATCACCGTTGATAGAAAATTACTTGAAGGAAGCAGGTTTTTTGACATGTGGCCAATATAGGCCGGGGGTGCAAGTTGGACTCGAAACTCATCAGCGCGTTTATAAAAAGGTGGAGACCCGAGATGCACACATTTCATCTTCCATGCGGAGAGTGTACCATCACTTTAGAGGACATGCAATTACAATTGGGATTGCCGGTGGATGGGTCCGTACTCACTGGGTCCGTTCAATCTGCTGATTGGGAAGTCATATGCTACTATCTTTTGCGTGCAATTCCAGATAATATTTGTGGAGGTCGGATCGAGATGGGCTGGTTACGAGACATATTTTCGGAGCCGGGGAATGATTCGACTGAAGTAAAAAAGAATACAATATGCTCGAGCATACATCCTTAAGATTATTGGAGGTTACCTAATGCCAGACTTGTCATGAAACCTCGTACATCTAAGGTGGCTGCTAAAACTCGTTGATTTTAGAATGGTTAACAAACTTAGTTGGGGGTCTACCGTGTTGGCAATATTGTACCGGAAGATATGCAGGGTGACGCTACCAAATAAAGCCAAAATTAGAGGTTTCCTATCACTACTACAATCATGGGCTCGGTTTCGCTTTCTATTTTTACGTCATAGAGTGAACCACCCATATATATTCTCACTCATAACGATGTAAAATTTATATTAGATTTTACAATTATTACATAAATTTAAAATATAATTTTATGTTAATTTTTTTTTAATTAGGTGGAACTATTCGACGAGTTATGTTGGAATACCTACGCTCTTGAAGATATATGGCTTCTATTAGACCAATAGTTGAAAGCGCATGTAAGTATTAAATAAAATACATATACATAACATAGTTGTTTCATATTTAGTATTTAGTATTATGTATATAACTAATATTTTATTCACGTTCATATAGTTTCAATGGACACCATACGAGGATCTAGTAATTCGGGCAGTAATTCCAGATGAATTCTTTCAAAATCAGAACATTTGGCATGTTAAGGTCCCATTGGTCAACTATGCTACTATCGAGATGCACCAGATGGATAGAGTGTTGCGGTAATTTAGATTTCAACAACCAATTCCCGTGACACCTGAGGTGCTTGATGATGAGCACAAAATCGACTTATGACAATTGAATACGAATTGGCTGGTATTATACTCGAAATATATTAAAATTTGGGAAAATCGGTATGATCATATACCTACTAGCGAACCGATCATCGTTCCAGAGTTAGCATGTGTGCCAGATTACATGTCATGATTTAAGATCCATGGCAAGCCATATTTGCTCTCAGAAGAGCAGAGGCATCGGTAAATCCGTGTTGAAAGGGAAAGACGGGGCCCTTTAAATCCAAGGAGAATGGATGACGGCACGGGTTGATCAACTGTGCCCACACAATCATTGGACCCAACGCCTCAAGCGACAACACCCACACCACAGCCCCTTCAGATTATGCCAGGTGCGTATCGTAGCCTTTATATATATTCTAACCCTTATATGTTTCCTTTTCCCAGTCCTACGCCAGGTTGGAATGCATGGCCCGGTGTATCTCCTTTCTCGATACTCCAACTTAACTGACAATATTTAGGCCATTGTCGCAGGAGGTATCGCACGAGGCACCTTCGGGGAGCTCATCTCATTTCCAATCCCCATCGCCTTATGGGATTCAAACACCTCCACTGTAGGTGATGCAAACACCTCCGCGTTCTTTATTCTATCAAGGTGGGTCATCCTCCCAACACCCACAACCCCTGTCGGAAGCTGAACCAAGAAGGAATCCAGCATATAACCGTTGACCACCCCCATGTGGCACTAATTCCGACCGGCACATACATTGATTTTTTTAATATATTTTGTACAAACTATTTTTATATTGTTTCATTTGATAAAATAAAATTTGTTTTGAATATTTTAATAATAAATTATTTTTATATTTTGTCCTATTTAACAAAATCCTTCTTGTCAATATAAACCCCTCTAAACCCTTTTACAAAAACCCTAAAAGCTAAACACACAAATTATTAAAAACTAAACCCTAATTTAATTAATTAATTTAAAATCCCTAAACCCTAATTTAATTAATTTATTTAAAACTCCAAAAACCTAATTTAATTAATTTTAAAAAAAGTCTAAACCCTGATTTGTTTTTTAAAAATTCTTAAACCTTAAATAAATAAAACCCTAAATTATTTTAACAAAATACTAACACTACAACCCTAAAACCCTAAACCCACAAACCCTAGGCACTAAACATGCAAATAGCCCTAACCCTAGAAAAACAAGGGCTAAAACGCGTACTTGAGGGAGCAATTTTGCCACGTAAGCAAAGCGAGTCCACATAAGGGCGTTTTATGCTGACATGGCAAAATCGCTCCCTCAAGGACGCATTTTGCTAGAATTTCCCCCTAAAACCCTGCGTTTTGAAGTTTTCGGCCCGCACCGGTAAATAATAGAAAAAATAACCCATTTCCGTAAATAAAGTTAAAAATAGACCTTTAGAGCACGTTTGGTTCGCTGTATTGGATTAGAGGCGTAATGGAATAGAGGTGTAATGGAATAGAGGTGTAATAGGAAATCAACTGTTTGGTTGAATGTAATGGAATAGAGGCGTAATAGTAATCTTGTGTTTGGTTGAATGGAATAGAGGTGTAATAGCATAATGGAAAAAACTAAAATGACTAGAATACCCTTAGCATAAATTTGTTTTGGTAAATGATTATTGTTATTGTTATTGTTATTTAAATTTTAATAAGATTATTATTATCAATAATAAATAATTTAATCATATTTAAACATAATTATTATTAAATATATTATAATTAAAATATATAATTTAATAAAATTCTTAATAATCAATATTCTTATATGAATTTACTCAAATCATAATATATGATACTATAAAATTTAAATTAACATAATTATTATTAAATATATTATAATTAAAATATATAATTTAATAAAATTCTTAATAATTAATATTCTTATATGAATTTACTCAAATCATAATATATGATACTATAAAAGATAATTTGAAATGATTAATATTAAATATATTTTAATTAAAATATATGATTTAATAAAATTTAAAATAATTATAACTAATAAATTATCTTATATGAATTTGTATAATTTAAAATAATTATTATTACATATAATTTAATAATAATATATAATTTCATAAAATTATTGATAATAATTTTCTTATATGAATTTATACAATTTAAAATAATTAATATTAAATATAATTTAATAATGATATATAATTTCATAAAATTCTTAATAATAAAATGTTCTTATATGAATTTACTAAAATCAAAATATAACTTGAGAATTATATTCTGCATAAACATAATTAACTTATATTAAGAAAATGTTAGATGAAAATGAAATTCTACATCATAATCCATATGTTATATAGTTTTACAACATCAAGAAGTTTGAACATTGATTTTTAATGGTGAGAAAGAAATCTTCTGACCCATTCTAATCGCGCAACAGAAGGTAAACTAAAGAAAACGATCATTTGAGTTGGATGATCTGGAATTTTACTCAAAGTTTCATACCGCTGATCGTCGGATAAACCTTCAATTTCCCATAAGGTTGAATATAAATTTGAAGCTTTCTCTTCCATCTTTTGATTTTCTTCTGACTTCTGCTGAACTACCACGTCGGAGGCAATACTCCTACTGATTTGATCACCAACGGCCTTGATGTTTTCGGCCAACAAAGTGGCAGCCTCATCAAATGAAGAATACACATTATCACGAGCATCAAATTTCTTCTTTCTCTTGTTTGAAGATAAGGAACCCCCTTGGTCTCTATCTCCTCGCGGCTCCGTACCAGAAACATCCATATCGTCTAAAGAGACGTCAGCTTCGCAGTCATAGAATGTGTTTCTCTCTTCATTCATATCTGTAGTAGGTACATCCTCAGCATGTATTTCTTCAAGAACATCAGCAGCTGTTTGAGCGTCTTTCCCAGTCGCTCGATCTCTTGCGTATATGGCAGTAAGCTGGTTGTAGTAAGGGAAAGAACGATGTCCGAATCGAAGCTTCTTTGTGACTCTAAAAAATGAGGAAATCATATTAGTTATAAGTTTTGTCAAAAACAAATAAATACTTGAAATACATTTTACCTTTACATAGGATTCCTAAACTGCATCTTCAGCAACAACGAGCTGCCTATACTCGTCCCAACCAAAACGGCTATTGTTTTGGCCATTAAGCATGTCATAGACTACTGACCATTCCCTTTTTAGGCACCTAATCCGAGATTCAATATTTGGTTTCGCCTTCAACATTGCATTTGGTAAAGCCTTTTCTAGCATTTTTTCCAACTCGTTCAAATAACCGGCTTTGAACCCGGTATCAGCATTAAATGTTCCTACATTGTGCAAGTCCACCATGCAAGAAACCAAGGCTGCATCTTCTTCTGGAACCCATTTTCTTTTGCTTCCTCGAGAAGCTTGAGAAGAAGCATGTGATTGTGGAACACCTGACATAATTATCTTAAGAAAAAAAATAAATTAACATTATTTACTATTTTTAATATCATGAATCAAAAGGTGAACAGTTTATAATATTATATCGTTAGTTCAATATCATGAATCAAAAGCCAGTACTAAATTTAAAATTATAACACATGCTGAATGAAAAAATAATTAAATTATAATTCAACAAAGTTTAGTACAATACAGAATTTTAATCAAACACCTCCAAAGTTTCATAAACTAGATACATAAAATAACATCAACAAATTAATTCAAACTCAATTTGTCCCTAACCCTAACTAATTTCTAGATGCTTGCCATTCATCGAACATTTGGTTGGCTAGTTCCATCCTCCAAGTAGCCCAAGCATCCGATGGATGAATATTTGTGATATTCGGTTCATCGTCATCCACCACATTACTAGGTAATCCTTCTCCCACCTCAACTTCAATGGGATCAATACTCATATGGGTTCGAATAAAATTATGGAGCAAACAACATGCAATAATAATTCTATTGTGCACCCTTACAGGATAAAACGATGGACTCCTAAGTATTCCCCATCTAAGTTTTAATAAGCCAAAGCATCTTTCAATTATATTACGTGCTGAGACATGTTTCATATTAAAAAACTCTTGTGGAGAACTTGGCTGATAACCCTGACGCCATTCGTTCAAATGATATCGCTGTCCTCTAAATGGTGCAAGAAATCCCTCACAATTTGTGTATCCAGCATCAACTAGATAATAACAACCTATAAAATATTTTTTTAAATGATTAATTCAGCACACAAAGTTTGATCTTAATGAATAATTCAAAGTCCTCTAACTATACACTTTACCATGACGAACTTTTAGTCCATTTCTTCTACTAATGGCATCTCGAAGCACCCGTCCATCGGCAACTGAACCTTCCCAACCAAGAAGAACATAAACAAATTGCATCTCAGGTGTACAAACACCTAGCATATTTGTTGCTATGTCACCTTTTCGCGTTCGATATCTAGGTTTATCAAGTGTTGGCACCCTAATCTTGATGTGGGTTCCATCAAGAGCACCTAAGAAATTCTATATCACATGATATAAAACCTTGAGTTTGAATACTAATTTAAATCTAAGTCAACTAAATGTTGTACAAGCTATATATAAAACTCAGTCTAATACCTTAAACCATTTCCACCTTGTGTCAGAAGAATCGGCTGTAATTGGCTCCGGCTTTTTAAATAACACATCTTGTAAGCGTATGACAGCATTTAAAACACTATGAAATGTTTTCCTAACAGTTTCCCCGGACCTTCTAAAGTGATGCTTGATAACTCGATTTTTCAGGTGATGGGAGATGATATGTAAAAACATTGCTACTTGCTCATCAACAAGCATGAACCTTGACGACTTCAATCCCCCTATCGATTCTAACATCTCACATAGTTTAAAAAAGACAGTTCTATTCATCCTAACTTGTTCAATACAGGTCTCATCACTAGCATATACAAGCCTTTTCACATAATCCCGTTTTGCATAAAAATCTAAGGTATATGACCTAATCCTTGGTCTATGTAGGCTAAGGCTGGCACCCATTCTAAATAAGAACCAAATCGCAATTCTCTGATTTCCAACCATATTGTCACAAAGAATACCAATTCTTTTACGCCTCACACTTTGTGCAATTAAAGGCGATTTGAGCCATTATCGCAACATATTAAAATTAGAATACACTATCAATGAATTGAAGTTGCAATTACACATTATCAAATAAAATAAACAATACAAATTTAGAACACACGAAGCAAAAAAGTATCTACTAAATGATATCGTTGCAACTTTAATTTAGTTTCTTTATCAATCACCCAAACAATAAAGAAATTATAAAGCATGTATAATTGACCTAAAATTAATTGTTGGTGTATGTATAATTGACCTAAAATTAATTGTTGGTATATGTATAATTCAAGTTTTAAAACTTTTATAACATTTAATTTCGTATAAATATATTGATTAGTTCATTAAAGCATGTTCAAAGTTTTAACATTGATTAGTTTAATAAAGCATGTTCAAAGTTTGAACATTGATTAGATTATTTATTTATGATTAGTTTAATTAAGGTTTTCTAATTTTAAAAAAATAAAATAAAGAATGAGGATTTGATTTAATAATAAAATATTAAAGTCCTTATTTTAATTATTGATTAAAATAATTAAGGTTTATAATTATTGAAGGAACTGCTATTTTATGATTTCACATTATTGACCACTTTGAAAACAAATTTATATATAATTTTCTTTAGAAATAGTAAAAAGGGTTCAATAAATATGAATTTGGAGACCCAAGTTTAATTAGATTTTCTTCACATGGTAGGTTCAAATGTGAAAAGATTTTCTAAGCAACATTATTATTTTTACTTTCATTCATTTAGGTCTTATTTTAATTTAGTTTTATTATATATGATTTATTTTGATCTAGATTTAGATATATATATCAGTCAATAATCATGCCATCAATATATGAACACTTTATAGATGACATGAAAAAGAAAAAGAATAGACACGTGGTGCATTCTCACCGATCGAATGGATTATTTATTTTTAAACTCGTTAAATTCTTTGACTAAAAATAATAATCTAAAAATAATTTAAATACCAATATAAAAAATTAGAGACAAAAGTAAAAGAAATGAATATGGTTTAAGAGCTAGTGACGTAAACCATAATAAAAAATAGAGCAATTAATCACATTCAATTAGCTTACTTTGGTCGGTGAAATGTCATATAAAGAAAATTACAATGATAATTTAGCTTTAGAAATAGATTACAAACTCTTTCACCCTAAAACATCATGAAGGGCATGAAAATTAATTAAAGGAAAGGTATTTTAATGAAATTTAATTACTTGCTTTTACAAGTTTTAGCGAATGCTTTTACAATTTTTTTGAAAGCCAATTTGAATGCTTTTTTTGAATGCTCTTTGATGAAATTAATTACTTGCTTATTTTAATGGCTGACTTTTTCCTTTGTATTATCATGGCCTATGTTCAAAACACATGCTCTTGAAATCATACTCTTATCCCAATCTATATGCATGTTACAGCAAGGTTTTAAATTTCTCATTTTATACATTATCACTCAATCACAACTTGGTTGACATTTAATAAAATTAAATTATTATAAACAAAGTGGTCCTGCAAGTAACTCGTTTACAGCATTTGATTTCCATTTTCATATTCTACTGACTAACAAATCAAGAACAAATCAAGTTCCAGTTTCATATTCTACTGACTAACAAATCAAGAACAATTTCCAGCAGACAATCAAAACAACTGCTAGAACAGTTTCATCTTCTACTCACTAACAAATTAATAACATTTTCCAGCAGACTATCAAAACAATTTCCAGAACAAACCAACAAAATCTTTATCGCCTATAAACTCTTCAAACATGAATTTGTAATGTACAAGTACTTTAACTTACCTACAAGATTGAAATCATAAGGTCTTTGATATCTATGTAACTGACCATGTGTATGTTTAATTATTTTAGAAAAAATGGAATACTTGAAAGATATCGAAGTATCAGTATCTTCACACATATATCCAAAGCCAGACTACACACAGATCTAACAACTTCTAGTTTCTATGATCTGCACTCAGCATGAAATTTTATATATATATTGAGTGAATAAAATTTTAAAATATTAAATTCAATATTCTTAACATTATCAATTATTTTGAACATTCGTTATCATCTCTAATTTTCATCTTACCTATTTTTGCTACTTTCAGAGGACCAAATTCAAAAACGACTCAGTTCAGCCATTTAAACAAACAAACAAAAGAAGAAATCTCATTCGGTTTTGGAGATCAAAAAAGGACTCGAAAATTACAACAGAACAAACAAAAATCGAAGATTAGCAGAGAAGAGAGAACAACTTCGAACGCTGGGAACCACTTCAAAGTTATCGAAATTCGATCAAACAAACTTCATAATTCGGCTATAAAACAACCATCCATCATCAAAAAAAAAAGCGAAGGTTAGCAGAGAAGAGAGAATAATTTCAAAGGATCATATGTTAAGCCTAATCCGACTATTGTTTTCAAAGGATTGTCGGTCCTATGCTGATGAATAAAGACATACATGCATAATTTTCCCTACAATATCCATAATAACAATATCAACAAACAACAGTATGCATTTCTTAAGCCTAACCAACAACACAAAACACATCAACAAACAAACAGTATCAACAATATGCATAATAAAACTACAATTCAATAGCCCCATCCATCCATATTAAAGCCCTTAACTAGAGTAGGATTCAATATACAAATCCCGTCCATATTAAGAAACAGCAATAGAAACATGCAATCGGGGAAAACTACATTTCAATCGCACATGCAATACAAACAAAATAACTATGGAAAACTAACCTGTTAATAAGCAAATATGGGCACAATGAAGAAGAACCTGTAATGAGAAAAGGGGAAACCGATTAGATAAAAACAATAGAAAAGGAAATAAAATTATCGGGCTAACTTGTGATGTCACGTAAACTCAGTAATGAAGCGGTCAAGGCAGAAAAGCGATGAAGAAGAACCTGTAATGAGAAAAGGGGAAACCAATTAGATAAAAACAATAGAAAGGTTTACCTCGAAAGTATATTATTTTCATCTAGAATAGAAAAGGATATTATTCTATCGGGTTAGGAAAACTAACCGATGACGCAAATTGGCAGAAACTGAGCAAATCGGCCGAAAAAGAAAAGAAAAGAGACGGGGGGAGCAAATCGGCAGAAAAGAAAAGCAAAGAAAGAAGGAAGCAGATCGGATGAAGCTAGAAGGAACAGAAGAGAAACAAAAGGGATCGGGGGAGGGTAAAACATGGAGGGTTTGCTGAAGCGGTAGCTAATCTGGGCAAAAGAGGGGGAATAGAAATTGGTGGTTTTCACCGATTAGGAAAGTAATGGATTACACGCATATTAACAATACATTGAACCAAACGACAAAATAGAGAGGGATTAGGTGGGACCCACCGATTAGGGGCCAATACACCAAACCAAACATGGCGTTATTGGTAAAATGATCGTAAATTTGATCCACCTAGTTTTTCAAGAACTATGAATGTCAAACGTGGTAAAGAGAAAAATTAAATGCAATATGTTTTCTTTTTTAATATTTTAACTTATTTGATAATTCAAATAAATTTATAACAGCTATTTAATATTAAAATTTATTAATTTATTAAAATCTATATACCTATAACAAATGAAAGGTCTTTTGGACCTTCCTTCTTGAAGTCATGTCTAGTCATTCATGCTTTTTTTCTTCCTTTTTCTTTTTTTTTACATTAATGGTTAAATTGTAATTTTGTTTCCTCTATTTTTAGGTTATATTTCTTTTCTTTTTATTTTTACATTTACCAAAATAATTAAATTTTAGTTTTAGTTCCTCTGATATCTTTAAATTTAAGATTTAATTTTTCTAATTTATTTTTAATATAAATTGGTCCCTATATTTTATAATGTTATTAATTAGTCCTAATAATTAATATTATTAACTTTTCGATTAAAGCATTACATTGTTATATATAATTTTGAATACCTTAAAAATCTTACATACTGATATGTGTTTCCTATTTTTTTAGGTTTATGCTTGATTTTACCTCTTTTTTTCTTTTCTTTTTACAATTTTAAAAAATAATTAAATTTCAATTTTGATCTCTATTATGCCTAAATTTGAGATTTAACCAATACGCTTTAATTTATAATGTAATTTGGTCATTATATTTTTATAATGCTATTAATTAGTCCAAATAACTAATAGCATCAATTTGTCAATTAAAATACTATGTTGCTATATTTAATTTTTCTAAGTAGGATTAAAGTATATTTTAACCTTCAAATTTATACTCCATAATTTGATAGAAACAAATGATCGACCGGGAGGAATCATACTATTTTCATTTAAATTTAAGAAACATAGTTAGCATACATACGTTAATAATAAAATATAGACTTGAACCAAAAAAAAACCCTAAACTTTTTTTTATTGGCTATTTTAGCTACCTTGTTTACTCTCAAGTAATAAACTTGTTTGGAGTCTTACAATACTTTTCACTCTTCAGGCAATATTACGGTAGGATGTAAAAAGAAGATGCTAAACCCTAAACCCTAGGTTGAAACAGAGGAGAGGAATGTCGTGTCTTATTTTTATTTTTACTGAGGTTATTTCTAAAAACCCCAAAAGGATAAAAATAAACAGGTGTTATTGTAATTGGGTGACAGGGTGGGCGCATATTAGTGGGTGTGGACCCCCACAATTCAAATTATAATTTAATAACAAGTAAACCTAATTAAGGTTTCTTTTTTACATTAATCATTTTAAATCCTCACTGATTTTATTAAATTACATGGGTCGCCAATTTCGTACTTTCACTCAAGTCAATTTTGGTGGCTTGGACTTCCCGCTGTCACTTCATTTTGTTATTTGCCATTTGATCCTAGATATAAAAAATTTAAAATTTTAGTTCTAATTCTAAAAAAATTAATAAATTTAGACCTTCACATTTACAAAACTTATCAATTTAGTTCTAACTCTAGAAATTAAAAAGAAACCATTTTTTAAAGTCGAAGGTTAGGCTAGGGTCTGAGCATGGCGGTAGAGCATTGGGGCCCTGCCTTATTGCCATCACTAGCTAGTCAGTGAGTTATAAAGGGCTAAAAATGAATTTATTTTAAAATTATTTTTTTTATTTTTAGAGTTAAGACCAAATTAATTGATTTTGTAAATATTGAGTGCCAAATTTTTTCAACTCTTTAGAATTAGAAGTAATATGAAAAATTTTGAAAATATTGAGTGCCAAATTTGTTGAATTTTTTTATATTTAACATTAAATTGATAGAAAGTGTAAACACTAGAGAGCTAATTTTACTACTAGACCAATAAAAAAAAGCCCACATTAGTTCAGAGTGATTAAAATATTTAATTTTGAAAAGTTAATGACTAAATTGTAAAAGTTTAATAATTAGGTGACCAAAATAGAATGAAAGGTATAATTGGGTGATATTTTTATAGTTTACCCATAAAAAAAATTTCATCATTGTAATGGGCCAAATTTGCCCGGCCTACGTGAAGCTAAACAGTCCAAATACAACAGTTTTTTTTGGACCCAAAACAAAATACAATAACGAATGACCCAAAATTAACCCCCAGGCCCAAGAACAATTTCAAAAACCCTAGAGTTCTAGGGTAAACTTTGGCCGCCGCAACCATGCCCCCGAATCTCCTCACGATCTTCATACCTGCGCAACAAGGAAGTAAACAAAACAGAATACTGTAAGAAAAATCTTTGCAATCACGAAAGATACCAGAAGATTTTGTTTACTTTTCTTGTTTCATTATTTGCTATAAAAGCAAACTCAACACACTGTATTGAGGATCCCGATTCGGAAATCAATAAAAAAAATGAAATATTTCACAACAAAAAAAGAACAGAGAATACAAAGAGAACGAAAACATCAATCAAAGATCGGAGGTTGATATCTATTTTCTTGCTTCGTTTCAATGTTTTTTTACTTTTATTTTTATTTCTTTCTACGCGAAAATAAAATAAAAAGAAAGAAGAAGGTATTCACCTTTACCCGGTTCTATAGCGCCGCCGTGGAGGCCGAGGTTCGTCGTTTCCGATGATAAAGGACGCATTTTTTGGGTCATAAAAAATATATAATTTTTTTTCGGCCACTGCATACGGCGGCACCGTCGCCGGTGACTGGCGGCCGACGCGGTGGTCCGGCGACCGGAGAAGACCGGCCTTGAGGGCTATTGTAGAGAGAAAATAGGGAAGGGATTTAGTTTTTTTTTGGGTAAAGGGTTAAAATGATGTTTTTCTAAAAAATTTGGCTTTTATAGGCTTTGTAAAACGACGTCGTTTTGAGGCTAATTCCAATAGCTCAAAACTGCGTCGTTTCACTTTTAACCAGCGCATTGACCCGACACATAGCCAAGATCCGCGTGTTTTTTTTAAATGGACTATTTACGCGCGTGGTCCCTTCGCCTTTACGATGGTTTGCAATGCGGTCCTTTTTCTTCCTTTTCCGTTTCTTTTAAATTGACCCCGTAATTTTATCCCTGTTTCATTTTAGTCCCGCATGAAGCTATGTGTTTAGGGTGTTTGGGATTATTTTCCATTTAATCCCTGACTTTGTGCGTGTGTATAATTTTGGTCCTAGTTTCAGTTTTTTTATCCAATTAAATTTATACGCTCTAATTTTATTTTAATTTTAATTCGGTCCTAGGCCTTTTAAGCTTTATTTTTTTATTTTTTTTTATTTTTTTATTTTTATTATTTTGTTTTTTTTTAAAACAACTATTTTTTCTCATATTTATACATATATATACATATGTTTTTTTTATTTTTTAAATTTGACTAATTTCGATAATGTAGTTATTATTTAATTATTTTTAATCTATATATTTGTTCTTCATATGTACATATATTTTTCCCTAATGAATATTCTTTTACATTTATATATATATATACATGTATATATCTATTTTTTTTTTGAAAAATGTTTAACTATCTACTTATATTTTAACACATATTTGGGATTTTAGGAAATCGCGCCCTAACGTATTGGGTGGTGTTTTCTTCATAAATTTTAAACAATTAAGTATTTTCTTAAATTTTATCACACGAGTTTTTTTGGATAAACTCATTTTGAAGAAATAAAATATCGTGCCCTAACGTATTGGGTGTGATGTTTTTTGTTTCAAAATGAGGGCGTCTTAATCATTAATTTAATTAAGGATTGTGCTTTTTTTTACTCTCGACATTAAGACATTTATTAATCAATTTGGTACCAATTTTTGGGCGTATGGGGGTGCTAAGCCTTCCTCGTACGTAACTGACTCCCAAACCTGTTTTTCTAAAACTCGTAGACAAAAGTCGTTTTTAGATGGTCCAATCACACCTTAATAAAAGATTGGTGGCGACTCCAAATTTTCATCGACAACTAATTTTTGTTTTTTTTCCGAAAATAAAAATGGTTTCGACAGCTTGGCGACTCCACTGGTGACTTTTTTTAAAATAAGAGAGTCGAGCCACAAAGTTGATTAATTCTTGTCTTATGGTCGAGAAAATATTTTTAAATTTTTTTTTTCATGATATCCATTTGCATTCATTATTTTCTTACTTAATTGATTTAAATATTGTTTGCATTGCACATTACATGTGTTGGATAATTTTACCCTTCTAAGTGGGAGTGAGAAACTATTCCTTCGTGAGGTTTTCACATTCGTATAGGATAGTGGATCGCTTTCGGAATACATCGGTACCTATGCCTTCGTGAGATTTTCATCTCCGTATAGTCATAGGGAAAATGTATTCCCCTGAACTGAACTTGATCTATATGAGACTATAATGGGTGAAGATCGAGGAATCTGCTGGTTCAGGTACCTTTACTTTAGAGCCAAACCGCATATAATGAGCCTTAGGAGCTTGCCTTAGGAAGAACCACACTAAACCCTTGTAGATGTCCTAATAGACGTTTTACTCTTCCTTGATTATATTTGATACTGACTTTTGTGTTTTATTTTTATTGCATGGCATGGCATTACATTTCTCCATAAAAGGCGTCAGTTCATATTCAGTTGCTAGATAGAAAGCTTAACATGGAAAAAGGGTTTCTTGATAAAGTGGAGGACAATGCGGCTGTCCGAACTTGGTCTGAAACAACGCAGCAAGAAAAGGGCGATAGTTTGGCTGACGGTAGACCTGTCCATGGGCCGGGCCGGGCCCAGAAAAAATATTTCGGCCCGCTTCCTAGGCCCGGGCCCGGCCCGAAATATGGGCCTGAGATTTTGTCCAGGCCCGGCCCGACGAAAAAATATGGGGCCCGAGCCCGGCCCGTTTTTAATTAAAATTAATTTTTTTGATAAAATTAAAACTAATTGTTATTAAAATTAATTGTTAGTAAAATTATCAAATTATTAATTGTTAATTGTATTAATTGTTGTAATAAAATCTAACATTTGATTAGTAAAATTATCAAATTATTAATTGTATTAATTGTTAATTATATTAATTGTTGTAACAAAATCTAACATTTGATTAGTTTACATTTTTGTATTATCAAATATTTTTGTAAACAAATAAGTTTACATTTTTTTTATCTTAAAACCAACCAATATCCAACCAATATTACACCAATGTTATCACTTTCAATTGCTATCCTGTCAATTGCTATGTGCAGGATTTACCAAATACCAATGTTATCACTTTCAATTGCTATCATGCCTTGACTTCCTTTCTACAGTCTGTCGGGGAAATGAAATTGAAAACTAAAAATAAAATTGAAAACATAAAAATAAAATTGAAAACTTAAACATAAAAATAAATATATATATTTTAGAAAAGAAGAGTAAATGTCGGGGAAATGAAATTGAAAACATAAAAATAAAATTGAAAACTTAAACTGTCAGGGGAAATGAAATTGAAAACTAAAACTAAAAACTTAAACATAAAAATAAATATATATATATATATTTTAAACATAAAAAACTTAAAACATAAAAAACTTAATATATATATTTAATATATTTTCGGTCAATTTGGTAGGCCCGGCCAAAAGTTCTCTTAGAGGCAAACCTTTTTTAAACAGCCTCTTTTTTGCCCAAGCCCATATTTCGGGCCTATATTTTTACCCGAACCCTCCCATATTTCGGGCGGGCCGCCCGGCCCATGGACAGGTCTAGCTGACGGTTATGTGTCGAAATTATAGGACTTTACTCGCATTAGTGTAACTCAAAATAGTTTGCAAGAGTTGAAGGAAATCTGGGATTAGTGGAATGTTGAGGATAGACAGCTATTCTATGATAATTATGGGGATTTGCCTTATTTACTTGACGTAAAGGTAGACAAGCATTTGTTTCGAGCCCTCGCTCAGTTTTGGAATCCTGCTTACAGTTGCTTCACATTTGGGAAAGTCGATTTGGAGCCTACGATAGAGGAATATGTGGCTTTACTCCGTTGTTCAAAGTTTCAAGTAGACAGGGTCTACTCGAGAGCGGTAAATGTGCCAACTTTTTCAAAAAAAGCTGATGAGTATAACAGGGATGAGTGAGCAGTGGGTTGCTGTACGGATTAAGGAAAAGAGGGATAGTAAGTGCGTTCCTTGGAGAAGCTTGAAAGATGCAATTCTAACACACCTAGATGTAAGAAAGAGGTTAGATGTCTTTGCTTTAAGTATATACGGCTTGGTTGTCTTCCCTAAAGCTTTGGGGCATGTGGATGAAGCAGTCATTGATTTATTCGACCGGCTCGATAAGAAGGTTACACTGATTCCAGCAATTTTGGCAGAAACTTTCAGGTTATTGAGTGCATGCCGAAGGACTGGTGAAGGTAGATTTATTGGATGTGCACAGCTTCTACTTGCATGGTTTCACAGTCACTTTTGGAAGGTGGATAAGGTTTCATATCGAGTTTTCTCTGAAAATTATTCACCGCTAAAGGAGATAGTAGCTACGCCGAGGAGAGACGACATTTCGGAGGAGAAGTGGATGGCGATTCTTCAAAATCTTCAGGAGGAGGACGTTGAGTGGAGAGCTCATTGGTTGCTTCCAGATGAGATCCTGTATAGGTGTGGTAATTTTGATTGGGTTCCTTTGCTTGGTATTTGGGGAGCTGTTGGATATACCCCATTATTGGTGCTAAGGCAATATAGGTCAAGGCAATTTATACCTGCGACCCAAGGGATAGCTGATTGTGAATTTTTGTACAAGGACGATGGTTATAGAAAGAAGATTCAAGAGATGTCTAGTGCGTGGAAACAGACTCGCCGAATGAAGAGGCTAGCTGTGGGTCCGATGACAACCCCTGAGTATCATGAATGGTGGGTTAGGAGGATTAACGATAATACACCTAAGTTAAATCAGGAAAACAGCCAGTCAATAGAGGAATCTTTGCGAGTCGCCCATTCTGAGTTGGAAATTATAAGACAGGATTTTGAAAAAGGAAATGCGGATTTAGAAAAGAAGATAGAGCAAATGGAGGAAGAGAATATGAACTTGAGGTTAGACATAGATGTTCAAAAGCTTGAAAATGAGAAATTAAGAAAAGGGAAAGACAGGGTTGAAGAAGAGCTGGGTAGTTTGAAGACGGATTATAAAAAGTTGCATCTGTCAATTAGAACCGCTGGGCTAGGAAAAACTTCAGAACAATGGCGAGCAGAAATTCGAGAGGAAAAAGACAAGGTCGATAAATGGGAACAAAAATTTCAAGAGGTTCAGACACGAAATGAAGCTTTAGAGAAGAGTTTATCAGAAAGCCAAAAGGAAAAGGGCGAGTTAAAGGACAGGGTAATCGAATTGGAAATGTCTCTTCATCAGTACAGAAATCAGAATTTTGCAATAGAGTTGAGAGCAAGCTTGAGCAAGATCGAGGAAATGAAGAAAATAATAGAAGAATTAGAAGCGGCAATGCAGAATTGTGAGATCCGAATCAAGTACTTAGAAGTAAATGAAAGTCGTAATAATGAACAACTTCACTACTTTCAGAATCAAGTTAGGAGCAGAAATCATATCATGAAGGAGGCTGTGGTCCAGATTCGAGAAGTAGTTGATCACATACAGACTTTAGCAGTGCAGGCTGACATGCTGAGTGTGAAGTATGAATTAGAATCAGATCGGGGGCAAGAGTTAGCTTTGTTACTTAGGAAGATTAGAATTCTGAGTAATAGGGCAAAGCTTTATTTGTAATTCATTTTATGTAAAGAAATTTGCTTTCTAGTAAAGTTTTCTTAAATGGAATTGAATCAAAATTGACGCCTTTTTGCATTCATTTCATGCATTACATGATATCATAGCATTAAAGTCCACTAAAAGATTTTAATTGATATAAATCATTCCTCAGTTAATCTGGAAACCAACCAACCCACTACACACCGCTACTCGATCCAAGACTAGAGAAATGAACCAAAGGTTGGAGAAATTAGAGTGAATGCAAATGCAGATGCGGGAGCAACTGACCAAATTTCAACAGGAAATGAGAGGTCAGATGCTAGAATTACAGAGAGCTATGATGAGGCAGCTCAACCGATTGCTAGCTGGAGAGTTAGAAGAAGTGAAAGACTCGGTGGTCCACTTTGAGGAGGATGATGAAGACCCTGTTTATCCCTCAGATTTTACCCCGATAAATGTCCAGCCAGATATGCGTCCACAAGGGGCACCCCTTACTATCAAATCTCAACAATATCAAACCAATACCTTAGCACCAATGACTCACCCGATAGGCTCAAGATCCAATCTGAGAAACAATCTAGCCTATCCTATTACTCTTGATAATCCAACAGAAATAAAATAGGCAAGGGTAGAGTACCCAAATACTATAAAGGCCCCAAAAAGGAAGGGGAATAAGGGGGATAATGCAAGCAGATATAACAAGGGTCACTCAAAACCAATCGCTGTGGGTCGGCCAAAGACAGAAACCACCAGCCATCAGAACCCTTTAAAGCGAGAATCTTACACGAAGGCAAATACAGAAAGGCCTCAGTTCACGCCTATACCGATGTCATATAATAAGCTATATCAAAGCCTATTTAATGCATATGTGGTGTCCCCTCTACCAGAAACCAATGTTGCCTCCATTTCCTAAATGGTATAACGTAAATGCTCAGTGTGAATACCATGCAGGAATTGGGGGGCACTCGATAGAAAATTGCACCGCATTCAAAAAGATAGTTGAAAGATTTATTAATATAGGCATTGTCAAGTTCGGTGAAGCCTTCAGTGCAGAAAATCTGCTACCCAACCACATTGATAATAGGGAGAATGCAATGAATGAAGAAGTGTTGGGAAACGTTCACATCAATGTCATATACGAAGACACAATTGAAAATGGACCTTGTTAGATGTCCGCCCTCATAAATTTGGGAGTGTTCAAAATAATTGGATTGCTGAAGAAATCTTTGTAGTCTTTAGAGCTTATTTAGAGTAATGTTCAAAACATTCTTGTTGTTTTTAGCCTAAAAATGAGAGGAATTCCTTTGTGAAATAGGCTCATGTCTGAACATCATTATTCTAATAAAATACATCTTTACAGTTATTTTTGAGCCAATATTCTTTCATTCTTTATGAGTAATTATTCTTTTATTCTTTGGATTTTCTTTCACATCTTTTTTCATTCATAATTATATTGTACAAATAATTATTCGTAAATTCGCACGTTCTTTTGTATATTCTTTTGCACTTACTATGGGTCCTCAGATATCAATGACATGAGCGACGCTGGTACAAACTTAGAATCTCCTTTTGAGCGAGATATGTGTTTAGAAGGATCTTATAACTTTGAAGATGACATAGATTGTATCCTATTTCTGAACTTGTTAAGTATAGTAGAACAAGTCGAGAAACGGATCTTACCCTACACAAAAAAATCATTGGGATACATGACTTCTCCTTATGTGGGGCATGAAGGTCATTTGGTCGATCTCGCCAAAAAAGTCTGACGGTCATCGATTCGTCTTTGTGGTCGTCAATTACTTTACTAAATGGGTGGAAGCTGCCTCGTATGCCAATGTCATAAAGTCGACAGTCAGCAAATTCTTGAAGAATCCTATGTCATAAACTTAGAATCTCCTTTTGAGCGAGATATGTGTTTAGAAGGATCTCATAACTTTGAAGATGACATAGATTGTAGCCTATTTCTGAACTTGTTAAGGATAGTAGAACAAGTCGAGAAACGGATCTTACCCTACACAAAAAAATCATTGGGATACATGACTTCTCCTTATGTGGGGCATGAAGGTCATTTGGTCAATCTCGCCAAAAAAGTCTTACGGTCATCGATTCGTCTTTGTGGTCGTCAATTACTTTACTAAATAGGTGGAAGCTGCCTCGTATGCCAATGTCATAAAGTCGACAGTCAGCAAATTCTTGAAGAATCCTATGTCAGTATGGAACCCCAAAAAGATCATATCTGACAATGTACTAAATTTGAACAACAGCACAATATCAAAAGTTTGTAGTCTGTTCGCAATTAATGCCATATCAAAAGAAAAAAATTCTGCCGGGGCAATGCCTTTCTCCTGGGCCTATTGCGGTATTGCCTATTGAAGACATGATTCTTTCTCTCTGAGTTTTTGGATTAATTCTGATTGAAGAGGAATGTTTAAAGTTATTCATTATGGTCAAATACACCAAAAGCAAATGATACGAGCTCACAAAAAAGTCCGCCCTATAGAATTCTTTGAGGGACCTAGTATTGAAGAAGATCCTTCCCATACAAGAAGAACTTCATCCCAAGCTGGAAAAGATCTTATGTGGAAGGCCTTATCTGAAAAGAGTCGATTTTGATCAGAAGGGATAACAAGGACATGCCTAATCCAATGAGTTCAGATTCAAAATTTTTTTAAAAAAAAAGAAAAAGAAAAAGAAAAAGGAGAGGCCAAGGTGAAAATCCGCAAAGGACACCTTGAAACAAAAGGGGATTTGAGTTGAAAACCCAAAAAGGGCGGCTCAAATATTGATCAAATAGGGCAGAGTAACTCGAATCTTGATCAGATTGGGGCATGTGGTGATCTAGTTATATCTGAATCAACAGGAAAGAGTAGGTAACATCTTGAGGCATCGACAGAGTACTGTAGATCTCTCAAACACATGTCAAACTCAGGAGGGTCTTCAGAAAGTTTGTACAGAGAAGTTCAAGCTGCGATATCTGGGACACCCAATTTTCATACTATTGAATTTGTTGTTCTTGGAATACTTCATTCTTTTCCAAGATACACATTCCCAATCAATTTCTTTGTTACCATTCTTTACTATTTTTGATAATTTATTCCTTTCGAGCTATGCTCAGAGCTAATTTTATTCTTATCCATGGTTATGACCTTTTTTGCAAGCATGTTGCATTGGAATAATGATTAATGGACTAGTAAAACTTTCACAAGGGAAGTTTGGCATATTACTTTAGAAGTTTTTAAATAATACAGGAACCTGAAACAAGACTATTGTTTAGAACACACTAAGTTTAAAGGTTGGAAATTTAAGAAGGAAAAGTCTAAATTAGGACTTTCTCTCTGGATTCTGTTATCAAAAACATTGATTGAGCAAGGTGACAGGATGTCAGGTTGGTGACAAAGCTAAAATAAACAAGCGAGTAATGATCACCAGGCAATAGGCAGAGGTTTTCTCGGAGAAGAAAGCCTTCATTTGTACATGAGCCTTTGGTGCGACACCTTAGGCATGGTGTAAAGGACCAAAGAATTTCACATTCTGTATCCTTGAATTGTGATAGGAGTGGATTGAGAAAAAGCCATATATTTCTACCCTCGGGTTGCAGTGGGAGAATGATGGTACAAATTTTTGCGTTTCAGTGGATTAAACTTTGAGTGGGGGCAATCTGACTAAGTGTTTCTTGGGAGACGCCAGCAGAGCAGGAAGGCGTTGTAGCACGTCAATGATAAGGTCTTAATAAACTTTGAGCAGTGATAACCTAAGAAGGATCATTCTCAAAAAAAGAAAAAGAAAAAAAACATTCTACATTCATATAAACACCATTCACACTTGTCTAGTTAGGAGCATTTGATGCATTTTGATCATGCCATCCTAATATTAGGCATAATTAGGTTCATTATACAGAGCATGTTCCTCGGAGAATAGACTGGTAAAATCACAAAGCTAGGCCTCTCTGGGTTACAACGGGAAAGGTTAAAAACAACAGATCTTGCCTTCCTGTATTGACAGCGAAGCAGATTGAAGATTGTAGATCTTATCTCCCTAAGCAGTAGTGGAGCAGATCGAAGTCCCTAGCCTATTTCCTTGAGCAGCAGTGGAATAGGTTGAAAATTACAGATCTTATCTCCCTAAGCAGTAGTAGAACAGATCGAAGTCCCCAGCCTTATCTCCCTGAGTAGCAGCGGAGTAGGTTAAAAATAATTGCAAATCTTATCTCCTTAAGCAGTAGTGGAGTAGATCGAAGACACTAGCCTCGCCTCCCTTGGTGGCAACAGAGTAGGCTAAAGATGACAGATCTTGCCTTCCTGTACTGACAGTGAAGCAGATCGAAGATTGTGAATCCTATCTCCCTGGACAACCGTGGAATAGGTTAAAAATTACAGATCTTATCTCCCTAAGCAGTAGCGGAGCAGACCGAAGATACCAGCCTTGCCTCTCTGGGTCGTAGTGGAGCAGGTTGAAGATAGCAGATCTTGCCTTCCTGTACCGACAGTGAAGCAGATCGAAGATACCAGCCTTGCCTCCCTGGTCAGCAGTGGAATAGACTGAAGATTGAGAATTCTATCTCCCTGGGCAGCAGTGGAATAGATTAAAGAATCTCATCTCCTTGGATAGCAGTGGAATAGGTTAAAGATTGTGAATCCTACCTCCCTGGTCAGCAGTGGAATAGGTTGAAAACTGAGAATTCTATCTCCCTGGGCAGCAGTGGAATAGATTGAAGATTGTAGGTCCTATCTCCCTGGTCAGTAGTGGAATAGGTTGAAGATCGTGAACCCTATCTCCTTGAGCAGCAGTGGAGTAGGTTGAAAATAGCAGATCTTGCCTTCCTACACCGACAGTGAAGCAGATCAAAGACATCAGTCCTATCGCCTTGATGTTGCAATGGAAAAGATTGAAGCCATGATGGCAAATCTTATCTCTCTAGCGTTAATGCTTGGATTAGCTGAAGTGGAACGGACTGAAGCTGTGGGCAGCGAATCTTATCTCTTTGGCATTACAGTGGAGCAGATTGAAGCCGCAACGGCGAATCTTACTTCCCTGGCGGTGTAGTGGAACGGATTAAAGTTACGACGATGAATATTGTTCCCCAAACATTGTAATTTAAAAATTGAAGATTGAGAATCTTATCTCCCTAAAGTTGCAGTGGAGTAGATTAAAACCAATAATCCTATCTCCCTGAAGTTGCAATGGAGCGGATTAAAACCATAGATCTTATCTCTCTAAAGTTGCAGAGAGCAGGTTGCATCTGGTCTTATCTCCCTGAAGTTGCAGTGGAGCAGACTGAGTAAAAAAGTCTTATCCCCCTGAAATTGCAGTGGGGCAGACTGAATGAACAAATCCTATCTCCCTAAAAGTTATAGTGGAGTGGATTAGAACGATGTATCTTATCTCTCTGAAGTTGCAGTAGAGCAGATCGCATCAAATTTATCTTTAAGTCGCAACAGATCAAGTTGAAGCTATAAGTCTTATCTCCCTGAAGTTGAAGTGGAGCAGATTAAAGATAGCAAATTTTGTTCTCTTGAGAAACTACAAACGTACGAATCTTATCTCCCCGAAGTTGCAGTGGAGCAGATTAAAACCGATAATCCTATCTCCCTGAAGTTGCAGTGGAGCAGACTAAGTAAGCAAGTCTTATCCTCCTGAAGTTGCAGTGAGGCAGACTGAAAGATGGCAAATCTTATCTCCCTAAAGTTGCAGTGGAGAAGATTAAAGCCGATAATCCTATCTCCCTGAAGGTGTAGTGGAGCGGATTAAAATCTTGAATCTTATCTCTCTGAAGTTGCAGAGAGCAGATCACATCTAGTCTTATCTCCCTGAAGTTGCAGAGGAGTAGATTGAAGCACTAGTTCCTATACCTCTGAAGATGCAGTAGGAAGGAATAGGGCTACCTGAAGAATAAGAGTACCAATGACCAACACAACCGGGCAAAATTGGTCATTTCTAAAGTCTTTGCTCCGTTCCCATTACACGATAACGAGCAAAGAGGGGCAGTTGTAATGGGCCAAATTTGCCCGGCCTACGTGAAGCTAAACAGTCCAAACTTTGGCCGCCGCAACCATGCCCCCGAATCTCCGCACGATCTTCATACCTGCGCAACAAGGAAGGAAACAAAATTGAATACGACAAGAAAAATCTTTGAAATCACGAAAGATACCAGAAGATTTTGTTTACTTTTCTTGTTTCATTGTTTGCTATAAAAGCAAACTCAACACACTGTAATGAGGATCCCGATTCAGAAATCAATAAAAAACGAATATTTCACAACAAAAAAGAACAGAGAATACAAAGAGAACGAAAACATCAATCAAAGGTCGGAGGTTGATATCTATTTTCTTGCTTCGTTTCAATTTTTTTTTACTTTTATTTTTATTTCTTTCTACGCGAAAATAAAATAAAAAGAAAGAAGAAGGGATTCCCGGTTCTATAGCGCCGCCGTGGAGGCCGAGGTTCGTCGTTTCCGATGATAAATGACGTATTTTTTGGGTCATAAAAATATATATATAATTTTTTTCCGCCATCAGATATCTGGCAAGACACTGTAAATCGGTGACCCATGGCCGATCTGATGGTCTGGCGACCGAAGAAGACCACCCGTGAGGGCTATTGCAGAGAGAAAAGAGGGAAGAGATTCAATTTTTTTTGGGTAAGGGGTTAAAATGATGTTTTTCTAAAAAATTTGGCTTTTATAGGCTTTGTAAAACGACGTCGTTTTGGGGCTGATTCCAATAGCCCAAAACTGCGTCGTTTCGCTTTTAACCCTCGCATTGACCCGACCCATAGCCAAGATCCGCGTGTTTTTTTTAAATGGACTATTTACGCGCGTGGTCCCTTCGCCTTTGCGATGGTTTGCAATGCGGTCCTTTTTCTTCCTTTTCCATTTCTTTTAAATTGACCCCGTAATTTTATCCCTGTTTCATTTTAGTCCCGCATGAAGCTGTGCGTTTAGGGTGTTTGAGATTATTTTCCATTTAATCCCTGACTTTGTGCGTGTGTATAATTTTGGTCCTAGTTTCAATTTTTTTATCCAATTAAATTTATACGCTCTAATTTTATTTTAATTTTAATTCGGTCCTAGGCCCTTTAATCTTTATTTTTTCATTTTATTATTATTATTATTTTTATGATTTTTATTATTTTGTTATTATTTTTTAAAAACGAATATTTTTCTCATATTTATACATATATATACATATTTTTTATTTTTAAATTTGACTAATTTCGATAATGTAGTTATTATTTAATTATTTTTAATCTATATATTTGTTCTTCATATGTACATATATTTATTTATTTTTTCCTAATAAATATTCTTTTATATTTATATATATACATGTATATATATATTTTTTATTTTTTGAAAAATGTTTAACTATCTACTTATATTTTAACACATATTTTATAATTTATGTACATATGTATATAAATTTTTGTTTTCATAAATGCATTATGTGTTATATATATATATATATATATATATATATATTTATAACCCAAAACTTTATGCGTAAATTATCTTTATGTCTTTTATTCTTCATAATTTCAAATGTATATATTTTGTGCCTTTTATTCTTTATATTTTGTTTATTTCCTTCATTTGTTTATTGATTTATGTTTTCATTTATATTTTAAAAGCATGTTTTTATTTTGCTCATTTATTTGAGGCTTTGCATGTCATTAATTTATTTTTATTTATGTATTTATCTATCTATTTATATTATTTCTATACAATTGTCGATTTATTATTGTTATTTGTTATTGCGACATTTGTACATGCATTCAATATAACATTACATCACTTTTTACTCGAGTTTAAAAATAGAAAATGTTCAAAATAAAGATAATGCTCGTATTTATGATTTTCAAGAAAGTTGAGCCCTAACGTATTGAGTTCCAATTTTCTTCGTAAAATCTAACAATCGAGGATTGTTTTTTTATCAAACAAAATAAAACTTGTCATCGGGAATTCAATATGTTGTGTCCTAACGTATTGGATGTGACACGTTGATTTCTCGAGACAAAAATTTTCTTTTAAAAAAATAAAGGAAATATTGAATGTTTGGGATTTTAGGAAATCGTTGCCTAACGTATTGAGTGGCGTTTTCTTCATAAATTTTAAACAATTAAGTATTTTCTTAAATTTTATCACACGAGTTTTTTTGGATAAACTCATTTTGAAGAAATAAAATATCGTGCCCTAACGTATTGGGTGTGATGTTTTCTGTTTCAAAATGAGGGCGTCTTAATCATTAATTTAATTAAGGATTGTGCTTTTTTTTACTCTCGACATTAAGAAATTTATTAATCAATTTGGTACCAATTTTTGGGCGTATGGGGGTGCTAACCTTCCTCGTACGTAACTGACTCCCGAACCCGTTTTTCTAAAACTCGTAGACCAAAGTCGTTTTTAGGTGGTCCAATCACACCTTAATAAAAGATTGATGACGACTCTAAATTTTCAGCGACAACTAATTTTTGTTTTTTTTCCGAAAATAAAAATGGTTTCGACAATCATGTTCTACGTTATTATTTAATAGAAAATTTTAACATATGGACTAATTTGCATGTTTTAAAATATATAAGGATTAATTTGCTAAAGTGGCCGAAATACAATCCGCCTAAGTTGAGGGGCTTCCTGCTATTTTTAGCCAAAAAACAGAACAATATAAATGCAGGGGCCAACACCCCACTCATGTCATGTCCTAACACACGCTCTGTTTTTAGAAATTTCTAAGTCTCTGATTTCAGACCCCAAAATCCCAGAGTCTTTTTTCTTGTTAATGGAGGTTTAATTGAAAACTTAGTTTTCGATTACTACATAGACCAATATATACCAAGTGTAGTGAGTGAGATTGTAGAGGTACACCAAAGTTATACATGGCTCACCACCATCACCACCACCACAACACGAGTGATGGCGTTTCACAGAGAGTTAACAGCCCGCGTTTCTCGGGTCCAATGACTCGCCGAGCTCACTCCTTCAAGCGCAACAATAACGCCGTCGGTTCTTCCAACACTAACGGAAGCAACAACAATAACTTGAGCGTGCATCATGAGATTGATCTACCGTTAACCTCACCCAGATCGGAGGTTGGAGTTGTGGCTGTGGGTTCGGTTTCAATTGATGGGTTGAGCCAAAGAAAAGGGTTGTTAAGGAAGCCGAGCGTTGGATCTATGGTTCTGGAATTTGGGTTGAAAGAGAGGAAGAAGCTCGGGCATTGGATGTTCTTGGTTTTCTGTGGGGCTTGTTTGTTTTTGGGTGTTTTCAGGATTTGTGCTACTGGTTGGTTTAGATCTGCTATCGAAACCGCTACATCAAATCAGGTACTTTCATGAATATTACGTAGCTTTTTGTGATAGCTGTTTATGAATTGACTTGCACTTCTATTCAATGTTGATAGATCAATGTGAAAAATGTTGTTTATCTTTGGCGACTGTTAGATTCTTTTAATTCTCATGCTTGGGAAATTAATGGGTGATCGTCTTGTGTACTTATTGCCATATTTATGGGTACAAAGCAGAAACTAGGGAGTATGCATATTAATTGCTTAAGTAATATATTTGCAATCCGAGACAATTTAAAGTTTCTTCGAAATGTGGATAAGTTGATACCAATCCCGGTTCGATTCCTGGATAACCCCTACCCCGTATATTTGGATCAAAGCTTGTATCTGAACCTAGATTTTTATAGCCAGAGTATTCCCGTTTCATATACTGAAATTGAATTTTCAACTGGTTTATAGTTGAGGACTAACAAGCATGCTTTTTATATCACTGGAAAAGAATTTTGAGTGTCAAGTTTTTAATTTTATGTTACTCCATGTATTTTTTTCTTTTCTCAGAGCACAAGGTAAGTTCTAATGGCAGATAAACTGTATAACGTGGTTTAGATTTTTTCCTTGCTAATGTGCTATCTCCGTCGTTGTGATTAGGGTTTATCTGAGTCCTCCACCAATAGACTAAGGCTAATGGATCAAGGCTATCATGACTATGGGTACGGAGGAAGTGATTCAGATCAAAATCTGATGACATTGACATCAGACATAACTGATGTAAGTTTAAAATCTGCATCTTAAATTTATTGCCTCACGTACGCTTGTATGCAAAGAAACTTAGAGTTGATTATTCTGTTTACCAATAAACAATTTTCAGATATTTTCCATTTCTTTTCCAGCATTCAGGTATTTGGTCTCAACCAAATAGCGAGAATTTCACGCAGTGTATTGACCACTCAGAGAATCAGAAAAGTATGGAAGTCTTTCATCTTTGTTAACACTCCCTGTTTACTTTTATGTGTGTGTTCACAGATATATTGATGTTTTTGTGTATTGGGAACTTGCTATCAACTTCTATGTTTTCATTCGTTCTAAACTTCTAATTGTTGCTTTCTTGGCAGAGATAGATGCAAAGACAAATGGCTACATTCTTGTAAATGCTAATGGCGGTTTGAATCAGATGAGATTTGGGGTCTGTCTGTTGTGTGTTTCTCATTGTCTTTATAGCCTAACCTTTTATTATTTCTATCTTCTGATGTATCAATAATTTTAGAATGCAGATCTGTGATATGATTGCTATTGCTAAGGTTATGAAAGCAACACTTGTCCTGCCCTCGCTTGATCACACCTCATATTGGGCTGATGAAAGGTTAGTTTCTTTGTGTGCTGTGCTAATGTTTTGGATTGCCTGTTTTGCACCTATCAGTACATCAGTTCCTTACTGGTTCTGTTGAATGCATAAGCTAATAACCTTCATCTACATGATCTGGATATGAATATCTCCTACTTCTCTTGCTATTAACGAATGGCTAACTTATAGTTATTCCAAGTGACATTCTTGACATCTGATGTTTAGGTACTTTAGTCACATAAGACTGTTGCGTGGTATGCATCATATTTATCTGTATATCATATAACACATTGTCTGATATATTTGCAGTGGCTTTAAAGATCTGTTTGACTGGCAGCATTTCATTGTGACCCTGAAGGACGATGTCCATATAGTTGAGACAATACCGCCGGAGTATGCTGGAATTGAACCTTTTAACAAAACACCGATATCTTGGTCTAAGGCTAGTATAAACTTATCTTTGCATTTCCAATTGTCTATACAGAAACTACAGAATGCACCTATTGTAGAGGATGGCTGGTTCTGTTTTCTGCCTGATATGGCAATAAGTTGAGCAGCCCATTCATACGAGTGGCTTTGCTTCAGTCAAACCATATCTATTGTGATACATGTATGTACTTTACTGGTTCCTTATGAGACTAGAGTAACTATCTTACATTTATTTTTTTATTTAGGTTACATATTACAAGGCAGAAGTCCTTCCATTGTTGAAGCAGCATAAAGTAATCTATTTTACTCACACAGATTCTCGGCTTGCTAATAATGATATCCCAAGATCTATTCAAAGGCTAAGGTGCCGGGTAAATTATGTGGCATTGAAATATTCAGCTCCAATTGAAAAACTTGGAGACACTTTGATATCTAGAATGCGTGAGAATGGTGGCCCTTATCTTGCTCTCCATTTGAGGCGAGTAAAAGAAATTTATTTATTATGTATAGAAATACTTCTTTCCCTTTACTCCATACTCTTCTTGTTTGGTTTGGCATGAGTAAGCATTTCTTTTCATGAAAATGGATGTGTGTATGGTATCATTTTTACATTCATGATAAACTATAATATCGATTAAGTTCACATTATTGTGAATAAGTCAAGGCTGATGTATGTTCTTGCTTTTATTTGTTTACTTTGTAGATATGAGAAGGATATGCTGGCATTCACTGGCTGCAGTCATAGCTTGACTGCAGAAGAAGATGATGAGCTTCGTAGGATGCGTTATGAAGTTGGCCATTGGAAGGAAAAAGAGATTAATGGAACAGAAAGAAGATTACTTGGTGGCTGTCCACTGACCCCCAGGGAGACTTCCCTCTTGCTCAGAGCATTGGGTTTTCCGTCAGGCACTCGAATTTACTTGGTCGCTGGTGAAGCTTACGGAAATGGAAGTATGGAGTCTCTTAAGGAGGATTTTCCTAACATTTTCTCGCATTCCTCCCTCTCTACTGTCGAGGAGTTGGAACCTTTTAAGAATCACCAGAATATGTTGGCTGGTTTAGACTACGTTGTTGCCCTTAAGAGTGATGTATTTGTTTATACATATGATGGAAATATGGCAAAGGCAGTTCAAGGACATAGGCGATTTGAGAACTTCAAGAAAACTATCAACCCAGACAGGTAATTTTCTACCTGTTGGCTTTCAACAATTCTTAACCTTCTTCATCAGGTTGTTTCCATTGTTTTCTTGAATGCATGCTCTTACAGCCATCTAATCATTGCCATTTCTGGAGCAAAATGTGAATAAATAAACATCAATCTGTTGGTGCAGGATGAATTTTGTAAAACTTGTGGATGATTATGACGAGGGAAATATTTCTTGGAAGAAATTCAGTTCCAAAGTGAAAAAGCTTCACAAAGATCGAGATGGATCTCCCTATTATAGAGAGTCTGGGGAGTTCCCAAAACAGGAGGAGAGTTTCTACGCAAATCCGCTTCCTGGATGCATCTGTGAAAGAACAGAAGTATAGAAAAGCTAAAACACAGCTTCTGTAATTTTGTCTCAATGCTCCAGAAAGTAAAAGCTCGACCGAAAAGGATGACTCAATTCATTGGTTGCAAAATGCCTGGTCAAAGGGAAAAACCGGTGGGTCATTTGTAACCTAACATATTGATTCAGCATCATCCATCAATGGAGGAATTAGCAAAGCCACAACAGATAGCTCAGTCATAGAAATCTCAAGAGACACCGGTAAAGATAAACATCCTATCCACCAAACTACCCTTGGAGAAAGAAAATGTTACTTTTTCCTCTTTTACTTCCTTTTTCTTTTACTAGAGAACATTTATTTTTATACTAGAACTGGTTTAAGGTTATGGCTGTAAAGAAGTTGGGTGGTGATGGGATAAATGAGGTGGCTGATCAAAGTTAAAAACAGTTTTGAATAACTTATGAAAAATACTATAGGACAATACTGATTGAATTGTATTACATCTGGATGTTTAATTAATAAAACGAAAAATATGATTTTGGTGTTAAATTCTACTTTTTGATAATATCTTATAAATATGTTCCTACATATATGACCTCTGTAACAAGTCGTTCTTATGTCAAAACTCATAAACTACTTGCCTGATTACTTTCTTTGTCTCTCAAATATTAACTAAAACTATGACCCAATGCTTGCTTGATTACTTTCTTTGTTCCTCAAATATCAACTGTGATCCAAATAATATCATAAATAATGTCAAACTTGTCTTCATTTCTAATTAAGAAAAGACACACCATTGGAAGACAAAGGAGACCGAAAAAAAGAAAAAAAAAAACTAAATAAAGACTAGATGAGCAAATAGAAGCTCGCAAAAAAAAAAAAAGGGTATCCAAAATATTCAAAGAAAAGGGTGAATCCTTGAGGCTACAACTGCAAAATAGAGTCCACAAGATCAGACAGAGGTGCAAGTTCTCCTTTGTCAATCAACCGGAATTCCTGCATAACATGACAATGTTACAGATATGGAGGCCCCCATAATCATATCATCATTTGAGCAATGAAAATGAAAAGCACATGGGATTTTGAGAAAAGGAGAAACTTACCCAAGTAAACAGAACAAAATGTTTAAAGCAAGTATTCAAATGAGCTTCTTCTTTCAAACTCACAATCTTCTGAAAATGTGAGTGGTAAATGTGGGCGTATACTCTGAACAATCTTTTAAATATCGTCTTCACAACATCTCGGAAATTCGGTGGAAATGGTGCCCCTGTACTCCATCAAAAACAAAAGCAATCTCATCAACAATGACAATAGCTTCCATTTTATTTGGTTCATTACATGATATATTACAATACTAACCCAGTTTTTGTGGGAAAATTGCTTCATCGTCTAGCTGAGCTTCAATCCAGTCCATCAGATACTCAACATACTTGGGAGCTGATACCTCTATAGGCTTCTTAATAGTAACCCCATCTGCCCATCTATACTCATATCTGCCAACCAATTAAACCAACCAATTTCAATCTTTATGTATACCTGTTGAACAATACCAGACTCATTGGTTTACCCCTCGGCCTGTAAACCATAGGGGCCCTTGCCAGAGGCACATCAACAATACTTTCACCTAACAAAGCAAACTATACTAAGTAATATCATACTTTGGTCCTGCTGACATAGTTGGGCAGTTGTTTGCTGTGCAGAACTCAGTCAGTGTACCATACAGGATATTCACCTGGTTGAAGAAATCCACCGCTGCATGAAAATAGAAATGGAGAGAAAATTAGTTCCAATGATAGTGAGTTCATTAAGAATTTCTAGCAAAGAAGTTTTTTAAACTCAGATTCTTACTATTTACAGCAAGCCACTCATTGATATCTTCACCAGGTGGTAGCCTAACAGCTTCTCTCAAGTTCCCACTACCCAAGGTTGCATCAATGTGCTTTTGAAGCTTAGCACCCTGCAATTCCATTTTCATTGAAAAATTGCTGCTCATCCACTTCATATAATATTATTGAAAGCACCCAATGACCCCAAACACAAGTTTAACAAATGGTAAAACTCGAAACAAGAAAAAGAGAAAGGGAACCAGTACTCCAACCTTGCTTCCTGATGGAGCATTCTTCTTAGGCCTAAATGTCTTCTGGTTTCTGCATAATGCAAAAAACAAAGGATCAGCCAATCCTTATGAGGAGAAAGGGTTTCAAGTTTCAAGGATTCCAAGTATCGAAATCCTTTGCTTAGTATCAATCATCTAAAGTAGAACCAATAAACAACTTCAATCATGAAGTTGAATGGATTAAATGAAGTCATAAATATCACCACTATTCAAATGGGTTTTTTTCTATAATTGTTTCTCGAAAACTCCATGTATGAATCATATATATCATCACCACAAAAACACATAATGAAAAGAAGAAAAAAACAGAGATCACCACCATATTGAAAAAGACACAGAAACAAGGTTTGGGTAATTGAATGGGTGCGAACCTGCTACCGAGGCCGAAGAGACTCATGGAAAATGACAAAACGTTGACGTTTTGCTAACGGTGCTAAAACCTCTTTGTGTTTGTAAAATAAAAATGCTGGAAACAGAGGATAAAGAAAACAAGAAAGCCGTATATGGTTATATATATATAAATGGAGAGAAGAGAAAGGTTTTTGGTAATTAAAATAAGGAAAACATTATTAAATTAGTATATATAGGAAAAAAAAGGAATGAAGATAAATGACAGACTGGCAAAGACAGCGAGCTCTGTCTCAGTTAAAGAACAGAACATATGAGAGAACAGAGCATAGCCAGAGGGAAGAGCAGACACAGTCGCAGTCCCCGTCCCCCTTTGGCCTTTGCTTACCTGGCATTCTATTCCACTTATTTCAAGCTTCCTTTTGGTCTAATTCTATACAAAGTCCCTCCCACAATATAGTTTGAAAATATGGTTTTTTTTCATTAATTAATTAGATTGTTTTCATTTTTTAAACATATAATGACAGTGGCATATACAGTTAAACAACTTTTTGCACATATATTTATATTATTATAATGAATTTTATGGATGAGGGTAGAAGAAAATATATGATTAAATTTAGCAAAAAATGATAGAGTTTAGTTGGGATGAGGGTGGGGTCGTCTTAGCTGGATTTTGGATTTGTATTTCAACGTTTGGGGCTGAATTGGGATTTTGATTGGACCATTTCAATGTTTTAAGCCTGCAATTACTTAATGGTCCAATATACTGTTTATATTATTCAAATGGCTTTCTACCCTTGACCCAAAGTAGTAGTTCTTACTTAGTATATTCCCTCTTATTTTTATTATTATTAAAAAAAGGAAAAAAATCTGAAATTAATAAATCAGATATGGGTATTTGTTTAAAAGAAGGAAGAAATTCGAAAGAGAAGCAATAATTGGGGTAATGATAGGATTGGATGCAGCAATCATTTTGGATTTGTGTTTTTGCTATCTTTGCTCTCATTCTTTCTGCAGCAAACCAATCTACAGATAAGTCCCGGCTCGGACTACTTACCATTTCTTCCACTACATTCCATGGATTTTATAATAGTTTTGTTTGGTTACATCTGAGCAGGTGAGCTTAGGGTAGTCCCAGAATTGTGTACAAAAACCAAGACACAGGTTTGATATCAAATTAGACTCTCCTATTTCACACATAATTTTAACATATATTCAACAGCACAGCCATTGCACATCAAAGTCGTGATTGTACTACCAGGAAGGGATAGTCCGTGTACCCCACAACAGGGTCTTGCGTATAAAATGTCTTCCTAATGTATCGATTTAATGGCGCATTGATCCTCAACCTAAAAACGAGGTCTGGATTCGATATAAAAAGACGGCCATACGATACCAGATCGGCATCACCCTCAGCCACTGCTTGCATCCCGAGCTCCCTTGTGAATCCACCACTGCACATGAAAGTTCCCTCGTAACTCCTTTTCAAAGTCCTCATTAAATGAGCTTCCTCATCTTCACTACCGTGCCTGCCTGATTCAGTTTGCCCATAGGCATGATAACGAGGCTGAGTCACATGAAGATAAGCGAGTTTCGACCCCAATTTCAGCTGAAGCTCATTAAGCCTCTCTATCACGGCTAAGCCTAGGTTGAGCGGATTAGAGTCAGTGGCGTCGAGGTGATCAATTGCGGGAGAAATTCGGACTGCGATTCTATCTGCACCTACAGCTTCGGCTACGGATCCAACGATTTGCATTAAGAATTTACATCGGTTTGCCAGTGATCCACCGTACTCATCTCTGCGATCATTGATCCCGTCTTTTAAAAATTGGTCGATGAGATATCCATGCGCTCCATGAATCTCAATTCCATCAAAACCGGCTCGAATGGCATTCAAAGCTGCCGTGCGGTAGTGTTGGACAACCTCTGGTATTTCCGAGATTTGTAGAGCTCTAGGTTTAGGATATATGCCATAGCTCCCATCTGGCATCAAAATTCTCCACCTGTTGGAGAGAGGCTTGCTTGTTGACGATATGGGTGCCGCCCCACCAGGTTGATACACTATTTCATTAGTCAAAATAAGCAAATAAAATATTTCAATAAATGGTGAAAGAAAGGGGAAATGCATAGGGTGATGGAAGTTACGAGAATGTGAAGCACGGCCAACGTGCCAGAGTTGGCAAAAAATGATGCTTCCTTTTGCATGAACAGCATCCACAATCTTCTTCCATGCCTCCACCTGTTGGTCATTGTAGATCCCAGGAACATGAGGGAAACTGCTTCAACATTGCACCATTAGGCAATTTAGGATATGCCAGGAATCTGGATAACTCAATATTATGAAAATCTGATATTATTGGAACAATCATTTAGTAACAGGGAAGGGATAAAAAGACTAACAAGGGTACCATTATATCATATACAAAATGATTATATTTGAAGTGAAGCATTGCATCTCCCAACCCTATTATCTCATATTCAATTTAATTTAAAAATAAAAACTCTTCCAATATGCAAAACGGCACAACATTGGGCAAATGCTATCTGTTTGATGGAAAAGACTAGAAAGTGGCATAACTAATTGGTGGAATAGTCGTATCAGGCTTTGGTTCAATTACGAAATTACCCAGCTGCAGTGTCGGACACCAGTGTCCCTTCGGTGATTAGAGAGCCGCCGGGAGTCGACCTCTGCGTGTAATATTCAGCGAGCGCTGGCCTTGGGATTCCATTCAACGCCCTGCATCTAGTCATCGGCGCCAGCACCACCCTGCCATCACATTCAAACCAAACTCAATAGACCCCCGGAAATCTTCGGTAGAACGTGTCTGACAACCAAAGTTCCCTCAAGACAAGGATCTAAGCCCCTCCGAAATCAAGGAATCTGATGCAAAAAAAAAAAAAAACCCGACAAACTGAAACACAGACCTGTGAGAAAGGTTGAACTTGCCCATCTTGTAAGGAGAGAAGAGCGTTGGGGTCCCTTGAGATTGAGTTTCCGGCATTGTTACCTTCCTACGAACTTGATCTGAAGATGAAAAAAACTTATCCGCAGTACACACTCCAGTTGAAAAAGTAAGGAAAACCAACAGTTACTAGAATGATTTACTTAATTATATAAAGAAATTTAGGGTGAGAGAATATAAGCATGTGGCATAAAATTGGACGGTATAGGGCTGGGGTTGCGGGAGTATTTTATAGCTGAAAATTTAATCCTTTGTTTTGATTTGATGAGTTGCGTGGGGAGTTTTGATTGGAGATAGATGGACGGAGGAGTCGGTGGGTGCTATTTATGGCATGGGTTTCATGTGCTGATTTAAACAGTGGCGATTCTTGATGCAAATATGTTTCCGCCGGCAATCACTGTTGCCGACTGGTTGTTGCTTTGAAAAGAAAAAAACTGTGGCAACAAATAGTTGTCTCTCTCTTGCAAAGAAGTACGAGTCAACACTCAAAGCTCAGTTACAACTGTGAGGGTTCCCACTTGACAAAAAAAGGCTGGGTGAAACAACAATTTTGCAATTCATTAATTCTGTTAATATCACGATTATGCGTAATTAACACCGTCTGCATAGTTACAATTATAATAAATTAATAAATTATTAGATTTAATAATTGTACTAATTTGAACTTAAATGGTTCAGTTAGGGTTATCCGTTAAAAGAGAAAAAGTATTATACTTGAAAAAATAAATTTGGGGCTCTTTTCTCTCTCTTAAATAGTCTTTTTGTTATTGCGATGGTCAATTCTTCAAGTTTTTCAATTGAATCAGCAGTGGACAAAGCCACCAAGAATGTTTGTTTTATAGAAGATAGCATGGATGGAGATGAGGTGATGATCGTTGATTCCCCTACAGTTGTACTAGATGCGGATAGAGGATAGTTCAATAATGCATTGATTGGTAAAGGAGGGGAGAACAAAGATTCGAGCACCCCCAACGACGATGGTGATTTCGAATTGCTTGATGGAGATATCATCACGGGTGAGGAGGATGGTATGCCATTGATTCAATTTTTTGATTGTGTTCATCATATCATGAGGAAACGCATGGCTTTATCAATTATCGTCAAGTTATTGGGAAGGAAGATATGGTTTAATATGCTTTCCAGCAAACTCTTTTCCCTATGAAAACCTTCTCAACCTCTGAAATTGATGGATTTAGAGAATGATTATTTCTTAGTGAAGTTTCGATCAATAGAAGACTATAATAAAGCTCTGATTGAGGGTCTGTGGGTGATCTTTGGATAGTATCTAACGATACAACCATGGACACAAAATTTTTCAACAATACAACCATATCCACATAATTTTGTTGCTTGGATACGCCTTCTGGGTCTCCCAGGATATATGTGTAAGAAGAAATTGGTTAAAGCCACTGGTGATAGGATTGGTCTAGTTGTTCGACTAGATGATAATACAGATAATAGTTTTCAGGGTCGGTTTGCCAAGATGGCAGTGTTTTTAGACCTCAATAAACTTTTTATTTCCAATATCAAAATTGAGGATAAAGTTCAACGGATTGAATACAAGTCTCTTCCTAATGTTAGTTTTTCCTTTGTTTTCTATGGGCATAGTAAAAAATCATGTCATGTCATGAAGTTTGCAATTGATCGAAAAAAGAATTTTGAGAATGTCTTTGTACCAACTCCTTTTCGTCCTAATTGAGATTATCAGGAAACTTAAGATAAATATGGACTGTGGATGCTTGTTGAGCGTAGAAAACGGAGAGATAGTCGAAATTTTGAAACAGTGAAGGGAGGGCGACAACCGACAAACCAACATGCGTCTAGGTTCAATGTATTGCATGACTTACGGGATGATGAAGCTAAAATCTTGGATAATCATATTCCAAATCCCATGAATTCTGGTAGTGGTCAACAAAATGGGATTGTTATTTATGACAATCCTCTTGTTGAAAAGGAATCTCTTCCTAAACAGATTGAATTTGTTAAAGGGAAGAAAAAAAAATGGAAGTTGTCCAAGTTAAAAACCAAAGTCAGGTTTCATTGAGTAATGTGGTAACTTCTACACCATCCAAATTAGATTTGGTTAAGGCAGGCCAATTGGTTAACAATTCTGTTGGGCTCAAATCCTTGACCAAAAATGAGCAAAAAAGACATCGTTTGACATCTACACCAATGGGCTCGTCCAACAAGGATTTTGCCACTGTTTTAAATTCGATCCAAGAAGATAAATGCCCCAAAATCCCAATCCTCACTTTAGAGTGTAATGAATTAAACAATGAGCCTTAGATCAATATTGTCATTTCTAAAGTGTCGACGGAGTCTATCTCGAAGTCCAAAAATTTAGTAGAAAGGAAGATGAAAATTTTTCTTGTCCCCGAGTGTAACACCCATTACTAGGTCCAGTCGCCAGACCCAAGCTACAGGATGCTACAACAGTTAACAGAACAATTCACACATGTTTCTGACTTTAATATTCAATAAATCAACAAAACAATTCATAAGTCAAGTTTAGCTTGATTCACAACATACATACAATCAGACTTAAAATCAATTAATCATTTTATAATCCATACAAAACATGATTTATAAACTAATCTGAATCCTAATCGAGCTTACGAAAGCTCTTAAACCAACCTGAGAACAAATTAGGGCTTAATTGAAAACTTAGCAAAAAGTAAGAAAAAAATCTACAAACAGGGTTACACGGCCGTGTGGCCAGGCTGAACTCGTGTGACAAGAAGTTACACGGCCGTGTGACTAAACCGTGTAACTGACTGAGATCGTGTGTGAAAATGTCCCATAACTTTCAATAAGCACATGGCTGTGACACAAGCCCGTGTGTGACACACAGCCATGTGTTAGACTGTGTACAACAAATAGACCGTATGTTGCACAATACAATCAACCTTTCCAAAATAACCTTTAAGGCATTCCATAACCAATTTAACCTGTCCAAAAACATGTACATTTCAATGCCAAAACTTCAACTTTAATAACCAACTAAACATACAACCAATATGCCACATTTGGCACCATCACAATCAAAGTTATAAGCACATATCAATTCTTATAGTAACTAGATCATAAACATATCAACTTCTAAACTATGCCACTCACTTTCACAAGTTTAAATATCAAACTCTACATTAACTAAAACATCATTCCAACAAGTTACCATATAGAATATGTACTTATTTGCAAGGACCATCCAAACCAAAACATATATAAGTGCCTTTACATGTGTTTGATCAACTTATGTACATGCCACAAATAACCAAGATTGAATCATTCAAAAGACTACCGAATTTGAGAGACGGTAGGTGTGTGCTTCTGGCTGATCCAATCGACACGCTCCGAACATTCACAATCTACAAAGAAAGTAGTAACAATGAGTAAGTATTATAAAATACTTAGTAAGCTCATACAATATAAACAAATAGCTTACATTAATCATTTAACAATTTCATGAATCAATATGCTATAATTTCACCTATCATGGCATTCACAACAACATCAACCAAATGGGATTTGGATCATAACCATATATATAATTCCAAATAAAAAAATTACACATTTCACTTCATAATATTTTCTGAATCAATTTATAAACATCACTTTGCTCATATTCATATCATATTTTCCACATCTCATATGTATCTTTTGCCAATATCAATTTCATATTTCCACATCTCATATGTATCTTTTGCCAATATCAATTTCATATTTCCACATCTCATATGTATCTTTCGCCAATATCAATTTCATATTTCCACATTTCTCCATCTTTTATTTTTACCTAATGAAACATCATAAAAGAACTAAGTACACAGGTGAAAAAAATGTCAAATGCTCGTCTGAGCTAATCATAAACACTAGTGCTCGGTTACTCGTCCAGATTAAACCTACACAACAAATAGCCTGGCCAGGGCTTTATACATACACACATGTAAGGTTACTAGTCCAAGCTAAACCTTTAAAACGACAACAGATTACCAGTCTAAGGCTAAATCAGTGTTACATCTATCTTCGAGTCCGTAACAAATGCTGGAGCTCGGTACCATCGAGCATCAACCCGTAACCTCAGATATGAGACTTTTACTAAGTTCATTGGGATTATCTCAATACTTTCATTCAATATTATTTCACTTCAATCAAATCTAATACCAACTTGTATATTATTTCATAACTACTCCAAACTTCCAATAACGCAAGTGCACACATTTAAAACATAACTCAACAACAAATTAAACTTACTTATAGTGTATGAACTTACTTGGGAAAACAACAATAAACACGACAACATGGACTATTCGTAATTTTCCTTTTTTTCTTGATAATTTTCCTTCAGTATTGTTCAAATCTTGATCTATAATATAAATATATTTCAATTCAATCACTCAAATATCATATAACAACATGTTATAAATATATGTAAGCTCAATTTCATTTTTGGTTATTTCTTCATGTTTTACGTTTTATTCATTTTAGTCCATAAAATCAAACTTATCATACCTTCCACATTTGGACTCCAAACTTTAAACCAACTTCAAATATATTCAATTACGGCTTTGTACTATAAAAAATTACAGAAATTATATACAAATTTCAAGATATTAACAATTTAATCCCGATGTTCAAAACTAACAAAATCACTTTATAAAATAGTCATATTTTCCACCAAAGCTTCAAACTCAACTATTTAACATAAAAAACCTCAAAATTCAACAATGGTAACTTTTCAAAACTTTAAAAGTTTTACGATTTAGTACCCGGGCTAGCTAGATAAAACTATAACGATTTCAAAAATATAAAATTTACGAAAAATGGGTTTGAAAATCACTTACTTGCATGGATGGAAAGGTTGGAAAGGTTTAACCATGACTTCCTATTATTATTTCTCTTCAAACGGCGGAAACAAAGAAATGGTGAAGATGACCACCATGTTTTAATGTTTTTAACACAATATAATATAATTTTAATTTATTTTAACACATGTTAACTAAAACACCTATCCAACTGTCCACCATAATTAAATATGGTATAATAGCTATATAAATCCAATCAATTTTACCATTTTTCCCATTTAAATAATATAATATAATAATGATTAATTTATACAATTTTTACGATTTAGTCATTATACATAAATTAACCATCCCATCACTAAAATTTTTGGACCAAACTTCAATTCACCAATATAAAAGCTCCGTAAATATTTAATAAAAATATTCACGGGCTCGATTTATAGAAACGAGGTCTTGATACCTCATTTTTCAAAACACTTGACTTTAGGATCGAACCACTTGTACTTAACTAATTATCTATTTAAGAAAAATTATCAAATCAAAGTTCACTATATCATTATACTTGACTCTTGAATATTAAATAATAATATTTACGGACTCACTCGTCAGAAATGTGGTCTTGAAACCATTGTTTCCAACACCACTGAAAATGGGTTGTTACACCAAGCATATTTTGTTGTTTCTTTCTACGAAAATAGTGTTCCAAACATTCCAGAAGACATGGCTTTGGCTGAAAGAAACTTGGATATTGACATGAAATTTGATTTACAAAGACATGGGCAGATGGGAAGTGTTAATTAAAGACTGAAGAAGCCACCTAATATTTTAAAGAACAAGGGCAGTAAGTTTAAGGTTCGTGGGCTTTCTAAACTTCCTATTTCTGAGTCTATGAATTATAGTCTTGATACTTTAAAGTCAAATTTGATTGTTGAGGATCTTATGGAGTCAATGGAAGTGAAGGGTATTGAAGCTACCTCTGCTGAGTTATAAGCCTTTCTCGGTACTTTCTTGTAACTATCTTTTATGATTTTTCTAAATTTGTTTGTCTGGAATTGTTAGGGTTGTGCTAGCCCTAGATTTGTTCATGTGGTTAGAGATTATTTTCAGGATTATGAGGTTGAGGTTGCTGCGGTTTTGGAAATTAAAGTTAATAGGTTAAAAGCTGATGGAATTATTTTGAAAATGGGATTCCATTACTCTTAAAGAATTGAATCTATGGGGTTTTTTAGAGGAATATGGCTTTGTTGGAAGAATTTTGTGAATTTAGACATTATTCTCAATCATCCCCAATTTATTCACTGTTGGATTGATGGGCAGGGTGTCTGTAAAAGTTTTGCTACTTTTATTTACAATAGTCCTAATAGAAGTAAACGAAGGTTTCTATGGCAAGGTTTAACTCATGTAATTGCTCAAACTCGTTTACCTTGGATTTTAGTGGGAGATTTAATTCCTACATGTCATTTGATGAGAAGAGAGGAGGACGACCAGTTACCTATGGATGTTCACTCTTTATGAATTTTCTGGCTAATAACAAATTAAGGGATCTCGAGTTTAAAGGGCCTATACTTACGTGGCAGAGGGTGAGAATTTTTTAAAGAATTGATACGACAGTTGGAAATATGGAGTGGGAACAAAATTTTCCAGAAGCTTTGGTTTACCATCTCCCTAAACTAAAGTTCAATCATATACCTCTTTTCATCTATCTAGGTGACGTTGTTAAAAAGAAGGTATCTCAACCATTTCGCTTCTTAATAGTATGGACTAAACATCCTGCTTTTAATTCTTTTATCAATAGGAGATGAGATCCCACTCTTCCAATTACGAACTTCATTAATTCACTCACTTCAGACTTGAAGAGATGGAATAAGGAGCTTTATGGTAGTACTCATACAAGGAAGCGCATCATCTCTCGAAAATTTAAAGGTGTCCAAAATGCTCTTGATAAAAAATGGTCAAATTCCCCTTTTGATCTTAAACTAGATCTCTGGGCTAAACTTGAGCGCATTTTAGATGATTAGGACCTTTTGTGAAGGCAAAAGCCTCGAGGGGATTGGTTATCCCAAGAAGATAGGAACACAAAATACTTTCATAGTAAAACTTTACTAAAAAGTAAGATGAATCGTATTTTAACTATTAAAATCGATGATGGGTCTTACGGTGAGTTTGGATGGGTGATTGGGTACGGTGCGGTGCGTTTAGCATACTTTTTGTCTCACGCTACAGTATCGCTACAATATCTAATCTCACCGCCATCGCTGTTTTTACACTAATCGCAGATAAACACACAGCCCATCCAAACCCGCCCTTAGTGTTATGATGAGCACCGCTTACAAGATATGACTCTTACTTTTTTCTAAGACCTATATTCTTCTGATACGTGGATACGGGGTACTTTTCCTTTGATAGGTAAATATTCTAAATTGGATTTCTTATATTCTTGATTCTCTTGTTATGGAAGTTTCTAACGGGAAATCCAGAAAAGCTTTTTTTGATATGGGACCATAGAAAGCTTTGAGATCGGATGGCTTACATGCTATTTTTTTCCGAAATCAATGGCATGTGGTTGAGCATTCGGTTTGCAAATGGGTGAGACGTATCTTTTCAGGTTGACCCATGGATCGCAACGTTAGCAAGACGCTTTTGGTTTTGATCTCCAAAAGCCAAAGTTCGAACACTATTAATTAATTTCATCTGACCAGCTTTTGTAATTTTCTTTAAAAGTTGGTGATAAAATTAATCGCCAATCGATTCAAACCTATCTTTTCGAAGTTGATTGCGTCTAATTAAGTCATTTTTATAGCTAGACGAAATATAATAGACAACATCCTTATAGCTCAAGAAATTATTCATTCTATGCGAATTAAGAAAAGGAAGACGTGTTGGATGGCTATCAAATTAGCTTTTTCTTCATTAAAAGTTGCAATCGGATCGACCAACAAAGGATCTTTTGTTCTCTCTATCACAATCAACAAAACAACGACTTTACAAATCTAAACTAAAAATTTCTAAACCTCTTTACTTTTTGTTTATTTAATTGTTTAAATGAATTAGAAAGTGAGTGAGCTTTGTTTGATTATGATGAATAGGAACTAACATTCTTGGGAAATTGGTTAATTAAAGTGTTTGAGTAATTAACTTAAGATTTAGGGCTTAAACCGAATAATTGGACTAAATTGAATAGAAATCAAAATTTGGAATTAACAACTCTAGAAATTAAAATTTAGACAATGAAGAGCAAATGAGACCTTATTGTGTAGAAATTCAATTGTCCCTTTTAGTTTAAGTAGATTGAAAGATAAATTGGTCTAAATTACAGGTTAGGTAAAATTATAGGCCGAAAGGTATTAATTAATCTAATTAGGTAATTATGTTTTTAAAATCATTAATCTGAATGTATTAATTATACGAGCTTTGCTACAATGTCGTGAAACTATCGTATGACCTCTTCGTTGAATTTTTTGCTTCTTGTTCCTAGCCAAAACTCTAAAACATATTAATTAGAACTGTTGATGGACTCAGACCACCTTCCTCTACATCAAAAAACCGAGCATATAACTCTACTACAACATTCCTAGTTGAGAAATGCGCATTAAGCATTAACTTAACATTCCGAATTGCCATTTAGCTCAAATGCATCATATCTTATAGGGTTCATTGGCGTTAGGTATCTATATTTCAATATCTAAATTCTCATCCGGCTTGAATTTGAGACTTTTCTTCTAACTCTTGACAAAAGCTCGTTTAGTTCGATGTTCTTGCTGGAAGCCAAATCTGTAGATTGGGTAGATACAAAAATGACCACGATGTTGATGTCATGAATTTGACCATCATAATAAATAACAAAATTTTTTTACTCATCTTTGCCATAAAAACCTATTTCATAAGTTTAATAAAAAATAAATACGATAATATTATACAAAAAATAAATACTTATTAATCAAATTTAAACAAGGGAATAACAAGAAGTAATTATTTACTTACTTGAACTAAATTAGTTTGTTGGGCCAATATTCCAGCTTTTGTTACAACAACTACGAACTTTCTTCGAGCAAACGTATAAAACAACTTCAAATTTTTAACATCAACAATCTTCTCCTCTGCATGCAAATCTTCAGTTCAAAATTTAACTTGGAAACCCTCTTCATATCATCTTCATTTTATAGGAAAACTCTACCATCAGATATGAAACGTTTTTCAAAATGTTGGAAAAGATTGGACATGACTACACACAAATAAGAAAAACGTTTTTTTGTTATAACCATGCTTTTGGAAAATTCAGCCCGAGATTCTACATCCATTTTACACAAACTCTTCCATCTGATGGAAAAGACGAGACAATTTAAGAAAAAGTTCAAATTGACAAGTTATTTTGGGATTCTCAAGATAAAAATCATTACAATTTTCTCGATTTTTTTAAATTTCGACTTGACGACCATATTATTTCCTTATTTTTTTTATCCAACGTCCTTAATTTAAACCTAATTTTACCTGCTTGACAGTTGCTGACATGGCAAGCCTATAGGGTGAGCTTTTGCCTTGTAGGCCCGCCATGTTAATGAAGACATGTTCAATAGGGCACGCTTTCACCACATTTACATTAACACCCCCAAATCAACCTATTTCCTAATTTTTTAAAAAATCGGTCCAATTCCCTAAATTTCATTTTAAATCGACATATTTGCCTAATTTATCCAATAATTTTTTACATCAAAATAAACATGCAAATTTTATATCAACGTCGCAAATAAAGTCTTGACTCAATGATAAGATTGAAATCCTAGAAATTTTATGATTTCAACTCGAGGTTAATTAATTAATTGGAGTTGAGCTAGTTATTTAATTTAGTACTTATAATGATTGATTATATTGAAATTGGTAAAACTTCAAAAAAAAACATTAAGGTGAGAGAAAAGATTTAATAGAATTAAACATTTGGATGTGATACCAACAGACTTAAAACTCACACAAAATTAACATTTACTCGTATATTTTTTTGATTGGATTAATTTCATTTTAAAATATTTCTTTTCATAATTGTATTTGTATATATTATTATTTAAATTGTTATCAGAAATCAATTGATCAAAATTCTTTTATTTTAGGAAAATAATTATATTATAAAATTTGAATCCAAAGCATATTAGTGCTAATTCTTTATTGATGTTACAGTTAAAAAGTGGATTAGAGAAGTGTAATATTAGCATTAAGAGGGGGGAGTAGGTCAATACATGGGTTGTGCTGATCCAGATTCAGTCCAAAGAAGAGAAATATTTAATGCTTTGGTCCAAGGTAATTTATTGGGTCCAAAGTAATCCAAGTTGCAAAAGAAAGTACTTGTGATGGTAAACCAGCTTTGAATAGATGGAGACTCCTATGGGCTTGTTTGTGGATGCAAACAAATGGCTATCCTGCATCAGGGCTCTATGAAAGTTCTGAAAACAACCCAAATTATGGCACCCTAAAAGCTTAATGAAGACAAAAAAAAAAAAAAAAAAAAATAGTAGAAGGGGATTAAAGCTTAGGTTGTGCATTTAACAGGGTAAAGACTGACATTTTCGGAAAATTAATTAATAAAGTTGGAAAAGTGATACAGAATTGGAAATTAGCTATGATTTTGAATTTTAAAAATTCAATCTGAAATAATTTTAACTGATATTTTAATTGTACATTATAAAAGAAAAACTAAAAATGCTTTTAAAGTTAGAATTACCCGTATTCCTCTCCAACATTTAAATAGGAGGATAAAAGATAGAAATAAAAACTTAAATACTGTTAAACCCGTAAGTTGATAGTGGAGAATAAAAGGTTGATGACAAAACATGCAGGGAATTTCAGCCACAAATGATGTATACTTAAAATAAATTTATATAGTTTTAGTTATTTATTGAGAGAAAGGTGTGCTTGAAAATTTTCTTCTTTATTTCACTTCATTTTCTAAATTCGTAAAGTAGGTAAGATATGAGACTGTAGATCATAGCTACCCATTCTTCTATTTCATGAATCTACCAACTTATCAATCGAGTTCAATACTTTTTAAGTAAAATCTGGAATTTTCAAGACTATTGTGATTAGGTAAATTAGTGTTTGGAGAATTTTATTCCTTATCTAAAACTTCGGAGAATAGTTGGGGGAGACAGACCCAACCCCGCCTCAATTTTCTTTTAAATTATGGGATTTTTTGTAAAAAACTTTTTTTTTATTATAAAATTTGCATCTTAGTTTTTAGGGCTTTTAAATTATTCAATTTTTTATTTCACCCAAAAAATATTATTCTATTATTTAAAAATTTTAAAATATATTTAACCTCTCAAAAAAATTCTTAATAAATTTAGTGCAATAAATCTGATAAAATTTTAATTATACATTGTTTATTACTTTTATCTTAATTCTTTTACATCTTTGATTAAATTAGTTATTTTATTAGTAATATTTTTATTCTATGCTTAAAAAAACTAAACTATTAATATATTTATTACAAATTAGATATTGGATTTAATTATGTAAATATGTATGGTAGTTTTTGTGTATACCTATTTTCTTTTAATTAAGAGATTAGATGCTAAAGTTTAGGAGATAATATTTTGGTTTCTATCTTTGTATTTTACTGTGTATATATGTTCTTGATTTTGGGAGGAATGAAATACAGAGAAAATTTCCACAATTCTTGTTATTTTTTCATGGTATCAGAGCAGGTTTTGAACGTGTAAAGTTTTGCTAATGACTGGTGGGAAAGGTGATTCCGGTCACAAATTCGGCGAATGGGTGGTTGTGCGAAAAATGATTTCTCCGTACGGTATAACCTCGCTTGATAATCTTGGACTTGCAATCACTCAAGTACAATTGAAAGGGGAAAACTATGAAGAATGGGCTCGTTCTTTCCGAACGGCGTTGCGTGCTAGGAAAAAGTTCGAATTTATTGACGGATCGATTAAAAAACCAGATGATACATCAGACGACATTGAAGATTGGTGGACCATTAACTCGTTGCTAGTTTCGTGGATTCGGAATACCATTGAACTAACTCTTCGATCCACCATATCTCATGTCGAGGTGGCTAAGGATTTGTGGGATGATATTCGAGAGAGATTTTCAATGGCCAATGGTCCAAGAATCCAACAACTCAGATCTGATCTTGTAGAATGCAAGCAAAAAGGATTGACTATTGTCAATTATTTTGGAAAATTGAAACTGATATGGGATGAATTGGCGATTTTTGATCAATTGCCGACTTGTAAATGCGGGAATTGTACTTGTCAATTATCAGCCGAGTTGGAAAAGCGACGAGAAGAGGAAAAAGTTCACCACTTCTGTAATGACCCAAATTTAAGGTTATCGAAACAGTGGTTTCGGGACCACAAATTCGATGAGGAAAATTTTATTTTTCTTATATTTTTATGGTCTACAATTTCACAAAATGATTTCGTGAAATTTTCGTTTGAAAATTTCGACGTTTGGGCACTCAATTTAGTCAAAAGGACTAAATTGTAAAAGTGCAAAAGTTGAGTTCTACATGTTAGAGGTGTCCAATTGTTATGAAACTTTAAATTGGAGGTCCTTATATGGTAATTATACCATTGGTAACTTGGTAGACAAAAATGGACATGAGATAAGTGAAATAGAAAATTTTTAAGTTAGGGGCAATTTGGTAATCTAGTAATTAAAATGAATTAAAAGGAAAAAGATGACAAATTATGCTCATCTTCTTCATATGAACGAAATCAGCAAGGGGAAGCCATAGTTAGGGTTTTCAAGCTTCCAAGCTCCATAGTAAGTGATCCCAAGCCCGCTTTTAATGTTCTTTACGTTTTGAGATCTCGGTAGCTTAATTTAGCTTATTCTAGCAATAATTTAACCTAGGGTTTATATTTGGAAAAATACCCATAGGTGAAAAGTGTTTATTTTGATGTTTTATGATAGAATATGAAGCTAGAAATTATGTTAAACAACTTTTGCTAAGCGATTTTAAGTGAAAGCAGTAAAACGACATAATCGGTAAAAATACCTAATGTTCATAAGTACATGTTAGAGTGGGAATTTGATGTTGCCATAGAAGGGAAAAATGTTCAGCATGTTAAAAAAAGAATAAGAGATGAAGTTTAATTTCCGAGCCTTGGGGCAAAATGTAATTATGTAAAAGTTTAGGGCAAAATCGTAATTTTGAAAAAGTTAGAGTCGAGGGCTGTTTTGATGAATGTGAGTATTAAATAAGTTAAATTTGCTATTTTAGATCAAGAAGTACGAAACTCGAGGTTAGACAAAGGGAAGAATAAAGTTGAAGACTAAGTTGGTGAATTTGGCTATAATTGGTACCGAGGTAAGTTTACGGTAAATAAATGCAATATTTCAATATTTATTATTAATGCTGTTAATTTCCAGCAATTATGAATTTATTTTATGAATTTATTTGATGATGATCCAAGCATGAAATGATAGAGAATTAAAATTTAAAAGTCCCGTTGATACATAAGGATGGTACTGGATACGAATGTCATGACATTTGGGTAAAGAGATCCCATGTAAGACCATGTCTGGGACATGGCATTGGCATCCTTAAGATCATAAGAGGTCCCCTGTAAGACCATGTCTGGGACATGGCATGGGCACCGAGACGAGAGGTCCCATGTAAGACCATGTCTGGGACATGGCGTTGGCACCGAGATGAGAGGTCCCCTATAAGACCATGTCTGGGACATGGCATGGGCACCAACATGAGAACATCCCATGTAAGACCATGTCTGGGACATGGCTTTGGCATGTTATTATCAGAAGAGACCCGAGTATCCTTATTATTCCAATGTAGCTCAACGGGCTTGTAAATGAATCATGTTCATGAAAGTTCAGTTTAAAGCATAAATGGCAAGCTCAGGTAAGTTGTAAGACTTAAGAACTTATTATACTATCAATTGATGTTCAACGATGCAGCAAGGATTGAGTAAGTTATGCACACAAGTATTCTAAGTAAACAAGTAAGAGAACTAGTATGAGATTAACTAAAGAGTAAACTAGAGATATAGACATTGAGTTTAATTATTTAAGTTAAATATTGTTATTTATTTGCTAGTAAACTTACTAAGCTTTATGCTTACTTCTTTTATTTCTATTTCTCTTATAGTATTGCAAAGCTACTTCAAGGATCCTAAAGAAGTCGGAGATCGTCCACACTATCAACTACAACTGCTCGGTATTTTATATCGAAACACGTTTGAGTTATGGCATGTATAGGGATTTAGTTATTTTGTATGTTTGTAATGATGATTTTGCTAATGAGTGATGTGTAAGTATTTGATGATGTATGGTTATTAAAATGGTTAAGTATGAAGGTATTTGTTGTTATAAGAGTCTAGGTGATAAATTATGTATGGAAATCATGAAAGGATGAAATTTTGCAAAGAAACAGAATTCAGGCAGCAACAGTGACGTGACTTTGAAAAATCACCCAAGATAGTATAAAATTAATTAGAGGGTGAATGATATATGGAATTAAAGCTTGTTGAGTCTATTTTCATGGAAAAATAACGGTGTAGCGAAAGGAATTTTATATTTTAAGATATGTGAATTTTCGTGAGACAGGGTCAGAACAGTTTTTGGTGTCCCCTGTTTTGAGTTTAGAAAATCATTAAAAATTGTACAAAAATGGTTATGAGTTATAGCTTATATGTATAGATTTATCATTGAGTTTATTTTCTGTAGAAACAAGTAAGAACTTCATATGAAAATCCTACAGTGAGAAAACTTATTTTTAGTGACTAGAGGTCAGGGCAGTCAGGTGGTGAAACAGGGGAGACTTTAACTAATAAACTGTACTAATTGGCTGAACCAAAAATTCTAAAAATTTTATGGTGAGTAGATATATGAGTCTAGTTTCAGGGAAAATTTACGGAATTAAATTTCAAGTTCTGTAGCTCAAGTTATAATTAATTTAGTGACTACTGCGCAATTGGACAGCTTTGCTATAAATAGTGAAAATAATTTGCAAAAGTAAATTTTTATGCTCCGAATTAGTAAGATAAGTTAAGTAATGTCTCGTGCTCGACTCCGGCAACGGTCTCGGGTAAGGGGTGTTACAACTTCCTTATGGGATTGGATGGGACATATAGCACGGTTAGATCCAACATCTTGGCTAACGATCCGTTGCCATCCTTGAGCAAGGCTTATTCGATGGTTAGTTAGGAAGAACGAGTGAAGACCATATCTCGTGAGATGGAAGATTGCTCCGATGTGATGGCTATGGCGGTGCAAAGTCGAGGCCGTGGAGAAAGTAAGGAGAAATGGGGGGTTTGTTCCCATTGCAAACAACCCAGACATGATATTGATAATTGTTTTGCTATTATTGGTTATCCTGAATGGCGGGGAGATCGACCCCTAGGAACTATGAAGGGTGGAAGCCGTGGCAAGAATTTAGGCCAACGTCAATCAAACGGTCGAGGACGAGGGGGGCAGTGAGCTAATACTGTCCGGACCCACATAGGGGGAGTATCATCTTCAAATGCTAGCACTGATGATATTGAAGCAAACACTTTGCCTGGGCTTAGCAATGAACAGTGGCAAGTTTTGCTCCAAACCTTAAAGGGTATGAGATCAACTACGACTGAGAAGATGACGGGTAAGAAATTGTCTTGGATTATTGACACAGGAGCGTCAAATCATATGACGGGTAATCTAAAATTTTTACATAATATTCATAAAATTCCTAATTTTCCCTTTGGGTTACAGGATGGGAGTGAATCTGTGGCTACTTTGGAAGGATCTGTTGCTATTGGAGGAGATTTATTGTTGCGAAATGTTCTATTTGTGCCGAATTTGACATGCAATCTTATCTCTGTGTCACAACTTATGGAAAATGATTCTTGCTTTATCTAGTTCACTGAAAAATTATGTGTTATACAGGACCGTACCTCGAGGATGCTGATTAGAACAGGTGAACAAAGGGATGGACTCTACTACTTTCGGGAAATTCCAAGGATCAAGGCAATGAGGGTGACTGCCGGTAACTCGTTATAAATGTGGCACAAGCGGTTAGGTCATCCATCTATGTAGATGACGAAACTTGTTTCGAAGGTAGATAGAGATAGTAGGGATGAGATTTTGAATAAATGTTGTGATGTGTGCCTTCGAGCAAAACAAACTAGAGAAGTTTTTTCTTTAAGTGAACATCTTGCAGTTGATATTTTTGAATTAATACATTGTGATTTATGGGGTCCTTATAACACTTTGTCTACTTGTGGAGCATCATATTTTCTGACAACAGTTGATGAGTTTTCAAGGAGTGTGTGGATTTTCTTGATCCACAATAAATCTGAAGTACCTTCAATGTTTAAAAATTTCTTCACTATGATCAAACGACAATTTGATAAACAAGTAAAGATGGTACGTAGTGACAACGGGAAAGAATTTACTTGCATGAAGAATTATTTTGTGGAACATGGTATTATTTTCCAATCTTCATGTACCGGCACTCCACAACAAAATGGGAGTGTCGAAAGAAAGCATAGAAACATCTTAAATGTTGCGCGTGCTCTTAGATTTCAAGGATCACTTCTTATCAAGTTCTGGGGTGAGTGCATTTTGACTGCAGGTTACATAATTAATCGAACTCCCTGTTCGGGTTTAAATGGAAAGACGCCATATAAGGCTCTCTATGGTCGACAACCAGATTTTGGTCACATAAGGATTTTTGTATCTTTGTGTTTCGCTCACTGTAAGACTAGGGATAAGTTTTCCAGCCGAAGTAGAAAATGTGTGTTCATGGGTTATCCTTATGGGAAGAAAGGTTGGCGTTTATATGACTTAGAAAAACTGGAATTCTTTGTCTCTAGAGATGTTGTTTTCTTTGAAGATCAATTTCCTTTTCCTACAGCTTTTGCAAATCAGTCCATGATCGACACAATTGGACTCCCTCAAAGTGAAGGACTTGACGAGGCATGGAATGAGGTAGCGGTTTCAAATGATAGTCAAGCTACTGATGTAGATGAGCAGCAGTCTGAAAATGAAAGTAGCGAAACTGATACTCAAAGTGGTGAAGAAGAGTTGGGACGTGGACGGCGTTTAAAGTAGTCCTCAGTTCGGTTACGGGACTTTGTCATACACACCATTCAGAGGAAAAGTCCATCCCTGAAATTCTCCCCTCCACGGCATTCGCAAGGTAAGCCCTATCCTATAGCGCATTATGTGAATTGTGATAAATTTTCTGTGCAACATCAGAATTTTCTTACATCCATTACCGCAAAATGAGAGCCAAAATCTTATTATGAAGCTGTTAGAAGCAAAAAATGGCGTGATGCCATGTCTAGTGAAATCGAGGCTTTAGAAAAGTAAAGAAGTTGGGAGATTGAGGATCTTCCGAAAGCGAAAAAGGCACTCGGATGCAAATGGGTGTATAAAATAAAACATCACTCTGATGGCTCCTTTGAACGATTCAAAGCTCGTCTTGTGATTCTTGGTAATCATCAAGTGGCTGGAATTGACTACACCGACACATTTGCACCGGTTGCAAAGATGGTTACTGTTCGGGTTTTTCTTGCTATTGCAGCAGCCAAGCAATGGGAATTACATCAAATGGATGTGCATAATGCTTTTCTACATGGGGATCTTCAGGAGGAAGTTTATATGACGATACCATCCAGATTTCGAGTAACACAACCGGGAAAAGTGTGTAAGCTTCGAAAATCTCTTTATGGGCTCAAGCAAGCGCCAAGATGCTGGTTTGCCAAGCTTTCGACAGCCTTAAAAGATTATGGATTCAAACAATCGCATTCGGATTACTCTCTTTTTACCTTGCAAAGAGATACATCTCAAGTCAATGTTCTCGTCTATGTTGATGATTTGATTATCTCAGGTAATAATCATGAAGCTATTAAGTCTTTTAAATCTTATCTCTATGATTGTTTTCATATGAAGGATTTAGGACCCTTAAAATATTTTCTTGGGGTGGAAGTTGCGCGTTCTCCATAGGGGATTGTTTTGAATCAACGCAAATACATTCTTGACATCATCTCAGAAGTTGGACTTTTAGGAGCCAAACCATCAAGTATTCCTATTGAGCAGAATCATAAGTTAGCTCTTGCTACATGTTCTTTTTTAAATGATCCAGAACCGTATCGTCGTTTGGTTGGACGACTTATTTATTTATGCTTCACAAGACCGGAGCTTGCATACAGTGTTCATATTTTATCTCAATTCATGCAACAACCACGCATTGATAATTGGAATGCAGCGCTTCGAGTTGTTCGTTTCTTGAAAGGAACTCCGGGTCAAGGAGTGTTTTTGAGTAGCAAAAGTGATCTGCGGTTGTACGGTTGGTGCGATGCGGATTGGGCCGATTGTCCGTTGACAAGACGATCACTCACAGGATGGTTGATTTTCTTGGGTACTTCTTCGGTATCTTGGAAGACAAAAAAACAACACACGGTGTCTCGATCCTCCGCAGAAGCCGAATATCGATCCATGGTTGTGACCACATGTGAGCTCAAGTGGTTAAAGGGATTATTAGGTAGTCTTGGAGTCTCTCATCCGCACTCAATAACGCTTGCTTGTGATAGTCAAGTTGCTCTTCATATATCTCACAATCCGGTCTTCCATGAGCGTACCAAACATATCGAGGTGGATTGTCATTTTGTTCGGGATGAAATTCTCCAAGGCAATGTGAAACCTACCTATGTTCCAACAACGTCACAACTTGCGGATATATTTACCAAGGCTCTTGGTCAGACATCTTTTCGTTCTCTCCTTTGCAAGTTGGGCATCCGTGATCTTCATGCTCCAACTTGAGGGGTGTATTGGAATTAATTTTGTAAATATGTATGGTAGTTTTTGTGTATATCTATTTTCTTTTAATTAGGAGATTAGATGCTAAAGTTTAGGAGATAATATTTTGGTTTAATTAGGAGATTAGATGCTAAAGTTTAGGAGATAATATTTTGGTTTCTATCTTTGTATTTTACCGTGTATATATGTTCTTGATTTTGGGAGGAATGAAACACAGAGAAAATTCCCACGATTCTTGTTATTTTTTCATTAGATATTACTTATTTTACTTCTTCTAAAGTAATTATAAATTTATGTTTTTTTTTCCTTTTAAATTGAAAGTATTATACTATTTTCATATACTATTGGTATTTTAAAATAATATTTAAATACAATACTTTTCCTGTAAAATCATCGACAAAACAAGCTAGAACATATTTAGATAGTCTAGCTCATCTTGTGCAAATAGGGTGACAGAGAGTAAATTATTGTATTAGAAAACTACGCTAGGTTCAATTCCCAGGAAAGATTGGAGGGGTCATAGGCGATTCCGCTTAAAACCCAACCTCCTAGGTAGAATCTTCTTCCAATGTAATTTAATATAGCACAATATATCACTACAAATGTACCCTATAAATATTGAAAGAAGAACAATAAAGAACATCGAAATTTTAACGAGATTCGACAAATTATACCAACGTACTCGGGCACTACAAAATATATTTCACTGTGAGAAATTATAAATAGAAAGAGGGGAAATTTGTCTTATGAATGAAAAGAAACTTTTTTGGATGATTTAAAGGTGGAGAAACCACCTCTAGTTATAATAATACAAGCACTCCACAACCTTGTTTTTTTTTAGATATGGGATTGTGTTATTTCAACGTCTAATTCATCTAAGATATTTTTATTATAAACAAATAAAATATTTTATTCAAAATTGTTTTTCTTAAAAAAAGAAGAAGAAGCTTTTAACAACGGATAATGGGTTTATAAATTATGGATGGATTCTAATATTAGCTTTGCTCTTATTCGACTCTCAAAACAAAATTTTAGACTTTAGTCCTACCTATATTACTATTGGATAGAAGAAAAGTGGGAGGAAAGGAAGTCCCACAACAGTTTTCAGCTGATTCTATATCAAGGTTTTCCCCACAAGAACATGCAATGTGTTTAGGTTTTGGTTCTGAAGAAAATATTGATTTAAAAATCTTTATTTCAACAACTACCATTGTGAATTTGAAGTCCACATAAATATGTCCAATTACTTAGCAGCAATGGACCCATAAAACTTTCTTTTTATGAGCAGAAATTTTCCTTAAATACTCTTTCTAGGTCAGATATCTATACAAAACATTAAAAATGCACCTTGGAAAAGTAATGTGAGGAAATGAAAGTGAAGCATTCATGGTCCACAGTGTATGAGATGACCAGAATTTATTGCTAAACTTTAATGTAGACATGTGGGGTTACTTTGTGACTCAATCATACTCATTTAGGTTATGCAAAATTTAATTATAAAAATACTCACACTCACATTATCATAATTGCCTCAAATCTCATCATATCTCCCACATCCAATGTCTTCTCTTCCCTAAGGTTTATTTGTTATTTTAAGACTACTTTTTCACTGAGAATAACTTTTTGAATAGATGAAAATATTTTTATTTTTAAACTTTGTTAAATTTCATATTTATTATGATTTAAATAATTCAATTTTCCGTTTGATAAAAATGAAATTCTATTTTATTGGTATTCTAATAATATAAAAAGTAAGACTTACCAGATGTATACATATTCAATTATTAGTTTAATAATCACAAAAAAAAAAAACACAAAAGAGTTGAATTTTATTGTTATTTTCTTTTAGACTATAATTATGGTTTGAAATTTTTATTGTTATGTATTTTAATTATTAAAATAGTTAATATATTTACTCTAAAAATATCTAGTATTTTTTAATTTTAATTGTGTTGAATAATATTACTTAACATTAATTTTAAGAAATAAAATTAGATTACTTAATTTATTTAAAAATATATTATGTAGTGAAATAAAAATAAACATATAAAAAAATATATTTAAATAAAATGGAAGTTTGGTTGAAATCCCAACACATTAGTTTTTATATAAAATGTAAAAAAGAAAAAAAGGCATTGATGATGAAAAACTGAAACTGGATTGGCGGAGTAGAGGAATATGTAAAGTGAACAAAAATTGAGGAAGAGGGTTGGGTTGGGGTGCCCCCACAGAGTTGCTCCAATGCGTGCATTTGGAATTAGGGCTCTGCAAACTACTCACATTTCTTGCTATCCCTTCACCTTTTTAATTTATTTTCTTCACATAATACTTATATTGCATTTTTAAACAGTGGAGTAGGAAAGTAATGTGAAATGTGAACCGTGAGTAAGGATCGGGAGATCAAGTGAGGGGCCTCCAATTCACTTTTTGTTGTTGTATTTATTGTACAATTATGCTATTAAGACATCATCCAAAAACGGAAAGCAAGTTTGTCATGCCCTAATTCCTACACACATGGGGTGTGAATGCCAATTTCATTTCTCCAAACTCTAATCCAAGTACCTAAAACCATATTGGTGAAATGGTATAAAAATGATGTTTTCTGATTACGTATGAAATGGTGTCTTCAAATTAATTTAATTAATTGTATCACCCCAAAATGTGTAGCCTCCTCTCTTTTTCAACATAATGCTAGATTCATTATTTTCAACTACAATCTTGTTCGGTTGGATTCGATTTCTTTCATGAACCATATTTTCTAGTTAATCAAGTTGACGAGTACTATTTTATCTTCTTAACTCAATTTATTTTTTTAAATCGAGATAACTGAAATGAAATTCAAATCGAATAAAATTGTTCAAGTTAAATTTAAAATTAAACTTGTCAAATTAAAATTTTATTATAATATAACTAATTTCATATTAGAGCACATAAATTTGAAACCATATATATTTGAAAAAAATTCAAAGCAAAATAAGGAAAAAAATACTTTAGTATGATAAACTTGAATAATTAATTAATTTATTCAGGTCCTAAAATTATTATTTTAGAATATTTTGAATGTTTAACTTTCTTTATATATTCTTTAGATTTTTAAATTTTTTTATAATTTTAAAAATATTTTTGAACTTTTTAAAAATTTTTATTGAGTGAGAGACCAATTTGCTCAGTTTCAAAATTCACAGGGGCTAAATGAGTATTTACACAAACCTATTATTTGAGTTATTCGAATTGTATTCAACTCGACTCGAATTCGAAACTCGAATTACTTATTCGAGTTAACTTGAAAAAAATCAAACAACTCGAAATACGATTTTTTTTTCAAATCTAATAGAGTATTGCTCACCCCTAGTTAATTGTTTATCTTTTTAGAGAACTCCTACAACGAGAGAATCAATCATTGTTATAGGTTATGGATACCCTGATTTCGAATAAAAAAGGTACAACCTGAAATTGAATAGCACGTATTATTATTATTATTATTATTATTATTATTATTTTGGTATACTCATTTTATGGTCAAGTCGAAGGTAATACTCAAATAATTTTTTTTTGATATTGTCGACTTCAAAATTCAAACTTGATTAGAATCCGTTTTTTGGGAGTAAATAATAGGTATTGTATATATAGATCGATAGCTGCAATAAAGAAGAAAAGAGTAGGTTTGGTATACACAAATAGATACTTGCAAAAGAGAAGAAAAGACTATAGTAGAGAGGCATATCCCAAGAAATTCTAATACAAACATTAACGTGTAGCATAGGTCTTGGCTATATGGGTCAGGTTTTTGTTGTTAACAAAGTGAAATCAAAATCACTATTCCTTTGCCATGATATATATATATATATATATTCATTCTTAAAAGACAAGGATTTTCCTCCAACAGGGATGGATTGTCTGAATCGACAACTGTATATGTTTCCATTGTTTTTCAGTAATAATTTGAAATTTTAAAACAACACCGATTCTGTTAGTTAGGAAATAACATAAATAATAGTGGGGTTATATAAATCATTTCAGATTATAAAATATAACTAAAACCCACCCTCCTGTTTTTTCTTCAATTATTTTTATTTCTTTATCAATGATTATTATTTTTATCTTTATTTTTCTCCCTAAAATGTAATTTTTTAATTTGGTCCTCTTATAAATAAAGAAATTATAAATTAATATATAGTGAATGTAACTCCCCAAAATTTTAATTTTGGGTATTGTGAATATATAATACAAATATTTGTTAGCTTTAGCGGTTATGTATTCTGGGAGTATTTGGGAGGTTCCAAGTTCAAGTTATGTCTTTGGCAAAATTTTTTGGATTTTTCTGAGTAAAGCCTTAACTTTTTATAATAGGCTTTTATTTAAATGTTTGTAAGTGTTCAATAGAATGAGCTTGTTGGTCTAGTGGTTAAGTGGAATGTTAGTATGCTGGAAGGTGGGGGTTCGAATCTTTATGTGTGCAAGGGAAAGTAATTTTTTCTTGGCTTGGTAACTGAGAGATTGAGTTATAATTGATAACTGAATAGTGGGTGGTTGAGATAATGTGGGTAGTGAGATTTGAGTGAACCAGTTTCCCCAAAAGTCCTCTTTGTAACTGTCCTCTGCTAGGTTTTTTTTTTCTTTACCTTTCTTTCCTCCATCTTTTGTCTCTATAGCCGAATTTCTTCTCTTTCCCCACTCCTTTTGTTTTCTTTATTTTTGCAAATTGTCTCTTTGGGTACAACCATCGATTTCATCTGTTTCAGTAAGTTGGGTAAGCGTGTTTTAGTTTCGGCATCCTTGAATCGATAATTAATGGAATTATTTTGTGTTCAGGAGACCCTTAGGCAGCTATGGATTCCAATCGGTGCCGAGGAAGTGCGATTTCGTTATTCTGCGTTCAAGGTATGAGTTGTCGGAAATATTTGGGGATGGTCTGTTCTTAATAATTCAGTTTGGTATCGGTTTAAGTGATTGAAATTGGTTTTTGGATGGTCGAAAATAGGTTTTGGAGTGCTTGGGGATCGTTTTAGCTTCAATTGAAACCAGGTGTGTACCCAAAATGCAAAAAAAAAAAAAAGATTCGACGAAAAGCCGAAATTGCTTGCTATTTGGACAGCAGCAGTAGGCTACCTTTGAAAAATCATCATAAATTGTGAAAACCGAATTAGAGAATGAAAAAAATATGGAATTAAAACTTATTGAGTCTAGTTTCCCATAGAAGAAACGATGTAAGTAATGAAATTTTAAATCGTGAGGTATAATAAACATTGTGAGACAATGTCAGATTGAATTTGGGTTCCTCTGTTTTAACTTTGGAAAATGATCAAAAATTGGAAAAAAAATAATTAGGGGTTAAAATTTACATGTTTAAATTATTAATGAGTCTATTTTCAAAAGAAACAAATGGAAACATCATCCAAATTTTGTACTAAGAGATAATTAATTTTTAACAAAGAAGGGACAAAGCTGTTAGACAGCAGAATAGGGGTAAGTTTGAAAATTTTACTGTACTTATTGGCTAAACCAAAAATTCTGAAAATTTTATGGTAGAAAGGTATTTGAGTCTAGTTTCAAAGACATCAAGCGTATCTTAATTTGGAATTCTGTAGCTCAAGATATAAATAATTTAGTAACAATGGCTCAAGTAGACAGCTTTGAAGGAACATATAAGTAAATAGTGAAAATACATATGAATAATTAACTAGCACGAGTTACATTAAAAGTGGATCATGTGGCCAAGACGAATTTGGGCCGAGTGGGCCACATGGGCGTGTGAGCCCATTTTTCTGAAAAGTTCTATAAGGTTGCATGGCTCGCCCAAGTCGACTGTGGACCTACTGTAGGGTCGGTAAGCTTTACTTAGACCACTATATGTGTGATCTGTATGTCTGACTTCTATACCGAGCATGACTTATGATATCTGAATATATGTACTATTAATTGCATAATGGCATGACATATTTTGTATGTTGCATTGCATCGGGATGGGTTGATGATATTTGGAGGAAGTGTCTGAAAGGCTATTAAGCCTGTTATCTGGCAGCTCAGCTGCAACCTTCTGATTATGTGTTGTATTTCAATAACATGGTCTGTAGGGATGGGTGGGTTGATTTAATCATCACATGGTTTGTAGGGTTGGACGGAGATGGTGTGTAGAGGTTGGTGGGTAGGATTCTGATTTACTGTATCTGCATTTTGTATCTGATATGGGCCAAGGCCCTAATGTATTTCTGAGACTGTATCTAAATGGGCTAAGGCCCAAACTGATTCTGTGATGGGCTAAGGCCTTACTGCATATTTGAAACTGATTCTGTGATGGGCTAAAGCCCTACTGCATATTTGATATTGATACTGTGATGGGCTAAGGCCCTACTGCATATTTGATACTATACTGAGATGGGCTAAGACCTAAACTGTTACTGATATTGAAAAAGGGCTTAGGCCTAGGATTGCTTTAACTATGCACTGTGATTTGCTATTGTTTGTTTTCTGTGGGATTACTTACTGAGTTTTCGTAAACTCACCCGTTTTGTTTAAATGTGCACAGGTAATCCCCAGATCTAGACGAATCGGTGTGGCGGAGGACTAGGCGATGACCACGGTTTTGGGACTTTCATGGTTTTTAACCCATATTTACGATAATTGGTTTTACTTCTATTCTATTTTTATTGGCTAAGTTTTTGGGTTGTAATTTGACTTTCGGATTTTGGTTTTGGGTTTTAATTATCTTTACCTTATGGATTACAACTGCTAGTAGTAGGAAACCTCGATTTTCAAAAGAAACAAATGTTTTTCCTATACGCACGATTGTTTAATCTGTTTTAAAAGCTTTCGCAAACGAATAGCATTTTGAAACTATCAATTAAATGAGCAACACAATTTTGGAACTAATAAGATATTAAGATAAGAAATTCAATGGAAATGGTTTTAACGCGATGACACGATTTTCAAACACCCTATCGTGTGACATCGCTAGATCCGGCCATAACGTCTGGGTCGGGTTTGGGGTGTTATAGTGAAATTGTACTTTGTCCTTTAAGATAGAAAACTTTTCAATGCAGTCTTCTTATAAACTTTTCAATTGCACTTTAACTCCTATAAAAATGAAATAATTTCTATTTAATCCCTTAAAATGATGAAGTTATAACTTAAAACATAATAAATTTATATTTTGATTTATGAAAAATTGTAATTAAATTTCGAATTTTGTCAAAAGAATTTGTGAATTCCTCTTGCATAATAGATGAACAATTACTGATTCACTCAAAAGTAATTAGACACGTGATTAAAATGTTTAAAATTGTTTTCTTCTTGTTAATGATTACTTTTTGTTTTCTAGGAAAACACGTTAATAATGTTTTATATTTTTCCTTTTTTGATAATTAAGTTATATATAGGGTTTAGGTTTTAATTCTAGTGTTTAAAATTCATTATAAAATTGTCTTCAACTTTTTTTATTATTTAAATACAACAATTATGAAATTTTTATTAAAATGTTTTATTAATTTGTTTCCTATAATTTTATTTGCACAAAAAAAAATACTAATCTATGACAAGTAACTAACACATATAATCAATTGATATTGTTGAGGCGTTTATGAGCTATATCAAAAGTAGTGCCATTGATGATAAGTATTGCTCAAACTCATAAATTTATCATATATTGAGTGGGCAAATTTTGGTAACAAAACTATTGGGTTGTGATCTTTACTTGATATTTTGGACATGTATATGCCTATATGTGATATCCAAATTTAAAGTTAGGTAAGGATAATTTGGTAATTAGGTAAATAAAAGCTAAATTAAATAAAAGAAAAACCTAAAAGTTATCATATTCTTCCATTTTACATGCTTTAGTCGAATTTCACCATTGGAGAAGGGGAAATTTTTTGTTTAAGCCATTTCCTTTTCATGTAAATGAAAACCTATCCTGTTTTTAATAATTTTTATTTTTTAGGATCGTTGCAGTTTAACCTAGCTAACTAGGGGACTAATTTGCAAAATGGTTGAAAATATAGGGTTCTTCCATGAGAGAATTTTAGTTGTTTGTAAAGTTTAATGGAAGAAAATGAATCATTGTTGTGAGTTAAACACTTTTTGTTAAGTGATTTTTAATGAAATTGTTAATTAGGGGTTAAATTGTAAAATACGAAAATTTTGTGGTAAATGTGAGAAATTGTGAAATGTACGGATTGCTATGAGTATATATAATATTTGGCTAGGCTTAGGTGTGTATGAAATTGAATGAATTTCATTTTACAAGCCTAGGGATTAAATTGTAAAGAAGCCAAAAGTATAGGGGCAAAATAATAAATTTTTCATAACATGATTTTTGGATTGAATTGTATAGAATGATGATTAAATTAGTTAAATTTGATTATATAGATCAAGAAAAGCAACCTTCGGAATTAAATCAGGGAAAAGACAAATTAGTGGACTAATCGATCAATTTTTTCCGTACTAATTCGAGGTAAGTTCGTATGTTTAATAAACATTAAATTATATGTGTTTTAAATGCTTAATTAATACAATTGTAATGCTACAACACCATGGAAATTCTCGACTAGGTATCAGCAACGTATGAATCCCAGTTGAACCTTAGGAATAGATAGGATATGAATGACATGTCATTAGGGGTTATTATGTTTTGGATGTTGGTCTCGTACGTCCTATCGGTGGTTGAGTTTTTGGCATGTGTTGAGTTACTTTACAGCTTGTGTGAGCAGCACCGTGTAGCTACGTCTTGACTGACAACTTGTGTAAGCAGACCCAGTGATGGCTTGAGAGTGAGCATTGATATGAGATATGAGATAGAGGTGGTTTTGACCACGTATTGGCACTTAGTGTGCGAGATACCCGAGTATCCGATAGTATTCCAAATGGTTCAATGGGCAAAGTGATGATACGGAGTTATATGAGATTGATGCAAAATAGTAGAAGTATTCATGTGAAATACGTGAAGTAATTCATTTTGATATATTCATACATGGCTAATATGATTGTGGATTATGTGTTAGGCTTTGGGCCAAATAGAGTTAATCTATGTCTTAATTTTGCTTATATAAATTGTGGATGAATGGTAAGTTGTATTTTTAGTTATACGAACTTACTAAGCTTAATTGCTTACTCTATTTATTTTTTCGTGTTTTATAGTGCTTCAAAAGCTCGCTCGGTTTGGAAGTTGTCGGAAATTCCGTCACACTATCAAATACTCATTTTGGAACTTTGAACTTTATGTTTTGGGTAGATGGCATGTATAGGTGTTTTGGCTAATGTAGCCTATATGTCTTGTTGTGTTTTGACCATTTAATTTGGCTTGAAAATGGTATATGTTTGGTTATGTAAATATGTATAAATGACCTTTTGGTATGTGGTGTATAGTTGTTCTGTGAATGCCTTATTTGTGAATTGGTATTTTGGGTACCAAATGGTTGAAATTGAGATGTAGTATGCATGTTGAATTTAGGCACAATGTCTCATATATGAGTTTGACCATTTAGGTATATTTTGAAAGTGTGAGTGGTATGTTTTAAAGTGGTCAATGGATGTGATTATGGATACCATGTTGTATGTGTGGATATTATATGTTATAAACTTGATATTGGTTGGTTTTGAATACTTATTTATGCCATGGTTGTATGTGCATTGTTGAGCTTAGGTTGGTACCACATTGGGTGAGAAATATGGCTTCAAAAATGACCTATTTTTGTCCACACGGGCGTGTGGCTCAAGTCAATATACCTTCTAGTTTTCACACGGCCTAACACACGGCCTGACACACGGGCATGTGAGGCCATTTCGAAAGGTACACGGCCTAACACACAAGCGTGTGACCAAAGTCAGTGAGTTACATGGGGTCGAACATGGGCTGGGACACGGTCGTGTGTCCCTATTTCGAATGCCCACATGGGCTGAGACACACGACCTGGCCACACGGGCGTGCGTCCCCTGCACTTTGAAAATTTTCAATGTTTTCTAAAAATTTCTTGAGTATTTGGTTTAGTCCCGAACCACTTTTAATGTCTATTTGGGGCCTTGAGGGATTGTATTAGGGACTATATGAATGAATTTGAATGGTTGTTAATTTGAATGAGAAATGAATTCAAGATGTATGATTGTTTGACCTATAAGCCCGATAATACTCCGTAACCCTATTGTGGCGTCGAATATGGGTTAGGGGTGTTACAGCTAGTAATACTACTATTGAAAAATTCTAAGAGCAGATGACTTTGCCTACTCAAAACTTCAACAAAGATGTCAAAAAGATGTTTATAAGAAAGAAAAACTATGATATTGCCAAAAGATTTCCTAGAAACAAAAATAAAAGTGTAATGATCAATGAAGAAGATGGAGAGCTTATTGCATTTATTGTTAAAATTGAAAGTGTTGCAACTAACTCTGACTTTAATAGTGATTTAGATGGAGAGTCAAATGTCGAGTTCCTACAAACCTATAAAACGATGCTAAAAAAATAGAAGTGTGTGATGTGAATGTAAAACATGTAGATAAGAACTCCAAGCTCAAGGAAGAAGATTAGAAGTTGGTCAAACAAATTGAGTTGAAGGATACTATGCTTGCTAAAAGGGTTGTTAGTTTAGAGATTGATAAGAAGGATTTTGCGGCTACATAGCCCATGCTAGAAAAGTTCAATACTAGTAGTGGTAAACTTGAAGAAAATCTTGCTACTGGAAAAGGGAGTTTAGGAAATAGTGGCATTGGCTATGTTGAGACGAAGGGAAAAGATGTCATGAAAAGTTTAACAATTTTTGTCAAAACTACCAATAGTGATGATTACGGTGAATACTCCAAAAAGATTGTTTTGATACATGTCAAAAAGAAGGTAATCTCTAATCATTAAGTTATTTTTCATTATTTTGGAGCTCTTATTCATATTAGACCTAGGTGCTTCAAAATGTTGAAAGATCAAATGCGAAAGCAAACAGTGGCAGAAACAGTGCCCACTGCTCTTGGCATTGCTTGAAGATTGGGATGTAATCTTTGCTAATACTTTGGATGTGTGCAAGTCCATATATGATATCCAAATCTACTATGGTAACATATCTTTAAGATTGGTTTGGGTTGGATTAAGCAAATCATCTTCCCTATTTTGAGGTGATTGGATTGGATCAAGAAACTTGGTAACATATCCTAAATATTTGAAGACTTATCCTGGACTTATTAAATATATTCTTTGTGTTGATTTTCTTGTTGTTTGATGAGAAGATTGATTGTGATTGTAATTAAACTTTATCTTAACCAACCTTAAACTCTTATATATTGAAAGGTCTGTGTAGGTAAAAAGTTTGAGAATTTTAGCACTTATTTTATTATCCAGAACTTGTTTTTCAAAGTGCATTTTGTAAGTAACCAAGTGAATCACTTGGTTCACAAATGAAGTTTTTAAGGGAGAAACTTAGGGGAGAGTGGTCTTGATTTTAGGTGCAAGTGATGTTGCTAACATGGTAAGTGGTAGAAATTGTAATCACTTATTGTATGAGGTGTTAAGATAGTGGGCTATCTCTCTGAGTAAGGCCATGCAGATGTAGAAAAATCGAACTGTGTAAACAATTATTTTGTGTTCATTTTTATTCTTTACCGGTGCCTGAGGCAATCAGTACGGCTCACAACACAACTTCTAGCACTAGTCAAACATTATTGCAAATAATAGATCCAACATATATTTAATTTTAGATTTTGTTTTCAAAAAAATCATTTAAATTCGAGTATTTGAATTATGTTTAGGTATGACAGCACTAATCAATAATGGGCTGAAATGAACTGAGCATCTAATGTTATACAAGTTAAGATAGTGGTTAGATGAAAAGAAAATAAAAAAAAAAGTTATAATAATTGAAAATAAGTTAGATTAGTGGGTGAAGAGGACTGAAGCAGATCTTGTTGCATTAAATAATATTCCTGTTGAAATATAAAAAGAAAGGAAAATGGGGCAACTAATCAACTTGAAAAAGATGGGAGCAGGTTATAATTAGCGCTTAAATCATTAATCATACTTTCCTTTACAAAATCCACAGGTTTCAAAAAGAAAAGCCATGGAATATTAGGAGTTTTGTGTTAGTAAAATTAAATATTGGTGTTGAAATTAATTTTATTATGGGTCAAGTCTTGAACACCAAAAGCTACCACATCTTCTAAAATTATATTTAAAAGTGAATAAAATATATGATAAATATATTATTTCATCTTTCCATATATGTTATATTTCAAGAACATAACAAGTAAAATAATTTATTCACATGAAAACATAGTTTATATATTTAAGTGAGGCGCAGACCTGTTTATATGGTTTTAGTCAATATTGAGAGAGGCACTAATCATTAAAGCTTATTTTGCTTCAATTTAGTCCCAAAAAAAATTAAATATAGACTTTTATATTTTTAAAAGTTTTTTTAAATGCATATCTAAAAATTAATATAATTTATTAAAAATATATATAAGTAACAAAAATAACGCATAAAAAGACAATGATAAAAGAATTTATGTTGTAATTTCTTAATAGAAAAATATTGTCCAAGTTGATGCGGAAGAAACAAGCCAACATTCCCACGTGGAAATCTTATGGAAAATTCGTCGACAAAACAGTCCTGTGAGAGACTAAAACGCCACACACACGAAGAAGAAGAGCAGAATTATTGATGGAAGATGGATTTATTTGGTGTACATGAGAAAATATTTTTCATCTTTTATTTTTTCAAGCTCATTCAATTCCATTTTCAAGAAATGGAGGCAAGGACTGGAGATTAGAAGCCACACGTTGGTGAGAGCAGTGAGTGGAGGCGGCGGCCGTCCACTCTTTTAGCATTTCGTCGGAGAAATCCAGGGGAGGCTGATCCGGTGAGGGTGACGAATCAAAACCTTTGCTGTAATTAAGCTCGCTTACATCGCAGAAATCGGAGTTCAAAAGATCCGATAAACAAAACTCTCCCATGTTGAAGTCAAATGTAAAATCCGATGATATATGATCGGTCGTCCCTTCATTCTCGGATTCAGACATTATCGGTAATAACAACTCATTCATTGTTTTAGATTCCCCGTGATCCCCATGATTTGAACAAGTTGAGGAAGGCTTTGGGTCTCTGTTTTGTGTGTGGTGATGAGGGTTTATGAAAACCTTGGAGCACCTTGTCGCCCTTGTCCGCACCACGTGTGTCGAGGAACTACCACTACCATTACCATTAGCATTGCCATTACCAGCAGTTCCCCGTCGAGCCGCCTCGGGTTTTTTCGAAGGAGCGGCGGGTGACTTTTGACGATCGGAAACTCTTTTACTTAAGTTGGTGTTCCAGTAATTCTTTATTTCATTGTCTGTTCGCCCTGGAAGCCTCCCAGCTATCAAAGACCATCTGCATTAACAGGGAACACAGTTATAAACACTAATAAGCATTCAATTGACATCAATCTCAAGATATAAAAACAGACCTGTTTCCCAAGAGTTTGTGGAGTTTGATGATAAGCTCTTCCTCGTCAGCAGATATGTTACCTCTTTTAATATCAGGTCTCAAATAATTCAACCACCGAAGCCTACAACTTTTCCCACATCTCTTAAGACCTATAAAAGACGTGTTTGGGTAATGTTTGTTTCTGGACAGAAATAAGAAGATATAAAAATTGGTGTTAAAATTATACAAACCAGCTCTTTTGGGGAGATTTCTCCAACGACCTTCACCGTGTACTTTGATATAATCTGTAAGAATTTTGTCTTCAAGAGCAGTCCAAGCTCCTCTGTTAAGGCCTTCCTTAGAACAACAAGGACTCCTTCCCATTTTTTTTTTCACACTTCTTTTTTTTTTTTTTTGGTTAATGATTACTTACCTCTCCGTTGTTCTGGGGAGGATAATTTATAGCTGTCTTTCATATTGTCGGGGCTGACGACTGTGGTCACGTTTAATGTACAAAAAACGTATTAATTTATTTAGTATTAGTATTTTAACTACCATAGAATATATTGGGAATGGAGTCGTGATGCAAATCAGTGTGTTAAGGTAATTCTAAAGTGACAAATTATTTTATAAAAATCCGCTTCTTTCTTTCTTTTTTAAATATTATAGATTTATTTGGTTTTAGTGTGTAAAAATTTATTTATATGTATTAAAATAGTTTATCATAACATGACAAATAATTAATATAAATTTAAACTTAAAATTAAAAGGATAAGTAAAACTTTGTAAAGGACAAGTACAAAATAAAATTAAAAAAGCTTTCATTTATTTTGCTCAAAATAGCTCATGTGAGTGGCTAAAAATTGTCAAGTTAAAAATATAAGATTTTCCTCCGGCATAACATAGGTGCAACATAGTTGCCTTTGAGAATGTAATTGTGAGTAAATTAATGAAATATGCTGAATTTTTTAATATTTAAGTAAATAGGTTTTTTTTTCTTTTATATTTATGGGATATGCTATTTTTTGAGAGAGAAATGAAAACACGTGCCCTATAAGACGCGTATTCAAGGCAATAGTAACTTTCCCCCAACTATTACAATTCCAAAGGTTACACCCCAACAACCATAATTTTTTTCCTATATAAACCCTTCCAAACTTCATTCTTTTCAATTCAAACTCATTTCTATTCTTTCAATTCTTAATTGACATAATTGTAAAAAAAATACCCTCAACGTGTATGGGTTTTTGAGTTTGAGCCCTTAACCTTTTTTTTTTTGGATTGACACCCTCAACGTTATGATTTTTTCAAAAATCAGCTCAATTTTAATGGTAAACGTGAGTTGACCGTCAATCAAATCGCAAGTTAACGAAGTAGCCTATGTGGCGTGCCACATAAGCAAAAGGTTATAGATGGCGTCATCTATAAAAACAAACTTGTTTAAAAAAAATTCTTTTTTTCATTTTATTTCCATCTTTGTTCTTCTTCTCTTTCTCTCTTCCCCTATAGCTGTTGTCACTGTTGTGTTCAACCATCGATTGATTAGATTTTCACATCGACTTTTTTATTATAATGTTTGAGAGAGAAAAATCAGAGCCATAGATTTCTAATCCTTTTTTTCCTCTCTTTTTTCTGCTAGATCTAGTAGAATTTAAGTCGACTTTCTTTTGTTTTTCGTTTTGGGTTTTCTTGAGAAGGCAAAACGACAAAGAGGATACTTTGTTGAGCATTTTTTTCTCTTTGTTGGAGGTTTTAGTTATGTTTTGGAAGAGCTGAAGGAGGCTGATTAGCGGATTTATGTCAGCTGAGTTTGATTTGGCTTTGGTATTTCCATGGATTGGACCATAGAAGAGCAAGCTATACTCGAAAATGGGTTACAATAGTGAGTAATCTTTTTACTTTTTCCTACAAACTTTGACAACGATGACGACGCTGGAGATTTTGGGACCGTGATAATGAAATCTGATCTCGAACGCAACACTCGCGGTCAATCTTCATATTCATTTAAGCCTCTGGCCGCGGTAAGCCTAATGAGGGATAAGAGAGATGGATTGGATGTTGATGATGGTGGGGAGAAGGAGGATGAGGATGGAGATGGAGATGAACAATGACAACGATGATGATGCCGAAGATTTTGGGATGTTTATGGTGAGATCAACGGTGAGGAGTGAGAGGAAAATGAGCAGTGGTGGGGGTTGGGACAATGAAGAGTGAGAGGGAAGGCGACAGTGGTTGGGGTTGAGACGTTTAGGGAGAAAGTGAAATGGAGAAAGCTTATTGGAGTTGGAGATGGGCAGACTGCGAGAGCAAAGAGAAAGAAAGAAAGAAAGAAATGTGAGAATGGGTAGGCATATTTGAAATTGGTCAAGCATGCATCTATCTACGGTTGATTGACGATCAACTTACATATCCCAGTAAAATTGGGTTGACTTTTGGAAAAATCGTAATGTTGAGAGTTTCAATCCAAAAAAAAAAGGTTAAGGGCTCAAACCCCAATACGCATAAATGTTAAGGGTATTTTTTTACAATTATGCCTTCTTAATTCTCTCGATAATTTAATTTTAAATGATTCTCTGAATCTTATTCTCTTCGATTTTATTTTATTCCTTATAATTTGTAAAATGACAAATCAACTTATTTGTTTGGATGACAAGTACATCTCCGGCATTCAATTACAAATGGTAAGAAAATATTATTAAATTAATAAATTCTAATTAGTTAATTATTATGTTGTTAACATTATTAATTTTTTTATGTTTATACTCAGGTTGAAGATCATATTTTGGAGACGTACATACATAATTTAAATGTGAGTGCATCGATTGTCATTCATGGGCACTTGCGAGATGTGGGATTCTTATACGTGGCATGCATGCTCGGGGGACTAAATTGGATCTCCCATTTATCAGTGCTTTGGTGGAAAGATAGAGACTGAAGGCATACATATTTCATCTTTCCTACGGTGAGTGTACAATTACACTCAAGGATATTGGTTTACAACTCAGTCTACCAGTCAATGGGAAAGTCGTTACGAGGCTATTGGCGAGTGCGGGTTGAAGTGCAACATGTAAGCAACTATGAACGAAGGTGTCGAACAAGTTTATCGCTAGCTGGATCGAGATAGAATGGTTGGAGGACAACTTCAAACATATCGAGGCCTTCTCGAGTGATGTTGAAAAAGAATAATTCGTGCACGCATTCATCTTGAAGTTGACCGGGGGTCTGCTTATGCCAAATAAATCTCAAAATGTGGTACATTTAAGGTTGCTACTACTACTACTAGTCGACTTGAAAGAAGTGGGACGACTTAGTTGGGGACTACAGTACCGGCGATATTATATCGAGAAATATGTCGAGCGAAAAAACTAGAAAAAGTTAAAATCAATGGTGTCATGCTCCTTCTTCAATCGTGGGCATGGTATCGACTTTCGATTTTACGACCTCGAGTGGACCCTTCTTATTGTTGGATCTAGTACCCTAAGTGTAGTCTATTTGTTTGTAAACTTATAATTTTTTCAAACAAATTAATTATTAAAACAAATTTATTGATTACATCAATGTACTTTGTATGATTGTTCTCAAATGGTTTTTACACGGAAAGAAAAATGGAAGCCAATGTTGCTCATTGGTTATCTAATGTTTAAACTAATACTGAGCAATTTCATGTGGTTGGATCGTGATATTGAAAGACAACTTATATTAGTAGATGAACCTGAACATGTCCTTAGTCTAATAAGAAATGAGCAAACTGATTGAAAGAATAATATGTTATCTATTAAGTCCAACTAGGGAGATATTTTTTTCCTAGGCATCATGACTCTCAGAAGATAAAGACATAGATGTGATTGACAGTACATTAGACTGAACCCAAGAAGAATAGATGTTGAATCCATTTATAGAATTTGTAATGCCCCAAATTCTTAGATTTCTATGTGTGTATGTTTGTCAAACAATTTGATTTGGTATGTTGGTTAAGTGCCTTGAAAGTCTGCTTTAGGTCTTGAGTTTGATTCCTTTGTTTTGAATTTTTCGTATCAATTATGACATTATGTTCAGCTTGAGCCTTAGGGCTTATATTTTATTTCTCATTGGGTTGTGACAATGATGAACCTAGTGATTCAATGATAAAGGTTCAGCTTACCTTTTGGTCTTGTGTCCAAATCCCGTGGTGCGCAAGTATGGAATATTTTTGCTTAGGCTTTTGTTAGGTATTAGAGTATTGTTTGCATTCTATAAAAATCTGGCATGTGGGATTTGTATTAAGTTAAACCTTTTTTTATTTATTTTATCTTAATTTAATCCTACCAAATCTCTAATTTTCCTCCTTCCCAAATTGTCTACTCCCATCTCCTTTAGCCACGTTCTTTTTCCCTTTCTTTTATTTCTTTTGTTTTTTTTTTCTTCTTTCTTATGTTGTTATTTTTTTTGTTTCCAATAAATCATTGTGAGGGTATCTGTTGACTCCTCTTTTGCTATTTTAATCAAGATAAGTGTAAGTAAACATTGTTTATTCTTTTTACGTTATTTTGGTTAACTATTCTTCGTTCAATGTAGGGATTATGTTAGAGTTTGTTCTCATTCTTGATAATGACAAATTTTCTTGTGCTTTGAATAGGAAAAGGCTGCGCAAATCAAACTCCTCCAGCAAACTAATATTTGATTTGGACGCTATTTTGGAGAAGTACTCGAATGTTGTTAAGGTCTAAAATTTCGAGCTAAGGATGTGTTTTAGATGAGTTTTTCCTCGATTAATTAGTGTGATTTATTGACTGAATATAGGTATCGTGAGTTCCTGGCGGTGTGGTTGATCGATTTCACTATTAGATATGTAAAATCAACCTAAAAACTTAATCGAAACTCAATAAACTCACAAAACATGGCTATTTTTCGAAATTACCTAGCGTCACACGGTTGTGTGTGCAAGTTGTGTAATTGGTTGTGTGCGCCACACGGTTGTATGGTAAGTCATGTGGAGCACACGGTTGTGTGTATTTTTGCAACCCGTGTTGGTAGGTTGTGTGAGATTTTGCAGCCGTGTGAACCACATAGGCTAGCTTTTTGGTTCGTGTGGGACACACGCCTGTGTGGGTCTTTTAAAAACATTTTAGGGCCCGATTAGGGGCCGATTGAGGGCCTTTTTAACATGTCACACCATGACTTCTACTATATACCTTGGTAGGTCTCTTGGTCAGACTTCACATGTGTAACCCCATGTTTTACGTCCTGGTGGACTACTCATGTGGTCATAGTCGAGCTATGGTCATACACATGTAACCCCATGTTTAATGTCTTGGTGGACTCCATTGGTTGTCATATTCGAGCTATGGTTTTAGACCTTAATTCCCATGTTTAACATCCTGACAGATTGTACCGGTTACCATAGTCGAGCTATGGTCTTATACCTTATAAACTCTTTTGAGGAGTCCCCCTGTAAGACCTGAATACCATCATCACAATTTCGCTCTATAGATCTTGTAGACCGCCGTCACAATATTTATCTATGGAACCTATAAATCATCATCATAGTGTTACCCCGAAGGACTAGTTGATAATCATTATCACGATTTCATTCTAACGTGCAATTACCTAACCATTTCTGCAATGTCTTACTTCCTTGAATTCCCATTTGAATCTGCCCATTCCTCCAATGCGCCAAATATTCCTATCTCCATCTACTTCACCAAGGTAAAATTCCTCCATACTTCACATACATAATAAACATGCATTTCATACAAAAGCAAAGCGTTATTTACAAACACACAATACGCTAATTATTCAAACACTATGTGGTAACCAACAAACAATCAACAATCATGCACATACTTTTATGAGGTTCTGTATCCATAGCATACCTATTCATCACTTTTATACACAATCATGGTCTAGGACAACTTAAGACAAACACGAAGGTAATTCAACCAAAACCACAACCTCATTGATCACCCAAAAGTAGAGTACAGAAACTCACCTTAAATCTTTTTCCTCCATAAGCTTAGCTTGTTCATACACTAGAGCCTTATTCATCTTGGCAGCTAAGCATGACAATCGATTATTGATTAAATCAAATTTACAAAAACTTATTAGGAGCCATTGCTTTCTCCTTCCTTGAATCATCGAGTACAAAAGGATAAGAAGCTTACTAGTTACTTGATTTCTCTACTTCCAGACTCCAATTCTCATGACTATGACCTCATGCACAGCTCTCCTAAGTTCTCTTCTTCTTTGAAGCAACCGAAGAAGATAAATAAATTAAAAGAAAGAAATTTACATACTAAGTGAAAGAGGATTTTTCTTTTTTGCCAGAATGTCCTCTTTCACCTATATATATATATCTTCCATACCTGATCTCCCAAACCCTCTTAGCCAATCGTCGGCAATCATTATGTCTCCCACTATTTACTCGGCTGTCTACAATTTTCCCAACATTCCTAGTAAAGTCTGCCATCTTACCATACGTTCAATTAGGTCTCAAATTTCCTCCATAATTGGGTCATTAAAGATATCCAGGTGTGACATGTACAAGATCGACTTGTAGAGGAGACTCGAGGAAGATTGACCAACATTTCACAAGAAGTATATTGAGATATGGTAGCGTAGGTATGATTACTTGCCAACGCGTGAACTATTTCTCACAACAGAGTTGGCAACATCTCCAGATTACATGGATTGGTTCAGTCATTTAGGTATCTACATTTTTTTACATGTAAAAATAAACAATTTAGGCAAGCTATTAGATTTAATACTTAATTATAATATTTATTCAATCAATTTTGGGAATTAAATAAGCTTACGTAAGCTTTTACGATGAATTGATGTTAACAAATGACTAAAATGTAAAATTTCAAATTTACTGTGTTGACGTCACGATATTTTGAGAGTTACGTCGTGGTATTGAAGGCAAAAGCTTGATGTCGTGACTTTAGTTTTCTATTCCTAAAATATCAATTAATTAATTTTATTTATTTATTTTTTCAACCTAATTCTAATTACATTAAAGTCCTAACGAATTTACGATATTAGAATTTGTGAGTAAATATATTTAATTTTCATATTTAATAAAATTGTGATGAATAATTAATTTAAAATTTCACTTTAGACTCTATTATTTAATTGCATTCAATTAAATAATATAATATAAATAAATTAAATAAATTAAATTAAATTCTAAGTTATCTCTTGCTTATTGTGGATAGTAATTCATGCATTAATTTATTTATCATATATTAGTTTCATCCATTCAATAGAGAGATCTTATCATGCAATCCATACAGTGGTATGTTGAGCCAGTGGAAGGACTAGTTGAACATATATAATTACAGATCAAATAATTTTTAGTGAAGTTTCAACTTTACGTGTATTAATCACAAAATATATAATTATGGAGTCAATCCACTAAAAGTACTATAACTGATCTCCCTATTATATACCATTACGAAAACAACTTATAATTTATGTTTTTGTCCAATGACATTATTGTTTGTCTATTACCCTTATAGGATATCATAGATCCCTTTGGGTAAAGTCATTCATCCAATTTGGTCGTATTTTATTTAAAATGGTCACCAGTGTATTTACAATAAGGGATAACCTGCGATCATGTTCCCTGTTCATAATTCATGTAATACTATGAATTCCACTATTGTAAATGAAGCCATGTCATATCTAAATCATGTACTAAATATACCAACTTTCAACTTTAACACCAAGTGAGCACATGCTTTCAATATATCAAAGTACATGAGTTATGTACACATGATCAATCACTTACTCAAGATTAAGGTAAGTCAAACCATAAACGCCACAATTGAATAAATCGATAAATTGATTTGGGATAAATTCTACTTGGGTACAATACAATGTATTGTAAATCTAGACAATAACACTTATGTCTCTATTTTTAGGAGTCGACAGCTCTGATACCTAAGACAATTTATCTTCCTAATTTTACTTATAAACATCATAATAGTCCTCATTAATTAGTTACTCATTTTTATTCACATTGATTACAAACAATTTCTATTACTTACTACTATTAGTTATCTTCTCGCATCATAATTATTTTATATGTTTCAACTTAATATTAGAAAAACCATATCGAGTAATCAAAGAGCAAATTTTTGCTTATTCATTTTGTTTTTCTTGCAAAAACCATTGAGGAAAATTATACAATAATATAATAAATTAATTAAATTATTAATTTATACAAGTAAAATGACAAAATCACTACACTAAAGGCACAAATCCTAATAGGAACCTCCTATGAGGAGAATCGAAAACATCAAGGAAATTGTATTTGACTAAAAGAGAAAACATGGCATGACCAAAGTTATAAGGTGGGTTTAGGTTAAAAAAAAACTACCAATCAAACCTTCACACTCTAGCACGAGAAAAATAAAATCTGGGCACAAACTTTCATTACAAAATACCTTTAGGGCAGAACTAACAAGGATTGCTCTAGCAATGTATTTGCTACCTAAGGTTTGTCAATCTTTTGTTTCAAGGAGCTAGAGATAGGGTGGTGCAAGATAGTGTTGGATCTAGTACCCTAAGTGCAGTATTTTCGTCAATATACATTTGTAATTTTTTGAACAGATTTGTTAATAAAATAAATTCATTTATTACATTAATATACTTTATATAATTGTCCTCAAATAGTTTTTGCACATAAAGCAAAATGGAAGCAAATGTTGCTTATTGGTTGTCAAAATGTTTAACTAATGCTAAGCGGTATTACGTGGTTAGATCGTAGTATTGAAAGATAACTTGTATTAGTAGACGAATCTAAACATGTCCTTAGTCTAATAAAAATGAGCAAACTGATTGAAAGACCAATATGTCATAAATCAAGTCCAATTGTGAGATGCCTTATTTTGGGCATCGGAGCGGATGACTCCCAAAATATAGAGACATAGATGTGACTAACTGGATTGATAGTACATTGGACTAGACCTAAGAAAAATAGATCCTAAATACGTTTATGGATTTATTCACTTGTGACATTCATAGTGTGACATACCTAAACCCTGAGTGGATGACAGACTATATATGCGTGACTCATACACTTTGATGTAAGTAAAAGCATGTGTTCAAATAGATAAGGAACCGAGTTGGTGCGTTGGGTGTATAACTTCTGCAGTATGTAGCGTCATTCACAACAATGGAATTCATAGCCCAAAACATGGGTAAAAGATATCCTCTCATTAGCATTACATAGTTAATGAAAAGTAAACGTGACAACGGGTCATCCGCTTTTGTGATGAATGACTTGATCACTATTTAATAGTGATTGACTTTTAACGAAGGAATATGTAATAGTTACCATTAGATAAAATATGATTATATTGGGAGAATGAATATTATTCCAAAGAGATCAAAGATATCCTATAAGGTAACACACTTATGACAAGGTCATTAGACGATTACTAAGTAGTTGCTTTCGTAATGGTATGTCGTTGAGGAGAGCTTAGTCACAATACTATAGTGGAATGACTTCGTGACTAAATGAGTTTATAATTAATAGGCGAAAAACTAGAACTTAATTATAAATCATTTGAGTCTCAACTACATATATCCAATCGGTTTCTCTGCTAGCTCGTTAAAACCAGAAATGAATTGTGTGTTTGAATAGAAATGAATGGAATGAATAGAAAAAGAGAAATGAGGAACATTCGAGAATGATTATGGTTTTTTCAGAGATGGAGAAATGGAATCATTTGGAAATGAATGTAGGTTTTCAAAAATGGAAATGAAAATGAAAATGGAAACTTGCAATCCTATATAGGATTACTTAAAAATTGATGGAAGAATGAGTTTATGTTTTTAGACTGTTTTGAAGCTCAAAAATAAAAATAAATCATTCGGTCATAGTGAACATGTTGAATTGTGACATATTGAACGAAATTTCTTGAAATTTTACCAGGGGTAAAATCATCAAAACCGAAGTAATTAGGATGAGAAAATTATTTAATATGTAAAGATTATATTTTATCAACATATTGGGTCAAAAAGGCCCAAAAAGTATTTGTAATTGGACCTGATGTGAGAGAGGTCCAAAACCCCTCATATAACATGAATGGTTCTATATTCTCTTCTTATAAATAGATGGCACCGATAGAGCTATGAACAAAACTTTTGAGAGATTATTATTCTGTCAAAAAATAAAAAGAATTTATTCTCAATTGTTACATATATATTTTTCCAGAATAACAATTCTATCGATTTCTATTAAAGAAGAAAGAATTTTCGTTTTCACACCAAAAAGAGAGAAAACTTTTTCTAGTTCTGTGTTTCAATTCAATTGGTTTGAACCCACACTCGAAGTAGTCCGTGGTACGAGAATAACGGAGAAGATCGTTTTGCTGAAAGTTAGAAAACATCAAGGATATGCTTATCCGAAAACACAGGTACAATTTTGGTCTAAGGTTTATTGCTATAAATATCACAAACCGAGTTGATTTTCAAAATTTTAATTTTTCGCTGTGCAAGAAAACCGTTTTCAAACTAGACTTTTTCCAACAGATAACAACTTTATATGTTTCTGAACAAATAAATGAATAGGTTTATGAGCATCTAGACAATTTTTCACAGGTTTTTCTTATGATGGGAGAGGAAAAGAAGGCCTAGTAGTAGATTAAGAATGAAAAAGATTAAGGCAAACTACATTATTAGTTAAACTTCTAGTAATATTTTTAATATATTTTTAAGTACCCCTAGGTTGTCTCATACTCAAGACCATAATTTGGCGTAATGTTTTTGCTTTAAAATTGTTCTTTTACACTTTTCAATGCTCATGACCTAGCAGGTAAGAGAAGCTCGCAAAGTAGTGATAGGGATCACCAACTATGAACTACTTTATAGAAGAGTAATTTACCTTCTAAACTTAAAATAGTTTTGTGGAAATGCATCTTAAACATCCTTCTTACAAAGTCCCTTAATAACCAAGGCTTGGATATGGACACAATGTTCGATATGAACTTTCACCTCCTTAGAAAGTGCACCAGCAGTGTTCATCAACGAACACTGATGGAACAAGGTATGTAGTACATAGAATGTTCATATTTCTAATGATAGAGATTGTAGGTCATGGCTGCTTGAAAATCTTCACTCAAAAGCTTGGTATCATCGACCACTGATCCCTTGGAACTTGGTATTTGTTTTTTCTTATAGGAAATCTAGATTACATGTAGTAATATCATCTTCTAGTATGCCTTGTTAAATTTAAATGTGGTTCAACAGACTTTGGAACACGTTAGTGAGTTTTTTGCAATTACTACAAAGAAAAGTAAATGCCTCATGCCTACCAGTGTGGAAATGAGATGGGAAGAGCCGAATAGAGAGTGGGCTAAACTTAATTCAGACGGATCAATTTTGGCAACTCCAAGTAGGGCATGTGCGAAAGCACTTATTTGATATGAGAATGGTAGATGGCTTATTGGATCATAATGGCACATTCCATATGTGAAGAGTTTAGAAGTGAAACTATGAGAGCTTAGGGATGTTTAGAGCTTGCTAAGAGATTTAACATGTGGAAGCTTGAAGTTGAAATTGAAATTGCTATTATAAGATTGATCATAATGCCTCTAGTGCTAACATGTTGCTTTCAACACTTGTTTTCAATTGTAGGACTCTCCTCTCTAACTTGGAAGCCGTGACACTCAAGCATATCTTTAGAGAGAAGAATATGTGTATGGATTCCCTTGCTTGCATGGAGAGTAATTTTCAATTCTCCGTTCTTTCAAATCTTTTCAAGTGGCGAAATTATAAAAAGAGACAAATATAATTACAAAATTAAAATATATATGAATTATATATGCTACATTAGGTTGGAGTATTATTTTGAAAATTTATTTTTTACGAGAATTTTATTTATCTCTCTAATTGTATGTTTAAATTTGTATTAATTATTCTTTATTTTATATGTAACTATTTTAAAACATATGTATTAAATAACCTTTTTACTCATGTTATTACACTAATAACCAAATGCAGCATTAAAACATCATATAATTGTTTTGTCAACTATTCATTTTATCTAAAATTGATTTACCTTGAAAAGAAAAACACTCACCTTATATAATAACTATAAAATTATAACCTATCTATTTTTGTCCATATTTTATTTATTTTATGAATGAGTTAAATTCTAATATACCTCAATTATATCGATTAATATGCCTTTTCTTTTTAAATTCTAACTAAAGAAACAGCTTTTTGATATTTTTATATAAAAAGTAAAGGTTTTGCGTGGATTGAAACTATAGGTTAGCAGGTTTTAAAATAAAACCAAAATTACATCATTATAGATTTGTGAAATAAAGGTACAAAATCATCAATTTTGATCGCCAATTCTATCTTTTCTTTCCCATCCTGTAATTAGTAATGTCACGCAACTTCGTTGTTTTCTTTAATAGGCATACACTTGAGGTTGTGGGCTTTTATTTTTACTATTTTTTTTCAACTAAGTTTGTATTTGTGACATCAGTTTAAGAAAATAAATCTTTTGGACCTCTAATAATAGAATTGTGGGATTAATGTAAGGTTATGTTATATTACTCTATTTAGTTTATTTGGTTAAGATATAACACATTTTATTAAATTCTTATTATTAATAGAACTTGTTTTTAGCCAACTTTAGTTCTTTTTTGTAAGATTATTTGTTTTATTATACTTTATAGATTAATAAATAAATATACGATGTTGGAATAAATTTATAAATAAAATTAATATACTAATAAATAAAACTCTATAGTAAATATAATAATTATAATTTTAAGGAAAGAGAGATTTTGGCTTTAAATTTGACTTAAATTTTATTTGAGAAAAAAGGACGGACTTAATTAAAATAATAAAAATAAAAGGTAAATTGATCTAAAATTTAATATTTTACTTGTAATCTAAGATAACCTAAGGAATGAGTGGTATTTAGATTACACCTATCCTCCATCATCTTAACATTATTTGAGAATGTAAGATTAAATCCAAGTATTGTAATCTTATTCCATAATGTGAGATTACATGGTGTAATGTTACATTTGGTTTACCAAACACACTCTTAAGATAATGGTAATTTTAAAAGGAAAGGTAATATTTTACAAGGTTATAATTATTTTGGTACAATGATGATTCAAACACAAATTAATATTTTGGGTAAATGCATACCCGATTAATAGGCTACAACTTAGGTTCTTGATAAGGCTAAATTTATAACGTAAATTCAATCAAATATTTTATATAATAATGATTAAAAGTATTTGTATATTTTTGGTATGTTTTGTATTTGGGATTCATGGTTAAGAATAATTTTAAAAAGTGCAAACATGGAATATGGCTTATTCTATATAAGATTAATATGGGAGAGTTTAGAAAACAAATATTAATTATATTAAAAAATTGTTAGTGCGTATTGATTAATTAATTTTAAGGTTTTCAAGTGTTGAAAGTCAAATCTAACTTTCTTTATTCATGCACGGGTTGGAAAGTTTGTTGCCAAAGCCGCCAACAGGGGTAGGCTTTTAATTACACAAAATTTGGCATGTGCCACACCACTCCGTCACGATCTAATACTACAACTCTCTCTCCCAAAGAATTCCTAGTGTCCCCAGCAACAGGTTCAACTTGGACCGTCCACGTCCAATCATCCTGCTGCATTACTATATATATTTCATATACTAGCTATAATGCTTTACTGCTTTTAGTATATAAAAAAGCTGGATACGACATATTTAAATCCGATTCTTACTTACAATTATGTTGATATATTTTCCAAATTTAAAGAAAAAACTAGTGTTTGTGGTGTCAATAGTGGTCCATAAACACAATAGAGTCACGTGATTGAATATTGCTACCCAAACCCCATTCATACATAATACCCATTTGGAATATTGCTTATTGCATTTATGTATATCATTTGTTGGAATGAAAATGAGTATTATATTTATATGCATGTATGGTATCACTTAATTTAGACTAGGTTTAGAATCAAAATTTCTAAAATATTTTAACTATAGTGGAATACACTGTATTGGAACAACGAGACTCGTAAATAAGACCTTCCTTTTTCTCACCTTTTATATTTGTGATAGCTTTATGAATTTTTCTTTTAAAAAATCAAATCTATTTTTATCTTTTGAATTTTAAAATAATTTTGGCTTTTAAAAATATAATTTTAAAATTTTTATACGACTTCTTATTAAAATATAAAACTTACTTTTTAAAGAGTAAGGACTATACTGCCAAGACTTATTTAGAGCAGTTGTTAAAGCTCTTCCCTAACACCTAGATGACATGAGTTCAAACTTTGTTATTCCCCTTCTCTCTCCCAATATTGTAATGATTAAAAAAATGTAGATGTTTATTTAGTGCAATTGCTGATGCTTGTTCAAATAACAAGTTGGGTTGCATGTTAAATCTCGTGGGGCATTCCAAGATGGTCTTTCTTGTACAAGTAGTGTGTTATAATGGTGAAAACAAGTAGATGTTTTAGCAGAATGATGGTAATTGATAGAGAGAAGCCCGTTTGGTTTATCCTTTCCTTCTACACGAAGGATCAACAATGACCATGTTGTTAACCTTTGCCATCTATATCAAGTGAGTCTTATTTAGACAAAGATACAGGGAACTAAAAGTTACTTTGCTCCTTAAATTAGTGGGGCGCTACTTAGCTCCCGACTGTTACTATTTAGATGTAGCAAGGCATGTGATTATTGAGCTTTAAGTCTGTTTAATCGATCAAACATTTTTAAAGAGAAAAACATAAATAATAGTGGAAAGTGGGGCAGGTTTATGGAAAGATATTTACCAAGGATGTGAAGGCAAAGGTATAACTGTAAAGTTCCGAGGAAAGCAATAAAAAGGAAGAAAGGGGTGGTTTGGTATGAGAATCAGAAGGCATCACGTGATGGGTTTTTACTTTTTAAGCTGAGGGTTTTGTCCCAATGATACTCACTAACACAACCCAACAAACATATACAGGAAAAAAATTATTATCAAGGAAGGAAAAAAGACAAAAGACATAATATTATTAATGATCACATAAACAAATAATCAAGCCACTTAAAAGAAAGAAAACGGAATCTACATTAATATGGCTATTGGCACCCCTATCGAAATCTTCTTTTGTTTTTTATTAGGGTTTGGGCAACGCCAATAATTACTGCAAATAGATTTGATTTAAGTGTGAATATCGTGAACAACTTCTCTTAAACTATTCTACTACAAGGTTAATGATTGGGCCACATTGTCTCCTCCTTTTGGAATGAAAAGCATAGTAATATTTATTTTTATACTATATTTTCTTTCACACTTTGGTATTTAAAATTCTTTTCTCCATTTATTATTTTACCAATTTAACCCTCTTGGAACACTGATAACTTTTGAGATAAAATGACATTAATGTATTTAAGTACCAATTGGAAAATAAGTAAAGTTTAAGGGTCAAAGTGCGGTATAAGTCTTTCTTTTATATATGGAAATTCATTGGGCCACCGCTGCGATTTGAGATGAATAATTAAATACTTTCAGTCTGCTTTTCATTTTCAATTTAACATAAATTAAATAAAAAGAAAGTCAAGTTGATTTTATTTGTTGAAAATGAATTGGCAGACGTTTGATATATATATATATATATCACGTGGACGAGTACATAGTTAGAGGGTTTGTGTTCTCATTAATGATAAAACAATTTTAAGTTAAAATTATGAATTAATTGTATCGAATATTTTGACGTAGTTAAACTTTAAACATTTTAATTATATATTTAAATTATTAATGTTATATTAGTAAATTTTTATTATTAAATTTATTAATTTAACCGTTAAATGATATGTCAAATCTTATATGGTATAATTTAAATTATAAGTATTGACTTGAATGAAATGGTGGTTAAAACTCTTATTAGACACTGTTTAACATAGATTCTATTAGAGTAACTACTGTTAGTTACAAGTAGTTATGAATTTAGTTACAAGGTAGTTTTGTTATCTGTTGTAACTACAAATATATGTATGAGAAGTCTTTAGCTTACACATCAAGATCAATGGAATTCATTCCTTTCAGCTCTCTGTTTCTATTAGGGTATCAGAGTTTAGTAATTGTTGCTTACTATGTTGATGGATTCTGCATGTATAGGAGATTCTGCAAATGGAAGATTTTTTTTTAATCCATTTGCATTTGCATCACAAAAGATAGCAATTTTAGTCGATGACAGTAATTTATTGGCGTGGAAACAACATGTAGTGTTGGTTCTTAAAACCCACCACTTGCAATCTTTTATTGATTGAACGATTATCGTGCTGCTGAGAGAAATTGTTGGGGCTGATGGTGTTCCAGTTGAAAATCCGGCTTATGTCCACTATGAATAGCAAGATTCCGTCCTCTGTGCCTTGCTTTTTTCCTCTATTAGTGCTTCACTGCAGAATCAGTTGGTTGGCTATTCGTCTTTGGTTTTTGAACTTTGGGAAACCCTAACACAGATCTTTGGCAGTCAACCCACCACCAAAGCCATGCGGTATAGATATTTACTTCACAGTTTTAAGAAGAATGATATGCCAATGTCTGCTTACCTGAAAAGGATTAAACACCTTTGTGATTCTTTGTAGGGTGTGGCCAACCAGTGTTTTTGCAGGAGCATCAATCGCCCGTTTTGAATGGGCTTCCATTGGCATATGACCATGTGGTCTCTATCGTTACAACAAACAGAGTTTATTTTTATTTACAAGGAATCTTGATGGCTCTTCTAGATGTAGAGGCTCGTTAGTAAGCTCATTTGTCACAATTCGTGCTGTTTTCGACAAATCTTGCGGTGGACAGCAAATCATATGAATCATCGTCGTCAGATCTTTCCATGTATGCTGGTCACCACAACCTTAGGTGTTCTAGTCTGGTCGTGGCTACAAAGGTTCTTGTAGGCGATCTAGAGGAGGCACATGATCGCAATGTCAAATATGTGACAAGTTTAGGCATGTTGCCCACCATTGCTATCATAGATATGATGCGATGTAAGATGAAAATGAGGGTGAGAATGTTAACCTTAATTTGGGGTCAGATGGGTCAAGTCAATTGGGTTGTGTTTTTCGTCGGCCCACTTCACAAACAAGTCATAGGCCTATTTTTTGCATATATGTGTCTAGCTGAAAATGGGCTACCTGTTTCACCTTTATTTGGGTTGTGTGGATCTTAAGTGTCTGGGTCGTTTGGATTTAAGCAGTATGGGCTTCTTAATCAGACGTATTCATCTTCTAGGTTTGTTAATACCCATTTCTCATGTTGGTGAGTCTGTTTTATCTTATGGATCTCACTCTTTTTTGTTTAAAGATTTATTGTATGTACCTACCATTCACAAAAATCTCTTATCTGTGTCGAAATTTGCCAAAGACAATAATGTGTATTTTGAGTTTTATCCCACTTGCTGCTTTATAAAGGATCTAGCAACTCGTCGAATATTGCTTCAGGGCAATGAGGTAAATGGGATTTATCAGTTTGCTTCTAGTGCATCTGAGCTGGCATTGACTGTTGAAAGTTCATTGTCGAATTGTGGTGATGTGGTGTGCAAGGATCTTGAGGCAGATTACATGCTCGAGTTAAGCATGTTGAACTTGATTTGCATTTTGTGCATGTTAAGGTTCTTAGTGAGCAGCTTCAAGTTAAACATATATCTGGAAGTGATCAAATAGCTGATGTACTTACCAAGCCATTGACTATAGGAGTGTTTTCTCATTGTCGTGATAGGATGAATGTGCTTGTAAAAGCCCGTTTTTAGTAAAATCAGAACAGTGGTTTTGGGACCATAAATCTGATGAGTAAATATTTATTTTATTATTATTTTAATTTCTATGGAATAATAGTAAGCTCGTATAAAAATTTCGTTAAGAAATTTTGACGTTTGCATGCTTAATTAAGTGAAAAAGACTAAAACGTAAAAGGTGTCAAAGTGGAGTTCTAGTAGTTAAAGGTATCCAAAATCCATGAAACTTTAATATAAGAGGACTTAGATGGTAATTAGAACATTATTATTATTAGTGGACATTTATGGACATAAATTAGATGATTTTTATGTTAAAAGATAAGTTAATTAATAAGTTAAAGTTAAAATAATAAAAAAACAAAAGTGTCATCTTCCTAATTTCCATCTTCCACCGAAATTGATATTGGAGAAGCCATGGTTAGGGTTTGAAATCTTCGATCACTTGTTTAGCTTGTATGTAAGTGAAAATTCATCTCGTTTTTAATGATTTCTATGTTTTTGAAGTTGTTGTAGCTTAATCTATCTACCCCAATGACTAATTTGCAAAATTGTTAAAGTTTTAGGGTTTTTCCATGAGCATGTTTACTTGATTCTTGAAATTTAATGAAAGATTATGAGTCATTATTATTAAATAAACAAGTTTTGTAAAGGGATTTTTGATAAAATTATCATTTAGGGGCTTTTTTGTTAAAGAAGTAAAATACCATGATAAATTTGTAAAATGATGATTTGTATGGGTTGATATAAGTCCCTAGGTATTTCGACTAGCATGAAATGGGGATGAAATTGCATAAATTTTAATTTATGAGCTTAAGGACTAAATTAAAGGTGATCATGGGTTGGGCTACTCGGCCCATTCTAATGGCCCATTTGAAAAATGGGAGGGTTCGGGTAAAAATATAGGCCTAAAATATGGGTTTGGGCAAAAAACGAGGCCCGTTTTGAAAACGGGTCGGGCTTCAGGTAAAAATTTTTTGACCCAGCCCCGGCTCAGCCCGAATTATATATTATATATATATATATTTTTAATAAAATATATATTTAATATGGGTCGGGCCGGGCTCGGGCTTAGCAATTTTCTTTCAAGCCGGGCTTGGACAAATTTTTAGGCCCATATTTTAGGCTGGGCCTGGGCCTAGAAAACGGGCCTAAGATTTTGTCTGGGTCTGACCCGAACCCAGCCCAGCCCGACCCATGATCACCTCTAGACTCAATTGTAAAGAGGTTAAAATATGAGGGGCAAATGTGTAATTTTGAAAAGTATGAATTTGGACTAAATTGAATAGTATGAATATTAAATGGATTAAATTTGATTATTTAAATCAAGATAAACCTCGTACAGATCTAGATCGAGGAAAAGCTAAATCTTCAGATCAGTTGATCTTATTTCGAAATCTTTATAATCGAGGTAAGTTTATATGTTTAAATAATGTTTTAATGTTATTTTGATATATATGTTATAGTGCTATTTATCATGTAAGTGAACGATGGAAATCCAACGACGTTTCGATGATTATCAAACCCGGTTTGAACCTTAGGAATATATAGGATACAAATGACAAGTCATTTGAGTTATCATGTTTCGAGTGCTAGTCCTGAATGTCCTACTGATGGCTGAGTCCCGTTATTTGTTGCGGATACTCGTCAGCTTGTGTGAGTGCCATCGTGTAACTTTTATTTCGATCGTCAGCTTGTGTGAGCAGACCCATTTTATGGCTCAAGTGAGCAACGATGTAAAGGCAAAGGTGATGCGGGTCTCAAGGCACAATTTTAGACCCATGAATGTGATGGGTTCACACTACCTCAAGACCCAACAACAATGTCAAAGGCTAATCAAATTAAATCAGGACTCGATCAAAGACAAGATTCGAGGATTAATCTTTTTGAGGAAAGGGAGAATGATACATTCACAAATGGGGTAAAATTTATTAGATTCCAATAATCAAAACTGCCAATTTTTAGGCTTGGGAAATCAGCAGACTTGCGACGACTTTTTGGATAGGATCTTGGCATTTCTGGGTTGAGATGTCTTCATGGCGTTTGAAGATCTATCTCTTAGCTTCGAAACGTATTTTGAATCACTCGATTTTGAGTTTCTTTTAGAAGAGGTTTAATAATCTTTTTAGATTGTTGGGATCATCTTCAAACTTTTTCTTGCCAAAGTTTCTATCTTAAAGGAGAAATTAGAGCCGCTTGAAGGGGGTTGTGGATTCTTTATGTTTCTAAGGCTTCTTGGGATTTTCACACGCCATGTTCTATTTTTCCATTTATCTTCTTTATTCGCTTCCTTAATCTTTGATTTATTATTTTATTTTAGTTATTTATTTTAATTGTTTTATCTGACTTGGATTCAATTTCGTTACAGGTTGTGTCAAAATCAAAGTTTTTTTTCCGAATGTCTAGATCCCTAAGTCAAATCCATGACTTTGACAAACTTTACAGTTCACTTTCGCGTTCATCCTTCTCATTCTTTATCATTTGGTATCAGATTTGGGCATTTTAGGTGTTCTTTTTATTTTATAAATTGATTCTAGAAAACAGCCTCAAAACAATTTTTACCCTCACAGTTTTCAAAAAAAAATATTCAGTGGGTAAACGATTTTCAAATGATCTGAAATTTTACATACTATTTCTTGGCACTATTTTAGAGTATAAAATATATTTCTCACAAAAAAGTAATAAAAAAGTACAAAAATAAAATACGAAAAAAATAAAAAATCAAAAAATATTTTATGGGTTGAATTTTGTGCCGAAAATTTCTAGATCAGATTTACATTATTTGAGGAAGCTTCAGTTTAAATTTCGTGATTTTTGAAAATTAGGAACACCTCGAACAAATTTTGTCAAGTTGTTTCGCAGTTTTTCGGGTTTTCAGGTTTCAACAACTTTCATTGACTCTTAGCCTTAGATTTTCATTTTTTTTTGCTTTTTATTGTTTCTTTATGCATTCTAACACTTTCTTGTTTCTTATGTTAGTAGGTTAAAGTGTCACGGGGCTAAACCTTTCGTCTTGCGATCCGTGCGGCCTTAGGCGATCCGTTCGTCCAAACTTGCCTAAGTCAGCCTTTACTCAAGTGAGGATTCCTTAAGAACTCCTCTAAGGCACCAAATTGAAGAGCGGAAGTGATTTATGCCAAAAGGAGAACAATAAAGAACAACAGAAAGAGCGCACACAAAGTGTTTGAGTAAATGCTCTCAATTCTCTTATTTACAAAGAATAATGAAACAATGAATGGAGTGAGTACAAATGAGGGGGAGACTCTTTATTTATAGTTGAGCTCTCCCAAAACTGATAGTCAAGATACATTTACATCGACAGACGAGATTAACCATATCCCTTTATTTTAAGGATTTACAAGATATGTCATATCAAATCAAATCTAATCTTTACAAGATATGCTTCCCTCAATCTTTTAAGATTAGTAACCAAATTAGCCTACGTTGCCATATCTTCATTATCGGGCCAACCATGCTTCAATCTGACAAGCTTCTTCAACAGTTCTTTGAATTGGGCTAGTTCTCATGAGGCAAATGATCCCCATCTAAAAAATAGACCTCTATTGGATGCATTTGGTGCGATGGTCACGGGCTTTGAACTGCGGCCCGTGACATTCTCCTCCACCCATTCTTGAAACACCCTCGTTGCGACTTTCGAATGACACTGACTTGATTCGCCTTGATCTCATCTCGACGCCTTATCTTTTCCCTTCTTTTGGGACTTTTACCGTGGCTTACATCACTTTTTAACTCGAGCCGTCCTACTCGTTGCATTTACTCTGGTCAACTGTCTCACATGCATCACTTCTTTTTCCTTGAAATCTGATGTATCATCCACCTTTCCCATATGTGGAAGCCTTGTCGATGACTTGGCCAACTCCAACGCTTCGCTTAATTTGAGTTTCATTGGTCCTAGCTTCGCTGTTTTTATCACAACTTTTCCCTCTAAGTTCAATGACAAACACACCTCTTCCTTGAGTGAAAGCCCCTCCGATGACTTACCAAGCTCAGACGTTGCCTTTCCTTTGACTCTGGCTTGTTTTAAATAGTTCCGTAACTCATGCGGACCACGGTACAAGAAGCATTTTACTTACTTTTTTTTCTCCTCTTTACCCTCTTGGCTTCGTCTTTTCCCTTGCTCGAACCAAGCTTCTTGAGCTCATTGTCTGCTCCATTGTTCCCCTAGATGATAGACTTTCTCGGACACTTTCGCAACCTATGCATACCATAACACAAGAAGCACTCTACTGACTTCTTTTCACTTTCGACCTACTTGGCTTCGACACCCCTTGCGCTTGAACCAAGTACCAAGGCCTTACCCATCGGCTTTTCCTTAAGCGTGAATTTCTTCAACATGTGTGGACCGTTACAGAGAAAACATTTCAGCTTGTCCCTTTTCCTCTTGGGTTTCTTCTTCCCAACTCGTGGTTTCCTATTACCACTATTGTCGCCATTGCCATTACATAAACAACATCTTCCTTGTGATCCATTTTACATACGCCCCTTTCCTTGGACTTAGAAGACCCAAGCTTGTCTTTCCCTAGACCAAACTTGACCACGGACTCAACTACCGTCATGGCTTCCGACAGCTTTTGGACACCTCTTTGCTCCACCTCCTGTCTGACCCATGGCTTCAATCCATTCTGAAAAGCAAGTAATGCTTCTTTCTCGGTCACATTTGAAACTTAGAGCATGAGTTCCTTGAACTCTCGAACATACTCCCCCACTGTGTCCCGTTGCGTTATCCCTTGTAACTTTGCCCGAGCTTTTTCCTCGGTAAATTCTGGGTAAAACTATCCCTTCAACTCACATTGGAACTCTTGCCACGTCCCAATCTCACCTTGCTTTTTATCTGTGGTCCTGCCTTGCCACCATAAAAGCGCAATATCAGTAAGAAACATTGAAGCAGTGTTTACCTTAACCGCATCATCCACGATGCCTTTAGTATGGAAGTAGTTTTCCATCCTCCACAAGAAATTGTCAACATCGCATGCAGACCTTGTCCCCACAAACTCTTTTGGCTTCAGGCCATCCTCGTTACTGAGTGCTGCACTTGACACTCCTTTCCCCACGGCTGCTCAGCACAAGGCCAGCTCTCCCTCGAGCTCTTTTATTCTTATGCTGAAAGCCATCGTCGTGGCCATTGTTTCCTCTTTCAAAGTCTTCACCATGGCTTCGAGAGCATCATTCCTCACCGTCAGCTTCTTCCTTTGGGAATCTAGCAACTCTTGCACGCTATCCCTTTGGGAAGTAAGACACATGGTCACAAAGTCCCTGGACTGCTCCCTCAAGTCTTCAATGCTTTCCCCAAGCACATTGTCTGACTCTTTTGTGTCCTCCATGGACTCCTCAAGTTTACCCACGCGTTCCTCAGAAACTGACAACATCTCCCTCAAAGACTCTCGCCCATCTTTGTTCGAACTCTTCTTTCGATATCCCAACGGTGCCTTCGAACCAATAACTCGAATATCACTTGGTTCGAACCAACAGCTTGGATACCACTTGTCACGGGGCTAGACCTTTCGTTTCGCGATTTGCGTGGCCTTAGGCGATCTGTTCGTCCAAACTTGCCTAAGTCAGCCTTTACTCAAGTGAAGATTCCTAAAGAGCTCCTCCAAGGCACCAAATTGAAGAGCGGAAGTGATTTATGCCAAAAGAAGAACAACAAAGAACAACAAAAAAAAGCGCACACAAAGTGTTTGAGTAAATGCTCTCAATTCTCTTATTCACAAATAATAATGAAACAATAAATTGAATGAGTACAAATGAGGGAGAGACTCTCTATTTATAGTTGAGCTCCCTCAAAATCAACGTCAAGATACATTTACATCGAAGGATGAGATTAACCAAATCCCTTTATTTTAGGGATTTACAAGATATGCCATATCAAATCAAATCTAATCTTCACAATATATGATTCCCTCAATCTTCTAAGATTAGTTACCAAATTAGCCTACGTTACCATACCTTCATTATCGGGCCAACCAGGCTTCAATCTGACAGGCTTCTCCAATAGTTCTTTAAATCGGGCCAGTTCTCATGAGTCAAATGATCTCTATCTAAACAATAAACCTCTATTGGATGCATTTGGTGCGATGGTCACGGGCTTTGATCTGCGGCCAGTGACAAAAGCACATTGCACATTGCACATTGCACATTGCACATTCCTTCCTCCGTGTACCAAAATTCTTTGATGTCTAGCCGATTTTGTACTCATAATGCTATTAGGTTTGCTTTGTTAGTTTGATTCTAATACATTATGATTGATTGATATCGACAGTTTTTAAAATACTTACAAGATTAATTCTTACCTCATTGAGAATTTGATTTTTATTTCTGAGTGCAGAATAGTGAGGTTTGCTTAAATTTTATTTTCTTGAGTGTTGTGTTCTTTTCAGGCTTTCATAATCTCTTTTGAGTCAATTAATTCTCTTTTGGTTTTTCTTTTCAAGAATTTCTCTTGAGTTTCTTTTAGAAGAGTTTTAACAATATTTTTAGATTGTGGGGATCATCTTCAAACTTTCTCTTGCCAAGGTTTCTATCTTGGAGGGGAAATTAGAGCCACTTGAAGGAGGTTGTGGATTCTTCGTGTTTCTAAGGCTTCTTAGGACTACCACATGCCACGTTCTATCTTTCCATTTATCTTCTTTATTTTCCTTAATCTTTGATTTATTATTTTATTTTAGTTATTTATTTTAATTGTTTTATCTGACTTGGATTCAATTTCGTTTCAGGTTGTGTCAAAATCCAAGTTTCTTTCCAAATGTCTAGAGCCCTAAGTCAAATTCGCAACTTTGATAAACTTTACGATCCGCTTTCGCGTTCATCCTTTTCATCCTTTATCAAAAGGAAAAGGAATGGTTTTGACTATATGTTTAGCACACTTTGTGAGACCTTTCTCGCGTATCCGATATTATTCTAAGTGATTCAACGAGCATGAAAAGGGAAGGAACGATAAATGCTCCAATGGCTATGTTATGAACCTATGGAAAGGTATGAAATAATAATGATCTATGTATGTATATTTATGTTTATGAAAGTATGAATTCAATGGCATATTGTTCATGTGAATTTACCTTACCATGTAATAATTCAAGTGAATTATGTGTTAATGCACTAACAATTGTTGTGATGATGCTTAGGCTTGTGCCAAGCTATTGATTGGATTGAATCATGTTTAAGTTATAAGGTTATGCATTGAAATGGTAAGCTATATTCATGATTTACAAACTTACTAAGCATTTTATGCTTACGTAGTTTTCTTTCCTATGTTTTATAGATTATCGAAAGCTCGATCTGTTTGGGAACTCGTCGGAGACCTATCACACTATCCAGTGAATATATCGGTAGATTTTGACATTTTGGCCAAGGTTTTAATGGCATGTGTAGGTGGACTTATGTTTAAAGTTTGGGTTGAATGCTAAGTGTTGATTTTGGTATGTATATATATGTTGGTTGCTTGGTACCATTTGGAAATGGTTGATTTGTGTCACTTATATGATTTTGATGCATATGAGTAATGGTCCAAATGGTAAATTTATATTGACATGGTTTAGGTCAAGAATGGAATGTTTTGAGATGAAAATAAGTTAGTTGTGTATGGCCAAATATGCATAAGTTTAGATGTGTTAAATGGTTTGTGATTGAGGTGCCTTATTAGCATATTGGTTGTATGGACTAATGGTTTAGTGAATTGGTCATTTTATGCATGTTTTGGGTATGTTTTGAGGCCTTGGTCATATGTGCAAATTGTGTTTAGGTACATGCTTGAAGTGGGTGAAGGAAATGGCTTGATTTTGACCAATTTCTTATCCAAGCGACCTAAGACATAGATGTGTGTCTCAGCCATGTGTGACACATTGCCATGCGACACGGCCGTGTGTCCCCTTTAGGTTTCAAAAGTTTCAAGATAGGCAGTTACATGGCCTAACACACAGCCTGGCACACGGGCGTGTAAGGCTATTTCAAGTGTTACATAGCTTGGCACATGAGAGTGTGGCTTGGCTGTGTGACCCAAGTTAGAGAGTTATACGGGCATGGACACGAGCTGGGACGCGGTCGTGTGTCCATATTTCGATTGTTACACGGCCTGAGACACGGGTATGTGTCTCAGCCGTGTGACCCCTGCAGTTTAAAATTTCTAACTTGTTCCTCAATGTTCCAAATGTTTCGATTTAGTCTCGAATCATTTCTAAAGTGTTTCTAAGGTCTCGAGAGCTCAATTAAGGTTCGAGAATGTGGAGGAGGAATATTAGGGTAACTAATGTTAGTTACAAGTAGTTATGAATTTATTTATAGGGTAGTTTTGTTATCTACTGCAACTACATATATATGTATGAGAAGTCTTTACCTTACACATCAAGATTAATGAAACTCATTCCTTTCAACTCTCTATTTTTGTTAGGTTCGAATCGTGTTACCCCATCCCCTACCCTTAATTTTGTATAAAAAATGAAAAAATAAAAAAAATTAAAGAAAAAAAATTAATATTGTAGATGGATATGGTAAAAATCTTGGTTTTGAGATTTTTGAAGCTTTTAAAGAAAATACCGCTCACTCTTCTTCTTCTTCTACTTTATTTTTAGTTTTTAATTTTAAAAGTTATAAAGAAACATTTTATTTTCTTTGAAACTTTCATTTTAAATTATGTCACATAAGATTTTGAGTATCATTTAATGGTTAAATTAACAATTTAAATAATAGAAAGACCTAATTGATATAACATCGATAATTTGAATGAAATTAAAACATTTTGAAATCTTAAGACTAATTTAGAATGAAAGCGATTTTAAGAATATTTGTTACAATTAACTCGAATTACGGCACAAATAATACCAATTGAAATAATTAGAATGAAAATTAATCATTATAAATTACAACCAAATCCATAATTAATATAACACCCGAATCATTATAACAATTTTCATGAATTAAGTTTTAAAACATTTCCGTACACTACACCAAAACAGGTTTTTAGCGGCGTTTATAGCGGCATTTAAACAAAAAATGCCACAACAAATATAGCATTAGCGGCGAACAAATAAAAACGCCGCAAGAAGTCATCAATAGCGGCGTTTTACAGCAAGCGTCGCAAAAGAGTTAAGCGAACGATGCCGTTTCCTTTTTTAGATTAAGAGATATTAGTGGCACTTTTAAAAAAACGCCGCAGTAGACAGGCATTAGCGGCGCTTCAAATAAGCGCCGCAAAGGAGTTAAGTTAAACGACGCCGTTTTCTTGTTGAGCTTTTCAGCATTTGTGGCGCTTTCTTTAGAAACGCCGCAATAGTCAAGAATTACCGACATTTTATCATAAACGCCGCAAAAACTGCTAAGAAAACGGAGCCGTTTTAGGTTTAGGTTTTAGGAAAGTTAGTGGCGATTACTGGAAAATGCCGCAACGGTCAAGAATTAGCGGCGCTCTATCATAAGCGCCACAAAACTGTTAAGAAAACGTTGCCGTTTTACGTTTATCTTTTCAAGACGATAGTGGCGATTATCGAAAAATGCCACAATAGCCAAGATTTGGCGGCGCTTTTGACAAAGCGCCGTAAAACTGTTAAGAAAATGTAGTCGTTTTTTATTTAGGTTTTAGAGAATTTAGTGGAACTTTCATAGAAATGCCGCAAAATAGAGGAATTAGCGACGATTCCTCCAAAGCGCCGCAAAGGAGTTAAGCCAAACGGCGCCGTTTTCTTGTTGAGCTTTTGCATTGTTTGTGGCGCTTTCATAGAAACGCCACAAAACTCTTAATAGTTAGTGGCGCTTCTATAAAAGCGCCGCAAAACTTTTAAGCAAACGATGTCGTTTTTAAATAGTTAAGTCGAACGACGCCGTTTTCATGTTGAGCTTCTCCAAATTGGTGGCGCTTTTCTAGAAACGTCGGAATAGTCAACCAGTAGCGGCGCTTTTGGTGAAAACACTGCAAAAAGTTTTAGTCTTTTGTTGTTGAGCTTTAGAGCCATTATCGGTTTAGGGATTATGAATTTAGGGGTTATGTTTATTGTTTATTTTTAATGGATGGGGTTTACACTTTATAGTTTATATATATGCTATGAATCAGGGTTTAAGATTTATAGTTTATATATGTTTTATGATTTAGGGTTTAAGGGATATGGGTTAGGGGTTTATGGATTATGGTTTAAGGGTTGGGGTTAAGGGTTAAGGGCAGGGGTTAGGGGTTTATAGTTAATGTTTTATGATTCAATATGTTTAAGGGATATGGGTTAAGGGTTACGAGTTAAGGGTTTATGATTTATAGGTTTTGGATTTAGGGGTTTATAGTTTTTATATGTTCTATGATTTAAGATTTAAAGGATATGGGTTAGGGGTTTATGGATTATGGTTTAAGGGTTGGTGTTTAAGGTTTAAGGGTTAAGGGTTTAAGGGTTAAGGGTTTAATTAAGGGTTAAGGGTTGGGGTTAAGGGTTTAGGGGTTTATAGTTAATGTTTTATGATTCAATATGTCTAGGGGATATGGTTTAAGGGTTTAGGCATTATGGTTAATTTGTGGTTTATGGTTTAAGGGTTGGGGCCTAGGGTTTAGGTGTGTTAAGGGTTACAGGTTAGGAGTTAGGGGTTTATGATTTATAGGTTTTGGATTTAGAGTTTAGTGAATAAGGCCTAGTAGTTTAGGGCTTAGGGTTTAGGTTTTAGGATTTTATGGGTTATTGACTAGGGTTTGTGGGTATACGGTTTAATTTTTAGGGTATGTGATCTAGGGTCGTAGGTCTACTGTATATGGTTTTTAGGATATAAGGGTTATAATGGTTTATAGGATTTAGATAATTAAATTTTAAGTATTAAATTTTAATAGAATTATTTAAATTTTAAATTTGCAGAATAATAAAATTATTTAAATTTTAAGATACCAAAATTAAATTAATTTTTAATAACACATAAAATGCCTTCTATCATAATTCAAATTTAAAATTGAACAATATTTCAATTTTTAAAAATTGAACAATTAAAAATAATGGCATATTAATGTATCAAATGTAAATTTTATAAAATTATTAAATAATTGAAAAATTTTAAGAATAGTGGCGTTTTCACAAGAAACGCCGCAACAATGTACTAGAAATTACAGAAAACGGCGCTGTTTGGTTGGTTGTTAGTGGCGTTTCTATCCAAAACGCTGTAGATGGTATGAAATAGCGGCGTTTTTAGGAAAAACGCCGCAAAAGGTTATCAAAAATTGAACAAAAACAACGTCGTTCTGCATGAAGGATTTTAAATTTTTAGTGGCGTTTTTCTCAGAATCGCCGCAAAAGATTAACTTTAGCGGCGTTTTGGCTAAAATCATCGCAATAATCTATTAAAAATTCCGCTGGACGTCACCGTTTCATTTTAGGGACTTAAAATTTATTAACTAAGACGATGTCGTTTTGCTTAGCTTAGTTTTCCCCCTTCCTTTCCCGCACCCAGCCCCTAATTCAGACTTTAAAATCCCTAACCCCTTCCCTCCTCCCTTTTTTTTCCCCCAAATCGAAAACCTACCTCCAGGCTCCAGTTCCACGACGCGTTGTTGTTGTTCTCTACTTCTCTTCACTTCGATTCTTCTGTAACTTCCGACCCAAACCCTTCAAATAAACAAGTTCAAGGTAAGCAAACTTTAGTTTTCATTTGAATTAAAATTTTCGAGCTGTACTCTGGCTTGCAAATCAACCAGATAATTCTTGTGTACTTAAAAACATCTTATTTTATGTTTTATGTTTTATGTTTTATGCTGTCCAAAGTTTTTTTTTGTTTTCTTTTTAAATGTTATGTACTGTTCGAAGGTATTATTTTTATGTTATGAACTGTTGAAGGATTTTATCTTTTTGTTATTATGAAGCCCCAAAGTTTTAAGTTTTAGTTTAAACTTTAAACCCAGTTTTACTTATGTTTGATGCTGTATTATTTTTATGTTCTTAAGGAATTTTGTTTTATGTTATTGTTATTGTAATGTCTAAAAGAATTTTGGTTTTTTATTTTAATCCCTGTTTTCACTATGTTTGATGTTGTATTGTTTTGATGTTTTAAGGTCTTTAGGTTGGGAACTTGATAGTCATGGATGGTTCCGGGAAATTTAGTGCCTTCCTTTGGAACCTGTTCTGATATAGTAGGACTAAATGTTGATAACCTGTTCCGATTCTGGGAAATTCAATGCCTTCCTTGAGTGTGAACGAGGGAGATTTGCATGAGGATTTTGACTTCAGCGATGAAGTTCTTAAGTACATAAGTCAGATGCTTGTGTTGATCCTCATCATATTGCTTGCATGCTTTTTTATACGGATTGTTATTTTCTTTCATTTTTGCCTCCTTTTTTCATACGGATTGTTTCAGTTTTCTTTCTTGTTCTTAATCCAACTTATTGGTTAAACAAACAAACCCCAGGTTTTCTTTTCTCTTTTTTCTAGTGGTATGCTAACGATTTTTTTTCTTTTATGATTCGCCTTTTGAATTTTTGAGCAGTTTGATTGATATCTTGATTTCTTGATAAGGATGTTGGCTGGATGGGTTTCTTAGTTCGTTCTATATTTGTTTGCCTCCCGTGAAAACCGAGGGAATCTTATCTTTTCTTATGAAGTGATGAAAAACCCCAACTCAACTAAATCTTAATTAACCTTATTAGAAAACTACAAAAATCTAAAATTTAAGGACTAGTTCTTACACTATATTTTACTTTCAGGCAGTATATACTTGTATATCTTCAAGGAGCGAGAGCGTAAACCGGTGCTTTTCAATTAGTGAATTTACCATCTATTAAAGGAAGAAATTGTAGATACTGTTCCTTTTGCCATGCTTTTATTAGTACAGACTACAGAGCTTTTATTAGTACAGAGCTTAAAAACTTTCTTCTTTTTTTCTTTCATCACACTTAGCTCAGCATGTTTGTCATTATAATTTGGTATAAGATTTATTTACCTTTCTAACTTTACAAAAAATAATTATTGGATGATAATGATTGTTATTGATTGTTTGGCTGTAGTTACAAAAAAGTATTATTGGATGAGAATGCATGCTGCCACGGGTTATGTGTTTGTTAGTTACTCGAGAGTTGAGACATTAACCTTCGAACAACTTCTGATTTCTTCACTTCAATTGATTGAATCGTACAATTCAATTATTGAGTGTTACTTTATCAATTCATATTAAGTTGATTGTTGTGATAATTAAAATTGATACATTGATTTGAATCTAAATGTAGTTAAATAATCCTCTGTTTACTTCTTTTGTATTTTTCTTTTTTTTGGTACTAATTAAGTTAGTTGTGTTTTGTTATTTTTTGCGAAGTTTGTTTCAAATTTGAGGAAATTTGAGGTATTTATTCCTATGTTTCTGCATAGTTTTCTTACAAAACACATCCAAATGTTTAAATTTCGATTTTGATATATTTTAGCTTAATAGTTTACTTATTATTTTTGAGTATTAAAAGGGAGTTTTAATTAAGCTTTTTGGTTTTGAACCTATGGGTATCTGTTTACTTATAATTTGTGCATGTAACTTTGCAGCTACCTGATTACATTATTGCGATGTTTAAATTATGATTTGATATGTCTCCACGAACTGTTTACCCAAACAAAAACAATCTACAGAGTTTACTAAATTTCGAATTATGCCAATCTTAAAGCACTTTATGTTTAAATTATGATTTGATATGTCTCCGTAACATCCCTAGAGACTTGTTTGACATGGGCAGTGGAAGTAGAGATAACATCGACGACAGATCAGAAACTTTGCCCTTTCCTGAACAAAACTTAAACGATAATATCCCTAGTACTAGTGCACAATTTCAATGGGTTCGTCAGGATACGGATGAAGATATTTACGAATAATGATGTAGTAAGATTTTACGATTGTTTAATTATATGTAATATCATAATTTAAATCTTGGTCTTATTATATATTTCAACTATTTTATATGTGCTGTTATTGTTGTAATTAGTTATTAAGTTTTCAACTATTTTATGTGTATTGCAGATAAAATGCCTAGAAGAAAAATTCCAGGGGGAAGCATTGTTCAAAATGATCCAAACTCGACAGAAACAAATAGTACTGAACAACAGACAGTAATTGGATCTTCAAATGTTCCGATTACACCTGAGGATCCTATAGAAGTTCAAAGTAATTTTACATTTAATTTACATGCGTGTTGACTTATAATTGATTTATTTTTCAAATTCTTATATTATAATATACCATTTGCAGCTGAAAATGGTGGGACGCGGAGAGGTCGAGGACGTACGCGACTTAGAGATTTATATGAGTTAGATCCAGTCGAGTGTGTCAAGGTATGCATAAATAGTTTTGGTCAGCCTGTTGGATCAGAAGCTCGACTTTTAGCAGGATACATGAGCATTTTAGCACGAAATACGAATATGTTGCCTATCAACTACGAGTCATGACATCAAATGCCCGATAACAACAAAAATCATGCCCTCGATAATATTAAGGTAACAAAATGTTAATGTCATCTGTAATGCTTGGGAAATAGTTTCATTTATATTTACTTTATTAACTTGTGTTTTTTGTAGGCGAGGTTTGCTTTAGAGGTCTCGGATGCTTATGTAAAGAAGGCATTGGGAAAAAGATGGAGAGACCATAAAAGTACTTTGAAGAAATATTATTATAAGACAAAAACAACCCTCGGTGAGAAATTGCAAAATGTCCCGCCGGGTATGCTGAGGTACCAATGGGAAGATGCGGTTAGATTTTGGCATTTGAAGAAAGGCGAGGTATGACGTACTTCCAAACAATTGTAATTATTTTGGTTTATAGTATTTACTATTTACGTACTAAAAATTTCATAACGTAGGATCATGCACGAGTTGGAAAAAGTAGCAGGCATAAACAAAAATTCACTCACACAGCCGGGTCGAAAGTTTTGCATGTGTAGCTGAGGCGGAGGTATTTTTAATTTTTTAATATTGTCAAATATGTATAACTTTCCATTAAATAATATTTTTACTACTATATTGTAGGAACTACCGTCCGGTCAAAAAGTTGGACGCCTTCAACTTTTTGAAATTACACATAGGAAGAAAGATGGATCTGCTATGACTCCTGAAGCTGGTGAAATTATGGTACGTTTACTTAATACGATTTGACTTGTTTTAGTTATTTATAGTGTTTATTTTCTAATGGTTTAATTCATTGCTTGTAATGCGACTATTGTTATGTTGCATCTGTTTTTTAATATATATTGCGTTTCTAACTATATGCTTTATTTATTAGGAAAAACTAAAGGATAAAAAGGCGGAGTACAAAGCGATTGCTTCTAGTGATAGTTCTGTTCATCTTGAAGACATTGATAACCAGATTATTACTGAAGTTTTGGGTCCTGAAAGGTATGGTCGGGTTCGATTTCAAGGATCTTTTGTTAGCCCAACCCAATATTTTGGATCTAGCTCGCAGCAATACATGGCTTCGGGGAGTCAGGCTCAAGCTGAAGTTCAGAGGTTAAAAGACCAGATGGCTCATATGCAAGCGACCACAGTTGAGGTTCAAAGGAAATATGAAGAAGTCCAACTACAACTTAAAGTAGAGGCTGCAGTGAAGGAAGCAGAGGCTGCAGCGAGAGAAACAGTGAGAGAAGCAGAAGCTGCAGCTAGAGAAGCAGCGAGAGAAGCAAAGGTTCAAAAGAAATATGAAGAACTCCAGCTACAACTTAAAGTAGATGCGGCATCGAGAGAAGCAGAGCAGAGCAAAAAGTACGACGAACTTCAACAGCAGCTTCAGAGATGATGAAGATGTTTCAGCAGTCGCATCTTCAGTCGTCATAGTGTATTGCATAAACATTTTTGTAAAGAAAAGTATGAATTCACTTTTATTTATTGATATTAATATTATTTTATTCGTTTAATTTGAAATATTATATAAATTTATTACTTTTGGCTGGTTTAGATCTGGTTGCTTTTGATTTGTTGTTACAAGAGGGCTGAAAAAATGGAAAATTTTATTTTACAAAAATCTCAAAATTAGTGGCGTTTTTTATAAACGCGCCGCTAAAAGTCATATTCTATAGCGGCGTTTGTGAAGAAAGCGCCGCTAAAGAACATGATCTTTAGCGGCATTTTTTTCTGTAAACGCTGCAAACGTTAGCGACATTGTCGTTAGCGGCTTTTTTTGCGGCGCTTGTGGAAGCGCCGCAAACATCTTTAGTGGCGCTAAAAAGCGCCAGTAAAGGCCTAAAAAAACACCGCTAAAAACCTGTTCTGGTGTAGTGGTATTACCCACTCTCTTCGACATTATAATAATTTTCATCAACCAGTTGAAGTATGTGGAAATATGAGATTAGAGCATCCGGAACAAGAAGTTCATCAATCAAGTAACCGATGGAATTATGGTTGAAAAGTTTGAAGAGTAGTGGTTTGGATTTCAAAGCAAAGGAAGAAGAGTGTCAGCATCAAAGGGTTTTTAATTTGGTAGGTCAGGATTCCCATTCCTGTACTTGGTCTTGATTACAATTTGTGGAGGTCACACATTTGGTATCATAATCAAGTCAAATCAAGAAAAAAAGCAATGCTTCTAATATTTTTATTTGTACTTGTTTTATGAACTATTAATTTTTTAAAAAATTACAAAAATGTAATGCTTTTATGGTTTTTATTGAATTATTTATCAATTATTATTTTTAATTCCATATTAAATGCAATAAACTCGTGTGAAAATTTATAACTATAATTAGTATTATCATACGCACACATTAAATTATTTAAATTTACTTATTAACTAATTAATTATTAGATTCAAATTTTAATAGATTTCGATGATAATTATTTAAAAGAATTTTGAATTTCAAATTTGTTCACTGGCCTTTAATTAATTGGAACTCATAAATAAGAGAAATTTATACTTACGTCTTAATGTAACTATTGTATATTTAGGATTTGATCCTTTCCTTTCATACCTAGTGTACTTTTTAATTACATTTATTTTTCTTCCTGAAAAGTAGAGGATTTAAGCCGAAAACAATACTGTTTACGTTTATGAATATTGACAAAATATAAGCAATGATAATGAGTTTAAAAATGAGTTATATCCCAGTAAAAACAAAACATTTCGGTCATCATTTAGAAAACAAAATTTATAACATGATAAAAAATTAAATAACACTGCGGATGCCAATATAGGAAAGGAAATTATGTGTTTTTCTTTTTTCTTTCCCTACACATCGGCTAGGTCAAAAACACATGATATTTTTGGACAAAATCCTTTAAATTCAACAATTACAAAGCTTTAAACATATTTTGGAATAATTTTGAATCATCTCTTACGTGTGTTTGGACAAGGAAACACTACACCAAAACAGCCTTTTAAAAAACGCCGCAAAAATGCCGCTAACTTTAGCGGTGTTTATCTAAAAAAACGCCGCTAAAGATCATGATCTTCTACCAAAAGCACCGCTAAAGATCATGGCCTTTAGCGGCGCTTTTATCACAAAATGCCGCTAAAGATCATAACCTTTAGCGGCGATTCTATTACAAACGCCGCTAAATCATGACTTTTAAAAAAAATTAATTTGGTAAATATTATATTATGTTTTATTTTTGAAATTTAAACTTTAAACTATATAATTTTAAGGATAAAAAATATTAATTAAATTAAATTTTCTATTAAAATTTTAACTATAAAGCTAAATATAAAAATTAATGAATTTAAATTTAGAATTAAAATATTATGTTTAAATAAATGAGCAATCTACCTCACAGCTCATCTGATCTATATTAACTCGACCAAATATAAAAGAAGCTAAAAAACACGTAATAATTAACAATCATGGTTAAAGAAGCTAGTACACAAGGTAGCTACAAAACCTTGTTTCAATAACACCAAATTCAAGTTCCGACTAAGATAAACGACCATGGAATGCAACATTAAATAACACTCGACTTGAAGAAGTGCTAAGCCTTGGCTTTTCCACTTGAAGAGATAAACCCCAACAGATAAAAGTTCTAGAACTCGAGCCCCAACAAAGATACCTGCATCTTCCAACTGATCCATTTTCCATGAAAGATATTAGATTCATTGACAATAGAAGAGCCATTTATTGAACTAAGCATCATCCCAAATCCCAATATTAGCTTTAATGTGAAATAATCGATCTCAAGATCAACAAGAATGATGAGATTCAACTATAAAACATTAAGAAAAGTACATTCTTTCTAATTCAAAGAATGGTCAACCCGAGTTTGATTGTACTGAACAAGCTCAGAGAACAAAAATGCAAAGGCACTCAAGCTAACCTGAAAAGGAAGCACAACATTCAACAGTTCAAAATTTGACTCCAAATTGATTTAAAACAAATCCCCAATAAAAGCTACTATTGATTTGGTTAGTTTTGGTTTATGTAAACACCTTTTCTATTTTCTAAAGTAATAAGATCTCAATGGATTTATTTTATTCTTATTTTGAGACTAATTTGCCGCATTTGATCATAATTTCTCGACTAATTTCATGGATAAATCAAATAATTCAATGAGAAAATAAAAGTTAAAGGAAACAAACTCAATAGATGTCAAATATTGCAACAAGAAGAAAAAGGTGAATTATTGAAACAATCTGAAACTCAGATTCCTTGCTAAGAATATGAATTTACAGTTTAAATAAAATAAGGGAAAAGAAAAAGCAAGTCTCTAGTTTAAACTTTCCCATTTTCTGATGCATTTCAGCATAACATAAGAGGAAGAGGTAACAGCCTAATTTTCAGTGGTGTTAGAATTAGTGATTCGAGATCACTAAATCTGACAAGTGAGTCTTAAAATTTAATAAATTAATAATTATGGGTCAAGTGTGAATTTAGAAGAATTTTTGAATTAGTGAATTTTGTGTTTTAAAAAGAATTTAATAGGTAAATTGGGTCTAAAACGATGTATCGAGACCTCGAGTTCATAAGCTGAACCATAAATATTTTTATGAATATTTATGGTGTGTCATTGAGTTAGTATAAAAGTTTCGTTAGAAAATTTTAACGTTTGGATAGTCAATTAATTAAAAAGGACTAAATTGGAAATAGTGCAAAATTTGTTAAATTGTGGTCAAATAGCTTAAGTGACTAATAAGGAGGGATTTGAAAGGCAATTAGGCCTAAATTATATGGCTGGACGGTTGGGCAAGAAAAATCAGCAGAAAGTAAGGAGAAATAGGGGCAAAATTGGAAATTTTACAAATTAAATATATAAAATAAAGATAAAAGTGAAAAATCTAGAGATCTCTTCATAATTTATCAGAAAAAATGCCATGGGAGGTCTGAAGAAAGCTGTTTTTTCATATTTTTATACCATTTGAGTTTAATTCTTGCTTTTTCTTTGAAATTTTCATGTTTTGTGACTTTTACAACTAGGTCCAATTATTGAATTCATTAGTTTTTGATTCTATGGGTGATTTTGTAAGTTATTATGAATAATTTCTGGAATTTTATGATGAATAAACATGGAATTAAAGTTTTAATTTTATTATATGATGATTTTATTGAGTAATTTTGGTAGAAATTGATTTTAGGGACTTAATTGTGAGAAAGTTTAGAATTAGGGTTTGGTGTTGCGGTTTTGAATATGAAAGGATATGTAGTGGTCTAAAATAGTTGGAAAAGGTGTTAATTGAAAAAAAATTAGATCAATTGAGGGGTTAATTAAGTAAGGATCAAATTGTAAAAACTGTAAAATTTGGGGTAAAAGTGTAATTTCGAAAATTGAAGGGCATAAATTGTGAAATGAATTAGAATAGAATTATATGCTGATGAATGAATAAATTTGCATTTTAGATCGAGAACCCGAAAAAAGTCGAGGAAAAGAAAAAGTAGCTGATTAGTCCCTGAACTTTTACAAATTCAGCAAATCGACCCAGGTAAGTTCATACGGTTGAACTTTTAGGATTAATTGTTAATGTGGGAATGATATAATGTATCAATCTGTATGTTGTTGTTGAATTATCATTATGGTAAAATGAGAATAAAACGAGATTGTTAGTTCAAATTAAGGGATACGCAGGATTGAGTACACATGTTTGGCAACCAATGACGAATTGACGGGTAAGTCCATAGTGGATACATGACAAAGTGTGAAAAGTAGGTATGGTGTTTCGGTAAAGAAAACCATACTGAGTTCTGAAAAGTAGGTATGGTGTTTCGGTGAAGAAAACCATACTGAGTTCTGAAAAGTAGGTATGGTATTTCAGTGAAGAAAACCATACTGAGTTGTGAAAAGTAGGTATGGTATTTCCGTGAAGAAAACCATACTGAGTTATAGCAATGTGAAATATTCAAGCAAATTATGGCACCGGGCAAATGATGTACTCAATTCCGTAAGACGATCCTTAATTTGACAAGTATTTGTAGGTGCAATTGAAGCTAAATGTCGGAATAGAAGTTGACACCTGATATTGAGCTCGATTGGATATATTTATTATTTGAGATTGTGTTGGCTGGAAATGCTGAATTTTTATCGTTTGTTAATGTTGTTAGTGAAATTTTGGTAAGATTTTATTATGAGCCTGTGAACTTACTAAGCTTCCATAAGCTTACTTGTGTGTGTTTATTGTTTCTTGTAGATTGATATATTTATATATATATATATATATATATATATATATATATATATATATACGTTTGGAGGATCGGATCTACATCAACGATCACACTATCCAGATTTACTCCGGTAGATTTTGTTAAACAACTTTTTGGATTTATGTGGCATGTATAGGGAATTGAAGTAAAAAGTAATAGAATGAATGACTAAGTATGCTTGTATGTGATGGTTGTGTTAGACATTGAAAAATACATGTTTTTAGTTTGAAATGGTTGATTGGTTGAATTTCATTAGTATTCAAGTGAAGTAGTTGAAATACTGGAATTGGTTGTGATTTGAAATTTGCAGGGAAGGTTAGATAAATATAAAGGGGTTATATTGATTTTTTTTAAAAATTTCAATGGAATAGTTTTTATTGACAGCAGCATTGATGTAACTTTGAAAAATCACCAAAAATAGTGGAAATAGAATTAGAAGTTGAGTGGGATATTAAATTAAAGCTTAATGAGTCTAATTTCACATAAAAAAGTAGAATAAGCAAAAGAGTTATATATTTTAGATAGTTTAATTTTAGTGAAACATGGTAAGAATGTTTTGAAGTCCCTGTTCTGACTTTAGAAATTCATTAAAAATTTTACAGAAGGAATTATGAGTTATAATTTATATGTATAGATTTCTTATTGAGTATATTTTCAGTAGAAATAAGTGGAATCACCATATGAAGTCTGTACAAAGAGATAATTGAATTTTAGTGACAAGAGGTCAGGATGGTCAACCAGTGAAATAGGGGAGACTTTAACTAATACACTGTACTAGTTGGCTAAACCAAAAATTCTAAAAATTTTATGGTAAAAGTATATATGAGTCTAGTTTCAGAGAAAATTTACGGATCTAAATTTTGAGTTTTTTTTTCTTGATTTATAATTATTTTAGTGACTGCTGCGCAGGTGGACAGCTTTATTGTGAATAGTGAAATTGATTTTGAAAGTAAATTTTTATGCCCCGAACTTTTAAGTTAAGTCAAGTAACACCTCATGCTCGACTCTGGCAACGGTCTTGGGTATAGGGTGTTACATATCAAGAGAGAGTGAAGGAACCTCTTGTTTGCCCTTGCTGAGGGGCTTCTCAATGATGTTTGAGTATTGCTTTATCTTCCCAACTCCAATCATTGTCCACAGGAAAAAAAAATTTATTTTCTGTTTGGCTGCTAGAAAACTGCAGGTCATAACTCTATACCCTGCACATCAAAGTTGGAAACAACAAAAATTTAAACCATGCACCAAATGGAAACAAAAACTTCTAGCTAACTTGGATGAGAAAAATTTTGAGACAGAATCTAGTTCATCTTTAGTTACTACTTTTTAAGCTACCTAATGGTATAAGAGAAAACCTGGTAAATGGTTAATGATGCTCCTTAAGAATATTGACAAACAAACTCCATTCAATAAAATAAAACCAACGAAATTGTAAATATAATGGTTGGTCCAATAATATTAAAAAGATCCATAACCAGCAACATAAAAAACAACTAACAAACCATTTTCTCATTCTACCAATAAACCACAAAAAATCATTTCTACCAGAAACCATAAAATTGCATGTTTGGTGATGTCAAACTCCTATGGACTCATAATTTTAGAAAAGGTAATATCAAACTTCTTGATTTATATTGTTTCTTTCTGTTTTGTTCACTTGGTATAAAGCAAAAGTATATGGTAATAAGAGACAATCATCTTGGTATAAAGATGGGCAAAGGAATTAAAATAAAATACCAATAGGATATATAAAGGACATAAGAAATTAACGATAAAAAGGAACATGGAAAACTATGCCTATGTCTATTAACTCGAAGTGGTTCTTACAGATTTAGCGAAGTTCGGGCTTGTCCCGCAAAATATGAAAGAAAAAATATTAGTATGTCCGTATGCGAAATACAAGGGTGCAAAACATGAAAGCTTTCATAATTAGATTAGAGAGGTAAATTCTCCACTTTGCTTGTTAGTCAACAACAAATATTCCAATCAAATTATTAAGTTTTGAGGCATCATTCATTACACTTGTCAATTGACCATCAAAATGGAGATAGTATCATATGACTTCCTACTAACATGAATAAACATGCAGATCAGAAGCTTTAAACGCTTGAAATATCAGGTAAAATATAGAAACAAAGACACATTATACCTTCATACTTTACGATATATTAGATAGTAGAATTCAAAATTCACAAGCAAATTGCTATAAATCCTGTTATACCTCCACCCCTTGGAAATTGTTTACTTGGTTTGTATTTTATTTTATTTTATTTTCAAATTTAAAAAGAAGAATTGTTCCACACAAAAATATGGCAAGAAATTCATCAATGTACAGGAAGTTCAGAGGTTTAAGAAAATTTAGCAAGCCATCCTAGCCACTGTGCTATGGTATTCAGAGAATATGAGATAAAAAATATTGAGCTGTTGGATGGTGCCTCATGAAGTTTTAATTTCCCAGCACTCAAAAATTAGATGGAAATTTTAATAAAGAAAAGATCTGCAAGCAAAGAAAATAATTTAAGTGTAAAAAAAAAGGTAATTCTATCTGTTAAACACTTCACCCCTAAATTGAACTAAGATCAAATCAAAGAATCAATAACCAAAATAGGTTGCATAAAAGTCTTAGCGGTGGCATCAACTCTGAATGCCCTTGGAAAATATACAAACTAGTTGAGCTACGAATAAAAAGAAGAAAAAATTTATCCGAATCTGATATAACTTTTTTCTTCCAAAAGTAAACAAGCAAATAAGAGTGCAACATGGTAAAGGTGAGAGAGCAATGAAGCACTAAAACTTTTAAAAGTTTAGAAGCTTTTGAAAATCATTACACTGGCATTAGGTATAAACAAAAGGGTGTTTTTTTGTTAAACGTTTGCGGCGGGGATAGACATTGGAGAGCAGAAGATGAAAGGGAAGTAGAGAAAACGATGAAGAAGGAGTTCAAAACGTCGTCGTCTGGTAGCGAGATGGAAAGCTGGGTTCCTTTGATAGGGTCAGATGAAGAGGAAAGAGAGAAAGGGAGAGGGGAAAGGGTAATAGGAGAAATGACTTGGTGAATGGAAAGGGAACGGGTATCAAAAGAAAGTTGACTGACATGAGGGGATTTGAGGATGAAGAAAGCGACGCCGTAGATAGTGGCGGAAGGGAAGTCTAAGAAAAGGGGCGGGCACCACGGCGGAGAAGGGAGTGAGAGGCTGTGGAGTGGCCTTTGGGGTCTCATAAGCCATGGGAGTGCAGAGTGTTTGTTGGAGAATGGAAATTGAGAAAATATTGTCGGCCATGGGAAATTAGGGATTTCAGGGGGGAAATTTCGGGAAAAATGGCTCCATTTTTAAAAGTTAAATGATTTTTGCGGCGTTTTATGTAAAAACACCGCTATTGCTTGCCTTTTTTGGCGTTTTCCAGAAAAACGCCACTAATAAATCTCTATCCAAACTGTGCCGTTTTGGGAAATTTGAATATATAGTAACGACGTTTTTTTGTTAAAAACGCCGCTAAATCTCATATATTTTATTTATTTATTTATTGTATCTTTCATTTAAATTTTACGTAAATAATTATTAAAATTTTAAGTAATATTTAAAAGTATTTGATACATGTATAAATTTTAGCTTTTTTGTTTCATTTATATTTTTTATTTTATTTTTCTTATATTTTGGTCCTATCCAATTTAAAAATTAATTACCTATATATATATATATATCCATATCAAAAATATCAAATGGTTAGGTTTAAATGTTTTAAATATACAAGTATTAATTAATTGTATCATTTAACAAGTCTCAAATTATAAACCTTAAACCCTAAATTAACCAATCAATCTACATGCATAAAGTGATCATCTATCTATTATATAAACTATATACTCATAATTTCAATATATTAAATTTATTATTATCTATTTTAGAAATATATAAGAACATATTTAATATAAAAATTAATAAAACTAATTAATCTAAACTTAAACTCTAACCTAACCGTTGAAACCCTAAACCCTAACCCCTAAATCCCCTAACCCCTAAAGCATAACCCCTAACCCCTAAATCCCCCTAACCCTAAACCTTAAATCCAAACCCTAAATCCATACCCCGACCTACTCCTTAAACTCTAAACCATATACTATAGTGATAATTAATTCAATATTTTAAAATTAATAATATCTCTTTTACGATTATATAAGAAATTATTTAATATATAAACTAAAAAAATCAGTAATGTATCAAAAAAACTTTAAAATTAGTTTAAATAATAGTATTTTAATTTTTCCATTTTTAACAAATATTTCAAATTATTTTAAATCCTTGAGCATTAGCGACACTTCCTTAAAAACGCCGCTAAATCCCCGAAAGCTCAGAAAACGGCGCCGTTGGGCTTAGTTTTTTTTACGGCGCTTTCCAAAAAACGCCTCTAAAGCCCTGAGCATTAGCGGCGCTTCCTTAAAAACGCCGCTAAATCCCCGAAAGCTCAGAAAATGGCATCATTACGCTTAGGTTTTTTTTTTTGCGGCGCTTTCTCAAAAACGCCACTAAATCCCTGAGCATTAGCGGCGCTTTCTTAAAAACGCCGCTAAATCCCCGAAAGCTCAGAAAATAGTGCCGTTGGGCTTAGGTTTTTTTGCGGTGCTTTTTCAAAAACGCCGCTAAATCCCCGAAAGCTCAGAAAACAGCGTCGTTGGGCTTAGGTTTTTTTACGGCGCTTTCTCAAAAACGCCGCTAAATTCCTAATCATTAGCTGCGCTTTCTTAAAAACGCCACTAATTCTTATTTTCAGCGGCGTTTTTCATAAAGCGCCGCTGATGATCAATCTTTAGCGGCGTTTTTTGTCCAAGCGCCGCTAAAGACGCCGCTAAAAGCCTGTTTTGGTGTAGTGAAAATGTGTTAGAGTATTATAAAGAAAGTAAGTTGTTAGTAGTTAAGTCAGCAGTTAGTCAGTTAGGGTAGTTACAGCTCATGTCAGCTTGTATAAATACATGTACCGTCTCTGTTTATGAATCAAGTGATTTGTTAATATTCATTCAGTGTATAATCTAGTGTACAATTCAACATGGTATCAGAGGTCGTCTCTTACTGGGTTCTTGTTTTTTGAGTTTTTGTTGGTTGCATGGATTCTCTGTCAAGTCCGTCTAATACTCAGTCTGCAGCTCCAGCGGTGGCGTCTAATCCCACCAACAGTGTTGTTGATAGCAGGTTCTTTTCTACCAAGAAGGTCAGCGTTCTTCTTGATGATTCCAATTATCTTTTATGGAAACATCAAGTTTTTTTGGCAGTCAAAGTTTATAAGTTGCAAAGCTTTCTTGGCTTGCAAACTGTACCACCACCATCTATGGTTCTAGATGATAATGGTGTGCCTCAAGAAAATATTGAATTTGTTAGGTTTGAACAGCAAGATAGTGCTCTTGCTTCTTGGCTTTTAACTTCAGTAAGTCAAGTGGTCCTTCCTCATCTTATTGGTTTGGACACAAGTGCTAAGATTTGGAATGCAATTGTGTCCCTATATGGCAGTAAGTCTACTTCAAGGCTGATGTTCTATCGCTGTGCGCTGAACTCACAGCGTAAGGGAGATCTTTCGATGTGAGAATTCTTGATGAAAGTTAAGCTTTACTATGACAATATGGCTAGCTGTGGGGAGGTCATCAGTGAGCATGAACATATTACGGCTATTTTAAATGGGCTGCCGTCTGAATATGAGTCTATTGTCTCAATTATTATTGCTAGTCAGGTTCCATATAGTCTTCAAAGTGTCATGAACATGTTGGTTGATGCTGAGTCTCGTCAGCAAGTTATAATGACTGAGGTCCCTAGTGCTGCTAATCTTGTTTCTCAGCAACCTGCTGAGTCTGTTCCTGACAAGTCTGCATTGTCTTATCGACCGTCTGCATCTTGGGGCTACGGGCGTGGTCATTTCTCTGGGACTCGTTTTCAGTGTCAATTGTGTGGAAAGACAGGACATCTTGTAGATCGTTGCTACTATAGATTTGATGCATCATACAAAAGCAGCAATTATCGGCCTCCACCACAAGTAAATATGTGTATGTATGCACCTGGTTCTTCTTCCTGGACATCACCTGCCATGCCTCCATCAACACCTATCATGTCTGCTCCTTCACCCAACTGGAACTGTCAAGTGGTTCCTTCTAACTGGATGAATCCTTTTGTTGGTAATTCATTACAACAGGCGCAGACTTCATCTGTTAATGCCTCTCAACCTCATGCTTTGTTGACTACTCCTGCCACAATTGATGACATTGCCTGATACCCTGATTCTGGGGTAACTCATCATCTCACTCACTCGATTGCTACTCTTGGTGATAACACGTCTCGTACTGGACCAGGTAAGGTGTATGTGGGAAATGGTAATGCTATACCTGTCTTACGCTCTGGTCAGTCTTCTCTGCTCACTAAGACACGACCACTTTATATGAAATCATTACTATATACACATGGAATAACAAAAAATCTACTCTCTGTGTCAAAATTCACAAGAGACAACCAGGTGATGTTTGAGTTCCTCCCCACACAGTGTCAAGTTCGTGATTTAAAGACTAAGGAGGTTCTTCTTAAAGGAGCAGTGTCTAATGGTGTGTACAAACTTCATTTACAAGATGCTGTTAATGTTCGGCGTACTGGTGAAGCTCAGTGTTTTACAACTAGTGCATCAATCCCTCTAAGTGTATGGCATACTAGAATAGGCCACCCTTGTAAAACTATATTGCTCAAGGCCTTACAAAGTTGTAATCTGTCTTTTGATGACAATAAGAATTGTTCACGTGTGTTGCATGTCATTTAGACAAGGAGCATAAACAGCCGTTTCACACCTCAGTATCCTCATATACTGCACCATTGCAATTGGTAGTAGCAGATGTCTGGGGTCCGGCTCCAGTAGATTCGAATGGGTTTCGCTATTATGTAGCATTCACTGATGCCTACACCAAATACACATGGCTCTATTTCCTGCGTAAGAAGTCTGAGGTTCATACGGTTTTTCCCCTTTTTTACAAACAGGCTGAGAGAACTCTTGGCTTGAAGCTTCGAGCTCTGCAAACAAATGGAGGGGGTGAATTTCAAGCGCTTAGAAGCTATCTAACTCAACAAGGGATTATACAACGGCTCACATGCCCTTACACCTCTGCTCAGATTGGTATCGTTGAACGCAAGCATCGTCAGATTGTTGAAACATGTCTTTCTATACTTACTCATGCCTCCATGCCAGTGACCCGTTGGAATGATGCCTTTAGCAGTGCCATTTATCTCATTAACATGCTTCCCTCCACACCCTTGGGTTATGTTTCACCATATGAGAAGCTGTTTCAAATCAAGCCTGACTATTCTTTTCTTAAAACCTTTGGTTGTTTATGCTTCTCGAATCTCAGGCCATATAACAAAAAACAAACTTCAGTTTTGATCCACTCCTTGTGTCTTCCTAGGATACCCCCATTCATAAAGGATACTGTTGCCAAGACAGTAGTGGTCGCATCTATATTTCCAGACATGTAACATTTCATGAAAGTATGTTTCCATTCAAAGACCTTTGTACCAACACCATCACACCCATAATGCAAACTAGCTCCAAGTTACTTGTCTTAGCTCCTAAACCCCAATTTCATGAATCCCTGTCCTCAGTGCCTCATCGCTGTAGTTTGGCTAATCTACCCAACTTTCCTTTGTCTTCTGCCTCTGTAACTAATTCTCCTTTATCTGTGCAACTCATTTCTCCCACAATTCCCTCCTCAACCCCTAGACTATCTAGTGTCTCGATATCTAGTGTCTCGATACCCCACTCGTTTAATCCTGTGACTGTACCACCTACCTATCCTGTCCCACAAAATAGACATGCTATGGTCACTCGTAGCAAAGCAGGCGTATTCAAACCCAAAGTGTATCTGAGCAATGCTAATTCAACTTCTGATCTTCCCACTGATGTACACACTGCCATGGCGCACCAGCACTGGAAGGAAGCAGTTCTTACTGAACTAAATGCTCTTATCAGTAACAATACCTAGAGTCTTTGCTCTCTCCCTCCACAGCGTCGAACAATTGGCTGTAAGTGGTTGTTTAAAGTTAAGAAACAGGCTGACGGCACCATAGAGCGATATAAAGCTCGGTTAGTTGCTAAGGGTTTCTCTCAGCATGCAGGGACTGACTTTCGAGATACATTCATCCAAAGAGGTGGTCACCACCATACGATTAGCTCGTCAGCTACAATACATTCGATCCGAGAGGTAATTGTCACCATACGTCATGCTTCTTCTGTAGCTACAATGAAAGGCTGGTCCCTATGTCAGGTAGACGTAAACAATGCGTTCCTAAAGGCTTGGATCTAATGGCTAACAGCTGGTGTGTCGATTGAACAAGGCTCTTTACGGACTCAGGCAAGCACCTCGTGCATGGTTTAATACTTTCAAGCAGTTCCTAGTCAGTGAACTGGGCTTTCATGCGTCAAAGGCCGATCCATCCTTGTTCATCCATATTTCTGGTGATAGTCAAATGTTTCTGATGGCGTATGTTGATGACATCGTCATCACTGGCAGCTCAAGTCGGGATGTTGATCGTGTGGTGCACCAGCTTCACAATCAGTTTGCTCTCAAAGATCTGGGCCAGCTTTATTTTTTTCTGGGCATTAAAGTCCAGACCACTGCTCAAGGCCTACTACTCACTCAACAGCAATACCTTCAAGACATACTCAGCAAAACAGGAATGAAAGGTGCAGCTGCCACGCCCACTCCTATGGTCAGTTTTCCTAAGTTAGTTGCCTTTGCTGGTAGTGATGCTCTAGTCGATGGTCGTTTTTATCGCAGCACTATTGGTATGTTGCAATATCTGTGCATTACACGTCCTGACATAGCCTTCTGTGTTAATAAGCTAAGCCAATACATGAACTCACCTAGTAAAGCTCACTGGAAGGCAGTTAAACGTGTCCTTCGATATCTAGTTGGAACCATGGAGTATGGGTTGTGTTTCTCCACAGGTCAATTCAAGCTAGTGGGCTACTCCGATGCTGACTGGGCTTCCTCTATTGAAGACAGACGGTCCACCACAGGTTATGTTGTGTACCTTGGGCTGAACCCTATCGCTTGGTGCTCCAAGAAGCAGTCTGTTGTGTCCAGGTCGTCCTCAGAAGCTGAGTATCGTAGCCTAGCCAACTGTGTGTCTGAACTCTTATGGGTACGTCAACTACTTGAAGAAATTGGAGTTCATGTAGATCAACCACCAATAGTCTGGTGTGATGATACGTCCACTGTTTCCATGTCGGCCAATCCAACTCACCATGCAAAAGTTAAACATGTGGAGATTGACCACCATTTTGTTCGAGAGAGAGTTCTTGATGGCTCCCTACAGGTCAACTTTGTTTCATCAGCTAATCAGATTGTCGATGTCCTCACAAAACCTATTCCACCCAAGCCATTCAAAGGTTTTCGACATGCTCTTCGACTCACAACAAAAGATGTAATGTCTAGATATTCAATAGGTTAAAAGGACCAGGAAAATGTTAGAGTATTATAAAGAAAGTAAGTTGTTAGTAGTTAAGTCAGCAGTTAGTCAGTTAGGGTAGTTACAGCTCATGTCAGCTTGTATAAATACATGTATCGTTTTTGCTTATGAATCAAGTGATTTGTTAATATTCATTCAGTGTATAATCTAGTGTACAATTCAACAAAATGCATTCAACGAATTTCCGGTGACTCAAAACGATAAAAAATACAAGTTATATAAGTGCAATAAGGCATGTCTCAAAACAAGACTTGTATGTATTGAGACATTGGCCTTATCCACTATATATATATATTTAAATTTTTATGTCTCAAGATATAAAATTCATGTCTTCAAATTTTAGATATCTGAAATAAAAACTGACCTTTCAAACTTATTTATCTCAAGATTTGGGGGCAATAAACCAAATATTATACCCCACTTGTAAACCATTCTAAAACGCACTCATACATTACCAACATATGGCACATCACTTTAAAGCTTTAAAGTCCCCTGAGACCGTACAATGGCCACATATTCCTCCAAAAAATAATCATGTTCAAACAGTAAGGAAATATATTCGAAGTAGTTATAGTGCATGTTTGCATCTCAATGTTAAGCATTCATTCAACCATGGCAAGGCCAACCACTTGCTAATCCTTAATAGCATTCAACATCAAAACCCTCGAATAATAAAACTAAAATATGTACAATATAATTGAAAACCTAAGTACATGTCATGAAGGAGTCATTGCTATATATATACATATTAAAGTGTTATGCTTTTCGAGTCTTGCAATGATGATGTGATCCATAAGAGATGAGTTGAGATCATGATAACGGGGCGTTAAGCAAGCACTAACAATCTACTAGATGTCAGTTTTTTGGTTGGTAAAGGATTCTTAGCAAATATTGAAATGATTAGAAGTAAAATCCGTTGGGAAGGTGATGAAAAAGGGAGGTAAAAAGAAAGGAGGTTTAGGGGTGGTGAATGTTGAGGAATAGAACGTCACTTCTAGCAAAATAGCGGTGGAGATTGGCTAAAGAATCTAAGTTGAGGTGGAGGAGGATTCTGACATTCATACATGTTGAATCACAAAAAAACTGCAGTAAAAGGAATCCCAAATGTTTACTAACAAATGGAATCAGACTTTGATTGCTCAAAATACGGTTTTCTTTGGAAAATGGAAGTACCACAAAAAATACAAGGCGCTCTCTCTGTGGTTGGTGGTGTTAGATAGTATTTACCCTTAAGTTAAAAGGTCCTTATTTATTTGACAGAGGAGTGCAGTGTTGGTACCATCCTCTTTCTTATTATCCCCAGTATCTGGCTTGCCTTAAACCCAAATGTTTCTAACCATAATCCTCTACCAATTAGCAATTAGTATTATTGTTCCGCAAGTAGGGCGGCGATTCAAGTTTGAGATTAAAAAATGAGACTGTCCTATTCCTACACGTGAAATATAGAAAAAAAAAGAAAAAAGAAAAGGTATTTGTATTTGTATTAACAAAGAGAATCCAGCAGCCTATTTGTTGTACCCATAGTTCAAATGGGGGCACATGACGTGATTTCACCTACTACTCCTTCATTAAGCAAAAACAATTTAGTGTTGTGATACTTTAAACAACTCCCAGCATTTTGTATACTAACCACATTATATTCCATAGATTAAAATGTTTAAAGTCTGGAATAAATATTTTTAGTATAATTCTACATTTATTCATCAACTGAGTTGAATTGTAATTTTATTTTAAATGTGTCAAACTTATAATTTCAGAAATTTTAGAAGGATTAAATAAAGTCATAGTGCAAGTTTATTATTATTATTTTTTTTTTGAAACAAAGTGCAAGTTTATTATTATATTAATTAATAAGGGACTAAAACCAAAAAAAGAAAAAGAAGAAAATACCATTTAAAGGGGGCACGGCCCTGCCTAACCTTTTGACGCCGTCCCAGCCCCCGAGCAGGTAAATGGACAAATCACTTTCACCTAATAAAGCATCCTCAAGTATTTTGGCTTTTATTATTATTATCGTGAAATTATTCAGACCATTTTACTTTATTTGTTTACTGCCAAAACCCTTTTGTTTTTTAATTTAAAAAGCTTTGCAGCCTTTTAATCTTTTTACTCCTACTCTCACCTCTTTTCCCCCTCCTCCAATCCAAGCTTTGCCCAAATCTCTAATACTCAAAATCTCCTACAATTATTTTTTAAAAATAAAATATATATTTAATTATTTATAAGTAATTTTCTTAATATTAATCTTATTATAAGTTTTTATCATATTTGTTCTTTTTGATACAATGCTTAGAATTACCCATAATTTTTCTACAACTTTTAAATAGGAGAATAATACGCTTTAGTATATTCGAACCCGCATTCTCCTACACTGGTAATAATATCAATACTATTTTATAAGTAAATTTAAATCAAAACATTTATTAAACAAATAATAATTGAAAACAATTGCGTTCGAATTTCAAAAATTCATGTTCTAGTCTACCAATCTTAAACTTTATTGCATCACAAATTTGGCTCACTAAATAATGTTTAATTTGTTATATATCGGTGAGAAAAAATATGTAATAAATATATTTATAAAATATTAAATAAATTTTTATTTGAATAGTAAAATTAAATGTTTAAAATATATTGTGTCATGAATTCAAATTTTATTATAATTAAATATATTTATTTTAAATAAAATAAACAAAAACACCACCGTGATAATATAATTTATTTTGTACATACAAAAAAATATTTTAATAATTTTCCAACTAAATTCATCATCAATTGATTCTAAAATCAACTTAAGGACATAAATAAATACACAATTCTAAACCTTAAATCATATTACATTTAAGTGCTTAAACCCACAACTTTCAGCTATGGGGTTGTTAAATAAAGGCTTTAAAACGTATGAAAAGCAAGTAAGGTGGTAGTAAATTAGATTTGGATGGTGTATACTCCATACACAATATTAGTTTAACACAAGATGTGTTGGTACAAAGCTCTTAAAGGGAAGATGCAGAGATATCATATGGCAAACATGAATGCCATCAGATAGGCAGAGTCCCAAATTTATTTCATATATTTTTTCAGCAGACTGACGGGCAAAGCATCATGTGCAAGTGCAGAAGATAGAAGGATTGGGTAAGTTCCGTATGGTTTAAATCTTATGTGCGGAAAACACTTTGGATCTTTCCAAAAATTTTTGTTTTCTTTTTTGTTCATTAGGATCTTTACATAATTGGAGTGAAGGGTTTAGGGTTCAGAAAGTAGCTAGTGTACTATTAGTTATGAAAGTACGTTGTTAAGAATCATGCAATGTCACCATCTCAATCTGGGCCGATGATGATTTTTGTCAGTTGGATCCCACTTTTACCATTCTTTTCTTGTTTTTGCTTTCACTGAGATCTCTCAATCACCGTTTCATTTATTAACCAGTTTCCATTGCTTACAGGAAAAAGGTTTGGGATCCCATCGAGGGGAGCAAACTTTCTTTTTATGTTGAACATTCGGATAATGAATAGAGCAGGCCATTAAAATGTATTGTAAATTATGGACCTTTGTGTGCTTAACCTAGCCCAAATATACTTCTTATTTGTTGCGCACTTAGCCCTAATACAAACTTGGTTGTTACTTTAGCCATGGGCCAATTTCAATTTATGCAGATGTTGCATCCAACTTCAATCCATTTCATCATTGTTTTTTTTTTTTTTTATACAATTCCGTATAACCCACAACCCTCTTCAGACCCTTAAAATGAATGCTAGTATGTGCACATATTCTTAATTGTTGCAATAATAATCTAATTAAGCTTCAATCAACTTAATTATTATTGAATTTAATTTTTAAGCATATAGCGTGAGATAAAGAGTAATGAAAATTTTAGTTGAACCAATCCGCATTAGTGATAAAATAAAAATAATATAATAATTATTGATAGGATAGTAAAAAATGTACATAATTGTTATGAAAAAAAGTAGGGAGTAGTTATTTCTTTTAAATGATTTTTAATTTATTATTATTTTTAAATTTATAAAGGAGTGTTTGGTTGGTCGATTCTTTCATTATGACTCGTAATGTTATGGTTTGGAATGTGATTACATTGTTTCGATTCTAACATTATAATCATCTCATAATCTTGTATTCTCAAGTAGTGTCAAGACGCACCACCTATTCTATTAGTAATGTTAGAGTACGGGCATAATATTAAATTTTAGACCAATTTACCGCTTTTAAATTATTTTAATCAATTTATTCCTTTTTTTCTAAATAAAATTTAAGTCTAATTAAAAAAATCTATTGTTTTTCTTAAGAATGAAGTAGTAGAAGACTATTATATTTACTTCAATAATTTATTTATAAGTATATTAATTATAATTAAAATTATATATGAAAAATGAGATGATTATATATGATCTTTTGAATAAAATTACTGTCATTTAATCTATAAAAAAAAATTTTAACATCAATTAAGATACGAGGAAGAAATAAAGTGATGACAACAGCAATTTTATCATCATCATCATCATCATCATCATCATCTCACCAGAACTTGGGCTCAAAGCTGGTTAATATTGTGTTGTTGTAAAATTAAGATAAGAATTAAGGATACAAAGCACATGCACATCATTGTTTAAATTTGTCAGTTTGTTCAATTGCATCCCATTGAGCCCTATTAATGATATAATATCTATCAATCTGACAGCGACAACTCTTGGAAACCCTTACAATACCACTTTATCCGCATCTTTGCTTGTATCAAATCGAATCTAATTTATTAAATCAATTATTCCAAAATTATAGCGTTTCAAGGACATACATTTACTTATCGGAAAATAAAATATTTCATTGAAATAAAACTCAGAGATGTGATTAGGCTTATAAATGTTGTTGGTTATTGTTTGAGATGATATAATATAAAGATAATAGGATTTAGAAATGATGTTGTTGTTATTTGTTTCTGCTTATCTATTTTTCTATTATGTTTTTACACATATTTTTCCTTTTTCTATTTTTTCAAAAATCTTTATCTTTTGAAATTTTCAATGTTTAATATAAAGAAGTTGGTTTTTAACTCAAACCAAATGATGTTTGGTTTAAGTACTTTTAAACTTTTGACCAACCTAATTTTGATGTGAAATTAGAAAGTTGCTCGTTTTATTTATGATGATTTTTTTTTAATTCACATGATTTGTAGTTTAATAATTCACTTTAAAATTGTTATATCCTCATCATGAGAGGATACTTGAGAGACATTTGTGGATGACCTTATGCTTACTTTCCGGCCTACAACACTTGGCATATTCTCCACCTAAGTGCTCGGACAATCCTCTATCACCTAGCTGGTCACTGAGTGACCAACCACCTAGGCACCTCATCCTCTTGGTCACCCACTTTTAGTAAGTATGCACTCTCCTCTAGAGGGGACCACCAAGGGACAACTAAGCTTAACAACCTCATACAAGAGAATGTTAGAACAGTGCCATGCATGAGGACAATCCATGTACAACAGCCTTGCCACTTGGCTGGCCACCCGATCACTATGCCCCGAATCTTTTGGTGGCGTGGCCTCGCTGAGCACAAGACCTCCTTCCCTATGAGTACCTTGTAGAACGGTGAAGGGGAGGGGGGGTGGACTGTTCCTTTAATCCTTTTAGCAACCCTAAGAACTCCTCAACATTCAACCTCCTTTGCCATCCAAGCCTCCTCCTTACCTACCTCCTTTCTCTGGCTCTTTGCCTGTTTAGGTGAACCGACCTTCCTTGCACCACCACCTCCTCCTCCTTGTCTCCTCCCTTGTTGACACTTGTATCAACAAAAATGCAAACATTAAACGCATGTATTTTTGAAATATTTATTTTTTAACAAAATTTTGAAATATTGATATTAGATATACAATTATTTTAAAAAGGTTTCCAATTATATGATATTATGTATTTTAATTTGTAAGGATTTATGGTTATATATGCGCTTTTAATATATAGTTTATAAATAAATTTAAATTTTACAAATAATTTATATTAATATTTAAAATCATTTAATAATTATAATATTAATTTAGTCTAATATAATTTAAATTATCTTATTTTTATTTTCCAACCCCGAAATATTGTCACACATCTCATTTTAATTTATTATTATTTTACTGCGCCTTTCACCTATAAAACTTCTGTAATTTTCTTACTAAACTAACCCTTAAAAGAATTATTAGTGATTCCATACATTAATAGTGGAATTTAAAAACCCTACAAACATTATCAAGGAGCTATTAAGTATCTTTAAATTATATTAAAAATAGAATTTTTATAACCATAAATATCCTCGTCGGTTTTAATAAAAAACTTTTTAATTTCAACTATCAATATGCTTAATAATAATTTATAAAATTATATATTATTTTTAATAATTCAAATATAAAATTTAATGAAAAATAACATTTTTTATAAAATGATTAATGCATTATTTAGAGTTTAAATCGACAATTATTCTCGCATTAAAAGTTAAACTGGTTTTATTCAAAATTAATTTTAAACTTGATAATTATTATTTTATTAAAACTTGAAAATTTTTCAAGAAAATGCGATGGATTAACTTCAACCAGGGAAAATTGAAGCTCAAAATGAAAAAATTACTAAAATTAAAAACTAATTTGAAACTTCAACATAAAAAAAAAAAATCAACGTGAATGGAATTTGTGGACCACAATTTGGATTTGAGTGGTTTTACATCCATGTTGGCTGCCACCTCTTTATTAATAGTAAGAGTTTGTGAAGAATAAAGGTAGTCGTGGTCCTGACCTAACCTTATCCTGCTCCATTCAATAATATTTCTTCTTCGTATTTTAGGTTTTAAAAAAGTTTGTATTTGTCATACGTATAACTTTTTTTTAAATACATTATTAATTTTTACCAGAAAAAACAGAATTCAAGAGATTTTGAGAAAGTTAAGATTCCTACAATTGTTTTATTTACTTATTTTTCAGTATAAACCAAGCATTGTGGACACACACAACATAATTAGAATATTTATTTCCTATTTAAATATTTTACTTACTAAAAATTGAACTTGGGAAGTTATGATACATTCGGTGAGAGATTAAATTAGATGGAAGATTTTATTATTATATTGATTTGTTATTGATTTAAAATGCTAATAAACCTAGATTAGTATAAGTTTTGTATCAAGTATTAAAAACACTTAAACAACTGCTAAGTTTTCAGTGATTTAGATTTTTAGGTATAAAAGTGAAGTTGTTATACAGAGATATGATGGAGCTTGAATTACTTGTATTGGATCGAAAAATAATGGATTTACGTATATAGTTAAAGTTTGTAGACGTAAAATAATCGACTTGTGTGTTTTTTATTTTTGTTGTTCTTGTCGCAGTGCCACTTTCAGTAGACATTGCAGCCATCTTAATATCATTTTATCATTTCTGCATATGATTGCGATGTTAAAAGTAAATTAAAAAAATATTAGTGTTTGATTTTAAATTTTAATATTTTTATGTTGTTTTCTGGGTCCATAAATACTTGGATGTTACAAGTACAAGATGTTAAGGTTGGATATTTATCTAGTGTCTGGCCATAAATCTTCCAATTTATACAGTCCTCTTTCAGTTGTCTTTGTCTATGCATATTGTAAACTGCGCTATCTTCGGGCACGAGGCTTTGCAAGGAAATATTGTCTTAGTACTAATATTAGAAAAAAACACAAAAGAAAAAGGAAAAAAAAGAAAAAAGAAAGGCAGAGTTGACAAAATCCAATCCTAAATACTGTCTGAAAATTGACGGGGAAGGGACCATAAGTGCAAAGTAAGTGGCGTCACATCTTGAAGAGTAGATGAAGTAGCGCACATCTGGGTTCGGCCTCACCCACTTGCCCCCTTTCGTCACCAGTATTATTATTTCTTTCATACAATCCCCCACGTGGGATGGGATCCCACTTCCACTCTATTACTTCTACTCCTTTCCTGTCACTACTACTCCCTATCTCTCCTCTCTATTATCATTGTTTTTATTCTAATTATAACAAAAAAATACGCTGTTAAAAATAGCTTTTTTTTAGACTTCCCGCTACCTAACACTCAAATTAGGTTCGGATACATTTGAAATTGACTTAGATGACGATTTTATATAATAGGAAAATTACTCAAATAATATAAATAAAATTATTATTTATTGAAATAATATGGATAAAAAATTAATTACTGAAATGATATGTTTTTTTATAGTGAAAAAAGGGGTTTGATGAAGGCCCAAATCGAAATTAGTGATATCGATTTGGGCCTTAATTTCGGAGGGAAATTCGATTCAATGGTGTTGAATTAGGCCTCCCCCTCAGCCTCACACACTGATATGGATTAGACTACTCATTGAATTAGATTTTTCTTTGAAAATCATGTTGTTCTGATTGACCAAACCCAAAAACTTTTGAACAATTTTAATTTTAAATCCAACTGTTTAAAAACCCAAACTAACCCTAATAAATATACTAAACCCTAGACCCCTATAAAAACCTTTTATAAACTAACCCTAAAAAAATAAACTATGTATACATACACTATAGTTGTGTGTATTGTTAGGATTGCAGCACGAATCCCCTTGGATCTATCAAAAATTAAACATTTATTGCCCTAGGAATAGCATGCCTGCACAAGTTCCTAAAGAAAAATGTCCAAGATTCGACATTTTCCTTTTCCACGATGGTGAAAGTGATGGGTAAAATATTTCTCTTATTGTCTTATGCAACCGCAATGAGGAGGATCTGGGTGTACTTGCCATAAAGCCAAGTGCCATCTATTTTGATGAGCCACTTGCAATGCGGAAATGCTTGCACACAAGGAGGAAAAGTCCAAAACACTCAGTGGAAATTTTTTTTATCAAGAATGATTTGGCTCTCCTGGTCAATAGCGTCAAGGGTTTGTAAGCTAATAACCATACTCGGAACACACTCGTTTATGTCCCTTAGCCACAATTGTAACTCATTGTATGAATCGTCCCAGTCACTGTATAACTCTCTCATGGCTAGTTGTTTACCATCCCATGCTTTACCGTACAAAACATTGTAACTATATCTTGTTTGCAACTCGACAACCAAGGCAACGACAGGGATGGTTGCCTTTGCTTCAACCAATGGTTTGATACATCTACATATTAATTTTGCGTCAAGCTTTCAATAGTCCTGATACATCTGCACAGTAGTACAAGTGTGGGGCCCTTCATATTTTCTAATCTCCAAAAGATGTGATCTCATTATAAACGCAACTCACACCTTCCACTTGCAACCATCGTTAGCATGTTAACACTCGCGAATGTACAATGTTAATCTGCCACAATTTGGTGTGGCAAATTAGGCCCTTTTTAATACTTAAGGAGGTTGTTTTCTAGAAAATATGTATTGTTTTTATTCCATTTTAGTACCTAGAGAATAAAATGAGCAATTTTAAGTATTTTATGACCTTTTGGGCCAACTCAGGCCTAAAGGAAGACTAATCTGTTAACTAAGTGTGTAGGACAGCGAAACGAGCTTGGGAGTCAATGGACTATCTTTGATGTTGCGACATTGACTTGAGGATGTCGCAACACCCAATCCAGAAGTCTTTAAGACATGCTGCCTTTGATGTCGTGACACCAGTCCTAATGAGTCGCGACACCGTTGCGTAGAAGCCACTTAAATTGGGAATGGTGTTTTCTTCTGCACAGCTTCGTTATAACATGTTTTGTCTACTGTATGAAGCCTAAAACAATCATTTAAATAGAACTCTTATAAATAGGATTGTGCAGAACACTAAGGGGACTTCTCTCCTTCATCTTAATTTAGTTTTCATTAGATTGGGGTTTTGGATTTAGTTTTCTTTGTAAATTTTTACTTTAAATCTAGTTGTAGTTTTTATTCAATTATTTTGGTGCTTTCGGATTCGGATCATGGATCGCTCACTACTTGTTACAGATTTCAATTCTTGCGCATAATCAACATTTAGGATCAAATTTCTCTTCTCCTATTGTATTTTGATATTTATTAATGTCTGAATTCAAATTAGGATTTTAAATTATTAGATCCTTGGGTAACTAAATTCCAAGGGGAGATTAACGAGTGTGTAATAGCTTGTTTTCAGTGGTAACGAAAACAATGGTTTTAGAACCCCATTTTTTGATGATCAAGTCAGTAAATATTAATTATTAATATTTACTTGTCTATTATAGTGATATATTAAATTTTAGTTCGATAATTTTTGTTGATTGAATGGTCAATTGGGGTGCAAAGACTAAATCGTAAAACCATAAAAGTTTATCACTATTGAATTTTAGTTGATAAAAGGCTTAAATAATAATTCTCCGTGGATTTAAATGAAAATTAGACCATAGTAAAATATTATGGACGGTTAAGGCATAATTTAAATTGGAAAATATGTAAAATAAGGTTAAAAGTTAAGTAAATAAAATCAACCATTAGTTTAATTAAAACATATTTTCTCAATTATTTTCAAATCTGATTTTTTTGTAAAATTAGTTTGAAGTTATTTAATAACCGACTACCTAATCTTAACTTTCACTACCTAATTTTAGACCCAATAATTACTTTAATATTTTATTATTACCATTAGTATTTAATTAATTATTTTATCCTATTTTAATTTCTATGATATTAAACCCAAATTTTCTCTCAAGCCCACAACCTAATACCCAATTCTACCTCCTCCTCTAAAAAAATAATTTCATTCTTAAAATTACCTAACCTAAACTAATAATGTTATTGACGTCTCTATGCACACTCGACTTCCTGAGTAACCTCTATAGTTTTATGGTTGCGCCACAAAACCTTAACCAACAGAAACTTCTCATTACGTATTACCTTACTTCCTCATGCCAACATCACGATCGATATCCTCTATTCGCCATGACGCCCTCGTCCATTGAAACTCGTAACCATTATTTCCTAATTTAATAGTCTTTATCAGATTCTTGATTAGAATCGCCGTAAATATTCAAATACGTAAAACCTGAATCAACTAGAAGAAATGAAGGAACTGATGGCAAGTAAAAATACATACTACCTCGTCAATCGAGTCTCGATCTATAGTAGATGCGAAATCTTGAATTTGAGCAACCTCAATCCTTTTCAAACAGACTTTCAATCGGTGCTCCTTCGGACCATATCGAAAATATGCCTTAGTCAAACTCCAACATTTACTCGAATGCTTATGCCCATAATGCTCATAAAGTGACCACCTATTACCCCCTTGTATTCGACCTCTGCCTCTTGCAAACGCAGTTATTTGAATCTGAGGAATCATAACTCCCCTCGAGCATACCTTAGTTAATGCCCCTTCGATCCACAATGAAGACATGTTCGCGATTGCTTCCAACACTCTATGCGGTGTTTGCGATTACAATGCTCACATAATGGCCATTTTAAGTTTCTTGATGATCCTCTGGTACCAACCACTGTCACATTCTTCGAGTAAGACTGATTCAGTTGAAACTCACATCGCATATTCTTGGCTATTCTATAACACCAGATTGATCAGAAACCCTCTTTTCATGCTCAAAACCAACTTTTAAAGGAAATTGCTCCTTAGGAAGCATAAATGATATAGATGACATACCTTGCCCAGGTGCACTCTCACTACCTTAACTAGAAGGCATATCAGCCATACTATAAACAATAAATAAACATTATAGATGAGTAAGAAGTAAAGAGTGATCTAAGGTATAACCTGCAAATTTTTTTTTGTGGAAGCAATATGTTTCCATTCCTACCCTAATTTAAGCAATTAATTTCCATGCAAGGGTATTTTCATTCAAAATTTAAATATTTCTAATTTAATTTTAAAATCAAATTATTTATATTTTAAAATATCAGTTTAACAAAACCTATGGCTTCGCCCGATTTTTATGTAACCTGGCTTTGATACCACTAAATGTGACGTCCTAACCCGTCTGGGATAGTCCAACTTGAATTTCGAACATCACATTAGCCATCAAAATGACTCACCGTTTAGACCACCACAAAGCACACCAACCAACCATTCACACCACACAATTATTCAAAGAATATATAAAAAGTCTATAATCATGCTTCTGTTGCGCTACTTTTATCATTCAATTAACAACAAGAATAAACTTAATATCTAGAAAAAAAATACCTCAAAAGCTTTAGTTACAAAGACGTGCATGCAAAAAGGTGTTTTGAAAGGCTATGTTTGAAAAGATATTGGAAACCATTTTAATTAAAAACATGTGATTAGTTTTAAATCGTAATATAGTAAAATATCGCAAAAACTCCATTTCACATTGTTTGAAAATAGTATTATAGGATTATACGTATAAGTCTTGTTTCGGAAGATCAATTAAAACATTACGCACAATTTCATAAAATTTGTCATTTAATTAGTTTGCAGGCAACTAACAATTTACCTAATTAGTCCAATTTTACATCTCATGCATACAAAACACATGTTTGCTTTCAAAACACATATGAAACATTTTGGTCTTACCTCGATGACCAACAACTCTTCCACCTGCACTTACAAGTTAATCAATCAATTAATCAAAACATTCGTCAAACATTCATAATCTACCATTCAAACATCTATCTGAAGCAGTAATAAAAGTTCCAAATCAAACCAATTAAAAAGTCCATAATGTCCAATTACAACCGAGTGATTATAACAAAGTCTAATTCTAAATCACACAATTTGGTCCCACATTGCCTTCCTCATTTGGGTTGGGAACACATCAACATATCTAGGTGTAGCCTTGTTTTTGATCATTTGGATAGCTCACTTCCACACCTCCTCGCACGTTATATCATTGTAATGTTTTAAAAGGGAGTGTGAGCTTATTAAAGCTCAGTGAGTGCTCAAACATACAACAAATAAACACATCAGTCAAGTTAGGGTAGACATATCATAACAATTCACATATTATTAGAGTTCATACAAAATAGTGACTCAATCAACACAATAGTTCTTGTAAATAAGCAATGGACATAGACTAAACAATTTACATAAGGTAAGATATTCACGTAAAATATCAGTTCTTACCAAAAATAGTTCATGTAAAATAACAATTCATACCACATCATAACTCATATATTTCAAATGACGATAAGTTGGAATTTTGTGATTTTGAAACATATAGGGGACTTTATCACCACCTATAAGTGGACTCTATCACCATACATCGGATAAACAGATCTTCGTATAACGCCTCACTATTGACTCAAAAGATCCCTGCGTTGTCTTCGATATAAGTGTAGCATGAATGCTGACACTTTTCTTACCCTTAACTCATAGGGTCCTGTGCTGTCTCCATTGAATGGAGCTATGCTCGACATTCCCTAACCTCTCCAACGCTATCTCTAGGCATAATGCCCATCACAATAAATAATGTGAGTACTCACAATCCTATGACATGCCAACTATATTCAATGGTTCCATGAAGTCACAATGCCAACATATCTTTTTAACACATTCACAATATTCAATATAATAGGCTCGTAATTAAGTAGACTTCACACATTATTACATAATATGCAATTCATAGTCCATAATATCACAATTCGCAGTTCACATTACTCATATCTCATACAGATCGCTTTAAAGAATGGTTCGTAAGTGATATAGTTTGCATGCAACATAGCTTGTACACATAATTCGCACTTCACATATCATTCATGTCCCAACTGTTGGAAAAACGGGTTTGGAAAACACAGTATATAATAAATTTAGGAAAAAACCAGAGTTTTAAATTTTTTTTTCAAAATAAGATCTTGGTTGTGATATCTAAAGTAATAAACACTTAATCAAAATTGTACATTTTCGATTCGTTTAGGATGCTCACTCCGAATCATAAAATTTTTTACAAAAATTACTAGTGGGGTGATTTTGTAATTTATCTACACTTTTGGGTCAAGTTGTAAATCAAAAAAATATCTCTAGAAATTTTCTGGAATAATCTCTTTGAAGAATTTTTTCTCTACAACTTTATTTTGAATTCAAGTGTGTAAATAATGATCCAATACTCTCTTTATATAGGAGAGTTTAGAGAGTTCAACTATGATTAAACTTAATCACTTTAATATTAATTTAGTCTAATATTTATCAAGATAAATATTAGATTAAATTATAAATATTAGATTAAATATAATATTAAATCTTATTAAAATAGTATAATATTTATCTGCAAGATAAACATTAAATTAAATTTAATATTAAGATAATCAGTTTATTATTAGATTAATAAAATATTATTAAGATAAATATTAAATTAAATTTAATATTAAAATATTAAAATAATATTATTTTTGGAACAATTAATCTGAAATCAAATTCTCTGATAGAGTCTTAGTAGGAGTGTAACTTTTCTACTGCTCAACCATCGACGATTAACCGCCGTCGACCATTGGGATGCCGCTATCACAGCCACCGGCACCGCCGTGTCTGGTGATGGAGGTGCGACACCCTAACGACACTCCAAGCCTATTTGGTCTGGGTGAATGACAACCTGATCGGTCCGGTCTAGCCACAGGTTGGACCGTCAGCCCGGTTTCATATACCAGGTCTGGTTTGACTAGTTTTTGGGTCTTAGTCTCGGGTCTAATTTTTAAGTTCAATTACCTATTGGGCCAATTGTCTAACTTGATAATTAACTTTCAAAAATATCATATTAATTTTAATTGATTTGATTACTTTAATTTTACTTGATCAAAATTAATATTTCCAAAAATCACTTAGATATTCCAACTTAATTTTTCAAGAAACTTCTTTAATCAAACTTTCTAGCTGAACAATTCTCACGACCACCTAATCTAATTCCACATCGAATAAATCAACTCAATTAAGTTATTCCCAAAGTCGTAGAATTTTCTTCTGATTCAAATGCAGTCTGATCGAGCTTTTGTTAAGCTAGCGGAGGGACTAATCGGACATACACAATTAGGCTCTAGTGATTGCAATTATGTCCAGAAGCATCGTTCTAATAATTCATAATTACTTAATCATGGAGTCAGTCCACAAGAAGTACCATGATTGAAAACTCTTTATTGTATACTATTTACGATAGTAATTCATCCAACTACTTTGTCCAATGACCGTGTCATGTGTGTGTTACCCTCATATGATATCCCTAATTCCTTTGAGTTAAACCTGTTCACTCAATACAATCCTATTTTATCTCATTGTCACCTTTGTGTTTTCTTAATGATTAATATGATCATTGTCAACAAATGACTGTGATAAATTGCTTGTTCGAGAACAAGCAACCTGTGACCACATTCCATATTTATCAATCCATACAATGGCAATAAGAGGATATGATTAACTCTTTAATTAAGCTATGAGTTCAACTGTTGCTAGTAAAGCCATGCCATACCCAAGTCATATACTCAACATACCGACTATGGGCTCGATCATCTTTAGAGCAGAAGCCTCCACTTATATCAAAGCACATAAGTTGCATACGCATGGTCAGTGACTAACTCAGGATTTAGGTAAATCACACCATGAACATCACAAGTGAATTGATTCACGAATGGATTTAGAATTAATTCATCTTGGGTCCAGTCCAATGTATCATTCTACCAATGAATACATCAATGTCTTTACTCGTGGAGTCAACTGCTCCGGTAGCCAAGCCTAGCCGTCTCCCCAATTGGAATTGTAGATGACATAATAATCATTTTTAGTATTTGAATCAAATGCTCACTTTGATTCTTTTAGGGGATTATGGACTCATTTAGATTATTTATTGAAGTAAGTTGTCTTTCTTGCAATGTAAACGTTCTTTACAATGCCACTTATCTTCAGTTTGAACTTTAGACAATCAATGATCTAATATTTGCTTGTCACAATTTTTTTATGAATGAAAAATATAAAAGACAAATACAAAAGAAATAATAGTGAAATGTGAAATTAACACTTCACATATGACACATTTCCCAACAGTTACATGTTTACTACAATATGGACATATTTCCCAACATACCTTATAAACATAATTCACACTTTACATATCATTCATGTCCCAGCTCACATCAATCATAGTTTGCATATTTTATTTAGCATAGGGCATGTAATAGTTTGGCTTACATACAATACAACTCAATATATCACAAAACACAGTTTGGCAAATTAACACAGTTCTCCATAATAATATAATTCGCTAAGTTAACACTGTTAACAATATAACACAAGACACAAATATAACACAGAACACAAATTAACACGGTGTTGTTCGCACATAAATAGGGTTCACATACCAATACACAATAGGTTCGAATATTAACTAAATATGGATTTGCGTGTGTTACCTTAGCCTGCGTACTGGAGTTTAAATGCAATATGTCAGACCACTCACCTTAGTTATTGCTTCAACTACCATGCTAAAGTAAGGTTTAATTTGCCTTTGTTCATGCTTGTAGAGGCTCCCAAATGACTTGGCACTTTACATACAAATCAAGCACAATACAAAGACATTATTAACAATAATATACACGATCAAATCATTCTAAAATCACATATCAAAGCCTCTTAACTTCTATACTGAAAACCTAACTAGTTTTTATCGAAATAGGTGTTTAACCACTCAAATCTTATTCTAAGCGTAGATTTCAACTTCATACATCCTAAATCTTGTTTCTAGAAGTTTTAGGGGTATTTTAGGGATTTTAGCTTTAGAATGCTTAGAAATTTCATTAGCATGATATTAGGAAATATTTTTGACCTATGGTTTTTAGAAAAATTAAGTTAATTTTTGAAAAAGGTGTTTAAAAGATTATCAATTTTGAAATAAGGATTGTTTTTTAAAATGGTTCAAATTAGGAGTAGTTATAAAGCAATAATACCAAAGTTTTAAAAATAACATTATTTCCCCTTCATTTTTATAAAATCCACCTTAGGTTTTTCCCATCCTTTGTGGTTGTCGTCCCTTGCTTTCCCAAGCTCTTCTCATTCAAGTTTTGATTCCCAAACTCTATTTCTTTGATTTCTATCATCCTCCTAGTCATAAACCCCCATAGAAGTTAATAAAGATACAAAAGAACAAATCATAGTTTTCTCCATTATCAAGCTTTCGAGTTTTTTGGGTTTTTGATCAAATGCTTGGATTTTTGTCATCTAAGGAAACGATTCAACTTCTAATTAGTTTTAAATGTTAATTAGTCTTTAAAACTAAATTATTATCCATTAAATCATATGTTTTGAATAAAAGAAAAAAATTGGGTTGTTAATGGTGAATTTTAGGATTTTGAGTAAAGATGTGGTTTTAAAGTGTTTTTCAATTAGTTTTGATGTAATTAGAAGGTTTCTAAAATTAATTTGAATTTTTTTAAATAATTCTAGAGTTTTAATGAATTTTAGAAAAATAATCATAAAACATATCGAAAAAGTCGATATCATGAATTGAGTATTTTATTGTAGTTTAAAGGTTGGAAATTAGTCACATGTGAATTATAAGATGAATGGAATTGGTTTTAGGCAAAAAGACTGTGATATTCAAATTTAAAGCATGATATGTTAAAGGTTTCGCTTACATGAGAACTTAGTTTAGACTTATGTTTTTGATTGCTTGTAGTGAGTCATTGGCTGATTTGTGAATGTATTCTTGTGTGAATTTATTGTGTTAAAGCTTCAGATTCGTAGGACCATCTATGAGTTAGGAAAGGCTAGTTGAGCTTTTGGCTTCTCGGCGAAAGCTTATTGGTAAATGTTTGGAATCATTACTCGTAGACATGAGTCATGTGTTATTTGGGAATTTAGTTGTAGCCTAAGCCCCTAATATAAATTCTAAGTGTAAGCTTTCTCATACCTATGTTTATCTTGTGAATTATGTGCTTATGCAAATGTGAATATGTGAATTGGGATGAGATTCTATAACATGTGATATGTGATTGTGATAACTATTGTGAAAGTGTAAATGTATACATGTATGTATATGTTAAATGTCAGTGACAGTGTTTTTGTTAAAAATGCAAATATGTAGTGATAGTGCACGGATAATTGGTAAGTTATATGTGTTTGATTTAAGATATTTTGGCCTTGTGATCTTGAAACTGTTGGATATATTTGACATGCCATAGGATTGTGAGTACTCACCTATATCTACAGTGATTTTGGGTGTTGAGGCCTTAGGACATGTTGGAGGGAGAAGGGAATGTGAGCGGTGTATTTTTTCTGAAGGAGTGATCTGAGGAAGACTTGTTAATATTTTGTAGGTGTTCGATGTTTATTTACGTTTTAGGGAATAAGGCAATCTGGTAGACTTGTTTATAGCCATATTAGTTCTGAACATTTTGCTGGTTATTAATTTTTTTATGAGGTTTATGAGTTATAAATATGCTTATTAATTTTTTATGAGGTTTATGAGTTATAAATATGCTTAGGTTTATGAACATTGATGATGACATGATGCTTCTTGCTCGGACACATTTTTGACGTTTTAAACTATTAAATTTAGCCGTTTGGATGATTGTTTGTCGAAGTATTTGATGTGTGATGTTTCAGAACTAATTTAGATTGGACTAAATACTTTTGTATGATATGTTTTTATGGTCTGAGGCAGAGATATAGATAATCGAGTTTTGAAAATGATAAATCTATGTTTTGAAACGTGCAAAGAAGTTAGAATAAAGATTCGGTATCGATACCTTTGCTTGAGTATTGATACTCGGGATAAATATATCGATACTCTATGAGGGATACCGATAATTTTGGTCAGTATGATTTTTTTGCGAGAAATAGAATGCAAGTTTGATATTGATTTTCTAGGTGGTATTGATACCATTTAAAGATAATATCAGTACCCTGGGTCAATATTGATACCTACGTGTTTAACTTATAAATTTTTCTAAATGGACCCTATGCATCTTTAATTATTATTTTAGGACCATTTGATGTAAGTTTAGTGTGTAATGATGATAATTAAAGAGTATGATTGTCTTAAACCTATACGAATGTTAATATGAAAAATGTTTTACAAGAATGAGCCTTTTATTTGTTGTGTATGGCATGAGACAGTGGTGTGACATCCTGATATTCGGGCTCGACGATTGGGCCGGGTATAGGGTGTTACATTACCTATCTAATTTTTCTAGAAAAATCAAGCTTATGTGATTTTTTTAAAAGGAGAAAACATTCAATTTGCTTAAATTCATGAAGGAATTGTTAAATTAAGATCAAATACCTTTTAATTAAATCAAAATGAGTTAGAAATCACTTTAAAACCAATATATTAGCCAATAAATATGTGATCCACCATTTTCAAGCCAAAAATAAACTCATTTTGCCGAAATATGAGGTTTCCTCACTCGATTGTTTTTCCTAAACCTTAATTAAGTTTCTAAATGTCTTATTTAACCTATTATTAAAAATTTAAACTTTAATTTTATCTAATCTCACGAATTTAAAATTTTTGGAAAAATTAAGCTTATATGAACACACAAAAGGAGGAAACTCGAAATACATTTAAATTGGATATCGATCTATCAAATTGAGTTCAAATGCCTTCTGTAACACCCTTAACCCATATATGTTGTCGTATTAGGGTTACGGAGCATTACTAGAGTTTACATTTCAAAAATATCAAAAATTTAAAACATTTAGTTCACAACATCAGTCAGTACAAAACCAGTCAATGACATACATATTATCCCTTATACGAGCCCTCGATGCCCTAAAACACATTAGAAACAGGTCGGGACTAAATCAGAAAGATATAGAATTTTTAAGAAAAAGATTAAAAATTTTAAAACTGCAGGGGTCACATGGCTGAGACACACGCCCGAGTCTCAGGCTGTGTGGGCATTCGAAGTAGGGACACACAGCCGTGTCCCAGCCCGTGTCCGTGCCCGTGTACTTCTCTGAATTGGGTTACAACGCCAAGCCACATGCCTGTGTGCCAATCCGTGTACCCTTTGTAATAGCCTCACAGGCTCGTGTACCAAGCTGTGTGCTAGGCCATGTATCTACCTGACTTGAAATCCTTTGAAAGCTATAGGGGACACACGGTCGTGTCGTATGGTTGTGTGTGACACACGCCTGTGTCCCTGGCCGTGTGGATTAAAAATAGGTCATTTCCAAACCATTTTTCTCACCCAGTCGTGCACACACCTACAACCAATTTTCCACATGTAAACAAGCATTGAAAATGCACAAAATAATGCATCCACAAGCTAAACCAATAAGGTATATGTGCATACAACCAATATACCCAAAAGGCACCTCAATCACAACAATTAAACATGTATAACCATATGCATAGTTTAGCCAAAAGTTCAATCAACTTATAACTATGTTTATTTCAAAAATTACCACTTTATTTACCTATCAAATTCACACTAAAAATACCAAATTGGCCATTTGACATTTAATACCATTAGCTATATATGTCCATTACATTCCAAATACCAAAATAACCATATTCAACCATGTCAAAGAACATTCCATTACACATATTTAAAATACCATTTCAACTTCCATCATTTAAGCATCATAAAGACTATAAAATCAACCATCATAAGGTCACATATATATATATATATATATATCATAATTACAAGCCAAAACATAATGGCTATAACATCAACCAAAACACCTATACATGTGCATATTTCACCAATTATCACTTAACTTGTTTTCATGCCAAAACATAACATAATTGATATATAACAACCATACCAATTTTGTTCATTTCAAAACATACACCAATTTGACCATATTAACCGCAACCAACAAGCTATCAATAGTACTTTAAATACCTCAAATTCAAGGTAACATTTCATGCCATAATCATCAACAAAAATGACATATATATATCAAACACATTAATTAAACATTAGATATAGTCCACCTATACATGCCATTATAACTGTGACAAAAGCATAGAAATCTACCGATAAAATTGATGGATAGTATGATGGATCTCTGACTAGCTTCCAACCTTATTGAGCTTCCGATAATTTGAAAGTAAAGGAAAAATAACTATGTAAGAAATAAATGCTTAGTAAGCTCATATAAACTGCAGTCATATCAATCCATTTCAAATATGAAATTTATACATATCAAGAATAATCCTATACCAATACGGCAAGATTCATGAAACCATATTCAACAATTCACAAAGTGAAGAAATCCACAACATCGCATATACATATCATTCCTAGCATAGTAGGATTTTATAAAACTTAAACCCTTTCAAATTTTCTTATTTTCATTTGCATTTCATTACTTTCCATTGCATTTACTTTCTTTAGCTTAAATAACAACATCAATTCAACTCATCTTTCCCTTTTTGATCATTTTACACTTCAAGTGTGAACTTACTATTTCATTACCTTTCCACACCCATTTCATATGCGTAACACACAAGACAAAAGTATATCATCAACCATAACAACAAGCTAGTGCATTTAAACATAACTCGTTTGGAATTAACCATATGATAAACCATTTCATAAGAAATTACATAATTTAAACCTTACTATTCTTTCATGAACACAATCATATTTCCATTTGGGCACTTACCATTTCAATGCATAACTTATAAGTAAACATAATACAATCCAACCAATAGCTTGGCACATGCCTAAGCATCAAACAACAACACATGTTAGCATACTTGAACATATTTCACATGAATTCAACATAGATAACCATTATACTTGAATATGATTCAATTTGGATATAAAATCCTTCATAACATAACATGCTTTCCATGCATCTCATCATTTCAATGTATTTCATGTATACCTATATTTGCTCATATTGAACATTTATCGTTTCCTATCTAATTCATACCCGTTGAACCGAATAGAATATCGTTGGATACTCGGGATAGCTCACACAAGGTGTGCTAACTCATATAATCGTAATCCGTCAATTTATGTACATATATGCTCACACGAGCTGTGAAAATAGGCTTGCTCACACGAGCTGTGAAAATGGGCTTGCTCACACGAGCTGTGGAGTATTCGTAACACATGCCGGACCTCATCTATCAGTAGAACATTCAAGACTAGCACCTGAATCATGTAAACCTTAATGACATGTCATTTGTACCCTACAAATTCTTAAGGTTCAAACGGGGCTCGGTAATCGTCGTATGTTGTTGAATTTCTATCGTTTCAGGACATAATAAATTGCATAATAACATCTATAAATTAATTCATGTAGAATAGAATAGCACATTAAATAGTCAATTTAACTCACATTTAAGTGTTTATAGTTCATACGAACTTACCTGGCTAAATTGCAGAAATGACAAAGTACAGAGGCATTTTGGTAATTTTTTATTCTCCTCGATTTTTCACCCGATCTTGATGTAAATTAATAATTTTATTCAATTTATTAATGTAGATAGTAAAACAATATGTTTTATGCATTTTAGTCATTTTGACATTTTTAAAAATTGCCCCTAAAGTTTTACTTTTATTCAATTTAGTCCCTGAACCTAAAACATGCAAATTAACCATTTTTTTTTCCAAATTTAAGCTTAGTCGAATGTTCATGGCACGCAAAATAGCCCACATTTGAATTAATTTCACATCAAATCCCTAATCGATAAATTCATCAAAAATCATTTAACAAAATACTTTTAATTATCAATCATCATTTTAAATTCATCGTTTAACATAAAAAATCACAAGATTCATCTATGGAAACATTCAAAATCTTTAACAGTTTCAAAATTGAAGATACGGGCTAGCTGGACCTAGGTGTAACAACCTCAAAAACATTAAAATTATTTGAAACGGGTAGCTTAGGGACTTACAAGCAAAGAAACATGGTTGGCCGAACTTCAAACTCTCCCATGGTGGTTCGGTGATGAAAAAAAACCAATTGGGGAAGAAAACTATTATGTTTTCTTATTTTATTAACCTTTATTTTATTTTTATCATTTAATAATAATAAATAACATATAAAACACATAAAAGTAGAAGAAAATGAAGCTTTAACGGCCCACCAACTAAAGAATGGGTAATTTACACATTAAGGCCACCCAATTATAATTTTTAATCAATTTAACACATTTAAACTAATAGTGATTGACATTTTCAACTTTTACAATTTAATTCTTTTAATTAATTAACTATCAAAATGTTAAAATTTTTCAACGAAACTTTAATAGCACCTTAATGACACTTCGTAAATATTTATAAAAATATTTACGACTTAGTTTATAGAAATGAGGTCCCGATACCTCACTTTTTAAAACTACTTGACCTTAGGGTCATACCACTTGAACTTAATAACTTGCTTATATAACATAAATTATCAAGTCAAAAAACTTTTTAAAACCATATTTGACTAGTAAATATTAAATGATAATATTTACAATTTTACTCATCTGATTTGGTGGCCCCAAAATCACTGTTTCTGACACCACTGAAAAACGGGATGTTACACATTCTATTTAGTTAAAAATAAATTAGAAATCAATAAAAATAGTAGGTTTACTTATTATTTCAGATTTCACCATTGTTGAACCAAAATTCCGAATTAGAAAAGTAGCTACCTTAATCTAATCGTAATAAAATCAAGACATTACCTCAATTTGAAGAAAAACAAGTTGTGAAGCTATTCGAAGTTGATCATGAGAAGAATAATGACAAATTTGATGATGATTTAATGATTTGTCTTTAAAATTTGAAGGTTCTTAGGTGTTTGGATAGCTCAAAAATCACTAAGGACGAATTAATTTTAAGAGAAAATATCAAATTTGAACTTTGGGAAAATTTTGAATGTGAAGCTAAATGGGAGGGAGGGACGTCAAGTTCTTAAAGCAGGAAGGAAAATGAACATTTTTTTTTAAATTAAGCAAAAATTGCATTTTAAAGACTTCCTATTTTCCCTTGTTTTTCAAATCAGCCTTTAGTTTAATTAAAACACATTTTTCTCAATTATTTTCAAACCCGTTTTAAATTATTTAATATCCGACCACCTAATCCTAATTTTCACCACCTAATTTTAGACCCAATAATTATTTTAATATTTTATTATTACCATTAGTATTTAATTGATTATTTTATCCTATTTTAATTTCTATTAAATGAAACCCAATTTTCTCTCGAGCCTACAACCTAATACCCAGTTTTATTAACTTGGCTTTCGAGATGTGACAAAGGCCAGGGTTCTAATGACAGCAAATGAACAATACATGAGGCCATCAAGGAGCTTGATAGAAGACTCAATATACACCCAATACGTCGAGCTCCAAGGAAAGCAAATAGAAGATTGAAACTAACGTAGAAAATAGAAGATGAATGTCTCGACATCCATGAAAAGGAAAAAGACATTAACAACTCAAGAAGGAACTATGAGAAACGACATCTGAAACATAGAATAGATGATAAGATGGATGCAAGAGATTGGCCCAATTGGACAGGAAATCGCAAGGCAAAATGGTATGTGCATACCAAATTTGCCACCAAATAAATACGAGCCAATTCAATACCATCACCGATCCAAGGAGCAGGGAAGCGAAGAAGATGTGAGTGATGACGATGAGGAATATGAGGACATGGAGCGAGACTATCAAGAGGAGGATGATGACGACTATGAGGTGGCATTTCAATTGCAATGATCTACACAAAAAAGGGCTAGTCATTCGTAGCCTCACCTGACATGTACATTCATCGGGTGGAGGCTCCTCTTGAGGCCATGTCTCGGGAAAAGGGAAAGCTTTAATGGAGTGGGGGCAACCTCCACATTTTGATGATTATAAACCATTTTTAATTTTTCGGATTGTAAAATATTTAACTTGGATGATTTTTTTTTTGTTTCAGATTAGGAGTAGACTAACACTATATATATTATGTTTTGATTTGTTTTGTAGGGACTCGAGACAATGTGCTATCTAAAGTGTGGGAGGTAACATAGAAATTTTATATTCTTAGGAAATTTATGTTTTATGTCTATTTTAATTTTTCTTGTCAAAAGTGTACTTGAACTTGTAGAATTACAAGTGATTGGTTAGGAGCATGTATATAGGTTGATTGTGTTTACTTAAATTTGGCAAGATAGTGAATGATTTTAAAATTTCAATTATTAGTGTCACATCCCATGTCTAGCGAGTCTGAGATTTAGGTGTATTCTAGTAAAATAATCCGTTTGGTGAAGTGTAATCCGCCTATATGTTTCTTTTGGCGCATAGGTATGGGTGCATAGTAATCATCGTATAAGTAAGTGAATTTACTATTTCTGATTATCCTACTATTTGTGATAAATATTTTGTTAAGTGAAAAGGGAATTATGGTACGAGTTAACACCAAAGGTATAATACGACTTGTTTGTCTGAAGTACTGTGCTAAGTAGGTTGTAAAGTAACCTAGTTAGGAACCAATAAGATAGACTAGTTTGATATCTATAATGCAGGATTCTCATTTATGTTTCTCTCTAAAAATGTAGGCCATTAAGAAGGACAAATTCTAGAGTTTGTGACACTTGTTAACTTCCACTAAGTAGGATAGATCATATTTATATGTGTGGGAAGGGTTCTGTAAAAAGGTTTTTCTCTCTTGAAAATGCTACTATCTGATTCTTTTTCTTTAGTCTAATAACTTATTTTCCTCCTTAAGCTAGAAGCTAAGGTTCTTGGTTTAATCAGTGGTCATTCAATCTTCAAGTAAGTATTACAGCTCTGCATGTTGGGTGTTTTGAAAGAGTAAGTCTGTATGTGGTATGTGAACAATAAAAATTTAAGTAAAAGGATTTGTATAAGGTCGTTAGTGATTGAGATGATAAGTAAATTGCATGTATAAGAGTTGTAATGGTGGATTTATGTTATTGAAGCAGTTGTTGCTGCTTAATTGAGAGCGATGTTTGAGTCTGGAGTTTCAAACTATTGTGAGTATCAGGTGAGTCTCTATCTTGACTCTTTTATGTGAAATGTTCAAGTAGAAACATATAGATATATAGATATATGGGATGATGATGTCTATAGTAATTGGTAAGAGTATGAATATAATAAAGATGAAATGTGTGCAGTGATGACATGTATAAAGCTTTATTTAAAACAATGATGATTGGTAAGCATACAGGTAAGGTATGATATATGAGTTGTATGAACTAACCAAAATGTGTATAGAACTGGGTAAGTGAATTCTGAGTAAATGTCCCTTTGTGTTGCCTTTGGTAGGGTAGTTATATTGCTAACCAGATTGGCAAGTCACAATATGAGAACAAGAGTAAGACCATGAGGTTGAGACCCATGGCATCTTGTTATGATATGAAGACACTAATGGTGTAGCCTTTAGTAAGAGAAAGATTGGATTGACAGATCACAATACATGAAAGTTTGTAAGTCCATGTGGTTAAGACCCATATCAAGGTATGACATTTTATAATGTGTAGATCGAATTGGTAGATCATGATACATGAAATTTATGTATAAGTTCATGAGGGAGAAACATATGACACCTTTTGTAAAAGTTCGCCAGGACAATAAACTTTTGATTCTTTATGATGCCTTTATGATGTATTCTGTTTGGCCCTTATCGCGTACACTGTAGTCTATATGGTAGAATAAGATTATTTGCCTTAATGGTAAGTTCTATGTAAGTCCCAAGTTTTCTATGATAGATATTTCCATGATAAGGTTATGGTACGTCCGAGGTTAATATGGTTGAAATAGATGTGTTATGTAGTCAAATGAGTTTTAAAGGAAATTTATGGAGAGGAAGTGAGTATTTGTATGTTGAGAAGGGTATCCGCCATTGTAATCTAGTTGTGTTGAATACGGACATAGTCGTGTTTATGTAAAACATAAGGAAATGTCAATTTGAGTTCGTCTGTGTTATATAGTGTTGAAATATGAGTATCTAATATCCACAATGTCTGAACAGTATCATGTCTTCTTTTGAAACCTCAAGGAATCTGAGTCATCGTATATCTGGGTATTTGGGATTCTGTAATAAAATTTGTGGGATTCATTTGAATTATCTGTATAACTCATTATTAATGTGAGCTTGTAGGGTATTAAACAAGAATATGATTTGATTAGTAAACAAATGGTATTAAAATCTAGATAAATATCTGATAAGAGTTATGTATCTGCTAGTGTGTAATGTCTGTGAATAACTGTATTAGGTTAAGGGTAAGGGTGAAGATATGGTCTATATAAAGACGTCTCTAAAGGTATATTCTTTGAAATAATATATTTGTGGTTAAGTGAAAGAAGAGACTACTGAAATGTCTGGAAAGATCATAAGTTAGTCTGTAACACCCCTAACCCATATTTGTCGTCGAAACAGGGTTACAGAGTATTACCAAAATTTACAAATCAATTACATACATTTCATCTCATTTAATATTTATATCAGAAACTAATGAAAATAAAACATATTTTCCCTTATACGAGCCCTTGAGGCCTAAAATACACATTAGAATCAAGTCGAGACTAAACTAGGCACTCGGAAAATTTTTCAGAAAATATCAAATATTTTGCCTAAGTGCCGGGGACACAAGCCCGTGTGACCAGGCCGTGTGTCTCACACGGTGAAGAGACACGCCCATGTCTTAGCCCGTGTGGGAATTCGAAATAGGGACACACAGTCGTGTCCTAGCCCATGTTCAAACTTGGGAGCATATTGACTTAGGTCACCCGGCCAAGCCACATGCCCGTGTGCTAGGCCGTGTGAGCATACTGACTTGCATTAAATAGGTGCAGGGGTCACACAACCATGCCACATGCCCATGTGTCAGGCCGTGTGAATAATTTTGAACATTCTATTTTGCAATTTAAAGGATGCAGGGGACACACTGTGAAAACACACACCCATGTGACACACGGTTGAGACACACGCTCGTGTGGACAAAATAAGGCCATTTCCAAGCCATATTTCTCACCCAAACTTGTCTTCCACTTACATTAACACTTAAACACATTCACAAGCCAATACAAGACAATTAATTCAAGCCAAAACAAAGTTTTATGCATGACATATTACCATATATCTATCTCAAATCAATTATCAATAACGTATATGTTTTTCATCTCTCAACCATACCAAACACTCACATCAAACATGATATAGCCTCTTATATATACATCAAAAACATATTCATCACAGGCCATTCCAATGTCTAGTTACAACCAAAACATTTAAATGCCAACATTGGCTAATTAACCTATACATGCCATTATAACAAAAATTAATTTTCTATTTATACCAAAATGGGCCAATGGTTAGTGTGAGTGATCTCCGCCAAGCTTCCAACCTAACAAAACAGGAAAATAAAACAGAGTAAACATTTAATGCTTAGTAAGTTCGTATAACATAGAATTTAACTTACCATTATTTCACATATAAGGTAAGCATACAAAAGATATTCCAAAAACTTGGCCAAAAGCCTAAGCACATATCCTCAACATGTTAGCCAAGTAATCACATATAAATATCCATAATCATGGATGAATAAGTTCACCAAACAAGTTCCATGCATGTATCACTCATCTCACAATTTCCAGATAATTTCATGTACATACTGGTAACAATTCGTATCGGATTCACATTTTCTTATATCAGAATATTACCCGTTGAACCATTTAAATATCGTTGGATACACGGGTGGTACACACAAAGTGTACAATTCTATAATCCATCAATTCATATATTATCCGTCAATTCATAGTCAAAAATGCTCATTCGAGCATATAAACGGGAAGCTCTTCTAAGCCATGTAACGGGAAGCTTATGTGAGCTATGTAACAGGAAGCTTATGTGAGCCATATAACGGGAAGCTCTTGCAAGCCAATATCAGAAAGCTCCGGAGAACCATATATCGGGACGCTCATAAGTGTTGCGGTATGTCCACAACACTTGCAGGATCACAATCAATCGAGATGCTCATAAGAGTTATTAACGGGAAACTCATGAGAGCCATATATCAGGAAGCTCAAGAGAGCCAATATCGAGATGCTCATGAGAGCTAATAACGAGACGCTCTTGCAAGCTTTGCTGTGTCTGCAACATATGTAGGACCACAACCAATTCAGGAACCCTATTTCTATCGAATTTAATTTGTTCAAACGGGATCTAATACTTGTCGATCATCATCGGATATGTGATTACTATCATATACATGGAAAAAATACAATCACATTCATACAATTCAATTAACACATATAAATTCTCAATTTAGCTACACGAACTTACCTCGACAATGTTCGTGCATACAAAAGCTACTAATCCGTTATTTTCTCTTTTCCACGATCTAACTCCGTATTTGATCTATCCGAATCTATACGAATGAACATAAAATCAATTTAACACAATTCATATTCAATTCAATCCAATAAAAATCTTTAGAAAATTACTATTTTGCCCTTATATTTTTGATTAATTACAATTTCATCCCTAGGCTCGGAAAATAAAATTCATACAATTTAATCCTTATACCAAGCCTAGCCGATTTTTACATGTAACATTAGCAGCCCATGTATTTCATTAAATTCAAAATTTTTTATGAATTTTACATCTTTTCAATTTAGTCCAAAATCTTAATTTCATCAAAATTCCCTTTACAAAAGTTGTTTATCTATCAACAACCTTTCATTTTCTACCATAAAACTTCATAATTCATGTATACTCATCCATGGCAAAACCTTAGTACTTTGATAACTTTTGAAATTAATCTCCGAGATAGCTAGATTAAGCTATTACGATCTTAAAAACATGAAAATTATTAAAAACGAGACAATGATACTCACCTAATTAAGAAAAATAAGCTTTCTTGAACATCATAACCATGGCTAGGGTTTCCATGTCTTATTTTTAGGAAATATGATATAAAATGATGATATTTTTCTTATTTAATTAATTTATCATCTTTTATTTATTTACTTTCCAATTTAGTCCTATTCTTTAATGAATTTTCCAATGATAAATAATCATGCTTATCTACTAACACCACTAATTGGTCTATTTTCCATATAAGGACCTCAAATTTTGAATTCTATACCTATTTGATCCCTTTAGCTACTAGAATTTAACTTTTGCACTTTATGTAATTTGGTCCTTTTTATCAAAGTAGACATTAGTAAAATTTCTTAACAAAAGTTTCTTACGATATTCTTATCATAATGCAGACCATGAAATAATATTAAAATAAATTTTCTTCCGGACTCAAAATTGTGGTCCCAAAATCACTGTTTCAAATTCACTACAAACGGGTTGTTACATAGTCAGTTATGAAGAATTAGTAAACTAATAGTATGGTAGTTGGCGTGTAAGCATATGTTATTTCAGGTGTAATGATAAGATTATGCGCCAGAAGTGTGCCAAGGTACCGGCGAAGTGGGTTATTATGCATACTATGGAAATGTGACATTGTAGAGTTACGCTGTAACACCTCTAACCTGTATCCGTCACTGGAATAATGTTAAGGAGCATTACCCGAAACTTTCAACTTAAAACATTCAATTACAAACATATCTAAAATACATCATATTCCTTTCAAGCACATGCACATTGTCCCTTATACGAGCCCTCGAGGCCCTAAAACACATTAGAAACGAATTGGGACTAAATCAGAAAACATATAGAACTTTTAAGAAAAATATAAATTTTTTTCAAACTACAGGGGTCACACGTATGAGACACACGCCCGTGTCTCAAGTCGTGTGGGCATTCGAAGTAGGGACACACGGATGTGTCCCAGCCCATGTCCGTGCCCGTTTAACTCTCTAACTTGGGTCACACGGCCAAGCCACACACTTGTGTGCCAAGTTGTGTACCCTTCGAAATGACCTCACACACCCGTGTGCTAAGGTGTGTAACTGCTTGACTTGCAACTCTTAGTAAGCTACAGGGCACACACGACCGTGTTGTCTAGCTGTGTGTCACACACGGCTGAGACACATGCCTATGTCTAAGGCCATGGGGGACGAAAAATAGGTCTTTTTACAAGCCAATTTTCTCATCCAATCAACATGTACCTATAATCCCTTTTGTAAATATAGACAACCATAAAAAGGCACCAAAATCATGCATCATCAAGCTATACACATATAGTTTAATAACATCCAACCATTATACCCAAAGGCACCTCAAATGACAATAGTAAAACATGTATAACCATGTACTCAATTTGGCCAAATTAATCAATTAACTTCTAACTAAGTTTGAATCATTACATACCATTGAATTTACTTACCAAAACATACCAAATGGTACTAAGTATACCATTCAACCACTAGCATCAATAGTCATATAAGTTAGTCATAACAAAGTACCAATTCGCCATATTTACATATGCCACAAGACATTTACAATATGCATATTTAGACTTTCATTTCATTTTCCATCATTCAAACATAGCAAACCAAACATTCACCATTTTTAAGCTAATATTTACATGTCAAAACTAAATTCATTACACTACCAAAATGCCATAACTTAAGCCAAACCAAATGGCCATATCAACAACCAAAACACATATGCCAACAATAGCCAAAAACACCTACATATGCCATTATAACCTTAACCAAGACATCAAAATCTACCGATATAACCGTTGGACAGTGTGATAGATCTCCAATAAGCTTCCAAACCGATTGAGCTTCCGGTAATCTAAAAAGTAAGGGAACAACAATTACGTAAGCAATGAATGCTTAGTAAGCTCGTATAAACTTTAATCATATCAATCCATTTCAAATATGAAATTTATACACATCAAGAATAATCCTATACAGATACCGCAAGATTCATGAAACCATATTCAATAACTCTCAAAATGAATAACTTCACTGCATCACATATACGTATCATCCCTAAGATAGTAGGATTTTAAACCCTTTCAAAATTTCCTACTTTCATTTACATTTAATTACTTTCCATTATATTTACTTTCTTTAGCTTAAAAAACAATATCACTTCAACTCATCATTCCCTTTTTCATCAATTTACACTTCAAGTATGAACTTACTATTTCATTACCTCTCCACACTCGTTTCGTATGCATAACACACAAGGCATAAGCATATCATAAACCATAGCCACAAGCTAGTGCATTTAAACATAGCTCTTTTGGAATTAATCACATGATAAACCATTTCATAAGAAATTACATAATTTAAACCATACCACTCTTTCATAAACACAAGCATATTTCCATTTGGGCACTTACCATTACAATGCATAACCTATAAATTAACATGGCATAATCCAACCAATGCTTGGCCAAAGCCTAATCATTCACACCAAACATTTTATCATACATGATACAAATCATAGGCACATTAGCATGAATAGTCATTTAATCTCAACATGTATCACTTGAATCTATTACTCATCTTAACTTACATAATTTCCATGCATCACCATATCAAGGATATTCATATAGTTTCATGTCTTAAGTCATATCGTTTTCTTTACCATTTCATTTGCATAACACATTAGACATAAACAAGCATCACTTAAACCATACTTTTCATAATCATGAATGTTCTTACTTGAATCATCAATACATCATGCCTTTCTATAATTGTCGTAGTGAAATCAACCGGAACCCTTACCGGTTCATCCTTTTTCATACTCATTTAACCACTTAGAATAATATCGGATACGTGAGAAAGCTCACATAAAGTGTGCTAAACATAGTCGTAGGTCACACGAGCTGTTAAATGGGTCTGCTTATGCAAGCTGTCGGTCAGAATGGAAGCTACATGATGCTGCACACACAAGCTGTCGAGTATCTGCAACTAATACCGAACCTCAGCCATCGGTAAGACATTCTAAACCAGCACCTGAAACATGATAACTTGGGTCTGCTTACATAAGCTGTCGGTCGGAATGTAGCTACACGGAATGTAGCAACATATACCGAAAACTTAGCCACTAGTACGACGTTTAGGACCAGCACCCGAAACACGGTAACCCTAATGATATGTCATTTGTATCATATATATTCCTAAGGTTCAAACGGGACTCGATGGTTGTCGTACGTCGTTGAATTTCCCTTGTTTCATTACAAGATAAATAGTATAATAACACATATATATCGATTCATTTTCAATAAAATTCATATAATAACCTTCAATTTAATCAACAATATACATAAATTCATCAAAATCACTTAACAAAATACTTTTAAATATCAACTAACATTTCACATTCATCATTTAACATCTAAAATCACATAAATTCATCAATGACAACATTCAATATCTTTAACAGTTTCAAGATTGACGGTACGAACTAACTGGACCTAGTTCCAATGATCTCAAAAACATAAAAAGTAAAAGAAACGGGTGAAAAATAGACTTACATGCATCCATGACTAGCCGAAGCTTGAAGCTTCTCCCCCTTTTTGTTTCAACTAAAATGGTGAAGAATATGAAAGAATCATCTTTTAATTTCTTTTTCTTATAATAATAACATTATAACATAATATAATGTTTTTATAAATAAATACACATAATTATTTTTAACTAAACAACCCCACCAACCATCCACCAACTTAAGAATGGGTAATATACCCATTAAGGTCATCCAATTATAATTCTTTACTCAAATTAACACCTTTAAACTAATAGCGATTGACTATCGAAACGTTAAAATTTTCAACGAAACTTTAATACCACCTTAATGACATTCCGTAAATATTTATAAAAATATTTATGCCTTAATTTATAGAAAAAAGATCTCGAAACCTTATTTTCTAAACCACTTGACTTAGGGTCATACCACTTGAAGTTAATAAATCTCTTATATAACAAAAATCACTACATTAAAAACCTTTTTAAAACCATGTATGACTCATAAATATGAAATGATAATATGTACCAACTTACTCGTCGGATTTGGTGCGCCCAAAACCATTATTTTTGACACCACTGAAAAGTGGGTTGTTACATACATCATAAGAGTCTGTCCTTAGTAAGTATTATATTGTAAAGGTTTAATGAAAGGTCTGATATGATATTTTATTCTCATTTGTTCTTAGATATTAAATATTTTAGCTACAATAATAAGAAAAATGTTTTCTGTAAGGAGAATTTGTCATTTGTTTCAATATTTTATTAAGTATTGTGTGTAATAACACCTGAGATCCAAACCTGGTGAATTGGGTCAGGTTGAGGGCATTACAATTAGAATACTAAGTTTGATATATTACACTAGAAATAGGCATTATATAATTGAATATACTGAATGACAAAGAGAATATAGGGAAACGAGCATGCTCGTATGAATAATAAATGGTTAGAATTGTGATTGCTTAATTGATTAAGTTCATGAATATTAAGATACCTAGGTATGACCTAAGGCATTATTTGGTACAACCTGCAGCTAAAAAGCCAACCTTATTAGTCAAACTTTAGTACCTATATTTGAGCCAGAAAACCCTTCTTGATGAATCTTCATACAAAATCTGAAACCAAAACGTATATTGTACTTACCTTTTTTCTTTGGTCCTTGAATTGCATAAACTTAGATGTCGAGCCATACATATTAAGGGATGGTAGAGACAACGGTGGTTGTGTAAAATCAGAGTGAAATAGGGAGAAATAGTGTAATCTAATGTTTATAGGTTAAGCTAAAAGTGCGCCAAAAAATTCATAATAGTCAGTACGAGTTGAAAAAGTACTAGAACAATGAAAAAACATTATGAGTGAGAAGGTACTAAAATAGTCAAAAGTGACCCAAAAGCAATGTTACAAAACTAGAAAACTTAGTCATAAGTGCACAAAACCTCATAAACAAACCATAGTCACTAGTATTACATTGTGGCTTCCTATATGGAGAAATAAGGAAGGTGAGCAGGAAAGGGTTACTAAATGGGGAGAATATGGGACAATACGATGTGCCAAACTAATTTCGTACTTGAAATTGTTGTGGTCCTCTTTGTTCTTGAATTTCATTCCGTCCTTAAGCCTTAAAATGTTACAAGCAGAAAAGTCTATATGACCTAGGTAAATATATTTGTGCACGGACATTGTATTAAGTAATTATAACACTAATTGTTTACATTCTGCTAGTATAATGAAATTACCTATATAATTTCTTGATGGATCAATTTGTTTGAAATCCTTGTTGCTTATATGCTTTGTAATATATTAAACTTAGGTGTTTAGAGTTGAGGGTGCTAAGTCATTTACATATCATGCCAGAATTATGCGTTTTTATGATTACTCCTATTTACGTTCTTCTGAAACTCATCTTTGTATCATATTTGCTCAAGGGTAGTATTCTATGTTTTCCGTTTTTAAGCTTTCTTGCTTGAGGACAAGTAATGACTTAAGTGTGAGGGAGTTTGATCTACTGCAATTTAGTGTAGCAGATTAAACTATTTTTCGTACTTAAGGAGCTCGTATAGAAGCAATTTAGTTATGTTTTTATTTAGTTTTTGTTTTACTTCATAGATCATAAGAAGTGTAATTTGAGGCATTTATATGACCTTAGGGGGCCAAAGTAGGCCTAAAGGTAGCCTAATGTATTCGGTGAGTGTGCAGGACATCCGGAGGTATAGGAACACGGGTCTGGCCACGATGTTGCAACACAGAGTGTCGATGTCGCAACATAGTGAATAGAGCACTCAAAAGGAGCAAACTGCCTTCAATGTTGTGACAGAGCTCTGTAATCAAGCCTTAAGTTGAAAACTACAGTGTCGTAACAGAGGCTAGAGTGTGTCACAACACTAACACGACGAGATGAATTAATGAACCAAGGGCATTTTGGTCTACGCAACAAAATTTAATGTAAAAACAGAAGTCGAATTAGGTCAATTGACGACGACAACACCTAAGCTTATAAATAGACAACTCTAAACACTTTATAGAGAGTTTTGATTCAAGTTTTAGTTTACGAATTTCAAATAGTTTTATTTCTAGTTTCTATTTAGTTGATTTTGTACTTAGGTTTCTTGTCATAATGTAATTTTACTTTAGTTTTTATTTTATTCTTTGCGAAACTCAATTGGTGGATAAATCAACTCTCCATGGATTATTGTTCGCACGATTATGAATATATCATTATTTTTATTAAACTATTCTCTTAATCTATTCTTTATGTCTGTTGTTTTAATCAAGTTTATGATGTTTACTAGATCCATGGAAAACTGATCCAGTAATGGGAGATTAACAAGTAGAAGTGGGAGTAATTGACTTCTATGTAGGGTCTCTTAGTGGATCAACTGATTGGGATAGAAAGAGCTTAAAACCATAGGAAGTCATATAGGTAGAAAAGAACCCAAAATTGGTATTGCCTATTCGTGAACACCTTACCTAAATCCATTCTAGACTGTGAGATCGAGAGATAAGTAGTTATTGGTGACTCATTAGGTTAGTGGAAGGTCGGAAAGCCCTGTTAGGTTAATGACTACTTAAATGGATAGATTCTGAAATAGTAGTTATGAACACCAAAACGAGCTAGTCTTTTGTCATAGATCTGATAAAATTTACAAATTGTTTTCCCTGTTTATTCATATGTTCAATTATTATTTTAATAGATTAATATTTTCCATCGCTTTAGGTTTAATCGTAATATAGTTTAATAAATTACCAATTAGACTTATTAGCGTAGAGATTAGGATTAGTTTAGTTTCACGTAACTCTTATATTTGGTTGTAGTTTCACACTTTAGATGTTAGTATGTACGGAGGCGATCAATGCCCAAGTGTGTATTAGTGGTTTAGCTCGTTTGAGCAATTAAGTGTGTTTTGGTGGTTACCCGCGTATCCATATCAATTTATTATAGTTGATCGAGCTAAAATGGTAAAGAAAAAGTAATAAATGGTATAATGATTTTAAGAAGAAATGTATTGTTTGATAGTTATGATGAAATAATATTGAATTGAATTGTACAAAAAATTTGACGGATTATGGGGTTGTATAGAAAATACTCACCTTACGGTTGTGATATGTCGTGACAGGAAACATAGTTAAACTTGTTATTTTGAAATGTTTAATTATGAAATGAGGTAAGTTTACTGTTTTAACACATATGAGCTTACAAAGCATATATAATGCTTAGATTGTTATGTTTTCCTATCTTGTAATTCTCTTTTGCGGAATGTGAAGATCAGATCAACTCGGAGCTCACACTATCCAGCTTCAGTTTCAATAGACTATTAAACCGGTTTTTATCGAGTTATCTGGAATGTAAATAAGTTTCAATATCGTTAAGTGTTGATTCTAAAAGATGATGAAATGATCCCTATATAATGTTTGTTTTGAATGTGCATATAATATATATACAGGGTTGATTTGTATATGAGTGTAAATGGAAGTTTTCATGTGTTTGAGATAAGAATGTGGTTAATTTTTGGATGCCTCATTAGATTTCTTAAAATGTACAAAATGGTATTATGGTTCACAATGGTTGATGCTCTAAAATGGTCATATTTGACTGTGAAAGCTTTGGATTAGTTTGTTATAAATGGTATAGAATTTTATCAATTGACTTGAATGGTTGGTAATGTTTATATAAACTTGTTGTGAAATTGTGCCATTGAGGCATATTGATTAGATGCTTAGGGATTTTTTATGATATGTTTTGGGAATGACTTGGTATGTTTGGATAGGTTTTTAGGTTACTAAGATGCATTTTGGGGATATATTTTTAAGATAGGTTTTGAAGCAGGCATCAAATGGCATAATTTGCACCACACAACTTGTCTAGATGACCATGTGTCACACACGGGCTGGTGACATAACCGTGTGAGTATTGTAGTTTTTGTCATTTCGTTTTTCACAAGGCCTCAGTTTTTTACATGGTCCAGCCACACGACCATGTGAGTTTTGATATAATTTTGCAATTTGATCCACACGACTTCAATGAGTTACGTGGCCTGGACATACGGCTGTGTGACCCTTGTTTTGCAGAATTGTCTTTCTTTTCATAACAGTTTCGAATTAGTCTTGATTTGATTTTAGGTCAACTTTAGAGCTTTCATAAGCTCAATTTAGACTTGGTTTTGCTTGTAAATCATGATTTGTGTGTTTGTGTGAGATAATTCAATTTTTAAATGAATTTTTTATTTTAGAATTGGATGTAACTGTTCCGTTAATTGTTGTAGCATCCTATATGTAACACCCTTAACCTGAATCCGTCCCCGAATTAAGGTTACAAGGCATTACTAAATAAAACACAACTTAGAACAGACATTCAATATAACTCAAAAATTTTAACCATTACAAATAATTAGCTAGATCTAAAATTAACCATGCAAATTTTTTTAAAACTACACATTTAATCATTTATAATAAAACGAAAATATCACATTCCACTAACACATAAAAAAATATAAGCCATTTACGTATGGCTATTAATATATATATACATAATATATATCAAGTACTACTTTCCAAGGTGATGAACTAGTGATGATCCCGATCTTGAAGCTTGATCTTTAAGTCTATAAAATGAATGACATAAACAAACAAAGTAAGCTTAATATCTTAGTAAGTCTATAATATAACCAAAATATAAAAATGATTATAAATTTCTTGGTATCCTTAATGAAATTGCAAATACCATATATGTTAATAATTACTTATATTCAAATGCATACATAATTATTAACACTTAATTTCCATTTGCACCGAATGTACATACATATTAAACATAATAGCCGAATGCATATATGTACTTATTATGTACATATATTCGATCATGTACAAATATATCAACCACATTTCATATCCGTTTATAAATATATATATATATAATTACTAACCGGATATGCTGATTATATACATTACTTTTTCAAACACATAAATCCGAACATTTGTATAGTCTAAACAAATTCACCGGCACTTAGCCTGCTAGGTTTAAAACCTGATTCAGTACACCGGCAATTAGCCTACTAGACGTATAGTCTGAGATATTTCACCGGCATCAAGCCTGCTAGACATAAAGTCTGAAACATATCATTGGCATCAAGCCTGCTAGGCACTGAGCCCGAACACTCAATTCACATAAATACGAATCACTTTCGAAATGTATATGTATAAAAGATTCCATGTATAAAGATTTAACTCAATATATATAAACTATACCTTTAAACCACATAGGTATATAAAGTTCAGATATTGGATCCAACTCAATAACTTAATTATACATATGATCATATATATATATAACTTAATACATTATGGCCTACTATTAATACCATACATTCGAACATCTTAAAGTAATCCAAGCTAACAATTTTGTACCTTGAATTCCATCCAAAAGCTATATAAACTTATATAAAAGTCATACCTAAACTCAAAACAATAACATATACAATTATATTTGTATCCACACATACCCAAACTCAATAGGAACATATACGAGGCATTACATATAAATTTCAAAACACATACACTTGTAAACATATATATTTTAATCAATCCAACAATTTGTACGTATTTAACCTTGAACCTTATGTGTTATAAAATTTCATCAATATTAAAACTTTCAAAATAATTAACATGTTTCTATAACTTTTCACAATATATCCTCAAAATATTATAATCATAATAATTAGGGCTCTGCGAGACCCGATACATACTCATGCAATTTAATGCTTCATTTCCATTTCATTCAATTCGCAATTTCTCATGCTCATAATTTAAATCATATCACTAGCAATTTCCATTTAATTCACGTACAATTCAATGACATCAAATTCAAAACTAATACGTATTTACCATTTAACTCAATGTTTATTGATTATACCATTCAATAACACATTTATGAAATTCTCAATTTAGCAATGAAAATATCACTTTAGTTTGAATAACAACATCGTCCTGATATAAATACACTACCACTTATCCATTTACTTTAATTCTTTTGGGCCCATTTGTCACTTACCATCCTTAATCAAATTAGGGAACGGTCACGGAAAAATTGAGTACTTCACTTTCACTTTGCCATAGTATAACTATGGTCTTACGTATGATCACTTATCACTTGTCCCTGATCAGATAAGTGTAGCCACCTATCACTTTGTTTCTTGATCAGATAAGTGTAGCCACTTATCACTTTGTTTCTTGATCAGATAAGTGTAGCCACTTATCACTTTGTTTCTTGATTAGATAAGTGTAGCTAAAGCTATCACTTATCACTTTGTCTTTGATCGATAAGTATAGCTAAAGCTATCACTTATCACTTTGTCACTTGATCGATAAGTGTAGCCAAGCTATCACTTATCACTTTCACTTGTTGATCGGATAAGTGTATCGGCTATCACTTATCACTTTGTCACTTGATCGGATAAGTATAAAGCTATCACTTATCACTTTGTCACTTGATCGATAAGTATAGCCAAGCTATCACTTATCACTTTGTCACTTGATCAGATAAGTATACCCGAAGCTATTACTTATCACTTCCCACTTGTCACTTGATCAGATAAGTGTAGCTAAAGCTACCACTTATCACTTTGTCACTTGATCAGAAGTACTCAAATCCGGCATTCCGCTCAATTTGATCATTTATTCATATATCAGGCTTACCAACATGTGTTAATTCATAAACCATTCATGGTATTCTTTCATGCCAAATCATATATTGAATATACCATACACACATACTATGAAACTTTATTTTCACACATGAGCTTAAACCATGACCAATAATGCACAAAAATAAGCATCATTCATATTTCATCGTTTATGAGTTATAATCAAACATATGACCATTTATACACGAATCATTCATATATTTCCCAATTTTCCTCCTCCTCCTCTCCATTCCACATCCTTAATGTGTATAACACACTTAAACAACATTAACCATAATTTCAATATTCACTAACATGTATATTCAAAGCTGTTTATCCGAGTCAGAGTCACTAAATTATTTTTATCCGGAGCTACAGAGCTCCAAATTAAGATCCGTTAATTTTCCCTGAAACTAGACTCAATAAGATTTAGTTTCATATTTTATTCATCCTCTAATTCAATCTCTACAATTTTTGGTGATTTTTCAAAGTTACACTACTGCTGCTGTCCAAAACTGCTTTAGTGCAAAATGTTGATTTCCATTTTGCCCCAAATTTCACAGTTTATACAATTCGGTCCTTTCACAATTAACCCCTCAATTAATCTAATTTTCTCAATTAGTACTTTACTAGACATTATAAGTTGTTACACAACTATTGAAATTTAGAATTTCCACATATAACTCTATCTTCAAACTCTTTTACTATTAGGTCCCAAACATTCACTTTCTATTCAATTCTTTCAATAAAATCAGCATATGAACAATTTAAAGCTCTAATTTCATGCTAAATCATCATATACTTCCAGCACATATTCATATCAACTTTCAACTTCTTTCATAAAATCAAAAACTAATGAATTTAACAAGTGGGCCTAGTTGTAAAAGTCATAAAATACAAAATTTCAAGAAATAGTCAAGAATTGAACTTACTTGTAATAAAAATATGAAGAACCAGCTTGAAGAAGCCCTTCCATGGTGTTTTAGCTGATGAGAATTCAGAAAAATGAAGAGAAATCTAGATAATTCCACTTGGGTCCTAACTTTATTAAGCAAATTTTGCAATTTTCCAATTTTGCCCTTAATTCTCCTTACTTTCTTGCTGATTTCATGCCTCTGCCGTCCAGCCCAAATAGACCTTGGGTCTATTTGCCTTTTAAGCCCTCTTCCTTTTATCATTTAAGCTATTTAATCATTTCCCAAAATTTTGCATTTGTTACAATTTAGTCCTTTTTGTTCAATTAATTATCGAACTTTAAAATTTCTTAACGAAACTTTAATACTAACTTTTAACACTCCATAAATATTTATAAAATATTTATGGCTCAGTTTAAAATCCTCGAGGTCTTGATACCTCATTTTGATTCTAATTATTTTAATATTTATTTCTAGTGCACTATTCACTATTTCAAAAATTTTCCTAACTTCATATTTAACTTATACTTACTAAATTAATAATATTTTCTACCCATTTGTCGAATTTAGTGATCTCGAATCACCGTTCGACACCTCTGAAAATTCAAGCCATTACATTTTTTTTTTCGGTTGTGGTCCCGAAACCACTTGTTCGACTAAGCCTAAAATCGGGCTATTACATATATTCGAACATTAAACATATATTTATATATATACATATCATTTATACTTTGACTAAATTCAACCTATATACTTTCAATTTCAGCTCATCAAAATACAATAGATATACATGTATATATATATATATTAATTTAATAACATTAAATTGCTAGTAGACTTACCTCGGACGATGAAAAATCAAAATCGGACGATTATTCGACGATTTTAGCTTTCCCCTGATCTAACTCCGATTTCTTTAGTTCTTGATCTAAATATATCCAAAATGAGCTAATTTAAATATTATCACATTCAATTTAATCCAAAAACACATAAATGGTGAAATTACCATTTTTCCCCAGACATTTACACTTTTTGCAATTTAGTCCCTATTGCATAAAACACAAAATACACAAAATTTGTTCACATCATACAAGGGCCGAATATCCCTAATGCTCAAACAAGTCCATATATTTCATTTATTTCACATTTTAGTCCCTCAAGAATTTAATTTTCACAATTTAGTCCTAATTACTCAATTTCACCAAAAATCCCAAGATAAAACATGTTAATCTTTCCCCTATCTTTCATTATTCATCATCAAACATCAAAAATCACAAGCTATCATCAATGGAAAAACACAAAATAATCAAAAATTTCAAAAGTTCAAGCATGGGCTTGTAGTAGACAAAACAACGATCTCAAAAACGTAAAAATTATCAAAAACCGAAACCAAACCATACCTTAATTTATTTTAACATATATACATTCAAAAAGAAACCATGGATGAGTTCTCTTCCACATTCGGCTTTCAAAGATGATAAAAATCATCTTTTCTCAACTTATTTTAACATATATACATTATAATTACTAAATTACTAAATTAACCTTATTATAATAAATATATAACATATATATTAAGGACAATGTTGTCATATGCCACTCACTAACTATATCTTGGTCTAATTGCATCTTTAGACCTCCTAACTAAAAAGACAACAACAAATAGATGCTTTCAAATTTTAACCTCTAAATTTTATTTTACGCGATTAAGCCGTTTTTATCAAATTGAACCTTCAAACGATCAAATTTTCACACGAAATTTCCTTACATATAACTTAACATGCAATAGACACTAAAAATAATATTAAAATATTTTCCTAACTCAGATTCGTGGTCTCGAAACCACTATGTCTGATTAGGGTCAAAATTGGGTTGTTACACTATAACTCAGGTCCAACGACTGGACCTGGTAAGGGGTGTTAAATTTAGAGGTATCAAAGCTACAGTTGAGTTGATTCTAGGATTGAGTTTAGAAAATACATGCCACTTTAACCTATGATAGTATGATGCTATTTGATCCGGTCTGACCTTGTTTCTTATATATTCAAAGTTATCGGCAGAGTTAAACCGTGCTGTCACTGACAAGGTTGACAATAATGTATCAAATTCTGAGCAAGAAGTGAGTCACAGTATGCCGATCCCGCAAATGTTTGAAAATGATGTAAAAAATTCTTTTTTCAACATAAAGAGTTAGTGGTTTTCAGAGTTTATGCTAGCCAATCCTATGTCTCCGCTACCTCTTTCCCCTACTATGCCTTTCCCAGCTCCTCTTAGTCCTCAGAGTTCAACTCTTGTACATGTGCATAGACTTTTAATAGATAAGATTTAGAAATATGGGGCCAAAGAATTCAGAGGTAAGATGGACGATAATCCAGCTAGGGCTGAATATTGTCTTGAAAACACTCAGAGGGTTTTTGATAAGATGGCATGTTTACTTGATGATTATTTGAAGTGTGTTATATCACTATAAAAAGATAAAGCTTACCATTTGTGGTCGACGTTGGCAGCTATGGTACTGTAGGAAAGAGTTAACTATGACTTTTTTCGACATGAATTCTGGAAGAAATATATTAGCAAATGATAATTAGACAAGAACAATAAAGAATTACTCAAATTGGAGCAGAGAAATTGATCTGTGTTCGAATATGAGAGAGAATTTGTGTGACTAAGTAAATATGCACGTGAAATCGTACCGATAGAGGATGAAATATATGTCCATTTTGAATCTGGATTGAATTATGAGATCTGAATGTTAGTCAAGGCATTAGAGCTATGAGAATTTGTAGTTTTTATCAGAAAGAGCTCAAAATTTGGAGGAAATTTGAAATGAGAAGAAATAGGCAGAAATGAGATTGATTGACTAGGGTAAATGAAGTGTATCTAGACCGCTTTTAGCTCCTCCATCAAAGAAATTGAGGGAAGCTTTTCGTCGCCACACCTTACCATCAAAATTCTCGGGAAGAAATAAGCCGAGACTGATTTATTCGATATTTGAAACTACTTCAGTGGACAATGTTGGTAGTGTTCGTAATGTTCCTGGACCTATTTGCGAGCATTGTGGGAAATCACACGTTCGTGAATGCAGAATTACAATAGGTGCATTTTTTCGATGTGGTTCTACAGAGCATTTCTTGATAACATGCCGAAGAAAGATTGGTGTTACTGAAGATTAGAGCATTAAGCCTGTGTTAACTTCTCAGAGGGGTAGACGATCCAATAGTGACGGGTGTCGAAAAGTGTATTTTCAAGACTCTGTTACCGTAAATTGGACAATAAATATTTACGAAGCTAGTTGTGTAGTTAATTACGTTTTGGTTAGGTGCATTTGCTTAAATTAAGAGTAATTAGGTAAAATGTCTAAATTGCATGAAGGATGAAAGTTGAATTATAGATTAAAGAAAAATTTAAGGGATTAAAGAAGCAATTATGCCATTAGCGCTAAATGAGGCAGCATAAGATTTAAAACATGTGAAAATTTTATTATATATATTAAAAAAACCTTAAATGTTAAGTAAATATATTATATTATTATATAATAATATATTATAGTATTATAATAAAATAAATAAGTAAAAATAAAAAGGAAATAGAGAAAGAAAGAAAGATAGAAATAGAGAAAGCGAAATGAAACAGGGAGAAAAAGAAAGAAGGAAGGAAAAATTAAGGTTTCAAAGTTCCAAGCTCAATTGGTTAGTCAATTTAGTCCATTTTCTTGTAATTTTTATGTTTATGGAATCCCGATATTAAATACTACCCGACTCATGTCAAAATTTTAGAAATTATTGAGTTTTTAAGTGTTGTCTATGTTGAATAATTTTAGTATTATGGATTAAATTGATAGATTTTAAGTTAGAAATGAAAAGGATTGAATTGTAGAATAAATTGTAAATTTTGAGTAATAGGGACTAAATTGTGAAAATTTGAAATTAGGGATTTAAGTGAAATTAGGGAGTTAAATCTAGTCTAAAGTTGAATTTGTATGAAAATATAAGATTGATTGTGAAGAAATAAAATTAGTCTCGGTTCAGGGACTAAATTGTAAATATGAGATTGAATTGTGTTGTATTGATGAATTTTAATTGTTTTAATTCCGCAGCTAACGTCGTACCAGAACCCTCAACTAAAAAGGGGAAAGATAAAGTTGACAAGAAATTGCTCGAAATTTCTGGTTCGTATTTCTATAATCCGAAACTAGTTATTAATTGTTGTAATTTTTATTTAATGTATATGGTAAGTGTTAAGGTAAGTAATTGATATTTTGATAATTGATTGAATGAATTGAATTGGTAGATATATATATTGAATGGATTGATTTTTGAATTGAAATGATTATGTGCGTAATTATGTGATTATATGAAAAATCAGTATTGGATATTAATTATATCTGAAATGCGAAATTAAACCCTATGAACTGTATCGGGCTGAGTTGGATATAGATGGCATGCCATAGGATCGGAAGAGTTCAGGGGTTACTTTGACTTCGAGTCGATGAGACACTGGTCGTCAATTTACTACTTCAGATTAATTTGATGACGCACTGGGTGCCAATTTACTTATGTTTAGCCGATGAGACACTGGGTGTCAACTTATTAGTTCGAATTATCCGATAAGGCAATGGGTGCCAAACTGGTGTGTTTTGGTTGGATCCGTGTATCCGTCCGAGTCTGAGTCGTGTTAATAGGGGTAAATGAATAATAAAATTTTATAATTGGTATTGAAATGGAATGTTATGATAAATGGAAGTGAAATAGTGAATTGAAAATAGATTATGAAATATGATGCAAATACATGGAATATATGAGTTATATACTCATGAGTTGAATGTGGAATGGATATTGCAAATGTATAATGAAATGTGAAATAAATTGTGAAAAGTTATTTATTTATCAAGTATGAGAATTGAGATATTGTGAAACAAATGGAATATGATATGATTGTTATAGTATTTAAATATTAATAAGTATTTATATTTCAAATGTATAATTGTAATTTCTTGTTTTAATTATTCGGATTATAGAAATATCACTGAGTTTTACTCCACGTACGGTTTTGTTTTCCGTATACAGGTTAGGTACTAAGTTTTGATCGCCGATTTAGCATCCAACAACGATTTGGAACTCAAACGTGGTGATGTTATTCCTTTTTGTGGTGGCATGTACCTAGGACGTTGAAATGTTAACTATTTTGTGGATTGATTGTAAATAAGATTATAAGTTAATATTGGTTGAGAATATATATACATATAAACATATGTCTATTTTTGAGGTCATATTATGACATTTTTTAAGTTAATACTAAAATGAACATGATTTAGGTAAAATAGATTGAATTTGACATGTTTACAAATTGGATTAGAATGATGTTTTTGATGATATAATTGTGATACCTATGAGGGTACATTGGTTAGGTACCTAGGATGAATGTTTTGACATGATTTGGATGTGTTTGATCGTATTTTAATTTGGTTAAATGAATGATTTTTGAGTTACTTAGTGTGTAAGCTTGCAGGGAATAGTAAACTTATTATTTAAGGTACATTCTGGCCACATGGCCGTGTGAACCCTGCAGCTTAGAAAATTTTTATTATTTTTTGAAAAATTCTCTGAGTTTCAGAATTAGTGCCGACTTGTTTCTAATACATAATTTGGGCCTCGATGGCTCGAATAAGGGACAATATGTATGAGTTTGATTAGTTTTTTCTTTAATGTTATATGATATGAAATGCTTGAAATTATGTCTGTTTGATCGGTAATACTCCGTAACCCTATTTCAGCGACGGATATGGGTTAGGGGTGTTACAAAAACGTAATGGAACTTAGGACATGACAGTTAGATTTGAAGCTAGGTTGCCTGCCCGAGCCTACGTTATTCGAGCTAGAGAGAAAGCTTTTGCACCTGATGTTATTGTTGGTATCTTCTCTCTCTTTGATCTTACTGTATATGCACTAATTAACCCTGGGTTAACACATTCGTATATTTGCATTGTTAGTAATAGATACGAACATACCTATTGAGTCAACTAAATTTGATGTTAGAGTTACAAATCCTCTAGGTCAAAGTGTTATAGCTAATTTGATATGTAGAAAGCGTCCGCTGAGAATTGAGGACTTTGACTTTCCTGTTGATATGATGCTATTGCCTTTTCATGAATTTGATGTTATTCTGGGTATGGAGTGATTGACTTTACATGACGTACTAGTGAACTATAAAATGAAACGGATTGATCTGAGATGTCAAAGTGGAGAATTGATTACTATTGAGTTTGATAGATCAGACTGTGCTTGTAACACCTATTACCCGGTCCGATCATCGGACCCGAGCTACGAAATGCTACTGTCGTAACCAGAACAAAACGTATTCAATTCACATCGATTATTTCAAATAAACATGAAATACTTCATAAATACACAATTAGAAATTAGATAGAAGTCATAAAATCATAACCAATTCAATTTATAATCACCAAATATATCATTTATTAGGCTTTATACGAGCTTAAATATACTCTAGTATCACTTGAAATTTAACTAGGACTAATTTGCAATATTTCCAAAATTACAGATCAATCATATCATAAATAAATCCTTCAAAATAATCATTCATGACATAAAAACTCAAGTATTATAATATATAATTAGATTTGAGTCATAATCAAGCATATGAAAGCTTTTAATTTGACTCGAGCACAAATAAGGATCAAATTGAAACATTTTTAAAAGCTAAATGTAAGTACGCAAAATAGTGGTCACACGAACGTGTGGTTAGGTCGTGTAACTCTTTATAACTGTCTGGCATAAAAACGACCATGCCTTCCAATAGTCACATGGCCATATGGTCAGGTCGTGTAACAATCAAGAATCGTGTAGATCAAAATGTTATGGCATGCCTACTATCTTCGACTCTGCCCGAACAGTTAATTGGGTAACCATTCTCAATTTCCATTTTATGTCAATTTCTCAATTCAATATATTTGTTCAATAGCCAATCATCAATACATATCAATATATCAACATAATTCTTCTCAATACATAATCAATTTTGCACTTACATCAATATACAAAAATATCTATTTAATTCAATTTAGTCATTACTGTAAACAATCAATCAATTTCATACCTGTACAATTTGATAAATTATAACCTACTATCAATTCATTTTTATCTCAGATTCAATTCATCATATTCAAATTTATCTGTTAGTTTATCATTTCTCTACGATTTAGTCCATAACTCACTCGTTGTACTAAATTGTGAACAATTCAAACTACTATCGAACAAGTAAAAATTCACACATCAAACGTAAAACAATTTAAATACAATCATACTGTGTGAGCTTACCTAGAAAAATAGCATACAGTCAATTCTTTAAGGACTAATCAGTAAATTTACCTTTTTCCTCAATTAACTTTGATTTGGTCCAATTCTTGATCTATACAATTATTAAATTCAATTTATCAACTCCAACCTTCTAATTTCATCCAACTAGAAACGTGTAGCATCTCACTTTCATTTTTTGAGTGCTCCCTAAAATCTTACATTTTATTCAATTTAATCCCTAAAACGAAATAATTATAACTTCCAAATTTAAGCTTCATTTTTCAATCTTTTTCAATTTCATCCTTCCACAACCCTCAAACATATATATTTACAGAAATTTCAAGCTAATTTTGAAATAATTACACTTTAGTCCCTATAATCAAAACTAACAAATTTTACTTTACAAATTCATCCCTATTCATATCCAAGCACTAAATATAACAATTTAACACTAAAAGCTCTCAAAATCATCAATGGACAACATTTAAACATTTAACTTTTTTTATTTAACACCAGGTTAGTTAGATTAAGCTACAATAATCTTAAAAACATAAAAATTATGAAAAATCGACCTAGAAGGACTTACCATGAAAATTCGATTATTCAAGAGAGTTTGAAGCTTTCATTTCTTTGCTTCCATGGAGTTTGAACGGCGGGGGAAGAAGAGAATGAAAAATTATATTTCCACACACTTTTGTTTCCTTTTAATTAAACTAATTATGCCATTTATTTAATAACTAATTAACATCTAATTTTAATGAAAATGCAAGCATTAAACGTCCATGACATTTACAATGGGTCAATTTTCCACATAAACCTTCAATGATTTATCTATTAATCATTTTAACTAATAAAAATCAATATCGATTAACTTTTACGATTTTTATGATTTAGTCATTATACCTTAATTAACTATCATACCACTAAAATTTTCAAACTATAATTCAATTCTCATTTAGAAAAATTTCATAAATATTTAGTAATAATATTTATGAACTCATTCGTCGGAATTGTTACTGTGCTACTAATGTTATATTAGTAATCTCCGTTTAGAAATTGGTTAGAAAGGGACGTGAAGCATTTTTGCTTACATTCTTGATACTCAAGAATCGGGATTGAAGGTTGATCAAGTACCGACTGTTAAAGAGTTTACAGATGTATTCCCAGAAGAATTACCTAGATTACTGCCAGAACTGGAAGTTGAATTCGTGATTAATTTAGTGCCAGAGATTGCTCTGTTATCTATTGCACCGTATAGAATTACACCAATAGAACTAAAATAACTTAAAGCGTGGTTACAGGACTTGACTAGAAAAGGTTTCATACGGTCTAGCTTGTCACCTTTGGGTGCACCAATACTATTCGTGAAAAAAAAGGATGGGTCGATGAGGTTGTGTATTGATTACGGGTAGCTAAACCGCATTCATAACTCATTACGATCATTATGAGTTTCTTGTGATGCATTTTGGATTGACCAACGTCCTTGCTGTATTTATGGACTTAATGAATTGGGTTTTTTAGCCACATCTAGACAAATTTGTACTTTTATTCATTGATGATATTTTGATCTACTAAAAGAATGAGTTTGAGCATGCTCAACATTTGAGAACTATAGTGCAGAAGTTACGTGAGAAACAACTATACACAAAGTTTAGTAAATGCGAGTTCTGGCTCAGAGAAGTTAGGTTTCTTGGTCATGTGATTTCAACGAAAGGCATAAGGGTTGATCTGAGTAAGATATTTGCAATTTTGAATTGGAAGCCTCTGAGAAATGCTTCTGATGTAACACCTTCACCCAACCCGACTTCCAGATTCGGGTATGGAGTGTCACAATTGAACCTGACTCAAAGTAAATACCATATTACATACTTTTTTTTAAATAATATGTATACCTTACAAAAAAACTCCTTAATATTCAAATAAAAGATTACTATCTCAGAAATTCAGAATTCTTAAGAAACTACTTAGCTATACATAATTGACTCCGAGGCAAAGTCTCTCATGGTACCCACTTCTTATGTGCACAACACCTCTACAACATCAAATCCTTGAATTAACTCAGTCTGGCTTAGTCCCTTCCCGAGTACCTTTGGCACTCAAATCCTGCAACACAAGTCAAACCCTTGTAAGTTCGAATGAACTTAGTAGGTTTCTACGAATAGAAGCCCCATCTTTCAGATGTATAAATAATTAAGGGTAAATGCAAATAAACTCCCTACTAGCGCGAGTAAATTCCCTTAAACTTGTCATAGCAACCTCTAATTTATTCCCAATCTTATCCATTTGCGGAAAATTAATTAAGTGAATTACGCTTGAGCAATCCTATCAACACACTATCAGTTCTAAAAATTCCTCGGACGTGTTGCACTTTCAGAGACTCCATCTTTACCCTTACTTGTATTCCTCCTATTTATTCTTGGAGTGGAAATCTTCTTTCCACCCTATTCTTATAAGTTAGTTTCACGGTCTAACTTTCTAAATTCCTTTGGGTATCTACCCGGAAGCAACCTTTCCAAATCTAATTAGCCTATGGCAAACTATTTTCATTTCCCTAGTCCCGAAGGACTTACCGTCATCCCATCCTCTGGGGTAACTAGTTAAGTTTTCCCATCACTCTGGAAGATTAAGTATCACCCACAACAAATACCAGTTGGAGAAAAATAAAGATGATAAACATTTGTTGCCTTTTATACTTTTAATTAAACTAAACTTTTATAATTAATTAATTTAAACTTAATTAACAATACTTTAAACTTAATTAAGCCATGTTTGTAGAACTTCTAATCATCCACCACAGAACAGCCATTTAAAAATAGACCAATTGCTAAATTGGTCCTCTGATTAATTAAAAATCTATAGCGATAAATTTTTACCACTTTTACAATTTAGTCTTTGTACTTTAATTAACTATCCAATTGAAAAAAATTAAAGGAATAAACTTCAATTAAATTTTATACTAACCTCATAAATATTAAATAATAATATTTACGAACTCGAACATCAAAAATGGGGTTCCAACACTACCATTTTTGACACCATTGAAAAATGGGTTGTTACAAGCATGACCTATATCTTATGTTTATTTATGGTCACAAAGTAGTTTGAAAGCTAATGGCAATTCAAGGTATGATAAGTGAATAAGGCAAGCAACTATGCTTTATGCTATGTTGGAATTAAAATGATTACTAGTTCTATATTTGGTTAAATAAATTATATGAAGTTATGATAGAAACGCAATAATGTTGATTTAAGTTAATGACTTTAAGAATGCTTGATATCATGAAAGAATGGAAATGAAATATGAACAACGTCATTGAACATTTCAAATTACTTTAAATATGATATGAAGATACAAAGCCAGAGGGGCACATTGATAAGCTAATATCTGAATTAGGAATTATAATGTGTTATATAGTTGTTGAATTAATTTGATAATTAAAATTTAATATTATTGGTAAACTTCATTGTTCTATAATTATATGCTTTAATTCAAATCATGATAACACCACTGAGTTTCCTTGCTCAACGTGCGGATTTGTTCATCAGCGTTTCTAGGTAACGACTAGATCTTGAGGATTGAAGAAGCTTGGTAGCATCCAGGAATCATTTCTTAGCTCAACAAAGTTGATAAAGCCATTTGAAAGTATTGTTTAAGTTGGCATGTATCTAGTGTCAAAACTTAGCTTAGAGACTTTCTTGATATTTTGGTAATTGGAATGTTATGGATTTGTAATTTAAGTGTGATCATACATGTTTAAAGAAGTGTAAAAGAATAGTTATATAAATATGATGAAATGAATGATCCTAATGTAATGTGCCATAATCAAGGGTTTTGCTTACCATGATAGGGAAAATGATGCATGAAATATGAAATGTTGAGTTTATGATTGAATGTGTTAAACTGTGCTTAGATGGTGTTTAGAATATGATTTTCTTTTTGCATAATGTTTTGGATTGAATAGGTATTGTTTTGTATCAAACTAGGTGTATTTTGGGGTCATTTTTAGGTCTTGACAAGCTTCTACAAATACAAGTGGCCAGATGTACTGGAACAATTAAGTAGCCAAAAATGAATAGCGGCAAGGAGTAGAAGTCCAAACTTCTACGAATACAAGTGTGGCATAACAGGGCTCCTCTCTTGCTTTGACTTATTTTGCCCTTTGTAAACCCGAACTTTGTCCCGAATACCTTTGATCACCTAAAAGTTATTTTAAAATGTCATTAAATGGTTTTAAATAACTTAAAATCTTTAAATCGAAGCAAATGGATTGAAAGAATGGATAAAGGTCTGTTTATCTTGTTGAATTCAACCACGAGTTAGTCTGAGTTGCTCCAACAACGAATGTGGTATCTCATACTCGAACTTTCTTAAAGAAACACATGCTATTGATATAACTGTATATATGTGAATAAATGTAAAACTATATAGATAAGAGTAAAAGAATAAGGCAATGATCCAACATAAGGTGTTGAAGAAAAAGTATAAAAATAATTTTTTTTTTTTTTGTAATTGAGTTTAGTAACATAAGAGGTGAAAAAATAAAGGGACTAAAGCAAAAGACTCAAATAAATATATTGATGAGAAGCAAGAGTATCCATCATTGGTGTAAGAGGAATGTGAAAGGCATCAATAGTGATGGTGAAGGCAAGACTAACAAGGTCTTCTCCGCTAGCAGGTGTAGTCACCTCGGGAACAAAAAGAGGAAGGAAAAGGATATTAGCTCTTGATTTTAACATTTCATGCCTCAAGGATTCCTACTCAACACTAGATAGGATCCTTATGTTAATGAAACTTGGAATGACTATATTGGAAAAAAATCTGATTTGAAAACAATTTTCTTGAATAGCAAAAAATTAAAATTTTGAAAACTGACTCGGTTTGTGATATTTATAGCAATAAACCTTAACTAAATTCGTACTTGTGTTTTTGGATAAGAGGATCATTGATGTTTTTCGGCTTTTAATCAAACGATCTTTTTCACTACTCTCGTACCACAAACTGCTTCGAGTGTTTATAAGTTGAGAATAAGCTCTCTCTATTTTTCGGCAAAATAAAAATCTCTCAAAAGTTATTTACATAGCTCTACTGGTGCCATCTATTTAAAGGAAGGGAAGGTAAAACCCTTTTAGAATTGTAAATGTTTATTTCCACTAGAAAAATGATATCCTAGTTTAACTAGGATATAAGGTCGGCAACCCTACTTAACGATACTAGGGTTTTGTCATCCCACCCCCTTACATTAGGGGTTTTGGGCCTTTCTCACATCGGGTTCAATTTACAAGTACTTCCTCATACTTTTTGACCCAGTACTTTGTAATGTGATCTAACCCGATTTAGTTTTTCTATTTCTCAAAATAAACTTTAATATTGGGTTTAATTTTTTGACAATTTTACTCCTGGTAATATGTCACAACTCAACATGTCCAGTATGACCGAACGGTTTATTTTCATTTTCGGGCTTCAAATTAGTCCAAAAACATAAACTCATTCTTCCATCATTTTTTAATTAATCTGATATAGGATTGCAAAATTTTCATTTTCATTTTTATTTCCATTTTTGGAAACCTACATTCATTTACAAACGATTTCAGTTCTCCCTTTCAGAGAAAACCATAGCCATTCATGAATGTTTCTCATTTCTCTTTTTCTATTCATTCCGTTCATTTCTATTCAAACAAGCAATTCATTTCTGGTTTCAATGAGCTAGGGGAGGGACCGATTGGGCATATGTAGTTGAGACTCAAATGATTTATAATTAAGTTCTAGATTTTCACTTATTAATTAGAAACTCATTTAGTCATGAATTCATTCCACTATACTATCATGATTGAGCTCTCCTCAACAACATACCTTTACGAAAGCAACTACTCAGTACTTGTCAAATGATATTGTCATAAGTGTGTTACCCTCATAGGATATCCTTAATCTCTTTGGGATAATATTCGTTCTCCCAATATGATCCTATTTTATCTCATGATAACCGTTACATCATTGTTCATGAAAAGTAAATCACTATCAAATAATGATCAAGTCATCCATCACAAAAAAGGATGACCTATGGCCACGTTTACTTTCCGTCAACCATATAATGTCAATGAGAGGATATCATTTACTCATGTTTTGGGCTATGAATTCCACTGTTGTGAATAACGCTACATAATACAGAAGTTGTACACCCAACGCACTAACTTTTGATTCCTTATTTATTTGAGCTCAGGCTTTTAGTTACACCAAAGTTGACGACTCACACATACATAGTCCGCCATCCACTCAGGATTTAGGCATGCTACATTATGAGCATCACAAGTGGATAAATCCATAAATAGATTCAATATCTATTCTGCTTGGGCCAGTTCCGATGTACTATTAGTCCAGTCAGTCACATTTATATCCCTATTTTTTGGAAGTCATCCGCTCCGATGCCCAAGACAATGCATCTCCCCAATTGGACTGGATAGGTGAAATATTAGTCTTTCAATCAGTTTGTTGATTTCTAAGTAGGCTAAAGACATGTTTAGGTTCATATACTAATATAAGTTGTCTTTCTATACTATGATCTGACCATGTAATACCACTTAGCATTAGTTAAACATTTAGACAACCAATGAGCAACATTTGCTTCTATTTTTCTTTGCGTACAAGAACTATTTGAGGAAAATAATACAAAGTATATTAATCGTAATAAATAAATTTGTTCTATTAACTAATCTATTCGAAAATTTACAAGTGAATATTGACAAAAATACTACACTTAGGGCACCAGATCTAACAATCTCAAACAACAATAGTATGGACTTGAAAAAATCAAAAAGGTTATGCAACAGTTGGATGCTTGCTAAATTTGATGCCAAATATTTATAATGTTCCTATTGGAACTTTCTTAGGCCTCACAAGAATAAGCATCAAGGGCTTGTGATATTCCCCTAACATATGTTGTTTTTCACCTTAAAGTAAGTTGACTCTTTTTTTTTCTTTAAACATATAAGTTAACTCATTTGAAAGATCCTCCACATCCTTCAATAATGCATCAACGTTCTTCTTCAAGTCCTCAGACTCCAAAGAAGAAGTGACAACCTTACCCTTCAAGTCTACTATTGTTTGTGATAAACTACCTTCTCTACTTGTAAACTCAACCTTCTTATACGTAGTAACCAGCTTCATTTCTAACTTTACCACTACCTTTTTATCTACCAGCTTCTTGAGTTTAGCGAATGCCTTTTGTAACACCGCAAACCCGACCTAGACGTTATAGCCAAATCTGGAAATGTCGCATGGTAGTGTGTTTCAAAACTGTAGGTTGTGCTGGAAAAATATAACTTTGCTTAAAGCAATTTCCACTTAGAAAAATTTCGTTATTACTTATTAATTCTAAAGTCGTGTTAATTAATCAGTCGAAAGTTTTCAAAACGTTTATTCTATGCGGAACCTTTTAAAACAGTTTGCGTATTTGTGTATATTTTGTTAAAACGTTTGATTTATTTTGAAAACACAATTATTCCTACCACTAACAGTTATAAACTAAAATGATAAAAATCCCAAATTAAAAATAAAAATCCAAAGAGGCCATGATAAAGTAAAATACCCCAAAATAAAATCAAATCATAATTAAGTACTAAATAAAATAAAATAGGTCGTATGGCCACCGCTGAATTCTCTGTCGCACCGATCCGCCTATTTCTAGGGATTACCTGTACAGATTAAATAGAAGGGGTGAGTTTGCGAGAACTCAGTGTGTAATCCCCATGAAAACAAATAGACAATAATAGATATTCTCCGTTTGGACCTAAGCCCTTTTTAGTATCAGTAAGCATTAGGGCCTTAGCCCATCACAATACAGTAACAATGATAGTTATGCAATTATAAAATCCTACCAAACCAACCTCTACACTCCATCTCTGTCCAACCATACACTCTATGTGGGGATATAATCAACCCACCCAACCCTACACTCTAAATAGTACCGAATGCGGCACTAGACAGTAGTTGCAGCTGAGCTGCCAGTAAGTTAGGCTTGAAGCCTTTCACTACACTTCCTCCAATCAATATCAATCCCCAACCCAATGCAATGCATCATACAGTCATGTCATGGTATCATGTATAATCAATAAAGTGTATATAGCATGTTCAACATATAGACATACCTATCTATCACATATAGGCATATAATAGTCTTTCAATTGTTTTAGTCAATTAGGAGTCTAGGTAACCTTACCGACCCTACAGTAGGTTCACAGTCGACTTGGGCGACCCGTGCAACCTTAGCAGTCAAATAGTGAAAATGGGCCCATAGGCCCATGTAGGCCCACACGTTCGTGTGCCCCACACGGCTTAAAATGGCCTTGGCCGTGTGGTCTGACACGATATATTCCAAACGCATATGTGTTTCACCCGTGTGGGCCCACGCACCCATGAGGCCTACACGGTCCAACTCGACCCGGCCCATGAATCGCACATAGCCAGCCTCATCGATCTCACCCTCGTGTTCGGTTACACGGCCTACCACATGAGTGGTCCCACGCTTGTGTGGCGTAGATAGTCCCATTATTCGACTTTTCGTCGACTAGCATTTTTAGTGATGTGATTACACACCACCACGATCACTCCAGCACCCCTCAACACTTCAACGATCCAACTACAAACCAATGCTATAACAGCCCCAGTCCACCCAATTTCTTACTTCGGTTAATCAATAGAGATCCTAAGCACTTAAATTGTTGAAGACCACTGTTTAGCCTCTCGATTAACACCACGCACAACACAACGATATGCAATCCCGAACAATTAAATAGAAAAACGCAAGTGAAAGAGGAAGAAAGAATACCAATTGAAATTTTGGAAGAAACAATGAGGAGTTGATGGAGGAAAAACAACAAAAAAATGGGAAAGAAAAACAAAAGAAAACGGTGGAAACGATTTGGGAAAAACACTCTGTAGAGAAAATAAAGAAGCAGAAGAAAAAAACTGACAGAAAGAGATGTGAGAGCTGAAATTATCAGTCCACCAAATCGGGATAACTCCTCAATCCCATATTTTCCTCCTAAAATCACTCCAACACTCCCCCACCACGCCACTACTACTCAGAAACCCAGTCAAAAAAACCTCTTGCCGAAACAAAGAGCAAAAATTATCCCCTTTGCCTATGCAGGGACTCGAACTTTAGACCTCTTGCAACATTAGCACTTCACTTAACCACTAGACCAGTAGGCCTATTCTGACATATTTGACCAATATTTATTTATAAGCCTACTGGTTAGGGATAGAGGTTTATTCAATTAAAACAAAAATTTTCCCAAGTCAATGCTTGAACCCAAGACTTATCAGACACTCCCAGAACACATAACCACTGAAGCAGACATATATTTGTGTCACAAACATACAAAAATAGATATATAAAGGATTTTTGAGGCGTTACACCTTTTCTTGCTATGTGATAGTAGCTTCAACTTTTTTATGATGTTTCATTATTACAAGCATTATCAACCCTTTTTGCTATTAAGGATGCCTTTTTCTAGACCAATGTTTCATTAGAATGTTTAAGAATTTCTTCAAGAAAATCTTTAATATGGATTTATGATGAAAGTATAGGATGTATGTGTAACCTCCCTAACCTAGCCTAGACGTTATGGCTAGATTGAGAAGGCTACATTAGTCACCGAAATGGCTAAGCTAACTTACGTTACCTTTGAATACTTTAAATAAACTCATTTTAGAGAAAAATCGTATTTTCACTTTGGGTTAGTTTAAAAGAGTTCATTTATTTGATAATCTATACTTAAGACTGATTGTATTATTGATAGTGTTGTTTAAGAAAAAATCATTTGCTTGTCACTATTCTTTGAAAAAACTTGATGTTAAACTAATGCAGCAGAAAAATCATTTTTCAAGTCATTCTGAAAACTTAGTTGCCTTATCAATGTGTTTTTCAAAAACGGTTCATTTACAATGCAGCGAAAATTAGGGAACAATGTCAAATTTTACTTAAGCCCGATATCATGCATTTTTTTATTATTATTCTTAAGTAATCCATGCATGCAAAAATCCCCAAAAGAAAAGTTGCCAAGATACAAACCAGAAATAATTAAAAATTACAAATCAAAACCAATAAAGACTTAATAATACTTATCAAGAATAGTCTGAGGTCCAAGGTAATTCTCTGAATGCCGAGTTCGATCCTAATTTCGAGTTATACCTGAAAAGTTAAACATTACTGGGGGTGAGCTTACGAAAGCTCAGTGTGAGTGGAAAAATTATTTAAACAAACATAAATATCGAATACAATGAAACATATTAGCTTTAACAGAAGAACACAACACCATCATTGGAATTTCATATCATTACATAGCCATTATCAAATTGATGTCAAACAGTGTATAAGCATGGATCATCATTCATTCGAGTAACAATCATTAATTTCGAAACCATTCAATACAACACAACATAACACAACACAATACGTAGCATAAATTAATAATATCCGAATATGTCGTAAGCATGATGCAATGTAAAAAGGTTCCTATTTATATCATCCGTTACACACCACAAGTTCTCTAGAACCCATCTACCAAACTCCAAAAAATGAGAGCATAGCTCGGTGTGGCAAAACCGCCAAATAATCAATGATGCAAAAAATCTATCGGATATCAAATAGTGCAATACAATCACCAATAACATATAATATGTGATAAAATCGCCAATCCCCTCGGTACTGCACTGCACTGGCTACATATAAATTCGGACTTAATATGCCCCTGGTACTCCACGAAACTCTTCCGTCAACCACAAGACATCTCATCCCAATGCGAAGGAAATATGTTAGACAAACTCATACATAATCATATCTCAATAATTTTCACATTTATTTGGCCTGTTCAACATGCCCTCAATAATCACATACTTTCAGTAAATGGAAACAGTGTTCCAACTTTCAAATTACCATTAAGATGATAGCATTCAACATTACACAATTTCACATACTTTTATGATTTTCCAATGTGCATGTATAACAACCTTTCCAATATAACATAGCAAACTATCCATGCAATTATATAATTCATAAACTCGTAACTCAGAAAAACATGCTATATATATAATCAATATCATACCAAAAACACAATCATGCACCACAATACCATTCACACAGTCACACTGTTAAAGTAGCAACTTTGCTAACATATCAATCTTTTAGGGCTCGAAACATACCTGGTTTGGCCACTTACAAATTTAATTATTTGGCTATTAATTCAATCCAATAAACAAGCTAAATCATCAAGTATATCAAAAAAGTTATCATTTTTAATTAAGTTTTTCAGTTTAGGACCCACACCTTATTTTTCACTTTCTCACAGCACACTAGTGAATCTTCCAATTTTCCTTAATAAACCTTAAAACAAACCTAAGTCAAAAATCAGTATAAAATTCATCAATTAATCTCTTAATCAGCCCTTAAACACCCATTTATGGGTTTCGACCAATCGTCAAAATTACTACTATTTTACGAATCCAAACTAGTTAGATTTCTTACACTATTTTGTTGTGAATCATGTGCACGATCATCTTTCGGCTTTACGGTTGATTTGGGGTGTTCCGGTCAGCACCTAACACAACTAAATACCGGAAAATAATTAGCTAATATTTATTAAAATCTATCATTTAATCAATCCATAATATTTTCCTAACAACTTTGTCGAAACAACAAACTATTTTACAATTAACCACACTTACACTTCCCGAATTGTGAGATTCGGATGGCTAATTGATCAAGAACATCTTTCCCTAATTAACATGTGATTAAAGGCTGATTAGGAGGGTTCAATAACTCAAATTAATACTGGGACAAAATGGTCAAGAACCAAGAAACAAAACAACCCCCTTTCTTGCATATAGGCACACGCACCACCACCGCGGTGGCCAAATTCGGGGCTAATTTAAAGTTGATTTAAAGATCCATTAAAAATATGGAAAAATACCTTTAAAATATTTAAAATTCCCCTAAATTAAAAATATAGAAATTTAGGTTTTTAATTGACAAGATTAATCAACAAATTGAAGAAATAAGAGATCTTACACAAGCTAGTTGAGAGAAACGGCAATGGCACTTTCTTGGTAATGTTTGGGATCAATCTTGGAGTTCAAGATTTCAGATTTGAGGCTGATTTTAATAAGGAAAAATATCAGAAAGATGGTGGAGAAGATGTTAACAAATCTTGAGACAAAAAGAAAAAGAAGGAGATGGTAAAATTAGGTGTAGGCGATGACAACAATGGAGGAAGAAAGAAAAAAAATGAAGATCAATAAGGATAGAAGAGGGGAGGAACGACTAGGGTGAGTAGAAATAGAATAAATTTTGATTATTTTATGTAAAATTAACATTTATACAGGGTTACAAGGGTATGGATGTCACACACATTAAAAACAAGGGATTTTGTATAAAGAAAATAGTTATTTTGCATGGGAAAGTATTCAAACTTGGGACCTCAATTTAATTTTCATGTTTTTGCATTTATCAATTAACCACTAGGCTATTTCCTTATTTTTGAAATAATTTTTCAATATTTATTTTCAAAACAAGGTGTGTCACATAGTAGGGTTTCAGGCAAAGTTAGCAAAAATAATAAAAATGGTGAAAGAGAAGGAATTTGAACTTGGGTTTCAAGAATTGTTTCACTAACACTTATCCAACAAACCAATACCTCATTTATTCCTAAAAACTCATAGATAACCTCAAAATTTAAGGCATGACCACTCTCTCTCGATTCCTAAATCTGATTCTACTAGCCCCCAATTTTTGGGATGTTACAGTATGAAGGATGCATGGGAATCCCTTTTTGTAGGCAAATTGTTTCACTTTAGTAATACCCATAAAAGAGACATCTCAAAGTTTCTCTTTCTCAAAATTTTTTTCTTTTTCTGTTGTTGTGACCCTTCTAACATTAGAAAGGCCTCTGAAGCAAAAATTATCCCTAGCAATGCCTTCAAATTGAATTAGTGCAATGATGATCACCAAGGGAAATGATTGAGAAGTATGGTCGAAGGTGGAGTATCAAGAGTCAACGTAGGTAGGATATAAGGAATTGCAACAGTTGACACAGTAATAGCTAAAGGAGTAGGAGTTGGTGTTGTCCTAATTGTCCTAAAAATAATATCAACCTCAATTCTAATTTTGTTATAGTCATGACAACTAACTACCGTCAGAAGAGGCAAATGTCTTAATTAGAAATACGGCAGGAAAATAAATAATCAACTAAACAGTAGTGTCCGCAAATATATGGGTCAAGTTGTAATATAGAAGAATGTTACAACAAAACACTCTTAGAAGTATTCTGAGGATCGTACCCAAGGGAGGTTGAATTAAAACGAAATTAATTCTCTACACTAATAAGTCTAAATAGTACTGATTTAAAATTATATTTCAAAAAATAAAATAAACACCAATTAAAATAATTAACCTAAAAATTAATTAAATTAAAAATCAACCAATTACCAAATGAAAGTAATCCATTAACACAGGCCGGAGCTTAACTCACTGTAGTGATCCTAATTAACTTCAGAACTCAGGTTTATCGAGTTAGCTACTAATTAACTAATCAAACAATACACGCTTAATTCTCAGCCTCACTTTCTTGACCGGGATAAATTATGAAATACTCGGTAAATTTATCTCTTGATCTCGTTTATCCTAACTTACTTCCTAGGGGTGCACTCTCTAGGGTTTAATCACTAATAATTTAAACTAACTAACCCGGATCTCAACCCTCATTCATTAGTTAATTATTCACACATCCTTTCGTGAAACTCCCTAAAGAAATTAGCTACTCATAGATCGAAATACAAAAATTCCTAAACTCATATCTAACATGCAAAACAACAAATTAAATAAAAGTAAGAAGTAGACAAAGAAATTCATTTTTTCGATATCGATTGAAGCTCGGAAGTGAAATCTCCTTTAACAGTTGCGAAGATCACCTAAATTGCAATTGGAATCCACAAAAAAATAATGAAGAACTAATATATTAGATTCTTGGATCAAAATTGATTCCAAGTTAAAATAGTAACAAAAGTATAATAAAAGACTAAACTGAAAAGAAAAAAACACTATACTAAAAATCTAAAAATATTAAAACGGCTCACTTGGCCAAGCCTCCCAAAATGAGACTTAACATGTCTATTTATAGATTTTATGCTCAAAGCTAATTAAGGTTTCTAAATAACCCAAAAATCTGATTAAGGTTCATTGTGATGACTACAATACCCCTAATCCATTTTTCCTATTCGTCACTTGGTGTCGCAACACTGCCTTCATTTTCTGGGTATTTTATCTTCAAAGTTCGATGTTGCAACACCATTTCTTGGGGCCATGACGTTGCAGTCGTCCGTTGCCTTCTAAGCCCAAAAATAGTGTCTCACAAACTAGATAAAGCCATTAGATCATCCTTAGCCCATAGTGGCCCATTAGGTTGTAACATACCTCAAAATTGCGTAAAAACGCTTATTTTGCATAAATTAAACACAAGGTAATAAAAACTGTAAACAAAATAAAAACATATAAAAATGCTATAAAACAAGCTCGTTAAGTGTCAGAAAGACCTTAATTTGCCACAACGAATTGCAACCGGTTAACGACTTTACCATACTAGAATATATGAGTAAATAAATTTAATTACCTTCTTCAACAAGGTGTGATGACTAGTCAATTATTTAATTACAATCAAATAAATAATAATTAGAAGAAATTAATTTAATCATTAAGCCATCCCTTGTTTATAGTGAGAAAATGTATTCACTGCAAATAATGATACATGCGATCTATTTCTCTAATTCAGCTTTTTCATTTATTCATTTCATCGATTCAAATGCAAGTCATCAAGGTTGTTCTGAGCTAGCAAAGGAACTGATTGGACATTTATAATTAGGGCTCAAATAATTTGTAATTAAGTTACAACTCTCATCTATTAATTAACATTATTTAGTCATGCTGTCATTCCACTAAAGTATCATGACAAAGCTCTCTCTATTATAGACCATTATGAAAGTTACTTACGAAGTGCTCGTCCAATAGCCTTATCATATGTGTGTTACCCTCATAGGATATTCTTAATCTATTTAGATTAAATTAATTCACCCAATCTAATCCTATTTTATCTCATGGTAACCATTAAGTCTTCCTTCATGAAAAAGTTAATTATTAACACATAGTAATTAGATCTTTTGTACCAGACAAATGACTTGTAGTCATTTTAGTTTTCCATCTATAATGTAATACCAATGAGAGGACATGACCTATCATTTATTAGGGGCTATGAATTCTACTATTGTAAGGGAAGTTATGCCATGTAGAAGTCGTATACCCAACACCAACTTTTGGGTTTATTACCAATTGAACTCAACCTTTTTAATACACCAAACTATAAATGTCTCTAACTCAGGATTAAGGTAAGTCAACTATAAATGTCATAAGTGAATAATTCATAAACGAGCCTAGGATTTATTCTACTTGGGTCATGTTCATTTTATTGTCAATCTAGACAATCACACCTATGCCTCTATCTTTTGGGAGTTATCCACTCTGATACCCAAGAAAAGGTATCTCCCACTTGACTTGATAGACAACATAATACTCTTTTAATTGATTTTGTTCAACTCTGATTAGACTATAGACCATTTAGATTACGTACTAATATAAGTTGTTTTATCACATTATGATTCAACCACATAGTGCAACTTAATATTAGTTAAACATCATTAGGAAATCAATGAGTCAATATTTGTTTTTTTCATTTTCCTTTGCATGCAAAAATTATTGAGGACAAATACAAAAGATATTAATTTGAATGATAGAATTTTATTAAATCAATTTGTTCAAAAATTTACAATTACATATGACGAAAAATTACACCAAGAGCACTAGATCTTGACATTTCCCCCTTTTATGAAAATCTAAGAAGTAGGCCACCAAGTGGAACCATGAACCTTTAGCCAAATGCCTTGGGGCCACGTTAAAAGAATTAAATACCTCCACGAACCAAGGATGCAAAGGCATATGGAAACCTAGTTCGAAAATATATGGGAAAAAAATACCCTTCACATTGTCAACAACATCACTCAATTAATGAACGTTAACATTATCTATGAATTTATTCTTATTATGGGGATCCCTAATTCCACTAAACTAAATAACACACAACATATCCTCCGTGGAGGCCACATTAGAAAGTTAATCACCAGTAGTAAGGAAATCATCTTATTAGATTTCTAATTTCCCTTTATTGACCTTTTTTTATGAACCTACCACTAATTGATTATAAAACAAAAGAACAGAAGAAAAAAGAAACAAATATACGAAAAGGCAAAAACTTAACAAAAATTACAAAGGTGGCATTAATGTAGCAAAAAGACTTACTAAGGAAGGAAATAAAGAAATTGACACTTACTAAGGAAGGAAATAAAGAATTTGACATACTTTGAAAGAAAAGATAAAACGAGCATCAAAAGTAAGAAACTCAAATACATAAGAAAGGTTACTCAAAAAAATAAAAGTGAAGTCCATTTCAAAACACCTAAGACTCTTATTTATAATGAAAGGGTTTAAGCTCTAAAACGTAAACAAAGTGAAGAAAAATGTGTTTCCAAGTGAAGTAGTTGTTGGCTAATGAACCAACGTTGCGCTAAAAGCAAACAATCATACCCTTTAAAAACTTTATTTTCCATCTCAAAACAATCGTAAAGTAATCATTAACCTCACTACGGTAAACATAAACAATAGATGATCATGGTTATAAACTTTACCTTTGTCTATAAAGTACCCCATCACCCAAAAATTATTGTTTAAAAAAATCACTTTATAAAATTATCATTAACTGGAGGAGGGACTATTGCTATACTCATTGCTTGGACACCTTACACCACCGGGAGAGCCTCACTACGATGCCATCAAGGTTACCTGTCACTTCAAATCAAATCTCATTAATGTTTCTAACTTCTCAAGCTCACCAGCCTCACATCAGAGTACATCTAGACCATAACCTAATTTGGGTCTAAATTGGACTCTACTAAGAAGGAAATCATGATATGAGGGACTTACTCCAAACCCTCATTCTTCCAAGATTAAAGGGAACACAAACAAAACCATTAGCCATCACTTTGTTAAAACACCACCGTAAATCTTCATCCTTAGTGGCTCTCCACACCACACATGTTTTGTAATAGCACCGTAGTTTACTCCAAAACCTTATATAACTTAATTGTTATAACAAGTATCTTTGTGAACTAGATATATAGTAGATATGTTGATTTATATAATTTTTCTTTGAAATTTGATCCACAATGGTAAATATTTTCTTTACAAACTACTTATAAACTCCTAAGCCCTAAAGTTGAACACTATGCTTTGCAAATTTACGATAAAATTTCCTTTTGATTTAATTGTTCTTTAGAATAATACATTGCACCCAAGGTTGTTAAAATAGAATTGGATTGGAAATTTCAGTTAAGGGTAAGTATTTGATTGAATCGAGTGAAAGAAGTTACACTTAGTCGGGTTGATGAGATATAGTATGATAGTGTAGCTCAATTTGATTTTTTTTATGAATTGAATTGAGTGAAATGAAATTTGAATAGATTTGATTCAAATAATATTTTCAAAGTTAAATTAAAATAATTTAAACATGTGAAAATAAAACTTAATGACAATATGACTAAGTCAAATTAGAGCACATAAATTTAAAACTTCATTTTTTTTATAGAATTTCAAATAATTCTTTGTTTGAATTTTTATAAGGTTTTTGTATAAAAAAAACTTGGGGTTTTTATTATTTTTTAAGATTATTTTGAATTTTTATAATTTTTTAAAATAATCAAATTGCTTATTTTCAAAATAGTAATAAATATAAGGGACATTTACTAAGTAGTAAAAATTTAATTCAAATTGAATTATAAAAACTAAATTACTTATTTAAATTTATTTAAAAATCCAACAACACAATTGAATTAATTTAAGATTTGAATCCTTTTAATTAGTTTCTAACCCAACCTCAATTAAATGAATTTAGTTTAAAGTCTCGAGTGTTTCATGAAAGCTAGTCAAGATCGTATCAATGAATGTACCATTTTCCTACTAGTATTAGTACGTATTAGTATTGATATCAATCTATTTCGATGTATAATTTCAGGTTTATCACAATTTTTAAAAATATTTTATATATGTATATAAAAAGTATTTACAAATATCAAATAATGAAGTTAAATAAATCTAAAATAGTACTAATCAAAATAAAATATTGGTTGAAGTGGTAAAGAATTTTAAAAAAAATATTAATGGCATGAGTTCAAATCTCACAATAGCTAAATTTAAGATAAAAATACTTATCAATTATATAAAATATTTTAATAAGTTTCAAAATACAACTCATCAGTATCATCGCATACTATGCATATAATAATTCATAAATCAATAAATTCAAAACAAAAATAGAAAATTTAAATTTAAATTTTTTTACAAATAAATAATAAAATTTAAAATATATTTTGAAATTAACATTTTTTTTGGTATCGATTGGTATATTATATTTTGATTTGTACGGATAAAATCAATCTATACAATCAACATCGATCAAAATTTGTACTAAAATAAAATCTAAAATTTATTATTCCCATTAATACGAATGATTCCAAAACAGTATCTACTACCAATGATTTCATCTCCTCTGTTAAGATTATTATAAAGAAAAAGTTGAAATACATGTAGGTAAGAAGAGGGAGTAATTGTGGCCAAAAAATATCAGCCTCGGATTTCGTTTCTACACTGTCTCACCCTCATTTTCTCTTTTACCTACAGCTCCCTACTGAGGCGTGATCTCCTCCTGTTCTTAATCTTATCAGCTCGTGGCTCGGCAATCACACCCGAACCTCTACATCTCCCCACCTTTAACCAACACGTGTCTTATCTTTGATTCGCTCCAAACAGCTGTTCCCAAGATTTTACTGTGACAGGATTTTAATTTGGATATTGAGTGATGGCTTCTGCTGTTTAGGTGGAATTAGCTTATGCGATTAGTTTTAGTAATAAATTAAATAGTAAATTATAAAAATGGTGATTTTTATTTTTATTTATTTATGTTTAAAATGTTATGTTTTAGTTATTTACGTTATCATTTTGTTACGAAACGGTCACTTTATCGTTAAGTTTCGTTATCTCTCTAACGGTAGTTTTCAGTGGCAATCCAAATAGATTTTAAATGTCTAGTTACTAATATGAAAATAGGTTTTTAATTAAATAAATTTTATTTAGACTGTCACATAGGACATCTAAGTTGGTATTTAAAACTCAATTAGACTGCCACGTAAGACTGCCATTAGGGAGGTAACAAAACTTAACGGTAGAGTGACAACTTCGTAACAAAACAATAGCGTAAGTGACTAAAATGTAATATGAGACAAACAAAAATGACTATTTTTATAATTTATCTTAAATTAAGAGTCAATTATTTAAAAAAAAGTATTTGTATTGATTGTATCGGTTTAATTCTGATCACATCATTTGAAATATTATGCATTAACTAATGCATGAATTCATGTTTAAAATATATTAAATTATTCTTTTACCATTTCTAGTAATTAATAATTTAATTTGTATTTATAATAAATTCAAAATAGTACATCGAAATAGTACAAAATTGGGTTGAAAATGATGCACCCATCAATACAATATTAATCATTTTAATCTGATTTTCATTCTCATCCAACATTAAAAAAAAAAACCAGAGTTAACATGTCCTTCAACACACATCATAAATTTGTGTTGAAGGTAAATAATAATAATAATTGTGTATGGAACATGAGTTTTGAAGAAGAAATTAAAAATAAAAATGAATAACAAAATTGAGATGTTAAGATAAAATTTGGTTTAAATCAAATCGATTAAAATTTCACTCATGTTGACTGATTAGTTATTAAATAGCTCAATCTTTTTTAGCAATCCTGTTTGGAAGAAGTAGAGGCTAAGGTTGTAATTTACAAAACAAAAGACCCAAATTAGCAGACAAAGAACACATTTAAACAAACAATAAAACTATAATCATGGTAATTAAAAAGATGGAAAACCGAAAGTGGGTAATTGATAAGATTTCCAGTTTTGGTTTAAAAACATGGTAGTAGTAACATTCTTCACAAAAATCAAAAACTAAATTGATGATTGTCACCAATCCATTTTATTTATTAAAAGCTGAAAATGACATTCAAAATATTCCTTCTGCAATACTACATAAAAATAATAATCAACATCAAGCTCTTATTTTTATTTTATTTTTTCCAGCAGAAACCTGAATGTTATAAGATATCTTGGATTGAGGGACCCCCGTTCATCGGTAGATTGGGATTTTCCATCAATGTCCATATGCCACGTGGCGACTCATGAACACCAGCTCGAACCACTCATCATGCCCCCGGATCTGAGTATTACACCCAAACACCAATCCAATCCAATCCAATCCAATCCAATCTCATCCCCTAAACTCTTCTTAATAATTACTTACTATCTCGTCATTATTTTAATTTTTATTCCAAGAATACTGTACCTTCTACATATAGCAAATATGGAACTAAAAATATTTAAGCTACATATCCCCCCCCCCCTCTCTCTCTCTCAAATAATTCATTTTCCTTCTTGCTTCCTCCTGAGTACGGTTTAATCGCCCATCTTTTTTCCTTCATTCAACCTGTGTCTGCTTCCCAGAATATAATGCTCCAACAAGGTACGTGTATATGCAAAAGTAATTACTATATCATTGATGTACTTGAATTTTTATTTATGTCTTCTATAGCAAATGATTTCAAAGAAAATAAAAACATGTAATAATATTTCTATCTTTGTCTTGTGTAGTTAATTTATTGATTTCTTCTTTTCATTTTCAGCTGATGGGTTTTCTTAATTTATTATATTTCTTTGTAAAACACTTGGATCTTACCAATATAACTTCTTGTTTTTTATTTAACACTTTTTTTCTTTTTCTTTTTAAAAAAATCTTGTTTAGCTGAGTGAGTGATGGGGTTTTATGCTTCTTATTCCTTGAATTTGATGCAAAATCCTTTTTTCTCTCTTTTTTCTTAATTTTAATTTACTTTTTATAAATAAATTTAATTTTTTCTGTATTTGTTTTATATATCTATATATATTTCTCATTGTCATTTTTGCTGTTAAAAACATTAATAATGCTGTCTCTCTGCAGCATAGTACTAACTATGAGAGTAATCTTATCTGCATCATTGACTAGTTTTCTTTTTTAATAACAAATTTTGGGTGTGTTTGAGATGCTTCCTTGCTACTCCAAGTTTGAGTTGGGTATTTTCTGAGTACATTAAAAAAAGTTTCCCTTTTATGGAAATGGATCTGCTTTTTCACATCTCATCATAAGTAATAATAATAGTAAAAAAGATAAACAATAATATCAACTATTATTTTTCATGTTTTGTTTATTGATCTTTCTATGAAAGAACTGAAAGTAGCATGCATGGTGATGGACATGATTTCTACAGCAGGCCTTTGTCTCTTACACCTTAAACAATTCTTGTTTTTTTCTTTTTCTTTTTGCTATATTTAACTATGTATGATTATGGCTATTTTATTAGTAAAAACAATACATCATCGATGTATATTAAGTTTCTAACTACTGCCGTCTCATATATTGTTTCCCTATCATATTCTTTCCTTTCTTTGTTGTATTTTTGGATTCATTACTGGTTTTCGATTTGATAGAACTGCGAGTTTCCACAAAGTAAGGCCCAAAAATAAAAAAATAAAATGGAGGGTGACACATTGAGGCTTGGCAAAGGTGGTGGTCAGATAGATGGGAAGGTGGTGCAGACATTTCAGAAGAGCTTTGTTCAGGTTCAGAATATATTGGACCAAAATAGGCTGCTAATCAATGAGATAAACCAGAACCATGAGTCCAAGATCCCTGACAACTTGGGAAGGAATGTTGGTCTGATTAAGGAGCTCAACAACAACATAAGGAGAGTGGTTGACCTTTACGCAGATCTTTCAACTTCCTTCACCAAATCCACGGATATTGCCTCCTCTGAGGGTGGTGACTCCAGTGGTGGTGGTGGTGCTATGAAATATTCAGATGGCAGCAAAGGTGGCCATAAAAGAAACAGGCCAGCTTAAAAGAACAGACTTGGGTTTTATGTTTTCATTAGTGATTCTTTCGCATGCAATTGGTACTTGGTACTTGGTACTTGGTACTCAGATCAGATTCTGTAACTCTACCCCTTTGTATCGGTGTCGGAAAAAGCTTACTGCTCACATTTGTTAGGGAAATTAAATAATCTGGATGGAACTTCTTCTATTGCATTGTAACCCCCCAGCCTGTAAGTTGTAATCATGTAATGTAATAACCCTTGATCTAATTGAAATGAAGCAAGTGGCGGCCTTACTTTCTAAATTTTAACTTTGTTACACTTTCAACTTTTAGTGATAAAAAGAGTCAACACCTTTAACTGATAAAAAAGCTGATATCTATAGTGGGTGTAAACTGTTTATATATATACTCTCAGATTCTTGACCATGAAGGTTCATTAATGATCTACTTTTGGTTGGAAACAAAGTCTCATTATATACCCCTTTAATTGATTCCCTTTCCAACCTCAATCCAAAAGCATATTCTAAGAAGCATGTTAGAGTTTTCTTGGGAAGAAGATGGATTGAAGATGGGTTTGGGCTTGTGAGAGCTTAGGACCTGCAAGGAAGAACCATGAAGCGTCTCTGATGCTTTAAGTCGGTAAGAGAAAGGTGTTGAGAGCTTAAGAGAATATTTAGCCTGAGTAATGATGATGTCTGTGCTCCCTCCCTCTCTTGCTTTGCTTGGTAGGATGAAAAATATAAGATTTCATTTCATAGGTATATTTGTAGGGGAGAAGGAAAAACTAAAAAGAAAATTGTTTTTCTATTTTTGTCATAAACTTGAAAAATGGAAGAAAAAAAATAAAACATTTTAAAATATATAATATTAAATTAAATACATCTCTCTCTCATCATTCTAATTTGAAAGAATTAATTTTTATACATTAAAATAAAAAATATTTTTTTTATTTTCTTTCCTCTCACTTTTTTTCTTAACAAATCATATTAAAAATTCATTTTAATTTCTTTTTCACTCTTCTACTCTCCTCCCAACCTTCTACTTTTTTACACAAAGCACACTCTTAAAATCATCGTTCTTGAGAGTACACAAGTATCAACGTGTTGAGCATGCGTCATTAGTTAAATGAGATTGTGTCTCTAGTCTCCTTATTAATTGCTGGATTTCGACAACTATCTATTATTATCCATCAATATAATGCCATCTTTGTATTTTTTGGGATTTAGGGCTTTTAGATCCTTGATTATGAAGTGGTTAGTATAAGAAAGCAAAATTAAGTAGGCATGAAGATACTGTGGTTTTCAATCCCATTCCCCTCTCACATATGATACCAGAGGGTCCATACCCTCTTTTAGTTTCAACCGCTTCCATTTGCTGAGAAATCACTATTTCACATTGCTTTTGTTGAATATACTTTGTGGAGAACTGAAAGGTGCTTGCTGGTGCACATATACATCTAACTGAAAATGATATTGAGAAAAGTTAATCATAATGAACCAAAGCAGCTTTAAGTTCAAACCTTTTTGATTCCCACTTACCCTATCACACACCACCACGAAAAACAGAATCTTAGATAAGGAAAAATTGATGAGAGCTTTTGACTATTTTTTTCTTATGCTTTAAATTCCCTTTTTTCCAACCAATGCCATTTTGGCAATCTCCTGGATACTATTGGGTAAAGGAAAATAAAAAAGAAAAAAAGAAGGGTAGCTCAAAGTAAAGCACTACAAAGAGTTGCAAGAGAGAAAAGACAAAATATATGTGTGAATAGTGACCCCCAACAACATGACAAGGGGCCCTACTTATGAAAATATGAATTTCTCCATGCTTATCCCCCCTCTTCCTACCTAGGTTATATTACTTCTCATAACCTATATATCCGTTTTATTCTCTTTATATAATAAATGTGTTTTTATGACTTTCTTTATGATTGATTCCCTTAATAGCTAGCACTTGTCTTTTGTTATATGGACCCACATTATATGGCAGCTGCTTAGTTTCCTAGGGATAAAAAAACACCCACATCATTGATTCTTCAAATAGCTTGTTTTTCTTTTTTCTTTTTTAGATTTTTCAAGAAAAAAAAAAGGAAAAAGAAAAACATTCAAGTTACATAGTTGTATTATTATCATTATTTTTCTTTCTATCATTTTAAGCTCATCGTTAGGTTCTTTTACCAAACTTTTTAGTTCAAAGAATTATTTATAATATTAACATCTGATTAGAGAAAGTGAAAATCAACTTAAATAAAACTAGTTTCATATGTTAAAATGGATAATGACACTTTAAAAAAATTTATAATGTGTACCTTATAACTAATAGCAAGAATTGCTGCATTATTAATCAAAATCGTATATGTACTCTTGCAAGAAAACTGTCGGCCAACAACCACCGTAGGGATAATGGAGAAAAAAAATGTTCTTTTTTTTTTTTTAGAAAATGGCTAAAAAATTGTTAGCAACTGAAAAATCTAACTCTAAATAATTAAGAAGTTGATGAGAGTTGTTTAAAGTTGAGTTATGTCACGACATAAAATATAGGGAATCAATTGTAATAAATAAATAAGAAAATTTAATAGGCTTGATGGTTAAGTGCTACTTCCTCATACTAGAGGTTTTAGGTTCTAATGCTTAAAAGTTAACTTTCCCCTTAAGTGATTTTAGGTTTGAGCCATTCTCTTCCCTTTTATTTTCCTTTTATTTCGGCCTAAAATTTTACGCTTGTCGCCCCTAGGGTTTCAAACCCTAACTATTTAACCATTATTTTCCCAATTGGACTAGATTTGCCTCTTTTCAAATCCTAGTAAGACTTCACTTCATCTTTTATTTCTTCTCTTTTTCTTTTCTTTCCTCTTCTTTGCACTATATTTTACATCTTTTTGCTGTTGAAATTTTTTTTCTATCAAATCAATCCTCGTTAAATCGTTTTTCTACTGGTTGATAGCCTTCATATTTTCATTAAAGTTCAGTAAGTGCATTCGTTTCGATAAGTGGAACTCGTAATTCTGGAATAGTATCGTTCCTTTTTAATCTTTCAATTCAACAACAACTACTCAATCTTTTACGGTTCTTGCCAAATCTTTTGTTAATCTTGACGAATCTTGAAATCAATTGATAACTCGTGTATAAATGTCATTGAATGACCGAATTTAGCAAAATCGGATTGGATTTGATCGTGAGGAACGTTGATCGAACTCCCGGTGAAAGGTGTGTCTTCTTTACCAAGTGAATCAGAGCAAACCGTGTGTAGATATAAGGCCACATGGTCTCTTACACGGGCATGTGGACTACACGGATGGACCACACGACCATCACATGATCACGTTCTTTTGTTATGTTAGGGTACCTTCAACTATCACACGGCTAAGAACCTCCTACACGGTCGTGTCTCTCCTATAAGGTAATTTGTACGTTTGCCGCATTAACAAAGTTTGTTACATGGCCATGTAACCCTTCCACACGGCTTATAGATCCTCACATGACCTGGCCACATGGCCGTGTAACCCTTGTTTTACAATATTGCCCCAAATTCTATGAATTGTTTAGTTTAGTCCTTGTATAACTCCCGAAATATTTCTAGAGTTTTTATTCACTCGATTGAGTCCCTGATATAATGAACATGCTAGAATCTATGATTTGGTGATTGAATTGCTACAGTAATAATAATGATGTGCTAACATTACATGTTTATTGTCTCTGTAATTCTGATGAATTGTTACTATTATTTTTACCATTATATTATTAATTACTTGTTCAACATGCCTACTGTTATTGTTGAACTAAATACATGTTAAGCATGCCTACTATTAATTTTGAACCTAATACAGGTTAAGCATATCTAATGTTATTGATTAAATTGAATACACGATAAAGCATGTCTATTATTTTTACATAATACTATTACAAGCATGTCTTATTACATTGCATGGGGTGAGATGATTGTACGGAGGAAGTATTGACAGTTTGATAATCTGCAACACTGATGGCTCATCCACAAATTATTGATAGCTTTTATCTGCAAATATGTTGTGCATCCACAAAAGGTGACAATTTATTTGCAAATGTTTTTATCTAAAAATACTGGTGGTTAATCCATAATTTTTACTACTAGCAATTTATTTGCAAATACTGGTGATTCATCCACAAACTAGAGTGTATTGGTTGGAAGACTTCTAGGGAGCTCTTACTGTAGAGTGTAGTGAAGTATGGGTACAATCTTTCCTGTTATTCTTGCATTGCATTAATATTCACATACATGCTCAAAATAACTGTTGGCTTATGCTTTGCTATACGAGTTCATTTGTTCTGAAAACTATTTGTTGTATGCATGTTTGCTATTTTACACTAGTTTACTTGTGATAGGACTCGCACTGAGTTTCTTAAGCTCACTCTCCTTTAATTTTCATCTTTACAGATAACTCACCAAGTTAGGACACAAACTTGACATCTGGAGGACTCAGCACGGGTCATTTTTTTATAAAAAATATTTTAGATTCATTAATTGCAATTTCTGTTATTGAAAAACTGTATTAGTTTACTTGAACTGTGGTATAGGGGCTTAGGTTTTGGGATTTATATAGCATGCATGACATTGATTTTCATTATAAGAGGTAGGAATATGAGTTTTAATTAATTATGATTGAAATAAGGTTTTTATTAAAACTATGTTTGATATCACTTTTTCACTGCATGACTAAGGAAATGAGGTTTGAAAAATATATACATTTATAATTCTAGAATTCAACTTTTAGAAAATAATCATTAAGGTTAGCCAATTTTTGAAATTAAAATGTAACCCTTTTAAAACACACTAAGTTTTCCTCTAAAATTAAAGTAAACATTTTAAACAATTGTTTTTAAATTTTAATAATTCTGCTAGGCCATTTCGGTGGCCAATATAATCTTTCGAATTTGGTCTCAACGTCTAGGCTGGGTTTGGGGGGTTACATGTAGTGGTATCAGAGCCTAGGTTTTCTAAACTCAAACTGTAGATTTTTGAATGAGTCTGCATGGATGTCATAAAGGAGTATTTTTGGGAAAAGCCATGCCACAAGTTTTTGAAAAGTTGATTTTTTACAAGAAGATAAATTTGAGACTCCGATGTCGGTACTACTTTAGTTATTGATACTTTAGATAAATTGTAATATTTAAACTATAAACACTTAAGACAAATAGCTAATGCTTGAACTTTTTTGTTTGAAAATTGTAGATATACTTTAGAATTTAAACATGCAAGAATACAATATGAACACTTAAGGTAGACGTGGTAAGGGTATGTCACGTAGAGTTGCACCCGTAAAGCCACTCACTGTTAAGGGAGAAAACCTAATCTTTGGGAAGGATTACATAGAGGATTGTACCGCCAATGGTGGCGGAGGTTACGAAAATAGAGATGACGTAATGTCACAGGCAATGCTGAGGGTTCTGCGGGTTGTTGGAGCCCAATTTGGATTAGGGAGTCGTGGATCTGTTTTGGAGTGACTCTAATCAAATGGGGCGAAAATATTTAAAGGTGTTGTTAGAACGATTCCTACTGTGGCAAAAATATTGGATGGAGTTGACGAAGAGGATTCAGGAGGATCTAGATTGTAATCCAGAATAAAAATTGAATGGCATTATGTCTTTATTAAGGAAAAGACTTATCATTAGTGGCAGTCTATTGTAAGGAGAGTACACATGTTAAACATTTAACTTGGGAATATTTCTAGAAAGCCTTTCAAAAGAAGTATGTGGGAACTAGATATACGAAAGCCCACAGACTCGAGTTTATCGAGTTGAAACAAGGAGATATAACTGCAGCTGAATTCCTAAAACTTAGCCGTTATGCTCAGAGTATGGTTGCCACAAAACAGGATAAGTGTGTGAAGTTCAAAAATGGGTTGCGTTTTGACTTCAAGATACGGGTTGTTTCACGCCAGGAATGAGTGTTTGAGACCTTAGTGGAGAAAACCAAAATTATGGAGGAGATCAAATAGGTGGAACGCAGAAAATGAGAGAAAAGTAAGGTCCTAGATAAAAGAGATTCTGGTTCCACTGATTTGAATTCTCGTCCCCTAAAATGGGCCAGAAAGGGAAGACTGTAGCAAAGGGTTGTTGTGGCTAACTCAGGGGGTAGTACACCCAACTGTTCATACTGTGATAAGCGTCATGTGGGTGAGTGCTGGAAAAAGTTAGGTGCTTGCCTGAGGTGTTGGTCGGTAGAGCATTTGGTAAAAGATTGTCCTCGTCAAAATGGGAAAATGCAAGCTCCAACCCAAAATCAGAGAGCGGGTCAATTACCTCTGAGAGGTCGAGGCTAGAATAGGGCCACAAATACCGTAGCAACTAGTACGAACCAAACTGAGGCTAGACAATCTGCCCTTATTTGCCATTAGAGGTTTCGAGGATAGAGATGCACCCAATATCATTGCAGGTATTTTCACCATTTATCCAGTTCCATATTTTGCCTTAATTGACATAGGATCTACACATTCATATGTTACTTATAATATGCTTGATAAACTGAGTGTTGGGGTAGAGAAAACACTATTGATGTTATCGTAGTAAACCCTTTAGGACAATCGGTTATTGTGAATAAGATCTATAAGGGATGTCCATTAAAATTTTAGGGTGTATTTTTTTCGATGGATTTTAAGGAATTACCTTTTGGGGAGTTTGATTTAATTTTGGGTATGAATTATTTAGTGGAACATCAAGTTAGTCTAAATTATGCCTCTAAGAAAGTAACTTTGAAAACGACTAAGGGCAGTGAGATTGTTATGGTTGGGGAGCAACAAAACTATTTATTGAATGTAATCTCTACTATGGTTGCCGAAAAATTAGTTCCGAAAGGGTGTGAAGCTCATTTAGCCTATGTTATGGATGAGAATGCAAGTAGCTTTGTCATAGATAGTATTCGAACTGTTAGGGAATTCCTGAATATATTTCTTGAAGAGCTGTGAGGGTTACCTTCAGATCATGAAGTAGAATTTAGAATTGAACTATTGTCTGGAACTGCTCTAGTGTCCATTATAGCATGGCACCTAAATAGCTTCAAGAATTAAAAATTCAACTTTAGGAGCTTTTGGATCATGGGTTTATTAGACCTAATGTTTCTCCGTGGGAAGCTCTGACCTTTTTTGTTAAAAATAAATATGGCTCTTTGAGGCTATGTATTGATTATCAACAGTTGAATAAATTGACCGTAAAGAATAAATATCCCCTGCCTAGGATCAATGATTTGTTCGATCAATTTCGTGGTGCTCCGATGTTTTCTAAGACAGATTTAAAGTCGGGGTACTATCAGCTAAAGGTAAAAGAGGCGGATTTGCCTAAACTACATTTAAGACTTGATATGGTTACTACAAGTTCCTTGTAATGCCTTTCAAATTGACCAATGCCCCGACAACTTTTATGAACTTAATGAATCAAGTGTTCCAACCCTTTCTTGATCAGTTCATCGTAGTATTTATCGACGATATCTTAGTTTATTCAAAAATCAAAACCGAACATGATGAATACCTTAAGAAAGTTCTACAAATCCTCCACGAAAAAAAACTATCAAGTTGAGCAAGTGCGAGTTTTGGCTTAAAAAAGTCAAGTGGTATCCATAAAGGGTATTTGTGTAAACTCGAAAAAGATAGAGGTCATCCTAGAATGGAAACAACCTAAAAATGTCTTTGAAATTCGAAGTTTCCTTTGTTTAGTTGGATACTATTGTAGATTTGTTGAAGAGTTCTCTTTGATTTCTACTCAATTGAATAAGTTGTTGAGGAAGAATGTTCCGTTTAAATGGACAGAAGATCAACAAGCTAGCTTTGAAAAGCTAAATGAGGTGCTGACACAAGCTCCCGTGTTAATTGAGCCCAAGTTAGAAAAAGAGTATGTGGTGTACAGCGATGCATCCTATACTGGCCTTAGATGTGAATTGATGCAATGTGGAAAAGTAGTTGCCTGTGCGTCGAGGCAGTCGAAACAACATGGTGCAACTATCCGACTTATGACTTGGAGTTGGCAATGGTGGTATTTATATTAAAAATTTAGAGGCACTATTTGAATGGTGAGAAGTGTTATATATATACTGATCATAAGAGTCTCAAGTATTTCTCACCTAAAAATAGTTGAATTTGAGGCAACAAAGGTGGATAGAACTGTTAAATAGTTATGACTATGTAATTAAATACCACCCCAAAAAAGCCAATGTGGTGGCAGATGTTCTAAGTAGAAAATAGATGACCGATCTAAGAGCAATGTTTGCTAGGTTAAGTCTAGTGGATGATGGAGGCTTACTAGCTTAACTACAAGCGAAACCCACCTTAGCTAGTGAGATTAAGTGTAACGACCCGATAGCCAGAGGTGTCGAAAAATGTATTTCCAAGACTCCGTTCCTATGAATCGGACTTGTAAATATTTAAATATTTACTATAAATATTTATGGAGTTATATTAGAGACAAATTAAATTTTGAATATGTGATTTGCATGATGAATTAGGAGCTATTAAGGAATAAGGACTAAATCGCGTAAGGGTTAAAAGTTGGATTATAGATTGAGATAAATTAAAGGGGCTAAAATAGTAAATATGCATTTAATTAATAGTAGTGGACAACATTAATGATATGTGTTATATATATGATAACTTAATATATATATGTTATAATAAATAACATGAAATGCATATATATTATATAATAATGAATTAAAATGAAAACAAATAAATGAAATAAGAATGTAAGTGGAGGGAGAGAGAAAGAAGAGAAGAAGAGAAAGAATGCACAACTTAGATGGGTTTGGAGTTCAAATCTAAAATTATAAAAGTCGTTTCGAAATTTTCGAGTAAGAAGGGGAAAGACAAGGTCGACGTCAAGTTGCTCGAAATATACAGTTTGTGTTTCTATAATATGAATTAAAAAACATATTGTTACATATTAAATTATTTGCATATGATTAGTAATTAAGGTGAGTATTATTGTATTTTGGGTTGATTTGAATATGTGTATTTGAGAAAATGTGTTTGCTATCAAAATTGAATATATGTTTATATATGATAATGTACACATATGAAATTGAGACATTGGTTGTATTGAAAAGTGAAATGAAACCCTATTAATTGTTTTGGGATGATTCGGATATAGATGGCATACCATAGGATAAGAAGAGTTCAGGGATTTCTTCGGCCTCGAGTCAATGAGGCACTGGGTGCCAATTTGCTTCGGTTTAATCGATGAGACTAGGTGTCAACTTATATTGCGTTGGGCACAATTATTACTTTAGATTTATCTGATGAGGCATTGGGTACCAAACTGGTGTGTTGGTTGGATTCGTGTATCTGTCCGAATCTGAGTTGTGTTAATAGGGGAAATTAAATCACAAAATTTGTGTTAATATTGAGATGAGAAGGATGAGAAATGGATATGAGATTGGAAATGGAATATGAAATGATGAAATGGGATATGAATATTGAAATGAATTCATGTATTGAACAAATAGATCAATCATGCCATTGCATAAGTTCAAATTTATCAAATGCTATATGAAATTCCATTGTCATGTACTAAAACATGTGGAATCTAGTGGATGTGAATAAAGAATGAGCAAATTTATATTATTGAATTGAAACATATGTTAATAACATTACTTGTTGCATTCTTACCTTTTAAATACTTATATCAAGTTTAAATTGTTTGGATTATAAAAATACAACTAAGTTATATTCAGTGTGCGATTTTGTTTTCTGTGCGCAGGTTAGGTACTTTTCAAACTATCGTCGATTCAACATCCAATAACGAATCTCGGACTCAAGTGTGGTGATGTTCTAAATTGTAATGGCATGTACCTAGGAAGTCTTTTGTTGATAGTTGGTTTGTTAATGTGATGTTATTTTGGTTTAAAGTGAAATTATGGTTACTTGTATATATATATGGTTGTGGTTGAAGCTATGTTTTGGTATGTGGTCTAGTTAATGTGTTGATATGTGTTTTAGCTTAAAGCTTGGAAGCCTAAGTAGCTAAATGTTAGTTCAATATTGACTAATTTGGTATGAATGAAAGTTTTTGAATGGTTGATGTATTGTTGATATGTTTAAAGATAGAAAATGTGGTACCAATTAGGGCACATTGGTTAGGCACTTAAGATGGTTGTTTTGGCTTGTTTTGTGCATGTTTAATGGTGTTTGGAATAGATTAAATGGTTGGTAATTGAGTTTCTTAGTGTCCAAGTAAGCATGAAATTGTAAAATTGAGTTTTAAGGCACATTTAGGTACACACGACTTGAGACACGGTTTGTCACACAGTCATGTGTCACACACGGGCGTGCGCCTTGAACGTGTTGAAAACAGTATAGGTGCAGTTTCTACATAGCCTGTGACACGGTTGTGTGAGATTAATTCAATAGGTACATGGCCCAAACACACGGACGTGTGATATAGCACACGATTGTGTAGGGTAGTCACATGCCCATGTCAAGAGCCACACGGTTTGGCACATAGCCTGCGACATTGCCGTGTGACCCAAGTTAGTGAGTTACACTGGTTGGGACACGGTCGTGTGTCCTAACTTCGAAAGTCAAATGGTCTGGGGTGTTCCACACGGCCTAGACACACGGTCGTGTGACCCCTATTTTTTTGGATTTTGTGATTTTTCCTTAAACTTCTAGATTTTTTTCAAATTAGTCCCTGGTTGCTTTTAGACTATTTTTAGAGTCCTATAGACTCGTATTAAGGATTGTAAGACCATTTTTACTCTGATTTAGAATGAAATAGAAAACCTAAGCTAGGTGAAGTAGGTTATTCTACTAATATCATCAAAGGTAGTAGTAGTTGGAGTAAGGTTCAATACTCCGATTTTAATAATTGGAATAGTCTTGTTATGTATCCAACTTTTAGCTTTTTAGAGGGGATAAATAGTGATAAGAGTGTAGACAGTGGAAGACCAAGTTTAGCATTGCATAGTATGATACATTATTTGATTATATAAGGCACTAATATGAAAGTAATAGATTGGCATGATCTGCCCATGTATAATATAATGTTAATTGTTAACTTACACAAATGCTTATGATGTAATTAAATGTTCTGATTGGTTGTAATGCCCGTGACCCTAATCCGACGACAAAGAGGGGTTAGGGGTGTTACATTAAGGCTAAACAATCAATAGATATGTCCTTAATTCCATGGATTAAGTAAGTAGAGGATGAAAAAAATTGAGGACTATAGGTTTAATGATGAGGAAATCTTATACTTCCAATGGAGGTATTATGTGCCAAACGATAAGGATCTAATGAGAGGTGGCAGCATTTGTAGCTAAGTGCCTTGAAGCATTTTACAACCGATTAAAATATCTTATTGAAAGTGAGAGTGAATAACAATGGGCTTTGTTAGTAAGTTGCCTTTAACACCCACTAAGAAAGATTTAATTAGGGTGATTGTAGATCAATTAACTAAGTCAACTTATTTCTTACCTGTCCGTATGGATCACTCTTTACAAAAGCTGGCTAAGTTATATATTTCGAAGATTGTAAGGTTGCATGGTGTACCTGTATCAATTATTCAAATCGAGATCCCCTTTTTACATCTCGATTTTGGAAAAAGCTAAATGAGGCACTAGGTGCTCGTTTGAATTTTAGTATTGTCTTCCATCCACAAATTGAAGGACAATCCGAGCGAGCTATTTAGATCTTAGAAGATATGCTAAGGGGTTGTATTATCGAATTTCGAGGTAGTTGGGAAGATCATTTGACTCTAGTTGAATTTGTTTAATCAAGTATACAAATGGTACCTTATGAAGCCTTGTATGGTCATAACTATCGAACTTAACTGTGTTGGACCGAACTGGGTGAAAGAAAAATTTTGGGTCTTAAAGTGGTATAAGATTTTGAAAGGAAAATTAGATTGATTTAGGATAGACTGAAAGCGGCTTCAGATAGGCAGAAGTCATAAGCAAACCTCAAAAGGAAGGACATTGAACACAGTGTTAGAGACCAATTCTTTTTGAAAGTGTTCCCATGATAGAAAGTGTTGAGGTTCGGACGAAAGGGCAAGTTAAGTCCTAAGTTCATCGGACCTTACAAAATCCTTAAGAGAATCAATCCAGTGACGTGCCAATTAAAACTACCTCTTGAACTAGACCACATCTATGACGTCTTTCATGTCTCCATGTTGAGACAATACCATTTTGATCCTTCTCATATTCTACCAATTTAAGAGAATGAGGTGAGACTAGATTTTTTCTTTGAGGAGGAACCCATCCAAATTATAGATTATAAGGTAAAGGTTCTGAGAAGTAAACAAATCCCACTTGTTAAGGTTTTGTGATGGAACCATGGCACGAAGGAGGTCAAATGGGAACTAGAAGAGATGTTTCATCGACAATGTCATCATATATTCGAACCAGGTATATTTTGATGATGAAATTTCTTTAATGAGGGGAGAGTTTTCATGCCCCAAAATATAGGGAGTCAATTGTAATGGATAGACAAGAAAATTTAATAGGCTTGATGGTTAAGTGCTACTCCCTTATCCTAGAGGTCCTAGGTTCGAACTTCCTTCCTTCCATTTCTTTTCCTTTTATTTTCAATAACCTAAGGTAAAAGCCACAACTAAAATATATACAGTTCTGAGTTAAAACTAGATAAAAAAATAGGCTTCAGGCCTAATGGTTAAGAGTTAGCTTTCCCCTAAATGATTTTAGGTTCGAGCCACTCTCTTCCCTTCCATTTCCTTTTTATTTCGGCCCAAAATTTTGGGTTATTTACCCTTGCCTTCCCTAAGGTTCCAAACCCTAACTATTTAACCATTCTTTTCCCAATTGGACTAGGTTTGTTTCTTTCCAAATCTTAGTAAGACTTCTCTTTATATTTTCTATCTCTTCTCATTTTCTTTTATTTCCTCTTCTTTGCACCACATTTCACATCTTTTTACTGTTGAATATTTTTCTTTTCCATATCAAATCAATCCTCGTTAAATCATTTTTCTACCGATTGTTGAATTCATCGTCGATAGCCTTCGTATTTTCATCAAAATTCGGTAAGTGCATTCGTTTCGATAAGTAGAACACATAATTCTGAAATAATATCGTTCCACGTTAATCTTTCAGTTCAATTACTCAATTTTTTACGGTTCTTGCCAAATCTTTTGTTTATCTTGACAAATCTTGAAATCAATAGTTAACTCGTGTATAAATGTCATTGAAGGACCGAATTTAGGCGAATCGAATCGGATTTGATCATGAGGAACCTCAATTGGAATCCTAGTGAAATGTGTGTGTTCTTTACCAAGTGAATTAAGACAAATTGTGTGTAGGTTAAGGGCCACACGATCTCTCACATAGACGTGTGGACCATAGGGCCAAAACCTCCCACACTACCTTGTCTCTCTTGTAGGGTAACTTTTGCATTTGTCACATGGCTACAGTCTATTACACGGCTTGGCCACATGACTATGTAACCCTTCCACGCAACTTATAGGTCCTTACACGGTCTGGCCACATGACCATGTGGCCCATGTTTTATAGTATTGCTCAATATTTTGTGAATTGTTCAGTTTAGTCCCTATATAACCCCTCAAATTATTTCTAGATTTTTTATTCACTCAATTGAGTCCCTAATATTATGAACATGCCAGAATCTGTGAGTTGATAATTGAATTGCTACTGTAATAATGATGATATGTGAACTTGACATGTTTACTGGCACTGTATTTATGATGAATTGTTATTGTTATTTTTACCATTGCATTACTGATTGCATGTGTAGCATGCCTACTGTTGTTGAACCAAATACATGTTAAGTATGCCTAATGTTACTATTGAACCTAATACAGGTTAAGCATGTCTAATACTACTGAGTGAATTGAATACATGATAAAGCATGTCTATTGTTTTTACATGATATTGTTACAAGCATGTCATACTGTAACAGCCCGAATTTGGGGCTAGTCGGAATAGTGGTTTCGGGACCACAAATTCTACGAGAAAAAAATTATTTTTATTATATTTTTATGGTCTACAATTTCCCAAAATGATTTCCTGAAAATTTCGTTCGAAAATTTTGACGTTTGGACACTCAATTTAGTCAAAAGAACTAAATTGTAAAAAGTGCAAAAGTTGAGTTCTATATGTTAGAGGTGTCCAATTGTTATGAAATTTTAAATTGGAGGTCTTTATATGGTAATTAGACCATTGGCTAAGTTGGTGGACAAAAATGGGTATGGTTAGGCATGTTTCCAAACTTTTTCATTAAGGGCATTTTAGTTATTTAGTTATTAAAATGAATTGAAAACAAAATTAAAAGCCAATTTTTTCCATCTTCAACCCCTAGGCCCGAAAATTGCATGGATAAACCATGGCTAGGGTTTTTCAAGCTTCCAAGCTCTATTGTAAGTCCGTTCTATCCCCGTTTTTAATGATTTTTACGTTCTTAAAATCCTCGTAACAAGATTTACCTATTTTTACCATTGTTTTGAACTAGGGTTTGTGTTTAAAAATTTACCCATGAATGATATGCATGTATTTTTATGTTTTATGGAAGAATATGAATGTTTAGAGTATGATAAACGATTTGTACTAAGTAATTTTCGATGAAAATACCTAAAAGAATTAATTTGTAAAGGTTATAAAATATGTCACAAGTGTGTGAATAAGTGAGTATTGTGGACTGCTATAGTTATGAAAATGGTTTAGCTAGGCCTAAAATGCAAGGAAATTGAATAAAAATTATTTTACAAGCCTAGGGGCAAAATCATAATTTTATGAAACTTTAGGGGAAAAATGTAATTTTCTGAAAGTATGATTTTTGGACTGGAATGAAAAATGTGAAGGTTATATAAGTTAAATGTATTGTTATAAATCAAGAAAGACGATAAATTGAAATTGATCGATAAAAAGAAAAGTGAGAAAAAGTGAAAAATTCCCGAATAAACATTTGGAATAAAAAGGGATACGAATGAAGTGACATAAATGATCACATCTGTTGCACGGATTGTGTGTAGGCCACTATGTAAAAGTGAAAGTGATGGTCATGTGTGTAGTACTATGTGCAGGCTACTACGTGTACCGGAATGATAGGCCGCATGTGTAGTACTATGTGCAGGCTACTATGCGTACCGAATAGTTTCGATCACGTGTGTAGTACTATGTGCAGGCTACTATGTGAACCGAACATCATTGATTAGTAAGGTGGTTGCTATGTGCTGATTCCACCGGACATCATTGATTAATAAGGTGGTTGCTATGTCTTTGAATCCACCGAGTATCATTATTATTCAAGTGTTCATCGGAAATTGACTAAGTGTAATTGAATAATGAATATAGGTGTGGAATTGAATTGAATATCGACTTAGAAATGGAAAAGTGAATTTTGAATTGAATTGTGATTGAAAGTGAAAAAGTGAAATTATGAAAGAGCACATTTAGCAATAAAACAGTTTAGACATCAACAGTTGTGTGACTTTGAAAAATCACCAAAAGTGGTGGAGATTGAATTAGAGGCTGAAAAATATATGAAATTGGAGCTGAATAAGTCTATTTTCACATAAAAGAAATAGAGCAAGCAAAAGAGTTATATATTTTGAGATATTTGAAGTTTAGTTAGACAGAGTCAGAATGAGTTTGGAATCCCCTGTTCTGACTTTGGAAAATTTTAAAAAATTTGTACAAAAATAATTATGGGATAAAGTTTATATGTTTAGATACCTCAGTGAATCTATTTTCAATAAAAACAAACAGAAACAATATCCAAATTTTGTACAATGAGATAATTAATTTTTAGTAAAGAGAGGTCAGAATTGTCAGCAGTGAAACAAGGAAAACTTTAAAGAATAAAATGTACTATTTGGCTAAACCAAAAATTCTGAAAATTTTATGGTAAGAATATATGTGAATCTAGTTTCGGGGAAAATTTTCGGATCTTAATTTGAAGTTCTATAGCTCCGGGTAAAAATAATTTAGTGACTCGAATAGACAGCTTTGAATATACATGTGAGTGAATAGTAAAATTGTAGTTAATGTTGTTTAAGTGTGTTATACACATTAAGGAGATGGAATAGAGAGGAGGATGAGGAAAATTGGAAGAACATATGAATGATTTGTGTATAATTGGCCATATGCTCGATTATAATCGATAAACAATTGAAAAGAAATGATGTTTATAATTATGCATTATTAGTTATAGTTAAAGTTCATGTGAGAAAATAAAGTTTCATAGTATGTGTATGTGGTATACTTGGTATATGATTTGGTATGTAGTAATGTCAGAAATGGTTTATGAATTAACTCATGTTGATAAGTTTGATACATAAATAAATGTGGTGCTTATCCATGCTTATAATGCTTATACTATATGTTTATTTGGCTAGCATGTTTAGTGTGTATGCTTAGGCTTTGGCCAAGTTGTGGCTGGATTACGCCACATTAAATTTATAAAATTATGCAGTGAGATGGTAAATGTCTAGATGGAAATATGTTTGTGATCATAAAAGGGTGGTAAGATTTAAAGTTTGTAATCTTTATTAAAATGGTTTATCATGTGGTTATTCTTCAAAAAGACTAGCTTGCGACTATGGTTAAGTGTAATGTTTATATCTTGTGTGATATGCATAGGAAGCGGGAGTGGAAAGGAAATGAAATACTAGGTTCATGCTTGAAGTGTAAAATGATGCAAAAGGGGGACGTTAAGTTAAACGATAAATATGTATTGGTATTGAACTTAATGAAATTGAATTGTACGTGAATTAAATGGAAATTGCAAATGATATGATTTGAATTAAATGAATTATTGTGGTATTGAAATGTATATCAGATTGAGAAATTGAATTGAATCGTGAACATAAGAATCATGAATTAAATGAAATGGAAATGAAGTATTGAATTGCATGAGTATATATTAGGTCTCAGAAGCCTATTTGTTACAAATATAGTATTTGGAAGTTATAACGTGAATATTTATAAAAGCATGTTAAAAATTTGAAGATTTTAAATTTGAATGAAATTTTATAACTCGGTTTAACATGTTTTTAAGTGTATGTATTCTGGTAATGTTTCGTACCCTATTCCGGTGTCGAATACGGGTAAGGGGTGTTACAATGTGACATTGCCAGATTCGGTCATAACGTTTAGATCGAATTTGAGGTGTTACACATACCGTATTGCATGGGGTGAGACGATTGTACGGAAGAAGTACTGGCAGTTTAATAACCTACAACACTGGTGGTTCATCCACAAATTACTAGCAACTTTTATCTGTAAATATGTTTTGCATCCATAACAAGTGGTAGTTTATCTGCAAATGGTTTTATCTAAAAATACTGGTGGTTTATCCAAAAACTAGAATGTATTGGTTAGAAGAGTTCTAGGGAGCTGTTACTGTGGAGTGTAGTGAAGTATGGGTAGGCTCTTTCCTGTTATTCTTGCATACATTAACATTCGCATAAATGCTCAAAATAATTGTTGGCTTATGCTTTGCTATACGATTGCATTTGTTCTGAAAACTATTTGTTGTATGTATGTTTACTATTTTGCACTGGTTTACTTGTGAGAGGACTTGCACTGAGCTTCTAAAGCTCGCTTTCTTTTAATTTTCATCTTTACAGATAACCCATCAGGCTAGGACATGGACTCGACATCCGGAGGACTCGACACGGATCGTTTTTTAATAAAAATATTTTAAATTCATTGATTGCAATTTTTGCTATTGAAAGAGTATATTAGTTTATTTGAACTGTAGCATAGGACTTAAGCTTTGGGATTTATATAGCATGCATGATATTTACTTTGGTTATAAGAGGTAGGAATATGAGTTTTAATTAATTATGCATGAAATAAGGTTTTTATTAAAACTATGTTCGATATCACTTTTTCATTATATGACCAAGGAAATGAGGTTTGAAAAATATATACATTTATAATTCTAGATTTCAACTTTTGGAAAATAATGATTAAGATCAGCCAATTTTTGAAACTAAATTGTTACCCTTTTGAAACACACTAAGTTTTTCTCTAAAATTGAAGTAAACGTTTTAAACAATTTTTTTTAAACTTCGATAATTCTGCCAGGCCATTTTGATGGCCAATGTAATTTTTCGAATTTGGTCTTAACGTCTACGCCGGGTTTGGGGGGTTACAAGTTTTCTTATCAGCTTGAAATTTAAGAAGGTTTGGAAAATATTTTAGGTTAAAATATATTGGTAGTTCTTGTACTTGTATAAAATTTGAGACTTAGTTCTTGTACTTTAAAAGTTAAAAATTCAACCTTCTTACTTTTTTAATTTAAAAATCAGAGTCCAATCGTTATGTCATTGGTAATTTCTGTTAAAATTCATCATCTTAACGTGTTTGCTTTCTGGCAATCATATGTTATTTCATATAAGGACAATCTAATCAAAATTCTAAGTTGACAAATTTTGATGAAAATATTTATGATTTTAATGACTGGATTGAGATTTAAATAAAAAAAGTAGGACTTAATTTCTAACTTTTAAACACAAAGACTTAATCTCAAATTTTATCAAAGTACAAGGACTAATAGTATATTTTAACCAAAATATTATGTTCAAAAATGAGCTTGGTTGAAAATTAAACTCATTTAAAACACGATTTAGGTTTAAGCTCCAATTTTAAATCTCAAATGCAACCCAACCCAACATGCTTTTAAATTTATAATATGTTATTTTATTTTATTTTTATATATTATATTGTTTATATCATATAAAAATTAAATATGCTATATTATATGTTAAGTTGTTTAGATTCAGAAATTTAATAAAAATATATAATGATAGAAAAATATATGTAAATACTAAATGGTAAATTAAAATAATTATATTTTAAAAATTAAAAATAATACAAACAAATATAGATGAACTTGAATTAAACATTTAAAAATATGAATAAATGAATAAATTTAGACAAAAAAAAGAGCCGAAATTTAAATAATTATATATAATAATAAGCTGGAAGCAAACTCCGACTCGTCCCACCGTTCAACACTTCTAAAGTTAATAAAAAAAATGTATGACCACCAAAAAGAAGATAAAAGAATCTAATCCTATGGAGCATTTATATTTGATTATGACAATTATTTATGCACAGGTAAAACGTCATTCTCAAAAGGAGACATAATTAAATAAAATTGTTGTTATCACTAATACCATACATTTGTGGAGGTTTTCATAAACCAAATAACATTTGCATATATAATCTAAATATCACCATCCATGGATTTCTTTTTCCTTTTCCCTCTTATGGATAATTTAAGAAAAATCAACTTTTTCCAACTATAAATTTATGGCAGCATATTATATTTTTAGAAAATTCACTGTTTGGGTCTTTTAAAGTAGTTGGGTTTGGGAAGGTGATTAATGGGCTTTTGATTTGGATTGGGATTTTCATGGTTTTGTGACGAGGCATTGGAGTTGCTACTTCCACTCTAATTGCACTCCAATGCTTAAATAAATGAAATTTATGAAAAAAAAATTTTAGATCAATTATAAAATGTCACGGGTATAAAAATGATGACATTATATATTACATCATAATTATTATTTTAATTAAGAGGTAAGTAATGAAATTTTATATTATCTCACTAATTAAATTAAAATAATTAATGATTAGTTTATCACTAAATTAAAATAAAAGAGTTTATCCTTGTGCATCACTTCAAATGAAGAGTTCCATTCCATGAAAACTCATTCTTTCTTGAAGAACTGACACTATAGAAGAGGGTCACTTTCAAGTCATTTTACACATTCACAAGTTTAGAAGTTCTGACAAATGCCATTTGAAGAAAGCCGCCTTTGGGTCCAATTCAACTAAGGAGAGGAAGTAAAAAGTCGTTTATGAATAAAGCCCCTTTTTGATTCGATTCAATTGAAGAAATGAGATCAAAACCTGTTTCAAGAGTAAGTCACCAAGTTACTTGAAGCAATTTGCATTAGTCCAAGATTAAGTCTACACAACCCTTGGATCTAAGCTCTCTCTAATCTAGTTACATCAACACAAAGAAGACAAAGTTTGTTTTCAATATCAAGTCTCGAAGACCCTTGAAGTGGACTCAACCACCAAGATCAAGTCATGAAGGCCCATGGATCCAAACTCTTTCCAAACCTGTTTTCAAGATTAAGTCTCTATGACCCTTGAAGTGGACATCATTGATTCAAGATAAGTCTCGAAGACCCTTGAATCCAAATTAAGTCAAATTCTCAAGTAAACATCTCTCTAAACTCATTTCAAGAGCAAGTCACCACAACAATTGAAGCAACTTGCACTCATTCGAGATCAAGTTCAAACAACCCCTAGATCAAAAAGCCTAATTGATGAGAAAAATCAAATGAATTTTTCTTTATAATAAAAAAAATCTAGAATTATAACTCTTTCCAAATTAATAAATAAAATTTGAATCCAATATTTTCAAATCAATTTATGAATCGAAATTTGTGCGCAAAGAGAAATAGAGAGAATTTAAGAAAAGGGAAAAGCCAAGTATGTGTAGAGATGATGATAGATAAATGATGGAATAGCGAAATACCTAGACTTATGCCTCATTTGGGGATCTAGCTTGTAGCCTTAGAGTGCATAGCGATTAATCCATTCTCGTTGTCCTTACCTGAGAACTTTAGCAAGGGTGCAAGGTTTACTGTATCGTGACAGTGATAGCCATTACCTATTGTATTGTTTGTCAAGAGTTTATGCAAGGTAGTCAATACATATTAGTGGATATAACCTTTTTGTCTACTGTACCATTTAAAATTAATCATTATTTTTTAAAAATATTTGTATATTACATATAACAAAATTTATAAATATCAAATAATAACATTCAATAAATCTTTAATATAAAATACTATTCAATTATATAAAATTCTTTTAGTAAACTTTACAAATATAATTCATCATTAAATAAATCTAAAATATACAAGCAAGATAAAGGATCATTTCATGTATTAAAAATAAGATAATCACATACTAAACATATAACAATTCATCGTTTAAAAATACGAAAGATATAAGAAGAAGAAATTTAAATTAAATATATATTTTTTGTACCAATGATATACTCTATTTTAACTAGTATCTGTAGAATCCATCAATACACATCAATATTGATCAAAATTTATGCCAAAATAGAACCTCGAATTTCTTATCAAGTTTGCGTCTAAAATGGAGCATCCTGACTAATACAGGTGATAGCGATACAAAATCGACTTCCTTAAAACTATGTGTTAGGATTGTCCCGATTAAGCAACAAACAAGTAAAAATAGCAGAAGAAATTGAGAAGATGAACAAGCAAATTTAACGTGGAAAAACCCCTCCAAAGAGGATAAAAAACCACGGACAAATATAATTTTACTATAATGGCAAAAGAATGAAGAGTACAAAAGATTGAGATAAAACTAAACCCCGAAAACCCGAAAAACAAAGAACTCTCAAAACGTAAATACAAAATTCTCTGAATGTGTTATGAGTTCTAATCTAATGGGTATTTTTTTCTAAGATTGTAAAAGAGCCTATTTATAGGCTAAATTAGTAAGTCAAATAAACTATACTAATAAATGCTAAATATATTATACTAATAAATACTAAATCTTCTAGAAAGAAAATATATTTTTATTTAACTTGACTTGCAAATAATCTCTTAAAATTTGTGTCACACAACTCTAACCCTATGTTTTAAGGCTACACCGCTAGATCACATAAACTTTGAATTTTAGCCTTTAATGATGGGTTGGTATAACAACCACAATATGTAATATTTCATTTGTTATATATATATATATATATATATATATATATATATATATCCATGATGTGGATAAAAGAATTTATGTGGAAAAAATACATTTATTAAATATTTATGTAAGAATTGTCGAAACCATTTTTATTTTTGGAAAAAAACAAAAATTAGTTGTCGACTTTTAAAAAAAAATTTGGGAGTCGCCACAAATCTTTTATTAAGGTGTGATTGGATTACCTAAAAAATAGCTTTGGTCTACGAGTTTCAGAAAAATAGATTCGGGAGTCAGTTACGTATGAGGAAGGATTAGCACCCTCGTAACGCCCAAAAATTGATACCAAATTGATTAATTAATGTCTTAAAGTCGAGAGTTTTAAAAAAATACTATCCTTAGTTAAATTAAATTATTTCTTAAGACTTCCTCATTTTGAAAAGAGAAAATATCACACCCAATGCGTTAGGGCACAATATTTTATTCTTTCCAAGACGAGTTGGTCCAAAAACTCGTGTAATAAAACTTAAGAAAATATTTAATTGTTTAAAATTTATGAAGAAATCACGGCCCAATACATTAGGGTACAATTTCCTAAAATCCCAAACATTCAATATTTCCTTTATCATTTAAAAAAAATCCTTTTCTTAAGAAATCAACGTGTCACATCCAATACGTTAGGACACAACATATTAAATTCTCGATGATAAGTTTTGTTTGATCAAAGAGTAATTCTCGATTGTTGGATTTAACGAAGAAAATCGGAACACAATACGTTAGGGCTCAACTTTCTTGAAAATCCTAAATACGAGTATTATCTTTATTTTGAAAATTTTCAATTTTTAAATTTGAGTAAAAAGGGTGATGTAATGTTACATTGAATGCATGTATAGATATCGCAATAACAAATATCAATAATAAATACGACAATTGTATAGAAATAACATAAATAAATAAATAAACAAACAAATAAAATAAATCAATGACATGCAAAGCATCAAATAAATGAGCAAAGTAAAAACATGCTTTTAAAATATAAATGAAAACATAAATCAATAAAAAATGAAGGAAATAAAAAATATAAAGAATAAAAGATACATAATATATACATTAAAATTATGAAGAATGAAAGACATACACATGAATTTACATATAAAATTTTGGATTATAAAATTTATATAAACAAAATATATAATGCATTTGTGAAAATAAAAATAAATATAAATATATACATATAAAATATATTCATGCATTTGAAAAAAAAGTATAAGTAATATATTGGTAAATATAAAACGTAGAAAATATTTATAATGAGCTTTGAATAGAGTATAAATATAGATGTACATATTACAAAAAATGTATAAACATATATAAATTATAGAATATGGGAAAACGATAAATATTATGAAATATAAATATGTTTATATATATGTATAAAAAAACTATGAAAATAAAATAATAATAAAATATGTATATAATATGTATATATATTAAAAACGTTTAAAATATATATGTATATATATTAACATGCATATGCGCACCTATATATAGGTATAATAATAATATATAATATAATAATATAATGAAAATAATAATATCAATACTAATAAAATAAACTAAAAAACCTAAAATGAAAGATTAAGGATTAAATTGAAAATCAACATAATTTAAAAACTAAATTTAAAAATAGAAAACGTGAAAGGGAGCAAATTAAAACACGCGCAACAGGGGGAGGTCCGAAAGAGCAATTTACCCAAACCTCTCAAAACGCTGCACAACATTGGGCTAAATTGAAACAATAATAAAATACGTTGCCAAATTTACAAGAAATAAAAAAAAGTAATTTATAAACATTGTAAAACAGGGGGATCAATTGCGCAAATGGTCCAATTTAAAGAAACGCGTGGATCCTGCGGGTCGGAACGGGTCGACGCGCGGATCCCCCCATAAAACGGCGCCGTTTCAAATTAATTATAAAACTAACATTTAAAAAAAAACAATTCCTGCCATATTTACAACCAAAAAAAAAACTTATAAACCTTAGCCTCTGTTAGGGCTTCAACTCAGCCACCGCCGTCGCCATTTTAGCAAACCCGTAGTCTCCCTCAGGCCCCGATTCGGGCAGAGCAAATGGAGCTCAGTCTTCCTCCACGCAGGTAAGTATCTCCTTCTCTTCTCATTTGTTATTTTGTTTTTTTTTGTTTTAAGAAATAAAAGAAAAACAAAAATAAAATAAAAACAGTAAAAAGAATAGTGAAAAGAAAACCAAAATCCGTCACCTTCAAAAATATTTTTCTCTCTTGTATTTTCTTTTTAATCTTTCAATACAATATTTTGCTTTCTGTTTTTGTATGCTGTGAAAATAATAGATTTTTCTTATTCTTTTCTCTTTTTCTTTTTTTCCCCCTTCCTCTTTACAATCTTGAATCTGCTTTTTTATAGCAGATTATGAAAAAAAAAAGAAAAAGGTAAAACATATCTAATACATTATTTTCTTGCTGATTTTTTGGATTTTCTTGCTATTCTGCTGATTTTGTTGCCTTTCTTTTCGTGCAGATTTGGAGAAGCGCATGTGCGCCATTTGCGGCGGCGTGCGAGGGTGAGATTGCGGTGGCGGCTATTAGGGTTTCTGCTATACCCTTTGTGTTTTTTGGGTTAGCAAATTAGGGTTAGCAATTTGGGCCTTATTGGGCTGAATTATTTGGGCTATGTAAATGGTTTTTTAGCCAGGCCAAAATTGGTCTATTACAGCTGCCCCTCTTTGCTCGTTATTGTGTAACGAGAATGAAGTAAAGACTTTAGAAATGACCAATTTTGCCTGGCCATGCTAAACTTCGGGGCTCTTTTTTCCTTCAAGTAGCTTCTCTACTTCAAATAGCCTCATTACTTCCTACTACATCTTCAGAGGTATAGGAATTAGTATTTCACTCTACTCCACTGCAACTTCAAGGAGATAAGACTTATAGCTTCAACTTGATTTGCTGCAACTTTAAAGATGAATTTGATACGATCTATTCTCTGCAACTTTAGAGAGATAAGATCTGCGGTTTCAATCCACTCCACTGCAACCTCAGGGAGATAGGATTGGTGTCTTTTATCTGCTCCACTGCAACTTCAGGGAGATAAGACTGGATGCGATCTACTCTCTGTAACTTCAGAGAGATAAAATCTGTGGTTTTAATCCGCTCCACAGCAACTTTAAGGAGATAGGATTATCGGCTTTAATCTGCTCCACTGCAATTTCAGGGAGATAAGATTTGCCATCTTCAGTCTGCCTCACTGCAACTTCAGGAGGATAAGACTTGCTTACTTAGTCTGCTCCACTGCAACTTCAGGGAGATAATACTAGATGCGATCTACTCTCTGCAACTTCAGAGAGATAAGATCCAAAGTTTTAATCCGCTCCACTGCAACTTCAGGGAGATAGGATTATTGGCTTTAATCTGCTCCACTGCTACTTCAGGGAGATAAGATTCGCCATTGCAATGTTGAGGAAACAAGATTCGCCATTATAGCTTCAATCTGATCCACTGCACTACCAGGGGAGTAAGATTCACCGTCGTGGTTTCAATTTGCTCCATTGTAACGCCAAAGAGATAGGATTTGCTGCCCACAGCTTCAATCCGCTCCACTTCAGCTAATCCAAGCCTTAATGCCAGGGAGATAAGATTCGCCATCATGGCTTCAATCTGCTCCGCTACAACGCCAGGGAAATAAGATTCGCCGTTGTGGCTTCAATCTTTTCCATTACAACATCAAGGCGATAGGACTGATGTCTTCGATCTGCTTCTCTGCCAGTACAGGAAGGCAAGATCTGCTATTTTCAACCTACTCCACTGCTGCTCAGGGAGATAGGGTTTACGATCTTCAACCTATTCTACTGCTGACCAGGGAGATAGGACCTACAATCTTCAATCTATTCCACTGCTGCCCAGGGAGATAGAATTATCAATCTTCAACCTATTCCACTGCTGACCAGGGAGATAAGATTCACAATCTTTAACCTATTCCACTGCTGACCAGGAAGATAGGGCTAGGGTCATCGATCTGCTTCGCAGTCAGTGCAGCAAGGCAAGATCTACTATTTTTAGCCTACTTCGCTGTAACCTAGGGAGGCAAGGCTGGTGTCTTCGATCTGCTTCGCTGTCGGTGCAGGAAGGCAAGATCTGCTATTTTTAGCCTGCTCCGCTGGAACCCAGGGAGGCAAGGCTGTCTTTGATCTGCTTCGTTGTCGGTGCAAGAAGGCAAGATCTACTATTTTTAGCCTGCTCCGCTGCAACCCAGGGAGGCAAGGCTGGTGTCTTCGATCTGCTTCGCTGTCAGTGCAGGAAGGTAAGATCTACTATTTTTAGCCTGATCTGCTGCAACCCAAGGAGGCAAGGCTGGTGTCTTTGATACAGCTCGCTAATATGACATCGGTATAGGCATGAACTGAGGCTTTTCTGTATTTGCCTTCGTGTAAGATTCTCGCTTTAAAGGACTTTGATGGCTGGTGGTTTCTGTCTTTGGCCGGCCCACAGCGATTGATTTTGAGTGGCCCTTGTTATATCGACCTGCATTATCCCTCTTATTCCCCTTTCTCTTTGGGGCCTTTATAGTATCTGAGTATTCTACCCTTGCCTGTTTTATTTCTGCTGGATTATCAAGAGCAATAGGGTTGACTAAATTGTTCCTCAGATTGGATCTTGAGGCTGTCAGGCGATTCATTGGTGTTAAGGTATTGGTCTGATATTGTTGGGATTTGATAGTAAGGGGTGCCCCTTGTGGGTGCATATCTGGCTGGACACTTATCGGGATAAAATTTGAGGGATAATTAGGGTCTTATTATCCTCCCCAAAGTGGACCACTGGGCTTTCCTCTCTTTCTAACCCTCTAGCCAATAACTGGGTTAACTGGTTTATCACATTGCTTTGGAATTCTAGCATCTGATCCTTCATATTTTGTTGAAATTTGGTCAATTGCTCTAGCATCTGTACTTGCATCTGCTCTATTCTCTCCAATCTTTGATCCATGCCTCCTGACTTTGCTTGGGTACTGTAACAGTGTTTCGTTGGTTAGTTAGTTTCCAGATTAACTGAGGAATGATTTTAATCGATTAGGCTATTTTAGTGGACTTTAATGTTTATGATGTCATACAATGCGAATGCATGCAATGAATGCATAAAAAGATGTTGATTCTGATTCAATTCCATTTAGAAAACTTTACTAGAAAATAAATCTCTTTACGTAAAATGGATATTTATACGACCTTGCCCTCATAGGCGGAGATATTCGATCCTCTTCTTCATTCGAGCATTAAGATAAATCTCACAAACTCTTCAAAAAAATGTCTTTTCTATCTCCTTTTTGCTCGATCCAGGCCGTAACTTGTTGCTCACTCATCCTCGTGATGCTTGTTGGCTTCTCTTTAAGAAGATTCAGTAGCTCTCGAATAATCTTTGCCATCTTGAATCATTGGGCAACGGAGCCATAGTCGTGTAGTCCTCCATTAAATTATCATCCTTCTCTTATCATGTGTTCTTGGACCATATTCGGACAACCATATTGTCATCCACTTTATCAAGAAACCCATTTTCTTATGACAAGCTCTCTATTTAGCAACTGAACGTGAATCAACACCTCTTTTTTAAGATGCAAATGCAATGCAATCATAATAAAAACAACATAAAAAACAAGTTAGTACAAAGTAAAAGAAAATGAATAAAGTACCTACTCGGGTGACCTCTAGGGGTTTGGCATAGTTCTACCTAGGGCAAGTTCCTAAGGTTCATTATATGAGGTTTGGCTTCTAGAGCAAGGGTACCCGAACTAGCAGATTCCTCAATCCTCACCCATTATAGGCTCATATGGACCGAGTTCAGTTCAGGGGAATACATTTCTCTATGGCTGCACGGAGATAAAAATCTCATGAAGATATAGGTATGGATGTATCCCGGAAGCGGTCCACTACCCTGCACGGAGGTGAAAACCGCACGAAGGACTAGTTTCTCACTCCCACTTAAAGGGTAAAATCATTCAACTCATGTAATGTGTAGTGCAAACAATACTTAAATACATTAAGCAAGAAGATAATGAATACAAAAAGATATCATGAATTTTTTTTTAAAACAAATACTTTCTCGACCATAAAACAAAAATTAATCAACTTTGTGGCTCGAATCTTTTTTTTTTTAAAAAAATGTCCCCAGTAGAGTCGCCAAGCTGTCGAAACCATTTTTATTTTTGGAAAAAAACAAAAATTAGTTGTTGACTTTAAAAAAAAAATTGGGAGTCGCCACCAATCTTTTATTAATGTGTGATTGGATCACCTAAAAAATAGCTTTGGTCTACGAGTTTCAGAAAAACGGATTCGGGAGTCAGTTATGTACGAGGAAGGATTAACACCCTCGTAACGCCCAAAAATTGGTACCAAATTGATTAATTAATGTCTTAAAGTCGAGAGTTTAAAAAAAATACTATCCTTAGTTAAATTAAATTATTTCTTAAGACTTCCTCATTTTGAAAAGAGAAAATATCACACCCAATGCGTTAGAGCACAATATTTTATTCTTTCCAAGACGAGTTGGTCCAAAAACTCGTGTAATAAAAGTTAAGAAAATATTTAATTGTTTAAAATTTATGAAGAAATCGCGGCCCAACACGTTAGGGCACGATTTCCTAAAATCTCAAACATTCAATATTTCCTTTATCATTTTTTAAAAAAAAAAATCCTTATCTTGAGAAATCAACGTGTCACATCCAATACGTTAGGACACAACATATTGAATTCCCGATGATAAGTTTTGTTTGATCAAAGAGTAATTCTCGTTTGTTGGATTTAACGAAGAAAATCGGAACCCAATACGTTAGGGCTCAACTTTCTTGAAAATCCTAAATACGAGTATTATCTTTATTTTGAAAATTTTCAATTTTTAAATTTGAGTAAAAAGGGTGATGTAATGTTACATTGAATGCATGTATAGATATCGCAATAACAAATATCAATAATAAATACGACAATTGTATAGAAATAACATAAATAAATAAATAAATAACAAATAAAATAAATCAATGACATGCAAAGCATCAAATAAATGAGCAAAGTAAAAACATGCTTTTAAAATCTAAAAGAAAACATAAATCAATAAACAAATGAAGGAAATAAAAAAACATAAAGAATAAAAGATACATAATATATACATTAAAATTATGAAGAATGAAAGACATACACATGAATTTACATATAAAATTTTGGATTATAAAATTTATATAAACAAAATATATAATGCATTTGTGAAAATAAAAAATAAAAAAAATATATACATATAAAATATATTCATGCATTTGAAAAAAAATAAAATGTATAAGTAATATATTGGTAAATATAAAAACGTAGAAAATATTTATAATGAGCTTTGAATAGAGTATAAATATAGATGTACATATTACAAAAATGTATATACATATATAAATTATAGAATATGGGAAAACGATAAATATTATGAAATATAAATATGTTTATATATATATGTATAAAAAACTATGAAAATAAAATAATAATAAAATATGTATATAATATGTATATATATTAGAAATGTTTAAAATATATATGTATATTTATTAACATGCATATGCGCACCTATATATAGGTATAATAATAATAATAATAATAATAATAATAATAATAATAATAAACTAAAAAACCTAAAATGAAAGATTAAGGATTAAATTGAAAATCAACAGAATTTAAAAACTAAATTTAAAAATAGAAAACGTGAAAGGGAGCAAATTAAAACACGCGCAACAGGGGGAGGTTCGAAAGAGCAATTTACCCAAACCTCCCAAAACGCTGCACAGCATTAGGCTAAATTGAAACAATAATAAAATACGTTGCCAAATTTACAAGAAATAAAAAAAGTAATTTATAAACATTGTAAAACAGGGGGATCAATTGCGCAAATGGTCCAATTTACAGAAACGCGCGGATCCTGCGGGTCGGATCGGGTCGACGCGCGGATCCCCCCATAAAACGGCACCGTTTCAAATTAATTATAAAACTAACATTAAAAAAAATAATTCCTGCCATATTTACAACAACAAAAAAACTTATAAACCCTAGCCTCTGCTAGGGCTTCAACTCAGCCACCGCCGTCGCCATTTTAGCAAACCAGTAGTCTCCCTCAGGCCCCGATTTGGGCAGAGCAAATGGAGCTCAGTCTTCCTCCACTCAGGTAAGTATCTCCTTCTCTTCTCCTTTGTTATTTTGTTTATTTTTTTTTTGTTTTAAGAAACAAAAGAAAAACAAAAATAAAATAAAAACAGTAAAAAGAACAGAGAAAAAAAACCAAAATCCGTCACCTTCAGAAATATTTTTCTCTCTTGTATTGTCTTTTTAATCTTTCAATACAATATTTTGCTTTCTATTTTTGTATGCTATGAAAATAATAGATTTTTCTTCTTTTCTCTTTTTCTTTTTTTCCCCCTTCCTCTTTACAATCTTGAATCTGCTTTTTTATAATAGATTATGAAAAAAAAGAAAAAGGTAAAACATATCTAATACATTATTTTCTTGCTGATTTTTTGGATTTTCTTGCTATTCTGCTGATTTTGTTTCCTTTCTTGTCATGCAGATTTGGAGAAGCGCATGTGCGCCATTTGCGGCGGCGTGCGTGGGTGAGATTGCGACGGCGGCTACTAGGGTTTCTGCTATACCCTTTGTGTTTTTTGGGTTAGCAGATTGGGGTTAGCAATTTGGGCCTTATTGGGCTGAATTATTTGGGCTATATAAATGGTTTTTTAGCCAGGCCAAAATTAGCCTATTACAAGAACCAAATATATCTTTAGTTGAAGTGGCTGAGTTGGAAGACAAAAGTCCATAGTATCTTAGGTGGAAGTCTAGCCATGTGTGATTTTTTTAATTAATTTTATAAAAAAATATAAAAATATCTTCATAATAATATGATCTATTTTATAAAAAAAATGAGAACTTTGAAGTATAACTAGTTTATGGCATACCTACCGTTGTGAGTAAATTTTTTTATATAATAAACATATTTATTAAAAATTTATGAAAAAAATCAAATGAACCCTAACATTTGATTTATTGGTCAAGGGTGTTCACCATTTTCTCACGATCTTGGATCGTGGGATCAATCCACATGATGTACTCGTGTGAGTTTGTGATTCTATTTTATAAAAAAAGGGTAAAGTTAAATGTTTAAAATTCATTGTATTTTAAGATCAAATATATAAATTTTTATTGATTTTATATAAAAACATAAATAAAAATAGAACCTCATGTGGTGGCTTGATGGTTAAGGGTATTCATCGCCTCAGGTGTGACATGGGTTCAAGTCGCGCTAATCACGATTGTTATTTGAGCTTTGCACTGTTATTGTATTTCAAAAAAAAAAAACATAATAAAAAAAAACATCTCTCCAATAATATAACTTTATATAAAGAGATGTATTTTAATGTTATATTATTATAAAGGTATTTATATATTTTAATAGTGTATATGAAATCTTTAAAAGATACTAGATTTAGCACATTCACGATGTGTGTCAAAACATTTAAGTAATAAATTTATAATAAAAATTAATATATAAATTAAATGTAACTTTAGTTAAAATGGTAATTTTAAGATGATAAAAATTAAGATGTTTTAGGTTTAAATCTCATAATTCTCATTATGAGTATGTATTTTTTTCTAAATTTATCAAAATATAAAAAGACATAAATACCCTCAAAATAATATTTATTGATTTGTAAGAGAATTGACCTTTTGGTAATTTTGCATTGAATTGGAACTCGATTAATGGGTGAAACCAACTTAATCAAAATTTTAATATAGTACGAGATTATGGCACACCCATGACGTGGGTGAAAAAAACCATGTAAAAGATATATTTATAAAAAAAATTATGTTGCAACCAAATGATTCTTTGGTTCAAACGATTAGTTTAAAAGTCACGTTCAAGTCCTATTATAGAATTATTTTATTAAAAATATGTAAAAGATAAAAAATACTTTCATATTAATATTTTCTACTTTGTAAAAGTAAGGAGCTTTTAGTAATTACACAATTGAGTTGTTTCTTGGTTAACTTGTGACACTAACTCAACTAGATACTTTAATAAGTATATCACACACACACACTCAAAACAAGGCTCTATATAACAAGGAAATAAATAATCATGTTCACATTACAATTTTTTGACATGTGGCACTCTTTATTTGAGGTACTTATTTCCAAATTAGGTAAATTATTCTTTTATTTTTTGCCTTTTAGTTTTTAAAATTTATTCCATGCCTCTCTTTTTTTTAAAAAATTCTCCATGTTAAATATAATGTTGATTTTAAATTAATTATCTCTTTAATTTTAGAATTTGTTTGATTAAATTAACTTTTAATGTTATAATATTAAAATTACTGAATATTAAATTTTAAAACTTAAAATATAAATTTTAAAAGGGCACATTAATAACATTTATCAAATTAAAATTATATTTTTCAAATATAATAAAATTTAATTACATTCATTTATTAAAGTAAAACAAATATAAATTTAAAATTTAAAACAAATGAATATTACATTAAAGTAAATTAATTTAAATATATTAATAAATAACCTATAAAAATTAGCAATAATATTATTTGGATTATTAAAAAATAATATTAATATTCAAACCATAATGAATTTTTATATATTTTTAGTATTAAATATTTTTAAGATTAAATAACATTAATATTGCCAATTCTAAATTATTTAAATATTTTTAAAAATATTTTATAATTATATTAAATTTTAATTCATTAATTATTTTAAACAAAAATTAATATTATAAAAATATTATAAAATTAATAAATACAATTGACTCATGCATTGTACGGGTATACAAACTAGTATATATATCATTTAGTACTCCTATAAATTGGTGAATGAACCCATTTTCGGGGCTTTTGTCGGATGGTTCATTTGTCCTCTTCATTTTTTTCCCAAAACCTAAAAAAAAAGTAGAAATATGGAAGCCACTAACACTCGTAACTCTTAAAAACCCTACACTCAAAAACCATTGTTTTGGGATTTGTAGAGCTGTCTTCATGTCTCATTTATCTGCATATTTCCTTTATTCTCGTCTATTGCCCAAACTTTGAAGAAACATGGAAGCATCCCATATTAGCAAAAAGTGAAAGGAATTGTTTCCCTTATCCCTTTCTTATTTCTTTCAGTTTTTTTCATCATTTTACCCAACTTATTTTGGTTTACTTATTGTAGAAACTTGTTTTTGGTTATTAATGCTTCTGTCAATAATAGTGTCAGGAAATATTGTTCCTTGTAGAACCACTACATGTTGAGATAGTTGTGGAGCTAAACTTAAGAATAACTTCAAAGGTTGTTAGAGGAAAAAAAAAACAAAAGCCTTAATTTCTTTGAGTTTGATCTCAAACTGCTATACCCTAATAGGATAGCTACCAAACCATATCCAAAGGATTACATTGGTTCTAAATTTAAGCAATTCAATGGCAAGTTCGGTGATGCCCATGAGCATTTGATGAAATTTGTGGAGACACTAGGAGTTGTTGGGTTGGATGATGATTTAAAGTTAAGAGAATTTTCCAAGTCCTTGACAGAGAAGGCATATACTTGGTATGTTAACCTTAAACCTATTTTTGTGGAATCATGGAACCAGATGTGTGCAATATTTGGAGAGAAGTTCTTCTCTACTCAAGAAAAGGTTAGTCTTGTTGACTTAGGTAGAGAATATCAGACCAAAAGAGGATGTTTTGGATTACATTCAACGCTTTAAAGAGAAAAATTTTAAATGGCCATAAGGCTTATGATGAAAAGCAATGGGTTAAAGTGTGCATCCAAGGTATGTTTGACGAATTCCAACTTTACTTGCAAAATTTGTCACTGCCTTCTTTTTCTAGCTTAGTAGGGATTGCAAGAAAAACCAATAATACTATCATGGGAAACAAGAGATGAAGATATCACCTTAATTAGAAAGAGGGTGATTTCTATACTTCAAATAAAAAGAAATTATTTAAGAAACCCAATGTCACATCCCAAAAATCAGGTATGTAGAATCGGGTTTGTGAACCAAGAGGTCACACTCCAATTTTTTAAGTTTATTATTGTCCGTTCGTTAAAAAAAATAGAGTTATTGGTCTGATGGTTAAGTATTAGTGAAATTGCCTTTGAAATATAAGTTTGAATCCCTTCCCTCGTATCATTTTTATTTTATGCAATTGTGCTTCAAACTTTAGTAAGTGTCATGCCCTATTTTAAAAACAAATAATGTAAGAGTTTAAACAAGAATGAGTTCGGGCCTAATGGTTAAGAAGTAGTGTTGTTATCCTTGTGACTCAAGTTTGAGTCCCATTTTTGCATTTTTGTTGAATGTCAACCCTCCCATGTGGTCAACCCTGTTGCCGCCCCTTTGATGAAGAAGTTGATAGAGGAGTTGACCTTAAATTTGCTCAATTTTTCCTCCTCGTTCCCCTCTCATTTTTCCTCTCTTTCATTTTTCTTTTGTTCTTACCTTGTTTCCATTATAACTTCCCAAAAACTCTAATTTTCCTTTTGACTTTCTTTTCTCTCATTTCATCTTTTCTTTCCTCCTTATTGTGTCGTCCCCTCTTTTAGCTTTCCCTCCCTATTTGTTTTCTCCTTTCTGTTGTTTTTGCCCCCTTACACCACTGTCACGGCTGCCCCTTCTTTCTTTTTCTTGCTTCTTTGACCGCCGCTCCTCTCCTCTCCTCCCTTATCATCTATTTCTTTTTTTTCTTTCACCACCGTTGCCCCATTTGGTATTATCACCATTCCGTTTTTGCACCACCCTTTCGCCACTACCGTCGATCTCTACTATTCTTCTCTTTTCCTCTCTTCTTTTCCTTCATCTTAGTCTCTATCACTCTTTTTTCTCCATTTATTTTCTTTTTAGCCAAAACTCACAATACTTTTCTTCATCACTATTGTGGCCGAATCATCTTTGTTTGCTAAAGTCTCTATTGATTTACCATTCTCGATCTATTTTTCATTGTTGTGTAAGTACTATTTCAAACCTAGATCTCACTATGTTTTTTTTAGTCTTATTATCGATCAATTTTTATGAACACTTTTACATGATCAATGTTTAAGGTTTGAATCTGAAGAAGATTAGTCTAGATCCGATGGGTAGGAGTACAACCAATTCTAGTCTATAGTTAGATAAGGGAATAAGTGTTTCTTATCTGAGTTGAAATCGAATCTTTTAATTACTTTATTAGATCTAACATTGATTAGTCCTAATGTGATGATTTATGTGTTTAAGATACAGATCTGTACGAAATCTGTCCAGATCTAAATTTAGAGAATGCTACTATTTTCGATTGGAAGTTTGTGGGAAAGGATCTATAGTGAGAAGGGGTTGCATATTAGATATAACATTTTCAGATGTATTAATTAAAGGTGTGTCTTAACTAGGTCTCCATGTGTGTTTGGTAATAATTGAATGATTAAACATATATTAATTATGATTGGCCAATGGCATAATTGCCTTTGGAGTAATAACCAAATGAAATCTATTCCCTTATCTAAGGATGATTGAATGTAAGTGCCTTTAACTAAAATTTGTTAAAATAGTTGAAATGGTGTGTACTGTTGTGGTATGTTTTATTTTGTATAGCATGTTTTGTGATATTAAAATGTAATATAATTACTGATATTCTGATTACATGTTTATACATGGTTACTATCACTGTTCTACAACTCTTACTGATAGCATGTTAAACCATGTTCACTAAATCTAATAAATCTGAATGCATGTTGAAAACATGCCTACTGTTTATGATAAATTTGATCGCATGTTAAAATCATGCCTACTGTACTAATTCTATTATTTTAATTGTATGTCATACGACATTGCATTAGGATTGGGACAATTATGTACGGAGGAAGATTTGACAGTTTATTTGCAATACTGATGGCTTGTCCGCAATACTGATAGTTTATCTACAATATTGATGGCTTGTCCATAATACTGACAGTTTATCTGTAATACTTGTAACTTGTCCACATATTTTTGGCAGCTTGACTACAAATATTGGTGGCTTGTCCACATATTTGTGGCAGTATATCTACAATTACTAGTGACTTGTCCACAAATTGGTTTGTTTTGTTTTTAGATGGATGAGTTCTGGAAAAACTCTTACTATGGTGTGTAGCGGTGATGGGTAGGAAATTGTTCCTGAAATTCCAAAACTGCACAGTTAAATATGAGCATGCACATTTTTGACATAATCTATGCTATATATGATATTATGATTCTGAATTACTATTATACCGTATCTGTTTTGATTATGTGTTAAGAGTCACACTGGGCTTTATAGCTTACTCCTTAGTTTACTATTTTTTTTTCAAATAACCCTCGAGGTTAGGGCTTGGACTCAACATTCGGAGGATTCATCTCAGATAAATTTTAAATAAAAACAACTTCAAACTTATTTTTGTGATTTCTTTGTTTGGGATTGTATTAATTTTGTTGGACTGTGGCATCAGGTTTTTATATTGGGATTATTTTGATTTCATGACATTAAAGTTTTAAAATTACTTAAATTGGTATTTGGAATGGTTATGCATGAAACTTGGTTTTAATAAAAATATGTCAATATCAAACTTTTCCACTACAATACTAAAAACAAGTTTTTAATAAAAATTTGAGTTAGTTTTCAAAATAATTAATAATTACATATTCAATACTAAAATCAATCGATTTTAAAAATTAACATATTTTTGCGAAATTAAGAGAAATATTCAATTTCACTAGTTTTAACAAATGATAAAATGATTTAAAAAAGTATGTTTGAAATACGAAAGTTTAATTGGGCCATTTCGGTGGCCAATGTAGCCTTTAGAATTCAGCCATAACGTCTAGGTTGAGTTAGAGAGGTTGCACCCAAACTTAGTAGTGATGGAAGAGACTTTCAACCATCGTTCCCATGCTTTGCAGAAAAAGTACTTGAATTTTTTAATAAATGAGTGAATGAACGCAGTTTTCATCTACCTAATGTTTAGTGTCAACCTACTAATGGAGAAAAATCTAGTCTTATGTATTGTCATTTTATAGGATCGTTGGACATCCTACACAGGAGTGCGATTTTCTAAGAAAAATTTACCATAGTAAGATGAAGAACAATTAAGTGATGACAAAAAGGTGTGTATTTAAATTTAGCGAATCATACCTTTTGGTTTTACATGTGTTTGAAGGCTATTCTATGATGATATGTAAGCATATCTTTTACAAGCTTGAATTGTTAGTTTGCTTTTGTTATTTTTCATGTTTGGCCAACTTAACTAATTATTCGACACAAGTATATTTAATAGAGAAGTCAGTCATTATGGTCAAAGCACCACTTCTGTTACTATCCTAAATACAAATTCTTTCATAGAGACGTCACTTGTTGTGGTTATGCCCCACTTCTATTACTCTCACAAAATACAAGTTATCTTAATGCATAAATTGATTGTTGTAGTCAAGACGCCGCTTCAATCACTTTTTCATAGAGAGGTCGATTGTTGTAGTCAATACACCACTTTCATTACACTCCTAAATGAAATTTATCTTAGAGGAGAAATTGATCATTATGGTCAAGGCTTCACTTTTATGGAAAAGTCAACCATTATAGTCAATGCACCACTTCTATTACTTTCTCAAAATAAGAATTATCTTAATGGAGAAATTGGTCATTCTGGTCAAAGTTGTTATTCCTACCTTGCATACTACCTCACGGGATATATCCCAATAATATTATTCTTACCTTGCGAGAATGTTCCTCTATGGATGTAATAATGTGCATGTTTAGAGACATACTTAATGCTCTACATTTGTTTTATTTTTTATAATAATATATGACGATAAACCTATCATGCTTGGTTTTCTTTGAAATAGGTATCATTGCGGGGATCAACCCGTATAAACAACGAGATAGTAAAAGTGAAGAAGAATGAACACAAAAGTTTACGTGGAAAACCCTCAAAGAGGGAAAAACCACTAGAAAAGGAGGCTTTCACTTTTCACTAAATGAGTAAACAAACGAGAGTACAATATGGAGAAAATAACCTAATTGTACAACCTGTACATTGCCCAAAACCCCGAATACAAAGCTCAAAATCTCAAAGAGCACATTGGTAAAAAAACCCTAAATCTTATAAGGCACTCACAAAAGGGGTACAAAATACTCTCCATAATTAGCACAAAATTCTCATAAAATCCCAAAAGCCTACATTACATCTTGATTGGCTTGTTAAAATAATGATACAATTTCCCTTTTAAATAGGCTAAGATTAGAGTTCTAATCATACTAAAATATCTCTGGTATAATCAGAGTCTAACTAGGAAAATAATTCGTGCTTGAAGTCTAAAATGCAGCTGCCAAATAGAACACGTCGTGACGTCACAACTTCCCATTCTCCTCATCATGACATCGTCCATTCTGTCGTTCTGACGAGCTGACGCTTCTCGTCCCGACGTCAGGCCTAATTCATTTATATAGCATCATAGCTCATCTCAATTTGATTTCAAATTTCAAATTTCAAATTTATTTCAACATTCAACATTTTCACATATATTCGATTTGAGCCTCAACAATATCATTCAATTCAAATCAATCCAACACCATTCATTTCTAACAAGATGTCTCACCTTACAATCTTACCATGAAAAATCAATTCATTATGCAGCAATGCAAAGTAATTCGTATAAAAATAAAAATTACAAATTGTGAGCTATTCATTGACGATTTTGTCTTTTCCTTTCTTTTTCGAGGATTTCGGGTCGACGTTTGCTACAAATTAAGACAAACATAAAAAATTATCAATACACACAATTTCACATTCAATTGTTAATTTAAGCAACTTTTGCATTTATCCAATTTTGTCCTAAACCAGGAGTTACACAACTTTCAATTTTGACCTCAAATTTTCATGTCGGTCACCTTTATTTGACTTCATATTTCTAATTTCTACAACAAATTTTGAAATCTGTGCATTTTAGTCGTTATTGAATAAAATCATCAATTGATTTTACAATTTAGTCCTTTTTCAACTTTAAGCTTAAATTTTATCAAATTATTACCTAAAACTCGAAATATCCAACAAAGGAAACATCCTAAATCTTTAACAGTTACAAAAAAAGTACATGGACTAAATTGCAGTAACCAATTCTAGAATTGAAGTTGGAAACCCCTAGGTCGAACATTCTCTTTTCTTTCTTCTCACCTCACGGTTGCATGAACAATTTGGGGAAAAATGTTTTGTTCTCCACTAAGTTTCTTTATATTTTGTTATTAACTTATTTTATACATATTCTTATTTATTTTATATTAAGTTATAATGTTATAATATTTTCAAAGATTAAGACTATTATTAAAACAATGGTTCAATTACTTCATGAGTCCTTTAACTAAGTTCTACATAGTGGTTTACCAACAATTGAACTTTTAACACTTTTACGATTTAGTCCTTTTATCCCAATTAAGCACTAATTCGACAAAATTACTTGATCGAAATTCAATTCACTTTTGATATAACTCCCTAAATATTTAATAAAAATATTTACGGGTCTGGTTTATGAAAACGGTGTCTCGAAATTGCATATTTTGACACCACTGACTTTCGGGACTTTACACATAGCTTCCAACTCAATCATCAGTTTCTAGCTTAAAGCATCAACAACAACATTCACTTGATTGGGATGATGCTCGATCACAACAATGATAGTCCTTCAGTAACTCAATCCAACGCCTCTATCTCAAGTTAAACTCCCTCTGGGTAAGGAGATACTAAAGACACTTGTGACCAGTGTAGATAATATACCTCTCACCATACAAATAATAACGTCAAATCTTGAGCACAAATACCACACCAACTAACTCCAAATCATGGGTAATTAAGATCATGTGGCATCAACTGCCTCGAGGCATATTCCACAACCTTACCATCCTACACCAAAACATACCAAAGTCTCGTATATGAAGAATCACTGTAGACCACTTACTCTTTCCCAAACTCTGGATGAATCAATACTAGTGCTTCAGTCAAAACTGTCTTGAGCTTCTCGAAGCTCCTCTGTCTTTCATTAGTTTTCTCAAACATGAAATTCTTCTGTAATAGCTTCATTAAGGGTGAAACTATAATGGAAAACCCCTTAAAGGACCTACGTAAATAACTAACCAAACCCAAGAAACTTCAAACCTCGATAACACTCTTTGGCAGTTCCACTCTACAATCGCCTCAATCTTCTTCGGATAAACTCGGATTCTTTTTACCGACACAACATGTCTAAAAAACGTCACCTTTTTCAACCAGAACTCGTACTTGCTCAAGTTATCCTACAATTTCTTTTCTCGTAAAATCTTAAGAACAATCCGTAGATGTGCATCATGACTATCCTCGGTATAGGAATACACAAGAATAACATCTATAAAGGCAATTACAAACTTATCCAGATACGAGTGAATGACATGGTTTATCATATCCATAAATGCAGTTGGGCCGTTAGAAAAACCAAACGGCAAGAACTCATAGTGACCCTACCGACTTGTAAAAGCCGCCTTTAGAATATCCGACTCTTTCACCTTAAGTTGATAGTATTCAAGCCTCAAATCAATATTTGAGAACACAATTGCTCCTCTAAATTGATCGAACAAGTCATCAATCTAGGGCAGTGGATACTTTTTTCATGGTCAACTTATTCAACTTAGGTAATCGATGCATAGCCTCAAAGTACCATCATTCTTCTTTACAAACAAAATCGACACACCCAATGTGACACACTCGGTCGGATGAAACCTCAACCAAGCAATTCATGCAACTGTACCTTTAATACCAAACTCCATTTACTGGTCTGGCGATGAACTAGGGAACTCCTATGGAAACGCATAAGGGAAAATCCGTTACAGTGTGGATATCCTAGACTCTCAGCTGCTTACTTCCTTAATTCAGCACAAGGGCTAGGTATGCTTCACAACCTTTGCCCCTCACCTTCTAAGCCATAGTTGTTGAAACCACGTTGGAGAGAAATTCGGGTCTCTCCCCAACAACCACGATCTCTCGACTTGTAACCTCTCAAACCCAGCCTAGACATTAGGGTCGAATCGAGAAGGCCACATTGAGCACCTTAGTGTCGAACTTACCCTAATGATAGTTAAAAACCTTCAAGTAGTTCTTTTTATAAAACATTGGTTTCTATTGTTAGCTTTGGAAAACGTCCAATTACTTAGTCCAACCAAGCTTAGGACAAATTAGCAAATTAGGTGAGTTTTTGTAAAGCCTTACTGATGGCATTGCCTTTGAAAAATCACTTTGTTATCTTCCTAGCAGCAGAAATTTACCACTACTAGTCAAATTATTAATTTAGTCATAGATCATGCATAGTCCATTTCAACATATTTATAAAAACCATGTATCTATACCAAATATGTGTGTCATGCATGTATGAAAAATCCCAAAATCCCGAACAGTCCCAAACCACAATTTAAAGAAATTTTACAATCCAAAACCAAATAATAATAAAATAATCTAAAAATATGATTAATTTAAAATAATATGACGAAGTAAATTCCGAAGTCTGCTGTACGTCCGCATGCCAATTCCGATCCTAAGTTCGATCATTACCTAAGAAGTTGAGAGAATGGGGTGAGCTTAACAAGCTCAGTGCGAGTCTAAAAGAGTATTAAGGATTCATACAAACAATTTCATAGAGGTACCAATAACACAATAAAAAATTAACAATAATAATTTTCAAATGCTCATGATCGTGAAAAATGCACATGTGAGATCTTACCCATACCATCCGCTATACACCATGAGTTCCCTAGAACTTGTCTGCCAAACTCCAACGTATGTGGGCAATGCTTGATGTGGTGAAACCACCAATAATCAATAATGCTGTGAAAATGCCAAATAAATAATGCAGTATAATCGCCAATCCCCTCGGTACTCCAAATGTTGTGCATTGACTAAAAATATATGCAAACTTATTATGCTGCCGATACTCCACGGAACTCCTCCGTTAACCAAAAAATCCCATACTAATGCACATGCAATATGTCATACAAATTCATACACAATCACATTTCAATACTGTTCACATTTATTCGACATGCTCAACATGTCCTCAATAATCACATACTTTCAGAGAAAGAAAACAGCGTTCCAATTTTCAAATTACCATTAAGATGGTATCTATCAATATCGTTCAATTCACATACTTCACGAATTTCATTGTGCACCAATAGCAACCTCATGTATATATATCTCAACATTTCATACCATTCCATCAAACATTCTCATATCACATAATATAACTATGCATAACAATCTTAATTACACAGTCATACAGTCAAAAAAGCAATTTTACCAACACATCAATCTTCTAAGGCTCGAAATGTACCTAGTTCGGCTACTCACAAAACTAATATTTTGAATACTATGCCAAACCAATCAGAAAGCTAATTATCAAATATAACATAACATTTATCATTATCAAACAATTTTTACAAGTTTAGGACCCACACCTTATTTTTCACTTTCTTGCAGCACCCTAGTGAATCTTCCAATTTTCCTTAGTAAACCTTTATACGATCCTAAACCAAAATTCAGTGTAAATTAAATCAATTTACCACTTAACCAACTCCCAATTACCCACTTATGGGTTCAAACCAATTGTCGAATTAATAACTATTTTACGAATTTAACTAGTTTAATTCCTTACCTTGTATTGATGCGAACCGTACATATAATCATTCTTCGGCTTTATAGTTGATTCGAGGCGTTTGGGCCAGCACCTAATTCCATAATATACTGGAAAATCAGTAGCTATTAATTATTCAATTATTTCATTTAATCAATCCATAAAATTTACCCTACAACTATGTCGAAACAACAATTAATTTTACACTTAACTGCACTTACGCTTTCCGATTTGTGAGTTTTGAATGCCCAAACGATCAAGAACGTTTTTTCCCCTAATTGACATGGGTTTAATAGATGATTAGGAGGGTTCAAGAACTCAAATTAAGTCTGGGATTAATTGGGAAAGATTCAAGAGACAAAACAGCCTCCTATTCTACACATATGCGAACGCATCACCACCCATGGTGGCCGAAATCGAGGCTAAATTTAAAAATGATTTGAAACCTCATTAAGATATGGAAAAATAAATTTAAAAAAATTTAAAATCCCATAAATTTCAGATCTAGAAATTTAGGTTTTTAATGGACAAGATTAATTAAGAAATTGTAGAGAGAAGAGACCTTATACAAGCTAGTCGAGAGAAACGACAAGGGCACTTTCTAGGCGATGTTTGGGATCAATCTTGGAGTTTAAAATTTCAGATTTAGGGCTAATTTAATTGAGGGAAAATTGAAGCAATATAGAAAAGGAGATGGTGCACAATCTTGATACAAAAAGAAGAATAAGAAGATGGTAAAAGGGGAGGTGTAGGCAACGACAACAATGGAGGAAAAAAGGGAAAAGAAAAAAAAAATAGAGATGAAGAGAGGGAGAGGGGGTTAGGGACGGCGAAGGTAGAAGAAAATAGGTTAAAAGGCTGATTATTTTGATAAAATTTTTTTATTTATTCCTAGGTTTACTAAGCTTGGATGCCAACACATAAAAAAAACAAGGGAATTTGCAAAAAATTAATTTATTTTGTAAAAGTTGAGACTTGAACTTGGGACCTCCAACTAACCTTCAAGCTTTCACATTTAATGACTAATCATTGGGTCAATTCCTTATTTTTGATATAGTTCTAAATTTTACTGAGCTAAATTTGGGATGCTATAGCTTTATCCCCTTAAAGAAATTTCGTCCTCGAAATTACCTGTTCCGAAAAATAAGAATATTGAAGACGAATTGAGTCCTCCGGCTCCTAAGTAGCGTCTTTGATGCCATGGTTTCTCCACAATACTTTAACTTATGGAATTTGTTTCATCTTAGCACTTTGGTCTCACGTTTTAATATTCGAACTGGTTCCTCTTCAAATGATAAATCTGGTCTAACCTCAATCTCCTCAACTGGAATAATATGCAAGGGATCGGATCGATACTGTTTTAACATTGGACATGAAACACATCATGAATATGATCTAACTCAGGCGGCAACTCCAGTTGATAAGCCACAGAACCAACCCATTTAAGCACTCAATAAGGACAAATGAATCTAGGGCTTAACTTACCCTTTCGACCAAATCTCATAACGTTCTTTCAACGAGAGACTTTAAGGAAAATGAAATCCCCCACATTGAACTCAATGTCCTTAAGCTTCAAATCGGCATATGACTTTTGTCTATCAAAAGTTGCATTCAATCTTCCTTGAATTAAACGAATTTAACCTAATTTCTGTAAATAAGTTTGGACCAATCAACTTCTTTTCGCCCACTTTAGTCCAACATAAATGAGAGCGACACTTACGATCATAAAGAGCTTCGTAAGGTGCCATTTGGAAACTTGACTGAAAACTATTATTATAGGCAAATTCTGCCATCGGTAAATGCTCCTCGTAACTGCGTTGGAGACAACTCTTCAACATATCTTCTAATATCTGAATGGCCCTTTCTGACTGACCATCGGATTGTGGATGGAAAGCTATACTGAAATCCAATCTAGTACCCAAAGCCTCGTGCAACTTCTTCTAAAATCAGACGTGAATCTAGGATCCCGGTCTGAAATAATCTCACTATCTCAGAAACATAAAGCATAGCTAACTTCTGGAGGGAGTAATTGTTACGAAAAGGAACAAAACGGGCGGACTTAGTCAATCTATCAACCACAACCCAAACTGAATCTTTCTTAGTAGGCGTTAAGGGCAAGCCACTAACAAAGTCCAATGTCACTCTCTCCCACTTCCACTGTGGAATTCGAATCGGTTGGAGCAACCCTGATGGAAACTGATGTTCAGCTTTAACCTACTAGAAAGTCAAACATTTAGATACAAATTCGGTCACTTTACGTTTAAGACTCGGCCACCAATACACTTCCCTCAGATTAAGATACATCTTAGTACTACTAAGATGCATAGCATAAGGGATGCTATGTGCTTCTTAAAGTATGGACTGTCTCAAATTCTGATCATTAGGCACATAATATCTCTCCTTAAAGCATAAAATTCCATCAGAATTAATCCCAAAGTCCTCATTGAACCATCCTCAACCTGTTTAAACTGAGGTGTTAGAGTTTCATCCAAACTCTATTTATCCTTGATTTCCTGAACCCATGCAGGCCTTACTTGCAATTCATCCATGATAACCCTATCATCAAAAAGACTCAAGTGAGTGAACATATCCCTTAAATCAAATATTGCCTTTTTGCTCAAGGCATCAGCTACAACATTGGCCTTTCCGGGGTGATACTCAATCGTGCAATCATAGTCTTTTAACAACTCAATCCACCTCCACTGCCTCAAATTTAGTTCCTTCTAGGTGAGTAGATATTTGAGACTTTTGTGATCGGTGTAAAGAATACTCTTCTCACCGTGCAAGTAGTGTCTCCAAATTTTGAGAGCAAAAACAACAGCTGCCAACTCCAAATCATGAGTGGGGTAATTACATTCATGTGACCTAAGTTTTCTTGAGGCATATGCTCAACTTTACCATCTTGCATTTGAAAACAACCAAGCCCAACATGCGAAGCATCGCTATAAACAACATATTCCTTACCAGATTCCGAATGAATTAAGACAGGAGCTTCTGTCAACACGAACTTCAACTTTTTAAAACTGGCTTATTATTTGTCTTCCCACTTAAATGAAGCATTCTCCCTCAACAGCTTAGTCAATGGGGCTGCTATCAAGGAAAGCCCTCGACAAACCTTCGATAATACTCAGCAAGACCTAGAAAACTCTAAATTTCTAAAACATTCTTCAATTGCTTCCAATCTAGGATAGCTTCAACCTTATTGGGATCTATGCGAATACCCTCAACTGATACCACGTGACCTAAAAACGTCACTTCCTTTAACCAAAATTCACACTTACTAAGTTTGGAAAAAAAGTTGTCTTTCACGGAGTATTTGCAAAACCACTCTTAAATGCTCATCATGATTGATTTCTATCTTTGAGTAAACAAGGATGTCGTCAATGAAAACCACGATGAACTGATCAAGGAAAGGTTGGAAGACACAATTCATAAGATCCATGAAGGCTGCTAGTGCACTAGTCAACCTAAAAGGCATGACAAGGAACTCGTAATGTCCATAACGAGTCCTAAAAGTAGTTTTGGGAATATCAGATTCTTTCACTTTGAATTGGTTATACCCAGATCTTAAGTCAATTTTGGAAAAGACAGTTGCACCTTTGAACTGATCGAATAGGTCATCAATCCTTGGTAGAGGGTACTTATTCTTGATAGTTAATTTATTCAGTTGCCGATAATCAATGCACAACCGTAAGGTTCCATCTTTCTTCTTCACAAATAAAACCAGTGCACCCCATAGCGAAACACTAAGTCTAATAAAACCCTTACCCTACAATTCTTGTAACTGCACCTTCAACTCCTTAAGCTCTTTTGGTGCCATGCGGTAGGGAGCGATGGACACTGGTGCCGTTTCTAGCAACAACTCAATTCTGAGTTCCACTTTCCTCTTTGGAGGTAACCCTGGAAGTTTATCGGGAAATACATCGGGAAATTCCCTCACTGAACGAATACCTTCAACTACAGGGTCAATGAAACTTGCATCTCGGACATAAGCCAAAAATGCTTCGCACCCTTTTCGAACCATCTTTTCTGCTACTAAAGTAGAGATTATATTAGACAGATAATTTCAACGTTCCCCTACCATAATAACTTCTTTCCCAGACTCAATCACCAAAGTCACCCTCTTCATTGCACAATCTAATCAAACTTGATGCTCAACCAACCAGTCCATCCCCAAAATCAAATCGAATTCATTAAAAGGAAGTTCCATCAAATCGGTAAGGAATACCTCTCCTTGAACCTTTAAAGGACATCATTTATAAACTTTATTCACAAGTTTGGACAATCCTAAAGAACTAACTACAATTGCAGTGGTTTTAGTTTCCTCTACCCCAATCCCCAATTTTACAGCCACATTACAAGCAACATATGAATGGGTAGATCCTATGTCAATGGAAGTAAAATAGGGTATCGAGTAAATAGTGAAGGTACCTGCTATGACATTAGACGCATCTCTATCCTCTCGGCGCTTAGCCGTACAAACCAAGGCAGGTTGTCTTGCCTCAACTCGGTTCGCACCTTATGCTAGTGCTCTCTGACCCCGATTACCATTCCCATTTTGATTCTAATTACGTCCCCTCTAAAACCCTAATTGCCTCTCTGATTTTGACCCTCAGTTGGGTCTTGATTCTAAGCCGAAACTTGCATTTGGTATTGAAAACGAGGACAATCCCTAATCTTATGCTCCATCGAACCACATACCAAACCAACACTCGCTCGGATGGCGCCTCTGACAATACAGGCAAACAAGAATCTGCCATTCTTTAGGGTCCACTGCTTCCCTATTCTGCGGTGGCCTAGCCTCTCTAGCCCACTTAACATGTCGCAGATTTGGGCCAGCAGGGTCTGTTTCTTTTTTGGACTGACCTGTAACACTCCTAACCCGTAGTTGATGTCAGAACTGTGTTACGAAGCATTGTTAGACTTATAGATCAAATTATCAAAAAATTTGAATTCATTTCTCATTCAATTTAAAAAGCCATTCAAAGTCATTTATATAGTCCCTAATACGAGCCCTCGAGGCCCCAAAAAGTCATTAAAGGCTGTTCAGGACAAAACCGAGTACTCAAGGAATTTTTAGAAAAATATTGAAATATTTCAAAGTCTAAGAGACACACGCTCGTGTGGCCAGGCCATGTGTCTCACATGGCCAAGAGACTCGCCCGTGTCTTAGGTCGTGTGGCCATTCGAAATAGGGACACATGACCGTGTCCCATCCCATGTTCGATCCCGTATAACTCACTAGCTTGGGTTACACGGCCAACCCACACGCCCGTGTGCCAGGCCATGTACCCTTTGAAATGGCCTCACATGCCCGTGTGTCAGGCCGTGTGCTAGGTCGTGTGAAAACTGGAGGGTATACTAACTTGTGCCACACGGTCAAGCCACATGCCCGTGTGCTAGGCCGTGTGAAGCTACTGACTTGATTTCTATAAAAGTATCAGGGGACACACGACCATGTCACCTGGCCGTGTGTCACACACAGCTGAGGCAAACGCCCGTGTCTTTGCCTGTATGGACAAAAATAGACAATTTTCTAAGCCATATTTCTCACCCAATTTGGTACCAGCCTAAGCTCAACAACGTACATACAACCATGGCATAAATAGACATTCAAAACCAACCAATATCAAGTTCATAACATGTTATAATATCACACACAATCATGATTTTCATAGGCACTTCGAAAGACCATTTATACCATGCCAACGTATGCTTCCAAAATATACCTAAATGGTCAAACACATATATAATACATTGTGCCTAAATTCAACATGCATACCACATCTCAATTTCAACCATTTGGTACCCAAAATACCAATTCACAAACAAGGCATTCATATAGCAACTATACACCACATACCATAAGGTCATTTATACATATTTACATAACCAAACATATACCATTTTCAAGCCAAATTAAATGACCAAAACACCTATACATGCCATTTACCCAAATGAGTATTTGATAGTGTGACGCAATCTCTGACAACTTCCAAACCGAGCGAGCTTCCGAAGCACTATAAAACACGAAAAAATAAACAGAGTAACCGATTAAGCTTAGTAAGTTAGTATAACTAGAAGTACAACTTACCGTTCATCCACGATTTATATAAGCAAAATTAAGACATAAATTAACTCAATTTGGCCTAAAGCCTACACGTAATACACAATCATTTTAGCCATGTATGAATATATCAAAATGATTTACTTCCCGTATTTCACATGAATACCTCTACTATTTTGTATCAATCTCGTATAACTTCGTATCATCACTGTACCCGTTGAACCATTTAGAATACTATCAGATACTCGAGTATCTCGCACACTAAGTGCCAATACGTGGTCAAAACCACCATTATCTCATATCTTATATCAATGCTCACTCTCGAGCCATCACTGGGTTTGCTCATACAAGCTATCAGTCAAGACGTAGCTATACGATGCTGCTCACACAAGCTGTAAAGTAACCGTAACACATGTCGAAAACTCAGCCACCGGTAGGACGTACGAGACCAGTACCCAAAACACGGTAACCCCTAATGACATGTCATTTGTATCCTATCTATTCCTAAGGTTCAACCAGGATTCATACGTTGCCAATAGCTCGTCGAGAAGTTCTGTGGTGTCATATCTTTACAATTATATTAATTAAGCATTTAAAACACATATAACACAATGCATATTAAACATACGAACTTACCTTGAATTAATATGGAAAAAATCGACCGATCAATCCACTACTTTATCTTTCCCCCGATCTAATTCTAATCGTGACTTTTCTTGAACTATATAATCAAATTTAACTATTTAATCTTTATTTTATTCAATTCAATCCAAAAGTCATGTTATGGAAAATTACCAATTTTCCCCTATACTTTTAAGTTCTTTACAATTTTGTCCCTAGGCTCGCAAAATAAAATTCATGAAATTTCTTCCGCATCTAAGCCTAGCCGAAAATCATATATGCTCATATCAGCCTATACATTTCACAAATTCACACATTTAACATACAATTTTCACATTTCTCAATTTAACCCTTAATTGGTAATTTCATTAAAACTCACTTAACAAAAGTTGTTTAATTAACAATAAGGATTCATTTTCTTCCATTAAACTTCAAGAACAACAAAAATGCTCTCATGGAAAAACCCTAAACTTTCGACCATATTGCAAATTAGAAACACATTATCACTGACTTGAAATTAAATATCCTTACGTTTCAAATGCGCATATGATTTCTGTTGATCTGAAGCTAGTTTCAAAATGTCACGAATCACTTTCACTTTCCCTTCAATCTCTAGGATCAAATTAATCCCGTGTATCTTTTTCTCACTAATCGCGGTCTAGTACATTGGAGTTCGACATTTATGACCATATAAAGCTTCACACGTTGCCATCTAAATGCTCAATTGAAAGCTATTATTATACGCGAATTCAACCAACAGTAAATATATTTTCCAATTACCTTCGAACTCTAAGACACAACAATGAAGCATATCCTGTAGAATCTGAATTATCTTCTCAAAATAACCATCGGTTTGAGGATGAAATGCAGTTCTAAAATGCAACCGCGTACCCAAAGCCTCTTATAGCCTATTCCAAAATCGTGATGTAAACCACGGATCTCTATCCGAAATGATGGAGACTGGTACTCCATGTAAACCGCGGATCTCTATCCAAAATGATGGAGACTGGTACTCCATGCAATCTGACAATCTCAGAAATATACAGTTCGGCTAATCTGTCAAATGAGAAGTCTGTACGTACTGAAATAAAATGTGCAGACTTCGTCAAACGATCAATAATAACCCAGATAGCATCTTTCTTTTTCGGAGATAAAGGTAATGCCGATACAAAATCCATCGTAACTCTATCCCACTTTTACTCCGGTATCATCACTGACTTCAATAGTCCTGAAGGCACTAGATGTGCAACTTTAACCTATTGACAAATCAAGCATCTCAACACAAAATCAGAAATGTCACGTTTCATACTCGACCACCAGTACATCTGTCTCAAATCACTGTACATCTTAGTACTCCCCGGATGAACAGACAAGCTACCACTGTGTGCTTCGTGTAAAATTTTCTGTATAAGCTCAGTATTCTTCAGCGCGAAAACTCTACCTCAGAACAAAAAAAATCATTGGATCCGATTTGAAACTCTGAATCAGTAGTCGACTCACACTGTATTCTTTTAGCTTGCAATTCATTATCACATTTATGAGCCTAACAAATTTGTTTTAAAAACATCGATTTAGCTTTTAACTCAACTAAGATTGAACCATCATTAGACCAGGTTAATCGTGTATTCATCGCTATCAGAACAAACGAAGATTTTCTACTCAAAGCATCTGTGACTACATTTGCTTTCCCTGAGTGATAATCAATCACTAACACATAATCTTTCAACAGTTCGAGCCATCTTCGTTGTCTCAAATTCAAATCTTTTTGAGACATCAAATACTCCAAGCTCTTGTGATTGGTAAATATGTGGCACTTTCACTGAACAAGTGGTGTCGCCAAATTTTCAATGCAAACATGACCGCAGCCAACTCCAAGTCATGTGTCAGATAATTCTTCTCGTGCGTCTTTAATTGTCTAGAACCATACGCTATCACTTTGCCTTCTTGCATTAAAACACATCCCAAACCATTCAATGATGCATCACTGAAAATCACAAATTGTTTACCTGACTCAGGCTGAACCAAAACTGGTGCTTTAGTTAGTAGTGCTTTCTGCTGATTAAAACTCTGTTGGCATTTCTCAGACCACTGAAACTTTACATCTTTCTACAATAACTGAGTCATCAGTGTAGCTATCATTGAGAACACTTTAACAAATCTCTAATAATAGCCTGCTAATCCCATGAAACTTTTGACCCTGGATATGTTTTTTAGTGGTTTCTAGTCAACAACCGCTGCTCGGTCAACTCTGATACCTTCTGCTGAAACAATGTGTCTTAAAAATCTAACTTCTCAGAGCCAAAACTCGTATTTTCTGAATTTAACAAATAGTTTTTTATCTCTCAAAGTTTGTAACACAACTCTCAAATGCTCAACACGTTCAAAATCATCTCAGGAATAGATCAAAATATAATTAATGAATACAACAACGAATCTGTCTATATATGGTTTGAAAATTCTATTCATTAAATCCATAAAGACTGCAGGAGCGTTAGATAACACAAACGGCATAATAAGAAATTCATAATGTTTGTACCCGGTTCTGAAAGTAGTTTTTGGCACATCCGCATCTTTAACTCGCAACTGATAATATCTAGATCGCAAATCAATCTTTGAAAATACTTTTGCTCTTTCCAATTGATTAAATAAATCATCAATTCTTGGTAAAGGATACTTATTCTTAATCGTAACCTTGTTAAGCTGTCGATAATTGATATACAGTCTCATTGATCCATCTTTCTTCTTTACAAATAAAACTGGTGCGCCCTAGGGCGAGAAACTCGATTGTGCAAAACCTCTATCTGTTAACTCTTGCAACCGAGCTTTCAATTCTTTTAACTTTGTTGGAGGCATTGTGTACGGAGCTATCGATATCGGTGATATTTTTGGTACTAACTCAATAGCAAAATCGACCTCTCTGATCGGTGGCAATCTAGATAACTCTTGTGGAAACACATTTGGATATTCACAAACCATTGGCACTGATTCAATCTTTGATTCAGACACTTTTGTATCAAGTACATACGCAAGGTAAGCATTGCAATCCTTTCTCACATATTTTTGTGCTAGCATAGTCGATATTGCAATAGGTAAACCACTCGAATCATTAGATTCAATACGAAAAGTCTCACCGTTCTAACATTTTAAAATAATAAGCTTTTGCCTACAGTTTACAACAGCATCATGCAAAGTCGGCAAATCCATACCCAAAATCACATCAAATTCATCAAACGGTAAAAGCATCAAGTCGGCAGAAAAACTGTAACCCCGAGTCATCAAAGGACAATTCTTGTATACTTTATCAATTAGGACATACTGACCTAAGGGGTTCAATACCTTAACCACAAATTCAGTGGACTCAACAGGTAAACTATTACTAGACACTAAATTTGTACATACATAAGAATGGGTTGATCTGGGATCAATCAAAACAGTTACATTAGTGTTATAAAGAGAAAAAGTATTGGTGATAATATCTGGCACCGATGCATCTTTGCGAGCGCGAATAGTGTAAGCTCTAGTTGGCGCTTGAGCCTTGAATCTCACAACAAAATTCTTTGTTACACCTCAACTACCACTCATATTTTTAGTATTTCGGGGTGGTCTCCCTCTTGTAGCTGTATTGCTCGGTCGAGCAGTCAAAAGTTTATCTTTCTCGGGTAACTTAGGACAATCACGAATAAAATGCTCCTATGAGCCACATCTAAAATAGGTTTTGTCATTCATCCAACATTCTCCAAAATGTTGTCTACCACACCATTGACACCCAGGATTGTTGGCCTTAACACTACCAATGCTTGCTACTAAAGTGGCTTGAGCTTTTGAACCTACGTGTTGTTTACCACGACCTCTGTTGGAATACTCCACTGAAGCAGTCAAACGGTTATGAAAATCCTTCGATTTCTTTGATGATGAATGATATGATTTACCCATTGACCTCTTTCATGAATCTTTAGCCTCAGAATCGGCTCTTCTCTCTTCTTTGCTAAGCTCCTCGACCTTGTGAGCCCTATTAATGAAAACCATGAATTCTTTCAGTTCAAGAATTTCAACTAAGAGCTTAATGTCTTCGTTCAACCCATCTTCAAATTGTTTATACATAACCACTTCAGTTGGAATGGACTCACGGGCATACTTACTCAGTCTCACAAATTCTCTTTCATATTCAAATATGGTTATACGACCCTGTTTCAACGCTAGAAATTTTTTACGCTTTTGATTAAGAAACCGTTGACTTATATATTTCTTTTTGAATTCTGTCTGAAAGAATTCCCATGTGACCCCGTCTCTCGGCACTACAGATATTAACGTGATCCACTACTGATATACAACATCTTTCAGAAGAGACACAACACATTTCACACATTCTAACGGTGTACAAGACAACTCATCAAAAACTTGGATCGTATTCTTTAGCCAAAACTCGACTCTCTCAGGGTAATCATCAATTGTAGCTCTAAACTCTTCGGCCCCATATTTTTTGAATTTTATCGACTGGTGGTTTGCTCAAATGTACCGGGTCTCAGACTTGAGGAGTTACGGGGACCGGTTGGGAAAAATGTGGGGGTGGAGTTTGCTAAGTAGCCAAATCCGTTCGGACAAACTCAGTGAACCACTTATTCATCATCTGGAAGAAGGCTTCCTTAGCCTCTCCTCCACGAGCCTCAAGCATGGGTCTAGACCCAGACGACATTGCCCCTCGAACAGAGGTCGGCATATTACTCTCAACATCATCAGAGTTTACTTGATTGGAATCCATTACTATATGAAAAACATGATTTTAAACTGTCAGGAGCTGTCAAACTATCATAGGTTATAAAATGAAATGTATAGCTAAACTCACATACGCTACATTAATCCTAGAATCGACTAAACCATAGCTCTTATACCAATAAATGTAACACCCCTAACCCATACTCGACGCCAGAACAGAGTTACGGAGCATTATCAGACTTATAGATCAAACAATCAAACAATCAAACAATTCGAATTCATTTCTCATTTAATTTAAAAAACCATTCAAAGTAATTTATATAGTCCCTAATACGAGCCTTCGAGGCCCCAAAGAGACATTAAAAGTGGTTCGGGACTAAACTGAGTACTCAAGGAATTTTTAGAAAATTATTGAAATATTTCAAAGTGCAGGAGACACACGTCTATGTGGCTGGGTCGTGTGGGCATTCGAAATGGGGACAAACGACCGTGTTCCAGCCCGTGTCTGCCCTCGTATAACTCACTGACTTGGGTTACATGGCCAACCCACAAACCCGTGTGCCAGGTTGTGTACCCTTCAAAATGGCCTAACATGCCCGTGTGCTAGGCTGTATGAAGCTACTGACTTGATTTCTATAAAAGTATTAGGGGACACATGGCCATGTCACATAGCAACTATACGCCACATACCATAAGGTCATTTATACATATTTACATAACCAAACATATACCATTTTCAAGCCAAATTAAATGACCAAAACACAACACCACATATAGGCTACATTAGCGAAAACACCTATATATGCCATTTACTCAAAATATAAAATTCAAAGTACCAATATGAGTATTTGATAGTGTGACGCAATCTCTGACAACTTCCAAACAGAGTGAGCTTCCGAAGCACTATAAAACACGAAAAATAAACAGAGTAAGCGATTAAGCTTAGTAAGTTCGTATAACTAGAAACACAACTTACCATTTATCCATAATTTATATAAGCAAAATTAAGACATAAATTAACTCCATTTGGCCCAAAGCCTAACACATAATCCACAATCATGTTAGCCATGTATGAATATATCAAAATGAATTACTTCTTGTATTTCACATGAATACATCTACTAGTTTGTATCAATCTCGTATAACTTCGTATCATCACTGTGCCCGATGAACCATTTTGAACACTATCTGATACTCGGGTATCTCGCACACTAAGTGCCAATACATGGTCAAAACCACCATTATCTCATATCTCATATTAATGCTTACTCTCGAGCCATCACTGGGTTTGCTCACACAAGTTGTCAGTCAAGACATAGCTACACGGTGCTGCTCACACAAGCTGTAAAGTAACCGCAACACATGTCGAAAACTCAGCCACATATAGGACGTACGAGACCAGCACCCAAAACACTGTAACCCCTAATGACATGTCATTTGTATCTTATCTATTCCTAAGGTTCAACCACGATTTATATGTTGCCGATACGTTATTGAGAATTATATTAATTAAGTATTTAAAACACATATAATTTAATACTTATTAAACATACGAACTTACCTCGAATTAATACGGAGAAAATCGATCGATCAATCCACCACTTTATCTTTCCCCCGATCTAATTCTGAACGTGGCTTTTCTTGATCTATATAATCAAATTTAACTATTTAATCTTTATTTTATCCAATTCAATCCAAAATTCATGTTATGGTAAAATTATCATTTACCCCTATACTTTTAACTTCTTTACAATTTAGTCCCTAGGCTCGCAAAATGAAATTCATGCAATTTCATCCGCATCTAAGCCTAGCTAAAAATCATATATGCTCATATCAGCCCATACATTTCACAAATTCACACGTTTAACATACAATTTTCACATTTCTCAATTTAACCCTTAGTTGGTAATTTCATTAAAACTCACTTAACAAAAGTTGTTTAATTAACAATAAGGATTTATTTTCTTCCATTAAAATTCAAGAAAAAAATACTCTCATGGAAAAATCGTAAACCTTCAACCATATTGCAAATTAGTCCCCTATTTAGCTAGACTAAGCTACAACGATCCCGAAAATATAAAAATCAACAAAAACGGGACAAGAAATCACTTACATGCATAGGAAAAGATTGAACAAAAATTTTATTCTTCTCCAAAGGGATATTCGGCCAGCACAAATGAAAATAAGGAAGACGATAGCTTTAATTTTGTTTATTTTGTCTTTAATTACCTAATTACCATTTTACCCTTATGTAACTTTAAAAATTACTCAATTACCAAGCCATGCATATCCACTAACTCATTTAATGGTCTAATTACAACATAAGAACTTCCGTTTTATGCGATTTAGTCATTTTTCACAAATTGAGAATACAAACGGTAAAATTTCTTAACGAAATTTTTATACAATAATACTATCATGTTATAGACCACAAAATAATATTAAAATAAATTTTACGACCTCAGACTTGTGGTTCCAAAACCACTATTCCAATTTCATTAAAAATAGACTATTACGTGATCCATTTGTTTCCCTTTCCTCTCGTGCTCCACGAGTTTAATCTCATCAATAATTTTGGTCTTCTCAACAAAAGCCTCAAACACACGCTCTTGGTGTGGACCTACCTGAACCTTGAGGTCATACCTTAGACCTTCCTTAAAACGGAAACTCTTTTCTTGCTCAGACGCCACCATACTAGGTGTATAGCGGCTCAACGTTAGGAACTCTGCCTCATACTTAAAAATTGCCTTGTCTCCCTGTTTAAGTTCAATAAATTCCAACCGTCGGGCCTCCACATAATGAGGGCCCACATACTTACCCTGAAAGGCCCCCTGAAAATAAGCCCAATTAGTACGCACTGGCAGCATTCTTCTAACAACTGATTGCCACCACCGATATGCCTCATCCCTTAACAGAGACACGACACCCTTAAGCTTCTACTCAGGAGTGCATTCTAAATCCTCCAAAATTCATTCAATGGATTCCATCCAGTACTTAGCCACAGTAGCAGTAGTTCCAGCAATACCCTTAAACAATTCTACCCCACTAAAGCGGAGCCTTTTAGCAATCGTCCGATGACTAACACCTCCTATTGGAGCCCTAACAACCCTATTCAAAGCCTTCAATAAAGCCTGAGTTACTGGACCATCCTAATGTGGTCATCATTCATATTCTCATTTTCTATATCCCCACCCTCAGTAGTGAGTTCACTGTTAACCTCATTCTGTTGATTACCTAATTCTTGCCCTAACAATGCACCTAACTCAACCAGAGCCCTTAGAGGTTGTCCCCTACGGCCCCTAATACCATGAGTTATCATTCCACGTGCATACATTTCTGTGTTTTATGGATTTACAATTTTACAAGTAAGAGCTTTTAGTACCTTGATTTAGTCTTTTACGCACTCACATTTTATAATTTTTAAAAAGTTTTATGCAATAGTCTCTATAATCTTAATAGATTTTCAGTACTGTTTCTATGGACTTGGCATCGGACCTTCGGACTTCGTCGTTTCCTTATAAAACACTCTCCAAATCCATTGTTGTTTGTTTTTCCCCAAAATTTTCCCTTTTCATGTATGCATGCATGTAGACTAACTTAAGTAGATTTAAAATCTTAGTCTGAGGTTTTGAACGAAGGCTCTGATACCACTCAATATAACCTTCCAAACCCGGCCTAGACGTTATGGTCGAATCGCAAAGGCCACATTTAACACATTGGTGTCGAACTTACCCTAATGATAGTTAAAAACCTTCAAGTACATTTTATAAAACAATGGTTTCCAATGTAGCTTTGGAAAACGTCCATTTACTTAGTCCAACCATGCCTAGGTCAAATTAGTGAATTCAGTGAGTTTTTGTAAAACCTTACTAACGGTGTTGCCTTTTAAAAATCATTTATTTATCTTCCTAGCAGCAAAAATGTACCATTACTAGTCAAATCATTAATTTAGTCTTATATCATGTATAGTCCATTTCAACATATTTATAAAAACCATGTATCTATACCAAATATGTGTGATGCATGCATGAAAAACCCCAAAATCTCGAACAGTCCCAAACAATAATTTTAAAAAAATTTAAAATCTAAAACCAAATAATAATAAAATAACCTAAAAATATAATTAAGTTAAAATAATATGAAGAAGTAAAGTCCAAAGTCTGTTGTACCTCCGCATGCCAATTCTGATCCTAAGTTCGATCATTACCTGAGAAGTTGAGATAATGGGGTGAGCTTAACAAGCTCAGTGTGAGTCTAAACGAGTATTAAGCATTCATACAAGAAATTTCATAGAGGTACCAATAGCGCAACAAAAAATTAATAATAATAATTTTCAAATGCACATGATCCTGAAAAATACAAATATGAGATCCTACCCATACCATCTGCTACACAACATGAGTTCCCCAAAACCCGTCTGCCAAACTCTAATGTATGTGAGCAATGCTCAATGTGGTAAAACCACCAATAATCAATAATGCAGTGAAATTGCCAAATAAATAATGCGACATAATCGCCAATCCCCTCAGTACTCCAAATGCAGTACACTGACTAAAAATATATGCAGACTTATTATGCCGCCGGTACTCCACGAAACTTCTCCGTCAACCACAAGATCCCATCCTAAGCACATGCAATATGTCATACAAATTCATACACAATCACATTTCAATACTTTTCACATTTATTAGACATGCTCAACATGTCCTCAATAATCACATACTTTCAAAGAAAAGAAACAGTGTTCCAATTTTCAAATTACCATTGAGATGGTATCTATCAATATCGTTCAATTCACAAACTTTACGAATTTCATTGTGCACCAATAGCAACCTCACGTATATATATCATAGTAAATATTTCATGCATGCATAAAACTAATATCTCAACATTTCTTACCTTTCCATAAAAAATTTTCATATCACATAATATAACTATGCATAACAATTTCAATTACAAAAACAATCAAACTAGCAATTTTACCAACATATCAATCTTTTAAGGCTAGAAATGTACCTGATTCGGCCACTCGCAAAACTAATATTTTGGCTACTATGCCAAACCAATCAACAATCTAATTATCAAATATAACATAACATTTATCATTATCAAACAATTCTTACAAGTTTATGACTCACACCTTATTTTTCACTTTCTCACAACACCCTAGTGAATCTTCCAATTTTCTTTAGTAAACTTTTATGCGATCCTAAACCAAAATTCAGTATAAATTAAATCAATTTACCACATAACCAACTCCCAATTACCCACTTATGGGTTCAAAATTTTTTTGAATTAATAACTATTCTATGAATTCAACTAATTTGATTCCTTACCTTGTATCGATGCGAACCATTCGTATAATCGTTCTTCGGCTTTACGGTTGATTCGAGGCGTTTGGGCTAGCACCTAATTCCATAATATACTGGAAAATAAGTAGCTAGTAATTATTCAATTCTTTCATTTAATCAATCCATAACATTTACCCTACAACTATGTCGAAACAACAATTAATTTTACACTAAACCTTACTTACGCTTCTTGATTTGTGAGTTTCAAATGCCCAAATGATCAAGAACATTTTTCCCTAATTTACATGGTTTTAATAGATGATTAGGAGGGTTTAAAAACTTAAATTAAGGCTGGAATTAATTGGGAAAGATTCAAGAAACAAAATAGCCCCCTATTCTACACATATGCGCACGCACCATCGCCCATGGTGGCCGAAATTAGGGCTGAATTTAAAAATGATTTGAAACCTCATTAAAATCTGGAAAAATACACTTAAAAACATGTAAAATCCCATAAATTATAGATCTAGAAATTTAGGTTTTTAATGGACAAGATTAATTAAGAAATTAAAGAGAGAAGAGACCTTACACAATCTAGTCAAGAGAAACGACAATGACACTTTCTAGGCGATGTTTAGGATTGATCTTGGAGTTTAAAATTTCAGATTTAAGGCTAATTTAATTGAGGGAAAATTGAAGCAATATAGCAAAGGAGATGGTGCACAATCTTGATGCGAAAAGAAGAACAAGAAGATGGTAAAATGCGAGGTGTAGGTAACGTCAACAATGGAGGAAAAAGGGAGAAGAAAAAAATAGAGATGAAGAGAGGGAGAGGGGGTTAGGGATGGCTAAGGTAGAAGAAAATGGGTTAAAAGACTGATTATTTTGATAAAATTGTATTTATACCTAGGTTTACTAAGCTTGGATGCCAACACATAAAAAAAAACAAGGGAATTTGCAGAAAATTAATTTATTTTGTAAAAGTTGATACTTGAACTTGGGACCTCCAAAAAACCTTCAAGTTTTCACATTTAATGACTAACAATTTGGTCAGTTCCCTATTTTTGATATATTTCTAAATTTTATAGAGCTAAATTTGGGATGTTACACTTCCATTTTTACCTTGCAAGGTAATCCGCTTCGTCTCAGAATCCACTTTTGCCTTATGCTTGGTCAACCAGTCCATCCCAAAAATGACGTCAAATCCATGAAACGGTAACTCCATAGAATCCATGGAAATACATGTCCTTGAATCAACAGAGGACACTTTCGATACACTCTATTCACCACGACTCTCTCACCCAAAAAACTTGTGATAGTCATACCCAACCTAATAATTTCTATCGAAATACCCAACTCTCCAATGAAATTACTTAAGATATACGAATGTGTAGAACCAGAATCAACCTAAAAAATAAAGGAATTGATTGCAAATTAAAAGTATTTGCAATCACGTCGGTCGAGTCACAATCTCGTGGCTCTGTTATAGTAGAGACTTGATCTGGTCCTTCAGACTCGATCTGAGCAACTAATCTGTGTGCAATTTTCCTCTATCCACATTAGCTACCATTTCCACCATGACATCGATCTCAACCTTTAGCAGCTGTAGGTGTAGAACTCAAAGTCTAGGGCAGTCTCTCAACAGATGCTCCTTCAAACCACAACCAAAACATCCCTCAATCAACCTCCTACACTCACCAGAATGTCTACGAGTACAATGCTCACAAAGCGACTATCCTGAAGCTTCTGATGAACTACCAACACTAACTACTGCACTATTCTACTACCTAGACTGGTTCAGTGAAAACCCATGTGGATCACTTCTACCAGACCTCTGCAATTTACGACCCCTTTTATTCAATCACCCGACTGATTAGAAGCCCTCTTTCTAGACTTAATCACTACTAGCCTCAGTGGCTCAAATAGAGTCTGCTCAACAGCCTTGGCCTTCTTAAACATCGTGCTGAAGCGTGCGCTACTAGATACACACAAATATCCAAGTTCAGCTCATACTGAAACCTCTTACATTTATCTTTCTATGTAGAAACCATCTCAAGAGCATATTGGATAAGTAGTATAAACTTTGACTCATAGTCAACCACAGTCATGTTGCGCTTAGTTAAACCATCTCAAGAGCATATTGGATAATATATCTCCATGTACTGCTCTCCCATATGCTTTCTCTATAACATCTCTAAGAAATATCCTCAAGTCAAACGATTAGGAGTAGTTCCTTTCCTCACAGTGTTCCACCAACGATGAGTGTCAATGTTAAACAGGCATACGGTGTAAGCCAACTTCTATTCATCTGAGCAAGCCATCTGTTCAAGGATCCTCTCTACACTTTCGATCCAATACACAACTACAGTAGGGTTAGCTCCTTTGACATCCCTAAAAACTTTTCCACTCAGAACTCGAAGATGCTCGAGTAGTAGCCCACTATTAACAAGAGCAAGGTTACCACTGACAATCCGCTGAAAAGCCCCAATCATTGCTTGCATCAAGGGCTCAACACCAGCATCTTGTATAGCTTGCCTTTAGGTGGCATTCGTACTAATACTTCATCATCTAGGACGCATAACATATATGCTAAAAACAAAAAAATAAATAATATGAAATAGTAAGAAGTGGAAAGTGATCCAATGCATATTCTTTCAAAGAAAAATATTTTAATAAAGGCAATGTGTTCTCATTTCCTTCCCCAAAAAAAGCAATTTCATACAAGGGAATTTCTTTCCAAGGTTTAAAACTTTTCAATTTTATTTTAAAACTAAATCAACAATTCAAATTTTGAAAAATTTTAAGCTCGAATGTTGCAAAAACCTGTGGCCAAAGACTTGATAAACCTAGCCCTAATACCACTGAATGTGGTGCCTGAAACCTGACTGGGATAGTCTGACCTAATAGAAAGCATATTATATCATTCATTCATGGCATGGCATTAAGCATACCTCATAGCATTTCATGTTGATATATTAACTTCTTGTGACTATGAAACATGTATAAAAACATCATACATTGGATAAACGGATCTCTAAACACAGCCAATTACTCAAAGAGTCTAAGATATCCCATGAAGTGTAGCATATAGCTAAAACTCTTCAACATAACCAACATATCCCATTGAATGGAGTTAAGCTCAACATTCTCTTATCTCTCTAACATATCCTGAGGCATCAATGCCCAAACATAAACATATGGGTGATAACTCACAAATCCTATGGCATGTCAATGATATCCAATGGTTCCAAGAGATCACAATGCTAACATATCCACTTAAACATATTACTTCCTGTTTTATGCACAATTCCATTTATCATATATCATATGTTTATAACACTTCCATATTTCCATATTCACTTATAATGCACTTTCAAGTTGTAACAAAATGCTCAATGAGCCATATTCATATAGTTATCATATGTGTGCATAAAACCAACAAGCCTCATATCATATCTTTTCATAAGCACATAGAATTTGCAATAACAACTCATCATGCATCACATATCACATCACATAGGTATTATTTGCAACATAATAATATATCTAGTAAGAAAGCTTACACTCAGAACTTAGGATAGGTGTTTAGGATAACCTAAGCTTCCAATTAACTCAGTGAATTGTGCCTAGAAATAACAATTCCAGATCATTCACCTATTTCTTTCCCTCGAATGTCGAAAGCTCAAACTAGCTTTTCCTTGCCTTTCGTTTTGCTTATAGAGGCTCCCATGAATCTAACACTTTACATACATATTAAAAAAATATAAAGACATCATTTATAGTCTTAAACACATCTAAACAACTAATAAAATGTAGATCACTCATCTTCTTCCTTAAACAAAAAATCTAGTTAGTTTTACGAAAATATTTGCTTTCACCACTTAATTCTTGTTTCTAATTCCTAATCATGAATTTATACATCCTAAATTTCATATTATAATATATAAATTTCATATTATAATATATCTAAGCTATCAAAATCACCTAATATCTAAGATCTAGCCTTTTCGGAAAATTAATCATGCATGAACATTAAAAGAGAAAAAAACTATCAATTTTTCAAAATTCTTTAATGATCTATCAAATTGAGATGAAAAACCTTCTAATTATTCAAAACAAGCTGAAAATAAATTTAAAATAGTCATTTAACTTAGTATTTCAAGTTTCACCATTTTTAAGCCAAATTTTTGTTTAAAAGCTTTAGATCTATGTAATTCTCAATATAATTGATTAAATTTCAAATTGTAAAACAACAAGCTTAGATTTATTAAGAGGAATCAAAATTTTACCTCAATTGAAGAAGAACGATGAATTGTAGATCTAATTTGATGAAAAATGTTTGAAGAGAAATAAAGAAATTAATGATGAAAAAAATGAATTTTCTTTAAAATTAAAAGATCATTTGGTGTTTTGAAAGTAAGAAAATCATTTAGGCTTTGTTAGTAGAAAAAGCATTGATTTGGATTTGGGAGAAATTTGAAATGGATGATGAGAAGAGAGGGAAAAATGGGGTTGGGGTTTTAAATAGGCAAGGGGAAAAAACTAATTTTGAAATTTAGGGGAGATCGCCTTTTAAAAACTTTCAGTTTTATCCCTTTTTCAAATCAGTCCCCCTTTTTAAAAAAACACACATTTTCTTAATTATTTTTAGATTCAGTTTTATTTTTTTGAAATTCATTTTAAGGTAATTAATTCCCGAATACCTAATTCTAATTTCCCAACCTTAACTTCTTAAACCTGATTATTTTTATAATATTTTTTTAATTATACTAATCATTTCTAGCCTAATTTCGATATCTGGATCGGATATCCAGTTCACTAGCCCAATTATACTAATCCGATTTTTGGGACGTGACAGTACTTTAGTGGAATGACTCTATTACTAAATAATTTTTTCTTAATAGATAAAGAGTCAGAACATAATTACAAATTATTTAAACCCTAATTATATATGTCTAATTGGTCCATTCACTAGCTCAACACAACTCTTTAACAAATTGTGTTTAACATGAAAACTTATATGGAACCATAAATGATTAGCCAATGAGAACTGGTTCATTGGATTTACTTATTGGAGTAATAGGTGTTTTCTCATTTTGATAATTAGATTGATCTGGGTTTCTTTAGTCACTTTAGATTTGATGAATCTAAAGTAGAGCTAAATTAAGAGATTATGTTATCTAATTATTACAATAAAGTTATAATGGCTTTAACATATTAAAATAGGGCTTGTGTAAATTATTTAATTGAAAAATTAATTTTGGCTTATTAACTAAATTAATTAAGAGCCCAACATATATATGTGGGCCTTAAAGTGACCCTACAAGGGTCAAAGTAGGCTGACACATATGGGAGAATATACTTTTTGCCCAAGCAAGCTTGTTGTGGCATAAGAAGTCCTTGTGGAACTAAGTTTTTGTCCATTATTTTTATACTCAGCCTATGATTATTTTATTAGTAATTCTAAATAATTACAACTCTAATCACCTCTCTCAATAAATATCTCATATTGGTTGAAGAGAAAAGATTGATGGATGAAGAGAAATAAAATGTAAAACCCAGGAATTCAAGTAATTGTTTTGTTGGATTTAATTAATAAATAAGTGTGTGTCTCAATGGTTGTGAGCCTTGATTAAGAGGGTAAGGTCACGGGTTTGAGACTTGTGAGAGTCTCTTTATTTTGTTTCCCACGTGTTGAAATTCTAGTTAGCGGGAGGTGGTTAGTAGTGTGGGGTGCTAATTTTACTCCTAAAATCCCTCAACTTTATCCCCAAGCCTCTCATCTTTTTTTTTAAATTCCATTATTCAATTTTGGTTCTTGATGTTTTTTTCTCTTCTTCTATTGTTTGTTGACTTTTTTTCTAAAAAATTTCTTTTCAATACTTGGTTGTGGGACTCTAATTCTTGTTTTATTAAATTCCTTCGGTGGTGGTTTCAAAGTGTAATGTAAGGTTTAAGTTTTATTTTTTGTGTTTATTTTTTTATGGATGGTGGAAAAAAGGCGTGGTTTAGGAATTTGATTCTATGTATGTGTTTTTTAGGAGAAGATCGAAAACCGTTGGGTTTTCCTCCGATGACCTAATTTCATTGGTGGGCTACTGTTTTTGATTGAAGATAACGGGTAATTTGAGATATTAGGTTGATTGTAACAATTTTGTGAGTTAGATTTGGTAATAGTTAAAGTGATTGATTTGGTAAACTAATGGTTGATTTTAGGGTTTGGACGACTCATGGGATTTTTGGCATCGAAATCGGGTCAAGAGCATAACTAGAAACTCGAAAAAATGCGAATGATGAAAGCTGAAATTAGGGCTTGTTGATGCCATACGACCGTGTGCGAGGCTATGTGTGACACATCGTCTAGGCCATTTTAGGCCATGTGGGCCACATGGGCGTATGTGGGTCGTGTGCCAAGTCATGTGGGTCACAAGGGCAAGCCATTTGGGCCTTGTGGGCCACACGGGCTTGTGGGGCCAAACTTCAGAATTTTTCCCTAAGGTCGTACCTATCGTCCTGATTGACTATGGGCCTTTTGTGGGGTCGGTATGTGATTTTATAAGCTATTAAGCATGAAATTTATTAATTTGATAACATGAAACTTGAAGTAAATAACGTTAAATATGTATGATATGTTATGTATAACGCATGTTCTACATATATTATACGAGCATGTATGATATGTAATCCTAGTATCTATTATTCTGTTATTTCTGACTATGGGGTAGGACACGTATTATGTGGAAGAAGTGTTCTGTGTGAGGCGATACCCCACCATTATACTAGTATCATTGCTGCAATTATTCTAAAAAGTGTCCTATGGATACTATGCGGTGTGTAGGGTTGGGTGAGTGTTTTATACCCCACGTGGTGTGTTAGGCTGGTGTGTAGAGGATGGGGGTAGGATTATACATATCTGCATCTGTATTACTCTGTTATGATTTTGATTCTGTAAGAGATTTATGTTTGTATATGTTTTTGGCATGTGATTAAATCTGAATTTCCATTTACGTATGAGTTACACACTGAGTTTTAAAAGAAAACTCACTCTCTGTTTGTCTGATAATTTCAGGTAACCCTCAGACTTAGACGAGAGCTCAGTTGTGTCCACATTTCTGTAAAAATTTATTTTCATAATTTTGGCTTATTTAAAATTTCAATTTGAGAGGTAAATTATGAATTGAGTGGTGGAAAACTTTCTGTAAGAGATTTTGTTTTGCTTTGTTCACCCTGTGTCTAAAAGTCAACATCTTCTCTTTTATGACATGTTAACTATGAAATAAAAGATGGGATTTGCAATATGTTTTTTAGAGGGAAATTATGAATTGAGTGGTGGAAATTTGAGATATATCATGTGGCTTTCTCATCCCCATATGTGTTCCTAATTGGCAACTTCTCAAGTAGAAATCAACAAATAAGGTTATCTTATTTGTCCAATCTCATCAATTTTGTGCTTTGGGAGAGAATTTTCAAGGTTGGCCTAAGCCACTCATTTGAACAAGAAAGTCCTAAATTTTTATTGACTTTTGTGAATCATTTTGTGGATATTAACTATTTGGGTTAATATTGGGGATAGTAGATGGGTCATTGACAAGTTTTTAAGATACAACTTCATTGGGCCAATACTTACTTTTCAACATATGTAATGACCTGGTTCTTAGTGGTGTCGAAAAAGATAGTTTTGAGATCCCATTTTCATAAATCGAGCCCATAAATATTTAAAAATAATATTTACAAAGTTGAAATATAGATGAATTGGATTTTGGACAGCCAATTTAGTCAAAATATTGAGTAATTAAGGTCCAGGGACTAAATTGTTAAAATTCAATTGCTATAGATTTTTAATTAGTAAATGGCTTAGAGACTTAATTTTCAATTAGCCAAAGGTTCAACAACAATTATACCATGTTAAATCATATGTTAGTGGGCGACATTATTAATTATTCATTAACTTAGATTAATTAAGATTTATTTGGTTAAAACAAGATTAATTAAACTAAATTATAATTTAATCCTAGTATATAAGTTAATTTTTGGTGGAAAGAAATAGAATGTCATCTCCTTCAACTAAATTTAGGCAACAAAGAAAACAATTGATGCCATAGCTAGGCTTTCAAGCATTTTTTGCTTTAAGTCAAGTAAGTCCCTAGCCATTTTTCTTTTATTTTTATGGAAATTGAATTATGGGAGCTTGATCTAGCTAACCACGTACTAGTTTGTGAAACTTTTAAAGTTTTAGAAAGTTTTCATGGTTGAGAATTGAATGATTTTGGTGTTAAATTGTTAGAAATTAAGCTTAGTATATGAAAATAACTAAATTGTAAAGCTTAATTGTTAGTTCCATACATCACAGACCAAATTGAATAAAATGAAAAATTATCATGATTTGTAGGTAGGAATACAAAATAGAGGATCCCTAATGATTTTTGGTGAAATTAAATTTTAATTTAAAGTTTTAAATTAAAAGTTTTTATGGTCTCAATTTTAGGGATAGATTGAAATTTGTGTAAATTGGTATTTGATTTTGATTTGGCTAAAAACTGGTTGTATGATATGTTTTATGATTATTCATAGCTAACGACAACATCGAACAACCAAGAGGAAAAGGAAAAGCAAAAATCATTATCGAGTGACGCGTGAAACCTCGATTTGTACTTTTATGATTCGAGATAGAAATATTTGATTTTATATTCATGTTTATTGATTTTTGAATCCTTGAGGAGAGTCCATTATGATAATATGAAATGTTTTGATTGAATTTGATATGGAACATCGAAGTAGAGGACTAAATTAAATAAAATGGGAAATGATATGAAATACTTAATTATGATATGTGATATGAAAATTATATTGAAATATATCTTATAATATGCAAATGTGTGTTTGATGATCAAATGGAGTTGTGATTGTGAATTTGATCAAGAAACAATATATGTACTAAATTGCAAAATAATTGTTATGCAATAGAGCAATATATAGGGTATGAAATGCACATGTGACTGAATATGGGGTATGAATATACAAGTGAGATGATTACATGTATGGAAATGTTAAATATATAACTGATGCCCATGTGAACTTAGTAAAATGTTAGGATATGATTGGAATGCCAATAGGGTTGTATGTGAGCTTGTACGGGTTATGTGTTTGTACAGAGGTCATTATAGGTTATTCGGGATCTAGCATTTGTTGCAGATCATCGAGTATAATATGGTATGGTGGATGGATGTATTAGTATATGAATATGTATTTTATGCCTTCGGGCTTTGCACTTCGGTGCCTTGGTGTGTTGTAATTTAAGCTACTACGAGCTATCTGGTGTGGTGTAGTTTACCCATGTATACGAGTCCATCTTACTAGGGTTCCATTGGGCGTAACATCCTAATTAAAATTGGAAAGAATTGAATATGTAAAGAAATATATTAACAATATAATATGATTCCAAAATAAATATAAATAAGTCGATGACTCTAGAAACGAGTTTGGATGGTATGAAAACAGGATAATTAATATGAATGTGTTAGATCGGAAGGATCAACTCGAGATCATCGATAGGGAGGTTGACTTGGCCTTTGAGAAATTGTGGTGGAAACAATGAAAAATATGCAACAAAGAGCACAAGGATTTATAGTGATTCGACCCAAATTGCCTACTCCACTACCTTAGCTTACCACAACTAAGGATTTCCCAAAATTCATTAATTTGGCAACCTTTGATGACAAGGTTTAACCTTACAATGTCTCTTAAGATTTATGCCCCCAAATCTTAAGATACAACTCCCTTAAAGTTTCTACCCAAACCTTAAGGATTAAGCCTCTCTCAAAGAGAAACAAATAAGCAAGCAAACAAATAATCCTTACAAGAACAAGATGTTTTCCAATAAAGCACAAATACAAAGAAGAACACTTAAGCTAAATGAATACAATGAAAGCTCACAAGTGTTTACAAGAAAAGGCATGAAATAATGAAGCTCTAGGTTGTTTTGATTGATCTTTAAGCTTTTCACATTGCTCTTGTACTTGCTAAACCTTTGGAAGATGGTACTTATACCCTCTAATTGATTTCCAACCGTTGTGGTTGTTGAAGAAGTGAATGTAGTTGTTGAGGGTGAAATACTAGGTCATTAACTTCACCTGCAGCAACAAGTATCGATACCTACTAAAAGGGTATTGATATTTTTTGTAATTTATACTGATTTTAGTAACCATTAAAAAAGGAATATCGATACCTTAGGAAATATATCAATACCTTAAGAAAAGTATCGATACTGGATCAATACCTACTAGGGTTTGAAAATGGCAGAATTTCAATCTGGTATTGATTATCAAAGGGGTATCGATATCTTGTAAAATATTGATACTTAGACAAAAAGTATCGATACTTTTTGTCCTAGAGCAATTCTAACCAGTTTGAAAATAGTTAAAATATATTTGAAAATGTTTGACTAAATTGAAACAATTTCAACTTGATTTTATGAAATTTCTCAACTTTACTTTTATTCAAAAATACTTCAATTTGTTATATCGAAACATATTATCCAATAAGGCTTAGTTTAACAATCTCCCCTTTTGATATAACAAAACATTTTGTAAATTTGTTTTAAGTAGATTGCTCCCCTTAATAAAAGTCATTTTCAATTTAAGGCATAAATATTTAGAGCATAAAAATTTGGAATAAGCTCAAATTTGACATTAATTTTACTTTGAAAATTTGGTCACTAATATTGCAGATAAGTAATCAATCAACCATAAAATTTACCTTTCTCTTCTCCCTTTTTGTTATATCAAAAATATCAAGTAAAACTTAAGAGGAAAAGTGTATGGTTAGTGCAAAGATAGATATTAAATATAAATAACAAATGAACTACCATACCAAAAAATATTAAGGTGCAATAACATAGAATTTGCATTTGTTCACCTTGAAGCAATGCACCTTACCTACAAACATAGAATTAAGTTTTTGGTAACCAATATCTTTTGGGTCCATAAGCATTAATTTCCAAAATTCTAGTCTCTTTTGGTATCAACTTTGAAAGAGCTTCCTTGTCTTGAGTAGCACTAAGTCTTTTAGGGATCCATATACTAAGTCTTTCTCCTTAGTATATTCAAGCTTGAGTCCTTCCTTCTTTTGAAATTCTCTTCCTTTGTTGGGCTTCATGAATCTCTTGAATCTTCTGGCAAACATCTTCATCTCTTTGTCTTCATCCACCCCTTCACTTGATTCACTATCATTATTAGTGGTGGATTTTAGAGCTTTACCAACATTCTTCTTCATAACTCTTTCTTTTTCACTCTCTTTGTTAAGCCTCATCTCATATGTAAGCAAAGAACCGATGAGCTCATCAAGGGAGAGTGAGTTGAGATGCTTTGATTCTTCTATTACTGTCACTTTAGCTTCCCAAGACATTGGGAGATTATTCAACACCTTCTTAACCATATCCTTGTTGGGATAGGTCTTCCTAAGGGCTTTGATACCATTAATGATGTGGGTAAAGCAATCAGACATCCCCTTAATTCTTTCTTCTGATTTTTAATCAATGGTGACAAGGCTTATCTAGGACTCCTTAACTCTACTTGTCCCTTCATGGGTGACTTCAAGCTTGTCTCATATTTCTTTTGCATTGCAACACAAGGAGACTCTATTGTACTCATTTGGACCAAAAGTACAAAATAAAGTATGCATAGCTTTTGCATTTAATTGCACCTTCTTGATATCATTACCATTCCATTCACTCTCTTCCTTTGGGACAAAAACACATTCGACCCTCTTTGTTGGAATGGGTGACCCATTAGTAATTATCCTCCAAACTTCATAGTCGTTAACTTGGATGAATAACTTCATTCTTATTATCCAATATGAGTAGTTGGTGTCATTGAATAAATGAGGCCTCATGGTGGAATGCCCTTCGCCCAATATGGTTGAAATTTACTCCAATGCCATGAAGTAAATTTCTTGACTTGTGGCTTCTATCTTGGATATCTTAAGGATCTTCTTTCTTTGTGGTAAAATCGTATTTAGAGTTCTAGCTCTGATACCAACTGTTAGATTAGAAGGATCAACTTGAGATCGTTGATAGGGAGGTTGAATTGGCCTTTGAGAAATTACGGTAGAAGCAATGAAAAATGTGCAACAATGAACACAAAGAACACAAGGATTTATATAGGATCGATACCTACTAGGGTTTGAAAATGGCAGAATGTCAATTTGGTATCGATTATCAAAGGGGTATCGATATCTTGTAAAATATCGATACTTAGACAAAAAGTATCAATGCTTTTTGTCCTGGAGCAATTCTAACTAGTTTGAAAATAGTTAAAACATATTTAAAAATGTTTGACTCAATTGAAACCATTTCAACTTGATTTTATGAAATTGCTCAACTTTACTTTTATTAAAAACACTTTAATTGGTTATATCAAAACATATTATCCAATAAGTTTAACGAATGCTATAGAACATGAAATGTAAATAGCATATAAAGATGTGTGTGATTTATGTTTGATAGTGATTACTAATAAGGTATGAAAAATGGTAATTATCAAATGATATGTATAGATTATTTGCCTTGCAAATATTGACAAATGCAGTAGTTATTTTTCATATTCATATACTCCCTCGTAGCTAAAATATGATATGGTTAGATTGGTAGATTATGACTCAACTAGGTTGTCTAATAGTGTTGTGCATTATCATTGTAAATGTTTGTGTTATCTTGAATCATGAAAGTACCACAGAGCTTTATCGCTTAGCGTATGGTGTTGTTTTCTCTGTTTGGAGATTTAGGTATTTCTTGAAGCCTCAGGACTTGAAGTCAACATCCAGACCTCCATTTTCGACTCAACTAAGTTTGTATAACTTATATCACTTTGGTCAAATAGCATGTGCCTAAGTTTTATTAGTTCAAATGTTCCAATTGTCATTTTGAAAGTTAGTATCGTAAATGGTTGAAATAATTGGAAAATACACATAAAAAGGGTGTTGATGTTTTGGTATATGGTTGTTATCAGGTTTTATTTTCCTAAATGATCAATTGTAGCCTTAAAGGCATCCATGTATGTGAAATATGCTTGTGGAGCAATGTGTGCAATTAGATTTTGAATTAAACAAGGGATCACATCACGACATAGGCTATTCAACATCGTGATGAGGGCGGATAGAGAGTCACATTGTGATGTCTAACTCTAAATGTCGAGACAAGTTAAGGCAGTATATAGCGTCGTGACAAGGAACCTTCGACATTGCAACGTCAACTCAAGATTTTGAAATGTTTACAATTTAGTCCTATTTTGACTTCAGGTTAGCAAAAGAGCTTTCTTAAGCTCGTATAAGACCCAAAAATGATTATGTATAATTTTTTACACCTGTTTTACTTAATTTGAATGTTTAATGTTTCGAAAATGAATGTAAATTGACCGTAGTTGCTCTAACAACAAATGTGGCACCTTATAACTCGGACCCAATGATTGGGTCCGGTATCGGGGTGTTATAACATCAAAATTAAAAGATGAAAATGAAATAAAAACCTAAAACAATAGTTCGAAGAATTGACTAGAATAACACAAACCAAAATTTGTCAACTTGCCAACAACCTCTTCACTTAATGGTAAGAGTATTATGTTGTAGGCACGAGAGCTTGGGTTTAATCTTAATTTACTCCATTCTCTACCCCCAATTATCAAAAAAAAATGTCAACCTGAAATCAACTAAAAAAAGGCTAATGCACACTTTAGTCCCTAAAGTATACCCTTTTTCCCACTTTAATCCTTAAAAGTTTTTTTCGGCCCACCTTAGTTCCTAACATTATTAGATGTTCTCAATTTAGTACATTGGACGTTAAAACTAACAACTGAGATATTCAGTCAATCATATGTTGCCACATGTCATACGATGACATCAACTTTCAAAAAAAACCTAAAAATATTTTAAGATGAAAAAATTACAAAAAGTATAGAAAATTATAAAATTACAAAATTTTACTAAAATAAATTAAAAAATTAAAAGTTTTAATATTTTTGAAATTTTATAAATCACATTTACTAGAGCTTGAAGATAAGTTTGGATAAGTTTTTCAAATTATTTAAATAATGAAAATTAATATTAATTCAACTAAAATTAATTTAAATAATATTTTAATTATTGCAAATATTTTTACTATATCAAGATAGATTATTTGTCTCTAAGCCAATATCTTAATTTGCAAATAATTTTTTTAGAAGTGAAGTGGATATTTAAATACTAACAAGTTCATCCGTAGTCTTAAAAAGCTTGAATTCAATATATTTATTGAATCATTAATATTTTTTATCTCAATTACAAATCAAATGCTCGCAAATATTCAAATATGTCATTGTTGTCCCAAAGTCCACCTCTATTGTTGAGTATTTGACCATTTTAACAACTTTGGTACAATTTTATAAAAAATAATTGTACTTTTATCTATATACAATTTTATATCAAATTTTTTATTTTAAATGTGATTAGTAAGACAAACTTTCTCCCAAGATACAATAATTTTTGCTACTTTTAATTTTTTAATAATTTCCTTTACAATTATTTTAAATTCTAACATATTTTTAAATCTTATATATTTTATTACTTTCTTTATATTTTTTATATTTTAAAAATATTTTTATATTTTTACTAATGATGACGTCAACATATGACAAGTGACAATTTATGATTGGTTCTTAGATGTTATTTTAAACGTCCAAAAGATAATTAAGAATGTGATTCGTGAAAATGTGCAAGTGCACACAATCATTAACAAGTAATAAAATGATAAGTATCGAATATCATCTCCATAAAGACTGTATATGCAATTATTGTGAAATAAGACTTAAGCAAATTTGTGAGAAGATTAATTTCAAGAGGAGTACGCTACTACCTAAACTAGATTTAACTAAGTAACAAATTAAATTAAAGATGTAAACACAAGGAAAAAGCAAAAGTTTAAAGAGTTTAATTAATATGGCATAAATGTGTTAGATTAATCTTATTCTTTAACTTAAAATTGTTAAAAAATGCTAATAATGTTATGGATAATTCCATGGAAACTCGATTATTTATTAACCGATGCAGTCATACTTATTAAACTCATTAAACCTTTCTAACATATGTCTATGTCAAATCAATTTAATAATCTTCATAAGCTAGCATCAAATATAGTGAAATAACAATATAATTCTATACTAAAACAATTTTAATCATATCAATCTTTAGGTTATGCAAGGAAATAATATTGGTGAATACTATTATACTCATTTAATCTAATTCTCCATAAAAAATTTAAACATGCATCGTTTAGATATTGGGTCAATTAATTTTAATTTTATTCGATTAAATAATTAATTCAATTGCATCACAATTCTAATGCAAGAATAACATAAGTGTGCTTTTATCTGAATGAATAATTAACCAAGGTCTATAATATCAAAAATATAATTTTAATAATTTAAGTGGACAGAATGCAATTAATCTAATAGAAACACAATTAAATCATTTTAATTAAATTTGGAGCATCAAAATATTTAGCAATCATATTCATAAATTCAAAATGAATAAAAAGAAGAAAATTAGAAAACAAATCTGATGTTTCTCCGAAGTCTGATTAGCGTGTATCCCATCCCTCTTGCTTTGTTTTGCCGACCAAAAGACCTTCAAGATGCTGAATGTTGCTACTCCAAGAACTCTTGAAATGCTTTCTAAAATTCTGGTGGCTTTTCTCTCAACTGAGAAGAGAAATAGATAGGCAAATGGAGAGGAAATGGAGAGAGATCGATGGGTGAATGAATGATGATTTGAGTGACTAGCAAGGGGTCTATTTATACATGAAAGGAGTGGTTATTTTTAGAAAGTTGAATCCTTGAAAATTTCTCCCCCCATGGTCGACTTTGCTTTAAGGAAAAGGGTGTTGATGGCTTTGCTCTTTTTAGCTAGGTGAATAAGAGAAAAGAAAAACTTGAAAATAGGAGGGGGTTGAACGACATTATGAGGAAGTTTGTGAATGCTTTCTAAATAATTTAAATCAGATTTAGATGGATGATTTAGGCTTTTTGATGGATGGTTGGACCTCTCTCCCATAATGGGCAATTCCAAGCTCTTTTCTCCTTAATAGACTGTCTAATTTTTTGTCAAATTTCTGAGCTGGGTCAAGCGTGTTCTATGATCCATTAATCCCTTAATTGGGGCATTTAGGGCTGATTATTAATCAACCCTCCTCTGCATGGTTTATGCTACATGGATGATATAATATTTGAGTTCCAAAAAGGTGACCTCTAAGATTGCCCTTTCTTCAAATGCACCAAACTACTTCAAATTGGTAAGATTGTGTAAGTTTAGCATATAAATAATTAAAAATGGAGATTTGTCTTTAATTTTGTTCAAATTAGATGTTTTGTAATAAATTACAAAGTATTGATAAAAAACTCGAAATTCGCATGAATTATTAGTTAGAAAGTGTTAAAAAAGTCTATATTTCAGAGTTAATAGAACATCTAATAATGTTAGGGACTGAACTGAGAACATCTGAAAATATTAGGGGCTAAAATGAGCCAAAAAAAACTTTAGGAATGAAGTGTGTATTAAGCCAAAAAAAATTAACAGAAAAGAAGAAGAAGAAGAAAACCTATGCTTTTTTATTTTTCAACAGAGAAAAGAATCATATCAAAAAAGTGAAATTTTCTTGGATTAATTGTCATAACGTTGCCTACCTAAGAGTATAGGGGTATAGTAAGCAAATCTAGACACAGAGGGCCTAAATTAACGTAGAGTCGCCACTAACCAATTAGGGCTAGGTTGGTTAGCCACCTATCGTCTAAAAGCTTAAAATTAATACTACGAAAAATCCTAAAATTTTAGACTCGATCTCATCACCAAATTTTGGGTTCAGGAGTATGGTTACGTGTGGGGAAGGTTATAGCACCCCCACAACACCTATCCGGGGATAGTCCTACGGGGTCTTAGGAGCTAGGTTTTTTTATTATTTAAGCATATTAATTTCTTAATCTAGGCTAAAATCTTATGGAAACCTTGAATAAAAATTCTAAAGAAAATTTTTTCGGTTTACTTGTCACTTGATTAAGATGTGTTCACCAAACTTATCTAATTTGAAACTTAAATTAGAGATTTTTACTTGTCACCGGATTAAGATGTTATTTATAATTTTTCTAGGGTAAATGGTAGATAAGATCTTAAAGACTAATCTAAATTAAAATGTAAAAACCTTATGGTTGCATTAAAATGTAACACCTACTTAACTAACTTCATGTCAACAATTATAGGATGGAAAAATGACCTAAAGTTCCCTCTTTTAAAACAAATAGTAATAAAATACGAAAATTAATTAAATTGGCTAAAGTTAATGAAAAGTTAAAACTCTTTCAAAAATGACAATAATAAAAAGAAAACTTAAATAAATGAAATAAATAAGACATTGACATGATGATGATGATGATGATAACAATAATACACCTTATTCATAATACAATAAAAGAATCAAAGTAACATAAATAAATAATCTTAAAATGTATGTAAGGGAATGTGTAAAAATATAAATATAATGGACATGAAAATAAATAAAGACAAAATAAAAATATATAAAAATTATACAAGTGTGAATAAATATAAAAATTAAAATAAAGTGCATAATTGACATTAAATATTTAGGGCATAAATGCAAATGAAAGGGAAGATATAAGTGTAAATAATTTATTAAAGATGGAAACAAAATGACATAGCTTGATTTTGGGACTAAAAGATAAAAAACGTGGAAGATAGAAGACAGATGTAACAATTAATTTGCTTTTAATTTTGAAATTTCAGATTAAATCGAATGTTTGAATAAACAAAAAAGGTTATGGGTTGGGACTCTGTATGCCAACCGAAGGACCACGGTGGGTTGGGTACTAGACAGCTACGAGACCAAAACATATCCTTCCTGCAGAAGCTTGGATACAATGTGGTTTCTGACGAAGAAGGTCTATAGGTTCGAGTCATCAGATAAAAATATGGGTTGGATGGTTCTTTACCTGACAGCATCAAGAGGGGTCGAACCTCATTTCTTTGGAAGTCACTCTCTAAAGTCTAGGGCCTCTTGTGCGAAAACATCATATGGTCAGTAGGTAATGGGAACAAAATCCAATGCTGTTAGGACCCCTGGATCCCTAATGCTGGCCCCCTTATCAACTATATCCCTGCTCACGTCAATATTAGTCCCGACAGTCTGCTTAGAGAATGGACCACAGAGGATGGCAATTGGAACTTTGACCTCTTGAAGACTTGGTTACCATATGAGATCATTGGCCATACAAGGGCATCCCACCCCCACATCCACTTGAAGGACCCGGCAGACTATCTTGGCATCATACTTCAACCGGAGCTTTCACCATTAAAAGTGCTTTCAAAATGTTGAAGGAGGAGACTTAGAACCCCAAAGATGAATTATGGAAGAAAGTGTAGAAACTCCTAGGACCGAAAAGAGTTCGTTTTTTCTTTTGGACTGTTCTTAAGCAGAGACTCCTTACTAATGCAGAAAGAGCTAAGCGTGGCTTAGCAGAGGACCCCTCTTGTCCAATTTGTGGTCATTCATCAGAGGATATCTTACACGTCATTCGGGACTGCACATTGGCTAAAGAAGTTTGGAAACAGGTAATCCCGAGAACCCAGCATTTTAACTTTTTTTCTAACACTCTGCACGAATGGTTGTCTTTTAATCTGCAGGTTAACCTAAGTTCCCACAGTCCGAAGCTAACTGGGTGTGCCTTTTTGGATTATTGGCTTGGCTCCTATTGAAGAATCGTAACCTTTTCATTTTTCAAGGAAAATCGTGGAGCCTAGAGGAGATAATCATAACTTCAGCATCTTGGGCCAAGCATTTCTCCTTAGCAAGTAGACAGGCTACGGACGTTGAAATTGAAATGACCCTTGGAGAACCATTGGCAGGAGAGTGGACTTACTTCAACACAGATGGTGTCGTTCGAGTGGACTCAGGGGTTGCAGCTGCAGGGGGAGTGTTGCACGACAAAAATGGAGAATGGATCCTAGGTTATAACAAGTACCTAGGTAATTGCTCAATCCTTGATGCGAAACTTTGGGGTATTCTTGACGGCCTAAAACTCATCCAGTGAAGAGGCAATGCCAAGGTGGTAATTCAATCTGATAGCTTGGAGGCAGTTAAAGCTATTCACGAAAGTGCCTTGAAAACCTCACACTTTGCTCTAATTAAAAGGATACATCGCATCCTATCCCAAGAAAACAGTTGGCTCCTACGCTACATTCCCAGGGAGCAAAATCAAAGTGCTAATCTTATAACCAAACTGGCCTTTAGAGAAAAGAAAGATCTTTTACTAATTGAAACCCCCCAGAAGCAGTCTCAACACTCATCAAAACTAATAAAGAGAAGAATCTTTGTAATTTATTTTACAATTCAGTAACTTAGTTTTGTAAGTTTCTTTTTCTCACCAAAAAAAAAGGTTATGGGTGTTAATAGGCTAGAGAGTGAGGGCGGTGCTGCAAAAAATGAGATATTTTTTGTAAATTTAAAAAGTAATGGGGTGGGAATAAGTTACCCATTTCTGGCACCTGTAAATGAAAAAAAAAACTATTTATTCTTTCATTTTAACCTCATTTTTAAAGAAAGAAAAGAAAAAGAAAAAGAAAACATTTTCCTCTTTTTCTTCCTCCTACTATGTTGGCCATGGCTCCACTATCGGAAAGCCCAACGGCTCTCCTGCCTCCAGTAGTGGAGTCACTGCGTGTAGTGGCTAGAATTTTTTATTTTTATTTTGCAAAATCAAAGTTTTCTTTAAAAAAATCTCTACTTTTCTTAAAAATCAAAAAAAAATTCGAGATAGTTGAAAAAGATCAAAACTTTATTTTAAAAATTTAAACTTTGTCCTTTAAAAAGACTAAAAACACATATTTTTATTTTAAAATCTAAACTTTCTCTTTTAAAAAAAATCACTATTTTCTTAAAAATCAAAACTTTATTTCAAATAGTTGAAAAGATCAAAACTTTGTTTTAAGAATTTAAATTTTTCCTTTAATATGACTAAAAAACATATTTTATTTTAAAATCTAAACTTTCTCCTTTTAAAAAATCAAAATTTTTCACAAGATCAAGACTTTTTTTTATAAAAAAAACATTTATTTTAGAAAGGGGAAGGGAAAAAAAGGGGATTTTTGAGGCTCATAGGGGCAGAGGACTGACGTTCCGGTGACATCCCCTTCATCAGAGCCCAAACTTGATCCCTCAAGATATGTATATGGCAAAAAAAAAAGGAAAAGAAGAAAAGAAAAAAAAAGAAACTAGAATGCTTGTTGTTGTTGTTGTTGTTGTTGTTTTTTTAACCATTTTTTAAGAAAAAATATGAAAAGCCTCCCTTCCCTTTTCTTTCATTTCATTTCATCTATATATATTGTTTTTTAATCTTGTTTATTTGTAAAAAATGATAATAATAATAATAATAGTAATAATAATAATAATAATAATAATAATAATATTTCATAATAGTAGTAATAGTAGTAGTAGCAGTAATAATAATAATAATAATAATAATTTGGGCCCTTGATAGGCCCAAAAAGGAAAGAAAAATAAAAGAAAAACAAATGTCTCAATTTGACCAAAATCGGGTGGGCTTCGAACGGCCCAAGAGAGAACAAAAATTTAAATAGGCCTCCAATTGGTCTCGGACAAAGATGGGTGTCTACAGCTGCCCCTCTTTATTCCTGGCTTGCATAGCAAGGAATGTACAAAGACGTAGACACCTAACCACTATCAAATCTCACTCAACATCACAGTAAAAGGAATAACAAAATTTCGCAATTACCAAAATCGAAACAGATCAAAATATATTACGTTATCCAATACTAGAAAAGTAGATACCAAACCATCAAAACATAAAGAGTAAACCAAGATAGACCTCACAACCAAATCTGTGAAATGAGAATGTAGAAGAAATGTAAATAGACCTAACACCTGTGCCTTCATATACAATGCAATGAAAAGTAAATGAACCTCCACACCTGAGCCTTTAAATGTAATGAAAAGTAGATGGACCTCCACACCTAGACCTCTAAATGTAATGAAAAGTCAATGGAACTCCACACATCTGGGCCTTTAAATGCAATGAAAAGTAAATGGAACTCCACACCTAGGCCTCTAAATGTAATAAAACGTAAATGGACCTCTACCCTAGGCCTCTAAATGCAATGAAAAGTAAATGGACCTCTACGCCCGAGCCTCTAAATGCAATGAAAAGTAAATGGAGTTCCACACTTGGGCCTCTAAATGCAATGAATGTTTCCCTTTCTCCATTTCTTGAATTTTTCATAAAAGGTAATCATTTTGAGAATCATGTTTTTAGGTTGTAAAAGATCAAATCCCTATCCACACACAACAGATCATGAAAATCAAATTCCATGGATATCACCTTAACAAATTTCAAATTGATTTTATGACTCGTAAATTAAATTCTCAAATGATAATTCACTTAAAAAACTTGGTACTACGGATTTCATAAATCCACACTTGAAACAAAATTTCTTGCATCGAGAGTCAACTCGTTAATTCTCGTGAAGCCGAATTTCCTTTTCCTGACTTTGGACTGTTTCGACTCTAAACCATGTACCATGCTCTTTTGCAAAATTGCATCTTAAAGTAGATAGTCTTCAATATAGTTCCTTTCTCTTGCTCTCTCTCTATTTTTTGTTTCCTTTTTGTTTTATTGTTTTTCCCTTTTTCTTTTTTCTTTTTTTCTTGATTTAAGCAAAATCTTCTTTCTATAGACTCTTACATTCTCCAAGTATATTAATTCCCTAATTTTAACCGGCCATGAGCAATCAGAGATGAACTTATTTCAAGGTTATAATGTCGACTAGAGTTTGGGTGCCAAAGAAAGGGTTAAAATAGGCTCAAATAGATGACTTTTGGGCCCGCACCGAAGGATCAATTTCCTCTAAAAATCTTCATTATTCTCTAGGGCATCTAATATCTTTTTTTTAGATCTCTCTAGACTACTCATTTCTGGGTTTTCACCCTAGAGTTCATATCCTTCTTTTATGCTCTTGAAGACGTCACAATTTACCAAGGATTAACTTCTTGATTTGAACAAATATATTCGATCAAAAATGGTCTTTTAAAGGTTGTAACGTGGTCTAAAGGTTAAGGGTCAATCAGAGAAAGGTTTTCCAGGCTAATATATATATAATGTGAAAGAGTATAGAAACCATGAGGAGTTCTTTTGAATTTTTTATTGCTCCTTCCATCTCCCAATCACTTTTCTTCATTCTTACTCCTTTCTATTTCCTTTCTTTTTTTGTTTCTTATTCGCTTTCTCTATTCCTTCTTTTTTCTTTTTTCGGAATGAGATCAAGAATTTAGAATTTTTCTTTCATTTTTATGATCTTTCTTGTCAATCCATAATGTTTGATGGATGACTTTAATCAGGGTTCAGAAAGAAGATACATTAGGCTCAAAATGGAGTAGCAAGGGATATAATTTTCTCCAAGTGACGGGGAGAACAAAAGAATGCCATTTATCATTTCAAAATATTGTTAATCTCTTCACAAAGGTCATTCTTGGGAATGTGCCCATCTTTTCAATTTGAATTGTGCATAATCTTATGTTTGCCTCACAATGTTGTCAAATCATTGATCCATACTCAAAACCTCACAATTTATCCTTCAACGTGAAGGGTGATCCTTCAGTAAGGGTCAATTTTGAACAAACAAGATGGCCCAAAGTGGTTAACAAATGATGAAATTTTCTTCAAGTGAAGGATATTTCAAAAATTTCATTCGTCACTTTGAACATGACCAACTTATTAAGTAATTAACCTTAAGGAGAATGTAAGATTCCAAAGCAAAACGTAACCTCAAACATGATGCACAAAGAAAAGCAAAACAGAAATACTCAATATTACTTAATGTGAATAACTCTTTAAGAACAATCAGGCTTATTTTTTAAGCAAAGTATTTTTTCACTTCATCAGAATTTACAGAGTTTGACATCTTGGCTTCTTCCATTTCAGCGAGAATCAATGCTCCACTAGAGAAAGCTTTCTTCACCACGTACGGGCCCTCCAATTCTAGTGTCCATTTTCTTGATGAATATAAACATATGGCAAAATCTTCTTCAGTGCCAAGTCCCCTTCACTGAACAGCATTGGTCACACCTTCTTGTTATAGGCCTTCATCACTCCTTGCTGATACAACTGGCCATGACATAAAGCTGCTAACCTTTTTTCCTTAATTAAATTCAACTTCTCCATCTCTCTTACATCCATTCAGCCTCCTCCAGTCGCACCTCCCTTAACACTTATAGAGATAGAATTTGCACCTCGATAGGTAAAACGACCTCCATGCCATACACTAATGAAAATGGAGTAGCTCTGGTTGAAGTCCTCACTGATGTGCAATATGCATAGAGAGCAAAAAAGAGTTTCTCATGCCAATCCCTATACGTTTCCGCTGTCTTGGAAATGATCTTCTTGGTATTCTTGTTTGCAGCCTCGACTGACCCATTCATTTTTTGATGATATGGCACAGAATTGTAATGGTTGATCTTAAATTGTATGCAAACCTCTTCTTTCAAGGAATTGTTGAAGTTCTTGGCATTGTTTGAGATAATTCTTTCTAGTAATCCATACCGACAAATGACCTCTTTTTTCATAAATTTGTAGATCACTGGTCTAGTTGCATTGGCATATGAAGTGACTTTGACCCAATTGGTGAAATAATCAATCACTACAAAGATGAAGCGATGTCCGTTTGACGCCTTTGGTGTGATGGGGCCAATAACATCCATGCCCCTTATTGAGAACGGCCAAGGAGGTACCAAGATATGAAGATTGGTAGGAGGAGCGTTAATAATGTCTACATAAATTTGGCATTTATGACATTTTCGAGCATAATTTAAATAATCTCATTCCAACATCAACCAGAAATATCTAGCCCTCATGATTTGCCTTACCATCATATGTCCATTACTATGTGCTCCACATACTCCATTATAGATTTTTTTTTTCGTTATATGATTCACCTCTTATGTGTCGACACATCTCAACAAGGTTTGGTACCGTCCTCTTTTGTACAAAAACTCATCTTCTAAAAAGAAACCCATATTCAGCCTCCTAATTATTCGTTTATCATTTTCTGAGGTGCAATCCGGGTATTGCTAGTATTGCAAATACCGCTTAATGTCAACATACCATGGTTTCCCATCCGCTCCTGATTCTACTCCCGCGTAGTAGACCGGCGAGTCCTTGACCATTAGCTGTATAGGTTGCATTTCTGTTTTGGATCCTACTTTGAACATGGGGACTAGAGTAGCTAATGCATCTGCTAACTGGTTTTCTTCTCTTGGCAAATGACAAAATTGGACATCATCAAACTCTTTTATCATCTCATGCACATATGTTTGATAGTGAATCAGCTTGGAATCCTTTTTTTCCCGTTCTCCTCTTAATTGGTAAACAACTAATGAGTCACCAAAAACTTTTCAACTCTGACATTTTTCTCAATGGCGACTTGAAGTGTCAAAATGCATGCCTCGTATTCAACTACATTTTTCGTACAGGTGAACATCAGTTTAGCTGTAGCAGGAAAGTACCGGCCACTTGGGGAGATTAGTACTGCACCAATCCCATGCCCTATCATGGTGAATGCTCCATCAAAATACACCCTCTAAATCTCTTCTTCGCACTTCGAAATTGACATGATCTCTTCATTTGGAAAATCAAAACTCATGGGCTCGTATTCATCTTTCGCACGATCCACCAGAAATTCCGTGACTATGCTTCCTTTTATAACCTTTTGGGATACGTAGACGATGTCATACTCGAACAATACCACTTGCCAATGAGCAACTCTCTCTGACAATGATGGCTTCTTGAAAATGTACTTCAAAGGGTCAAACTTTACGAAAAGGAAGGTGGTGTGATACAACATGTATTGTCTTAGTCGAAACGCAGTCCATGTTAAAGCACAACACATCTTTTCTAGATGGGAATACTTGACTTCATATTCCGTGAACTTCTTACTCAGATAACAGATTGCTTGTTCTTTCTTGTTTGAACCATCTTATTGCACTAGAACACAACCTATAGAATTATCCAACACTACCAAATACAAAATCAAATGTGTTCCTGGCACCTGGGGAATCAAAATTGGTGGCTGAGCCAAATACTCTTTTACTTTCTTGAATGCTTTTTGACAATCTTCAGTCCATTCACCATCACTATCCTTACATAAGTGCTTGAAGATGGGATCACATTTATCCGTCAACTGTAAGATGAAACGAGACACGTAATTTAACTGTCCCAAAAACTCTTACCTCTTTTTGAGTTTTAGAGGGTGTCAAATCTTGAATTGCTCGAACCTTATCTGGATCTATTTCAATCCTTGTTCACTCACTATAAAACCCAACAGTTTCCCTAACTTTACCCTGAAAGTACGTTTTGCTAGATTCAATCTCAATTTGCATTTCCTCAATCTTTCAAATAGTTTGCAGAGGTTTTCCACATGACTTTCATCCCTAACGAACTTTTCTGTCATATCGTCAACATAAAATTCAATCTCATTATGCATCATGTCATGAAACAGTGTCACTATGGCCCCAACATTTTTTAAACCAAACGGCATGACCTTATAACAAAAAATTCCCTAGGTCATGATGAATGTAGTCTTTTCCATGTCCTCCCTCACTATTTTAATTTAATTATACCCCCGAGAATCCATGCATGAAAGAGAAAACACAATGTTTAGCAGTGTTATCCATTAGTGGGTCTATGTAAGGTAACAAAAAATTATCATTGGGGCTAGCTCGGTTCAAATCTCTATAATCGACGCACATTCTGACTTTCCCATCCTTTATAGGCATTGGTACTATATTCGCCACCCACTCTGGGTATTTAGCTACTTCCAGAAATCCCGTATCGAATTGTTTCTTGACCTCTTCTTTAATCTTCAACAGAATCTCAGGTTTCATCCTTCTCAACTTCTGGTATACGGGCTTCAAATCTGATTTCAAAGGTAGCCTGTGTTCCACGATATTGGTGTCCAAACTCGTCATATCTTGGTATGACTATGCAAACACATCTCTGAGAACTCAACAAGTAGATCCTTAAACAATTGACTTTGCTTTGGCATGAGAGTGGTTCTAATCCTAATTTCCTTTCGTGCCTCATCATCACTTAGATTGATTAAATTTATTCCCTCCAAGTAGAGTTCTATAAGCTTCTTTTCTTGTTCAAGTAGCCTCAAAAACTCATCTGGTATAACTTCCTCCTCTTCTGTCCCATGATCGTTATAGTGAAAATAATTATGAGAATTTGATTCAAAGATGTCATTTGGATCATTTATCAATTCATGAGGTATATCCCTGAAATAATTATAAGTATGTATATTGGTATATGAATGAAACAATTAAATGAATAAAAGTGACTAGGGACATGATCCAAATCTAATTTTATTAAAGAGAAAACAATTTTACATGGATTTTTGAAGGAAATTAAATTAACTAAACGATATTAAACTTTTATATAAAACTCTTAAAAATGATTACATCTCGGAGGACTCAATGATAGCAAATAAAAGTATGAGCCGCCAGTTGTCCAAGGTGGAAGGGTCGTAACGAACCCAGTCTCTTGACATCAGCACCCTATCACCAATCATGTTTAGATCCACTGCATCTCCATTAATCATTAACTTGACCGGGGTCCTTTCCTTGTGCTCGAATCCTACTAAATAAAAGGTCTAAGATAGTGGAGGACAAATCAAAAGAGGTTCCACCACCTTCTTTCCAGCCATTCGGGCCAACCTCTGTACTCTCCGCTCTTTACACATCCTCTCGACATCCTCCTATTAGAGTATGCCCAAAGATCAATCATAAGATGGTTGTAATAACATACTTGATTATTCTTAAAAGGTCCTTAGTCAAGTATTATTTTTGGCTAGGACAGCAATAATACATTAAGACTAACATGTAGTTGATTGATGATAAAGAGTTGTCATTGATATGGAATGTCAAAATCGATGCATGAATATGTGTGTTAGAGAACAACACCCTTTATGAGTATGTTTCTTGGATTATTATGTAATTTGTCACAACATTACTCATAGTGATTAATATGTATATGATCCTCAGACTTGAGATCATCATAATCCCAACATCATGAGTTGTATATTTTGATACAGTCAAACGTACACTGTAATTGGTTGTTCTATAAAGGCTGATGTTGGATATACCTCGATCTGTGTAAAGGGATACGGTTGATCGATATAGGATAAGTCCCTCCTACATAATGGGAGTAATATCTTAGGTCATTTGATTGAGTGAGACTAGAAATGCATGGCCATGCTCAAATAAGCTGATATGAGATGTCATACTTATTTGTATATCATAGTCTACTTAATATATCAAGGAACATGGAATGGACTATGCAAGTGTGACTATTCTATGACTTGTGTCCAATCCAGAGATAAAGGACTTAAGGATTATTGCATAAAAGGTTAATCATAAAAAGGTTATGTCGCATCATGATTTCTTATAACTAAGGTAGCAATGATGCATTGCTAGGTGCCACTCATTGTTTATAGCATTGAATTCGTTCTAGTATTACTGCTAACGTTACAAGAACCTACAGGGACACACCCTATAGTTGAAATGAACAGAATAAAACATAGTTGGTATTGTGTTTGGTTGTCGCTTGAATTAAATTAATTATAGAATTAATTTAATTGGGTAATCAAATATCGAATACATTATATGTACAAGGCTATTGTACGCATAATGAGAACATGAATTTGGTTCGTATATAAATTCAAATAAATATATAGTTTACTGAAATCATTATTATAATTAATGTAATTATAATTTTCGGTTTAAAAACATTTTTATATTTATTTAATTTCTAGAAAACCTAAAAAATAGATATAAAATCCCGTTTTTTCTTTGCTTAATGAGTTTAGCAGACGTCAAAGCAAAGTCTTTTCCAAAACAGTTTTCGAGATTCCTTCCGTTCATTGTCAACTAGGTGGATTACGTAGGGGCCAGAGTCACGATAGATTGCGGATTGGGTCGATAATAGATCAGATTAGTCGTTGCCGAGGCATCACTGTCTACTCAAAATAAAGATTCGATAATTTTGAAACCTTTATTTCACCCCGATTCGTTCCTCACACATGGATCCATGGTTAGAATCGTCGGATGTTTTATTTTTTCGTTACGCTGTAGGGGTGCCGGCGTTCCAACACCTCCCTCGTGGGCTTATATCCCAATCCTCTTGTATCCTTTTGAGTAGGAACAAAAACGGGTTCTGAGATACCTTGTAGGTCTTTTCCCAAACCTAAGTGGATTTTCCAACCCTTCCCTACTTTTTGGGCAAATAACATGTTCACCGTTCATGGCACAAGAGGCTTAGGGGCCCGTATTCCCTCTGCCACGTAAGATGCAATGGCAACCTCAAAGGTCTAGAAAGAACTCTCTATTGCATCATCATCCACTTCTATGAATGGAGAATTTGGCAAGCTAGCTTCCACCAGGTCCTCTTCACCTTGCATGATGTACAAATTCTAATCGACTACAAATTTTAATCTTTGATAGAAGGACGATGGTACCACCTCAGCCGAATGAATCCAAGGGTGTCCCAATAACATACTATAAGAAGGCGTTATATCCATCACCTGAAAGCGAATAAAGAAATTAATGATTCCTACCAACAAGGGAATCTCTATTTCGCCAATCACACTTCTTTTGGTGCCATCAAAAGCTCGCACCACTAAAAGGCTCTATACCATGTATGAGATGTCCACAAGCAGCTTGGACAATGTTGACAAAAGTAGGACATTGATCGATGACCCATTGTCGATCAGGACCCTAGACACAAAAATTTTTTAACTTCATCATTCTCAACTTCTATCTTTTGGTTATCCATCGTTTCCTTATCGGCTTCTTTATCGCCAATTTCTGGTTGATTTTCTGAAATCACTTCTTTACCATGGGGTTCTTTCCCCACTGTGTCTAGCTTGTAACAATGTTCGCCCTGAGTTATGCCACTAACTCTTGAGATGTTGGAGGCATCAAACCTAACCACGTCAAAATCATATCTCTAAGGAACTCATTGGTCATCTCCATACTTAAAAGGGCCGGGAACCCTGATGACCAACACACCATCGTATACGGCCTTTGAGGTAGACTCTTTTCCAGTAGGGGTTTTTTTTTCATATACGATGGTGACAGGTTTTACATCTAACGTGTTTATCTCATTGGTCTTAACACCGTCTTATATCTCTAGCTGGAAAGAATTTAAGAGACACTGTATATGTTCCTTAAACATTGGGCAAACTTGGATATAGTGTCCTCAAGCTCCTTAGTGGAATTTTCAGATTTGATCCATACCAATTCCCATTACAGACCTGGGTGGCTTACCGTGAATTAGATTTGACTTTCTCAAAATGTTGAAGAGTCGTTCGAGTGGGGTTGTAATTTCTTTCAATTTTCTCCTTTGAAGGCTATTTTCTTCAGTTATAGCATTAAATGTTTGATTGTGGTTTGGTAACATATTCATGTTAACATTTGGTGCATTCTCTAACTGGAAATATATATTTCCCGCCTTTATAAGATCTTGCACATTATATTTTAACGCTAAGCAGTTCTCGATGGTATGACCTGGATTGCTAAAGTGATACTCATATTGAGCATTGGCATCATACCACTTTGGAAATAGCAGTTGCATTGGTTCCTTGTGTGTACGTACAAAGAGGTGCTTCTCTACTTGAATTGGAAAAATTTCTGCGTAGGAGATAGGAATTGGATCAAACACAGGCTTCTCCTGTGGCGACCTTAATGGAGCTTGGGTCTGTGGGGATCAGGTTGGCATAGTTAACATGGGAGATTTGTAAATGATACAGGTGGACAATAGATAAATGGTGAAGTATTGGTAGCATTTACAGGCAGGTATTTAGGTCGTGGAGGTATTGGGCTTGGGTACAAAAAGTAAGAGTACGGGTATCCACCCGATGCGATTGTTTGTGTTTGTACTTCCTTATTCTTCCCAATGACACCTCTCTTCGTGCTAAAGGGTCATCTCTTTTTCTCGACTTCAATGCATTCTCTATCATTTATCTGGATAATACTATATCTGTAATAGCCCATTTTTAGTAAAATCAGAACAGTGGTTTTGGGACCACAATTTTGAAGTTGAAAATTTTATTTTATTATTATTTTATTGCTTACAGTATGATACTAATATCTTGTATAAAAATTTTGTTAAGAAATTTTACCGTTTACATGCTCAATTTGATAAAATGACTAAATCACGTAAAGTGCAAAAGTTGAGTTGTAATAGCTAAATGTATTAAATAGCTATATAAATTTAAAGTGGAAGTCCTTATATGGTAATTATACCATTAATATTAATAATGGACAAAGATGGTAATCTTTTTAATGGTTTTAAAGGTTAATTTTATAATTTAATAAAACAACTTATAATAAAATAAGTAAAAGAAAGACATCATATTTCTTTCTTTTTTCATTGCCAAAATTTCACCTAAGAAAGCCATTAACAAATCTTCAACATTTGGCCAACATTCATTCCCTTTCTTGTGAGTATTTTTCGTCTATTTTTAATTATTTCAATGTTTATGGAGTCATTGTAGCTTAATCTAGCTAGCCTGGGGACAAATTTGTGAAACTGTTAAAGTATTAGGGTTTTATCATTAACGAATGTGTATTAGTTTTGATGATTTTTGGAAGAAAATGATTAGTTGTTGTTAGATAAACAACTTTAGTTAAGTGATTTTTGATGAAGTTGTCATATAGGGATTAAATTAAAAAATGTGAAATTTTTATAGCGTAATTTGTGAATTAATGAAATGTGTGGGCTCTAATAAGCTTGTAGGATATTCGGCTAGGCTTGGATAGGGGTAAAATTGTGTGAATTTTATTTTCTGAGCCTAGGGATTATATTCCAAAGAAATTAAAAGTATAGGGAAAATTGATAATTTTTCCAAAAATATGTTTTGGATTTAATTGAATGAATTAGATGTTGCATTGAGTTACATTTAGCCATATAGATCCAGTTAGACCTCGCATGGAGTTAGATTGGGGTAAAGAGAAAGTCTCGAATTAATCGCCTCCGTATCTACGTGTACTCGTCGAGGTAAGTTCGTGTAATTAAATCGTGTTTATATGTTCTTAATTGAAATATATAATGTTATGAATTGTCTTACATAATTATCATTTGCATATCCAAAGACATACGTCGATTACTGAGCCCTATTTGAACCATAGGAATCCATAGGATACAAATGACATGTCATTAGGGTTATCGATTTATAACTCGAGAGAGCATACCGATCTTCAGTTCAAATGACATACCTATTCACAGCTCGTAATATGAGCTACCTAAATTGACAAATTACAGTAATATGAGCTACCATACTATGTGTGAGCTATCCCGGGTATCCAACGGTTTTCTAAACGGTTCAACAATAAATGTTCTGTTACAAAATGATATGAGTTTGATACGAACTATTACAGGTATACACATGAAATACATGGAAATGATGTTACATGATATATATATAGAGAGAGATATATGAAATGGATGATATATGTATAATTGTCATATTTATCCATGATTATTAACTTGTGTGTGTGTGTGTATGTGTGTATAGGTATTTTGGTAGCTTGCTGGAGCTATATCACACTATCCACTGGCTCTTTTGGTACCTTTGGATATTTAATTTTTGTTATAATGACATGTATAGGTATTTTGGTTAATGTTGGCCTATATGTTTGATTGTGAATATGGTCATTTGGTTTGGCTTGTGATTTGGCACTTGATGATGTTATGAGCTTAGTTTTGGGCATGTAAATTTTAACCCTAATATGGTTGATAATTTTCTTAATGTGTTTGAATGATGAATGGGAAATAATAGTTGAATGTGCATATTATATATGTTTTATAACTTGTTGTGAATTGGTATTTTGCTATAGAAGACATATATGTATGTTAAGGCTAGTAATTGAGTGGTTATTTGGTACCATTTGGTATGCTTTGGTAAGGTAACCAAATGTCTTGTATTGATGCTAATGTGCCTATAATTTAGTTGAGTATTTTGGACAAATAGAGTGCATGATTGAACATATTTACATATTGTCATTTGAGGTGCCTAAGGGCATATTGGTTGTATGAAACTATACCTTATATATATATATATATATATCTTGTTTATGCTTGATTTGGATGCCTTATTATAGCTTGGTTATATATGCAAAGTTGGTTATAGGTAAATGACAAATTGGTGAGAAAAATGGCTTGTAAAATGGCCAATTTTCGTCCACACGAGCAGAGACACGGGCGTGTGTCTCAGCCGAGTGTCCCCTGTAGCTTTCAAAGGGTTACAAGTCAGGCTGTTACACGACCTAGCACACGGCTTGGCACACGAGCATATGGGGTTACTTCGAAGGGTACATGGCCTGGCACATGGGCGTGTGACTTGGCCGTGTGACCCAAGTTAGAGAGTTACACGGGCACAGACACAGGCTGGGACATGGCTGTGTGTCCCTATTTCGAATGCCCACATGGCTTGAGACACTTGGCCGTCTAAGTCACACGGCCTAGCCACACGGCCGTGAGACCCCTGCAGTGTTAAAAATTTTCAATATTTTCTGAAAAATTCTCTGAGCTTCTGATTTAGTCCTAACTTGTTTCTAATGTATATTTTGGGCCTCGAGGGCTCGTATATGGGACAATATGAATGATTTTGATTGGTTTTTGATATCAATATTGATATGTTTTGAAATGTTTGAAATTTTTGTCCATTTGATTTGTAAATTGAAATAACGCTCTATAACCCTGTTTTGGTGACAGATTCAGGTTAGGGGTCTTGTATTTATTAGTATCAGAGCTACGGTTTAGTCGATTCTCGAACAGAACGTAGCATGTACAAGTCTAGCTATACATGCCATTATATAACATGTGATAGTGTGATATCTCCTGACCGTTTTAAAACATGTTTTTAATATAACAATGATATCCAACTGAGCTGACTCCGATGAAGTAGAAAGTAACACTCAAGCCTCCATTCACGGAGTAGCATCGAGCAGCACAAGACCCGTATCTGAGGGCCGAGGGGGAGAGGCTAAGGAAACCTTCCTTAAGATGATGAATGAATTGTTTACCGAGTTTGTACGGACGAACCCGGCTACTCAACAACCTCCACCCCTCCTGTTCCCCAATCGGTCCCTATTATTTATCAAGGTTTAAAACCAATCCGAGTTAATAAGCCACCTGTTGATAAGATACAAAAGTACGGGACTGAAGAATTCTGAGCTACTAATGAAGATGATCCCGAGTGAGTTGAATTCTGGTTAGAAAATACAAAAAGGGTTTTTAATGAGCTATCATGTTCACCTGCCAAGTGTGTTAAATGTGCGGTATCATTATTGAAAGATTCGGCTTACCAAAGGTGGAACACGTTAATTTTTGTTGTGCCAAGAGAACGAAATACTTGGAAATTCTTCCAAATTGAGTTCCGAGAGAAATATATTAGTCAGAGGTTTTTGAATCAGAATCGTAAAGAATTTCTTAAGCTCAAATAGGGTTGTATGTCTGTATCAGAGTACGAGCAAAAATTGGTTAGACTGAGAAAATATGCCCGAGAATGTATTCCGACCGAGACTGTTATGTGTACGAGGTTTGAAGAAGGGCTGGACGAAGACATAAAGCTTTTGGATGGAATTTTTGAGCTGAAAGAATTCGTTGTATTGGTTGATCGAGCACATAAAGCCAAGGAACAATGTAAAGAGAAAAGACATGCTGATTTTGAAGCTAGAGACTTGAGAAAGAGATCGACTGGGAAGTCATATCAGTCAGTATCAAAGAAATCAAAAGAATATCACAACCGTTCTATAGCTTCTGTGGTTATTCTAGTAAAGATAGAGGTACCATACATTCTAGTCCAAAGCCACAAGCTACATCTGTAGCAAGTGTGGGTAGTGTCAGAGATGTTTGGCCCAAGTGCAAGCACTGTAAGAAACCACATTATAGTGAGTTTCGATTAAAGAACAGAGCATGTTTCAGGTGTGGTTTCTTAGACCATTACTTAGAGATTGCCCAGAGAAATCCAAGAAAGAAAAAGCTCAAACCATGAAGCCGAGCAATACTGCTGCGAGAGGTAGACCACCTCATAATCCCAGAAATGTGAGTGGTAGTCGTGGTGTTACAAAAATTTCTATTGTGAGATCCGAGGCACGAGCATCAGTTAGGGCTTATGTTATTCGCACACGAGAGGATGCTTCTGCGCCAGATGTTATTACTGATACTTTCTCTATTTTTGATACCAATTACTTCTTTGGTTGATCCGGGATCCACTCATTCATATCTGTGCACAAATTTAGTGTCTAGTAAGAATTTACCTATCGAGTCTACTGAATTCGTGGTTAAAGTATCGAACCCCCTAGGTCGGTATGTACTAGTTGATAAAGTCTGCAAGAACTGTCTTTTGATGACTCGAGGTTACAATTTTCCAACTGATTTGATGCTATTACCATTTGAAAAATTTGATGTAATTTTGGGCACGGATTAGCTAACTCTACACGACACTATTGTGAATTATAGACGAAAGCTTATTGTATTGAAATGTCAGAACGGTGAGACACTTCGTATTGAATCAGCTATGTTAGCGCAAAAATATGTGAGAAAAGTTTGTGATGTGTATCTTACTTATGTGTTGGATACTAAAGTGTCTGAATCAAAGCTTGAGTCAGTGCTAGTGGTTTGCGAGTATCCTGATGTATTTTTGGAAGAGTTACCTGGATTACCACCGATCAGAGAGGTTGAGTTTTCTATTGAACTAGTACTCGAGACATCACCGATATCGGTAGCACCTTACAGAATGGCTCCTACCGAATTAAAAGAGTTGAAAGCACAACTCCATGAATTGACAGATAGGGGTTTTGCTCGACCCAATTTTTCACCTTGAGGTGCACCGGTTCTGTTCGTTAAAAAAAAGGACAGATCGATGAGATTGTGTACAGACTATCGTCACCTCAACAAAGTTACAATCAAGAACAAATATCCACTGACTCGTATTGACGATTTATTTGATCAGTTGAAAGGTGTCGCAATATTCTCGAACATTGATCTTCCTTCTAGTTACTATCAGCTACGGGTGAAAGATTTGGATGTGTCGAAAACTGCATTTAGAACCAGGTACGGACACTACGAGTTTCTTGTGATGCTATTTGGTTTAACTAATACACCTACAATATTTATGAATTTGATGAATAAAATTTTCAGACTGTATTTAGACAGATTTTTTGTGGTATTTATTGACGACATTTTGATATATTCTCGAGACGAGTCTGAGCATGCTGAACACTTGAGGATTGTGTTACAAACTCTACGAGATAAAAAATTGTTTGCTAAATTTAACAAATGTGAGTTTGGCTACGAGAAGTTAGTTTTCTGGGACATATAGTATCTGCTGAAGGCATCAGAATTGACCTGAGTAAAATTTCAATAGTTGTTGATTGGAAACCACCAAGAAATGTATCCAAAGTCAAAAGTTTTCTAGGATTAACTGGTTATTACCAAAGGTTTGTTAAAGGGTTTTCAATGATAGCTACACCGATGACGCAACTCTTACAAAACGATGTGAAATTTGAATAGTCAAAAGAATGTCAACAAAGTTTCAATCAGTTGAAAGCACTGTTATCGAGACACCAGTTTTGGTTCAACCTGAATCAGGTAAAGAATTCATGATTTTCAGTGATAAATCTTTAAATGGTTTAGGTTGTATTTTGATGCAGGAAGTCAAAGTAATCGCTTATGCTTCCAGACAATTAAAGTTGCACGAAAAGAATTATCCAACACATGACTTAGAGTTGGCAACCATTGTGTTTGCGTTGAAAATTTGGCGACACCATTTGCTCGGTGAAAAATGTCATATATTTACTGATCATAAAATTTTGAAGTATCTAATGTCACAGAAGATTTGAATTTGAGATAGCAAAGATGGCTCGAACTATTAAAAGATTATGAGTTGATCATTGATTATCATCCGGGAAAAGCAAATGTAGTTGATGATGCTCTGAGTAGAAAATATTTATTTGCTCTGCGAATGATGAATACACGACTGGCATTATCTGATGATGGTTTGATCTTAGCTAAGTTGAAAGCTAGACTGATGTTTTTACAGCAGATCTTTGAAGCTTAGAAATGTGATGACGCTTTGTTAGCTCAACAAGCATAGTGTGAGTTGACTTCTGATTTAGAATTTCAAATAGGATATGATGGCTTACTGTTCAAAGGTTGAATTTGTGTACTGAAGAGTTCAGAACTCATTCAGAAAATCTTACACGAAGCTCATAGTGGTAGTTTGTCTGTTCACCCGGGATGTAATAAGATGTATGGTGATTTTAAACAGATGTACTGGTTGTCGGGAATGAAACGTGAGATATCTGACTTTGCCTCTAAATGCTTTGTGTGTCAGCAAGTTAAAGCTGCACATTAGGTATCTTTTAGATTATTACAGCCAATGATGATATAGAAGTGGAAATGGGATCGAGTTACTATGGATTTTGTATCGGGTTTACCCCTATCTCCGAGAAAGAAAGATGTCATTTGAGTTATTGTTGAATGTTTGACGAAGTCTGCATATTTTATTTCGGTACATACAGATTTCTCCCTTAACAGATTGGCTGAGTTATATGTTTCTGAGATTGTCAGATTACACGGAGTGTCAGTCTCTATTATTTTGGATAGAGATCCGCGGTTTACATCGCTTTTGGAGAAAGTTACAGGAAGCTCTTGGTACGCTGTTGCATTTTAGCACTGCATTTCATCCTCAAATCGATGGTCAATTCGAATGAGTAATTCAGATTCTCAAAGATATGCTTCGTTGTTGTGTATTAGAGTTTGACAGCAACTGGGAGAAATATTTGTCATTGGTAGAATTCACGTACAACAACAATTTTCAATCGAGTATATAGATGGCACCGTATGAGGCTCTGTATGGTCGTAAGTGCCGAACTCCATTATATTGGACTGAGCTCAGTGAGAAAAAGATACACGAGATTTATTTGATTCGAGAGACTGAAGAAAAAGTAAAAGTGATCCGAGATAGTTTGAAAGCAACTTTAGATCATCAGAAATCATATACAGATCTTAAACATAAAGAGATAGAGTTCTAAGTCAGTGACAGAGTATTCTTGAAAGTATCACCTTGAAAGAAAGTTCTTTGATTCGGTCGCAAGAAAACTAAGTCCGCGATTTATTGGGTCATATGAGATTATTGAAAGAATTGGACCTATTGCGTATCGATTAGCTTTACAGCCAGAACTAGAAAAGATTCATAATGTCTTTCACGTGTCTATTTTACGACGATACCAATCTAACCCTTTACATGTTATCTCTCTGACGGATGTAGAAATTTAGCCTGATATGTCGTACAGTGATGAACTGATCAGATTCTGGCACGAGAGGTGAAAGATTTAATAAACAAGAACATAGCTTTAGTAAAAGTTCTTTGGCAACGACATGGTATAGAAGAAGCCACCTGGGAACCCGATGAAGCTATGAAAAAGCAATATTCGAACCTCTTTTCTGGAAAGATTTTCGAGGACAAAAATCCATTTAGGGGGAGACTTGTAACAGCTCGTTTTTAGTAAAATCAGAATAGTGGTTTTGGGACCACAAATCTAAAGTCAAAAAACTTATTTTATTATTATTTTATTTCCTACAGTATGATATTAATACCGTATAAAAATTTCGTTAAGAAATTTTACCGTTTACATGCTCAATTTGATAAAAAGGACTAAATCGCGTAAAGTGTAAAAGTTGAGTTCTAATAGCTAAAGGTATTAAATAGCAATAAAACTTTAAAGTGGAAGTCCTTATATGGTAACTAAACCATTAATATTAATATTGGACAAATATGGTCATCTTTTATTGGTTTTAAAGGTTAATTTTGTAATTTAATAAAACAACTTATAATAAAATAAGTAAAAGAAAGATGTCATCTATCTTTTTTTCTTCATTGAAAAAATTTCACCTAAGGAAGCCATTAACAAAGCTTCAACATTCGGCCAACATTCATTCCCTTGCATGTGAGTACTTTTCGCCCGTTTTTAATGATTTCTATATTTTTGGAGTCGTTGTAGCTTAATCTAGTTAGCCCAGTGACTAATTTGTGAAAATTTTAAAGTATTAGGGTTTTAGAATTAATGAATGTGTATGAGTTTTGATGATTTTTGGAAGAAAATGATTAGTTTTTTTGTTAGATAAACAACTTTAGTTAAGTGATTTTTGATGAAATTGTCAAATAGGGATTAAATTAAAAAATGTGAAATGTTTATAGTGTACTTTGTGAATTAATGAAATGTGTGGGCTGCTATAAGCTTGTAGGATATTCGTCTAGGCTTGGATAGGGGTAAAATTGTACGAATTTCATTTTTCGAGCCTAGGGATTATATTGTAAAAAAAATTAAAAGTATAGGGGAAAATGGTAATTTTCCAAAAATATGTTTTGGATTAAATTGAATGAATTATATGTTGAATTGAGTTAAATTTATCCGTATAGATCCAGTTATACCCCGTACGGAGTTAGATCGGGACAAAGAGAAAGTTTTGAATTAATCACCTTCGTATCTACGTGTACTCGTCGAGGTAAGTTTGTGTAATTAAATCATGTTTATATGTTTTTAATTGAAATATATAATGTTATGAATAGTCCTACATAATTACTGATTGCATATCCAATGACATATGATGATTACCGAGCCCCATTTGAACCATAGGAATCCGTAAGATACAAATGACATGTTATTAGGGTTACCTATTTATAGCTCGGGAGAGCATGTTGATTTATAGCTCGTAAGAGCATACCAATATTTAGCTCAAACAAGCATACCAATTCACAGCTCGTATAAGCATACATGTACCTAAATTGACGGATTACAGTTATATGAGCTAGCACACTATGTGTGAGCTATCTCGGGTATCCAACGGTATTCTAAATGGTTCAACAGGCAATGTTCTGTTATCAAACGATATGAGTTTGATATGAACTATTACAGGTATACACATGAAATACATGGAAATGATGTTACATGATATATAGATATATGAAATGGATGATATATGTATATGGAATTTAATAAATTGTTGTGTTCATTCATGATTATTGACTTATATATATGTGTGTGTGTGTGTGTGTGTGTGTGTTTGCATGGCTATGTTTGGTGAACATGTGCTTAGGAACTTGGCCAAATTGTGTTAGGATATGTTTTGTTTACTTACCTAATATGTGACCAAATGGTAAGTTATACTCTATGTTATACAAATTTACTAAGTTTAACTGCTTACTCTGTGTTATTTTTTGTATTTTATAGAGAATCAGAAGCTCGTTTGGTTTGGAAGCTTGTCGGAGCTATATCACACTATCCACCGGCTCTTTTGGTACCTTTGGATATTTAATTTTTGTTATAATGACATGTATAGGTATTTTTGCTAATGTTGGCCCATATGTTTGATTGTGAATATGGTCATTTGGTTTGGCTTGTGATTTGGCATTTGATGATGTTATGAGCTTAGTTTTGGGCATGTAAAATTTAGCCTTAATATGGTTGATAATTTTCTTAATGTGTTTGAATGATGAAAGGGGAAATGATAGTTGAATGTGCATGTTATATATGTTTTATAACTTGTTGTGAATTGGTATTTTGCAATAGAAGACATATATGTATGTTAAGGCTAGTAATTAAGTGGTTATTTGGTACCATTTGGTATGCTTTGGTAAGGTAACCAAATGTCTTGTATTGATGCTAATGTGCCTATAATTTAGTTGAGTATTTTTTGACAAATAGGGTATATGATTGAACAAATTTACATGTTGTCGTTTGAGATGCCTAAGGGAATATTGTTTGTATGAAACTATACTTTATGTATATATCTTGTTTATGCTTGATTTGGATGCCTTATTATGGCTTGGTTATATATGCAAAGTTGGTTATAGGTGCATGACAAATTGGGTGAGAAAAATGGCTTGTAAAATGGCTTATTTTCGTCCACACGGGGAGAAACACAGGCATATGTCTCATCCGTGTGTCCCCTGTAGCTTTCAAAGGGCTGCAAGTCAGGCTGTTACATGACCTAGCACACGGCCTGGCACACGAGCGTCTGGGGTTACTTCGAAGAGTACACAGCCTGGCTTACGGGCGCGTAACTTGGCCGTGTGACCCAAGTCAGAGAGTTACACGGGCACAGAGACGGAGACAGGCTAGGACATGGTCGTGTCCTTATTTGAAATGCCCACACAGCCTGAGACACGGGCGTGTTTAATGGCCGTATGAGTTACAAGGCCGTGTAACCCCTGCAGTGTTAAAAATTTTCAATATTTTTCGAAAAATTCTTTGAGTTTTTGATTTAGTCCCAACTTGTTTCTAATGTATATTTTAGGCCTCAAGGGCTCGTATGTCGGACAATATGAATGATTTTGATTGATTTTTGATATGAATATTGATATGTTTTGAAATGTTTGAAATTTCTGTCCGTTTGATTTGTAAACTCCGATAATGCTCTGTAACCCTATTCTGGCGACAGATTTCAGTTAGTGGTGTTACAATATTCGTGAAGGTCTTAGAGGCATTTCCTACCATCCTTTCGTAGTATATGCCTTTTAGCGTACCAACGAATAAAACAGTGGTCTTTTTTTCCCTGAGCGGGGGCTGTACTTGCAATGCCAGTTCCCTCCACCGTAGTGCGTATTCCTTAAAACTCTTATTTGACTTTTTTTCCATGTTTTACAGAGTTAGGCGGTCTGGGGCCATGTTTACAATATGTTTGTATTGAGCAATAAATGCCCGTGCAAGCTTTCCCCAAGTTTAAATCTAACTCCTGTCCAACTTTAGTGAGCCGTAGATCCAGTCAAACTATCTTGAAATATATGCATTAGCAGTTTCTCATCTTTGGAGTAATGGGGCAACTGTTACCATTGAATTTTTCAAAGTTAAGAACTTTGAATTTTGATGGGACGACCACATCGGGTACCAGACACAGGCTTTCTGCTTCTACAAATCCGAAGGTGTCTAATCTTTTGATGGCTTTCAAACATTCCTCAACTAGGCTGAATTTATGAGCTTCTTTATCCATAATTGGCTTTCCCTTATCCACTTCTCTCGGCTCCTCGCTTGTAGGCAACTCGTTTACTCTTGGGATTTAAATGGTCACACCTGGCGCTTGAAGTAGTAAATCTTCACAATATACCCCTGTATCACAGTAAAAAGGGATTAGATTGTCCAAAGTGTCACTTCTTTCTCCTACCTTGGCCTTGCCTTTAACCATTTTAGTCATCATTTCCATCATCCCTTCCATCTGTTCCTCCAGTTAGGCCATACGTGCTAATTCTTCTTTCGTCATCTTCTTGGCTTTTGAACGGGTGTTATACCGGTGAGCTATCCTTGGTCCTTTTTTTTTAAGAACAAAATATGAAAAGCCTCCCTTCCCTTCATGTCTAACTGATGTTGTTGTTGTTGTCTCATGATTTCTTCCTCATTTTCCTTCATATAAGTCTGATGCTGCTCTCGTTTCTATCTGACCTCTTCATCTCTCCCCCTCAAACGTATCTCTAAATTATGTATATTTTCAGTTAGCTCAGCTATGTCATCTGGGACCTTCCTCTTTCCCTTGAATTGTGCCAACACGGAGATTTTGCTTCTTTTTAGGTGCCACTGGATATACGTTTCCGAGGGGGAATGGTTGAAAAAGGTTCCTGATTACAAGCTCAAGGTTTGACCCCACTTGATTTGTATCTCTTCCAATTTCTTCCAAAATCTCGGGTCCCGAACCAAAGTACCTTGTTTAAACCAGCTGTAGTAGGTACGCATTGATCATACCCATATTGGCTCAGAACCATCAGCGAGGAAAAACTGATGGCTCTCCATATGCCAATTAAGGGAACCCACAAATGACCACCGCACCCGATGAGTACTGTGCTCTGAATCATCCATGGAGCCCTCCATTCTATTTCTTGATATGTCAATGTACTACGGTTCTGAAACCACTCTTCAATTGATTGATTTGAAGGCCATTCACTTTCTAGAAATTCGTCTATCAGTTTGGTCGAATGAACAAACACCTAAGGAAAGCACTTATAGAGGCACCTAAAATGGCTTTTCATCCATACGAACAACAATTGTGCACATCCTAAGAAACGTCTATCTCTTTTCCTTTTGATGAAATTGAGTGAAATGATGGTCTCAAATAAGACTGCTGGAGCAGGATTCACTCCTTTTTCAATCTGAAATAGAAAATCAGCTAGCTCTACACTCACATATCCCAGAGCTTTTGGGAACACAACCAACCCGTATACTGCAAATGCAAACAGTGACAAATGTCTATCACCGCTGGCCTTTCTCATAGCATCCCCAATGTTGGACTAGGAAATGCAAGGACCATTTTATCTTTTAATCTTGCTTTCATCGTATCTACAGGTACTCCCATCAGACTGGCTAAGGGTAACCGAAAATCGACGTTTTGCTTCCAATATATCCTAAGCAGATCTCTAAAGTCATAGTGGAGAATGGTAGAATATTCCTCGATAATCGGTACCATATCTACTTCATTAAACGTAAAACACCTATAAGTGGATCCCAAAAAGGTACCATAGCCTTCAACAACGCATCGTCCGCTTTAACGAACAGAAGATGTGCTACATCGCCATACTTGTCCCGGATGTGCATTTTCTTAGCCTTGTCCCATGATTGCCATATTCTCTTTAACTTATCTTTGCGACTCCTCTTACAGTCCATGCGGATTATCTGAGGTAGGCTTGAGTCAAAACTAGCTATTTGGCAATTGCCTTCTCTACTTTGAGTATCCTCTGACATTCTCGCTATTATCCCTATATTTTCTACCCCATGCCAAAGAACCAAATCTTCTCGAAGTGTGTTCATGTCGAATATAGATGTGACACTGTGCCCCAGGTATTTAAATGATGCATAAATTTTGCCATGAAGAGACACAGACACAGACACAAGAGAAACAAAGTCAGTAAAAAAACTATAAAGTCAAATGAAAAAAATGTGAAATTAAATCATAAGCATTGTAAAAAAATTCAAACACAAAACATACAAATAAATACTCATGAGGTCCTATAAGGTACTATGACGAGGGGTAATGTAACAGCCCGAATTTTGGGCTAGTCGGAATAGTGGTTTTGGAACCACAAATTCGACAAGAAAAAAATTTATTTTCATTATATTTTTATGGTCTACGATTTTGCAAAATGATTTCGTGAAAATTTCGTTCGAAAATTTTGACGTTTGGGCACTGAATTTAGTCAAAAGAACTAAATTGTAAAAAGTGCAAAAGTTGAGTTCTACTTGTTAGAAGTGTCCAATTGTTATGAAATTTTAAATTGGAGGTCCTTAAATGGTAATTAGACCATTGGTTAACTTTTTGGACAAAAATGGACAAGAGATAAGTGAAATAGGAAATTTTTAAGTTGGGGGCATTTTGGTTATTTAGTAATTAAAAGAATTAAAAAGGCCAAAATAGCCAAAAATTTGTCCATCTTCTCCATGGTGAACGAAATCAGCAAGGGGGAAGCCATATTTGGGGTTTTCAAGCTTCCAAGCTCCATAGTAAGTGATTCCAAGCCCCGTATTTAATGTCTTTTATGTTTTTAGAGTCCCGGTAACTTGATTTAGCTTATTCTAGCAATAATTTAACCTAGGGTTCATATTTGGAAAAATACCCATAGGTGAAATGTGTTTATTTTGATGTTTTATGGTAGAATATGAAGCTTGAAATTATGTTAAATAACTTTTGCTAGCTGATTTTAAGTGAAAATGAGTAAATTGACATAATCGGTAAAAATACCTAATGTTCATAAGTGTTAGAGTGAGAATATGATGTTGCCATAGAAGGGAAAAATGTTCAGCATGTCATAAAACATAATAAAAAGGAATAAAGTTTAATTTTCGAGCCTAGGGGTAAAATTGTAATTTTGTGAAACTTTAGGGGCAAAAATGTAATTTTTCCAAATGTGATTTTTGGACTGGATTGAATAATGTGAGTGTTAAATAAGTTAAATGTGTTATTATAAGTCAAGAAAGACAAGGAATTGACTTTGATTAGTGAAGAAGAAAAAAATGAGAAAAAGTGAGAAATTTCCCAATTGAACATTCGGAATAAAAAGGAATACGAATGAAGTGACAGAAATGATCACATGTGTGGCATGGACTGTGTGTAGGCCACTATGTGAAAGTGAAAGTGATGGTCACGTGTGTAGTACTATGTGTAGGCTACTACGTGTACCAGAATGATAGGTCGCATATGTAGTACTATGTGCAGGCTACTATGCGTACCGGATAGCTTCGATCACGTGTGTAGTACTATGTGCAGGCTACTACGTGTATCGGATAGTGATGGTCACATGTGTAGTACTATGTGCAGGCTACTATGTGAACCGATATCATTAATTATAAGGTGGTTGCTATGTGCTGATCCCACCAGATATCATTGATTACAAAGGGTGGTTGTTGTGTGCTGAATCCACTGTGTATCTGTTATTATTCCGAAGTGTTCATCGGGAAATTGACTAAGTGAAAATACATAAGATCATGTAACGATTAAGTGTGATTGAATGATGAATATATGTGTGGAATTGAATTGAATAATGATTGAAAGTGAAAAAGTGAAATTATGAAAAAGTAAAATTAGCAACAAAACAGTTTTGGATAGTAACAATAGTGTGACTTTTAAAAATCACCAAAAATGGTGGAAATTGAATTAGGAGAGTGACTAAGATATAAAATGAAAGCTTAATGAGTCTATTTTTACATAAAAGAAACAGAGCAAGCAAAAGAGTTATATATTTTGAGATATTTGAATTTTAGTGAGGCAGGGTCGGATTGATTTCGAAATCCCTTGTTCTGAATTTGGAAAATAATTAAAATTGTACAAAAATAATTATGAGTTATAATTTATATGCTTAAAATCCTTAATGAGTCTATTTTCAAAGAAAATAAACGGAAATATCATCTGAATTTTTACAATGAGATAATTTATTTTTAGTGAAGAGATGTCAGAGATGTTGAGCAGTGAAATAGGGGTGAATTTAAAGAATAAACTGTACTAATTGGCTAAGCCAAAATTCTGAAAATTTTATGGTAAGAAGATATGTAAATCTATTTTTGGGAAAAATTAACAGAACTTAATTTGGAGATCTGTAGCTTCAGATAAAAATAATTTAGTGACTATAACTCAACTAGACAGCTTTGAATTTAAATATAAGTGAATAGTGAAATTATGTATAATGCTATTTACGCATGTTATATACATAAAGGATGTGAGATGGAGAGGAGGAGGAGGACAATAAAGTATATGAATGAATTGTGTATAATTGGTTAAATTTCTGATTATAATCGATAAATGTTGAAATAGGAGTGATGCTTATATCGGTGCATTACTGGTCATGGTAAGCTCGTGAGAGAAAATAAAGTTTCATAGCATATGCGTGTGGTATATTTGGCATGAAATGATGTCATGAGTGGCTCATGAATTAACTCATGTTGGTAAGTTGATTCATAATTATAGTATTCAAATATATACATATTTGTAATATTTTGCTATGTGATTCGGAAAAAGGGGAATAAATAGCATACTGAAAATTCGACCATGGTGCTAGTTTATGTTAAAGGAGTGTTTTATGGCATATCTTAAGTAATGGAATGTTATGAATTTTGAGATTAATTTTCTAGTCAAATAAATGACAAATGAATTGATTGCGTATTCGTAATTTTGACATATGCTTGGTATATGAAACGTAATAATATATGCTTGAATAAACTTTAAGTAATTGAATGACGTGGATTTGATGGTGATAAGATTCAAACATTGAATTCATGAAGCACAGGTGATGTATTATTGTTGTGTGATAGCTTGGTTCGAGAAATTGGTTAGGTAAATGGTAAGTGAAAGCATTTATGGATATAGATGAAAATTCGGAGTGAGTATGAAATTTAGCTCAATTAAATGATTTCATCAATTAAACATTGTGTATACCAGAATGTGTTAGTGAATAACATATTCTTAAATTGACATTCAAAGTTCAGTTAGTGATATATGAAAATAACATGAAAATATTTATGATTGTGATTAATATTGATTCTGACTTAAAGTGGATTCTTCAATATTGGATTGATTTAACGGATATATTGAGCATATGAATGGGTATGTATTGGGCCTCGTAAACCCTAATTAGCGACTCGAAGATAATAATTTGAAAGTTTTTAATTTGGATGAATTTTTATAACTCGGTTTAATATGTTTATAAGTGTATTTATTCTGGTAATGCCTCGTACCCTATTCCAGCGTAGAAAATGAGTAAGGGGTGTTACAATATGACATCACCAGATTCGGCCCTAATGTTTAGGCCGGGTTTGGGGTGTTACTGCTCAACATCTCTGATCTCTCTTCACTAAAAATGAATTATCTCATTGTACAGAATTCAGATGATATTTCCATTTATTTCCTTTGAAAATATACTCATTAAGGATCCTAAGCATATAAATTATAACTCATAATTATTTTTGTACAATTTTTAATTATTTTCAGTCAGAACAGGGGATTCCAAAATCAATCAGACCCTGCCTCACTAAAATTCAAATATCTCAAAATATATAACTATTTTGCTTGCTCTGTTTCTTTTTTGTAAAAATAGACTCATTAATCTTTCATTTCATATCTTATTCACTCTCTAATTCAATTTCCACAATTTTTGGTGATTTTTCAAAGTCACACTATTGTTACTGTCCAAAACCTGTTTTGTTGCTAATTTTACTTTTCATAATTTCACTTTTTCACTTTCAATCATTATTCAATTCAATTCCACATATATTCATCATTCAATCACACTTAATCGTTACATGATCTCATGTATTTTCACTTAGTCAATTTCCGATGAACACTTCGAAATAATAATGATACACGGTGGATTCAAAGACAAAGAACCACCCTTTGTAATCAATGATATCCGGTGGGATCAGCACATAGCAACCACCTTATAATTAATGATACCGGTTCACATAGTAACCTGTACATAGTACTACACATGTGACCATCACTATCCGATACACGTAGTAGCCTGCACATAGTACTACACACGTGATCGAAGCTATCCGGTACGCATAGTAGCCTGCACATAGTACTACACATGCGACCTATCATTCTGGTACACGTAGTAGCCTACATATAGTACTACACACGTGACCATCACTTTCACTTTCACATAGTGGCCTACACACAGTCCATGCCACACATGTGATCATTTCTGTCACTTCATTCGTATCCCTTTTTATTCTGGATGTTCAATCGAGAAATTTCTCACTTTTTCTCATTTTTTCCTTTTTCACTAATCAAAGTCAATTCCTTGTCTTTCTTGACTTATAATAACACATTTAACTTATTTAACACTCACATTATTCAATCTAGTCCAAAAATCATATTTTGGAAAAATTACATTTTTGCCCCTAAAGTTTCACAAAATTATGATTTTGCCCCTAGGCTCGGAAATTAAACTTTATTCCTTTTTCTTATGTTTTATGACATTCTGAACATTTTTCCCTTCTATGGCAACATCAAATTCTCACTCTAACACTTACTTATGAACATTAGGTATTTTTACCGATTATGTCAATTTACTCGTTTTCACTTAAAATCGGCTAGCAAAAGTTATTTAACATAATTTCAAGCTTCATATTATACCATAAAACATCAAAATAAACATATTTCACCTATGGGTATTTTTCCAAATATGAACCCTAGATTAAATTATTGTTAGAATAAGCTAAACCAAGTTACCGGGACTCCAAAAACATAAAGAACATTAAAAACGGGGCTTGGAATCACTTACTATGGAGCTTGGAAGCTTGAAAACCCTAAATATGGCTTCCCCCTTGCTGATTTCGTTCACCATGGAGAAGATGGACAAATTTTTGGCTATTTTGGCCTTTTTAATTCTTTTAATTACTAAATAACCAAAATGCCCCCAACTTAAAATTTTCCTATTTCACTTATCTCTTGTCCATTTTTGTCCAACAAGTTAACCAATGGTCTAATTACCATTTAAGGACCTCCAATTTAAAATTTCATAACAATTGGACACTTCTAACATGTAGAACTCAACTTTTGCACTTTTTACAATTTAGTTCTTTTGACTAAATTGAGTGCCCAAACGTCAAAATTTTCGAACGAAATTTTCACGAAATCATTTTGCGAAATCGTAGACCATAAAAATATAATGAAAATAAATTTTTTCTCGTCGAATTTGTGGTCCCGAAACCACTATTCCGACTAGCCCAAAATTCGGGCTGTTACAATAGCTCCACCATTAAAGAGCCCAACGGCTCTCTGGCCTCCAGTGGTAGAGCCGCCGTGTGCGGTGGCCGGGATTTTTTTTTACAAAATTAAAGTTTTCTTTAAAATAACTAAGAAACAAATTTTTATTTTAAAAATCTAAACTCTCTTTTTTAAAAAAAAAATCACTATTTCTCTGAAAAATAAAAACTTTATTTCGAAATAATTGAAAAAGATCAACACTTTGTTTTAAGAATTTAAATTTTTCCTCTAATATGACTAAAAAAACCAGATTTTTGTTTTAAAAATCTAAACTTTCTCTTTTTAAAAAAAATCAAAACTTTTACCAAGATTGAACCTTTTTTTAAAAAAAAAACATTTATTTTAAAAAGGGGAAAGGGAAAAAAAGAAAAGGAGATTCTGGGGGCTCTTAAGGGCGGAGAACTGACGTTCCGATGACGTTTCCTTCATCGGAACCCAAACTCAATCCCTCGTATATGGCAAAAAAAAAAAAAGAAAGAAACTAGAATGGTTGTTGTTGTTGTTGTTTTTCTTCTTTTTTTTTAATAACAAAATATGAAAAGCCTTCCCTTTTCTTTCATTTCATTTCATCTATATATATTATTTTTTAATCTTGTTTATTTGTAAAAATAATAATAATAGTACTAATGATAATAATAATAATAATTTGGGTCCTTGACAGGCCCAAAAAGAAAAGGAAAAAAACATAGGCTTCAAATTGACTAAAATTGGGTGGGCTTCCAACGGCGCAAGAGAGAACAAAAATCTAAATGAGCCTTAATTGGGCTCGGACAAAAATGGGTATCTACAATAATCACACAAGGTTGCAGCACAGAAGAACTTGAGGAAAGTAGAGTAATGAGACCATCATGGAGCAGGTTGTTGAAGTGGTGATGCAAGTGAGCCAACATAGGTGACCTGAACTTCTTGTGGCAGAAGATGGTATTTAATATTTAGAGCTTCAAAAATTCTCTTCAGTTCCAACACCAGTTCTGATCTCCGGCTGCTCTTATCTCCATAGTTCTGAAAGTTTATGGTGTGAGTCACATAAAGACCCATTTTCATCTTATTCACATTTTCAATGTCCTTCACTTGTACACTATGTCCAGGTCGCCAATGTTGAGGCTTGCTCTCCAGATACCTGATAACAACGTTGCATGCCCATATCAACACAGTATTGCATAATTGAACAATCAAAGACAGTTGAGTCTTAACATACTCTTTTATTTTAGCTTTCAACTCTCCAATTTGCTCTATTGATGTGGAAACATCAACTGTGAACTCTACGGAATCACTCATCTCTGGACTCCTATAGAAGTTACTGATCGGTTTGGTTGCTAGAACTGAATTAGGATAGAATATTTTCTCGTTGTCATATCTCAGAAACACGGTAGTCAGAATGTTCATCTCTTCAACGATCATCTGTATTCCATCGATTACACAGCGATCACCAACATCAAAAGGGTGCATCACGAATACAAATATGATGGCTTCAAATACGGTCTTTGCAGTGTTACCAAACATGAATGCCACAAGTAAGAGCTGAGATGAAATGAAAACGAGTATTTGGGTTGTTAAGAATCCCATCAGAAGTAACCACACAATGATTGTTACAACAATCACCACCGCTGAGACGAGCTTGTTAAGCTCTTCAATTGCTGTCTTGGTGTCATTCAAGGAATGTGCCAATGACTTGCGTTCTAAGTAAACATTCACCTGCATACAAGCAGAACATTAATGAATACAAAGAAGGCATATACGAAGAAAATAATTAAAAAGAGCATAAAAGAAAACTTGCCACCCAATTCTTGAAAGTTGATCTCTTGATCTTTCCAGTTTCTAAAGCTCCTTCAAACAATGGAAGCACATTGTCCACTTCTTCTCTTTTCATGAATCGTAATAGATCGTCCTCTTCGATGTACCTGTTTCATTAATCAAAGCGAGATGAGTCAGTTACAGAACAAAGCAATTGAATATATACATACATACATATAAGTTAGATATGCTTACTTGCTACCAGGCTTTGCAACGTTCTTGAATACACGATATGCAGCGGCCTTTGCTTCCCACTCACTGGTTATCTCCTTATCCATTTGCTCATTCTCTTCATCCTCAACATCTTCAATGTAATTAGCAATGGTAGACAGCCCTGAACCACTTATCACATTGATTAATCCTTTCATGGTCCAAGCAGATACCTTCTCTTGCTTCATTTTCTTAAGCCTGTCCACATCAATCACCTCTTGCTTTTCCCCTCCTTTTTCCTTCATCAAATTCTTGAAACTCAACTGGCCAATGCTCCTACTACTCCTAACATTTTCGGCCATCTCCATAACCGGAGGCCCCGATAGAGCTCGGAGAACGTACTGATGAAAAATTGATTCCTGAATCCTATCAAAGAATCTATTACACTGGAAAGAAGAAGCCAATAACTTAACAAAAAGGGTTTTGGCCAGCCATATAGCTGATCCGATGAGACAGGATGCAAGGGCCCTAGTAATATAATTTAGAACCCTATTGGCTTCCTTTGATCTTTTAACTCCGCGGTTAAACAACAAACCCCATGCGAGAAGGACCAAACCCAACCAAACAAATAGCCTAACACTCCCTTTCAATCCAAAAACAAAATATAAAACCTTCTTCTTAAGCAGATAGTTCTTTTCAATCAAGAAAACAACAATATTCATCATCCATTCAGTAAACAATCTACCACAGAAAATGACCAATACCAACACACACCATTTCCACAATTCCAGACCCCAGATCCTAGTTTCTTCAAGTTTGTCCACAGTTAAACTAGCAACAAGAAGCCCCATAGTGCAAACAAATGTCATAATCTCAAACCAAAGAAAAATTTTCCATTTCTTACCTGATTTTGCACTTACTTTAAGATCAGCAGTCTTGTAAACCTCCTCCTCCTCATCTTCCTCCTCTAGGCCTGGTGAGATCAAAGGAGTTTTTGGAGTAATAGGAGCTGATCTCAGACTCTCTTTAGGAGTAGCTGCTGCTGCTGCAGGGGATCTCCTATAAGGTGAAGAGCTTGGATTCAAAATCTGGGCACTATTTTCTTCCACCAATTTAGCATCATTTAGATAGGATGGCTCAACCAATCTGGATTTGGGCTTAGAAAACGCTGATCTTGCAAGGGACTTTCTTGGAGTAAGCTTCTTATCAATGGGAATTTTGGGGGGTTTATTGGGAACTGGACTCATCCTTGCAACCTCACTAGGATGAGAAGGAGATGGTATGGGAGTAGGAGTAGTTGAGACTCGGACTCTAAGATTCTCAAACTCTGTCAACTCGTAAGAGCCTTTAGAATCATTTTCTGTTTTGAAGACAAGTGATTCCTCAGGGCTTGAAATATGCAGTACAACATCGTTTGTTCCTTTCTTCTCCATCAACCCTTTTCCAGTTTCCATTTATGCTTTGTTTCAAACACTCGATCGTAAATCACTTATATGACATTGCATTTGCCTTGTTCAGCCCAGTTTCTGTTTACTTTCCAGGGAAATAGAAGAAAAGGCTAAATTCTCTTGTGTTTTCTTTTTTTTTTTCTCGGGAAACAAGCAAAACAACGGAAGTTGACAAAAGAAAAAATTTCTCTTCAAACATAAAAATTGAAAACGACCCTTTGATTTAGGATTCCCCAAAACAGGTTAGCCACCAATTAAGAAGGTCTGAACTTTGAACAAGTACAGAAATAAGTTTCAACAAGCCAATATTGACAAACCCATGAGAGTTAAAAAAAAAAAAGCCAATACTTTTGGCGACCAAAGATAATTGGAGGGTAGGAAAAACCAAAGGAAACAAAGTCAGTTGCAGACAGTGAGCTCTGATTTTCAGGGCCATTGGCGTTGGCGGGGTTGCTATCCTAGACCTCATCATAAAAGGACATTACACAACTTGTTTATATTCTATTTAAAATCCTCCATCGCCGTGACTGGAATTATTGACTATCTTTTTTTTTCCTTGCATCAATTACTTATTTATTAAGTAGTTATTATAATATTTGAGAATAAAAATTCCATGTGGTTAGTAAGATTTAGGGGAATGTTGGAGTACATAAAGTTTTTTTCCTTTTTTCTCTATATTTATTTTGACATAAAATGGAGAATAATATGCATATATAAGATATTAAAATATAGATATAATTAGGATTAATTCAAGGAGTAGACAAAGGCTTTCCCTCTCAAACATGATCATTTTAAATTTAAATATAGTTTGATTTTCTAAAAATTTGATTTACAATTCCGATCTTTAAGATTTTTGAACATATATGATTATAGTTTTCGCCTAATATTAAAATGGAGTTTGATCTGGTCAGATTTTTGAATTTATCAAATTGCCTCTAATCAAATGATCCGATTCTTGATTTTTTTTTAAACATAAAATATATATTTTTATATTATAAAATTGTAAATTTAATTATAAATAAAATAAAATTCAATTTAATTCAAGTAATTGTAATTTTTAAATTTGTGAACCAAAACATCACGGTCCTTATAGATTTTTTATTTCTCGATTGATTTGGGACCTTCGGTTACTGCTGGGCGTAATAGCGAAAGGTTAGGACCGATCTGGTAATGTGTGGCGGTGGCTACCTCCGTTGCCAGGAATGCTGAAGTGCAATGTTGATGCCGCAAGGAGGGTTTCGGAGAACACGGTGGGCTTTGCTGCCATTATTCGGGACTGTCAAGGTATACTTTAGTTCATGTTTAGCCGAAGGTTTTTGGCTTAAGTCGGATTTTCAAGTGTTGGTACATGCCCTCGTGCGCTCGCTCAATGATGATTATGAGCTGAGTGTTCTGATTCGTGATTGTGTGATGCTTTAGAGTCAATTTCAAAATCTGTTTTTTTTTTACCGGTTGGTTTGTTAAAAAGACAGTTCATTCCTTGGTTTAAGTAATTTTATGTTGTACAAACCATTCTGAGTGGAGGTCTCTCCCATGATAAAATCAGGTGTATTGGATGAGCTTGTCGGCTCGGGTTCTTAGCTGTCCTTCCTTCTCAATTTCGATTGTCTACTTCTATGACTTGTTTCGTATTTTAGTTTAATTTACGATTTATTATCATAAAAATGGAAAACATTTTTAAAAGGTACAATAATAATTTTAAGAAAACAGACCAAGTAATGGAGCTAAGTCATTATTGTAAATACGTGGAGCAAGTGGGGGTAGAGTGAGAGCGAGTTGGAGCAGGTATGCTTGGTTGGTTTGGGGGTAGAGTGAGAGCGAGTTGGAGCAGGTATGCTTAGTTGGTTTTCATTTTCATTAAATGAAAATTAAGTCTTTATGTGATAAACAATGTAACATGGAACAGGTGTTTTCACTATAATCACAAAATGATAATCGCATGCTTTAACTGATTTTTTTTAATATTTATTTTTTGGTGATTTAAAATATAAGTTTGTTTCATTTTAATACGTTATCATAACTTAGTATATAATACCAATAATTGGTTAGAGTATTATTTTTCTACATGTTTTAGTTATTAGTTAGCTATAAATTAATTATAATTGGTAATTTAGTCGTTTTAATGACTTGTTTGTGATAAAGAGAAGGAAGATATTTCGTTTATTTTGAAGAGGCTTTATTTTTGTAAGAGTTTTACGCATGCTTCTAATTGCATGTTTAAATTTATACTAATTATTCTTTATTTTATATGTAACTATTTTAAAACATACGTGTTAAATAAACTTTTTTCTCACATTTTATTACACTAATAATTAAACGTAGCATAATAGTGAATCTATTCATACTATATTTAAAGCGTTGATTGAATTAGTGTCACCCCTCTATTGGGTCTCAACACAGTTGAGCAATCATCGAAAGCTTTTCCTTATATAAAATACAGAAACATTATTGTAAGGGTATTTTTCTCATTTTATATTATATAAAATCTAAAAGGAAATGCACTTGATGGGTTAAAACCAAAATATCGTCACCATGATTTTTAATATCTTAACTCTATCATTTCAATCAAAATCTTATCTATTTTAATATCAATTTTATTAATATATTAGTTACATAATTTTTTTCACCCACATAGGTGTGACATAATCTAATATATATATATATATATATATATATATATAGCTTTGGCCAAATACTGAAAATATCTATTTATACATCCTAAAATGTTTACGGTTTTTAATATTAGTTTCCATATCATTATGTTGCATGTGATTTTACATGTTTATTTTTAAATTTATTAAATCATATATTTTAAAATTAAAAATCCTAATATAATAAAATTATATTAATTTTAAAAATAATTGAGAGAATAAAATAGCATTTTAAAAGTAATGAAAATAAAAAATAGGAAACAACCAACAGTAAAATATTAAGTAATTAGATAAAATAACTTGTCATTTGAATATGAGTCAAATTTTCACCTACAAATAACCATAATTTTAATATTTCATTGCCATTGACATAATACTTCACAATGAATGGTAAACAACATTCACAATTATTTCCCCAAAATACTTTTATTTGTAACAAATAAATAATGGATAGATAAAAAAATGGTTTTAAGAGTGCTTGTTTTACATGGTATAAACGACTTATAGAAAATTTTAAAAATAATATCATAATATTATATTACCTCATCATCAATTAAAATAATCATTGATCACTCTTCGGCATCGTTATTGTATAAATATAATTTGATATTGCCTCTTTGAAAAACCATTATTTTAATGCTCCATTCATTTTTATATAATTCTAACTTATTAATGCTAACAGTCCCTTTTTTATATAAGTAATTTTTCTTAGATACTACTTAATTGAATATATCTAACTACTAGTGTCATGGGTTGCACATGGGAGCCCGCAACCATGGCACAAATATGTGATCCATCATGTTCAAGAGAGGTTTTTGGCCCAACTCGACTAGTCTATTGCTTCTATTGCTTGGAGAGATTGAAAGCCCATCTACAAAACATGGCAAATATGGAACGTAACCTTATAATATATGCAATCTTTAAGATAACTTGTAATCTTAAAAGATATTATAATGTAATCTTAGAGATTTGATTTGTAGATAGTTTTCAATCCTAGCCATTGATGTACTTTAATCTATAATGTTGATTTTGGGGAGGCTCAACTATAAATAGAGGTCTCTCTCCTTTATTGTAAATCATCCGTTGAGTAATAGAATTCCTGAGAGCATTCTCTCAAACTCTCTCTTGTGTTCTTAGCTTTTTTTTGTGGCTTTGTTATTATATTTCAAGTTTGTTCATCTTTGTCCATCTTGAGTTATTTTGTTTTGTGTTGGTGCCTTAGAAAAATTCTGTTTGAATCCTCAATTGTTGGGAGTTAGGCTAACTTAAGCATTTTTGAAAGAAGAAATTGATTAAGGTCGCACGGATTGTAAGGCAAAAAATCTAAGTCCGTGACAGTTGGTATCCGAGCTAAGGTTTCGAAGGCACCATTGAAAGATGTTGAAAGAAATTATCGAGAATGTTAAGCTAATAAAGACCCCTGGGAGGGCCAGAAAAGTTAGTCAACCGAGGGACATACTGTCGGGTTTAGAAGGACGGGTAGTCACTCTCAAGGAGTCCATGAGGGACGTCAAAGAGAGGATCGATGATGTCGATGAGAGAATCATCGTTGGGTTGTAACCAATGAAGGAGCAGCTTAAAAAGTATGTGTAGGATTCTATCGATTCTGTTGAGAAAAAGCTAACCAGTAGGGATGATACCCTCGAGGCTATGATGACGGCCTTGAAAGGAGAGATTTCGGATCTAAAGGGTGAACTCACAATCTATAAGGCTGCTTTAGAAAATGGATGGTTAGTTGTTGTTGCATCCAATCCCAGTGTGGATGTTCCCAAGTCTAAAGAGTTCAAGGGGACAAGGTCCGCAAGAGATGTAGACAACTTCTTGTGGGGAATGGAGAAATATTTCTTTACCAAATGCATTATTGATGATGCCATTAAGGTAAATACTGTTGTTATGTATTTTACTAACGTTGTTTTGTTGTGGTAGTGTCATAGGTCCACTAATGTGAGACATGTTGAGACCGAAATTAGGACTTGAAAGGAGTTCTAAAGTGAGTTCAAAGTGCAGTTTTACCCAGAGTATGCCGAGGACGAGGCTCGGGCAAAGTTGCATTAGCTTACGCAAGAAGGTACAGTTAGGGAGTATGTGCAGGAGTTCAGTGAAATTATGCTTTAGATCTCAGATATGGGCGAAAAAAGACGTTCTTTTCCTTTATGGATGGATTGAGGTCATGGGAAAAGAAAAAGTTGTAACACCGAAGAGTTCAAGAGCTTACCAAAGCCATGACTGTAGCAGAATCTTTTGTCAAGCTGGGTACGAAGAAAGATAAATCTGAATCTTTTGAGCCCAAATTCAAACCAAGGGGTAATTGTGGGGAAGATAAAGATAAGTTCATTAAGAATAGCAATGGTAAGGCTCAAAAGTCGTGGGACAGGAGGAAGAAGTGGCCTTTAACTTACTTTCATTGTGACGGTCTACATATGATCAAAGACTGTCTGAAGAAAGTCGCGTTTTCTACTCTGGAAGTAAATGATGAGGAAGATGAGGTGACCAAGAATCTTAACTCAATACTAGGAGGTGTCGAAGATAAGATGGGTCGTAAGCTGATGTTTATGGACATCACTATGGCTGACAGAAGATTGAATGCGCTTGTTGTCATAAGTGCGTCAGATTTGTTAATGTCCAAATAGACTGCTCATGATCTTAGGCTCAAAATTGAGAAGGAATTGGGTTGTATCAAGAAGGTCAATTCAAAAAGTGTTGAGATAGAGGGTGTGGCGAAAGGAGTTGAGATCTAACTTGGGAAATGGATCGGTAGAGACACAATTAAGGTAATACCACTTGATGACTTTGACTATGAGGTTGGATTAAGTTTTTTTGACCAGATTAATACGAGTATTTTTTCTTCTAGTAATTACATGGTGATCTTAGACCCGAACCATCAATATATGGTGCAAATGAAAAATAAATGAGGCATGGAAGGAAAACCACTATCGATGATCCAATTTTGCCAAAGGAGTCTGTAGAGATGAAGCCTCTTATATAGCCACAATAAAGGTTGAAAAAGTCCTTAAGCCCGTTGGTGAGATTTCGAAAGAAGTGGGCCAGTTATTACAATCTTTCTAAGATGTGATGCCTTCCGAGTTACCTAAGAAATTACCACAAAAGAGGGAGGTGGATCACAAGATTGAGTTAGTGCCCAACATAAAGCCACCAGTGGTTGCCCCATATCATATGTCTCCGCTAGAATTAGAAAAGTTACGAAAATAGTTGAAGGAACTTTCAGATGTGGGATTCATTAGGCCAGCTAAATCTCCATTTGGTGCACCAGTATTGTTTCAAAAGAAGCACGATGGTTGTTAAAGATGTTCATCAATTATCCGACCTTGAACAAGATCACTATAAATAAGAAGTATTCAATTCCTCTTATTGTAGAATTTTTTAATTAGCTTAGTAGTGCTAGATGCTTTACCAAGTTAGATTTGAGATCGGGGTACCATCAAGTCCAAATAGCCGAAAAGGACGAGCCAAAGATAGCTTGTGTGACACGTTATGATTCGTATGAGTTTCTTAGATGCCTTTCAGGCTAACCAATGCTCCAACCACATTTTGCACCATTTATGAATAAGGTACTTCAACCCTTCTTAGATCGTTTTATGGTTGTTTATCTTAATGATATTGTGGTGTACGATAAGTCGCTTGAGGAGCATGTGGAACATTTGAGGGAGGTATTCCGAACCTTATGAGAAAATAAGTTATATGTCAAAGAGGAGAAGTGCTCATTCACCCAAAGTAAGGTACCATTTTTAGGCCACGTTATGGGAGGTGACAAGGTTCGAATTGATGAAAGTAAAATTCAGGCTATTGTAGATTAGGAACCACCAACCAATATGACATAATTGAGATCTTTCCTTGGGTTGGCAAACTACTATTGACGCTTCATCAAAGGCTACTCCAAAATTACCGCACCCTTGACGGACTTGTTAAAGAAAGGTAAGGTGTGGTATTGGGATCCTTAATATGAGAATGCCTTTAACCAAGTGAAGCATGCGATGACGAGGGAGCTCGTACTTGTTTTTTTAGATTATTCGAAGTCGTACAAGGTACGCACAGATACATCAAACTAGGGGGAGTACTAATGCAAGATGGGCATCCAGTTGCCTTCGAGAGTCGAAAGCTTAATGAAACTAAACATTGATACACAGTCTAAGAGAAAGAGATGACCACTATGGTGTATTACTTGCGTATATGGAGACTATTTGTTGGGTTCTAAGTTCGTGGTCTTTACTAGTAATGTTGCAAACAGTTATTTTCTAACCCAAAAAAAGTTGTCTTCCAAACAAGCTCGTTGGCAGATTTTCGTAGCAGAATTTGATTTTACTATGAAATATAAACTAGGGAATGCCAACATCGTGGCTAATGCACTTAGCCAAAAGATGGAGTTTGCAACAATCAACCAACCTAATAGTTCTCTATTGGAGCACATTTGAGAAGGATTGTCTCATGATCCCACAACCAAAAACTTGATCAAGTTTACCAAGGAAGGGAAAACGAAGAGATTTTGACTTGAGAGAGACTTATTGTTTACTCGGAGGAATCACATTTATGTGCATTAACATAGGAATTTGCACAAGGAAGTCATGAAAGAGTGTCATGACTCGAGATGCGTCGGCTGTCTAAGTATGCACCGCACTATGACTCTTTTAGAGGATCGCTACTATTGGCTTCACATCAGTGATAATGTGGAGACCTATGTGAAATCTTGTCTAATATGCTAACAAGATCAGGTTGATTTAAAGACTCCTGTCGGTTTGCTACAACCCTTACCCATTCTGGAACAACCATAGGAGAGTGTATCCATAGACTTTATTGTTAGTTTGCCTAAACCTGACGGGTTTGCGAGTATTCTTGTTGTGGTGGACCGATTTTCCTAGTATGAAATATTCATTCCAGCAACTAATGAATGTCCTACTGAGGAGGTAGCTCGTTTGTTCCTTAGACGTGGTGAAATATTGGGGAGTGCCATAGTTTATCATCAATGATTGAGACGGGCAAATCAAAGGCTGGTTCTGGACGGAGTTATTCAATTCGATGGGCTCAGACTTAAACTTTTTCCACTAGCATGCATCAGTAAATCGATAGGCAAACTAAATTAGTGAATGTGTTATTGGAGACATATCTTCGGCACTATGTGAGTGTCATACAAATGGGCTAGTCAAAGTTGTTGGACGTGGCCCAATTTTCATACAACTTGTAGCGAAGTGAGGCTACGAATCAAAGTCTGTTCAAGATAGTAACGGGATAGTAGCCCCTCACACCCAATGAAGTTGTGACCCGTTATATAGGATTAGATCTAGCATCTTATCGATTTAGGAAGGATTGGAAAGAGAAAATTGATTTAGCCAGAGCTTGCCTACACAAGGCAAGTAAGCGCAACAAGAAGTGGGCAGATCAAAATCGAAGGGATATGCAATTTCAAGTTGGTGATTCAATCCTTGCTAAACTACACTTGATTTTGAGACATAATGGCTTGCACAAGGGGCTTGTGCAATGGTATGAAAGACCCTTTTAAGTTTTGAAGAAAGCACGTAAGGTAGCCTACAAGCTTGAGTTGCCAGCAAAGATCAAAGTCCACCCAATGTTTTATGTGAGTATGCTTAAGTTATTCCATGAGGATTAAGAGGATCCAAATCGAGACAAGTCTAAACGAGCACCAATAAGGGTAAAGGTCTCCTATGATTGTGAAGTTGAAAGCATCGAGACAAACCATGTGATCAGACGAAAGTACTATTAGCCAAGGCATGAGTACTTAGTGCGATAGAACGGACTTCTCGACAGTGAAACAAGTTGGGAACCTGCTGAAGCCTTATGGTAGTTTCAAGGCAAGATAGACCAGTTCCATGCGGAAGACGTGACAAGAGCATCGCTAGAACAAGTGGGGGAGAATGTCATGGGTTGCATATGGGAGCTCGCAGCCATGACACAAGTGTGTGATCCATCATGTTCAAGAGAGGTCATTTGGCCCAACTGGACTAACCCGTTGCTTGTAGAGAATGAAGGCCCATCTACAAAGCATGGGAAATATGGTACGTAATATTCAAAGATATACAATCTTAGAGATAACTTGTAATCTTATAAGATATGATAATTTGTAGATAGCTTTTAATCCTAGCCATTACTTTAATTAGTACCATTGATTTTGGGGAGACTTAACTATAAACAGAGGCCTCTCCCCTTCATTGTAAATCATCCATTGAGTATAGAGTTCCTGAGAGCATTCTCTCAAACTCTCTCTTGTGTTCCTAGCTTTTCTGTGGCTTTGTTCTTATATTTCAAGTTCATTCATCTTTGTTCATCTTGAGCTGCTTCTGCTTTGTGTTGGTGCCTTAGAAGAATTCTATTTGAATCCTCAATTGTTGAGAGTTAGACTGACTTAGACGTTTTCGAGAGAAGAAATTGCTTAAGGCCGCACAAATTGTAAGACAAAAAATCTAACTTCGTGACACTAGATGCTATTTATAACGCTTAACTTAAAATTCAATTGGTATATAACTTTAATATAATTAATATACCTTAAAGTTCAATTCAACTTATAACTCTACTTTACATCAATAAAATTAACACAATTATTTTAAATATGAATTACTTGTAATTCTCACTTTTTTTAATACCTACCTATTAAAGTTGAACTAATTAATTATCAATAATTGCAATATAAATGAAAAAAAAGGCAAATTGGTTTGAAGATTGTGGTTGGTTTTGGGTTTCAAATTTAATAATCGTAATGCTGACATGTGAGCAACTGTTTTCCACTTCAAATAATATTTATATTTGAAATCTAAGGATGATATTGTCAAACTAAATTATATATTATATTATCCACGAATTGACAAAATAGTTTAGTTTATATTGGGTCAAAAGTTGCATGTCCGTTTGAAAATTAAAATTATACATGAATTGTGATCTAAAGTATTATTTGATACATGAACTCGATTTTACGTAATTATGATTTATATGTATACATGAAATTTTAATTGTGATTCAATTGTTTGTGCTTACAATATATCAGTGTAAAATTGTGCTAATTTAATAATGTTATTAATAATTTATAAAAATTGAATTGAATCAAATTAAAACCTTATATAATAATTTATAAAACCAAAATTTATATATAACAACATTGCAAATATAATAAAATATCTTACAATTATATAGGCTCATATAGAGCTCTCCATGAGTTGGGAGACTGGGCCTTAGTTTAGACAATGAAGTTTTGTTCATAAACCAACCCAAATTTAAATAAAATGATTTTAAATTATTTTATTTAAATTTAATTATAAAATAAATATTAATATAAAATTATATCTTCTAGTATTTTTAAAATAATAATATGAGTTTTTTATGTGGATCAAGTTAATTTTTACGAATTTTTAAATTGAGCATCAATCGGCCCATAAACACTTTAGACTTGAACAAAGGTTAACGATTATGTTACTAATATAATAAAATAAGTTGATTTAAATAAACATAACTGATTGAATAAAAAATGCAACAAATTTTATTCACTTAATATATCATTTGGTACCAGAGTTTGATTTTTTTTTTCTAATGTGATACTTACATCGGGTAAATTTTAGCTGGTCACCTAAAATGAAATCTTTGCAATTCTATCACTTAACTTTTATGATGCTTTCATTTAGTTACTCAGTCATTAAATCTCTAACAATGGCTGACTGTACATGTCACATAATGTTTACACTTTCATTTTGGTCATCGAAAAATATATCTTTTTTAAAGTATTGATAAGGGTAAAAAATATTAAGGGTTAAAGTGAAAAAATGGTAGGCACTAAAATAATGCTCTAAAAAATTGTCAAGTTGTACTTGTTTACCCCATTGCTGAAAGTTATAATTTTTTTTCGATATTAAAATTTTAAATTTCAAAACATCAAAATCAATTAAATCAATTATGGAGAAAATTAGCATTGATAGTGTCAACCTATTTATTACTATAATATAAAATTAATTAAATTAATCTACTCTTAAATTTTAAATTTTTTCCAAATGAGAATAAACTCAAATAGCTCATCTTTAATAATTGTCTATGAAACCCAAATTTCTTTTGATTATATAATCTTTAATTTTTCATGCTAAGCTAAAAGCAAAAAATATCCTTGCAAATGCCAAACAAAACCTAGAATTTTTCATCACTTCTTTACCAAAACGAAGAATAAAAATTAATTTAATTAATTGCAAGAATTTTTCTAATTTTTACCCATACGATACACGGATTGATTGTATATATCAATTAAAATATATTAAATATTTTCATATTTTTTATAATTTTTATGAATGATAAGAGAAAAAATACAAACTAATTATTAAAAAATATTTTTAAAACTAATAAGTGAAATAATAATTAAAATGAAAAATAAAGAATTGTGAAACATTATCTAAACACTATTCAACAAAATTATTTTTTAAGTTTAATTATGTTTGGTAATTAAATAAAATAAAATATATTTATTTTTCCTTAAATTAAACTGTGCAAGATAAAAAAAAATACCAAAATCGGATTTGGTAAGAAATAGTTTTAAATTTTAATAGTATTTCATAGTTTTTAAATTAATTAAAATTTTTGTAATATAAAAATTAAAAACGATTACAAATTATGTTAATCTAAAAATTTTAACAGTGATTATAAATTGTTAAATTGTATTATTTTAAAAATTGTAAAGGTAAATTAAAATGTAAATTTAAAACTAATTATAAAAATTCTGTTATAGAACTCTATAAAGTTTTTAACATGATTTAAATTATAAAATATTGTGGTAAATATATATTTTAAAAGTAATAGACTTATTAAAATTATTAAATTTTTGGGAAATTAGTTATGCTCATGTCAATTGTAATCAACATTCTCCTTCTCTATGCGAACCGTTGATAGATAACAATATATATAAAATAAAATAAAATAAAAATTATCTCGATGTACATCCAATTCATTTCAAACTTGTAGTTTACCCTTTTGCCATATTCATGACTCTCTCTTGTTGGAAAATAGAAACCAAATAAAATATTATTTATTATATACAATCTTTCCCAAATTTCAACCAAATGAATTATATTTTACTAACATAAATCTTCCCATTTCTCTATTTGAACAATCTCCATAATATATCACAAAAGAAATTTATACTCACCTCTCTTTCTCTCCTCAACTTAATTGTGCTGGTAGGTTTAAACAAATGCAGATACAAGGAGATGAAAGTAACAGCAATCATCGCTGCATCTCTAATTGAGTTGGTGAGTTAATTGGAGTTAGGTTTTTGTAAAAATTTAACAGTTTGAATTAAAATTATGAAATAAAGCTCAAAATGGATAAATAGTTGAGTTGGTGTTTATTTTGTATAGGTGGGATGAGATTTAACAAATTTGAGTTCAAATTTTAGTATTTCCATATATTAAAATGATATGAAATTTTATTTTGACCTTCAACTCTTAAATTTTTAGGGAGGTAACCCAAGGTTCGTGGATATTGGACATAAGTAATTTCATGTCCTGCATCCCTGATTGCTTTGGAATTATTTGAGTACATATTGTAGTCTACTTTAAGAATAAATGGCGAATTTATTACAATTTCCACGTATTTGGAAATCCTGTATCAACTAACTCTGGTACATGTTTCCCAAATGTTAAAATCCAAACGCAGTTCCAAGTTGGAACACAGAGACACAAGTAATTAGGCATAGTTACTACATCCTTCTCAAATTGTCTAACCTTGCCTGTAAGTCACTATCTATCCCACTGTCACCATTGCCAGTTGCTTCCACCTGTGCAATCTTACCATTTGCAGCTGCTGCCGCAATAGCAGCTGATGGTGCATTTACGAGCTGTGATTGGATCCAAATAAGCAGGGTTAGTAAGGACAGCCTATTCAAGCTATATGTGCTTATATATGCTGAATAAGAAGTGGTGAAAATAGTACCTCTTGGTTGATGTCAATTCCAATCTCGTCAAGAACCTGGCTCACCAATTCTTCTGTTTCCTCCTCTTCTTCATCCCCTTCCAAAGCATCATCGATTGCATCACCCATCACCTCACTCACCATCTCCATCTTCTCATTCTGTCTTTCAAACTCTAGCATAATTTTCTGCAGGGATGGCAAGTTCATCTGTCTGTTCATTTGTCCCATTGCCTTTGTCACACCTTTCATTGCCTCTCCCATTGCTTGTGTTGATTTCAATGTCTGGATGTTGTACAGTACAGAAAATTCAGTCGAGTTTCAAACTTTATGATTTATAAGCAATTAAAACTTGTAAATTCACTAGGCTTCAACCTTGCAATGTACATCGGTTGCTTATGCAGTTCATTTATCCCCCAACTCTAAATAATTTCAGATGAGAATCAAGTTACTTGATGTTCCAACTTATCTTCTTTTTTTCATTTTCACATATAAATTCCCATACATGGTACGGAGCAGGGCATATATCAAAAGTTTTGTAATAGCCCCCCACAATTATAGCCATCGACTTCCATCTACTTAACAAGCATCAGAAGTGGCCATAATTTTCTATGTTGCTTTAGGTAAAAAAAATTGCACACTTAGAAGTCATTGACACAGATAAAATGCAAGGATAAAAGTACATAATAAAAGTACATACTTGAATTCTAAGAGATATACCCTGGAGCTGTGATTTGAGCTTAAAAAACTTTTCAATCTGATGGCGTGTCCGGATAAGGTCTTTTGCCATCACCTTTACAGCTCCCTGAAATAAAATCCCGAGAACAAAATATTTAGAGGATAGTAGGCTCGGTGGACAGCAAAGCCCATTCACGTCAATAAGAAACATTCGGATCATATACAATAACTTTTAAATCTGAAAGTTAAAAGAAACCTACTTTCACAAGATAAGAGATGCGAAATACAATATTGAAGCTCAATTAGACAGGAAATGACTGCACTAGTCCACTAATACGAAGCAAAATAGACATACACATTACTCAAGCTACCAAATTGCCGCAAAGTGTAATTGATGCATTTTGTGAGTGAGATGAAAAAGAACAATAACTCATCATATCTATCTGTAAAGTGGTAGAGAACAGTCAGAAATAAATTAATATGATCCTAGCAAACATGTCATTCACATATAAAACTAGTCATCAAACATCGAATCAAGCCAGTACATAATCAAAATCACCAATAAAGCAACCTCATTTATACCAAAAAAGAAAAAAGGCTTCACATAATTGACTAAAACATAAAAATGCCAAGCTAATAAGCTCTCAATCCTATATATACCAATTTTTTAAGAGAAATTTAACTACAAATAAGTAAAAAAGTTAAGCAAAAATAGAAAACAAAATTGTAAAAAATATATGTAACACACCATCTGCCCTTGCTTTGCACTTTTCTTAATCTCAGCAATCAGTTTCTTCTCTTGGGTCTGTAAACCTTGCCTTTCCCTCTCTATCTCTCTAATAGATTTGTCGAGCATCCGCTTATTTTCTCGCAGAAGCTCTGAAAAAAAAAAAATATATATATATTTAATACAAAATGACTTGACAATCCGGCATTGGGGGAAATGAATTGAGAACCATAAAATACACAATTCACCTAATTTGTTTGCTTGATCTTTGATACACTAAAGTGACAGGCTCAATAAAGCGCAAAACCTTATTTTTAGAAATTTGAACTAGCAAACAACCATACAATTACTCGATCCTAAAATCCAAAATTAAACCAAATAAACAAAATAAAGCATTCGAATTCCTGTCATTAGCAGAATTCACAACTATTTCTAAAACTATCAGAAACATACTACTTCAATCGAAATCCTTAATTCTAATTATTCAATTACCAAAGCCCTCAATATAAAATCACTTCATCAAATTCAAATGCGAACAGATCATAACAAAATCAGTAGCGATTTTCGAAATTAATACAAATTCTAATTATTTGAAAACAAAATTGATACCTGAAGGGGTTTTTCTCTTGCCAAAGAGGAAACTCATGTTCGGTCGATGCTACGAAAACTGTCCCAACACGATTTGGTGGTGGCTACGGCGATCTGATCTGGTATAAAAACGCACCGGATGGTACACCACAAGAGATTGCTTCTTCGAGGTGGTATGTTTGATCGCTCGCCCGCCAAGACAACTTCTTTGCTGCTGCTAATGAATGGAATTGGGTATAGACAAATGGTTAATTTCTGTTATTAGTCCTTCTACTTTTAAGAAAGTTACGTGGATTTAGCCTCTATGCTTTAATTTAATTGTTTTTAATTTTAATCCTCACTAAATAATAACAGTTAAATTGATTAGGTTAAGTTCTGTTATTTTTAAATTTTGAGGGCAGAAAAACTATTATTATATGTGTAGTATTATATCCACTCATTATTTTCTTATATTACTTTAATAATTATTATTTATATCAAACTGAAATTTTAAATTTTGAAAAAGTATAGACTAAATAGATATAATCCATTTTCCCACGTGGCTGCATCTGAGTGCTATAGCCTACCCATATTGGCTCTCTGAATATTGGGCTTTCTCTTGCTACGGGAAGCAGATGCTTACTGGATTAAATTGTATTGAATTGATTAAGTATTTCCATTTTTTGTTTAGGTGGATTTATTCAGTTGATGTTCAAATCATACCAACGGAATAAACTGACAATTTTTTGATTAAGTTTTTTTTCACTTTAATCGTTCTCAATTTAATCCTTTGACATTAAAAATATAAGTTTATATTATATTATGTTATAAGTAGTTTGTTTTGTATCACACAAAAATTAAGCTTATAATAATATATAATATTACTATATTGTAAACATTTAAAATTTTAATAAAAATATACAAAATGTTAAATTAGAATTACATAATTTTTATAAAATTTAAAAATAATATGAATGAGTCTAAAAGAAGTTCTAAATTAATCATTTACAAATGTAAACGAATTTGAGTCAACTCTAAAACCCGCTGAACTTAAGCAAACAAATAATATGCTGATTATATATATTATATATTAGATGTGAAAAACTTTTGTAATAAATATATTTATAAAAATATTATTTTAAAAATTAATTTAGTTGAAATGATAAAAATATTGAAAATTATGGTGTTTTGGGTTCAAATCTGGTCAAGCATTTTTTAAAAATTTAACTTGAAATGAAAAAAAAATCATATAATCACATTTATTATTTTATAAAAATTCAATAATTACTTGCGACACTAAAAAGTAATATTAACTCAATAAACCACTCAAATATGGTAAAAATAGATATATAAACCCGACTAGAAGTGTAAATGAGATATTGGTGCTTACAAGATACTCAAGTTCGACTAAAAAAATTTAAATTTGATTCGATAATTATCAAGTCAAGCTCAAGTTATCAATCAAGTCAAATTCGAGCTTAATAATACTTGACTTAAACAACTTATAAACCTTATCGAGTTTTTTATGTTTTTATATTATTAAATTACTTTATTACTCTTAACATATATTATTAAACCTCGAACTCAAATTAGAGTTCGAACTTCAATATAAAACTTGATAAATGAATTTAAACTTAAAAATAAAAATAACTCCAAATTTTAAATCAAAGTCAAGCCATGAATACCTGTACGAGCGAGTGGTGGTTTTAACAAAACCGTGTTACCTTTTCCTTTTTCTGACAGAAAATTTGTGATTAAAAAAAGAATATACCCACGCAGTGAGGACACTCTCTTTTTATCTCAAGTAGCTTTCTCGCATTTAAAACTCTTACTGATTTCTGAACCTTAAAATAATCAATAAAATCGTAGCACACGTGCGCTCGGCGGACATGCTTTGTACAGAGAAGGGCAGGCGGTCACGTGCGGCTTTGTCATCCTCAGTTCTCACTCTCGATTATTTGCATCACACGCGCTCCTCGGTGGGCTTTGCCATGTCCAGCTACAAGGAGCAGAGATCACGTGGCTTGGACCCCACACAGTCTAAACAAGCGGGGCCATTTGAAATTATTGTTAGCTTAAGCACAGTAAATTTGCAAATTAACTACAATAAATACTGATAATTGAACCTTTTGTGCTGGCAAACATATACACCACTACTAAAATTTTGATTTACATCTCTAATTTATTGGCCACGTGGTGAGTTTATTATAGAGTTATGATAAATGTTTATTGCTAGGTATCTTCTATCCATAAATTGGCTGGACATGATGATTCTCTTGTTTCACAAAATTTTATCTCCCACAACTCAAAAATACATTCAACTATTTATCATTACAAATACTTCTTTTTATCTAGTTTGAATTTAATTTTTATGTGAATTATTTTTAAGGTTTGAATAATTTTTCGTAGAGGGATTTATTTGCAAGTTGAGATATATACTGAATCTAAACTATCAAACCATTTACTTGACATAAAAAGATATTTGCTCTCCGAAAAGATTTGTAAACTAAAGAAAGGTAAAAGAAGATATTAAGCAAACTGAAATTCATTCTTGTTTTTCATATCTGTGGATGAACTTACATTTATACATTTGATTTCTTAACTGTTATATAACAGCTCAACTGTAAAGTTGTTATTAATAGAATTGCTAGAGTACTTATACTATAACTACTTAACTAATTCATAAACTCTAATATTCACCTATCTACCCAACCTTCAAAACTCGTAAGAGCTGTCGAAGTTTACAAAATTGAGATGCAGACAACAGTTTAGTAAGAACGTCAGCAACTTGATCACAGGCATAAACTTCTTCAACGATAAGAAACCCAGCAACAACTTTCTCACGGAAAAAAAATAGATCAAGTTCGACATGTTTAAACTTTAAATGTAAAACCGGATTAGCTGCCACTGCAACAACACTCGAATTATCACACCATATTGTTGGTGTATCAACAGAAGGATACTGAAGTTCACTTAATAAAGGCATTAGCCATGTAACATCCGTAGTTGCAGCCGCCAACCCGTGATACTCAACCTCAGCGGTGGAACGAGACACAACCTGTTGCTTTTTAGAACACCACGAGATAGGGTTATCACCAAAATAGATACAGTATCCTGTAGTAGACGATCGATCATCAAAATCTAACCCCCAATTCACATCAACATAGCCAACCAAAGATAGCTTCTTAGATGGTTTGACAAGCAGACCATTATCAACCATACCACTCAAATAGCGTAAAATTCGTTTGAATGTCACAAAATGAACATATGTGGGAGCATGCATGAACTGACAGATACGGTTCACAGCATAAGTAATATCAGGCCGGGTTAGCATGACATATTGTAAAGCACCGACAAGACTACGATATTCGCTAGGGTCTTCAATTAGAGTACCCATGGTTTTGGACAGAAAAGAATAGCTAACCATAGGTGTATGAATAGCCTTAACATGAATGAGATGACAACGATCAAGCAAATCAAGAACATACTTAGGTTGACATAGATGAAGAGTTCCATCAGTTAGGCGAGTGACTTCAACACCAAGGAAATAATGAAGATCCCACATGTCTTTGAGTGAAAACATAGAATGAAGTTGTTCAACAAACACGTCAATATTAGGAGCTGAACTCTCGGTAACGATAATATCATCAACATATACAAACGTATACATATGAGCCATATCAATAATACGTATAAACAGGGAAGCATCAGATTTGGACTTGACAAAACCTATGGAAAAAAGATAGGATTTCAACTTATCAAACCACCCTCTTGGAGCTTGTCGTAATCCATACAATGCTTTTGTTAACCAACAAACCAAAGGTTACCCATCGACATTATGTTGAACATATCTAGGAGGTTGATGAATAAAGACTTCTTCGGTAAGTTCACCATTGAGAAACGCATTATTTACATCTATTTGCAGTAGCTGCCACTGTGGGACACAACAATCGATAGAATGGTCCTGATGGTGGCTGGTTTAATAACAAGACTAAAGGTTTCCTGAAAATCACAACCTGGTACCTGAGAACAACTTTTGGTAACTAATCTCCCCTTCTGTCGAGCAACAATGCCGTCGGGATTTCGTTGAAACTTAAACAACCATTTACACCCGATCGACTTTCTCCCTAGTGGCAAAAGAACTAACTCCCAAGTGCGATTACGAATTAATGCATCATATTCAGCTTGAACCGCTACTCTCCATTCCTCATGAGCAAAAGCTTCATCAATCGTACGAGACTCATGTTTAGCAGTTTCAACAGCTAAAACTTTATGTTTGAAAATACCAGCTTTGGACTGTGTCAGCATATGATGTGTATTCCCAGTAAGTTGAGGAGGATCGACTACAGTGGTGAAAAATTCTGGTGCGGGAGAAGGGTTGTTTCCAAGTTGTGGAGAAGAATTGACCGTATTAGAGGGAACTACTAGTGTGTGTGATGGAGTAGTAGTATAACCCAAGTGAGACGAATCATAACGTAAGAGCACATGATTTTCTGTATTCTGATCAAGAGAACTAAAAGGAGAGGACAACAACTGCACAAGAGGAATATACGTGGTGACACACTCAGTTGTTACGGGAGATAATGAAGGATGTTCATGATACAGAAACCTACTTTCATAAAAATAACATGTCGAGAGATAAAAACTTTCCCGTCAGGCGTGATGCGGACTATATCCGAGAAAAGTACACGGCTGAGATCGAGACTCCACTTATGTTTATTAAAAGGACGAAGATATGGAAAATAACAACAGCCAAAAATATGAAGATGATCATAAGTCAGAAATTTTCCATAAAGTATTGAATATGGAGTCTTACTATGCAAGATCGGAGTGGGTAACTGATTGATGAGATGAATGGCACAAGTAAAAGCATAACCCTAGAATCGCATTGGTAAGTGCGGTTGAGCAAGGAGGGTGAGACTGACCTCAACAATATACCAGTGTTTTCGTTCAACCACTCCATTCTGTTTCGAAGTATGTAGACACGAAATCCGATGAATAATCCCCTGTTGTGCGAGTAACGATGTGAAAGACTGAAACTCACCACCCCAATCACTTAGAAATTATTTAATGTCTCTCTCAAATTGAGTTTTAACCATTTGCCGAAACTGAATAAAGTAGTCAATTGCTTGATATTTACGTTGAATGAGAAATAACTAGGTAAACATCAACAAAAGACACATAATACCAATTACCCCTACAATCAACAATTGCAGGTCCCCATAAGTCTGAGACAACTAATTCAAACGGCATAGTATACACAGTAGTAGAATTAGGAAACGACAACTTATATGACTTTCCTTTCAGATAGGCAGTACAAACATGAACAAGATTATTTGTATTTGTGACTACATTACAATATTTCAAAACAGACTGAACAATCCGAGTTGAAGGGTGACCCAAACAACGGTGCCAAAGTTTGAATACACCATTAGTCGAGGAACCCGATCGTACTGCGGCATGATGTGTTGATAGAGGACCACTGGTATCAGTCAAAGCAACTAATGAAAACCTATAAAGCCCATCATGTGTGTAGCCCTGCAGCAAAATGCCTTGAGTCTGAATGTACTTTACCATACAATGAAAAAGGTGAAACTCAAAATAAACATTATTTTCTAGAGCAAATTTCGAGACCGACAACAAATTTTAACAAATCTGAGGTACATGTAAAACGTTAGACAAATGCAACAAATTAGAGTTGGAATCCAAGGTAGTATTACCCATAAACGCAATTTTAGCATGCGTTCTATCACCCATTAAAATCGGAGTTGTACCTGAATACGGAGTAGAGTTGTTTAGGGCAGATGCCTCTTTACACACATGATGAGTCGCTCCTGAGTCAGGATACCACAATGTAGAATTATTATTCCCAACAAGTGTAGGAATATAGGCTCATCAAAACCAAACGTATGAGCTCTAAAACCCGAGTCAACACCATAACCGGTCGTAACCGTATTAGACTGACTACCATTTGAGTGTTCGGATCATAAAACATCGGGAACCCGTAGAAGACCCAAACACTCGAAATAACCCATGACACGCCTTGAAAAGAATGACCCAACACCGGTATCATGATTCAGGCCCTAAAAACACCTCGCTCGGGGCTTCGTGTATCGTGGACCATTTGTTTCAGCAATAATATATGACCCACTAGGATTATGGGTATTAAACACAACAAGCTTGCCCAAAGTAACATTATGGACACTAAGCCCATTGAATGGCCTACCTACATGTCTCTTTGAGGATTAACCCTCACCATAAGTATCCAAATTAGGGTGAAAATCATCATGAGCAACTGTCAGAGAGGGAGCACCATACGCCACTCCTTACCAAGGCATCGGACGACCAGAGCACCGCTAATCAAACCACCACAGCGTTGGAGAGATTGGATCACAGCCGTAGAGAACAGTAGATACACTAGGTTGTGCACCAAGCATCGCACCATGTCTAAGCAGTGGTGCAACATAACTCGGCAGAACAAAAGGCTATCATGAAAACACCGGCCGCGGTGGATTACCATAACTACGATCAAACCTATAATAGTATCATTATGCCAGATGCCTGAAACGACCACATATCTGGCACTGCACACGCCCTCGGTTGTTCTATCCATGGCCATTAGAAACTGCACGACCACCCCTCATGGCCATCGTCGACCCATAAAATAGAGGATCCGAAGTCATAGACCCAACCAGATTTGCCTGAAACAGAAATTCTAGCGCCATCTTTTGCTATATATTTTCGTACTCTAGAAGAATGTCAACTAACCTCCTTATGGGTAGAGGTTCAGACGAGAACGATACGAGTGTAACCACCGAGTCAAACTCCGACAAAATCCCCACAATGACTATCTCGACTTTTTCAGAATCCAAGATTTAGTGCCCTGAAGCCTCAAGTAATGCACAAACATTCTATATTTTAACAATATATTCTTTAACTGTCATAGTACCTTTTTTTAATTGAATGCAACTCATGTTTGATTCTAGAAACTTTTGCTCTAATAACAGCGGTGAAGAGACGATGTGCAGTGCTCCAAACATCATTTGCGATAGTCATGCCTATAAAACACGATAATAGCATACTACTAATCGTGGATAACAACCACGACGCCAATAATTTATCTTGTTGATGAAACAAAGAAAACTCAGAGTTGAGAACTAACTTTCCTTCTTGATGAGGTACAAAACGCGATGGAATCGACAGTGTTCCATTTACAAATTTGATAATCTTGAACCCATCAATAATCGATTTTACATGCTGTTGCCTTTGAATGAAATTGCTCTCATCGAGCTGAAGTGTATCATGTCAAGGGAAACTGTGGATTAAGCGAGATTTACCAAAATTAACATTGAACGATGGTGCTAGAAGTGGAACCGAAGGAACAGGCTATGGATCATGAGGATCAATGGCAAATTCTTTAGAATTTGCCATAGTATGCAGCGGAAGATGATGCCTAGGACTTAGGCGAATGATACCATGAAAAGATTTATAAACTAAAGAAAGGCAAATAAGATATTAAGCAAACTAAAATTCATTCTTGTTTTTCATATATATGGATGAAATTGCATTTATACACTTGATTTCTTAACTGTTACATAACAACTCAACTACAAAGTTGTTATTACCAAAATTACTAGAGTATCAATACTGTAACTACTTAGCTAATTCATAAACTCTAATACTCTCTATATATTACGTATATTCATCTTTTAGACATTACAAAACATTAAAGATAAGTTACTATGACGACAAGACATCAATAAACTAATTAACTTACAAGGAGTTTGAAACCAATAAGAAAAGCACGTGGCACCATAAGAGAGAATCCCCTTAAGACTTTTGAACTCAAAGAAAGACAAACACCTTCACCCCTAATTAAATCCTCAACTCTCTCCCACGCTTATCCTCTTTCCAATCTTTTATTGGCAACCATATTCCAATCATTTTAATCTCTTTATATCAATAAAACGTAACAATTTTAGATGTGCAATACAAGAAAATAATCCAAATATAGTATAGATCATATACCAACACGTGATAAGCCAAATAACAAAATTTATTAACGTGTCAATATCATACAAATATAACAAAATTTGTATTTAGATTGTATCAATGGTCAAAGGATAGCCATCCATATCTAGAATTGTAACCAATAATAGGAGATGTCACTGGCCAAAAATGCATGGATCTATTAAGACAAAAGCAGAGGCATTGTGTTAATTCAAAACTCCGGTAAGGAAAATCTCGAACACACGATCGAAACTCGAACAGAAAAAGAAGAAATAGGACAGGCTCCAAGGCGTGTATCAAGCCATTATCTTTAAGGTTATATTCACCCCCACCTACCTTCGGTGTGCAAATGAGTTCCAAGCAAAGTAACCTCGAGGATACAATAAAGCCAATGCCTATTTGCGTTTTGCACTGGCGAGAATAGTCCACTATGCACTGAGCAATGTATAACAAAAAACTCAATTTCTACAAAGGATTTCTGCAGCAATACTTTATAGAATAATTTAATAATATTAGAAAGTAAAGGAATGAAAGAAAGAATATTAGAATTTGTTGATATGATTTCCAAATGAAATCTCATTCCTATTTATAGGAATTTTCATGTCTCTTCATAGAGACATCTTTCAATAGGTGTCTTTATGAATAAATAAATAATAATAATTATTCATTTAATTTTGTAACTATTCAAATTATATTTTTGAATAGTTATAATTCTTTTTAAATCAAATGATATAAGTTTTGACCAATGACCAAAAGATTTATCTTTTGATTAATTACACCCATTCATTTATAGTCATTGGGATACTATAAATATTTGAAAATGTTTCAACAATCTTCCCCCATTTTCAACATATTTAGATTTTGATATTCTTGGAAATCAATTTGCATAAATAAAGGTGTCTTACAATTGAACCTTCACTTAGTGGAAATATGTTAAAGTTAATCAAAATTGCATGGTAGCCTAAGCTTTGAACCAACTATTCCATTTGATTAACTGAACACATCTCACACAATGATTTCAACACCGGTCAATGCATAGTATCTAGGGACACTATTATGGCCATGTGTCTATGTCCTCTTTTCATGAGTGTTGTTAGAGCCAAGCCCTTGAGCTCCTAAAAGAGGCCACACTTCCACTCACATAGGTGGATCCCATCAAAAGTGTTCCCGTAATTATAACACTCTAACATATTTATGTTATGGGTCCATTAAGAATACATTATTCATCATTCCCTTATCAATACGGGTACCTAGCACTTTAATCTTAAGATGGATTTATTTATAATGCTAACAGTCACATACTAATGATGTACTTTGTCTCATTGAACTCAAGACTTGATGTTATACCAAGCGTTGAGTCGAGTTTCCATCATGGGTGACTCTAATTAATAGGCTTGAGTCCCATCCCTTTTAAGGTCCTTTTTACTGCATCTCTAGCAAGACTTTTTGTCAAAGGATCTGCCAAATTTTCACTTGACCTTACATAATTAATAGTGATCACTCCATCAGAGATTAATTGTCAGACATAACTATGTCTTAATCCAATGTGTCTAGACTTTCCATTATATACTTGGCTATATGCCTTTGCTAGAATAACCTCACTATCACAACGGATAGAAATAGGTGAAATTGGCTTAGGCCATAAAGGTACATCATAAAGCAAATTTCTTAACCATTCTGCTTCTTTAGATGCAGCGGATAATGCAATAAATTCTGCTGCCATGGTGGAATCAGTAATACATGTTTGTTTCTTGGAACCCCAAGAAATGACTCATCCACCAAGAATAAAGATCTATCCACTAGTAGATGCATGATCTTCCAAACTTGTAATCCAACTAGCATCCGAATACCCTTCTAAAACTGGAGCATATCCATTAAAACACAATCCATAGTTAATAGTTTTCTTTAAGTACCTAAGTACTCTATTCAAAGCTTGCCAATGCAAACTACTTGGATTACTTGTGTATCTACTCAATTTTCCAACAACATATGCAATATCTGGTCTTGTACAAGTCATTATATACATAAGACAACCAATTAGACTTGCATATTTCAATTGATCAATTTTCCTACCATCATTAGATACTAATTTTAATTGAGGATCCATGGGTGTAGATGCTGGAATACAGTTGAAAAGATCAAACTTTTTAAGCACATTTTCAATGTAATGTGATTGTGATAAAGCTATAATGCTTTCATCTCAGGTTATTTTAATCCCAAGAATAACATCTGCTACACCCATATCCTTCATAGCAAAGTTGTTTGACAAGAATTTCTTTGTGTTTTCTATTTGTTCCAAATCCGTGCCAAAAATGAGCATGTCATCTATATATAAGCAGATTATGACACATTTTCTATTTTCGAATTTGTTATATATGTACTTATTGATTCATTTATTTTATAGCCATTAGCTAAAACAACCTTGTCAAACTTTTGGTGCCATTGTTTTGGTGCTTGTCTGAGCCCATATAAAGATTTAACAAGCTTACATACCTTATGCTCTTGTCCTGGAACAACAAATCCTTCCGGTTGCTCCATGTACACTTCCTCTTCCAATTCACCATTTAAAAATGCAGTTTTAACATCCATTTGGTGAACAACCAAATTATATAGAGAGGTAAGTGATATTAAGAGTCTAATTATAGCAATTCTTGCTACTGGAGCATAGGTATCAAAGTAATCAATACCTTGTCTTTGTGTAAAACCTTTTGCTACCAACCTTGCTTTAAATTTATCAATGGTTCCATCAACCTTCATTTTCTTTTTGAAGATCCATTTACAACCTATTAGTTTGGAACTTGGTGGAAGATCAACTAAGATCCAAGTTTGATTTCCCATTATTGAATCCATCTCATCATTTATTGCTTCTTTCCAAAAAGCAGAGTCTTGAGATTTCACTGCCTCTTCAAATGTAATAGGATCAGATTCAGTATTATAACAATAAGGTATCTTATTGCATATACTTTCATCTTTTCCTTCTACAAGAAACATAATGAAATCTGGTCCAAAATCTTTGACCTTTTTAATCCTCTTACTTCTTTTTAATTCTTGACAAGATTCATCATTATTATCAATTTGTTTCAATGGAATCTCATTCTCATTTGAAGAATGAATAAATTGTTGTGGTTGTAATTGTCTTGATATAGAATTAAATCTATTTTCATCAAAAATAGCATCTCTTGATTCAATAATAGTATTAATTGAAATTGAATCATTTGGTTCAATTACCATGAACCTATATGCCTTGCTATTATGTGCATAACCTATAAATATGCATTCAATTCCTCTTTCACCTAACTTTTTACGTTTAGGTGTTGGAACTTTTACAATAGCTCTACAACCCCAAACCTTTAAATAATTAAGGTTTGGTTTCCTTTTCTTCCATTGTTCATAGGGGGTTATTTTAGTTTCCTTATTAGGAACTCTATTCAATATATGACAAGCTGTTAGAACAACTTCTCCCTAAAAACCTTGTCCAAGACTTGAATATGATAACATTGAATTTACCATTTCAGTCAAGACTCTATTTTTTCTTTCAGCTACACCATTTTGTTGTGGTGCGTAAGGGGCTGAAACTTAATGGACAATTCCAGTGAGTTCAAAATAACTTGGATTATGGTATTCTCCACCTCTATCCAATCTTAAGCACTTGATAAATGATTCACATTGAAATTAAACTTCAGATTTATAAACTTTAAATTTATCAAGCGCTTCATCTTTTGAATGTAATAGATATACATAACAATATCTAGAACAATCATCAATAAAAGTAACAAAATATTTCTTTCCACCTAATGTAGGAGTATTATGCATGCCACATAAATCACTATGTATCAAATCAAGCAATTTTGTTTTCCTTTTAACCCTAGGAAAGGGTTTCTTATAATTTTAGTCAACATACATGTATTGCATTTTCAATATCATTATTAAAAACATGAATTAAATCTAGTTTATACATGTCATTCAATTTTCTATAATTCAAATGACCTAATCTATAATGCCACAAACAAAAAGATTCAACCATATAAGCAAAAATAGCATTTTTATTCTTATTAATAATATTGAGTTTGAACATGCTTTCATACATATACCCTTTCCCCACAAAAATTCCTCCCTTAGACAAAATAAACTTATCTGCCTCAAAAACAAGTTTGAAACCAAACTTATTCAACAGACTTCCAGACACTAAATTCTTCCTAACTTCTGGTACATAATATACATCATTTAAGGTTAAAACTTTTCTAGAAGTGAATTGTAGTTCAACAGACCCTTTGCCTTTGATTGCTGCGGTGGAAGAATTCCCCATGTACAAGACATTGTCATTTTCACATTGTGTGAACTTTGTGAACATGCTTTTGTCTTTGCACACATGTTTGGTTGCTCCGGTATCAATCCACCATATATTATCATCTTGTGCCATATTAATTTCAGATATCATTGCAACGAACTTTTCGTTATTATCAGCCTTAGAAGATGATTTCTTCTTTAAAAATTGACATTCATTCTTGAAATGTCCCGACTTTCCACAATGATAGCATGAGCCCTTTTTTTTCTTTTTGAACTTAGGTGCTCTATCAGTCTGATTGAACTTTCTCTTGAATGGTTTAGTAGTCTGTACTTCCTCCGTAACATGTATTTTGGCATTTTCAGAATTTAGGTTCTGATCTTGTTTTTGATACTCTTCTTCAATACGAAGATGATTTGCCAAAGCCTCAAGAGATATTTCCTCTTTCTTATGTTTTAGACTTATTTTAAAGTCTTTCCAAGATGGAGGAAGTTTGTCTATTATGGAGGATACCACAATCATTTCATCCATTTTCATATCATATTGCTTAAATTGATTCAACATCTTTTCAATATCACGAAATTGTTCCATAACAGAACGACCATCAACCATTTGATAATTATTGAAACGAATGACAAGAAATTTCTTGCTTGTAACATCTTCGATCATGTATCCTGCCTCCAATTTGTCCCATAATTCTTTAGCGGTGACCTCGTTTTGGTAGGTGTCGAACAAACCATCAGATAAACCATTCAATATGTGGCCCATGCACATGTAGTCAGCATTGTCCCATTTTTGTCTTTCTCGGGTTGCAGCAACAGATTCGTTTTCATTCTATTCAGGTCTTGGAGTATCCAAAACATAAGCAATCTTCAAAGTTGATAATAAGAAGTGCATCTTTTTCTGCCATCGTCGAAAATTGCCACCATTAAACCGATCAAGTTTAACAAAGTTGGAAGCCAACTCCCTTAGTGTTCCACTTTCATGTGTTGTGGTAGTCATAATGAAATATAACCTTAAAATTGTTAGTTCAAAACTTCGGTAAGGAAAATCTCGAACACACGATCGAAACTCGAACAGAAAAAGAAGAAATAGGACAGGCTCCAAGGTGTGTATCAAGCCACTATCTTTAAGGTTATATTCGCCCCCACCTACCTTCGGTGTGCAAATGAGTTCCAAGCAAATTAACCTCGAGGATACAATAAAGCCAATGCCTATTTGCGTTTTGCACTGACGAGAATAGTCCACTATGCACTGAGCAATGTATAACAAAAAACTCAATTTCTTACTTTATAGAATAATCTAATAATATTAGAAAATGAAGGAAGGAAAGAAAGAATATTAGAATTTGTTGATATGATTTCCAAATAAAATCTCATTCCTATTTATAGGAATTTTCATGTCTCTTCATAGAGACATCTTTCAATAGGTGTCTTTATGAATAAATAAATAATAATAATTATTCATTTAATTTTGTAACTATTCAAATAATATTTTTTGAATAGTTATAATTCTTTTTTTTTAAAATTAAATGATATAACTCAAAAATGTTTTAACACATTGGAGGGTGAATGAAGTTTAACATAGCTGGGCAGTGGTCCTTGGCTTAACTATCAGTACTACTACTTATTATCCTTTGGAACCAATTAGGGTAATGGCTATGGCATTGCTTTGCTTGCTTCACATGCATTTGCTACAACAGCATGGAAGTAACCTACTATGTTACGTACCACAAATTTGTGTTTGGTTGTTGAGAAACATGCTCCACTTATACGTACTGGCAAATTATCTATATTATGGATTTTCTTTCCTCTCTATTATTGAGTTTTCTTGTATTTTCTGGAGCTTAATTTTTATTCCTTAATTATTGGTATTTGTGTTTTTTTTTCTCTTACTACAAAAATTAAGCATCCATAACATTACTGTTTCTTCGATATCTACAACAGTAGTTTGCCAATTATTTTGGAGTTTAAAAGATCTAATGTGTAATGAATCATATAGCTAAGACATGACATTGTTGAAAGAGATTTATGTTGAATCTCTTTTATCTTCATTTCAAAGCAAGCCCATTTTGAAACTCATCTTGAGAATGACATGTGTTGGTCTTAAATAAATATCTTCTCACCATTCTCAAGTGGAAACTTGACCTTTTATTTTTTGTTTACTTTCTGGGTTTTCTCCAAGTTTTTTCTTTCTCTTCTTTTGGTATGGCAGTAATTGATAGAATTAGTAAGAAAGTCAACTACGGTGGCCAGTCTCTACTGTCTCATTTCATCCCCCAAAGGAGCTCACAAAACTTTTTTTAACTTTTCTTTTAGAAAAATTTTCTTTCCTCTACTGCAAAAGTTCGTTTGGATTTTTTTGGATATCATGTCTGATCCTGCTATATTTTGACTTCTGAGATTCCTTATGCGGCCCTACTTGTCTGCAAACAATTAGCTTTCAATCATAGATTGCAATTTTCTTCTGTTTGAAGCATGATTCACACCATATAATACACCAAACTGCAGAAACCCTTCAATCTGTATGTGATGTGAGTACAAAATGTAGCTTATTTATGCTAGGGTAAAACTACAACGAAAATGGTAATCTTATCTAAGCTGTTGTTGGTCCAATCACACCTAATCAAGAAATGATATCCCTAAGAACAACTCTTAAAGAAAATCCGTGAGATTCCAGTCTGTTTTATGATGATGAATTGATGGTATAAGCACAAGGTCAAGGTCAAGACAGACAGAATTTAGGCAACTCCAACAGTTGGCTTTGGCAAAACTGTCAAGCATCAGCTGTCTCTTTTGTCGACTGTTTTAGAAATTCAAAGGTCCATTTCCAACGTCATAGCCATGGATCTGTCCAACAAAATCTAAGCATTGATGTGATAGTCGACTCAAGCCAATGCCAAATTTGCAGCAAGGAATGACGTTACTCTTTATATTAAAATAAATGCCAATCCAAAGCTTTTGTATAGAGACTAACATACACTCTGCATTATAACACAAGGACCTGTAAAATACTTTTACCGATCAATCTGAATTTCGAATATCGAAATTCATCATTTATGTGAAGAAATGGGGAAAATGATTTTAATGATGGAATTTTTTTTATTTTAAATTTTGTGACCTAAAGGGGGAACTAATTTATGTTGGGATGTTGAGACCATGTGCTAAAATAAAGCAAAGAGTTTTCACTTTCTCCCTTCTCTTGTGGGGTGAAGATTTGTGTCTGCTTTTGTTTCCTTTTTCACTTTACTTTCCTTGTTATTTCGACTTTCTGTATTGCTTTAACGGTTCACTCATCACTGTGTGAAGAATAACATTGATCTCCACTGTTCAAAAGCTTTAGTAATTTTCACCATCTTAGTGATTTTTTCTTTTCCATTTTCAAAGCTTAGCAAAGGTATAGAGAATCATAGTCACTCAAATAACTTGAATTTTCAATTTGGAAATCCCCAAAGCCAATAATTACAATTTGAAAGATGAAAAGAGAGAGAGAGAGAGAAATGAGGTTACACTATGAAGCCATTAACAATGGCTTGATTAGTTTTCAGTCTAGTAGTTTCATACACTGGCAGCTCCTCTCTATACCTTCCAATTCCAATAAGATGATCCAACTCGAAAAGATCCGAACTCGAACAACTCAGTCCATCGTCGTCGTCGTCATCTTCTTCATCATCATAATCTTCAATAAAGCCTCTCAAATCCAGTTTCCCGATACCTCTTCTTTGATAGCTCCTTAGATAATCACTTGCTTTACTGGTGCTACCTGCAGATTCTTTAACAGTCTTTTGAACAGTTGAGGTGGACATTAATCTGGGATCATCGCTGTATATATTTTTGTGGCCACAAGGACTGGAATCTTCATTCAAAATGACAGTAACTGGACAAAATTTAACTGACCTTTTATTGCCATTACTGTACTTGTTATTGTTATTACCTCTTGAAGAAGGTGTTTTGCTCAAGCAAGACCTGGAAAACGAAGTGGGTGATGAAGCTGAAGATTTTGATTTTCGTAGGAAATTTACATCCTTTGAAACTCCATTAGAGCACATCTTCACTTTCTTGGCATTAGCATTGAAAATGGAGTTTATGAAGTTAGTGATACGACCACCAGGGGAAATGGGTTGCTTCACTTTCTTCAATTCACCATAGATTTTCAATGCTTTCAGCTTTGTTTTGTTGAACCCACCACCACCTTCTTCTCTCTTGGCCTTCTCTTGATTGTCCTTCTTGTCCGGTTTCGATCTTCTCGATTTCTGTTTGTAACTTGACTCGGCTTCGGAAGATGAGAAGATAGCGCCATTGCTAGAATCGGAGGAGGTCGAAGTGGAGTTGAAATGCGAAGCTGAGTCTTGATTGCTCTGCTTTTCAACCCAATCCTCAATCATAATAGCCCGTCGAAGACTGGAACCACTTCTCTGCTTCTTAGTTGTTTTGGTTTCCCTGTAATGGCACAATGTCGGCTCGTTTGATTCATCGATGGAACGATAAATCGCATCCAAAAGAGTTGAAGAGAAAGAAGGGGTTCTTCTTCTTTGATGAACCGTAGTATCTATCACGGAGCTCTCTCTTCTATACATGGTGTTTTTTTTTCTTTGTTTTGCATACACACACAAAACAAAAACAGGGGAAACAGAGATTTATACGGGAAAAACAAGGGAATTTTGAGATTAAAGAAGGGACACAAAAGAAAAGGACAGTAAGGGGGTAATTTAAGGCTTTAATGTCTACTTAGAAAGTGTCAAAAGCTGCAAAGACACAATTAAGTAGAGAATGCAAGTAGATCATGTGAAAGAGAGAGAGAGGGAGAAATGGGTATAGAAATAGAAGAAAATTCCTCAATGTGAACTGGACTGTTCTGTTTATTACCAGTATATATATATATATGTTTGTTAAGTATTAGTGTACGGCACTAAATAAGCATAAACAAGTAGGGGGGATTTGAACTGTGAAAAAAGTAAAGAAAAAGAGACAATTGTGTGTGTACTTGCCGTTGATGTAACTGAGGAAAAAGTGAAAGCAGGAGGGAGTGCCGCGCGTGCGGGTGGGGGTGCCAGGCTGTTGCAGGTTTGATTGTTGGGGTAACTTTTTCTTTTTTTGTTTGAAGTTTGATGATGTTTTTAAACTGCAAAGGGGTTGGGTTTTCTGAGGGGGGTTATTGCTGAGGCAGTGGCCAATTAGATACCAATGAAGTGCGTATTGTTTGGTCCTTTTCATCTTTCACTTTCATTCACCCTGTTTTTACTACCTCAATCAGAAAAAAAGATATACTCCAATGAAAGCAAATTTCGTTTTCTTTAATGAATACTACAAAAATTATTACCATATATAACATATTTCAGATTATTTATTAATTTATTATAAGTTTTTCAACAGAAAAGAGAGGATTTTTTACTAAAATATTATAAAAATAATATATTTTTAAAGTGTAACATGTATAATATAAATATGAGTGACCACAAGTATCAAACTATTATAAATGGACTACTGAATAACCACAAAGTAAAATGAACTCCTAAAGGATGATTTTGAAAAGAACCTTCAATTTTTGTTATTATTTTCATCTAAATTTAGGTAGTTTAAAAAATGTGATTGTGTGAAAAATATAAAGTTGCTTTCGATTAAAATATATTCTTATGGCACGTTTTTTCTATTTACTCTTGTGGCACGTTGTTCTATTTTTTTTCTTTTTTATTGTTTGGTAGTTTCTGTTTTCATTGATTTTCTGGATTGATGATTGTGGGAGTGTGATTCCAGCAGTGTCGTTGTAGATATAGAAGAGGAGTTGGTAAATCTCGTGATTGGGGGAAGGGAGGATGAGGCGTGGCAGATTGATGGGGGCGGTGAAAAGGTGACTCAAAGTTATGATATGTGTTTATGATAAATTCCAGTATGAAAGACTTTTACTATTATGTTTTCTGTGTGGTCAATTAGGGCATGGGGATAGTTTCTATTCGATCAAAATTGTTCAGGGGAATAAGGAGCTAGTTAAGGAATGGGATGTTTCTTTCAGAGCCAACTAGCGAATGGTGATTCTGGTGGCGAGTTTTTGGTTACGGGATGATGTCCACGAAACCAATTAAAAATCCGGTTAAGGCAAGTGCACTTATCAATTAATAGTATAGTTACGGTGAGCAAAGATATCATTTCCATGAAGACTAAAAGTACTAGTAATTATCGTCTTTCTATTATTTAATCGATAAATTCGAGTGATTAATTGAAAACTAAAATTAACTAAATTAATTAACTACAAACGTGACAAAAAACAAATCAGAAAAATAATCAGTTAACAACAAAGAAGCAAAACACTAACCAAGAAAGAATCCACCTAGATTTCATCTGTCACTATCAATCTTAATTACGCAATTTCTTCACTTAGTATCTTGATCCGTAGAAATCACTAAATTATGCTAATATCTCTCTTCAAGAATAAGAACAACTGATTCTAGGTTGATTAATTGAAATTTATTTCTAATTAAAACCCCTACTATCGCATTAACTCAGTCTATGGATTCCTCTATTAGATATGACTCTAATCTGGTAGATTTATGTCGTCCTATTTCTAGGATTGCATGCAACTCCACTCAATTACACTAGATTTACTCTTAAATAGGGTTTATTCCTCCTCTGATTTAAGCATATCAAACATGGATCAATAGTCTAGAAATATTAAACTAAGAATTAATCACACATAATTGAGAACAAGATCTAACTATTTATTGTGTAAAATAAAAAAAATTAAAATACAGAATCCATCATAAGGTTCATCTCCCTAGGTATTTAGAAAATTAGTTCATGCTTGCAAATAAAAACATCCCAGAGACAGTATGTCCGAAAGAAATAAAAAAAACTCATTATAATCTTTTGAGAAAGCAACTGGGAGTCTTCAATCTTAACAAAAATATGCTTCAGAATTGGCTTCAATGGTGTATTTCGAGTTGTTTTCTTGAATATTCTATGACGGCTCCCTCCTATCTTCTTATTTTTGTCATATACAGGTCTTAGAATGCTTGAAAAACCCTAAAAATCGTGTTTTTTTGCTTTTTTGAGTACAATTCACGAAATCGACACGGCCTATCACATGGCTGTATGGCAGCCCGTGTGGTTTACACGGTCGTGTGTCCAGGCTGTGTGGAATGGTCCAGCCTATGTGGCTCTTGTAACTTGCTATGATTTTCTGATTTTCACCTGTTTTTCACTCATTTTGCTCCCAATTGCTCTCTTAAGTATAAAAATATGAATTTAAAGGATTAGGAGCATAAAATTCACCATTAATATCGAATAATCACCCAAAAACATATTAAGAATGAGACTAAAATATGTTATTTTTAGCACCTATCACGAAAGGAAAGGGATGATGAGACTACTAATTAGGTGGGATTCGATTTAGGTAGGGAAATATTTTCAGAGGATTTTTGAAAATTTCATCTATTACATGAGATAAGCATAAATTTAGGAGTTAATTTAAGAGGGATTTCAAGGATAACAGGTAATGGAGTTGGAAAGGGAAAAAAAAAGTGGATGGGGCAACTATAGATTTGATGGATATGGGTTCTGAGGAAAATCCAATAGGAGATGTGGATGGTAAAAAAAGGCTTCATACTGGGCAAAATGTTCCAACAGTTTCTACTACTTCAAATTTTGGGAATGGGCCACAAGACAATATATCGGCAAGCTCCGCAGTGCGAGCCGGTTGGGAACAATGAAACCCATATGTTGGAATGTTCGTGAGTCGAAGAACTCATAGGTATTCAACAAAACAAAAAAAAGAGTTCTTTATCAATTTCATTTTTTGATGATTCATTTCTCATTCTTTTGTATGATTTTTATGAATCTATAAAAAAATGCTTATTAATTGACTGAATAAATGAATGAAAAAAATATAATTTTTAGAGATCACAATTTCAGCACCACACCCAACGATGCCAAAATATTTATGTAATTTTTGTATTAATCGTAAGCATTTTACGTTTGTTTTAAGGATTTATTAAACCAACTAAATATTGGGTTGTACTACATTCGTTATATAAAAAGTGTTTCGATTCTGTCATAATTGTACCATACTTCAAAAAGTATTTCAAATTTCAATTCTAAAATATGTCTTGATTTATTTTCTTACATTTTCTTATACAAACATAAGATTTCTTTAGATCACTTCAAATTGATACATTATTTGTATATCCACTAAATTAGAAAAGGGGTTTTCTCCATTAGGTTGAAAACAGGGGAAGGAGATATAGTAATTCGAAGAAATAATGATTCATAAAGTTACAAAATTGAAACTTAATGGGTTAGTTTCGACAACCCAGTTAAAGCTCTTATACATATGTGCTCCGCGATCTGCTATAGTATAAATAGAAAAAAATATTATTCTATTATTTAATTATTTATTATTATAAATTGAATATTATAAAAACAACAAATTATTATAACACTAACATAACAAATACAAATGGGCGATGGGGAAAATAAGAATCCCCCCCCCCCGGGAAATGAAAAAAATGATATTCAAAAATTCAAAAAAGGAGTTAAACCAATTTAGATTACTCCAAATTTATTTGGCGAACAAAAAAACTTTTTGAATCCCCTGTAGAAAGAGATTTGGTTAATGAAAAAGCTTTCAAGGCCCCCTAATATCCTTTCTTTTTCCAAACATTTTTTCGAATACGCTTTTTTGATGTAGAAGTATGTTTTTTTGGAATTGCTACTCAAAAAAAGTTATTCCATAGATGTAACAACCCGAAAGTCAATAGTGTCAAAAAATACAGTTTTGAGACCCTGTTTCTATAAATCGAGTCCGTAAATATTTTTAGTAAATATTTATGAAAATATATTAGAAACAATTAAAATTTGGATAGGTAATTTTATTGAATTATGATTAATTAAGGTATAGAGACTAAACCATAATAGTCGTAAAAATTGATTACTAAGGAAATTAATAATTAGAAATAAAATAGGGATTATTATGGTGATTATACCATCTAAGAATTATGGTGGTTGGTTTCTAACTATGTACGTGCATATATATGTAATAATATTTTAGTTTAATTAAAATTATAAAATAAATATAATATTAAATTATTAAAAAATATTAGGTAAAAAAATCAAGAAATTGAGTAGAAAAAGAAAACATAAATGTTTTCATCTTTTCAACCGAATTGGGGAAGAATGACCTTAGGGTTCAATAATTTCAAGCTTGAATTGGTTAATGCAATTTAGTCTTTTTCTTGTAATTTTTATATTTTTGAAATCTCGGGAGCTTAATCTAACTGATCCGTGTGTTATTTTTCAAAACTGTTAAAGTTTTGGAAAGATGTTATTGATGGTTTTTTAAAGTTTTTGTAACACCCCTAACCTATATCCGTTGCCGGAATAGGGTTACGGAGCATTACCGGATAAATGTAACATAAAAACATACATTTCCAAACATTAATATAAGCATAACATAATCCATTCATATACATGCATATTGTCCTTTATTCGAGCGCTTGGGGCCTTAGAAATATGTTAGAAACAATTCCGGACTAAATTGGAAACATTTGAAACATTTAAGAAAAAGTTGAAAAAATTAAACTGCAAGGGTCACACGGTTGTGTGTCTCACACGGCTGAGACACACGCTCGTGTCTCAAGCTGTGTAACAATCAAAATAGGGACACATGGCCGTGTCCCAGCCCGATTCTGTGCCCGTGTAACTTTCGAAGTTGGGTCACACAGCCAAGCCACACGTTCATGTGCCAGGTCGTGTAACTCTCGAAATGGCCACACACGCTCGTGTGCCAAGCCGTGTGCTAGGTCGTGTAATAGCTTGACTTGCAAACCTTAAAACCTACAAGAGACATATGGCCGTGTAGCAGGGTCGTGTGTGAGGCACACGCCTGTGTCTCAGGCCGTGTGGACATGAAATTGGCCAAAATTAAGCCATTTCCATCACCCAAATCAAGCATGTACCTAAAAGCATTTTGTGCACAATGTCAAGGTTTCAATACCTTACCAAAACATGCATAAAATGACCAATTCAATAGATCATTATAATATAACCAATATGTCATACAAGGCACCTCAATTACAATCATTCAAACATACTTAAACATGTACACTTACCATATCTCAATCATTTATATATAATTCAATACCACTTCCAAAATATATCATGATTATGAACATTAGAACTTCCACATGAACATACCATTTGGTCACCCAAACATGCATCATAACTTAGCCATATTAACACATACCAACAAGGCATCAAAAGTACCAAAAGTACATCAACCAAAATAACACATACATGCCAAACTTATCAACTAACATTCAAACACCAGTCCACCTATACATGTCATTATAACCTTGGCCAAAAGATCAAAAACTACCAATATAATCGCTAGATAGTGTGATAGATCTCCAACGAGCTTATGATTATCTATAAAACATAGGAAAGAAACCTACGTAAGCATATAATGCTTAGTAAGTTCATAAAACATGAACATAACTTACCATTTTAAGCATAACATTAAAATTAAGCATGATAATCCAACCATAAGCTTGACACAAGCCTAAGCACCATCAACAATAGATTTTAGTGCATTATCACATAATTCACTTGAAATATCATAAGGTAAGCTAGGTGTACATGAACATAATACTTTTGAATTAATCCATTTCATGAACATAGATATACTTTCATTGAACATTTCCATTTCAATCATTTTCATAGATTCATAGCATAGTTCATTTGAACACTTACCATTCCTTTCATTTTTATACCAGTTGAACCATTTAAATAACATCGAATACGCGGGAAAGCTCACACGAAGTGTGCTAAACATATAACCTTTCCTTTTCTATTACATCGTTTCTCACACGAGCTGTGAAATGGGCCTGCTCACACGAGCTGTAAGTCAGAATGTAAGCTACACGATGTTGCTCACACGAGCTATGGTGTATCTGCAACAAATATAGGACCTCAGCTATCGGTAGGACATTCAAGACTTGCACCCAAAACATGAAAACCCTAATGACATGTCATTTGTATCATACGAATTCCTAAGGTTCAAACGGGGCTTGATAATCATCGAGACATCGTCGGATTTACATATTTTAGTTACAGGGAAAATAACATATTAACATATAGATCAACATAACATTAAAACATTATTTAATCATACGAACTTACCTCGATAACAAACCATAAAAACGTAGTTGATCAATCAGAAGCTTTCGTTTTTCGCAATCTAAATCCGTATGAGGTCTATCTTGATATGCAAGGGATGTTCTTAGCCAAATGTTCAATCTCCTTCAATGGAGTTTTATTAACCTATTTTCGGTGGTGATATGAGCTAAGGGAGATGTTACATTATTTTACCATATTTTACTTAATAAATTATTGAATTACCTTTTTAACCTTACTAATTAACCTTATAATCAATTAATTTATATCCATCTTTTTCCACTAATAATAATGTTCTAATTATCATATAAATCCCCTTACTTTAAAATTTCATAGCTAATTGATACTTTTAACTTATAGAACATTACTTTTGCATATTTTATGATTTAGTCCTTTTCACCTAATTAAGCATACAAAAGTCAAAATTTATTAATGAAATTTTATACAACCCTAATAAAATTCCATTGAAATTAAAATAATAATAAAATAAAAATTTTCTCATCGGATTTGTGGTCCCAAAATCACTGTTTCGATTTCACTGAAAACGGGATGTTATAGTTTTAGGTATAAAATTGATATATTTTAAGCTTAGCTGTGAAAAAGGACTAGATTATAGAGTTAAGTTGTTCTTTGTTCCATATAAGGACCAAAGTGATTTTTTGTAAAGTTGTTATGAGATTTTGATAAAAAAATAGATAGTAAAGAGTTTATAGAGAATGAGATTGAAATTAGATTGTAAAATGAAGCACAAATTTGAAAGATATGACTAAATTGAATAAAATGAAAAAAATTAGAGGACATTCAAAAATTGAAATTGAACTAATACATGCTTATAATAGGATGATATGAGATGTTTGGAATTGATAAATTGAACTGGATTATTTTATTGATGAAGAATTAAACCAAATTGAGGCTAGTTGTGGAAAAGCAAAAATTGAGGAATAGTCTTTAAAAGCTCATTTGGTTGTTGTTTTGCCATGTAAGTTCATATAAAACTTACTAATTTAATTCATGTTATGGTTGTATTTCTATAAATTGAATCATTATATTTGTTACATATCTATTTTGTTTTGCAAAGTATGATATCGAGGTAAATTGAAAATGATTAATTGAGTTTAAAATGTTATGTTCAAGATTGATTATCGAACTAGAGGACTAACTTGAATAGAAATGAAAATTTGTGTAACTTAGTGATTATATGTTTTGACATTGAATTTAGTTGGAATGTATTATGCTATATAATGAAATGAGAAAAAAATTACTTAATCAAATCATGGAAGAGCAAAATGTTTCACTAAACACTTTATGGACAACAGTGGTAGTACAACTTTGAAAGTTCAACAAAAAAATTGTAAGAATCGAGTTAGAAGTTGAATCAAACATGAAATTAAAGCCTATTGAGTCTAGATTTTCATAAAATCAATGGTGAAAGCAATGGAATTGTATATTATGAGATATAATAATGTTTACGAGACAAGGTTAGAATGATTTTGGGTTCCCTTGTTCTAAATTTGAAAAATCATTATAAATTGTAAAAAATGTTTAGAAGATGAAATTTATATGCCTAAAATCTTAATAAGTCTATTTTCAAAGAAAACAAATGAAAACATAATATGAGACTTGTACTCTAAGATATTTATTTTTAGTGAAAAAGAGTCGTAGTGTCTAACAACGTAACATGGGAGGATTTAAAACAAAACTGGTATTAATATACTTTTAAATAAATTCTAAAATTTTTATGGTAAAAATTTTATTGAGTCTAGTTTCAAAAAAAAATTAAATCTTAATTTCAAATTTTGTAGGTCCAGATATAAATAATTTAGCGACTACTACTCGAGAAGACAACTTTGTTAAAAGTATATGTATAAATAGTGAAAGGATAATTCATGTTTTAAGAGCATGTCATACTAAGACTGAAGATTCTTGTATAAATACTTGTAAATAAAGAAAGTGGAATGGAAATGAGAAGGAGGAGGAGGAAAAATAATAGAAGAGTTATAAAATGAATTAATAGTTGATTATGACTAATCGAATCATATTTGTAACACCCCTATCCCGTATCTATCGCCGGATTAGGGCTACGGAGCATTCCAGATTCATAACGTCAAACAATGAACAATTTATAACCATAAACAAATCAATCAAAAACATTCATACAGTCTCTTATATGAGCCCTCCAGGTCCCAAAATATATCTTAGAAACAAATCGAGATTAAATTGGAATTTTAAAAAAATTTTCAAAACTTATAAAAAATTTCAAAACTGCAGGGGTCACACAACCAAGAGACACGCCCGTGTTTTAGGACGTGTGGGCATTCGAAATAGGGGTACACGGCTGTGTCCCAGCCCGTGTCCATACCCGTGTAAAACTCTCTGACTTGTGTCATACGGCCAAGCCACACGCCTGTGTGCTAGGCCATGTGAGCGTACTGACTTGCTCTTTTAAAAGATACAGGGGACACATGGCCGTGTCACCTGACCGTGTGTCACACACGGCTGAGATACGCGCCCATGTCTTTGCCCGTGTGGACAAAAAATAAGCCATTTCGAAGCCACTTTTCTCACCCAAACTCACAACTAATGCACAAAATTGCACCTAAAATCAAGCATTCAAAACTCACTTTGCATATACATATCCAAGCTTAATCAACCTAAAATCTAACCGTTCAACCAATATGCCAAAATGGCACCTCAATTCAACAAAATAATTTTACTTTAACACCTAACCAATTCAATCCACAATTAAACTACTAATTGGATCATCCCAATACTATATTTGTCACAATGTTCATACATTAAATATGCATACATAATCAATACAAAATAACCATATACGCAACTAACTTATACCATACCAAATATACCAAAAGATGATCATTAACCATAGTATCATTCATATACCATCCACACTTAATGGCTAAAATTCATCAAACAAAACACCTATACATGCCATTATAACCATGAACGAAAATCTTCAAAATATACTGATATAAGCGATGGATAGTGTGATGAAATCTCTGACAATTTCCAACCCGAATGAGCTTCCGATATCTAGAAACACAAAGAAATTAACACGAAGTAAGCATGTAATGCTTAGTAAGTTTGTAATTCAAAAAAAATTAAAGCTTACCAGTTCAATTTATAAGCATAAAACAATTTGAGACAATCCAACATGACTTGGCATTAGCCTAAGCAACAACAACCTCTCAAATTTAAATAGTCACATAACTTAACAAATCATCTCAAAAGACCATACCTTTTCATACTTTCATAGCAACCCTAATTGAATCATTTGTCGATCCTTCCCTTTTTCATACCCGTTGAACCACTAGAATAATATCGGATACGCGGGAATCTCGCACACTATGTGCCAATATGTGGTCGAACCCACTACTATCTTATATCTCGTATCAGTGCTCTCTCTCAAGTCATAAATGGTCTGCTCACACAAGCTGTCAGTCAAGACATAGCTACATGATGCTGCTCACACAAGCTGTCAAGTAACTGCAACACATACCGGAAACTCAGTCACCGGTAGGACGTATGAGACTAGTACCCAAAACACGGTAACCCCTAATGACATGTCATTTGTATCCTATATATTCCTAAGGTTCAAACAGGATCCGAAAGTCGCCAAAACTTCATTGGATATTTCCATAGAGTTTTAATACCAAGAATATAACATAAAAGCATTTAAATCAAATATAATTTAATGCTAATTAAATATACGAACTTACCTCAAACACGTACGGAGAAAAACGATCGATTAATCCAATACTTTTTCTTTTCCCCGATCTAAATCTGTACGTTGCTTTTCTTGATCTATATAATCAAATTTAACTAATTCAAACTTCATTCTATTCAATTTAATCCAAAAATCATGTTTTAAAAAAATTACACTTTTGCCTCTTAAATTTTGAAGTCAATACAATTTAGTCCCTAGATCATAAAAATGCAAATTCATGCAATTTAATCCATACCCATGTTAGCAAAATATTAAATTAGTCCATAGAAATCCCTATATTTCCTTTATTTCACAATTTAACCATGAATATTTTTCTATTTTTCAATTTAACCTCTAATTGACAAATTCATCAAAATTTCCTTTATTAAAGTTGTTCAACTATCACCAACCATTATTTTTCTACCATTAAAATTCAAAACCCTAACATATTCATCAATGAAAAAACTCAAATACTTCAATAGTTCTACAAATTAGCCCCCGGGCTAGCTAGATTAAGCTACAACAATCCCGGAAACATAGAAATTAACAAAAACGAAACAAAAATCACTCACCATGTTTGGGATTAGTCTAGCCGAATTTTCAAGCTCCCATGGCTCCTTTCTTTTTGAAATTTAGGTGGAAGAGGAAAGAAATAAAGTTGAAAGCTTGATTTTGTTTTATTTATTTTATCATTTATTACCTATTTACCAAACTAACCTTTAAAACATTTAATCATTACACTAATGCCAAGCCATGCACATCCACGATCACCTTTAATGGTCTAATTACCATATAAGGACTTACACTTTAAAGTTCTATAACTATTTGATACCTTTAGCTATTATAACTCAAGTTTTACACTTTACGCGACTTAGTCCTTTTTTATCAAATTGAGCATGTAACCTGTAAAATTTCTTAACAAAATTTTTATACGGTAATACTATCATGTTGTAGATCATAAAATAATATTAAAATAAATTTTTTGATCTCAGATTTGTGGTCCGAAAACCATTATTCTGAATTCACTAAAAACGGGTTGTTATGATATTGGTGTGAATTTAATTGATTATTGAGATGGAGAATTAAATTGAATGAAAGTGAAAATATTAAAACTAAATGAAATGGTGAAATTGGTTCGAAATTAAGACGATATGTTATGTTATGCTATGTATGAAATGATATCATGAGTGATGAATTGGTTATACTGAGATCGATAGAATGAGAATTGAACTTATAAGGGAATTGGATAAATGATTAGCCTGTTAACTACTTGAGCAGACTTATTTTGACTATATGTTAATGAGAATTGGGTGCAAACTAATTATTTCAGAAGTTTCAATAAGATACCAGGTGCCAACTGGTTACTTCGACTACATGTCAATGAGTGTTGGACAGAACCTTTACTTTGATTATACCGATGAGCGTTGGGCGCAAACTAATTACTTCGGACATTTCGATAAGGCACCGGGCGTCAAATGGTTACTTCGACTATGTCAATGAGTGTTGGGTACAATTTTTATTTCAGTCATACCGATGAGTGCTGCGTGCAATCTATTTTCTTCAGAAATTTTCCAATGAGGCATCGGTGCCATATTTGGGTGTTGGTTGGATTTGTGCATCCGTTCATGTCCGAGTCAAATTAATAAGGAGTTAGTGTGTAAAAATTTATAATGATAAATGAAAAGAATTATTAATGTGAAAAAAATATGTAAACTGAATTTATAAGTTCAAAAGATTGGTATGAAATTGTGACGAATTCAACGATTCAGTTCGAGAAATGGCATGTTAATATGATATACTCCTAAACGGGTTATTTGTTCATATTTTAAGATGATTCATAAGACACATTTATCATGAGACATTGTGTGTTAATGATGAATTGAATTGTGATTCGAAATTGAATGTAAATATATAAAATTGGATTGAATTGTAATGAAATTATTATCATACGATAAGAATAGTGTATAGGTGCAGTATGCAAAAATGATCGAATTTAGGGTATGATATGTAATTGAAAATAATTACAGGATATGATATGTGAAAATATGAATGGTACCATCAGGTGTGATATTATAATTGAAATTGGAAACTTGAAAATGTAATGAAATAGATTGACAATAAAATATGGTAATGAAATGAGTTCCATTGCTCAACATACGATTTGTTTTTCGTGCGCAGGTTAGGTATAATTCTAGATATTTAAACTACGACTTTAGCATCTAGTCAACAATCCCGAACTCATCAACGTTTGTATATTCCATTTTTACTCTAAGTTGGCATGTACCTAGTTGAGTCCAATTTGGTTTGTTCTTAAGTGAATCTCCTATTCAATTTGGTATCATATGATGGATGTTTGGTTCATATTCAACCTCAGATTAGTTCTTGAAGCTTTTGTGAGCTTGTATAAATCCCGTAAATGGTTGGTTATTGTGATTAATGTTCGTTTGATTGAATTAAATCTTACAATGGTTTAAAGTTGAATAAAATTGATCGTAATCATTCCAGTGACAAATATAACATCTTGTAGCTTGGACCTGACGATCGAGTCAGTGTAGGGTGTTACAACAGGCTTCAACATTTGCTGAAGGAGTATCACCCCCATGTAGTGTTTTTTTATAGAGACTAAGCAATATACAACTAAAATGGAGAAAATATGTCAAATATGTGAATTTTAAAATGGTGTGGATGTCAGTTCAATTGGTACTAGAGGACTCTTGATAAGTTAGAGAGCAGGATGTGATCTTGGACTACGGAGCTTTTAGGGTAATCACATTGATATATATTTGCTTTATGATTTTGAGGGGAGGAGTTTGTGGTTTACAAAGTTTTATGGCTCTCCAAGCGAGCAATTTAGAGGTGCTACGTGGAATCTTTTAAGGCAACTTTGTTCAGGTTTACTGGACCCTGGTTGGTAGTAAAAGAGTTTAATGAGATTTTACTTTCCTTTGAGAAGAGAGGTGGGCGTGTTCGATCAAAAGGTATGATGTAAGATTTCAGATCTATGTTGGAGGATTGTCAGCTAACTGATCTTGGTTTTCAAATTCAGTGGTTTACATGGGAGAGGGGAAGACTTGCAGATAATAACATTTGAGAGCAGTTGGATCATGGAGTTGCAAATGATACTTGGTGGAGATGTTTCTAAGGTATTCAATAAAACACTTACCGTAGAGGATATTAAATCATTGCCCTATTCTAATTGACACTAGGATGAAAGGGTGGATTAAAGCTTTGATGGATATCTTAGAACCTTTCAGTTTGAATCTTGTTGGGTATTAGACGATACTTGTGAACATGATGTTCGACAGTTGTGGAGGGAGAGTGAGGGTTTTGTGCCTGAAAAATTGTCTCTATTGGGAAAAGGGCTGATGTAATGGAGTGGTTTATGAAGGAACGATAATAGCCAGCATAATCGACTTTTGAAAACGATCTTAGAGGAGTAGAATGACTAGGATTTTGATGATACAGTGTTGGAAGAGATTTTTAATATGAAGCTTGTAACACACCTAAAATCAATATATTATAAAAGTAGTATTAAATTAAATAATGTATAATTGATTTTTTTGGGTGAAGTGAGAAAAGGATATAAAGATGATAAAAGAAAGGTTGAGTGATACTAAGGAAAAACTTTGAAATAAAAAGTATGTTGTGAAATCTTAATTTAAGTCGAACTAAATCGTAAATATATGAAAAGTTTTATGGTCTAAGTGTAAATATTTAAAATGTGAGGGGTTAAAGTATAAATATGAAAAATTGGAAAGGCCAATAGTGAAAATATATTAAGGGTGGAATAGTAGAAAATAAGGACCAAATTGAATAAGAGAAAAATTATGAGGGACTAAATTACAATTCTACCAAATTAAGTGATGATTCAATGGTGGAATTAAATGTTATAATATTAATATTTTAATTATATTTTATTAATATTTTATTGTGAAAATGTTAGTATAAAAAGGGAGGAAAGATGAAGAGAACTCACCTTTTCATCCAAAATTCTTGAAAATTTCCTCAAACATCTAAGAGAAAATATAGAGTAGAGATTCTAGAGAATATGTTCATCAATTTAGAAGCAAGAAACTAGTGGATGAAAGTGAAGAAAATAAGAAGAAAATGGAAGGAAAGTGGTAAAGATGAGAAATGAATGGAAATGAAGAAGAAAGGAAGAAATTCTTGACAAATGAGGTAAATTTCATATTAACCCTACTTGTGTTTCAATAGATTGAGTTAAATATGTTGTTAATGAGATGTATGAAACATGTATTTTAATCTAAATACTAGAAATAGAAAGTATTTCATGAAGTATAGAGATTCAAAATACTAATTGTTAAGTAATGAAAATGTGATTTGTATTATGAAAAGTACTAAGATTAAGAAAAAATATGTAATTACACGAGACCTAAGTGGTTAAGTTGAATAGTAATCAAAAGTATGGTGATTATGTATGATTCAATGAAAGATAGTTCAAAGAACCATGGAAAAGAAATTATTTTCATTAAAACAATTTGGACAAGAAGCAGTAGCTTAACTTTAAAAATTCACCAAAATCATAGAAACTTATTTAGAGGTTTAATTAAGTATGAAATTAAATCTTATTGAGCCTAGTTTCTTATGATAGAAACAATGTAAGCAATGAAATTTTATATTTTGAGATATATTAGTTTTGTGGGATAATGTTAGAATGGATTTGGGTTCTCTGTTTTGACTTTGGAAAATCATTAAAAGCGTAAAAAAATTATTAGGGATGAAATTTATATTTTACATTATTAATGAGTCTATTTTCAATAGAATCAAATGGAAACATAATTTGAATACTATACTAAGAAATAATTAATTTTAGTAAAGAAATGTCAAAGTTGTCAAGCGATAGAAAACGGGCAAATTTGAAGAATTTATTGTCTTGATTGGTCAAATTATAAATTATAAAATTTTTATGGTAACAAGATATTTTAGTCTAGTTTTAGAAACAACAAATGGATCTTAATTTTGAATTTTTTTGCTCAAGATATAAATAATTTAGTGACTATGAAACAAGTGGACACCTTGGATATGAACACGAGTAAATAGTGGAATTATAATTAATATTACATATAAGCATGTCATACTAAAAGCTAAAAATTCTATTATATACAGATAAAGTATGTGGAATGGAGAGTAGAGGAAGAAAAAATAGTAGATAAAATTTGAAATGTTACGAAATGGTTATAAGTGATGAAATGATTAATACGGTGAGTATATTTAAGCGAATTGATAAAATAATAAGTGAATAATTGTTAATTGATGTGATTTTGGAATCTTGGTTAAAATTTTATAAAGAATTAAATTAATTGGCATAATTTAGAAATAAATATAAAATATACAGAAAGTGAGTAAACTACTTTAGAAAGTGCAAGTTCTCCAATACATTTATTTGTAAAACTTTAATAATTGTGTTAATTTTATAAAAGTTAAATATAAATTTGGTACTTGAACTTGTCCACTTCTCCCAGATTGATACTTATGGTTTTTTTGTCCTAAATTGATACCTAAACTTTTTTCCGCCCATTATATTGGTACCCAAGTCTAACGCCGTTACTTTTTTGCTAACGTGACAACGCTAGCCACTTGTGCGCCGCAACGTGGCGTGCCCTCTTTGGCCCTCCTTTTCTTTTTCTTTTTATTTTTTTCTCATTTCCCTCATTTTTTTCTTTTTCCTACCCTAACCGCCTTACTACACTGTTGGCCACCATTCGACCTCCTTCGGTGAGCTTCCCAACGAATGACGATGTAACACCCCATAGTCCGTCAGGAAGACATGGCGTATAAATTCAGCCAAACAGACCACCCAACAGATTGAGGCATTTCTGACGGATAGAAACTTTTCGATTTAACTTAAGTTTTTATATAAATAATTATGAAGATTTCCCTGTTTTTGTTAAAAACTATTATTTTTCTTTCATTTTGTAATGCACTTTTAAAGAAAATAATAGGAATTATAAAAGAAAAATTTATTATCCATCCACTGTCTAGCTATGGCATATACGTATAAATGATGATATCATAAATAACAAATCACTGAAGTTTGGCACATACTTTCAGAGCAAGGGGCAATTTTCTTTTTAAAACAGAAACAATGTAAAAGGCATAGGTAATTAGATAAGTTTATTATAAAACAGATCTAATATGCCACCTGCCAAAATAATCATGCATGATACAAAAATAAGCAAGCGGCTCACTTGCAACCGCAATTCTGGCATAGTCCCCTTCAACTTGTTCCTCTTCTATTATCAATACGCCGGCAACTTTAGAACGAAATCTACTCTACTGGTCCTTTGTCTTGACCTCTCAGACCTTCACTAGCTTCTTGGGCAGTAAGTTGGTACTTAACAATGGCATCTTGACTAGCTATTGGAAAGCTTCTTCACTTTTTCTTAGAGACTTAGAGAAGAACATAAGGAAAATAAAAGGTGGAATATGCTAGTGTTGGTGTTTTTGTCTAAGGAAGAACAGAGAACTTAAGAGCTTGCTTACAAACGTGCTAGCAAGGAATGAAAATAAACCTGATTTTCCTTACTATTATCATAGCAATACATGATTTTTATAGACAATTTTTTCCACCAAACACAATTACTACTACTAATCAGCCTAGTAAGTTCTGAAACATTGCTTGTACACTAAAACTGAAAAAGTAAATTTGAAATCAAATCTCAATTAATCTTATGAGATGAAATTTGCAAGCTTTAACTATAATTACTAAAAATAAAACATATAAAACTATGGTCAAATAAAAAAAATAGGTTTTTTTATTTAAAATATAAAAAAAACTAAAAACAAAAATTAGATATATAAAAAAATGCAATGAAAAGTCTTAAGATAATTAATATTATATTTAAAATCACTAAGTAAGTGGAATCAGACTAAGGGCTAGTTTGGCAATACTTTTAAAAAGTGCTTTTGAAAAGTGACGTGGAAAATTGCTTTTGAGAAATACTTTTGAAAAGTTTAGTTTAAAATTTGAGTGTTTAGCATTACTCTCAAAAAGTGCTTTTGAGAAATAAAATGTCTATTTTAGACATGTTATTATCAAGTAACAAATATACGTTTAAATAACATTTAAATTAGTTAATATTATTATATTTTAGTAAAAATATAAAAAAGTATTATAACTTATTGTTAATATTTTAATATATGAAATATAAATTTTAAATATTTTTAAGCAATAAATATTAATTATTTATAAAATTTAATTAGAATATATAAAATATATTTTAAATATTTAAATATAACCATTAAATATTTCTAATTAGTATTTTAAAAAATATTTTTTATTTTTAATTAATAATTTTAACACATTTGTAATTGAACACCAAAAAGAAAAAAAAAGGAAAGTACTATGTTATTAGAGGGGCGAAAAAATAATTAAGCACTAAAAGTGCTTTTGGGAGAGGAAAAGCTAAAAATTTTAGCTTCTACTAAAAATTCCAGCCAAAAACAGCCTATTTAGCACAATTTTTCTTTCAAAAGTGTTTTTGGAGTCAGAAATATTTTTTTAAGCACTGCAAAATAGGCCCTAAATGTAAAGTAATATATATAATTCTATGCACAAACTTTTATATAATTCAACATATTTAATTTATGTGGTCACAAACTTAATAAAAAAATTGTTAATGAAAATATAAGTAATTTGCAAAAATATATAATTATTTTATTAGAAAGATAAATATTCTTTCAAGCATAAAAATAAAACACATGCATAAATAATAGAAACATTTCATAAATTTCATGTTATTTCTAATAAATTTAAAAGATATAAATATGACTAAAATTATTAATATTAATTATTATCTCTTAAATTATTTTAAATAATTAAATTTAAAACATTATGTATAGATTCGAAAATCAAGAGTGTCAAAAATACGGTTTTAAAATCTCATTTTCATAAACCGAGTTTGTAAATATTACTATTTAATACTTAGATTAGTATAGAAATATATTAAAGTTTAGTTTAATAATTTTTGAATTGATAATTAAGGTATGTAGATTAAATTGTAAAATTTATTGCTATAAATTTTAAATAGCCAAAAACTAGATGAGTAATTAGACCATTTTTAAATAGCCAAATGGTGGTGGATGGCATTAAGAATCCACTAAATTGTTTAATTATAATTAATTTTTAATTAATTAAAGTTTAATTAAATAAATTATGATTAATTAGATTTAATTAAAAGTATATAAATGAAATTAAAAGAGAAAAGAAGCCATTTTTTACCTTCATCTTCGTCTCTTTGTCGTGAGAAAGAAAGGAAGGAATGTCCTTAACTAATTGCTAAAGAAGACACGGGAAAATCAAGAGGGAAAGCAAAAGCGAGAGTTGTAACATCTTTAAAATTTTCTGAGTTCTGAACAGTGACAACTAAATGATAAATAGGTCAGAATTTGAGAAAGCCAGAAAATAAGAATTATCAGTGTTATGAGACAGTAAATACATGTATTAAAGGCAACAGGAAAATATGTATATTGAGAGAAACTAATCTAGGATGTCGACTAAATTTGCAGGAAAGTGAAAATTATTAGGGCCAATGTGAGAAAATTAAGAGTTGAAGTGACTAAATTGAATTAGAGGAGAAAGGAGGAGGGATTAGAGGTGAAAATTTACCAAAAAAGAATATATTTATGGAAAAGCAATGACTCAATTGTGATTAAATAAAACTAGAGAAGCAAACTGGTAAAAAGTATAAAAAGATATTTTAATGATAGGAAAGTCTAGAGAAATTGAGAGGGTTATAAATCAACCATCACCCCATGGTTCTCAAGTTACCCTCCATGGCTATTAACTTAAGTTTTATTTCTCTTTCAATTTAGTCTTCTTTTTTTTACTATTTCTTAACCAATTGAGCTTCGACTTTTAAATTTATTTCATAAGTAGTAGATGAAATTAATAGAAAAGAGTAGTAGCTATATCAATTGCATAGGATAAGCATCCATGGTTGTCTTAGAGGGAGAGAAAATAAGGGATCATAAAGAATACAAGCAATTATGGTAAGTATTTCAATATTTCTACTTTATTTAATTTAAACCATATATAGAGTATACTAAATTGATCTAATTAATTGTGAATGTGCAAATAATATGTATGAAATTAAATTTTAAAAGTTGTGAAATTTATAATTGAAATAAGAGAAGCTATTTTAAAATTATATGTTGGGGATCGACTCGATTAAGCAACAAACAAGTAAAACAAAATTGAACACACAAATTTAACGTAGAAAACCCCTTTAAAGAGGATAAAAAATCACGGGCTAATATAATTTTACTATAATGGCAAAAGAACGAAGAGTACAAAGATGGAAATAAAAAACTAAAACCCGAAACCCGAAAATAAAGAACCCTCAAAACTTAAACACAAAATTCTCTAAAAATGTTATGAGCTCTAATCTTTAATGGGTGCATTTTCTAAGGTTGGAAAAAAAGTCTATATATAGTTTAAATTCATAGGTCAAATAATAATAAAATAATATAGACTAATCGGAGTTGGACTGAAACAAATAAACAAAGTTTAACTGGAGATTATCTCTCAAATTTGACTGAAATATAAATCATACTAAACACTATATGTTGATGATAATGAGAAATAAGGATTAAATTGGGTGATAATTAAAAGTATAACGGTTATGTGTAAGTAAATGAAAATTAATTAAAAGAATCTTGAAAAGTAAATATTAGCACCAAACAGTTTTGGATAGCAACAGTGGTCTCACTTTGGAAATTGATCAAAAATTGTAGAGTTCAAATTAGAGGTTAAATAAAATATGAAATTAAAGAATATTTAGTCTAGTTTCACATAGAAGAAACAATATAAACAACGGAATTTTAGATTGTGAGATATGATAATTTATGTGAGACAATGTTAGAAAGATTTCGAGTTTCCTGTTCTAATTTTGAAAAATCATTATAAATTGTAAGAAAAATGTTTAGAAGATGAAATTTAAATGGATAAAAGCTTAATCAGTCTATTTTCAAGGGAAACAAATAGTATATTAATACGAGACTTTTCTTGAAAGATAATAGATTTCTAGTGAAGAAGGGCCAATACTGCCTAGTAGCAGAATAATGAAAGATTTAAAGAATAAACTGTATCAATTGGCTTAAATAAAATTTCTGAAAATTTTTTGCTAGAAACTACATTGAGTCTAGTTTCAAGAATAAAAATAAGAACTTAATTTCGAATCCGTTAGGTCGAGATATAAATATTTTAGTGATTGCCACTCAATGGACAACTTTCATAAGAGTATGTGTATGATTAGAGAAACCTAGGCATGATATGTTAAGAATCAAAGATTCATCTATATATAAACATTAAGGATGTGGATTGCAGTGGAGGAGGAGGAAAATATTTGGAGAATTATAATACTAAGAAATTGTTACAAATGATGGTTTTGTTAATTCATAAATGAAGTGCAAATGTTTTATTGAAACACTAAGTAAGTGACTAATATAAAATGAATTAAGGAGGCCCTAATTGAAAATTTTATTGTTAAATATTACTAATAAATAATGATAGGTAGAGAGGATAAATTAATTTAAAGCAAGCCTTCTAAAGGACTTAATTGTAAAATGTTGATAATTGTGTTAATTTCATAAATTTGGAATTAATAGCATGATCATAAGGTTCAATTACAGAATATAATATGTTTAAGAATAAGTGGTTGGATAATGATTTTGGATAATAAATTTAGTATGTTTTAAGGCTGAAAAAAAGGGTAAAATATGAATGATTAAAGTGGTAAATTAACCTAGGCTGAAAATGAAACACAGAATGTTAATTTGGTATCGATACCAAGCCAAAAGTATCGATACTTTAAGGTAAGTATTGATACCTTGTGTCATGCATCGATACATTGGGTATTTATTTCGAATTTTTTAATTTTGAAGCTCAAAACGGTATACATTATAGGGTATTGATACCTAAGCTATAGTATCTATATCTTAGTGGTGGTATTGATACTTGGGCCCTGTTTGGTGTAAAATGTGATTCTGAAACAATTTTTTATGGAAAAATTCCACCAGCTATGGTCTGATATTGTTGTATTATAGAGATAATACATTAATAAGTTTAAATATGATCAGACAAGGAATTAAATTAAATGATTTAGCCAATATTTCTCTAGCACTCAAATGTGACATTCCTATATTTGACTCGATAGTTAGGTTAGGTATAGGGATGTTACAAGAGTTATTGACGAATAGCTCAAAATTCCAGTTAGGTCCCAAACAAGATCCCTAGTATCGACTTTAGCATTCAATCAAGATCTCGGACTCGACAATGTTTGTTAAAATCTCTTTTGTTGGTTATAAGGCATGTACCTAGATTGAGTCAAATTTGGTATATAAAGTTATGTATATATACACTTATGGTTTAATGGTTAATGTTAGAATTTGGTTAAATGTTATCGTCACGTGATTACATGCAAGTGTAGACAATCGTACAAGTAATAAGTAGTAAGTAAAAGAGTATCGTCTCCATAGGGACTATGTGGTAATTATTTGCAAAGTTAGTTTTAATCAATTTGGTTAAACAAAATAAAGAAAGAATATTGTTGATGAAAGTTGCAATTGTAAGTAAAGAATGTAATTAGTTGTCAAATACCTACAAAATAAAACAACATGCCTTGCAGAAAATAATCACAACAGGAAATAAATACAAAATAATATAACATAACATGAATAGACTAAAATAAAATATTTCACTTTAACAAGAATTCATTAGTAGTCATAAAATGAATATCATGAATAGTTCGTGGCAATATGAAAATTCATTAAGCTCATTTAATTAAAACATAGGCTCTTCCTAAAGTCCTATTTTGTTCTTAAGTTAATTTGCATATCCCTATGTCAAAAAACTAACTTAGAAATCACCCTTCCGGGCATTTACACAATTTATGCTACAACAATTATATTCCGAAATTGACATGATATGCATCATTTAGGTCTTACGTCTATTAACTATTACCTCTTCACAGATTAAATAATTAATTCAATTACCTACAAATGTTGGTCATACATTTACAAGTATAAACATGAATTAAACCTAAATGAATGAAATAATCATTCGCACAAAATATTAAGAAACAAATACCAATAAACTCAAATCAAGAGTCATATCCATTTTGAATAAACAAAATTAAGTCATGTCATATTAAACTGAAAAAATAAAGATTGAGATGTAATCTTATCTCCTGACATATAAAACAATAATTTAACAATAAAGAGAATGGTAAGAAATAGTAGCTGAGGGGGGCTATCTACGGTCATTTCACAATGTGAAGAGTAAACAGCTGGATGTAGGGGGCTATCTACGGCTACTCTTTGCGGCTTCCCATAGTGGTTTTCCTCCTCGTCTTTATGTTAAAATCACTTAAACATCTTCAAGTCAACCTCCTAGTTGCTCTCATTTTGGCAAGTGATTGTCTTATTTTATGGAATTCGAATGTTAACAAGCCATGAGAAAGGCAAGAATACTCAAAGTTTTTCTCTGAAAACTGATGTAAGAAATGGTGTGTAATTGAATTGATGCCTTTGAATGATGGATGAAGACCTCCTTTATAGCTTTTTGAACCTATGCCAAAAATAGTAAATTAAATCTCCCCTTCATGCCCATAATCATGTCGTCCCTTACATGGTGGAGAAGTGAGTCTTCCTTGCTAAATTTAGCAAGGAAATTACCTTGATTCCCTTTCCTAGTGGTTGTCGTCCCTTGCTGTGAGGAAGAATGAGTCGTCCTTGTTATTTTTAGCAAGGAAGTTAGCTTTATTTTCTCATTGTGTGGCTAGACAACATGTGGTTAAATTGTGCTGATTTTTTACTGCTATTTTTAACAGTTGATAGACGGTTGAATGTCTTTTCAATGAAGATATTATGTTGATTTTCTTTTGGCAAATATTGCGTCAAATCTGCTATTTGTAAAAGTTTGAATGAATGGTTAGAGACTGCTAATTTTAGCAGTGAATTTTGTCAACTTATTTTCTGGTAAAATTGGGTAAATGGATTTGGTTCTGGGCCTCCATGGAATTCATTCTGAATTATCATCAATTGAAGTCCATGCGATTGCATTATAAATCTTTCAACCTGTACTTATCTAAGACCCAAAAACAAAAAAAAAAAAAAAAATTTGTCATCCTTTTCCTTAACACAATTAATCCCAAAAAATAACAAAACAACATGCTCTGAACATAAAATTCATAAACTTAGCACATTCTCGTGGAAATAATAAAATATCATGAATTTGAGTGTAAAGCTACAGAAAGTGTAAGAATTAGCATAATTTATAAATAAAAAGTGCTTGAAATACATATATTTTAAAGTTTACAAATGTATATAGCTTGTAATGGAGTTAAAGGTAGTTTGAAATGGTGTGAAATATTACAAGTATATATATATATATATATATATATATATATATATATATATATATATATATATATATATATATATATATATATATATGAACTTGGACAAATAAGTATGTAAATGGTTTATATGGCTTGCATTAGATAAATAGCTTGTAGGTGTTAGAGTATTGGCCTAATGTTAGAAAAGGCATTGGTTTGCATAATTTGATGTTAATATGTTGCCAATATGAGATGATTATAATGGTTATATGTTTAGGAATTGGTTTGGAAAGTTGCAAGTTGTTAAACAAAAAGAAATGGCCTAGGTTGGTTGGAAAGTTGATTTTGAGTTCGAGGTTTAATGTTCAGGATTCTTGTTCAAGGTAAAAAAAAATTACCAAAATTATGTATCAATGTGATGGAAAAAATTATTGAAATGTCATTAAATAATTGGAAATGGGCCATAAATGATGTGGTGGGAAGAGTTCATAAAATAATTTCTCATATATTTGAAATATGATATGGCTAAATTGTTCTTGAGTCCCTAGTATAAATACCACTTGAAGACTTGTTAAATTCTTGATCAAATTCTTCCATTTTGATTCCTCCATAAGTTAGTCCATGTACTACAATTATAACTTATCTAATTTAATCAATTAACAAGTCGACCTTATGCTTTATATACTACACTTGAACTTCTTAAATAAAATTCTCGAGTTAACTTAACTTAGAAAATTCGATTTTGATATTGATTTTTTCAACATCAACAAAAATTAGATCGTTACATTCTCCCCAATTTATATGTGTGGTGCCCCTCTAGTCCAACATCATTTGATCAAGTGCCAAGTTGTGATCACATAACATATAGTGGTTCACCCTATTTGGGAATGTTCGACGCACCATCCAGTACAACGGTGCAGGGGGAGAAGAAGGTCACAATTAAAGATTGTGTTCCTCCTAATAGGCATGTGTATCATGATTGGTCGCAAAGACTGCCAACGGTACATGACTCGAATAACTCCATCAAACCATATATTTTTATTTTTAAAAATTGGTTTTTAAACTATATCAATTTTTTATTTATTTAGGTGTTTAATTTTTTTATTAAAAGTAATACTTAAACTATGATTGGATTACAAAATTTGTCTTGAACTTTACTCTCATTTTAAAAATTCTCTTAACCCAATATGTTATGGCACGTGGCATTTTAATTAAAAAATTTACATTTAATATTAAATAAAAATAAATTAAATTAAAGAAAAAGTTTTTTTTTTTTACGTTCTTTCTTTCATCTTCATCTCCTCCTTCACTTCTCCAACAAAAACCATAAACTGTAATGCCAACCAAGAAGGCACAACATATATTCCTAAGGCTAAAAATAAACAGGGTGGTTAAAGACAAAGAACCTAGAAAAATCTTAGAGATGAATATAAATTTAGGGTGGGGATCTTTGGATTTTTGCCACGTGTACTGAAACCCAGCATCTCAGCACATGGAGGTAGCCGCACATTGAGAAACTCAGCTCCCAGATTTGATCTTTGATGGAATCATAGGTAAAACTGCAAAGCAAATAGCTTTTGAAGGAATTGCAATTATCCAAGGGAGAAACAAGGAATACGCTATCTCAAGTGCAGTTCACAACTTTGTTGTTGTGTAAAGCATGGCGAATGCAATGAACACTGGCAGGAAAAAGAGAATCACAACTAGGATTTGGAATGTGAATGAAAACACATTGACGGCAGAGGAAATTCAGAAGATTGAAGAAATGGTTGTTGAAGCCCTGAAACTACAAGCACAAATGGCAAGAGAAGAACCACCTTTTGATGTTTCAACTCTCAATGGAAAGGCAATAGCATAATTTACCCTTGTTCACTTTTATAATCTGTAAGGTCTACGAGAATGGGTGTATAAACAAAAATAATTTTGAAATTTTGTATTCACTTATTTAGCTTTTAGAAGAAAACCTGTTTTTTTTTTTTTTTTTCATTTTAATTATTCTAATAGGCTTATTGGGTCCTTAAGGTTATGGTACTCAATTTCAATTCTTTGTGTAGATGATGATAAGGAAAATTATTGTTTTGCATAATCTGATGTTTGGTTTCCTTAATGATATCACCAAAATTCATAACATTAAGATGAACTTTATGAGATTAGACATTTTAAATATATTTAATGTAGATATGATGAATATAAAATTCTTGAAAATATATTACTTTATAGAAAATTGAAAGATATAAACTTTGATATACATATGTCATATATGAGAAATCAAAACTCTTACCTTGATGTGATGAAAAGAAACTTGAATGATTTCACTACATCATTACTGTCTTATCATGTCGATGTAAATAAAAGAGAAAAGTAGAGAAAGATTAAAACAAAAATGCTCTTAGTGATTCTAGCTTTTTCAAAACTATTATTATTATTATTATTCGTCATAAATACATAAAAGTTGGTACATTTTAGAACTTAATGTACCAAAACATATACATGAATTACGTAAATATGGAGAGGTAAGAGTGAAGTCGAAAATTTTTCAAAAGAGGGTCAAGATTAGTTATATATTTTTATAAGAGTTAAGATACAATTTTATTATGGTATTGACTTATATATATATATATATTTATATGATTTTAAAAGAATTAAATCGAAATTCTAATATTTTTGAAGGTAAAACTATAACTTTATCATATAATAGTTTGCCCCCTCCCCCTAGGAGAGGATTCATTTCCTAATACCATATACCATTTGAGTACATGTATCTCACAATGCATACTAATAGTCCTTTTTATGTATTTAGTTATATTTTAAAAAAAAAATAAAGATTTGGATTCTATGCTAAGTTGCTAACCGAATGCTTGGGAGTTGGATCTCAAAACAACCTCAAATAAGATTGGGAATTTTGGGAAAAAGAATTAGGCCCAAATCAGTGAACACGATAGAGTCCACCTCAATAGGTCTTTGCAGGCATTTAGTCCAAAAAAGTTAATGCGGGCTGAGTTCGGCTCCTGATCTGTTATGTTGGGTCAACTGTTAAGTTTAATATATCCCCTTCTCTTAAAAAAGCAAAGAGTGCTCAGCTGTTTGAGTGAGGGAGATATGACAAAGCAGACGTATCAAAGAAGAAGGATGAAACACATTCTTTCATTGATATTGGTTTTCCATTTTTACCATCACCCAAATACACATTTGATGCTCTTTATCCTCCAAACACTTTTGATTTTAAAGAAACTAGTAATATAAAATCCCACCATCATATTTCTAAGCTACTATGAAGCTGGAAAAAAAAACTTAGCAACAGGTGACAGTAGGCAGAAACACCTGGTTGGATCTCTGCAAAAGGGATTCTACAAGTATGGCAGAAGAAATGAGAAAAAAATACACACCCCCCACGATTTAGAAAAGTGCCAGCAAGCCGCTAGCCTCCCTTCTTTTGCTAGATTACAAGTATTGTTCATGTATCCTGTCTCGGTTTTCTTCCCACCACAGTCTAGCATGCATCTCACCAAATCTTTCTCGGCTGCATGATATAAGGCATAATGTGAGTAATCCAGTCAATGTTTAAGATCAAGTGATGGGAAATTGAAAGACAATGACATTTCCTCAGTAAACTTCATGTCGGATTTGCCTCGGCATGGGAGTAAAACTAGTTGGTGAAAGCAGAATAAGTGAATCAGTAATGATGCTGTCAAAAATATATATATATTTACAGCTAGTAATTTGGTTTTTGATGGTTGGTAATTCAAATCATGATTGTTTCTAAGATGGACCTCAATTACAGTATCGATTTGTGTTGGACCCATCAACCTAATGATGAAATCAAATCCACGGAAAAAATGGCTTTTTGGAGCATTTTCAATGAGTCTTCAATGCTTAAATGTTTAACTTTTAACCAATTGCCTTTTCTTTGGGGATAAAAAAGAGAAAATACAATGCAGCTTGAGCCTGGATCATATTTAATCGAACAAAAGGACTTAACCAATGATGACAGTAAACGAAATAGATGCTAGAATTGGCGTCAATTGATGGCTGATTTACTGCTAGATTATTTTATATAAATATATAGCAATCTCAAAGCAGGGTAAATGAATTTAGAAAGTATATTCTAGCCACTGAAAAGGGAAGTGCAAGTTATATCACATTCTACCCTATTATAGCCTGTAACATTTTAGAAAAGGTCATCAAATAAAACGTAATCACATGTCAACTAGAAATGGAAGTAGTGCAATTGCTATTAGACTCACAGATTTTTAAGGAAAGCAAAGATTAGCCACATGAACTAAGCTAAATTCAGTTTAGATGGTTGTAGCTTTGGATTAAAGTACAGCCTACTATACTTATCACTTTGAGATGTTGAAAGTTTATAAAATGTTAAGTGCCACGGCCAAGAGTAGCTTAATATGTAGGGCTGATCAATTCATACATGTTCATTCTCTCTCAGATATGATGGTCCTGTTCAATTTTAGTTTGTTTCTATTAAAACTAACTATAGCTCAAGTTAAAGAATGTTATAGAACCATACCTGAATCTCACTCGCCTAAGTTCCCTTTTGCCCCCTGGCAAGGCTCTGATAGTAATGTAAACCCCCGGTTCATCTTGTTCAACCCACTCAGTCTCAAGATCACTGGCATTGCTGATGGATAGCTCTCCAGAGCGATCAGCCTCTCTTGATGAGCTACTCCTCATAGAGGCATCCATGGATGATATCTCTGTCTTGGCACCACTAATACTGGAAAGTTTTGGGGTTGAGGTAAGACCAGAGTCACAATAATGGCGAGCCTGCATTGCGTGCTGATCAAATGAATCTGATGACGAGTAGCCGATGCCCATCCCAGTTGGACGATGAAAATTACAAGGTAAGCGTTCTTTAGTCAATGGTGGTGTTACAGGACTTTCTTCTGCTGATTCCATTTTAAAGCTCTGTAAGACACCAAAAGAATGATGTTATTAACATTCATGCAATAATCCAAGTTCAGTTCAACACAGCGATAGTGCAGGGCATTGCATGGGAGCAGTCCATTCACACTATGTTAAGCAGGCAACAGCCTAAGAACTTGCCTCATCTTCAGATCTAGGGGGTGTTGGTAGTGGGAATGCCTGGCGGTTAAACCTCTGGACATTGTAAAGTTCCATGACCCTATCATAATTCTCTGCCCACCATCTTTGAGCTTGCCATTTGTTAAACATTTCCCGACTAGTCAAAGAAAATAAACTATGGTTCAGCACTCCTAATGTTCATGAGATTAGCATACCAGAAATCAGAAATTAGAGAGGTCCATGATATGCATGTGCTTTAATGGAGCAACTAAAAAACATTAAATGACTGGTTTAGGAAACATAGTAACATGCACTAGGGAAGTCCAGCACAAATTTTGGTTAAAATAAGGAAATAAAAGAAAAACACATAGATAACACTCTATACCATGTCATTACTCTTATTCACAAGTCAATAACTTGAAACCAACCATGACCATTATAGTTGCACCTACACTATTTAATGTGAATGGGAAATTTTAATTATATATTGGGCCACTAGGTTGGTTTATAAACATCTTTTGACTATTAGTTTATATATATATATATATAAAAGAAGCTTTCAACCACCCTTAGGTAAGTACAATATTAAATATTCCAAAGTGGCATCCGTCTGTTTGATGTAGTGGAATGTGTAATATTTCCAAAAAGAAAAAAAGGCGTAGGGAGTCAAAATCCAAGGAGGGAACGCTATCAAAGCATTAAATCAGATACAATGACATGAAAATGAAAGTGGTGATGGAAAAAACAGTCAATTAAGAGACCAATTGAAATAAAATTATCTAGAAAGGGAAAAAGGAACACAAGTCAAACGAGGCCAAGGTCCATAAATGAGGGGCAACAGCAATGTTCCCTTGGTAAAACGACTAATCCCTCCTGTCACCATCCATTGAAAACATGGAAAGGTGAAGGTTGAAGTCGGGTCTCTGTTTTGTAGGCAAAAAACGTAAGCTCAAAAAAGGGGTCCAAAATTTTTGTCTTGCACGTAGTTTTGTAGTGGCAAATGATGTGGGCAATCAATCCCCCTTAGTTTAATTGCAGACAAAATGACAAGAAATGGGTCATTAGAAGAAGAAGAGTAGAAGACAATGGGACGGAGAATCTGGCGTGAAATGAATTTTTTTTTGGGGTGGGGGCTTTGAAGAGGCTTGTTCGACAAGACGACAAGGGTTAGTGAAAAAGCTTGCCAACACAATCAATCGTGTCCCACCCACCATTGATGAGGCACAATGAGTTCTCCTTTTGGACTTTTATGGGATTGCTTTTCATTAGGCGTGAAGCCTACTGTTTCACCGTAGGTCCCTCACCTAAAAATCCTTGCTTTTCCTGCCGAGGTTGCTAAGGCAGTGTTTGGATGCACCCATGACAAATCCATCACCATTCATAAGTAAAAATTTTACGATTTTAATACTTATCTGTGTCTGAACGTAAAATAATTATAAGAAAATGAGATTATACTCTTTTTTTTTTTAAATCAAGAAATTTTAATTTTCTATATATGTGTTAGGACAGTAGAGCATAATAAAAAATATAAATAAAAAAATTGAAAGTTTAATTGACTATCCAAACACAGCTTTAAAAAAACATAAGAATGCATGTTAAAGAGTTTAACTAAAAATGACAGAGCAAGTCCCAACCCAGCAACAAATATTATTGTCTAAAATAATAGATAGGAATTTACCATCATAACTTTGTATTATTTAACATTTTGTTCGTTTATTGATGTTAACAATCAACTAGGCAGTGACGTGACTAGTCCATTTCCCAGCGAATTTCGAAAGTGGAATAAAAATTTCTTAATATGATGGAAAGCGAAAATCCAGAAAAATAAGTGCGCGGCGCACCTGAATCGTATCCTCTTGAGATCGTTGCCGCCGCGAGGAAGTGAAACAAAGGTAATAAGCACGCCAGGCTCCACCTGAGCCACCCACTCTTTAGGCTCACTTTCTTCGACGAACACGACCGTGTCGACTCGGCGTCCGCTCAACGATTTCGGCGTCCCTTCTCCGCTCCAACTCGACATCCCTTTCAACCTCGCTTCCATCTCCTTCCCCCACGTCCTCGGCGTCGCCGAGCTCGAACTCCCCGTCCGACGGTAAGACCATCTGAACCTGTCCGAGTCCGCGTCAGACTCGCCCATGTTCCTCAACCGACTCTGCGCCGTGCAGGGGTTACAGTGCCTGTACGCCCCCGACGCCTTTAGCGCCATGTCCTTCAACTAAACCACACAGTCATTAAAGCCAAACAAAGAACGAAGAACCGTAAAACCTTGACGTCGTAAATTTGAAAGCTAATTACCTGCGAAGTGAGGGATTTGATGGCTTGGTTGTGCTTAGTGTTAGGAGTAGTGGAAGAGTCCATTTCCTCTTGTTGACTCACCGAGTCATCACCGGGTAGCTTGGAACGAGCTATGCACGTCAGCATTGTTATTTCGAAATTCTCTGAAAGCTGAGAAATCTTCTGTTTAAATAAAAAAAATACTATGATTTGTCAGAATTTAAGAACTAGATTATACAATAAACAAGTTTTCGAGTTTATCGTACAGAGAAGCAAAATTTAATGCAAACCCAGAAATCTGAGGATCAGTGGATGGGTAAGAGAGAACTAAGGGTTTTTTTTCTTTCTTTTTTCCTCTGAAGTTTCAGGGAGCTGGAGCCCGATATTCGAGACTCAGGTAGCTCTTTAATGATGCCACGTTTAAATAAAAAGGATCAGAGATTCTCTGCGCCAACCCAAAATAAAAACAAAATTAAACAACAAAAAGGGTATTAATAAAAGAAAAGAAAAGAGATGGAAGAGATAAAACGAAATTATAATCTCCTCAATCTCATCGAAGGAGCTATGGGTATAATGGGATAAATGCACTCATTGCACTGCAGTTGTTGCTGTGTATTGGGTAGAAGAGTGTGGTTGGTGTAGGCCGTTGCTGGGCTCAGCTGATGTTTCCTTCCCCTTTTTAAGACACTCTGTGTGATCCGATGATGAAATGATTGGTGCGTGATGCTGATTGCTGAGCTTCTGCTTTTGTTTTTTTCTCAGTTTTCGAAAAGCCCACTGGAGAGACTCGATGGGCTTAGTTTCATCATTGGAAGGCCGAAGAACTCGTTTAACTTGGGCTATGTTATCAACGCGTGAGTGCCATTATTAATGATGGTGAGAGATTTGGCATTTGTGCATGTTGATCATTTACCATCTACCTGAAGTGGTGTGGTGTATCAGATCTTCCAACCCATTTCCAAAACAAAGTTCCTTTTATTACTAATATTGATGTAAAACTTTTGACAGAGGGTTGTCTGTTTTAGAACTAGTTTAATCATTCTCAACAAACTAGTGTTGCGGGTTTGTGTTTTTAGTTGAGGCAAATTGGAGTTGCAAAATCATTGATTTAATTGCAGGAACGTGTACATCGTAGAGCGATTCGGGTCTATCTACACATATCCGCTCCCACTCACGTGGCTTCCATTCCCAAGCTTATATGTCAGAAAGCATCTTTGGTTTTTGGCACATAACAAACATTATTAATTACTCCGAAATATTAGACTCAAAACACCTCTCCAACCTCCAATCACCGTTGAAATCCACCCATTTCTAATTTCCATCACCACCGCCGTCTGATGCTTTGACCACCGTAGTTTCTATCGTCAATCCAGCGGCTCCCAACACATTATACCGGAGGCTCAAGCTTTAAAAAAAGTCCAAAAAGGACAGCTAGCCTCCTTAGCCATCCCCAACCCAGAGTGGGACCCTCGCCAGAGGAATCTGGAATATTAAAATAAAGGAGTCTGTTTGAAGCTTAAATAAGACCCAATCGCATACTTCCACCTCTAACTCCGGTGGTGGCTGTCATTATCTTTTATTGTCACCGGCTCAAGTGAGAAGAAAAAAGCCCCCCCCCCTTTTTTCTTTCACAATTAATGAGACTCTTAGTATCAGATTCTCATTAGTCTCCGTTAATGAAACAAACCTGTATTATATTTTGGCGTTAAATAACGATGTCGTTTTTGCGGCGGAGGAAGGGGACGGATTCCTCGAAGTCCCAGAACTTACGGTGCAGCATCGTAAAGGAAGATGAGAAGAATAACCTATACGAGAGCCCCAGGAAAGAAAGCTATAATTCCAAGAAATGGTCATGTTGGGACAGTTGTTGTTGGTTCATTGGTTTTGTATGTTCGGTGTGGTGGTTCTTGTTATTACTTTACAATACAATGCCTGCCTCGATCCCGCAATATGTAACGGAGGCGATAACAGGGCCGTTGACGGACCCACCCGGGGTCAAGTTGCGGAAAGAGGGCTTGACGGTGAATCACCCGGTTGTGTTCGTCCCTGGGATCGTCACCGGTGGGCTCGAGCTTTGGGAAGGCCACCAGTGTGCTGAAGGGTTGTTTAGGAAACGCCTTTGGGGTGGCTCCTTTGGGGAACTGTATAAAAGGTATTAGCTTTTGCCTTTTACTTTTTCCCCCTTTTTTGAGACTTTTGAGGTTTAGCTATTTAGTGTACGTTTTTCCATTCTGGGTTTTACATTTTTGAGGAATTTTGGCATGTTTGCAAGGTTGTTTTGTTTAAAAGAAAAAAAAAATCAAATACCTTTTGTGAATGTTAAAGTTCTTCTATGATGTTTGCTTAGGTTGGAAGTTATTAGAGAAGCTTCCATAAAGCTTACTGATTTCTACATGAAATTGATGTTTGGCTTTGCTTTGCTAAAACGAAAACCTTTTCATTGTTGCAAATGTTTTCTTCTTCTGTTTTAGATTTGATTATGGGACACTAGAAATGCAGATCTGATTTTGTGGATTAGAATTTGTAGTGGTGCTCGGATGGGATCATATGTTGTACATTTATCTACTAATTGAGCTTTGGAAAAGAAGTGAGAACATGGATTTAGGTTGTCGTAAGAGTGCGAGTTTCAATATTTTTTTATTTTTCTAGAACCCCAAAAGCTAGGATTTAGGTTGTTGAGTGGAAACTGACATATTTTGGCCTCAATTGCTAAAACTGTTATCACTCTGCATTCACTTCTATTGTTTCCTCTTCTTTCTTTGTCAATCTTAGTTGTTACAATGTTGGTCACATGGATTGATATAGACAGAAGTTAAAACTATCTGCTAAAAGGAATCTTTGCATTTGATGTGTGTTCATGCTAGAGTATCTCGATGAATAACTATCATACAACATATTTGTTGCTATGAAGAATCTTAAACTCTTGCCAAGTAAAATACACTACTAAAACACTCAATGGGTCCTTTATGCTCTGCCAACTAAGAGGTTTCCTTGTTTTATGATGTCATTGCACTTTGTAATAGTTGGGTTACTTCAAGACTTGAAGACCAACCTGTCTTTCCAACACGATGCGTATACTTTGTAGCAATTTGATGCTTGAAGTAATACTGCCTTCTCTTTACATGCAAGAACGATTAGAGGTTTTGCTTCTTGAAGTTTTCTAATCATTTCTTAATCCGTTGAATATGGTTGCTATGCTGACTTTTAACTTTTAGATTTTTTTTTGTTATAATGAAAATGTCATTAGAAGATTGGAAATTCTCTAACTTAGACCTGCTATTTCTTTCTTCCCTAATCTTTTAACTATTTGCCGAAGTTATTTTGGCTATGGAGTTTACTAAAGTTTATTCACCTGCTGTTCTCCCAATTGCATTGCAGACCACTATGTTGGGCTCAGCACATGTCACTCGATAATGAAACTGGATTAGACCCTCCAGGTATAAGGGTCAGGCCTGTATCTGGACTTGTGGCAGCTGATTATTTTGCAGCAGGATATTTTGTCTGGGCTGTATTGATAGCTAATTTGGCTCAAATTGGGTATGAGGAAAAAACAATGTATATGGCTGCTTATGATTGGAGGTTATCTTTCCAAAATACTGAGGTATGCACTTGCTTTAAACTGTCATATTCTTTTCAAAGTTATTCTGCCACATAGTTTTTCTGTAATATGGTGTGTATATAGTTAAGATGTTTATCTTTTAATATTTCTTTTGTGTTTATGATTTGAAATTAGCATTATGTTATAGCTCCCTGAAATTATCTTATCACTTCAAGCCTATTTGAATAAATCAGGTCAGGGACCAAACTTTGAGCAGAATAAAAAGTAACATAGAACTCATGGTAGCAACAAATGGTGGAAAAAAGGTAGTAGTCATCCCACATTCAATGGGAGTCCTGTACTTTCTGCACTTCATGAAATGGGTTGAAGCACCACCTCCCACGGGTGGTGGGGGTGGATCAGAATGGTGCGCCAAGCACATAAAGGCAGTGATGAATATTGGTGGACCCTTTTTAGGTGTTCCAAAATCGGTCTCAGGACTATTTTCTGTTGAAGCCAGGGATATAGCCATCGCCAGGTACTTCCTTGAGTTAAATTTTCATGAACAAAGACTTGTTTCTTGTCTTGGTATGCTTTGAGTTGTCATAGTTCGACATTTCAAGCCAATAAATTGGCCTAAATTTATGATTATATTGATGACACAATTGTTTCCCGGAATTCCCCGTTAAAGTTTTTACTTTTGCATGTCACCCCAGATCATGTGCATGCAAAATTGTTCCTGATAGAGAGCTACCTTTTCTAATGCTTTGCTTTTATGGTGTGAGATTTACTGAAATAATGTTGTTTCAGTTCTTAAATCAGGAATGAATCTGGCTTTTCTAATGGCTTCGATTCTGATAGTATTGATGTTATTATTTCTTGAGCTAACAAAGTGAAAGGTTAGATGAATCTTTAGGAATCACTAAAATATGCATCATTATTCATTTTGCTTCTACACCTGAAATCGTTGTGGCCTCCTATTGTCATATTCTGAAGAACAGTCATTTCATGCTAGCTTTTACTGTAGTCAGTTTTGGTTCTATATCCTGTAATCTTTGGAATTAGTTTCTTCTCAAACCTAAGGTAGTTTTTCAAATATGATGAATGCGCATGTTTACTTTGTTTTGGGAGCTTGATGGAATGCGAATTGTTAAACAGGACTTTCGCCCCAGGTTTTCTGGACAAAGATGTATTTGGCCTGCAAACTTTTCAGCATTTAATGCGGATGACCCGTACATGGGATTCCACCATGTCAATGATACCAAAAGGTGGGGAAACCATCTGGGGTGGGCTTGATTGGTCACCTGAAGGATCAAGCTTTAACTGTGGTGCAAAAACGTTGAGGAACAACAGCATCAATAACACGGACCAAATTCCAAACATCAATTTGGCTAACATGAAAAATGTTAATTATGGGAGAATTATTTCATTTGGGAAAGATGTGGCTGAGGCACATTCCTCCAAGATTGAAAGGGTGGATTTGCTGGTACTGTCCAAGCTATCATTAAGTTATTTTGCATAAGTCTATGGATCATCTCTCTCTAACGATGATCATTTTCACCACTTGACACTAATCCAGGACTTCAAAATCATTTGACTTAAATTTGTGGAATGTTTGTAACCAGAAGGAAATTTTTCTGTTGAACTTTCTAGTTCAACACCCTCTTTCTATGTCAAATGCAAGCATGCCCAACTGGAAGATCTTTTTCATTAAAATGCAATTACGAGAGGATGACTATTATACATCGTGCTTTCTGGTTTTGCATGCTAGTTGGTTTGCTAGTTTTTAGCATGGGGTTTATATGATTATTGTTGATCAGCAGGATTCTATGAAGGCTGATATGCTAGCCAACTTAACCAACTGTGATATATGGATCGAGTATCATGACATTGGCGATCATCGTATTAAAGCAGTTGCTGATTACAAGGTTTACACAGCTGGATCAATTTTGGACCTGCTTCATTTTGTTTCCCCCAAGTTGATGGCACGAGGAGGCGCTCATTTTTCATATGGGATAGCTGATAATTTGGATGACCCGAATTATCAACACTACAAATATTGGTCAAATCCTCTAGAAACGAAGTGAGGCTTTTCTTCGTTTCTCAGTTCTAATTTGTTTTGATTTGTGAGGTGTCTTCGTTAGTTAAGTGTCCATTCTTGATCCAGATTGCTATCCTTTCAAGTTTTCTCATTAAAAACTGTTGAAACTTTAAACAGTGCTAGGCACCCCTACTATGGCCCCTCTCTTTCTGTATGTTTTCTTGATAAGTGCCATATGATCTTTTCAGGTTACCAGATGCTCCAGACATGGAGATATACTCAATGTACGGAGTTGGAATCCCCACTGAAAGAGCTTATGTTTACAAAGTAACTACTGCCACTGATTGCTCTATTCCGTTTCAGATAGACACCTCAGCTGAGGGTGGCAGTGAAGATTCATGTCTAAAAGGTGGTGTTTTCTCTGCTGATGGAGATGAAACAGTTCCTGTTTTAAGCGCTGGTCTTATGGCTGCAAAGGGTTGGAGGGGTAAAACCCGATTCAATCCTTCAGGCATTCCTACTTACATAAGGGAGTACAGTCATGCCCCTCCAGCTAATCTTCTCGAAGGTCGAGGCACCCAAAGTGGTGCTCATGTTGATATAATGGGGAATTTTGCATTGATTGAGGATGTTATACGAGTAGCAGCAGGGGCTACCGGCAAAGAACTGGGTGGAGATCATGTATATTCCGATATCTTTAAATGGGCTGAAAGGATCAACTTACAGCTCTAGATTCAACCAGCACTCAGGAAGGTGAGCACCTGAAGGTCAAAACTAAATGCATAGGTAGGTCGACATATCATATCTAACTCGAAATTTAGAGACTATGCTTCACAATCAAGCTTGGGTTAATAGGTGAAGTGAATTAAGAGATGAAAAATAGAACATGAGAAGGCTTGATATGGCCATTGACATGAATTTTGTTTCTTTGCTTGAATATCTGTGTTAGTTATCATGTTAGCTTTCTCTTAAAAGTTGTTTCAATCATTCTTATAGTGACAATAGAGACGGTGCTCCCCCGACGGGATACCCACTGTTGGCGCAGCAAGCCCCAGCCGGTCATCTTGCTTGCACATTGTTCTGTTTTTACTTCAAACGAAGTCTTCATTTGCTCATGCAAAGCACCAAATTGTGTAGTGTATGATTATAGCATTGGCATTATGACAGGCTTGGAGCAGTTGCAAAGTAGTTAGCTGCATTAAATCTTCAGATATGTTCCATTAATCTGTTTGTTATATACTTCATGATTTATTGTATGCTTTCCCCCTTTTGTAAATCTCTCTCACTGTGCCTAATCAACCCTCTGTTTGTATTACTTTTTTGTAATCTTTAATAGATTAAATAATCCTTTGAATCTAATCTTGTACAACTAGACAATACAGGGAAAAGGACAACTCGACCTTTATATTAGGAAAAAGTGGTTGGCTGGCTTCATGTGTGAACTAACTGTAGAAGCCCAATTTTGCCCGGGCCCATTTACAAAATAAACAAACCAAACATGGCCCAAATCAAACCCAAAAAGACCCAAATTAAAACCTAGCCCAACAAGCCCAAAAACTTAAAACATTTCAACAAAAAACCCTAATCGCACCTAGGGTCTTCTGACCCCTGACCTCCTGCCACCGCCGCGCCGCACGTCACGTCTCCCACTTGCCATCGCTCACCTGCCCTCTGACTCTGCCACCGCGTCAATCACCTGCAAATAAGTAGCAAAGGAAGAAAATAGAAATAGACCACAAAACAGTAGCAAAAAGGGGGGATTTTCTTTTATTTTCTGTCGGCTATAAAAGCCACAGACATCAATGTGTTTAGGGGGATTTTTTTTCTTTGGAGATTGAAAAACAGAAAAAAAATCTAAAAGGTGATTATTATTCATTTTCAGATTCGGTTTTTGCGCATTATTATTATTATTTTTTCATTTTTTACATAATAAATAAAGAAATAAAAATAAGGGCCGCACCTGCTTACTCCGTGAGTCCATCGCCGAAGGTTTCCCGACCGTCGCCGGAGTCAGACCGAGAGGAAGCAGAGAAGATCCTTCTCCTTCGGTCTTTTGGGACACGGGGGCCGGGCCTTCGAATGAACTCAGAAGCGGGTTTAAAACCCATGGTTTTGGTGGTTCCGACCACCACTCGCGGAGCGGCAACGGCGGCCACTGGCCGAAACCCTATGACCGGCGCCGAACCATGGACTGAAAGGGAGGGGGTGGTTCTGCAGTTTTTTTTCTGAACACTGAAAAAATGAAATGTTTAAAAAAAAAATTGGTTTAAATAAAGTTAGTAAAACGACGTCGTTTTGGAGTTTGGGTTCAGAGACCAAAACGACGTCGTTTTGGTCTCTGACCCGTGACCCGGCCCGGGTACTGAGGATCCGCGTGTTTTCTTACGGAGGGGCAAATTTGCTTATAGCCCCTCCGCTTTTTAATGCCTCCGCAATTAGGTTTTTTTTCATTTCTTTAAATTTATCCCTTTAGTTTATTTTAGATTTCAATTTAATCCCCTTTGAAGCTATGCGTTTTAGAGGAGAGGGGAAAATTTCCCTTTCAGCCCCTCTATGTTATTCGCGTGTTCAATATAGTCCCTTCCCTTTGATTTTATTTGCGATTCAACCCCGAATTTTAAATTTTTATTTAATTAGGTCCATTTCTTTATTATTTTGGTTGCTTTTTCATTGAAATTAATCAATTTAATACCATTATCAACATTATTAATTATTGTTATTATTATTTACTCCTATCTACCTTTTTCTACCTTTTAAATTTCATTTTATATATATATACATGATTATATTTTATTTATTTTATAATTTATATACTTATGTACTTATATACACATTTTAAAATTTTATATTTATATACCTACGTTTCTACAATACGTATTTATATATATACACACATACATATTTTCATAACTTACATATATATATACTTATATATTTTATATACGTATCTACATCTGTTTACACCTTTTATTTTCATAAACACATATACATAGATATTTTTTAATATATGTATATATATACATCCATACATTTTTATAATATATGTACGCACATAATTTTTGAAGTTTATTTATATGTATATACGTACTTATGTATTATTTGTACTTTATACTTTATATATACACACACATATTCATACATATCTTTTAATTTATATATGTACTGTAACACTCCTTACCCGAAACCGTTGCCGGAGTCGAGCACGAGGCATTACTTAACTTGTCTTACTAATTCGGAGCATAAAAATTTACTTTGCAAATTAATTTCACTATTTACAGCAAAGCTGTCCAATCACGCAACAGTTACTAAATTGATTATAACTCGAGCTACGGGACTCAAAATTTAATTCCGTAAATTTTCCCTGAAACTAGACTCATATATCTTCCTACCATAAAATTTTTAGAATTTTTGACTTAGCCAATTAGTACAGTTTATTAGTTAAAATCTCTCCTGTTTCACCAATCGATTGCCCTGACCTCTTGTCACTAAAAATAAATTTTCTCACTTTAGGATTTTCATATGAAGTTCTTACTTGTTTCTACAGAAAATAGACTCAATAAGGAATCTAGACATATAAACTACATCTCATAACCATTTTTATACAATTTTTAATGATTTTCTAAACTCAAAACAGGGGACTCCAGGAACAGTTCTGACCTTGTCTCACTAAAATTCACATATCTTAAAATATAAATTTCCTTTTGCTACACCGTTATTTTTCCATGAAAATAGACTCAACAATATTTAATTCCATATATCATTCACCCTCTAATTCATTTTATACCATCCTAGGTGATTTTTCAAATTCACGTCACTGTGCTGCCTGAATTCTGTTTCTTTGCAAAATTTTATCCTTTCATGATTTCCATGCATAATTTATCACCTAATCTTTCATAACAACAAACACCTTCATACTTAACCATTTTAATGACCATACATCATCAAATGTTTACACATCACTCATTAGCAAAATCATCATTACAAACATACAAAATAACTATATCCCTATACATGCCATAACTCAAACGTGTTTTGACATAAAATACCGAGCAGTTGTGGTTGATAGTGTGGACGATCTCCGACTTCTTTAGGATCCTTGAAGTAGCTTTGCAATACTATAAGAGAAAGAGAAATAAAAGAAGTAAGCATAAAGCTTAGTAAGTTTACTAGCAAATAAATAACAACATTAAACACAAATAATTAAACTCAAGTGACTATATCTCTAGTTTACTCTTTAGTTAATCTCATTCTAGTTCTCTTGCTTATTTACTTAGAATACTTGTGTGCATAACTTACTCATCTCTTGCTGCATCGTTGAACATCAATTGATAGTATAATAAGTTCTTAACTCTTATAACTTACCTGAGCTTGCCACTTATGCTTTAAACTGAACTTTCATGAATATGATTCGCTTATTAGCCCGTTGAGCTACATTGGAACAATAAGGATACTCGGGTCTCTTCTGATAATAACATGCCAAAGTCATGTCCCAGACATGGTCTTACATGAGATGTTCTCATCTCGGTGCCCATGCCATGTCCCAGACATGGTCTTATAGGGGACCTCTCATCTCGGTGCCAACGCCATGTCCCAGACATGGTCTTACATGGGACCTCTCGTCTTGGTGCCAACGCCATGTCCCAGACATGGTCTTACATGGGACCTCTCGTCTCGGTGCCCATGCCATGTCCCAGACATGGTCTTACAGGGGACCTCTCATGATCTCAAGGATGCCAATGCCATGTCCCAGGCATGGTCTTACATGGGATCTCTTTACCCAAATGTCATGACATTTGTATCCAGTACCATCCTTATGTATCAACGGGGCTTTTTAACTTTAATTCTCTATCATTTCATGCTTGGATCATCATCAAATAAATTTATAAAATAAATTCATAATTTCTGGAAAATAGCAGCATTGATAATAATTATTGAAATATTGCATTTATTTACCGTAAACTTACCTCGGTATCAAATATAGTCCAATTCACCAACTTAGTCTTCAACTTTATTCTTCCCTTTGTCTAACCTCGAGTTTCGTTCTTCTTTATCTAAAATAGTAAATTTAACTTATTTAATACTCACATTCATCAAAACAGCCCTCGACTCTAACTTTTTCAAAATTATAATTTTGCCCCTAAACTTTTACATAATTACATTTTTGCCCCAAGGCTCGGAAATTAAACTTCATCTCTTATTCTTATGTTTTATGATATGCTGAACATTTTTCCCTTCTATGGCAACATCAAATTCCCACTCTAACATGTACTTATGAACATTAGGTATTTTTACCGATTATGTCGTTTTACTCGTTTTCACTTAAAATCGCTTAGCAAAAGTTGTTTAACATAATTTATAACTTCATATTCTATCATAAAACATCAAAATAAACACTTTTCAACTATGAGTATTTTTCCAAATATAAACCCTAGGTTAAATTATTGCTAAAATAAGCTAAATTAAGCTACCGGGATCTCAAAAACGTAAAGAACATTAAAAACGGGGCTTGGGATCACTTACTATCGAGCTTGGGAGTTTGAAAACCCTAACTATGGCTTCCCCCTTTGCTGATTTCGTCCTAATGAAGAAGAAGATGATTTTTGTCATCTTTTTCCCTTTTTATTCTTTTTATTAATCTTTTACTAAAATACCCTTCATTAAAAACTTCAATTATTTCTATCTATGCATGCCTATTTTTGTCCATGGAAGTTTTATGGTTTAATTACTATATAAGAACCTCTTATTTAAAGTTTCATAACAATTTGACTCCTCTAACATGTAGAACTCAACTTTTGAATTTTTTACAATTTAGTCCTTTTGACTAAATTGAGTGCCCAAACGCCGAAATTTTCAAACAAAATTTTCACGAAATCATTTTGTGAAATCATATACCATAAAAATATAAGAAAAATAAAATTTTCCTCATCGGATTTGTGGTCCCGAAACCACTGTTCCGATAATCTTAAATTTGGGCCATTACATGTACATACATATATCTTTTTTTACATTTTTATAATTTTATTCATTTTCTTTATTGTTATTCACATGCTCATTATTGTTTTAAAAGAATATTTTAGTTCTATTCATTTATTTGTTCGATATTATATGATTGATTTGTTTCTTATGTTTATTTATTTCATTTCGGTGATTGTTCATACATACCTTATCAAATTCATTATTGTTTTGTTATGTGCATTAACATCGTGTTTCATTTTACCCGTTATATCAAAAACTGTTTCAAATAAATTGCATCTTGTGCTTAAATTCGAGAAGGTCGTGCCCTAACTTACGGGGTTTCGATTTTCACGATAAATCTAAATACACGAATCTTTTCAAACTCAAGTTTTAAACGATCTCGGACATTAAAAAAGATCGCGTCCTAACTTACTGGTCATGACCCCCTTTTAAAATCCGAGATAGCTAAAATCTTTTAAATAAGTAAACTTTTCGGCATGTATTCTCATAACGGGAATTCGATACGTTGTGTCCTAACGCATTGGATATGACATGTTGTTTTCTCGATATGAGGATTTCTCTAAAAAATAATAAAGGCAATATTTTCCATTTGGAAATTCGAGAAAGCGTGCCCTAATGTGCTAGGTTTCGATTTTTTCGTTCGACCAAATAACCAAATATCCTTTTAAAATTTTAAAGTAAGACAATATTTTGCGTTTGGAAATTCGAGGAAACGTGCCCTAATATGCTGGGTTTCGATTTCTCGTTTGACCAAATAGCTAAATATCATCTTAAATCTCAATCCATGTCATTCGAGTTTTTTTTGAGGATCGTACTTTAAATCTCTTTAAAGTTTTCAATCTTCTACATTAAGATATTAATTAATCAACTAGGTACCAATTTTGGGCGTTACGAGGGTGCTAATCCTTCCTCGTACGTAACCGACTCCCGAACCTATTTTTCTGAATTTCGTGGACCAAAATTGTTGTTTTAATAAAATTAAATTGTTTATTAAAAACAACCACTTTCAAGGTGGCCCGATCACACCTTATCAAAAAAGATTGGTTGCGACTCCCATATTCGTTTTCATTTTTCAAAACCCTAGTTGACCCTATTTTTACAAAAAAATGGTGTCAACACTAACCATTTTCATTTTATCAATTTTGCTCTATCTTACTTCTTAAAATTAAAGTGGCTTTATTGATGATATTTTAATGATTCAACCGTTGAATTTATTCACATAATTATATTTGTCATGTTTATAGATTTTCAAACTGAATTTCTATCATATTGATTTAAAATATTATATATATTAATTTTTATTGAACAGTTAAAAGTTTACATCAAATTTTGATATGCATGATTTATTTGAATGAAACATGAATATAACAGTTTGATAGTTAAAATACTAATCATATAATAATATATAAAAATGTAAAATTATTTTAATTTTATATCGATGTAATAAGATCTTTCCTTCTTTTATAAAAATCAAATTTAAAAGTTAAAAATGGATTTTTATAAAATGAATAATTTATTTTAAATATAATTTTTTAATAAAATTAAATTAACTTGATGTTTTTAACATTTAAGTTATTTAAGTCTATTTATATGTTTTATTCTACTTTTTTCGAAAATTTTATATTAAATTAAGGGATACTCTTGAACATGATCGTAATGCAACACCATTTTAGTGAGTTGTTTATGTTTATGTATTGGATGTTGATTTCCTTCTCATTCAGGAAAAATTTTCATTTAAAATGAAATTTTCAGTAATTTATTAAACACATCATAAACTTATCAAATATTATGAAGTGAAGATTAAAAAAACCCTAATTTTGCTTTAGTCCTTATCAAGAAACAAATGGGTTTAAATGTGAGATTAAATACTAAACATTATCACTAAACCCAGCTTGCACACTAAGCTAATTAAAGTGTCATCTTCGTTGACTATTAAAATTAGATATCACACTTATAGGTGGAGTTGAATTTGAGTTGGACCATGTAAGATATCTAAATTAATTTTTTAAGTCTAAGCTTGGTCCTACATGAAAAATGAGTTTGCTTTTTTGAAGCCCGATCCAATTTAAGAAAAATAAACTCGGACCCGATTTGGCCCACTCATATTTGATTTTTTTATATTACTTTTTATTTAAAAATAATTTTTTTAAAAAATATAGTACACTAAGTACACTAAAAATGCTAAAATAAAAATAAACATTAAAAAATACTATCAAAAATATAATAAATATTTTATTTATTAAATATAATTTTTAAAATTTTATATTTTGAGTTAGGTTATTTAATTGGATAAAAAAATTTAGGTTTTGGATAATGAGTGTAATTGTTATTGGATTAATGATTTAATATAAATATAAATATATATAAATATTGTTTAACATATATAATTAATATAATATTTTTTATAACATAATATATTCGGATTAGGCCAGGCTTGGGGTCAAAAAATATTGTCCAATGCCCAATTCATATAGAAAATGGGTCTTAAATTTTACCCAAATCCATTTTTAAGCTTCGTATTTTATTCAACCCCTCTTATTTTTTAAGAGGGCCTTCGGATCTAAATAGGTAGCCTGGCCCACAATGAGTACTAACACCACCCAACAACTTACTAAAAAAGAGATACTGATCGTACTACTCAAATAATTTGCTTTTATGTACAAATTATATTAAATTATTATATGGTTTTTTTTGTTTCGAAAGTTTATATATAATTAATACAAGGCTAAAATATACAATAGGTCTCTAAATTATTCACAAATTTAAAAGTTAGTTTCAGTATTTTTATTTTTAGGAATTTAGCTCCTTTACTTTTCATATTTCAAAATTCAAGTTTAATTGTTAATATTTTTTTGTTAAATGTGTTAGTGTGACATTTTGAAATTTAAAAAAAACTCAGTTGATAGCGATATAACTAAAAAAATGGCATTGTAATGGATGGAATTTAATAAAATAATTTTAATAATGTTAATAGTTGGATATGGATTTTAAAATATGAAAATTAGAGGATTAAATTCCTAGAAATAAAAGTATATAGACTATATTTCAAATTTATAAAGAGTACAAAGACTTATGACATATTTTAACCTTAATACATCGATATTTTAATGTAAACTTTAATTTTTCTATTTTACAATTATAAAACTTTATTATAAAATAGGATTTGATTACCCATAGAATTTGATAAAATTTTAAATAAATTTATATAAAAATAATTAAATAAAATTAAATTTAAAATATGTTGTTAGGCCATGTACTTATATAAAATTTAAAATTTAGCCTTTATACTTAAAAAGTTAAAATTAAATTCTCTTACTTTCTAATTTAAAATCTCAATTCAATCATTAACATTATTAGTATTTTCATCAAAATTTACCACTTGGCATATTAATTAGATTGTCCTCGTATGATGCTACATATGATTGACAAAAATAAACATGCTAAGTTGAATTATTTTTTATGAAAATTACAAACATCAAGAGCGATTGGGCTATAACTTTTAAATTGAAAAGTAGGAAGATTGAATTTTAAATTTTAAATTACATGAACTAATCTCAAATTTTGGATAAATACAATGACTAATAACATATTTTAACCTCAATTTATTTAACGAGTTAACTTTTTCAATTCAATCTGAAATGTTAAAAGTTTGACATGAATCTTTTTTAATCAAACTTAATTGAAGTTCCTAATAATATTTGGTAGTTTGATTTCGAGGATACTACTCATAAATCCAACATGGTGCAGGGATTCCTTTTGATCCAAACTACAAACCCAACTAAAGATTTCCCATATATGGGGGACCGTATGAAGGCTCCAATTAAAGGCATAAAGACTTATTGTTTGGTCTTGGATATTGGTTTTCACTTAGATCTATTCAAACTCTTTATATACCTTCAATTTTTAGGAATCTTATATCTATCTCAAAATTTGATTTTTTGGGTTTAATGTTAAGTTTGGACATGGTTGTTTTAGTTTATTTAAGAATAATATTGTTTTAGGTTCAAGAAACCTTATTAATGGTTTATATAAATTGAAACTTGATAATGTTTTCACAGAATCCTTACTTGTTGGTTATATCAATGTTGGAATTAAGCATAGTATGCAAAATGAAAATTTTGCTTACTTATGGCATAAATGGTTGGGTCATGTATCCAAAGAAAGGTTAGAAAGATTAGAAAAGAAAGAGATTCTACCGAATCTAGATTTTACTAATCTTGGTATATGTGTGGATTGTGTTAAGGGAAAACAAACCAAATATACTAAGAAAGGTGCCACAAGAAGCACCCAACTTCTTGAGATATCACACACCGATATATGTAGACCTTTTAATGTTCCATATTTTAATAGAGAAAAGTATTTTATCACATTTATTGATGATTTTTTACGGTGTTGTTATATATACATTTGCTTGATAAAAATATCAATCAATAAATGCCCTTAAGATATACATTAATGAGGTTGAAAAACAATTAGATAGAAAAGTGAAAATAGTAAGATCTAATAGAGGTGGTGAATTTATGGAAAATTTACTGAATCAGGACAATGTCCAAATTCATTTGCAAAATTCCTTGAAAGTCGTGGCATATGTGCACAGTATATTATGTTAGGCACACCTCAACAAAATGGTGTGACAGAAAGGTGTAATTAGACCTTATTGGATATTGTTAGGAGTATGATGAGTAACTCCTCATTTCTATATCATTGTGGATGCATATGTCATGGGTTGCACATTGGATCATGCAACCATGACAAACTTGTGCGATCTATCGTATTTGAGGGAGGTCATTTGGCCCAACCAAACTGGCCCGTTGCCTGGAGAGATTAAAAGCCATCCCAAGAGCCTGGTAAATATGGGAAGTGATTCAAGAAGATATGATTATGTAATCTTAAAGTTCTAATTGTATACAGCTTCTAATTGTGTCTTAGAGTTCTAATTGTATACAGCTTTTAATTGTAGCCTTTGATGTACTTTGAGGCTCAACTATAAATAGAGACCTCTTTGCTCCTTATAATTCATTAAGTTATCAATAAGAATTTTGAGAGTATTCGCTCAAACTTTTCTCTCAAGTGTTCTTGCTTTTCTGTGGCTTTCGTTCATCTTTCAACGTTTGTTCTTACTTCGTTCTTCTGTTGTTCTTCTGCTGTTCTTCGTGGGTGCCTTGAGGGAATTCTATTGAATCCTTTATTATTGTAAGTTAGGCCGACTTAGGCGTTTTTGCTGTTGAATCCTTTATCATTGCAAGTTAGGCTGACTTAGGCGTTTTTAAGCAAAGAAACTGCCTAAGGCCGCACGGATCGCGTGGGAAAACTCTAAGTCCGTGACAATTGGTATCGGAGCTAAGGTTCGAAGCCACCTTTGAAAGATGTCGAAAGAAGTTGCTCGGAAGGTATGGGATTGAAAACTGGAATGTGAGAAGGCATTTAATCAATTGAAGCAAGAAATGACGAGGGAACCCGTACTTGCCTTGCCGAATTTTGCAAAGCCACGGATGCATCAGATTATGCTATTGGGGGAGTACTAATGCAAGATGGACACCCAATTTCTTTCGAAAGTCGAAAGCTTAATGAGACGGAGCGTAGATATACGGTCCAAGAGAAAGAGATGACTGCAGTAGTACACTGCTTGCGCACATAGAGACATTATCTATTGGGTTCTAGGTTTGTGGTCCTTACCGATAATGTTGCCAATAGTTACTTTCTAATCCAGAAAAAGTTGTCTCCCAAACAGGCTCGTTGGCAGGTTTTACTAGCAGAGTTTGATTTTACAATAGAATATAAACCAGGAAGTGCCAACATTGTAGCTGATGCACTTAGTCGAAAGATGGAATTCGCAGCAATTAGTCAACCTGATGGCTCTTTGTTGGAACGCATTCGAGAGGGATTGTCCCATGATCCCAAGGCCAAAAATTTGATTGAGCTTGCCAAGGAGGGAAAAACAAGAAGATTTTGGCTTGATGGGGAGCTTTTATACACTCATGGACACTGCCTCTATGTGCCCCATTATGGGAAACTCCGTAAGGAAGTCATGAAGGAGTGTCATGACTCGAAATGGGTAGGCCACCCAGGGATGCATCGCACTTTGGCCCTTTTGGAGGAACGTTATTACTGGCCTAACATGGGTGCTGATGTGGAAACCTATGTGAAAACTTGTCTAGTATGCCAACAAGACAAGGTTGAGTTAAAAACTCCAGCCGGTTTGCTTCAACTCTTGCCAGTTCCGGAAAGGCCATGGGAGAGTTTATCCATGGATTTTATTATTGGTTTGCCTAAGTCTGACGGGTTTAGGAATATTCTTGTTGTGGTGGACAGGTTTTCAAAGTATGCGACATTTATTCCGACGACTAAGGAGTGCCCTGCTGAGGAAGTAGCTCGGTTGTTTCTAGATACGTAGTGAAATATTGGGGAGTGCTAGTGTCTATTATCAGTGATCGAGATGGGCGATTTACGGGCCAGTTCTGGACGAAGTTGTTCAAGTCAATGGGCTCAGATTTGAACTTCTCCACGAGCATGCATCCACAAACCGATGGGCAAACTGAACGAGTAAATGCATTGTTGGAGACATATCTTCGACACTACGTAAGTGTCACACAAAGGGATTGGCCAAAATTGTTGGATGTGGCCCAATTCTCATACAACTTGCAGCGAAGTGGGGCCATGAATCAAAGTCCATTTGAAATAGTGACGGGTCAACAGCCACTCACACCCAACGCTGTTGTGACCCGTTATACAAGACCAAATCCGGCAGCCTATCGATTTGCAAAAGATTGGCAAGAGAAGAATGACTTGGCTAGAGCTTGTTTACACAAGGCAAGTAAGCGTAGCAAGAAGTGGGCTAATAAAAAACGAAGGGATGTGCAATTTCAAGTGGGTGACTCAGTCCTCGCTAAACTACACTTGATTTTGTGATATACTGGTTTGCACAAAGGTCTTGTGCGAAGGTATGAAGGGCCGTTCAAAGTTGTGAAGAGAGTAGGCAAGGTGGCCTACAAGCTTAAGTTGCCAGCAAAACTTAAAGTCCACCCAGTCTTCCATGTAAGCATGCTTAAGCCCTTTCATGGGGATCAAGAGGATCCAAATCAAGGCAAGTCCGAACGAGCACCGATGGGGGTAAAGGTGTCGTACGATCGTGAAGTCGAAAACATTGAGGCAGATCGGGTAATTAGACAAAAGTACCACCGACCACGGCATGAGTACTTAGTTCGACGGAAGGGACTTCTTGATAGTGAAGCAAGTTGGGAACCTGCCGAGGCATTGTGGCAGTTCCAAGGGAAGATTGACCAGTTCTATAAGGAAAATGCGACGAGGGTGTCGCTAGAACAAGTGGGGGAGAATGTCATGGGTTGCGACACAACATACTCGGATCCTATTATAAGGTCAGGTTTGGCATGTTACAAGTTTGATATCAAAGCCAAGGTTGAGTTGATTCTTGGAAAATCGAAGGTTATATCACGTCCTATCATGCATGATATGCCTCTTGCTTAGTCTTTATTATTTGAACTAATTTGAATTTTCATGTAGTGATATAAGAAAGATGTCAGATGGATCAAGAGAAGCCATTGGAGAGGAAATAGAAAGTTATATGCCTCTAGCTGCTCAAGAGCAAACCCCTGCAAATAGCATAGGTGTTGTTGGAAATGCTTTCAGAAATATTTTCTTCACAATGATGGCATAGATGTTTGGTCAATTTATAGGTAATACTCAAATGCCCCAGCCACAATAGCCACAACAACCACAGCCTGAAGTGGTTCGCTTAGCACAACCTGCGTGACTCCATTTAGAGTTGACACTGTGAAAGAAATTCATAAAAGAAGTGCTAAAGAGTTTCTTAGGATAAAAGTGATGATCCCACTATGGTTGAGCAATGGTTGTCTCGTGTATGCAGAGTGATAAAAGAATTGAAGTGTACACTAGAAGACAATCTCTTATGTACTATATCTTTGCTAGAAGGATAAGCTTACCAGTGGTGGGAAACATTGATTAGTGTGACTCCTAAAGAGATAATTGATTGAGACTTCTTTTTAGAAAATTTCAGAGAAAGGTACATAAACCAAATATATATTGAGCAAATGAAGAAATAATTAAGGAAGAATGTCTGTGATGGAATATGAGCGAGAATTTGTCAGACTTAGTCATTATACTAAAAACATGTTCCAAACAGAAAAAGAAATGTATGATAAGTTTGAATAGGGGTTAAGAGATTAAATTCGTGTGTTAGTAGTAGCCATGACAGCTAAGGCTCATAAGAAGAAAACTATTATTAGAGATAGAAATAGAACTTTTGAAAGAGAAAAGATGAAGAAGGGAATGACTAATTCTCCACCTCCAACAAGTTTTAAGAAGCCTAGAGATCAAAATTTTTCAACTTCAAGAAGAGATTCACAGCCTACAAGTTTCAAGCGTGGAGCATTTAATAGACTAGTCATATCAATAGCAAGTTCTAGTGGGTCTAGAGTGATAAGAAATGTTAAATATTAACATTGTGCCAGAAACCATAGTGGAGAATGCTAGAGACTTTCAGGGGCATGTTTTGGATGTGGATCTAGGGATCATATGGTCAAAGATTATCCTTCCAAGATAGAAGCAAGCATAGAGCAGTTTATCTGAAGACCTTAGAAGTTTCAGCAAGAAACTAGATCTGGAATGACAATAAAGTCTAGCTCAATACAATGAGCACCAAGGGAAAATTTTAGTAAACCAAGTTTTGGAGTGTCAGCTTGTAACACCCCTAACCCTATTCGTCGCCGAAACAGGGTTACAAAGCATTACCGAAATTGATAGACCAAATAATAGACATTTCATATCAACTAGCATTATATCAGAAACAAATCAAAATCAATCATTGTAACGACCTGATAGTCATGGGTGTTAGAAAGTGCATTTTCGGGACTCTATTTTCATAAATTGGACTCGTAAATATTTATTAAAAATATTTATGAAGTTATTTGTGTGGTTAATTAGGTTTTGGTTAGATGAATTTGCATGAATTAAGAATAATTAGGTATAAGGACTAAATTGCATAAATGGTGAAAGTTAAATTATAGATTAAAGAAAAATTAAAGGTACTAAAGAAGTAATTATGCCATTTCAATATTAATTATAAAACTTTATTATAATAATATAATATATATACTTAAACATTAAGTAAATATAATGTAATATTGAGGTGAATAGTATTTGAACAAGTGGTTCAACTCGTATCATTTCAGCAATTCGAGCTAATAAACTTCTTAATCAAGTCTGTGAAGCTTTTCTAGCCTATGTTATCAATTCTAATTCTGTTGGTAGCCAGTGTCGTAAAATTCGAACTGTTTGTGAATTCCCTGATGTGTTTCCTGAGGAATTACCGGGATTACCACCAGATCGGGAGGTTGAGTTTACAAATGAAGTGTTTCCTGGTACGACTCCGATTTCAATGCCCCCTATCGTATGTCACCTACGGAATTGAAAGAATTAAAAGTACAGTTGCAAGACTTATTAGATCGTGGTTTTATACGCCCTAGTGTATCGCCTTGGGGAGCTCCAGTGCATTTTGTCAAAAAGAAAGATGGTTCGATGCAGCTTTGTATTGATTATCGACAATTGAATAAGTTGACAATTAAGAATCGATACCCTCTAACCCGTATTGATGACTTATTTGATCAACTTAAAGGAGTTTCTGTCTTTTCAAAGATTGATTTGAGATCGGGTTACTATCACTTGAAAGTGAAAGAAAGTGATGTACCGATGACGGCATTTCGAACACGGTATAGTTATTATGAAATTTTAGTGATGCCTTTTGGATGGACAAATGCTCCGGCAGCATTTATGGATCTCATGAATCATGTTTTCTAATCATATTTGGATCAATTTGTGTTAGTTTTTATTGATGATATTTTGGTCTATTCGAAATCTGAATTCGAATATGAACAACACCTCATAATTGTTTTACAAGTGTTACAAGAGAAACAGTTATATGGGAAGCTTAGTAAGTGTGAATTCTGGTTATCAGATGTTGTATTTTTGGGTCATGTTATCTCAGTAGATGGAACTAGAGTTGATCCGAAAAAGATAGAGGCAATTGTTCAATGGAAAGCACCGAGGAATGTGTCAGAGGTTCGTAGTTTTCTTGGATTAACAGACTATTGCCGAAGATTTGTAAATATATTTTCAAAGATAGCTTTGCCAATGACAAAGTTGTTGCATAAGAATGTTCAATTTTTCTGGGATGATCAGTGTCAAGAAGGTTTTGAGAAATTGAAGCAGATGTTGACTGAAGCGCTGATTTTGACTTTACCATAATCGAGAAATATTTTTTTGTGTATAGTGATGCTTCCTTGAGCGACCTTGGTTGTATTTTGATACAAGACGGGAAAGTGATTGCTTATGCATCTCGTCAGTTGAAAGCGCATGAACACAATTATCCGACACATGATTTAGAGTTACCTGCTGTGGTTTTTGCTTTAAAAATATGGAGACACTATTTGTACGGCAAAAAGTGTTATACAATTATACCGATCATAAGAGTCTCAAATACCTTTTATCTCAAAAGGAGTTGAATTTGAGACAGCGTCATTGGATAGAGCTTCTGAAAGATTTTGATTGTGTTATTGATTATCACCCTGGTAAAGCTAATATTGTAGCTGATGCGTTGAGTAGAAAATGAGTGATTGAATTGCGAGCAATGTTTGCACAGCTCAGTATCAATGATGATGGAAGCTTATTGGCTGAATAAAAAATCAAACCAGTGATGTTTGATTGGATCAAGTCAGTGCATTTAGAAGATGACAAGTTGGTGAAGAAAAGAGAAATGGTTCAGAATGGTACATTAGAAAATTTCACTATTGATGATTGTGGTTGCTTAAGATTTCATAACCAAATCTGTGTTCTGGATGTTTTTAAATTGAAAGAGTTGATACTTCACGAAGCTCATGATAGTCCTTTTGCTTTGCATCTTGGAGGAACAAAAATGTATCGTGATCTGTGAGAATCTTATTGGTGGCTAGGAACGAAAAGAGATGTGGTCGAGTATGTGACTAAATGTTTAACTTGTCAGCGAGTTAAGGCAGAACATCAAGTTCCTACTGGATTACTTTAGCTTATTTCTATTTCTGAATAGAAATGGGATTGTATCACGATGGATTTTGTAACGGGGTTAACCTTATTGGCATGTAAGAAAAATGCTATTTGGGTGATTGTTGATCGCCTTACGAAATCAGCTCATTTCATTGTAGTCAGGACTGATTGGTCACTTCAAAAGCTTGCTGAAATTTATATTTAAGAAATTGTGAGATTGCACGGTGATCCTATGTCGATAATCTCTGATCGGGATCCGTGGTTTACTTCGAGATTTTGGAAACAGTTGCATGAATCTCTTGGTACACGACTTAATTTTAGTACACCTTTTCACCCATAGACTGATGGACAATCTGAGCGAGTTATTTAGATTTTAGAAGATATGATTCGTGCTTGTGTTATTGATCTTGAATCAGGTTGGGAGCGTTACTTACCTTTGGCTGAATTTGTATACAAAAATAGTTTTCAATCAAGTATTCAAATGACTCCATATAAAGCTTTATATGGTCGTAGATGTCGATCACTTGTTTGTTGGATGGAATTGAGTGAAAGAAAAATGATCGATTTGGAATTAATTCAAGAAATGGAAGACATTGTAAAGAAAATTTGAGATAGATTGAAGACAGCTTTTGATAGATATAAATCGTATGCAGATTTGAAACGTCGAGATATTGAATATTCTGTTGGCGATAAAGTATTTCTTAAAGTTTCGCCTTGGACAAAAATTTTGAGATTTGGCTGAAAGTGGAAATTGAGTCCTCGAGTTATTGGACCGTATGAGATCACGAAAAGAGTGGGACCAGTTGCATATCGCTTAGATTTTCCTATGAAATTACAGAAAATACATGATATTTTTCATGTTTCAATACTTAGAAGATATCGATCGGATCCATCTAATGTTATTTCGACGGAAGATATTGAGATTCAACCTGATTTATCATACGAAGAAGAACCAATTGAGATTTTGGCACGTGAGGTGAAAGAGTTGCGTAATAAGCGAGTTTCGTTAGTGAAAGTATCATGGCGTAATCATAGTGTTGAGGAAGCAACTTGGGAACTGGAAGAGACAATGAGATCTTAATACCCCCACCTCTTTTTCGGTAAATTTCGGGGATGAAATTTATTAAGGGGGAGAATTGTTACGACTTGATAGTCACGGGTGTTAGAATGTGCATTTTCGAGACTCTATTTTTGTAAATCTAACTCAATAAATATTTACGAAGTTAGTTGTGTGGTTAGTTGTGTGGTTAATTAGGTTTTGGTTAGGTGAATTTTCATGAATTAAGAGTAATTAGGTATAAAGACTAAATTGCATAAAGGGTGAAAGTTGAATTATAGATTAAAGAAAAATTTAGAGGACCAAAGAAGCAATTAAGCCATTGCTTATAAATACATGATATTTTTCATGTTTCAATACTTAGAAGATATCACGAAAAGAGTGGGAGCAGTTGCATATCGCTTAGATTTTCCTATGAAATTACAGAAAATACATGATATTTTTCATGTTTCAATACTTAGAAGATATCGATCGGATCCATCTAGTGTTATTTCGACGGAAGATATTGAGATTCAACCTGATTTATCATACGAAGAAGAACCAATTGAGATTTTGGCACGTGAGGTGAAAGAGTTGCGTAATAAGCGAGTTTCGTTAGTGAAAGTATCATGGCGTAATCATAGTGTTGAGGAAGCAACTTGGGAATCGGAAAAGACAATGAGATCTTAATACCCCCACCTCTTTTTAGGTAAATTTCGGGGACGAAATTTATTAAGGGGGAGAATTGTAACGACTTGATAGTCACGGGTGTTAGAATGTGCATTTTCGAGACTCTATTTTTGTAAATCTAACTCAATAAATATTTAAGAAGTTAGTTGTGTGGTTAGTTGTGTGGTTAATTAGGTTTTGGTTAGGTGAATTTTCATGAATTAAGAGTAATTAGGTATAAAGACTAAATTGCATAAAGGGTGAAAATTGAATTATAGATTAAAGAAAAATTTAGAGGACCAAAGAAGCAATTATGCCATTGCTTATAAATGAGGCGGCATAAGTAAAGATATATGTAAAATTTAATACATATTATAATAAAATATATTTACTTAACATTTAAGTATTTATATTATAATAATATATTAATGTATAATAAAATAAACAAATAAAGAATGAATAAATAAAGAAATAGAAAGAAACAGAGCAAAAACAAAACAGAAAAGGAAAGGGGAAGGGGAAGAAAGAAAAAAAAAAGAAGGAGATGAATGCCTTAGGGGTTTCAATTGTTCAAAGTTCAATTGGTTAGTCAATTTAGTCCATTTTCTTGTAATTTTTATGTTTTTGGAATCCCAGTATTAAATACTACCCGACCCATGCCAAAATTTTAGAAACTATTGAGTTTTTAAGTGTTTTCTATGTTGAATAATTTTAGAATTAGGGATTAAATTGATAGATTTTAACTTAGAAATAAAAAGGGATTGAATTGTAGAATAAATTGTAAACTTTGAGTAATAGGGACTAAATTGTGAAAATTTGAAATTTAGGGATTTAAGTGAAAATAGGGGTTAAATTTAGTTTAAAGTAGAATTTGTATGAAAATATAAGATTAATTGTGAAGAAATAAAATTTGTCTCGGATTAGGGACTAAATTGAAATTTAGGCAAATATTGAGTAAAAAACATTCAATATGAAATTGAATTGTGTTGTATTGATGAATTTTAATTGTTTTAATTCCGTAGCTAACGTCGTACCGGAACCCTCGACTAAAAAGGGGAAAGATAAAATCGACGAGAAATAGCTCAGAATTTCCGGTTTGTATTTCTATAATCCGAACTTAGTTATTAATTGTTGTATTTTGATTAAATGTTTATGGTAAGTGATTGAGGTGAGTATTTGGAATTTTGATATTGAATTGAATTTATATGTATATATGATTATATGAAAAATTGATATTGGATATTGATTGTCTTTGAATTGTGAAATTAAACCCTATTAACTGTATCAGGATGAGTCGGATATAGATGGCATGCCATAGGATTGGAAGAGTTCAGGGATTTCTTCGACTTCGAGTCGATGAGACATTGAGTGTCAATTTACTACTTTGGATTAATTCGATGAGGCACTGGGTGCTAAACTGGTGTGTTTTGGTTGGATCCGTGTATCCGTCCGAGTCGTGAATTGAAAATGAAATAGTAAATTGAAATATGCAAAAGAAATACATGAATTATGTATTCATGAATTGGATATGAAATGAGTAATGTTATTGTTAAATGATAAATGGATCAAATTGTGAAAAGCTATTATATAGCAACTGATGGAAATTGAGTAGAGTATAAAATAATGTATTCATGATTTGAGTATTGAATGGTTAATGTTATTGTATAAATAAATGTGGTTTTTAAATATGTAATCCTGCTCAACATATAATTGTGTATGTTATATTGTTTTGTTTTTAAATAATCAGATTATAAAAATACCACTGAGTTTTACTCTGCGTACGGTTTTGTTTTTCGTGCGAAGGTTAGGTACTTAATTTTGATCGCTGATTTAGCACCCAACAACGGTCCTGAACTCAAACGTGGTGATTTTTTTCTTTTTGTGTCGGCATGTACCTAGGGTGTCTAAATATTAATCATTTTTGTGGATTGATTGTAAATAAGATTATAAGTTAATTTTGGTTGGTTATATACATATAAACATGTGTTTATGTTTGAGGTCATATTAAGGCATGTTTCAGTTTTTGCTTAAATGAACATGAATTAGGCAAAATAGATTAAATTTGGCATGTTTACAAATTGGATTTGAATGATGTTTTATTGATATGTTTTGATGATATAATTGTGGTACCTATGAGGGTACATTGGTTACTCACATAGGATGATTGTTTTGACATATTTTGGATATGTTTGATTGTGTTTTGAATTGGTTAAGCGAATGATTTTTGAGTTACTTATTGTCCAAGCTTGCAGGGAATGGTAAACTTATTGTTTAAGGTACATTTTGAGTCACACGGCTATCACACGAGCGTGCAAAGCCATTTCAAAAGGGCACACAGTCTGACACATGGGCGTGTAGCTCGGTCGTGTGACCCAAGTCAGAGAGTTACACAGGTATAGGCACAAGCTGGGGCATGGCCGTGTGTCCCTATTTCGAATACCCACATGGTCTAAGACACGGACGTGTCTCCTGGCTGTGTGAGTCACACGGCCTGACCACACGGCCGTGTGAACCCTGTAGCTTTAAAAATTTTATTATTTTTTGAAAAATTCTCTGAGTTTCCGAATTAGTTCCGATTTGTTTCTAACACATATTTTGGGCCTCGAGGGCTCAAATAAGGGAAAAAATGTATGAAACTAATTAGTTCTGACCTGAATATTATATGATATGAAGTATTTGAAATTTATGTCTATTTGATCGATAAGCTTCGGTAATGCTCTGAAACCCTATTCCTGCGACGGATGTGGGTTAGGGGTGTTACAATCATATTGTCCCTTAAGTAAGCCCTCGAGGCCCAAAATACATATTAGAAATAAATCGGGACTAAACCGGGTACTCAAGGAATTTTTCAGAAAACATTAAAAATTTTCAAAGGTGCAGGGGACACACGCCCATATGGCCAAGCCGTGTGTCTCACACGGTCGAGAGACACGTCCGTGTCTCAAGCCGTGTGGGCATTCAAAATAGGGACACACGGTCGTGTCCCAGCCCATGTCCAAACTTAGGAGCTCTGACTTGGGTCACAGGCCAAGCCACACTCCCGTGTGCTAGGCCATGTGAGCATATTGACTTGCATTAATAAGATGCAGGGGTCACACGGTCAAGCCACATGCCCTTGTTCTAGGCCGTGTGAGCATTCTGTTTTGTACTAATTAAAAGATACAGGGGACACAAGACCGTGTGTCACACACGGCTGAGACACACGCCCGTGTCTCTGCCTGTGTGGACAAAAATAGGTAATTTCCAAGCCACATTTCTCACCCAATTTGCCAACAACCTAACCAAACATTTTTGAACATCAACAATATATATCAAGGCATTCAACCAAGCAAAAACCAAATTTTATACATGACATAAGATCACATATATTCAAGAATCCATACTTACCAAATTGATCAAAAACACATATTTGCATATTTATACCAAACATACTATCTCAATCCAATCATTAATATGTCTAATTATCCATCATTAAACCATACCAAGCACTCATTAAACATGAGAAGGCCATTTATATAAATATATCATATTCAAGCCATTCAAATGGCTAATCACAACAAAACAATTATCTGCCATCATTGGCCAAATCAACCTATACATGCCATTATAACCAAATTAATTTACTATATGTATCGAAAAGGGCTATTGGATAGTGTGAAACTGCTCCGACCAGCTGTAACACTCCTAACCCGTATCTGTCGCCGAAACAGGGTTATAGAGTATGACCAGAACTTACGAAATGAATACAGACATTTTATATTATTTTATCATACATGTCAGAAAATTTATCGTAAAGTCCCTTATTAGGGCCCTCGAGGCCCAAAACATACATAAGAAACAAGTCGGGACTAATTCAGGAACTCAGAGAATTTTTCATGAAATTTGAAAATTTTTCCTAGGTGCAGGGGTCACACGTCCGTGTGGTTCACACAGCCAAGTGAAACATCCATGTCCTAGGCTGTGTGGTATAAGAAGTAGGTCACAAGGTCGTGTCCCCAGCCCGTGTAACTCTCTGACTTGCAAAACATTAAGGTGCAGGGGTCACACGGCCAAGCCACACGCCTGTATGCCAGTCCATGTGAAAAATACTGAGCATTCTGTTTTGAATTTTAAGATGCAAGGGATACACAGCCAGAACATACGCACATGAGCTAGGCCATGTGTCACATACGGCTGAGACACACGCCCATGTCTCTGCTCGTGTGGACAAAATAAGGTAATTTCCAAGCCTTATTTCTCACCCATTTGATCATTCACCTAGACAAACATTTTAACACATCCAAAAGCCAATCCAAAACATTTAAAATCATGCAAAAACTCAAGTCTCATACATACCATATCACTTCATAAATCTATGTTTGTTAATTTATCTATTTGACCACATTTACTTAATATCATACTAATATTCATAAACCAAATTAAGCACTTATACCAAACATGAAATTAACTCATATGTTAATATACCAAAACACATTCATCACAAGTTATTCCAATGGCTATTTAAAACCAAAATATTTGTATGCCAACTTTGGCTAACCAAACCTATACATGCCATTATATCCAAAAATAATGTCATAATTATACCGAAGTGAGCCGATGGATAGTGTGAGTGATCTCCGCCAAGCTTTCAATCCAACGAGCTTCCGAGTACTATAAAATAAAGAAAGTAAAACCGAGTAAGCATATTGTGCTTAGTAAGTTCGTATAACAAGAAATAAACTTACCATTCATCTGTACATTAAGTAAACTTAGACATGCATTCCAAACAACTTGGTTATAGCCTAAGCACACAATCTTATCAAATATGTTAGTTATTCATTTCATGTAAATATCAATAACAAAGATGAGCTCATCAAATACCAAGTTCCATGCATTTCATGTATTTTTTAGATATTGATTTTATTTTTATTTTCACTTATCTTCATGTCAGAATTTCACCTTTTGAATCATTTGAAATCTCGATGGATACGAGAGTAGTACACATAAAGTGTACAAATCATAAATCTGTCAATTCATGTCCGGGAGTACTCATTAAAGCACTTAAATAGAAAGCACTCTCTTAAGCACTATCTAAGCTTAATAACAGGAAGCTCACAAAGAGCCTATATCGGGTAGCTCCGAAGAGCACTTAACGGGAAGCTCCGAAGAGCACTTAATTAGAAAGCACCAAATAGCCATATAACAGGAAGTTCAAGCTAGCATTAACGGAAAGCTCCGAAAAGCACTTTAACAGGAGGTTCACAAAGAACCCATAAACAGAATGCCCATAAGAGCGTGGGTGAGTCTACAACATATGCAGAACACAACCAGTCGGAATGCTCCAAAGAGCATTTAATGGGAAGCTCGTAAGAACACTATATCGGGAAGCTTGAGAGGGCTTATAGCGAGACGCTCTTTTGAGCTACGGTACGTCCGCAACATATACAGGAACATTACCATTTCAAGAAACAGAACCCTGTATCCAATCAAGTTGCATTCATTCTATCGGGACTTATTCATTTATAAAAAATTATCAGTTATGAGGTAAATATATACATATACATGAAATTTATACAATTTACATATTCAACATTCAACATTCAATTTAAGCATATAAATATACACAATTTAGTTACACGAACTTACCTTGACAATTGTTCGTGAGTTGAAATCTTCTAATCCAATAGTTTTTCTTTACCACGATTTAACTCTGTTTTTGATCTATCCGGATCTATACGAGTAAATTTAACTCAGTTTAATAAATTCATATTTAATTCACCTCAATTCACACCTTAGGCAAAATTACCATTTTGCCCCTATACTTTTACTTATTTACGATTTCGTCCCTAGGCTCGAAAAATGAAATTCATGAAATTTAACCCTTATTCCAAGCCTAGAAAAATTTTATATGTAACTATAGAAGCACATATTTTTCACAAAAATCAAAATTTTCCACGAATTTTGCATTTTCACAATTTAACCCCTAATTCCTGATTTCATCCAAAATTCCTTAATAAAATACCTTTAAATATCCACCAAGATCTCAATTTCATCATCTAATAACTAAAATCATATGACTTCATCAATGGTAACTTCCAAAACTTATATGAATTTAAAAGTACCAAAACATAGAAATTTCAAGGAAAAAGCAAGAACTAAACTTACATGAATTTAAAATATGAAGGACGAGCTTAAACCCTCTTAAATGACTATTTTTAAGATGAAAATGATGATGAATTTCTCTAGAAACTCTAATTTCCCATTTATTTCATTTAATTTTAGCAAAATTTACAATTTCGCCCTTATTTCATCACATTTCCAGATTTTTTTCTTGTGTGTGCCGCCTCAGCCATTTCATGTGGTCTATTTTCCCTTTTAGTCCTCTTTTATTTACTATTTAGGCTATTTAATCACTTTAGTAAGTTTTACACCTTTTTCCATTTAGTCATTTTTAATTAATTGATTACCAAAACGTTAAAATTTCCTAACGAAACTTTAATACTACCTTATTGACACTCCATAAATATTTATAAAAATATATATGGCTTGTTTTATGACACCAAGGTCTCGATACCTCTTTTTCTCAATTTCTTAACCTAATAAATCTTTATAAAACACAAATTACTAATTCAAAAATCTCTTAAAAATTATATTTTACTCTTAAATATTAAATAATGAAATCTACGGGATTTCTTGCCAGATTTAGTGGCCTCGAACCACTGTTTCCGACATCACTAAAAATCGGGCAATTACAACTCTCCCCCCATAAGAATTTTCGTCCTCGAAAATCTTACTAGTAAAGAGGTTTGGATATTGCTTCCGCATTGTTTCCTCCGGTTCCCAGGTAGCCTCTTCTATTCCATGTCGCTGCCAGATAAATTTCACTAGTGCTAGCTTATTATTTCTTAACTCTTTTGTCTCTCGTGCCCAGATTTTGATCAGTTCTTCACTGTAGGTCAAGTCAGGCTGAATCTCAACCTTTGTCGGGGAGATAACACGAGAAGGATCTAACCGATATCGCTGTAGCATAGACACATGAAAAACATTATGAATCTTTTCTAATTCTGGTGGTAAAGCCAACCGGTATACAACAGGCCCAATTCTTTCAATAATTTCATATAGCCCGATGAATCGTGGACTCAGTTTGCCTATACGGCCAAACCGAAGTACTTTCTTCCAAGGTGAAAGTTTCAAAATTACTTTGTCGCCCACTTGGAATTCTATCTCTTTTCTTTTAAGATCCACGTAGGATTTCTGGCGATCAAAAGCTGCTTTCAGACTATCACGGATTACTTTCACTTTCTCTTCAGTTTCACGGATCAAATCAACTCCATATAGCTTTTTCTCACTGAGCTCAGTCCAATACAATGGAGTTCTACATTTACGACCATATAGAGCTTCATACGGTGCTATCTTTAGACTTGACTGATAATTGTTATTGTATGCAAATTCGACTAAAGGTAGATATTTCTCCCAATTACCTTCGAATTCTAGAACACAGTACCGAAGCATATTTTCAAGAATCTGAATCAAATGTTCTAACTGACCATCGATCTAAGGATGAAATGTAGTACTGAAATATAATCGTGTGCCCAGAGCTTCTTGTAGCTTTTCCCAAAATCGTGATGTAAATCATGGATATCTATTAAAAATAATGGAGACTGACACTCAATGTAATCTGACAATATCAGAAATATACAATTCTGCTAATCTATCCAGGGAGAAGCCCATACGTACCAGAATAAAATGTGCAGACTTTTTCAAACGATCAACGATCACCCAAATGACATTTTTCTTTTTCGGAGATAGGGGCAATCCCGACACAAAGTCTATAGTAACTCTTTCCCATTTTCATTCTAGTATCGTAACTGGCTGTAATAGTCTCGAAGGCACCTGATGTTTAGCCTTAACTTGCTGACATATCAAACATTTAGATACAAATTCTGAAATGTCACATTTCGTTCCTGACCACCAGTACATCTTTTTCAAATCATTATACATTTTATTACTCCCCGGATGAACAAACATGGTACCATTATGAGCTTCGTGTAAAATTTTATGTATAAGCTCTAAATTCCTAGGTACACATACTCTGCCTCTGAATAACATGCAATCATCAGATCCAATTTGAAATTCTGAATCAGAAGTTGTTTCACACTGTGCCCATTTAGTTTGCAACTCATTGTCACTTTTCTAAGCTTCACAAATCTGCTACAAAAATGTCGGCTTAGATCTTAACTCAGCTATAATCGAACCATCTTCAGAAAATGACAATCAGATATTCATTGCTCATAAAGCAAATAGAGACTTCCTACTCAGAGCATCTGCAACTACATTTGCCTTCCCCGAATGATAATCAATAGCCAAATCATATTCTTTTAATAATTCAAGCCACCTGCGTTGTCTCAAATTCAAATCTTTCTACGACATTAGGTATTTTAAACTTTTATGGTCAGTGAATATATGGCACTTTTCACCGAACAAGTAATGCCGCCAAATTTTCAGCGCAAACACAATAACTGCCAACTCAAGATCATGTATCAGGTAATTCTTTTCAGGTGGCTTAAGTTGTCTAGAGGCATAAGGTATTACTTTGCCTTCTTGCATCAAAAAACAACCTAAACCATTTAATGACGCATCATTATAAATCACAAATTCCTTACCCGATTCAGGCTAAACTAAAACTAGTGCTTCAGTCAACAGGGTTTTTAATCTGTCAAAGCTTTGCTGACATTTATCAGACCGTTCAAACTTCACATCTTTCTGTAACAACCGTGTCATCAGAAAAGCTATCATTGAAAACCCTTTTACAAACCTCCGATAATAACCGGCTAACCCCAGAAAACTTCTAACTTTAGACACATTTTTCGGTGGTTTCCAATTAACTATTATTGAAATTTTATTAGGAATCCACTCTGATGCCTTCAACTGATAGTATATGTTCCAGAAAACCAGCTTTTTAAGCAAGAATTCACATTTACTGAATTTAGCATACATTTATATCTCACACAGGGTTTGTAGAAAAATTCTTAAATGATTAGCATGCTTATTTTCATCTCGGGAATATACCAGAATATCATCAATGTATACCACCATAAATCTATCCAGATACGGTCTAAAAATTCTATTGATCAAATCCATGAACACTGCAGGTGCATTTGTCAAACCAAACGGCATAACCAAAAATTCATAATGTCCATACCTGGTTCTGAAGGCTATTTTCGGTACATCCAACTCTTTTACCCGTAGTTGACAATAACCAGAACGAAGATCAATCTTTGAAAACACAGTAGCACCTTTCAGCTAGTCAAATAAATCATCAATGCGAGGCAACGGATACTTATTCTTAATCGTGACCTTGTTTAACTGTCAATAATCAATACACAGTCTTAAAGACCCGTCTTTCTTCTTAACAAATAGTACTGGTGCACCCTTAGGTGATGAACTAGGTCTTCCAAAACCCATATCATTTAGATCTTGCAACTATGGTTCAACTCTTTTAATTATGTTGGAGCTATTCTGTACGGTGCTATAGATATCGGTGTTATTCCCGGAAAAGATCTATAGAGAATTCAACCTCTTTGACAAGCGGTAACCTGAGTAATTCATCTGGAAACACATTAGGATATTCACAGACTAGTGGCACTAATTTAATTTTTGATTTAGACACTTTAGTATCCAACACATAGGCAAGGTAGGCATTACAACCTTTTTTGACATATTTCAGTGCTGACATGGCTGATATCACATTAGACAAACCATCTGAATTATCAGATTTAACACAAAGCATCATACTATTCCGACATTTCAACACAATATGCTTCTATTTACAATTCACTACAGCATCATGCTGAGTCAACCAATCCATACCCAGTATCACATAAAATTCATCAAATGGCAATAACATCAAATTAGCCAGAAAACAGTAACCCCGTATCATTAACAGACAATTCTTACAAATTTTATCAACCATCACATACTAGCCTAGAGGGTTCGAGACTTTAAAGACGAAATCAGTGGAATCAATAGGTAAATTTTTATTAAATGCTAAATTCGTGCAAATATATGAATGAGTTGAACCAGGATCAATCAAAGCAATTATATCAGTATCAAAGAGAGAGAAAGTAACAGTAATCACATCAGGTACAGAGGCATCCCCACGTACACGAATAGCATATGTCCTTCCCGATGCTCGTGCTTTAAATTTAACGGTTAAATCTTTTGTAGTACCCCGATTACGACTCATATTACTAGGGTTACGAGGTGGTCTACCTCTAGTAGCAGGATGACTCGGCCTTGAATTTTTTACAATATCTGTCTCGAGCTTTTCTGGGCAGTCTCTGAGATAATGGTCATAAGATTCACATCTAAAGCAGCCTCCGGTCTTCATACGACACTCACTAAAATGAAATTTATTACAGTATTTACATCGGGGTTTGAGATTTATAACACTATCTATACTTGCTACGGATGTAGCTCGAGATCTCGAATTAGAACATTGAATACTTCTAGTTTTCCCGGAATATCCCGCAGAGGTAACTGAATGGTCATGTTCTTTCTTTGACTTCTTTAAAGCCGACGGTTTTGATTTTCCCATAAATCTCTTACCCGAAACTCTGGCTTCCATTTCAACCTGTCTTTTCTCTTTACTAAGCTCTTCAGCTCTGTGAGCTCGATCAACCAATACAACAAATTCTTTTAATTCAAGAATCCCAACTAATAACATTATGTCTTCATTCAGAACCTCATCAAACCGTTTACACATGACAACTTCAATCGGAACACATTTTCGAGCATATTTTCTTAACCGAACAAATTCTCGTTCATATTCAGATATAGTCATATGACCCTGTTTGAGTTCTAGAAATTCCTTCCGTTTTTTATCAAGAAACCTCTGGCTAATATATTATGGACTATATTACCAGAACTTACAGAATGAATACAGACATTTTATATTATTTTATCATACATGTCAGAAAATTTATCGTAAATCCCCTTATTAAGGCCCTCGAGGCCCAAAACATATATAAGAAACAAGTCGGGACTAAATCAGGAACTCAGAGAATTTTTCACGAAATTTTAAAATTTTTCCTAGGTGCAGGGGTCACACGCCCGCGTGGCTCACACGGCCAAGTGACACACCCATGTCCTAGGCCGTGTGGTATATGAAATAGGTCATAGGGTCATGTCTCCAGCCCGTGTAACTTTCTGACTTGCAAAACATTAAGGAGTAAAGGTCACACGGCCGAGCCACACGCTCGTGTGACAGGTCGTGTGAAAAATACTGAGCATTCTGTTTTGAATTTTAAGATGTAGAGGACACACAACTAGAACACACGCCCATGAGCTAGGTCGTGTGTCACACACGGCTGAGACAAACGCACGTGTCTCTACCCGTGTAGACAAAAAAAGGCCATTTCCAAGCCTTAGTTCTCACCCATTTGATCATTCACCTACACAAACATTTTAACACATCCAAAAGCCAATCCAAAACATTTAAAATCATGCAAAAATCAAGTCTCATACATACCATATCACTTCATAAATCCATGTTTGTTAATTTATCTATTTGACCACATTTACTTAATATCATACTAATATTCATAAACCAAATTAAGCACTTATACCAAACATGAAATTAACTCATATGTTAATATACCAAAACACATTCGTCATAAGTCATTCCAATGGCTATTTACCACCAAAATATTTGTATGCCAACTTTAGCTAACCAAACATATACATGCCATTATATCCAAAAATAATGTCATAATTATACCGAAGTGAGTCGATGGATAGTGTGAGTGATCTCCGCCAAGCTTTCAACCCAACGAGCTTCCGAGTACTATAAAACAAAGAAAATAAAACTGAGTAAGCACTTTGTGCTTAGTAAGTTCGTATAACGGGAAATAAACTTACCATTCATCTGTACATTAAGTAAACTTACACATGCATTCCAAACAACTTGGTCATAGCCTAAGCACACAATCTCATCAAATATGTTAGTTATGCATTTCATGTAAATATCAATAGCAAAGATGAGCTCATCAAATGCCAAGTTCCATGCGTTTCATGTATTTTTCAAATATTGATTTCATTTTGATTTTCATTTGTCTTCATGTCAGAATTTCACCCGTTGGATCATTTGAAATCTCAATGGATACAAGGGTAGTACACATAAAGCGTACAAATAAAAAATCCATCAATTCATGTCCGGGAGTACTCATTAGAGTACTTAAAGAGAAAGCTCTCTCTCAAGCACTATAACGAAAAGCTCATTGAGCTATGTAATGAGAATCTAATCTGGGATTAATAAATAAAAGCTTACAAAAGAGCCTTTATCGGGTAGCTCCAAAGAGAACTTAATGGGAAGCTCCGAAGAGCACTTAATTAGAAAGCACAGGATAGCCATATAACGGGAAGTTCAAGCGAGAACTAACGGGAAGCTCCGAAGAACACTGTAACAGGAGGTCCATAAAGAACCTATAAACAAAACGCTCATAAGAGCGTAGGTGTGTCTACAACATATGCAGAACACGACCAGTCGGGGTACTTCGAAGAGCATTTAACGGGAAGCTCGCAAGAACACTATATCGAGAAGCTTGAGAGGGCTTATAATGGGACACTCTTTTGAGCTACGGTACGTCCGCAACATATCCAGGAACATTACCATTTCAGGAAACAGAACCCTGTATCCAATCAAGTTTCATTCACTTTATCGGGACTTATTCATTTATCAAGAATTGTCGGATATGAGGTAAATTATATACACATACATAACATTTATACAATTTACATATTCAACATTCAATTTAAGCATATAAATATATCCAATTTAGTTACAAAAACTTACCTCGACAATTGTTTGTGAGTTGAAATCTTCTAATCCAATACTTTTTCTTTACCATGAACTAATTCCGTTTTTGATATATCCAGATCTATACGAGTAAATTTAACTCAATTTAATACAATTCATATTAAATTCATCTCAATTCACACCTTAGGCAAAATTACCATTTTCCCCTATACTTTTACTTATTTATGATTTCATCCCTAAGCTCGAAAAATGAAATTCATGCAATTTAAACCTTATTCCAAGCCTGGCCAAATTTTATATGTAACTATAACAGTACATATTTTTCACAAAAATTAGAATTTTCCACGAATTTGCATTTTTACAATTTAACCCCTAATTCATGATTTCATCCAAAATTCCTTAATAAAATACCTTTAAATATCCACCAAGATCTCAATGTCATTATCTAATAACTAAAATAATATGAATTCATTAATGGTAACTTCCAAAACTTTCAAAAAATCCAAAAACTAATGAAATAGTAAGTTGAACCTAATTGTAAACGTCTCAAAACATAGAATCATGAAAAATGCAAAAATTAAACTTACATGAAGTTAAAATATGAAAGACTAGCTTATACCCTCTTCAATGATTATTTTTTAGCTGAAAATGATGATGAATTTCTCTAGAAACTCTAATTTCCCATTTATTTCATCTAATTTTCACAAAATTTACAATTTTGCCCTTATTTCATCACATTTCCATATTTTTTTCTTGCCTATGCCGCCTCAGCCATTTTATGTGGTCTATCTGCCCTTTTAGTCCTCCTTTATTTACTATTTAGGCTATTTAATTACTTTAGCAAGTTTTGCACCTTTTTCCATTCAGTCATTTTTAATTAATTGACTACCAAAACGTTAAAATTTCCTAACGAAAATTTAATACTACCTTACTGATACTTCATAAATATTTATAAAAATATTTACGGCTCAGTTTATAACAACATGGTCTCGATACCTCTTTTTCTCAATTTCTTAGCGTAATAAATATTTATAAAACACAAATTACTCATTCAAAAATCTCTTAAAAATTATATTTAACTCTTAAATATTAAATAATGAAATCTACGAGATTTCTTGCCAGATTTAGTGGCCTCAAACCACTATTTCTGACATCACTAAAAATTGGGCCATTACACCGGCTTCCAACCAAATCGAGCTTCCAAGTTACAATAAAACAGGGAAAATAAAACAGAGTAAGCAGTTAAGCTTAGTAAGTTCATATAACATGGAATTTTACTTATCCTTCAATTACATTTAAGGTAAGCATACAAAACATATTCCAATCAACTTGGCCAAAAGCCTAAACACATATCTTCAACACGTTAGCCATATAAGCACATATAATAGCCCATCATCATGGATGAACAAAGTCATTAAGCAAGATCCACATACATGTAACAATCATTTCATGCTTCAGTACATCAAGTAATATCATTTCCATGTACTTTATGTATATATAGGTAATAGTTCGTTTCGAACTTATATTATCTCTTATCAGAACTTAGCCCGTTAAACCTTTTAAAATATTGTTGGATACACAGGAAGTACAGACAAAGTGTATAAAACTGTAATCCGTCAATTCATATTTATGAATGCTCATACAAGTATGTAAACGGGAAGCTCTTTCGAGCCATATAATGAGAAGCTCATGTGAGCTGTATAACGGGAAGCTCAAACAAGTTGTATATCGAGAAGCTCATGCGAGCCATAAATCGGGAAGCTCATGCAAGCCATAAATTGGGAAACTCATGCGAACCAATTATCGGGAAGCTCAAGAGAGCCATTAATCAAGAAGCTCGTGAGAGCCAAATATCGGACATGTTATTTGTATCCATCGAATTTCTAAGGTTCAAGTAGGACTTGGTACTTGTCGGATATGTGATCAATAATATACATGGCATTTTATACAAATCACACACAACAATATTCAATTCAAATCATACAAATATACAATTTAGTTACGCGAACTTACCTCGACAAGTGTTTGTAGATATAAAAGCTACTAATCTGATACTTTTTCTTTTCCTCGATCCAATTTCATACTAGGTCTATCCAGATCTATACAAATGAATTTAGCTCAATTTAGTACTATTCACATTCAATTCAGTCCAATACATATCTTTGGCAAAATTACTATTTTGCCCCTATACTTTTAATTAATTATGATTTTGTCTTTAGGCTCGGAAAATGAAATTCATACAATTTAATATTATTTCAAGCCAATTTTCATACATATCCATAGCAGCTTATGTATTTCAAAAATTCAAAATTTTTCCATAAATTTTCCATATTTTCAATTTAGTCCCTAAATCATAATTTCATCAAAATTTTCTTTACAAAAGTTGTTTATATATCAACAACCTTTCATTTTCTACCATAAAACTTTATAATTCAACTATACTCATCCATGGAAAAACCCTAACACTTTAATAATTTAGTCCAATACATATCTTTGGCAAAATTACTATTTTGCCCTATACTTTTAATTAATTATGATTTTGTCTTTAGGCTCGGAAAATGAAATTCATACAATTTAATCTTATTTCAAGCCAATTTTCATACATATCCATAGCAGCTTATGTATTTCAAAAATTCAAAATTTTTCCATAAATTTTCCATATTTTCAATTTAGTCCCTAAATCATAATTTCATCAAAATTTTCTTTACAAAAGTTGTTTATATATCAACAACCTTTCATTTTCTACCATAAAACTTTATAATTCAACTATACTCATCCATGGAAAAACCCTAACACTTTAATAATTTTGCAAATTAATCCCCGAGATAGCTAGATTAAGCTATTATGATCTCGAAAACATAAAAATCATTAAAAACGGGATAAGAATAGGCACCTAATTAAGCAAAATAAGCTTGCTTGAACTTAAGTTTCCATGGCTAGGGTTTCCATGTTTTATTTTAGGAAAGATGATGAAAATGATGATATTTTGTTTTATTTTATTTATTTATCATCATTTTATCATTTACTTTCCAAAATTAACCTTAATAATTTACTAAATTCCAATGATGAATAATCATCATTTTCTACTAACTCATCTAAATGGTCTATTTGTCATATAATGACCTCCAATTTTGAATTTCATAGCTATTTAATACCTTTAGCTGCTAGAATTCAACTTTTACACTTTATACAATTTAGTCCTTTTTATCAGATTAGACATGTAATCAATAAAATTTCTTAACAAAATTTTCATATGATATTCCTATCATATTTTAAACTATAAAATAATATTAAAATGAATTTTCTTCTGACCTCAAATTTCTGGTCCCGAAACCACTATTTCGATTTCACTGGAAACGGGCTGTTACATATCCCGAGCATATGTAATGAAAGTAAATGAGGATGTTGATCTACCAAAAGTTATAACGGGTAAATTTTCTTTTCTTGGAAACAGTATTTATGCTTTGATAGATTTAGGATCCACTAATTCATATATATGTACTAAGGTTGTAGAGGGTCTAAGTCTTGATGTGGTATAGCCTGAAACGAATGTGTTAGTAACTAATCCACTGGGTCAGAGTAATATAGTGAATAAGATGATAAAGAATCGCCTGTTGGTGTTTGGAGGGCACACGTTTTTGGCAAACTTGTTGTTATTGAGTTTTCATGAACTTGATGTTATTTTGGGATTGGACTGACTGACTAAACATAATGCTATGGTAGACACATCATGCTAGAGGTGTACGTCTAATAACTGCCAAAAGTAAAGAAGTATTAATATCCGGCGTATAGACTAGTTTGGCGAATAGGATAATTTTTTCTGTATTTGTCAAAAAGTTTACTGTTAAGGGCGCAAACACTTATTTGACATATATAGTGGATTCATTTAAATCAAAGAATGAAGTTAGTTAAGTTCCAGTGGTAAGGGAATTTCTAGATCTATTTTGAGGAAAACTTCCAAGGATGCCACTGGATAGATATGTAAAGTTTTCAATTGAGTTAGAACTTAGTACAACACCTATCTCTTATACTTCTTACATAATGACACAAATAGGACTAAAAGAGTAGAAAACACAATTGCAAGATATGTTGGATAAGGGTTTTATAAGACCAAGTGTGTTTACCATGAGGTGCGCCAATTTTTTTTGTGAAGAAGAAAGATGAAACAATGTGCCTATGTATATACTACCGTCAGTTGAACAAGGTAACGATAAAGAATAAGTATCTTTTACCTAGAATTGAAGATTTGTTTGATCAGTTATATGGGGCTACAGTTTTCTCTAAAATTGATTTAAGGTTTGGATATTACCAAGTGAAGATTAAAGGTGATGATGTGCCTAAGACTGCCTTTCGATCGAGGTATGGTCACTATGAATTTTTAGTGATGTCCTTTGGTTTAACTAATGCGCCTACAGTATTTATAGACTTGATGAAAAGAGTATTTCAGCCATATTTTGATCAGTTTGTAGTAGTTTTTATTAATGATATTTTGGCTTACTCTAAGAATGAAACTGATCATGATAAACTTTTGAGAATTGTGTTGAGAACCTTGCATAATAATTAGTTTTATGCTAAGTTCAGTAAATGTGAATTTTGGCTGAGAGAAGTACATTATCTAGGTCATGTGATATTTTTTGAAGGTATTAAAGTATCCTGATAAGGTAAAAAAAGTACTTGAGTGGAATCCACCAAAAAATGCATATGAAGTCTGTAACTTTTTGGGGCTAGCAGGCTATTACTGAAGATTTTTGAAAGGTTTTTCAATGATAACAACACCTCTTACTTAACTGTTAAAAAAGAAATAAAAGTTCGAGTGGATTGTTGAGTGCCAACAAAGTTTTGAGAAGTTAAAAGCAGTTTTGACTGAAGCTCTAGTTTTGGCATAGTTAGAGTCTGGCGTAGAGTATATTGTTATACTGATGCATCTTTGAATAAGCTTAGATGTGTGCTTATGTAGAAGGGTAAGGTTATAGCTTATTCATCATACTAGCTTAAACTTCAAGAGAAGAACTATCCAACTCATGATTTGGAATTGGCAGTTGTGGTATTGGCATTGAAGATATGGAGAAATTATTTCTATAGAGAAATGTGTCATATGTTCTCTGATCATAAGCGCTTCAAATATTTGATGAAATAGAAAGATTTGAATCTACGTCAAAGGCGTTGGATGAAATTGTTGAAGGAATATGACTTGGCCATTGAGTATCATCTTGGTAAAGAAAATGTTGTGGTTAATGCTTTAAGTAGAAAAATAGTGGCAGCATTAACATTACTGCAAGCAAGAGTGAGTGTGGTTAATGATGGATCATTGTTGGCAAAATTAACTGTTAAGCTAACTTTTCTTTCTCAAATTTTGAATGAGCAAATAAAAGATGCACAGTGTGATTTGTATAAACAACGAATGATGTCTGAAAAAGCAACAAATTTCAGTCTAGGTAAAAATGGTAAAATGAAATTCATGGAAAGAATGTTTGTACTAGTTGGGAATAGTTTAAGGAAAGAACTGCTAAGAGAAGCTCATTAGGGACCTTTTTCACTCTATCCAGGGGTATCAAGATGTATAAAGACCTGAAAAGCTTATATTGGTGGCTTGGGATGAAAAGAGAAATCACAGAGTATGTTTCAACTTATCTAACCTGTCAAAGAGTTAAAGCAGAACATCAAATTCCCTCAGGTAAGTTGTAGCATTTGGAGAAACTAGAATGGAAGTGAGATAGAATCATAATGGATTTTGTGTCAAGGCTACCCTTTAGTCCTTCAAAGAAAAATTCAGTTTGGGTGATAGTAGATTAGCTTACTAAGTCAGCTCTTTTTTTGCTAGTGAACATTAATTATTCTCTAGAGAAGTTAGCTGAGCTTTATATTTTTGAGATATTACGCCTGCATGGAATCTTATCTTCCATAGTTTCAAATAGAGATCCAATGTTTACTTCAAGATTCTAGAAGCAATTACTGGGATTATTCGGAACTATGTTGCAATTGAGTACTGCATTTCATTCTTAAACAAATGGTTAGTCTGAAAGAGTTATTCAAGTTTTAGAGGATATGTTAAGAAGCTGTGTAATTGATTTTGGGCTGAACTGGGAAAGGTATATTCCTTTGGTTGAATTTGCGTATAACTAGGGATGAGCATTCGATCGAATCAAATCAAAAATTTTCGAGTTAATCAAATTTTCGAATCTCATTTTATCATCCTAACTTTATTTGAAGTTTTATCGAATCGAATCGAGTGAGATAGAATTCGAATCAAATCAAATCGAATATATTTGTTCGAGTTAAAGTTAAAAAAATAGTGTTGTTTATTTTATCTAATTTTCCAAAAATAATTTTATTTAAAGTTTTAAACATGATCATACAACAAAAAATTGAAGTAAATAAGTGAATAAATAAAAGCAACACAACATTATCAACCCAAATAAACAATATGATTCCAAATAAACAACAAAAATAATACAAAAGATTATAATAAAAACATAAGTAAAAGTCCAAGTAAATAGCATGAGTCGAAATAAACAACAACATTATAATTAAAAAAATAAGCAAAAGTCCAAAATACAATAGAAACCTACACCAAAAGAACACAACAAAAGTCCAATTAACCAATAACAAACCAAATCAAACTAATAACAATAACACATTAGTTCAAGAACTATTATATAAACGTTTAAGATTTTCTTGTGCTTCAAACACCGTTGATAATCTTGAAACATCTAGTAAAAGTATTGAATGAGTTAGTTAGATAATAAAAAATTTGCAAAAATAAATTAAATAAACATTTAACTTTATAAACTAATGTTAAGTATGTTACCTTTTTGATCTTCGGGTATTTTGGAGAAGGCTAGCAAATTTAAAAACAAAAGTGTTAGTTAAATTATGGGAATGCTTACTAATATAAAGAATACAAAATCTTATTTTATAAATTAAAATTTATATATTACCATCTTCCATTGTTTGAAGTTCATCAAAATAATCTTCAAGATTGATGACACCATTAGATTTCCGAAGCCAATCTTGTGTGCAAACCAAAGCTTCGACCATGACAGGAGTTAGAGAACTTCTAAAACTATCGACAACACGTCTACCCGTGCTAAATGCACTTTTCGAGGCAACTGTTGAGATAGGAATAGCAAGAATATCTCGAGCCATTTGTGCAAGAATAGGGAATCTAGGACTGTTCATTTTCCACCACAATAGTAAATCAAATGAACTTGAATCATTTACTTCTTCATCCTCACCCAAATATCTATCCAACTTAGATTTGCTTTCTAATCCAACTTGTTTTTTCTTCTTAAGGTATTTTTGTTTGGCCAAGCCCGTTTTCATTTCTGACTGATCTATTTCCATTGAATTGCAATGATTTGTCGAAGAACTAGATCTACCTTCAAACAATTCAATTCTTTCGGCATTAGAAGAATACTCATTGAACAAACAATGCAAATCTTTATCAATCATTTTCATAATGTCATTAGCAATATTAGGAAAAAGCAAGTTGACCCCAAAGTCCAAAACACTCATTTTACATCGCAGATCAAAGATGGCCGCTAAGTAAACTAGCATGTTGATCTTGTTTCCTTCACCCTAATACTTATTATATTTCTCTCTCATTTTGCAAGTCATAGAAATTATGTCTAGATCTCCACACTCTTGCCATCCATCAAAAAGACAATGCACATCCGTCAATACTTCAAAAAGTGAATGAGAGGTAACATGCAAAGATCCGGACACCTTCAATGTAAGATGATAAAAAGGCTCTAATACTTTTATAATTCTTCGAACAATTTCCCAATCATCAAATGTAGGAACTCCATCTCCAGCAGTAAGGTCAAGAAAAAAATTATGGTCATCACGTACATATGATTCAAATACACGCTCATATTTTTCGGCCACCTTTAACATTATATATGTTGAGTTCCATCTAGTAGGCACATCTAAACACAATTGAGCCTTACTATCTATCATTTCTTCTTTTACCCGTTGGTTGAATTTTGCCAACCTCGATGGTGATGCTCTTATATACCTCACAAGACCAGAACTCGATCCACGTATACGAAGCATCTTTAATCTTGTATTGCACAATGAGATTAAGAATGTGTGCAACACATCTCATATGAATAAATTTTCCATTTGCAATGAAGCATTTCGATGATTCAATTTCTTTCTCAAATATTCAATGGCAACACTATTGGCGATGCATTATCAATCGTAATAGTGAAGACCCTCTCAATCCCCAATCTCAAGACATTTTTCAATGGCTTGACCTATGCTTTCACCTCTATGAGCGGATATTGGGCAAAAATTTATAATCCTTTTTTGCAACCTCCACTCATCATCCACCCAATGTGCTGTTAAAACCATATAACATATCCTTTGATATGAAGTCCAAGTGTCTGTCGTCAAACAAACTCTACTTATATCTTTTTCAAAACAATTCTTCATCACACTCTTCATGGAGTTAAATAAATCAAGACAATCCCTTCTAATTGTCCAACGAGATGGAAGACTAAACCGTGGGCATGCAATAGAAAGAAAGTATTTGAAACCCTCTCCCTCTACAATTTTAAAAGGTAGTTCATCCATAATTATCATACGAACCAATGCTTTTCTAACAGCATCTTTATCAAACACCCAAGTTGATAAATCTGTTGTTTCTTGGCTAACCTTCACAAATGTTAATTCTAATTGTTTCGGATTAGAAGTATTACCTCGAGGTCTTTTCAGGCATGCTTTCAAATGGTTATTCAAATTCGTTGTAGAACTCGAACTTGATTCCATTTTGTAAGTAACATCACATGCATTGCACCTTGCTCTCTTCTCCCCCTCTTCAGTCACAAATTTGGTAAAATGGTTCGAACAAGCTGCCCTTGGAATAATCTTTTTTCGAACATTTTCCTTGGTTGTTGTTTAATCATCTCTACTTGGGGAAGAATTTTGTGAACTTTGAGTTGAACCATCTCGCTTTGGATCACTCATCTACAAGTAAACATTTGTTGCAATCAATAACCATGACCAAAAATTAGTTTAAAATCAAACTTAATAAATCAAACTTAAATTTTTTAAGAGCATAATAATACAATACAAAAGCATGGTAGGATAGGATGAGCATAAAAAACAACTTTATGGCATTGAAGGAGTTAAGGTACAGCAACAACAACCAACAGATTAAAAAAGTTGTAAAAAATCACTTATTTTTAATAGAAAATCATTTATTAGTTTATATATAAATTAAAAAAATCATAATGCCCAAGTGATTTAGATCCATAAAATATGGTGGTAAGCCATGTAACCTGACTTTAACGAATAGTAAAACTTTAAAAACAATTTAAATATTTTTATTAGTTATATCGATCCATAAAATAGGGGATGGTCACTGGTCAGTCATGTATGTAACTTAATCTGAAAGGAAAGTAGATTTTCTCTCTGTCTAAATTAAATTAAGATATTTATAAATTTTAATGAAAATATTTTATTAATTCTGTTTACAAAATACGAAAAATCAAAAAATATTTTATTAATTATGATACTATACCATCAATAAATTGTGGACATTTATGTTGCATTTATATTATTTTATAAAATTAATTAGTATAATAGAACCCCAACCCCTTATTGAATTTTACAGCTATTATTTTGAAGAAAGATCAAGAAGTACAACCAGACATCAGTGATTTTGAAGAATTAATACTGTTGAAAGAGGGAAGTTTGAATGTTACCTGTATGGCTCAAATCAGTTGCTTTAAAAAGATGCGCAGAGCTCAAATCAAGGTACTGCAACTGCAAGGAAGAAAGTCCAGAAAGGAAAAAACCCATTGAAGACCTTGACTGTATATAAATAGAGTGTAAGGAAAAGAATCAAAGTTAACATACCTTTGAAATTCAAAGGTAGAAGACGATGTAGAACAGTAGAAGCACCGCTCTAAGCCTCTAACATCTGTTTCTGGAATTAAGTGGAGCCTTCAGCCGTGGAGGACCGGAGGTGGAGGTGGATTGGTGGTGGTGGTCCGGTGGAGGTGAAGATTTTCGAATTGGGATAAAAAGGGGGGAGGGAGGGCACGAGCTTAGTTAGGGATTTTGGAAGTGGTTTTATTTTAAATGTACTGTATTTTAACTTTTAACTTTTAAAAATAAAAAATATATGTATTGTATTTTAAAAATAAAAAATATAGTTTATATTCGGTTTATTCGAATTATTCGAATTCAAAAATTCAACTCGACTCGAACTCAAAATTCGAAAAAAAATTCGAATTGATTCGATTAACTCGATTCGAATAATTCGAAATTTGAATTTTTTTTCGATTTTTTCGAATCGAATCGAATTTTGCTCACCCCTACGTATAACAACAGTTATCATGCTAGTTTGAAAATGTTTCCATTTGAAGCTCTATATGGTAGAAAGTGTAGAACGCCCACATGTTGGATGAAGCTCAGTGAAAGAAAATTAGTAGGTCCTAAGTTAGTGGGTGAAACAAAAGAAAAAGTCTTTGTTATTTATAGCCATTTGAAAGTTGCATAGGATCGTTAAAAAGCCTATGTTGATCTGAAGAGGAAAGAGATTTCTTTTAAAGTTGATGGTAAAGTATTCTTAAAGGTCTCTCCTTGGAAGAAGATAATCGGGTTTAGTCATAAAGGAAAATTGAGTCCATGATTTGTAAGGTCATATGAAGTCTTAGAGCAAGTTGGACCAAAGGCTTATAGATTGGCTTTGCCTCCAACTTTATCAAATATTCACAATGTATTTCATGTGTCTATGCTGAGAAGATATAGATCCAATTGATACCATATTGTGCAAATTAAAGAATTTGAGGTGGAACTAAATCTGTTTTATGAATAAAAGCCCATTCTTATTTTGGCAAGAGAGGTAAAAGAGTTAAGGAATGAGACGATCTCATTAGTGAAAGTATTATGGAAAAATCATAATACAGAAGTAGCTACTTGGGAAAAAGGAAGTGTAATGAAAGATCAGCATCCACAATTATTCACAGGTATAATTTCAGGGATGAAATTTTCTAAGTGAGAGAGAATTGTAATAACCCGCCCGACGAAGTCTTTGTATTTGGTTACTATTTAGTGTGTTATTAGCAAAATAATAGCTAAAATATGTTTTATATCTTTAACTCTATAAGATTTATTCAATGTTTTCATCGAAATGTTTTAAGGTTAGTTTGATATTAAGTACTAACACACCATACTCATATCTTATTATAGGGCTGGGTTTAGCGTGTTACAAGTTTAAACCAGAATTAGGAAGTTTCCTTCCTCACACACCATTCTGACACTTATGCATGCAAAATGAAAAACACTTAAATGACTTAAAGAACAACCTAAGGTTCATTAGTAATTACCAGTAAGTTGGTACTAACGTATAAGTTAGCTGAACACTGCAAACCTTACTTCAAAGAGGTTTTTGAAACTTAAGTTTTCAAAGAGTTTTTAGAGAAAATATAGAACGAAGAAGAAATCGTAAAGGTGTTCAAAAAGACCACCGCTAACCTTATATAATTAAGCTTAGAGACAAGGGTTAGTGAAAAAATTCAGATAATTCCACTAATTTTATTGATTCTCGTGATTAAGTGCTCTTAACTTAATTTAAGTCATATTATTTACAGTAGTGTGGTTCCGTTCTAACTAAGTCTCAACTTAACTAACCAAATTACCATAATTAAATAATAAACAAATCTAAACAACTACGAATTTACTGAGTTTGCCCAAAACATCTGAGTTGGGCGGATACTTACAGAAGAGCCCACCAAACCACAGAACATGCCAAAACAAAGAGTTCGCCAAATGGCGCATCACACAGAATCCTACTTAGTTAAGGCAAACACTTTACTTACTCATATCTATCCTTGTTTTACCAATAACACACCAAACAGTAACTAAATACAGAGACTTCGTCGGGTGGGCTATTACAAAAAGTGACTCAAATAGCAATATCAAACAATATAAAGTTAGACTTGTTGCCAAAGGATACACTTAAAAAGATGGTATTGATTATAAAATGATTTACCCACCAGTCTTTAAGAAAGACTCCTTAAGAATTATTATTATGGCATTGGTGGCTCATTATGATATAGAGTTGCACTAAATAGACGTGAAAACAACCTTTTTAAATGGAGATAGGAAGAAGTTTATATGGACAAACCTAAAGGTTTTACAATTGAAGGAAAATGGTTTTACAATTGATGGTGTGCATACTTAAGAAGTCAATATTTGGACTTAAACAAGCTTCACGATAATGGTACATCATGTTTAATGATATTATAAAGTCTTTTGGTTTTCAAGGAAACATTTTTGATCGGTGTATTTATGAAAAGATTAGTGAGAGTAAGTTTATTTTCTTAATTCTACATGTTGACAATATTTTACTTGCTACAAATGATTTTGGTTTATTACATGTGACAAAAGTTTTTTCTCTCGAATAACTTTGAAATGAAGGATATGAGAGAGACATCCTATGTAAATTGAAATATTCGGTGATAGATTACAAAGATTGTTAGGATTGTCTTAGAAAAACTATATTGAAACCGTTCTAAAGAGATTTATATACATAATTATTTAGCAAAAATTGGTCTTAAGCAAAATTTAGTCTCACACAATGTCCAAAGAATGATGTGGATTGAAAGGGAATGAAATCAATTATTTACACGCTTCAGTTGTGGGTAGTTTGATGTATAGCCAAACCTACACAAGACCTAACATTAGCTTTGCAGTTGGGATGCTTGGTAGATATCAAAGTAATCCTATAATTGATCATTGGAAGGTTGCAAAGAAAGTTTTATGGCACCTATAAGGAACAAAAAACTACATGTTCACGTATAGAATATATAATCAGTTGGAAGTGATTGGATATTCGGATTCAAATTTTGTTGGATGTCTTGTCAATAAGTCCACTTTTAGTTGCTTATCATGTACATAGAATGGGTCTTGGATGTATTGATGAATAGAATTTTATAATATTCTAACACTCCAAGCTCCATTATTATGTTTCTGAAACAAAATGGGCATATTTCCTATTTATTATGATTGTGTACACATAAATTTTGAAATTATTTAAAAAAGTTAATCTTTATAGTAACTTAAAGATTGAGTTGTAATTTTGTAGCATATAGAAGGATATATGTGACTTAAGTTATATACAACCGCATAACTCACATTTACAATTCACTATAATATGATAGTAATGATAAGTGTTACTTTTTTGTGCGCTCAACATTTTTTCTATTAAAGTTTATATTTTACGTCATTGAGCCAAGTGGGAGAATGTAAGAATTTTTCCCAATTATTGTGGGCCCAATTAAGTTTAAACTCATTTGGCCCAATTTAAAGGCAATAAAAGTTTTACTTTTAATAGAAGTTAAATCTCATCCATTCATTTAGTTACTTGATAGACGTACCAGATTAAAAGTTGACTATTATAAATTGATCCTCCCTCTATTTATTAGGGTTACACACACAAAAACACATTAAAGTTTATAGCCTCCATTGCTTAGGGGTTGTGTGATTAAAGGAAAAAAGATCAAGAATGAGAAATCAATTTAATGAGTGTTATTCGTCAAGTCTAATGGCCAACTAAAATTCCACATCAGGTATTTCTTAAACTTGTGAAAATCATATTATTCTAACGATTCTAAAATTATTGTATATGCAATAATAGGGGCTTGATTTGTATAATATTTAGATTTAATAGATTTTACATCCAAATCTAGAGTGATAAGCTCTTTCTTAAGATCGATGGTCCAATCATCGTACAAATTACTATTAATGTCGTTATTCAAAGTTATAACTTATAAGGAAGAAGATAAAGAGGTGCGAAGAATAAAGAAGACTTGGGAATGGATAATTAAAACAAAAGAAACTTCAAAAAACTTAACAAAAAAAACACATATGAACCGATGATATCTTGAGAAATAAATAAGCGATGAGAAAAATGAATAAACATAAATACAACTTAGAGGAAAATAATTGACTTAGTTTTAAGGATAAATGTATTTTAAAATTTAGAATTTTAAACTTTAAAAGTGCAAAGGAGTCTTTCTAAGAGAGGGGGGAAATTCCTTTTATTGGATTTTATTATTGAGGCATTAATATTTTGAGATATTTATATTACAATATAGGTAGCGAGGTTAGGTTAAATATATTGAGTTTTGTAGTTGGAAAGGTGCGAAAATATATGAAATTTTTTGTTAGACTAACCTCGTCATTCATGAATGGCGAGGCCAATTATGTCAATCATGATTAGAAGTATTAATAGGTTGGACAACTCATTTGGCTGGCCTAATTAGGTTTAAGTCTTTTGACTTATGCTTGACCTAACTCGACATTTTTTACTGTTTAAAAATAAAAAGTATAAAAATGATTTTATATTAATATTTACATATTTTTATAATTCAATTTAAATAATACATTTTATTTTTTAAACAATAAAACAAGCCATTTGGGCAAGCTAAATTGGGCTCGAGTTTAATTTTATTTTTTAAAATCAAGCCTAAGCCCAATTCAACTTACAATTATACCAATTAATATACTTCACATATATTTTCGGAATGACCAATTAAAAAAAAACATAACAAACATCATATTTAATATATTATTGATTGGGGGCAATTGGGCAAAAATAATCCACAAAATTCCAGTAATGTCTTCAACTTTCACGTGGAAACAGGGGGTGTAAAATACACGAACGAATTAGAAACAAGATATCCGCCTCAGCATATGGACAGTGAAGGGCGGCTGGCTGTAATAAGAGAAAGCCACAAAAGGGAACAAGAGGAGTTTGGTTTGGTCCCCACAAAACCAAACAAATAAAAAAATCCAAATATATAACCGATGGCTGAGAAGGAAAGGCATTGGTCAAAGGAGGATATTAATGGCGGTAGTGGATGCAAATGCAATAATACTACATTTTTTAACCCAAAAAACAATAATTATTATCACGTTATTTATTTTTATTAATTTCGGGTTCAATAGAAAATCCTTAAAAGAAAAAAGGGGATTGGAAAAATATGAAGAGATAGAGAGAGGAGAGTAGTTGGGGAGTTTCAAGGGAGGGGACATGCCTAAGTTGTTCCCAACACAAACATTACCATGCTGTTTCTTCATATTCAAGCCTCACAAGATCCCATAGGTCTTTCTGTTTTCTCTTTTCTTTCTTTCAACTATCTTTTCTTTATTTGATTCAAGCTTATCTTATCTTAACCCTGTACTACTATTACTACTTTTTTTTTTTAAATAAAATCTTTTGATACTTTATTATTTGCCTTATGAGTGGGGTTCTTGTTTTATCTTCTGTTTTCCTTTTGTCCCCCTTCAAATGCATGTTTGCGATGATGATGAAGTTGTTGTTCTTGTAGAAGTGGGGGAAAGTTGTTGTTTTTCTCGGTAAAGTAGTTGCTACTGTTGTTTATGCTCTTGTCCCATTTGATTTGTTCTCCTGTTTTGGGTTTGGGTGCATTTTTTTTTGCTTTATGCATTAGTTTTTAGTTGTTGTAGGAGTGGTTCATAATGATGACCTTTAAGCATTTTCCTTGCCCGTACAGAATAGATATTATAACCTGGCCCTTTTCTCTCTTGTTCTTAGAATGGGATAATTCTTGGATGGCTCTTTTCTTTTTCTTCTTCTAAGGCGGCTTAATCAACATAACTGAAGGTCCTGGATGAACTTGGATTTTTTCTTCAGCTAAGATTTGCTAGTTCTTAAATTGTAGGGATCTTTTTCATGGTTCTAAAGTGTTACTGATATGAAAAGTGTTACTGATATGAAAAACTATTCTTTTTTTGGTTTCTGATCTAAGTTTACTCTTTATGTTGTTGATTGTTATTTTCCCCTCACATTTTGTATTAATTTCTGCTGCATGTTACTAGGAAGTCCCTTAGTTATACTCCATGAAATGCAGCTTTACTTTCTTTGAAACATGTTTTTTAGCTAGGGTTTTATTTTTAACTCGTTGGAATTTGTAAATGACTTTTGCTTTTTTTATATAAAGTCTGGTTCTTTGCTGAATTTGCAGTCTAGGTTATAGTTGTGATCTGTCAATCTTTTTAGGCGCAGTGATCAAACTGTTTTGCATATTATCTGGTATTCCAGATCTTTTCTTGTTGCATGCAGAGAGAAAAATGCTATTGATTTACTGGGTTGACTTTTCTGAGCATGCCTGTTAACTTGACAAACTGGTTCATTTGCTTGTCGGGAAAATTGACATTTAATGGTGGTGATGTCTAGATCTAGAACAGGTTTCTGAATCTGGGTTTTGAATGTCATTCTTCATGGGATTTGTGTAAGGAGCTGTTTTTGCAGCTGCTGTTCAGAAAGTGCTTTTGAAAAGCCTTTTTTATTCCTCTTTTGTGTTTCTTTCTATTTTTGGACAATATTTCATATTCTGTTCTGTTTGTTTTCCTTGTCTACTATTTAAGATTTTGCTAATACATGCTTTTCTTTGTTTTGAATGGTACTCTTGGTCGCATTCATAAAATGCTTTTCTTTTGAATCCCTTCTGAACTTTATGCATCCAAGGTTTGATGATAATGAGTTCTTGATGATTGAAATATGCATCTAAACTATTGTTCTAGTTCTTCACTATTTTGCTCTTTACCATTATATATGTGTGTATATTTTTGCACCAAAATTTTGATGGTTTTGGAAAATATGACTGCATCAAAGGATCACCGCATTATCCCTCTTTTGCATGGTTGTGGTTTCAGTTCATGTGCTAAGCTTGTGTTTCTAGTGTTCCATCTACTTTATTTCTTCCGCAATGGCTTGTTTGGTTTTATTATTTCGCATTTTGTTGCTTACATTCATATTTTGAGTATAACTTAGACATCCACAGCTCATTATAAATACTTTGACCTCTTTTAGTAGTTGATATTGGAGTACGACAAAGAGTGTCTGTTTGTTGATAAGGATCTTCTTGGTTTTGCATCAAAATTCAAGACAATTGATGAGTTATATGGCTGTTCGGGTTCAAAGCTTGTCAAAGAAAAACTTTGATGAAAGGTTTTCCATTCTTTCGCTACCCCATATGTCTGTTGGTTTCCAACCATGGTGGAACTCAAATGAACAGAAAATTGCACATTCTTTACCCCAAAATATAAGCTTGAAAGTGGAAACTCCCTCCAAACTCCATCATAATGCAAAGCATTTAGATCATCAACTACCAGACCAGGAATCGACCTCAGCTCAAGCGATTTGTCAATCACGTCCTGAAATGGGTGTCACAAGAGGGTCTAATCCTTCATTTTATTCATCTGATTTTGGTATTTGATGCTTCTGGAAGTATTGTTTATTAAGAATTTTCTGTTCTCTATTATTTCCTTCTCTCGGTTCACCACCGTTCTAGTTAGGTAGCTGCGGCCAATGAACCATGAACCATTGTAATAAATTTAATCAAGTAATCTGTGGACCGTGAACCATTCTAATGTACGATAAATATATCTATTTGCTTCAGTTTTGACTCTTTGATTGAACTGCTAGCTAGTAGCTTATGAAGATGTGAACTTCTGGTAGCAATTGTTTATCTATTAGCAATGTCCTAGTTCTTATAATTGGTTCTTGTGAGTTTAGGGAACAGGAGTCTCGTTGTTGGTGCTTAGCATTCTTTCTTCTATCGTTGTCGATGCATTAATGTGCGTTGCGTTAGATTTTGAATGGAGCTTAAAAGGGTCCTCTCAACAGTTTACGGAAGAGGGAAGCTTGTTGTGGAGTTTAACTGGTTTGATGGCATTTGTCTGATATCATAGTTGCTTTCTCATGCATCAGGACAGGATGAAAGTTGTGGGAAGGACATTGAAGGTCAAATGAAGCCAATTAACAATCCCAACACTGTGTTCAGCCCTTCCAATCCAAACTATAACCTTTCAATGGTACCATAGACATGTTTAGCGGTCATTATTAAGTTCGTTTTGTTGGCTTTGCATTAATTTAATAATCCACATCCTATTTCAGGCTTCTGCTCAATATCCTTATGCGGATGTATGCATTGGTGGCCTATTTACTCCATATGGGCAACCAGCTATTGTAAGATCCCTTGAGTTATTGTGCCTTGCTATTGATCTGCATTAGTTAGTGTGATTATTTTCTTGTCTACGAAACATTGGCATCTTAATTGCTTTATAGGATGTTTCTGTGGTATGCTGTTTAACAGCCAAATATTTCTGATCTCTTGGTCGGATAGCTTAAATAAGCTCAAATTCTTTCCTTCTACCACCATCCCTGCTCCTCTAGTAGTGGTCTAAGGTTTATTTACCATAGAATCTTGTGTGTTGCCATTTCTCTTATGTAATGCATCTCTGATTTGAACTTGACTAGATTCAGGCCCAGATGGCAGGAGGAAGTGCACCAGCACGACTTCCATTACCACTTGATCTTGCAGAAGATGGCCCTGTTTATGTCAATGCAAAACAATATCATGGGATTCTTAGGAGAAGGCGTTATCGTGCAAAGCTTGAAGCACAAAACAAACTTGTCAAATCTCGAAAGGTATATACTTAGAGTTCATTTTGGAATTTGTTTGAACTTATAACAATCTCTAGTCGCATGGAGTATATAATTTCTAAACCAAGAACCAAAGGATGTCAGTGCACCACTGACTAATTTTGTCATGTATGAATTTGTATTAGTAATTGGCCATACCAACTCAGTATTTATTTGATATCCAACTCCACTAGCAACTGTGTCCGGGCCCAGTAACTGCATGAGCAACACTAACAGCCTAAATCCACTGATCTGCTTTGGTTTGGAATTAAATGCAGCCCTACCTTCATGAATCTCGACATCTTCATGCAGTGAATAGAGTTAGGGGATCCGGTGGACGTTTTCTTAGCAAAAAGAAGCTCCAACAGCCTCATCATCCAACTTCTAACCCGAGTTCCCGTTCCATCTCTGATGCCAGCTGCTTAGACCGAAAGAACAGCGGATCAGAACTTGAGAGCCATTTGCATGGGGGAGGCTGCAGCAGTTCAAGTACAAGCTGCTCGGACATCTCAAGTGCGTCCAACAACAATGGCAGTTTCCAGCTACGGAAACATGGATTCATGGACATCTCTCCTGGTGTGAGCAGCATGTGCAATGGACTACAAAACTGTGCTTCAGTTGGCCTGTAAGAAGGCGGGGCAACGAAGTCGGCAACTCATCCTTGGCTTTTTGCATTTTCTAAAAACATTTTCTTCTTAACAAGGTTCTGCCTTATGTTGGAAAGTGTTTGGCTTGGCTTTGAATTTTATTTCGATTGATCCTTGACTGGCATCTTATTTGTTCTGAGTGTTGTTTATGTCAACTATGTAATGGAGATGATGTTGAAGCAAATAAGTGAATTCCATCCTTTTTCGTTTTTTAACACATGTGATTTTAAGCGTTTAATTATTAATTAATTTTTTAAATATTGTATTGTTAATTAATGCAAAATATACTTTTATTCAAATTGTTAAATATGACAAAAGAAAACATATTAACTTGTTTAATATATTCAACATACAATTTAGTTTTACATATAAGGCAACATTATTCAAAATAATAATTAATATATTAATTATGTCATGTACTAGTATTTAATATTTGAAAGATGAACTTTTATATGTAATTCAACAACAATTCTTATGATAAAATATATAATAGCTCTCACAACAGACAATCTAATAATTGGGTTTTCATCAAAATCATTCTCAGCCATATCTCCACTATATTAATGGCATATACAACATTCTAAATTTTAAAATATATAATTACTATTATAAAAATTAAAAGTAAAAAATAAAAAAAAATTAGAAAATTGTATAAAATTAAAATTGAAAAATCTAAAATGTATAAAGTAAAAATATTAATTACCTATCATTTAACAATGATAATTTCTCTTTTTATCCGTATGCTTTTCTTTGATGCAATCTGATTGAACATATTCCTCTTGCCTTCGCATCTTGGCAGGATATCTTATCCGCAGCTTGCTAGCACTCCCATATGCGCCATAACCATTATGACACACTTTTTGTCACGCGAGTCATATAGTGGTTTCTAGATATATGCCCTGATGAGCTTCCCTGTGCATTGTCCTGACGGGCTTCATTTGCCACAAGGGCAAACTTGTCCTCCACTGGATCATGCCATGGGTAGTTATGAACTTTCGACTTCGATGAGTCAATCCGTAGAGCCAGTAGATCATTTCCATGATGCTGCTCCGTTGAGCCAGCAAACCATTTATCCAACCAAACCTTTTCAAATTCTCCTGTTAATTCGAACACCTACATGTTCACCCGCAAGGCCGAGCCATTATCATATTTCAGTGACTCAAATTCTCAATCAATCCACCCATTCCTCCATTACGCCAATTTTTCTATCTTCAACTAACTCGCCAAATACTTCCTCTGTACCCCACTTTTTATAATCATGCATATCACGCACATCATTACAACCAATACTATTTATTCTTACTATATCATACAGTACTCCACATACTAATTCATTGATACACAACCCTATCATGAAATCAAAGAACATACTTACAAACAATCACGCAATTGCACAACTTTATGCATGCATAACTTTCCCAGTCAACCACAATCATATACAACCATAGATTCAGACCAAACTCAATATAGAGTATGCAATCAAGTGTTTATTTAATCAAATTTAATATATATTTTTACGTTTTAACAAAGCCCAAATATCTAAAAATAGTTGAACTAAACCGCAAATATCAATTCCAATCATTTCGGTGTTTATTTAACATGGTTTCGGTTTCAAAAGTTAAAAACCGAATGGAGCAATTCAGTTTAATTTTTGTCCAAAAACCAAATCGAACCAAATACACCTTTAATAACAACCACTAAAAATAATCATCCATTACCAGTAAGTGTTGAATATAATAGTTAGCCACATTACACTCCTAAAAAGAGAACTCAGATTTAAACTTTGAAGCCAATATTGTTGGGAGGTGCATCCTTGACCCTTGAAAGGATTAGTCTTTATGGACGATAAAAAAACTCATCCACTTAAAAGAATGCTTTTTTTTTATTTTAAATATAATGGGTTAAAGTGCAAATTTGCCATCATATTATAGGTAAATATTATAATTTGTCACTATACTACTTTATTTTCATTGATATTTTTCATTATATTTTAAAAATATGAGTAAATTTACCATTCGACTTTTATGTAATTTAATTTTACAATTAGAGTTCAATTTTATTAAAAATTTCAATCAAATTTGATCTTTTAATTAAACTTTACCACTCAATATTAATTTTGGTGATATGAAACATAATTTAATAAGAAAATTCTTTCAAATATATTATTTTAATAGTTAATAATAATTTAACTTATAAATATTAAAATTAATAAATTAAATTAGTATTTATATTTAATGAAATAAAATTGAAAAAAAGTTTATTTTTATAAAATAACCATTTTATCTAATTTTAATATAATATTAATTAACTTATTAATTTTAAATATTAAAGTTCAAGTAAAAATATTTTTATTAAAATTTATCTTCAAATTATTTTAAGTTAAAATTGAATAGCAAAATTCAATTCAAAATTTAAATTTAGTGGCAAAATGCAATCAAATAAAAGTAAAGCAACAAAAATTCAAAATAGAGCTAAAATATAGTGGTAAATTTATTTCTAGTGCGTAAAAGACAAGGAAAATATCAAATAAAATGATATATAGTGACAAATTTCAATTTTCACATAAACTATAGTGGCAAATTTGCATATTTACCCAAATATAGTTATTTGAGTTAATTGCACTATATATCTCCAAGTTATGAACCTCATTCTAAATTAGTCCCCAAACTTCAAAACATTTTAATTATATCTCCCAAATTATCGAGGTTGTATCAATTAGGTCTTTTTGTTACTAAATCCATTTTTTTTTGGTACAATACTTAGAACTATACATAATATCACCTTAACTCCTAAATAGGAGGATAAACATGCTTAAGCGCACTCAAATCAATGTCTTCTTGTATTGGCAACAATTTTGATGCCAATTAAGCTAAAACTCAGTTAGCTCCTAAAATAATTAGTTTAATAGTTAAATAACACATAAAATCTCATGCGACATGATTTAAAATAAATTTTTAAAAATATTAGGTTCGAGATTCTTTTACAAAAGTTTTATCGTTCAATTTCTTATTCTTTTTTAGTTTTATTTTGTTTTTAGTTATTACTTTTAAAATTTATGTGACAACATTTTACTCCTTTTAATTTTTTTCATTTTAAATGATATCACATAAAATTTTATGTGTCATTTAACAATTAATTTAATAATTTTAATAACATAAAGACTTTATTGATATAACCTCAATAGTTTGAAGATGTAATTAATATATTTTAAAGTTTGAAACCAATTTAGAGCAAAGGTTACATTTTGGAGATGTTTAGTACAATTAATTCTAATTTTTATAACAAATTTATTATTTTAAAATAGATTAATATACTATATGGTACTTGAATTTGATTTAATATTTACTTTTGTACATGAGTTTTTCAATTTAATGCTTAAGGTTTTTTTTGGCTCAATTTAGTACTTGGGTTTAATTTTTCATGTTCAATTTGATATTTAATTTTTTTATCTTAATTAAGTATTTATATATTTTTTGATAAATAAAACAAAAGATTACATAGAGTTATTCATAAATGAGAAATCAGGAGTATTTTCTTCTTTCAAGATCTCTTTAATCTCTAACGGGGGTTCCTCAAACATGTGCAACAGTTCATCATTTGAAAGATTTCTTTATATTTGGTGGATCCTCCTTATTAGAGTATTCTTTGGTATCGTAGCCTTCCTGTCGCTAATAGACATAACATTCTTGAAATTGTCTGACTGAATAATGACCTTATCATAGCCTTCTTTTTGAAGAAGGACTAAGCCCTCTAATATGCCCCAAAGCTTAGCAACTGCTGTAACACCCCAAACCTGGCCTAGACGTTATAGCCGAACCTGGCGATGTCACATGGAATGGGATTTGAAGACAAGATTGTCAAGTTAAAATCGTTACAGTTAGTTAGCTTTTATTTAATTCGGAAAAAAATAAGTATTAGTTGATTTGCTTTAAAACTTGTCTCTTAGCGGAAGCTTTTGTAACCAATTAATTTAGGGAAAATCGTTTCTATTTACGAAAACCTTAGTTTTTAGAAAAACCGTGTTTTGTTGAGTTGCAGTTTAAAAAAAAATCTATAAAAATAGTATAAAGTACCAAATTTAAAGCCAACTAGTCCATAGTCCAAAAGTTACATCAAAAACCCCAAATAAGTAATAAATTCTAGACATTAACGGAAAACTGTCTAAAATTTATGTGTGGCCACCGTCGAGTCCTTCGCTACACCGACCCGTCAAGTTTGGGGATTACCTGTACAGATTAAACAGAAAAAGGGTGAGTTTTCGCAAACTCAGTGTGTAATCCCCACAGAAAACATGCATACAGATATTCAACAAAGATTCGATTAGATACGATGCAGGGCTGGGCCCATCACAGAATCAGTTTGGGCCTTAGCCCGTTCAAATACAGTCTCATAAATACATTAGGGCCTTGGCCCATATCAGATACAGAATACAGATACAGTAAATCAGAATCCTACCCACCAGCATCTACACACATCTCCGTTCGACCCTACACACCATGTAGGGATTAAATCAACCCACCCATCCCTACACACCATGTTGTACCAAAATGCGACACATAATTAGAAGGTTGCAGCTGAGCTGCCAGATAACAGACTTAATAGCCTTTCAGACACTTCTTCCAAATATCATCAACCCACCCCGATGCAATGCAACATACAAAATATGTCATGCCATTATGCAATTAATAGTACATACATTCAGCTATCATAAGTCATGCTCGGTATAGAAATCAGACAGATAGATCACACATATAGGGGTCTAAGTAAAGCTTACTGACCCTATAGTAGGTCCACAGTCAACTTGGGTGACTCATGCAACCTTACAGAACTTTTCAAAAAAATGGGCTTACACGACCATGTGGTCCACTCGGCCCAAATTGGCCTTGGCCACGTGATCAATTTTTAATGTAACCCGTGCTAGTTAATTATTCATATATATTTTCACTATTTACTTATATGTTCCTTCAAAGCTATCTACTTGAGTCACTGTTACTAAATTATTTATATCTTGAGTTACAGAATTCCGAATTAAGATCCGCTTGATGTCTTTGAAACTAGACTCAAATACCTTTCTACCATAAAATTTTTAGAATTTTTGGTTCAACCAATAAGTACATTCAAATCTTCAAACTTACCCATGTTCTGCTGTCTGATAGCTTCATCCCTTCTTTGCTAAAAATTAATTATCTCTTATTACAAAATTTAGATGATGTTTCCATTTGTTTCTATTGAAAATAGACTCATTAATAATTTAAACGTATAAATTTTAACCCCTAATTATTCTTCTCCAATTTTTAATAATTTTCCAAAGTCAAAACAGGGGAACCCGAATTCATTCTGACATTGTCTCACAAAACTTATTGTATCTCACGATTTACAATTCCATTAATTGCACCGTTACTTTTATGAGAAACTAGACTCAATAAGGTTTAATTCCATATTTTATTCATCCTCTAATTTGATTTTCCCAATTTATGGAGATTTTTCAAAGTTAGCCTACTACTACTGTCCAAAAAACAAGCAATTTTGGATTTTTGCTGAATCCTTTTTTTTTGTGTTTCGGGTACACACCTGGTTTTATTTGATGCTAAAACAAACCCCGAGCACTCGAAAGCCACCAATGATAACCTTCCGTTTAACTATTGTTAAGACGAGAACACCGAATTCACCAGTCCGAACCTCCCCTACGCCCAAATTGCAGAGAAAAAACATTACCACTTCAGTCGTTAAGAGATTCATGACAAAAACGAAGAGAAACAATTACCGAAACTAAGCAAGCACTAACCGCGTGCGAAAACGAAGGAAAATAAATGGATAGGGAAAAATCAAGAAGAAGAAAAAGAAGAGAAAGATGGAAAAACTCAGAGAATTTTAGCAAGAGGAGAGGGAGAAGAATAAACGGCAAAATTTTTTTTTGGAAAAGAGAGTCAAAATTCGGTTATGGGAAAAAATAAAATAAAATACCGATAACCCCCAAAATCCCTTAATCTTCTCCCATAATTCTCACTACACATCCACTACTCAGAATCCCCCAATTTAGGGGTGTGCATAATTCGGGTAAAATCGAAAAAATTCGGTTAACCGACCGAATTCGGTTAATCGGTCGGTTAACCGAATTTTTTCGGTCGGGGGTCGGTTAATTTTTTATGATTTTTGGTTAACGGTTAATTCGGTTCAAACTGGTCGGTTAACGAAAAATTAATAAATAAAATTATCCAACCCACCCAAACTCAATTACCCAACCCAATTACCCAACCCAATAAAACTAAAACTAAAGTTTACCCAATTACCCAATCCAATAAAACTAAAACTAAAAGACAACCCAATTTACTAAAGTCTAAAACCCAATTTACTTTAATAATTTATAAATTTTTAAATTTTAAAAATAAAAATAAAAAAATTCGGGTAATTCGGGTATTTTTCGGTAATTCGGGTAATTCGGTTAATTCGGTTAATTCGGGTAATTCGGGTAATTCGGGTAATTCGGGTAATTTTTAACCAAAAATAAAAAATACATAATTTTCGGTTAATTCGGTTAACCGACCTTATTAACCGAAAAAATTTCGATTCGGTTAATTTTTTTTAAAAAAATCGGTTCGGTTAACGGTTACAATTTTTGGAAGATCGGTTAATTCGGTTATAGTAATTTCGGGTCGGTTAACCGAATGAACACCCCTACCCCAATTACACAACTCTATCTCGAAATCTGAGCAAAAAAAATAATACCCTTGCCTGCATAGGGATTCAAACACAAGACCCATAATAACACACCATTTAACCACCAGACCAGCAGACCCATTCATAATTTACCCAATAATCAAATAAAAGCCTACTGAACAAGAGTAAGGCCTAATTCATTCAAAATACCAAAATTTGCCCAAGTCCTAGCTTGAACTTGGGACCTCCCAAACACACCCAGAACACATAACCACTAAAGCAGACAGATATTTTGTGTCACACATTCACAATACCCAAAATTAAAATTTTGGGGCGTTACAACTGTAACTGAGCATTTCCCCAAGAACTTATTATAGCCCAAAATCCAAGTCCCTTTTTTTTTATCACGAATTACTCCTCCTACAGTAGAAAAACCAGAGAGGGAGTGAACAACACATCAGTATTAAGGTTAACACATATACCTGACTTTGGATGAGTAGAACTCTGATACGTATTAATCTCCAAATCTTCGTTATGAATAGAAGTGAAATGTTTCACCCAGCAATACGAAACTTTGATGACTTCCTCTGGACTCATAGCTTTTCCTTGAAAGATGAACAAGTTGCGGTTTTTCCAAATGAGCCACAAAATTATCCCAAAGAAACAAGCCCAATCTAAATCACTTATGTTATTGACCGTACGAAGTTGCAAATTCGACATCAGCCACTCTAAAATATTACCAACAAAGAAGCGCCTAATATGACAGAGGGGGAATGACTTGATGCCAAATTTCTTTTGCATAGGAGCAATCCCTAAGGACATGTAAAATATCCTCAGTAATATGACCACAAAGTTGGTATGACTCATCCTGGGTAATACCCCTCCGAACTTTTTTAGAGTTTTAAGAGTCTTTGTTTAAGGATTAACCAAATGAATTGCCTAACTCATTGAGGGCCCGACATTTTCCGAATTATATTCCAGATATCGTCCTTTTGATTCCAATTACCCTCCTCAAGCAACCAATAAGCACTTCTAACAAAGAAAACACCGCTTGTAGTCTTAGACCAAGAGAGAGTGTTCGGGCCTACTTCCTCCAAGGGCGGAGGGACACTAATGATGCGTTGGACTACTTATTTTGGCAACCAAACCCAAAAATGTTCAAGATTCCAAGTGGCATTCCCCAAAACAATCTTATAAACTTTGCACTTAGTAGAAATATTTATATGGCTCGGAATATACAAGAGGTCCTATATCAGGAACCCAATTATTTTCCCAACATCGAATAGAATGCCCATCCCCCATAGACCATATTATATTATTACGCAATAAAGGCCAAATCTTCGCAACAGCCTTCCACATAAAAGAACATGTACTCTTCAAGATGCAATCAGACATACTCTCCTGAATACCATACTTAGCTCTAAGAACTTTAACCTATAAGGCTTCAGTCTTAGTGACAATGCTATATCCAATTTTTATCATAAAGGCTTTGTTTTGGTCTCTCAACCTCTTAATCCCGAGACCTCTATGTGATATTAACTGACAAATATTATCCCATCCAACTAAGGTCATTTTCCGCTTACATCAGAAGCACCATAGATGAATTGTCTTGCCATCTCTTCGATTGAGTCACAAATCCTTTTAGGAACCAAAATTGATTGCATAAGGTAACTCGGAATAGACAGCAGAACAATTCATGCTAAAGTAACTCTCCCTGCAAAGAAAAGTTTTTTAGCATCCCAACTAGAAAGACGATTTTAGACTCTCTCCACCAAGAAATAAATGGTGCTTTGGTAACTCTCTTGTGGAAAAGTGAAACCCCCAAGTAGTGCCCTAAATCCTTAACTTGAAATCCAAGCAAGCTATTGATTTCCTTCCTTAAATTTTCCTTAACACTTAGGGAAAAAACACATTCGTTTTCTTGACATTAACTTTATGACCAGAAAGCTCACAGAAATTCCCCAACATGTTCTTGAGAAGACCACTATGCTTCATATCTACTTTGCTAAAGATAACTAAATCATCTGCAAAGAAAAGATGCAAAAGATTGGATCCAGAATACGAGAGACGAATAGGAAACCATTCCATTGTCGATGCAACCGAATGAAAACGACAACCCAGTCAGCCCATACAAAGGATGAAAAGATACGGAGACAGAGGACACCCTTGTCGAATTCCCCTAACAGGCTTGAATTTTAGAGTTGGACTCTCATACCATAAAACATGTATAGTAGATGTCGAAATAACATTCATAATAATCTTAATTAAGTTAGAGGGGATACCTACTACTTTGAGAGAAGCTTTTACAAAGTCCCATTTAACTCTGTCATAAGCTTTTTTCAAATCAATTTTGACTGCCATCCAGTGAAGGTTCTTCTTAGATCTCATGGAATGCAAAACTTCCTGCGCAATAATGACATTATCAACAATACTCCTTCCTGGTATAAATCCAACTTGTTCTTAGCCTATGATATTTGGAAAAATAGTCCTAAACCTATTCACAATGACTTCATGACCAACTTATACAACACAGAGCATAGACTAATGGGTTTGAATTGTGAAATGTTTTCAGGATTTGAAACTTTAGGGATTAAGATAATAAGAGTGTTATTAAGTTCCGAGTCGATGATCTTTCCATCGAAAATCTTCTTGACCTATTCACAAATGGCTTCTCCTATATTATCTCATTGGCTTTGAAAAAACCCGTGTTGAAACCATCGCTACCTGAAGCCTTCCAATACGCCATATCAAATAAGGTAGTTTTGATTTTTTCATTTGAGACAGATCTTTCAAGAGAAGTAACATCTTCTAAATCAAGTCTTAGAAAAGCATTTGAGGGCAAACACCCCAACGAACTTGGAATCTCTCCATAAAGCTTCCGAAAGGAAGTGACTACTTCAACTTTGTGTGTATGAGGCCCCAAGTTCAAGCCATGCCTTTAGTGAAATTTTGGAATTTTTCTGAATAAAACTTCACTTTTGTACATCAGGCTTGCATTTGTTTGGTTGTAAGAATATAACAGAATAGGCCTGCTGGTCTGGTGGTTAGGTGGAGTGCTAATATGCTGGTGGTCTTGAGTTTGAATCCTTGTGCATGCAAAGGAGTTATTTTTTTGTTATCTGTATCGTGTGGGAGTTTCAAGGGAAGTAAAACACTGAAATGTTTGAGTGAAGTTTGAATTTGGTTGTTCAGGGAATGTGGTGGACAATTTTTGGGGAGTTTGAGAGATAGTGAGAGTGTGGTTGACTATTTTTAGGAAAAAAATAAGGGATTAAGGGTGGTTATCGGATATTCTATCAGTCTTTTCTTTTTATTTTTTCCCCAAAAAAATCTACATATTTTCCCTTCTATTCTCCCTACCGAATTCTCCTCAGTCATTTTTTCTTTCTTTTTGTGTTAGCAAATCCCTTGTTCTTCATTTTATTGTTTTGACCAAAACGTGTCTCATTGTTCAAGATTTTGTTTGATTGCTGCGTTTTTCCCTGTTTAGTAAGTGGCTTAAGTTATTGTAGTTTTGGCATTCGATTACTAACTAAAGGTTGTGATTTTCTATTTTGGATAGCAGACAATCGAGAAGAACGGAGTCTTCCTCGTGTCACCTCGTAATTGAAATCACTAAGGGTGTTGGGGTAAGCATTGGTCACTTGATTAGTGCTATAGTCGTTCGTATTCACATTTTAAAAACTTGTTTAAAATCTGACTCTGTGTTTGGGAATGTCAATTCTAGGTTCTGAGTGTCTTGAGAGTGTTTACATGTCAAACCGGAACTAAGTGTGTACCCGAAACGCAGAAAATGAGATTTGGCAAAAAGCCAAAATTGCTTGCTGTTTGGACAGCAGTAGTAGGCTAACTTTGAAAAATCACCATAAATTGTGGGAGTCGAATTAGAGGATGAAAATAATATTGAATTAAATCTTACTGTGTCTAGTTTCTCATAGAAGAAATGGTGTAAGTAATGAAATTGTAAATCGTGAGATATAATAAGTTTTGTGAGACAAGGTTAGAATGAATTCGGGTTCCCCTATTCTGACTTTGGAAAATCATCAAAAATTGGAGAAAAATAATTAGGGGTTAAAGTTTACATGTTTAAATTATTAATGAGTCTATTTTCAATAGAAACAAATGACAACATCATCCAAATTTTGTACTAAGAGATAATTAATTTTTAGCAAAGAAAAGTCGAAGCTGCCAGACAGCAGAATAGGGGTAAGATTGAAGATTTTAATGTACTTATTAGATGAACGAAAAATTCTAAAAATTTTATGATAAAAACAAGCAGACCTTAATTTGGAATTCTGTAGCTCAAGATATAAATAATTTAGTAACAGTGACTCAGGTAGACAACTTTGAAGGAACATATAAGTAAATAGTGAAAACATATATGAATATTTAGCTAGCACGAGTTACATTAAAAATGGACCACGTGGCCAATGCCAATTTGGGCCGAGTGGGCCACACGGGCAGACCTCATGGGCGTGTGAGCCCATTTTCACTGAATTGATTGCTAAGGTTGCACGGGTCGCCTAAGTCGACTGTGAACCTACTGTAGGGTCGATAAGCATCACTTAGACCCCTATTGTTTGAACGGGCTGTTTGATTTATATATGTGTTGAGCATGATGATAGTATGCTTGTATACTGAACTGATTATATGTACTGATGTCCTGAGATAGCATGTCATGACTTGTATGTTGCATTGCATGGGGTTGGGTTAATTATATTTGGAGTAAGTGTACTGAAAGACTCTTAAGCCTAACATATTGGCAGATCAGCTGCAAATTACTGTTTTGTGCCGCATTCGGTACAACCTGGAGTGTAGGGATGGGTGGGTTGATTTGATCCCCACATGGAGTGTAGGGTTAAATGGAGATGGTGTGTAGAGGCTGGTTGGGTAGGACTTTATTACTGAATACTGCATGACTGCTACTGATACTGTGATGGGCTAAGGCCCTACTGCATATTTGATACTATATTGAGATGGGCTAAGGCCCAAATTGTTACTGATACTGAAAAAGGGCTTAGGCCCAGGACTGCTTTAACTGTGCACTGTGATTTGCTATTGTTTGTTTTCTGTGGGATTACACACTGAGTTTTCGTAAACTTGCCCCTTTTATTTAAATGTGCACAAGTAATCCTCAGATCTAAACAGATCGGTGCGGCGGAGGACTCGGCGGTGACCACGGTTTTGGACTTTCATGGTTTTTAACCCATATTTATGATAATTGATTTTATTTCTATTCTATTTTTACTGGCTAAGTTTTTGGGTTGTAATTGGACTTTCGGGCTTTGGTTTTAGGTTTTAATTATCTTTACCTTATGGATTACAACTGCTAGTAGTAGGAAACCTCGGTTTTCAAAAGAAACAAATGTTTTTCCTAAACGCACGATTGTTTAATCTGTTTTAAAAGCTTTCGCAAACGAATAACGTTTTGAAACTATCGATTAAATGAGCAACACAATTTTGGAACTAATAAGATATTAAGATAAGGAATTCAATGGAAATGGTTTTAACGCGAAGGCATGGTTTTCAAACACCCTATCATGTGACATCGTTAGATCCGGTCATAACGTTTGGGCTGGGTTTGAAGTGTTACATATATGTTGCGATCCCCCTTTTTTAACCACTTATACCTCGATTTTTGTCTCCAGAACAACTCCTCATGATGTAAAACATTCTCAAGCTCCTTTCAAACTTCTAACTCACGCTGTAGTAGAGAATTAGTCCCAGAAAAATCAATTGCTTGTTGAACTTTAGAGAGCTTATGCAATAGCTATCACTTCCGCCGATCTATGTGACCGTAAACACACTTGTTCTAATTTTTGAGCTCACTGGTAAACTTGGCAATCCCCTTAGTCATATCAACATCAAAGCTCCAATTATCTTTAACAAAGTTTGTAAAACTCGGGTGTTGTAGCCATCCAGCTAAGAACCGAAAAGGACGATCATTCGAGGAATTAAAACCAAAACAAGAATTCATAAGTAGTGGTCTATGATCTAACTTAATTCTTAGGAGATGAGTCACCGAGTAACTAGGAAAATTCTCCATCCCTGCTTCGTTACCCACAGTCTTGTCAAGTCTCTCAAAAAGAACCCGAAAATTTTGAATATTCTTGAAACGAATCCTTGATCCTTTTAAAGTTTTGCTTAATTTCCACCCGCCTTTTGCAGCAAATGCTTTAGCTACATGACCTTTATTACCCTCTTTAGAAGAAAATTTTCAGTCAATAAAATACGGCCTCTGGCCTCTTTGCCATCGAGTTTAGGAGAAGAGTTCTTTTTGAAAACCACTGCTGAATGGTTTTTGGCATTTAAGAGATTTTCCTTCACTCCCACTTCAGTAATAGAATTCTCCTCGAAAGTGGGGTTGAAATGTACCACATGCTCTGCTTGGTTTGAATTTAGAATAGGAACAACTTTACCTACACTTGGATCATTCGGTGAATTTAAAAAGGAAGTAGAAGAAGGAATGAAATTACCTGACTTCGAGTTTTGGATACTTTCATCAATACTGGGCTGTGTGCTGCACAGGTCTTCAAAGGGCCTTAGATCGTTAGCAGCAGAAACTGCCAAAAGCAATGGATCCTGGTTCGGGCCCACACCATGGCTGCTAGTGGCCTGCTCCTTTCCAGCCGAAATAACAGTCCGCTTAAGTGTAATGTTGGGACCACTTAAATTTTGGCCTTTTGGATGGAAATTTGGGTTCTGTTTGCGGGTCTGACCTTTGGGTTGAACTCCCACCTGCTCGCCCAATGAAACTTTCCTAAAATCTGCAATTAATACATTTTTTCCTTGAAAGTCTTAGTTTGAGTGCCGCCAAAGCAGCTTTCCCAGTCCGTTTCACTGTCTGTTGAGTTTCCTTATTCTTTCCCCCTCCAATGAATTCGCCATTAATCCTTGAGGGTCAACCAAAATATCTTTCCCAGCCTGTTCAACAATCTGCTGAGTTTCCATGTTCGTTCCTTCCTCCAATGAAGCCTCCGTTGATCCTGCAAGAGAATGAAATCGGGATCCTGTTAATTTCTCCCCAGAAAAATTATTACCTTTTTTTATTCCTTTCCAGATTGTGCGTCTATTCCGCCACTCTACCAGTATCCACGGGCCATAGTCTCCGTCACCGATCGCCGTGGATTTTGACATAACTACCTTCGGTTCCGTCTCTTTCACTGGTTCAGTGGTATGAACAACATTCGGGCAATTTTCCTTACTGTACCCATATCTTCCACATGAAAAGCAAATCACAGGTAGATTTTCGTATTCAATTTTTTGGAGATAGCCATTGATAAGAATCTTAGAGGTTAAAGGTTTCTCTAAATTGACATATAAAGCCATGCGAGCATATCGACCCCTCGCTTGACTATCAGTGTTAAAATCCAATTTTGTGACTGTACCGATCATTCCCCTAATCTCCCATAAGATCTGCTTCTTATACAAGTGACTGGGGAGACCTGGAAATCTGATCCAGGTAAGAACCATATTCGGATAAGGTAGCCCAGGGTTAAAATCGATTGTCCACGGTTTGACAGTTAGATATTGGCCGAAAATTACCCACGGTCCCTGAGATAACATTTTGAAATTTGGCTAAAAAGTATCCATTTTCAATATCCATTAATTGAAAAGGCTGAGAAGGTCTCCAAATTCCATATAATCTGTTTTGTAGGGCCGTAAATCCAATATTCCATCCTAGCATTTTGAGCACCACAGAGTTAGCCATTTCCTATTCCAGAAGTTGATATATTCTTGCCGAGAAGTCAATGGAAGGAATACCATTAATGATTGATTTCTTAACATCCTGATCAGAGAGGGTAAACCTATCTTCAACATGTTGAGTACTGCTTTCCCCATTTTGTTGAACATCTCATCTGAAGGATTCGGAAGAGACGAGAGCATTTTTTTCACTTTGCTTATATTTTTTAGTAAAGAACACGTGTCGAATATTTATTAAGATACATGATACCGTTTGATTTGGGTATTAAACTAAAAGTAGGAACCTTTTTAAAATTGATTGATTTTCACTAAAAAACGGATGTATGGGAAAGCTAGCTAATTATACCCCGCTCTACAGTCTCACTTTTTGAACCAAAACAGATCTTCAAAATCACACCATAGCCGGCTAGTCCTATAGCCTACTGTGTAGCAGTATTATGCCTTTCTCCCTTCTTCATTCCCTTTTCCTCTCCTATGCTAATATACTTGTTTTCTCTTTTCTGCCTCCAGTAAATGGAGGAAACTACTCAATACGAATTAGAACTGTAGAGGACGTCTTTAGCGACTTCAAAAGCCGTCGTGCCGCCTTGATCAAAGCCTTAACCACCGGTCTCTCTTCTTTCTTTTCTTTTATTTTCTTTATAGTGTTTCCTTTTCGCATTCTAATTTTCTCTTTTTTGGGGGGGCGCAGATGCTGAAGAATTGTATGAGCGGTGCGATCCTAGTTAGGTTTTCTCTTTGTTTTATATTCTTGGAAAAATCGCAGCATTCAATATTTTACTCATTGCGTTATGATTCTTGGAAGTAATTATTAATTACTAGTAGCTCAAATCAATTTTCTATATAGCTTAGAATAATTCCAGAATATGAAGTTATCTGTCGTTGCTTTCTTTACAAGGCAATGCTGTATTTTCTTTTAGTAGAATTAGAAAGGTACTCTGTGTAGTTGACAAGAAGCAACTGGATCACTTGTCAATAAAGTGCGATATCCTCATCGCTACTTATTTTCTTTGAGTCTGACTCTGGATAATTATAAGTAATTGTTAATGCTGTGATTGATATTTCGATCTTGTTGATAATCTCATGAGTCATGAGGTTTTTGAATAAATTTTGCATTTTCCGCAACTTTCTTCTGTTTGAGCCTTTCAATCTCCAACGCATAACTTTAGTATGATATTATATTTGTTTGGTTATCTGGAGCCTTTTCTTTGAGTTTTCTTGACAGTATTATGTAGTTGGAACTTGAAATAGTCTTGTCTTGTTTCTCTAGGTAATTCATTTTTATCCATTCTTGATGGCTTGTGTCCCTTTTCCTTTTAGTACTATGTCGTAAAGAATTTGCCCGTACTTATTTAAGAATGGATACAGCTACTCTATTTCTGTATTATGTTGACTTGAAATTTTGTTTTACCAAAATTTTGTGTTCCAGAGAAGGACAACCTTTGCTTGTTTGGATATCCAAATCGGCGGTGGGAAGTTAATCAACCTGTTGCCTATTTACCTCCAGAGATACCGGAGCCTACATTAGGTATTAGCTTTTGTAGAAATGGGATGCAAAGAAAGGACTGGTTCTCACTTGTTTCTGTTCAAAGTGATGCATGGTTACTAGCAGTGGCTTATTTTTGGGGGGCTAGGTTTGATCAAGCTGACAGGTATAACTTTTCCCTTTACCTGCTACATTATTTTGCAATTTTATCCACAAAGAATAATACAATATAGGATGAAATATTAATGCTCAGTGGACTTAGTACATAGTAAACTTTAATGTAAACAGAAGCATTGGTGGTAGAAAAACTAATAATACTAAGAAAGATACATGAAAAAATTTTCATTTAGTCATTATACCTTCCTCATCATTGTTGTTGTGTCATCACGTCATTGGAATTAGTGTTTAAGCTTTTTACTGGCTATGACTGTATGTAACCATGTTGTTCACATATTTGACCTGGCTTCTAGAGAACTTATAAGTTTATGCCAGGCTCGATAAAGAAACCGAAAACAATATTGAATGGATCTTTTCATTAATGAAATTAACATATAGCATATGTTTGTGGTGAAAGTTCTTATTTGTAAACATATGCAATCTTTGATGCAGGGATCGTCTCTTCACTATGATTAATGATCTCCCTACATTATATGATATTGTTACTGAAAGTGCCTGGGCACAGGCAAAGGAGAAATCATCAGTTTCTAGTAATAGCAGCAACAAACCCCTGTCAACTGCAAATGCTGTAAGTAGGATGTTATCTGTTGGCTTAATTGAACATTCTTAAAACCAAATTGTTTAATTTTTAAAGGTATATGTCATATAATCTTTATATCAACTTTCCATAATGCAGACTTACTCAGCCTAGCTGTTTTGGGGGTGTCATCATTTTTAGTGGCATCAAATCAATCCTAAAGTTTGAATTAGCTTCACCAGCAATTATTTTGTTTTATCCTTGTTTCACATTTCCTTGCCGTGATGGTAAACACATTTTGACCCCACCTCAAGGAACACAAAACTGACTTTCCAATTGGATATATGCATAGTGAGCTAAGCCAAGGATATGTTACATCTCTTAGTATCAATTGGACGTGCAATTCTTTTAACTGATTTAGTGTTGAATATGTTTGTTTCCAGTTTCCACTTATGGTATACACATTTATTTCACATCTCTTTTAACTTGGTACAGAGAGGGTCTGAATCTGCCGAGTTCTCAATAAGCATGCAAACATTTTATGAAGAAAGGGTATCGGAAGTGGAAGATGATGACAAGGAGCATGGGGAAACATTATGTACTGCATGTGGACAATATGGTTCAGATGAGTTTTGGATATGTTGTGACATATGTGAAAGATGGTATCATTGCAAATGTGTGAAGATTACCCCTACCAAAGCTGTGCAAATCAAGCTATACAAATGCCCCTCTTTCGGCAACAGGAGAGGAAGGCCTTCACATTAAGATCCTCAGTAGCTTAAACCTCTTTTTGTATGCTTTTGGCAGCGAACATTGTAGTTGATACAGGTTTTTTGTGCGTGGCCGAAGTTGGCCTGTGTATATATAAAAATCATACATTTCTCAGCGTATATGTGAAAGTTTTCAGGTGCTGCCCCGATAATTGAATATTGGCCTGGATTCAGATTGTATTCTTTTTGTAAGACTATGTACAATGTAATAGGCCAATTTAGTCCGGGCTTATAAAAAAATAATAAACTCAAAATAATAAAACAAAGTTCAAAATTATATCATTTGGCCCGATTGGGATGGCCCATTATTTGAAAAGGTTGAAGGTCTATCTACAAGCTTGATGCATATGGAAACATAATCTTCAAGAATATGCAATCTTAGATATGATTTGTAATCTTAGGTATGATATACAATCTTAGATATGATATGCAATTTTAGAAGATATGATTTTGTAATCTTAGAGATTTAATTTGTAGATACCTTTTAATCTTAGCCGTTGATGTAAATTAATCTGTACCGTTGGATTTGGGGAGGCTTAACTATAAATAGATGCCTCTCCTTTCATTCTAAAGGGCTGGAAGTGGAGAGTAATAATAATTTTTAAGAGTATCTACTCAAATTTCTCTCTCTCTTACGTTCTTATTTTGTTGATTTGTGTATAATTTATTTATTGATTTGTATATTGTTGATTTCAAATCTCTTTTTCCCTTATTATTCATTTTCAAATTCATTATTTTCAAATTTGTTTACATTTTATTTGACCTTATATTTTTATTTTATACTCTTTGTTTTAAATTCATTGGTTTTGATTATTGATGCTATTTAATCCTCTTTTTGTTATTTTAGTTTTTTATTATTAAATTAATTATTTTAATATTATTAATACTATTATGTGGCATCATTAATCTTGTATCATTATTATTATTATTATCATTATTTTTATTTTTATTTTATATTCATGCACATGCATCGTTTTTATGTAATATATATTGTTTTATATATAGTATACATATGCTTATATATATTTTATACATATGTTTTATTTTTATTTTACTTCCTAACTTTTTATATACATATATATATTTTTATATTTAGTTTCAATTTTTTTACTTTTGTATATATGTACATGTATGCATTTATATATTTTCTAATGAATATTTATATATATATATACGCACATGTCTATGTTTTTATTTGCTTAAATACAAACTTATATTTTCAACACATATGTTATAATATATATATATATATATGTATATTTATATATTTTTCTTTATTTTCATAAATTCATTATATATATTTTGTTATAAATTCTATAGTCCAAAATTTTATATGTAAACTCATGTGTATGTCTTTTATTCTTTATAATTTCATGTATATATGTTGTACCTTTTTTCTCTTTATATTTTTTTGTTTATTTCCTTCATTTGCTTATTGATTTATGTTTTCATTTATATTTTGTTCATTTGATACTTTACATGTCGTCGTTTTTTATGTACATTAATTTCGTTTATTTCTATGCCATTGTTGTATTTATTATTGTATTTTACACTTAATGTAGCATTACATCATTTTTTACTCGATTTTAAAATTTTCAAAATTGAGATAATACTCGTATTTAGGATTTTCAAGGAAATTGAGCCCTAACGTATTGCGTTCCAATTTTCTTCGTTAAATCTGACAATCGAGAATTGCTCATTAATCAAAAAATAAAATGAAAAGCTTGTTGTCGGGAATTTAATATGTTGTATCCTAACGTATTGGATGTGACGTATTGATTTCTCGAGACAAAGATTTTTTAAAAAAAAATAATAACAAAGGAAATATTCAAAGTTTAGGATTTTGAGAAATTGTGCCATAACGTATTGGGCCGCGATTTCTTTATAAATCTTAAACAAATGAATATTCTTTTAAATTTTATTACACGAGTATTTTGGACTAATTCATTTTTGAGGAATTAGAATGTCGTGCCGTAACGCATTGGGTGTGACATTTTCTTTCTCCGAAATGATAAGAGTCTTAATAAGTAACGTTTTTTAAGTTTTTATTAAGGATCATATTTTTAAATTTTCGACATTAAGACACTAATTAATTAACTAGGTACCACTTTTGGGCGTTACGAGGGTGCTAATCCTTCCTCGTACGTAACCGACTCCCGACTCCCGGATCCATTTTTTTAAAATTCGTAGACCAAAGCTATTTTTTAGGTTATCCAATCACACCTCAATAAAAGATTGGTGGCGACTCCAATTTTCATCGACAACTAAATTTTGTTTTTTTCATAATAAAAGTTGGTTTCGACATACAACATATAATCTGCTTCTTCCTTCTTGCTTGCTTTATTTCAGAGGGAGGTCCACATTTCTTTTGGGCTTGGCAGATTTTGAACTTGATTCCCAGTCCTCCTTGATGTAGGAGAGTTGAATCGGACAACAATAGGGTAGATTAAACTGAGTCTTGTATCTTGAGACTCATGACTCATGATTAGATTTAACATCAACCCGAATTTATTAAACTATGAAATATCCGAAACAAAAATATAATCTATCCATTGATTCAAACGAAATCCACTGGAAAACTTCGACAACTCAATTTTACAAAACCCAAACTAAAACCATCTAAAACTGACATGAGTTGTCCACTCAATTATTGAATGACTGCTGCTATAGGACAAAAAAATGGTAGTTAATGCATCGCTTTTTGGATGATTTTCCAGTAGGACAAGAACTAATGCTTCACGTTTTTTATGGTTTTCTAATAGGACATGAACATGTTAGTTAATGGGTGGATGGTGTAAGTATGAACTGAAGTGCTTCATCTCTGGTTCCTATTTGATAGCCATGTTTCACATGGAAGGGTTGTCCAACGATTGAAAGTGGCATTTCCCACAAGGTCAATGGTCATATTTCTTTGAATTTTTTTCTAAATTCACAGATTGAAGTATTTTTGCCATTTCCCCCTAATTTTTCCCTTCTACTTCTAAAAATATGGGTGTTATTTTTTAAAATGTTTAAATATGCCAAATGTCTCTATACTCTTTTTAAAATATAGGTATGAAAAATGGGTTTTGGACAAAAAAATAATACCCGTTTAAAAAATGGCCCGGGTCTTCGGGTAAGACATTTTTTACTTGGGCCCGGCCCGATTCACAAAAGGACAAAAAAAATCTGGTCCTCTTTTTGTTTTTGAATGTTATTTTCTTGTTATTTTCTCCATATTTTGCTACCATTTTATTATTATGTTGCTACTATTTTGTTGTCATTGTTTGGATATTGTATAAAACTTATTTTATTGTTAATTTTGTTATTATTTTAAAGGCATTTGTTAATTTTGTTATTATTTTAGAGGCATTTGCTTGTTAAGTTGCATTTATTTTAGTGTTATTTAAGTCTATATATTTTTTAAAATTTATTTTCAATTTGTTGGGAAATATTTATTTTGATGTTCTTAGTATTTTTGATGTATTATGTATATTTAAAAATTATATAAAAATTATATAAAAATTAATACGGGTGGGCCAGGCCAGGCCCGAGTTTTATCATTTTTATTCGAGTCGGGCTTGGGCAAAATTTTAGTCCCATTTTTCGGGCCGGGCCCGAGCCTAGTAAATGGACTTGAATTTTTAGTTGAGCCCGGCCCGACCCATGAGCACCTCTAAGTAAATTCTCTCCAAACTTCGAGCTATTTGTTCAATCTATATTAAAGCAAATTTGAACACGTTTTTTTTAGTTTTCAATAAGATTAATTATATAAAATTATTTTTATGTAAATTTAATAATAAAATATATAAAATTTTAATATAAGATAATTTTAAATAATGATGCAAACTTTGAATCAATTCAAATTAAATTTAATATATATATTTCAAAATATATTATATTAAATTAATTTTATATAACAAATGACCTCATTTTGGTAAAATACAAATGCAATAAATTAAATCTTGAAATTTTCATATAAATAAAAAATTACAGAGTATATTGAAATTTAATTCAAATCGATCTATAGTTTTGCATCATTATTTAATTCAAATAATTTATATATAAAATAAATAAAATAATTTATTTACCTCATGGTGTAAATAATTTTAAATAATTTGAATCGATTCATTGTTTGTATTATTTAAAATTATTTTATATTAATATTTTATATAATTTATAATTAAATTTATATAAAAATATTTTTAATATATAATTAATCCAATTGAAAATAATAAAAAAACCTTATTCAAAATTAGTTGAATGTGGACCGAACGAATAGTGAAAGACCTTATTACCATTTATGGAGTAAATTAATAGACCTGTCCATAGGCCGGGTAGATAGATCTGACCCAACTTGAGTTGGGCTTGAACAATGTTTTTTATGTCCCGAGTCAGACTGGGCCGACCCAAATTCAATTTAAATCAAACCTTCAGTAAAAAAATTCATGTTAAAAACTTGTTTAATCAAAATTTAGCTAAAGTAAAATTTAATGCATAACAATGTTTTACTTAACATCAACAAGAGTTTTAAGAAACTTTTGTACAAGGTTGGGAAAGAAATACCTTTCAATCTTGAAAAAAAGATGTTTAATGAGATTGTAGCCCATGCTGAATCTTTAGGAACTAAAGAGTTTCTACAAATTTCATCTTTTATTTATTGTAACGGCCCTCCCGACGGATATATTATCAAGTTACTATTTAGCGTGTATGTAACATCCCTAATTCGTCTCCGTTGCCGAATTAGGGTTACAAAGGATTACACACATAACACAATGATAGGTGCTAAAAGTAACATGTTTTAGTCTCATTCTTAACGCGTTATTAGGTGATTATTCGATGTTAATGGTGAATTTTATGCTCCTAATCCTTTAAATTCATGTTTTTATATTTAGGAGAGCATTTGGGGAGCAAAAAGAGTGAAAACCAAAAAAATTGAAGCAAGTTACAAGAGCCACACAGACTAACCCCTTCCACACGTCTTGGACACACAACTGTGTCAACCACACGGGTTGTCACACAGTTATGTGGCAGGTTGTGTCGATTTCGTGAATTACACTCCAACCAGAAAAAACGTGATTTTTAGGGTTTTTTGGGCATTTTAAGACCTATATATGACAAAAGTAAGAATATGGGAATGAGTTGTCATAGAATACTCAAGAAAAAAACTCGAAAAACACCATTGAAGCTGATTCTGAAGCAGATTTCCGTCAAGATTGAAGACTCCCAATTGATTTCTTAAGAGATTATAATGAGTTTATTTATTTCTTTCGGATATACTGTCTTTAGGATGTTTTTATTTGCTAGCATGAACTAAATTTCTAAATACCTAGGGGATATGAACGCTATGATGAATTCTGTTGTTTGATTTTTATTTTACGCAATTAAGACATAGATCTCAATTATATGTGTTTAATTCTTGGTTTAATATTTCTAGACTATTGATCCATGTTTGATGTGCTTAATCAGAGGAGGAATAGACCCTGTTTAAGGGTAGATCTAGCGTAATTGAGTGGAGTTGCATGCAATCCTAGAAATAGGACGACATAAATCTACCGGATTAGAGTCAATCTAATAGGGGAATCCATAGATCGAGTTAATGCGATAATAGGGGTTTTAATTAGAAAAAATTTTCAAATAATCAACTTAGATTCAGTTGCTCTTATTCTTGAAGAGAGATATTAGCATAATTTAGGGATTTCTACGGACCAAGATACTAAGTGAAGAAATTGCGTAATTTAGATTGATAATAACAGATGAAATCTAGGTGAATTCTTTAACAGATGAAATCTAGGTGAATTCTTTCCTAAGTATTATTTCACTTATTGGTTGTTTACTCGGTTATTTTCTTGATTTGTCTTTGTCACATTCGTAGTTAATTAATTTAGTTAATTATAGTTTTCAATCAATCATTCGAATTTATCGGTAAATAATAGAAAGACGGTAATTACTAATACTTTTAGTCTTCGTGGAACGACATCTGTGCTCACAGTAGCTATACTATTAATTAATAGGTGCACTTACCTTAGTCATATTTTTAGTTGGTTTCGTGGACATCACACAACAATTAATATCATTTAACCAATCATTTATCAAATTAAATACCAAATATTCAAATCTAAATTTCATTCATAGCATAAATGTGTTTACGGGCCGAAAATCGAGTTTACGAGGTCCTAAAAATAGTTTGGAAACAACCAGAGACTAATTTGAATCAAAATAAAAAAAAAACATGAAAAATTTAAAAATTATGGAAACAGGGGGTCACACGGCCATGTGACGTGTGGCCTCAAGCATGGTCGTGTGGCTACTCCACATGCCTGTATGCTCAGACCGTGTAACTAACTGTGGCCGTGTGAAAAATCCTGCACCTAAAATTAATAAGGCACACGACTGTATGGCTAGGCCGTATGTCACACACAACTGTGTGGCCAAACCGTGTGTGACACACGACCGTGTGACTACCCGTGTCCTAGGCCATGTGCATCTTAATATGCTTTCAAAACAAGGAAAACTTTCATCCAACACTTACGTATCAAGCCAAACAAAATCAACCATTTCCATACTTTAAAAACACATTTAAATAAGCCTAAAACATGCCAAAACATTCAACTTAAGTGCCTAACCAATGTGTCCTCGTTTACACCACAATTCAATTATCAACCTCTATTCACATATCACACCAAACTAATTTGCATTCAAGTTCATAAGTTCATACATAAAACTCATGTCAAACTTACCATTTCTTCTTATTCATTCACATTCATTCATACCATGATTCAAACACTTACTTAAGGTTTATATCAAATAACTAAAACAACTTATATGAACATATTCACACCAAGATTAAAGGCACATACACACGCAAACTAATATCAAGCTTAAGCATCTTTGTATCAATCTCATATATAACACATGAAATAAGTATTCAAAACATATACAAAACACACCTATTACATTTCACGCCATCAAGTTAAATCCACCACATATCAAATTTAATATCACATTCAAATCTCTAAATCAAGCTATGGTCAACCACATTATTGGCCACAAACAATCAACTTATAATCAAGTACAAAATATGCTATTTATAATGAACATTTATATACAAATTACAAGATACTCCTATTACATGCAATATATTCCAAAGTAAATGTTTTCAAAGTCTACCGAAGATAGCTGGATAGTGCGATCTTCCACTTGATCCGATTGTCCGATTCTGCAAAACAAGATCTACAAGAAATCAGGAAAACAACACAAGTAAGCTTTTACGAGCTTAGTAAGTTCACAGGTTGAAATGTTATAACTTACCGTATAACCACAATTTTATAATTAACAAAATCAATAGCTAACATTAACCTTGTCAATCACAATCATTCAACAGGTGAGTTACATAAATACAAGTTATTTAATCACCTCATTTATACAATATCAACCATTATCAAGTCACGATAAAATATCGGAAACCATAAACACATGTACAAGTCTTTCACAAGAAATCATAAACAAATATCAGTTACCTATCATCATTAAATCATTTAACCATTAAAAATTTGGCCCGATGAATGGTATAACAAATACGGATACACGGTTATCCATCCAGAACACATCAGAATGCTCAAATGAGCCAAACCCACAGAGAAAACATTTGGGCACCAAGTGCCAAGCCCGAAGGCTTTACATCTGCCTCCGGTAACACACCAGAATTACTGTAAATATAACATGATAGTCCGTAACAAATGCTTGACTTCGGTATATTCAATAGATAGTAATGTAACGCCCCAAAATTTTAGAATTTAGTTGTGAGAATCTATAGTAATTAAAATTCTATATCTGTGGCTCTAGGCTCTGCTATTGTGTTTAAGGTCTAGAGTTCGAGCATCGTTAAAATTTTTGTTACTTTTAAAACAACCAGTACCCATGTGTTATGTAGTTAAGTGAAATTCTATGTAAATTTGTGTCAATAATGAGCTTGTTGATTCATTGATTAAACATTTGTCTGTATTCTTTCTGGTTTCGAGTTTGAGTCCCATCATATGCGTTAGAAAAATTTTGCTAAATGTTGGTATGAGGATGGGGGTTAGTTAATAAATATTTTCAATGTCAATTTCTTCCCTTCCTTTTATTCTTTTGTTTTTTTTTTTGTCTTTTTCCTCCTTCATTTTTCTTCTTTTTCCTTTTTCAAGTGAGTTCTTTGATTGCATTCGATAAGTGATTGTCGAAGTATTAAGAGTCTTAAGTGATTCGGAGCGTTGCTAGAAGATTTTCGTGTAAGTTCTGTGAAGTTGTTAGTTTCCGTTTACGTAATTAAATTAGGAATTCTTCTATTGCTGTATGTAAATTCATTGTTAATTAGTTGTTAATCTTGTCTTTAGGCATGAATTTGGAAGAGGGTAATCCTTTGCCTGCTGTTACGAATTAGTTCGGCAGATTGTTGGTAAATGTTTGTTGTTGAAAGTTTCTTGGTGTCGATTTATTCGGCATAATTGATTGAGTGTTAACATTTGTGTTATCTAGTCGTTTTAGTCAATTGATTGATTGCTAAATGGTTAATTAGGTTTTGGGTAGTCTCTGCATTGTTTTTCCTTCAAAACGAGACTAGGTGCGTGCTGAAAACCTTAATTTTGTGAGTTTTGCTTGCTAGAAATTGTGGCTGTCGACGCCACACAGCCAAACACACGGGTTGGGTTGGCCGAAGATGGTGTGTAGAGGCTGGGGGTAAGAAAACATGCATATGAAACTGATCTGTTCTGTAAATGAAACCAAAACTATTTCTGCTTCTATAACTAAAATGTTTTGTATCAGAACTGGAACGACTTCTGTTGCTTAATCAGATCTCGGGATTCGAGAATGATCTTTCAATTGTATTACACTTGTATGAACCCTCTTTTATGCATTGAGTTCATAACATTCTGATTGAATTGCAGGTGGTTCACAATCTTCAATAGGTCGGCGCTGCGGGAGCTCGGTCAAGCTTTAGCCTTTCGTTTAATAATTACTATTAGGGCTTTCGGTATTTTATGGTAATATGATGTTTTGGGAAATTGCATACTTAATTAACCATGTGCTGGATAATATATGATGAATGGTTTAGTGTTATTGCGTTATAACTGTGAGATTTTAAGATCGATGATGTAATTATCTAGACTTGGTTTGGACGTCCAAGCCGGGTTTTGGGTGTAACAAGTAACAAGTCAATAATTATCATCTCATTACAATTCAATCTCGTATCGCACGCAATATAACCTATTGGCATGCCAATTGTTTCCTATCCTATGTTCATCTCAGTATAGACAATTGTATAACATTTTACAATTCAATTCATTTTTCTCACCTTGTACCAATTTATAACAATTCAATTACATCTATATATTTATTAACATACCACAACCCAGAAATCAATATAATATTACAATTATTCTAATTTAAACCGTAAGAACTTACTGGGCTAAACAACAAAGATTGTAATGTCGGGGTTAATTAACAATTTTCTTTTTCCATAATTATCTACCGACTCTTAATCTAAATAGTAATTTATTTCAATTATCAGCCCAAATACTTATAAATAATTCATTTAATGCATATGGCTTCTTTATTGACATTTTCACAATTGCCATAAACTTTTACATTTTATTCGATTTAGTCCTTAATATAAAAACGAGTCTATTTTTACAATTATTTCATAAACTCGATTTTTGTCAAATGTTTAACCTTATAAAAAACCCTTAAATTCTAAATATTTTCAAAAAACCCTTCCAAATATCACATGCTTTTAATTAAATCCTTAAACTTAAAACTATATAAAATTACTTTACAAACTAGCTCAAAATCACCACCAAAGCTCAAACCCAAGCATAAGCATCAAGAAAACTTCAAGAACATCAATGGTAATTTTTTCTAACTTTGACAATTTCACAAAATAGTCACTGGGCTAGCTAAATTACATTACAACGATATCAAAAACATAAAATTCATGAAAAATGAAACAAGAAAACACTTACATGCATGGTGAATAGCTATGCCGAAAGCTCTTAGATTTTACCAATGGAAGTTTTGGTTGAAAAGCAAGAAATGAAAAAGATGAACATGGTGTTTCTTTTGTTTTTATTAATTTAATACTTTAATAATAATTTAATTAAACATTTTTTCAATTATAACTAAAGAAATCAACCTTATACCGTCCACTAACTTAAATTATGGCTAAATTTCCATATCAAACCATCTCGTTATACTAATTTATACAAATGGGCACTTAAGCACGAATAGTGATAGACTTTTGTAGTTTTACGATTTAGTCCTTTTTCTTTAATTAACTATCAAATCACTAAAATTTCCTGACCAAACTTCAATATACATATATAGTAATTTCGTAAATAAAAAAATTTACGGGCTCAGTTTATAGAAACGGGGTTCCAAAACCTCATTTTCTAAAACCACTTAACTTTAGGGACAACTCACTTGTACTTAAATCTTTGTTCAAATAAAAAATTATCAGATCAAAGTTCTAAATAATACTATATTTGACTTGTAACTATTAAATAATAATATTTATGAACTCACTCGTCGAATTTGTGGTCCCGAAACCAACAGGTTGTTATAGCGTAGTTATTTACGCTAAGGGTAATTAACAAGTAAATTAGTGGAGTACTTGTTTTTGGTTGTATGTGTGGCGTATTCTATGTGATTCACTATTTAACAAACTCTAAGTTTTGGCAAACTTTAGGGTTTGATGAGTTCTTTTGTTAAGTTATCCGCCAACCCTAAATGTTTTGGGCTAACTCGTTAGTTCGTAGCTTGGTAAGTTTGTTTCCGTGGTTAGTATATGTTACAATGACATGGGAAGTGATGTTAGAGTTTAGTTGAAACCTAGTTCGAACTGAACTAGGATACTGTAGATGATTTGATACTTAATTAATTCTTTTCGAATTTCTAGAGCGATCATGGGATCCTCTAACTTTCCACTAAGTTTTGTTCCTGGTCATCTCTTCTATATAAGGATATCAGACTAGCTTATTTGCACATTTTGCTTCTGTTTCTTTTTCTTCTTTGCATTTTTGCTGAAGCTTTAGAAATTCTAAGTTAGCATCTTTAGCGAGGAGTTTCCAGTATTTAGCTAACGCTATTGTTGACATTGGATTACTGGTAATTTCTGGTAAACCCTTAGGTCATTACTGAATGAATTTATGTGTTTACAGTAATGCATGCATAGGTTTTAGATTTGTTCTTGAGGAATGAAACTTTCTAATTCTAGGTTGTATGCTACTAATTGAGTTGCATACTACCGATTCATACATGAATGTCAAATTTTAGTAGTTTGATGGTCTGATAGATGTACTTGTCTCTTTTTTAGCTCAATAAGCTAACGAAGGTCCCAACAATAAGGACAAATGACTTACTGAGTAGATTTCTGTACTAGATTTTTTAGTTATTTTCTTGTTACTTCCATGTGTAGTAAATTTTATTATTGTATGAACTGTGAAAATGTAAGTGTTCCTTCTCAACAACGTAAGTATGGTGTTTGTCTTGTGGTGTTCAACTAGTATTATTAGTATGGGTACGGTCTGTTTATGTTCCGATGTAAAATATCTTCTTTACTGCACAAGCCAGTACCATCAATATGTGATATGCGAGATGTGATGATGAAGACGGGAGATATGTTTGCAATGCCTTTGGTAGGATAGCTATATCGTAAACTGGACTGACAGATCACGAGAAAACATACTTGATTGAACTGAAATGATATGAGGAGTTAAGGGGGGTGTGCATATGAATACGATAAATTAATATGAATCTGACTCTGAATTATGGGTACGAGGCTGGCATAAGGATGGGTTGTGTAAAAGTTACGGTTAAGTTGGAGGATCGTAACCGCCCATGTGTAGTGTTAAGTTGGTGTATCGAGTCTGTTCGTATTCTCTAAACGCCATTGGGCGTATTATGATTATTGCGTTGAATCTCTTTGAAAGGTTGGGTATCATTATGGTATTAAAGCCTATTCATCAGTAATATCATTGTACATTGGATGTACTTTCTTTATGGAACTCACTAAGTTCGTTTGAACTTACTATGTTATCCTTTCCCTCTTAGGTGTGCTGACTGAAAGAAGAGATTCTGTTGAAATGACTATGCCAGAGAACTGTTGATAGTGAGTCATCTATTTAATTCTGTATCATGCATGACCTTTTGGAGGTGGCATGTAGATCTACTTTATAATCAGCATTTTCAATGATTTTTAACTTTTTTCATGACATTGTTATTTAAGAACTTTTGTGAACTCTTGAAGTAGGTTAATTTAAAGAATCATGGTTTATAATATTGTCTATTGACATATACGTGAAATGGTTTTGAATGTTGTTTTAACTGCCAATGATGCATTTGAAACTATTGTATGGTAAATAATTCATCTTGTGATTTATAAAATCTATCAACTTATATAAGGCTTTCACCAAATGTTTTATCTAAATATGTTTTTCCTTGGCATACTACTAATTTGATTATTTTGTTTTGTCATGTTGAGGTTTACGCCAAGACCTCGATAATTTTAAAAACTTTCAAGTGTTTTTTTAAACTCGAATAGTTTTATGTTGTGATATACCATACTCAGATTCAGAGGTCGGGACGGGCGTGGGTGTTACATTTATCATGTCTTAATGAGCCAACAAAATGTAGTCCTTCCAAAGAGAAAATAATTGTTGCACCAAAGCATTTTAAGATCCTTAACAACCTATTTTCTACCAATAAAGTGAATGACCTTGTGCACTCAGCCTTTGTACCTTCTGATGTTGGGACAAATGAAGCCGCAAACCCATCTATTACAACCACTCAAAAGGGACAAATTTTAGAGTTCTTGATGGATGAGCTAGACACTTTAACTGTTGAGATGCAAAGACTTGCTACAAAAGAGGTTAGACTAGCTGAACTGATTTGCAATATTGAGAAGATGCCTTGAGAAGCAGCGGACCAATATCGTATTCAAGTTGTTCGACTCGAAAAAAGAGATTCAGATTTGACTTGAAAAGAAGAAACCAAATTGATTTTAAAAAATAAAAAAAATACCAAAAAGAAATAAAAGAAAAATAATTAAGCACAAAGAATAAAGATCCAAAACAATAAATAAAACAGAAATTAAAAAGTGGAAGATAGATTAAATAAACTAATGGATAGATAGATAAGTGCCCAATTGAAACCTTTGAGAGATAAACCCCAACAAATTCAATTAATGGCTCTAATCAACCCTCCAATAAATAATCATTGGAAAATTGAATGATAAAGAATGAATTCCCACGATTCCTTGAAGAAAATCGAGAAGAAAAACTGCTTGCTTCTAGAAATCACAAGAAAACAATTTTGCACAAAAAAAAAAATAACTCCCAGAGTTGAAAGTTTTATTAATAAAAAACTACTGTGTTTTTAATAGAAAATGAAGAGGCTTTTATATAGGCTAACTAATTATATCAAAATAAAACTCTCAAGTATAATGAAACTCTAATTAATTTAAATAAAAAGTAGTTTTAAACTGAACTTTCTTGTTGACTAAGAAACATAAAACTCTAAACAACTTAAAATACTTCAAAAATATCCAAAATTCAAAATAAATAAATAAATAATAAAACCTAATAAATACAATATTGGGCATATATGATAAAAATTAAGCCTAAAAAATGAACTCAATATGATTTAAACTCGAATTAAATCTCTAAACTCATAATTTCTATAATAATCCCGTCCAAAAATTTTGCTCGTGTAGTCTTCACTAAAATGGTCATAACTTGAGCTTCCAAACTGGAAATCGAGTGACTCAAAGTGCGTTTCGAAGTCAAGAGCTCTTTAAACGCTATGTAGACATCTCAGCCTAGAAATGCCTGTATCTCATCCAAAAATTCGTCATAGATCGACTGATCTTCCAAACTTGAAAATTAATAGATTAGTTGAATTGACTTTAATAAATTTCTCCTATCTGAGCATGTATCATAAGGTTGTTGTTGGTAAGGGGAATCTTTTGTTGTTGCTGCTATGAAGTTTTTTCTTTTCTTTTTAGGAAACCTGAATAAAATTTTGCTCGTGTTTGAGCTCGTTCGATGAACCTCTAATGTATTGAATATGTTTAATTGTTTAATGATGGATTCTCTTTTCCATATTTTAAAGTGTTATCTCTTCAGATCTGGAGAGTTCTTTTGATTATTTGTTGTCATGTTGATAAGTTTTGCCAAAAAGCCAAAGGGGGAGATTGTTGAGTCCTTAGTTGTTCAAAATTTTGAAGCTACGGTTGTTGTTCGAACACGTCATTGAACTACCTATTGGAACACTCTGTGTCATGCCTTGTTCTGACATCTGTTTGGACAAATTGTTAGGACTATAGTTTAAACATTTGTTTTGGACAGCCTAAGTATAGTATAAGGTTGAGTTTTTTAATTTAATCTTTATAATGTGTTACATTTTTATGTAAATGATCCTTAAGCCATGTTTTAATTTAATCAATGTTGTTGATTGGATTTAGGAGAGGAGGAAGAGAAAGTATCCACAATCTCATCTCAAAGCCTTATCTTTATCTTTCTTTTTTCTTTTCTTTTTTTACTTGGGGCCAAGAAAACTTTGTTTGAAATTCAAAATGGGATGTTTTTTCTTGGATAATGATGATTTTATCTACACAAAGTTACTTGGCTGTAATATTTTGCCAATAAATAGGAAGCAACTATGCTTGTGCCAATGCATCATTGAGTGAGTGCTTTTGTTTCATTTGTTTCTGTAATTTTTGTTTGTTTTCATTTATACTTTGCATTTTTTAAAAAAAAAAATTGAAGGTTAAATTTAATTAAAAAAATAAATTTCAAATTATCAAATTTTTAAGAAATTACAATAAGGAAAGAAATAGTTAAGGCATCACGTTTTTTATGGCTTTCTTGTAGGACCTGAAAATATAAGTCAATGAATGGATGGAGCAAGTATGAACTGAAGTGCTTCATGTGTGGTTACTACTTGGTAGCCATGTTCACATGGAAGGGTTGTCCCATGATTGAAGGTGGCATTTTCCACCAGGTCAGTGCTCAAATTTCTTTGAAAATCTACTAAATTCAGTATTCTTGCCATTTTCTCTTATTTTTCCGTTAATTTTCACCTCTATTTCTACACCAACAAAAATAGTTGAACCTATTGGATGATATTTTTTCCGTTAATGTTGATCTCTACTACAATTTGAGCCTTTTATCTCGTCAACATCAAGAAAAATGCTAGAAATTTAGTTTAATTCTGAATTCTACAATCCCCTTTTTTTCCCCTTGTGACCTTTTTCACTCCATTTTTCCATCGTTACGTCTGTTGTTCCACAACTAATGTTAGTGTAAATTTCTAGTGAAGAAAATCTTGAATACACGAACGAAACTCGAACAGAAAAAGAAAAAATAGGACAAGGATCCAAATTGTGTATCAAGTCATTATTTTTAAGGTTATATTCGCCCCCACCTATTTTCGGTGTGCAAATGAGTTCTAAGCAATTTAACCTCGAGGATACAATGAAGCCAATGACTATTTGCGTTTTGCACTGACGAGAATAGTCCACTACGTACTGAACAATGTATAACAAAAACTCAATTTTTACAAAGGATTTTTGCAGTAATACTTTATAGAATAATCTAATAATATTAGAAAAATGAAGGAATGAAAGAAAGAATATTAGAATTTGTTGGTGTGTTTTTCAAATAAACTAAATAGGAATTTTCATGTCTCTTTATAGAGACATCTTTCATCGATAGTTGTCTTTTTGAATAATAATGTCTTTAAAATAAACACATAATTATTCATTTAATATTATAACTATTCAAATAATATTATTTAAATAGTTATAATTCTTTTCAAAAATCAAATAATATAATTTTAATTAATTACACCTATCCATTTATAATTATTGAAACAAAGATTTAAAAATTTTCGAACAACTAAATAATATGACTTGATAATTTCTTCCCAAGAAAAAAAAGAACAAAGAAAAAAAGGTTATATAACTTTCCACTATCCTTCCCTGAAATTGCCTTATTAGACCAATGACCCATACATGATGTGGGTGGCTTATTTTAGAAGGACTTGACCGTTGACCAGACCCAAAGCAGCCCTTTCCCACTAACCCACCACAGTGCACTCACTCACCACTATAAATACTCACCCATTACTTCTCAAACTCACCACTTCAAACCACAAACTAGCTCTCATTTTTACGTTCTTCACTGACCCTTTCTCACCAGAAATTATTTTCCTCCTTTTTGGCAATGGCTACTGCTGAGTTTGGCCTTTCAGAAAATGGTTGCTGTGTCTCTTCAACTCATTTGTACTGGAAAAAGGCTGCTGATGCCCTCCACTGCTCCCATTTCAACGAAGTTACTCAAATGGTGTCACAATTTGCGGAAGCTAATACTGTTGAAATTCAGGGCACTACCCTTACGGTGGCTCAGGTCACGGCCATTTCTCGTCGAAACCAAGTGATGGTTTCACTTGATGAGTCCACTGCTCGAGACCGGGTGGCAAACAGTGCTAACTGGGTTACTAACAACATCTCCCGTGGCACAGACACTTATGGAGTCACCACCGGTTTCGGTGCTACATCTCATCGGCGCACCACTAAAACTGCTGACCTCCAAGCGGAGCTTATAAGATTCTTGAACGCCGGAGTGATCGGGAAAGAAAATCTTCCGACGAGTTATTCCAAGGCAGCTATGCTTGTGCGTGCCAATACGCTTATGCAAGGCTATTCCGGCATCCGTTGGGAGATACTTGAAGCGATGGCTGAGCTTATGAATCAAAATTTGATCCCAAAACTGCCTCTAAGAGGAACTATCACAGCATCTGGTGATCTTGTCCCATTATCTTATATTGCAGGGTTGTTGACAGGCAGACATAACTCCAAGGTTGTCACCCTTGAAGGTGAAGAGATCGAAGGTATCGAAGCTTTGAAAAGAGCTGGAATTGGTTCTCCTTTCGAGCTACAAGCAAAGGAAGGTTTAGCTCTTGTGAATGGAACGGCTGTTGGTTCAGCTGTGGCTGCAACAGTTTGTTTCGATGCCAATCTTTTGGCTCTCCTTTCGGTGATTCTTTCGGCTTTGTTCTGCGAAGTTATGCACGGCAAGCCAGAGTTCACTGACCCCCTCACTCATGAGCTCAAGCACCATCCTGGCCAGATTGAATCGGCTGCTATCATGAAGTTTCTTTTAGATGGAAGTGATTATATGAAAGAAGCCAAAATCAGGCATGAGAAAGACCCTCTTACAAAGCCTAAACAAGACAGGTATGCAATTAGAACCTCTCCTCAGTGGCTTGGACCACAGATCGAAGTTATTCGCCACGCAACGCATTCGATCGAGAGGGAAATTAATTCCGTTAACGATAATCCATTGATCGATGTAGACCGGGACATTGCTCTCCATGGTGGGAATTTCCAGGGAACCCCTATAGGTGTCTCCATGGACAATCTCCGAATCGCCATTGCAGCTATCGGGAAGCTCATGTTTGCTCAATTCTCTGAGCTTGTTTGCGATTACTACAACAACGGTTTGCCTTCGAATTTGAGTGGCGGCTCTCATCCGAGCTTAGACTATGGATTCAAAGGAGCAGAGATCGCCATGGCAGCATATTGCTCCGAGCTCCAATACCTTGCAAATCCCGTCACGACGCACGTACAAAGCGCCGAACAACACAACCAAGACGTGAACTCCCTTGGCCTGATTTCAGCTAGAAAAAGTGCAGAAGCCATTGAAATACTAAAGCTCATGTCCTCAACGTTTATGGTGGCACTTTGCCAGGCTATTGATTTGAGACATTTGGAGGAAAACATGAGAGAAGTAGTGAAACAAGTGCTTCTCCAAGTAGTAAAGAAAACACTCTACATCGCAGAAGATGGATCACTGCTTGAATCACGTTTTTGTGAGAAAGGACTGTTGCAGGTTATTGAACACCAACCAGTTTTCTCCTATCTCGATGACCCCATGAATCCTTCATATACCCTTTTGCCTAAACTACGACAAGTGCTTGTTGAAAGGGCTCTCAAGGATTGTAAAGGCGATGAAAATGGGTTTTCAATATTCAGAAGGATCCCAGTTTTCATAGAGGAACTCAAGGCAAGACTGGAAGAAGAGTTACCGAAAGCAAGAACGAAATTTGGAAATGGAGAGTTTGGGATTGCTAATAGGATCGAGAAATGCAGGAGTTATCCGATATATGGATTTGTAAGGACTGAAATTGGAACTCAGCTTCTTATTGGTGAAAAAAGGGTGAGTCCAGGAGAGGATATAGAGAAAGTTTATGAGGCCATTAATGAAGGGAAACTAGGAGCTGTTTTGATGAGGTGCTTAACTAATTGACAACCATAAGCTGGCTCGCTGTAGTTATATTTGATTTGCATTGTATTATCGTAACCTCTATATTTCTGGTTTACGTAGCTTGTCTTATTAGTATTTATGAAGTTAATAATGGAAATTTGAGATTTTTCTGATTTATTCATGCATTTTAGAAACTTGGAGCCGTACTTAGCTATGGTATCAGTATTTCATATGATTATATAAGCAGAATCTCATAAACTAACGTGAATGCCGCATATTAATAGAAGCTTCCAAACACACTTAATTTGACCCCATGCATCATTAACATCGTCGTCCATGTAAGCCACTATCCACTTCTTGTTTTCCTGGTCTGTTTCCACTCTCAATGGTGGCTTATTTTTTTTTAATTACACCAAACTTTGATGGTTGATTCTTGATCCAGAATCAAACAGTGGAGATATATGAAAAAGAAGAAAAACATAGACACTTGAAGAAGAAAGGAAAGTTATTTCAATTTTGAGGGGCAAAAGAGAAGGAAACAAAAATGGAAAAACGGGTATCAACTATCAAATGCGGCTCCGAGACTCCTCTCCATTTTTCCTCCATGCTAGGCCACCTCAGTTTCGTCCAACAGCTTCTGAATCTTAACCTCTAATTGGTTTTCGAGTTGGATTCCCATGGCTTCTCTGCTCTTCACCTTTCTGCAGCAAAAGGTTATCTTGAGATAGTCAAAGGTTGGTCAAGGTGGACACAGAGACGTCCAGGTGAGAAATCAAAATGGGTGGACACCACTCCACCTGGTAGCCACCAAGGCAGGGTTTAAGATAGTGCGTGAGTTGGTTTGAGCTTGGCCTGAGTCCGCTCGGGTGGTGACTGAACGAGATGAAACTGCATTGCACTTGTGTGTTGGAAGTAATAGGCTGGTGAGTCTGTTCTTACATTTCGAGCATAGACGAGACAATAAATTAGACTCCTTTTATAAAATGTAATACATTAAATCTTTGAAACCTAAAAAATGTAAAATATTTATAGTAACAAATTGAAAGCCCACATTTAATTAATTTATTTTAACTTAAAATTTTCTCTTCACATTAAAAACTGAAAAAATATTCTTTTTTACTCCTTCCCGCCTTTGGTCTTGGACGGGTCTTGGACGACAGCACTCTGGGCCTTATCTGCTGGTGAGCTTTAAGAGTTTGATTGAAGAGATTGGAAGAGATGATGATAATGAAATGGTGAATCACAAGGATTGTGAAGGGAACACTTTGTTACATATTGCTGTTGCCAAGAAGCTGATTGAGGTATGCTTTCTTTTCATTTCTATCTTATAGGTTTAAGCAATGTGAATAATATCCAAAACCTTTGGTTCAATTGTATTTCATTTGATAAAAATGTCACTGTAACAATTTTGCAGATCATAAAGTTCTTGCTTACTATTCCTGGACTGGATATAAATGCAATGAATAAGAATGGCTTCACAGCATTAGATACTTTGAACAAAGTCCCAGAGATTTGGGAGACATGGAAATTGAATCTATTCTCAGAGATGCTGGAGTTTTAAGTTCAAAGGATCGGCATGTAATTGCAGTTAAATGGATTCCAAGTCCATCAAACATTCCAAAGATACCAAAGTCTCTGGTCTCAAATAAATCCAAAAAATCAGAAACCAATTCAAGGATGCCGATAAGAAAGAAAGAACACACTAATTGGCTTAGTAGGAAGCGAAGTGCATTAATGGTGGTATCATCATTGATCGCAATGGTGGCGTACCAAGCTGCAATAGCCCCTCCAGGGGGTGCTTTGCGAGCAGACGAAACAGTAGATGAGAAAGGGAACCCTTTGAAGCACTGTCGGAAAGCTGGAACTGCAGTTATGGCATACAACCAGGGTATTGAATATGGTCAATTTATGATCTTCAACACGCCTTCTTTTCATCTCTAAGCTTTATCCTCCAGCTTGTTAGTGGGCTACCGATAAAGAGACGAGGATAGATGTGCATTCAAATGGTTATCACGTGGATTGCCATAAATGCTCAAGTGATAACTTACTTTAGATCTCTAAGACACATGTCACCGGACACTGCTGTAGGTATGCTTCATGATGTAACTTATATATCGGTGTTGCCATATATGGTTGGGTCTTATGGGAGTTGTTTTCACTGGGAATGTATACGAATATGTGTTTTTAGAACTTGTTTAATTATTTTCAGTTTTAAAACTATTTTTTTAAAGAAAGAAAATTGTGTTAAACAAGTTATTTTTAGCTAAAATTTTAACTTTTTATTTACCAAAAACACTTTTGGTACTTAATTATTTTTCACCTATCCATTAACATAATACTTTCTCTGTTTTTTTCTTAGTACTTAATCACAAATGTGTTAAAATTATTAATTAAAAATAAAAATATTTTTAAAATAATAAAATGTGTTAATATCTAATTATAAATATTTAATGATTATATTTAAATATTTAAAATATAATTTATATATTCTAATTAAATTTTACAAATAATTAATATTTATTATTTAAAATATTTAAAATTTATATTTCATATATTAAAATATTTTCAATAAGTTATAATAATTTTTTTATATTCTAACTAAAATATAATAATATTAACTAATTTGAACATTATTTAAATACATATTTGTTATTTGATAATAATATATTTAAAATGAACATTTTATTTCTCAAAAATACTTTTTGACAGCAATGCTAAACATTCAAATTTTAAACTAAACTTTTCAAAAGTATTTTTCAAAAATATTTTTTCACAACACTTTTCAAAAGTATTGCTAGACTAACACTTAAAAAGTATGAGGTTATTAAGGAAAAAGCGAAGAATCCTTCCGCTGATGAAGTTGACAATGACGATGAAGATGTCTGAGATGACAGTACATTGATTTAAGCTCTGTGTTCACTAATTTCAGATTTTTGGGATCATTTCTTTTTCTTAGTTTCAAGTGAGCTTTTAAAGAATCAAGCCAGATAACCCATTCTGATTGCAAATTTGAACGTGGCACCACCATTTGGCGCACCCCAAGGCAACAGCATGAAGAGAAAAAACTGAAAGATTGGTTGAGGAGACCAATAAGACAACACAATTGCACTAAATAAGACATGAGTTACACCATACATTCTTGATCACAAAAATATATAAATTTACAAGACCAGAATGAAAATGTAACCTCACCTTTGCTTTAGTGTTGAATTGAACACTCAAAATAAATACAAGAAAATCTCCACAAGCAGAACTTACCAACCATTTCTAATCTCAGAGTTGTATACAGTGGCTCACCAACAGTCACACCATATTTAGCAGCAGTCATCCTTTCAAGCAGACTACAAAGCACGAACAACTCATCGCAATCTGATAGTTTCATTGTGGATTATAACATCAGGATTTCGAATATGTCGATTGGGAGCTGCCAAGTCTTTCCATTTGGCTCCTGTACCATGAATACCGGACGAGATGCTCCACAAAGTGTCACCTGAATGAACCTTTGTTGTTGAAGGGGTTGAAGATTTAGAAGCAGCATTGGACTTCAGAAACGGATGTTTATTGCTCTTTCCCATTCCATTGGCAAGCAACCAACGAGAACCAGACTTTTGTTGGGTTGTGCTACCCCAAAGTTTTGTCCTGCCAGGCTCAGTCTTCACACCTGCAACATGGACTTCAGTGATTCTGAATTGAGGAATCACTTCCTTTTGGGAAGCTTTTTCTTCCTTCATATCCTCCATTTTTGCCCCCTTCAAAGCAGACTCAGAATCATCATCCTCTTGATTGTTATTCTTCAAAGCAGACGATACAGTACAGTATATCTTAATCTTTGGCTTTGGTGGGAAAAATAGTCTCTCCACTTGAATCAGAGCAAGCATTGGTGCACCAACTGGCTCATAGTTTCTTATAGGATTGCGGAGTTGCACCATAAATGCAACTGTGAAGTTATTCCCAAACAAACCACACTTTTTACCCCGTCCTTTCTCTGCCTTTGACCCTCGGCTTATCAAGCCTAACGATGTAGCACGATGAGCAGCAAGGATTTTAGAAGTTTGCTGACTTGGTTGATCTTCATCACCAATATCCCCACAATCAAGTCTTATCCATTCATCAAGTGTCAGTGACAGACCCATCAATCCGTCAACATCCTCACCACTTATGTCCAACAACTGCAACCCAGCAGTACCCTCCAGACCAAGGCATCCAGTAATATCAAACCCCTTACCCTTAAGAGCAAAAATTTCTCCAATAGACTGTGCACAGATGTTTGAAGGTGCATCCTCATCTGACATGCCCGATTGAATTCTCAACCCTTCCATCATGAGTGCTTCAATCTTATCCATTGCCAGTGGAGCAAGATCTTCAAGGGATACATAATCCAAATCCATCTTATTGACAGAGGATGAACTAAGCTTGTTAGAACTGCGTCCAGGTGATCTTTTAATTCTCTTTTGCCTGCTAGACATATTTTGCCCAACCTCAAAATCATGCTGCAACCGATACTGCCTGCGTAGAAGAAGCAATAGTATATAATGTAAGTACGATTTCCAAAACAATATTTATGAAAGATATAAATGGCAGGAAAAAAATAAAAAATGGAGTTACAAACCTCTCTGATACCTCGAGAGTGGAGGCAGCTTCCCATGCAACTTGCTGCATTGTCTTACCAGTTATATCCTCCAAAGGCATCAACTTATTTGCCTGCATGGAGAGCTTTTCGATCCCAATTGAGGCCAGTTGCTTAAGTATGTCCATTATATCAGAACCCATTTCTGCAGGTACCACAACTGGACTAGACACTTGCATGATCAGGTTCCCACCACTTTTAGAATTTCTGAAAAGTGAGGGATTCATAGATCGTAAAAACCCTCCATTCTTTGTCTGAAGTAATGGACCTAGATCATCTCCAAGAGGGGGCAATTCAAGTGGCTCTCCAGGAGGCAATTTAACTGGACTTCCAAGCCCAAAAGAAGAGGCAGGTGGAGAATGCTGAAAAGCCTTCTCATTCAATCCCCATTCATGCATTAAAGCCTCTGTCTCCAAGTCTTCCAAAACTTTAGCCCTCACTTTGATCCTCCCATTAGTTTCCATCTGATAGTCTTGCACAGCATCTTGAACAACAGATGACATATCCAAACCCTCAGTCAAGCTCCCCGAAGTTGAGATGTCAAAGCCACATTCTAGTTCCTCCCCATCAGCCATTTCAAAATCAAATAAAGAACAACCACTGGCTAGGGTCTCTTTCTCAAATTGCCTTAGTAAACGCTCCCTTGGTGATTCAGGCTCACTTTCAGAAGTCAAGCTGAATGGACTGTGATCAATTCCAAGCATACTCAAGAACTCACTTGCCACAGATTCAGTAACTCCATCCAAGCTAATTGACTCCGACTTCCTATTTGTTTCATAATTAGCTATATGCTCCGTGTAGTCTTCCAAGTCTTCAGTATCAGGAGAATCTAAGGCTGCCTCCAAATTTGTAATTCCATCTAAAGCTAACTCCAACTCTCTCATCAGTGATTCTTTTGAGAACTGGTCATCCTCTTTGGAATCACTATCTTGCACCAAAAGCGCATCTTCTTGATTAACACAAGTCACCTCATTTAAGGGATGAAGCTCATAGGATTCTTCAGAATTTGCACCCTTGCCAGGATTAATTTCAACAACTTGATAACTTTCTACTTTGGAGTCGGCATCCGCCATGGAAACTTCCTCCAACCTAATCTGTCCCTGTGAAGATAACTCTTTCCCTTTTTCCACAACAGAAAAATCATTATCTTCAGTTTCTTTCTCAATATATTCATTTAATTTAGATGCAACAGAAGATGGAGGTCTAGTGGGCTCAAAATGTTCAATCAACATGTTAGGTTCAGGCTTAGAAGTAATTGAAGCATCATCTGACTTGTATTCATCAAATTTCTGATCTACCACATCGGTGTCTGACTTTGAAATGGGAAAAATTTCATGAAGATCTTTTATCTCCCTCAGAAAGCAAGATAAGGATGTGGTGTTAACCAAACAGGGAAGACTCTCAACATGCTTCATTGCGGCCTGCTGATCATCATGACCAAATTCGGTACCTGCTTTTCTATTCTGCTTCATATCTGATAAAACCAAATAATCGAAACTAACATTCATTATAGCACCCCTGGCCTTCCCTGATAACTTAAAACTTGTCGTCCATTTCCCTGAGCTCTTCTCTTCCTCCAATTCCTCCAATGTGAGTGGAAGCAACCGTGTAAGGTCAACTCGATGCTTCCCCAAATCAAGGTCTGGTGCCCCAAACACAGAAGCATAAAGCAGGAAATGCTTTGCGTCATACTTGGCTGAATTGTGAGATCCGCTTTTAGTACCATACACCGAGCAAGTGTGTGTCAACTTCTCTTCAAATTTAGCAGTTCCATCAAAAACTTTAACGGGTTGAGTCACTAGATCCTCATCCCGCCTCTTCCAATGCACACATAGACTAAGTTCTTTAAAACTGACCGGCAAACCATCAATGGAGTGTACTTGAAGCAAGAAACAACAAGTAAACCTACGGCTTTTATCATTCGAAAATGCTTTCAACGGCTTCCAATTCCAAATGGATTTCTTGTCTTTACGTGATGGGTCCTCATTACTATTCTTAAGGTTTCGTTTTGGTTCCAAAGAGTGGGTTTTCATGACTGATTTGAAACGAGGATTAGAAGCACAAAATGAAGTCATTGGAGGGTTCTTGTCCAAATACAACGTTTTGCTAGTAACTTCAATTTCATTCAACAACTTACCCGGTTTTCCACCATTCTTCCTAGTTTTAACTTTGGACAACATCATCTTTTTATATATAACAGTAATAAAAGAAAGTCAGATTAAGCAATAGTAAAAAATAATATCTTATTTAAAAAGTCATTAAAAAAAACTAAATCTAACAGAACACAATGCAATACAAAATAGATGAATTATGTAAAAACCAAAAAAGTTGAATTAAAATAAATTACCAAATTGAGCTTTCCAGAAAGCGAAATTTCCCAATCAGAAGCCTCTCATTTATCCTTTCAATGCATAGTCTCCCATCAGCCTTTGCCTACCCAAAATCAAAATTAAAAAAAAAAAAAATCGATTCAACAAAATAAAATTATAAATAACAATCTCAGGAGAAAATGCGAAAAAGAAAAAGAGCTGAAAAGAATAAGGGCCGGGATGTCGAGGTATTACGATGCGAGTTTAAGCGGCTGAGAGACTATTGAGCCGCGCTTGTCTCGGCGGGTGGATGCCCCCTTTGTTCTCTGAATTGCCGCTGCCTTCTTTTCAATCCAACATTTCAAATGAACTACGAAATGACGTTATATTACGGTTATATTTTATAAAATTTATTTTATACATGGGTTTGTTTTTTTTGGACAATTTATACATGGTATTTAATATTTATTTGGTGAACCCTTAATCTCCGTGAAATTTCTCTCCAAAGCTGTACATTTTCTATTTTTCATAGTTACCCCCCTCTCTTTCTATTTTTGAATTGGATTTACTTTATTTAAACTTAGTGATGCCAAAACTCGATCTCATTATGGATTAAACTTAGGTTGAAGACATTTTCTTTTAATGGAGATGGACGGTAAAGCATTATCGTTTTAGTAAATGCTGACTATTTTGTAATTTTATTTTATACTTTAAAATATTTTGTTTATGGATTTTAAGTATTTGGGTTTGAGTTCCATCATCTTAATCTTAATTGGTGAGACTCACTTTCACCATGTGCATATGCCATATGTGAGTTTTGTTCAATTTTTTTGATTCTGTCTAAGTCTTCATCCGTTGTACTTTATACTGGCTAAATTTTAGATTATAATTAACCGTACATATATTTATACATATATTTTACTTGTAATTGTATCATATCTATATAGTGAATTTAAAAAAAATAAATTTATAATATTAAATTAAAAATAATCAATTGAATATGTTTAATGTAAATATTTTTAAAATTCATGCAAAAATAAAATGGAAGTGGAAATATAACACCTGTCACCTCTGGCTTAATTCAGGTTAGAAAGTTTATGGCTTCTAACTCTTCTTTAATTAGCAAAGAAATTGAATGAGTTTGAGTGAAAATGTCAAGTTGCAAAAACCCAGCACTTTGAGAGTGGAATTAAGTCAAGTAATGAAGTGTTAGAAAGTTAGAATCGTTTCATACTTTCATAGTTTTCTTGAATACTTGGATGCTTTATAATGATGGTTTCATGGTAACTTGGTTTTGGTATTAGTGTTTTTGCGAAACCTGAAGCAAAGTTAAGTAAGCAAGTTTTGATAAGCTTGGAGTCTTGTTTTGTGCTCTACAACCTTTAAGGGTGTGTTTATTTGCTTAGAAATTTAATTAGATTTTAAAAAAAAAGTTAAAAGTTGAGAATTTGGAAATTCATTGATGATACGCTTAAGTATGAAAAAAGAGTAATAAAAGACTAAAAATAGTATAAATATAGAAAAAAATGGATGTTAAAGTAGATAAATATTTAATTTATAGTATTTCAAAGGTGTGAAATGACTTTATGATAACTGTGTGTTAATAAATTGAAATAGAACCATAAAAGTTATATGTGGGTAAATGTATTTGGATGGAAAGATTGTAAAGTAATCTTAATTGTTCTAAGGAAAAGAATGCAAAATTTCATATCCAGGTTATAGTGCCCTTGTAAACTAGATAAGAAATTAGTTGGATGGATATGGCATGCCATATGATTATCGTAACAATATAGCATCATTGTATGGGATCATAGTGTTCTAGATAGTGCTTTGCTCTCTAAAGAGTTGGTTGGATATGTATTGAACTATGTGTTTCACCAATTGTTTCATGTATATATATATATATATATATATATATATATATATATATATATATATTGACACATTACAAGAGTGGAATGGACGTTTCGACATTTAATGCCCTACTTGGAGAGTTGGGTGGTAACTATGGTGTTTATCTATAACACCTTTCGCCCGACCTGATTGTCGGGTCCGAGCTACAGAGCATTACATTCGTTGTCGAAGCAAAAACAAACAATTTTGCAAAATTTCAGCCAATCATTCATGTAAATAAGTATCATTCACATTCAAATATGCAACACAATCATTTTCGGGTCCTACACGAGCTTATAAAAGCTCTTTTACTAACCCGAGCCTAAATTAGGACCAAATTGTAAAGTTTTGAAAATTCTCAGACTAATGCCATGACTTCATAATTCCCACGTCACAACATCGTCAACTCAATGAGTTACGTCGCAACGTCAAGCATCTCTATGTCGTGACACCACTCACTGTCGAGCCATGTTGCAACATCGAGGATTCAAGGTCGCGATGCTGCCTCTGTTTTGGCATAAATCACATTGCTACCTATTTCAAGTCATCAGCCAAACATGTTTGAACTTTCATTTAAGTTTGCTAACTTCAAATTCACATCAATTAACCAATTCAAACAAAACATAACATTAACTAACTAGGCCAAATCACCAATTACCACATTTTACAATTCATGATTCACAAAGCTTAATCACCTATTGAACTTCAATATTCCAAGCCCTACTTCTACCATTACATGATCATATGTTTCATTTAACAACTTAAGGTATTTAAATAATTTAGGTCCATAAGTACAATTGGCATTTATCATATTCAAACCAAGCATCAACTTAGCCAAATGATAAACTAGAAAGTGCAAACACAAACATTACCAAAACCACATCCTTAGTGCATACATTATGTTAACAATTCAAATGGCCTATTGATCCTATATACATGCCATAACATTATAGATAAAATGAGCATACCTTTATCAATTTGATGATAGTGTGAGCTTTTCTCTAATCTGACTTGGGAGTTCCGTAAGGTGATGATCTATAAGGGAAGGAAACAACTAGAGTAAGCATATAGAATGCTTAGTAAGTTCAATTGAAAAATATTATACTTGCCTTGTTCTTATTTAAGCATAAAAGCAAACCTTAGTTTCGCATAATGTTGGCTAGTACAAGGCATTCAAACATCAACAAGGTGAGCTTAAACAATGTATAAGATCATCAAATGTTACATGTAACTTTGGCATACCAATTTATATTACTTTCTTATACTTATCACAATGACATATTCAATTAACAAATTATAAATCTATATCAAGCATACATGAATACAAACAATCACCTTTTTCCACCATCAATTATATCAAAGCATCAATTACAACCAAATTTATTCTGTAACACCTCTGGCCTGTTCCCATCACCCAGATCGAGTTACGGAATGTTACAGTATAAAATAGAACAATTAACAGTCAAATTATAGTAACTTCAATCATATCAAGCATTCAATATTATTTTAAACCTTTCTAAGTCTCAAATGAGCTTACAAAAGCTCTAAATTTGACCCAAGAATGAACAAGGACCAAATTCAAAACTTTTCAAAAAGTAGGGCAAATTTTCGAAACAAGGGTCATACGACCTTGTGCCTAAGCAATGTAACAAAATGTGATCATGTAAAACTTGATTTGTACAGCTGTGTATCCAGACCGTGTAACTCATTGAGGTCGTGTGAGTTAAAACACATATTTTTCTACAAAATTCACATGACCGTGTGGTTGGGTCGTGTAACCAACTGAGACTGTGTGAAAAACTAAATGACCAAATCTACAGTACTCACACAAGCATGTGGAAAAACCTATACGACAATCAGGAACCGTGTGCTTCTAAAGCTTCCTATTTTCTAGTGGATACACGATCGTGTCACCATCCCATGTGTAACACATGGCCATGCGGACAGGCTATGTGGTACAAAATATGTCATTTGGTACATGCTTCAATTTTCAACCTAAAAAGAAAAATTCAAAATACAATTTAGCCAATGGTAAACATGTTCAGAATAATCCAAAAACATACCATATCAACCCCTTAATCATCTAATCAATATGCCTCAATGGCACCATCACATATCATGAATCAACTTAAATAATTAATCCCAACTCATGCCGGTTTAGATTATTACCACATATGTGCATTATATGCAATCAAAACATCAAATTCCAACCACCTATAAATGGCCATATTACCAAAACCAACAATGTACAAATTTGGTATCAATTCCACAACAAAGACTTATATGTACCTTATGTCATTTCCACATCAATACCATTTTCAAAATGCACTTAGGAGCATCATACAATCCACATTCAAAATTCTCTTTATGTCAACAATTATGGTATACCAAAACAACTATACACACATTCATAACTATTACAATCCTCAATACTAAATATCATATAGAGACTAAGGCAATAAGTCTCAAAATCAACATATATATGCAATTACACTTATGTATAAAACATGTAGCCATTCAAGTTGAACCTATACAACCACCTAACTATATGCCACATATAACCGAGACAAAATGATCAAAATTCTACTGAATCGAAAAGAGGATAGTGTGAGCTCCAACGTGATCCACTCGACGCGTTAGATAATCAACGATCTACAGAAAAGAAAAGCAAAACAATGGATGTGACACTCTAAACCCGGCCAGGACGGTTCAACCCGAATTTTGAATTTCACATTAGTTGCTGAGGTGACTCTCCATTTAAAACTTTACGAACCACACCAACCAACCATACACACCACACATTTGTGGAGTATTTCATAGAGAAATTAGTCCTAAGTGCATGCTCTTCTAAATTAATTATTTCATTCACATAATTAGAAGGTATAGGGCGTACCTCAATACTCGGCGGTCTCCTTTAACTACAAAAAAATCATTAGTTCATTTGATTATCATCACATTAAAATAGTAATAAAACCATCCAGACAAGAAATCAAACAAAAATTAAAACATTTAAATCCCCCCAAAAAATTAAACATTTTGAAATGTCTGTTTACAACCCGTTGGATTTTTTTTTAAAAAAAGTCTAAGTCTAATTCTAGTACTAAACCCTTAGAATGACCCACATTTCCTTCACTTTAGAGTTTAAAAGCTCAACACACATACTCTAAAAAAACTGCCTTGCGATAATAGATCACTGATTTGCCACCTTTCTTGCTAACCCACGAACTATTTATCTATAAGGTAAAGTAAGAAGTGTGAACTTAGTAAAGCTTGATAAGTGCACAAAGAGTTGCCACAATTAGACATAAAATCCTTAGTTGAAAGAAAACATACTAAATCATGCAACTATGGCATAGCATCAAACATATCACAAAGCAAACACAATGATATATTGGCATAATGTGACATGGAACATATATATAATCAGTAATGCATTGGATAAACGGATCTTTAAACACTCCTTATGACTCATAAAGTCATACGCTATTTGCTCACACTCTCCAAACACACCACGCTATTTACGATGAATGGAGCTATGCTCGACATTCCCTTATCTCTCTAATGCTATCTCCGGGCCACAATGCCCTAACACATAATAAAAATGGTTAGTACTCAAAATCATATGGCATGCCAATGATATCCAATGGTTCCAAATAATCACAATGCCAACATATCCACTTATACACATATTCACTCACCGTTTTATACAAACTTTCACTTGTTAACAACATTTTTCTCAACATTTTTAATGCACTCTCAAATGCTATCACAATTGCTCAAAAGAGCCATAATCATATTAAATTCTTTAGGTGTCCATAAAACCAACAAGCACTTATCAATCATTTTCATTTACACATAACACATGCTTAATATTTCACATGATTCACATATCACAATAAACAAGCATCGAATTTAATAGTACGTAATTCAAGTAAGAATACTTACTCTTGAAGCATAGGTTAGGTTACTAGACCAACCTATGATCCTATTCAACCTTAAGAATCGTGCCTAAGAGCCGCAATCCCAATCACTCACCTTGCAACAACCCGGTTTTAGCTAAATTAGAACAGTGGTTTTGGAACCACAAATCTGAGGTTTTAAAATTAGTTTAATATTATTTTTAGCATTTACGGCATGTCATTATATATGTGTCAAAGTTTCGTGATTTAATTTTATCATTTAATAGCTCAATTTGAGAAAATAGACTCAATCGCGTAAAATGCAAAAGTGGCATTCTATATGTTAAATGTGTTTAATGCTACGATTTATTAAACCAAAGGTCCTTATGATGATATTAGACCCTTAGTTGTGTAAGTGGACATTTATGGACAACCATTATATATATTTAATGTTATTTCATTAAGGTTAATTAGGTAATTTGTGATTTAAGTTTAATTAAATTAAAATGAAACAAAATGGTGGCCATGTATCATCTTTTTGCACCGAATTTTGAAGAAAAAGAAAGCTATCTTCAAGCTTTAGGGTTCGGCACCTTTAATTCATAATTAAGGTATGAATTTTGTTCGGTTTTTGATGATTTTTATGTTTCTGTGATCGTTGCATCGAGTATTAGCTAGCCCGTGCCCTAATTTTTGAGTTTGTTGATGATTTTGTGAAGTGCCATTGATGAATGTTTAAGCTTTTAAATGTTTGATGATTAAAAATAGATATTTGTTGATAGATTATCATATTTTGTTAAGTGATTTTTGACGAAAATGTCAAATAGAGATTTATTTGTGAAACTGTGAAAATGTGTGGTTAAATGTGTGAATAAATGTTAAATATGAGCTGATATGTGCACTACGAAAGGAAAATTCGGCTAGTTTAGGAAGGTATTAAATTGCATGAATTTTGTGTATTTGTGAAATAGGGACTAAATTGAATAAATGTGGAACTTTAAGGGCTAAAGTGTAAAAATGTCCAAATATGAGTTTGTGGACTGAATTGAATGATTTGATGAATAATGAGTTAATTTTGAATGTATATAGATCAAGAACGAAAGAATTCAGATTAAGATCGTGGAAAATCAAAGATTATCGAATAGTCGATCCATTCCGTTTATCCCGAAAACAAGGCAAGTTCATAAGTAAATAAATGTTTTTGAATTTAAATGTATATGTTTTATACATTTTTGAATTTGATTAATTATAGATATACATTGCCGAATTTGATTGTTTTATATATTTCCGAATTCGAATTGTTTATAATTATACATTGTCGAAATTGATTTGCATATAGATATATGTTGCCTAATTGATTTGTATATGATTGTACATTCTTGAAATTAATCATACATGGTTATACATTTTGAAATTAAATTGTATATGGATATAAGTTGTCGAATTGATTTGTATATAATTATATATTGCTGAATTTAATTTGTACATGGTTATACATTATTGAAATTGAATTGTATATGGATATAAGTTGTCGAATTGATTTGTATATGATTATATATCGCTGAAATTAATTTGTACATGGTTATACATTGTTGAAATTGAATTGTATATGGATATAAATTGCTGAAATTAATTTGTACATGGTTATACATTTTTAAATTGAATTGTATATGGATATAAGTTGCGAATTGATTTGTATATGATTATATATTGCTAAAATTAATTTGTACATGGTTATACATTGTTGAAATTGAATTGTATATGGATATAAGTTGCGAATTGATTAGTATATGGTTATACATTGCTGAATTTAATTTGTATATGATTATACATTGTCGAACTTGATTCGTATATGGTTATACATTGTCGATTTTATTTGTATATAGATATACATTGCCGAATTTGGTTCGTATATGAATATATATATTGATTAATTGATTTGAGCATTGGATGACTGTTTTCGTGCATGAAATGATTTAATTAAGAAGTCTATAGCTCCGAATGAACCTTAGAAAATGAATTTGATATTGATGACATGATATTAGGACTTCTGAGGTGTGATTTTGTGTAAGACCATGTCTGGGGCATTGGCATCGAAGTAAGAAAATGTGTAAGACCATGTCTGGGACACTGGCATCGTATATGATTTGTATAAGACCCTGTCTGGGACAGTGGCATCGATATGCTTTAACATGTAAGACCATATTTAGGATATGGAATTGTACGAGCTTTATATAATTTTTGTGTGTACTTAACAAATTCGAATGTGAATTTGAGTTGAATGGCTTAGGTACGTATGAGGTTTATATGTTTACTGAAAAAAATAAGGTAAGTGAAGTGATTTAATATGGTAATTTGGAATATATGAGTTAAATGATTTTATTAATGTATGATATTAGCTAAATTTCAGCCTATTTTGAATTAAATTATATATGTTCTCGTGTTGAATTAATTGCTTATGACTTACTAAGCTTTCAAACCTTATTTTGTGTGTCTTTTTATTATTTTATAAATTTTGAAAGCTAGCTCAAGTTCGGGGACCATCCTGGAACATCGTCACACTTTCGATCACTATTTCGGTACTTTAAAAGTTTGTACTTTCGACTTATGGCATGTATAGGCTAGTTTCGATATGGTTCTTTTGATCTTTATATATGTGGCCATGCGAAAATGGGTTGATAATGATGTTAATGTTTGTGTATACTCGGTCATAATATAAGCTCATTTTGGGAAGTATGTTTCGTGATATATATGTATGGCGTATTGGTTATATGTTTTGGTTGAGTAACGATTTAGTTGATGGATGTGTTTTTTACTATAATGCATATATTCCCATAAACTAAATTATGTATAAGTGATTGCTTGCATATTGGTTGTTTAGGTATGGTTTGTGATGTCAAAGTACGAATATGTTTTATAATTTATTGGATGGTTATCTAGGTATGGACATAAATGGTATATTATGCATGAATTGTAATAAATGATCGTGATGAATTATATTTTGTTTGGTAATGCCTCATAACCCTCATTCGACTACGGATACGGGTTAGGGGTGTTACATTTTATTGGTATCAGAGTTACTGTTTAGTCAGTTCTAGGACTAATGTAGCGCGTGTGAGTCTAGCTATACATGCCATATATATAAGCTGCGATAATGTGATGATTCCTGACAAATAAAATGTGTTTTCGTATAGTAAATGGATCTCGATAGAGCCGTAGCTGACGGTGTGGAAAGTAATGCACCCACTCCCACTCAAGGGGCAGTGCAATCTGATTCTAGAATTTTTGCTAGTAGCTACAAAGGAGAGGCAATGCAAGCCTTTCTCCAAATGATGAATGAGTGGTTTACAGAGTTCGTTCGAACGAATCCGGCTATTCAACAACCTTCACCTCCGTAAGTTCCTGTGATACCTCAAGTTACTAATCCGATGCGATTAAATTAGCCTCCGGTTGATGAAATTAGAAAATATGGGGCCGAAGAGTTCAGAGCTAATGCTGATGATGATGCTGAGCGAGCTGAATTCTGGCTTGATAATACAGTTCGGGTGTTCGATAAATTATCTTGTACTCCTGATGAATGTATTAAATGTGTTGTATCTTTGTTAAGGGACACTGCATATCACTGGTGGAATACACTAGTATCAGTGGTTCGAAAGGAACGGGTTACCTGGGAGTTTTTTCAGACTGAATTCTGGAATAAATATATCAGCCAGAGATTTATAGATAAAAAACACAAAGAATTCTTTGAGTTAAAACAGGGTCGCATGACAGTGACAGAATATGAACAGGAATTTGTGAGACTCAGCAGATATACCCGGGAATGTGTTTCGGCTGAAGCTGTAATGTGTAAAAGATTTGAAGACAGTTTGAATGAAGACATTAAGCTGTTAGTCAGGATTCTGAAAATAAAAGAGTTTGTGGTACTCGTCGAATGAGTATGTAAAGCTGAAGAACTTAGGAAAGAGAAAAGAAAAGCTAATTTTGAAGTTAGAGATTCGCGAAAAAGATCATCAAGTAAGTCATTTCAGTCAGCATCAAAGAAGTTCCGAGATTATTTTAGCCATTCAAAGGCTATTGTGGGTTATTCTAGACAAGATCGAGACAGACCACCTGTGAGCTCGAAAGCTACTTCAATAGCTAGTGCAGGAAATGTCAGACCGAATAAACCTGAGTGCAAACATTACGGTAAATGACATCCCAACAATTGTAAATTGAATGATCGAGCTTGTTTCAAATGTGGATCATTAGATCATTTCATCTGTGAATGTCCTGACTTGGCCGAGCAAGATACAGTGCAGAATGGGAGGCCGAGTAACATTGCAGCTAGAGGTAGACCACCTAGAAACACGGGTAATACGAGTGGTAACCAGAGAGGAACTAAAGATACTGCTGTTAGATCTGAACCCCGCGCACCTGCCAGAGCTTATGCTATTCGCACTCACGAAGAAGCTTCGTCACCAGATGTTATTACCGGTACTTTCACTCTTTATGATATTAGTGTTGTTGCATTGATCGATCCAGGGTCAACTCATTCTTATGTATGTGAGACTTTAGTATCCAGTAAGACTTTGCCTGTAGAGTCTACTGAATTTGTGATTAGAGTATCGAACCCCTTAGGCAGGTGTGTTTTGGTTGATAAAGTATGCAAGAACTGTCCGTTGATGACTCGAGATTTTTATTTTCTAGTCGATTTGATGTTGTTGCCATTCGACCAATTCGATATAATTCTGGGTATGGATTGGTTAACACTGCACGATACTATTGTAAACTTCAAACGGAAGACGATTGATTTGAAATGTCAGAATAATGAGATTATCCAGATTGAATCAAATGATTTGAATGGTTTACCGGTAATGATTTCTCGATGTTAGCTCAAAAATATGTGAGAAAGGGTTGTGAAGCTTACTTTGCCTATATACTCGACTCTAAAGTGAGCGAAAGGAAAATTGAATCAGTACCAGTTGTGTGTGAATACTCGGATGTGTTTCCTGAAAAGTTACCAGGTTTGCCACAGATCAGAGAAGTTGAATTTGGTATTGAGTTAGTGCCGGGAACAACTCTGATATCGATAGCTCTGTACAGAATGGCACTAACCGAATTAAAAGAGTTGAAAGCTCAGTTGCAAGAGTTGACAGATAGAGGTTTTGTACGACCGAGTGTTTCTCCCTAGGGTGCATCGGTTTTGTTTGTGAAAAAGAAAGACGAGACTATGAGAATGTGCATTGATTATTGACAGATCAATAAAGCGACTATCAAGAATAAACATCCTCTGCCACGTATAGATGATTTGTTCGATCAGCTGAAAGGGGCTACAGTGTTTTTAAAGATAGATTTGAGGTCAGGTTATTATCAGCTACGAGTTAAAGACTCCGATGTACCGAAAACTACTTTTCGAATGAGGTACGAACATTATAAGTTTCTAGTTATGTCTTTCGGACTAACGAATGCACTTGTTGTTTTTATGGACCTAATGAATTAGATCTTCAGACCGTATTTCGATAGATTTGTTTCTGTGTTTATAGACCCGTGATGAATCTGAGCATGCTGAACATCTAAGAATAGTGCTACAGACTTTGCGAAATAAACATCTATTTGAAAAGTTCAGTAAATATGAGTTCTAGTTACAAGAAGTTGGTTTTCTAGGGCATATTGTGTCAGCATCGGGTATTCGAGTTGATCCGAGTAAAATTTTGGCAATATTGGATTGGAAGCCTTCGAAAAATGTATCCGAAGCCTGAAGTTTTTTGGGACTTGTCGGTTATTACAGACGATTCGTAAAGGGTTTTTCAATGATTGCTACTCCGTTGACAAGACTACTTCAGAAAGATGTTAAGTTCCAGTGGTCAGACAAGTGCCAGAAAAGTTTTGATCAGCTGAAAGCTCTATTGACTGAAGCTCCAGTGTTAGTACAGCCAAAATCGAGTAAAGAATTCGTAATCTATAGTGATGCATCGTTGAATGGTTTGGGCTGTATTTTGATGCAGGAAGGCAAAGTCATAGCTTACGCCTCGAGATAATTAAAGCCGCATGAAAAGAATTACCCGACGCACTATTTGGAATTAGTAGCTATCGTGTTCGCGTTGAAGATTTGGCGTCACTATCTATTCGGTGAGAAATGTCATGCTTATTCTGATCACAAGAGCTTAAAATATTTGATGAATTAGAAAGATCTATATCTACTACAGCGAAGATGGTTGGAATTGTTAAAAGATTACGAGCTAGTGATTGACTACCATCCGGGAAAAGCCAATGTTGTTGCTGATGCTTTAAGTTGAAAATATTTTTTTACTCTACGTGCAATGAATACTAAGTTAGCTCTATCTGATAACTGCTCGATTATAGCTGAGTTGAAAGCAAGACCGTTATTTATGTAGCAGATTTGCGAAGCTTAGAAAGTTAATAATGAATTGTTAGCAAAACGGGCTTAATTTGATTTGAATTCTGATTTAGAGTTTTGAGTTGATGCTAATAATTGTTTAAGATTCAGAGGCCAAATATGTGTACCAAGAAATTTAGAGTTGATTCTGATGATTTTAAATGAAGCTCATAGTAGTCGTTTGTCTGTTCATCCGGGAAGCACGATAACGATCTGAAATAGCTTTACCGGTGGCTGGTATGAAACATGACATCTTCATTTCTAAATGTTTGATATGTCAACAAGTTAAAACTGAGTATCAGGTACCATCTGGTTTATTGCAGCCGATTATGATTCCTGAGTGGAAATGGGATAGAGTGACTATGGATTTTGTCTCGGGATTGTCCCTATCTCTGAAAAAGAAAGATGTGATCTGGGTTATAGTTGACAGATTGGCGAAATCAGCTCATTTCATTCCAGTTCGAACGGACTATTCGCTTGATAAGTTAGCTGAGTTGTATATTTCCAAGGTTGTGAGATTTCTCGGTGTACCTATTTCTATTGTTTCGGATAGAGATCCGAGATTCACATCATGGTTTTGGAAGAAACTGCAAGATGCACTAGGTACAAAGCTACACTTCAGTACAACTTTTCACCCATAGACAGATGGTCAATCCGAACAAATTATTCAGATACTTGAGGATATGCTACGATGTTGCGTTCTTGAGTTTTAAAGGTACGTGGGAAAAGTATTTGCCGTTGTTTGAATTTGTGTATAATAACAGCTTTCATTCGAGTATTAAAATGGCACCTTACAAAGCTTTATATGGTCGCAAATGCCGAACACCTTTGTATTGAACTGAGCTCAACGAGAATAAGATTCACGGGATCGATTTGATTGAAGAGATTGAACAAAAAGTTAAAGTGATCTGTGATAGTCTGAAAGCAGCATCAGATCGTCAGAAATCGTACGCATACTTATAGATTTGGCAAAAATCGCTTTTCACGGGATCGAGTGTTTTTGAAAGTATCTCCGTGGAAGGAAATACTTAGATTTGGCAGAATAGGCAAGTGAAGTTCGAGATTCATCGGGCCGTATGAAATTATTGAGCGTATCGGACCGATTGCTTATAGATTGTTGTTGCCACCTGAATTAGAAAAGATTCATAATGTATTTTATGTATCGATGCTATGACGATATCAATTAGATCTGTCACACGTTATTTCCCCTACTGAGATTGAAATTTAGTTAGACTTGTCGTACAGTGAATAACCGATATGAATTCTAGCCCGTCAGATCAAAGAGTTGAGAAATAAGAGAATTGCACTTGTAAAAGTATTATGGCATCGACACGGGGTTGAAGAAGCTACGTGGGAATCCGATGATGCTATGAGAAAGCAATATCCTAACCTATTCACTGGTAAGATTTTCGGGGACGAAAATCCCTAAAAGGGGAGAGTTATAACAGCTCGGTTTTAGCTAAATCAAAACAGTGGTTTTGGAACCACAAATTCGAGGTTGTAAAATTAGTTTAATATTATTTTTGGTGTTTACAACATGTGATTACATATGTGTGAAAGTTTCGTGATTTAATTTAATTGTTTAATAGCTCAATTTGAGAAAAAGGATTTAATCGCGTAAAATGCAAAAGTGGCATTCCATATGTTAAATGTGTTTGATTATCATCACATTAAACTATTAATAAAACCATTCAGACAAGAAATCAAACAAAAATGAAAACATTCAAATCCCCTCAAAAAATTAAACATTTTGAAATGTCTGTTTACAACCCGTTGAATTTTTTTTAAAAAAAGTCTAAGTCTAAGTCTAATTCTAGTACTAAACCCTTGGAACGACCCGAATTTCCTTCACTTCAGAGTTTAAAAGCTCAACACACATACTCTAAAAAAATGTCTTGCGATGATAGATTACTGACTTGCCACCTTCCCTGCTAACCCACGAACTATTTATCTATAAGGTAAAGTAAGAAGTGTGAACTTGGTAAAGCTCGATAAGTGCATAAAGAGTTGCCATAATCAGACATAAAATCCTTAGTTGAAAGAAAACATACTAAATCATGCAACCATGGCATAGCATCAAACATATCACAAAGCAAACACAATGATATGTTGGCATAATGTGACATGGAACATATATATATAATCAGTAATGCATTGGATAAACGGATCTCTAAACACTCCTCATGACTCATAAAGTCATACGCTATCTGCTCACACTCTCCAAACACACCATGCTATTTACGGTGAATGAAGCTATGCTCGACATTCCCTTATCTCTCTAATGCTATCTCCAGGCCACAATGCCCTAACACATAATAAAAATGGTTAGTACTCAAAATCATATGGCATGCCAATGATATCCAATGGTTCCAAATAATCACAATGCCAACATATCCACTTATACACATATTCACTCACCATTTTATACAAACTTTCACTTGTTAACAACACTTTCTCAACATTTTTAATGCACTCTCAAATGCTATCACAATTGCTGAAAGAGCCATAATCATATTAAATTCTTTAGGTGTCCATAAAACCAACAAGCACTTATCAATCATTTTCATTTGCATATAACACATGCTTAATATTTCAATTGATTCACATATCACAACAAACAAGCATCGAATTTAATATTACGTAACTCAAGTAAGAATACTTACTCTTGAAGCATAGATTAGGTTACTAGACCAACCTAAGATCCTATTCAACCTTAAGAATCGTGCCTAAGAGCCGCAACCCCAATCACTCACCTTGTAACAACCCAATTTTAGCTAAATCAGAACAGTGGTTTTGGAACCACAAATTCGAGGTTTTAAAATTAGTTGAATATTATTTTTAGTGTTTATAGCATGTGATTATATATGTGTGAAAGTTTCGTGATTTAATTTTATCGTTTAATAGCTCAATTTGAGAAAATAAACTTAATCGCATAAAATGCCAAAGTGGCATTCTATATGTTAAATGTGTTTAATTGCTACGATTTATTAAACCAAAGGTCCTTATGATGATATTAGACCCTTGGTTGTGTAAGTGGACATTTATGGACAACCATTATATATATTTAATGTTATTTCATTAAGGTTAATTAGGTAATTTGTGATTTAAGTTTAATTAAATTAAAATGAAACAAAATGGTGGCCATGTATCATCTTTTTGCACCGAATTTTGAAGAAAAAGAAAGCTATCTTCAAGCTTTAGGGTTCGGCACATTTAATTCTTAATTAAGGTATGAATTTTGTTCGGTTTTTGATGATTTTTATGTTTCTGTGATCGTTGCATCGAGTATTAGCTAGCCCGTGCCCTAATTTTTGAGTTTGTTGATGATTTTGTGAAGTGCCATTGATGAATGTTTAAGCTTTTAAATGTTTGATGATTAAAAATAGATATTTGTTGATAGATTATCATATTTTGTTAAGTGATTTTTGACGAAAATGTCAAATAGAGATTTATTTGTGAAACTGTGAAAATGTGTGGTTAAATGTGTGAATAAATGTTAAATATGAGCTGATATGTGCACTAGGAAAGGAAAATTCGGCTAGCTTAGGAAGGTATTAAATTGCATGAATTTTGTGTATTTGTGAAATAGGGATTAAATTGAATAAATGTGGAACTTTAGGGGCTAAAGTGTAAAAATGTCCAAATATGAGTTTGTGGACTGAATTAAATAATTTGATGAATAAATGAGTTAATTTTGAATGTATGTAGATTAAGAACGAAAGAAATCGTATTTAGATCGGGGAAAATCAAATATTATCGAATAGTCGATCCATTCCGTTTATCCCGAAAACAAGGTAAGTTCATAAGTAAATAAATGTTTTTGAATTTAAATGTATATGTTTTATACATTTCTGAATTTGATTAATTATAGATATACATTGTCGAATTTGATTGTTTTATATATTGCCGAATTCGAATTGTTCATAGTTATACATTGTCGAAATTGATTTGCATATGGGTATAAGTTGCCGAATTGATTTGTATATGATTGTACATTGCTGAAATTAATTTTTACATGGTTATACATTGTCGAAATTGATTTGCATATGGGTATAAGTTGCCGAATTGATTTGTATATGATTGTACATTGCTGAAATTAATTTGTACATGGTTATACATTGTTGAAATTGAATTGTATATGGATATAAGTTGCCGAATTGATTTGTATATGATTATATATTGCTGAAATTAATTTGTACATGGTTATACATTGTTGAAATAATTTGTATATGGATATAAGTTGCGAATTGATTTGTATATGATTATATATTGCTGAAATTAATTTGTACATGGTTATACATTGTTGAAATTGAATTGTATATGGATATTAGTTGCCGAATTGATTTGTATATGATTATATATTGCTGAAATTAATTTGTACATGGTTATACATTGTTGAAATTGAATTGTATATGGATATAAGTTGCGAATTGATTTGTATATGATTATATATTGCTGAAATTAATTTTTACATGGTTATACATTGTTGAAATTGAATTGTATATGGATATAAGTTGTCGAATTGATTCGTATATGGTTATACATTGCTAAATTTAATTTGTATATGATTATACATTTTCGAACTTGATTCATATATGGTTATACATTGCTGATTTTTTTTGTATATAGATATACATTGCCGAATTTGGTTCGTATATGAATATATATTGCTGAATTTATTTGAGCATTGGATGACTGGTTTCGTGCTTGAAATGATTTAATTAAGAAGTCTATAGCTCCGAATAAACCTTAGAAAATGTATTTGATATTGATGACATGATATTAGGACTTCTGAGGTGTGATTTCGTGTAAGACCATGTCTGGGACATTGGCATCGAAGTAAGAAAATGTGTAAGACCATGTCTGGGACATTGGCATCGTATATGATTCGTATAAGACCCTATTTGGGACAGTGGGATTGATATGCGTTAACATGTAAGACCATATCCGGGATATGGCATTGTACGAACATGTAAGACCATGCATTAACATGTAGGAACTTAACAAATCCGAATGTGAATTTGAGCTGAATGGCTCAGGTACATATGAGGTTTATATGTTTATTGAAAAAAAAAGTTAAGTGAAGTGATTTAATATGGTAATTTGGAATATATGAGTTAAATGGTTTTATAAATGTACGATATTAGCTAAATTTCGACCTATTTTGAATTAAATTGTATATATTCTCGTGTTGAATTAATTGCTTATGACTTACTAAGCTTTCAAAGCTTACTTTGTGTGTCTTTTTATTGTTTTATAGATTTTGAAAGCTAGCTCGAGTTCGGGGACCATCCAGGAACATCGTCACACTATCGATCGCTATTTCGGTACTTTAAAAGTTTGTACTTTTGACTTATGACAGGTATAGGCTAGTTCGATATGGTTCTTTTGATCTGTATATATGTGGCCATGAGAAAATGACTTGATAATGATGTTAATGTTTGTGTATACTCGGTCATAATATAAGCTCATTTTGGGAAGTACGTTTCGTGATATATATGTATGATGTATTGGTTATATGTTTTGGTTGAGTAACGATTTAGTTAATGGATGTGTTTTTACTATAATGCATATATTCCCATAAACTAAATTATGTATAAGTGATTGCTTGCATATTGGTTGTTTAGGTACGGTTTGTGGTGGCAACGTACGAATATGTTTTATAATTTATTGGATGGTTATCTAGGTATGGACATAAATGGTATATTGTGCATGAATTGTAATAAATGATCGTGATGAACTATGTTTTATTCAGTAATGCCTCGTAACCCTAATTCGACGACAGATATGGGTTAGGGTTGTTACACACCTAGTCGATGCCTTGCACACAACAATCTCAAACGAGCTTTTCTTTCCCTTTCGCCTTGCTTGTTGAAGCTCCTGACGAGTCCAACACTTGACATTCACATTAAATACATTACAAAAACATTATTAACAGTGTTAAACTAAAAAAAGAAGAAGAAGGAAAATCACCACTCTAAGCTCACTTTTCTCATACCAAAATCAACTCATTTTGCTGAAATATGAGGTTTACTCATCCGATTTTTATTCCTAAACCTTAATTAAGTTTCTAAACATCCTATTTAACCTATTATTACTAATATAAACCTTTAATTTTACCTAAACTTACAATTTAAAATTTCGAAAAATCAAGCTTGTATGAACATACAAAAGGGAGAAATTTGAAATTCATTAAAATTGGATACCAATCTATCAAATTGAGTTCAAATACCTTCTATTTGGTTAAAATAGATCAAAAATCAATAAAAAACAATAGGTTTACTCATTATTTCAGATTTCACCATTGTTGAACCGAAATTTTATTAAAAGCTTTAAATCTTAAAACTCTCAACACACTTAGTTAAATTCTGAATTAGAAAAAAAAAACCTTAATCTAATCATAATAAGTCAAGAAATTACCTCAATTTGAAGAAAACAATAAGTTGTGGAGCTAACTTGAAGTTGAACGTGAGAAGAATAATGACGAATTTGGTGAGGATTTAATTATTTTTCTTTAAAATTGGAAGGTGTTGAGGTGTTTGGGTAGTTAGGAAATCACCAAGGATGACTTAATTTTGAGAGAAAATATCATTTTTTTGAATTTGAGAGAGAAGGGACGTGAGAGTTTTAAAGAAAGAAGATGAACAATTTTTTTAAAAAAGAGAAGAAAAAATTGCCTTTTAAAAACACACAGTTTCCCCTTGTTTTTCAAATCAGTCCTTAGTTTCATTAAAACACATTTTTCCTCAATTATTTTCAAACCCGATTTTATTTTTAAAGTTCGTTTTAAGTTATCTAATAATCGACCACCTAATCCTAATTTTCACCACCTAATTTTAAACCTAATAATTATTTTAATATTTTATTATTTACCATTATTATTTAGTTAATTATTTTATCTTATTATTTTATCCTAATACCCAATTCTACCAACCCGGTTTTCGGGATGTGACAATGGTAAGCATTTTTGGATACTTAGTAAGTTCGTACAGAGACCAATATAACTTACCTTGAGATTGAACATTATAAGTAAATGAAAATCACATAACATAAGCATTATTAAAAACTTGTCAACTTTACACAATTTGGCACCACAACCAACTTCATTAGTTCATTACAACAAATACCATACATGCATATATATATATATATATATATATATATATATACTTTAGTATTTCATACATACGAGCTGTGAATTGAGACATTAACTTTTACTTGATGCTGCTCACACGAGCTGTGGAGAATTCACAACACATGCAAGATCTTAACCATCAGTAAGGTATCCTACACCGGTACAAGGTACGTGATACTTTTTAGACACCGGTACTTAGTATCTGCTGCTTTTTATACCCTAATGACATGTCATTTGTATCCTAATCATTCACTAAGTTCATACGGGCCTTAATTTCATATTCGTTCTATTTCAATCCTTTAACATCTTCAAATACATATAACACGACCATTTATATTTACATATTCACTTACATTTATCAATTAAACATTATTTCACAATTTAGTCCTTCAATATCAAACTCATTATTTTATACAACTCAATCACAAGTAACATATATATACAATACAAATATAACAAATACTAATTGAAATAAATATTATACAAACTTACCTAAACAAAATAGAAACAAATATGACTCCGAGGGCTACTCCATAATTTTTCCTTTTCTACATTTATCTTTTGGTTGATTTATTTCTTGATCAATTTAAGGACCAAGCTTGGACGTGAGTTAGGTATTCTTCTCCCTCTTATAATTAGTTTTGGGGGTGAGGAAGATGAATGAAATGTTTTATTTCTTTTACTTTAAGTTTTAATTATGTTTTATTATTATTTTAACTAAATAAACTAATAAAATTTAAACATATTCACCCATTTTAAGGTCACCAGCCATCCACCATGGTTTATAATGGCTTAATTGCAATTCAAATCCTTGGAGAATTACTGTTTAAGCCTTTTATCAAATACAATTCAATAGTGGTTAACTTTCACGATTTTTATGATTTAGTCCTTGAACCTTAATTACTAATCATTTAACAAAATTCCTAGACCAAAAAGTAATATAACTCTATAATAGACTAGTAAATATTAATATTTGACATTTGCTAACTCGATCACTGGAAAACGGGGTTCTTAAACCATTGTTTCTGGTACCATTGAAAAACGGGTTGTTACACATTCAAAGACAATTCAATTTGATTACCAAATCCATTTCATCCTCTTTTCAATTTTTCAAGTTCTTTTGTATCATTTCACTCGATGAACCCTAATAAAACGAACTTGGATACATGGGTAAATTACACCACACCAAGTTGCTAATCTGAGCTGAATATAAATTTCAGGTTACTCGTCAGAGCTAATGACTGCCTCTCAACATGATAATGTCGAGAGTGTAAATATTGCAACTAAAGATTTGGAATGAAGTAGTGTTCGCAAGTATACGAGTCAGGTTGTAATATAGTTTCTATAACGGAACACAAAGTATTCTGAGGATCATACCTAAGGGAGGCCTGATTAGATATCAATTAATTCCTACACTAACAAGTCTAGAAAATAATCAATTGAAATCATAGTACGAAAAATCATAAGTAAAATTATTCTGAAATACAACGTGCAAAATAAAAAAAAACACAATAAACAATAAAAAATCACCAAATAAGCAAATAGAAGACTAACTTGCTTCAGTGTTCATAATTAACTATTGATTTAGGGTTTTACTAATTAGCTTGTAATTAGCCTAGTTATTACCTCCTAGCCTCTAACTAGACTAACTAGTCGATAGGAACTACTTATCTCCCAACCTCACAGTTCAAACCGGGACAAGTTGGGAGATGCACATTAGACTTATCCTCCCAGCCTATCTACCTAAATGACTTCTTAGGGTCGTCAATCCTAGGGTTTAATTTTACCCAACTCGATCCAACTAATTCTAAAAGAAACCATAAAGCGTTTGTTAATTAATCACACATCCACTCGTTAATCTTACTAGGAATTTAGTTATGTTGGAAAAATCTTGGTTTGAAAACGGTTTTCTTGCACAGTGAAAAATTAAAATTTTAAAAATCAACCTGGTTTGTGATATTTATGGCAATAAACCTTAACGAATTCATACCTGTTTTTTCAGATAAGCGGATGTTCGTTGTTCTCGGCTTTCAACCAAATGATCTTCTCCGCTATTCTCATGCCACAAACTACTTTAAGTGTGAGCTCGAACCAATTGAATCGAAACACAAAACTAGAAAAAGTTTTCTCTCTTTTTGGGGTGAAAACAAAAATTCTCTCTTCTTAATGGAAACCGGTAGAATTGTTATTCGGGAAAAATATATGTAATAGTTGAGAATAAATTCTCTCTATTTTTTGGTAGGATAGCAATATCTCAAAGTTGTGTTAATTTTTTTATTGGTGCCATCTATTTATAGGGAGAGAAGGTAAAATCATTGTTGAATTGTAAAGGTTTATTTCAAATAGAAAAATAACTTCCTAGTACAACTAGGAAAGGGAGAGAGGCTAACAAGGTATGTTTTCTCTCATATGTATTATGATGGAGATTCGGGCCTCTTTCACATCGGGTCCAATTACAAGTACTTCTTGGGCCTTTTGACCCAGTACTTTGTAATGTGATCCAACCCGATTCAATTTTTCTATTTTCTAAAATAAACTTTAATATTCTATATTAAATAATTATCTCATCCCTATTTTACCTCCAGTAAAATTTTAACAATTTTACCCTTTATAAAATTTCAAGAAAATATGTTTAATATTTCATAACTCAACATGTTCACTGTGATCGAATGATTTATTTTTATTTTCGGGCTTCAAAATAGCTCAAAAACATAAACTCATTCTTTCGATCATTTTTAAGTAATTCATATATAATTGCAAATGAATCATTTATATTTCTATTTTAGAAACCTACATTCATTTCCAAATGATTCCATTTTTCCATTTAGGAAAAAAACCATAATAATTCATGAATATTTCCCATTTCTATTCAAACACGCAATTCATTTCTAGTTTCAATGAGCTAGCGGAGGGACTGATTGGACATATATAATTAGGGCTCAAATGATTTATAATTAAGTTCTGGCTTTTCGCCTATTAATTATAAACTCATTTAGTCACAAAGTCATTCCACTACAGTATCGTGACTAAGCTCTCCCTAACAACATACCATTACGAAAGCAACTACTCAGTGCTCGTCCAATGACCTTGTCATAAGTGTGTTACTCTCATGGGATATCCTTGATCTCTTGAGATAATATTCGCTCTCCTAATATTATCCTATTTTATCTCATGGTAACAATTGCATCTTCCTTTATTTAAAGGCAATTACTATCAAATAGTAATCAATTCATTCATCACAAAGACGAACGACTTGTGGCCACGTTTACTTTTCATCAACCATGTAATGCCAATGAGAGAATATCATTTACCCATGTCTCAAGCTATGAATTCTACTATTGTGAATGGCACTACATACTTCAGAAGTCATACACCCAACGCACTAGCTTTCTTCACGTGAAAAAATATTTGCTTCTATTTTTCTTCGCGTGAAAAAATCATTTGAGGACAATAAAAGTATATTAATGTAATTTATGAATAATTTTATTAACCAATCTGTTCGAAAAAAATTACAAGTGTACTTAGATGAAAATACTACACTTAGGGCACTAGATCCAACAAGTTACCTACAGATCTAAATGCAATCATCCTTAATTTAACTTCAAACAATCAAAATAAATATTCAAAATAATAGAAGAGAGAAGAGAGAATTTGTGGATTCATCGATATTGATTAAGTGTGGGAATGTAAATCCAAAACAAATGTTGAGCGATTAACGATTGGATGCACGAAACACGAACAATTGAATAATAGCTAATAATTGAAATTAGAATCGAAACAAATAAAAGTGTTTACCAAAGAAAACTAAAGGATAAAACCTTAATCTAATAGCTAAAATGATGTTTGGGGTTGAATTGAGGTGTTTTTGAGTTAATTTTTAACTCTAGAGGATCCTTGTATCAAAAATTTGGAACATGATTTGGTTGTATCGATACAATCAAGCCAATAGCTAAAATGCTACAATTCCAGTAGCATGTATTGATACAATGGGGGAGAGGTATTGATACGTTTGCCTTGCATTTACAAAAATTGAGTTTTATACTTGAAAAGACCCTCGAATAGTATCCAAACATTCTTATTTCGTATTGTGACTTCGGGAAGGCTGAAAATTACTTGTAGGACCCCGAAATGATCATTTCATGATTAAAATTATTTAAATGCTTTTAGTTCTAAGTATGGTCCTAATTCTAGCTTGGGTTTTAAGCCTTTAGAGCAACTGAAAACTTTTTTTGAATGTTTATCACATTCGCTCACTTGGGAAATGTTTCAAAATAATTTCAAAATGTGCAACTAGAGAAATTGGTTTTAAAGGATTAATTTAAGTTGTACAAAGTGATGTGTTTACAATGAAGAAATTTTGTAAATGCAAAGAAGTATCAATGTGATATCAATTATCCATGTGGGTTGACGAATTGGATAAGGGTATTACAGTTTTACTATGATATTGAAGATCTTGAGGAGCATATTGAATTATATGAGAATTATATGAAGATTTTGGGAGTTTCAGATGCTCTTAAATGTAAGGGATTCCTTAATAATGCTCAAAAGCCATGCCAAAAATGGGTACGCTTCACTTTCCAGTTGGATCTATTTGTAGCTTTATTTAGTAGAAAAAAAATTGTTCATCAAGCATCTTTTAGCTAATAAAAAAATTTTCTTTAATATATATATTTTATTTCTCAATGTATTTATCGGAGCGAGTTTAATAATTACTCCACTTTTTCCTATATTTCTAATTATAATTAATTAGTGCTATAATATTTTATAGCATATGGTTTTATAATTAATTAATGTGGAACATATATTTTAATTTTATAAACATTTTATATATTTCATTATAATCTATTAATTTTATAACATATTTATTTAATAAAAAAGCAGTATGAAAATAAAAACTAGATTAGAGATGAGGGCTGAGATCAGCAAAGCATCATCCATCACGTGACAAATTTCGAGGCGATTAGAACCATCTGCTCTATCCTACAACTTTCCACATTAGATCCACGGATCCATGTTGCATTCTAAAACCCAATGGTTTACTGACAACTTTTATCTCAGGTCCACGTCATCATTTGTTTTATACTAATTGTTGAGCTGTAATGTCCGCCTTTCAGAATTTATTTTAATAAAATAACATTTATTATTTTTAAACTAGAATTCAAAAAATTTAATTTAATACTCAATTCATGTAGTACAATAATAAGAACAATTTAGCAGCCATATAACATACATAAAGAGACATGGGAGCCGGTCAAGTAAAGTTACCATCTCCAATGCGGCCAGGGGTCCACCAAGTGTTCGACCTCTTCATCTGGATTACAGGGTTAATTTTTAAATATGGTCCTTACAATTATCAATTTCTGCAGATTTATTCTTTTTATTTCTATTTACCCCAAATTGGTCTATCCATTTCTTTCCTTAACTCTCTTTGGAAATCAGACATAATCACAAATTTACCCATCATCTTTCATAGTTTCTTTTATTTGTTTTAATTAGTACTCCACCTTTTATTTTGTGTTAAATTAGACTAATTTCGTTATAAATTTGACAAATTGTTAAATACGCAACAACTTGTGTGATGATTTACGTGTATTTCATAATTGATGTGACACTATTTGTTTTATATGTCATGTTAATAAATAATTTAAAGTTTTTAAAAATAAAATGTTAGAGGATTATTCAAATTTAATTAAAATTAGAAAAATAAAACTTAAAATTACTCAAAATCGATGACTCTACTAACCGAATTACTCCTTTTCAATCATTTGAAAAACGCTTTTGTGTTAAATCCATTTTAAAATAACAATGCGACTTTCTTTTTTCTTTTGTAATTTATACGTAACTATTTGGTTGTTATGTGGCAATACACATTGGCACTTGCATTTGCCACATCATTTGATTATAAAAGAGTAAATTTGCAACCGTAAAGTTAAATATATTTTAATTTTGAAGAGTTTTTGTTGTTGATATTTATGAATTTGTTAGAATTTTTAAATTCTTTGTTGATGTTAATATAAGATAAAACAATGTCACATCGATTATAAAATATGTTTTGACTTTCATATGAGTTGCAATTAGGCGTGTAATCGAGCTCAATATCGATTCAAGATATAATCGAGTTTGAGCTCAATTAAGCTTGTTTATTAATTTTTGTGATCAAGCTCAACTCAATAATTAAGTCTAGGGTTAATAATATATATCAAGGGCAATAACATAATTTAATAATATAGAAATATAAAAAAGCTCGATAAGACTTACAAGCTGTTTGAGTCAAGTATTACTAAACTTGAACTTGCCTCATTCGATAGCTTGAGCTTGATTTGATAATTGTCGAATCGAGTTCGAACTTTTCGAGTCGAACTCGAATAGCTTGTGAGCATCAGTGTTTCATTTACTCCCCTAGTCATAATGTCGGCATTTGATATTATTTTTGGCCGAACTGTTAAATTGCAACAAAATTTGTCTAATTTGACAAAAAAAAAAGATTGAAGGCTAATTAAAGTAAAGAGTCTGTAAAAGTTTTAAAGGGAAAGGTTGAGAGTTAAATTTATGATATTGTTATTTTTAAACGAAGTTAGACAGAAGAAATGTAAAGACGTGAATGAGAAAATCGAAAAACAGGATAATTTTGAGCAGAAGGACTAGATTCATATAAATCAATAAGTACGGGGACTATAAATAGAATTAACCTTATTAAAGTCATTATTAGTATTAACCCGACGTTTAAATAAGATAAGATGTGATATGTTTCGTTGTTTGTATGTATATTAACAGGGGACCCGTATCCACCACCTTTTTCCCTTCGGCATTCATTTGATTCGATTTATAATTTGTGTAGAATTAACAACCGAAAAAGAGGAAAAGATGACGAGCAGTGATGAACCCGGGGAGGACATCATTGTGAATGGGGATACGCCCGGGACGGGGAAACCGCGATTCAGAGTTCGATTCCTTCATGCATCCTTTTTCCGTTTTTTCGGCTATTTTGAATCAATATTTGTGTTTTATCATTTTCTGTTGTTTTTCTAATGATTTGGTGTTATATTTGCTCTTTGTCACACAGAAAGTAGCAAAAACGAAGGAGATGTTGTCTAAACAAGCGGTTCAAACGAAGAAGATTCTGTCGAAACATGCTGTTAAGATTGCTAAACAAGCTGAAGAACACGAACGATTTATCAACAAGGTAATCGTTTGAATGTTCTTTCTTTGATTTACGTTTATGTTTGTCGTATGTATATAATTGCGGGTATTAATGTAAGATAAATGGATTTGTCATTAAGAACATTGGAACTGAAGTTATAATTTTAGATTCCTTTTTCCTTCCTTTTTTTGGGACTTTTTAATGTTTAGGTGACTCATCTTTTGGGGGTTCTTGGATTTGGAGGGTTTTGCTTTCTCTTGGGAGCAAGTGAGTACACTCTCAGCCTTGTATTAATGGAAATGGTTGTAGAATTTGTTGGCTCTGGAATCAATTAAATATGTTCATTCATTTTCTTTAGGGCCACAAGATATTCCTTATGTGTACTGTTTGTTCTATGTCATCTTCGTTCCCCTTCGGTGGATATACTACCGCTTTAAGAAATGGCATTACTATCTTCTGGTAAGTCGTATCTCTATGAGATTTGGTCATGTTCTTGAGGAATTTATAAAAAAATTAGCAGAAACTGATGAAGATTTAGCATTTCTACGTGTCAGGATTTCTGCTATTATGCCAACACAATCTTCTTGTTTGACCTTCTTCTTTATCCAAATAATGAAAAGCTTTTCTTGGTTTGCTTCTCATTTGCCGAGGTACAGACTATGGTAGTTGGTCTCTTACATACATGATACATCACCATGGTGAACGGTTTATTTTTAACTTCTTCAGTCTTCTGGATTCTACCTGTAGGGGCCACTAGCATGGGCACTCATTGTTTGGCGTTGTAGCTTGGTTTTTAGTTCTGTTGACAAAATTATTAGCGTCCTTATACATCTTTTACCTGGTATGTTTGCGATTCCTTATTTGCACTTGCTATACTTCTAATGCACTTTAGGTACAGCAAGTTTGTTATTTTTGTTTTCATTTTAATTTCAAAATGGAAGGAAAGGGGGGACAGGAGGTGATTTGGGATTTCAAGGTTGTTAAACATTCAATTTTGAACTTGTCATATATGGAAGATAACAATAGCTAAGTTTATCCCACTATGAAGTTGTTGACAGGTAATATAAACTTACCGTGCTCATAAAAACAGCTAAAAAATTCTACCTATAAGGTTCATTTACAATCTCAATGGAATGTTCATATTTTTATGTACTATCTGGATTATCTGCTGTAGTACATATAGGCAGAAAGAAAAAAATTTCCTACTACCAAGATTCTAAACTTCTGTTGTATATATCCTGATAAATAAATTGCTGATCATCATTCAAATATCCCTTGACCGATTCTGCCCATTCAATGATTTGTACTTGCTCAAACTTGAATCTCCAAAAGTGGACGTGACTTGAATCAGAAAGCCATCTCTACGGAATCAATCGTCAGCCTTCAAGGAGGTTCAAGGAAGCTGAGATATCAAGTACCTGGAAGTTCCCCCTTTTTAGGACATGCCCTTCGGTAAAATTTTGATAGTATGTTGTTTAACTAGGAGTTCTAATTCATAGTTTGCTTATGCCGGGTTTGATAATTTGATTCATCTGTTTTTAGTGCTAAGACTCATTGTTGTCCAAAAAGTGATCTAGCATATAGCCCTTCTAAGGAACAGTGTATACAAGTTGGAGCAACATTTTATTTGGTCATGTTTCTTCACATCTTTGATTAGGGATAACAGAAATATGAAATGTAAAGTCTAGCATATAAACGGTTCAGAAGAACGGCCATACAAAATGAAAAATCTTTTATACTTGGTCATGTTTCTGCACATCTTGTAAGAAAAATAATTAGAGATAACATCAGCTTTTCAATAGAAGTCGAAAGACATTCCATGACCTTAGTTTCAAGTATATTCTGAAACTACCAACCCCAGCAGCTAGATCATTTTTCTGTTATTGTGGTACGAGAAATCCTACTCGACCTGTGAAAAGTGTCGTTGGTTTCTACCTTTGATGGCATTGTCATTGTGAGTAGTAAAATCAGGGAATACGGTAGGAAAGTGTTGCACAAATTTTGGAGCAACCAAGCAGGTGTTTCTGGAAAAGGCAACCCTCTGATGTTGGTAGTCAAGGCTTCTGTTGAAAGAGGGACAAGCTAATGTTTCTTTTAGTTAGTCCAAATATTCTTGGTGCCAAATATGATCATTTTTGCCTTCAGGAATAGTTTTTTTCACAATCCGATGGTGGAATCCAGTGACCTTCGAAGACATGCAGCCTGAAGGAACATCTCATAGAATTTCGTGGCCTTACGTAGAAGACAAAGCTTACCTTTGGACTTGGCTGTTTGGGGTTCCATTAGCTGCTTATACCCTCTGGCAAGTTCTTTACTTCCTCATTGTCAACGTGCTACGTCGGCAGAGGTTGTTAAGAGATCCTGAAGTCATGACATCTTACAGGTATTCTTTCTATTGTTACATTACATCACATCAATAGTTTTATGTATTTATGCTGCCTGGCTTCAGCTCCTCTTCGTTCTAGCTGATGATTTGTTTGTATAATAGGGAACTTTCGAAGAAGGCCAAGAAAGCAAATAACATATGGTGGCGTTTAGGTGGGTTGCTTGGGGATCAAAACCGGTTCCTGATGTACATTCTATGTCAAGCCATTTTTACAGTGGCAACCATGGCACTCACTGTCCCCATCTTCCTATCATACAAATTCCACGTGATTTTCCAAATACTGAAGGTTTCTGCGTCAGTCTGGAATGGAGGAAGCTTCCTGTTAGAAGTGATGCCTAGACAGGTAATTGTGAAGGAGAAAAAGAAATCAGATATTCAGATGCAACCAGTACAAAGTCAACAAGATCAACCCTCAGATTTAGTGGGCAATTCGTCTGAGATACACCAGCCCTAAAAGCTGTAAAAGCCTTTACGAATTAAGTAAGTCCTTAGCTGTTGATTGCAAGAGGAGAAAGAACAGGTGATTAGCTTTCTTTGACAGTCCCTAAGTTTAATTTGAAAATCTGTATTCTTTTTTTGGTTAATCTAACTTTTGGTTCCTCTAACTTGTCGGCTCCATCCATTTTAGTATCTAATTTATTTTTTTGGATCAAGTTGATGTATGCTACTTAACAACCAATAAATACATTGCCCAAAAAGTTCTCTATTAATATTACATTTTCAGCTAATTATATTTAAAAAACTAATTAAATGTGTCAGGTATATTTAAAAAAAAATTTTAATCATAAGATGTGATGCAATAGTTGTTTGCCTCGTCCTTTAATCTTGAGGTTGGGGTTCGATTCCTACCCATAAATGTAAAGTATATTTCATGATAAATTTATTTTTTTAAAAACACTCTATCATATCCTAATTTTGACTAAAAAAATATCTAATTTCCTTAATAAATTTAATTTCTTTTATTAATTAAAATATATAAAACAATTTAAAAAAAACTTTACCTTTCAAGTAACTTCTAATTCCTTGCTTCTTCTCCCCAATTTCTTCAAGTCCCTGTCGTTTCTCTAAGGTAGTGTAATATTTTTAGCACTAACATTTTTCTTAAATAATTAAGGTATAATAATAAATTTAACTTTTAATATTTATATCTTTTGTAATTTGACCTTTATTTGATTTTTGAGTTAATTGTGGTCATTAAACTTTTAATAAAAGTAAAATATTTTTAATAGAAATGTTAACTAAAACATTAATTTTTTAATAATGTTGACGTGGCAACTCGTGTGACAGTCTACGTATTTCATGTCGGCATAACAAAAATGTAGCACTAAGTACATGTGTATTGTTGGAGATCGACTTGATTATGCAACGAACAAGTAAAAAATAGCGGAATAAATTGAGAAATTGAACACACAAATTTAATGTGGAAAAACCTCTCCAAAGATGATAAAAAACCGCGGTCAAAGATAATTTTACTATAATAGCAAAAAAACGAAGAGTACAACAGATAGAGATAAAAACTAAACCCCGAAACCTAAAAAAAAGAACCCTCAAAACGTAAACACAAAATTCTCCAAAAGTGTTATGAGTTCTAATCTTTTAATGGGTGTATTTTTAAGGTTGTAAAAGAGTCTATTTATAGGCTAGATTCGTAGGTCAAATAATAAAATAATCTAGACTAATCAGAGTTCGACTGAAACAAATAAACAGAGTTTAACTGGGATATTATCTTTCAAATTTGACTGAAATACGTGGCACACTCAACAAATCTCCACCTTGACTCGTATTTCCACAACGCCATCTTTGCCAAATCCCGCTTGGGCCTATGTTGAACTATGCAATAAATTAACTGAGTCGAATTTGTGCTTAGAAGTTGGAAGACTTCTAGCCTTCGACTTGTGCACTGCCAAATCAAAACTAATCCAGGTCTGATTTTCACGAACACAGTGCATTAACTTTTCAAAACTTGCATCCAAAAGAGCATCTCTCTTTAACGAAATGGTCATACATTTTTCCCTCTCATGACCACGTTGCCTCCGCTCCAAACGAGTTGACTTCGACTCCATAAAAGGGCAAGGGACATCCGGTTTCACCAGTCACTATAGAACCTTCCAGAATATAAAGACTTCCGGTCCTTTTACCTTTTGACAAAACGAGAGCCCCACGAGACACCTTAATGCCATCGACTTGATGTTGATTTTGCAACCTTTCTAGTTTAAAATACTCAAGGAGATGAGATTCTTTCGTAAATCAGGTACATACCTGACATCTGAGAGTGTCCTAATCGTCCCATCGTGCATCCTGATTTTAACAATACCAATACCGATTACCTTACTAGATGAATCGTTTCTCATGCACACAACTCCACCTTCAACCGAACTGTATGTGGAGAATCATTCTCTGTTGGAACACATGTAGAAAGAACATCCCAAATCTAGGATCCACTCAGACGTAAGCTCAGAGCTCTCGCTTGTTGACACTAATAAGAAATCATCACCACTTTTGTTGGTCAAATTAGCACCAGTTACATCTTCCTAATTACTCTCAGCAACCCTTTTATTTCGCAGTTTATAACAATATGCTTTAACGTGAACTAACTTCTTACAATAGCGACACTTTTTGTCTCGCTTCTTTGATGCTAACAAATAGAAGCTTGCCTATGTGCTTTTCTATCCGAACCAAACTCATTGTCGAGTTTGCCTTTACTCAAAAAATGACCCTTCACATCCTCAAACGGGAGTTTGTCTCTGCCATAAATCAGGGCCTCTCTGAAAGACTTGTATGAAGAGGGTAAAGAGCACAATAATAGCATAGCTTGATCTTCATCGTCAATCTTAACCTCAACATGTTTTAAATTATTCAAAAAAGTAATATTTTGACTAATGTGATCTCTAAGAAGCTCATATTCGTTCATGCGAAACGTAAATAGACGTTGTTTCAACACTAAACGGTTAGCTAGAGACTTAGTCACATAAAAGGTTTCTAACCTTTTCCACAAGGCGGATGAGGTTTTCTTCATCAATACCTGCTACAATACCCTATTCGAGGCACAACTATATTGCAAACAGGGCCTTTTCATCAAGCTCTTCCCATTCTGTCTAATCTAGATTCTCAAGCTTTTTCCTGGTAATGACCTTTTTAAGGCCAGTCTGAACTAGAATTTCTATCATCCAAACTTGCCACATATTAAAATTTGTGACACAATTGAACTTCTCAATGTCAAACCTTGTTGCTGTCATCACTAAACTGGCTGATCTACAAAAATTGAACTAGCTTTGATACCACTTGTTAGGGATCGATTTGATTAAGCAACGAACAAGTAAAAAATAACGGAAGAAATTAAGAAATTGAATACACAAATTTAACGTGGAAAAACCTCTCCAAAGAGGATAAAAAACCATGTGTGTATTTTACTATAATGACAAAAAAATGAATAGTACAAAAGATGGAGATAAAAACTAGACTCTGAAACTCAAAAAAACTAACCCTCAAAACGTAAACACAATTCTCTAAAAGTGTTATGAGTTTTAATCTTTTAATGGTTGTATTTTCTAGCATTGTAAAAGAGCCTATTTATAGGCTAAATTCGTAGGTCAAATAATAATAAAATAATCTATACTAATCGAGTTCGAATGAAACAAATAAATAGAGTTTAACTAGGAGATTATCTTTCAAATTGACCTGAAATACGTGTCACACTCAACATATACTTTTTAGTGATTGTTGTTTGGGTTGCTATGTTTAAAATTTACACTATCTTAAGATTAAAAGTAGTAATGGAAAGAGAAAGTAAAAGAGTGGAAAGCTAAAGAAAGTAGATGAATACATATTATTTGTATAGTTAAAATTAGGTTAATTTTTGTCATTAATCCTCATACTTTGCAAAAGTTATGGATTTGATTCTTGTACTTTTATCCGGTCTTTTTAGTCCTTGTACTCTCCAAATTTTAAAATTTAAATCCTCACCAAATAGCAAATGTTAAATTCATTAAGTTCTAATATTTCTACAATTTGATGTGTCAAACATATTATCATATGTGTAATGTCATGTCAATCTATTATTTTCACATATTATCCACTAAAATCTAAGTAATGGATTAACGATTGCCATTTATGTTAACACTAAAATTTTAAAATTCAAAAGGCATAGATCAAATTGGAGAAAATGGGCTAAATCTATAACTGTACACATAATACAATACTAGTAATTAAAATTAACCAAATATTTAACTGCTATTATTTGGTGAGGACTAAAATTTTAAATTTTAAAAAGTGTAAGGACTAAAAGTGACTTCAAAAGTACATGGATTAAATTGATCAAATAAAAGCCCAGAACTAAATTTATAATTTTCTCAAAGTATAAGGACTAATAGCAAAATGTAACCTTAAAATTAATGAAAGAAATGAGAGCTAAAGTGATTTTTTTAACATAGAGTTAAATAACTTTAACAATTTTTGTTTGGATGAACGATGGAAAGGAAAGAAAAGGAAAGGTTAATTCCAATGATTTTTTTACAATTATAACATTATTTATAAAAATAAATAGATGACAAAAAGATATTCTACATATTAAAATTTTGTTTTACTTTCCTTTCCTGGTTTTTTCCCTAAATTGAAGTAAACAAAAATTGGGTAATCTACAGAAATAATAACTTATGTATGATTTAAATTACGTTTTGGCCATTAAACTTTAAATTCTTATGAAATAATCACTAATGTTATCAATTTGTAATATTTTAATCATTGTACTGTGATTCAATGTTAACTGTATTAACATGACACAAATTCTGTCGTTAACGGCTGACATGTCATTCACGTAATTTCTATTTAATATTTGAAAATAATATATACATATAATAATTTTTTTCTCTTTCCAATGCATGTAGGGCCCACCCACTTTCTTCCTTTTATTTTCCCTTTCCCTTTCCCTTTTTTCTTTTTCCATTTCACGTTCTTTTTCATTTTTTTTCTCCATGTTCTTTCCCTAACTCAATTGCTCTACCAATTATGTAAAACTAAAAGCCAAACTTGTTAAGGGAGAAAAATTGAAACAGAAAGAATCAAGGAAGAAGAAAAAATAGAGAGAAAAGGGATTGAGAAATCAGAGAGAAGAAAGAAGAAAACTATGTTATATTTCTTAACTGCCTTCCCCTTTCCTGATTGGGCATTAAAAGGGTGAGTAACAGTCTCGGAGTGACAACCTGGAAGGTGACAGTAATGTTGCCTAACTCCCTCCCCACAATGCACTGTTTTCATTAAAATACCAAGACTCAAAACACAGTATTTTCACATTGAGTCAAATAATAGAAATTTAAACAGTTGGTTGTTGTTAAACATTACTGTTGATTATTCCATATCAAGTACTCTCCTCTCAAACACGATCCGTGTCCCCAAGGATCAAACGATAGATACATCTGCTCCAAATCAATCAGATTCTCCTAAGTCGAATCCTACAGGAAAGTGTTGGCCCATTCCACCAAGACTTCTGTAGTTGTCTGGTTTCCCTTTTTCACCATTCTTCTTTCTAGTACCCTAATCGATGCCTTAACAAGGGTGCCATCTAAATCTATAGAAGGCAATGTAAAAGAGCTAGGTGTTGTGCCAATGTGTTTCTTGAGCTGAGACACGTGGAAGGTAGGATGAATGCGAGTGTTTGCAGGCAAAGTCAACTTGTAAGCTACCTTCCCGATCTTAGCTTCCACTGGATAGGGACCAAAATACCATGGTGATAGCTTTTGATTTCCCTTTTTTTTCTTGTAGAATGCTACTTGTAGGGTTCGAGCTTCAAGTAGACCAAGTCCTCTACTTGGAATTCCCTATCAGATCTTTTATTCTCAATCATCTGCTTCATTCTTTCATGTGACCTTTTAAAATGGAACCTCAACATTTATCGAGTTACTTTCCTCTGTTGTAGACTACGATCCACAGTGGCTACCTGAGAAGATTCAGCTAAATAGAGCATGTGGTGAGGAGGTTTTTAACCATATAATGCTTCACATGGCGTGGTCTGTATGGTTGAATGGTAAGTTGTAGTATACCACCATTTAAGGGTGAGCATTCGATCGAATCGAATCGAATCGAATCGAAAATTTTCGAGTTAATTGAGTTTTCGAATCTCATTTTATCATCCTAACTTTATTTGAAGTTTTCTCGGATCGAGTCGAGTGAGATAGAATTTGAATCGAATCGAATCGAATATATTTGTTCGAGTTAAATTTTAAAAAATAATTTTGGGTCCTTGTAACCACTGTCACCCATCATAATAAAATTTGTCCACCTTAATCAAATTTTTTATTAACTTTCATCACCTCATAATTTATTTATTAACTTTTTTATATATTGGTTAGCTTCTTTGCTTGCTTAGTTGTTTCAATTATCTTCAAATTCTTGTCACTATGTATTTTGGAATTAAAAATATATTAAATGTAAAAATATGATTTTTTTATAAAAGTTATTTTAAAAATAAAATGTGAAATTGATACCAATATAAAATTTTAACACGAATATTTTATGGCATAATTAATAATTCAATTTTAATATAAATATTCAATATGACTAAAAATTCAATAATATAAATAATATAAAATGTGAAATTTAATTTAATAATATAAATAGTAAATATAAATAAAATTATTACTATTTATGTTTAGTGATTTTTTTTTTGATAATTTTGATTTTTTATTTGAAAGTAAAGGGTGAGAAGTAAAAGTTTAGGGGGAAAATAAAAAGTTTTGAGGAATAAAAGTTTGAGGGAAAGTAAATAAGGGGGAGTAAAATTTTGGAGGGAAAATATTAAAAAAAAAAGAATTGAGGGGGGAGGGTTTGGGGTAGATGGGTGGTGGGATGGGAAGGGAATAAAAATTTTAGGGGAAAAGTGGGAGGGAGTAAAAATTTTAGGGGAAAATAAAAGGTTTTGAGGGTTGTTGGGAGTAAAATTTTGAGAAAAAGTAAATGGGAGAGTAAAATTTTGGTGGGAAATGGAATTTGGGTAGATTGGGGGGTTGGGAGGGGAGGGGAGTAAAAGTTTTGGGGGGAAAGTGGGAAGGAGTAAAAAGTTTTGAGGGGAAAAGTAAAAAGGTTTGGGAGTTTAGGGTAAAAATGTAAAATATTATAGTTTGATATTCAAATTATTCGAATTATTCGAGTTATTTGAATTCGAAAACTCAACTCGATTCGAACTCGAAATTTGAAAAAAAAATTGAGTTGATTTGAATAACTCGATTAACTCAAATAACTCAATTTGGTTAACTCGAAATTCAAATTTGTTTTCGACTTTTTCGAGTCGAATCGAGTTTTGCTCACCCCTACCACCATTCAGCTAGTGGCAACCATAAGACCCAATTAGAAGCCCTCTGCCCTGACATACACCTGAAATACCCCTCCAAACACCTATTTAAAACTTTATTCTGACCATTTATTTGGGGGTGATAGGCAATGGACAAATGAAGCTTGGTGCCTAATTTCTTGAATAGTGCCTGCCAGGATGTGCTAATGAAAACTTTATCCCTATCAGAAACAATGCACTTAGGGACACCATGTAACTTATAGATATGATTCGAGTAGTTTGGGGCCAGTGTGAAAGTAGTAAAAGGATGTGATAAGGCTAAGAAATGACCATACTTTGTTAGCCTGTCAATCACCACAGGTATGGTATTTTTTCCTTTGGATAGGGGCTGCCCTTCAACAAAATCTATGCTAATGGCTTCCTAAGCACACTTAGGAATAGGGAGAGGTTGTAGCAAACTTAGAGATGTTGAAGTATCATGTTTGCATCTATGACATATATCACACTCTTTCACCCACTACTTCACATCCTTAGATATTCCTTTCCAGGAAAGCAATCTTGAAATCTAATGCCTTGTAGCATGAATTCTTGAATGCTCCCTAAAGCCCCTCCATGGAAAAATTCAAAGGGAGTCCTCCTAAGGTTGAGGTTGTACCCCACCACCAATTTGCTTTTCCTTCTCAAAATCTTACCATCCTAAGAATACTTTGGATGTAGTTGAGTCTGCTACTAAAGGTCATGGAAGATCTGTTGCAATGTGGTGTTAGTACGACAAGAGTCTATAATTTGGCCTCATACCTTAGACTAAGAAATATTCCCCATACACTAAAAGAGCTGGCCATCATGTGAATGAAGCCTCCTAGACAAAGCATCAACCACTATGTTCTGAGCTCCCTTCCTGTAGGTGATGGAGTAGTTATATCCCAACAGTTTTACTGCCCATTTTTGTTGATATGGTGTGATGGCCTATCTAACATAAAGGAATCTTAAACTTTAATGGCCCGCCCTTATGTGAAAATACCTCCCAACTAGGTAAGGGTTCCATTTTTTTACAGCTAGCAACACTGTTAGTATTTACTTGTCATAGATGGATAGGGCCTGGTGTTTGACTCCTAAACCCTTGCTAAAAAAGGCTATGGTTCACTCTTTCTACTGCAAATTTGCTTCCAATCCTTGACCACAAGCATTCGTGTCCATACAAATATTCTCTTGGAAGTTTAGAAGGGCCAAAATCGATGCTTGGCAAACTACTTGCTTGAGTTTTTCAAAGGCTACTTAGGTGGTGTCAGACCATTTCCAAGGCACATCCTTCCTTAAGAAAGTGGTTAAGGGCTTATACAAAACACCACAATGCCTTATGAATCTTCTATAGTATCCTGATAGACCCAGAAATCCTCTTAAGTCCTTGACTGACTGAGGTGTTGGCCAATTGAGCACTCCTTCAACCTTTGCTAAATCTATGAAAACTGAACCCCCAGAGGTAATATGACCATAATATTCCATCTGAGTGGTGCCAAAGTTGCACTTGCTCTTCTTAGAAAATAGTTGGTGTTGTCTCAAAAGATGTAATAACTCCCTTAAAATAGTCATATATTCTAACTAACCAGTGGAGTAGACTAGTATATCATCAAAAAAATACTAACACTAACCTCCTCAACAATTGCTTGAAAACCTCATTCATTAGAGACTAAAAGCTTAAGGGAGCATTAGTATGGCCAAATGGTATAACTCATAGTAATCCTTATGAGTCCTAAATGTTGTCTTGTGAATGTCCTTTTCCCACATTCTGATATGATGATCGACAGACTTCAGATCTAACTTTGAGAAATAACTGGCTTGCCCCAGCTTATCAAGGAGTTCTTCTATGATAGGTATTGGACACTTATCTTTGATGAAGTTGGTTAAGCTTTCTATAGTCCACACACAACCTCCAACTACCATCATTCTTTTACACCATTACAATTGGTGATGCAAAAGGACTGAAGTTGTCCCTAATGATCCCAGCCTGCAACATTTCCTGGACGAACCTTTCTATTTCTGTCTTCTAGATAACAGGGTATCTATAGGACCTCACCTTAACCATTTACGATTCATCCTATAAATGTATCATGTGATCATACATCCTGACAGGAGGAAACCCTTTAGGTAGTTGAAAGACATCCTCAAATTCTTCAAGAAGCATTTGGATATCCTTATGTAAAGATTGAGAAGTAAGGTCAAAGCTTCTTGGGCATTAGAAGTGAGAAGCATATAGTAGGGACCGTATCCCATTATACTAAGGCACTTGGACAATTAAAGACCAGATAGAATGTGGATGCTACCAAGAAGAATACCTTGGAGGGTACAATATTGTCCCAGGTACTCAAATTGCATGGTCAGATAAGAGAAATTCTAGGTAATCGATCCTAGTGAGATTAGCCACTAAATACCAAGAACCAAATCACAACCATTGATAGGAAGAGCCATGAAATCAGTGATGAACTTGTACCCTTGTGCCCCTTAAGACACAGCTTTGAACAGTCCCTGAGTGGACAACTTAACCCCATTAGCAACTATCACTCTTAGTTGGCAGGATTGTTCTATTAGTAGATTCAATCTTCTCATCAACTTGGTGTCCAAAAAATTGTGTGTACTTCCAGAATCAACAAGAATAATGATTTCCACCTGGCCATATCGAGCTGACAGTCTCATGGTATTGTGGCCTTAAGATCCATTGAGGGAATGTAAAGATACAACTAGTGTAACTGACTCAACCTCATAGTCCAAGGGTTCCAATTTCTCAGGCCAGTCTTGGAACTCTTCAAATGAATGACTATTAACCTCATTTTATTGTTCAAATTAGGGGCTCTATCACAAACTGGTAAAATTGATACTTAGTGCATTTATGCCCTGGTGTTTACTTGGAGGCACACCAGAAGCACAAACCTTTTTTTTCTCCTTTATTCCATTTCAGACCGAGAGAGTGATTTGGTAGGAGTCTTGTGTCCAGTGGTTGTAGAAGGGTGCCCTTCTGGAACCGTGGGACTTCCAATAGAATTATACCCCTTAACATTAGGGAATGTAGGATTGGAATAACTCGTGTTTCCTACTATAGAAGCACTTCTCTTTAGGGTATTGAACACAATACTTTCCACTTGTTGAGCAATCAGATAACCTTCCACTAAAATATTAGGTTTAAACAATCTTAGATACTGTCTAATTTCTATTTTAATATTGCTAATGAAAATACTCAGTGCACAATTCTCAGGTAAATGCAACTGGTTAAGAAGACTCACAAAGTTATCATGGCAATGATCCACTGTACCCAGCTACTTGAGGGAAACAAACTCATCCATAGGGTCCAAAAAGGTGTTAGATCCAAACCATTCTTTCAATCCCCGAACATACACCTCCCAAGTAAGTTGACATAGACCACCTTACCTTTATGCAAAAAAGTGGTGCCAATTAAAGGTTTTACCCTCCAAATGCAACATTACTACCTTGACCTTGGCATGATCCCCTATATTCTCAGCCTCAAAGAATTACTTGAGCTTAGACCACCAACCCTTAAAATCAATTCCATTGAATCGAGGGCTGACCAACTTAAGGGCCTTTCTTATTGTGTCTATTGTACTGGCTTGAGAGAGAGTTCCCAAATGCCCCAAGTCTGTCATTGGGGACATAGCTAAAATTTCCTTTGTTTGGAACCCTGGTAGAGGTGTAACACCCCCAACCTATCTCTGTCGTCAAATCAAGGTTACGAAGTATTATAGAACAAATTAAAACAATTAGCATCACATAGAAAATTTAATCAATTTAAAATATTAACATTAACTTCCAATATTCCCGAGCCTAGCAAGCTTTAAAAATAGTTTGGGAACATTCAAGGACTAATTTGAAATGAAATGGAAAATTTTAGAAAAATCTAAAAATTTTGGAAGCATGGGTCACATGACCGTGTGGCAAGATCGTGTGACAAAGCCCATGTCGTGTACCTAACCATGTTCAATTTGAAATATGGGACAGATGGTCATGTTCCAGCCCGTGTGCCCGCCTGTGTGTATATTTGAAGTAAGGTCACACGACCATGTCGCCAACTCATGTAACTCACTGAGACCGTGTGGACCAACTTGCACTTAAAATTAAAATGACTTACCGTGTGGACCTCTTTTTCATCATAACTATTAACCATATCTCAAGTTAATCACAATAGGCACTTAACAATAACTAAAAGCACTTCAAATCTCACACATAACCTAAAGATACCAAACATATATATAATCACAAAGCTTACTCAAACTAGCTTATAAACAACATCATAATAAACAAAATAATTTAAAGGCTTCTAGTACATGCCATTTATAACCCGACATTAAAATAACCTAAACTTCTATCGAGATGAAGGATGGATAGTATGTATGTGCTCCAACTTGATTCCAACCAATTGAACTTTCTGATGATTTACAGAAAAAGAAAACAAATATCGTAAGCAACTAGTGCTTAGTAAGTTCGTATAAATCATAAACATGAACTTACCAAATAGGCACAATTCATACAATTGATGCTTAATTTCATTAAAGGCTCAAAAATGCATTCAAATCCTATACACATCACAAGTCCTACAAGTTAGTAAGCTCAACAATAGAACATATACAAGTAAACACATTTGATATACCATTCATTCAACATTTATTCATTTAACAATTTCACATTTCTATTTTAAGTGTTCATTTCAAAAGTCCCTTTTTACATATCTATTCATGTAAACACTTCATATAACACTTCATATAATTATTTCCATATAACCATTTCCAAGTGTTAACCTTAACACAACATGATTGAACAATTCCCAATGAGTAACCATTTAAACATACGCATACTCAGAGTTCATAATTTGTTTAGTTCAAAGAAACAGTTCTGTATCAAATAACATTTATTCTTCCGATGGATCTTTGTAAAAGTATTCAATACACAAGTCCGGAAACAGATTATGCTTATATGAGCTAGTCAAATACAGCCCTTGTCTTGAGGTAAGCCAGCAGCACTCATCGATGATTGCCCCAGATATTGCTCAAAAAGGTATTGTAACTTGGATCTAATTCTCTTTTGAACTCATCATGGAAGTCCTTAAAATAAGAATCCAGTTTGGCATCGATTCGTGTTAACTCCACTTGCAGTTTAGACAATTCATGTTGCAGCAAGCCCATCTTCTTTTGCAGTTGCATGGTAACTCCATTATTAGCCATGAGGATCGTTGAAGCTCTGATACCTTTGTTAAGGGAGAAAACTCAAAATAGAAAGAAAACTAAGCTATATTTCTTAATTGTCTTCCCTTTTCCTGATTGGGCATTAAAGGGGTGAGTAAAGGCCATGGAATGACACACTAGTAGGTGACAATAATGTTTCCTAAGTCGCACCATTTCATTGAACGGTCATTTAAATTAAATGAACCATTTTGGACACAACCCTAACTCTCTTCCCACAACGCACCATTTTCATTAAAATACTAAGACTTAAAACGCAACGTTTTTATATTGGCTCTAATAACATAAATTTAAACATTTTGTTGTTGTTAATCATTCCTACTGATTATTCCATATCAAAACTCAGAATCTGACAACTAGGGTATCGAGTCACTATGCCAACCATCATTTCTAGTGGCTGACAAAATCTTGCTTCACTCTAAACTTGTTTTCTCATGCTCTTTTAAAATCTATCCACCGTTTCTTCAAAATCATTACCGATTTTCCTAGATCTAAAACCAAAGTTGCAGCCTAGTTTTCTTCGATCACCCTCCTCGTCCTTCGGATCAACCCCTCATTTTTTCTATGTTGTTCTTCTACTCTTAAGCTTCACTTTCACCCTTGGTATTTGCGAATGGAGCTCCAAAACTTCACCGAGCTTTTCCTCTCCACTGTCTAGATTTATGGGTTTGGTGTCTTGTTGCTGTTGACATTTGTGTTCTTTTTTTGGTGGTTTAGGGATCTTGGTTCATGAGTTGTTAGTAGGTTTAGTAGGTTGAATATGGGAGCTAGATGTTGAAGATGATAATGATGAATGTTCTTGGTGAGATGAAGATGGTGATAAAGAAAAAGAAAAAAAAAAGAAAGGAAAACATAAGAAATGTGGAAAAAGAAAGAAAAAAAAAGGAAGAAGAAGAAGAAAAATAAAGTAAAATTAAAAAATTTAAAATTTAAAAAAAAATTGTTTAGATTATAGGGCGATGACATGGAATCCATGACAGAAGTTAATGACACAATTTGTGCCACATCAGACTTCCGTAACCCTTTTAATGTTAAATAACGGTACAGTGACTAAAATATTATTAATTAATAACATTAGTGACTATTTCATAACAATTTAAATTTTAGTGACCAAAACATAATTTAAACCATATATAAGTGACTATTTTTTTAGTTTACCATAAAACAATTTAACTTCTAAGAAAAATAATAGATATTCAATTTCTCTTACTTTCCTTAACCTAAATTATCCAACAACCCTTTTCTTATTTTCCTTTCTTTTCCTCTCCCATTTTCAAACAAAACATAGGCTTAATGTTTTAATCAGTATTTTCATTAAAAATAATAATTTAATATTTTTTTGAAAGATTGATGGTTAAATATGGCTTTTGTTTTTAAAGGTTGGGGTCAAATTTAACTAAAAAAAAAAAGAATAAAGGCCGAATTGACAAAAAAAATAAACTTTAAGGGTTAAATTTATCATTAGCGCTTTATATTTTTTCGCCTCTTTTAACCTTAAAACTATTAGGGGCCAGTTCTTCATTGCTTTTGAAAAGTGCTTTTGAAAAGTGCTGTGGAAAAGTGATTTTGAGAAGTGTTTTTGAAAATTTTGAGTGTTTGGTATTGCTGTCAAAAAGTGCTTTTGAAGAATAAAATGTCCATTTTAGACATGATATTATAAAGTAACAAATATGTATTTAAATAATGCTTAAATTAGTTAATATTATGATATTTTAGCAAAAATATAAAAATAATTTATTATAACTTATTATTAATATTTTACTATATAATATTAATTTTAAATATTTCTAAGTAATTAATATTAATTATTTATTAAATTTAATTATAATATATAAACTATATTTAAATATTTTTATAATAATTAAATATTTGTAATTAGATATTGACACAATTGTATTATTATAAAAATATTTTTTTAATTAATGCTTTTAACACATTTGTATTATTTTATTTTAAAATGTATTTGAATATATAACTCATATTAGATATTAACATAACATAGAAAACATAAACCTAACAAATTAAAATATTACATATATTTGGATTGAAGTTTTAAAAAGGGATAATATTTATATATCAGATATAAATACTAAAAATTTTACAATAGCATTTACAATTTAAAGTGAATTCATTAAACTAGAAGCTATAGCATCTCCTGTTAATTCTATTTCAAAACCACTAAAATTGTTTGATTCACCGTCATCATCATTATCATCGTCGCCGTCATCATCATCACTTTCTCGACCATGCGCATTTTCTGAATCAATATTATTCTCATATGCCCAGTTAATATCTTTGTATTCCATAAAATCTGCATCATTTCGACCGACATGTTTTCGGATAAAATTGTGTATCGTCATTGTAGCAACAACGATCATCGTTTGCTTTTCAAAACTATAACTTGGAATATCCCTTAAAATGGCCCATTTTTTTTTCAAAACACCAAAAGTTTGTTCAATCACACTACGTAATGATGAATGTGAATGATTGAATATCTCTTCTTTACCAGATATCGGTCTACCTCTACGGAAGTCAGGTAAATGATATCGCTGACCTCTATATGGTCCAAGATAACCTTTCATTTGAGGATACCCAGAATCAACAAGATAATATTTTCCTACAAGTCATAATATAACAAACAATTAATTCAAGAATTTTTTTAATAAAAAGTATCAATTAAAGAATATATACTTTATTATTTAAAAAATGACATATAAATAAAATATCTAACCATTTGGAGGGTGTGGAAATTTGTATTTTGGGTCTCGAATTGCATCAAGAAATATTCTAGTGTCATGTGCCGATCCTTCCCATCTAGCCATAACAAATGTGAAACACATATTAAAATCACATACTGCCATAACATTTTGAGTCGGGATACCTTTTCTTCCAATATAGGGAATTTGTTCATTTGGTGGAAGAATAGCCGCAATGTGAGTACCATCAATTGCACCTATGCAATCCTGAACAAATAATCATATTAATCTCGTGCATATTTTTAGTCGACCAAATATATTAAAATATAATAATATAAAATTAAATTTTAACCTTAAAATGTGGCATATATCTAGGATCATTACGTATTTGTTCGGGTATTGAGCTAAAAAAAGGATCTTCGGGTGCAATTAGATCAGTGACCGTCCTTGAAACTTTCTCAAGCACAACTGCAAAGTGTCGACTTATTGTTGATCTAGACCTTTGAAATCTTTCTCGACATTGGGAAACTTTTGCACCGGTGCCCAAGATGTATAAAAAAATTCCCAATATTTCAGTAGAAGATATGTTTCTTGAAGTTTGCAAGTTGTATCTTGTCTCCAAAACTCTCAGCAAACTTGTGAATATCATTTTAGACATCCTAAAATTAATCATACAACGTGAGTTCGTGACTGTCAAGGATCTCTTGGATCCATGTCTCACCTGACCGTTTTGAATCCATGCATGGTTGCCTCAATATATACTTCTCGTAATATAATTGCATGGAAGATGATGCAACAACAAATAATCGTTTAAAACATTCCATGCGTTGTAAAACTCTTTCTTTTCCCTTTCATCGTCACTTTCATCACGGCTATAATCCTCGACTATACTCATCACCTGTGAGTAAATTTTATATCCAAAATCACATATAAATAAACAACTATTGATAAAACTAATTTAGTAAAAAATAAGTAGAATATAAATTCAATATCTAAAGACCAAACATAAAAAACTTTTAATAAAACTAGATTACACATAAATAAGTAGAACATAAATTCAATATCCAAAAACCAAACATAAATAACTATTGATAAAACTAGTTTAGCATTGTTGTTTAGTCACATATAGATATCTTTGAACCCTAAAAGATCAGAAAATTTTTAACTATCCTCCATTTCCGTCTTAAGCCACAAAGCCCTAATCTTGGGATTAATTGATAAAAACATAATTCGCTTGTCCTTATTGAGCAATAATGTAAGTGCGAAAAAGTATAGCGGACTAGCTTCTGGAACTTCTTCCGACATGCTGTCCAGCATTTTGACTGCTTGTGGAATACCAAATGGATCCATAACAGGAGTCAAACTAGATGTGGTCTGACTCATACTGTCAACTGCATTGCATAATTTTTCTATTTGACTGGACAATCTTGCAGCCCCTCCAATTTGCTTTAAGGATTTCTTTCTTCCATTTTTAAAATGTGAACTTGACATCTCAGGGTTTTTTCTTTTTTGACTGGTTCCATCAGTTTGAACATCATTTGAAATGTGAACATCATGTGAAATGTGAACATCATTTAAAATGTGAACATCATTTCTCATATTTTCTTCTTCATTCTCTTCAGGTATTTCGTTGTTAACATTCTCAAAAAAATCAGTAAGGAGTGTACCAGAAGAAGGTGCCCATGCTTTATCACCTGTTGCAACTATCCCCATGAACATTTGGTCTAACTTCCATAAGAATTCGGGATCAATGCCCGATGTTCTAAATTTTTTAGCTTCAGGCACAACCTACATATAAAATGATAGTTTAATAACAGTAATTATCAATACCATCATAAATAAGAAAAAAATGAAAAAATTTAGAATTATTAATGTACCTGGAGCCTACTCTCTCACCATTCATCCGATGCATCAACGGTTCTTTTTATAGGATTCCACCCTAAACCAGTATCTTCGCCTTTAAGTTTCTTCCAAGCTTTCCATTCTTTTTTTAGGGCATCCCACCTATTTTTAAGTTGTCTTTGTGAAAAAACCCTTGCCCGTTTCTTTCTCAAAGTTTGTCATTATTTTCAACCGTCCATCTCTTGTGAAATGAGTAACAGGCCTATTGCCTTTCAATATCTTTTTAATACAAATATCACAAAATATTTCTGTCAATCTCTTATCCCACATTACTTTTACTTTTTCATCACTAACTTCAATAGCCGAAGTACTCATCTATTACGTATACGAACAAATTCGTTTCAGCCAGTAAAGCAATCAAGAAAATCAAATGTCACGTAAGTATATATGTTTACATGTGTATCAAAATTTTAACTATATACATGAACAAATAACAGTAATAATGATAATAATGAAGTAATCCAAGAAATTGATTAATAAAATGATATAACTTTATCATTACCATCATTAAAAAATGAAAAAAAATCATGAGAATTAAGGGCTAAAATTACTCTTGATGAACATTTATAGGCACAAGTTTTTAATTAATATTTATGTAATTAAAAATAATCCCTTTAAGATGATTATTATAGCCATGCCTATTCACTCATCAGGAGCATTTGTGTGAGGTTGCTATATAGTAAAATGGGGAGCTACATAGTTTCAAATTCACCAGTGCCCAATTCCAGGTGCATGGGCATTACTATGGAATGATGTAGGTGGGATTGTAGTCCCGGGTCAATGTAATTCATAGTATCCTTTTTATTCCTAAAAAAAAAGGGGACTTCTATTGATAAGGAAGCAAAATAGAGGGCAATTTATACTAATTAATTTTTTAAAATTCAATTTGAAGTGAACTTCTCTTTTTCACTAGAATTAAGAAAAGAAAAACGTAAAACAACTTAATAGATACTAAAATAATTAATCAGTCAAAAGACGTTTTAGATTCTTTTCTTCTCTCACGCCTCCTCCTTTTACCTGATTGCTATCTTCTTCTTTTTCTTTTTTCCCCTTCTTTTACCTAATTGCTATCTTCTTCTTTTTCTTTTTTCCCCTTCTTTACCTAATTGCTATCTTCTTTTTTTCTTTTTTTCCCCCTTCTTTTACCTAATTGCTATCTTCTTCTTTTTTTTTCCCCACTTCTTTTACCTAAATCAGATTTCTTGGGACTTAGCTTGAACAAACAAACATCCCAGTTTTGAGATTTTTCTCCATTGAAACCACAGCACATCAACAAAATCCCAAATATGAATCACTTCAATTTCATAGGTGAGTTTAAGCTCCTCGTGTATATATAGACACGTATATATACGCGTACTACATACGTATGTAAACTGTAAAGTCTTTCAATATTGTATGTTCTTCTTTTATGATCTGAAATTTGTTAAATTTTGTTTGTTTTTCTTGTAGAATTGATGGTTTACTTTTAGATTTTTGTTACAGAATGAGTTTCAACTATTATTAAGGATCTCTCCACTTTGCTGCAGAAGGTAACAACGGCGTAGAGATGAGGTTTGCCATTTCCCTTCATCTTCTCCACTGCTAACTAGCAAAAATTCTAATACTCGATAATGGTAATTTTCAGTTTTGATTATTCAATTATTATTTTTCTTATTTTTTATTTATATCTAATTTGTTTCATTGTATTTCTGAATCTCTATCGATGAGTATTTTATTAGGGATTTGATTTCCTGTTAGTGGATCTGATCTGTTCTTTCTGTACGAGGCAACCATATTAGAATATCTTTCTTTTTTCTTTTCTTTTATTTTATTTCTGAATCGTAATTTAGAAGTTGCTGAAAGTTTTATTTGGTTGTTGAGAAAATGCTTGGAAAGCTAATGTAAGTATTAGATTATACGAATCAATCAGTTTTGAAGTATTTCGACGATATATTTCTTATATTCGGCTTATCAATGGGGTTAAGAATGTCATAAACTCTTAATCTATTACTGAAAATTGCAATAACTGTGAAATTCAAAGTCCTGTTTGGTTGCTGAGAAATGTTTGAAAACTGGAAAAATAATTCGAGTATTATATTCAAAAGTTTTAACTATTTGAAAATTGACCAATTTGAACTATATGTTTCTTGTCTTTGGCTTGTTAGTGGAATTGGAATGCAATAACCTATTGCTGAAAACAAAATCTGTTAAATATAGCTATTATGCTTTTTAAGTGTTTTTTATGTCACATTGATTTGGACTTTGGTATATTAGAATGACTGAAGTCTAGGCTCTAATTAATTTATTGACTGGTTTTTGCCTTTTTAGCTTGAACTTTACATTCATTTAAGAAAGGTTTGCTTCCTTAAGTTAGATTAGAAGGATTGAACTTGAAATTGTTTCCTTTGTGAAGGTTTGTGCTTTACCACCTTGATTGGTCTGTTGTTATACAGGAACTCAAAGATTGCATTAAGGGATTACTGTATCTGGTGGGAGTGGTAGAATATCGAATTCGGGTTTTTAGAATTGATTGATACGGATAGAGAGAGACACAGAGCCAGAGAAATAGGTTTTCTATTTTAACTCAATATTTTTAGTTTTTGTTAGGATGAATGCATGGATTATAACCCCCCAAATAAATAAAGCATAACAAAGAAAGGGTTAAATTTCGGTTTGGATTTTGATTCCCGAAACCCTATGCTAACATCATTTGTTTTGTCCAATATCTTAGCAGCCAATATCATCTATTTCATCATGCATAAAAGTTTAGGCAACAAAACTCATCCTATGAAAAAAAGATAAACCCACCGGTGGTGGAGAAGAGGAACAAAGCACCAGCAGAGGAACAAAGAACCAGCACCAGCAGAGGAACAAAGAACCAGCACCAGCACCAGCAGAAGAACAGAGAACCAGCACCAGCAGAGGATCAAAGAAGCAGTGATGAGAGAAGAGATGAGAGCAAAGAACCAGTTTGTGTGTGTGGCTAAAAAAGTAAATGAGCAGCTTAGAAGCACTTTTTGGCCGGAAAAGCAGAAATTTTCTGCTTTTTCATCTGCCCAAAAGCACTTCAAAAAAGTTAGTCTACTGGCCCCAAATGAAGTGTATTCTTCATTGCTTTTCACCCAAAAGCACTTTTGGGTGTAAAAGTGCTTTTCAACTGGGGAAAAGAACTGGCACTAGATCTTGTCAAATTGTTCATTTTCCAACAAAGAATCTTACATGAATTTCCATGTGTATCATAATGAATGAAGAAAAAACATAACAAAGACATGATAAAAACATGAAATCCAAGCTCTCTCCTCAACTTTTTTTCATCGATATTAAAATCCCTAATTTCTAAATATCCAAAACAAAAACTTAAATCTTTGGTCATCAACTCTTAATTTCCTTAAAATTTTTGTTCATCAAATATTCTTTGTTTAATTGCAACATGTCAAGACAAAAATCTTGTGACTCATTCATGAAATTAGTATGTATGATGGGAAAGAGAGTCTACACTATTACAAGAAGTTAACACAACAAGATACTTTGTGAAGTGGTTTAAATCTAAGAAAAAAGTTTTTTAGTTGCAAGAACTTTCGAGTATAGTTAATTTAACAATTATTCATAAAATAAATTACAAATTTGGGGTACGAGGATAACAAAGAAGGTTATTCGGTTGAAAGTCGGGAACGATACATATCCGTTTCATACAAAGCACAAGTACTTTTAGGGAAAAATTTTATTACTATAAATATCACAAACCAACTTGGTTTTCAAAATTTTAAGTTTTCGTTATGACTGAAATTTATTTTCTAAACCAGAATTTTCCAACATAAAATTCAAATAAGAAATCTAGGTTTCTCATGACTTGGTTAGGAAATACGCCCCCTCAAGTTTGGGGTTGTCAAGCAACAACTAACTTGTTAAGGTTATGTATAAAGGCTACTTTGGGCGGTGCTTTTGTAAGTGTGTTGGCAATTTGATCGGTCATAGAAATGTGAGTGATATCCAATTTTTTCTCTAAACATGATGACGAATGAAATGTAAATCCACTTCAAGATGCTTCATTTTGCTATGCATAATCGGATGTTGACTGTGAGATGTCACAACTAGATTTTCACAAAAGATTTTCGAAGGATGAGATAGTGAAAGTTTGAACTATTTTACCAGATTCATAATCCAAAGAGTTTTAGAGACGGCATTTGCGATTGCTCGATATTTAGCTTTAGTGGAAAAGCGAGGAATTGCATATTATTTCTTTAAGGACTAACTTATTAGATTTGGACCAAAATAAAGAATAAAACCAATTGCCGATTTTTGATTAGTGTGATCACCTGCTCGATCAACATCTGATTACATGTAAAGATTAAGATCCAAATGACAAGTGAATTGAAGACCCTAGCTGAAGGTTTGCTTCAAGTACCAAAGAATGTGTTTCACTACTTGCCAATGTATGGATGATGGAGCCTACATAAATTGAAAAATTTTGTTAACAGGAAACAGACTATCAGGTCTTGTAAAAGAAAGATAGTAGAGTTTCCCAATAGTTTTTTTGGTATATAGTGGCATCAGTATTGTCAAAATCAGCTTGAAGCGTGTAATGGTGAGAGTAGCTCATGAGAGTAAGAATTCCTTTGTTTCTTGCATCCCTATGTCATTTAGGAGATCCTAAATGTATTTTCTTTTTGACGAGAATAGACCATTTTTAGTTGGTATTACTTCAACCCTAAGAAAAAATTTTGATGAAGTTCTTTAAGTGTAAATTTCTGTGAAATAGAAGTAATAACCTATTGGACAACAATTAAATTACTACTAGTCATGATAATATCATCTACATAGACAAGTAGAAAAATTGAAATACCAAAGTCATCACAGACAAATAAGGATTCTTCACAGGCAAATTATTTGAAGCCAATTTTCATAGAAATTTTGTGAGTTATTTGTTCCATTGTTGATGTGCCTTCTTGAGTCCTTATATCACCTTTTTTTTAAAAAAAATTTAAAGACATAGTCAGGATGATTCAGATCTTCAAAACTTGATGGTTGCCTCATATAAACCTGTTCATCAATATAACCTTGTAGAAAGACATTGTTTACATCAATCTATTGAAGTGACTACTAATTTTGAACAATAATTGGTAGTACAAGGTGAATGGTTGTAGGTTTACTTATTTTAGCTTCAATGTTTGAACGTATTAAGACAAGGGGTTCTTGTCTCGAGACCTGGAGTTGGGCAAATTTCATTTAGCTTCAAAGTTTAGTTGTCTCGAGATAGTCTCGAGGCTTAAATAGGATTATCTTGAGACCAGTTTGCCAAGTCTCGAGACACTGAGCATGTAGGTCAAAATATAAGGTAAATTTTGTTTTTATGGCCTTGAGACATGTTTACATTGTCTCGAGACTCAATGGTAAAATAACCTTAAATGCACATTTTCAAGTGATCAAACGATGCCAAATGGTACCTTAAATATACCTAAACTTTATATCAAAACAAGACAATCAATTTAACATATACAAACACAACCAAACATTATCAAATTATAATCATCAATGTATCATCATTTAACCAACTAATTCACATAATCAAACTTATATAAACTAGCATAATTATCTACCAATTAAAGACTAAAATTCATCTCATAAAACCTTATAGGCCAAGTACCAAATATACCAAAATGACCACTTAAACAACATGCCCAAAACAACCTAGATACATGTCATTTTAACACCAACACATATATACATACAAAAGAGGTAATAAGGTGTGTTCTGAGTTCAGTTTTTGAGTTGGATGCTTGACCATTTAAAATCTATGTTTACTGACGTCCAGTATTGAATACACAGTACATTGAGTATTGAATAAACAGTGGTGCTAATATAATTCAAATTCATTGTGTTAAGAATAGATTAAAGTAGGTATATATATAACAAGTATTGATTACATTAATGTATACTACTTTAATTGTAACGATCAAAATTTCAACGACATTGGAAAATTTGATTTAAAGGTCAAAATTAGTAAACCAAGTTAGCCAAAATTTTGAATCGAGTATTTGCGTGTTGGGTCTAAAATTTTAAGATAGAACAGTTGAGTGGAATTAATTTAATAAAATATTTTATAAATAGTATAGAAACTAAATTATTTAGTGACCAAAACGAATAGGAATTGATTTAGAAATTGGTAGGACCTAAAGTGATAATTATGTCAATGTTACAATAGCAATTAAAATAATACTAAATTAGTTTAGATAATTAATGTGATCATGGCCATAAAACTCCACTAAGCTAACCATGTTATGGTTTTAACCATTGATTATTAACTATCCTATTAACTAAATGTTATTATTAATGATTAAATGGTGGAAGGAAAGAGAAAGATAATTTTCTTTCATCTTTCTTATTCCACTAAACCAAAAAACCAAAGAAAAGAATATTTCCTCCAAGCTTTCACCATTGTCGTGACCTCTCATGACTAATTTGGTAAGAATTCTTCCAAATTTTAGTAGAATTTTTTTTTGTAAATAAAATAAAGATACAAAGCTAATAAACTTAGACCCTCAAAGGAGGATATTCAAACAATCTTAAGCCTAGTCTCCTAGTACAAACTGTCTTAGTCAGGCTATCAGTAATTAAGTTATCTTCTCTGGGAATATGCTGAATTTCCCACTGCTTCACCCTCTTTAGAATATGATGAATTCTCTTGACTATGGCAGAATTAGAGTTCCTCGAAGAATCTTCCATGATTACATTAATAGCTTCAATATTATCTGTTTGAATTAGGATCCTCTCGAAATGCCTATCCATAATAAAGTTCAACCTGTCTAGTATCCCCTAAATCTCTTCCTCCAATAAAATACAATTACCCAAATATCTAGCGAACCCAATTATCCACTCAACATTATAATCTCTCACACAGCCACCATCTGCTGCAAAGCCCTTTTCAAGCCTAACCGAACCATCTGTATTCAAACTCACCTAGCTATTAGATAAAGGCCAGTTATGGAGATAACATTATGCTTTATTAGATGGAATCCTTGAACCAGAGGAATATTGCTTTGCCCAACTGTATGAGATTTTAATGATCTCATCAACAATACACGAAATGCCTTGGAAAATAAACAAGTTATGATTCTTCCAAATACTCCACATGATACTCCCAAAGAGACATGGCCAATCAATTCCATTCAAAAAGGAAAAAAGATTACTCTGAAAATTGTTCTTCATCCAGTCGAGAAGAGGTCTAGTGTAGAATTCAGGAAGACTTTGTTGTGGAATGAGTTTATCCCAAATGCCTCTGGCAGTATGACAATCTCTGAGTATATGCAATACATCCTCATAATCGTGTCTATAAAGGCCACAAGCACTACTACTCCCAAAGCCTCGCCTTACCATTTCAGCATTTGTAAAGAGGCGTTGCTTTAGAGCTAGCTAAATGAAAAAATGAATTATATGAAGGCTTTTAAACTTCCAAGGTATTTCCCAGAACTGTTCTTTTAAATTGAAAGTGCCTTCACGAACCTTCCCATAAATGCTTTTAAGAGAAAAAGAGTCAGTCAAGGTAGCTCTCCAAATAATTCTATCTGGACCTGACGAAGGATATGATGGTGAGACACCTATTATTTTGTTGATGATCTCCTCTGGCACCCAAAGTCTAAAAAGGTCCAAGTTCCAAGTGCCATCACCCTTAATCATACTACTAAGGGAACAATCAGGTTAGCAGAGGAAGGAATAAAATTTAATAAATGACCACAATTTGGAATCCAGGGGTCTTTGCCAACATTTGATACTATTTCTGTCCTTGACTGACCAAATTAGATTCTCACGAATGAGGGGTCATACCTTAGAAATGGATTTCCATAAAAAAGAAAAATGACCCCTTGATGAATCTTCTAGTAAACCGCTAAGGACTCTATATTTCGATCGAAAAACCTAAATCCAGAAGGCATTGGAATTTGAAATGATGTTAAAATCAACCTTCATCATGAATGAGGTATTATGGTCTTTCAATTGTCTGAGATCAAGACCTCTGTGAGACTTAGGTTGGCACACCAAATCCCAACTAACCAAGGCCGTCTTTGAGCTGCCATTATGAACTCCCCAAACAAAATTTCAAACCATGCATTCAATCTTATCGCAAACACCTTTGGGAACCATCATCGTCTGCATGAAATAACTGAGAATCGAGAGAAGAACGGATTGTGCCAAAGTAACCCTACCAGCTAAAGAGAGTTGACTGGCATCCCATCTAGACAACTTACTACACCCCCTTTCCACCACGAAACGCAGAGTGATGCTAGTAACCTTGTCACAAAAAAGAGGCACACCAAGATAATATCACAAATTTGTATCTTTTTGAAAACCAAAAAAACCACTTATACGTCACCCAAAGTTGTCATCCATACTTTTTGAAAAGAAGATATTTGTCTTTTGCAAATTGATCTGATGCCCTAAATAGTCACAAAATTCATTCAGAATGCTTTTAATGACCCGAGCTTGACTATCATTAACATGACCAAAAAGTATCAAGTCATCAGCGAAGAAAAGATTTTAGTTTTGGGTTTTATTGTTAAAAAGCTTTAAATTTTTTATGTAGGAAACTTAAGATTTATGTATGAAATGGGTTAAATAACTTAAGTAAGATCATGTTATAAATGTGATAGATGGTAGTGTATATGTTAAAATCAAGTTTAAATTATTTGGTTAAGGGTTTTATTTGTAAAGAATAAAAATTTTAAGGGTTCATAATAAATAATACTTGTAAAAGGGTCATGTACTATATTTATAAAGTTGGATTTAAATTGATTGGGTAAATTGTGAGAAATGAGCATTTTAGATATTAGGATGTATAAAGATTAAAATGAATAAAATGTATTCATGTGTATAATGTGTTGGTTTGTACTTGAATTCTATGATTAATAAATTTTCATATTTTAATTTAATTTTGTAGCGAATAATAAAACAAACAAACAAATTAATTTGTGGGGTTTCAATTTTAAAAAAAACCAATGATTTCTAAAACTCAAAATAAAATGAATTAAAAAATGGGAATTGATTTCGAGTAGTTTCAAATGTTGATTTCAATTTTAACACAAATCAATTGAGATTTCCACGAGACCAAATGAACTATGTTTACTTCCTTACAATGAGTTTGGAATTTAAGAAATAAAATAAAGAAGAATTTTGCAAAGGCCAAAGAGAAAAAAAATGAAAAATTCTTTCCATTTCTTTTCTTGAGATTAAAATAAATCAAGGCAAAAATTGTAAGCAAATTTTTTTTTTTTATTAATTTATTTTCAAATTAAAAAAATCATATTTAGTATTTATTTTATCAACTATACATAATATGTATATGTGTCAACGAATGATTAGGTGCATGTCCTTTTTCTTTTAAATGTGATAGTTTGATGAAGCAAACCGAAAATATCAAGAGGGGGTGAATTAACCTTTAAAAAATTTAGTGAAAACAAAGACAAGAATGAAACAAAGAACACAAAGAATTTAGAGTGGTTCGGCCCCAATTGCTTACTCCACTACCTTAGCTTTCCACCACTAAGGATTTTCCCAAATTCACTAATTTGTTCTACTTTTGAGGACAAGGTTTAACCTTACAACTCCTTAAGATTTCTACCCTAAATCTTAAGTTTCAAACCCTCTCAAAGAGATACAAATGAGCAAACAAAGAAACAATCCTTACAAGATAATTTTTTTTGTAAATTGAAGCACAAATACAATGAGATACACTTGAGCAAGAGAATAGAGATAAAGCTCACAAGTGTATGTAAGAAGAATATGAAAATTTAAGATCCAAGGTTGCTTGATTGATGATTTTTGCTTGACAGTGCTTTCTTGGATGTTGTAGGACTTTGAAAGATGGTATTTAAACCCGCTAATAGGTTTTCAACCATTAAGGTTGTTGGTGAAGTTAATATGGCTGTTGGGGATGTAAACTCAGAGCATTTATTTCACTTCCAACTGTAAGTATCGATACCTCCAAAAAGGGTACCGATATTTTTTTTGTCATATATGCTAATTCAGAGACCGTTTGAATGAAATATTCGATACTTAAAATTTATTTTATTGATACTTCTTGAAATAGGTATCGATACCGGATCGATACTTTGTAGGGTTTATGAGAAACAAAATACTATTTTGGTATCATTTTTAAGAAATGTGTCGATTATTTTTCAAAAAGTATCGATACCAAAAGCATTGTATCGATAATTTTTAGGGTTTCTGAAAACAGAATGTCATTTTGGTCTTGATTTTTCTAAAGGTATCGATACTTACAAAATTATCGATACCTATCCATAAGGTATCGATACCTTTTGTCCTGGAGCAAATTTGACTTGTTTGAAGAAACATTTAAAATGATTTTAAAATGATTGAAATCATTTTGAGTTGGTTAAAATCATTTGCACTTGATTTTAAGATTGTTTCAAAGTTTTATCTTTTAGACTTCAAGTTTAAAAATTATTTTGTCAATATTGGCTTATATTCAAAAACACTTTTAATTTGTTATATCAAAATCTTTTATCAAATAAAGCTTAATTTAATAATCTCCCCTTTTTTATATAACAAAACATTTGGTTTTTTTTTGAATAATTGCTCCCCTTAATAAAAGACATTTTAAATTTGGGGCCAAAATAAAATTTATCATTCAATTTGCCATTCTTTTTACTTGAAAAAATTTGATCACAAAATTTGCATTTCGTTATCATCAAAGTGTAATCAATTAATTTACCTTGATTTACCTTTTCTTCTTCCCTTTTGTTATATCAAAATACAAATAAAGCTTAAGGAGAAAAGAAGTTAGCTCATCAAAAGATAGATCAAGTTGAATGAGCATTTAAAAAAAATTGTATCTTAAAATACAAGGAAAACAATAAAGTGCAATAAAAGGATATAGGCATAAACATAAAAGTAAAGGTGCAAATTTTATGAAAATGAAATGTATGGTCTAGAGTTGGTCTAATTATCATGATGAGGGGAGAAAGAAGGCATCGAAGGGAAACGGGCTAAAAGAGATGCCATTTGCGTCTCCAAAGTTGAGAGATGAGAGTTAACATCTTCCCTAAGACCTCGAATATCATTGCTCAAGGAATGGATAGCAACGAGGATAGTAATATTAACCTCGGAGGAGGGTTGAGAAGCATGCGAAGAATAAGCCGGTGGCGCAACGGGCTCGGGTACCAGAATATCATCAAAAGTAGCGTCGACGTCGTCATCTTCATTGTTCGTCGGATGGTCATGTTTCTTCCAAGTGTTAGTGGCAGCATCGAAATCATATCTCTCGCGATGTAGGGCCTCATAACTAATAGATTGGTTAAAAGAAACGGGGGTGTCTCCATAGGTGTTAATGCCTAATTGCCTAAAAATATATGACAAATACGTACCATGAGGAAGAGTGATAATTGTATTCATCCCCCTTCCAATAGCTTTCATAATGTCATTAAACAAAATAAGTGCAAGGTCAGGACGCCTATCAGATTTAAAACAATCGAGCCACCAATAATCGAGGTTTTGAAGCTTGGCATACTTTTTGATAGGTCTTAGGTTCCAAGTGATAATTAAATGAAGGACGGGATCATGGAGATTGAGTTCGGATGTCGATCCAAATTGGATAAAAAGGGAGGGATCAAAATGCCCTTTTTCATCGAAGGAACCTTCAGAAGGTAAGTGAAGATAATCCCCAAACTCTTCGAGAGTGAGGCGAGTAGGAGTTCCCATTAAAACTGAGGTGATGGCAATAACAGTATCACCAAACTCATCATGTTCGAGTTTGGCATTTGAAAAGAAAGCTCGAACAAGATTTAAATAAATTGGTAAAGAAATACTTAAAAATTCCATCCACCGCCAGTTTTGTAGAATAGGTAGATAAGCAAAACTAATATCCTCTAACATGGTTATATCAACTATCCTAGCCTCCTAAACACGTTTTGATGCAAAATATGAGTTAAAAATATACCGAGTGTGCGAGTCTTGAAAACATATGTTTAATGATAACTCCAACTCACTAGATGGATTAGAAGAAGATGCACTAGTCCTAGAACACTTCTTTGGGACCATACTAACTATTAACCACTTAGAAAAACACTAAAACCAAAAAAAAAAATCTCCTTGAGGAATTTTGTCAAACACTTGGCGGGTTAAGGTTTAAGAAAAATTTTAACAAAGATCTTGAGGAATAGGTGACCTCCTACAATAATACATGATATATATTGTTCAAAATATCCCAATAAATCATCAACAAACATGATTTCTACCTACATTTGTCAAAATCAACAAGTTGAAAGTTTTAGTTATTTACCTCAAAAATGTTGAAATAGGAAAAATCTTCAAGAAATGTTGAGCAAATCTTGTGAAAAGAATGTTTGAAGATGTAAAAGGGCCAATATTTGTCAAAAAATTGAAGAAATTTGAAAAAAAAAATTGGAGAGGACATGAGAGGTTTTTCGATGGAAGGAAAAACAAATTTTAGGTTTCTTTGGTTTAAAACAGCAGCAGGTACCTTTAAAACCCCAGTAGTATCGATATTTTTATAAAAGTATAGATATTTTTAATTTGGTATCAATACCAAATTACCATTCTGTTTTCCAAGTGCAGTAAAATAGCAAAAATGATATTTTTAGGTTGTATAGTTTTCTAAGGGTCCTAAAATGACTCCAAAATTGTTCCTAAACATTTTATATGCATAAAGATATGTAATGTGAGTAAAATTCATGAAATGCATGAAGAAAAGATATGTTAAAAATGACTAAGTTTATACCACGTCTTTAAAATGTAAAAGGAAATGAAGTCAAAATGGAACAGTTTTTCACATGAAACTCCCCTTACCTTTTTGTATATAAAAGCCATGAAATCTATACTCAACAAGCTTTTTGCGATAAAATAATCAAATAAGGTACAAGAATATTGTAACACAAAGTTAAGGCAAGGTTGTTAAACCTAGTTCTCCCCTAAATGTCCAAAATCTTTCTTTGTCTAATGGTTTTGTAAAAATGTCAGCTAATTAGTTTAATGTGTCTATATACTCTAGAACTGTTTCACCCTTTTGGACATTATCTCTAATGAAATGATGTCTAATTTCAATGTGTTTAGTTCTAGAATGTTGGATGGGATTTTTAGTGAGACAAATAGCACTAGTATTGTCACACTTGATAGGAACAGTAGCTACATCAATTCCATAGTCCTTAAGTTGTTGTTTCATCTATAAAATTTGAGCACAAAAACTACCAACTGAAATATATTCCGCTTCGATGATGAACAATGTAATACTATTTTGTTTCTTTGAAAACCATGAAATTAGCATGTTGCCTAAAATTAACAAGTACCGGAGGTTCTTTTCCTATCTAATTTGCAACCTCCAAAATTCGCATCTGAGTAAGCATGCAAGCTAAAGGATGAGTCTCTAGAGTACCAAAGACATAAATTTGAAGTATCTCTAAGGTATCTAAAGATTCTCTTAAGGGCTTGTAAATGTGATTCCTTAGGACAAGATTAGTATCTAGCATACAAGCGTACACTAAACATAATGTCGGTTCTACTTGCAATAAGATAAAGCAAAGAACCAATCATTGACCTATATAATTTTAAATCGACACATTTACCTTCTTCATATTTGTCAAGCTTTTTAGAAGAACTCGTTGGAGTAACTTGTGGTTTGAGAGTGTCCATCCCAAACTTTTTGAGCATGTCACTTGTGTACTTAGCTTGACTGATGAAGAAACCATCCTTTCTTTACTTGATTTGGAGACCCAATAAGAAATTTAGTTCTCCCATCATGCTCATCTCAAACTTACCTTACATTAGTTTAGAAAATTCTTGACAAAGAATATCATTAGTAAAACCAAAAATAATATCATCAATATAGATTTGAACTACTAATAAATCTTTGTCTTTTCTTTTAATAAAAAGTGTTGTGTCAACCTTCCCTTTACAAAAATCTTTTTCAATAAGAAAATTTGGTAACCTTTCATACCAAGCTTTAGGAGCTTGTTTCAAAACATGGTTTGGAAATTTTGGATCTTCAAAATTGGGTGGTTGTTCAACATACACTTCTTCATTTATAAAACCATTTAGAAAAGCACTTTTTACATCCATTTGATATAATTTAAAATTATAAAAGCATACAAAAGCTAAGAGCATTCTAATGGCTTCCATCTTAGCTACGGGAGCATATGTTTCATCATAATCTATTCCTTCCTCTAGAGTGTAACCTTGAGCAACAAGTCTAGCCTTGTTCCTCACTATGTTACCACTCTCATCTTTGTTCCTAAAATCTCATTTAGTACTTATAGTAGATTTATCACTAGGTCTATCAACTAGGGTCCATATTTCACTTCTCTTAAATTGATTTAACTCTTCTTGCATGGCCAATATCCGATATTCATTATTTAATGCTTCCTTGATATTTTTAGGATCAATGCATGAGCTAAATGCAACATACTTACAAGTATTTTTAAGAAAAGATCTAGTAATTACCCCTTGGGATGGATCTCCCAAAATCATATCATCCTTCACATAGTTGAACTTTCTTGGATGAGTAACTTCCCTTTCCTCAATTGAAACTTCTTCTAAAGCATCTTGTATTTGTTCTTGAATTTTTCCATTTTATTATTGATCCTCTTTATTGAAAAATTCTGCATCATCATCATCAACACAAAAATCCTTTCTAGGAGGATTAGAGTCATAAAAAATAACAAGTATAGGCTCCTCTACTACTAAAGTTCTTTTGTTAAAGACTCGATAAGCTTTAGAATTTAAAAAATAACCAAGGAAAATTCCTTCATCACTTTTTGCATCAAATTTACCAAGATTGTCTTTCTCATTGTTTAAAACAAAAAATTTGCATGCAAAGGGACGGAAATAGCTAATGTTAGGCTTTTTGTTTTTGAAAAGTTCATATGGTGTTTTCTTTAAAATAGGCATAATCATCACTCTATTAATCACATAGCAAGCGGTGTTTGTAGCTCCTGCCCAAAAATATTTTAGTAAATTATTTTCACAAAGCATGGTTCTAGCCATTTCCTCTAAAATTCTATTTTTCCTCTCAGCAAATCCATTTTGTTGAGGGGTTCTAGGTGCAGAAAAATTATGGCTAATTCCATTTGAGTTGCAAAAATTTTCAAAACCAAGATTTTGAAATTCGGTTCCGTGGTCACTTCTAATACTAGTGATAGATGAACCTTTTTCATTTTGGATCATTTTTTAAAATGTGAGACATTTTCTAAAGCTTTATCTTTAGTACTTAAGAAAAGAACTCAAGTAAATCTAGAATAGTCATCAACAAGCACAAAAGCATATTATTTTCCACCCAAGCTAGATGTCCTAATTGGAGCAAACAAGTCTATGTGAATTAGTTGAAGAACTCTACTAGTTGATACATCATTAATAGGTTTAAAAGAAACTCTTTTATGTTTACCCTTAATACAAGCATCACAAACATTATTCACATCAAAGTCAATTTTAGGTAATCCTCTTACTAAGTCATTTTTAACTAATTTATGCAATATGCTCATGCTAGCATGTCCTAGTTTTCTATGCCATAACAAAGAGCTATTCTTATTTTTAGCAATAAGACATAAGCTAGAGTTATGCATATCATCTAAATGCACCATATATATATTCTATCATTTGTCTTACAAGCATAATCTCATTAGAAGCAATGTCAAAGACTTCACAACCTGTGGACTCAAATATGACATTGAAACATTTATCACACAATTGACTAATACTTAGAATATTATGCTTAATACCATTGACATACAACACATTTTCAATAATGATAGAAGAGTTTTTACCAATAGAGCCTATTCCTTCAATTTGTTTTGTAGAGTTGTCACATTTCCTTCACTTTTTGGCTTCAAATCAATAAAGTGGCTCTTGTCACCAATTATGTGTCTTGAGCATCCACTATCAAGGTACCATAAGTTTTTCTTTGAATAACCTACCTCAAAGCAATGCCCCTTTTCCTATAAACATAGAATTAAGATTTGATTTTTGGTACCCAAATTCTTTTGGGTCCATAAGCATTAGTTCATATAATTTTAGTCTCTTTGGGTATCCATTTTAAAATCATGCTCCTATCTTGAGAAATTATGAGTATTTTAGGGACCCATACACTTTTAATGATCTTTCTCTTGTAAAAATTTTGGGGACCTCTATGTTTATAGAAATTAAAGTTGTTTTTAACAATGTTTTGTTTTGAATTTTCTCATTTTCCCATTTTTCTAAAACTTTGTTAGAGTGAGCTTTTTCACTTTTAAGCAACTCAAATTACTTTTGATGATCCTCATAAGCTTTTGAAAGTAAATAATGCAAGTCTAAATTTTTTTCAAAGGCATTAATAATTTCTTGCATTTTATTTACTTTCTCTTCAAGTTCATGATTGGTTTTAGAAGGTAACTCATTTCCATTTCTAAATTTTGAAACATTTTTCTTGTGTTTTGACATCATGACTTCAAATTCCAAACCCAATTCATCATAGACATCTTGCAACTCATCAAAAGAATAATCATTTAAAGTAGATGAGTTAGAAGTTACCTTAATATCATTGATGGCCATAAGGTAAAGATTGGCTACTTCTTGATTTTCATTGTCCAATGAATCCTCATCACTCCAAGTAGTAACATGAGCCTTAAGCTTTTGTTTGCTTGACCCTTTTTTCTTCCATTGAGGACACTCAAACATGATGTGTCCTAGCTTCTTGCATTCATAGCATATGATAGGGTCCTTCTCTTTAGTAGATTCATTCTTGAGTCATTCCTTCTTTTGGAATTGTCTTCCTTTGATGGACCTCATGAACCTCTTGAATCTTTTTGCAAACATTTTCATTTCTTCATCGTCATCATTATTGCTAGAGTCTTCATCCTTTCACAAGTTGTTGATTTGAATTCAACTCCCACTTTCTTTGAAACTTCTTTGATTTCCTTTGTGTTATAGTTGATCTTCATTTCATACGTCAACAAGTAACCAAGAACCCATCAAGGGAGAGTGAGTTGAGATCTTTTGACTCTTCTATTTCCGTCACTTTAGGTTTGTAACAGCCCGATTTTGGGCTTAGTCGGAAAAGTGGTTTTAGGACCACAAATTTGACGAGGATAAAATTTATTTTTATTTTATTCTTATGGTCTACGATTTCAAAAAATAACTTTTTGAAAATTTCGTTCGAAAATTTCGACGTTTGGGCACTCAATTTAGTCAAAATGACTAAATTGTAAAAAGTGTAAAAGTTGAGATCTACATGTTAGAGGTCTCCAATTGTTATGAAATTTTAAATTGGAGGTCCTTATATGGTAATTAGACCATTGGTTAAGTTGGTGGACAAAAATGGACATGGTTAGGCATGTTTCCAAAGTTTTTTATTAAGGGTATTTTGGTCATTTAGTTATTAAAATGAATTAAAAACAAAATTAAAAGCCAATTTTTGTCCATCTTCAACCCCTAGGCCGAAAATTGCATGCAGAAACCATGGCTAGGGTTTTTCAAGCTTCCAAGCTCGATTGTAAGTCCGCTCTACCCCGTTTTTAATGATTTTTATGTTTTTAAAATCCTCGTAACAAGATTTACCTATTTTTACCATTATTTCGAACTAGGGTTTGTGTTTAAAAATTTACCCATGAATGATATGCATGTATTTTGATGTTTTATGAAAGAATATGAATGTTTGGAGTGTGATGAACTTCTTTTAGTAAGTGATTTTCGATGAAAATGCCTAAAAGGATTAATTTGTAAAAGTTATAAAATATGTCACAAGTGTGTGAATAAGTGAGAATTGTGGACTGCTATAGTTATGAAAATGGTTTGGCTAGGCCTAAAATGCAAGGAAATTGAATAAAAATTATTTTACGAGTCTAGGGGCAAAATTGTAATTTTGTGAAACTTTAGGGGCAAAAATTTAATTTTTTAAAGTGTGATTTTTGGACTAAATTGAATAATATGAGTGTTAATTAAGTTAAATGTGTTATTATAAATCAAGAACGATGAGAAATTGACTTTGATCAGTGAAAAAGAAAAGTGAAATTTCCCAGTTGAACCTTCGGAATAGAAAAGATACGAATGAAGTGACAATAATGATCACATGTGTGGTACGGGCTGTGTGCAGGCCACTTTGTGAAAGAGATAGTAATGGTCACGTGTGTAGTACTATCTGTAGGCTACTACGTGTACCGAGTACCATTGATTATAAAGGTGGTTGTTGTGTGTTGATTCCTCCTGGTATCATTGATTATAAAGGTGACTGTTGTGTGCTGATTCCACCGGGTACCATTGATTATGAAGGTGGTTGCTATGTGCTGATTCCACCGTGTATCTGTTATTATTCCAAAGTGTTCATCAGGAAATTGACTAAGTAAAAATACATTAGATCATGTAATGACTAAGTGTAATTGAATATGACTATGTGATGAATGAGTGTAAGTATAAGTGTGAAAATTAATGAACAATGTGCTCGATATTTGATCAAACCATCGGTAAGATGCAATGGAGTAACTGAAATTATGAAAGAGTAAATTTAGCAACAACACAGTTTTGGACAGCAGTAGTTGTGTGACTTTGAAAAATTAGCAAAAATGATGGAAATCGAATTAGAGAGTGAATAAGATATGAAATTAAAGCTAAATGAGTCTATTTTCACATAAAAGAGAGAGAGCAAGCAAACGAGTTTTATATTATGATATATTTGAATTTTAGTGAGATAGGGCTAGAATGATTTCGGAATCTCCTATTTTGAATTTGGAAAATCATTAAAAATTGTACAAAAATAATTATGGGATAAAATTTTTATGTTTAGAATCTTGAATGAGTCTATTTTCAAAATAAATAAACGAGAACATTAGAATTCGTACTATGAAATAATTAATTTTAGTGAAGAAAGTTAGAAGAAAGTTCAGAACTACCAAGCAGTGAAATAGGGGAAATTTTAAAGAATAAACTGTACTTATTAGCTAAGAAAAAAATTAAAAAATTTTATGTAAGAAGATATGTGAGTCTAGTTTCGGGGAAAATTAACAGATCTTAATTTGGAGCTCGGTAGCTCGAGATATAAATAAATTAGTGAGTCTGACTCAGACAAACAGTTTGAATTTACATACAGGAAAATAGTGAAAGTATGGATAATGTTGTTTAAGTGTGCTATACACATTAAGGATGTGGAATGGAGAGGAGGAGGAAAATTGGAAAATATATGAATGATTTGTGTATAATTGGTAATATGCTCAATTATAATTGATAAATGATGAAATAGAAATGATGCTTATATTTGCGTATTATTGGTCATGATTTAAGCTCATGTGGGAAAATAAAGTTTCATAGTATGTGTGTATGGTATATTTGGAATATGATTTAGCTTGAAGTAATGTCATGAATGGTTTATGAATTAACACATGTTGGTAAGTTTGATACATTAATAAATGTTGTGCTTATCCATGCTCATAATGCTTATGCTATATGTTTATTTGATGTACATGCTTAGGCTTTGACCAAGTTGTGGCTGGATTATGCCATGTTAAACTTATAAGTTATGCATTGAAATGGTAAGTGCCTAAATGGAAATATGCTTGTGATCGTGACAGAGGTGGTAAGGTTTAAATTATGTAATCTCTAGTGAAATAGTTTATCATGTGGTTAGTTCCAAAAAGAATTATGCTTAAATGCACTAGCTTGCGACTACGGTTGAACGATATGTTTATGTCTTGTGTTAATGAATTGATGTTGTTATTTAAGATAAAGTGATATTTTCATTGCAAAATTGAGAATTTCATAAATGTGTTAATGAATGGTATAATCGAAAAAATTTGAGTTAAATGGTAAATATGTATTAGTATTGGACTTACTAATATTGAATTGTACGTGAATTAAATGGAAATTGCTAGTGATATGATTTGAATTGTGAGCATGAAAAATTGTGAACTAAATGAAATGGAAATGAAGCATTGAATTGCATGGGTATGTATCGGGTCTCGTAGGCCCTATTTATTATGAATATAATATTTTGAGGATATATTGTGAAGAATTATAAAAGCATGTTAAAAAATTTTGAAAGTTTTAATTTAGATGAAATTTTATATTACGGTTAAATACGTTTACAAATGTTTGTGTTCTGGTAATGCCTCGTACCCTATTCTAGTGTCGAATACAGGTAAGGGGTGTTACGAGGTTCCCAAGATGTTGGAAGACTATTCAACATCTTCTTTACCATCTTCTCGTTGGGATATGTCTTCCCAAGAGATTTGAGACCATTAATGATATGAGTGAAGTAATTGGACATCTCATTGATTCCTTCTTCCAGTTTTGCCTTAAACAATTCATAATCAAGGGTGAGAGGACTTATCTTGGGCTTTTTAACCCTAAACCCTAAACCCTAAAACCCTAAACCCTAAACCCTTTGTATTGTCACACAACGAGACTCAATTGTACTCATTTAGACCAAGAGGACAAAATAGAGTGTGAATAGCCTTTACATTTAATTGCACTTTCTTGATATCATTTTCATCTCATTCACTCTCTTCCTTTGGGACAATAACACCTTCGACCCTCTTTATTAGGATGGATGACCCATTAGTAACTATCCTCTAAACTTCATAGTCGTTGACTTCGATGAATAGCTTCATTCTTGTTCTCCAATATGAGTAGTTGGTGCCATTGAATAGTGAAGGCCTCATGGTGGAATGCCCTTCTTCCAATATAGTGGAGTTTTGCTCCAATGCCATGAAGGAAATTTCTTGACTTGTAGCTTCTATCTTGAATACCTTAAGGATTTTCTTTCTTGGTGGTAAAAACGTCTTTAGAGTTCTAGCTTTGATAACAATTGATAGCTCTATGAAGCAAATTGAAAATGCCAAGAGGGGGTGAATTGGCCTTTAAAAAATTTGGTGAAAGCAAAGACAAGAATGAAACAACTAACACAAAGAATTTAGAGTGGTTCGACCCCAATTGCCTACTCCACTACCTTAGCTTTCCACCACTAAGGATTTTCTCAAATTCACTAATTTGTTCGACCTTTGAGGACAAGGTTTAACCTTACAACTCCTTAAGATTTCTACCCCAAATCTTAAGTTTCAAACCTTTTCAAAGAGATACAAATGAGCAAACAAATAAACAATCTTTACAAGATAAAATTGTTTGCAAATTGAAGCACAAATACAATGAGATACATTTGAGCAAGAGAATAAAGATAAAGGTCACAAGTGTATGTAAAAAGAATATGAAAATTTAAGCTCTAAGGTTGTTTGATTAATGATTTTTGCTTGAAAGTGATTTCTTGGATGTTGTAAGACTTTGAAAGATGGTATTTATACCCCCTAATTGATTTCCAGCCATTGAGGTTGTCGATGAAGGTAATATGGCCGTTGGGGATGTAAAACCAGAGTATTTATTTCACTTGCAACTACGAGTATCGATACCTCCAAAAAGGGTATCGATATTTTTGTCATAAATGCTAATTCAGCGGTCGTTGGAATGAAATAATTGATACTTAAAAATTATTTTATCGATACTTCCTGAAATAGGTATCGGTACCGAATCGATACTTTGTAGGGTTTATGAGAAACATAATACTATTTTGGTATCATTTTTAAGAAAGGTATTGATTATTTTTCAAAAAGTATTGATACCAAAAGCATGGTATCGATAATTTTTAGGGTTTTTAAAAACAGAATGCCTTTTTGGTCTCGATTTTTCTAAAGGTATCAATATTTACAAAATTATCGATACCTGTCCATAAGGTATCAATACCTTTTGTCCTGAAGCAAATTTGACTTGTTTGAAAAAAACATTTAACATGATTGAAATCATTTTGACTTGGTTAAAATCATTTCCACTTGATTTTAAAATTGTTTCAAAGTTTTATCTTGTTTCAAAGTTTTATCTTTTAGACATCAAATTTAAAAATTATTTTGTCAATTTTAACTTATATTCAAAAACACTTTTAGTTTATTATATCAAAATCTTTTATCAAATAAAGCTTAGTTTAACAAAATGTCATTTGAGTTTTGGAATAAAACTACAATAAGGACTTCAATACCACTGTAAGAATATATATATGTATATATATATAATTTGGAGGCTAGATTTTGCTTAAGATTTGAGTTCTGTTTGTTAAAAATTGGATTTTATTTAGGTATAAAATAACATTTAATCCTTGATCTTGAGAATTTTCTCATTTTGGTTTCAATTTTTTTGTCAAACATTAGCGTGGAAACTTGTTAGTTTTTTCCTAGTTGATCCTTAAATTTAGATTTGATTAAAGTACGATGAAACGTTACTTTAAAATTATGCAATATCATCACTTAATTTTTTTAAAAAAATTATAATTTATTTGTAGTTTTAAATATTTTTATGCTTTTTATATTTTATATTTATTTTAAAATTTTTAGGTGATAATGGGCACTTTCTCATTTCATTTTAGGTAGTGTTTGAAAAGCCTCCTTGTAATTATATTTGAGTGTAATTGTTTGTACTTACATAGGGGTGGCATGTTTGGTAGTCATTGTAATTAGTGGATCCTATCGAATTGGGTGTAATTGCAACACCCCAATTACACTTTCAAATTCTTAAGAAATGGGTGTGAATTAAAGTAATTAGTAGGTAATTTCACCCAAATTCAATTTTAAAAAATTATTTTTATACAAGTTATAAAAAATATATTATAAGCATGAATACACATAAGTGCTTAAGATGATTATGGAATTTTTTTACATTATAAATATTTAAAAATATATTATAAAAATTGTGTATTTTATAAAATTATAACAAAAAGTATATTATTTAAATCCTAAAAATTTCTAAAATTATGACCAAAAAGTTTATTATAAAAATAATTTACATGTTATATAAGTTTTACAATATTTATTTATAAAAATTATGGCAAAGAAGTATGGAAATAATTTATTTATAAGTCCATACTATATATTATAAAAATAATATGCTTATTTATAAAAAATGTTATAATTTTTTATCATAACTTATTTATAAAAGATAACTTTCTAAAGTTACCGTGAAAAATTATATTATTTATAAGAAATGCTACGAAAATTTAGACAATTTATAAAAAAATTATTAAGGTTATATATTATAAGTTTTATATTATTTTTACTTAATATACATATTATAAAAAGGGTTATAACTTACTATAATTTTTTCTTCAAATTAAGTTTATATATATATTTATACTTAAAATTACATATTATTTGGATTATGAGCTCAAATATTACAAGGTCGGTGTTAATTATGAAAATACAAAAGGTTTTCTTGCACCATATCGTGGGGTATGATACCATTGGAGATAATGATGCCAGACACAAGTACCGTAGACAGCTTGAGAATTCTTTAATTTTATACATTCAAAGCTTTGAAATATGGTTGAGAAGATATTTATTGTTCTAAAAAATATTTCACATTAACAACATCACATTAGTATAGTATAAAAAAAAGGTTGAATCGTACCTGTCGAAACCATTTCTTTTTGAGAAAAAAAAACAAAGATTAGTTGTCGACTTTAAAAAAAACAAAAATTGGGAGTCGCCACCAATCTTTTATTAATGTGTGATTGGATCACCTAAAAAATGACTTTGGTCTACGAGTTTTAGAAAAACAGATTCGGGAGTCCGTTACGTACGAGGAAGGATTAGCACCCTCGTAACGCCCAAAAATTGGTACCAAATTGATTAATTAATGTCTTAAAGTCGAGAGTTTAAAAAATACGGTCCTTAATTAAATTATTTATTAAGACTTTCTCATTTTAAAAAAGAAAAATATCACACCCAATGCGTTAGGGCACAACATTTTATTCTCTTCAAGATGAGTTAGTCCAAAAAACTCGTGTAATAAAATTTAAGAAAATATCTAATTGTTTAAAATTTATGAAGAAATCGCAGCCCAATACGTTAGGGCACAATTTCCTAAAATTCCAAACAATCAATATTTCCTTTATTTTTTTAAAAAAAATCTTAGTCTCGAGAAATCGACGTGTCACATCCAATACATTAGGACACAACATATTGAATTCCCGATGACAAGTTTTATTTTGTTTGATTAAAGAGCAATCCTCGATTGTTAGATTTTACGAAGAAAATCGGAACCCAATACGTTAGGGCTCAACTTTCTTGAAAATCCTAAATACGAGTATTATCTCTATTTTGAAAAACTCTATTTTTAAATTCGAGTAAAAAGATGATGTAATATTAGATTGAATGCATGTATAAATGCCGCTTTAACAAATAATGATAATGAATATAACAATGGCATAGAGATAATATAAATATACATAAGAAAATAATCAATGACATGCAAAATATCGAATAAACGAGTCAAGATAAAATAATGTAAATGAAAACACAAAATAATAGACAAATGAAAGAAATAAACAAAAAAATATAAAGAATAAAAGGTACATAATATATACGTTGAAATTATGAGAAAAAATGATTTACTTATAAAATTTTGGATTATAGAATTATATAAACAAAAGTCATAATGCATTTAAGAAAATAAATATTGTAAAATATGTGTTAAAAATATAAGTGTATATTTAAGCATTTTAAAAAAAAACATGGGTATGTATAGATATATATATAAATATAAAATATTTATTAAAATATATATATATGTACACGTAAAATATATTAAAATAATTAAATAATATCTACATTATAAAAAATAAATATATGTATATATATAAACATGAGAAAAATATTAGTTGAAAAAAAATATGTACATAAAAAATAAATATACATATATATAGATTTAAAAAATAATTACATATGAAAAATATAAAAATAAAAAAATAATTACATTATTAAAATTAATTAATTTTAAGAAAAATGTTAAAAAAAACTGAATTGAACTACAAATAAAAAATCTGGGGTAAATTCGCAAATAATTGAAGACTGGGGGATCCTATTGAACACGCTAACAATTCAGAGGGGCTGGAACTGAAATTATCCCTTCTCCTCCAAAACGGCGTCGTTTCAAATAGGGTTAAATTGAAATCAAAGAAAAATTGAAGGGATAAATTTTAAAAATAAAAGAAACCTGATTGTAAAAGCGTTAAAAGGCGGAGGGGCTAAAAGCGAAATTTGCCCCTCCACTCAAAAACGCGCGGACCCTAGGCTGGGTCGGGTCGGTTTCGGGTTGACCCATGCCCAAAACGGCGCCTTTTTAATTAGCTATTTAAACCAAAACTCCTTTCAAAAATTTTAATTTTTTGAACCTTTAAAAAAACTTCAAAAAGGCTCTCCTCCCAAATCATCCGAAAGCACGGTCCGCCATCACCACCACACCGCCCGACCTCCGGCCAAGACTGCTCATCTGCAGTGGCCAAAAAGGAGAAAATCTCCTATTTGGTTCCTTGGGCCTCTCTAAACCCAAATGGGTTTGAGTTTTAGAAAATCGACAAGTCAAGAATAAATCAAGGAAACCCTTCTGCTTCCGCCATCGATCTCGGCGTGGCTCTCTCAAACGCTTCAGCGCCGCCTCAGAGTCCAAAGAAAGGTAATTTCTTTCGTTTTTTGATTCAATATTATTTGTTTTTAAAAATGAAGAAAAAAGAAATATATATATATGTATAAATAACAATAGAAAAAATAAACAAAAATTGAAAATATCAACCTTTAATTCCGATTAACTCTCTGTTTGTGCTGTGAAATTGCTTGTTTTTTTTTATTTGATTTTCCCCCCCTTTTACAATATTGAATCTGCTTTTTTATAGCAGTTTATGAAAAAAGAAAAAGGTAAGACATATCAAATACATTATCTGCTTGCTGTTTTTTTTTTGGATTTTCTTGCTATTCTGCTGATATTATTCTATTGCCTTTCTTGCCGTGCGGATTTGGAGAAGGCGCGCACAAAGATTCGGCTTATGCAGAGGGACTTGGCTGCGGCGGCTGAAATTTACCCTAGAAACCCTAGGGATTTCTAAAACTGTTTTGGGCCACACTATGATTGGGCCATTTTTTAGATTGGGTCTGGAGCTTTGGGTTTTGTGATTTTGGGCTTAGTGTTGTAAAAAAAAACACTGGACTTTTATTTTTATTTTTGTTTATTAAAGGCCAGGCAAAATCTAGGCATTACAGTACTAATATGTTCATAATTTCAATTATAGGTAGAATTGAGATGATTCATACTTCGAAGAGTAAATGAAAGAAGAAGATCTCGATAATATTAATGATATAGATTCAAATTCAAATGATGATGATGAACTCAATCAATGAGTAACAAATAATAATAAGGAGCATATGTTAAATATTAAAGAGGAAATAACTCAATAAATATGTAATAGAACAATTAGATAAAATTGCTTATTTTTCTTATTATCTTATATGATGATTTGATTTTAATTTTAATTTGTTTAGAAATTATTTTTATCATGCTATATAACTATATAATTACAATTTGTACTACTAAACATAACATAGCAAATTACAATTTAGTTATACTCTATTAGCATAAAGAATTATAATTTTTTATAATGATAAGAGAGTTTAATTACTCTTATGCTTAATCTATTAAGTTAAAAAATTATCAAATTTGTAATTAACAACTTTATCCGTTCATTTACGTCCGGTGAACAGGTCTGTCGAAAACGAAGGAGAACAAATCAATCCCTCCACTCTCATTTTAAGACCATCCTCCAATTTAAGAGCAAAGATAAAAAGGACAACCAAAATCCCACACGCCGGACCACCTCCCGCGGCCGCCTCCATCCCCGAACATGGCTTCCTCTTGTTCTCTCTTTCACTCTTCTCTCTCCTCCAAATCCAAATCCAAATTCCCATTGCCCCGTCATCAAAACAACACCAAATTCAATCGCCCTCCCCCTACTGTTATCTCATGCACCTCCTCATCTACCTACGATCCCTGCCCTTCTACTACCTCCTCTAACAGTAACTCCCCTTCTCCACTAAAGAGCGGACGCCTTGCCGATGAGAACATCCGCGATGAGGCTCGTCGCCACCGCTCCATTGCCAACAACACCTTCTCCGCCAAGTACGTTCCCTTCAATGCTGGACCCGACTCCACCGAGTCGTACTCGCTCGACGAGATCGTATACCGGAGCCTTTCGGGCGGACTGCTCGACGTTCAACATGACATTGAGGCTTTGAAGAAGTTCGACGGCGCGTATTGGAGGGAGTTGTTCGATTCACGCGTGGGGAAAACCACGTGGCCGTACGGGTCAGGAGTATGGTCCAAAAAGGAATGGGTTTTACCCGAGATAGACCCGGACGACATCGTTTCGGCTTTCGAAGGGAACTCCAATCTGTTCTGGGCCGAACGTTACGGGAAACAGTTCTTGGGGATGAACGATTTGTGGGTTAAACACTGTGGAATCAGCCACACCGGTAGTTTCAAGGATTTGGGAATGACCGTTTTGGTCAGCCAAGTTAACCGTCTGAGAAAACTGAAACGACCCGTCGTCGGAGTCGGCTGCGCATCCACCGGCGACACGTCGGCTGCCTTGTCCGCTTATTGCGCCGCCGCTGGGATCCCTTCCATTGTCTTTTTACCGGCAAATAAAATCTCCATTGCCCAATTAATTCAACCGATAGCGAATGGCGCTTTCGTTCTGAGCATCGACACCGATTTTGACGGTTGCATGAAGTTAATACGGGAAGTCACCTCAGAGTTACCGATTTACCTTGCCAATTCATTGAACAGTTTGAGACTGGAAGGGCAAAAAACGGCTGCCATTGAGATTTTACAGCAGTTTGATTGGGAAGTTCCAGATTGGGTTATTGTTCCCGGCGGTAATTTGGGGAACATTTATGCTTTCTACAAAGGGTTCAAAATGTGTCAAGAACTAGGGCTTGTTGATAGGGTACCTCGATTAGTTTGTTCCCAAGCCGCCAATGCTAATCCCCTTTATTTGTGTTATAAATCAGGGTGGATTCAGTTTAAGGCAGTCAAGGCAAATACTACATTTGCTTCAGCTATTCAAATTGGTGACCCTGTTTCTATAGATAGAGCTGTTTATGCTTTGAAAAACTCAAATGGGATTGTTGAAGAAGCGACGGAGGAAGAGTTAATGGATGCAATGGCGCAGGCAGATTCTACAGGGATGTTTATTTGCCCTCATACTGGAGTTGCATTGTCTGCCTTGATTAAGCTTAGGAATAGTGGGGTTATTGCAGCGGGGGATCGAACGGTTGTGGTTAGCACAGCTCATGGATTGAAGTTTTCGCAATCTAAGGTCGATTATCACTCAAAGAAGATCCCGGATATGGCCTGCCGGTTTGCTAATCCGCCAGTGCAAGTGAAGGCAGACTTTGGTTCTGTTATGGATGTGCTGAAGAAGTATTTGGGAAATAAAACTCCAAATCACTAAGCTGAGCATTTGGTATGCATGATTTTAATTCTGGTGTTACCTTGCTTTTATTTTTTTTATATAAATTTTGTTCTAGATCGCCTTACTCAGCACAGAAATCACCTGGTAGCCACGTAATTTATTTACATTTTTTGAGCCAGAAGCTCCATATTTTTGTACCTAGATCAGGATTTGCTACAGTCGCCTCAATAACTTGTTCAATAAAAGCTTTATATTGTGGCTTTGGGTAATCAGAATCTAGATATATGATTGTGCCTCAAGAATATGCTTCCCTTTATTCTGCATTCACCCATCAAAATGGGTTGTAAGTTTTTCGTCTAAAGGAAGTGTTAAATTACTTTATTTCTAAAGCTTGGATTAGTTGTGTTTGTAGGGTCCTGTCCATGAAATTGTTTGTGATTTACTGTTCATTTTTTTCAACATGTGGAAATTGGAGAATGAAAATGACTACTTTATGAGTGGAATCGGTTATGTTCATGGGGCCTTGGGCAAAATTCACCAGATTAAGCCGAAAAAACGAAAACGCTTTCAGTTGAACGCATTTTCAGTGGATTGATAAGAAAACACTTTCACCTGAAAATGTTTTTGTTCTCTCTCCACGAGTAATGGTTATTTTATTGTTTTAGGGTTAAGGTTTAGATTTTTATTAAGAGGTTAGGGTTAGGTTTTATAAGGTTAAGGATTTTAGGGATTAGGGATTAGAGTTTTTTATGCTTTTTAAAGTTTTTATATATTCTTTAGAAATTTTTTATTAATTTTTTAGTTATAAAGTTAATATTATTTTTAAAATTTTGAAATTATTTAGAGCCCAATTTGGTATTCTACCAAAAGAGTATTTACAACAATCGTATTTATACCAATTGTATATTTGAACTATTCGAATTGTAAAATTTAATTCGATTCAAAATCAAAAGTCGAACTATTCGATTTGATTAACTATTAATTTGTATTTTTTTTATTTTTTTTCAAATGGAACTTAGTTTTGATCACCTATAGTTTACTGCAAGTTGAGGTCGATCAGAAATTTTCAAAAAATATTATCCTGAGAATCTCGGGATATCCTATGGGTGAGTGAGAAATTTGTAGGAAGTGAAATTGGTAAAAGGGAAAATGCTCCACGTAGGACGCGTTTTCAGTGCATTGACAAAAAAATGCACTGAAAGTGCATCCAACTGGACGCATTTTCATGCTATATCAGTTGAAAATGAGTCTCGCTGGATGCGCTTTCAGTGAATATTTTTGACATGTCATTGAAAACATGCCCTACGTGGAACATTTTTCCTCTACCAATTTCAAAGCATGCAAACTTCCCACTCACCCGTGAGATATTTTGAAAAAATTTTCTGAATCAATTGCCACTCACCCCTGTTCTATAAAAGGATGACTTTTAGCATTGAGTGTTATAAGGCAATTTCGAGCAAACAAAATAGCATGAAGAATCGCAAGAAGAGGAAGTTCACAAAGCGTTTGTAAGGCATAATTTGGAGTAAAGACGTAATTGCATCAGGTAAGGTTCGATTTTTGTTGTTCATATATAATTACAATTCTATTTTTCTGCATAATGTTTTTGTTTCCAACATGTGAAACAGGTTATTTCGTTAAAAATGAGTGGACGAATTAATGTTGTTTATTACGACAATGAAGTCCGTAACATCGAAAATGAGGTCATTTTTTATCGAAAAACACAGCGTGGTTGGCTTTCAACTCGAACATAAAATTGGCGGAGCTACGTGCAATAACTAGGTGAAAATCGTCGGATCCACCCAGATGAGAGTATCGCCATTGAAATATCAATTTTGTGCTTCAGTCAACCCCATCAAATATGATACTTTTGATATTAGAGGCGCAAGAGGGGATGGAGGCAATGGTGTAGGTGCATATTGCTAGTGGATCACCAATACTCAAGTTATATGCGGAGTTTGCAAACATATATAAAGGCAGTCGGAGGTCAACATATGTAACACCCCTACCCGACCCAAACATCAGATCCGGATATGAGATGTCACATTTGGATCAGGTTATTGTATATACACATAATTCTCTAGGTTTTAAAAAGTCAAACTACATTTCCTATTTATTTAAAGGTTGTACAACAACGTCTATAAAATTTAAAATAGAGATTTATTGGTTTAACTCTGGCCTCTTAAAGAAGTTATATGGTTACAACCTATTCGTCTTCTTGGCGAAGTTCCTAAAGGTGACCACCTATCATATATGCATGACACTTTCCTTATATCAGCACGATCTGGCTTGGTCCCTTCTTGAGTCTCTATTCTTGTATCTTCTGCATTCATAGAACAATCCTTATAAGTTCAAATGAACTTAGTGAGTTTCTGCATTTCACAATAATGGACCCCTCATTACAGGGGTTTTAAATAGAAAGAACTAGATACGAATAACTCTCTGCTTGTACAAGTAACTTCTCTTAATCCATCGTAGTGGATTTTATCTTATTCCTTATCCAATCCGTTGGCAGATAGATCTTAGTGTGGTTGCTTCTCCAGCCATTATATCAACCTTCAATCAGCATTTCCAGTTTCTCTGGATGTCTCACCATCTCGGTGGACTTTATCATTTCTTTAAACTAATTTTCTTTCTTCCACTTATCTCTCAATATGGATTTCTCTTTCCCAACATTATGCCTGATTAATGTGGCCTACCTGATTGCCTTCCTAAAGGATTTTGTTGAGTATTCTCAATCTAACTAGTCCATGGCAGATTCTTTCGTCCGGCCGTCCGGTGATATGACTAACAGGGTCACATGCCACATTGTCAAACTAAATCCTGCTTAGTTTTAAATGGCAACCATATTACTTCCTCATAATCTACCTTGAGCGCATTACTCTTAAACATAGCACATCCTCCTACTGCAGACCACTAAGGCCTAAAATACTCAATCGCTGTCAATGAGGGACCATCTCGGTTCACGAGTTCTCTTTCTTACCTTCTGGTTATTACGAAACTAGCCATTTGACTGTTACCCTTACACTAGTTATTTTTCTTTAGAAAGGAATGGTCTTGGCAAGCATATTTTTCATCCGGTATACCATTTTTTAATAGTGGGTTCTCTTTAACTCCTCATTTTCTTATAACCTGGCCATTATACCTTATATCCAACATCTAGCTCACAAGGTTCCTCTAAGGACCATCTGGCGATTGGTAATAGTGGAACATCATCTACGATCCTTGGATAAACCATCTTTCATTCGCCATCACACCAAGCACTATTAGCATGCCATTTCCCATGACTCTCTCTCTGGCTGAGTTACCACCAATATCCCCTACTGGTTTACACAACTACCATTCTAGTAGTCTCTTCCCATTTTTATTACATTCCTCATTTATTGACAGATTCCTTCAATCCGTTGGCTAACCATTGCATCTCATACTTTCATTATCTTTCTAACATTTTTCCTTATTGCAACATTTCCCATGATTATCATTTTGGATGAACACTCGTGTTTACTATCCAAGTGAGCTTCTCCTTGTTCAGTGTCCCAATGGACTCCACAAGTTGTTGTAGTCGTGCTATGGCTTTACTCACATGGTCTCATGTTTGATGTCCTAACGGACTTCATCAGTTGTCACAGTCCTATTATGGTCCTTCACTTCCATATTCCTGTGTTTAACATCCCATCGGACTCTTTACGATGTCATAATATTTTTCAACTATGGTCTTACTCATTTTACTGTCAATTCGTCAATTGATGTCATAATGTTTTTCAGTTATGGTCTTACAGAATATAACCTTGTGTTGACTGTCCCAACAGAATATCTGGGTTACCATAGTCCAGCTATGGTCTTACACATTATATTTCCTGTGTTTACTATTCTGGCGAACTATTAGGATATCATAGCGTCTTTCAGCTATGGTCTTAGTCTTGTTTATCATGATGCCATAACGTCTTTTAGCCATGGTCATACTCAATTTAAGCGTATAACCTCCGGTTGATCCCATGGTCTCACTATGATCTTTACTCTTCTCATTTCATTCATTTCATTCCTCCATTCCTCCATTCCTCCATTCTACCATTTCTAACCTTGATGCTCAAACACCGCAGTGTCCCCTTCGCAAGGCCCAGAGCTCTGCTCATCAAGGTTTGCACTCAACAATACCATATGATGGTATCTAATAGAATTACTATCTTTCCCATTTTCCCTTCCTAACTTCGCCTACCTCGATAATGTTTCCCTTACATGAATTACATATATTTCATGGATGCAATACCATTGAATCATAGATAATTCATGCACATTGAACTATAATGGCGGATATTTTTAAACCCATGCAACCTTACAACATACTTAGCATTGTAAGGTTTTGAGTGCAAAAACTCACCTTATGCTTATTCTCTTTGTCCGCTTAGCTTTCCCAAACGTCAGAGCTTATATTTCTCCTGGCAGCTAAACATGACAACCAATTCAAATGGTTCTAAAAACCCTTAGCTTTGTTTTCTAAGTTTTATGTATACCGAAGGGCTTAGAACCTTACCAGCTTACTAATTTCTCTACTTTTTTTTACTTAAACCTCTCGATCATCGTTCCATACAGAGCTTTATCATATCCTTTTCTTTTAGGGGTTACTAAGGAAGAAGTTGAAGAAGGAAAACAAAATAGACTAGAGAAGAAGTCTCTTGGGAAGTCATTCTTCGGCTATTTATAACCCCACCTGCACGGTCTTCAACTGTGTAGAATTCACTCATTCACAATCATTTTGTCCCCCACTAAGGAACTGGCTGGTTCAATCCAATTGAATCAGACTTGGATTTCAACCTTGTCCCATTTAGTTACAAATCTTTCCTAATTTTTTCAGTAAAGGTCGCCAACTTATGACTTCTTTCAATTTAATCGATCAACTATTCCTAAATCTCCGGACTTAAAGAAAACCAAGTGTGACAACATATGTTCCAGTTCGAAAGTCCGAAACGGAAGAACAAGCTGAGAGTCTAACGACACAATTGTGCGATGGGTTCACTACTTTATTAGAAAGTTCCCATTATAATATCCTTAAATCATCAATGGGAGGACACTCACCAGTTTCAACCTTAGATTTCAACCACGATAGGCAGAATGTCCAATAGTCGGGGTTTGGTGGTACCCAGAATACTTGACCCCGGTATGACACTCAGTTAGTGGTTTTGATTTGAACTTTGGTCAGTTGATGTTCAATGCTGGGAACACTTATAAGGGTATGACATCAAGTTCCAGCGGTTGGAAATCAACAGGTGATTTTGGTTGTTTTGATAACTATACAAGAAGGGATTATGTACTCCCTACGACCTTTAACAGCGAGAGGACATCCAACCCTAGACATACTGATGGGGTTGAGAATGAAGAGGGCACTAAATTCGATGTCGATCCAATTTGGGAGCCCAAGGCGGATGGTTCAAAAATTACATTATTTTCTGAACCAGAGCTAGTTCCAACTAAACTAAAAGATGGAGGTTCAGACGGTGAAGGTCCAAGCGAAGATGCCAAAGAAGATCTGTGGTTCAGGGTATACTCACCTTCAACCCACATGCTTAATGTGGGCCTCTTAACAGAAAGTGGGTTAGAGTTTGCGGAATTCCCACATAGAAGACCGGGTCATGCGAGTTCTTCGTTGGATTCAGATGATTTTGAAGTGGAGAATGAGTTTTCCTCTAAAGATGGTTTTGTCACAGTAGTGAAGCAATACAGCATAAAGAGCGGGGTAAACTTCTACGTTGTTAAATCTTGATCGAACAAATTCGAGGTGAAATGCGCAATGCGAGACAATAAATGTGCGTGAAAAGTCATGGCTTCTGTAAAAAAAAAAAAGACAGGATTGTGGACCATAAAAAATATACCGCTTCGCATACATGTGTTGCCTGTACTCATCGTACAATGCTTGTATTATATTTGGGATATTGAATCCCTAATTTTAACGTACTCGTGTTGTTCCAGGATTGTTGTTCTAGTTTTAACTGCAAATATTCGTAGCTAGTACGATTATACATCGTTATACTGCAAGGCATGTATCACAAAGCAGAAGGCATTAGATAAGATGCATAATAGGTGGGGCACGTCGTACAATGATTTTGTGGCAATGGTGTCAGTTACTGAAGTAGTACGTTCCAGATTGCGTAATCGATCTGGAAATTATACCTATATACTACAACGATCGGTTGGTCCATGGATGCTGAGTGTTCCATCGTTTCTTCTGGACTTTCAAGCAATGCTGACAGACATTCTGGTACTATAAACCACTGGTACAAATCGACGACACCATTATGTACGAGAGATATACACATCGGTTGTTGTTAGTTGTGACATAAAATGACAATTGGAAAATCCTGCCAATTGCCTTTGCAATAACACTATAGGAGAAGACAGACGGTTGGGATTTTTTTCTGTCTAGGTTGAAGAGACATGTTGTCCCCCAACACAATATATGCATCATCTCCGACAGGGGACCTGGAATACTAGCCTCAATTGAACGACAAAAAAACCTTTAGGACCACACACACCATAAGTATTGTTTAAGACATGTTACGGAAAACACCGGAATAAGTCGAGCCATACTGATCAGGGGTGGTACGGCCATCGGTCCTTGTTCTTGTGTCGGTGTGAGAGAGAGTTGAGTTGAGATTGAATTGAAAAAGAATAAGAATTAGAGGTTTATATAGGGAGAACAATAGAGACTTGGGAATGGGGGTAAACAGCCTATAAAATGGCCGTTGGAGGTGGGGTAGCCGTTATGGAAAACGCTTCTAATTGGAAGCGTTTTCATGTTTTTGGCCTATCCGATAAATTTTGGAAAAATCAGCCTAATCTGGTTTTTTTTCAAAAAGAAAATGGCATTTTCTGTATTTTATCCCATTTACCGTGGTTTTTCCATTGAAGAGAAGTGAAACCGACCGTTCAGTATCTTATTTCATCATCTTTTAAGGTTCTTTATGTTTTGAAATTGCTAATCCAAGTATAATTAGCCTAGCAAAATAGTGGCATATCATTTGGTTCACTATCTTGCTACTTGAATGATGCATGCAAGAAGCTTTAATGCATTGATGGTTTGAATCTTTGATATAAATGCCCACGGTAAGCTACATCTTAAAACCAACTGCATTTCTTTGAAATAAGAAATAGCCAAATATATGAATATTACGATAAAAAGGATAACATCAATACAGAAAAATTGTCTCTTCCATTTCCATTTACAATGTGAAATGAAACTTTCCAAATTCACGGTCAAGTTTATGTACAACATCATTGAAACCACTAAGTAACAACAAAATACAAAGCCAGAAATTAAGTTAAATAGTGGCCCTAACATTTATGATGTTCCCAAACAATAACAAAGCGAATCACAAGACAGGTTTCTTCATGGTTGAAAGGAACCTTCCTCCATGCAAGTCTGCCAAAATTTTACTTCTCTTTTTAATGAAAAAACGAGACAGCACAAAATCAAAAGCCAAGTTTCATACAGCTAAACATGTAGCAACATCAAGTAACGAAAATGCTCCTTAATGTTTTTAATTTCAATAAGTCATCAATACTTCAGGAACAATGATACAATGATATACTCTTGTCATCTGACACACTAGCAAGGCGACCCCCTCCACCAGGTCGAAACGCCACAGCCCAGACTTGATCTGTGTGATTACTCATTGTCTGTATAGCTGCTCTCATCTTAAAATCCCATAGTCTTACAGTTTTGTCACTTGAGCCAGTTGCAATAGCCTCACCATCGGGGCTTACATCCACACTCAACACCCAGCTAGAATGACCTGACATTGCCCCAATTATAGCTTTCCCCTCAGCATCATAGACATGCACATGACCATCATCAGATGCTGAGTACAGCTTCCGTCCATCAGGTTCAGGAGAAAACACAAGAGACCTAACCGGCATGTAATGGCCTTCAAGGTGATGTAGAAATTTGGCACGAGGTACATCAAAAATGGAAATTGTGCCATCAATTGAGCCACAAGCAAGTCGTCGTCCATCAGGACTCCATGCAACGGATAGTACAAACTTCTTGCTACTGCTTTTATCAGAGGGCTTCGGTCCTTCAGGACGAGGGACTGATAAAGTTGAAACCAACCTCCATGTTGCAGTGTCCCACAGCTTGATTGATGCACTACCCCCACCAGCAACAGCAAGTGTTGTACCCTAATTTTGAAAGCCACCCAAAACAAATTCTAAAAAAGCCCTTAAAGAGTGTAAAAGACATTCAGCATAGCACCTAATTCACAAATTATCATCGGGAAAATTATTCATCATTAAGTAGTAGGAATGATACTAAAATAAGACTACAAGCAAAACTGAAAAGATATTAATATTTTATCATTAAATCCCAGGGAAGTTCAACAAAGACAAATAGAGATAATTTACCATGACAAAAGTAGCAAACACGAACCGATAGATTAATGCAAAGCAAGCCTCTTGGAGATAATTTTGTGAACATGAGGTTACCAGGAAAAGTGATATAACATGTTGGAAAGAGTGCATTTGCCAATTGCCAAGCTTAACTTCATTTAACGTAATGTTCCAATTGTAATGGCTACAATAACAATTCCATTCATTACAATGGAATACTCGATTTTGCCTGCGCTACTCTATTAGATTCTGATTGAGGCATCCATCATTATTTTGAATTTCTTTCATTTGAATGAACACTTCATTTAATACTAAATTGTATCTTTATCAGTGGCCTTCAAATTTAATATTCAAATAATTCATAAATTAATCAATTTCCATAATTAAAATAGTTGCTCACTTGAAGAAAAAGAGCAAAATAAGAAATAAAAAGCGCTTACCTCGGGATCGAATTGCATTTGCCAGACCTCGGAAGGCGGAGCTTCGAGAGTGGCAATAGTGGCGTTGGTGTCAACGTCAAACACGCGAACCAAACTGTCGAGCGAGGCGGAGGCAGCGATGACACCTGAAGGATGGGCAGCCACCGAAACGACGCCGAGGCAGTGACCGGTGTTGGTGCGCACGAGCTCGAGCTCGTCGGGCCTCCACAGCTTGACGGTTTCGTCGAGTGAGCCGGTTAAGAGGAGGGGCGGGCGGGAGTTGGTGGCGGGAACCCATGTTGCAGTCCAAACCGACTCGTCGTGGGCGTTTTCCACGGATTTGAGGCCCGCCAGTTTCATTGATTTCGCCATTTGTAGCAGGTAGCTGATTTTGCAAGTAAAAATGAAGTGTAAAAAAGTTTGGGTTTTTTGGGGAGTTTTGAGATTTCCTTTCTGGAGATCCGATTTGTGGGATTTGTGATGTGGAAGAAGGATTGGAAATTGGATTGCAGTGGTTATAGGTATAGGGCCTTATTAGATTTGGGCTATACATATAAGATCCATGACAATATAACAGGCCTACTCATACCTACACTTATTATTTAAAGTTTTTATTTAATTTAAAAAAAATATATTACCTCAATTGTAAAATTACCAAAAATTTAATATTTTTATAAAACAATAAGTATAATTGAAGGTATTTTTATCAATAATAGTAGCACAAAACCCCTTGTATTATATTCTAGATTGCATTTTAGCCCATCTACTAAAAGATGGGTACATTAACTCGTTTACGTTAAATGAGTGAGCAAAAAAAACCTCTCCGTTAAAATTGCACCGATAAATGTTTGTTTTAGTGTATATATATAAGTTATAATAACAAATTTTAGCTCTCAACCTTTACACATTTATTCAATTTGACCCATACTCTTTTATTGGAAATGAATTAGAAATTTTTGAAACTAGTAAGGCTAAAGGATCAAAAATGCCTTAGTAACAAATTAAAAAAAATAAATTAAGCCCTTTTAAAATTTAAAATTTAAAAATTATTAAATATTTATAAACAAAATTTATAAAAAAAATTTATAATTTTTTTATTAAAAAATAACAATACCATTTAATTTAAAAAATAATAACTACACTGTGAATGTAATCAAATAGGAAAATAAATACTTTTACCTTGCCACCAGAGGGTATTCAATGGAGGCTCTTGTAATTGGGGTAAGGAATGGTACTTTATACCAGGCCTAGGATTGCAACAACGTTATACAACCCTCCATGGCTCCATCTGGCCTACCCTATCTAATGCACCTCGACACATCTCCAGTATGAGAATGTAAGGACAGCTGAACCCCAACTGCAGCCTCTACATTACTCTAGATTAGCTATCAATGGGAGATATGCCACGTGAACCAAATTACTAGATTTGTCCGACATTCATGGCCGCATCATGTCATGATACAATTCGACGACATCGGAATTGGCCCAAGCATGAGGGGCCCAAGTGCAAAATGAAGTTTTAATTTCAATTTGTTAATATAATTGTTGGAATAAAGAGTTAACTCGGTTCTAGTTAGTTAATTAAATTAGTTTAAGGTTTCATAATTATGACATGGTTTGAACATCAATAACTTGAGTTTTAAATATGTCATAACCTGAGCATTTTAAATATGTCTTGAGTTTACTAATCTTGTCTTATTTCGTACAGCTTTATTATGTGCTTTAATTTGGTCTTAGTTCAGACGTTTTAATTGTGTCTATTGTTTAGACAAATTAAATTGTGTCTAAATTAAGTCTTTGATTGTATTTAAACCGAGTATTAATTTTGTCTTGTAGGTTGAATGCATTGGCTGCTCATTAACAGATTCAATGGACATCATTTAAGGAAATCATGCATCTGGACATGCATGCACCAAGAAGCTGTTGTTTGCTCTCTCCCAATCACCTCTTCGTGGAAGCCAATGGTCAAGAGTTTCCTCACTTGATTAAACAGCTGAATAATTTCAGTTCACACCTAAGTGTCCACCCAATTTTGATTGTTCACACCTGGTGGCTGTTTGTGCGCCACAACTAGCAATAAATCAATGATGCTTGTTCGGCTACCCAAGAAGGATTAATTCATGTTCATACATCTTAGATGATCAGATACTTGCATGATTCAGCTAACTTCCAAGTTCATCTAGCTGACCGTTCGGGAAATGCAAAAACCATGGCTGTTGGCGTCTTTTAAGCTGAGAAACATTCAAGGGAAATCATTGTTCAATTTAATTGGCAGCCAGCTCAATTAAGCTGATTCAGAATTTGTCCATTCGGTTGGATCTTGTATCAGCCTATAAATATTTGATCCAAAGAATGTAATCAGAACTTTTTGCACCTTTTATGAATTTTAAACAAATTGTGAGTTATTCAACTCCCTTTGTTCTTTTGTGACTCAATTGAATTATCTAGCTAAGTCTAGTTGCGTCAATTTGATTCATTCTAAACTTATCACTTCCAGCAAGTGTGGCGTTCACCCTTATACTGTTTGGTTCCTATCTCTTTAGATAGAGGGTCACGGTTTGTTATTTTTAGCCAATTCCTTCACTAAGTGTTGACATAAGAATCGAGTCAATATCCATCTATAATATTGGTTCATTTTTCAACCTTAATTTTAAACTCAACTTAGCCAAATTATCCATCTAACACCCCTTTGAAGACTGACCATCTTGAAACCATTTCAAAATTAGCCTTCAATTGCGATACTACTTAATTTGCGATTGGGAACATTCGCAACTCGTAATCAACTCCGAGCACGAGTTTGCATCATTTCCTCTTATCAAGCGCAGAACATATGCTTTTTCAGTTGCCTCAAAATCCTCTGCACTTGAATTTCATTCATTGTAAAATTATGTTTCAACCATGTTATTTTTACATGGAGACCTTTTACGTATTCACTCTCCGAAGCCATGCCCAAGTACTCCTCATAAATCTCATAAATATTGTGCCTGACAATATCATTTCCAATCACAAGCCAATTGTCGGTTGAGAGGCCAAGTTATGGCGCCATGTAGGGGTGAGCTTTCGATCGAATCGAATCGAATGAAAAAATTTCGAGTTAATCAAGTTGACGAATCATATTTTATCATCCTAACTCGATTTGAAATTTTCTCGAATTGAGTTGAGCGAGATGGAATTCGAATTGAATCGAATATATTTATTTGAGTTAAATTAAAAATATATATATTTTAGGTTATTGTAATCATGTCACCCACCATAATCAAATTTGTCCACCGTAATCAAATTTGTTATTAACTTTCATCCCTTATAATTTATTTATTAATCTTTTATATACGGGTTAACTTCTTAGCTTGCTTAGTTTCTTTAATTATCTTCTGATTATTGTCACTATGTATTTTGAAATTAAAACATATATTAAATGTAAAAATATCTTAAAGATAAAATGTGAAATTGATACCAACATAAAATTTTAACACGAATATTTTATGACATCATCAATAATTCAAATTTAGCAAAAATTTATAAAGATTCAATATGATAAAACAATTCAATAATATAAATAGTACAAAATGTGAAATTTAATTTTAATTTTTTATTTAGGGGTAGAGAGCGAGAAGTAAAGTTTATGGGAAAATAAAAAGTTTTGGAGGTTGAAAGAGTAAAATTTAAGGGGGGAATAAATAGGGGAGTAAAATTTTGGAAGAGAAAAATTCTAAAAAATAGGGCAGGGGGAATTGGTTTGGGGTAGAAGGGGGTGTGATGGGAGGAGAGCAAAAGTTATGGGGAGAAAGTGAGAGGGAGTAAAAGTTTTGAGAGGAAAGTGAAGAGGTTTAGGAGTTTGGAGTAATAATGTAAATTATTATAGTTTGATATTCGATTTACTCGAATTATTCGAGTTAAAAACCAAACTTGATTCAAACTCGAAATTTGAAAAAAAATTGAGTTGACTCGAATAACTTGATTATTTGAATAACTCGATTCGTTTGCCTCGAAATTCGATTTTTTTTTTCAATTTTTTCAAGTCAAATTGAGTTTTGCTCACCTCTAGCGTCATGTCCTCTAATGTTATCGTGCATTCTTAGTAGGGAAAGTGGAATTTGTACGTTTCAGGCCTCCAATGTCCAACCAACATTATAACCAATGTAGAAATCATTTTCCAATGTCGTGAGAGAGACACATTGAAAAACCCAACATTAATAAGATATGACACAATGACTGAATACGAGTCTTTGATACCCAAATTTCGATACCAGATGATGCGCCTCCATTCATCTGCCTTTAATAGTGCTGGTAATAAAATATATATATATATATTAATATTAATTATTTACAATTTTTAAATAAAATAAATAAAAACTTCTTAATATAAAATTTTTAAAAAACCAAATTTTTTGCATGCAAAAAAATTTTCAATTACAAGATTTTAACGATTAATCAATGCATGACAAAATATGTCTATATTCGGATCTCAACCCTTCACTAGCCCTTGTTGCAGAATCTGTAATTTATGTGCAATTAGTAACTAACATTTAAATTGACAATAAACTAAAATATAACAATATAATAACATTTAAATAATATCTTAATATATTAACATTTAACTGACAATAAATTATATATTTTTGCAAACACTTAACGAACAATATATATTAATCTACAATTCCATAAACATAAATCTATAACAAATTTATAATTAAAATACAAATAAATTTTTCAAATACTTAAAACAAAATCTTACTATAAACTTAAAACAAAAGAAAAAAAAGCATAAAAATAATATTTAAACTAGTAAAAACTATATATTTTCAAACAATTAAAAATAATATATATAAATATCAATATACCAATACACTAATATTGAACCTAACAATAATCTAAAAATAATACTAATAACTAAATTTAAAAATAAAATAATCTTACTTTAAAATATTCTTTATATTTTCTAATAAAACCATTAATAATCATAAAACAATAAAAAAATACAAAATATACAAAACTTTAAAATACCTTAACATTTAAACAAAAATAAACCTACTATTCTACAAACAATTAATAAAATGTATCAATATATTAACTTTCAATCAAACAATATAACTAATAAAAACTATGATATATCAATATACCAATACTTTTCCTTTTATATAAAAAATAAACTCCAACAGTACTTTTATTCATTAGGAAAAGAAATAAAACAAACAAACATCAACAGTCAAATTTGACAAGCCTGAAACCCAAACTTAAAAGAGATGCACCACTTCTGGCATGAAGAATTACTATACTCTCAATTCTGGAAGAGTACATAGAGACTTCACACGCAGAAACCTTTCATTTCCTCTCTGTCCTATCAAGGATCCCTCCCAAGGAAACCAAAGCGATGCAGATGCCCTAACTCAGCCCAGCGACTATCTTCCTCCGCTGCTTTCCATACTGCCTTAGGGGTTCTCTCCATCAGGTAAGAAGTTTCACCATTGACTAATCCTTCTTTTGCCAACCGATGTGCTGTCCCGTTTGTATTTCTCCCCACAAAATTAAATCTACACTCTACGAAGCCCCGACTGGCTCTTTTCACATCTTCGATAATAGGGTTGATCTCTGAGATATCTTTATTTTTATTTTGCAATTTCTTCACCACTGTGAGACTATCCCCTTCCAAAATCACCCCATGGAAGCCAGGATCCAGGCCCATCTGAACTCCTTGGAGGCATGTAATCGCTTCTCCCGCAAAAGGGCTAGGTACATAATCGTTCAATATCATTCTCATCCCCACAATCTGACCTGCTGAATCCCTACCCACTAACCCCGAGCATGATTTTAACAGTTGTCCTTGAAAAGAAGCATAAAAATTTATCTTCACAAACGACCCTTCAAGAGGCCGCCATCTCGCCTTTTGGACGCATCTGGCAGATAAACGACCCTTGATCTCCTCTAGTCCTTTTAAATACATTGTTATGAATCGAACCGTCTCTATATTATGTCTGATTTTCCTTTCATGCACTTGTTTGTTCCTGTCACCCCAAAAACCCAAATGGCACAGGTAATTGTTCTGCATAAATCTGATGAGGTATTCATAAATAACCAGTCCATCCACTGTTTGTAACTTGCGCACGACATTGACGTAGGCCAAGAGATATTTAACATCCTCAAAATCTCCTTGACAGTCGCGAGAGGCATGTTCGAGAGACTCATCATCATGTGTACATCTAGGACAAGCAACTGTATTTTGCAGCCTTATTTTCTGTAGATTTTTGTAAATAGGGATAAATTTTTTGTAGGCTCTCCAAAGTGTAATTTTTATTTTTTCTGGAAGCTCTATAAGCCATAATTTCTTGTAAACCTGCCTAGATGTAGATCGTTGTAAGTTAGGCTCCACTTCAGCAGACTCTTTCAACAAGAGCTTGTATCCGCCGCTACGCACCGAATACTTACCAAACGCCTCAGCTCTCCAGGCTTGTTTGTCCTCCTGCAAGTGACAAGAAAGAGGAATACTCAAGACTTTCCTCGCTCATTTGCAGACATAATGTGGATAATTATCTCTTCCTTCCATTGCCTCGAATGTTGGTCTAGCAATTCAGAAACCAGATTATAATGTTGTCCCATACCATTTCCTTGCAGCCTATAATCTTCCAATCTTGGCACCCAAGCATCATTCCAGATCGAAATTCTGGAACCAGAACCCACCCTCCAACGCATTCCCAACTTGAGCAATCCCTTGGCTGCCCAAACGCTCTTCCAGGTATATGAAAGGTTTGATCTTAACCCTGACTCCATAAAATTTGCATTCGGGTAATATTTCGCTTTTAGAGTGCGTGCCAATAATGAATTTGGATAACAAGATAAATGTCATCCTTGCTTAGCTAATAAGGCTATATTAAACTTGGATAGGCTCTAAAAACCTAGTCCCCCTTCTTTAAAAAACACAATGATTTCCAATCACACCAATGAATGCCTCTTTTACCATGGCATTTTACCACCAAAATTTGGCAATAATTTGTTTCATTTCACGGCAAAATGAATTTGGAAAAAGAAAACATGTAAGTAGGAATTGCTTGTAAAATTCTTTTAATGAATACTTGCTTTCCTCCTTGTGACAGGGGTTTAATACATGATGGTCACTGAATTAATTATAAATACGACTAAGGCAAGTGCAGTTATCGGACAATAGTATAGTTATGTTGAGTAGGAAATATCGTATTTACGAGGACTAAAAGTACTAGTAATTATTTGTTTAACTATTATTTAGTCGATAAATTGAAGTGATTGTTTTGTAATTTAAATTTACTAATCTAGTTTAACTATGAACGCAACAAAGAATGAAATGGAAAAATAATCAAAGATAATCAAAGAAAAGACAACACTAAGGAAAGAATTCACCTAGACTTCACTTATTATTTTGAATTTGAATTAAATGATTTATTCACTTGTCTCAGAAATCTCTAAATTATGTTAATATTTCTTTCGAGAGTAAGAACAACCGACTCTAGGTTAATTAATTGAAATCTCTTTCTAATTAAAACTTTTATTGTCACATTAATTGATCTATAGATTCCTTATTAGATTTGACCTTAATCCAAGAATTTATGTTGTCCTATTTCTAGGACTGCATGTAACTTCACTCAATTATGTTAGATATATTCTCAAACAAAGACTTTTGCTTCAATTGAAAGAAGAACATTAAAATGAATTAATATCTCGAAAATATTAAAACAATAAATAAGCATATATAATTGATAACAAAATTTAAGTATTTATTGTGTCGCACAAAAATTAAATAATAGGATTCATCGAAGGTTTCATCTCTTTTAGGTATTCAGGGGATTAGTTCATAATCTTAAATGAAAACATCTCAAAGTTAGAAAAACCACAAGTCATAAAAAAATTAAATAAAATTTTGAAAGAAGTTCAAAGTAGATCTTCAATCTTAAAGGAGATTCGCTTTTGAGTTGGCTCTGACAGTGTTCTTCGAGTCTTTTTTTCGATCTTCTCTGCTTGCTCCCTTAGGTCTTCTTCTAATAGGTATTTATAGACTTTAGAATGCTGAAAAACTTTAAAAATTAAGTTTTTTCGAGTAAAAGGAAAGAATGGTGCGAAATCGACACGGGCTGGCATATGGGCGTGCGGCTAGCCTGTGTGGAAATGCTCAGGCAGTGTGGATCTTGAAAATAGCTCTTTTTGTTTGATTTTGATTTGTTTTTCGCTCCTTTTACTCCCCTATGCTCACCTAAATATAGAAATATGAATTTAAGGATTAGGAGAATCAAATTCACTAATTTAAATAATAAATCATCCAAAAACGCATCAAGAATATGATTAAAAATATGTTACTTTTATAGCTTATCAAATATCCCCACATTTAAACGTTTGTTTGTCCTCAAGTAAAATTCTCAACTCATAATTAAAATTAATCTTTCTCAACTTATAATTCTTATCAACTTATAATTTTCATAAATAATGTTTCGTCATAATTCATAAATAATCATACATTAATAATTCAACTAAAAGAGCACTAAAGATACAAGTAATCCAAGTCGAACATTTTAAAGCATGAAAACATAGGTATTTTCTTATCTAAGTAATTACTTTTAATTTAAAATTGACAAAAATCGACATCCTCACGAAAAATTCACTCAAATCATTAAGTGTTTAATGTTCAAGAATACACTCAATAGTCAAACATGAAAAGTCATTACCATAGGCTTGCATGAAAATCAAATATACACCACTATAAAATGATATGATACACAAATCAAAAGGTCTTTAAGATGTTGTAATGGGGCTTGGTTAAGGGTGTGGAGAAAGGTTGAAAAAGTTGGTTAAAATTGAGATCGAATTGATAAATTACCAAATTAGAAAAATAAACAAATGTTGAATTAAAAACAATTACAACAATCGAAAACTATTTAAAAATAAAAGCGAGTTTTTTCTCAAAATATGAATTTAACTGTTTAAGCTCAATCAATATAGAATTAAATAATGATCAATATTTTTTATTATATTTTTTATTTTTTAAATAATAAGAAATAATTTAGTAAATCAAACAAAAGAGCATAATTAGGCAACTAATCAAAAAACGAGTTATGGGTTAACATTAATGGGTAAATCAAGAAACGGTATGTTAGGCTCAACGAGGTTCACTAGAGGTTTCATATCCCCTAGGTATTTAGGGGATTAGTTCATAATTTCAAATGAAAACATCTCAAAGTTAGAAAAACCACTAGACATAAAGAAATTCAATAAAACTTCGAAAGAAGTTAAAAGTAGATCTTCAGTCTTGAAGGATATTCGCTTTTGAGTTGGCTCCGATGGTGTTCTTCGAGTCTTTTCTTCGATCTTCTCTGTGTACTCCCTTAGGTTTTCTTCTAATAGGTATTTATAGACTTTAGAATGCTTAGAAGCCCTAAACATTAGGTTTTTCCGCGTAAAAAGGAAGTAGGGTGCGAAATTGACATGGGCTGGCATATGGGGTGTCTGTCCAGCCTGTGTGGAAATGCTCAGGCTGTGTGGATTCTGAAAACAGCTCTTTTTGTTCAATTTTGGCTTGTTTTTTGCTCTTTTCACTCTCTTATACTCTCCTAAGTATAGAAGCATGAATTTAAAAGATTAGGAGCATCAAATTCACTAATTTACATAATAAATTATCTAAAAATGCATTAAGAATAAAATTAAAAATGTTACTTTTACGGCTTATCAATACATAAACTCCGAATTCTTTTTGTCAACCTGTCTTTCAAGTTTTGAAAAACGCTTTTTTTTTCATCCTACCCACCATATTAGGAAGGCCTAGATACGCCTCAATGATAATTATTAATATATCAAATTTTAAGTAAATAATATACTAAAATATAACAACCTAGGAAGATGCTAACACCTAAAATAATAAAAATATCAAATATGATAATAAACATTCAACTTATCTCTAAATTTCACATTTATCAATTAAAAAAAAACTTACTTGTTAGCGATGGATTTGTAGAGAATTAGATACAAATATCTAGTGTTGGAAAGAAAATGAGAGGAGAAAAATATGTTGGGGAAAATGGGAGAAGAAAATGATGTTAGGAGAAATTGAGAGAAGAAAATTTTTGATAGAAAATAAGAGAAAAGTGATTGTCCATTTATATACACAAAATTAAAAGGACTAAATTGCGTAATATTCAAAACTATTATTCAAAACTGCCAATTAACTCATATTTATCTACCTCAATTATATACGTGTTGCATGGTTCAATACTTTACTTTAGAATGCTAGTATACTTTTTCTACTCAATACATGCTTGTTCACACGTTCATTATTTCTTTCCTCTACAATATGCAAACAAAACATTGCATTTTCCTACTTTTCTTTTCTTTCTTACCTTTTTTAATGCATTCATACTGACACAGTTTTGCATTTCTTTTCTTTCTTGCAATTTTTCTTGCATGCTCACAGGGCTTTTTAAACAGTATATGTTGTTTTTAAACCAAATTTGAGGGATTAGGCTAGTTTTGACCATATTTACTGGAATAGGTTAATTTTTTAATAGAGAGAGAGAGATAGGAAAACGCGTCTAGTTGGATGTGTTTTATGTTGAATTTTCAAGAAAATGCGTCCGGTTGGAAGCGCTTTCCTATTGTGTCAATAGAAAACTTATCTAGCTGGACGTATTTTCTCCTCTCTCTCCAACAGTCGTCTCCCCCAACGATCATCTACCCAATGGTTGAATTCCAACAACCATTTATAAGCGGCTAGTTTTTTTTCCTATGTAAACCCAAATAGTTTCCTCATTTTATCATTCAAATCCATTTCGAGCAATTCTCTCAATTCTATTAATTTCATCAATTCTGTCAAATTTGTCAATTCTCTCAAAAACTAATTAAATTCTCTCAAGTTCATCTTCATTTAATTCAAATTTTAAATTTTTATTCATGTTAATTGAATTTTGGAATGACAAATATCGATGACAGCCACATTTCCACGATTCTACTACAAATGGTAAGAAAATCTTTCTAATTTTAATAATTTTATGTAAATTTACTATTAAGTTGTTAACAAGGTTAGAATTTATTTATTTTTGGTCTTTTATAATTAGGCCGAAGATTGGATTTTGGAGACATGTATGCATAATCTATCTACGAAGCCATTGCTTTCTACTAAACCATATTTGGAAGTTGTAGGATTCTTGCACGTGTCTTGTATGCTTAGGGGTGTAAATTAGACCCCACACTTATCAGCATATTGGTGGAAAGATAGATACCAGAGACACATGCATTCCATCTTCTATGTGATGAGTGTATAATTACATTCGAAGACATTCACTTACAACTCGATTTATAGGTGGATGGACCAGTCGTTATCGGATCAATGGTGGACGGTGATTAGAGTGGCATTTGCGAGGAATTGTTAGGCAAGGTGCCGCCAAAGTTTTTTGGTGGGCAGATAGAGTTGAAATTATTGGAAGACAATTTCAAAGATCTCGATGGGAGTTCGAGTCCCCTTTAAGAGAACAATACTCTCGAGTATATTTAAGCTGTTCTAATGCCTGATGAATCTCAAACTCTTGTACATTTCTGTTACAACTTGTCAACTTGAAAAAAGCGGGAGGACTCAATTGGGGGTCAACAGTGTTGACAACATTGTACCGAGAGATGAGTCAGATGGCGCAACCATAAATAATTAAAATTGGTGGTTGCGTACTCCTTTTGCAGTCATGAGCATGATTCCGACTACCATTTTTACGTCACCGAGCCAACTATCCTTATACTTTCCCACTCGTAATAAGGTAAAATTATAATATAGTTATCATAATATTATTTCATTAGGCTGATTTTGAAAAAAAATATTATTTGAATAGGTGGAACCATGACCGAAAGAGCTTGAAGATATCCGACTATTATTAGATCAACGATTGAAAGTCGATGTTAGTTTTTAATTTTTTTTAATTATGTAATATTCATGTAAGGATTTCAAAATTAATATTAAGTAGATAATAAACTTTATTATTTCGTACTATTATTTCAATGGACACCATACGTTGATTCGAGAATTCGAGAATGTATCTAATTTGAATTCTTAGTCAATCTCAATATCTGCACGTGAATGTGCCATTTGTAATTAATGTATCTAATTTGGGGTCTCAATTTCGATAAACGAATCAGTGTTTTATTTATTAATTAATGTTTATAGGGTTGTTAAAGGTTGTATTAAAATTTGTTAAGAAATTTAGATATTGATTAGTTAATTTAATTAGAAAAGACTAAATTGTAAAAGGTTGGAAAATTAGTTGTAATAATTAAAAGCATTAAATGGTTGGTAAATTATAAGTTGAAGGATTTAACTGATAATAAAATCATTTTAAATGGAAATGGATGGTAGTGGGTGTAGTTGTTAAGAGAATTTTATGTTATAACAAGGGAAATTTTGTATTTAAGAGTTTAAGTAAACTTTGACTAAAATATGGAAAATTTAGTCATCTTCTTCAAGTGTTTTGGTTTTGCCGAAAGTAAGAAAAAATAAATAACACCATTAGAGAGGAGAGCAAGGTTCTCCTTGCATGTAAGTGTTTTAGCTCTTATCTTTGATATTTTTTTTTTGTAGTTTTAGGACCCTTAAAGCTAGACCAAGCTAAATTAGGGGTCAAATTGAAAAATGGTGACATGTTTAAGAATTGATTTTTTTTAGACTGTTGATGCTTTGAAGTATTGAATGTATTAATGATTTTTGTGGTCTGATTGAACTAATTTTTGTGTAATGATTTTTGCTAGAACTTATCTTTAAGGAGTTAAATGTTACAAAATTAAAAAAATAGGGATAAAATTGAATTTTCAATGATTAAGGGACTGCTCGGGTATAGTATAGATTTGGTTAGCTGGTAATTAATTCAAGGAAATTAAACAATTAAGGTTTGAGGTAGGATCGAATTGTACAAGAGAAGTGTTGAATACAAATGTGTAAAATTTGATTAAAAAGGGGTTGAATTCTTGTGTTTATATATATTCTTGGTGGATGAGTTAGTTAATTAAACTAATTTATAAATTTTTAGATCGAGAAACAAGAGGATCAATTGAAAATCATGGAAAAGAGAAGGTTGCCAAGTAATCGTCTATGATCGTAATTTTGGTAGGTTCGCGGTCTTAGAACTCGAACGTTAATTATATAATTTAATAAGTTAATTGTTAATTATTATTTAACTATGTTCTTAATTGTGTACTGGAAAATTTCTATTGAATGGATATTGATAAAATTATATATATATGAAATGTGGCATTATAGAATGAATCAATGAATAATTTCGTAGATAATTGAAGTGAAGGTGGTATTGAATTATGAAATGCGATATTGAATTTAAAAAATGTGATATTATGGACTTGCACGAGTGAAATTGATATTGTCGATTATCCAACTAGTGCTGGGCGCATACTTTTGTCGATTCATTCGACTAATGCTAGGCACACTTTAATCTTCGTTGGTTCAACAAACTAGCGCTGGGCGCAAAATATTGTCGATTCATTCCACTAGTGCTGGGCACATCTATCGTCGTTATCCGACTAGCGCAAGGTGCAAAATTTGTTATGGTTTATCCGTTAGGCAGTGGGTGCCATCTATTGATTGACCCATAATGATCAGGTATAATTAATCCAACAAGAAGGTTGATATACGGAAGTTTTCATAAAAGATGTATGAAATGTCTAGTTGAATTGTATGGTAAATTTCATGAATATATATATGTGACAGATTATAAAATCAAAGCCATTATTTTTATTTTTGGTTCTTTGGGTTAATAAGCTTACTTAGCATTTGATTGTTCTTTGTATGCAAGATAGGTACTTAATTTTGTTCGACAACTTAGCATCCAATGACTAATCTCGAACTCAATATTGGTGATGTTTTCTTTTATGTTTTGGCATGTACTTAGGTTGATGATGTTTTGGGTGTTAGTCTTTTGTTATATGGTTGTGAATGAATGTAAATAAGTTTTTAGAAGTTGAATCTTTGACTCATGTATACAGGTACATATGTGTATAGGTACTTTGGTTATGAGTTTTAAAACTAAGTGCTTACCATAATGTTGATAATGCAATATGATATGAGAGTTTTTAGTTGATCACTTTGGCTAATATTTAGCTGTGAATAAGTGATTAATGTTATGTGTTATAACAACTTGTCTAGTTGAATGCTTAATTCTTGTTTGAGGTGCCTTTGAATGTCATATTGGTTAGGTTTAGAATGGGCAATCATATGGTATGTAATTGATGTTTAAAAATGAGTTTTTGAATATTTATTTGTAGGTAATGTTAAATGTTTAAATTGTTATCGTAATACCTTGTGACCCCAATCTGGCGACAGAGATGGGTTAGGAGTGTTACACCATTGATAGTGTACACCATGGTGGAAATGCAAGAATTCAATTGAGTGATTTGACAATTCAGGTTTAGGCAAACTATTTCATTGCCACCCTAAGACATCAGAGCACTAATGGCATATTGGTTAGGTTTAGAATGGGCAATAATATGGTATGTAATTGATGTTTAAAAATGAGTTTTTGAATATTTATTTGTAGGTAATGTTAAATGTTTAAATTGTTATCGTAATACCTTGTGACCCCAATCTGGCGACAGAGATGGGTTAAGAGTGTTACACCATTGATAGTGTACACCATGGTGGAAATGCAAGAATTCGATTGAGTGATTTGACAATTCAGGTTTAGGCAAACTATTCCATTGCCACCCTAAGACATCAGAGCACTGCACAAGGTTGACTTGCGAAGGAAAATAGACAAAGATTGACCTAAATTTCATGAGAAATATACATTTAGGAGGATAGGTACGATTTCTTACCTATTTGAGAACCAATTGTCGCTCGGGAATTGACGACCAATCCAAAGTACATGACATAGTTTAGACACTACGGTAAGCCATATCTATTGTCGGAGAAGTCGAGGGGTAGACAACGTCATCTGAGGAAGCCATGGCGACCATATCAGGATCCAATGTCTGGAGCAGGTTCATAATCAACTCCAACCCAAAAAGAGCAAATATGGCTGCACCACCTCACGGTTAGTATGGCTAAACTTATTATAGTGCTTTCACTAACCCCATAATTTTTACACAATCACCACACTATGCACCATTGTACTCTGTTTCAACACCTTCTGCAGGTATGTTTTTCGCACCACCTATGTCTCTAACATATTACACGCCAACGTCAACGACAACACCGATGTATTTACCACCTCTGAAAATTCCACCATATTATTCACAACTAGTGTATGTGTCACCATACACTTATATGCTAATAGTGTCATAAAAAACCATCGCATCATTGTGCTACCAAGGTGACTCATCTTCACAACCCTCTATTCATACAACAGAGGACACATGACGGCAACCTAGGATGCCACCGCACTCAACCATGAAGGAAGGAGATGAAGACGAAAATGACGGTCGAGATGAAGATGAAGACGAAAAAGAAGAGGAGCTGAAACTCTAACTTATACGAAGAAAAAATCTGTCTTGCAACCGACACCCACCGGGTTGTAGCACACATTCGGCCCGACAAAGCTGATGACTTTGTTTTCTGTCTTATCATGTAAATCATGCATGTAAATTTGATACTTGAGACCAATATTCAAAGTTAAGAAAATTTGGAAATAAAAAAATTGTATAGAAAATAAAATTATATTGTATTGTCCAACTGGGCGCGCTTTTAGTGCATCTTTTTGCCACTTCACTGAAAGTGCGCCCTGAGCAAAACATTTTCGCTCTACGATTTTCAACTCTCCTAAAAATTTTTATTGAGCTCCTAGAATCTCTGTAACACCCTTATACCCGGTCCGATTATATGGACCCGATATAGGGGTGTTACATTTATTGGTATCAGAGTTTAGATTTTTTGATATCTGAATTGGAAACGAGTTTAGACGTACATGCCATATATGATATATCATTATGATGATATGGGATTTAGTTATTCAATTGTGTAATTTATGTATATTGTAGACTCAAAGATGTCAAATAGGCCTCATGAAAAGTTGAAAGACGAAGTAAAGAGTAAGGCCCCAAGCCTTGATAGGGAAAAAAAAATCAAAGAAGAGCCCAAGCTCGAAGTGAATCAGTAAACTTAAGGGATGATATGGTGTAACACCCCTAACCCGTATCTGACGCCAGAAAAAGATTATAGAGCATTATCGGACTTACAAATCAAACAAACAAACATTTCATTTTTATATCACATTCAAATCAAAAACTAATGACGTTCAATCATATCGTCCCTAATACTAGCCCTCGAGGCCCAAAATAAACATTAAAAAACAAGTTAGGACTAAATCAGGAACTTAAAGAATTTTTCAAAAAACATTAAAAATTTTCAAATGTGCAATGGACACACGGCCAAGAGACACGCTCGTGTCTCAGGCCGTGTGGGCATTCAAAATAGAGACACACGCTCGTGTCTTAGCCCGTGTCCAAACTAGTGAGCTTACTGACTTGGGTTACACGGCCAAGCCACACGCCCATATTCTAGGCCGTGTGAAAAAATGGTGAGCATACTGACTTGTGACACACGGCCAAGCCACACGCCCATGTGCTAGGCCGTGTGAAGCTACTTACTTGTTTTCTTTAAAAGTTACAGAGGACACACAGTTGTGACAAACGTCCGTATCTCTGTCCGTATGGACAAAAATAGACCATTTTCTAAGCCATATTCCTCACCCAAATTGGTACCAACCTAAACACAACAATTTGCATATGACCATGACATAAATAGGCATTCAAAACCAACCAAAATCAAGTTTAAAACATGTAATATCATCACATACAACCCTAATGCACATAGGCACCTCAATTGTCCATTTAAAAACATACCAACTATGTCTCCAAAACCTACAAAAATGGTCAAACACATATATGCATATTTGTACCAAAACTTGACATGTATGACACTTATCAAGCTCAAATACTTAGTACCCAAAATACCAATTCATAGACTAAACATTCAATGGCAACCATACACCACACCTGATAAGGCCATTTACATATTTACATAATAAAATATATCCACAATACAAGCCAATTCAAATGGCTAAAACACAACAAAACATATAGGCTACCATTAGCCAAAATGACCTATACATGCCATTATAAACAAAATTATATAACCATAAGTACCAAAATAGCCTATAGATAGTGTGATGAAATCTCCAACAACTTTCAACCCGAACGAGCTTCCGATATCTAAGTACACAGAGAAATTAACAAAAAGTAAGCATGAAATGCTTAGTAAGTTAGTAATTCAAAAATAAAGCTTACCACTTCAATTTATAAGCATAATCCATTTAAGTCAATCCAACATGTCTTGGCCTTAGCCTAACAACAATAACCTCATAATTTTAAATATCACAATAACTAGCAAATCATCTCAAAACATCATAATATAAGTACACATTACTTATGTGCATTCATATTTCAAGCATATGGCTAATTAATACATTTCCATACTTTTATGGAAATTCTAATTGAAACATTTGTCGATCTTTCCTTCTTCTCACACCCTTTGAACCACTACAATAATATTGGATACACGGGAATCTCGCACACTATGTGCCAACATGTGGTCAAAACCACCACTATCTCATATCTCGTATCAATGCTCTCTCTCGAGCCATAACTGGGTCTGCTCACACAAGCTGTCAGTCAAGACGTAGCTACACTGAACTGCTCACTCAAGCTGTCAAGTAACCACAACACATGTTGAAAACTCAGCCATCGATAGGATGTACGAGACCAGCATCTAAAACACTATAACCTCTAATGACATGTCATTTGTATCATATTTATTCCTAAGGTTCAAACGAGATTCGATAGTCCCCGAAACTTTGTTGGATATTTCCGCAAAGTCATAATACCAATAACATGACACAAAAGCATTTAAATCAAATATAATTTAATTCTAATTAAATATACAAACTTACCTCAAACTTGTACGGAAAAAAGCGATCGATTAATCTCGTACTTTTTATTTTCCCCAATCTAAACCCATACGTTGCATTTCTTGATCTATATAATCAAATTTAACTAATTCAAATCTCATTCTATTCAATTTAATCCTAAAATCATGTTTTGGCAAAATTATCATTTTGCCCTTGTACTTTTAATTCTTTGTAATTTAGTCCCTAGGCTCGGAAAATGAAATTCATTCAATTTTATCCTTACCCAAGCCTAGCCGAATTTTATACATGCTTATAACAGCCCATATATTTTACAATTTCACACTTTTACCACACAATTTATCACATTTCTCAATTTGACCCCTAATTGATAATTTTATCAAAAAATCCTTTACAAAAGTTGTTTATCTAACAACAACCATTATTTTTCTACCATTAAACTTCAAAACCCTAACATGCAAATCAATGGAAAAACTCACATACTTTAATAGTTTCACAAATTAGTCCCCGAGCTAGCTAGATTAAGCTACAATGATCCAGGAAACATAAAAATTATAAAAAAACAGGATAAAAAATCATACCTAATTGAAGGCATAAAGATGGCCGAATAGCCTAGCTTCCATGACTTTCTCTTCTTCTATTTTCGGTTGAAGAAACAAAGAAATAAAGATGCATGTGCTATTTTGTTTCTTTAATTATTAACCTTTATTAATTATTTACTTATTTAACCTTGAAAACTAACCGAAATTTCAATAATGCCAAACCATTACCAACCACTACCAACTCTAATGGTATAATTTCCATATAAGGACCTCCACTTTAAAGTTCTATAGCTATTTAATACCTTTAGCTAATAGAACACAACTTTCACACTTTACGCAATTTAGTCATTTTTATCAAATTGAACATGTAATCGTTAAAATTTCTTAACGAAATTTTTATACAATAATACTATCATGCTATAGATCATAAATAATATTAAAATAAAATTTTCAACCTCGGATTTGTGGTCTCGAAACCACTATTCCGATTTCACTGAAAACTGGCTGTTATATAGAGAGCCTGAATTGGAAAAGAGAACTCAATCTAAAACTGAATATGTACTACCTGAAGAAGAAATTTCGGTTATAACATCTCTTTGCAGACTATGAACCAGTTGTTGCAACAACTAGTAAGAACAACTAACGTTCCTCCTGTTCCACCACCACCACCTCCTCCTCCTATTCCACAACCACAATAGTCCGTAACTAGTCATCAAAATCCATTAGAGAATATTAGAAAATATGGAGCAGAAGAGTTTAAGGGAAAGAAAGAAGATGACCCAGCTGAAGTAGAGGAATGGCTAGAGAATATTCAGTGGATATTTAAAGAGTTACAATGTTCAGAGGATGAAAAGTTGAAGTCTGCAGTGTCATTATTGAATGGTGAAGCTTACCAATGGTGGACTACTATTAGAAATATTCATCCTATTGATAGAATTAACTGGAATTTCTTTGTGTCAGAATTTAAAAAAAAAGTATGTGAGTCAACTTTACCTGGAAAAGAAGAAAAGAGAATTCCTTGATCTGAAACAAAAGAACATGTTTGTTGCTGAATATGAACGTGAATTTACCAAACTGGGTAAATATGCTAAAGAGTTAATAGCAGATGAAACATATATGTGCAGAAGATTTGAATGGGGATTGAATGAAGAAATTTATGTTCCTCTTTTACCTTTGCATCTACAAGAATTTCCTATTTTGGTTGATAGAGTACAACGACTTGAGAAAGGATTAAGTCATTTAAAAGAGAAGAGTATGGGAAAAGGCCAGCAACGAGTTTTTTATCACCATATTTATTTAAATAGAGTAGAGATTTTAGAGGTTCTAGATACTCAGCACCGGTTGAAGGATAAAAAATCAGAAGTCAGACCAGGCTAACACAACAAATCACATCTAAGACGAAAGGCTCAGGAAGAAAATCAATGACACAGTATAAGCAGTACAGTAGATTTCATTGGGGTGAATGTCGAATGATTATTAGAGCTTGTTATAAATGTGGATCAAAAGATCATCTAATCAAATATTGTCCGAAGATGCTTGGGAATACTATAGAATAATTAGTAAAGAGTATTCCAACTCAACAAGGAAGTAGACGGTCTGGAATGGTTAGTCGTGTTGGTAAAGAGAAAAGGTCAACAAGAGAGATAGTTGGTAGATTTGAGAGTCGCATGCCTCGAACATATGTCATTCAGACTCGAGAAGAAGGTGATGCTCTAGATGTAATCACTAGTAAATTTTGTTTATTTGATACTTTTGTGATTGATTTAATTTATCCGGGTTCCACACATTCTTACATTTGCACTGCATTAGTAATAGAGAAAGAATTACCTGTAGATTTTATTAAACAAGAAGTCATAGTCACAAATCCTTTTGGACAATGCGAGAGAGTGAATAAGATTTATAGGAGATGTCCTTTAAAAATTTAAGAATGTGAGTTTCCAACAGACCTTATGGCTCTTCCATTTCGTGAATTTGATGTGATATTGGGCATGGATTGGTTGTCCGAATATGGAGTTATGGTTGAATGTAAAAGGAAGAGAATTTCTTTGAGAACTCTAAATGGTAATGAAATGATAGTGGCTGATGAGAATTACAGTGCCTTGTTTAATGTTGTATCAATAATGGAAGCTTTTAAGTTGGTGAGAAAGGGATACATCGCTTATCTTGCTTACATTTTTGATTCTCGTGTATCTAGTTCGAAGATTGAGGAAATACCAATGGTTAGGGAGTACCCCGACGTGTTCACAGAAGAATTACCGGGTTTACCACCTGAGAGAGAGGTAGAATTCGCTATTGAGATAGTTCTAAGAACAACACTAGTATTGATGGCTCCTTATTGAATAGCTCCTACCGAGTTAAAGGAATTAAAAACTCAACTACAGGAGTTACTTGATAAAGGCTTTATACGCCCTAGTGTGTCACTGTGGGGTGCTCCAGTACTGTTTGTAAAGAAGAAGGATGGCTTTTTACAGTTTTGTATCAATTATCGACAATTGAACAAAGTAACAGTGAAGAACAAGTATCCGTTACCAAGAATAAATGATTTCTTTGATCAGTTGAAGGGTGCTGGTGTGTTTTCAAAGATTGACCTCATATCAGGATATCATCAGCTATGAGTAAAAGAAATAGATGTGCTGAAGACTATTTTCAGAACGAGATATGGACATTATGAGTTTTTAGTTATTTTATTTGGGTTGACCAATGCTCCAGCTGCTTTCATGGATTTAATGAATAGAATTTTCCAGCCTTACTTAGATTAGTTTGTGGTAGTGTTCATAGATGACATTTTGATGTATACTCTAAATGTGAGGAAGAACATGAAAAGCACTTGATGATTGTTTTACAGACATTACAGGAGAAACAATTTTGGCTAAAAGAAGTCATATTTCTTTTGGCTAAAAGAAGTCATATTTCTGGGGCATATTGTATATGTGGAAGTTATTCGGGTAGATCCAAAGAAAATAGAAGCTATATTAGAGTGGAAACCACCAAAGAATGTAACAGAAGTCAGAAGTTTTCTTAGATTGACTAGTTACTATGTAAGATTTGTTAAGGGATTTTCTACGATTGCTTTGTCGTTGACCAGATTGTTGCAAAAAGATGTTAAGTTTGAATGGTCAGAAAAATGTCAACAGAGTTTTGAAAGATTAAAAACAACATTGATAGAAGCTCCCGTATTAATTCAGCTTGAGTCAGGTAAGGACTATGAGATTTACAGTGATGCATTGTATAGTGGTTTAGTTTGTGTATTAATGCAAGAAAGAAAAGTAGTTTCTTATGCATCCAAACAGTTGAAGCCACATGAAAAGAATTATCCGACGCATGATTTAGAGCTAGCTGCAGTGGTATTTATGTTAAAAATTTAGAGACATTAATTGTATGGGGAAAGTGCTTTATTTATACAGATCATAAGAGTCTGAAGTATTTGTTAACACAGAAAGAATTGAATTTCAAATAGAGAAGGTGGATTGAATTGTTGAAAGACTATGATTGCGTAATTGATTATCACCCCGGTACAGCAAATGTAGTAGTAGATGCTTTAAGTAAAAAAATTTGGCAACTTTGAAAGTAATGAATGTTCATTTGAAAATGGAAACACCTGGTGGGTTGATAGCATAATTGAGAATAAAGCCAACTTTGTTACAGAGAGTGAAAGATGCTCAAAAGGGAGATGAAGAGATGTTGATGATTAAACAACAACTTGAGGATGGAGATAGACAGTGAAGGAACTTTCAGACTTCATGGTAGGTTATGTACCTAATCAAGAGGATTTGAAGCAAAGTATCCTTTTTGAAGCTCATCATGGTTTGTTTGCTATACACCAAGGATGCAGCAAGATGTACCAAGATTTAAAGCCATTTTATTGGTTGAAAAGAATGAAACAGAACATAGTTGATTATGTTTCAAAATGTTTAACATGTCAACTAATGAAAGTAGAGCATCAAGTTCCATCAAACTTACTACAACCAATAACAATACCAGAATGGAAATGGGAAAGAATCACCATAGATTTTGTAATCGGATTACCACTCTCGTCGAAGAAGAAAGACGTTATTTGGGTGATAATTGATCAGTTAACGGAATCTACTCATTTCTTGTCAGTATGGACTGATTATTCGATTGAAAAATATGCAAGATTGTATATAGATGAGATAGTGAGGTTGCATGGGGTGCCAGTATCAATTATTTCTGATCGAGATCCACAATTTACATCAAAGTTCTGAGAGAAACTACATGAAGCTTTTGGCACAATGTTAAATTTCAGCACTGCATTTCACCCTCAAACGGACGGGCAATCTGAACGGGTAATTCAGATTTTAGAAGATATGTTGAGAAGTTGTATTATCGAGTTTGAGGGTAGTTGGGAAAAGTATTTACCCTTGGTTGAATTCACTTACAATTACAGTTATCAATCTAGTATTCAAATGGCACCGTATGAGGCATTGTACGGAAGAAAATGCATAACTCCAGTGTGTTGGACAAAGTTGAATGAAAAATAACTAGTGGGTCCGGATTTGATCAATGAAACAAAAGAGAAGGTGAAGATGATCAGGAATCGGTTAAAGGTAGCTTCTGATAGACATAAATCTTAGCTGATCTTAAAAGAGTAGATATTGAGTACAGTGTGGGTGAAAAAGTATTTTTGAAAGTTTCACCATGGAAAAAGGTTCGTTGATTCGGGAATAAGGGAAAACTAAGTCCAAGGTTCATTGGGCCGTATGAGATCTTGGAACGAGTTGGTCCAGTCGCTTATCGACTAGCATTACAGCTAGAATTAGACATAATTCATAATGTGTTTCGTGTATCTATGCTTCGAAGATATCAATTTGATCTGTCTCACGTGATTACACTAGAAGTGATAGAGATTCAACCGGATTTTACTTATGAAGAAGAACCGATAAAGATACTTGCTCGAGAGGTTAAAGAATTGAGAAATAAAAGAGTTTCATTGGTAAAAGTCTTATAGAGACATCATAATACGGAAGAGGCTACTTGGGAAACAAAGGAGACTATGAGACAACAGTATCCACAGTTGTTTACACCAAGTAAAATTTCATCCTTGAAATTTTTATTAAGAGGGAGAGAATTGTAATGACCACGTTTTCATTTGGAGCTAGGTATAGTGATAGACAGGGTCAAGAAATAGTGGAGCAATTTTGAAATTTACTAAATAGGAATTTTTAGTATTAAATTAAGAAGTATTTAGACTCGATAGGAGATTAGAAAATATTTTGAGATAGAAAAGATTTAAATAAAAGCTTAGACTAAATTGAAAGATTATAAAAATTATTATGGTGTAAATAGGATAAAAATTATTGTAGTGTAAATAGGAATTTAGAAAGTTGGGAGATACATAGTGGTAGTAAAAGGAAGAAAAGATTAAAAGAAATTTAATCAAAGTGAAGCATGAGTCATCCTAGGAATTATAAAAGATGAGTTGGGATAAAATGGTAAATAGCCAAGTAGATATTTTAAGGTGTAACGATGATGGGTAAAAGTGTAAAGATGAATGGCTTGAAGACTTATTAGTAAATTTTCCAACAGTTTTTGTGTCATTATAGCCTAAGGTATCGATACCTGAGGATAAGGTATCGATACCTTAACCCAAATATCAATTTTTTTGAGAAACAAAGAGCAATTTTGGTATCGTTTTTGAGGTGGGTATCGATATAAGCGCCTAAGGTATCGTTACATTCATCAAAACTTGAATTTTTAGAGTTTCAGAATGCTATCTTGGTATCGATTTTGTGTAGCGGTATAGATACTTTTCATAAAATATCGATACCTTTTGTTTAAGTATCGACATTTTTCCCTTGTTTTGAGTAAAAATAATTTTTAAATCATTTCCAAATGCAAACAAACATCCGTTAATAACCCCGGGATGTTTATATTAATAAATTTTGGATTAAATAAGTTAATACACTATATATGAATGATTGAATTATACAATGTCTAGCCAAAACCGCTTTGGCACCAAATGTATCGATACCTTGGGTTATAATGACACAAAAATAGTTGGAAAATTTGCTAACAAGTCCTTAAGCCATCCATCTTTACATTTTTACCCATCATCATTACACCTTAAAATATCTACTTGACTATTTACCATTTTATCCCAACTCATTTTTTATAATTCCTAGGATGACTCATACTTCACTTTGATTAAATTTCTTTTTAATCCTTCCTTCCTTTCTACTACTACTATGTATCTCCTAACTTTCTAAATTCCTATTTACACCACAATAATTTTTATACTCTTTCAATTTAGTCTAAGCTTCTATTTAAATCTTTTCTATCTCGAAAATATTTTCTAATCTCCTATAGAGTCTAAATACTTCTTAATTTAATACTAAAAATCCCTATTTAGTAAATTTCAAAATTTCTCCATTATTTCCTGACTCGGTCCATCACTATACTTAACTCCAAATCAAAACGTGGTCGTTACAATCTCAGTTCTCTTTTCAGATATCCCAAGAATCCTGAGATATTTTCATTCATTGAAAAATACGTTTTAAATTTTCCTTCTTCACTCGTTGCCAACCGCTTCCCTATATAAAGGGGGTTTCTCCCTCTAGTGCATCAACTCTCTCGGTCACCTCCCCTTACCCTTAAAAACTTCTCTACACCATTGTTTATATTTTGCTTTCAATTTTTTAACTTTTTCAACTTACAAAATTATTTTTGTTTGAGGTTGCCGGTGTGTTAATTTTAAAGTGTGTTTGAGTTCACGATGATATGGTGGTGCTCCGAGACCCACATATTTCATCTGCTTGTCAAGGCGAAACCATTGCACTAGAAGTCCATCTCATTGCAACTCAGGCTCCGAGTTCGCGGTGCTTATACAGTCACGAGGTGTAGTCTAACTATAGGTCTTAGTTGACTGATCTTAATGTGCGGTCACAGCTCGGAGTATGACTCGGGACCCCACTTAACGGTGGTTATGCAGTCGTAGGTTCAATTTCTGACTCACCAGAAGAGGATGCTTTGTAAAAGCGATCGTAAGTTTGACATGATACTTATAGGAAAATCTCGGGGCTTCGGTATAACCTACTTATTTTTCTCTGTCAACACCAAAGGCAGTATCATTAAGCCCTCACTTGTCCGAAACTAGTGACGATGTTAGAGACAAGTGCATTCTCGAGGCGGCGATCGTGGCGTTGGACAAAAGCTGAAGGTTATTTCGGCTCGACAGTTGTTGCTGTGATTAAATCACGTACTAATAACTGCAATCGTTGTTGTACTAACTCAATATTCAGCTACTGCTGTCGCCTCGAATTGACCTCCAACTTTTCTTCATAGCCACCGTTGCTCCCTTTGAAAGTTCTATTGTATCCAACTCTGTCACCGTTTCGGACAATAGGGAGGTTATCAATCCTGCTTTTGGTGGAGATGGAGAAAAAAAATAAGTTGGTTATATTGGAAAGCCCTTGACTTTTTCCCTACGATTATCATTTCAAACTTCGGTATTGGTTTTATAAAGCATTCTCTTCTGTTGAGGCGAAACTTGAACTCACAACTGCATAACAACTGTCAAGTGGGCTCCCAATTTATACTCTAAACCATGACCCCGCATTAACATCTGTGAACTAGGAGCCTTACTTATACTTCAACTCGTGACAGTATATACATCGTAAACTCAGGGTCTGAGTTGCATTGTGATGAGCTTCTAAGGCAATGGTTTCATCCCGACGCGTAGATGAAATGTATGAGTCTTCGAGCACTATCTCATCATCGTCAGCTAAAATTGCCTTTGAGCTTTCACAATATCTACCTCAAACACAAACACAAACACAAGTAAATCAATCTCTCATTATTTTCATCCCTAAACCCTTCAAAAACCCTAACCCTAAAATCCAATTACTACTAACCAAAGTCCAAACCAAACAAACCTTAAAAATAAAACTCAACTGAAGAGAGAGGGGAAAATGCGTCCAACCTTTCTCTTCAAAACCAGCCCATTTCAATAAATATAATAAAAATTGACCTAATTTCTCAAATTTAGTTTAAAAACTGACATATACTGTTAATTTAGCCTACTCACGGGCTTGTTGCTGCTGCTAGATGGAAAAAATTAAAGGAAAGAGTGAAGTGGAACCCTTTAGGTGCCAACTTCATATATTTTATTATTTAATCCACCACCTCATGAAGTTAGTATATTTGAAAGAAAAAAAAAAGCGCGTGGAACAATAAATAGAAATGTGAAATGTAAAAACAATACATAATCCGAAGGACAGAGAAACTGGGGCCTGATATTCTGGTTTGGTTGTGGATTAATATGGGTCAAATTATATAGCCTATCTTACATTTATTTCTATGAACCCCATTTCACTATTTGTCTTGGTAGCTTTTAGTTCTCATGAAGACAGTGGTTAAATTAAAAACAATACATAAAACCCCCTCACTTTGTCAACTGAAATTAATAGCATAGCAGAAAGCGTTAAAATATAGTGGTTTTGTTTTTGATAATTGGGAGCGGATAACGAGATAAAAGTCAGATTCTCATACTTACGACATAATATTTTTATCATCGGGTTAAGAGGTTGTTGATAAATATAGTGATTTTATTTGTTTACATATTTACGTATTATTTTTAAATATTTTCCTTGTAGTTGTTATAATTAGACTCGACTATCCGATTGAATTAAGAATTGGTGGTATAATCAATTTAGGTGATACCATAAAAGTTAAAATTGGAGAATGATTGGAACTGAAAAATAATAAAAAACTGTTTAAACTAATTTGAATAATTAATTTTGTTATTATAATTTATAGAATAAATGTTTATACTTTTATTATTATTTTAGCTGGTTTAATTGATGTAATCGCATGCTGTGTTTCCCTGGTGATAAAATTGATGGCTGTAGAAAAAAACAAGAGAGTAGAAGCCTGTCTTATTCTCTATCAACAAACAAAACAATGGTCAATAATGCACGCTATTATCATGGTGTAAACATATACACTTTTGGATAATCACATGATTCACAAACCCAATTTACGAATTATTTAAAAAAAGGGCGAAAGAACATTTGTACACACTCAATGGGTCTCCGATGATTCTTGGTATAGATGCTAAAGCCCATGTTTACGATGAAAGACTCGAATCAAGTTACATTTAAACTACTTTTATTTAATTAATTAAAATAATCAATGTGACTTTCTGTGCTTGAGTATATCATTAAGGATTTTGATTCAAGAAATGGAAAAAGCTTTTTTTTCATAAGTTAAATGTATGGTAAAACCCTATTTTGATTTCCAGTTTTCACTAAAAAGTTTTTTGAATTCGCCGCACCTAAATTTAAGTCTCACCATGTAAAATTACTACGGACGGATTTAGTTCGATGAGCAGATATTTTTTGAATTACTTTTGATCCATTATTTGCCTATTTTTCGTAATAGTTTAATTCTACTTTTTAATTGTCCAAAAATATATTTTAATGACACCCTAAAACCTCAAAAAATAAAAATAAAAATAAAAATACATTTAATATTTCAGTATATTTGAAGCAATGAAATTAGTGTTTCGAACCAATAGAATTTTTAATATTTAGACTTGATGTATGAATAATTATAGTTTCATGAAGCTCTAATCCTGAATTCCATCGTTGAGAACTTAGTGGCTTTACTTTAATTTCATTGTTTCATGAAAATTGAAAATTGTTTATATAAAAATTAACAATGTAGCGATTTATATGCAAGAAATTATTAAAAAATAATTTAATTTATATGTAATGAATTAGCGAACATTAGTCATTTAAATTCATGTATTTATCTACAGTTGGACTAATTTATAAAATTAGAGTCAAATTCTAAATAAACCAAATTATTAAGTTTTGTAAAATAAAATAATGAAATTCAATTCTAAGATGCTTCCGTGCGAATTCCTGTCAAGTTTAGTGTTTTATTTGCATTTCAATTTTTTAAAACAAAAAAGTAAACTGAACAAATAAAATGGACTTAGGTGCAAGAAAAAAAAAGTAAGGATGGAAATTGTACAATAAAGGAAAGTAAAATTGTAAAAAAGTACTATAATTTATAGATTTAAGTTGTATTTTAAAATTTTAACTTTTTTAAGAGATAATATTTGACTCTTGATTTTGTCCATTTGTACTTAGTCGGTCTCTGAATTTGTATTCCGTCAATATGGCTGGTACTTCTGCACTAATACAATTAGTTTGTGTTAACGTGACACTGCTAGTCAATCTTTTAAATTTTTAAATTTATGTTTGTCATGTGGTAGCCTCTTAAGATACGACGTGGCACCCTCAAGATTGATTAGTAGTGCTATGTCAAGACAAATTAACGGTGTTAATGTGGGGTACCAACTTGGTTGAGAGAATACAAATTCAAAGATCAATTAAGTAAAAAAAATTAGGGACCAACTAGATAGAAATGAAACCTGTATTTGTCTGGGGCTCTGGACCATATATTTTTAAAGAATAAAAAGAAAAAGGAAAAAAGAGGGAGGTGCGGGTAATTTAAAGAGAAGTAAACGGGATGTCTGGGGCTCTGGACCATCTTCCTCGTGGCTGTTATGGACGAGGTGATTGGTCGCTGCTATAAAAAACACTGTCAAATAATTTTCTTCTCAATTAATTAGAAAAAGAAAATTCCCCTTTTCTCTTTTTCTGTGAAAACCTAAATCTGAAGTCCTTGAAATGACGAAAGGAAAGGGAATTTTAAGCCCTAATTTGAAGCTCTCTCTTCCTCCTCCAGCCGAGACCTCCTTCTCCAAATTTCTGTAATGATAATTCATTATTACTTCCTCTCATCAAAGTTCTTTTACCCTTTCTATTTTAAGGTTGATTTTGGTGATAAATTTTTCATGGCAGAACCGAAAGCGGCACATTCAAAGACGGCGATCTTCTCGTCAACAAGGACGGTGTTCGAATTGTCTCTCAATCCGAGCCTGAAGCTGTATGAATTTTCAAGTTCCTTTTTTGTGAACGAATTTGCTGTTTTCATTTCTTAGATGTTTTTTCGCTGTTCAAAATTTTGACTTTTTTTTTAATGCAGCGCTACACTGCTCTTGGCTAGATAGATATTACCACTTGACGAAAACTGTTCCTTTTATTAAGTTTAATTTTTTTAAAATTTCATGTTTCGAAGATCTCTTAATTTTTTTTTTTGGTTTTAGCCTCCGCCCATTAAGCCATCGGAAGCTGACAATGACGATCAGTTGAGTTTAGAGGATATAGATGCCATTAAAGTTATCGGAAAGGGTAATGGTGGAATTGTGCAATTGGTCCAACACAAATGGACCGGCCAGTTTTTTGCATTGAAAGTATATTTCTTAGAGCCAAGTTTAACTCTTCCTGTACTTTCATGTTTTTAGTATTAAAAGTTTTCGGGTATGTTCTTTTGTTAAGCAAGAATTGTTTGGTCTTCCAACAGAACATTTGCATGATCTTATTCGAACCACCTCTACCGCAGTGAAATTACATGTTGTGAGATTGGAACCTCTCTAGGTTGCAGACTTGTAATTCGTTTACCTTATGCCAGCTTAAGGTCTTGCTTCGTTGGAAACTTATTGATATGCTTGATCATGATAAATGATTACAGAAAATCTCTCCCAAATCATGATTGACAGATGTATTATGATTGATTGCCTGTTATAGAAATGCAACCGTTGTAGGCTAAACTAGGAATTAATGAAGCATGTTTGGACTTTCTTCATTTGATAGAAGTCATTCTTCTAAACAGATTTCGTTGCTCCTTTATAAAAACTGGAGTTAGCCAAATAAACATTTTAGCAATAGAAATGAAATATTAATTTTGCATCTCCATGTTGTCCTCGCAATCTCTTAATTTCTAACTTGCCTTATTTTCTTAGGTTATTCAAATGAATATTGAGGAGTCGTATCGCAAGCAGATTGCAAAGGAGTTGAAAATAAACCAGTCCTCTCAGTGTCCATATGTTGTTGTTTGTTATCAGTCTTTCTATAACAATGGTGCCATTTCAATCATCTTGGAGTATATGGATGGTGGATCCTTAGCAGACTTTCTGAAAAAGGTTAAATCAATTCCCGAACCCTATCTTGCTGTGATATGTAAGCAGGTTTGTACATTTGAACTTTGAATTAATTGTAGCATGTACCAAATGTTCTGGTATGTAGTTTGAATTTCTTCTGATTAATGCAGGTGCTCAAGGGTTTGATATATCTTCACCACGAAAGACACATTATCCACCGTGACTTAAAGCCATCTAACTTGTTAATAAATCATAGAGGCGAAGTCAAGATCACTGACTTTGGTGTGAGTGCAATAGTGACAAGCACCTCAGGGCTAGCAAACACTTTTGTCGGCACGTACAACTATATGTCTGTAAGTAATTTAGTTTACAAAAATATTCTTTTAGTGGCTAAGTTATATGTAATTCTTATTTGTTCAAAACTTATCAGTCTTTTAATGTCCATGTATGTCTCCTCTAGCCTGAGAGAATTATTGGTGGCAATTATGGCAATAAAAGTGACATTTGGAGCTTGGGACTGGTGTTGCTTGAATGTGCAACTGGTCAATTCCCATATTCCCCACCAGACCAGGCAGCAGGATGGACAAGTTTTTATGAGCTCATGGATCAAATTGTTGAACAACCACCACCTTGTGCACCTTCAGATCGATTTTCTCCTGAGTTTTGCTCGTTTATTTCTGCATGGTAAAGATTATTTTTTGAATTACTTGATACAGTTGCCTTGAATGACGTTTTAGAATATTTTTTAGCTCATGAGTTATCAAGTTTTTTATTGAAGTAAAAGTTTTCTTCTGAACGGATATCATTTATCAATTTCCCTTCAGTACTAGAATGATAGCCTCTGCAATTTTTTGTTTCACATGGATTTTATAGTATATTTTATCGTACAAGTTTACCAAGCCCAACCTTTGTTCTTTTTAATTGCTTTTTTCATTTATCCATGGCAGTTTAAAGAAAGACCCAAACGAGAGAAAGTCAGCACAGGAACTGCTGGTATGTAAATATCTTGATTTCTCTCTGGCTCCTTTATTTTTGAGCTGTAAAAAATTGATTAAATATCTCTTAAAGATAATTCACATGTGATTTCAATGTGAATACAGGATTTGCCTTTCTTGAACATGTATAATGACTCAGATGCTGATCTTTCATCTTACTTCAATGATGCTGGATCACTGCTCGCAACACTTTAGAATTTATGTGGTATGTTTATGTTTGAGTTTGGTGTCATAAATTTATTATATGGGCTTTCTCTATGATACTTGATGACTCTTCCTTTGGAATTTAATTTAACATGCTTATCTGTTAAAAGTTGTTTTCACTACGATGAAACAGAATATCTTTGGTCTTCTTCATATCTAAAGCATAGCAATGTAATTTTTGATGTTTCTGTTTATTTAGAATCTTTAAAAAAAAAAAAAAAAAACCTTTTCTTGCTTTTAGAAGCTTAGATGTTAGAAAAATTAAGTAAATTAAAGATTAAAGAAAAGAAAGAAAGATTGGTTCTAAAATAAGCAAACCATTCATGCATGAGTTGTGATTAATATTTATTCCCAGGGGTGGTTCTGTTTAAAGCGAAACCAACACTTCAACCTTTTTTTCTCTCTTTTGGCAGAGTTCAGACTGAATAAATAATTGGTCACGCTCAAAGAAGTCAGAAAAAGCCAAAGTTTTAGAAGCGTGGATGATTTCTAGTTATCGTTGCGACTTCAGTGTGGGAGTTGAGTAGCTATTGTGATGAAGAAGCGTGGATGATTTCTAGTTATCGTTGCGACTTCGGTGTGGGAGTTGAGTAGCTATTGTGATGAAGATGCCGAAAGTTAACCATCAAAGATATTCTTGGCTGAGGACTCTGAGCGTGAGTTACAGCTTATTGCTGTGTGTTTTAATTTTTCATAATTGAAAAGGTAATGCTGTCATATATTAAGAAAAAGATTATATACTTCCTGAAATAGATAATGGAAAGTAAACAATATTGATTTGCCTATTTGAGTTTCCGACTGCTTCAGCTCTGTTTACATGCACATGAATTCATAATAAGCATGGGTTAACTTTTAACCTTAATGTCTGGCAAATGTAGGGGTCGTTTCACCATTTGATATCAAATCCACATTGTTATGGTTATCTGGTTGATTCTTCAACCAATAAATGGTTGATGATCTTTCTTTCAACTAAACTATTATCTTACCCTATATGACTTTTTACATCTATTTGCAATGTCTTCTCGTACAAAAATCCTTCCTATAAAGAGCTATCTGCTTCAATGCAAAAAACATCACATCTTTCCACAATTTGATTATGGTGTTTGTTTGTTTACTTCAGCTTTGTTCTTTTCTTGTTTTAAAATTTTAAAATTATGTGTGCTTGTGTTGGATTGTTGAAATTAAATAAAATAGTTGTTGAATATTAAACAAGCATTTTCAGTGTACATGTTATAAATCTAATCATGAATAATATATAAAACATTTCTTGCTTTTTAGCCATAGAATAATTATATTATAAATGATGAAATAAATATAGTAATATTGTTAATTATATGATAAATGAGTTATATGATTTTATTAAAAGATTGTTCATGAACATGATTTATTTATTTTCAGTTTGTCTATGTTAATTTATTTAGCTTGACTTTTCAAAAATAGTTTATTAAATGCTATATTTATTTAAAATGTGATGAATAATTTAATTAATTTGGATTTGAGATAATAGTAATAAAAATAATAAATGAATAGAATCCCTAGCAAATTAGCAATATTCTTATTGGCAGTCATGAGTGGGGGTTTGGAATATGTGAGAAGTTTTGTCGTAAATCAAGATTGAATATTGTAAATGCAACTGGGAAACTAATGAATAGTTTGTTCTTAGGAGACGTTATCTTGCGTTAATGTTTCCTACTTTTAATTTATTTCTCCATCCACATTACTATATATAACAACGAAGTGTCATATCTTTTTCTTTCTTCATTGTTTAGGATAATGGTCAAATTCCAAGATTAGTCCCTATGCTTTACTCAGTATTTAACATTCTATAACAATGCTCCAACTTCAATTTTGGTCTTAAATCTAAAATTTAATAATCTTTTATATTTTAATTTTTTGACATGATTTGGTTCATCAATTTTTACAATCTCAAATACTTTATTTTGAAGCGTTTTCACCACTATTAAAATTATTTATTGAACAGCATATTCAATCCAAAGGCTATCCCAATCACCGCCACAAATATATATAAATGCATCGTATATCTTGCTTTTAGTACTTGGATTTTTTTAACTATTTACTTATAATGTAAATGGTGACTTAAATAACAAGAAACCTTCAGGTGTATCAGCAGCTATGACAGCAATCTCTGCTAGTATCCATAAGCAATATTTCACCAGTCTTGGGTACTCAGCCTTACACAATTCTGATAAGTGTTTGCCTGAAAAGTTAAATAAAGCTTTATTGTAACATTAGAAATGGAGATTTTATTAACAACAGCAACAAACGTTTCAATGATAAACATGACGACCCCAATCATGATTAGGTTTCATGGCTATTTATTTGGTTTGTGATTGATTTTTTTATGGGATTTCTTTTTCAGAAACTTGAATGGAGAAAGTTTTTGTCATTTATAGGCCCTGGTTTCCTTGTTTCATTAGCTTCTCCTGATCCTATTAACTGTCATTTGATCTTAATATTTTCTTTATTTTATCATAATCTGATTGATGTCATATCAAGACCGCAAAGGTTTCATGGATACATTTAATAATTAAATTAAATATAAAGCCTTTATATTTAATTTAATTATTACCTTGTATCCATGCAACTAATCAATGCTTGTAAATCAAAGCTTTCGTGACATGACATCAATCAGATTATGATCAAATAAAGAAAATATTAAGATCAAATGATAGTTAATAGGATCAGGAGAAGCTAATGAAACAAGGAAACCAGGACCTATAAATGACAAAAACTTTCTCCATCCAGGTTTCTGAAAAAAATCCCATAAAAAAATCAATCACAAACCAAATAAACAACCCCTCTCTCTTTTTCTCTCTCTGTGTGTATATATATATATATCAAGAAATGAAACCTAATCATGATTGGGGTCGTCATGTTTATCATTGAAACGTTTGCTCCTGCTGTTATTAGGGGAGGATTGTGGGGTGGTGGTGCCGGGCTCCACATTGAGAGCAGCTATGGGGTTGCTTCCTCCACCCCATGACCGAGGAATTACTGCAACATCACCTCCTTGCTATTGCTGTAAACTTCTCATCTCTCTTTTCTTTTTAAGTTCACTAATTGTGGTATAGTTGCAGTGAGACACATGTTGAAGAAACTGAAACACTGCATTTATAGTGCAATATGTACAACTTATCCAATATTTGGCTACCAAGGAGTAAACGTTGGTTGCTGATTGTTTCAATAAGTAGACCTATTCAATAAACCATTGTTATCCCCTGTAACAGATTGACCTCTGAAAAACAAAATCTTATACCTAAAAGACTACAACCTCGGAGCAAGTTGTTTGGAAGATCATTTTAGGACAACTTTATAAAAACCAAAATTATATGTAATGTATTATGAATTAAGAAAAAAAAAAGTAGCTAAGTATTTGTTGGATGTGACCAAAATTTTTCATTTTTAGGGGCTAAAGTGTAATTTCATTATATATTAATTTATAATTTATCTATTTATAAAATATTGAATTGAAAAACTTTACATTTTGGGAGCCAAGGCCCCTTATTGCTCCCCTCAAATTTGCCTTTTTTTTTATGCTAATGTTGTTTAAAGGGTAAACTAAATTGATAGCAACTAACACAACTACCAACTAAATTTTGCTCAACAATGATGAACAGTCTGAAGTTGCTGAAAGACTTAGAAGCGGAGTAATCTCTATTTGAACATTTAATCCCATTCCTCCAAATTTGCAAATCTCAACTATTTAGGATGAAATATCAAAGATGCTTAGTCTTATGGTTACACTCGTTTATTGTTGTTAAGATGAATCAAGTCTTTTATCAGAATTTGAATATTTGCTTGCTGTCCTTCCTGTTAGATGATACTGAGTAGAAATCTTAATTTGTGGAGAAAACTGAGGGGGAGAGAGAGAGGAATGAGGCGGGGGGATTTTTATTTTATTTAATATTAATATAAAATTTAAATTTATTATTATATTTTTTGAAAATATTTATTTATTTTTATATATTTTTAAAATTTATATATTACTATTTTTGTCAACAATATTATTTATATTTATATATATATATATATTAAATTTATTATTATATTTTTGAAAAATATTTATGTATTTTTATATATTTCTTTGAATTTTTTAGAATTAGTATCAAATTGAGAATATTTGTAAATTTAGAGGTTAGTTTTTAAAATTATGATTAAATTGATATAATATGTAAAAATTGAGGTCAAACTTGTTATTATATCGATTTTTAACTGTTACATCAACTTGCTATTTGTAATTTTAACAAGAGTGACAAAAATGATCAAATTATATAACGTGAGTGTTTAAATTATATATATATATATATATTTATTTATTTATTTATTTATTTATTTTAGGTGCCTAATGTAATACCCAATTTTAGCCCGGGCTCACAAAAAAATAATAAACCCAAAATAATAAAACAAAGTCTAAGTCCAGTACAAAATTATATCTTTTAGCCCGATCGGAATGACCCATTACATGAAAAGGTTGAAGGTCCATCTACAAGCTTATGAAAACATAATCTTCAAGGATATGCAATCTTAGATATGATATGCAATCTTAGAAGATATGATGTGCAATCTTAGAAGATATGATTTTGTAATCTTAGAGATTTAATTTATAGATATCCTTTAATCTTAGTCGTTGATGTAATTAATCGGTACCGTTGGATTTTGGGAGGCTCAACTATAAATAGAGGCCTCTCCCTTCATTGTAAAAGGGGGGGAGTTGGGAGTAATAATAATTCTTAAGAGTATTCACTCAAATTTCTCTCTCTTGCGTTCTTATTTTCTTTGGCTTGTTCTTATTTTGTTGATTTGTGTATAATTTATTTATTGATTTGTATATTGTTGATTTCAAATCTCTTTTTCTCTTTTTATCCATTTTCAAATTCATTATTTTCAAATTTGTTTACATTTTATTTTGTCTTATATTTTTTATACTCTTTGTTTTAAATTCATTGGTCTTTTATTATTGATGCTATTTAATCCTCTATTTTTATTTTAGTTTTTATTATTAAATTAATTATTTTAATATTATTAATACTATTATGTGGCATCATTAATCTTGTATCATTATTATTTACTTTTTATGCCTTTAAATTTCAAATTTTGTTATATATATGCATGTATACATACATACGTTTTATAATATATACATATACGTACACATTTTTAATTTTTATAAATATATATATATACATACTTTTATATATTTTCTATGTTTCATAATTTTATATACATACTTTTTTTACATATTAAAATATGTATATTTAAATATATTTTAATTTTTTATTTTTTATAATTCACATACATATATATTTTTCTTATATGTACATATATATATTTTTATATTTTATAATTTTTACCCAAATTCGTATAAAGAGAAAATTTTGAAAAATAAAGGCAATACTCGGTATTTGGAATCTTCGAGAGGATTGAGCCCTAACGTATTGGGTTCCAACTCTTTCATTGAATCTGAATAATTGAGAATGCTCTTTAATCAAAACATAAATAAAAAGCTCAGTATCGAGAATTCAATACATTGTGTCCTAACGCATTGGATATGACACGTTGTTTTCTCGAGATGAGGATTTTTTTCTAAAAATAATAAAGGTAATATTCAATGTTTAGAATTTTGAGAAATTGTGCCCTAACGTATTGGGCTGCGATTTCTTTATCTGACTTAAACAATTGAATATCCTTTTAAATTTTATTGCACAAGTTTTTTTTTTGGACAAGCTCGTTTTTGAGGAAGTGAAATATCATGCCCTAACTCATTGGGTGTGACATTTTCTCTTTTCGAAATGAGAGGGTCTTATCGAGTAACTTGTTTTATATAATTTTTTTAAAAAAACAAAAGATCGTATTTTAAATCTATTCAAAGTTTTCAATTTTCGACATTAAGACATTAATTAATTAACTAGGTACCAATTTTTGGGCGTTACGAGGGTGCTAATCCTTCCTCGTACGTAACCGACTCTCGAACCCATTTTTCTGAATTTCATGGACCAAAATTGTTGTTTAATAAAGTCAAATTGCTTATTAAAAATAAACACTTTTTGAGGTGACCCGATCACACCTAAATAAAAAAGATCGGTGGCGACTCCCATTTTCATTTTTTTTTCAAAATCCAAGTCGACCCCGTTTTTCAAAATAAAAATGATGTCAACAGCTTGGCGACTCCACTGGGGACAAACACGAGAGTCAAGCCACAAGTTGATTACTTTTTGTCTTTTTGTCAAAAATAAAAAACTTGGTTTAAATATACGATCCTTTCATTGCATTTTCATTCGTCTTTATTACGATTTTCATCATTGTGATTTATAATCGCTGTGTTAGTTTAAGTTTGGATATATTTCTGCGCATTGCATTGCGTGACCACTCGGTCATACCCTTTTAAGTGGGAGTGAGAAACTAAGACTTCGTGAGGTTTTCACCTCCGCATGGGATAGTGGATCACTTTCGGGATACATCCGTACCTATGTCTTCGTGAGATTTTATCTCTGTATGGCCATAGGGAAATGTATTCCCCTGAATTGAACTCAGTTCGTATGAGCCTATAATGGGTGAGGATCGAGGAATCTGCTGGTTCAGGTACCCTTACTTTAGAACTGAACCGCATATAATGAGCCTTAGGAGCCTACCCTAGGTAGAATCACACCGAATGCCTAGAGGTCACCCGAAAACTTGGTTTAAATTTACGATCATTTTGTTGTATTTTGTCAATTTTTGTTACGATTATCATTACTTCAGTTTGTAATTACTTTATTGGTTTGAATTTTGATGTTTCTGCATATTGCATTACATAACCACTCGATTATATCCTTTTAAGTGGGAGTGAGAAGCTATTTCCTTCGTGAGGTCTTCACCTCCGTGCAGGATAGCAGATTGCTTTCTGGATACATCCGTACCTATGTCTTCGTGAGATTTTCATCTCCGTGCAACCATAGGGAAATGTATTCCCCTGAACTGAACTTGGTCAGTATAAGCCTATAATGGGTGAGGATCTAGGAATCTGCTGATTCAGGTACCCTTACCTTAGAGCCAAACTACATATAGTGAACCCTAGTTGCCCACCCTGAATAATTACACCAAACCCTAGTGGTTTCCCGAGTAGATGCTCAATTTGTTTCTTTCTTGCTTGCTTTTGTTTTGCAGTAACCTGTTTCGTTTTGTTATGGTTATGATTGCATTGCATTTTCATTATAGAAAAGAGGTGTTGATTCACGTTCAGTATCTAAATAGAGAACTTGTCATAAGAAAATGGATTTCTTGATAAAGTGGGAGATAATACGGTCGTCCGAATATAGTCCGAGAAAACGTAACGAGAGAAAGATGATGGTCTAAGGGAGGACTACGCAACTTTACTTCGTTGCCCGAGAATTCAAGTTGATAAAGATTATTTCGAGAGTCGTCAACCTCCCGACCTTTTAAAGAGAAGCTAACGAGCATCACGAGGATGAATGAGCAATAATTCGCGGCCTGGATCAAGCAAAAATGAGATAGAAGAGACACATTTTTTGGAAAGTTTACGAGATTTTAACATCCGGATATGAAGAAAGGGATTGATGTCTTCACCTGGAGTATGAGGGCAAGGCCGTATAAATATCCATTTTATGTAAAGAGATTTGTTTTCTAGAAAAGTTGTTCTAATAGAATTGAATCAGAATCAATGCCTTTCTTCTTGTGCATTCATGACATTCATTGCATTCATGCATTAGCTTTGCATTGCATCATATACATTAAATCTCACAAAATGACCCTAAATTTTTGGCAGTTATCCTAGAATATCGGTACACGAGGAAAAACAAAGTAATGGACCAAAGATTGTAAAGACCTGAACAACTCTAAAGGGAGAGGTAGGACCAGCTACTGCCGCAAGAGTGTTAGCTAAGGTCCAACAAAATATGATGGACAATAAAAAATGAAGTTCTGTGAAGGAGTTAAAAGAAAAGTTCACATCAATGTCATACATGAAGACAACTAAAAAGGGACCTTTTTAGACATCTACCCTTATAAACTTGGGAGTGTTCTGAATAATCGGACTGTAGAAGAAATCCCTATAGTATTTAGAGCTTACTTAGAGTAATATTCAGAACACACTTGTTGCTTTCAGCCTAGAGGCAATAAGAACTCATTTGTGAAATAGGCTCATGTCTGAACGTCATTATTTTAATAAAATGCATCTTTGTGATTATTTTTGAGCTAATATTCTTTCATTCTTTACGAATAATTATTTTTTATTCTTTTATTCTTTTGGATTATCTTCCAAATCAATCTTTCATTCATAATCATATTGTACAGATAATTATTCTTAAATTCATACATTCTTTGTATATTCTTTTATACCTACAATAGGTCCCTGGATATCAACGACATGAGTGACGCTGCTATAGACTCAGAATCTCTTTTTGAGCGAGACATGTGTTTAGAGGGATCTCATGACTTTGAAGATGACATAGATTGTAGCCTATTTTTGGACTTGTTAAGGATGGTAGAACAAGTTGAGAAACAGATCTTACCCTACAAAGAATCATTGGGATACATGACTTCTCCTTGTGTGAGGCATGAAGGTCATTTGGTCGATCTCACCAAAAGAGTCTGACGGTCATCGATTCATCTTTGTGGTCGTCAATTACTTTACTAAATGGGTGGAAGCTGCTTCATATGCCAATGTCACAAAGTCGACAGTTAGCAAATTCGTGAAGAATCATATGTCAGTATGGAATGCCAAAACGATCATATCTGACAATGTACTAAATTTGAACAACAGCACAATATCAAAAGTTTGCAGTCTGTTCACGATTAATGCCATATTACCCAAAAAAAGATGGCGCAAAAAAAAAATCTACCGGGGCAATGCCTTTTTCTTGGGCCCATCGCGGTTTTGCCTATTGAAGAAAAGATTCTTTCTCTCTAAGTTTTTGGATCCAATTTCGATTGAAGAGGAATGTTCAAAGTTATCCATCATGGTCAAATGCGCCAAAAGTAAATGATGCGAGCTCACAAAAAAGGTCCGCCCTAGAGAATTTCTTGAGAGGGACCTAATATTGAAGAAGATCCTTCCCATACAAAAAGAACTTTATCCCAAGCTGGGAAGGACCTTATGTGGAAGGCCTTATCTGGAAAAGCGTCGATTTTGATCAGAAGGGATAACAAGGACATGCCTAATCCTATGAGTTCAGATTGAATCAAAAAAAAAATTCAAAAAAAAGTAAAAAAAAAAGAGAAAAGAAAAGAAAAAGGAGAGGCCAAGGTGAAAATCCGCAAAGGACGCCTTGAGACCAAATGGGATTTGAGTTGAAAACCTGAAAAGGGCGGCTCAAATATTGATCAGAATGGGGCATGAAGTGATCAGAGCAGCTCAAATTTTGATCAGATTGGGGCATATGATGGTCTTGCTATACTTGAGTCAACAGGAAAAGGTAGACGACATCTTAAGGCATCAACAAAGCACTATAGATCTCCTAAACACATGTCAAACTCAGAATGGTCTTCAGAAAGTTTGTACAGAGAAGCTCAAGCTGCGATATCTGGGGCACCCAATTTTCATACTATTTATATTGAATTTGTTGTTCTTGGAATACTTCATTCTTTTCCAAGATACACATTCCCAATCAATTTCTTTGTTATCCTTCTTTACTATTTTTGATAATTTATTCCTTTCGAGCTATGCTCAGAACTAACTTTATTCTTATCCATTGTTATGACCCTTTTGCAAGCATGTTGCACTGGAATAATGATTAATGGACTAATAAAACTTTCACAAGGGAGGTTTTGCATATTACTCTAGAAGTTTCTAAATAATACAAGAACCTGAAACAGGACTATTGTTTAGAATGCCCCATGTTTAAAGGTTGGAAATCTGAAAAGGAAGAGTCTAAATTAGGACTTTCTCTTTGGATTTTGTTGTCAAAAACATTGATTGAAAAAAATGACAAGATGTCATATTGATGACAAAGCTTAAATAAACAAGCAATCAATGATCACCAGACAATAGAAAGATGTTTTCTCGGAGAAGAAAGCCTTCATTTGTGCATGAGCCTTTGGTATGACACCCTGGGAATGGTGTAAAGGACCAGAGAGATTTAAATCCTGTATCCTTGAATTGTGATAAGAGAGGATTGATGAAAATCCATATATTTCTACCCTTGGGTTATAGTGGGAGAATGATAGTACAAATTTTGCGTCCCAATAGATTGAATGATAGTACAAATTTTGCGTCCCAATAGATTGAACTTTGATGTTTACAGTGATGGCAATTGACTAAGTGTTTCTTTGAAAACGCCAATTGATCAGGAAGGCATTGTAGCACGTCAGTGATAAAGCCTTAATAAACTTCGAGCAATGATAACCTAAGTGATAAAGAATGATCATTCTCACAAAAAAATAGCATTCTACATTCATGCAAACACCATTCATACATGTCTAGTTAGGAGCATTTGATGCATTTTGATCACGCCATCCTAATCTTAGGCATAATTAGGTTCATTATACAGGTCATGTTCCTCGGAGAACAGATCGGTGAAATCAAAAAGCTTTGCCTCCCTGGGTTACAACGGAGTAAGTTGAAAATAACAGATCTAGCCTTCTTGTACTGACGGCGAAGCATATAGAAGATACTAGTCCTATCTCCCTGGAAAGCAGTGGAATAGGTTGAAGATTGTAAGTCCTATCTCCCTGGTCAGCAGTGGAATAGGTTGAAGATTGTGAGTCCTATCTCCTTGGTCAACATTGGAATAGGTTGAAGATTTTGAATCCTATCTCCCTAGTCAGCAGTGGAATAGGTTGAATATTGTGAATCCTATCTCCCTGGTCAGCAGTGGAATAGGTTGAAGATTGTAAGTTCTATCTCCTTGGTTAGCAGTGGAATAGGTTGAAGATTGTGAATCCTATCTTCCTAGTCAGAAGTGGAATAGGTTGAAGATTGTAAGTCCTATCTCCCTGGTCAGCAGTAGAATAGGTTGAAGATTGTGAATCCTATCTCCCTAGTCAGCAGTGGAATAGGTTGAAGATTGTACGTCCTATCTCACTGGTCAGCAGTGGAATAGGTTGAAGATTGTGAATCCTATCTCCCTGGTCAGCAGTTGAATAGGTTAAAGATTGTAAGTCCTATCTCCCTGGTCAGCAGTGGAATAGGTTGAAGATTGTGAGTCCTATCTCCCTGGTCAGCAGTGAAATAGGTTGAAGATTGTAAGTCCTATCTCCCTGGTCAGCAATGGAATAGGTGAATCCTATCTCCCTGGTCAGCAGTGGAATAGGTTGAAGATTGTGAGTCCTATCTCCCTAGTCAGCAGTGGAATAGGTTGAAGATTGTGAGTCCTATCTCCCTGGTCAGCAGTGGAATAGGTTGAAGATTGTGAATCTTATCTCCCTGAGTAGCAGTGGAGTAGGTTGAAAATTACAGATCTTATCTCCCTAAGCAGTAGTGGAGCAGATCGAAGACGGTGAATCTTATCTTCCCAAGGTAGTAGGGAAGCAGATTTAAGCCACTAGCCTTATCTCCTTGAGCAGTAGTGGAGTAGGTTGAAAATTACAGATTTTATCTCCCTAAGTTGTAGTGGAGTAGATTGAAGCCAGTAATCCTATCTCCCTGAAGTTGCAGTGGAGCAGATTAAAATAATAGATCTTATCTCTCTGAAGTTACAGTAGAGTAGATCGTATCAGGTCTTATCTCCCTGAGGTTGCAGCGGAGCAAACTGAGAAAGCAAGTCTTATCCCCCTAAAGTTGTAGTGAGGCAGACTGAGAATAGCAAATCTTACTTCCCTGGCGGTGTAGTGGAACAGATTGAAGCTACAACAGCGAATTGTAATTCCCCCACATCACAGTTAAGCAGATTAAAAGTTACAAGTCACCAATCCTATCTCCCCGACATTGCGGTGGAGTGGATCGAGACACCAATTCCTATACCTCTGAAGATGCAGCACCAAGATCCAGCGTGACCGGGAAAAAATTGGCCATTTCTAAAGTCTTTGCTCCGTTCCTGTTACACGACAACGAGCAAAGAGGGGTAGCTGTAATACCCAATTTTAGCCCGGGCTCACAAAAAAATAATAAACCCAAAATAATAAAACAAATTCTAAGTCCAGTACAAAATTATATCATTTGGCCCGATCGGAATAGCCCATTACATGAAAAGGTTGAAGGTCCATCTACAAGCGTATGGAAACATAATCTTCAAGGATATGCAATCTTAGATATGATATGCAATCTTAAAAGATATGATATGCAATATTAGAAGATATGATTTTGTAATCTTAGAGATTTAATTTGTAGATATCCTTTAATCTTAACCGTTGATGTAATTATTCGGTACCGTTGCATTTGGGGAGGCTCAACTATAAATAGAGGCCTCTCCCTTCATTGTAAAAGGGGGGAGTTGAGAGTAATAATAATTCTTAAGAGTATTCACTCAAATTTCTCTCTCTTGCGTTCTTACTTTCTTTGGCTTGTTCTTATTTTGTTGATTTGTGTATAATTTATTTATTGATTTGTATATCGTTGATTTCAAATCTTTTTTCCCTTTTATTCATTTTCAAATTCATTATTTTCAAATTTGTTTACATTTAATTTTGTCTTATATTTTTTATACTCTTTGTTTTAAATTCATTGGTGTTTTATCATTGATGCTATTTAATCCTCTATTTGTTGTTTTAGTTTTTTTATTAAATTAATTATTTTAATATTATTAATACTATTATGTGGCATCATTAATCTTATATCATTATTATTTACTTTTTATGCCTTTAAATTTCAAATTTTGTTATATATATGCATGTATACATACATACGTTTTATAATATATACATATACGTACACATTTTAATTTTTATAAATATATATATACATACTTTTATATATTTTTATGTTTCATACTTATTTTTTTACATATTAAAATATGTATATTTATATTTTTTTTTATTTTTTTATTTTTTATAATTCACATACATATATATTTTTCTTATATGTACATATATATATTTATATATTATAATTTTTACCCAAATTCGTATAAAGAGAAAATTTTGGAAAATAAAGACAATACTCGGTATTTGGAATCTTCGAGAGGATTGAGTCCTAACGTATTGGGTTCCAACTCTTTCATTGAATCTGAATAATTGAGAATGCTCTTTAATCAAAACATAAATAAAAAGCTCATTATCGAATTGACCTCCAACTTTTCTTCATAGCCACCATTGCTCCCCTTGAAAGTTCTATTGTATCCAACTCTGTCACCATTTCGGACAATAGTTGTCGATCCTGCTTTTGGTAGAGATGGAGAAAAAAAATAAGTTGGTTATACTGGAAAGCCCTTGACTTTTTCCCTACGATTATCATTTCAAACTTCAGTATTGGTTTTATAAAGCATTCTCTTCTGTTGATAGAGAATAAGACAGGCTTCTACTCTCTTGTTTTTTTCTACAGCCATCAATTTTATCACCAGGGAAACACAACATGCAATTACATCAATTAAACCAGATAAAATAATAATAAAAGTATAAACATTTATTCTATAAATTATAATAACAAAATTAATTATTCAAATTAGTTTAAACAGTTTTTATTATTTTTTCGGTTCCAATCATTCTCCAATTTTAACTTTTATGGTATCATTAAATTGATTATACCACCAATTCTTAATTCAATCGGATAGTCGTGTCTAATTATAACAACCACAAGGAAAATATTTGAAAATAATACGTAAATATGTAAACAAATAAAATCACTATATTTATCAACAACCTCTTAACCCGATGATAAAAATATTATGTCGTAAGTATGAGAATCTGACTTTTATCTCGTTATCCGCTCCCAATTATCAAAAACAAAACCACTATATTTTAACGCTTTCTGCTGTGCTATTAATTTCAGTTGACAAAGTGAGGGGGTTTTATGTATTGTTTTTAATTTAACCACTGTCTTCATGAGAACTAAAAGCTACCAAGACAAATAGTGAAATGGGGTTCATAGAAATAAATGTAAGATAGGCTACATAATTTGACCCATATTAATCCACAACCAAACCAGAATATCAGGCCCCAATTTCTCTGTCCTTCGGATTATGTATTGTTTTTACATTTCACATTTCTATTTATTGTTCCACGCGCTTTTTTTTTTCTTTCAAATATACTAACTTCATGAGGTGGTGGATTAAATAATAAAATATATGAAGTTGGCACCTAAAGGGTCCCACTTCACTCTTTCCTTTAATTTTTTCCATCTAGCAGCAGCAACAAGCCCGTGAGTAGGCTAAATTAACAGTATATGTCAGTTTTTAAACTAAATTTGAGGAATTAGGTCAATTTTTATTATATTTATTGAAATGGGCTGGTTTTGAAGAGAAAGGTTGGACCCATTTTCCCCTCTCTCTTCAGTTGAGTTTTATTTTTAAGGTTTGTTTGGTTTGGACTTTGGTTAGTAGTAATTGGATTTTAGGGTTAGGGTTTTTGAAGGGTTTAGGGATGAAAATAATGAGAGATTGATTTACTTGTGTTTGTGTTTGAGGTAGATATTGTGAAAGCTCAAAGGCAATTTTAGCTGACGATGATGAGATAGTGCTCGAAGACTCATACATTTCATCTACGCGTCGGGATGAAACCATTGCCTTAGAAGCTCATCACAATGCAACTCAGACCCTGAGTTTACGATGTATATACTGTCACGAGTTGAAGTATAAGTAAGGCTCCTAGTTCACAGATGTTAATGCGGGGTCATGGTTTAGAGTATAAATTGGGAGCCCACTTGACAGTTGTTATGCAGTTGTGAGTTCAAGTTTCGCCTCAACAGAAGAGAATGCTTTATAAAACCAATACCGAAGTTTGAAATGATAATCGTAGGGAAAAAGTCAAGGGCTTTCCGGTATAACCAACTTATTTTTTTTCTCTATCTCCACCAAAAGCAGGATCGATAACCTCCCTATTGTCCGAAACGGTGACAGAGTTGGATACAATAGAACTTTCAAAGGGAGCAACGGTGGCTATGAAGAAAAGTTGGAGGTCAATTCGAGGCGACAGCAGTAGCTGAATATTGAGTTAGTACAACAACGATTGTAGTTATTAGTACGTGATTTAATCACAGCAACAACTGTCGAGCTGAAACAACCTTCGGCTTTTGTCCAACGCCACAGTCGCTCGCCCTCTGAGAATGCACTTGTCTCTAACATCGTCACTAGTTTCGGACAAGTGAGGGGTTAATGATACTACCTTTGGTGTTGACAGAGAAAAATAAGTAGGTTATACCGAGAAGCCCCTGAGATTTTCCCTATAAGTATCATGTCAAACTTACGTATCAGTTTTACAAAGCATCCTCTTTTGGTGAGTCGGAAATTGAACCTACGACTGCATAACCACCGTTAAGTGGGGTCTCAAGTCATACTCCGAGCTGTGACCGCACATTAAGATCAGTCAACTAAGACTTATAGTTAGACTACACCCCGTGACTGTATAAGCACCGCGAACTCGGAGCCTGAGTTGCAATGAGATGGACTTCTAGTGCAATGGTTTCGCCTCGACAAGCAGATGAAATATGTAGGTCTCGGAGCACCACCATATCATCGTGAACTCAAACACACTTTAAAATTAACACACCGGCAACCTCAAACAAAAATAATTTTGTAAGTTGAAAAAGCTAAAAAATTGAAAGCAAAATATAAACAATGGTGTAGAGAAGTTTTTAAGGGTAAGGGGAGGTGACCGAGAGAGTTGATGCACTAGAGGGAGAAACCCCCTTTATATAGGGAAGCGGTTGGCAACGAGTGAAGGAGGAAAATTTAAAACGTATTTTTCAATGAATGAAAATATCTCAGGATTCTTGGGATATCTGAAAAGAGAACTGAGATTGTAACGACCATGTTTTGATTTGGAGTTAAGTATAGTGATGGACCGAGTCAGGAAATAATGGAGAAATTTTGAAATTTACTAAATAGGGATTTTTAGTATTAAATTAAGAAGTATTTAGACTCTATAGGAGATTAGAAAATATTTTCGAGATGGAAAAGATTTAAATAGAAGCTTAGACTAAATTGAAAGAGTATAAAAATTATTGTGGTGTAAATAGGAATTTAGAAAGTTAGGAGATACATAGTAGTAGTAGAAAGGAAGGAAGGATTAAAAAGAAATTTAATCAAAGTGAAGTATGAGTCATCCTAGGAATTATAAAAAATGAGTTGGGATAAAATGGTAAATAGTCAAGTAGATATTTTAAGGTGTAATGATGATGGGTAAAAATGTAAAGATGGATGGCTTAAGGACTTGTTAGCAAATTTTCCAACTATTTTTGTGTCATTATAACCCAAGGTATCGATACATTTGGTGCCAAAGCGGTTTTGGCTAGACATTGTATAATTCAATCATTCATATATAGTGTATTAACTTATTTAATCCAAAATTTATTAATATGAACATCCCAGGGTTATTAACGGATGTTTGTTTGCATTTGGAAATGATTTAAAAATTATTTTTACTCAAAACAAGGGAAAAATGTCGATACTTAAACAAAAGGTATCGATATTTTATGAAAAGTATCTATACCGCTACACAAAATCGATACCAAGATAGCATTCTGAAACTCTAAAAATTCAAGTTTTGATGAATGTAACGATACCTTAGGCGCTTATATCGATACCCACCTCAAAAACGATACCAAAATTGCTCTTTGTTTCTCAAAAAAATTGATATTTGGGTTAAGGTATCGATACAGAAGAGAATGCTTTACAAAACCAATTCTGAAGTTTGAAATGATAATCGTAGGGAAAAAGTCAAGGGCTTTCCAGTATAACCAACTTATTTTTTTCTCCATCTCCACCAAAAGCAGGATCGATAACCTCCCTGTTGTTCGAAACGGTGACAGAGTTGGATACAATAGAACTTTCAAGGGGAGCAACGGTGGCTATGAAGAAAAGTTGGTGGTCAATTCGAGGCGACAGCAGTAGCTGAATATTGAATCTGAATAATTGAGAATGCACTTTAATCAAAACAATTGAATATCCTTTTAAATTTTATTGCACAAGTTTTTTTTTGGACAAGCTCATTTTTGAGGAAGTGAAATATCATGCCCTAACTCATTGGGTGTGACATTTTCTCTTTTCGAAATGAGAGGGTCTTATCGAGTAACTTGTTTTATATAAATTAAAAAAAAAACAAAAGATCTTATTTTAAATCTATTCAAAGTTTTCAATTTTCGACATTAAGACATTAATTAATTAACTAGGTACCAATTTTTGGGCGTTACGAGGGTGGTAATCCTTCCTCGTACGTAACCGACTCTCGAACCCATTTTTCTGAATTTCATGGACCAAAATTGTTGTTTAATAAGGTCAAATTGCTTATTAAAAATAACCACTTTTTGAGGTGACCTGATCACACCTAAATAAAAAGGATCGGTGGCGACTCCCATTTTCATTTTTTTTTCAAAATCCAAGTCGACCTCGTTTTTCAAAATAAAAATGGTGTCAACACCTAAAATGATTTTTTTTTACAATTGAGTGACTATAGTAATTTACCCTTTAATTTATATAAAATAATCAAAGTAAAAGTTTTTATGCATTGCACAGGTCAATTAGTTGTTTAACAAAGTTGTATAATTTTAATTTTATTTTATTTTGGACCTCTTGTAAAGAAAGATATAGATTGGATAAACACCATGAATATTTACTCATATCGGATAAGATTATGTATTTACTTTTTAATTGTATTTTAATATTTATCTAATTAAGATTTTGAAAATGATGCTTTTCTTGGGACACCAGTGCAGTTGAGCTTAGACTTGCATAGTAATTAGCTCCACATACATTTTGAATTTTCATTTTAGATTTTATTTTAGGTATATTGTTTACATTTTATTAATTTGGTATTTTTTGAGTTAAATTTGATTATTAACATTTCAAAAATAGTTAAATTATTTTTATGAAAATATTGACTAAGAAATTAATTTTTAATGATGTGGTGTGGCGACCTATGTGGTTGTCCAAGTATACTTTATTCCGACATGACACTAATTGTCAAATAATTTAAAATTTATGAAAATATTAAAAAACTCAAAATTTAAAACAAATATAAAAAAATATGAAGTACATGCGGTTTCCATGTTAAAAATTTAACATCATAAAAAAAATAATTCAACCCTTTTTAAAAGTTGTTGGTCAAATTTAACTAAAAACAAAATAAGGACCAAATTAGCAAACGGTGTAAAATTTAAAAGCTAAATTGATCATTTGTCACATTATGTTTTTATTATATTCTATGATATTTCGATTTTACAACAAATAGATGAAAAAGAGCAAATCAAGGAAAATTTTTGTAGCCAAACCGTGCAGGGAAAAAGCTTTGGTTGTTTTGCATGGATGTATGCATATGTGCGTGCCCTTAAATCCCTCCAAATTTGTCTTATCATTTCAAGGAAATGCCCAATGCATTAATTCAATGGCAAGCACTACACCAAAACAGGTTTTTAGCGGCGTTTTTTCAAGCCTTTATCGGCGCTTTTTAGCACCAAGCGCCGCAAAAAATACCGCAATTGACAACGCAGCTAACATTTGCGGTGTTTATTTTTATAAACGCCGCTAAAGGTCATGTTCTTTAGTGGAACTACGAAAAAAATGCCGCTAAAGGTCAGGGTCTTTAGCGGCATTTTCCTACAAACGCCGCTAAAGGTCATGTTTTTTAGCGGCACTTTTTCAACAAAACGCCGCTAAAGATCATGTTCTTTAGCGGCGCTTTTTCTACAAACGCCACTAAAGATCATGTTCTTTAGTGGCGCTTTTTCCACAAACGCCGCTAAAGATCATGTTCCTTAGCGGCGCTTTTTCCACAAACGCCGCTAAAGATCATGTTCTTTAGCGGTGCTTTTTCCACAAACGCCGTTAAAGATAATGTTCTTTAGCGGCGCTTCTTCTGCAAACGCCACTACAGGTCATGTTCTTTTAGCGGCGTTTTTACACAAACGCCGCTATTTGTTTGGTTGCTTTTAGCTGCGCTTTTTCTAAAAACGCCACTAATTTTGGGAATTTTGTAAAATAAAATTTTATATTTTTTCAGCCCTCCTGTAGCAACAAATCAAAAGCAACCAAATCTAAACCAGCCAAAAGCAATAAATTTATATAATATTTTAAATTAAACAAATAATATAATATTAATATCAATAAATAAAATATAATTCATATTATTTTCACAAAAATGTTAAAAGTTAAAATGATAAAAATATTTATACAATACACTATGACGGCGGAGGTTGGGACTGGTGAAACATTTTCATCATATTCTGAAGTTGCTGTTGGAGTTCGTCGTACTTTCTGCTCTGCTTTGCTTCCTTCGCTGTAGCGTCTGCTTCTCTCGATGTCGCATCTGCTTTAAGTTGTAGCTGGAGTTCTTCATATTTCTTTTGAACCTCTGCTTCTCTCGCTGCAGCCTCTGCTTCCCTCACTGCCGCCTCTGCTTTAAGTTGTAGCTGGAGTTCTTCATATTTCCTTTGAACCTCAACTGTGGTCGCTTGCATCCGAGCCATCCGGTCTTTTAACCTCTGAACTTGACTTTAGCTTTGACTCCCGAAGCCATGTATTCTTGAAATGGATCCAAAATATTGGGTTGGGCTAACAAAAGATCCTTGAAATCGAACCCGACCATACCTTTCAGACCCAAAACTTGATAATAATCCGGTTATCAATGTCTTCAAGATGAACAGAACTATCACTGGAAGCAATCGCTCAGACTCCACCTTTTATCCTTTAGTTTTCCTAATAAATAAATCACATAGTTAGGAGCATAATATATATTAAAAAATGCAACATAACAATAGTCGCATTACAAGCAATGAATTAAACTAATAGAAAATCGTATTAAGTAAACGTACCATAATTTCTGCAGCTTCAGGAGTCATAGGAGATCCATCTTTCTTCCTATGTGTAACCTCAAAAAGTTGAAGGCGTCCAAATTTTTGACCGGACGACAGTTCCTACTGTATAGTAGTAAAAATATTATTTAATGGAAAGTAATACATATTTGACAGTATTAAAAAATTAAAAATACCTCGGCCTCAGCTACACAAGCAAAACTTTTTGACCCGGCTGTGTGAGTGAATTTCTGTTTCTGTCTGCTGCTTTTTCCAACTCGTTTACGATCCTACGTTATGAAATTATTAGTACGTCAATAGTAAATTCAATAAACCAAAATAATTACAAGAGTTTAGAAGTACGTCATACCTCGCCTTTCTTCGAATGCCAAAATCTAACCTCATCTTCTCATTGGTACCTCAGCATACCCGACGGGACATTTTGCAATTTCTCATCGAGGGTTGTTTTTGTCTTATAATAATCTCTCTTTAAAGTACTTTTATGGTTTCTCCATCTTTTTCCCAATAGCTTCTTTACATAGGTATCCGAGACCTCTAAAGCAAACCTCGCCTACAAAAAACACAAGTTAAGAAAGTAAATATAAATGAAACTAATTCCCATGTGTTACAGATGACATTAACGTTTTGTTACCTTAATATTATCAAGGGCTTGGTTTTTGTTACTATTGGACATTTGATGCCATGACTCATAGTTGATAGGCAACATATTCGCATTTCGTGCTAAAATGCCCAAGTATCCTGCTAAAAGTCGAGCTTCTGTTCCAACAGACTGACCAAAACTGTTTCTGCATACTTTTACACGCTCAACTGGATCTAACTCGTATAAATCTCTAAGTAGCGTACGTCCTTGACCTCTACGCGTCCCACCATTTTCAGCTGAAAAATGGTATATTATAATATAAGGATTTGAAAAATAAATCAATTAGAAGTCAACACGCATGTAAATTAAATATAAAATTACGTTGAACTTCAGTAGGATCCTCAGGTGCCATCGGAACATTCGAAGATCCAATAGCTGTCTGTTGTTCACTATTTGTTTCTGTCGAGTTTGGAGCATTTTGAACAATGCTTACATTTTGCATTTTTCTTCTAGGCAATTTTTCTGCAATACATATAAAATAGTTGAAATCTTAGTAACTAATTACAACAATAACAGCACATATAAAATAATTGAAATATATAATAAGACCAAGATTTAAATTATGATATTACAGATAATTAAACAATCGTATATTCTTACTACATCATTATTCGTAAATATCTTCATCCGTATCCTGGCGAACCCATTGAAATTACGTACTAGTACTAGGGATATTTTCGTTTAAGTTTTGTTTCGGAAAGAGCAAAGTTTCTGATCTGTCGTCGATGTTATCTCTACTTCCACTGCCCATGTCAAACAAGTCTCTAGGGATGTTACGGAGTACAACGTACCAACCCTCATCAGTTGGATCTTTTGAGTAAAAAACTTGTTTGACTTGAGATGAGAATACATACGGCTCATCTATCAGTTGTTGTCCTGTGTGAATCAATTGAGCGAAGTTCACCATTGTAAAACCAAATTGATCTTGCTTAATTTCACGAGCAGTATTAACATTGGCCCAATCACCTCGAAATAAGACAACTTTCCATTTGTCGTAGTAATCTAACTCAATTATGTTAGTAAGAAGTCCGAAATATTCCACATTTTCCTCGACAGGATTATTGTCCCTAGCACTAGCATAACTTGTAATTGAGGAATTAACAACTATTCCACAATTTTGCGTTCTCCTCAATCTCTCGCGATATTTTATATAAAATCTGAATCCGTTGATGAGGAACGCACTATATCTTTTAACCACTCAATTTGGACCTTGGGAAAGCCATTTAACTTCGTCATTGACGTTCTTCCCACTCCAAACCTATTGAATGGAAAGTAAACTGAGTAATTAAAAATGTTATGAGAAAACATTATTATTTGTCAATGAAGCTCCAATTGCATACCGTTTGGCTTAACCATTCATGAAAAGTTTCTGTGAAAAACTTATTAATATCTTGATGTTGTGTTCTTCGGGAGCGCGAACGAGATCTCAATATTTGTTTGTACTCAATATGTTAAAAAATTGTTCACTTTGTTAGAAGATAAACAATTTTGGATTGATGAATAATTATCAAATTTCTACAACTTACTTCCGTAATGGTTCCATTGATTCGTGGTGAAACAGAACATATCGATGTGCTTGTACCCACGATAAATCATCTAATTCTGCAATATCAACTTTGTCGATTGGTTCTCCAAAACTTTGGAACATATAAGTATCGGCAAAGTTATGATCCGTGAGTCCAGCATTTCTACTTGGTCTGTTCAACCTTGTTTCAACATCTTCCAAATGTCTTGAACAGAAGGTCATACATTCCTCTGCCAAGTAGCCTTCAGTAATCGATCCTTCTGGATAACGCTTGTTGCAGCAATAAGACTTTAATTTTGATAGGAACCTAAACACGATATACAAATTATCAAAAGTTGTAACTAAAACAACTATAGGTGAACGAAGAAAAATTTTAAAAATAAATTAACACCTTTCGATGGGATACATCCATCGATAGAAAATGGGTCTGCCGATAATTGCTTCATGCGGGAGATGGATTATCAAGTGAACCATAATAGTGAAGAAGGAAGGTGGGAAGATTTTCTCCAAGTTGCATAAAGTCAAAGCAGCTCGATCTTGTACCTTCTGAAGTTCTTGAACATCCAAAACTTTGCCACAAATGGCTTTCATTGTATTGGATAGTTCAATTATACAAGACGTTACTTTCTTCGACATACAACATCGTAGAGCAATTGGCAGTAAATCTTGCATCAAGATGTGATAGTCATGTGATTTTAGCGAATATAGTCTTCGATCTTTAACATTAACACATCGAGATATGTTTGATCCATATGCATCTGGAACTTTTATATCCTTCAACACCATGCAGAACACTTCTTTCTCCGTCTTCGACATTGAAAAAATAAAAGACAGCAACCGATATTTCCCATTTGGAAGTGGATTGGGATGAAGATCAGGCAGAATTCCCATGTGGACTAAATCAAGTCGACTCTGAAGATTGTCTTTTGATTTTCCGTCGATATTCAAAATTGTACCGACAATGTTCTCGCAGACATTTTTCTCAATGTGCATAACATCAAGATTGTGTCGTAAAAGGTGATGCTCCCAATAAGGCAACTCAAAAAAATACTTCTTTTTTTTCACAATTCCACCTCATTAGGATCATCCTCTTCATCAGAGTTATCATCAGCTTCAACATTTGATCTTCTATTTCTTTGTGTGTTTGGAGGTTGGTTCATCTTCCCATAACTAAAATTTATATCTTCCAACATGAACAAGATTTCAGATCCACTGTTCTGCGAAGGAGCTTCTCTGAACTCTTCAGTACCATCAAATACAGAACTCTGAAATCTAAATCTATGATTTTACGGTAACCACCGACGATGCCCCATGGAAGAGAACTTTTTCCCATTGTATAACCATTGCGAACATGTTTGTGCAGCACAACAATGACACGCATAACGACCCTTGGTACTCCAACCGGATAAATTGGCATAAGCGGGGAAGTCATTAATGGTCCACATCAAAGCTACACGTAAATTAAAGTTCTCCTTTCTGAGCACATCGTATGTCTCAACACCAGCCCATAATTATTTTAACTCTTCAGTAACTGTCTGTAAATAAATTTCGATATCATTTCCGGGCCCTTTCGCTCCAAGGATAATCATAGATAAGATAAGGGAAGATTGCTTCATGAAAATCCGTTGAGGCATATTGTAAGGAACAAACACTACTGGCCAAGTACTGTACGCAGTGCTCATGATCTTGTAAGGATTAAATCCATCAGATGCTAGCCCAAGCCTCACACTCCTAGGATCGCTTGCAAAGCTTGGAAATTTATTGTCAAATGATTTCCAAGCTAAAGAATCTGCTGGATGCCATAGTAATCCATCATCGGTTCATCCATCATGGTGCCACGTCATAGACTCCGCTGTCTTCGACGACATGAAAAGCCTTTGAAACCTTGGTATCAGCGGAAAATACCGCAAAATCTTGACTGGCTTCTTTCTTGATTGTGCATCATTTTCATCGTCATTCTCATCTTCTGTGTTTTTATTTATCCAACAGGATTGGCCGCATACATGACAGCACTGTTGGTTTCTCCGATCGCCCCAATACAACATGTAGTCATTCGGGCAACTATGGATTTTGGTGTACCCAAGGCCTAAATCTTTTATCATTTTCTTCATATCTTTGCATGATTGAGGGATTTTTGCAAACGAAAACATATCTATCAAAAACTCTAACAGCATTGTCAAAGAGTTCCCGGTTCACCCTCCCAAACATTTTAACTGAAAAAGACAAATACAGAAAGACATTTTTGAGAATGTTGATCCCTCATACAGTTCTTCGTTCATGTCATTAAGTAGCACGTAGAACTTCGCTGGTTCTCCATTCAGCTCTTCATGAGGAACACTTCTTCCCGATTCGATAAAAGCATTTCCACCGAGATTACAATCATCAAATGCCACAAAGTCGGCTGGGAACGACTGCAAACCATGATTGTGCATATTAAATGCATCCCGCAACATCCCTTCCATGTCATCCCCTCTAACAGACTAATGGTAAGCATTACCATCATAAGATACATCCATCATTGAAGAGGAAGTACTAGGCGGGCATTCTCCATGAAAAAGCCATTGTTTATAACCCTGAACAAACCCATCAACAATTAGATGCTCGTATACAACTTCACGATAATGCTAGTTTATGTTGACACACTTCTTACACGGGCAAAAAATCATGTTCTCTTGGCTTGCATATTGAAGTACAAAATTTAGAAAGTCTGTACTCCATTTCGATAACCGTCGCTTACCCTTGACAAATTCATCCAAGACCGGTCCATTTCTTAATTCTTGAAGTCTAACATTGACAATAAATTGCACGGGTTTAGGATTTAGGAATAAATTATGTATTAAGGTATGTAAGTTATTATGTAAGTTAAGATATAATATATATCACGGTAACTTATAAGAATATTTAAGTTATGTGAGTTATGCCATATCATATATTTATGTAAGTTATGTAAGTTATGTATTAAGTAAATTATGTAAGTTATGTATTAAGTAAATTATGTAAGTTATGTATTATGTAAGTTATGTATTATGTAAGTTATGTATTATGTAAGTTATGTAAGTTGTGTATTATGAAACTTATGTAAGTTATGTCTTATGTAGGTTATGTAAGTTATGTATTATGTAAGTTATGTATTAAGTAAATTATGTAAGTTGTCTTATATAAGTCATGTAAGTTATGTATTATGTAAGTTATGTAAGTTGTGTATTGTGTAAGTTATGTATTAAGTAGGTTATGTAAGTTATGTATTATGTAAGTTATGTAAGTTGTGTATTATGTAAGTTATGTATTAAGTAGGTTATGTAAGTTATGTATTATGTAAGTTATGTAAGTTTTGTTTTCGTGTATTATGTAACTTATTTAATTTATGTAGGTTATGTATTATTATGTAAGTTATTATGTAGGATATTATGTAAGTTATGTAAGTTTTTGTTTTTTGATGTAACTTATTTAATTTGTCAAAACAATTTTTATATTTGAAAATGGGAATCGACTTTGAAAATGGAGTCGCCACCAATCTTTTATTGAGGTGTGATCGGACCACCTTAAAAATGATTTTAGGTATACAAATTTTGAGAAAACAAGTTTGGGAGTAGGTTACGCATGAGGAAGGGTTAGCACCCTCGTAATGCCCAAAATTGGTACCGAATTGATTGTTTAATGTCTTAGTGTCGAAACTTAAAAATATTTTTAAATACGATCCCATGAAATGAAAGCTTAAATAATCGAGTTGGATGGTAAGACATACTCATTTCAAAGAAATAAATTTGTTACATTCAGTAAGTTAGGGTGCAACAGTTCAATCTTCAAAATTAAATTTATTTTATTTTTTTAATCTTAAAATTCATGCATTTCAAGAACGATATTTGCTTCTTTGGGCCAGACGAGAAATCAGAATCCAGTAAGTTAGGGTTCAATTTCTCGAAATTCCTAAACGCCAAATATTGCCTTTATTTAAAAATCCCTAATTCGAAGTAGCAAAATGTCATATCCAGTGAGTTAGGATCCGACCTTTTGAAATCCCGATAAATTTTATTTAGAATTTGCATGGTTTTAACAAAAGAAATACTTGGCTATATAAATTCATCGAAAAGAATTAAAGCCCAGTAAGTTAGGGCACAACCTTCTCGAGAATTATGAACACCAAGCATTTTTTTCGACAGTTACGAAATAGAATGATTGTAGTGCTTTAATAAAATTTAATTTTTACAAATGAAACATGATTTAATGGCCATATATAATATAGAAGATAAATATCAACCCAAAAATATACTAAGAATTAACAAGCAAGTAATAGATAAATGCAAGTAGCAATGATGATTTTAATCATATTATACAAATACCAACATCAATATTCAAAAGCTAAATAAATTTATCATCAATTTTAAAGATACACCAAGATAATAAAAAATGAAAAAAATTCCTACGTATAAAAGTTTTAAAATAAATTACACGCATGTACTCAAAATAGACTTGAAATAAAATAATAACAACATTGAAAAATAGTATAAAAATTTATATAAACATTTAGCATATAGATATACAAAATGAATTTTAAGATATAACCTAAACAAAACATTAAAATATATACAAATTATATCAAATTCTTATAAAATATATATTAATAAATAATGAATCAAATAATAACATGTCAAGTTTGAAGATAAAATATATAATAGATATTTAAAAAAATAATGTATGATAAATTTAAAACATGTCAATAATAATTTAAAATAATAGTATATTACATTTTAAAATTATATTAGTAATAAGTTTAAAGGTAATGTCAAGCTAAATATTAAAATGTGTTATAAATAAATATATTAAAATAAGTACTAAATTGATTTAAAATTATACTATTAAAATTTAAGTTAAAGTTAAGACATAATTTAAAATATAAAGAAAAATAATAATAATAATAACAATAATAGGATTAAAAATGATATTGGAATTCAAAAAAAAATAAAACACTACAAATAGAAATAAAAGGAAAAATAAAGATAAACTAAATTGGTAATAAACTTAAAAATGAGGATTAAAATTGCAATTAAGCGCAAAATCGAACATTCAAAACCACTCATAGAAAAGCAGTAGCTTTAGGTTTGGATCCAAATGAAAATGAATCAAATATACGGTACAAATTTAAAAAAAAAACTGAAGAAAATCAGATTGAAACTACACAAAATATAGAGGGACTCTCTGCGCAAATAAACCAACGAATCATAATGCGTAGATCTGGGACGGATCGGGTCAGATCTTGGGTCAATGGTCTGTACGGCACCGTTTTGAGAGCCACTAAGTCTAGCCCCAAATGGTGCCGTTTGGAATACCTATAAACATCATTCTACACCCTAAATCAGAAGAAATGAGTCATTTTTCTTCTTCTTTTCAAAACAATCAGCAACCCTATGCCCCCCATTCTTTCTCATCCGCCGCTTCAACAAATTCAAAGCCTCATCTAGCTCCGATTTGGACGGAGCAGATAAGGCTCTGTCATCGTCTCAGTGCAGGTAAGTATGCCCCCTCCTTTATTCTATTTGTTTTTGCAAAGAAGAAAGAAAAAGAGAACAAAAATAAACGAAGAGAGAAAAAAAATCGGGAAATCACCTCTTTTCAATCTTTTTCTTTTTTGTATTGATTCTCTGTCCGTAAAAAAATTACAATGCCTTTGTCCTCTGTTTTATAGGCCGAAAGTAAAAATAAAAACCAAAATAAGAAATACAATATTTTTTCTTTTCTTTGCTGTGTTGTTTTCGTCTTCTTTGCAGGTACAGAGGCCAGCTAGCGTACGGAGGTGGTGGACATGGCACAGCGTACGTGGGGAAGGCAAAGCCGGTGCTCGATTGCGACACAATAGCTTTTGTGGCGGCTTAGTTTCTAGGAACCCTAGGGTTTCTATTTGTGATTTTTGTTTTGGGCTTAGGTGATTTGGGCCGGGGTTAGGTGTTGGGCTAATTGGGTTGGGGATATTGGGCTAGGCTAGTGTTTGGGTAGGTAACTTGGGTTTGGGTTTAATTTATTTTGGTTTGTAAACTGGACTGAATTTTTTTTATATTTTCATATTTGGGTTTTAATATCTGTATCGGGCCGGGCAAATTTGGGCCATTACAGCTGCCCCTTTTTGCTCATTGTCGTGTAACGGGAATGAAGCATAGACTAAAAAAGGCTAATTTTCCCCGGTCGTGTTAGACCTTGGTACTCTTCTTCTTTAAGTAGCCTCATTCCATCCTACTGCATCTTCAGAGGTATAAGAATTGGTGCTTCGATCCACTCCACTATAACTTCAGGGGGATAGGATTATCGGCTTTAATCTGCTTTACTGCAACCTCAGGGAGATAAGATTTGCCATCTTGATCATCCCACTTGCAACTTCGGGGATAAGACACCTTACTCGATCTGCTCACTGCAACCTCAGGGAGATAAAACCTGATGCGATCCACTCTACTACAACTTCAGAGAGATAAGATCTATTACTTTAATCCGCTCCACTACAACTTCAGGGAGATAGGATTATTGGCTTCAATCTGCTCCACTGCAACCTCAGGGAGATAAGATTTGCCATCTTCGATCTGTCCCACTGCAACTTCAGGGGGATAAGACCTGCTTACTCAGTTTACTCCGCTGCAACCTCAGGGAGATAAGACCTAATGCGATCCACTCTACTGTAACTTCAGAGAGATAAGATCTATTACTTTAATCCGCTCCACTACAACTTCAGGGAGATAGGATTATCGGCTTCAATCTGCTCCACTGCAACCTCAGGGAGATAAGATTTTCCATCTTTGATCTGTCCCACTGCAACTTCAGGGGGATAAGACCTGCTTACTCAGTCTGCTCCGCTGCAACCTCAGGGAGATAAGACTTAATGCGATCCACTCTAATGCAACTTTAGAGAGATAAGATCTATTACTTTAATCCGCTCCACTACAACTTCAGGGAGATAGGATTTGTGGCTTAAATCTACTTCCTTACACTTGAAGTTAAGATTCGCCATCTTCGATCTGCTCCGCTACTGCTTAGGGAGACAAGATCTGTAATTTCCCAACCTATTCTACTGCTGACCAGGGATATAGGACTTGTGGCTTAAATCTGCTTCCTTACACTTGAAGATAAGATTCGCGTCTTGATCTGCTCCGCCTTCGCTTAGGAGACAGGATCTGTAATTTCCCAACCTATTCCACTGCTGACCGGGGATATAGGACTTGTGGCTTAAATCTGCTTCCTTACACTTGAAGATAAGATTTGCCGTCTTCGATCTGCTCCGCTACTGCTTAGGGAGACAAGATCTGTAATTTCCCAACCTATTCCACTGCTGACCAGGGATATAGGAATTGTGGCTTAAATCTGCTTCCTTACTCCTGAAGATAAGATTCATCGTCTTTGATCTGCTCCGCTACTGCTTAAGGAGACAAGATCTGTAATTTCCCAACCTATTCCACTGCTGACCAGGGATATAGGAATTGTGGCTTAAATCTGCTTCCTTACTCCTGAAGATAAGATTCGCCGTCTTTGATCTGCTCCGCTACTGCTTAGGGAGACAAGATCTGTAATTTCCTAACCTATTCCACTGCTGACCAGGGATATAGGACTTGTGGCTTAAATCTGCTTCCTTACACTTGAAGATAAGATTTGTCGTCTTCGATCTGCTTCGCTACTGCTTAGGGAGACAAGATCTGCTATATTCCCAGCCTATTCCACTACTGACCAGGGATATAGGACTTGTGGCTTAAATCTGCTTCCTTACACTTGAAGATAAGATTCGCCGTCTTCGATCTGCTTCGCTACTGCTTAGGGAGACAAGATCTGTAATTTCCCTGATCTGTTCTCTGGGGAACATGACCTGTATAATGAACCTAATTATGCCTAATGATTAGGATAGCATGATTAAAATGAATCAAATGCTTCTAACTAGGCATGTGTGAATGGTGTTTGCATGAATGTAGAATTTTATTTTTCCAAGAATGATCCCGCTTAGGTTGTCATTACTCGAAGTTTATTAAGGCTTTAACACTGACGTGCTACAACGCCTTCTCGCTTGACCGGTCTTTTCAAAGAATCACTTAGTCAGATTGCCTCCACTGTAAACTTCAAAGTTCAATCTTCTGGGACGCAAAATCTGTACCATTATTCTCCCACTGCAACCCAAGGATAGAAATATCTGGCTTTTCCTTAGTCCTTTCCTATCACAATTCAATGATACATGATCTAAATCGTTCTAGTTCCTTACACCATTCCCAATGTGTCGTACCAAAGACTTATGCGCAGATGAAGACTCTCTTCTCCGAGGTAACCTCTTCCACTTGTCTGATGATTATTGTTTGCTTGTTTATTTAAGCTTTATCATTAACCCGACATCTTGTCATTTTGTTCAATTAATGTTTTTGACAACAAAATCCAAAGATAAAGTCCAAATTTAGACTCTTCCTTCTCAAATTTCCAACCTTTAAATTTGGTACGTTCTAAACAATAATCCTGTTTCAGGTTTCTGTATCATTTAGAAACTTTTCAGAGTAATATGCAAAACTTCCTTTGTGAAAGTTTTATTAGTCCATTAATCATTATTCCAATGCAACATGCTTGCAAAAAGGGTCATATCAATGGACAAGAATAAAGTTGGCTCTGAGCATAGCTCAAAAGGAATAAATTATCAAAAATAATAAAGAAGGATAACAACTAAATTGATTGGGAATGTGTATCTTGAAAAAGAATGAAGTATTCCACGAACAACAAATTCAATATAAATAGTAAGCAAATTGGGTCCCCCAGATATCGCAGCTTGAACTTCTCTGTACAAACTTTCTCAAGACCATTATGAGTTTGACATGTGTTTAGGAGATCTGCAGTACTCTGTTAATGCTCCAAGATGTCGTATACTCATTCCTGTTAATTCAGATATAGCAAGGTCATCATATGCCCCAATCTGATCACAATTTGAGCCGCCCTTTTCGAGTTTTCAACTCAAATCCCATTTGGCCTAAGGTGCCCTTTGCGGGTTTTCCCCTTAGCCTCTCTATTTTTTACTTTTTCATTTTTCATTTTTCATTTTTCATATTTCTCCGACTCAAAGTGCCCTTTTCCGGTTTTCACATTGGTCCTTTCTTCTTCTTCAGGTGAAGTAATTCTTGACTGAATCTGAGTTTACAGGATCTGGCAATTTCACTCAAGATTAGTGCTCCTCTGAAAAGGTCTTCTTTACAACATAAGGACATTCCCGGTTTGGCATTCATTTCCCTCTAGAATCCTTTCATTGAGGAAGGATCTTTTTCCACATCCAGCCCTCTCGTGGAATTCTCTGAGACGACCCTGTTTATTATGGGCCCGTATCATTTGTTTCTGATACATCTGACCCTGATTAACAGCTTTTAACTCTTTTCCTAGGTCCAACTGATCATATCACGATTGGATCCCTCCAACTCTAGCTCAACTAATACCCGGAGAGAGGGGATTTCAATAGGTAAAACTACCTCAATCCTGTAAACCAAAGAGAGAGGTGTTGCCCCAGTACAGATGTTCGTCAAGCGATGAGGGCAAATGGTAATTTCTCATACCAGTCTTTGCAAATCTCAATCATTTTTTTTAATTTTCTTGATGTTCATCTCTAGGCAATTCAGTGACGAACCGTGGTGTCTGCTTCTGAATTGATTTCGGACCTCAGCTATCGTGATATTGTTCAGGCTCAACGCATTATCCAATATAATCTTCTTCGAAATTTTATATTGGCATATGATGGCATTGACGTATGAAGCAGCCTTTAATGCTAAAAAAAATGAAACAATGCCCATTAAAAGTCCTCGATAATGGTGATGTCCGTGCCCCATTTCGCTCAAAATTTGAGTCGCCCTTTTCAGGTTTTCAACTCAAATCCACCTTTGGTCACAAAGCGCCCTTTGCAGGTTTTCGCCTTGGCCTCTCCTTTTTCTTTTTCATTTCATTTGTTATTTTGATTTTGATTTTGATTTTCCTTCTTTTTTTCTTTTTTTATCTTTTTTTTTGTGAATTGGATCTAAACTCATGGGATTAGGCAAGTCCATGGTATCTCTTTTGATTAGAACCATTACTTCTCAATGAAGCCTTACACATAAGATCTTCTACTTTCATCTCGTATGCGAAAGATATTTTGGTATCAGATTTCTTTCATAGAGCCTACTGGGGCGAAACTACGAAAGAAAAATTTGGATCCTCCTCTTCAATCAGGATAAAATCCAACAAAACTTGAAGAGATGGAAACTCGACTTCAAACGGGCAAAGCTATACTGAGTCAACAAGAAAGGCATTGCCCCGGCAAAGAATTTTCATTGCATCGTTCACATTGTAAATTTTTGTCATCGTGTTGTTGTGCAGATTTCATTATCAGCACTTAACTCGGGCATATCCTGGTATGATCATATAAAGACATCTTCGAACTCTAGAGGTGACTCGACGAGGCCCTACTTTGTTTCTCCGGCTATGCACGTTTCTTTGAGGTCACAATCTCTATTATCTCCTTGTAGGGTAAAATTCCCTCTCTACTATCCTCAACAAGTTAGAAGGTAGGTTACAATCCATGTCATTTTCAAAGTCATGAGATCCCTTTAAACACATACCTTGCTCAAAAGGAAAATCTAGGTCTGTAGCAGAGTCATTCACGAAATTGATATCTGGGGACCCATAATAAGTACCGAAGAATATACAAAAGAATGTATAAATTCATGAATAATTATTTGTACCATACGATTATATGAATAATTATTTGTACCATACGATTATGAATGAATGAATAATAATTTGGAAGAAAATCCAAAAGATTGAAAGAATCTGGAATTATTATTGGCTCAGCAATAATTACAAAGATGTATTTCATTAAAATAATAACCTTCAGACATGAGCCTATTTCACAAAGGAATTTCTATCATTTTTAGGCTAAAAACAACAAAATGTTCTGACCATTACTCTATATAAGCTCTAAAAACTATAGGGATTTCTTCAGCATTCTAATTGCTTAGAACACTCCAGATTTATAAGGGTAGATATCTAACAAGGTCCCTTTTCATTTGTGTCTTCATATATGCCATTCATGTGAACGTTTCCCAACACCTCTTCATACATTGTATTCACTCCATTATCAATCATGATTGGGTAGCGGGCTTTCTGCACTAGATGAGCGATCAAGCTTGACAATACCCATGTTGGTGAGTCTTTCAACTTGCTTTTTGAAGGCAATACAATTCTCTATTGAGTTCCCCGTAATTCCCGCATGGTAGTCACATTGTACGTTCGCATCATACCATTTGGGGTATGGAGGTTGTAGAGGTTTTACATGAAAAAGGGAGACAACATGTGCATCAAACAAATTTTGATACAGTTCCGTATACGATATTAGGATTGGCGTAAACTGGAACTTCTCAGTCTTCATGCTAGAATCTTGCCTTGATGAATTTTGTTGATTATCAGCCACCTTTCCTGGTTGACTCACAGTAACTGGTTTAGAGTAACCTGTATTGTTCACCTCATTTTCTCTTCTCCTTGGGGTTGACCTCTTATTACTCTCTTCCGCCTCAATTTTTCCTGTTCTTATAGCATTCTCAATCATTTCTCCATTCATAACTATGTCAGAAAAGCTTTTTGTTGCACTTCCTAACATTTGCGTGATGAACGGGGCCTTCAGTGTATTGATGAAGAGCATTGTAGTCTCTTTCTCTAAGAGGGGTGGCTGAACCTGGACTGCAACCTCTCTCCACCTCTGTGCATACTGCCTAAAACTTTTTCTTGGCTTCTTTTCCATGTTTTGCAAAGTGATTCTATCAGGAACCATATCTGTCACATGACTGTATTGCCTCATAAATGCTTGAGCTAGGTCCCTCCATGAACCAATCCTGGTACGGCTCAATTGATTGTACCATTTGGACGTTGCCCCTACCAAACTGTCTTAGAAGCAGTGTATTAGCAGCTGATCATTGTTAATGTAGCCAATCATCCTTCTACAGAACATGGTGATATGGGCTTCAGGGCAGCTAGTTCCATTATATTTTTCAAATTCAGGCATTTTGAATTTGGGAGGAAGTACTAAGTCTGGGACTAAGCTTAGATCCTTAGCGTCAATTCCCTGATTACTATCAGCGCTTTCCAAGGCTTTGAAATTTTCCTCCAACCATTTATACATATCTTCCCACTGTTTTGGCAATTCCGAGTTCGCCTTTCCTTCTTCAGCTGTTTCATCAAAATTCGGGATGGCAAGATTAACCAGATTATCACCAGGGTTAGGACTTGATCTGGCTAGAAAGTTCATCGGTATTGAAACATTGGTTTGAAACCGCTGAGGCCCAATTGAAACAGAGGATCTGTGCGGAGGTACCTCAGTCTGAACCTGCGCATGCAGAGGCGTAAAGCCTGGAGGATAGGTAGGTCTATCCTTGTCTTCTTCTTCATCATTTACCATAGGACCTTTCCCCTTATTTACTCCTTTAGTCAGTAATTGCGTCAGCTCAGTTATCATGTCCTTTTGAGACTCCAGCATCCTTTCTGTCATTTCTTGTTGAATTTTTTCTAACTGCTCATTCATTTGCATTTGTAGCTGATCTTGCATTTCTTTTTGCATTTGCTCTAGTTTCTCTAATCTTTGATCCGTTTCCTTAGTTTTGCGACGAGTACCGTAAGGATGTTTGGTTGGTTGGTTTTCCAGATTAGCTGAAATAAATGTACTCAATTAGACTCTTTCAATGGATTTTAATGCATATGATGTCTTGTAATGCAGATGCATGAAATGAATGCCTAAAGAGATGTTAATTCTGATTCAATTACATTTAGAAAACTTTATTAGAAAGCAAATTCCTTTACATAAAGCAGATGCATGTACGACCTCTCCCTTATATTCCAAGAGACAACATCAATCTTTTTCTTCATCCGCATGCTTGAGACAATCTCGCCGATAGATGCCACTGTTAGCTCCTTTTCTTGATCCATCATCTGCCCATCTTCATAAGGCTCGTCAGCTTCTTTAAGGGAGTTGGAACATCGAAGGCTCTTAAATAGTCATCTTGAATTTTTGGGCCACGAAGTAAAGGTTACGAGCTCTTTCATCACCTTTCCTGTGTTTCTTGGAATATATTCGGGCAGTCGTACTATTTTCCACTTTATCAAGGAATTCGTATTCCATGACAAGCTTTATAAGTTAGTAGTCAAACTTGAATCAATATCTCCTTCCTAAGATGCAAATGCAATGCAATCACAATCAAAACACGACAAGAAGGGTTAGTAGAAAACATAAGCAAGCAAGGAAAACAAAAGTACCTAGTCAGGTAACCACTAAGGATTTGGAGTGGCTCTACCTAGGATGGGTTCCTAATGTCTTCTACATGCGGTTTGGCTCTAAAGTCAAGGTACCCGAACCAGCAGATTCCTCGATCTTCACCCATTATAAGCTCATACAGACCAAGTTCGGTTCAGGGGAATACATTTCCCTATGGCTGCACGGAGATGAAAATATCACGAAGACATAGGTACGGATGTATTTCGAAAGTGATCCACTATCCTGCACGAAGGTGAAAACCTCACGAAGGAGTAGCTTCTCACTCCCACTTAAAAGGGTAAGACTAAATAGTCTTTATGCAATATGACGCCAAAATATAGATCTCCATTTACAGTAATCATGCAACAAATGAAAAGAGAAGATCGTAATTTTTCAAATCAAATTTTTAATTTTCGACAATAAGAAAAGAAACAATCAATTTTACTGCCTCACTCTCTTACTGTCCCCAGTGGAGTCGCCAAGCTGTCGAAACCATTTTTATATTTGAAAATGGGAATCGACTTTGAAAATGGAGTCGCCACCAATCTTTTATTGAGGTGTGATCGGACCACCTTAAAAATGATTTTAGGTCTACAAATTTTGAGAAAACAAGTTCGGGAGTCGGTTACGCACGAGGAAGGGTTAGCACCCTCGTAACGCCCAAAATTGGTACCGAATTGATTGTTTAATGTCTTAGTGCCGAAACTTAAAAATATTTTTAAATACGATCCCATGAAATGAAAGCTTAAATAATCGAGTTGGATGGTAAGACATACTCATTTCAAAGAAATAAATTTGTTACACTCAATAAGTTAGGGTGCAACAGTTCAATCTTCGAAATTAAATTTATTTTATTTTTTAATCTTAAAATTCATGCATTTCGAGAACGATATTTGCTTATTTGGGTCAGACGAGAAATCAGAATCCAGTAAGTTAGGGTTCAATTTCTTGAAATTCCTAAACGTCAAATATTTCCTTTATTTAAAAATCCCTAATTCGAAGTAGCAAAATGTCATATCCAGTGAGTTAGGATCCGACCTTTTGAAATCCCGATAAATTTTATTTAGAATTTGCGTGGTTTTAACAAAAGAAATACTTGACTATCTAAATTCATCGAAAAGAATTAAAGCCCAGTAAGTTAGGGCACAACCTTCTCGAGAATTATGAACACCAAGCATTTTTTTTGAAAGTTACGAAATAAAATGATTGTAGTGCTTTAATAAAATTTAATTTTTACAAATGAAACATGATTTAATGGCCATATATAATATAGAAGATAAATATCAACTTAAAATATACTAAGAATTAACAAGCAAGTAATAGATAAATGCAAGTAGCAATGATGATTTTAATCATATTATACAAATACCAACATCAATATTCAAAAGCTAAATAAATTTATCATCAATTTTAAAGATACACCAAGATAATAAAAAATGAAAAAAATTCCTACGTATAAAAGTTTTAAAATAAATTACACGCATGTACTCAAAATAGACTTGAAATAAAATAATAACAACATTGAAAAATAGTATAAAAATTTATATAAACATTTAGCATATAGATATACAAAATGAATTTTAAGATATAACCTAAACAAAACATTAAAATATATACAAATTATATCAAATTCTTATAAAATATATATTAATAAATAATGAATCAAATAATAACATGTCAAGTTTGAAGATAAAATTATATAATAGATATTTTAAAAAAATAATGTATGATAAATTTAAAACATGTCAATAATAATTTAAAATAATAGTATATTACATTTTAAAATTATATTAATAATAAGTTTAAAGGTAATGTCAAGCTAAATATTAAAATGTGTTATAAATAAATATATTAAAATAAGTACTAAATTCGATTTAAAATTATACTATTAAAAATCAAGTTAAAGTTAAGACATAATTTAAAATATAAAGAAGAAATAATAATAATAATAATAACAATAATAGGATTAAAAATGATATTGGAATTCAAAAAAAAAAATAAAACACTACAAATAGAAATAAAAAGGAAAAATAAAGATAAACTAAATTGGTAATCGACTTAAAAAATGAGGGATTAAAATTGCAATTAAGCGCAAAATCTGAACATTCAAAACCACTAATAGAAAACGGCGCCGTTTAGGTTTGGATCCAAATGAAAACAGAATCAAATATACGGTACAAATTTTTTTAAAAAAATGAAGAAAATCAGATTGAAACTACACAAAATATAGAGGGACTCTCTACGCAAATAAACCAATGAATCAAAATGCGCGGATCTGAGATCGAATTGGGTCGGATCTTGGGTCAATGGTCTGGACGACACCGTTTTGGTAGCCACTAAGTCTAGCCCCAAACGGTGCCGTTTGGAATACCTATAAACATCATTCTACACCCTAAATCAGAAGAAATAAGTCATTTTTCTTTTTCTTTTCAAAACAATCAGCAACCCTATGCCCCCCATTCTTTCTCATCCGCCGCTTCAACAAATTCAAAGCCACATCTAGCTCCAATTTGGGCGGAGCAGATAAGGCTCTGTCATCGTCTCCGCGAAGGTAAGTATGCTCCCTCCTTTATTCTATTTGTTTTTGCAAAGAAGAAAGAAAAAGAGAACAAAAATAAACGAAGAGAAAAAAATAGGGAAATCACCTCTTTTCAATCTTTTTCTTTTTTGTATTGATTCTCTGTTCGTAAAAAAAAATTACAATGCCTTTGTCCTCTGTTTTATAGGCCGAAAGTAAAAAGAAAAACCAAAATAAGAAATACAATATTTTTTCTTTTCTTTGCTGTGTTGTTTTCGTCTTCTTTGCAGGTACGGAGGCCAGCTAGCGTACGGAGGTGGTGGATGTGGCACAACGTACATGGGGAAGGCAGAGCCGGTGCTCGATTGCGACACAATAGCTGTTGCAGCGGCTTAGTTTCCAGGAACCCTAGGGTTTCCGTTTGTGATTTTTTTTGGGGCTTAGGTGATTTGGGTCGGGGTTAGGTGTTGGGCTAATTGGGTTGGGGATATTGGGCTAGGCTAGTGTTTAGGTAGGTAACTTGGGTTTAGGTTTAATTTATTTTGGTTTGTAAATTGGACTGAAATTTTTTATTTATTTTCATATTTGGGTTTTAATATCTGTATCGGGCCGGGCAAATTTGGGCCATTACATAATTTATGTAGGTTATGTATTATTATGTAAGTTATTATGTAGGTTATTATATAAGTCATTATGTTGGTTATGTAAGTTGTGATATGATTAATATTTATGTATGTAAGTTATGATATGATTGATAAATTTAAGTTATATAAGTTATGTATTATGTGTAAGTTTATGTATGTAGGTTATGTAAGTTATGTAATGTATCAAATTTTAAATATATATATATAAATTTTAAAAATATATATATATTAAAACTATATATAAATATTAATAAGTTATGTAAGTTATGTATTATAAAATTAAATTATGTAAGTTATGAATTATGTAAGTTATGCAAATTACGTAAGTTATGAAATTTGAACTTTAAAAAATTAAATATTTAAAAAATTTGTGATTAAAATAAAATAAAATATTTAAAATATAACTTTAAGTACAATTTATTTAATTAGGTAAATTAAAATAAAAGAGAATAAAACAAAATATATTTTTCGTGCTTAAAATAGCATAAAATAAAAAAATATAATGAAAAAGGAAAACATATAAATATTTGTATAGTTTGGACCAATTTATTTATCCATGTGAATATTATTTACACATTTAAAATGAGATTTTGGAAATGAATTACTTGAGAAATGGAAGAAGATTTAAACAGGTATCATAATTGATATTAATGAAAGTTAAATGTGAGAAGAAAGTAGATTGGAAAAGGATACTTTCAATTTTATAAAATTATGTAATTTAATTATTTATTATATTTGGGTCCTTAGAATCTTATGCAAGAACTTATGTTTGTAATTAACGGAAATGGTGATGGCAGGACACATGAAAACATTATATTTAGATTCCTTTAGTAAAAGTATCATCAATTAGTCCCTATACATTAATATACTGTCTTTGATTTGTGAAGGACCAAAATTATTTAATACCAAAACATGGCAAATTGGATGCCAGATTATAGCAGAAAATATAAGGCAGAAAACTAGATGGCAATTTTAAGTAAGTAAAATGATCCAATATTTGAAAGGAAAACCAGCAAAAAAATCTATACAAAATCGAAGCCCCAAAAGATTAAATTTTCAGAATTCATCATGATAAAACTATTATTGATTAGAATTTTGAACTAAAAGGTACCTTAATAATTTCAACAACCTGGTCTACTCCACTCTCACTACCAAACAGAGGCTGGAGTCAGAAAAATAGTATTTGTTAAGTAATTTAAAGGGAAAATGCATATAAATAAGCAAATAAATTTTGCAACGAAACATGTACCTGCCCAAGCAATAGCTCAGCCAAAACATGGCCAGCAGAGCAGATGTCAATGTCTGTGGTGTATTCAGTTGCACCAAATATTAATTCAGGTGCTCGATAGTACCTAGAACAGATGTAAGATTATAAGATTAGGACCAAATATTATTAATTCAGTTGAACCAAATATAAAAACTTTATCAATATCACTACCAAATATTAATTCGAAGATTAAATGGCAGCTTCAGTTGAACATATAGTTGCAGGAGGAGCAGGAAGCAGTAACTTAGTCAAATCTAAGGGTAGAAAACTACTAAGATAAAACTTTGGTTTTAGCATATGAACCAAAATAGTATTTGTTTTCGTTAGTTCAGTGCATCAACAACTGCAACTTCAATAATAATTCCCATTAACTAAAACTATAGACATTCGAATGGCTCTAGTTTTATGATATACTTAGACCTACACATGTTAAATTTCATTTGTTGTTTTGGACTACCAAAGGTATCAAGAGAAAATGGTTAATTCCAATGATGCATCCTCTTAAATGAGAAATAACAATAACAAATAAACAGTGCCTTCTACTATATAATAGCATATAAGGCAGCAAAATGATACAATTACGATTTAATCTAATGCTAATTTAATTATTACAAAAATTTAAAATCAACAGTTCTTATTGTAAAGGCAATTCTCTCTACTTTCATATATATGTAAAATTTTAAGAAATAAATAGTTTAAGAATTATAAAATTTTTAGAAAAATAAAAATAGACGAGGGTTAAGTTGAGGGATTTTGAACCTGGTGGATTTTGAGAACAAGGTCAGGATGTAATTTCCTCTGCCAAACCTCGTACTTCCCTTCTAAACCGTCAACCTCAATTTCATACTTTTTTTCTGTGCTAATTAAGAAAAAGCAATTACGGAACAAAAATCGGTAAATTAAAATTCTATACTATCGGGAAAAAAAAAAGAACAGTTACACCCCAAAAATCTGACAGTAATCAATGCATAAAGCAAGGGGTTGAATGCTCTTGCAAGAATCAGAATAGAGTAACGACGTTGTTCCAGTCTTGTATGCGACGCAGTTCCAACACCTTTTTGTTAAAGAATCGAGCTTTGCGGCGGATTGGGAGCTTAAATTTTGAAAGGAAAAAGTTTGAATTTGGGAGAAAATGGAAGGTGTAGCATGGACGAACCCGAAAAGAAATAAAGGGATTTGGGAAATTGGGGGGTTTGGATCACAAAGGGATTGGAAGTTTCGGAATTGGGGAAAATAATTTGTGGAAGAATAACCTAGGGAAATTTAGGGGAAACACAGATAGGAAATTGGGGGAATGAAGTCGGGGGAATCTGACATGGGGAAAACTAAAGGAAATTCAGGGTTAATAAAACGACGTCGTTTAGGTTAGTTTTATTAAATTTTGTGGCGTTTCTTAATAAGCGCCACTAAAAGCATAGGAAAAAACGGGACCGTTTCGAAAACTATTAAAACCTATTTGTGGCCATTTCTGCTGAAGCGCCACTAAAGTATAGTCCTTTTGCGGCGTTTTACAAAAAACGCCACTAAAATTTTTCATCAAAACATAACGTTTTGCAGTATCAGGCTCAAATTTTGCAGCGCATTTTAAAAAAACGCCACTAATTTCTATCTTTTTGCGGCGTTTGGTAGAAATCGCCACTAAGAACACAGATCAAAACGCAACGTTTTGCCATTTCTGAAACAAAGTTGCGGCATTTTTTTATAAACGCCACTAGGAACACAAAATAAAACGTCATCGTTTTGCATACTATGTGACATATTTGTGGCATTTTTTACTAAAACGCCACTAATGCATAAACACTAAAATAAATTTAATTTTTGTCATTTTTTATTAACCTTAAACCCTTAGAGCCATAAACAGTAAGACACTAACTATAGAAAACTAAACCCTAAACCCAAACCCTAAACCATAAACCCCAAATCCAAATAACAAACATTAATCACTGAACCTAAAATACTAAACATTAAACCCTAAACTCTAATATGATATACCCTAACACCCTAAACTTTAAACCATAAATATATATTATAAGTTACAATTAAAAGTAATTAAAAAGAATCTTATTGCTTGTTTAAACCCTAAAATAACTTTATTTTTATATTTTTTATCAAAATCCCTAACCTTAAACCCTAATACCCTAACCCTTAAAACCATAATCAAACACTAAGACTCTGACTATAAAAACTAAAGTCCAAACAACAAACTTTAAAACACTAAATCCCAAACCCAATATAACAAACCCTAAACCATAAACTTAAAATTATACTAAACATTAAACCTTAAACTTAAAAACCCCTTAAGCTATAGCCCTTAAACCTCTTAAACCTTAAACCCCAAAATTTTTTAATCAATATTAAGTACTGCTACAATTTTTTATAAACATATATAAGCTTTTACATTAATATATATCTATGTGTATATACATGTACATCAATATCCATATGAAATTTTTAGGGTTTTAGGGTTTTAAGGATTATGTTTTTAGGGTTTAAGGGTTTTGAGAAAGCCATATAGCCGTCATCGATTTTAACAGCTTAATGGTAACTTAAATGAAAACTTCTAATTATAATTAATATACATAAATCAATTAAATAATAAATAGACAATTAATTTTTTTGCAGCGCTTTCCCAAAAACGCTGCTAAATCCCAGAGCATTAGCGGCGCTGTATTAAAAATGCCGCTAAATCCCCCGAAAGGTCAGAAAACGGCGTCGTTGGGCTTATGTCTTTTTGCAGTGCTTTACCAAAAACGCCGCTAAATCCCCGAAACGTCAAAAAATGGCGTCGTTGGGCTTAGGTTTTTTTGCGGCGCTTTATTAAAAATGCCACTAAATCCCAGAAAAGATCAGAAAACGGCGTCGTTGAGCTTAGGTTTTTTTGCGGCGCTTTCTCAAAAACGCCGCTAAATCCCTGAGCATTAGCGGTGCTTTCTGAAAAACGCCGCTAAATCCCCGAATACTCAGAAAACAGCATCGTTGGGCTTAGGTTTTTTTTACGGCGCTTTCTCAAAATCGCCACTAAATCCCCGAATGCTTAGAAAACGACGTCGTTGGGCTTAGGTTTTTTGCGATGCTTTCTCAAAAACGCCGCTAAAGCCCTGAGCATTAGCAGCGCTTCCTCAAAAATGCCGCTAAATCCCCGAATGCTCAGAAAACGGCATCGTTGGGCTTAGGGTTTTTTGTGGCGCTTTCTCAAAAATGCCGCTAAATCCCTGAGCATTAGCGGCGCTTCCTCAAAAATGCCGCTAAATCCCCGAATGCTCAGAAAATCGTGTCGTTGGGCTTAGGTTTTTTTGCGGCGCTTTCTCAAAAACGCCGCTAAAGCCTTGAGCATTAGCGGCGCTTCCGCAAAAATGCCGCTAAATCCCTAAATGCTCAGAAAATGGCGTCGTTGGGCTTAGGTTTTTGCGGCGCTTTCTGGAAAATGCCGCTAATGCTTATTTTCAGTAGCGTTTTCCGTTTAGCGCCGCTAATGATCGATCTTTAGCGGCGTTTTTTATCCAAACACCGCTAGAAACGCCGCTGAAAGCTTGTTTTGGTGTAGTGAAGTTCTGTATAGTGTTATTGGAGTATTCAGTGTTGTCTGTGTGATGGAATGTGATTATTCGCTTTTGTGGTAAGTTACGTATACGTTTTGAAAATTCTTTTTCAGATAATTCCATATAAGATATGATATATCTGAAGTTAATTTGGTTTGACTAGTTTTGTGATGTAATCAAATGAGTCTTAAGGGAAGTTTCCTGAATAAAAGTATGTATTAGTATCTTAAATGGATATCCACCATAATAGTCTGTCAGTTTAGGTTATGGGCATATTCATATTACGAATGGTATAAGTGTTCATTAGTTGAAATTGGTTACGCTATATAAGATTGGAATTCGAGTTATCTGATATCTGTCACATTTGAGGAGTATCATGTCTTGTTCTGAGGATATTTGGAATGTAAGTCATTAGTAAATCTAGTGTTCTTATGCTATGAAATATAGATGTTTAGAAATTCTTCTAAATGATTTGAAATGTTCTTTACCAGTATGCATATGTATTGGGTTTGAGTCATATGATCTGAATCTTAATATGATAATTAACAAACTTGATATGAGAATCCACCAACTGCAAGTTTATATAGTAAGTATTTGCCAACAAGTAATATCTATGGACGGCTATCCTGGGAAAATGTTAAATATTATGTGAAGAAGAAATAAATAGAAAGTGGACTCTATAGAAATATTCTTTCGAGAAGTATCTTCGTTGTTCTAAGAGGAAAGTATAATAGAATAGTGTCTGTAAAATTTGAAGTCAGTCAAGTAGTGAAAAGAAAGCTGGTATGTTAAGTATGGCGGTTGGCGTATAAATGCAAGTCAGATATTATGAGAGTGTCTGCCCAAAACATAAATGATAGGTTAAGTATGAAAACTGGCGTATAGGCATACATTCAACATTTGAAAAGTACCTGCCAAGGTATTCTATATTAAAACACTAAGTTCTCTTGAACTTATAAGTGTTTGTTCTTTTTTCAAGTGTTGTTGTATGTATTGGTCCGCCTAGAGGGACAAGCCAGGAGTATGTCATGGGAACGACGAGCTGGGATACTATGAATACAAAAACTAAGAACAACTTAGGGATTAGGCGTATAGTAGAATTATGCCTTAAAGAATTTGTCTTTTGTGTGTAAGAAGTTGTAATAAGTTTGATGTATTTAAAAAAAATACTTTTCTTTGTTTCCTTAATTGAGAAGCTAAATAAATTAAAAAGAAATATGTTTTATTAAGCAATACATGTAAACTATTTTGAGATTTTTGCTAAGTGTTATGTGATGTAATACCCGAGATCCGGATACGGTAATTTGGGTCGAGTTGAGGGTGTTACAAATTTTGTCTTAATTCTAAAAAATTAATCCTCAACATTTACACATTATGTAAATTGGTCTTTTTTTCAATTTTACTTTTCTTTGTTACATTGAGGGTTAATTTTAAAAGAGTGAGAAAAGATAGAATTATTATTTTGGATTTTTGGGTGTTTTCATTTTTGGTAAAATTTTTTATCAAATTTAACTGATAAATTTGTTTTAAATTTTTAGGTGAAAGGGTCACAAAGAAACGTAAAACTTCAAAAAAAAAAAGAATCAAATTATACAATGTGTAAATGTTGAGGGTTAAAGCTGTAATTATACCAAATTTAAAAGATGTCATGTCATCTTTTCGTTAACCATTTAACAACTGGTAACAAAAAAAATTGAATAGTTGAGTGTCCATTTTGTAACTTTTCATAATTGGATAACTAAAAAATAAACATATCCATAGGAAAATGAGTACCACCCTCGTTTAAATTCCCCCCAATATCATACTTGGTAAAAAATAAAGGACTTTGTTTCTTAACTGCTGAAACCAGATTATACTCGGTACTCCTCGAAGAATTTACAAAATTTTTGAGGCATTGGTTGCTCACAATAAGTTGACGTGGCTCATAAGGATACATCTTCTTCCATATTTCTTTGGTTTTCCTTCTACAAGTTGTACTAATTGAGGACATGACACTCTGATTGTCAAGGATTCTCCCATAGAGTTCCTTACAATCAGCCTTGTACCATACCTAACAAAGACAACAAATACACAAATTGGCAAAATTCACTATGACAACATATATATGTAATGTTGCATTTATGTTCCTTGGTTTAAAAGTGTACTGGGTTGAGCCTATGGAAATGCCAAATCCATTCACAATCGAATGGCACAACCAAAAGGCCTTTCGAAACTGTAGACTCTGAATGTTTGGCAAGTTGTAGAAGCCAATAATATTTGTACCTAAACTTGGACGTTATCAAAGGTAAATGAATAGTTAGAACTTAGAACTAAGAGTAGGTTAAAGTATCATGGAAGCCTTTGTACTAGGAGTCAGATTTTGTTTTTCCCTCTTTACTAAAAAAATGGGAAAATTAGTCCTTGTATATTAGATCAACAAGCAAACTAGTCCTTTTTGTTAAAAATCTCATTCGTTTCTACTACTAAAAATTAACAAAATAACTAAACAGTTACTTATGGCATGCCATATGTACCTCATTCTGACATATAGGAATCAGTTTTTAACAGTAAAAATGGATGGAATTTTTAATACAATGACTAATTTGCTCTTTTATCTAACATATAGGGACTAAATTGCCTATTTTTATGAGTAGAGGGGGTAATGCAATCCGACTCCTGGTATAAGGGCCTCCATGGCACTTTTACCACTAAAAGTATGAATAAATAGATTAGAGTTAATTGTACCAGACACCCCTAAACTATAACCTTCATTCTAAATTGGTCCCCAATCTTCAAAAATTCTAATTACATTGACAAAATATTGATAGTATACTAATCAAGTCCTTTTATTATTAAAACTATTAATTTAACATTAAATGATACATCAAATTTGGTGTAGCTAAATTTAAATATAACTTTTAAAAGTAAAAACTAAATATAAAGTAAAACTAAAAAGAGTGAATGATAAAGTTTCTATAAGAGTTTTAAAACCTCAAAACTAAAAATTTTAAAACTTCTACTTTTACGATATTCATTTTCTTAAATTTTCATTTTAAATTACATTACATAAGATTTGACGAGTCATGTAACGGTTTAATTAACGATTTTAGTAATAAAAAAGGACCTAATTGATATAACATCAATAGTTTAAGGATGTAGTTAGAATAGTTTGAAATTTCATGACCAATTAAAAGTAAGGGTCATAGTTTGAGGATGTTTGGTGCAATTATCTCAATAGATTAATATCATTCAAGGCAAAAATTAAATGAAAAAAAAACTTATTGGAGTTGAAAGATTGACCTATAAATGGCTCGGTCTAAGACAAAGCCATTATAGAGGGTTCAGTTGCTATCAACCTCAGCAAGAAATCGTAGGTGTTGTTTGGGTTAAGCGACAAGATCAACGCTAATGGCGAGTTTTTGTGCCTCTTCCTATTTTATTTCTTTTCTCCTTTCCATGCTAAACATAAACAAAGATTTTGTTGTTAGAATTTTAAATAATATCTAATATAAAATTAGAACTGTAAATCAGGATCTATCATGTCAAATCATCAAGAATAAATAAATAACAGAACTAGATGCGGAAGTGTACCTGAATCTATGGATTCCTTGAAATTTTGTAGATCTTGGGGTTTTGATCTTCCAAATTAGCACACAAGAAATTTAGAGAATATTTGCTCTCTTTCCTAATGATGGGATATTAGAAAATATATCTTGTATGTAATTTGGGGACCATAACCTAATATTTATAACCTTATCATATTAATTTTAATTCATAATTAGCCCATCATTAATTAGAATTTGATTAGAACTCAATTACTAGAGTATCTACATATATTTGACCCATAATTTATTTAATAATTAAAGCCCAATAAAACTTTAACCAAATTAGATCACTTTTAATTTGGGCTAACCTATCATGATAGTAAATAATAATATGTAATTACCCTTATTATATATGTGATGTCCATATTTTCCAACAATCTCACACTCGACCACATATATTTACTACTCTATAATTACATGTCATTATATAACCTTATGAGCTCAAAATTTTGCTATCATATCCAAAAGGTATTTCGAACAATCTCGTCCATTAATTATGTTAAAATAGAACCAATGCGACTTTCGTTACATATATTGTAACTAAATCCATCCCTAATCACGTATATTAACACAACCAAATGACATAAGTCAAGTATGGATGTGTAGCATGGAAATTACATGCAATATGATCTAAACATCTCTATTTCCAACTTGTCCTTCTTAATCCTTAGTGAGATCAAATCTTACTAAAATCAGAGTGTGAATAAACCAAATAAATTTATTTCTGCAGAAAATAAACTTAATATCCATAAACTGAAATAACTAAAAAAGTGTCTATAACATAAAAGCATTTAAAAGTATAAACTCCCACTAAAATCAAATATCCTTAAATGACATTACACCCATATAAGCAATATGCTCTTATAAAACGTTAAGTGTAGTCCCTTAGTAAACGGATCCACAATCATGAAGTTTGTCCTAATATTTTTTATAGGTACCTAACCATTCTGAACTTTTACTTTAACAACCAGGAACTTAAAGTCTATGTGTTTTAGCTTTGATGTGCTCCTGTTGCTATTGGAATAAAAGACTGCAATTTGTTTTCACAATTTGCACCTTAGTGACAAAATCTTGTACTCATATTCCATCAAAATCGGAGTCTGTATACCTGATGATCTCTAACTGATTAGACCTCCGATATGTCAGCATGTAATCTTTTGTTCTCTGAAAATATCTTATAACCCTCTTGGATGCTATCTAATTGTCCAAACCAGGGTTGTTTAAAATATTTGCCTAACATCCCAACAGTGTACATAATATTCCAATGTATACAAACCTGAACATACATTAGACGTCCCACTTCTAAAATGTAAAAAATCTTATGCATTTTTGTAATCTCAAAATTATTCTTAAGACATTGATTAAGACTATACTTATTATTGACAAGCAGTATGTCATTATCATATAAAACCAACTATAGAACCTTACTCCCACTAAACTTATGGTATATACAATAATCGATAAAATTCATCTCTAAACCGAATGAGATAATAATTTGGTAAAATTTGTAATACTATTGATGAGAAGTATGCTTAAACCCATAAATGAAGTTCTTTAATTTGCAAATAATTAAATTTGCATCATTAGATACAAAGTTTTCTAGTTGCACCATATAAATGTATGATCAATGTTACCATTCAGAAACCATTAACTTAATATTCATCTGATGCAGCTTAAGGTCAAAATATTCCTCTAAAGTCATTATAACCCTTCCTCTAGTAGGCCTTTTTAATGACATTCATTCTTGAGGTTGTTGAGTTTGTTCTTCTGGAACAATTACCTCATCTTGAATAGGGAGTTGTTCAACATTGTCTTATTGAGGTTCTAGATTCACTTCTTAATCAATGATAGGTATGAGAACCTAAACATCATCAAAAGTGATAGTAGGAACTGAGTTAGAATTCAATTCCTCCTTAAAAGTAATGTCTCTAACCTTATTTCTCCCTCCAAACTTAACATCCTAAAATAATGTTTCAATTCTTGTCTCAAAAATATTCCTAATTGTGGGATCATAAAACTCATAGCCCTTAGATCGCTCAGAATTTCCCTGACCCTTATACTTTATAGACATCAAAGAAGTCAGAAATGATGTCATTTCAACCTTATCATTTTTAGCAAAACGTTTCTCAATTTCATCAAGGAAACCTTGGCCTGAGTAATCTTTTTAGATTCTGTGCCCCTAAAGGCTTCTGAAATGTTGTGCTTCATGATCATTAGACTCATGCAATTTGAACGATCCCACCTCTCAAAATCCCTTTTAACATAAGGGGTGTTTTCCGCAGTGAGAGGTGCGGGTTGTTCTCCCCTTAGTGCAATGTCTATGTTCATACAGCCAAGCACTATAAGTAAATGTCTTTTCCATTCATTGAAATTAGTCCCATTAAGTATGGGTATAGAATTTATATTAGCAGATATTGTGGCAGTAGAAGGTGAATTAGTTGAATATAGAACAAAAAAATAAATAAAAATAAGCTTACATCAATATTCATAAGTAAACAATAAATTCAGGATAATGACTAATCCATCTCAAGGTACCAAACACAACATTAGTATCAAGTCTTTGGACAATAATATTAATAGTAAGTGGTACTCTTGTTGTAGCAATCAAACATTGACAATAAATTATGTCAAACAATGAATTAATCTTTGGACTAACATATTGCTCATATAAAGTACCTTATAATTGTCACACATTTATCACCACAGATGTCATTGAAATTCTACCAAATATTAACTTACCTTTAGGTCAATTAATAAACACATGAATCACAAAAGTATATAATCATCTTGATATTTTAAATAAACTAATCTACACAAAAGAGGTCACTTTAGCGGCATTTTGTTTCAACTAATCTATTTAAAATATTAGATATTCTTAATTAAAACCTAAAGCCAAAATCGAACTTATTTGTTTCAAAATATTTCTTTTAATTTTATCTTTCAATCAAATTAAAAGATAATAGTATATATATGTATATATATTTATCCCAAAACAACATACAATGATGTTGGCAAATATAATAATAGTTGAATAAATCATAAACCATAATTTACCTCACATAAGACTTCAAATTTAAACCAAAATAATTTGAATAAAGGTAGACCTCATCTCAAGATATCGAACACTCTATTAATATTTTATCTTTGGACAAAATATTAACTTGTAAACGATATATTGGTGTAATAATCAAAATTGACAATAAGAACATGTCGAACCATAAATATTCATTTGGACCAATTTATTGCTCACATGTAAAACCAAATAATTGTCACATGTGTATTACCATAATTGCACATGTAATATTATTAACCTTCATTTGGGCGATCAATATTAACATAACTTAAGTTACATGCACACAACCTTTTATATTTTAAAACAAAATAATTTATACAAAAAAATCACTTTGGTGACTTATTGCTTCAATTAAGTTATTTTAAAATATATATAAACATACCAATATTCAAATTTAAAATTTACCCAATAGTCAAATGTCAAAACTATTTTTTTGCTTTACAAACTCGAAATAACTCAAAATAAGGTTATCTTAATAATACAATAAAAACCGAAAACTTTAATCTTTGACAGTTTTTTTGGTTCCAAAATCACATATATCAAAACCAAACATAAATAATGTAGTGGTTCAAAGCCAAATAATTAACAAACACATGTATTCATAATTTTAGCATGAACAAAAACACCAAAGCAATTCACACATATACATGTATTCATAATCAAATAGAAAAACTTACCTTAAATTTACCATGTAAATCCAAAGTTGTATTTATTATTAAACAGATATTCACATGAATACTTGAAAAATATTTTCAAGCCAATAAATCTCAAAAAAAAAATCATAATAGTTGGCATATCCCACAATTCATACAATAAACCATATCATCATAATTTAACCAAATATTTGGAACCATAAGATGCCAAAGCCTAAGATTATAGAACCAAACTTAAAACCAAATTATTTAAATATGTATATAGTTTACATGAATTTGCACCAAAGCACCCATAAAATCGAATATATATACAACCATAGCAAAAATAAAAATAAAACAACTTCAACGATATCCATTAAAACTTAATTTCACCAATTAAACTATAAAAGATATCTTATTGAATAATGGTTATAAACACATATTCACACAAACTATAATAATGTATTAATCCTCAAAATCATTGATATAATATATATATATATACACACAATTATAATAATAGAAAAATAATATTGACTTGCCTTACATATTTCATGTAAACTCAAATTTATATTAATGACTAAAGACATTATCATAAAACTTCTTTATACGCACAAATACTTAAAAAATCCATAACCACCAAATATAAAAGAATCTCAAATTATATAAAAGCCTTCATATGCACAACCACTTATGAAAATTCATAGCTACCATAGTAAAAAAATCCCAAACATTTTAATTTTAGTCATGTTTCATAAGGACTAAAAGTTATATAAAATAATTACAGCAGGAACCAAAAGTAATCATTTGTTTATATGAATAAAATTCAATGGTAAATATAATTCATCATGAATAAAGACAAAAGATGATAATTTCATATACATTCAACCACAAATAAAAATTTAAAATAAATAGTGTGAAAAAAAACATCTTAACAACATTCATTCATTCGTTATTAAGCATAATCTTGAGAAAAGCATAATATACATATAGCAAACTAGATTTTAACCTTAGGCAACTTATATTGTGCGTTGTTTTATATTCGCATACATGCTAAAACAAGCAAAATAATTGACATAATGCCATAAAATTAATCTAAAATGAATTATCAGATTTGCAGAATTAATCCGAAAATTATAAATCAAGATTTACATACAATATATCAAGAATGTTATATTATGCAATTGCAATTAAAACATTCTAAACAAGCAAATCTTAAAAGACCAAAGCCATAATTAATCCAAGATTCATCGTTGAATGGAAATAAAAAAATAACCCTAAAGAGATTGAATCATAATTAACCAAAACCTAAAAATATTTACAAGAATTTCAAAGATTCAACATAAAAATATCAAATCTATAAGATTTAAAAAACAAATCAATCCAAAATAATAGAGAATCAATTCATTCCAAAAAGAATAGAAACTTAATCAATCCCCAATGATTCAACATGACGAGGCTCGGATGCCACTTGTTAGAATTTTAAATAATATCTAATATAAAATTAGAACTGTAAATCAGGATCTATCATGTCAAATCATCAAAAATAAATAAATAACAAAACTATATGCGGAAGCGTATCTGAATCCATGGATTCCTTGAAATTTTCTGGATCTTAAGGTTTTGATCTTCCAAATTAGCACACAAGAAATTTAGAGAATATTTGCTCTCTTTCCTAATGATGAGATATTAGAAAAGATATCTTGTATGTAATTTGGGGACCATAACCCTAATATTTATAACATTGTCATATTAGTTCTAATTCCTAATTAGTCCATCATCAATTAGAATTTAATTAGAACTCAATTACTAGAGCATCTACACATATTTGACCCATACTTTGTTTAATAATTAAAGGCCAATAAAACTTTAACCAAATTAGATCACTTTTAATTTGGTCTAACCTATCATGATAGTAAATAATAATATGTAATTATCTGTTATTATATATGTGATGTCCATATTTTCCAACATTTACTTCAAAATTGACTCAATAATAACTATAACTAGAATCAATTATTGCAAAATTGACTCATTGAAGTCTAGGAGTTTTCCCTACTCTTAAGTCTTTGAAAATTTCAAAATTTTGAATTTTTTATTAAACCTTGCATTTAAAAAAAAATTTCTAGTTAGACATCTCAAAATTTTTTAGATTCTCATTAAAACTTCAAATTTTCTGAAACTTATAATTAGACCTATCAAAATTTTGAAAATTCTCATTAAAACTCCTAAATTATTTTTAAAATTTTAGTTAGGCATTCGCAGAACTTAATGCTAATATCTGCCACTAGCTATACGAAAATAAAATTGGACAAAAATCAACAAATAGTGTGATTTAGACAAGGTGAAACTTGAATTTCCCTAAATTTCGAATTTACCATTAAGCTAGGACTTCTTTGACTTTTTTTTCACCACTTAATGAAAGAAAATTTTTGTCGAATTTAAAAATTATCTTAAGAATTCATGTGAGGCAAGAAATAGCTTACGTTGAAATTCCGTTGTCTCGATATTTTTGGACTAAATTGAAGTAAAAGAAAAAAGTAGCTTAAATAGGTAATTTGCTGAGTTGAGCTTAAATAGCTTACATTGAATTCATGCATTGGGCATTCCCTTGAAATTATAAGACAATTTTGGAGGGACTTAAGGGCACGCGTGCAATTTAATTTTAATATTTTTATTTAAGATAAAAAATTTGCAATTTAAGCACCTACGTTACATAGTTTGATCATTTTGGTCACTTTTGTTAAAATCACAAACGAGAAAATGACATGGCAGTTAAAACAATCGGTATAATAACAAAATTAACTCTCAACTTTTACATATTATATTGATTTAGTCATAATTTTAAAATAATAACTCTAAAAATTTACAAATATTCTCAATTTAATTTTAATTCTAAAAAATTTTAAAAATATAAAAATCATCAATGTTTTAAAAATATAGTAAAAATTTAAATTTTATTTTAATATTTATATTAATATCAAATAAATATAAATATATTAATATTAAATAAAATAAAAATCTCCCAACCCCAACCCCATCCCTCTCCCTCTCCCCCACCCCACCACCGTCCCTCTTGAAACATAATCAATCTTGGGAAGCTGTAAGTAGATTTTTATTGAACTTCTTGTGGAAGCTGTAAGTACATAGCAAGGGTGCTGGTGATGAAGTAATTTCCTTGAAACATAATGTGAGTGTCTTTTGGGCTTTGAAAATTTATGTTGATTGCTTATAATTCTTGCATCTATCCTATATGGCTTCTGTTAAAGAATAAACAACTTAAGATAGAATTTTCATGGTTGATAGGAGGGGATTTTGAACCATAAAAACATCCGCTATGATTGTTGTTGGAATCTTTTTAATTTGTGTACTACACTGTTAGACAACAAAATTTATTAAATAAAATTTCGAGTTAAAACTTACATAGTAAACTCACGCATGTAAGTCTTGTCTAAAAAAGGTCACTTCATAATCTTGTTTCGACAAGATAAGGGACAAATTGTTATAGAATATATCTTAACTCGACCCAAAATCCGACCCGAAAAAAGCACCTTTATATACATTTAAAGACTGAAGGGAGGGCTCTTCTTCTTCACAAGAGAATCCCTTGAAAGAAGATGGATTGGCCAACTGACTATGAACAGTCTTAAGTTACTGAAAGACTTAGAATCAGGGTAATCTCTATTTCAACATTTAATCCCATTCCTCCAAATACTGACTAATTTGCAAATCTCAACTATTTAGGATGAAATATCAAAGATACTCAGTCTTTTGGTTACACTCATTTATTGTTGGTAAGATGAATCAAGTCTTTTATGGGAATTTCAAAATTTGCTTGCCGTCTTTCCTGTTAGATGATTCTATCATAGTTGAAACTGAGTAAAAATCTTAATTTGTGAAGAAAACTGAGGGGGAGAGGGAGAGAAATGAGGTGGGAGATTTTTATTTTATTTAATATTAATATAAAATTTAAATTTACTATTATCCTTTTTTTGAAAATAATTATTTTTATATATTTTTTAAATTTATATACTATTATTTTTGTCAACAATATTATTTTATTTATATATATTTTAAATTTATTATACAAATATTTATGTATTTTTACATATTTCTTTAAAATTTTTAAATTTAGTATCAAGAATATTTATAAATTTTGAAGTTTAATTTTTAAAATTATAATTAAATTGATATAATATTTAAAAGTTGAGGACTATCGATTTTTTAACGCCACATGAACTTGTTGTTTGTGATTTTAACAAGAATGACCAAAATGATCGAATTATGTAACGCAGTACTTAAATTATAATTTTTAAATTTTGAATGTCTAAAATTTTTTTTTTTACAGTTGAGTGAATATAATAGTTTACGGTTTAATTCATATAAATTAGTCAAAGTAAAAGTTTTTACACACGTCAATTAGTTGTTTAACAAAGTTGTATAATTTTTAATTTTATTTTATTTTCGACCTCTTGTAAAGAAAGATACAGATGGGATAAACACCATGAATATTTATTCATTTTTATTTTTAACTTTTAATTGTTTACATTTTTATTAATTTGGTCTTTATTCTTTTTTGAGTTAAATTTGATTATTAATCTTCCAAAATAGTTAAATTATTTTCTTATGAAAATATTGACTAAAACATTAATTTTTTTAATGATGTGGTATGACAACCTATGTGGTTGTCCGTATACTTTATTTCGACATGACACTAATTGTCAAATAATTTAAAATTTATGAAAATATTAAGAAAAACTCAAAATTTAAAAATATATAAAAAATATGAAGTACATGCGGTTGCCATGTTAAAAAATTTAACATCATAATAATAAAACAATTCAACTCTTTTAAAAAGTTGTTGGTCAAATTTAGCTAAAAAACAAAATAAGGACCAAATTAGCAAACAATGTAAACTTTAAAAGCTAAATTGATCATTTATCACATTATGTTTTTATTATATTCTATGATATTTCGATTTAACAACAAATAGATGAAAAAGAGCAATCAAGGAAAAATTTTGTAGCCAAACCGTGCAGGGAAAAAGCTTTGGTTGTTTTGCATGGATGCATGAATGCGTGCGTGCCCTTAAATCCCTCCAAAATTGTCTCATAATTTCAAGGAAATGCCCAATGCATGAATTCAATGTAAGCTATTTAAGCTCAATTCCGCAAATTACCTATCTTCAATTTAGTCCAAAAATATCGAGACAACGGAATTTCAATGTAAGCTATTTCTTGCCTCACACGAATTCTCAACATTATTTTTAAATTCGAAAAAATTTTCTTTCATATATTTTGGAAATTTTGTGTTTCTTGTACACTTAAGTGGTAAAAAAAAAAAAGTCAAAAGAAGTCCTAGCTTAATGGTAAATTTGAAATTTAGGGAATTTCGAGTTCTACCTTGTCTAAATCACACTACGTGCAGGCTTTTGTCCATATTTATTTTGATATAGCTAGTGACAGATCTTAGCATTAAGTTTTGAGGGTGTCTAACTATAGTTTTTAAAAATTTTGATAGGTCTAATTATGGGTTTAAATAATTTTAAAGGCTCAATGAAAATCTACAAAAAAAAATTCGAAGTGTCTAATTGAAATTTTAAAAAATTTTGAATTTAATTAAAAATTTCAAAACCTTTAGAGCGAGGAAGACTCCCTAAGCTTTAATGATTGTCCGCTTTTAGAAATAACTTTGTAATAATTAATTCGGGTTCTAGTTATTGGAGCAATTTTGAAGCAAAATCTTTGTTTATGTTTAGCATGGAAAGGGGGCAAGAATTAGAATGGGAAGAGGCACAAAAGCTTGCCATTAGCGTTGATCTCGTCGCTTCAGCCAAACAACACCGACGATTTCTTGCTGAAGTTGATAGGAATCGGACCCTCTATGATGGCCCTGTCTTAGACCGGGCCATTTATAGGTCAATCTTTCAACTCTAATAAGTTCTTTTTTTTCTTTAATTTTTGCCTTGAATGATATTAATTTATTGAGTTAATTGCACCAAACATTCTCAAATTATGACCTTCACTTTTAATTGGTCCCTAAACTTCAAACTATTCTAATTACATCCTGAATTTTTTATGTTATATCAATTAGGTCTTTTATTACTAAAATCGTTAATTCAATTGTTACATGACATGTCGATTTTATGTAACGTAATTTAAAATGAAAAGTTTAAGAAAAGGAATATTGTAAAATAGATGTTTTAAAAATTTTAGTTTTGAGGTTTTCGATACTTTTATAGAAGATTTATTATTCAATTTTTTAGTTTTACTTTATATTTAGTTTTTACTTTTAAAAGTTATGTGACAACGTTCTATTTCTTTAAAATTTTCATTTTAAATTTAGCTACATTAGATATGACGTTTCATTTAACGGTTAAATTAACAATTTTAATAATAAAAGGACTTGATTGGTATAATATCAATAGTTTGTCAATGTAATTAGAATGTTTTGAAGTTTGGGTACCAATTTAGAATGAAGGTTATAGTTTGGGTGGGTCTAGTGCAATTAACTCTAATCTATTTATTCATACTACTAGTGGTAAAAGTACCATGGAGGCCCTTATACTAGGAGGCAAATTGCATTTTCCCCCTTGTACTTATAAAATGGGCAAATTAGTCACCGTATGTTAGATCAAAGAGCAAACTAGTTATTCTATTAAAAAACCCATCCATTTCTATTGTTAAAAATTGGTTTTTTTGATAAAAATTGGTTCTTGTATGTCAAAATGAGGTATACATGGCATGCCACATGTAATCGTATGGTTATTTTGTTAGTTACGTTTATTTTTTAATAGTAGGAATGGATAATGTTTTTAACAAAAAGGACGAGTTTGCTCGTTGATCTAATGTATAAGGACTAATTTGTCTATTTTTTAAATAAAAGAGGCAAAATGTAATCTGACTCCCGGTATAGAGACTTCCATGGTACTTTTACCTACTTCTAGTTTTAAGTTCTGATAATTCATTTACCTTTGATAACGTCCAAGTTTAGGTACAAACACTATTGGCTTCCACTACTTGGCAAACATACAGAATCTACGATTTTGGAAGGCCCTTTGGTTGTGCCACTTGACTGTGAATGGATTTGGCATTGCCATAGGCTTAACCCAGTACACTTTTAAACCATGGAACATAAACGCAACATTATATATATATATATATATATATATATATATATGTTGTCACAGTGAAGTTTTGCCAATTTGTGTATTTGTTGTCTTTGTTAGGTACGATACAAGGCTGATTGTGAGGAACTCTATGGGAGAATCCTTGACAATAAGAATGTCATGTCCGCAATTAGTACAACTTGTAGAAGGCAAACCGAAGAAATATGGAAGAGGATGTATCCATATGAGCCATATGAACTTAATATGAGCAATCAATTCCTCAAAAATTTCGTAAATTCTTCGAGGAGTACCGAGTATGATCTGGTTTCAGCTGTTAAGAGACAAAGTCCTTTTTTTTACCAGGTATGATATTGGGGGAAATTTAAACAAGGGTGGTAGTCATTTGACTATCACTAAGTTTATGTTTTAGTTATCTAATTATGAAAAGTTACAAAATGGTCACTCAACTATTCGATTTTGTCTTTTTTAGTTACCAGTCGTTAAATGGCTAATGAAAAGATGACGTGACGGCTTTTAAGATTGGTATAATTGCAACTTTAGCCCTCAACATTTACACATTGTGTAATTTGGTCTCTTTTTTTGTAGTTTTACTTTTCTTTGTGATCTTTTCACCTAAAAAGTTAAAAACAAATTTATAAGCTAAATTTGATCGAAAGTTTACCAAAAATAGAAACACCCCAAAATCCAAGATAATAATTTTATCTTTTCTCGTTCTTTTAAAATTAATCCTCAATGTCACAAAAAAAAACAAAATTGAAAAAAAAAGAGACCAAAGTATATAATGTGTAAACGTTGAGGGTTAGGTTTTTTAGAATTAAGACTAAATTGACACAATTTATAAATGTTGAGGGTTAAAGGTGCTATTATTCCAATTTTAAAAGCTTTCACGTCATCTTGTCGTTAGCCATTTAACGACTGGTGATAAAAAAAAATTTAATAGTTGGGTGACCATTTTGTAACTTCTCATTGTTGGGTGATCAAAACAAAATACTCATAGTTGAGTGATTATCAATGTAGTTTACCCTTTAAAAACCATTAGCATAGATAGTGGCAAATTTGAGGGGAGCAGGAAGGGGCCTTTGCTCCCCCAAAATGATTTTTTTTAAAATTAGTCCTTTTATAAATAAAGAAACTATAAATTAATATATAGTGAAATTGCATTTTGACCCCTCTAAAAATAGAATTTTTTAACTTAATCCTCTTGTAAATAAAGAAATTATATATTAATATGTAGTAAAATTGCACTTTAGTTTTCCTAAAAATGAAAAAAAATTAATCCCTTCAAAAATAATGAAATTATAATTTAATACATGATAAAATTATATTTTAATTTATGAAAAAATATATAATTAAATTCCAGACCATGTTAAAAAAATTTCTAGATTCTCATAGCATAAACATTGGACATCATCGTTTTAAGTTTTGAGTTTGTTTCACTTGACACCAACAACATATGGAGCAGGTATCTGGATCCCACATGAATGATGATGTCTTTCTTGAAGGAGCTGTAGCTAGATACAAGGGATTTCTACATTTGATCAAGAGAAATTGGGAAAATTCCAAGAGATGTTTTTGTGTTCCAACATATGACATCGACCTTATCTGGCATACTCATCAACTGTATCCTGTTTCTTATTGCAAAGATGTAATGGCAGCTTTGGGAAAGATATTAGAACATGATGACACAGATTCTGATAGAACAAAGGGTAAGAAGCTAGACACTGGATTTTCTAGAACAACCAAACAATGGGAAGACATGTTCGGATGTAGGTATTGGCGTGCTGGAGCAATGTATAGAGGACAAGCTCCATCCCCACTTGGACTCAACTTGTCTCAATTGGACAACCAGTGGTGGGACAAGAAGATGGTCCCATCAAATGAAAATCAAGATATGGTTTCACTTCTTAGGAAAACGGTTACGGAGGTAAGCCTCAAACGCTTTTTCCTCGTATGTTTCTAATAAGAAAATTATATTTAGGGTGAGTGTTTGATCGAATCGAGTGAAAAATTTTTGATTTAGTTGAATTGTTCCATTTTATTATCTAAGTCGAGTCGAATAAATTTGTTCAAGTTAAATTAAAAAAACAAACTGAACATATTAAAATCTTATTGACAATATGACTATGTTCGAGTTAAAGAACATATATACATATATATACATTTGAAAATTCTTTTAAAACAAAATAAGAGAAAAAAAACAAGATGATTTGTATGATAAACTTAATTTGATAATTTACTTGTTTAATACCTCTAATTTATTATTTTAATTTTTATTTAAAAATTATAATTTAGCATTTATATATATTAAATATTTTTAATAGTTTTTGAATATATATTTATAAAATTTTGGAAAAATATTTTAAAATTTGAAGATATTTTGAATTTTTTGAGAGGGACAAATTTGTCAATTTTAAAACTGCTAGGGACCCAAGGGATATTTACATAAAATTGTTTATTTGAGTTGTAAAATTCAAGACTTGAGCTCAAAAACCGAATTACTTATTTGAAACTAAATAACTCAATTTAATTAACTTAAAATTTTAAAAAAAATTCTTCTTTTTCGAATCAGATCGAATTTTGCTCCACTCTAATTATAACTCTTTTTATTTGACTGTTTTTTTCAGATTATGATAGAGATTGTTGGGGTCAAAGATCTACCTCAAGGACTTAAAGGAAGCCTCTTTGTTACAATCAACAAAAAACAACCAGATATATTTCTTAACAACAAAAGAAACATAAGCATTTTGTGCAACACCAAGGAGAAACAAGCACTTGTGTTCCAATGTGAGCCTAAAGGGGATCTTGTCATTGAACTAATGTCATATTCACCTATCAAAACACTAGGAACAACCTCAATCTCCCTGAAGGGCATAGTAAACTCAGTTTCTCGGCTTTATGCAGAAGAATGGTTCGATTTGGTACCAAATTTGACACTTGCTGATTCGAAACCGATTAGTGTGCGAATCGCTTTCTCTTTCACTCCTCCAATTCTAGCACACTACATGGTTCAAATGGTTCGGCATTTCAAGTATCATTGCTTTACCGATGAGGCTAGCAATGATATAATCAGTCTCCACATGAGGTATACACGAGTGCACATAAATTCATCATTTGTAGTATAATTTCATACATGGCCAAATAATTTGAACGAATTGTCTGGTTTATATATATATATATATATATATATATATATGTTTCCAGAGATTACCAGACAAGAAAGGAAGTGATTGGTCTAACATCATGTGGTGGAACGCATGTGCTTGCAGCAGAATCTGCTGAGAAGGGATGGTTTTTGAATAATTCCCATTGGTGGTTTCATGTTCATAACAAGTTAAATGAAAATAGCATTGCATTTGGTTTTAAAGGAAATCGAAAGGTGAGTATAGGTGTTCAGGCCTTATTTATATATTTTATGCTTACTTAAATTTGGTCCGAAATATGAATATAAAATTTTACTTAAGTTCGTTCATATTTATAAATAACTAACTTAATTATCCGCTTATATTTTTCTTTGAATTTTTAACATATTTATATTAATTTTAATAATTTTACATAATTTCATTTATTAAAATTTTATATATAGAAATTTTAACTTTTTAAATATTTACATTATAGTATTATATATTACTATAAATTTAATTTTTATATGTTATAAATTATATAATATATAAAATAATATATTATATTATAAACATAAAAAATCTGTTCGTGACCAAGCTTAGCCTATATTTTAAACAGGTCTAGTTTTTTTTATCGAAGCCCGTTTTTCAAGCTTAATTTTTTTTAAACCCTTTTAAATTTCTAGCAAACTTTTAAACTTAGATAAATAACTCAACCCATAAACAAGTCTAGTATCAATTAGGGGAGGATTTAGAGGGGGGACAAGGGCCTTGGCCCCTCTAAAATGGAAAAATTATTTTTTTGATCTCCTAAAATATAATAGGATTAAAAGTTATTATGTGATAAAATTATACTTTGGCCCCTAAAAAATGAAAAGATTTTTATATAGTGCTTTGAAACGTGGCGAAATCATAAGTGAATACAAGATTAAATTACACTTTAACCTCACAAAAATTTTATAATTCAATTCTAATCTCCTTAAACATAATTTAGATTCGCTTCTGGTATCAATGGCTTTGAAATACATTATCTTAAAAACCCTAAATTTTTGTACATATTATGGCTATAGGTGATTGTTTTTCGAGGAAGAAAACTAGGATTTGAGATTAATGATGGCAAGAAGCTGAAAAATGAAGAGCATTTCATGACGGCTGTTGAATTCTCCATGGAATATCCTTATGGAAAAGCTATAGCTTTGTTCAACCTTAAGTCTGCTATTATAGAGGTTTATTACATTATCAACATCTTGGAATTTAAAATATAGAACAAATTGGTCCCTCTAAAAAAATCAGAATAATTTAACCTCTGTCAATTTTAAAAGTGAGCAGTTAATGGTAATTAATATGGGTTAATGTCTTCCAAGTGTATATAACTTTAATTAGTGTAATAACAAATTTAGCCCTCGATATTTTTATATTTTATCAACTTGGTCTAAATCCTAAAAATTCAACAAATTTAGGCTCAACATATATACTAATGTTGTGAGCTAAAATTTTAAATTAAAATCAAATTGGCAAAATGAGTAACCTTGGAGAGTTAAATTTGTTATTATACAAATTAAAATAATGTACAATTGAAGGAAATTATGAACGTAGTGATTAATTGTTCACTTTCGAAATTGACAGAGATTAAATTGCTTTGATTTTGTTTTGAGAAATATGATAGACGGAAAGGTCTTTTTATCTTTAGACTTTTTTAGCTATTACTGATTTTTTTTAATCTTTCAAAACCAGATCAATGAAGAAGAATCGCTTGTAGTCCCTATGATTATATTGGCTTTTCTAGTTTCTGAAAGTTCAAGCAACTGTGAGAAAAGTTGCAATAATGAAGGGAAGGATGGTGGTGAAGTCATTACTAATGGAATCAAAGACTCACCTCCTGACGGTGAAGATGAGGTTAAAAGTAGCAATTGCGGCGGGTGTGGTGGTGGCTGCGGCGTTAGTTGTGGAGGAAGCTGCGGAGGGAACTGTTCGGGTGGTGGTAGCTACCGGAATTGATTACATATCGAAGTACACAAATATGACTAAAAAAATTAATGATTAGTTTTCACTATAATCCGTAAATAGTTGGATTAAATACTCTTCTAAATAAAGTCCTTATGAATAAATGCATAGGATGCTATTGCAATGTTTTCACATTTCACATAAGAGTAAAAAAGAAAAAGTTTATAGGCGATGAACTAATTCCAATCCAATTACATATTTTTCTCACACAGTAGTAATCTAAGGAACTATGAGTCTATTGCTCTAATTAGTTGGAAACTTGTTGTCTTAACACATTCTCTTTTGCAACATGTCTTGGTGAGCAAAGTTGTGAATCCGCTTCCATTAAGCTGCAACATGTTTAAAATGTTAGAATCGTAAATCAAGATATGATATAAAACTTAAGAAATCATAAATCAGGATCTATCATGTTAAATCATCAAGAACAAAACGATAACATAACTAGATGCAGAAGTGTACCTGAATCAATGGATTCCTTGAAATTTTTTCGGATCTTGGGGATTTGATCTTCCAAATTAGCACATAAGTAATCTTGAGAAGGTGGCTGTAACACCTTATACCCAACCTGGTTGCCAAGCCCGAATATCAGGATGCCACATCACCGTCTCGTGTCATGCACAACATTTTAAAATCTCGTTGTAAAAGAAATGTCTTCTATTTTAGGATTCATATAGGTGTTAAGTCAATCTTACTTTTTAGTTATCATCCTTACATGCTAAATATACATCACATAGTCTTATAACAATAATTATACATGCATTTAGACCAATCGAAAAAAATTCCAAACTGTTACGTAGGTATCGATACTAAAAGAGTGGTATCAATACCACTTGGAAAATCGATACCAAATTAGCTTACTGTTTCTTGTTTCAAAAACCCAACTTTTGGAAAATATCGGTACCACTAATGAAGTACTGATGATTTCACCCTGAGTATCGATACTCGAGATAAAATATCGATACCTACAAGCAAAATAGACTTCCTGAAATTCGAAAATAATAGAGGTATCATTTTTAAAGCCCGAATATCGATGCCTCTATTCTAGACCTTAAAAATATAACATGTATCAGCACATTGATCATTCTCAATTAGTCCTAAACGTCATGCATCAAGTGCCTTATAAAATACGCACAAAAATACCTCAAATGGCAGTCCCAAACAATAACATCATATTTTCAAATCTACAAAATACCAATCATAATAGGCATGCAATCAACTAAAAATTCATAGGAAAATCACATAACATCTACCATATTTCCTTTTATTCCCAAAGCCCAATTAAACAAATAACACCTACTAATAGAAACTAAGTTCCTGGCTTGGATCACTCCTCGAGACCACACCGCTCACACCGGCACTACTTATCTGCAATGGTTTAAAAGAAGTGTGTGAGCTTAACAAGTTCAGTAAATGCTCAGAATAACCACTACACAAACAAGTCGTCATGCATCAACCAAATAACTTATAGCATTTTCCAAAACGTCTTTAACTTAGTGCCATAATTTACATATTTAATCATCTTTCATATATCCCTTTTACACATTTATATACGAATATTTAGGCATATATTCTGATACATATTAATCATATATAGTCACATATAATCTCATTTAAGCGCAATTTATAATAATTTGCATATCATCCACATACTCATTTAGGCATACATCACATTACACATATATACACATATCATCACTCATCGGATACACGAACCTCCAACACACCACACATAGACTCGTAGATTCGAACATATCCCATAAGTGTAGCTTATAGCTAACACTCTCCAACACATCAAACACACATATATTCCGATGAATGGAGCTTAGCTCGCATTCCTTTATCTCTTCAAAAACTGTCCTTGGGGCATGCCAACTATATCTAACGGTCTCATTAAGTCACAAGGCCAAAATATCCATATTGTCATCAAATATTACTTTACCGATTATTCATACATATTCTCCGCATAACCATATCATTAGCACATTATGCACACTATCACATGGCATGAATAACATACCCTCATATTTACCATCACAAAAGTCATCACAACATGTTCATATTTTGTCACATTATAACTCTCTTTATCACAATTCACAAGCATATTTATCACATATTTAGCATAGGTAAAAGAACACTTACACTCGGTGTTTAGAGAAGGGGTTTAGGCTACCTCTAAACTCCTAAATAACACAATGAATCACTTACGAGAAACTAATCTAAACACTCACCAAAATATATACTTTTGCCGAAAACCAAAAACATAGACAAGTTTTTCTTTGGCTTTAATACTACTCATTGAAGGTCCCATTGACTCCGACGCTTCAACAAGACAAACCACATAAACACACATTCAACAATCAGTCATTAACTTCATTAAAATAGTCACAAACATAAGCCTAAGCTACCTTATCTTTTAATCGAAACTTTCAACATAGAAAACTTTAGATTCGAATATCTCGGTCTACACTTAATCTTGTCGCACGAAATAAATTCGGCTCATCTACATATTCATCTACAACTAATTATCAACTTTTAAACTACACAAAACTACACTTTCTAAGGTACCAAAATATTTCAACAAGTTTTGACCTTTATGACGAAAATTCATTAAAACTCAAGAAATTCTTAACAAAAATTCAAAGTAACTTTAGAAAGCTTCTATTCATGTTAAAAAAAAGTTGAAAAACACTCTAAAATCAAGTTTTTATCCACAAACCCAAAATTCACCATTAATGCCCCAATTTTTAGCTTTTTATTAAGAACATGCGTTTTAACGGCTAATACCTTAGTTTTAAATACTAGATAACATTAAAATATCATAAGTAATTGAATCGTTACCTTAGATGAAGAAAATCTATGCATTTGATTGAAAACCTGAAAAACTCGAAATCTTGACAATGGAGGAACTATGGTATTTTAGGGTGTTTTTCTTGGTCTTTTATAGAGGTTTAAGGTTCAAGGTGATATAAATCAAAGAGGATTAAGAATTGGAGGTCAAAATTGATTGAAATAGCAAAAGAGAATCAAGGGACGACAACACTAGTTTTGAGGAAGAGTTAACCTGAAAAACTGTAGGTGAGAAGAAGAAATAGGTTGGTTTTTTAATTTTGATCTAATTGCTTATTAAAAACTCACAAATTTGACTCTTTTATAAATCAGTACTTTTCTAAAATTAAAGGTATTTAAAACTCTTTTTCAAAAATTGATTTAATTTTCTAGAAACTATAATTGAAAACATTACTGATATGCCATGTCATAGAATTCCGAACACTCAAAGGCTAAAATTCCTAAAATACCCCTAAAACTCCTAGGCTTTATTTTGGGGATCTCTTTTCTAAAGATGAGATATTAGAAAAATTATCTTGTGTGTAATTTGGGGGACTATAACCCTAATATATATAACTTTGGCACATTATCCCTAATTTCTAATTAGCCCATCATCAATTAGAAATTAGTAACTAGAGTATTTACACATATTTGACCTATACTTTATTTAATAATTAAAGCCCAAAAAACCTTAACCAAATTAGGTCACTTTTAATTTGGGCTAACCTATCATGATAGTAAATAATAACATGTAATTACCCTTATTATATATTTGATGTCCATATTTTCCAACAATCTCCCACTTGGACCACATGTATATACTAATTAATATATAATTACATGTCATTATATAACCTTATGAGCTCAAAATTTTACTATCATATCCAAAAGGTATTCCGAACAATCTCGCTCATTAATTATGCTAAAATAGAACCAAGGCGACTTTAATTACATATATCGTAACTAAATCCATCCCTGTTCACGTATATTAACACAACCAAATGACATATATCAAGTATGGATGTGTAGCATGGAATTTACATGCAATATGATCTAAACATGTCTATTTTTAACTGGTATTTTTAAACTTAAGTGATGTTAGTATCAAAATAATAAAATAGAGTGAATAAACTGAATACTTCATTTCTGATCAGAAAATAACCAAATACATAAATATATGAAAACAAAAATAAGTAGATAAAATAAAAACTCCCACTAAATCATGATGTCCTCAAATAATGTAATACCCATATGAGCAGTGTGCTCATGAAAGGCCTTGGGTGGTAAACCTTTTGTGAGTGGATCCGCTATCATGGAATTTGTCCCAATGTGCTCTATGGATATTTGTCCATTTTGCACTCTTTCTTTCACAACTAGGAGCTTTATGTCAATATGCTTTGACTTAGATGAACTCTTGTTGTTGTTGGAATACAACACCGCTGACTTATTGTCACAAAATAATTTGAGTGGTCTTTCTACATTCTCCAAAATGCATAGCCCAGTGACAAAGTTCTGCAACCATATTCCATGGTTTGGTGCCTCATAGCATGCTAAAAACTCTACTGCCATAGTAGAAGACGCTACAAATGTCTGTTTGACACTTTTCCAAGATATAGCTCATCCAACTAATAGGTAAATATAGCCTGATGTAGATTTCCTGCTATCTTAGCACCCAGTGAAATCAGAATTAGAATACCTTACGACCTCTAAATTGATCTGATCTTTTATAAGTGAGCATGTAATCTTTTATTCTTTGAAGATACCTCATAACCCTCTTAGCTGCTATCCAATGGTCCATATCAGGGTTGCTTAAATATTTGTCTAACATCTCAACAATGTATGCAATGTCCAGACGCGTACATACTTGAACATACATTAGACTTTCAAAAACGGATGCATATGAATCTTTTTCATTTCCTAAATTTTAAGGTTATTTTAGGGAATTGAGTAAGAATAAATTTATCTCCTTTAGCGACAGAGTCACCTGGTTTACAACTTTGCATGCCAAAACTTTTGAGTACTTTATTGATATAGCTCTTTTGTGAAAATCTAAGAATACCTCGAGATCGGTCTTGATGTATTTGAATTCCTAAAACAAAATAGACATCCCATCTTTCATCTCAAAATGCTTGGATAAGAACCTATTAGTTTCGTGCCATAAGCCTATATCATTAGCGGCAAGCAAAATGTCATCAGCATATAAAATCGAAAATATGTACTTACTCCCACTGGATTTGTGATACACACAATCATCAACAATATTCATTTCAAAATGAAACAAAAAAATTACTTGATGAAACTTGTGGTACCATTGGCGGGAAGCTTGTTTGAGTCTATAGATGAATTTTGTCAATTTGCAAACCATATTCTTTAGGTCTTCCGATACAAAGTTTTCTAGTTGCACCATATAAATTGTTTCTTCAATGTCGCCATTGAGAAACACAGTCTTAACATCCATCTCATGTAACTCAAGATAAAAATGAGCAACAAAAGCTATGATTATCCTAAAAGAGTCTTTCGATGAAACTGGAGAGAAAGTCTTTATAAAATCAATGCATTCTTTTTTACTATATCCTTCAGCTACAAGATGCGCCTTATACCTCTCCACATTACCATTTGCATCCCTCTTGGTTTTAGATATCCATTTAAAATCAATTAGTTTTGCACCTTCAGGAAATAGGACAAGTTCCCAAACTTTATTGTCTTGCATAGACTTATACTCATCTTTCATGGCATCAATCCACCTTTGAGCATTAGAACTTTTCATGGCCTGACGAAAGTTGATTGGATCATCTTCCATCATTCCATTATCATCCTCATGTTCTTGGAGAAATACAACATAATCATTTGGAATAGCATTTCTCATTTCTCTTGTAGACCTCCTTAATGGCACTTGTTCTTAAGGTTATTGAGTTTGTTCTTCTGGAATAATTATCTCATCTTGAATAGGAAGTTGTTCAAAATTATCTTGTTAAGGTTATAGATTCACTTCTTGATCAATTATAGTTATGAGAACTTGAACATCATTAAAAGTGATAGTAGAAACTAAGTTAGAATCCAATTTCTCCTCAAAAGCAATGTCTCTAACCTTATTTCTCCCTCTAAAATCAACATCCTCAAAAAGTGTTGCAGTTCCTATCCCAAAAATATTCCTAATTATAGGATCATAAAACTTATAGCCTCTAGATCCTTCAGAATAACCAATAAAGTAGCTGCTCAATGTTTTAGAGTCAAATTTCTTTTGTATATGGCCTATAAGGCCTTGCTTCAGCTGGACATCCCTAAATGTGAAAGTGTTTTAGACTAGACTTTTGACTTATCCAAAGCTCATAAAGTGTTTTTGCAACTACTTTAGTGGGTGGGTACTCTATTCAGAATGTAAGCTATTGTCTTTAATGCTTCTCCCTAGAGGGACTCAGGTAAGGTAGAATAACTAATCATGCTCCTTACCATATCCTTAAGAGTCTTGCTTTGTCTTTCAGCTACACCATTCATACTAGGTGATCTTGGTATGGGGTACTGTGGGATAATACTGCATTCCTCTAGGAATTTCTCAAATGGTCCTGGACATTGTTCACATGAGCCATCATATCTACCGTAGTGCTCACCACCATGATCAAATCTGATGTTCTTAATCCTTTTGTTGAGTTGATTCTCAACTTTAATATTATAAGCTTTGAACACATTCAGAGACTGATATTTCTCATGAATGAGATAGAGGTACCCATAACGTGAGTAATCATCTATGAATGTTATGAAATAGTGTTGACCATTCTAGGATGCCATAGGGAATGACCCACAAATATCTGTATGAATTAATTCTAAGACATCTGAAGATTTGTTAGTACACAATCTCTTGGTTTTGGTTTGCTTTCCTTTAATGCAATTAACACAGACATCAAAGTCTGTGAAGTCAAGAGACTCAAAAATACCATTAGACACAAGACATTCAATCTAAATTTTGAAATATGACCCAAGAGCTTATGCCATAATGATGCTAATTTTTTTCTTATTTAATTTTCGTTTAATACCATGTGATTCCACATGCAAGGTTTCATTATCGGATGCAACCGTTTCTAGCAAATAAAGGTTGTCATAAGTATTTAAATAACCAATTTCAACAACATTTGAATTTAAAGACAAACTAAATTGATTGTTTTTGGATGAACGATAATATCCAAATTTTTCCAACGAAGAAACAAAAACTAAATCCCGTCCAAATGACTGTACAATAAAAGTGACTTTTAAATCAAAATAAAAATCAGTTCCTAATAACAACCTAAAATACCCAATTGCTTCCACTTCTGCCCATTTTCCATCGCCCACAAAGATGTGTCTTTCATTATCACTTGGCTTTCAATAACTCAGGCAACCTTGCATAGAAACACTTATGTGAGTAGTAGCACCAGAATCTACCCACCAAGTGTTTCTAGGTACTGAAACTAAATTAACCTCAAAACAAACCAAATTAAGAATTATACCTTTCTTTGCATGTCAGGCATGATATTTGGTACATTCTTGCTTCACGTGTCCAGCCTTGTTACAAAAGAAACAACTCTCTGTAGCTTGTTGTTGTTGTTTCTTTTGAACTAGACCCTTAGCAGTTTCATTCTGATATTTTCTTTCTTGCCATTGTCTTTAGGGGCATTGGCCAAATGAGTTCTTCCAGACTTATCATGCTTCAACCTTTCTTCCTCTTCCACACAATGAGAAATGAGTTTATTTAAAGTCCATTTCTCCTTTTGACAATTATAACTAATTTTAAATTGATTGAATTGCGCAGGAAACAATACCAAAACCATAAGAACAAACAATTCCTCAGAAAGCTCGATCTTAAGTGCCTTAAGTCTTGAAGCAACATGGAATATCTCCATAATGTACTCCTTCACATTTTCTTAATCCTTATACTTCATAGACATCAAAGAAGTTAGAAGCGATGGCATCTCAACCTTGTCGTTTTTAGCAAAACGTTTCTCGATCTCGTCAAGGAAACCCTTGGCTTGAGTAATCTCTTAAGATTCTGTACCCCTAAAGGCTTCTAGAATGATGTTTTTCATGATCATTAGACTCATGCGATTTGAATGATCCTACCTTTCAAAATCCCTCTTAACATCAGGGGTGATTGTAAACTGAAAAATATATAGGATTTTTCCTATATAAGTCATTACCTTTTACTTAAATTTGTTGTTAAAACCAAGTAATTGTTTAATAAATTAATGAAATATGCGAAAATATGAAATTAGGACATAGAAATTATTAAATCTGATTTTATACTTTATTATATAGTTTTCATGCATAAAATGGCTTATTTTATATTAATTTGAGCATATTATATTTTTAAGCTATAAAATGGGCCATGCATGATTAAATTAAATAATAAAATATAAATTTATATTTAATAATTCATTTTTAATATTTCATTAATAAATTGGGTTTTAATTAATTAAGTAAATTGATTAATTAAAGTGGTTAAATTATATTATTTGGTCCTCTAAACTATCTATTATTTTTGGACATGTTTGAGAGTTTTCTTCTAATTGCAAAACCGTCCAAATTGGGGAGCAAGTCAACCCAATTTTTGGCTGCACATGGATGTCATAAACCATTTTTTGGTTTAATTATACAAAGCCCTTGAAGAGTTAAAGAAATCGGAGATTTTCCTAACGATTTGCTAATGACCGAGTCTTAGTCCTGAGTTGTTGTAGCACTCAAATTGACCAAAAATTAAGGAAAAATCAGCCACCTTTCCTCAATTCATGGTCGGTCACTCTTGGAGGAATTTTCAAAGGATGGACACTCCTATTTTTAGCAAACTAGCTCCCTTGCCTCACCTATAAATAAAAGCTAATTTCTCACTTTTCAATCATCCCTCATCCCATCATTTCTCACTCATTCATCATTCTCTCAACTCTTTTAGCTATCTTTCCCTTTCATCATCCTTCCATAAGGACTTTAGCAATTAAGCCTCTTAAAGAACTCTTGGTCGGCCACCTTGGAGAGCCATCAGCAAAGGAGCAACGCAAAGAAGCGAAGGAGTCTCGTCAATCAGAGTTTTGGGTGACAGCAACTCTGAATTGGGTTTAATCTTTATTTTCTTTAAATTTAATTTAAAGATGTTTGCTTTGTGTTCTTTGTTCTTGTTTACAACAATGATAGCTTAATTTTATTTAAGCTAGGATGATTATTTTGATTAAATAACATTTATTTGATTCATGCTTATAATGTTTGTGCCTCAATCGATCATGTTTTCAATTAAAATCAAGTCTATATTTCGTTCATACGTGATTGAAATGCACCTGAATTAGCTGAGCGATCCTGAAAAAACGACGGCTAATGGACGCATAATTGAAATGTGCATGCTCAATTTAAATCCTAACCTGATTGAATTGTAGGTTGCATAACAACTCTAACCAAGCTCTGTAATTTGCATAGTTTTTAGATTTGTGTGATTAAATTGTTTCAAACCTAACACGTCCTTATTACCTCACACGAATGTTAAGAAACCCTTAGTAAATAAGGATCAGTAAAATGCGTATTCACTAAGTAAAGGATTCCGAAAGGACCTAATGTGGTTTCTAAACTCATGAAAGATCGAGTTGTCATGGAATGTTTTTCCGAATGTTATTAAACATGTTGACGATAAATTGAGTTTAATTAAAGTAATCGTCCTAGTTTATTTATGTTATAATTGTTGCAAATTGTGTTTAATTTTACTAAAATCTATTCCATTCATATAGTTTGCATACTTAGGATAATTTACATTAGGGATCATTGCATTTAGTTTAATATATTTTAATCACCACTTCTCAACTATATTGTGCTTTTATTTACCAAATTGTTAATATAATTTTACAAATTAAGTGACTTAGCCCAAATACAATCCCTGTAGAGACGATAACTTGATACTTACTTATTACTTGATAACGATTGTGCACACTTGCACAAACTCTAACGTTACAGTGATTTCAACAGTGAGAGGTGCAGGTTGTTCTTCCCTTATTGCAAGGTCTATGCCCATACAGCCAAGCACTATAAGTAAGTGTCTTTTTCATTCCTTAAAATTAGTCTCATTAAGCATGGGTATAAAATTTATATTAGCATGGCAGTAGAAGATGAACTAGTTGAATATAGAATAAAAAGAAATAAAAACAAGCTCACATTAATATTCATAAGTAAACAATAAATTCAAGATAATTGCTAATCTCATCTCAAGATACCAAACACAACATTAATATAAAGTCTTTGGACAAGTAATATTAACGATGGCGATACTCTTGTTGTAGCAATTAAACATTGACAATAAATTATGTTAAAAATTAATTAATCTTTGGACTAACTTATTGTTCATATAAAATACCTTATAATTGTCACACATTTATCACCACAGATGTTAAAATTCATCAAATATTAACTTACCTTTGGGTCAATTAATAAACGCATGAATCACAAAAGCATATAATCATCTTGATATTTTAAATAAACTAATATACACAAAAGAGGTCACTTTGGTAACATTTTATTTCAACTAATCTATTTAAAAGATTAGACATCCTTAATTAAAACCCAAAGCGAAAATCTGAATTTATTTGTGTAAAAATATTTTCTTAATCTCATCTTTCAATCAAATTAAAAGATAATCATATATACATATGTATTTATATACTTTTCGAAACAACATGCATGTATTATATATGTATATATAATCAATATATATATGAACTAAGCCATGCGTATATCTTTATTAACCCCTTTTTTAATTAAATGTTGTATAGATTAAAATAATAATTAACTCACATGACTTGCAAATACAGAACTAAAAATTGAAACATAGATCATGCAAATAGAAATTGTATGAAGAAAAAAAACCTTCAAGAGAACTTATATAAATACATATATTCATATTTCCATAGTAGCATGCAAACTTCAAGAGAACTTAACCTTCGATATGTAAACAAAAAATTTTTGTGCAATTTCTATTTCAAACCTTAAAAATTGAATCCATCGATTCAAAATCACCCAAATTAAAAATTTTAAAAATTATTAAATTTTTAATATGAATTTAAGATAATCAAGATCTAAAAATACTTCAATATAAACCTTCACAGACCAACATATATATCTGAAATATAAAACTCATGAAATTTCATGAATCAATAATTCAAAGAAGAAAGAACTTTAATTAATTCTCAATGATTCGACAGGACGAGGCTCGGATGCCACTTGTTAGAATCGTAAATCAAGATATGATATAAAACTTAAGAAATCATAAATCAAGATCTATCATGTTAAATCATCAAGAACAAAATGATAACAGAACTAGATGCAGAAGCGTACTTGAATCCATGGATTCCTTAAAATTTTTTAGATCTTGGGGATTTGATCTTCCAAATTAGCACACAACTAATCTTGAGAAGGTGACTCTCTCTTTTCTAAAGATGAGATATTAAAAAAAGTTACTTTATGTGTAATTTGGGGACCATAACCTTAATATATATATATATATAATTTTGGTACATTTGGCCTAATTTCTAATAAGCTCATCATCAATTAAAAATTAGTTACTAGAGTATCTACACATATTAGACCCATACTTTATTAAATAATTAAAGCCCAAAAACCTTAACCAAATTAGATCACTTTTAATTTGGGCTAACCTATCATGATAGTAAACAATAACATGTAATTACCCTTATTACATATGTGATGTCCATATTTTCCAACACATAACAATAAGTGGATGCTGATGTTTTATGTATATATATGTATACGAGATTGTCTGAATGAATTATGTCTTTAAATTTGGGAACAAAATGCTCACCTTTTTATCCGTGCTCACAATTGTCAAAGCTGAAAAGGCCCACATTAGATGATTAGTCCTTGTCTAAATGACATGAAGAGCATAAAGACATTGGTTAAGGCTCGCCGTTTACATAAAGCTATTCTAACTGATGGATGATATTTATTTTCAATTATTTTTAGAATATGTTGAAGCATTATTCCATGAATTAGAATAACAATATCCTACTCTAGCCTTGTCCATAGCCATTGAATGTTATGGAATTACCTGATGCAGGCCCAGTGGGGAAAGTTGGGCATCAAATAGGTGAGGAGACAATAATGCTTCATGGTTTTTTTCACCTTCTACATTATTCATGGTCTTGTCTATGACCCACCTTAAAAATAATGAAGTCTATGTTTTAATAAATAAAAAAGCCTTTTAGTAATTAAGAATTGGTATTTGCTGAAAATTGGTCAATTATGCTACTGTGATATTTTTGGTTGAAGTGTATGCAGCTTGTAAACATGCTACAGCATGTATTATTGTTGTAACAACAAGGTATTTGTTTAGTTACATTGTAATTAAACTTAGTTGAAAATGAACAAGCTGATGGCAACTTGATATGTTTAGGTGTTGGATGACTAGTTTAGGTGGTCTGTTATGTGTACAAGCTATGTTTATCAAGTTACTAGGCTACTTAGTGGTAGTAGGTAGTAGTTGGTGATGTATTTGGCTATAAATGTATTGTTTTTCTGATTGATAAAATGAACAAAATGAGCTATTAACCATAAGCTCCCTTGTTGCACGTTTGTGAGTAAGTAAAAATATTTCTTGCATCTTGATGTCTTGTTCTGTGTCTTGTTTTTCTTCCTTTGCTCCTCCAAAACACCAACAATATGTTTATATATAATTACGCACCAAGTGAAAAATTTTGCAACAATGCCATGGGTATGGAAATTGAGCTACTGTGTATTCATTTTCTGCTTTTGGAAATTCATTTTAAATGATCGAACAAAGTGAGTGTGAAACTTTACAGACTATATCTATATGTATATATAGAGCGAGGAGAGTTTCAATGTATTTTCTATGTTGGTTCATAGATATTTCTTTGTGACTCGTAGTTGAATAATTATGATGGAATTAGATGATTGGTATAGTCTATTAGTAAATAATAAGGAAAATAGATGGAATTTAAGAAGGAAATAAAGAGAAAGACGACGAGATTGAGCTAATTTGCATTACTTCCTTAATTCTTGATTAAAAAGAAAATAACTTCAATGCAAGGGACTTTTGGGAAAATAGCTAATATTTAGTAGGATTTTACTTGCTATATTTCCTAACAACTTTCACAATCTTCTCAGCTCATCATAGACTATAATTTTTCTTCACACCAGTAATGGCCAAAATTCACCAAGAATATAAGTATTAAAAATGAAATGAATATCATTAACGTACAAGATGGAACAACATGTCTTAAGCTTACTTACCAGAAAAAAAATCAAAGTAAAGCTTTTATAATTTTGAAAACTGTTTGTATAATTAACACCAAGTGAGGGATAGACCCATGAAGAGTTTATTTATAGAGTTAGGTTTTTCGTCATCCTCAACCTCAGGTGATTAGCTTTTGGTACAAGTGAGGGATAGACCCATAAAGTACAACTAAGGCTTTTCGTCCTCAACCCTAACTCTATAAATAGGCTCTTAACACACTTGTACTCTATCCCTATGTTAATGATACCAACAATTTATGGTTCTATCCCTCACTGATCTAGTCATGGGTGATTAGCTCACTTTGGTGATCATAACTAATTCTTATTTCGGGTTTCTATTCAATCAACTAGTCATTACCCTAACAGGATTTTTTAATCTTCCACACCTTCCACTAAACTAATGAGTCGACAAGAACTATTTATCTCTCAACCTCACAGTCCAGACTGGTTTGGGATTATGGTGTTCATGGATAGGTCATATCAATTTTGGGTTAATTCCTACCTAAATGACTTCCTAGGATCGTCATGTAACAACTTGTTTTCAGTGATACCAGAAAAAGTGGTTCGGGACCACAAATCTAATGAGTGAATAATTATTTTATTATTTCTTCAGTGTCTTCAAGATAATTATAAGGTCCTATTAAGGTTTTGTTAAGAAATTTTGATGTTTGAATGTTTAATTAGGTAAAAAGGACTAAATCATAAAAGGTGTAAAAGTTGAATTCTATTAGTTAAAAGGGATAAATTATTATGGGAAGGAATGTTAATGGACTTGAATGGTAAATATACCAATTAATAAGTTAGTGGATATGCATGGATAGGTTTTAATGAAACTGCAATAAATTTTTAAGGTTAAAATGGTAATTTGATAATTAGGTTAAAATATTAAGGTATCATCTTCCTTCTTTTCTCATTTTTGGAATTGAAATCACCATTGGAGGAGCTCCAAGCTTCGGCTATCTTCTCTTTGTGCATGTGAGATAATTTTTCACCTATTTCATGTAATTTTAATGTTTTTGATATCATTACAACTAGGTCCAGCTAGCCTGTACCTTCGTTTTTGAATCTTTTAAAAATTTTAGAAGTTTCCATTGATGAATCTTGAATGTTTTTGATGATAGCTATGTGTTTGAAGCTTTGATTGTGGTATTTGGTTGTTTTGTAAAATGATTTTTGTTAGATTTTGTGTTAAGGATTTAATTGTTAAAATGTTAAAATTACAAGGTTTGATAGTGAATTTAATGTATAATATGGACTGTCAAAGGGCTTAGTATATTCGGCTATAATTTGATTCTTAGGAAATCGTTAATTTGATGATTTTCGTGTTAGAAGACCAAATTGCAAAATATGTAAAAGTTTAAGGAAAATGTGTAATTAATGAAAAGTTAAAGGTCATATACATTGAATGGAATGTGAAATATGCATGAGATTAATATATTGTATTTAATTATTATATAGATCAAAACTTGGATCAAAAAGACAAAAACCGAGGAAAAGAGAAAATAGGAGATTAGCCCTTGCGTGTTGTTCGAAATCGAATAGTTGATAAGTTCATAGTGTTTCAATATGTAAATGAATTTCCACTTCTATTTTTACTTATAGTTCTTTAATTAAATGTTTATAGTTAATTATTGAATGAATTGCACATATGTGCCCCTTTTTGTACTTCGGTACCCTTGATTGCACATACGTGCCCCTATTTGTACTTTGGTACCCAAAATTGCACAAACATGCCCCTATTTGTACTTCAATACCTCTGATTGCACTTATGTGCCCATGTTTGTAGTTCGGTACCCCTGATTACACATGTGTGTCCCTATTTGTACTTCGATACCCCTGATTGCACATACGTGCCCTTGTTTGTACTTCGGTACCCCGGATTGCACATATGTGCCCCTGTTTGTACTTTAGTACCCCCTGAACACATTTAGGTGTCTTGATTACACTCTAGCAACCCTGAAATCTAATAGTATATGAATTATGTCTAATTGTGTTAGATTAAATGTTATACTATGATCTTACTAAGTTATGTAAACTTACCGGTTCTTGTGGATTATTTTGTAGATAACTGTTGCTGAAAGTTTGGAAGGATCAATCAATTGACTCACACTATCCATTAAAGTTGGTAGTTTTTGTGTCTCTTAGGGTAGTGACATGTATATGTTGCTAAATATATTGGTTTGGTACAATTTGATACTTTACTAAATTGTCACTTGTATTCTAACATGCTTGTAAATAGGTTCCTTTTTGGTGTAATTAGAATGGTATGAAAGTGAGTGCCTGTGGTATGTTTTGGATTATTGATGTTTTGATATAGTTGTGGTGTCTTTGAATGACACATTGGTTGGTTGATTTTAGGGCGTTAAAAAGGCATATTTACATAGTGGTGAATGATGTTTATTTCCATTGGATGCATACTTAAATGGTTAGATTGGTTAGGTGTGAATTTCTTGTGAAATGGCTTGATTTTGGGTAAATTTTGGGTTCACGTGGCTTGAGACATAGGCATGTGACACAGTCGTGTGAGCCACACGGCCTGGCAACACAGCTGTGTGTCATTTGAAGTTCTCAAAGGGTTCAAGTCAGTGAGTTACACGACCTAATACACAGCCTGGCACACGGGTGTGCAAGGCAACTTAGAGAGTTACACGGCCTAGCATACGAGCGTGTGACATGGCCGTGTGACCTTACTTAGAGAGTTACATGGGTATGGACACGGGCTGGAACACGACCGTGTGTTTCTAGTTTGAAGGTTACACAGCCTGAGACAGAGGTGTGTATCTCAGCTGTGTGAGGCACATGGCCGTGTGACCCCTATTTTGCAAATTTTGCATCTTCTTCCTAAACTTTTCAAATTGTTTCCAATTGATCTCGATTTGCTTCTACAATATTTTTAAGGCCTCGAGGGCTCGATTTAGGGACAATATGCATGTATATGAATGGTTTATGATATGATTAAATTATTGAATGGTATTAAGTTTAAATGTTTTTGTTTGTACTGTAACACTTTATAACCCTAATCCGGCGATGAAGACGAGTTAGGGGTGTTACACTTCAAGCCTAGGGTTTAAGTTTCTCCTCTCCCAAACAGTTGATCCGTTGAGAAAACCTTACGTAGTAAATAGTTAATCACACCTCCACTTGCTAATCCCCCATAAGAGGGTTAGTTCCTCATAGAATCAATAAACATCGTAAACTTAATATAAAAGTTATGCATAAAGAATAAGACAATAGTAGAGTTTAGAGAATCCTGTTCTGTATTTGATGATTGAAGTGCAAAAAATGTTCAAGAGTTGATCGCGTCTACAAAGAAAGTTCTCTAAAGAACACAAAATAGAAATACTGAAAGGAAATCTAAAACTTAAGAAAAGGGAAAACCCAAAAACTAAATTTACAAAGAAAACTGAGAATATGAAAATATGTCATTTATAAGTGTGTTAAGAGCCTCTTTATAGAGTTAGGGTTGTCATCATCCTCAACCCTAGGTCAGATAACGTTCTCGTGTTAACTTGTCATTGTGCAGACCAAAATGCCTCTAGCTCATAAGTGTTTCCCATATATGACCGATGTCGTGACACCTTAGTGCCTGTGTCGCGACATCGAAGGCAATATGCTCAGGTCTAGGGTAGCTTCATTAGTGTGTGTCGCATTTGAATATGATATGCGAATTGTGCAAGTATACACGTTGGATCAAGCAATAAAGTGATAAGTGAGACCATCTCCATAGGGATCGGATTAGGTATAGAAGTGGTTCAGTTATTATAATGGAATTTGATTGATGTTATCGAAAAATAATGATAATAATGCAGTGGTAAACCAAACAAATATTGATGTGAACAATATATGTAACTGATGAATAATTGAAACTGTTATGGCAATGCAAGAGTAAAAATGCAATGGCAATTAAGAAAATGATTATATGAATAATATGTAATTGAACAAGTAAACAACTAAGGATGCGGTGGCAAAGATATTACGAAAAAGGATAAATGGTCCACGATATTGATTTAGAAGGTTGGGATTACTAAGAATCTACCCTTACTGTCAGTAATGCCTCGACAAAATCGTAATGAACCTACTGCTCAGAAGAGTGCTAAAGTGGTCTGCTTCTTTTGAGAGTAGAAACCTCAAGTTACCTTGCCCGTGTCTATAGGTGTTTAATACGGTACCCTGCACTATTTCCTTCTATATGAACATTGCTCTATGTCTAGAGTCTACTACCAGTATCTGTCGAGTACTTGCTCATACCATTCAATTTCAGTCCAACCAATCCAACCTTTTAAGAATTAAATTAGTTTATGGGAATGCTGCACAGTCATCTATGTTAGAGTATGCCCAAAGATCAATCATGAGATGGTTGTAATAACATACTTGATTTATCATGTTTATTAATATAAGGCATTGCCATTATTATTTCAGTTTCTTTTCTTTGTGTATAAATAAATTGTTTTATAATACTGTCCTGAGAATAATATGATTATTCTTAAAAGGTCCTTAGTGAAGTATTATTGTTGATAGGACAACAAGAATGCATTAAGACTAACATGTAGTTGATTGATGATAAAGAGTTGTCATTGATATGGAATGTCAAAACCGATGCATGAATATGTGTGTTAGAGAATAACATATTGGACTGGCCCATTATGAGTATGTTTCTTGGATTATTATGTAATTGTCACAACATTACTCATAGTGATTAATATGTATATGATCCTCAGACTTGAGATCATCATAATCCCAACATCGTGAGTTGTATATTTTGATACATCAAACGATATCAGAATCGATTGTTCTATAAAGGCTGATGTTGGATATACCATGATCTATGTAGAGGGATATGGTTGATCGATATAGGATAAGTCCCTCCTACATAATGGGAGTAATATCTTAGGCCACTTGATGAAGTGAGACTAGAAATGCATGGCCATGCTCAAATAAGCTGATATGAGATGTCATACTTATTTGTATATCATAGTCTACTTAAGATATCAAGGAACATGGAATGAACTATGCAAGTGTGACTATTCCATGACTTGTGTCCAATCCAGAGATAAAGGACTTAAGGATTATTGCATGAAAGGTTAATCATAAAAATGTCATGTCGAATCATGATTTCTTGTGACTTAGGTAGCAATGATGCATTGCTAGGTGCCACTCATTGTTTGTAACATTGGAATCGTTCTAGTATTACTGCTAACATTACAAGAACCTACAGGGTCACACCTTATAGTTGAAATGAACGAAATAAAATATAGTTGGTATTGTGTTTGGTTGCCGCTTGAATTAAATTAATTATAGAATTAATTTAATTGGATAATCAAGTATCGAACACATTATGTACAAGGTTGTTGTACGCATAATGAGAACATGAATTTGGTTAGTATATAAATTCAAATAAATATATAGTTTACCAGAATCATTATTATAATTAATGTAATTATAATTTTCGGTTTAAAACATTGTTACATTTATTTAATTTCTAGAAACCCTAAAAATAGATATAAAAATCCCATTTTTTCTTTGCTTGGGGTCTAGCAGCCTTCAAAGCAAAGTCTTTTCAAAAAATAGTTTTGGGGATTCCTTCCATTCATTGTCAACAGGGTGGATTATGTAGAGGCCAGAGTCACGATAGATTGCGGCTTGCTTCGATAGTAGATCAGATTACTCGTTGCCGAGGCGTTGCTGTCTACTCAGAATAAAGTTCGGTAATTTCGAAACATTTATTTCACCCCGATTCGTTCCTCACACATGGATCCATGGTTAGGATCGCCGAATGTTTTATTTTTCCGCTGTGCCGTAGGGGTTCCGGCGTTCCAACAGTCTATGTCTAGGGATTGTACACATACAATTTAGAAATAAAACAATTCAAAGAAACAGTAAATTAATTCAGATCTATGCTTCAACCATTAAAGAAAATAAAGGTTTCATCAACTAATCCCAACCCTATGAGATTTAGCTCATCATAGGGTTGGCAAATAAAATTCAAAAGAAAAATATCATTCAACATTGTTTCAATCAAATTAATTCACAGAGGAACATATTAAGAAATAATAGAAGAATGTCGGGAAGGTAGCTTTCGCATGTCTAGTTCACACTCGAGCATCACAATGTCCTGTGATGCTTGAGAGGGATTGCCTTCGTCTTCCTCTTTCCTTCTCTACTCAGCCACTACCCTCTAGTTTGCTTATGGATCTCCATACTTGTTAGCCTTTTTGGGTTTCCTCCTATATTGTTACTTCATCATGGAGGGAGTATGTGTACGATGGGGAAGCAGTAAAATGTCATTGCAAAAAGTTAGCTCCAAGAGACACTTCATAAAGTGATTTAAATTCGAAGAGGCGATTTTATGGTTGTTCAGATTTTTGGGTAAGTGAAGAATAATTTTATTTGCTACTTTAGCTCAATTTGGATGATTTCAAAAATTTCCCTAGGTTGAGGGTTTATGATTTAAATTCTTTTGTTGTCACCAATTTGGGCTTTGTTTGTAGGGCTATGGTTGTGATTTCTTCAAGTGGTACGATGGGAATATGTGTGACCGTGTGACTAAATTACTACATCAATTGTGTGACAGTGAATGAAATCTTTCAAAGGAGAATTCAGCACTTTATGGATTTGGTTGCATTTGATGGTAGCCATAATGGTGGCAATAGTGCTATTGACACTAAGGTTGAAGGAGGTAGACCAGTTTGTGGTGTTGAAGGATAACTAGCATTAAGGAACAAAATGATGGCCATGAATGAAAAAATGAAAGTTATCAAGAAGGAGAAGTCAATGTATAAGATATTATTTTATTGCTTGATGTTATGTATAAGGAGAAGTCAATGATGACCATAAAGGAAAAAATGAAAGTTATCACCATAGGTTTCTTTGTTCGCAGTAGTGGTAAAAGGCATATGCAACTAGCAGCTGGAAATGTTCATTGAATGTAAAATTTTCCAACATACCTTCATGTTATGCTGTTTATGTAATTTGGAACCTTTATATACATTATTCCCGGAACTAATGACCAATTTTGGTTGTTGTTTATGTAATTTAATTTAGCTTAGTAAATAATGATGTGAAAAGAAATATAAGACTGAAAAATATCCCCCCATTTAATTATATGATTTCTCCATTGAAATTAGGATAAATGTACTTTACAAAAGCTTTCCATAGGTAATGATTTAGCCTATACACCATTCATGCTATACTAGCCAAAAACAAGTTTGATGTAACAGTTATAATATACTACTGTAGGTGAGCTATACTTAGCTACATCAATCACAAAAAACCAACATCTTGGTTATTAATACAACAAAATAACATTCGCTTTTGGTTTATTCCAAAACCAGAAGGTTGTAGGCTCAAAATGTGACAAAATAACATTCACCCTTGTCAACTATTTCTCTACTGATTGACTCGTGTTTCCTGTAACTGATTCTTATGTTCCCAAATGGTCAAGAGGAGCCTTTCTCTTGTTCTTTGGCAACTTGGGTGTCGAAGAAGATTGTCTAGTACCATCCTTACATGAACCTGTCACTATGCTCCTTGTGGTTCTACCAGACTGCAAGAGTGTTTTAAGTTGATCAAAACAATATACAATGTTTGATCAATAGTAAAATGAATAAAACTCACATAAAATGTTTGATTCCAAGTATTCAAGTCTGTATACAACCCTATTGTAACACCTCAAACTCATCTCCGTCGCCAAATTAGGGTTACGGAGTATTACCGTACAAACGAAAAACATTTACCTTTATAACATTAAATATCTTAAACATATCATAAATCATTCATTCACATGCATTTTGTCCCTAAATCGAGCCTTCGAGGCCCTAAAAATAGCTTAGAAGCAATTCCAGACTAATTTGAAACAAAACAGGAAGTTTAAGAAAAAGTTGTAAAAATTGGAAAATAGGGGTACATGACCGTGTGGCAAGCCATGTGACATCACCCGAGGCCGTGTAACTTTCGAACAAGGGACACACGGTCGTGTCCTCACTCGTGTAACTCACTAAGATACCCCGCACGCCCATGTGTCAGGCCATGTGCTTGGCCGTGTAACTCTCTGAGTTGCCACACATGTTCGTGTGCTAGGCCTTGTAACTCACTGACTTGAAACACTAAGAAAACTCAAATGACACACAGCCGTGTTTCCAAGCCATGTGAAAACTCGTGTCCCAGGCTGTGTGAACCCAAAATTTACCTAAAATCAAACCATTACAAGTTCAATTCATACCTAATCATTCAAACCATTTAAGCACACATTCAAGGGGTTCAAAAACCATTCAAACATGCATAAACATTTCATTTCAATCATCCTAAATCACCTAACCAATATGCCATTCAAAGGCACTACAATAGCATCAAAACATCATTTACCTAAACATGTTACCATTGTCTCAATTCATGCATAAAGACCTAGTTCAAATATGTGTCAAAAAATGTCACAAATTTACCATTTTCAAGTCATCATCAACATACCAAAAGAATCTTATTTGCAAGTACTCAAAAATGACCAATTTGACATAACTTGGTAAAGCATTAAAGTGTACCAAATCAACCATAGACTTAAAAGCATAAACATACCAAATCACCATTACAAAACAACCTATCCATGCCATTATTAACCTTGGCCAAAATACACAAAATCTACCAAATTAGTTGTTGGATAGTGGGATAGGTCTCTGACAAACTTCCAACTAGTCAAGCTTTCGATAATCTATAAAACAAAGTAAAGAAACTACGTAAGAAACGAGTGCTTAGTAAGCTCGTGTAAACTAAAACATAACTTACCATGTCATTTATGCAATTCACAGATTAAACATAAATCATCATCAATGCCATAAGCTTATTAAAAGCCTATACAACATCATCAAATTCACAAGTTAGTATACTTGTTCATGATACATATGAAATCAACCATAAGTTATGTATTTTACCATATATATACATAACATTTAACTCATCAATGTTGTCATAAGATCATGATTCATTCCATTTGCATACTTACCATTTCATTTCCTTTTTCTTACCCATTGAACCATCTAAAATTTTATCGGATACTCAGGAAAGCTCACACATAGTGTGTTTTTGCATATAATCGTAACATTTCCTTTACATCATTGCTCACACGAGCTGTGAAATGGGCTTGCTCACATGAGTTTTGGGTCGGAATGTAAGCTACACAATGCTGCTCACACGAGCTGTGGAGAATCCAGAACAAATATAGGACCTCAGCCATTGGTAGGACATTCAAGATTAGCACCCGAAACATGAAATCCTTAATAACATGTCATTGGCATCCTAAGAATTCTTAAGGTTCAATTGGGACTCATTATCCGTCAATTCATCATAGCATGAATACATTTATTTTCAAATTCATTTATATTACAACATAGAAAACATTAAAATTTAACTAGCATTAATACGATTGCAGTTCATACGAACTTACCTCGATAATCAGGGCGTAGAAGTAAAGTCGAACTAGTCCAAAACTTTAGCTTTTCCTTAGTTTAGATTCGATTGTGGTTTATCTTTATCTGAATAAATAATTTCATTCAATTAAATACTTCTAGAACTCAATTTAATCCATATTTCATAATTATATAAAATTACAAATTTGCCCCTAACATTTTAACTTCTCACAATTTAGTCATTAATCTCATAACTTAAAATTTAACCAATTTAACCTAAATCCAACTTAACCCATGATGCAAGGACCTTAAAGCAACTCATAATTATCAACAATTCACAACAAAACTCATGGTTTCACACTTTTAACAATTTAATCGCTAATTGTCATTTTCATCAAAATCACTTAACAAAACATGTTTGTTTTACAACCAAAAATAATAATCTATCAACTAACATCAAAACCTATTCAAAAAAATTCATGTAAAATCCCTCAACCTTAAAAATTTTTGCAAATTGACCCCCCGGGCTAGCTAGTTTAAGCTAAAACAAACTCAAAAACATAAAAATCATTAAAAACGGGGCCCAGAATAGCTTACATGCAAGATGAAAGCCTAGTCGAATGCTCAAACCCTAAAAAAATGGTGATTTTCAGTTGTAACAAAATGAAAAGAAGAAGATGATGACTTTGTCTCATCTTTCTTTACTTAATTTTTCTTTTGATTAATCAATTACCATTTAAACCTTTAAAAATTATCAAAATTTAATTAAAAGCTTCTCCATACACATCTACTAACACCTTAAATGGTATATTTACTATTCAAGTCCTTTAGTTTAAGATTTCATAGCCATTGGACCCTTTTAACTAATAGAACTCAAATTTTACACTTTTTACGATTTAGTCCTTTTAGCTTAATTAACCATTTAAACATCAAAATTTCTTAAGAAATTTTAATACGACCTTAGTATAATCCCATAGACCTATAATAAATATTAAAATAATAATTCACTCGTCAAAATTATGGTCTCGAAACCATTGTTTTTGAATCATTGAAAACACACTATTACACATGTTCTATGTATTTTGCCTCTCTTGGGTTACTTTCCCTTATATTTATCTGAGGTTGTTGACTTTTTAATAGGAGATTTCCCCTTTTTTTTGGGTGGTTGTGCATCTTGCTACAAAACATGGACCATAATGAAAGTGGTTAGACAAAATAAATTTACTCAATATATATAAGTGAAGAACAACATTGTACCTATTTAGCATGTTCATTTCCTTGTGTGCAAGACCGCTTGTTATGGCCTTGTTGACCACACTGAGTACATGTCATGATTTGACCTTTCCTACTCAAGTGGTCAGGCTTCAATTCTTCGGTTCATCTTTAGACATCCTCCTATTCTTTTTAGGCCTCCTGGGCATCTTCGTTTCAATAGGAGGTAGCACTAGCTCAATACCAATTTTTGTCCAATCATGTGGCCCATTTATGTGCTACATTGGAAATGAGTAAGCTTTCTTATAAGTTTCTATGTAATAACATTCATGCAGATAGTCATCTGGTTGAAGCCCTAGGTGATACATGGTAGTACATGCATGGGCACATAGAATCCCACTAATTTTCCAATTTCTACAACTACATATCCTTTGACTTAGGTCCACTGTATATTGATAATTGATTGCAGTTATAAGCCAACTAAAAATTTGACAAAGGTAAGTGCACCTATCAATTAATAATATAGCCACAGTGAAGAAAGATATCGTTCCCACGAGGACTAAAAGTACTAGTAATTATCGTCTTTCTATTATTTAACCGAAAAATTGGATTGATTGATTAAAACTAAAGTTAACTAAATTAATTAACTAAAGAATACAGCAAAGAACAAATCAGTAAAATAAATTATTAACAACCAAGAAGCGAGACAATACCCAGGAAAGAATCCACCTAGACTTCATATGTCATTATTAATCTAAATTATGCAATTTCTTCACTTAGTATCTTAATCTGTAGAAATCCCTAAATTATTCTAATATCTTTCTTCAAGACTAAGAGCAACTGACTCTAGGTTAATTAGTTGAAATTTCTTTCTAATTAAAACACCTATTATCACATTAACTCGATATATGGATTCTCCTATTAGATTTAACTCTAATATGGTAGATTTATGTCGTCTTATTTCTAGGATTGCATGCAACTCCACTCAATTATGCTAGATCTACTCTTAAACAGGGTTCATTCCTCCTCTAATTCAAGCACATCAAACATGGATTAATAATCTAGAAATATTAAACCAAGAATTAAACACACATAATTGAGAACAAGATCTAAGTATTTATTGCGTAAAAATAGAAATCAAATAACAGAATCCATCCTAGGGTCCATCTCCCTAGATATTTGGAAAATTAGTTCATGATAGCAAATAAAAACATCTCAAAGACAATATAACCACAAGAATAAAGAAATTCCTAATAAACTTCAAACAATTCAAAAGGAGATATTCAATCTTAATGGAAATTTGCTTTAGAGTCGGCTTCAGTTGTGTTTTTTGAGTTGTTTTCTTCAATATTCTCTAACAACTCACTATCATATTCTTATCTTTCTCATATATATGTCTTAGAATGCCTGAAAAACTAAAAATTGTGTTTTCTCGCATGTTTGGAGTACGATTCGTGAAATCCACACGATCTAGCACATGGTCGTGTGGTAACCCGTGTGACCCACACGACCGTGTGTCCAGCCCGTGTGGCTCTTGAAACTTGCTTCGATTTTTCAATTTTCTATCGTTTTTCGATCATTTTTCGCTCTTTTTGCTCCCAAATGCTCTCCCAAGTATAGAAACATGAATTTAAAGGATTAGAAGCATAAAACTCACCATTTTAAATCAAATAATCATCAAAAAATTCATTTAGAATGAAGCTAAAACATTTTACTTTTGGCATTTATCAATAACTTCCTTTTCTCATCTCACATCCATTTTCACCATTCCATACCAATTGCCACTTTGCACAGTCCTTCTTGTTGGCATCAAACTTAGCTTTCACCAATGGACCATAATTTTGCTTCCATCCATTACATAACTTCCTTTTTTGTACTATCCTAGTCATCATCTTGGTCCTAATATCCTTAAGCATTTTGATAATGCTTTTGAACCTAGCTTCAACAATGTTTGAATTAAAGGCTTCACATATATTGTTGTCAACTATATCTGATTTACAAGTAGTCCCCAAAAAATCCCTAGTCTACATATTTGGAGACTTTCTCATCAAATAATCATAAGCACCCTTATCTTTTTTCTCTATGCTAACTCAGTCGTGGACTTCACAATCTGTCAAAATTCATACTCATATGACTTCCCTAGCTTCCTCCCTGACCAATTTGCAAACACGTGCCTCACGCAATTCCTATGTTCCACCCTTGGCAATATGTCAGAAATTATAATCTCAAGGCCCTAATTGTGTCATAATGAACCAGATAGATTGTTAGAAAAATATAGTTAATTATACTTACCAGAATAAAAAGATAAGGCCAAACCCAAATTAGTTAATTCACTAACCTTCTGTTGGTCACTAATAATTATGTATCCATACCCATCTTCCAATCCCAAATCAGCTGATAGAAGACTGAGAAACTAGACCCATGAATCAGTGCACTCCACTTCAACCATAGCCCATGCAACAGGGAACATTTGGTTGTTTACGTCTCTTCCAACAGCTGCGAGAAATTCACTCTTAAATGGGCTTTTTAGGAAACAATCATCTAGCCCAATGAGCGGCCTACACCTCACTTTCCAACCTCTCTTTAGTGTATCAAAGCACACATAAAACCTTTTAAAATAAGAAGCGGAGTTTGTTGTCACCATTTGAATAGCTATTTTTATTGTGTTGTCAGCCATCTTTGACCTTAACTCATGAGCATACTTTCATAACTGGCTGAATTCCTCCTTAAAATTCCTAATCATTTTCTCTTTCACTATTTTCTTGGCTCTATAACAACAGTCAATGCTCACATTTACATACATCTCTGAAGCACATCTTCTTTGAATTTCCCTCAGCTTTATCTTAGGGTGATCCTTGATAATTGCTTCAAAATGTTGGGCAATCATAGTAGCAGTCACCATTTTGTTCTTAAAACTAACCAAACAATGGTGCTCCTTCTGAAAATTCATATTTTGCAAACACTTGGCAACAGGATTGTAGCTAGCCAAAATTCTCTATGGACAGTTAAGGGAAGCAATGCACTTCACAACAACCCTTTTCGGTTCATTCTTAAGAAACTTCAGTTGTCTAAAGTAGTTTCGAATTACACTCTTAAATTGTTTGCTATCCTTAAACAACATTCCCAAACTAAATTTAACGAATCAAACTGGTCTTTGTATAAGGGAAACTTGCTTATCCTTCTCTCGCCATCTTCATGTTCTTCATCTTTATCTGACCTAACCAAGCTGCCATGTTCATCTGAGTCATATACCTCAGTCTCATTCCTATCCTCCTCTTCACTAACTGCAGTAGCAACATTGTCCATTCCATCTGATGTTGCAAAATCAGCAGCATTTTCATCACCAATAGATGATCCAAAACCACTCCATTATCTTCTCCAATAGTTGATCCTAAACTTATCTGCCCACCACCATACTCATCTACCTCAAACTGTGTAGAAGTCACACCCTCCCTATCAGCTTCTACCCTTCAACATCACCCTACCCAATAGCTTGTACCCTTTCTACATCACCCTCCCCATCAGCTTCTCCCCCTTCAGCATCACCCTCCCCATCAACTTGTACCCCTTCAACTTCACCCTTCCCATCAGCTTCTACTCCTTCAAAATCACTTTCTCCAGCACTTAATAGTAACATATCATCTTCAAAATCACTCTCCCCAACAACCAATAGTAACATATCTCCCTCATGTTTAACATATAGGTTAATCTCCTTAAACTTAACTCAAAAGTCTAACATAGCTATTGTGGAAGTGTCATCATAAATCACCCTGAGATTATTTTACAACCCTACTGTACCAGGCTCATGAAAATATATTAACATGACCATGTGAAACCCTAACCTAATTTTCACTATTTTACATAATTCAAAATAGGATATTGCATCTGGGTCCTCTTTTAAGTGTAATCACTTCCCCACTTACATATCTATCATATGGATCCTTTACAAAGTGCCCACCCACATGCAAAATAAGGTAATATTTCTCATCCCACGAAATTCGCAACCATAAACAAACAATTTACTCAGCAAAAACCAACTAAAAACCAAAATCCAAAACAAGACCACTTCTTTGAATACAGCAACAAGCACTAAGACATTACTAAAAGTAAACAACAGAACATAGTAGGCATCCTGCCTTTTCGATATCCAAACATATTTGAAAAGCTTTTTGCTTGGAATTATTGTTTTTCTATGTAGTTCGATCCCTACATTTTATACCCCACTATCACATAAAAAGTCGACAACACTAACAATTTTCAACCACCACTATTGTTAAAAAAAACCTATTTTTATGGCAATTGAAACTACAGCAGACAATAACCATAACATTTTTTACTTTGGGTATCTAAATTATACCAAATTAAAAATAAATAAATAACCATAACATTTTCCCAAAAAACCCAATCAATAATCACCTACCTTTCAATTTGGGTTACGAAGTCTGCCCTAATCATATCAATCTTTGCCCCCCTCCTTCCCCTGAGATTTCTTTTGCAATCAAACTCTTTTGTTGTGCGAATTTCTTGAATATTGGAAATTGTTGAAGCTTTTTTTTTATCGTAAGAGTTTTAAGGATTCAACGACGATTTTGGAATTACAGTTTTTAGGGATTTCACAATTTGGGATTTATAATTTTTTGGGATAATTTGGGATTTCACGATTTGGGGTTATTTTTTAGATTATTTATTTCTTTTTAATTTTATATTTAATTATTTTTTTGACACATCATCTTCAACTTGGCACGCCACATAAACAGTTTTATTGATCGGCGCTTGACTAACGGTCAACTGACGTTTCCCATTAAAATAGGACTGAATTGTGAAAAAATCGTTATGTTAGGGGCCACAATAAATTAAAGGTCAATGCAACAAAACCAAAAACCCCTAAACGTTGAGAGTATTTTTTGCAATTATGACATATTTTTTGGGGATAGAGGTAGCTCATAGTTCTTTGGGTATATTTCTTTGTCAAAGGAAATACGCACTTAATATTATTTCAGAGATGGGTTTTTTGGGAGCAAAGCCCGCAAGATTCCCAATAGAGCAAAATCATAGATTGACACATGCTATAGGGGCGGTTTTAACTGATCCTGAGTTGTACAGATGGTTAATGGATCGTTTGATTTTTTTGGTAGTGACCAGACCTGATTTAGAATATTCGGTTCATGTATTATCTTAGTTTATGCATGAGTCGAGGCAGGAGCATTGGGACGCAACTCTACGGGTTGTCCAATACTTAAAGGCTCTCTTGGCCAAGGAGTTTTATTAAGATCTGATAGTGATTTGTCCTTAAAGGGGAGGTGTGATTCATATTTAGCTACTTGTCTGTCAACTCGGCATTCACTTACTGGCCAGCTTGTATTTTTGGGGTAATCTCCTATTTCCTGGAAAACTATGAAACAACATATTGCTTCCTATTCTTCCGTTGAGGATGAGTATAGGTCTATGGCTTCCGTCACTTGTGAGTTCAAGTAACTAAAGGCCTTGCTATTGAGCTTAGGTGTTCATCATCCTAAAGCTATTTTTTTTATTTTGTGATAGTCAATTTGCGTTGCATATTGTACAGAATCTTGTATTTCATGAGCATACTAAACATATTGAATGGATTGTCACTTTGCTAGGGATGCAATTCAGGATAGGTTGATTGCACCTTCTTTTGTCCTGGCCTCAGTTCAATTGGCTGACATTTTTACAAAGGTGCTTGATAAATTGCAATTTGAATAGCTTCTCAGCAAGTTGAGCATTTATGATCTGCATGCTCCAACTTGAGTGGGGTGTTAGGATATTATTATTGGGATATATTTAAGGAATACATTATTATGGGATATTATCTTTTTTAAATATATTATATACCCTTTAGGCATATATTTAAGAATATATTATATATCTTTCCTATAAATATTATGTATACGTTTAAGGTTTATGAATAAAATGAGATTACCTTATTCTTGTCTATATTTAAATATTCCTAAAAGATATCCCACAATAATAATATCCTTAACACATTTAAATGTCATTTATTTGATAAAACAAAACAAAATAAAAGTCAATTCCATCTCTAATAATCCTCTCAATCACCTTCGCCAGAACAATTTTTTCGCCGTTAGACTCATCAGGAGCCTCACCGAATTCTTCTTCTTCTTGACAACCCTCACTTCTTTCTGATCAGGTTGCTCGTTCGTCACCTTCCTCTTCGGGAGTAGTCCGTTTCGACTATGGACAAAGAAGCTGAGGTGAAAAACAATGGTACGACAGTGAGAGCGGAACCGTTGCGGAGCTGGAAATAGAGAAACATACGGAGGGCATTCCCATTCCCCAAGATTTAACAATCTCTTGAGCCATGCCTCTTGGCAGCATAAACATTTCCTATTACTAGCAAAATTGATAAATCCACACCTGCATAGAGAATATCAATATTACCAGAAGCATGAATGGATCAAACTTAAAAATTTTGCAAAGCAGAAGCTTACCAAACAAAAATATAAAAATCTCTCTAAATCCATGACATGTATTCCACCAGCTATATTTAAATTTGTTTTATTGTGATGGAATTTCAAACGGCTCCGTTTGGTCCCTTTACTTACCATCTTGTTGATTTTCAATTTTTTTTTTCTTTTCCCCTCTTGTCCCGCACACAAATTGGAAAACATTGTTCATAGTGAAACTTTTATATGTTTGAAAACTGAAGAGCAAATATAACACTATTCCCAGCTCCGTTTCTGCAACAGTTCCACTCCCACTATTGCACCGTTTTTTCCACCTCAGCTTCTCTGTCCATGGCCGCAACGAACTACGTTCAGAACAGGAGGTGACAGACGAGCTACTCAACCAAAAACAAGAAAGGTTTGTTCGAAAGAAGAAGAATACGACGACACCGCCAGCAAATCCGACGACGAAAAACGAAAAGATTACTAGAGATGGAATTGGTTTTTACTTTGTTTAGTTTTTATCAAATAAATGACATGAAAAATAATAAATTCCAAAATCCTTACCATCAAGCTAACAGCCACATCAGTGGTGCAGCATTAATTACATTAAAGATTACTAAAATCATTAATAATAAGAGTATTATTTTTTACACATGTTTTAGCACATATTTTAGTATGAGTTAGTAATAAATTAATTCAATTAATGATATTTAACTATTTTCATGACTTACTTTTAGCAATAAAAAGACAAGAATTTTTACTTATCTTTCTAATTTCAAGCTTAAATTTGTAGGAATTATTTTTTATTTTATTAATAATACAGTAACCAAATGAGAAGATTCCTAAGAAATAAAGTATGGAAAAATGTCTTGCTTTGTGGTCTACAGACAATGTCATGGAAGTTTTGTATGATAGAAATCTGCCCTTGAATCATCGCAATTGGCTCAATTCTGCGTTGAACTAACGATTGCAGGTACAAAGTATGGGCCTTTTTTTAATTCAGTCACCAAAAAATTAATACTTGACTACCACAAAAATGCAAAATATAGCCCACATATTATTGGTTGAAACTTCCCTGCATTTCAATACACAAGTATTTCAAGGTAAAACATTTGAGTGTATATTTCCATCCCCGCAGCAGAATTTCCCAGCATAACTAGACCTTTACAAGCTTAAACAGAACTGAGAAACAGGCTCAAAATTAATTGTCAGGGTCGATTTCTTTTCCAAGGAAAATTTTATAAATATTTAAAGGTCATATAAATGCAAATTGGGAGGGCAGTCTCTGCTTAGTTACTAATATGATGAATGAACAAAGGAAACAACCCAACCTCCACAATTTCCTCCTTTTGTTTTGCGACTTGATTATCGAACCACATCATACAGGAACAATTTCTTTTGTTTTGCAACTTGATTTTCAAACCACGACATACAGGAATGATTCCAAGAAACTGAACAAAATTAGTTAAAAACGATAGTCATCCCTAACCATACACTCAGAAGCACTGCAAAGCAGGACGCCAGATCAAAGTTCTCAACAAGTAAATACCAGAAGCACCTCAGAATCATTTAGCCCCTACTGTGGTAACCAAACAAGGTGTGCAATTTTTACGCAAAAGAATCTCAAGTTTCTAATGAATTCAGCAATGCTTAAACATGATAACTGAAGAGGCCAATATATGAACAATTAAACCAAATACCAGCAAGCAGCTTGAGTTACAATGATAGCCACTAAAGCAAACGTATACTCAAGCCTAAAGTCTACTTTCCTAGAGGAGAAATTACAAAAAGAACTTATGTCTCAATACAAACATGACAAGATTCCTTATGTGCCCATCCAATATATCAAACTTTTTATATAAAGCAAGTTGAGATGCATGTAAAACTAAATCAAATGTAAGCTTTAACCTGCAGGGGATGAACATTACATAACATGAGCACTGCCAAGGTTTAGACAATGTCCTAGAAATAATGACTCGCCTTCCCTAAGAGAACGAAAATAAAGAATGTAGATATTTTCTCTTGCAAAAATAATTGTAAAGAAAAATATAAAATGCCTGGAAAGGTTTATGGTGAAGACTAGACAAAGGTTACCTCAGTGGCAATGCAGGTTTATCAGAACATGGCAGATGGCAATCTAGCATTGAATCCCAGGTATATAGGTCTTTCAATCAGGAAATCCAAGAGAGCAGTTTACCTGCAAACATTTTAGATTTCTTACTAGGAGAAAGGTGGAGAGAGAGAGAGAGAGAGAGAGAAGAGTGCAATGCAAAATTGATTACAAATAATGACTTAAAGCATAACCTAGTGCATGTAACACTGTGAGAAGTCAGTACCCTAGAAGCACAGTAAAGAGAAGCACAATTTTGATGCAACAAATTTTTAGTACGAGTTAATAAATGCAGCTGATAGTGAGAACCTGCAACTTCAAGTATTAACCTAGGAAAAAAAAAAGAACTAATAGTCCCCCGTCAGTATCACAAATCATCTTTTTCTTGTATTGAACATTCTTACCTCTTATCCTTAGAAGAGAAATTTCTTCATAAACAAACCTCAGGAGAAATTACCACATCCCATATAACTTTGAACGGCCATTGCAGTTGGCAAGTGAAAATGAAAACCAAGAAAACAGAAAACCAGGAAAGAAAACCCTACAAGATTACGTTTATAAGGTATTATATTGAACAAAAATAACTAATTTTATTGAGAATATAAATTTTATGTACAATCTGAGCATTACTTCTGATTTGTAAAGGCTACAGCCAGGATACATTTTTGCTAAGACATACTAGTAGGAACAAAAGATCTTTACAGTCGAAGTCATCAACTTAAGAGAAAAATTCAAGATATCCAAATGGGTTCACTTGAAAATCAACTTCTGGGGGAGTCTATAAAGAATCTGTGTAACCTAATTGTGGACCGGACAGCCAAGCAACTATCCATGTAACAGTAATCTCTTGATGACAGTGATTATGTTTTTGTTTGTCAACGGTATAATGAACAAGACTATACAAAGAAAGCAAACTCAAACCATCATATTCAAGTCAGAAAGATCATCCATGGGAATTTCAAGGCCCATGAAATCATGATCTTGTAATCCATCATCATCAATGTTTAACCATGAACCCAAATCTTGTCCTGGTAGCTGCAGGTCATCCAGTACATCCAGGCCAAAATCATCTTTTTCTTTGGCATTATTATTGATAGTTATCTCATTTGACTTTGATATGGAGGTTGATGGTTTGGGGTGCTTTGACATCTCACCAAGAATGCCGTTCACAGAAGCAGATAGTTGAGTCATTTTCTGCTTAGGCTTTATTTTTAGTTTCCTTTCCCCCTTAACATTGGATGCTGGTCGACCAATCTTATTAGTTCCATTTCTAGATAAAACCTCTCTACCAAGTCCCTTTCCATCTCTGTCTCTCTCACTCCTCTTTCCTTTTGTACTGCTTGACAAAGAACTCCCAATGCCTGGTTGAACACTAGAAGCACCAATAGTACCAGCAACTACATCCTCCAGCGATAACTCTCTCTTTTTCACCTTGTTAGACCATGAGTCATCTTTAATAGTGGTCTGGTCGGATAATCGGTTTGTGGGTGGAAGCAGATCAACAGCATAGCTATCCCCACTTTGACCTGCCAGAGTTGTTTTGTGTGAGAAGACAGAGCAAAAAGTACCAATGAAGAACATCTTAGAGATGATTACATTACATGGGATGGAACACACATGAACAGACACAACTAGACATGAAGGAATTAAAGTGTATGCTCTCGGTCTTTCCATAGGCACCACAGTAAATACCTGAAGTTCTACCTTCCAGGGAATGGGTGGAGCTGTAAGCACATGGCTTCCCAGATTCGCCGCCATCTGTAGGAGTATCTACTGGTCGTGCACCATTTAGCCGGGAAGATCCAGAAACAAAAATGTCCCTAAGCAAGGGCTCATCAAAACAGCTCTTGCCTGTATCTTCAAATTTATGATATTGATCTAATGTTCGTTTAACAAATGCTAAGGCAGCTTGCTTGATCATTTTGTTACTGGAACTCTTCCCACCAGTAGCATTAGGACCCCAACAACTCTATTAAAAGATAATGGATAAATTGTCAAAAATAGAACACCAGCATGATACTGAAAAATTCTCAGTGGAAAATGAAAAGCTATAACATAAACAGAGAAAACCAAGCAAATTTATCCACCTTGGTAAGAAGATCTAAGAGGGGAGAAAAACTAGAAGCAAACTCAAACTTGAGACAATATTCCATTTATAATATAAATTTAGAAACAAAAAGCCCCAACTACCCATTCAGTTCTTAGCATTTTAACTATCTTTGTCATCTATGTAGCTAAAGAGAGAACAGAAGAGTTATTAGCTAAAGCTCTGATGGCCAAATTATTCAAAGAGCTTGTAAAAAAAATCCAAACCCCAGATACTCAAGGTTAAAAAATAATAGATTCTTGAGAACGTCTAAGCATATATACTGGGAAGGGGGAGGGGAAAGTACACTACCTCAGTTTTTCAACCACATACACTCAGAGTCAAAACAGATTCCAGATCTAAGATAAGGAGGACTAGAGAAGCATTATCCACTTGAGCTAAGATAACGGCCAAAAGAATTTTCAGGACCCATCTTGAGATGTTGTCTCTTCACTATCTGATTATTTTAAGGAGTTTGAACTATCCAATAGGAGGTAGTTCACTCCTGTGATATAGAAGATTTTCACCAACTTTGACTCAGTTAAGGTTAATAATATAGTCAACCCACCCATTTCCATTTTTTTCTTGCTTTGTTAGTTTTAGTCCAGCCAGACAATTATTTCCTTGAAATCCTGTGACTTTATTCTAGACTAAAGATTGGTTTTCTATATCCTTATGTTAAAGGGCTTTTGTACAGACTCGGTTCTGTGCATTCAAGATATTAAACATTATCATTATGGTGTGCCCAAATGAAAACCAAAACGAAAAGGAGATTGGATATTAGGAGAATTACCATGTACTTTTCATAAGCCATCGCAACAAGCTTGTCAAGAGCATTTTGTTCAAATTCCCTATATAAAAAATTATATGTTTATACATACACCAGGTACCAATGACTTTATGTTAAAAGGAAAATGAATACAAAACTATCTGGAGAGAAAGGATAAACAATACTTCTCCTGAAGTGCTCTTGTTTCTGAGGCAGCTTTCAACAGTTTATCAAGCAAGCCTTTCTTCCTTGAAACCTATTGCATTCACATCAAAATTATAAATTGAACTTCTCAGAAAAAGTTTTAAACCTTATGTTAGAAAGCCCAACAATTAAACATAGTGGCGTGGCATGGAAGAAATATAGAAATCGTTGAATATCTAAAGGCAATTATCATAAAATTACAGGTGAAAACAATACTGCGAAGAAAAAAGATAATATAAATACAAGATTACATATTAGAGCCTCAATGATTCCTTTGAGAAACTACCTGTTCATCAAGCTTCCCCTCTAGCTTACTAACGTCCTCACAGATTTCATCATCATCCATCTGTGTTATGTCAGGCTGAAAAAGAGTGAAATACGTAAAGTTAAATACACTAACAATCTTAATGTCAAGGCTGAAATAGAACAAACCAGACACACAAGCATAACAGTAGTCAGAAAAAACAAGCCCTTTGAGATAATGAGAAGATGTCGTGGACATACATGCACTATTTGACAACCAACCATTCAGATAATGAAGGAAATGGAGATCAGATTGCTACATCATGATATTGATTTTGAAACAACAAAGAGTGCAAGAGAGATAATTGCCAAATGTTGGATGAAATAATATCAAAAGATAGGGATAATGCAGCATTTAATATAAATATTCATGTAGAAATAGACCAACCATTGGTTCTAAGAAGATTCCGATACTTTGAGCCTCCAAAAGGATTTTCTCATTTATCTTCATACCCTCGTACTCAAATTCTGAACAAACCATATCAGGCATTGGTTTGTCTAGAAATGTGCCATTCAGGGAATGACTAAAAGTTGAGCTAATTCCTGTCTTTCCCACCATATCAATTTCAGGATCATCGCATTCTGGCTTCCCAGATGTCCTATAACCATTAAAAGAAGCATGCTCAGTAGATTGGAAATTAACGATATGTCTCAAACCATTAGATCCCAATTCTCCATCCATCTGAAATCCAGCTCCATAGATGTCAAATTGGAGGTCTTCATTTCCACTGTCACTATCTTCTTCTGGAATTAGAGCTGCTAAAAATCTCTGACAGAGGGGTATCAGATTATTGTCCCTTTTATCCAAAAGCAACTGCTGTGAAAGGAGTTCATCATTTGATGTTACAGCAGCAATTCTGCCAGCTCTTTCCTTTTCAAGCAATCCACATCCATTGGAGATGGTACTACAACCATCTGCAATAGAAGGAAGGGGTGTTGATCCCGGTCTTGTTTCATGATTTCCCTGAAAGATATGAAACAGTTTAGAGAGACCAAAATATTTGTGAAATGATGTATTTGAGTACCAAAAATAATTTATGGAAGTTCAATTTCTAACTATTCACGAAAAAAGGTGCATTCAGAAAAGATAGTGTTACAAGGATGAGGTTGAAGAGAACACATATTATCTAATGTTAAATAAATAATTTTGAAAAGGTAACTTTGGGATTGCATAACAAAATAAAATAAGAGATGAATTCTTGAAAATTAATCACATGGTTAGCCATCAATGCCTAACATAAATCAGCAAGTCAAGAGGAACTTATTTATCTCATGCCTTTGTTCAAAACTTGATAACAACATAAATAAAGGCAAGAACCCATGCCTCTCCTAGAGGAAATGGAGGGTAAAGGTTTAAGTTCAATTCCCCTCTCCCCTACCTAGTTGAAAAATTTCACCCACCGTGGCCAAAAAGAAACATAAATTGCAACCACTAATTCATATTAAGCATTTCAATAAATATTTAATCCAATGATATTTTCCCATGATTTTTTTATTCCTTAAAAAGGGAATATATTAAAGGGTTCGGGTACCTGCTGCTTCAAATAGGCAATATCTGCATCAGATATGAAACCAAGAAAAGGCTCCATCTGCCTCCAAAAGGAGTTGGGAAATGCATGGGCTGCAATGCAAGTAAAATCAACCAATGCGAGTAGAAATTTCAAACCAAATTAAAAAAGGAATCCAAAACTTAAACAAAAAAAATGACCAAATATTTCAGAAGACACTACCAGAACCAACAAGAGCATTTACAGCAGCTACTATCTCTTCATGCACGTCCTCCGAACCAACTAAAAAAATGTACCAAAGGCAGTTAGAAGCCATGTATATGTAATCACAGATTTAGAACTTCAGAAAATTTTGTTAAGAGTGGATATTTTAAAATCCAAGTAAATTTCTTAGTTTTAAGCGTAACTACCAAGAACATCTGCAGCTGCATTCATTGCCGCATGCTTCTGGCGTGAATAGGCCTTGCGATCAGTGAGCTTCCTAGTTGGAGGACGACCAGCCTTGCTGAGAGAATATTCATGAAACTATGAGATTTCAATCACAAAGAATAACAGTTCTAGACCACAATAAAAGAAATATTATTGGAGAGAAGGTATCATGTGGTCATGTAGGAAGGAAAATTTTAACCTTTCGGTCTTATCCAAGCCGAGCCTGGCACTTCTAAGCTGCTTTGCTGTTCTCACATTGCCAAACTTCTCAACTGTCATTGGCATAAGAGACCTTGTAGAAGTAATACCCCGTCCAGTCCTCCCTTGTCGACGCACACCATCTCCAATATCTTCTCCAGTCATCAGCTTATTCTTTCTTGATGACAAGACCAATGTGGATACTTTCTGAACATTCTGTCCAGATTTCTCATCTATTTCATCAGACTTTTTCACCTTTTCTTTAGATTTAATTTCAGCAGCCCCAGACTCCTCACTCTCAGAAAGAGTAGCCGAAGATAAGGCATCACCTTTTAGTTTAATTTGTTGTGGAGAACTGCTTGAGAAGCGTCTAGCAAATCCTGATCCAATCTCATTACCGGCCATATCAGACACAGTATCCAATGATGGAGTTTCATCATTATTTGAAACAAAAGGAACAATATTTGTTCGTCTTGCAGTACGGGAGCTCTTCTGTGGTCTCTGGCTGGCCCAATGGGCAACAGGTGGTGATGAAGACCGAGCTGATGCTGTGCGCTTGCGATTATTAGCTCCACCAGCAGTAGGTGGTTTATTTGTACAGTGAGAAAGCTCCCAGTCATTTGATGCTGTTGCTCTATGAACGACTGGTGACAACTTTGGTGCAACTCCAGTGCCTGAACGTGGACCACGAATAGATGCATTCATTTTTGTGCTTGAAGTAGGACTGGCTGAATTAAATTCATCACGAACACTCATCCTGCTCATTGTACAGAAGAAAGGATATACAAATAAGTATACATACAGCAGTATGGCCCAAAAAGGAAAAGTACTCCAAGTGCCTCAAATAAAGATGCTCCAAATGAAAAAAACAAAGGCTCTATAAAATGCAAATTGTACAGAGAAATTTACGCTAAAAAATGGAAAACAAAATATTCATCAAGAAAATAAGCATACTTGTTAGAGGCTCTGAGATTCACTCTCTCTTTATCAGAAGCAACAGTACGGTCCCTCCTATCATTGAGAAGGGAAATAGTGTCCGGGTCAGTCCTAGGAACAGATGACCTTGGACCCAAGCCTGACTGCTGTGAGATGCCTTCAGGTTTTCCAACCCCAACAGATCCATTAGCAATTCCTGACCTATAACAATTTATAGTTATTAATAGAAAATCAAGAATACGATACATCAAAATGTTAAAAATAAACGAAAACGAAGGTTCAATTCACAAAATGTTCCGAGTAGAAGGTTTGAAGAAATTTTCAAACAAGAAAATCCCTAATAAATTTCCATACAGTCACCATTATGATCATCTATTAAGGAAATTACATCTCGCTATAATGTAGCAAAGGCCCTAATAAGATTTCTTTCTTTATGCATCTGAAAATCATGCACATGGATCTTAATCAGAAGATAAGTCAAATCAAGATTGAAGTTACCTCTCAAGCATTATTTTTCAAAATGGTTTAAATCATATGGTTTACTGTTCAGATCTAAAACAGTTCAGAAAATTTAGTGGCTCTGACATCAAATATTTGCAACTGTAAATGCACATTTAAGGCGTTAGTTTAGATGTCCTATGCACTAAAGGCATAAGCAACTCAGCTTAATCTAACCCCCCAGATCATGCATTCAGAGGACTTAGATCTGAACCAAAACAGCATGCCAAATAAGGACAATAGAGCATAGGATGATAAAGTGTGGCTACAACAGATAAATGAACATGAAAGAAAGAACATAGGCTTACCAAAAATATAGTCACTCACCCCAGCACTATCATTAACACCATGCTAAAAATAAAACAGAAACTCAAAAATAAATATACAACTGGAAGGGGGATCAAAAGGAACCTCAGAAGCTTAAAATATAAGCTTGACATCTATAATTCAGTATATCCTCCACAGCATAGCAAATAAAAACAAAGATGAAGAAAGATTGCATTTCCAGCTGATAAATTATGTTACAACAGAATACTGACAAAACCTGCTAACACAATCATTATTATGATTCAAGCCCCTTATTCCCACAAATCTCATGGCAGTGGACTGGAAGTATTGATTATAATCTGTTGGAATCAAGTCAATTTTTTAAAACCACACAGGATGTTGAACTGATGTGGCCCTAGATTCAACCACTTCAACTAGGCGATCCAATCAAAGAGGGTTACTACAATCAGAAGCATGATTTTGAATAAGTACTGAATATAGTAAATATTTAACAAAATAATGGATTTGACTCAATGCTTTAGCCAATAATGCAAAGGTAAGTGATCAAAGGTTCATATCTCACCACTTAAAACTATTAGTAAGTTTACGTTTTGGTCACTTAACTTCAAAAAGTTACAAAATAGTTACTGAACTATTTGAAACTTTTCTAAGTCACTAAACTATTCGAAAGTTTTTATTTAAGTCACTGGGTTGTTTATTTTTTAAAAAAAGAAAGTCCAACTAGCAAGTTCTAAGCAACGATTTGACTATCGGTACGATGGATCAATACCCATGAGCACGCCTTATATTCAAGTCGATTGGTTCAGGCAGTGCAAACAAAGAAGGCCATGCAGCAGCGATTATAACAGCCCTGTGACTTAAATGAAAACTTCTGAATAGTTCAGTGAGTAACATTTTCAAGTTGAGTGACCAAAACATAAAGTTACTAATGCAGCAGTAATTATAACAGCCCGGATACTTAAATGAAAACTTCGGAATAGTTCAGTGACCATTTTGTAATATTTTCAAGTTGAGTGACCAAAACATAAAGTTACTAACAGTCTGGTTTGACTGACTGATTCTTGACAAGTCCAGTCAGCAAGTGCAATCTAGTTCTTTTATGATTGTTACAGTAAAATCTTCGAATGAAAACAAGCATGAAATTTAAAATACTCAAGGGTGGTTCTCCTCCAAGCACCCCATGTGCATGCACTTAACCGATTTTATTAAGGCAAGCATTCAGATCTATGTTACTCAAAGTTGAGTGTGTCAGACACAAGTACTTGTCTAACATGGGTATAGTCAATTTTTTCTAAGTTTTTCCATATATTTGTAGGATCCTTGGAGGTCCTATCCCTATATGGACTCAGACACAAGTAATTCAACAAAAATGAAGAGCCGAAGAAAAATAGATTCAAATAATAACCATTTGGCATATGCACAATAATAGTACTTTCAGCAGACCTACCTGAACCCATGGGAGTCATTACTTAACCTTGATCGAGCATCAGAAACAGCCCTTTGCTGTATTCCCTGTTTAGATTCTCGATACCCTTCAAGTTTAGTTGATACCATACTTGGACATACATCAGGTTTTATCCCAGAACGTTTTTTCTTCATCTTTGTCTTTTCCCATCCATCAACACTGCCTGATAAAGTTCGATCTTCACCCTGAACTGAGCCACTATTTGAAACCCTGAGCATTTCCTTATCTCTATCAGCATTACCAGGCTGCCTGACTAGAGCATTATTCCGCATATCCATCTAGATTCATTAGAACAAATGTCAATTCTTCTCTTCAGGAGATACTAATGCAAAAAAAGGAGAGCCACATGCAAATTGGGCACCAAGCCACCAAGATGAGACCAAAGATATAACAACTATGCAGAAGTGTAAGAATATGAGATATAAAACCATATAGATTTTACTGCTTGTGTAAAAGAGAAAGTTATGAAGATTCTTGTAACAGAAAACAGGTTTCCTAGAGCTCACTTACGTACTAACTTAATGATTGAAATGCAAAGGAAATCAATTGAACAGGAAGGGTAAAGAGAACAAACCACCCACCACCACAAGTTGGATCAAAAGAAAGAAGTGTGGTTTGGGTTCAGTGACAAATGGAAAAGAATCAACTACTAGCATAGAAAAATGAAGGAAACACCAGAGAGAAGAAATAAGAGAAGCAGTAGTGACAACAATAATTACATTTGGACTTGGCACTTTTTGAACCCGATCAAACTTGAATATGGCACATGAAATAAAATAGCCATTGAGTAAGTTTACGAACAACTTATATCAGGCCTAATAGCAGATATGGAATCATAATATTAACAAGACAGAAATGAATAGAGATGGAAGATATCAAAGATACAAACCCTCACATCCACCAACGAAGTCCGAGTACGTTTATTTGGAATAGTACTTTTAGGCCTTTCCTCAGACTTCTGCTGTTCAAATTCAAAACCTCCAGCAACAGAGTTATTATGCATTCCCATCTTACCAATGGTAGGGCCCAAGACTGACCGATCACCAGATAACAAGGCATTAGGCCGGTCATTAGAAAAGCTTTCTGATCGAGATCGCTTCTTAGATGGTATGCTAGGGAAAAACTTGTTGAATACTGATAAGGCTTCATTGAAAGTTTTCACGCGCTCCCTGTTAACTGATTCACTTTAATAACTAATGACAACTTCGATCTAAAATGCAAAATTTATAAAGAATACCTTGCTTTGACTGAACAATCACGTAGACCAGTCTTAACTCGTTTGATTTCTTCTGGAATAGGAGAAGGCAGCAGCTTGCCTTTTGACAACATGGTAGTAGATTCATCAGCAGAAATTCCAAGAGCAACATTAATGTGCCGTTTAAAGTCTCCTTGACGATTAGACTTATGATCAGCAGCAACCACCTTGGGATCAAAACGCAAGCACTGGAAGAAGCTGGATACATCTCCTTGGGCTGCTACTGAACTGCTTCTTGACATGCTTGGAAGAGAAGATAGAATCTGATTCTCCATGGTCTCACGAAAGCTACCTGATCTGTCTAATTGAGCAGCTAAGAGGGCTCCACGCTGCCCACTGGTATACAGTGGCCTGTCTGGGCTACCAGAAGACAGATCAAACTTGCTGGACATCGCCATTGCATCAGATTTTGCAAATCCACAATTTTACAAGGCCAATAAATACAGCGGTGCATTACAATATTGTAGAACAATAGCACATAAAGGCCGATTTAAACTCTTAACAGACTACTAATCTGCAAAGGAGAAAAAAACTAAGGATAAGCATGTAAATTATCTATTAGAACAAATCAATTCAATACTACCTCAAAATGCACACTGTTCTATGCTTAATGCACACACAGAAAATACAACTAGAAGTAGCAGATTAAAGTTAAGTCATAAATAATCAATAGTAGTTATAAAGAAATTCAGAGACCATGGAACTAAGATGACATTGGTCACCTTCCACAGCGAGTACCATTAATCTTTTTACTGTCTCGTTACAAGAAAGGGGTTCCCAAAGGTTAGAGAAGGGTACTCCAGTAGCTTGAATTTACTTTTTCAATTCATGTTGAAAATCAATCAATTTCATGACTAAATCAATAATGACCAGATAATTTATGGATGCATAGTAAATATAGAGATTTATATATATAGTTGAAAAAGTAACATAGCAAAGGCACCTCAAATAAATGCAATAAATGAAAGCAGTGAATACAAGTAGACAGCAACAACAAAAAGGAAACCTTCAGAAAACAAAGGTGACAACAAATCTAGTACAAATGGCTGTCACAAAAAGATAATGTCAATTGAATGAGACTCATAATAGTTTGAGCAAAAGCCCAAAGCCCAAGCATGAATAGTGGACGAGAAAATAGTAATCTCATAAAAGATCGACCCTTCACAAGAAGGTCTTTCTTTCTTCAGATTTCATAGTCTGAAAATCCATCAACAAATATATTTTCCTAGTAGATAAACATCCTACAAAACATTTCAGATAAATATTCATCTCAGTGGTCAATCCACATCTACCGCTACCAGAATTTATTTTAGCTTCTTCCAGTTGCATTGGTGGCCTCAGGTAGAATGAAAACAACCCCTATGCAACGTCACTGGAGCTTATGGATATTCATGGGGCATGGTTACATTCTTTTCAAAACATTGAATAGTCAAGTTTTCGGCTGTTGAACCTCTAACTTCCAACAGATACGTTCATTTTTTCTTCCAGGTAACTTTTCAGTCTTCTGCTAACTGGCATTTCAAATATATGTATAAACCAGCACAGAACTTATTAGAGCACCTTTTCGCTCCTTAGCTACAGAATTACTGCATGCAGCAAGTCAAATTCAAAATCTACTCATCTCTTCCCCTCATATATGAGGATCAATTTTTTTATGCTATATTCATCTATAAGTGTCTTACAGATTGCAAATTAAATGATTTTCAATCCTAACTTTAAATAGATTAGTGATCCTAAAATTTATCCTGACTTTATAACGGCTAGCAAGTGGCACATGTATACAATCAACTAGAAATTCTAAGCAATACCCAATGCTCTGAATCACACAATAACTTCACTAACTCAATAATCAAAAGCTACAGAGAACTAAGATCAATTAGATATTTAGGGTATTCTACAAGCCTCACACTCAGTAAATAATTAAAGACAAACTAATATAACATAAAATGCCTTGAATATAAATAGGCTTTTGTAAAAAGGTCCCCAAAGGACACACTTCAATGTTATCATATTAACTTTCAAAAAAAATGTTATCATATTACGTAATATTTTCTCCAATGCATCGGAATTCATTTCATTAATAGTCAACTACTACATTTAAAATAAATAATCTACTATAATAGTTTACTTAAGGCACTTGCCAGTAAAACCCATATGAATGTAAAATCATGATTGAACCACCAATTCAATTTACCTTTTATTTAAATAAGTTTCTAAACTGTATAACTCCTTTATGTAAATCACCTCTCATGCAACAAAACAAAAGTTGCTACTAAGGCTGTTTGCCCATCTCTGCAGCACAAATTTAATAAAACAAACATATCAGAATCAGAATCAGAATCATGAATCAGAGATTGATATAAAGATAGAAATCAGGGTTTATGTGTGGAAAAACCTTTTACAACCATCTCATTAACACATTATAACTTAAGATAGAATCATAGTTCAAAAAAGTTAGCCCAACAAATAAATTTCAGCAAAATAACCAAACTCGAGCAGAAGAACACTGCCATTTATTTTACTATACCTCCAGCTGAGCAACAGACTAAAAAGATATATAATATATATCAATAAATTAAATATCAATCTCACCGAGATTATAACTTAAGATAACCAAGACTACTTAACTCGCTGAACTCAATGTGATCTCAAAGGGAGGATACTTATAGATCATAGTAGACCGTAAGAAAGCATTCCCATTTGAATTATTCCCTAATCGTTGCTCTTGTGTTCCTAGCATATTTTACAATGGCACAAGGATACGAATAATTGCCTTCAACTTCACTTTCCTTACTTCAATTAAATCCAAGCCAAGATTGAATCAGACGAGAAAAAGCGAGACAAAATATTATCTCAGTTAAATTCCTCAATGTTTCTTCATTTTTTTTGAATAATCAACAAAATCCAATTTCATCAAATGAAATGCTCCATTTAACACAGTAAAGCCAGTTTAAGCTCAAAAATTACCAATTTATCCTCTACTTCCTCAAGTTTACATCTCAATCCTACTTCATTCGTCGAACCTCAGCAATTGAACAAAATAAAAAATAAAATACTAATACAAATATGCAGAAACCCCTAACAATTAAACCAAAACGAAAATTAGAAAATAAAACTGAAATAGAAACTCAATCAAAGAAACAAAAAAATAAATTGATCAAGAAAGTAGAAAAAAGAAAACCCTAGAGCTTGCAATCAAGAATGTGAGTAGAAATCTACCTTCGATGAATCGCGAGAAGAGGTGACGAAGGAGGGTGTAATTTTTTAGCAAGCTAATTAGATGGTTTAAATTAGGGACACGATTTTGGTTTACGTGATTGATTCCAAGCTCAAAACTGAAAGTGGAAAGTTCGTACATGGCCATGGAGGTGGAAAGCGAGCCTGTATTTTGATCGGCAATGAAATCTGGTTCAATTAAATGACTATTATGCCCATGGTTCGTTGTCCTTGGGATGCAAAGATGTCGAGTTTCTGAACGGGAGTTTTTGGGTAATAACAAAAAGAAAATATGTTGAGCCGGCTCCTAACCTAAGACAGCTTGTGCCTCGTGGCCTTGTCTTTCTCTTTGTGAAATTTAATTGGATTATTTTATTGACTAGTGCCTTAAATATTATTTTTATTATATTGAGTAAATTATTGTCTTTAGTTAATTATAACTCTATTCAAATCATTTTCAAAATAAAACACTAGATTCATTTTGATTAAAGAAAATATTTAAAAATCTTTTCTTTTTTTTGTTGACAAAATTGCTAAATTTAGATGAAACGAAAATATTTAAAGGTGAGAAATTTTTGCAATTTGATATAAAAAGAAAAAATAATTAAGATAAATTAAAGGCTATTAATAAAAAAAGTTAGTTGGATGTGAATTAATCAGCCATCATGTAATTGTAATGGTAATATAAATAATCATTCTCATAGTAAATGCAATAATTCAACTCAGTTTAGCTCAGCTTAGCTTAGTCTTCTCTATTTTTTGTATAAAGGCGTCCGAGGTCCATTTTGCAATCTGACTTGTTCAGCTCGGCCACCCCACAAGGCCCACACACACTAAGCGATAATATACCAATTCACACTTTCAATTTGGTACTTTAGTTTCTTTTGTCTCAATTTGGTATTTGTATTTGACTTTAATGTTTAATTTAGTGTCCAGACAAAACATCATTATGTGATTCGATGAATGTTTGACATGTGTGCTCTAATAAAAATACAGGTACTTAATAAAGATAAAAAAATTCAAATACCAAATTAAATATTATAATCAAATTCAAGTATTTAACAAAGATAAAAAAACTCGGATGGCAAATTGAACATATTGAATGCAAACTCATATTAAGTGTTAATAAAATTAAATCTATTTTTTTTGCTAAGGTTTTTTTTTTTGAAAGTATTACCAAAACTAAATAAATACTATCAAAATTATTACCAACAATTTTTACATTATATTAAAAATCACCAAAATCATTTAAAAGAATTATATTAAAAGTTACCTAAAATATGCGGTTCCGCAAGCTGACACCTATTTAATTACACCACTGTCAAGGAATGGATTGTTATTAAGCAGACTTGAATGCCAAAAATATTTACACTTCACTTGATCCACGAGGAATAAAATTAAGCAGACTTGAGTTTAGGTGAATAGTGGGCCTATTTATATATTATAATTTTATTTATTAATTTTTTCGGTTAAACTCAAAAAAATCGGTTAACCGACCAGTTTCGAACCGAATTAACCGTTAACCAAAAAATTAAAAAATAATTAACCGACCTCCGACCAAAAAAATTCAGTTAACCAACCGATTAACCGAATTCGGTTAACCGAATTTTTTCAGTTTTACCCGAATTTTGCACACCCCTAATTTAGCATAGCATACACTCTGATCACAAATTTCAATTTTTTAAAAAAGTAAATAGAAAAATGTTGGCAAATCCATAAATGGAAATTAAATCAGGAATAATCTTTATTGCCATACCCCAAAAGAATAACAAGCAAACTACAGAAAAGATTCCTAAATCAATACTATAGAAAAGCAGTGGAAGATGTACCACGGCCGCCAAGCCCATGGTGCAACAAATTGTGAGCGATGTGATCTCTAGCTTGTGCGGAAGCCATGGACCTTATATTATTATCAGGGATGACCTCATCGTCGAAAAGCTCGAATTTAAGCTCCGGATCCATCACCTCATTTCTCATCTCACAGATATTATGCAAAACGCAGCAAGCTCCAAGCACGATCGGCAACTCTTGAAGCTTAACCTCGGTTCTCTTTTGTAAACACGACCACCGCCCTTTCAGCCTCGCGAATGCCTCCTTGGCCACCTTTTCAATCTCCCCGATTTTCTCATTGAAAGCATGTTGAGCCCAAGTGAGGTTTTGGTGGCTGTAAGGAACCAAAACCCAGTCCATTAATGGGTACCCTTTGTTGCCTACGACGCAAACGTCCTTCAAATGTCCCCTTGTGGCTCTTTGGTGAAACGCTGATTTCTCTAAAATTTGATCATCGGACATCGAACCGGGCCACCCAATACATATGTCGGTGAAAGCTCCGGTTTGGTCGACAACGCCTTGAAGGGTAATGGAATATGAATTTTTCTGGTTCCTCTCCGTGTGTTTTTTGTTGAAATACGCTGCGACGCTGACTTTTGGTGCAATGATGGGAACGTGAGTAGTGTACATTGAACCGCCCACGTTGGGGATCCCAGCGGCGGACTCGAATGCTTGTTTGATACTCTTCATTTTGCTTTCGTCAGGCCATTGAACGAATTTGGGCATTAAAACAGTTTTAATTGCGGCACAAACCTCTAGAACCAGCTTATGACAAGTTGAAATCCCCAACCCGAAGCGCTTCGATACCATCCGAAGCGGTTCACCCGTGGCCAACCTCCAAATACAAACCGCCACGCGCTGACGAACTGGGATCGCATCTCGAAGCATAGTGTTCTTTTTCATAACTGCAGGTTCGAGCTCCTCGCAGACCATATTGAATGTGGCTTTGCTCATACGGAAAGCGCGTTTAAACTCCTCATCGGGGAAATCTGGGTGGTTACACTTAGTCCACCAGTCCTTGGATCGGTCTTTAACCCATAACCGCCTTTGCTGTCCGGATCCGCTGCCCGATTGCGATGGACCCACATTATCGGACCCGGCTGAAACCGTCGCAGCCGCAGCGGGTGAACCAGATTTGCGGGCGCGTTTGTTACTGGAATTATCCAACTGGTTCATTTCAGAAAACTGGTTTTCAAAATACCCATTCATTTCCTGAACATTTCCATTGTAATTGGCTTGGAAGAAAGCTCTATCTTGATCAGAGTTAGTCACCCATTGATACTGCTCTTGCTTTGCTTCCTCATCCAACATCAAAATCGAGGAAAGTATATCACCAAACCCACTCTTTTCGCTGACAAGAGATTCCTCAAAGTCCTTTCTACTCCTCTTCTTGGTGTTTCCGTTGAACCCAGTTTCCATATCCAGAAACCAAGAGAAATCGCTGTTGTAGTTGTTGTTAAAAGAAAAATCTTCAGGAGAAAGAAATGTGAAAGACCCGATTTCCATGTAACTAAACAAAGGTTGCTTTTGATTGAATGCCGCGATTGACGAAATGGGAAAAAGGCAAGTGTGATGATCTGAAATTGGAGATGGGAACGGAGGGCTTTGGGTTTACTTTATATACGTATCAGCGCACACGGTTAGCTAGAAAGGAGAAGCGCGTGGGAAGGGCATGTGTGAACGCGGTGGCCTTTGACGCTGATTTGACTTTCTACCTTTTTTTCCCATGTGCAATTTATTTTATTTTTTATTTTAAAAATAATGACGCTACTCGGTGTAGTGAGTAGACGTTTGGGCATAAGGAAAGTTGGGGCGAAGGTTCGTTAAAAGGGAAAGGGAAGAGTAGGAAGACAAAGAGAAGTAACTGAACTCAAAAGCAAAGGGGGAGGAAAGAATAAGGATAAGGTTATCCCTATTACATCCTTGGCCAATAAAACTGAAAAGTAACTACTTGACCTACAAATCTAGAAAAAGGTTGTAATTGTAGGGCCCTCTAGTCTAGAAGAAGCGCTCCTTTTTGTGTGTGCAATGTCTAGAAGAAGCTTTAAAGGTAATAAAAATCATTTGTTTATGCAAAGAGCTAATTAATTAGTGAATTAATCAATCCATCAAAGAAAAATTTTAAAAATAATTTAAAATATTAAATTTTTCAAATCCTCAATTTTGCTATTTCAACAAAATATCTTTCATATTATATATATTAAAACTCTTTTGATTGATTTGATTGTTATCCACCCATTAAATTTACTTGAGTTTGAACAACTCTCTTTAGATATAATATGTATGTGTATAATGCGGCACGTCCTTCTAATGAGTGCATCAATACTAACACTTCAATTCTACATTATCAATATATATAATGTAAATATATTATATTTATTTCTACCTCGTTGTAATCTAATAGTTTAATAATTTTGTTTACTATTAATTATTGCATTTTATACAAGTAAAAATAAATTCATTTATGTTATATCCATATTTATTTTAGGGTGATAATTTGGTATACTAGTAGTATCTATTTTATTCTACAAATAGTTTTAAAATTTTGGTATGTGTCTTTTTTAAATATTTATTCATTTTAATATTTATATTCTGTAGGACACTTCCGATTAATTTTCTTATTTTAATATATATTTTAAGGGTTTGTATTTGATGCATTAGCGATGTATTTTTTTCCCATAAGTATTCTTAAAAATTTGTCATGTCTCTTTTCTTTAAAAATACTTATTTTTAATATTTTATTATACTCCTATATGACACTTATCAACCCATAATATTGCTTGTGAAGTCTAAAACTCCATTAATAGTGTACCAAATATTTAATAGTTTTTATATTAGATCAATAGTTAAATGTTTTTCGTTAAAATTTGAAATATAGCAGTGAAATTAAATATATGAGAATAATAGAAAAAAAGTAAAATTAAATTAGTTTTAAGTGCATAGCTTAATTGTTAAAATGCGCTCTAAGTTTCTACGTTCTTTATACACTTGGAATTTAGTTTTGTACTTTTATTTTAAAAAATTTTAATTTTTCTACTTTTTGGATTTAAAAGTGAACTTCAGTCACTAATATTGTTAAAATTCTTTTATTAAATTTAGGTTCATTACAATATTATTTTTGTTCGATAATTATCAAATGGATTTTTTAGTTCAAAATATTATACTAAAAATTTAGCAATATTAAAATTGAGTTTAAATTTTAAAATAAAAAGTAAAGAGTCTAAACTTCTAGAAATAAAAGTAAGATTAAATTTCAAATAAAAAAGTAATTTACATAATATAAAAAGGGTTATAACTAGCAAAAGTCTTTCTCTAAATTAGGTTTTTATAATGGAAGCTATATATTATTTGCATCGTGAACACAAATATTATGTAGTAGATGTAAGATTTTCTTGTACCATATTGTGGGGTACAATATCTTTTAAAAGGATGAAGTCAAACACAAGCACCAGAGATGGCTTGCAAATTCTTTAATTCGAGACATTTAAACATTCGAAAAGTGGTTGAGATAATTGGAGACATTTAAACATTCGAAATGTGGTTTAGAGGATATTTGTTGTTCTAAAAAAATTTCTCATATTAACAATATCACCTTAGTAATTCTAAAAAAAAAACATCTTAGTAGAGCATAAAAAAACAAAGTTGGATTGTACTAGCATGTTACATACTTCGTAACCTCATTCATAGGTAGAATTGAGATATTCATACTTTGAAGAGGACAAGAAAAAAAAGGTCTATGCAATCTCAATGATACAATTAATAGATGATGATAATGAGTAATGTAATATATGTTAAATGTTAAAGAGCGGATAGCCCAACAATATGAAACGCTAGAGCAATTACATGAAATTACATATAATGTTCAATTTTTTTAGTAATCGTGTTATTGGTTATGTTCTTGGATTAGCATATTATATATGGTTATTTGATATTAATTTTGTTACTTGTTTAGAATTTTTTATCGATTTTGTTTATTTTATGGTAATTAATTTTAAAAAATATATAAATTGTATAATTATATAATTATAAATTGTACTATCAAAATAAAATAGAGAATTGCGATGTAATAACACATCGTCATCAAATTATAAGAAAATGTAATTAATAATATGTTGTCCAAACAAACCATTAATTAATTTATGTTTTTAATTAAACGCGTATTAAATATTATTGTATAATTAAAATAATCTCAAATTCCTAACAACCTCTAAAAAGGAGAACCTTAATTTTGTTTCATTTTGATGAGCAAATCCACATTGTTTTTTAATGAAAACCTTCATTCTCTAACTTTGCCTTAGAAATACAAAAAGTATATTTTCTAATAAGACAAACAAGAAACAAATACCCCAATCCAACATCAAACATAAATAAATTTGATTTTTCATTTTGTGTTTTTCTGAAAATGGCAAAACGGGAAAGTGTTGATTGGAACAACCTTGTACTAACTACCCTGTTTGTCATGTTCCAAGCAAGCTTAAGAGGATTATATCACTTTGTATGATTAGTTAATTAATTCTAACACATGCGGAAATAACATGATTATTAAGTAATTATGCTTTGAATTCAACGAAAAAGACACTTTGACTTGACATGGTTCCGTTCCACTACGTGAACACCTCTCATTATGATGCAATTATTCATGTACCAAAAAGAAACATGGGTAAATTACATCAGCATCACCCAACTATTACTTTGTTTTCGTTTCGGCCACTAAGCTATAAAAAATTAAAAAACGTGACTAAATTTTGATCACTTGTTTGTTAAATATTCTAGTCCTTAACAAAACGATCATATGGCTTGTTTTATATAATGTTAATACCTAATTTGGGCGTTCATTTTAAAAATCTTTGACGATGATTTCAAAAAAATTTCAAAAAGTTTCTAATAAAAAAAATTATAAAAAAAATTGAAAATTTATTTTTGAAATTATAAAAAATATTTTCATTAAAAAATTGTAGCTGTATTGAATTTAAAATATAAAATAATCTACCAAAAGGACGCCCATTTTGTTTTCGGCTGGGTGGACACAACATCAAAAATTCTCAAGTGTTGTTAATGATATGTGGCGTTATAGTGGAGATATGTCAAAAACTTTAAGAAACCTCACGGCAGGGCTAAAAGAGTGGAATAAGAATGTATACGGACACATTGGGATGCACAAACGAAAACTTCTACAATCCTTAAGCCATATTCAGAAGGAAATGGAGAGGTCAAACTCAGAGTCGGTAATTGAAAAGGAGATGGACATAAGAGAGGAACTTGAGGAGGTACTTAACCATGAAGAATTGCTCTGGAAGCAAAAGTCGATGTGCGATTGGCTCAAAATGGGAGATAGAAACATGAAGTTTTTTCATAGTCATACATTGCACAGAAGGAAAGTAAAATACATTAATGCCTTACGTAATAGAAACGGGGAATGGTTTTACGACCCAGAGGAAATCCAAATTGAAGCAGTAAACTACTTTCAACAGCTGTATGGGGAGAAACCAAGTGGGATAGGGGACTTGCCCGTCAATCGTTTTCCTCAGCTGGAGCAGAGTGACATCGACTTTCTAAAGAAAGCAGTCTCAAACGATGAAATTAAAGTAGCACTTTTTGACATAGCCCTATTAAAAGCTCTTGGTAGTGATGGCTACCATGCTATATTCTTTCAGAACCAATGGGATAGCATTGGGAGCACAATCTATGGCTGGGTTAAGGAAGTTTTCAAAGGCAAGCCTATTGATCCAGAATTAAACAATACACTCATTGTTCTTATCTCAAACACTTCTCAGCATGAAGAGATCTCGCACTTCCGACCTATCAGTCTCTATTCCGTTCTTTACAAACTGGTTATAAAAGTTATAGGTAATAGACTCAAAGTAGTGATTCCTAAGCTTATTACACCAGAACAGGTGGGGTTTATAGGAAAGAGTAGAAAGTGTTTGACCATCAAAATTAACTTAGAAAAGCTTATAATAGGGTTCATAGGACTTCAATGATAAATCTATTCAGGCAACAACTATATCAGAATTTTTACGCAAAGTGATTATGTCTGCATTTACAACATCCATAATGCAAGTCTTGTGGAATGGAGTACCCACAACGAAATTCAAACAAGAAAGAATAGTACATCAAGGATGCCCTCTGTCACCTTATTTATTTTATGTATGGAGTGGTTAGGGCATAGCATCAAAGCAGCTGAGGCCTCCAAAGAATAGACTCCTATTAAGCTAACAAAGACAGGACCTCTCCTATCACACCTTTTATTTGTAAATGACTTGGTGATTTTCTCAATAGCTGACATAAAACATGGTTTACTACTCAAAAGCATCATGGATAAATTTTGTAGTTTCTCAAGGTACTGGGTTAATGCACGAAAAACTAATATGTTCTTTTCCTGAAGGGTGGATGATAACTTAAGTAACAGATTGAGTAGGCTTTTGGGGTTCCAAAAGGTTCACGAGCTAGGCTCTTATTTAGGAATCTCGCTTTTTCATAAAAGAATTACTAATGCTACCTTAAGATTTGTTGTAACAGCCCGTTTTCAGTGAAATCAAAATAATGGTTTCGGGACCACAAATCCGAGTTGGAAAGAAATTTTATTTTAATATTATTGCATGGTCTGTATTATGATAGAAATAATGTATGAAAATTTTGATAAGAAAATTTTACTGACTTCATGTTTAATTATAGAAAAGACCAAATTGCATAAAGTACAAAAGTTGAATTCTAGTAGCTAGAAGGATCAAATAGTTATGGAATTCAAAATTTAAGGTCCTTATAAGGCAAATAGACCATTAAGAGAAGTTAGTAGATATTTATGATGATTCATCCATGAAAATTTAATTAAAAATGACTAAATTGGAAAGTAAAAATAATAAAAGATGATAATTAATTAAATAAGGAAAATATCATCTATTTCATCTTCATCCCCAAAATTATTCTATGGAAACCCTAGCTAAGAGAAAAGACATCAAGCAAGCTTAATTGGGTAAGCATTCTTGTCCCGTTTTTAGTAATTTTTATATTTCCGAGATCGTAATAACCTAATCTATCTATTTTAGGGATCAATTTGCAATGTTAGCAAAGCATTAAAATTTTTCCATGGATGAGTATGCTGAAATTTTGAAATTTATGGTAGAAAAAGAAAGGTTGTTGATAGATAATCAACTTTTGTAAAGGAAATTTTCATGAAATTGTGATTTAGAGACTAAATTGAAAAGATGTAAGATTTATAGAAAATTTTTTATTTTTGTGAAATACATGGACTGTTATTGTTATATGAAAAATTCGGCTAGGCTTGGAATAAGGATTAAATTGCATGAATTTCATTTTTTGAGCCTAGGGACGAAATTGGAATTAATCAAAAGTATAGGGGTAAAATGATAATTTTTCCTAGGATGTGAATTGGATGGAATTGAATGTGAATTGTATTAAATTGAGTTAAATTCATTCGTATAGATTTGGATAGACCTAGTTCGGAATTGGATCGAAGAAAATAAAAAGTATGGGATTAGTAGCCTACGAACACGAACAACTATCGAGGTAAGTTCGTGTAACTAAGTTGTGTACATTTATATGTTTAAATTAAGTATTATATGTGTGAATAGTATAATTACCATGAATGTGAAAGTGATTAAATATTTGAAAATGCATGATAAATGTTAAGTCCTGTTTGAACAAATGATAATCGATAGATATAAGTTTCCCGTATTGATTGTGGTCCTGCATATGTTGCTGATACACCATAGCTCTTACGAGCATCCTATTATAAGACCTCTCGAGCTTCCTGTTACATGGTTCTTGAGAGCATCCCGATCGGTATTGATCCTACATGTGTTGCGGTATACCACAGCTCTTTGTGAGCGTCCTGTTATATGATCGGTATGGATTCTACATATAATGCGAACATACCACATCTCTTTATGAGCGTCCCGATATAGGCTCTTTGTGAGCTTCTTGATATGACTAACTTCCTATTATATCGCTATCCGGAGCTCCCTGATAATAACTCTTCGGAGTTACCTATTAAGGTCAATAAGCTTCCTGTTTTAAAATCTTATGAGTTTCTTGTTATAGCTTGGATAAGCTTCCTATTACATGGCTCACATGAGCTTTCTGTTATATGGCTCGAGAGAGTGCTTCCTGATTATGTGCCCTAATGGGTACCCCTGTATATGAGTTGACGGATTACAGTTTTGTACACTTCGAGTGTACTACATGTGTATCCATCAATATTTCAAATAAATTCAACGGGGAAAGTTCTGACATGATTAAACTGAGCTTAAGATGATTTTTCATGGAAATGTACATGTTATATAGAAATATGAAATGAAAAGCATATGTATATGAAAGTTATTACATGATGAGCTTATCCTTGATTCTTGATGTTTACATGTAATATGTGACTAACAAGTTTCTTGAGATTATATGTGTTTAGGCAAATTGCCAAATTTCTTTGGATGAATTTTGTATGCTTATCTTAAATATAAATGATTGGTAAGTTGATTTTCCGTTATAAGAACTTACCAAGCATAATATGCTTACTCTATTTTCTTTCCTCTATTTTATAGTACTCGAAAGCTCGTGAAGGTTGGAACTTGGTCGGAGACACATCACACTATCCCTCGGACTTCTTGGTATATAAAACAAACTAACTTTTGGTATAATGGCAGGTATAAGTTAAGTTAAGGATAATGAAGAAATATTTTGGTTGGAACTAGACATTGGAATGGCTTGTAATAGTTCTATTTTGAAGCAAAAGTATATATATTTGTGTGTAGCTTTATCATGCTTGGAATGTGTTTGAAATGGTTAAGTGTTGAAAAGCATATTGTTATATTGATGGTAAGATTGAGTTAGCATATTAAGTCCAATATGCATATAGGTGATATTACATCATACTTAATACATGAATTTGGCTTGATTTGAATGGTTTGAATTAGTTGGTGAACATGTTTAAGTGTTGTTGTAGGTGAAAGGCAAATTGGGTGAGAAAAGTAGCCTGAAAATGACTTATTTTTCATCCACATGGGTAGAGACACGGGCGTGTGGTTTGACCGTGTGTCCCTTGTACCTAATTTTTGAAAATTAAATTGTCCACACGGCCTAGCACATGGGCGTGTGGCTGGCTGTGTGACCCAAGTCAGAGAGTTACACGGGTATGGACACGGGCTGAGACACGACCGTGTGCTTCACAATGAATGCCCACATGGCTTGGGACACGGGTATGTCACTTGGCCGTGTGAGCCATACGGTCAGGCCACATGAGCATGTGTCCTCTACACCTAAATTTTTTTTTAAAATTTTACGAAAAATTCTCTAAGTTCCCGATCTAGTCCCGACTTGTTTCAAATGCATAAATTGGGCCTTGAGGGTCCATTTAAGGGATAATATGATTGAATATGATTGGTTTAAGATATGGAGAGTAAATGTCATGAATTAAGTGTAATTGTTCTGTAAACTCTAGTAATACTCCGTAACCCTATTTCGACGATAAGTATGGGTTAAGGGGGTTACATTTGTAGTTGAAAAGGTTAGAGCTAAGTTATACAATTGGGATGCAAAACAACTCTTTATGGTAAGAAGGTTCACTTTGGCACAATTAGTCCTTCTATCTATTCCAAATTACTTTATGCAATCTATGCAAGTTCCAAAAGAAGTATGTAAAGAGATTGAATGTTTGGCAAGGCAATTCATATGGGGTTCTAATATTGGTAGACGAAAGTTAGCACTAGTGGACTGGGGCTTTGTATGCTAACCTCACCTATGTGCTGGCTTGGGCTTCAGCGTTTAGAAGACCAGAATGCCTCTTTTTTATTGAAATTAAGGTATAATCTTGTCACCAAAAAAGAGGATTTATGGGTCAGGGTTTTACAGTCAAAATATAGGTTAAAAGAAAGGATCCTTGAAGATATCAAGAGAGGGAGTTGTTCAGCTATTTGGAGAGGGATTAAAAAGGTGTGGCCGCTACTGAAGAAAAACTTGTACTGGAACATTGGAATAGGAACCTCAGTCCGCTGTTGGGAAGATTTTTGGATCCTAAAAGTAAGGCCGTTAAAGATGTATGTACCCTCCCATAGACAGGCCTATCACGGTCTGTTTTTTTAAAGATATGGTAGCAGAGGATGGAGCATGGAATATGGAGGCTTTTAAGGAACGTTTGCCGGAAGAAGTTGTTAAAAGGATCGCAAGTATCCTACCACCATACCCTCTAACTGGCCCTGATAAAATCATTTGGGTACATACAACAAATGGAAGATTTGATAAAATCATTTGGGTACATACAACAAATGGAAGATTTTTAGTTAAAAGTGCCTATTATATGTTAAAAGCAGATATGTGGGATGCAAAGGATACTAAGTGGAAAGTCGTCTAGAAGTATCAAGAACCACATCGTGTTCACTTCTTCTTATGGCTCGTTTACAAACAAAGACTACTTACTAACTAAGAACGGGTAGAAGGGGCATTGGATAAAGTACGTCCTGCCCAGTGTGCCATTACGAGATTGAAGATATTTTACATTATCCTTAGAGATTGCCCGAATACTAAAAATGTTTGGAAGTACTTTGTGCCAAGGAATTATCAGCCATAGTTTTTTTTTTTCAAAAATCTCTCAGAGTGGATTAGATCAAATCTAGAAATGTCTAGTTGGACGTTGGGAAACGGGGTGCATTGGTCTTCTCTTTTTGGTTTACTAGTATGGTGCATATGGAAAAATAGGAATCTTTTTGTGTTTCAAGGTATATCTTGGAATTTTATGGACACCATTAAGATTTCAGTAAATTGGGCAAAACAATACAACATAGTGCATAACTGAGACTTGTCCAGAAGAGTCAATTTAGAACCTGATGTATTAGGAGAGTCTTGGAATGGTAGGAAAAATGATTGCTTTAGGTAGTTGGTTTAGTTAGGTTTTGTTTCACACCAAAAATAAAATATAAAATAAAATTTTCACCGAGCCAAAAACATATATATATATATAGGAAAAAAATTGATTTCCATCAATTTATATATATTTTCAAATAAAACAAAATATGATTTTTCTTTCATTCGGTAGAAACCAAATTTTAAATTTTTTAAGGAGAGGATCGGTAAAATTTTCAAAAATTTGAAAATCTCACGTAACATTATAGACATTTTTATACTCATATTTTCATCCAAAGACAAGCTCTCCCCCTCCCTAATCCAAGGTAATCGAAAATTCATTATATTTGAATTTTACATAGACCTCAACATCCCAAGATCTCTCTTTTTGGGAAAAGAATATCTTTTAAGAAATACTTTTTTACAATATTATAATAAAAAATATTAACAATTGAGCTTGAATACAAGTTGAGAACCTTTTATTGTCATCTCATCATTGTTAAAGGGTTTTGTCGAGAGTTTGCCCTTTTTGTTTGAATAGGGAATCAACCGCTTTTTGTAGTGTATGACACTACGATGGTTTTATTTTCAATTTTTATTTTGTATTGTGGCAATATAATGTTCAACTTCAACTCTAAGCTCATCCTAGTTTGCTTCTTCAAGGTGGCTATAGCTTTTCTTCGTGATTATGTTGGAAAATATGGATATCACATATATAATAAAAGTAATTACATGTTATTATTTATTATCATAAAAAGGTTAGCCCAAATTAAAAGTGATAGCAGTAACTGAGTTAGAATCCAAATCCTCCTCAAAAGCAATGTCTTTAACCTTATTTCTCCCTCCAAACTCAACATCCTTAAGAAATGTTGCAGTTCCCATCTCAAAAATATTCATAATTATGGGATCATAAAATTTATAGCCCCTAGATTGCTCAAAATAATCAATAAAGTAGTTGTTCACTGTTTTCGAGTCAAATACTTTTTTTATGTGGCCTATAAGCCCCTAGATTATGCTTGTAGTGCACCTCAATCGCCTTTTTTTTTTCTATTTTGTTTTGCATATATTGTTGCTGCACTTTAAATTTATTTTTGAGAATTCGGATTCTATGATGAATCTATGTGCTCTTTCGTAAAAAATAAGACTTGTATCTTTTTTAAATGATTTTTTTATGAAAATGGCCATATATACCAAAAGCAACAAACAATCTCAATTGTTTTTTTTTAAAATTTAGATCCAATAGATTTTATGTAAAAGGGAGAAGGAAAACATGAATTTGATTTTTCTAGTGGTACAGTAGTGGCATTAATTTAGTTTTTATACAGTTCAATACGTTTAGATTCATATTTTTTTGCATTGAAAATAATTCCGCGATACAAATTATGTTACTAAAGATTGCATTAATTTAAATTTCAATAACTTAAATGTTTATTCTTTTTTCAAGAAAATGTGGAAGAAGAAGAAGAAGAAGAAAGTTGATTGTATATTCATAATTGGGAAAATGGGAAAGTGTTGAATTGTTGTATACTAGATTGATGGGAACATCCTTGTACTACCTACCATGTCTGCCATGTTTCAAGCATGAAATCAAGAGGATTATTATATCACTTTTATTAATTATTCAATTCAACAAATAGAGAGTAGCAAAATGAAAAACACATGCACAAATACAGTGATTATTAATGGTGAATTATGACTTTGGATTCCTAGACGTTTTCAACCAACAAGCCACTTTGACTCCACTCCACCACATGGATAGTCATAGAAGCCAACACTCATTCTCATTTTCATTTTCTTATATCTCACTACTAAATTAAATATCTCTACCTTTGATTTTTATACTTACTTTCTTTATTATTTTAAGTTAAACAAGCCAGGGACTAAATTTTAAATATATGAATAGTAAAAGGACTGAAAGGAGAATTCGACTATTGCTTTCCTTGTCTCATCTTTTGGGTTCTTTTTGTTTTGGTCAGATGCCCAATGATTAACTATATTTACACAATTCACTTGAATTGTTTTGTTTATTGCAGAATTACCCCAATTCTCAACTAGTGGTGGTGACTTCTGTTCATTTGTGAAGAAACCTGAGCCACGGATAAATGAATGGTTTAAGCTTGCAGAGGGTTCAAAACAAGTTAAACAATTAAGGAAACACGAGAACGGATTAACAGAAAAAGATTGACGCTTAGCGATGGCCTCTCTTCTCAGTCTCTCTGCAGCAATTTCTCTTCGACACAAGGTAACTTCATTAGCTGCCAAAAAGATTCTATCATTACATTAAAACTTTTAATTTCGGTAAATGATTTGAAGGTGATTAAGATTTGACTGAGAAGTATGCTGATGAGCTGATTTTATTTTATTTTTACTAAATAAATCTCTGGTTTCTTGAAAACTGGGATTTATTATTCGACCGAAATATGAAAAACTTGGTCCTAGGGTTAGGAGAGCTGCAATTCGAATTCTAGAGTAGACTCTTTGATTACACAGATTGAGACAAAGCTTGAATTCGATGGTTTTTTTTGAATACCCTTGTTCTTCAATTTCTTTTTCTTTTTCTTTTGGTTTCCAGTTGAATCGTTCAAGTGCCGTATCTGCAAATACACCCTCCAAAATTTGTCATACTTTTCCTGGAAATGGAAGATGTCAAAGGTTAAGTTTCAAGACCAAAGCTGCGGGTTCAGTTGAAGGACATGTACTTGACAAAGAATCAGCTAGTATCAGTGACAAGATAGGTAGCTGCTTGCTGTCTCATTAGATATCTGATTTCAGGGAAAACAATCTTGGAAGCCATGGTTTCTCTTAAGCTATTCAGAGCTGAAATATGGAGAATGAAACTGGCATCAGTTCTAACCCTGTTATAGTTCATCTGGCTTTTGAAGCATCTTTGAGTTTTTTTATTTATTTAAAATCATCAAAGGAAATTAACATGTCATCTGTATTTCATTCCTAATTTGTTTATAACACAAGATGAATGCAAAATCTCTCTTTTTGGGTCATTTTGATGAGAATTGAATCCAAAACGCAGTTGCCTTGGTGCCGTAGTTCACAGTTTGCCACATTACGGTGGACTTTACAAGCAAAATAAAGTGTATATTATATTTGTTGCTTTCTCCTACATTTGATGCTTCTTCAATTTTGGATGGAATTACATTTAAGTATTGTCATTGATGTAGATTATGGAGTTGTTGGTATTCACCATGTTGGAATTCTATGTGAAAACCTTGAAAGATCGCTTGAATTTTATCAGAATATTTTAGGTATGCAATCTCTTTTCTAAACTCATATTATAGATATTGATTTATTTTTGCAAGAAAGAAAGAGAGAAACTGAGCATCTGCTTCTAAATGTTAAATTAGGTCTTGAAATAAATGAGGCTAGGCCACATGATAAGCTTCCATACAGAGGTGCTTGGTTGTGGGTGGGTTCTGAGATGATACATTTGATGGAACTTCCAAATCCAGACCCCTTAATCGGAAGACCTGAACATGGAGGCCGAGACCGTCATGCTTGTATTTCAATTCAAGATGTATCTAAGCTGCAAGCAATCCTTGACAAAGCCGGTAAAATCCTTTTTTCCTTATTCCAGGGTCATCCATGTCAAGCAATATCTCATTGTTTGCTAATAATTTGCCTTGATGGCAGATTCTCATGCAATTCTGTAGGTTATAAACAGAAAGAGGATATCTTAGTGCAATATTGTTCCAAATTGCAGGTATTCCCTACACACTTAGCCGATCCGGGAGGCCAGCAATATTTACACGAGATCCAGATGCAAATGCACTAGAGTTCACACAAGTTTGACGCCTGTGATGTTTTAGCATTCAAAGCCTGGATTTCTTCATAGATAATACTCCAGGATACAAAATATGTATATGATAATTTATAATGCTAAGTATTCACATTTTGAATTATATTCTAAAGATAGCTTAATAAATGGAAAAGTCTTTATACAAGAGTGTCTTCTTTTCCATTTAAGAAAAAAAAAATGTCTTCTTTCATGCATACTCTGTGCTGTGCAAAAATCACATGTTATGTGCAAATCTAGTTGTTGTATACATAAGCCCGTGCCCACATTTTTCCAATTTGATTTCTTTGGTTGGGGGGAATGAGATGGATGCTTCTTTTTCATCATGAAACAATGTCTAGTAACTTCCAAGAAAAGGAACTGCCACCTGCTTAATATTACGTAGTAGATAATGTCACCCGTGACTTCCAGTCATGTATGGCAGAGCGTAATGTGTGATTAGGAGTCAATACGGAATGCTGAAGCTGACGCTTTGTAACCGGCGATACGTTGTGTTTCCCAAGCCATGCCATTATTGCTCTATGCTCATAAGTAAAACCATCAGCAGCAATGTGAGGGTCATCCATCACTTCCTGTGTCACCAAAAAGAAAAAGAACAGAAAAATCATTGAGAATGAACTATACAAGATCGTGCTTAAGCCATGCATCGGTTCTGCTAACAGTTTTTGACCTGAAAGATCGGACAGAAGTAGTAGCTTGGAGCATATACATTGCTCTTTCCCAACTTTAAACTAGCATCTGCAACACCAACCAGTCTTTTGAGAATTGGCAGAACCTCTGTGTCAAGATCAGGTCTGTCCCTGCATCTAAGCTTTGAACATTTTAATGCTATTCGAGCTAATTCTTCTGTTTCAGCTAGTGGCCAATCCGTAATTGACTTGTCTAGAATGTCAGCTAAGCAGCAATTTTTAATGGCATTTTCAACTGCCAGTAGAAGTCCATTTGGATGCCGAGCTGTCAGTAACTGGAGTGTTGTAAGTCCAAGAGCATATAGATCTGATTTTGGTCTGACGGTGCCGGTTCTCTGATACTCGGGGTCCATGTAGAAGAGAGTACCAGCAAGAATAGAGTCTTTGTACATGGTGATATTGTCAGGCACAACATCTGAAATAAGCTTAGCGAGCCCAACATCCCCAATTTTGCTAACATAGTTTCTATCTAACAGTATATTACCCGGTTTTAAATCTCTATGAACAATAGGATCTGGCTTTGAGTTGTGTAAAAACGCAAGTCCAGAAGCTACTTCAAAAACTATGCGGAACCGAATAAACCAAGGAAGAGGAGGTTTTCCACTTTTCTGGAGAATATGTTCCTCCAGGCTACCATTTTCCAAGTATTCATAAACCAAGCAACCATTCTCTGGACAAGCTCCAAGAAGCAAAACAATATGTGGATGGTGTAGCTGGCTTAGAACTTCAATCTGCAACAAATTTCGGGGAGAAATTGTTATGTCATAATTGCAGTGATACATTGAGCTACCTGTGGAGCATTTCTCCAAAAGCTTCATCGAAAATAGAAACTAACCATAACCCTTAATACACAAAATGGAGACTTAGCATAAAAATTCATGAACTTTATGGGTAACGATATTATGGTTGCAAAAAGAACATCCAGGCATAGAGGTCAGAGCAGGAGCAATCTTTTTCAAAAAGATTATGGTTGACAGAAAAACATATCAGTTGGTTAACGCGACTGCAGCTATAAAGTATAAGCTGCAGAAACTTACCTCCCTTAGAAATTCCTCTTTCCTGTCTAATGCATCGGATTGAAGAACCTTAACAGCTACAGGAGTGCGATGAAGACTACATTTATAGACTTTCCCGTATCCTCCTTGACCAATCACATTACTAACGGAGAAGAAATCTGTTGCCACTTCGATTTCATCCCTAGTGTATTTTCTGTACCTTCTGTCACAGCAGAAGAGTGCATCGACAAATTTCTGCTTTTCCAAGGATTCTTTATGAGCATTCAGTTCAGCCATCTGCCTTCGATTAGCTTCTCTAGAAAGCAAGTGTTTTGCCTCTTCAACATCCTTCATTGCTTGCAAAAGTTTTACTTTCTCTTCTGCAGCAATTTTTCTGAATGCTTCTTCTCTTTCCTGAGCAGCATTCACTCTACTTGCTTCCTCTAGGCATTCTGAAGAAAGTAATCGGACCTGCAAATTAAAGTATAAATGGCTATGCAGAACCTTTTTTATAAGAATGTAGAATTTGTTGCAAGAGCATCGATAAGTGAACATTATCAAGTGCTTGTTTCGTCACCTTGTTCTGGGTGTCAACAAGCTCTTCACAAGCTTCTTTGTACATGGCAACAGTATTTTGTAATTGTAGACGCAGCTGTTCCACTTCAGCCTGCAGATTCAACCACATGTATAAAAAATCATCCGGATGGCACATGAAACTGGAGGAATACCAAAATTACAAGCATTTGCTAAAGATCCCCTAGATGAAAACTCTGTGTAGAACCCAAGAAAACTCACCTTTTCACTCTGTGTAGAACCCAATGAATGACAGTGACTAATAGAACTAGCATTTGTTAAAGATCCCCTAGATGAAAATGCATGTAAATATGGGTAGTTAAGCTCAAATGATGATGCTGTCCCAAAGGAGTTTTGCGCTGTAGATTCTGCAGAAGCATTAATAGGACCATATATATGTTTCTTAAAGCCACTGGAACTGGTCCCTGTGAGATTGCGGAAGACAGAAACAAGACTGTCAGTAAACTGACTAAGAAAGCTGCAACGTAGACACAAATATTTCTTACCGCTAGTCCATAGGGGATTAGCTTGTTTTGTGATGATTCTTTGTCTATAAACAACCCGAATATCACAAGTATCTGGAGCACACTTGAGGACAGAATTAGGTACCCCAGGACCCTTCAACTTCCTATAGTTCACATTGCTGAAGATTACTCCATAGCCATGAAAAAGCTAATATGCATCTGAAAACTAGCTAATCAATATTTCCTATCCAAAAGCTTTGCATTCAACTCATATAGCAAAACTTGCAAATAAATAGATGCCATTAAGCTCAGTACATACATTCACATAGATTTCAGGTTTTACCAGCAAACAAACAGCTGCATAAGCATACCTTGTTATATAATTGGAACTATAAGAACCCAATACCAGAGTCTGAATCCCAAACTCAGAAATGTATCTTAGAAGCCCAATTGCAGGATAGTCATCCTCCAGCACCACTGTTTCCACCTACCCAAAAACGAATCAAATTTTATTAAAGAAACTTAGATGAGAAAAAATGTATCCGATTTAAACCTCATTTGCAAGATTAGTTTGAAAAGAATTTTTAAATTTACAATAGAAGCCAAAACTCACCTTGCTTGTTTTGAATAAGTTCAAGAATGGTATAAAGACTTGCTCAAACTTAAGTTTCACTTCTTGAACATACATTGCGACCACATTTTCATCCATTTCTGTGATAGGTATTTGATCTCCTGCTGTAGTAATCATCTCCAACACAATTTAACGCAGCAAAAGCTATAAACACTTTTTTCAGCATAGTCATTCATTGTCAAAATTTCTTTTATCATTTTTAAAATTTAATATATTTGATCAAACTTGTAATCAATACTTACATGGTGTTGGGATAGAGGTGACTGCTGGCATCACGTGGACCAAAACAAAACGATCCGCTTTCAAATTCTCCACGACCCATCGAACCGCACGTCTGCTACCGCTTCCACTCTTGACGGCAATCGCAACGGTAGTTAGCTTTGTCGGAGACCCACCAGTGTTGGCACTGCCAACGCTCATCTCCATCGTTTCCTTTTTTGAAACCCTGTTGAAGGTAGCGTTGACGACAGGATGTTTTGACTTGTTTTAACTATTAGTAGACTATATGGGCTATAAATATCAAACTTAACTTTACACTTGCCAATTTGGGCTTCAATGGGAACCCAACTCTGTGAATATCCATAAATCAAGTTTGATTAAATTTATTTTTATTGGAATTTTGTAACCTACCTTATTCAACTTCAAACTCCACTTAATATGCATCAGAAATCATTATTTGGTGTCCTTCATCTACAATTAATTCATTCATTAATGTTTTTAAGCCAAAGACCCAAGCATCTTATATTTATAGTTGAGGTGGTGCTGTCTTGCTTAGCTGATTTCTTGTGTTTTCTGTTTTGCTCTACTTTGTTAACTGCATTGATGGTGTTTTTCTGTTGTCCTGTTGCTGACAGTGTTGTGCTGTAGGTCCACTGCTTCAGTTGTTTTTCCTTTCTAACAAAATAAATTTGATGGCTGAGCAATATATATACTATATAGTTACATATGCTGCAAGAAAAGAATGTTGAAATTATTAAGAAAACTTAAGAAGAAATTAATGAACAACAAGTTCATGATGCACTTAAAAGCAAGTATAGGGGCAGAGAGAGAGAGAGGTCCGTGGCAGAAGAGAGGAAGCACATAAGGTTTCAAGCATGACCCTCTCATGCAAGAAAAGAGCCCTGTGTGCTCCCTCTCTTCTGTCACCTTCCTGCTCTAAAACTTACCAACATGACAAGCTCTAGCTACCTACCTACCTTACCTTGTTCCATCCATCGAAACGACCACGTGATTGCTAGCCTGAGCTTCATCCCTGAACTAAAGCTGTAAATTTAGTATTACAGGAGCTGAGAATCTTTGTTACTTTGAAGAAATGGTGAGAGGTTGTAGGGCTTTTATAGAAGGTGAAAAACTGGGAATTGGTGGTGATCTACCAGATGACATCACATATATGAGATCATACACACCAGGTTTAAACCTCTCATAATAAACGATTAGTATTAATCGGGCCGATGCTCCCCCTACATTTGTTTTTATTATTTTATTATTTAATAAAATTTCGTCATCATAACAACAATAATGTTCACCATTCATAAATCGATCTTACGTATATGAAATATGAATGGCTAAATCTTTCACAAAAATGATACTAATGGCAAAATCCCATTCATTGGAGGCTCCTGCTTGTTTAATCTATAAAAGTATTTGTTAGAGGCAAGGTGATTTTCATAGTTGCTCCTTTGGCTGAAACAGTGGTTATATCTTCCGGCACAGTTTTATTGTCTTACTTGTCTATTTTCAAAGTTGACAAATTTTCAAAGTTGTCTTACTTGTCTTACGTGTAAAGCCCATAAGTTGAAGACCAACTGAGTTGAAATTGAATGCTTCTGCAGTTTCTTCGGCTCAAGGTAGATTACTTATTAAACAAGGAAAGTTACTTTCCATGTGTTGAAGACATTGGATTAAATCAAAACTGTTATGAAAGTAGTATATTATGCTAATTTTTAGCCTTCTTTATAGAGAACAAGGATTGAAATAAAAATTTTGCAAAATTTTGGGGTGACGTCGCAACGTAGAGGGTTTCACGTCGCGACATCACTCACTGACTTCACTGAATTGAATAATCGTTGCGACATAGTTCTCCAGTTGTTGTGACATGCTCCCTGTCTCCAAAACATTTCCACTTTTCAACATTTTTCACTTAAATCACTGTCCAGAAATTAAAATTTAACCAATCCAATTCATTTCACATCAAGTCCACATAATATAACATGTTATTTGATCAAAGATAACAATGTCTATAAAATTAACATAATTATTGAAGTTTTGTAAATAAGTCCTTTAGAGGACTTACTCTTATAAAAAATATTTTACTCTTTTTACATATCATAACTATTGCTAACATATACCAATCAATTTATCATTTAAGACTTTCTTAATTCATTATATAATAATCACTCACTTAGTACCTCAACAATACATTTGAACTTCTCTTATGTATTAGCGAATCCATCATTTGCAACAATTTCTTATTATTATAACTCTTCCATTATTTATCCTCCTCCTCTCCATTCCTCATCCTTTATGTACATGTAATTATACAATAATTTATGTCTTTTAGTATTGTATGCCTATATGCATCATTAATTTCAATTTTACTATTTACATAATTTTAGCAAAACTGTCCACTTGAGTAGCAATCACTAAATTATTTATTTTGGTCTAAAATGTTCCAAATTAAGATCCGCTTGTTGTTTTTGAATCTAGACTCAATTAAATTTTTACAATAAATTTTTGAGAATTTCCTCTTATGCCAATAAATACAAGAAATTGTTTTATTTTCCCTTATTCTCGCTGCTAGGCAACTTTGACCATTCTTTACTAAAAATAATTATCTTTCAAGATAGGACTCATATAATGTTTCTGTTTGTTTCCTTAAAAGTAGACTCATCAATATTTTAAGCATATAAATTTCATCTTCTAAACATTTTGTAAAATTTGAAACAATTTTTCAAAGTCAAAATAGGGAACCCTAAATCATTCGATATTGTCTTTAAAAAATTCATATATCTCATGATCTACTATTCATTTACTTACATTGTTTCTTTTATAATAAATTAGACTCAATAAGATTTAATTCCATATTTAATTTAACCTCTAAATCGATCTCTACAATATTTTGGTGAATTTTCAAAGTTGAACTACTGCTGCTATCTAAAACTGCTTTTAATAAAAATTTTACTTATTATCACTCATATAAACAGTTAACACTTATTTCATTTATCAAACTCTTAGATTATTATACAAGATCATTTGATTGTACATAACTTTATACTTTTGATTATTATTCTATTTAGTCCCTTAAAGCTTACGTGTAAACTTAATTACATTTTCACTTTTCATACTATAATTCATATCACTTTCTTTTCATTGTTTACAATATTTTCATTACTTCTTCTTCATTCTCACTTAATGAACGCATTAAAACATAATAAGTACCTATACTAGAAATAAATTTCTTATGTTTTTAATACCGTAGTCATTTCTAATTATTTTGCAATCTAGTCCTTAACATTACAAAAACTCAAGAATTATTATAATTGTTCTTCTAACTTCACTTTTCGCTCAATTTCACTATCACATAAAACTTTAATAAAATAATTCATTATTATTTCTTACTTCACATGTCTAATTTTATGCACCTCACTTCAATTATTTTTAATTTTAAGTTTCTCAAAGTTTACAATTTAGTCATTAGCATCATGAAAATTCACTATTTACCACAATTTCACTTTGATATCACTTTGTAATTAATTCACTAATACCTAACACATCATTTAAACTCTTTATCTTAATACTTTATAAAAATATTAAACTTTTGTCCACTTTAGATTTGAGTCCTTTTACTATTATTTCAACATATCAAATCAGTTCATTACATAATATTAGTTTATTCATAATTAATTCAACTATTTAGCATAATCTATACTTGATTAAAATTAAATATAGTAAAATTCTTGAAGTACTTATCTTGTCTCTTTAATCTCTTCACTTTTTCCACAACTTTCTCCACTTCCACTTCCAATTTCTTTCTTTCAAGATGATATTCTAACTCTCTCGTATCTCTATTTCACTCCTCCTTTTGGGTGGCAAGGGAAATTTTCAAGGACTTTGAGAGAAAATGTGAGATTTCATGGTAAGGGACCAAATTATAAAGAAATAAAAATCCCCTTTCATGCATATATAAGTGGCGTTGGAAGCGTGAAGACTTTTCTTCATATTTCCATACAAATATCTTATTTAATTTATCAATTAAATAATAAAATATTTTATAAAATAATAAAATATTCAACTAATCATAATTTAACACTTTTCTTTCTTAATTATTACACCATTAAATTATCTAATATGAGTAATGACCATTTTATCCTTCATGTTTCTTCAAAATTCAGTCATTGAGTCATTATTCACTTTTGGTAAAAGTTACAATTTAGTCTTTCATATTTCTTCACTTATTCAATTTAGTCTCTACACATCAATTTCATGTCATAAGAAATTTGGGCTATTTTCTCTTTTGGTCCTTCAATTTTCTCCTGTTTATACTTCATTCCCCAAAATTTAAAATAATTATACTTGAACTTCAAAACTTTTTACATCTTTACGATTCAATCTTTACTTTAATTTAGTATACTACAACATACTTTTCAATTTAACTTTCTTTGATACTCCCCAACCTTCTCTTTTATTACTTTCATTTCCTTATTTTACTTTATTGAGAAATCAATTGTACACTATCTCGATTTATAACTGCTTTTAAAATATGGTTTGATAGAGCATAATTTGTTCAAGTTAGGAACATGTATATGTGCATTATTTTTGTAAGCAATTAAGAGAGTCTCTTGAGTTGCAAAACTATGGTTTTGAGGGGGAAGCTTAGTGGGAGAGTGATATAGTCTTTGCATAATGGTGAGGTCGCTAAATTGGTGAGCGTTAGACCAGTATTAGGACTTATATCATTGGTTGTACTGTGAGAATATAACACCCCATACTCGGTCCAGTCGCTAGGCCCAAGTTACAAGATGTTACTACAGTAATTCAGAACTGGAAACATTAAAAAAATCATGCAACATTCACTAGTAACTCAATTGTAATCATAGGATGTGTTTTAAATAGAAATTAAGACTAAATCGAGCTTACGAAAGCTCTATAGGTGACTTAGGCATGAATTAGGACAATATTGTAAAGTTTTAAAAACTTGGACTTCATGTTGCGATAAGCCCTTCTCCACGCCGTGACGATGTTGGACAGTGAGTCACGTCATGATGTCGGACCACTTGATGTCGGGACGTCACAAACTATCATTTGACGTTGCGATGAAGGAAAATTCACTTCTAGACGAGAACCTTGTTTTTGGTAAATTTTGGCCATTTGGTACATAATTTGTGCCAAGCCACACCAAATAATCAAATGGTACAATTTTGAACATTCAAACCTGCACAAAAATAACTCTAACACATACCAACACATTCATTTAACCAACCACAAAACAATTCAAGTTATTTCACATGAAAAGGACATTTTACTAAACAAAACAAACAAAGTAATCTTCACAACTTGTAATCCTAATCAAAACATACCAATTCCACTCCAAAAAATACATATTTCAACCTAAAAAGTAACTAACCAATGTGCCACAACGACACCATTACATCAATAAAGAGATCATATAACATTACAAGTCATTCAACTAAATTGGTACCATTCATCCAATTCAAGTGTGCAATTTAACATTTGATACTATCACATGTTTATACCAATTCATTCATTCCATTAATCACAATGCACATATCAATACTCATCTATTTCCATATCCACCAACTAGACATTAAACCATTTACAAGCACAAACACTTATCAAGACTTGTAAACATACCATATAATGTTCAAAAACAAGTATTATATGTATATCAAAACCACCATTATCATCCAAAATAACACTTATGCATATCAAGCCTATATACATGCTACAAAATCGAGTTTTGAATGATATAAAAGTCTATCAAGACTAAAGCTGGATAGTGTGATCTACGGAATGATCCAATCGTCGAGTTCAATATTAGCTACAAAAAATGGATAACGATATAGAGTAAGCATTATATATGCTTAGTAAGTTCATAGGTTCAAAACAATGCAACTTACCTTAATTCCCATAATAACATAACAAAATAATTAACTAAGCAATTTTCCTTGTTACCACAATTCATATCAATAGGTGAGTTCATCACACTCAAGTCATATAACATTCCATTTTATACAATTCATATCAACAGGATAACCTTTAACGACCCGAAAGTCAGTAGTGCTGGAAAGTGTGGTTTTGGGACCCCGTTTTCGTAAGCTAGACTCATAAATATTTTTAATAAATATTTACAAAGTTATTTTAGTAGCGAATTGAATTTCAGATAGGTAATTTTGTCTAATTAGTGATTAATTTAAGTATAATGATTAAACCACATTAGTATAAATGTGTGAATTATTATTTAATTATAAGGTAAATTATAAATAAGGGACCTAAAAACTAATATACCTTTATTTTTAATTGAAATGGACGGTCAAGGTATTATAATATATATATGTTATAAATGTTATATTAGTGTTAATATATGATAAATAATATAATATTATAAAAAAATAAAAAATGAATAAATATTAGATAGTGGATAGAAAGAGAAATCATTTCTCTTTTTATTTCCTTCAATTTCGAAGCAAAGAAAGGGTGGAGAAAGACGAATGACCATAGGGGTTTAAGGTTTCAAGCTTCAATAGGTTAGTCAATTTAGTCCAATTTATTGTAATTTTTATGTTTTCGGAATCTCGGTATCTCGAACTAGCCGACCCATGTCCTATTTTTTGGTACTGTCAAAGATTTTAGATGTTACCATTATTGAGTAGTTAAAGCTTTAGGGATTAAATTGATAGATTTTAATGTTATAAGTGAAAAAGGACTAAATTGTGAAGTTAATTATTGATTTTGCACAATAGGGATTAAATTGCTAAAAATTGGGAATTTAGGGGTAGAAATTAGAATTAAGAAATTAAATTTGGCTTAGAGTATTGTTATTAATAATAAAATTTAAGGTTAAATATGGAAAGTTAGGCTAGTCCCGATTTTAGGGACTAAATTGAATAAATTGTAAAAGTTGTATAAATTAGTAATTTAATGAGAAATTGTTTGTGCATTGATTATATGTATGATTTATTTATTTCCATAGATAACATCGACCTAAATTCCTTGAAAAAGAAGGGAAAAGACAAGGTTATCGATGAATAGCTCAGAGTTTACGGTTTGTGTTTCTATAATCCGAACTCTTTGTAACTTGCTACATTTTGAACTGCTTATGCATGGTAAGAATACGAGGTGAGTTGATAGTGGAAATAAAATGGTTTGGAATAGTTATTTTGATTAGTATATTTGGATTAAAAATGAAAATGTATAAATAGTGTGTTTATATAATTGTGAAATTGAGTATATATGTGATGATTTGTTATTGTCATATATTGTTTGAATGTGTTTATGATTAGCGTAAGGATGAGTTGAGATAATTTTTGATAAAGATACTTTAAATGGAAACCTTATTAACAGTTTGGGCTAAGTCGGATATAGATGGCATGCCATAGGATATGAAGAGTTCAAGTTTACTTCGACTACGAGTTGATGAGGCACTGGGTGCCAAATTACTTCAGTTTAACTGATGAGACACTGGGTGTCAACTCATTATAGTGCTGGGCCCAACTATTTGCTTCGAATTTATCCAATGAGGCACTGGGTGCCAAACTGATGTATTGGTTGGATCTGTGCATCCGTCCGAATCTAAGTCGTGTTAATAGGGAAAATAAATGGTAAATTTGAATTACTGAATTGATATGGAAAATGTTATTGAAGTGAAAATGCTATTGAAATAGCAAGTGATATGAAATGAAGTGTGTCTTAGAAATCGAATGGGAAATGGATATGTATGAGTTGAGTTTGCCATGTAATAGTATTTGTAATATGCTTAAAGTAAAATAATGTTTGTATGAATTTGTATATTGAACTGATATTAATATCACTTTATTTAGTTTTAGTTTGAGCATGTAAATGTATTTATATTTTTACTTTAATGTTCGAATTATAGAAATATCACTGAGTTATTTAACGCACGGTTTTATTTTTTGTGCGCAAGTTAGGTACTATTCGGTTCACTCATCAACTTAGCATCCAGCGATAGTCCCGAACTCGAGTGTTAGTGATGTTTTTGTTTTGATTTTTAGCATGTACCTAGGAAGTCTTTTGAGTCTCTAAATCTCGTTTTGTATTTAATGGTCATTTTGTAACGTGGTTGGAAATATATAAAAGTTATGTGTTCATATATGTAGTAGAAATATAGTAGATATGTTATGTGTATATTTTGAACAATGATTTTATGTGATACAAGTTTAGATAGTATAAAATTAGACAAGTTACTGGTATATGTGATTATGATTAATATTGAACATGTCTTGGTGAACTATCCTTTGGATATTTGATAAAAGTCTCATTGTGGCATTTGAAATATGGTAAGTTAGAGATATGCATTGTGTTTGAATATGTGAATTTGAATGCTATTATTTGGTGTGAAATGTGAAATTTATTTGAATGTTGAATTCTGGTGTCAATGAGGGCACATTGGATATACATTAAGTGTTTGAATAAGTGATATTATTGTTTTTGATTGATAGGTAAAAAGTTGAAGGCGTCCAACTTTTGACCGGATTTACGCTCCTACAATATAATAGTAAAATATTATTTAATTGAAAGTTATACATATTTGACAAGATTAAAAATTAAAATACCTCCGCCTCACTACACATGCAAAACTTTTCAATCTTACTGTGTGAGTGAATTTCTGTCATCACTTTTTTTCCAACTGCTCACGATCCTACGTTATGAAATTTTTAGTACGTAAATAGTAAATACTATAAACCAAAATAATTACAAGAGTTTGGAAGTACGTCATACCGTGATTTCTTCGATTGCCAAAATCTAACCGCTTCTTCCCATTGGTACCTCAAAGATACCCATGGGACATTTTACAATTTCTCTTCGAGGGTTGTTTTTGTCTTATAATAATCTTTCTTTAAAGTACTTTTATGGTCTCTCCATCTTTTTCCTAATGCCTTCTTTACATAAGTATCCGGGACCTCTAAAGCAAACCTCGCCTACAAAAAACACAAGTTAAGAAAGTAAATATAAATGAAACTTAAACCTAAGTATTACAGATGACATTAACGTTTTGTTACCTTAATATTATCGAGGGCTTGATTTTTGTTACTATCGGACATTTTATGCCATGACTCGTAGTTAATAGGCAACATATTAGCATTTCGTGCTAAAATGCCCAAGTATCCTGCTAAAAGTCGAGCTTCTGATCCAACAAGCTGACCAAAACTGTTTTGTCCAACTTTGACACGCTCGACTGGATCTAACTAGTATAACTCTCTAAGTAGTGTACGTCCTCGACCTCTGCGCGTCCCACCATTTTCAGCTGAAAAATGGTATATTATAATATAAGAATTTGAAAAATAAATCAATTATAAGTCAACACGCATGTAAATTAAATGTAAAATTACTTTGAACTTCTGTAGGATCCTCAAGTGTATTCGGAACATTCGAAGATCCAATAGTCATCATTGTTCACTATTTGTTTCTGCCGAGTTTGGAGCATTTTGAACAATGCTTACATCTCGCATTTTTCTTCTAGGCATTTTATTTGCAATACACATAAAATAGTTGAAAAGTTAGTAACTAATTACAACAATAACAACACATATAAAGTAGTTGAAATAAAACAACACATATAAAATAGTTGAAAAGTTATGTATTATGTACGTTATTAGTTATTGTATTTAATTTGTAAGTTATGGAATGATATATTTTAAAATTATTAAGTTATGTAAATTATGTAAGTTGTTCAGTTATAACTATAAATGAGTTATGTAAGTTATGATATGATATATATTTATGTATTAGGTAAATTATGTAAGTTATGTTTTATATAAGTTATGTAAGTTATGTATTATGTAAGCTATGTAACTTATTTAAGTTACGTAAGTTGTGTATTATGTTAGTTATGTACTATGTAAGTTATGTGTATTATGTATTATGTATGTTATGTATAATATTAATTAAGTTGTGTATTATGTATTATGTATGTTATGTATAATATTAATTAAGTTGTGTATTATGTATTTAAGTTGTGTATTATGTAAGTTATGTAAGTTATGTATTTAAGTGTATGTTATGTAACTTGTGTATAATGTTAGTTATCAAAGTTATGTACTATGTAAGTTATTTAAGTTATGTAAGTTGTGTATTATGTAAGTTATTCATTATTATGTAAGTTATGCAAGTTTATATATAAGTTTATAGATAAGTTATGTAAGTATATCACTTTTATGTATATTATTTATAATTATTTTTAAAATTATAAAATTTATTACTAATAAAATTGAAAGGTAGGTTATATATCCATACCATATATGGGGTGATAGATTAAAAATAGGTTTTAATATTTTAAAATAACATTTACAATTATTTTTAAAATTATAAAATTTATTGACAATAAAATTAAAATATAAGTTATATATCCATACCATATATAAAATTTTAAATATATATATAACTTTTAAGTAATGTAATATATTTAAGTAATGTAAATTATAAATTTTAGTAAGTAATATATTTAAGTAATGTAACATATTTTAGTCAAGAATGTAAGTAATGTAATATATGCTTAAAAATATATATTTCGTAAGTAAAGTAAGTAATGTAATATATACTTAAGAATATATATTTAAGTAATGTAAGTAAAGTAAACCGAGTTATGTAATATATTTCGGTAAGTAATGTAAGTAATGTAATATATGCTTAAGAATATTGCGTTTTTTGCATTAATGTAGCAAACCATATTCAAAGTCAACAAAAACAAAAAAAAGAAGAAGCGAGATAATAAAAAGAAACATGTCGGAATATGCATTCTTCGATTAAAACTTAATTAATTGAAAAACTCCAAATCCACCCAATAGATACCTTTAAACATCTACAAATCTAGAATCCCAATAGATGCCTACTTTTTTTTGCTTCCCTAATGGAGCCTTATTCCACAAAGTCCAGGGAGCACACTAAACATCCGGGATAATTTATAATCACATTTGTTCTATCATTGCATGTTCAAATGAATCAAAGCAAACAACACTTGCACTAGGATGTAAAGTAGCCGTAACCAAAGCACAGAATTTGGCAATAAATTAATGATAGAAGATTTTGCTGCCCTGAAAACAAGAGGGCGCTAGTATTTTCTATTTTGGATTAGTTCCACTTCAATAAAATAGCATGTCTAAAAGGTCTATTGAGTTAGAATGAAAAAAAGGACACCAGATGCAGGCATGAAGTTGAAATTGTTACAGTTGATATACATACCAGGCTATGCTCCATATTCATACATATAATTTTTCATTCGTACATGGACTAAACATATTCAACATTCATTCAACATTCAAAGGTCTTTTTAGTCGTGTTATCAAAATCATCGATTTTAGTAAAGTATATATTCCAGCAACTGGAATATATTCCAGCAAGTATATATTCCAAAGTTATAAGTAATTATTTTGAGACTAACTTCAAGCAAGGAAATACATTCCAGCAATATATAATATTTAGCCATAACTAGAGATATGTTATCAATTGGAGACTTCATTTTTTTTATGGTTTCAGTTTTAAGTGAATGCTTCTTCCCTTGTAGCCATAGTGGTGGCAGCATAAACAGTTAAGCAACAAGGAAAAATGAGGAATAACTATCGGAAAAAATCCCTAAAATTGACAGAAACAAAACCCTAAATGCTTCTCCCACAATCGATAGAAAAAGGCATACCTGGGATTGGAATTTCGCAGCTTTGAATGCTTCTTTCTCTTTGTATTTCATGCGTATCCACATACAAATAGCAACATTTTAAAATAGTTAAGCAGAAAGGAAAAAAGAAGAATAACGATTGGGAAAAATTCCCAAATTTGACAGAACAAGAACCCTAAATGTAGATCGACAATCGATAGAAAAAGGCTTACTTGGGATACAAATTTCGCAGCTTTGATAGATCGAATCAACCCTTGCTTCGGTTTTGAGTTCTCCCCTAGATCTTTTCCTTTGTTTTTTTCCCCTTTCGATTCGAGCTTCCCTCTGCGTTTTCTTCCCAAATTTTCTTCTTTCTCAGACAGTAAAATTAAGGCATATATCACTTAAAACTGATAAATTTAATACCGTGTAAAGAAATGGTGACGTTTAGAGAAATTTTAAGATATATTTGCGGTGTTTTTGCCTAAAACGCCGCTATTGCTTCCTATATTTGTGGCGTTTTTATGGCGTTTTAATAAAAAAACGCCACCAAAATAAAGTACTGAACAGAAAACGATGTCGTTTTACTAAACTTTAATGCATATTTCTGGCGTTTCTAGCAAAAACGCCAGTATAAATTCATTTCATCAAGCGGCGCTTAAAGAAAAACGCCACAAATCTTACAAAATTTGCGGCGTTTTTATTAAAACGCCACTGACAACTAAACTCGTCAATGAAACGACGCCGTTTTATTCAATTTTTAAAATATTATTTGCGGCGTTTTTCATTGAAACGCCACTAAATATTCACTTTATTTATAAGTATTTGCGGCTATTGTATACACATTTGCGGCGTTTTAATAAAAAACGCCACTACAATTTCAAGTACAGAAAGAGACGGTGCCGTTTTATTAAAATATAAGTCAATTTTCTGGCGTTTTCATAAAAAAAAGGCTACAAAATATTAACTGAAACGGCGCCGTTTTCCCAAAGTTTAAATATAATTTACGGCATTTTTCGGAAAAACACCACAAATAAAATTTAATCCCTAAACTGAAACGACGATGTATCGAAAAATGCAATAAATATTTGTGGCGTTTCTGACAAAAACGCCACTAATAAATTTAAATTCGCCGTTTTTTGCTAAAATTTGAATAAAATTTATTATTTATTTATTTATTGTATCTTTCATTTAAATTTTACATAAATAATTATTAAAATTTTACGTAATATTTAAAAGTATTTGATACATGTATAAATTTTAATTTTTTATTTCATTTATATTTTTTTATATTTTGGTCCTATACAAATTAGATAATTAATTACCTATATATATATATATCCATATCAAAAATATCAAATGGTTAGGGTTAAATATTTTAAATATACAAGTATTAATTAATTGTATCATTTAACAAGTCTTAAATTATAAACCTTACCCTAAATTAACCAATCAATCTATATGCATAAAGTGATCATCTATCTATTATATATCTCTTAAATAATATACTATACTATAATTTCAATATATTAAATTTATTATTATCTATTTTACAAATAAATAAGAACATATTTAATATAAAAATTAATAACCCCTAAATCCCAAATCCCTAACCCATAACCCCTAAATCCCCCTTAACCTTTAAAGCATAACCTTTAACCCCTAAAGCATAACCCCTAAACCCTAAATCCCCTTAGCCCATAAAGCATAACCCCTAACCCTAAACCACAAAACCCAAACCCCAAATCCATAATCCCTACACCTTAAAATACCATCTAAAAAAATCCCTAAATCTTTAATAATCATAAAATATAGTTAAAATCTATTAAACAAGATTTAATAGTTAAAAATTTGTATAAAGTAGCAATAATCAATATTAACTTTATAAAATTTATTTTTTATATAAAGTTTGAAATGTCCTCTTAAGAAACGGATGAAATTTGGTATAATAAATTTTATTTTATTTTATTTATAAAATTTGGTATAAAAAATGTTTTTTTATCCAATAATAATTTGGTAAAGAACGACACGGATGAATTAAGTTAAATGTCCTCTTAAGAAACGGCGCCGTTTAGGTAATTTTAATTCAGAGTTGCGGCGTTTGTCCACAAACGCCGCTATTGCATCCACATTTGCGGCGTTTTAATAGAAAATGCCACTAAAATTTCAAGTAAAGAAAGAAACGGCGCCGTTTAATTAAAATATAAGGCAATGTTCTGGCGTTTTCACAAAAACGCCACCAAAAGATTCCATCCTTCCATTGAAACGGCGCCGTTTTGCCAACTTTTAAATATCATTTGTGGCGTTTTTTGGAAAAACGCCAGAACTCAAATTTAATCCCTTAACTGAAACGACGACGTATCGGAAAATGCAATAAATGTTTGTTGCATTTTTTATCAAAACGCCGGTATTGTCTACCTTTTGCGGCATTTTTTATAAAAATGCCACTAATAAATCTCTATCCAAACGGTGCCGTTTTGAGAAATTTGAATATATAGTAACGGCGTTTTTTGTTAAAAACGCCGCTTAATCTCATATATTTTATTTATTTTTTGTATCTTTCATTTAAATTTTACGTAAATAATTATTAAAATTTTAAGTAATATTTAAATGTATTTGATACATGTATCAATTTACATGCATAAAGTGATCATCTATCTATTATATATCTCTTAAATAATATAAACTATATACTCATAATTTCAATATATTAAATTTATTATTATCTATTTTATAATATATAAGAACATATTTAATATAAAAATTAATAAAACTAATTAATCTAAACTTAAACTTTAACCTAATCGTTGAAACCCTAAACCCTAAATCCCTTAACACATAACCCCTAAATCTCCTAACCCCTAAAGCATAACACCTAACCCTAAACCTTAAATCCCAAACCCTAAACCATACACCGACCTACTCCTTAAACTCTAAACCATATACTATAGTGATAATTAATTCAATATTTTAAAATTAGTATTACCTCTTTTACGATTATATAAGAAATTATTTAATATATAAACTAAAAAAATCAGTAATATATCCAAAAAACTTTAAAAATATTTTAAATAATAGTATTTTATTTTTTCCATTTTTAACAAATATTTTAAATTATTTTTAAATCCCTGAGCATTAGCGGCGCTTTCCTAAAAACGCCGCTAAATCCCCCGAAAGCACAGAAAACGGTGCCGTTGGGCTTAGTTTTTCTTGCGGCGCTACCCCAAAAACGCCGCTAAATCCCTGAGCAGTAGCGGTGCTTCTAGAGAAACGCCACTAGATCCCGGAAATCTCAAAAAACGGCATCGTTGGGCTTAGGTTATTTTGCGGCGCTTCGCCAAAAACGCCGCTAAAGCCATGAGCATTAGCGGTGCTCCCTTAAAAACGCAGCTAAATCCCCGAAAAGCTCAAAAAAGGTGTCGTTGGGCTTAGGTTTTTTTGCGGCGCTTCTTAAAAAAAGCCGCTAAAGCCTTGAGCATTAGCGGCACTTTAATAAATACGCCGCTAAACCCCTGAATGCTCAGAAAATGGCGTCGTTGGGCTGAGGTTTTTTTGCGGCGCTTTCTCAAAAATGCCACTAAATCCCTGAGCATTAGCGGCGCTTTATGAAAAACACCGCTAAATCCCCTAAAGTTCGGTAAATGGCGTTGTTGGGCTTAGGTTTTTTGCGGCGCTTTCTGGAAAACGCCGCTAATTCTTATTTTCAGCGGCGTTTTCTGGGAAGCGCCGCTAAAGATTGATCTTTAGCGGCGTTATTTATCCAAACGCCGCTAAAAACGCCGCTTAAAGACTATTTTGGTGTAGTGATTTGGTAAAGTACCGATATTTTGATCCATGGTATCAATACTTTATCCCTAATGGTAAAAAATAACAAATTTTGGAACCTTTCATGCTTAAACCATAAATCTTATAGAGAATGTAGTCTATAAATACAACAAGATTTACAAAAAAAACTCATTGAATTCAATCCAAAATCATTCCAAGACATAACAGACAACATTCCTAATCATTTAACCAATATGCCTCAATGGCATTAATGCACATTAACTCACTTATCACAATCACATTTAACTATTCATATGTTTTACTCATAACTTACCATATTACCTTCCAACTCTTTATAACATACTAAAGGAGAATTTAAAATAAGTACCTTATAAGGATCAAAATCATTATCATTCTAAGCAAACCATTATACACATCAAAACTATATATAAATCATATGTACATTTATTATAGACATACTATATGAATCATTTCATCATCCTCTGAAAATAAACATGTATTCACAACAAAACCTAACACACACCACATAACTGAGTTTAATACAATCAAAAGAATACTAAGACTGAAGATGGATAGTGTGAGCTCTGGGGATAATCCGATAAACGCATTTCACAAAATGTCAACTACAGAAACAAAAAACGAAATAGAGTAAGCATTAGATATGCCTAGTAAGTTCATGGGTACATGAACGATAAATTTACCACATTTCATAATAAAACATCCCAAAATAATTAATTTAATTAAGTTTCCAGTCACAATATTTTACAAGCACAAGGTGAGCACTTCATTTATAGCCATAATATTATTAATTCGTTCAGTACGATGCAGTGCCTTATCATTCTATCAGAACTATCATACATATAAATCATTTACTGAACTCAACCATATATATCCATATAACTATCATCATCATCATTTCCAAACATCACAAAGAATCAGTCAATATATACATATTTCCTTTTTAGAACATTTATCCAGATGAATTATTATAAAAAATACAAATACGAGGGTAACTACCTCACACCATTAGGCACTGAACTACTGATCAGTAGGCATCAAAGCGCTGAGTAGTAGGCACCAAAGTGTGAATCAGTAGGCATCGAAGTGTTGAATAATAGGCATCGAAGTGAGAATCAGTAAGAACCGAAGTGGTGACAGTGGATAGGGTAAACAGTAATCCAATTTCCTTATAAGTTCGATTCTCATTCTATTGATTTAAATATCATCAATTTGTCAAACAAGATTTCATTTCATACATAGCATAGCATAATTTTGTCTCAATTTCAAGCCAATTTCACCAAGTTACGCTATTTTCAATTTAGTCCTTTGTCTCAATGATAAATCAAATTCATACCAATACGATTGATCAATAATAATCAACTATCAGTTCATTAAAGATCATAAACTTCAAATCATTGTATTCAATTTATCATTCAAATTATCATTTCTTTATAATTTAGTCCATATCTCACATTTTGTAATTTAATTGCAAATAGTTTAAATTACTATCTAACATACATAATATCATAATTGAGTTATGTAACAATTTAAATACAATCATACCATATGAACTTACTAGGTACCAACAACAACAATTGAAGTGTTAGGGACTAGTTCACAACTTTCTCTTTTCTTCGATTATTTACCTATTGATTCAATTCTTAATCTATACAATAATTCATTTCAAAATATCAATGCCAATTACCTTATATCATCTTACTCAAGGCATATGAAAAATTAATTTCATTTTACATAATTTTCTTAAAATTTTCATTTTATTCAATTTAGTCCTTAAAATTGAAACTATCATATCTTTCACGTTTAAGCCTCGTTTTACAATCCGATTTCAAACACATCCTTCTACATCTCTTTAATTTTAGAAATTATAGAAATTTCAAGTCAATTTTGAAATATTTTTGTTTGTCTCTAAGCTCAAAACTAACAAATTTCACTTTACAATCTAGTCCTTAATCAAATCTAATCTTACAACCAAGCCATTTAACAACAAAAACATCAAAAACCATCAATGGCAACATTTCAAAAATTTGACAGTTTTATGATTTAATACTTGGGTTAGCTAAATCGAGTTACAACGATCTTAAAAACATAAAATTTATGAAAAACATGCTTGATTTGCTTACCAAGCAAGAGGGAAAAGCTTGACCGAAAACTTAAAGCTTTAAAAATGGAGGATTCGGGTGGAAGAGTAGAAATGAAAAAGATGGTGTTTGTTTATTTTAAACATATAAAATTAATAGTTTAACAAAATTTAAACATATAAAACATTTAAAAATAAAGCACTAACCGTCCACTAAATTTAAAATGGTCAATTCTCCACATAAACCCTCAATAATTTACCCTTTAAAAATTTTTAACTAATAAAAATCAATAGCGATTAACTCATTACGATTTTTATTATTTAGTTATTGGACCTTAATTAGTCACTAAATTGGAAAAAATTACCTATCTAAAATGCAATTCAATTATATAATCACTCAGTAAATATTTAATAAAAATATTTACGGTCTCGATTTATGGAAATGAGATCCCGATACCTCAATTTCCAAAACCAATGACTTTAGGATCAATACACTTGTACCTTAAATAACTGTTCACTTAACAAAGTCATCGGACCAAATTTCAATATAATAATATAATTAAATCGTAAATATTAATTAATAATATTTACAAACTAAATTACCAAAGAACGGGGTTCCAAAACCACCATTTTTAATATCACTAAAAATCGGATTGTTACAAAATTCAATTCCATGAATGCTTTGGACACATCCAAGTAGAATGTGCAAATAATCTTAAGAAGAAGAAAGGTACGTCTTTGTGCGTGACTTGGAGTAATGAGGAAACAAACTTAGAATCAAAATCTGATGAGGAACAAGTGAGCAATTTTGTTAAAAGATGGATGAATCATATGTTTCTGATTGTGAATCAATGGAGTGCTATGAGGAAGAGGCACATGAGGAATTGCTGAAAGCCTACAATATTAAGTTGGAAAAATGAAATCTTCTCAGTGAAGTTAACTCAAAGTTCTCAATCAAGAATGATTTCTTGAAGAAGGAAGTTTCCATGCTCGAAGGACAAGTAGATGCAAAGTTAATGGAGCTTAATGAGCAATCAAAAAGGGTTGAAAAGCTTGAAGAAAAGTTAAAGATACAAGGTAGACTTTTGAGAAATTTAATTGCATCACTGACAAATTGAATGTGATATTAGCTGGAAAAAGAGATCAGATGAGAGGAGGCCTAGGCTTCAGAGGCAAAGGGAAGGTTATTGTGGAAAATCCTAGAGTGTTTACCAAAGTAGGGAGTAATAACTATCTAGGAGAATGCTCTAAACAAGTAAAAGCATAAGAGAAACTTAAACTCCAGAAGAAAATAACAAGATGTGTCTTTGACTATAGACTTTATTTGGAAAGTAAATTGACTATATTTTGTCAGAATATCAACATATGAGATATATGTCTTTGACCTAGCTCTTAGTCTTTATTTATAGAGAAAATAATAAAAGTCTTAGCAGAAAGAGATTTAACTGAATAATAATATTTTTATAGAAAACAAGACCCCTACTAGGAGCATATGTGTAAAGGGTGGTGGCATACCCTATTTGGGATTAGGGTTTGCCAACCCTCTCTATTAAATTAGACCTAGTTAGGCCTCGCCATTTATTGGGTCAATTATATGTGTTACCTGGTCTTCAAACCAACTCATATAATTTTTCCAACCCAATAAACATTTTTTTCCTATGCTAAAAAATATTATTTGTAACACCCTTAACCCATACCAATAAATGTAACACCCTTAACCCATACCCGTCGCCGAAACAGGGTTACAAAGCATTAACAAAATAAACAGATCAAAAATAGACATTTCATATTATTTAATATTCATGTCAGATATTATTCATAAAGTCCCTTATATGAGCCCTCGATGCGTAAAACATACATTAGAAACAAGTCGGGACTAAACCGGATACTTAGAGAATTTTTTGCAAAATCTCAAAATTTTTCCAAGGTGTAGGGGACACACGCCTGTGTGGTCAGGCCGTGTGGGCATTCAAAATAGGGTACACGGCCGTGTCCTAGCCCATGTTAGTACCCGTGTAACTCTATGACTTGGTCACACGTCCAAGTCACACACCCGTGTACTAGGACGTGTGAACATGAAAATTTGCATTAAATAGTTATAAGGGTAACACGGCCAAGCCACACGCCCGTGTGCCAGACTGTGTGATCAATTTTGGGCATTCTGTTTTGAAATTTTTAAGATGCAAGGGACACACAACAAAAATACACGACTATGTGCTAGGCCGTGTGTCACACACAGCTGAGACACACGCCCGTGTCTCTGCCTGTGTGGACGAAATAAGGCCATTTATAAGCCATATTTCTCACCTAATTGGTCTTCCACCTACATCAACACTTTAATACATTCATAAGCCAATCCAAGACATTTAAACCAAGCCAAATCCAAGTCTTATGCATTATATAATACATCATATAACCAAACATACAAACTTACTTACTTGCCTATTTGATCAAATATTCATATGCATAATCCATCCTCACTTCAACTTCAATTATTTTACCATACATATTAACTAGATAAAGACACACATATATATACATCAAAATATATCAATCACAAGCCATTTTGTAACACCTCAAACTAGGACCAGACGTTATGGCCGGATCTAGCGATGTCACATGATAGGGTGTTTAAAAACGGTGTCGTCGCGTTAAAACCATTTCCATTGAATTCCTTGTTTTAATATCTTATTAGTTTAAAAATTTTGTTGCTCATTTAATTGATAGTTTCAAAACGCTATTCATTTGCGGAAGCTTTTAAAACATATTAAACAATCGTGCGTTTAGGAAAAATATTTTTTGAAAACCATGGGTTTCCTACTACTAGCAGTTGTAATCCACAAGGTAAAGATAATTAAAACCCAAAACCAAAGTCCGAAGTTCCAATTACAACCCAAAAGCTTAGCCAGTAAAAGTAGAATAAAAATAAAACCAATTATCGTAAATATGGGTTAAAAACCATGAAAGTCCAAAACCGTGGTCACTGCCGAGTCCTCTGCCGCACCAATCCGTCTAGATCTTGGGATTACCTATGCACATTTAAACAAAAGGGATGAGTTTACAAAAACTCAGTGTGTAATCCCATAGAAAATAAACAATAGGAAATCACAGTGCACAGTTAAAGCAGTTCTAGGCCTAAGCCCTTTTTCAGTATCAGTAATTATTTGGGCCTTAGCCCATCTCAGTACAGTATCAAATATATAGTAGGGCCTTAGCCCATCACAGTATCAGTATCAGTCATGCAGTATTCAATAACAAAGTCCTACCCAACTAGCCTCTACACACCATCTTCGTCCAACCCTACACTCCATGTGGGGATCAAATCAACCCACCTATCCCTACACTCCAAGTAGTATCGAATGCGGCACAAAACAGTAATTTGCAACTGAGCTGCCAGTATGTTAGGCTTAAGAGCCTTTCAGTGCACTTCCTCCAAATATAATTAACCCAAACCCATGTAATGCAACATACAAGTCATGACATGCTATCTCAGGATATCAGTACATATAACCAGTTTAGTATACAAGCATACTATCATCATGCTCAACACATATATAAATCAAACAACCAGTTTGTACAATTAGGAGTCTAAGTGATGCTTACAGACCCTACAATAGGTTCACAGTCGACTTGGGCAACCCGTTCAACCTTAGTAATCAATTTAGTGAAAATGGGTTCACACGCCGATGTGGTCTGCTCATGTGGGCCCACACGCCCGTATGTCTCACTAGGCCCAAATTGGCCTTGGCTGCGTGGTCCATTTTTAAAGTAACCCGCACTAGCTAAATATTCATATATGTTTTCACTATTTACTTATATGTTCCTTCAAAGCTGTCTACTTGAGTCATTGTTACTAAATTATTTATATCTTGAGCTAAAAAATTCCAAATTAAGGTCTGCTTGATGTCTTTGAAACTAGAGTCAAATACCTTTCTACCATAAAATTTTCAGAATTTTTGGTTCGGCCAATAAGTACAGTAAAATCTTCAATCTTACCTCTATCCTGCTGTCTGATAGCTCCGACCTTTTATTACTATTTGTACAAAATTTGGAGGAATTTTACAATTTGTTTCTATTGAAAATAGACTCATTAATAATTTAAACATGTAAATTTTAACCCCTAGTTATTTTTCTCCAATTTTTGATGATTTTCCAAAGTCAGAGCAAGGGAACCCAAATTCATTCTGACATTGTCTCACAAAACCTATTATATCTCACGATTTACAATTCCATTACTCACATCATTTCTTCTATGAGAAACTAGTCTCAATAAGCTTTAATTACATATTTTGTTCATCCTCTAATTCGATTTCCACAATTTATGGTGATTTTTCAAAATTAGCCTACTGTTGTTGTCCAAACAGCAAGCAATTTCAGCTTTTCACCGAATCTCGTTTTCTGCATTTTGGGTACACACCTGGTTTTGTTTGATGCTAAAAAAGTCCCTGAGCACTCCAAATCCTATAATTGAACAAATAACACTAATATAATCTCACATAACATGATCCCAAATCGAACTCGTATCCAGGTTTTAACCCATAAGCGACTAAACCTTAACTTCAACTAATGAACAGTAATTCCCACACAAACTAAGACTCCGATTGGTGAGTACGACCCTTGAATCCTCCTCAAATTGGCATAAACAAAACACCTCAGAAGAAAGTTAACAAATGGAGACAAATCACTAATTTAAAACTTACCGAACAATCGGAGACAAACATGGAGCGACATGAGGCAGAGTGAGAAAATAAAAATCAAAAAGATGAAGGGTGAAAGAGAAATTTCGCAGGAATGAAGAGAAAAATGGCAAGAGGGTGGAGGATTTTAGGGAAAGTAAAAAAAAAAGAAAAAAAATATGAACAGAATATTTGATAACCACCCCAATCCATTATTTCTCTCTATCAAACTACCCACTAAATCCACTACTCAGATTTTTAGTCCATCTCAAACTCTCTTGGACGCTCGAGCAAAAATAATGCCTACGCCAAATTCAAACACAGGACCTCCTTCACTCCAACACTCCACTTATCCACCAAACCAGCAGGCCCATTTTGTTAATTATTGCCAACTTTTACTTAAAAGCCTAAACTTGGGACCTCCCAAACACACCCAGAACACATAACCACTAAAGCAGACAGATATTTTGTGTCACACATTCACAATACCCAAAATTCAAATTTTGGGGCGTTACAATTCTAACCTCTAAAGAAAATTTCATCTTCGAAATTTACCTAATCAGAACAAATGAGGACACATCGCATCCTCAGGCTCCTATGTGGCCTCCTCAGTGCTATGACTACGCCATAGAACCTTTACTAGTGGAATGGATTTCCTTCTCAGAACCTTAACATCGTGATCTAGAATCTCAACTGGCTCTTCCTCAAAGGTTAAATCTGGCCTAACCTTGATCTCTTCAATAGGGACAATATGAGTAGGATCAGAGCGGTAGCGCCTCAACATGTCCTCCAATATCTGAATCACCCTCTCAGACTGACCATCGGTCTAAGGATGGAATGCAGCACTGAAGTCCAACCTTGAACTTAGAGCCTCATGTAACTTCCTCCAAAACCAAGATGCGAAATGAGGATCCCTATCAGAGGTGATCGAAACCGGTACTCTATGCAGTCTCACTATCTCAAAAATATAAAGCTTCGCTAGCTTCTGCAGAGAATAATCGGTACAAATCGGTATGAAGTGGGCGGACTTGGTCAATCGATCCACGATGACCCATATTGAATCCTTCTTAGTGGGTGTTAGAGGCAACCCATGAACGAAATCCACAGTTACGCGCTCCTATTTCCAAATAGAAATCTTAACCGGCTGCAGCAAACCCGAAGGTAATTGATGCTCAACCTTAACCTCCTGGCAAGTTAGACATTTTCCTACAAAATTAGTAACCTCACGTTTCAACCCTGGCCACCAATATAACTCATAGAGGTGTCAGTACATCTTATTTTCGCCAGGATGCATAGCATAAGGACTACTATGCGCCTCTCTCAATATGACTTGTCTCAAATCAGTATCATTCAGAACACAGATTCTCCCACGGAAATAGAGTACCCCATCACTGTTCAGTCTAAAATCTGTAGTACTACCACCCTCAATCTGTCAGAATCGAAGACCCAACGAGTCATCCTTCAACTTCTTACCCTTAATCTGCTCAATCCATGACGGCTTAACCTGAAGCTCGACTAATAAACTACCATCATGAAATAAACTTAGGCGAGCAAATATCGCCCTCAAATTAGTCATAGCCTTATGACTCAGTGCATCAGCCACCACATTGGCCTTACCAAAGTGGTACTCAGTGGTGCAGTCATAGTCTTTAAGTAGCTCAATCCGTCTACGCTGCCTAAGATTAAGTTCCTTCTGAGTGAGAAGATACTTGAGGCTCTTATGATAAGTGTAGATGATACACTTCTCTCCATACAAATAATGCCTCTATATTTTCAATGCGAATACCACAACGGCCAACTCCAAGTCATGAGTTGGATAATTCGCCTCATGGGTCTTAAGCTAACGAGACACATAGGCTACCACTTACCATCCTGCATCAACACACATCCCAAATCGACATGTATCAGAATAGGGGCCTTAGTTAGTACAGTCTTGAGCTTTTCAAAGCTATCTTTCTGCGCATCAGTCCAGTTAAACGGTACACCCTTACGTAGTAGTTTAGTCAAGGGTGCTGCAATCAATGAAAAACCTTCTACAAATCGTCGATAATATCCCGCCAGTCCCAGAAAAATGCGGATCTCAGACACGTTCCTAAGCTGCTTCCATTCCAACACAGCCTCAATCTTTCGAGGATCAACTTGAATCCCCTTAGCCGAAACTACATGACCAAGAAATGTCACCTCACGCAGCCTAACAATCCGAGAAACATATAACTCTGCTAATTTATCCAAGGAGAAATCCATATGTACCGGAAAAAAATGTGCAGACTTCGTCGAACGGTCGATGATTACCCAAATGACATCTTCCTTTTTCGGAGATAGGGGTAACCTGACATAAAATCCATGGTAACTCATTCCTCTTTCCATTCCGGTATTGTCACTGGTTGTAACAATCCTGAAGGTACTTAATGTTCAACTTTAACTTGCTGACAAATCAAACATTTAGATACAAATTCAGAAATATCACATTTTATTCTCGGCCATCAATACATCTTTTTCAAATCATTGTAAATTTTATTACTCCCCGGATGAACATACATAGTACCACTATGAGCTTTGTATAAAATCTTCTGTACTAGCTTTGAATTCAGAAGTCGATTCACATTGTACTCGTTTAGCCTGTAAGTCATCATCATTTTTCTGAGCTTTGTAAATCTGCTGTAACAATGTCAGTTTAGCTTTTAACTCAGCTATGATTGAACCATCATCAGACAATGACAATCGAGTATTCATTGCTTGCAAGGCAAACAGAGACTTTCTACTCAGAGCATCTGCAACCACATGTGCTTTTCTCGGATGATAATCGATAACCAAATCATAATCTTTCAACAATTCAAGCCACCTGCGTTGTCTCAAATTCAAGTCTTTTTACGACATCAAATACTTTAAACTTTTATGATCAATGAATATATGACACTTTTCACCAAATAGATAGTTTCGCCAAATTTTTAAGGCGAATACAATAGCCGCTAATTCTAAATCATGTATTGGGTAATTCTTTTCGTGTTGTTTTAGCTGTCTAGAAGCATAAGTTATTACTTTGCCTTCTTACATCAAGATAGCCTAAGCCATTTAATGATGCATCACTGTAAATCACAAATTCCTTACTCGATTCAGGCTGAACTAGAACTGTTGCTTCAATCAACAAGGCTTTCAATCTGTCAAAACACTAGCAAAATTTATTGGTCCATTCAAATCTCACATCCTTCTGCAACAACTGTGTCATTGGAGAAGCTATCATCGAAAATCCTTTTACAAATCTTCGATAGTAACCAACTAATCCCAGAAAAATTCTGACTTCTTACACATTTTTCGGTGGTTTCCAATTAACAATAGCTAAAATTTTATTTGAATCCACTCTGATGTCTTCAGCAGATACTATATGTCTAAGAAAACCAACTTCCCAAAGCCAAAATTCACATTTACTGAATTTAGGATGTAATTGTTTCTTACGCAGAGCTTGTACAACTATTCTCAAATGATCAGCATGTTCATTTTCATCTCAGGAGTATACTAGAATATCATCAATGAATACCACTACAAATCTATCCAGATGCGGTCTGAAAATTCTATTCATTAAATCCATAAATATTGCAGGCGCATTTGTTAAACCAAATGGCATCACGAGAAACTCATAATGTCTGTATCTGGTTCTGAAGGCTATTTTTGGCACATCCGAGTCTTTCACTCGTTACTAATAATAACCAGAACAGAGATCTATCTTTAAGAACATTGTGGCACCTTTCAACTGATCAAACAAGTCATCAATACGAGGCAATGGATAATTATTCTTGATTATGACTTTGTTGAGCTATCGATAGTAAATACATGTCAATACATAATCTCAATGATCCATCCTTTTTCTTGACAAACAGAACCGGTGCACCCCAAGGTGAAAAACTGGGTCGAGCAAAACCCATATCAGTCAATTATTGCAACTGTGCTTTTAACTCTTTTAACTATGTAGGAGCCATTCTGTATGGTGCTATAGATATCGGGGTTGTTTCCAGTACAAGATCTATAGAAAATTTAACTTCTCTGACCGGTGGTAATCCGGGTAACTCTGGAAACACATCAGGATACTCACAGACTACTGACACTAATTTAATCTTCGATTCAGATACTTTAGTGTCCAATACATAAGCAAGACAAGCATCATAACCTTTTCTGACATATTTTTGTGTTGACATAACTGATATCACATTAGACAAACCATTCAATTTATCAGATTCAGTACAGATTATTTCACCATTCTGGTATTTCAACATAATATGCTTTTGCTTACAATTTACCACGACATCATGCTGAGTCAACCAGTCCATACCCAAAATTAAATCAAATTCAGCAAAAAGTAATAACATCAAATCAGCTAGAAAACAGAAACCCCGTATGATTAAAGGACAATTCTAGCAAATTTTATCCACCATCACATACTGGCCTAGGGGGTTTAATACTTTAACCACAAATTCAGTGGATTCAACAGGTAAATTTTTATTAAACACTAAATTCGTGCAAATATATGAATGTGTTGAACCAGGATCAATCAAAGCAGTTATATCAGCATCAAGAAGAGAAAAAGTACCAGTAATAACTTCGAGTGCAGAAGCATCTTCACGTGCACGAATAACATATGTTCTTGCTGGTACTCGTGCCTCAGATTTGATAGTCAAATCTTTTGTTGTACCTCGACTTCCATTTACATTGCCAAGCTTACGAGGTAGTCTACCTCTCGAGGCGGGGTTACTCGACCTTGAAGTCTGTACGGTATCTTTTTCAGGCTTTTCTAGGAAGTCTCTGAGATACTGGTCAAAGGAACCACAGCTAAAACATTGTTCACTTTTCATGCAGCACTCACCAAAATATAGTTTATTACAATGTTTGCATCTGGGTTTGGAATTTCCAACACTGCCTGCACTTGCTATAGATGTAGCCTGAGATATCAGATTAGAGCGTTGAATACTTCTATCTTTACCTGAATATCCCGCCAGAGGTAGTAGAACGATCATGATATTTCTTTGATTTCTTCAAGGCTGACTGATATGACTTTCTTGTAAATCTTTTACTAGAAATTCGAGCTTCAATTTCAGCTTGCTTTTTCTCTTTACTAAGCTCTTCGGCTTTATATGCCCGATCAACCAATACAATAAATTCTTTTAATTCAAGAATCCGAACTAGTAATTTTATGTCTTCATTCAGACTCTCTTCGAACCATTTACACATGGCAATCTCAGTCGGGATACATTCTCTGGCATATTTGCTTAGTCGGGAAAATTTCCGTTCAAACTCAAATACAGTCATGTGACCCTGTTTAAGCTTTAAAAATTCCTTCCATTTCTAATCTAGGAATCTCTGACTGATATACTTCTTGTTAAATTTAGTTTGGAAAAGTTCCTAAGTGACCATCTTCCTCGATACAACAGAAATTAGTGTATTCCACCATTGATAAGTCAAATATTTTAACAAAGATACAACACATTTCAGACATTCGGCCGATGTACAAGACAATTCATCCAGAACCCTAATAGTATTTTCTAGCCAGAATTCAACCCTTTCAGGATCATCTTCAGCTGTAGCTCTGAATTCTTCTGCCCTATATTTACAGATTTTTTCTGCAGGAGGCTTACTAGTTCTAACAAGTTTTGTACCTTAAGGCATATCAAGAACCAGTTGAGTAACATGAGGGGGTGGAGGTTGTTGTACAGCCAGATTTGATCTTACAAATTCTATAAACCATTCGTTCATCATTTGGAAGAAGGCTTCTTTAGCCTCTCCTCCTTGGTCCTCAGATACAGGCCTTCTACTACTTGAGGTTGCTCTTTGAACTGAAGCTTGAGCATTGCTCTCAGCTTCTTCGGATTCAGCTCGGTTGGAAGACATTACTATATGAAAAACATGTTTTAAAATGGTCAGGAGATATAACACCATCATAGGTTATATAATGTATAGCTAGACTCGTATACGCTACGTTAGTCTGAGAATTGACTAAACTGTGGCTCTGATACCAATAAATGTAACATCCTTAACCCATACCCGTCACTGAAACAGGGTTACAGAGTATTACCAGAATAAACAGATCAAATACAAACATTTCATATTATTTAACATTTATGTCAGATATTATTCATAAAGTCCCTTATATGAGCCCTCGAGGCCTAAACATACATTAGAAACAAGTCGGGACTAAATCGAGTACTCAAAGAATTTTTCGAAAAATCTCACAATTTTTCCAAGGTGCAAGGGACACACGCCCGTGTCTCAGGTCGTGTGGGCATTCGAAATAAGACACATGACCATGTCCCAGCCCATGTTAGTACCTGTGTAACTCTCTGACTTGGGTCACATGGCCAAGTCACACGCCCGTGTGCTAGGCTGTGTGAGCATAAAATTTGCATTAAATAGGTGCAGGGGTCACACGGCCAAGCCACACGCCCGTGTACTAGGCCGTGTGATCAATTTTGGGCATTCTATTTTGAAAATTTTAAGATGCAGGGGACACATGGCCAAAACACACGCCCATGTGCTAGGCCGTATGTCACACACGGCTGAGACACACACTCGTGTGGACAAAATAAGGCCATTTCTAAGCCATATTTCTCACCCAATTGGTCTTCCACCTACATTAACACATTAACACATTCACAAGCCAATCCAAGACATTTAAACCAAGCCAAATCCAAGTCTTATGCATTATATAATACCTCATATAACCAAAAATACAAACTTACTTACTTACCTATTTGATCAAATATTCATATGCATAATCCATCTTCTCTTCAACTTCAATCATTTTACTATACACATTAACTAGATAAAGACACACATATATATACATCAAAATATATCAATCACAAACCATTTCATAAGCTAGTTACAACGAAACATGCATGTGCCAACATTGGCTAATTAACCTATACATGCCATTATAACCAAAAGTAATTTACTATTTATACCGAATTGGGTCAATGGATAGTGCGATGTAGCTCCAACCAACTTCCAACCTTTATGAGCTTCCAATACTATATACATGAGAAATAAAACAGAGTAAGAATTTAAGCTTAGTAAGTTCGTACAACATTGAATTTAACTTACCAATTAATTCACATTTAAGGTAAGCAAATAAACATGCTTAAGCCAATTTGGCCAATTGCCTAGCACATATCCTCATCAAGAATGTTAGTCATGTAATTCACATAAATACCAAGAAACATGAATGAGCTCATCAATATTCAATTTCCATAAACATGTATTTATCACTTCGAGTGTCCATGAACATGTACATATCATATCTTTTGTATTTCAAGTCTTTCTCATAGTAATTCATCTTGAATTAATATCATCTCATATTGGAAGTTTACCTGTTGAATCATTTAAAATATCAATGGATACAAGAGTAGTACACATGAAGTGTACGAATCTAAAATCCGTCAATTTACATTCGGGGGTGCTCATTAAAGCACATAATTAGGAAGCCCTCTCTTGAGCCATATAACGGGAAGCTCATGTGAGCCATTCTTTTCCTTGATCCAATTCTGTATTTGGTCTATCCGGTTCTATACGAGTAAATTTAGCTCAATTTAATACAATTCTTACTCAATTCAATCCAATTCACATCTTAGGCTAAATTATTATTTTACCCCTATACTTTTATTTAATTACGATTTCATCCCTAGGCTCAGAAAATGAAATTCATGTAATTTAATTCTTATTCCAAGCCTAACCAATTTTTACATATCACAATAGCAGCTCATGTATTTCATAAAGTTCAAAATTTTTCCATGATTTTTACGACCTTTCAATTTAGTCCCTAAATCATAATTTCATCAAAATTCCCTTTACAAAAGTTATTTATCTATCAACAACCTTTCATTTTCTACCATAAAACTTCATAATTCAACTATATTCATCCATGAAAAAACCCTAGTACTTTGATAAATTTACAAATTAATCCTCGAGATAGCTAAATTAAGCTATTACGATCTTGAAAATATAAAAATTACTAAAAACGAGACAAGAAAACATACGTTATTGAGCCAAATAATTTTGCTCAAAACCCAAATTTCATGGCTAGGGTTTCCATGTTTTTGTTTTAGGAAAGATGATAATATGATGATATTTTATGTTATTTTATTATTTATCATCTTTTCATCTTTTTTTTTTCCAATTTAGTCATTTTCTTTATTTTATTTTCCATGGATGAATCATCATACTTATCTAGTAACTCCTCTTAATGGTCTATTTGCCATATAAGGACCTCAAATTTTGAATTCCATAGCTATTTGATACTTATAGCTACTAGAACTCAACTTTTGCATTTTATACAATTTGGTTCTTTCTATTAAATTAAACATGTAACCGATAAAATTTCTTTATGATTTTTTCATACGATATTTCTATCATAATACAAATCATGAAATAATATTAAAATAATTTTTCTTACGGACTCAGATTTGTGGTCCCGAAACCACTGTTCCGATTTCACTGAAAACAGACTGTTATATTATTTATTCATTTAGTTAACTAAATGAATTAATTAAAATTAAATTATTTTCTCAACCCAATTCTAATTCATTTAAAGTCATGACAACTTTAGTGTACTAGAATCTATAAGTAAATCAATTTAATTAACTTGTTCTCATGAAACTACGATGACTTTATTAATTTAAATTCCACTTCGAACATAATTTATTTAATTAAAAATTAAATAATAATTTGAAGAAATTAATTTAATTCCCAAGTCATCTTTTGTTCATAGTGAGAAAATGCATTCACTGCAGATAGTGATGCATGCGATCTATTTCTCTAGTTCGTCGTTTCATATTTTCCATATTATTGATTAATGCAAAACATCTTATAAGCACTCATAATTCCTATATTTTTGAACCCCTGTTACTTTACTTTTTATTGTTCCTTGAGTGGAATATCATGTCTTAGCTTCGTTTGTGCATTTATTGTCATTTCTGCATGTTTTTCTATTTTTTTTATTTTTCATTTGATTTTATGTTAGCTAGTTACAAGTGATTATTTCGAGTATTTCCATGACATAAATTAGGTATGTACGAACTTGGAATGCAATGTCGCAAGTCATTGGGAATGAAAAAAAGCAAGTTCAAAAGAATGCCTGAACAAAGACGAGTAGACTGCGGCTTAGGGCTAGCCCAGCAAGCTAAGCCCCAACCCAACAAGTTGTACCCAAAACCTCACACCCTCGTGTTGTAGTGCTATTCTTCCAAGCCATGGTGTCGCTGTCTGTATCATGTGGGTTTGATTACTATTTTAAACCTTGGATGCAAGCCTAAATTCATATTTTTAAATATTTAAGTCCAAGCAAGTTTGTAACCCTAATTTTAAGTCAGATGAACTCTATAATTAGGATTTTTTAAGGGAGACGAGATTGTTTCCATCCTCAAATTTATTTCAATTTTGTGTTTTTTTTCCTTTATGGCTTGCTAAACTTTTCTTTTCTAGTCAAAGTAATATTCAAAATTTTATTTTATGAAGTTTGTGAGATCTAATTGTTATTAATCTTTCTTTGTTCTTTAGTATTTGCATGCCTTCTAGTTTAATTACAATTGTTTAGGTTTGTTAAATATTCAATCGGTATTTAATAGCTTAGAATGATTGATTTGTCAATTAAATAATAAGTCGATCAATTGATTTCTAATATTTGTGGTGACTGCATGATTATTTATGTAGTGTGAACATGTGATCTAACTTAAATAAACCCTTATTGTGCATTTTTTTGGTTAGAATCGAATCTCTTTCATTCTTAAGGCTATTGATAGAGTAAATTCCTCAGTGATCATTATAGGGTTATTTTCCAATAAGAGAAGTAATTAATGGCGATTTTCTTGATTATCGAGAAGGTGAGAAGAGATTAGGTTACTAGGCGATTGTCGGTAAATATAATCAATTTATTAAAGAACATTGAAATTCATCTTTGCATCAACATCAAACCCTTGAAGCAAACAAAGAAATTACTTTGACTACAGTTTCATCTTATTGATTTTTCTTAAAATTTTAATCATTTCTTTCTTTTCCTTTTCCAAATCTTAATTGTAATTTTTAAGTTTTCCTTAAAACATACCCCCATTTTTTTATTTTATTTGTTTTAATTAAAGGAATAAAATTATTACCAATCTTTGTGGATTCAATCCTACTTGCAGCTTCTACTAATTATTCTTTTTCAAGTAGGTTTTATTTTTTGCGGCTTCAACAACTATACACCATCTAGGTTATACCGAGCTAGAGGAGGGATTAATTGGACATATATAATTAGGGCTCAAATAATTTGTAATTAAGTTCCGACTATTCGTCTAGTAATTACAACATTATTTAGTCACAGAATCATTGCACTAAAGTACCATGACTGAGCTCTCCATATTATGCATCATTACTAAAATTATTTTATCAAGTGCTCGTCCTATGACGCTGTTATATGTGTGTTACCATTATAGAATATGTAACAACCCATACTCGTTCTGATTGCCGAGTCCGAGCTATAAGGTGCCACATTCGTTTTTAGAGCAACTATAATCAAATTTAATATGATTCACATCATCAAGCATACAAACATATTAATTATAAGCAAACGATAGAATAAATAATCATTCTCGGATCTAATACAAGCTTACAAAAGCTTTAAGGTTAACACGAGATCGAATCAGGCTTAAATTGTAAAAAAATCAAATTTACAGGAACGATATCGCGACGTAAGGGAGTTCCTCGTCGTGACATAACACACTATTTTTGGTCACGTTAGGACGACGGGGTCCTCGTCCCATCGTGACATTATAGGTCATTTCTCATTGTGACGTAATACTTTGATGTCGCGACGTCGCATACTGTTTCTGCATTTTCTGCAAATCAGCAATCTACAATTTACCAAATCCAAACACATACATACTACTCAACATTCAGCTAGCATATGTCAACCTCAAACATCCAAAACATTTTTTACATTACCTTATTACAACAATAAATTAAGCCTTAAAACAATCAAGTAAGCTATCTAATATACGTCACCTATGCTCTTTTTCAACCATACCAAATTCATCAAAATCATTTACCATTGCAACATCAAACACATCACAACCATAAGATTCATATATGAACATATAACAACTTAAGTAATTAGATTCACATTTATCAATCTCTATTCAAGTTTATATAGAGATAAAGCTATACCAAAAGTGACTCAACTAGGTACATGCCAAATTAAAACCAAAATGGGACATGCAAACTTTACCGAGTCTGAGATTGTTGACTGGATGCTGAAGTCGATGTTTGAGATCTCGAAATGAACCTAACCTTCGTATGAAAAACAATCTGGATGCTAAAAGATAAATCTTGATGGTATTTCTATAATTCAAGTCAATATAACATAAATGTTATTCAACTTTAAATAACCAATTCAAGCCTATTGTTCAACTAATTCATACACCAAATTGTATTATAACTTAGTAATAATTTCTTTTGGTATTTCGTATCTCTCTTTCTAACATCTATTTAACCATTTTCCATACATCTCACTTCATACATATCTGATCATTTCAGATCACCATTTATAACATATGCTTATATATGTACACATTTATCAATTTACATATTTAATTTCATCTCATCAATTCAATCATTTACAAGTCTATTGGCTCATAAATACTCAATCGACCCTCAGGGCTCGTTCTAATCAATTCATATAGTCTTTCACATGCTATCAACTATCACAATTCATATGTGAGCAATTATACCAATCCATTCATATTTCATTTCAGTCTACCATATAACCTAACCAAACCATGTCATATAATCCTATTGACCTGACCCAGATTTCAAATGAATTAACCAACCTACATCCCGATCTGGCATCGCAATGCATCATCGGATAAATTGAAGGAAATATAATGGCACACATAATGCATCATCGGATAAACTGAAGGAAATATATTGGCACACACAGTGCATCATCGGTCATGTCGAAGTAATTATACTGACATACACAGTGCATCATCGGACAAGCTGAAGCAATTATATTAGAACACACAGTTCATCATTGGACAAGCCAAAGCAATTATAATGGTACATACATTGCATCATCAAACAAGCTGAAGTAATTATACCGGTACACACAGTGCATCATCAAAAAACCGAAGTATAACCTGTACATTTAATAGACAACCAATTTCCAATTTCATTATATGTTTAATTCACATTCTATCAATCTCAATTCACCATTAATTCACCATTCCAATACTGTATACAACATATCTCAATCCAATTTAATATAAATTTCAAAAATTAGATAAGCCATGCAACTCTTTATTCTGTTCAATTTAGTCCCTTATCTCAGTATACCATATCAAACATCTCACATTAACTCATACATGCATTATATACTTACCTTATAACTAAATCATGTAATTTAACATGAATAAGAAATATTAAATTAAATCAAATCACAGAAATACAAACCGAAAGCTCGCGTCACTCGTCGTTGGTTCTTGCATTTCCTTTCCCTCTCGTTGGTCCCGCATCATCTTTAGCTACAAATAATAATCCAAAAAAACATAATATTAAATTCTAATTCAAATCATAGTCAATTATAAAGCCATATGTAACACCCCTAACTCGTATCCGTCGCCGAAATAAGGTTAATGACCATTACCAAAAAACTATAACATAAAAACATTCATTTCCAAACATTTCATTAATCATATCATAGTTCATTCAAACACATTCATATAGTCCCTTATTTGAGCCATTGAGGCCTTAGAAACACTTTAAAAACGATTCGGGACTAAATCGAAAACATTTAGAACTTTATGGAAAAAGATATACTGCACAGGTCACACAACTGTGTAACTCACACAGCTGAGACACACGCCCGTGTCTTAGGCTGTGTAACATTCGAAATAGGGACACACAGCCATGTCTAAGCCTGTGTAACTTACTGACTTGGGTCACACGGCCAAGCCACATGCCGTGTGCCAGACTATGTGTTAGGCTGTGTAACTTTCGAAATGCATTCTTTAAAACCTACAGGGGACACACGACCGTGTCACATGGCTGTGTGTCACACACGGCTTAGACACACGCCTGTGTCTTAGGCCATGTGGACAAGAAAATGGTCAAAATCAAGTCATTTCTTTCACCCTCTCAAACATGAACCTACATGTAACTTGCACATAGTAATAAGACCTTAAAACATGCCCTAATCATGCATAAAATGACCAAATATTTATACCAAATGTCCATACAACCAATATACCAAAAGGTACCTCAAACACGGTTCATCAAACCTGTTTAAACATGTGCATTTTTAACCAATCATCAACCATTCACACTTAACCTATTTCCATACCAAACTTACCATATTTGACCACATTTATACCATTACAAATAACTCATATCTACCTCAAAGCATAACTCAACTTGGCCACTCAAACATGCATTAACACATTATCAAAGTTACACACATCAATAAGGCATCAAAAGTACCAAGGTTACATCAACCAAAATGGCATGTATGCATATACATGCCAAACTCATCAACTAATATAAACCACAAGTCTATCTATACATGCCATTATAACCTTGATCAGGACATCAAAATCTACCAAAATAATAGTTGGATAGTGTGATAGATCTCCGACAAGCTTCCAAACCGATCGAGCTTCCAATAATCTGAAAAGTAAAGGAAAATAACTATATAACCAATAAATGCTTAGTAAGCTCGTATAAACTTTAAACATAACATACCATTTTAATAATAAACTTATGAGGTAATTATAAACCTATACCAATTCCAAAAAGTTTATCAAACTTTATAACCATCAAATCATAAATGAGTAAGTTCATTAATAGCACATATATTTTCATTCTTAACATAATAGGATTTATAAAACATATTACTCAATCATTTACCTTTTCATAATACTATGAACCACTCCATTTACTTACTTTCCATTTCATTTACTTAGCATAATCTTAAATAACAACATCAATACACTAATTAGTATATTTATTCATGAGCTAGGTAAATTCATCCATAGCATATATAAGTTTCTCACATATAAATACATCATTCAACTCATCAATCCCTTTTTCATCATATTACATCTCAACTCTGAACTTCCGTTTCACTACCTTTTCTTACCTATTTCATTTGCATAATACAACACATAAGTATAAACATCGCCCACATGATAAACCATTTTATTAGAAGATACATACTTTGATTCTTACCACCCTTTCATGAACATAAGCATATTTCCATTTAGACACTTACCATTTCAATGCATAACTTCAAAAGTAAATATAATACAATCCAACCAATAGTTTGGCACAAGCCTAAGCATCACCAACAACACATGTTAGTGCATCAATTCATAATTCACTTAAATTAACATAAGATAAGTCATTAAACATGAAATACCTCACTTGAATCACCAATTTCATGAACATAGACAAACCTTCATTTAACATTTTCTTTTCATTCATTTTTCATAGTTTTCATGATATAAGTCATTTGAATACTTACATTCCTTTCCTTTTCTTACTCATTTCATTTGCATAGTACAAAGTATAAACATAAAAATCAACCATATGTGTTCATGTCATCCACCATCTTAATCGATAGATTACAAATGTTCAATTCAAAATCAAATATATGGTAAATTCATCAAAAATTACTCATCAATTCACCTTACCAAGATTTTCAATCCGATGAACGACTTACGGATAAGAGTACATTGTCAGTCCAACCAAAAAACACCAGATGCTTACATGAGCCAATACCTCCAAGACACACCAGATGCTCACATGAGCCAATCCCTCCAGAACATACCAATGCTCATAAAAGCTAGTCCAACCGAAACACACCATTACTCAAAAGAGCTAGTCCCTCCGAAACACACCAAACAGACAGTATAACACGAGAGTTCGCAACAAATGCTGAACCTCAGTTTACTCTGGTATACATCACTCCAAAACCATCTCCACTCCAATCCCCGCATAACACACCAATCACGACTGTACTCTATCCAGCGATCAATTTAAACTGAGCATCAAATTTAATTATATATCTCAAATAATCTTCCATTATCAACAATTGAATATATATATTGTACAATGTTATTCTACTCATCAATTCATATGGATTATAAATTCTAAACCGTATGAACTTACTTGGCTAAATTACAGAAATGTCAAAGTACAAGGGCTATACGGTAATTTTCTCTTCTCCTCGATTTTCCACTCGTTCTTGATCTAAAACAATAATTTCATTCAATTCATTAATTTAGATAGTAAAAATAATTCGTCATATGCAATTTAGTCATTTTGACATTTTTATAGAATTGCCCCTAACATTTTACTTTTTTTCAATTTAGTCCCTAAGCCTAAAACATGCAAATTGACCATTTTTATTTCAAATTCATACCAGATGAATAGTTATAGCTTCCATTTCAGCCTATTTTTGCAAAAATTTCACACTAAGTCATTGTATTTTTACTATTTCAACAATTTAATCCTTAATCGTCAAATTCATCAAAATCACTTAACAAAATACTTTTAAATACTAACCAACACTTCAAATTCATCATTTTACATCTAAATTAACAAATATTCATCAATGGAAACATTCGAAATCTTTAATAATTTCAAAAATGAAGGCACGAGTTAGTTGGACCTAGTTGCAACGATTTCAAAAACATAAAAATTATTAGAAATGGGTGAAAAAGTGCTTACCATGCAAGGATTTACGCATAGCCGAACTTTGAATGTACTTTTATGGAGGTTCGGTGAAGAAAAAAACAAAAATGGAGAAGAAACATTATGTTTTCATATTTTAATCTTTTGTTTTCTTTATTTTAATAATAAAAATAACATATAAACATATAATTTAAAAGAATTTGAATTTAAAGCTTTAACCGTCCACCATCTTAAAATGGGTAATTTACTCATTAAGGTCATCCAATTATAATTATTTAATCAATTTAACACCTTTAAACTAATAGTGATTGACTTTTCAACTTTTATAATTTAGTCCTTTTTACTTAATTAACTATCGAAACGCTAAAATTTCTTAACGAAACTTTAATACAACCTTAATAACACTCCATAAATGTTTATAAAAATGTTTACGACTCAATTTATAGAAACGAGATCTTGATACCTCATTTTCTAAAACCACTTGACCTTAGGGTCAAACCACTTGAACCTATTTGTTCTTCCATTTAACCAAAAATCATTAAATCAAATTTTATTATCACACCATAAATTATTCATAAATATTAAATAATAATATTTACGGGCTCGCGCTGGATTTGTGGCCTCGAAACTACTATTCCGACACCATTGAAAAATAGGTTGTTACACCATACATATTTTACAATTTATTCAATTTAGTCCCTAAAATCAGGACTAGCATAACTTTCATTTTAAATTTTTAGACTGAAATCTGATTCATATTTATTCATTAAGAACCTCTTATTTTTTATCCCTACTATCAATTTTATATTTTATTCAGTTTAGTCCCTAATGTACAAATCTTGAAACCCTACTTTTTATCCCATATCCTTAAAAACATAAGAATTACAAAAAAATGACTTAATTGCACTAACCAATTAATAGCAAAAGCTTGAAACCCTAATGTTGAATTCTTGGTTTCTTCTTATTCTACATATAGCTGTGGACGAAGGAAGGAAATGAATTCCCTTTCTTTCCACTTGGTTTTGTAATTTTATAAATATTATAATTTTAACCATTTAATTTTAATTTTAATAATATAACTTCATATTCTTCGACTATCAAGTATAATCACATCAATATGGTTTATTTGCCTAATTAGACCATGGGTTAATTACAATTTAAATCCCTAAACTTTGGTCAATTAAAAACCTATAGCGATAAACTTTTACAATTTAGTCCTTGTACCTTAATTAAACAATTAATAGACAAAATTGAGGGACCAAAATTTAATATTCTTCTACACAAACTCTGTAAATATTTTAATTTAATATATATGGACTCGGTTTACAGAAATAAGGTCCCAGAACCATATTTTTGATACCACTGACTTTCGGGTCGTTATAAGATATCTTTAATCTCTTTGGGATAAATTAGTTTTCCCAATATGATCCTATTTTATCTCATGATAACCATTCATCTTCCTCCATGAAAAATTAATTACTAACAAATAATAATTAAATCATTCGTCTTAGGACAAATGACACATTATCACACTATTTTTCATCTATCATCTAATGTCTATGAGAGAATATCATTTACCTTTATTGGGCTATGAATTCCACTATTGTAAGTGAAGCTATGTTGTGCAATGCCGCATACCCAACGACTTCATTTAGGAGTGGTTTTCATCCTGCCTTTCAAATTGGAGTGGTTTTCTTCATTTAGGAGTAGGGGACACATGATGGAATGATCTTCTTGCATTGTTGTTGATCTTGACTCAAATGCCATCTAAACTTGGTATCTTTTGCCTCGAATCTTTACTCCTGGGGGTTAAACCTTTGATGGAGACCAAGCTCTAATTCCAGATGTTATACCCACAAATACTAAGAGGGGGTGAATTAATATTTTAAAAATCTCTACAAAATTTTCTAAAATATAAAGAAATGGAAGAAAAGCTTGCACCTTTTGATTTATAATGGTTCAACCAAATTGACTACCCCACTACCTTAGCTTTACACCACCAAGGATTTTCCAATTCACTAGTAGAATTAATATTTTTCAAGGAGAAGGTATAACATTTACAACTTTATCTTTTTCTTAAGTCATAGATAAAATCTTCCTCCTAGTTTTTATGGCTTAACTAGAACCTTTTCTTAGTTTTAGTGGCTCAACTAAAACCCTCTCAATTTGCAATTAGTGAAATGAAGAATAAAAAATAACAACTGCTAGGAAGGTGGATGTTTATAAATTTGAGCTCTAAGTACAAAGACATGTGAATGATAAAAGATTTGACACTAAGCTCCTAGAGAATATTTTCAAGAGAAATGAAAGAATGAGGATTTGAAGCTTTTCTCTCGATGTTGATGCTTGGATACGTGCCTCTTGAATCTTAAAGTGTTCTTGATGAGTATTTATATCAAGAAATAAGTTGGCGGACATTTATGACTGTTGAGGATGATTAAATCATTGGAAGCTTTAATTTCGGGCTGAAAAACTGTCTTTACAATTTAAGTCTCGATACCTCCTGAAGGGGTATCAATACTTTGCTCAAAAAATGGCCATTATTGACAGTTCTGACACTCATGCATTGATACATACAAGCATGTAAAAAATATAATAAATAATAAAACATATCCATACCAATATATACCAATATAAAAACAAAACATATACAAATATGATACTGATTGCTTTTTATTTTTGTTATTGTAGTTATAATAAATCTTTGCGGATGGTATTTTGGAGAAGTACAGCTAACATGTTTCAAGCAAAATTAGTGCACTTTTATTATTAATTACCTTAATGGTAAATGCAAACGATAATAATAATAATATTATTGTGGTATCTGCTTATAATAAGATTTTGAATGATAATTCGACTACGAGAAATGTATAGCACAAGTATAAGATGGATTTGTTAAATAGAATAATGTAATTCATCCATAAAGTTTTGAGAAGCATTGATTAAGGAATATGTTTTTAGTAATGGCTGTCTATGTTAGATCATAAAAAATTGAAGAAGAAGAATATGTTATAAAAAACTCATCCTTTTACAAAGGGATCAACCAAGAGCACGACAAAATCTAAACTTACCTAAAGATTTATAATGGCACAAAACAAAAGTAGCATAAAGTAGATATGCTTTATGTTAATTAAACAAAATTCTGGGTTCTAATAACCATTGAATTTGCTAATAATTCATGCTAATTGATAGTAGGATAGTTTTTACACGAATATAATGATTAACATTATATGTTTCATGTATGCATTATATTCATATTAAAAATTTTAACATACCATACAACATGCGAACACGTGGAGGCTGGGAGGTGATATCATTTACTACATTCTTGCTATTATCTTTCAATAAATATAAGCTATGATGCTCTATCAAAGGTTTAAAGATAAAAAAGCGTTTTTCAAGCATATGCTAATGCTGCAACCTCATATTTGCTCATATAAACAATACCCAATACATCTTCAGTGGGAACGATACCACCTTTTTTTTTTGTCAGAATTGTCTCACTTCAAGTTCAATTGTAGTCTTATCTTACTTGATGTGGTGTTATTTGGATTTTGGTCTCACTGTTTAGGAAGTGTTCTTCAATTTTTTTTCTTTGGGTATAAATATAATATAGGGAAAGGGATAATAATATCAGAGTTTGAACCTTAATTCTTGAGGTGTCAATAAGGAAAGCTCAATTATTGCTCTAAAGAAGTGTTCGCAGCAATTTTTTTATATATAAAGAGTGATGACCATACTCGTTGGTAGCAAATGAGAAAGAAGACTCAAAGAGATGAGTGCCAAGAACAGTTTAATTTGCTAGAAAGTGCATAATTCAATTAATTGATATGAAGAGATTAACTGCATTCCTAGTTACATACAAGGTATCGAGATAACATAGGAATACAAATTCGGGATAAGACTCGCACATGATGAAATTTAGAGGCCCACACACATATTGTATGCATGTGAAATCTTGAACTTGGGTACTCAAAATGCAAGACCTCCACCTTTGTTAATTGCATCAAGACCTCATTAATTAATTTGTTGCAATCTTCGATGATAAAAATAATCTCAATTGATATGATTAATGAATTAATTTTTTTTTTCATATTTTGAGTTGAGTGTGCATGAATTAAAGATGTTGATATTGGGGTTAAGTTAATCCAAATGCTGAGAAGCATCTAAAAAGCTTGCAAGATTCTTGGATTTGTGGACAAAAAGCTAAAATAATAAATGTCATCACTCATCACCATCTTGAGTGGAAGGGGAACAACTCCTCCAAGTCTTTCGAAAGTACTCTGAATTTGTCCCCCTCCCTTATTTGTTTAATCTAAGAAACAAGATTTGCATATTTAAGGATTGAAACACGGGGCCCTGGGGTTGCCGTGGGCTTCTAGATATATTACAGATGTCTTTGAGGGATATAATTTGGGCATAAAACAGGGTTTGGTTTTTTCATCTTTGCCATTCTGACAGGATAGAATAGAATGTCCCCTTTAAGGATGCAGTATGGACCATCATTTTGCCACTTACATACCAGCCAATCAGTCATCATCATCACTCATTCCCAGTGATTCTTTGCCATACACTCAAATTCCTGATACAGGAAATTGTTGAATGGATTGCCAAACTACTCATGCTTTTAAGTGATAATTAAATTGATTTTCAGTAAAAAAAGAAAAAAAGGAAATTGAACTCAATGACTTATATTCCATTTCCCGTTCATCTTGCTCAAGCCCTGAAATCAATTCACCTCTCTTTCCCTTTCAGTTCATTTTAGCTCACCAGTGATCGAGTTTATCTGATACATCCGCGTACATCTTCAGACAGAAAAAAACATTTAAAGAAATAAATATATTCACATTTAACATATAAACAACCTGTAGGAGTCTTGATATGTGTTGAACTTGTGATGGGGTGCAACAATGAAAGTGAAAACCATGGGTAAAAGGCTAAATGATGATGGGAATAAAGACTAGAAAGGGTCATCATCCATGGGCCCTAGCTTACCACCTCCCGGGTCAGAAATATTCAATGAGGACGACCTCACAGTTGAACAAAGTAACTTTCAGTGCAATTTGCAAATCTGGCAGTTCTGATGAAATGGTTGGGACAGTTATAATTTGCTCTGAGAAAGGTACACTGATGAGCAGAGCCAACATGAAAAAGCTATAAAAAACCATTTGGATAACTTATGTTAATTATTTGGGCAATAAATGCTTCATTCCCCTTCAGCTCAAGGTCAGGTTGATCAAGCAAAAGCTTCATTACCAGATAAATTAATGAAATCTTTAAAGGAATTAATCAAGTGAAAACAAGGACAATGAGTACATAAAGCAATTGGAAACGGTGTGAGAATTGTAAAACATTGAAACAAACCACATGCATAATCTCAACATTATTGGTGTCCATGGAACAATATGGATTGTCAACCCAATAGCAATATTGCATTTGCCAACGCAATAAGGTTGCTCTTTCATGCACTGCAAACCAGATCCTTGACCGTGGATGCAGCGGAACAAGAAATATGATGCAACCCAGACCTAACTGCAAGACCAAAGCTGAAACATACCAACCTATAAGAGTACAAGACCGAGCTCTGATGTTCTCAAGGCATTTTGTATCCGATAATTATACAGGTAGTAGTGAAGTTGTCCATCACCTGGCCCAAATTTCAATTCCTTGAGGAAAGACTCATTATGCATGACATCCAGTGCGTTGAATACATCAAAATCCTTCTTCTTAGCAACAATAAGTGCATCATTCATCAACTGAAGCAGTGGAGTCTTGGTGGAGACATTGTAGTAAGAGTAGGCAGCTTTCAAAATTGAATAGTTCTGGTTGCCAAGAATTGATGACGGAAGTGTGTAGAAACTACAGAAGTCAGTTATGTCATGCGTCTTTGGGCTCTCGACCAAGTAACTGTCAATGACATCCTCAGTAGGAAGAAGCCAGTGCTCCACATCATTCTCATCAAAATCTGGAGAAACAACAAACTGGCTCAAGTAATTTCTAAGCAACCTAGTGACAGCAGGGACATCACGAAGCTCCATCTTTCTAAATCCAGGGGTGGCTGGTTGATCAGGTAACTTGTAGAGTTTAATGGTTCGGCTCATCGTCATCCTAGGCCCAAGCCTAGAAAAGCCAACATCAATAAGCTTCTTGGGGTTTAGTGACCTATGCCAGTATTGGCAAGTAGTAATTGGTGTTGGAAGAACAACTCCAGCAGTATAAGCTGCTTGCCAAATATTCTCCAAATGAACTCTCCTAGTAACCTCCTTAATCATCACGGGAGCAAGTCTCTTTGATCTCAGCTTCTTATGAACACATAAGAAATTGATCTCTGCCATTTTCACAACTTCATCACGCACCCTTATTCTCGCAGGCACACCAGTAATGAAGGCAACAAGCTTCTTTGATGTCTTAGCACGGACCCCAATATGCCAGCTCTTGTAATAACCAGGAGGGCGCAAAGCCCACCTAAGAAACTCCTTGGAATAATTGAACCTAAACATATTCTCATCATCCTCAACATAATTGTTCTTCAAAAGATTGTAAACCTCATTACAAGTCTCTTCCGAATCCATATCACATGTGGTCCATTCATACGGACTCGGAAGGTTATAAGGCTCCTGTTTGACTTCAGACAATGGGGTTGGGGGCTCAATTGGACCTTCAGGCAAACTTGTGTCCCCAACATCCTTAAATTGACCAACAGGCTGAGTTTCCCAAAATTTGTGTTTCTTTGCTAAGGACATTGAATCCTGAAACCTTCGAACTATGTTTTCAAGTGAGCTATCATCTTTGGGCAACGGGTTAGCCTCAGAATTATGATCTGGGTTTACTTTGGGAGAACCAGGGGGTGAATTGTTATCAGTCATTTCAGGCAATCAACTAACCTAAGCTATTTTCTCAATTATATACCTGGATCAATAGAAAAAAATGTCACGAAGATCCAAGTTAAAAAACTAAGCAAATAAAGCACATCAACTAGCAAAAACATCGACTCTAAATCAATCGAAATTATTAAAATAAAATAAATCTGTAGCAACAACATTAGCAAATGAATTACAAGATAATATAATGAGCAAAGAGATCTGCAAGATGAAGATGAAAAGATTATGAGAAACGCATAACTTACTCGATTTCAAAAGGCAAAACTTTAGCAGAATTTGAATCTGGGGAAGCAGGGATTTTTAGATAAGAAATTTTAAAATTCAGATCTCCACAGCGTCAAGTAATATAAATATTAATTTTCTTTCTCGGATTTATTTAGGCAAAGGGGGAATGTTTAGGGTTTTCTCCAAGGCAGCGGCTTTGAAGATGCCGAAACTCTTTGATCTTGGTAAATTTTTTGCTCTGACACCGAAGAAAACAGTGTATTTTCTTTGTTAACCAGATAAACGACATCGTTTCCTTTTGTTATAAACCCAAAAGGCCCATAATAATATTGGGCCATTTTTGAGGCTACGACATCAACGCTACGCCGTTTAAAAGCTCTCCTTCAAGCTCTGGGAGTTTTCAGTGAGGTGAACCGAAGGCAGAGCTGCTCGGAGCTCCATACACGATCCGAACCCGATAGAGATTCAAATTGAAGGAGAATGTGCGGGGACGCTACAAACTGGGACGAAGAAGCATATAGGGAGAGTATATTAAGGGAAAGAGAGATCCAAACTCGAACAGTATTCCGAACCGTTTGGGCTCCTTCCTTTAACCCTAAACCGGAATGCGTCGTGGTCGCCTCCAGCGACGGTTCCATCGCTTCTTACTCCATTTCTTCCTGTGTTTCCAAACACGTGAGTATTCCTCTTCCTACTTTTTCATATCATCACCCCCCCAAAAGAAGAATGTAATTGAAAGAATAGAAAAAATTCTCACCTGCATTTCGCGTTTGTTTGCAGCCGATTGGTTTCTGCAGTGCTAGGGCTCAACGGTAAAATACCTGTTTATTCGGTGCACTATTAAGTTAATTAACGAATTGATTACTGTTTCCAGTTTGACTGAAAGTAACCGGTTGTGCTTCGGGTTGTGGTGGAATTTGATAGGTTGTTACCGGCTGAGCCGGAGGGTTTCCTTGAAGGGCATGATGGACCTGCGTATGACGTGAAATTCTACGGCAATGGCGAAGATTCTTTGTTGTTAAGGTTTAATACAATATCTTGCAATTGATATTTTTCTCCATTTTGGTTGCATTTAATCGTGTACATGAAATGTAGGAAATTGTTTTATTTAGCATTGTTGAGCTTATTTGAAGCTTAAGCTGGATTCTGCCATTGTTCATTGACTTGACGGAGTTGGACTAGAGCAGGAGCTCATTGCTACTGGTTGGTGAACCCTCAATTATTATACATTACAGTATAGACTTCATTTTTGCAGTTGTGGTGACGATGGTAAAATTAAAGGATGGCGGTGGAAGGAATTTACTGAATCTGAGGTGCCTATTACCTTTCAAGGTACCATATTTTGGAACTGTATAGTTTGTTTTTTTTAACTAGTTAGAGTTTATGTGAGACCACCACTTAATGCATGAATTTAACGTGGTAGGGATGAGCATAGTGTCTTTAGTCTTTACCTTTTTGTCTTTTAGTAATCTGAATATTTCTTTTAGCTTTAAATGTTGGCCATCTGGTTTTCCAGTCATGGTCTCTGACACTCAGGTAAGCAAAGACAAATGGTATTTCCTGTCATTTAAATGCTCTGGGTTGGAAACACAATTTTGTGTGTATTTTGGCCTAGTTGTCTACATGTCATAATTTGCCAATTCAGTTTTGATGTTTTTGCAGGAAACCATATGAAGCCAGTGCTTGATTTGATCAATCCACAAGATAAGTGCGTAATCACAGCTTATAGTGGATGCTCTTGTGCGCATTAATGCATATCCTTTGACTTCTTCATTAATAGTCAATCGTAGATTCTCATTCCATTAGCTCTTTTCACTCTTGTATTATGTGAGCGATCTTTTTTGAGTCCAAAAATTAGTTGTAATTTCTATCGTAGAGTTAAGCTGACTAAATGTTATTTTCAGGTCTGTTGTTTTTTGTTTTGGAAAACAATTAGGTCCCGGAAAAGGAATTACTTGTTATCGTTCTATTCTTTAAAATCAACTTAACTTCCCCTTTTTTTGGTGTGTAACATCTAATTGCTATTCCCAGAGGTCCATGGGGTGCTCTCTCTCCAATTCCCGAGAATAATGCCATTGCTGTTGATCCTCAGGTTTTTAATACCTTTCCTACATTTGCTTATATTTATGGAGAATTATGAATTATGAATTTATTTCTTCTTTCCACTCTCCGCTAAAATAGGGGGGATCCATCTTTTCTGCTGCTGGTGATTCTTGTGCATATTGCTGGGATGTGGTATGTTTTTGTTCAAATGAATCTGTTCCTCATGTTCTCTCAGAGAAGTGGTTGGTTAATATTCTCCTTTTCCATTAGATGTATCTTTAAGTTCTGTTTCTGATGGAACTTTTCAGGAGAAGAGTGAAATCAAAATGGTATTTAAGGGACACACAGACTATTTGCATTGTATTCTATCACGTGCCTCTTCCAGTCAGGTCAACTTTTCCTCTCTTCATGATTCTTTATTTTGGTGGTAAATTTAATTTTGCATTTAGATAGCAGGATTAGGTATCCTTACTGCCCTAGCTTAATCCTTTTAGCTTCAGTTTGGGTTTCTTTTTGACAACAAGACTGAAAGGAACTTGTTTTTGGGTTGCCATTTTATTGATTCAATCAAGCAAAGGATATTTATCCTATAACAATAATAGTACTCTTAAAAAGAGGTCATGATGTGCTGATGGTATATGGTTTATGCTTACTGTAGCCATCTATGCATCTAAGGTTGAGAAATGAGAATTTGAGATACAGAGCAACCTTCTTAATCTATCTCATCTTTGTTCTTTTTCAGATTATAACTGGATCAGAGGATGGGACTGCACGAATATGGGGTAACAGCGTGTGTTCTTATTTAAAAGGGTTACAGAGAGCTAGTTTGTTGTTACGTTTCTACTAACGACTCTGTTATCTTGTTCTAGTTCTAGCTTCATTTTAACAGAGTGCTGTGTCACCTATTGCAACCTGACTAATATATGGTTTTACATAGATTGCAAAAGTGGTAAGTGCATTAAAGTAATTGACCCACTAAAGGACAAGAAGTTGAAGGGGCGTATCTCTTGTGTTAGTTGCATTGCTCTAGATGCAAGTGAGAGCTGGTTGGTAAGACCTTAAGTGGTGAAAAATCTTTATATGTTTTTGTATTACTTCGGAGTAAAAATATCATGCAATTATGATACTGCTAGACCCACTAAGATTTGGCCTTCCTTTAAGTTGGACGAAAATCCTGTTTTTAACTGGGGGTTGTGACCAGTTAAATCGCTTAGAACTCAGTTACATGAGTATTTTCTCTTAGACTCCAGCAAATGAAGTCTACCATAAATTTTCTTTGCAGGAGGGATTCTTATTCTGGGTCTTATGAGCTCTTATTTTTGCCCATGCTAGTGAAAGATCTTTCGAGTACCTATCAATTATATTGATTCCGATTTGTTGTTCCCGAGTGAACATGTTTTTAATCAAGATTTGAACTGGACAGGCATGTGGCAGTGGCCGAAGTTTGTCAGTTTGGAATCTCACTGCTTCTGAATGCATTTCAAGTATTTCCAACGGTGCATCCATACAGGACGTGGTGTTTGATAACAATCAAGTAGGTGGTAGATGGTTTTCTCAAGCAGACCAAATTCACACAATGTTGTTCTTAGACTTGTTCCGTTATTTCCACCTAATAATTGTTAATAATGTTTATGTTGCCATTTCAGATATTAGCTGTTGGTGCAGACCCTGTGTTGAACCGTTTCGATATGAATGGAATGATACTTTCCCAGATACAATGTGCTCCTCAATCAGCGTTTTCGGTCTCTTTGCACCCGTCTGGTGTATGTTCGGTCTCCATTTTTGGTTAATGTATTAATGCTTTTTCACATTCTGATCTTAAGTTTTCTTCTGGTCAGGTCACTGCAATCGGGGGTTACGGGGGTCTTGTAGATGTGATTTCACAGTTTGGAAGTCATTTGTGCACTTTCCGTAGCCATTGTGTTTGAACTATAATGAAAATGGAGATGGAGATGTAAAAGAGCATACATATTATTGTTAAATTTGAGATGTAGGGCTTCACTATAATCATTTTTAATTCTCTTATTTGTATGATAAATTTACATAGAAATGGATGGAAATGGTTTTGGTTTTTGGGTATAATTGTGATTTGAAATCACGTCACAACTTGGGTTCACTTTTAAATATTTTTAACTATTCTTTAAGCTTCCTACGATATTGTCTACAACTTATAATTAAAAGTTATGATTCACTAAGAATTTGTTAGCTGAAAATTAATATTCGCCATGATTTATTTTTTATTTAATTTTTAAAATTATTTGATAATTCATAATAAAAATTAAATGAAATTTATTTGATAATCCATAATAAGAAGTAAATGATAGAAAGTTTCTGCGAAAATAATAAATACTTGATGTTGAATTTTTTAACCTTTTAGGTATTTTATTTTATTTTAATATTATATTATCTTTTAAAGACTTCTATCTTTATCTTTATCTTTAAATTTTGATTTTGTTTAAAATAATGTGAAATATTTTTAAAAAAAATAAGAATATACATATAAATTATACTCCTAATATATCAAACAAATTTTATAAAATTGCTCTAACATGTTTAATTGATATGGGGTAAAATTGCCATAGTAACTTTTCTTTAATTTAATGTCATTGTAATTTTGTTTTTATCCTAATTCTAATATATATATATATATATATATATATATATATATTATTGTAAGGTTTAAGATTCAAAGTTGGTATGGATAGCTTACTTATAATTATTATTTTTAATAATTTTAAATAAATATTATTTAAAATCATAAGTAAAATTTGAAAGGGTTAGATAAATTTTAAAGATTTCATGTAAGAAAATTAAAATATAAAGCTAAATAATATTATCATAAATATAAATATTATTTAATATCATTAAGATAAATATTATTTATCTTAATATTTCTATTTGTTATCATTAGATCTTTTAAAAGATATTATTATAATTTAAATTTAAATTTAAATTTTGTTTAAAATTTTACTTTTAATTATTTTATTAAATTAAAATTTATCATAAAATGTGTATTATTTAATTTAAATGTAAATGTAAAATAACTAGATATATAATTTTTAAATTTTAAAAATTCTAAAACAATCTATATAAATGTCCACAACTATTATATAAATTTATTTTAAAGAATAGTGTTTAAAATTTTCTTTCTATGTTCTTATTTTCAATTTTTTCTATGTTTCATCAACTATATTAAATTTTAGTATTAAATTTAAAATAAATTATATTTTAATTAATATATACAATTAATTTGTGCATCGCATCGGACAAAAAAAACAAATATATATTATAGGTCAAAACTGAAAATTAAAATAAAAAGTATAGTACTTTAATATTTTCAATTTACAAGTGATCCTAACGCATAAAATGGATAAATTTTTCATTTAGATCCTTTAAATTTTAAAATTTTAAATTAATAAAAGTAAAATTACACTTTGCCCTCTAAAATGATAAAAATTTACTTAATTCTTTAAAAATATAAATATATAGGTTATTAAAATGATGAAATGATATTTTTATAATAGTAAAATTACAATTTAATTTATTTATAAAAAAATTTTATGGCTCCGCCCTATATATATATTTTAAGCATGTGCTAAGTTATTTTGTATTATATTATACATGTAATATTTTATACATTTATAATTCAATTTTTAGAGCATAATTTGATGCATTATTCTTAGATTTTAACAGATTTATGTATATGTTTGATTTTCATGTCATGATGTGTTTTACAAGTATACTATTATAATTCAATTTAAACTTGAAAGAATAATTTAATTTGTTATATTGATTCAATTTAAAGAAAAAAAAAAGGTGAGATGAAGTGTTAATCATTTTTATGAGTAAAATTATATAAATTTATATAAAATTTACATGCTAATAATTTATATTATATATTTTAATTTGCGACATTTCTAGTTATTTTCAATCTATTTTCTCTTTTCATGTTTGAATTTATTTCACAATTTTGCATTGTTTCAAGTTTTAATTTATTTAAAATTTACAAAATATGAAAAAAACACTCTTCAAAAAGAAATAAAATAGAAACTTCAAGATTAAATTACTTGCATAAGTAGTGTTAAATATATCGATGATTCTTCATTTCTTAAAATATTTTTCATAAAAAATACATTAAAAGTTATCAAAATTAATTTTTTTCTAATTTTAAAATTTTGGATACTTTTTTTATTTTTCAAAATTTTATGAACTTTTGCTTTTTTTATTTAAAAAATCATATTTTTATTAAATTGGTATCTTTAATTCCATAGGTGGAAGATTATTTTCATTTAAGAAAATATTATTGATATATTTTATGTGAAATTCAAACGAAATAATATTTTAATTAAAATATTTTTTATTTAATAAATTATAATCAAACTGTTTCAATATTTTAAAGAAGATGGCGTACTGAAGCTTAGAGTGCAAAAGAAAATAGAAACATCACAAAAGAAAACATGTTATTCATTAGTGAAGAGTAGGTAGATTTATCATAAACCGACCATGGATTTGAAACCTTTTCAATGGAATTTCTACCTCAAAAGATTAACACCCCAAAATTTCTTTCTTTTCATTGGAAGAAACAAAAAGAAAGAGTGCTGAAATAGTTGTTAAAGATTGAACTCCCAAGGCAGGCAGCAACATTTTATGGATTGAACAAAGTGGAGTGACATTTGCATTTCCATCCTTCAGGCTCGTAATTGGTATACTGAGTTCGGAGCTCCTTAGAAGTTGCCGGGATTTGAGTGGCGATACAGGGCGTGCACCCTCCGCATTTGCGTTGACAGTTTGGTGGCATTGACCCTATTCTTCCCATAATTCTTCTATTTGTCTTTTCACCCAAGTAACCTACTCCTCCACTGCTTTCAACAACCTAAAAATCATACATATTTAGCATTATTCATTCCAAAAACGACTCCGACACCATTATTCAAGACTTAGAAGAGCAGAAGAAAGAGTGATGAACCTGTTTAGAGTTAAAGCCATCTCCCAACAACTCTGGAACTGATGAACTTTGGATAGTTAGTAAAACACCAGAAAAAGAAAAAGGAAATAGAGAAGCTAAGGTTCCAAGTTCAAGGGAAAAGTAGTAATTCTGTGACTTAATAATCTATTATTAGAATATATAATTCCACGCATTATAGAAAAAAGATTTAGGGCTGAGCGGCCATTTCTTTTATTGCTCAAAGTGTTGGAAGAGAAAAAGGGCTGAAGATAGACAAAGAAAACGATACGATTTCTAGCAAAAGAAGATGGGAATCAAACAAATGTATAAATTACTAGAAGAACAAAAAAATATAACAGCAAACCTTGTTGAGGAGCGATATGATGAGAGGCAAGAAACCTGGTTGATACATGAACCCACGTTATTATCTGCACAGCAATGAGAAAACAACGCATTCTTTGCTTCATGTTCTTTTATGAAAACGGCCAAATAATGATGAGATGATGATGGTAATCTTTCTTATATTAGAGAGAGAGAGAGCGAGGTGGGTGTTTCTTGAGTTCAAGAGAACGAAGGAATCGAGAATAAAAGATTTGGAAAGGGAAGCTTGTTGAAACAAGCACCAGAAACATTTTAAAACAAATTGTGAAATACTGCTTCTATTCAATTTTCTGTTAATTTTATCAAATATTTTAAAATAATCGATGTGTTTTTTTATGAATATTATATATTTTAATCCTCCATTTTTAACTGTTTTTTCTTTTAACTCTTAAACTTATTTTATTTGTCAAATCACCTCAAAATATATGGAAATGTTATAATTTGTTAATTTTGTTGACATTGAATATGGATGTCACGCCAAAGATTAATTAAAATTTTAATTTAAAATGATTAAAAATTATTTTAAAAATGATTAAGATTATTAAAGAAGTATAAAATTATAAGAATATATTTTTAATATTTTTAAATTTTAAAAAATAATTAATTGTTGACGATATGTATGCCACGCCAACAAAGTTAACAAGCATTAACTTTTACATTCATTTTGGACGACTTGGTAAACAATGCAAATTCAAGGATTAAAGGAAGTGAAAATTAAATTCAGGGTTAAAATGACATTTTTTTTATAAAGTTGAAGAATAAAAAAGTCATTATGCCCTTTTAAAATGTCAATATATATATCTTGGAGTTCTACATCTATAAAATGATTAAATATAATAAAAACCTATATGGAACAGCCCCGATCTGACTTAAGAGTTTTGGCTAAGTCGAAAGCGTTACATTCGATCACTGAAGTAATCCTATAAATCTCTCTTTAAATTTGTGAAAAGATTTATCTGAATCTTTATGAATTAAAAATAAAACAACAAAAATCATTTATTAAAATTGGTAGTTTTTTAAATCAAAATAGCATACAAATATCAGAGTATTGACTAAGTGTCATGCTTTAAAATAGATAACTAATCAATCCCAAACTATAAGATATAAAAGCAAGAAATTAATAATTACAATCCCGAAAATAAATAATAAATGAAAATTTTTTAATAATAAAACAAGCTACTAATCAGAGAGTCCTCTGATGCCATACTGAGTCCTATTTTTCTGCGTTACATAAGAGGTAAAGGAAAAAGAGGAATGAACTTACAATGGCTTAGTGTGAGACTAACTTATAAATCATTATATATAATTGCACAAACAGAAAAATATAGAATTGATAGCTTAATAGCGAGTTAAACATAACATATGGAACATATAGTAAGTCAATGTATATACAGTTTATGTATGATGTAATGTAGATGCAAATTTTCCACCCGTCCATCCTATCCGCCCTCAAGCATCGCTCGACACACCAACAACACATATCAAAAACTAATCATCCCAAATTTCCCAGTGAAGATGGTTGTTCGCTTATCATTGGTGACGATGACTTTTACTACAATAACTCACCATTACAATTTCCCGATTTTGATGGCTTTTTAATACAATAAACTATCATCATGGTCTACCCGATTTTGATGGCTTTTTAAACTACCATCCCGGCTTATCCGATTTTGATGATATTGTCGCCTACTTTATGCAGTACTGACTTTCGCCATGGACTTAAATTGCCACTATCTCTTACGGAACTCCTTCATCCTCCGTACCCAATTCCATGTAATTATACACATATAATTTAGCATATCATGTTTTTCAACATTTGATGCTACATTTGATATATTAAACTTATCATATAACAACATGTGTTTATGCACTGATTCACATCAATTTCACATAAGTTATTAATTTATGAGAATTAAAACAGTATGCATATACAACATCTTCATGTGATTTAACATACTTAGTTTGGCTAACACATACATAGGTAGGGTTTGCATTTACAGGGGTCGCACCTAGGGGTTCGCACACCTACCAATGCTAAGGTTCGCATATTAATCTATAATGTTCGTATTCTACAGTTCGCACGAGCATGGTTCACATATAACAACATGAAGGGTTCGCATGTTTCAATATGTAGGGTTTGCATATAACAACATTTAGGGTTCGCATGCAATATAGGGTATGCATAATACACATTAAGGGTTCGCATATTAATCACCTAGGGTTCGCATGCAATGTATAGTTTGCATAAATAATCACATAGGGTTCGCATGTACATGTATATAGGGTTCACATAAATAATAATGTAGGGTTCACGAAGATATAAACTAGGAGTTCGCATATAACACGACTCGCATATAACACATACAGGGTTCGCATAAAATAACATAAAGACTCGCATGTAATTACACATAGGCTCGCATGTAATAACACACAGGCTTTTATGTACAACAATTTAGGGTTCGCATATAATAACCTAGGGGTTCGCATGTTTATTCAGTGTGCTTGCGTACTTATTCCTATATAGTTTTGAACATAGGTTCGCAACTAGAGAGTTCGTCTATAAGGGGTTGTATACAAGGGCTCGCACACAGGTTCACACTTTATAGTTCGCACATACAGTTCTTCATACAATAGCTTATGTAAGGATTCGCATGAATCTTAGGCTTGCATACAATATAGAGCTTGCCTAGTGTCTACTTAAAGGTTCACATACAATTCTTTAAGGGTTCGCCTATATACATGTTTTCTTTCTAGGGTTCGCCTAACAGTTTATGTGGTTCGTACAGTAAATCACATAGGGATTTGCAGGTGTATTTACAAAAGAGGGGCTCACATGTTTATACTTTATGCATTTTAACCCTAATTTCTCAATGATTCAACATAATTAATCATACATAATGATTTTAAATTATATCCCACACCTGATATGAAGACACAAAAACTTTAATTTGGAAGAGGAGGTTGACGATCCACTTGGGAGGAAAGGGATGATTTTGAAAACTTTGAATCCTATTTCTTGAAAATTGGTTTGGTGATGATAGGGAAAAGAAGAACTTGGGAGTATTTTTCTTCAAAAATTTCTTAGGTACCAATTCTAGGGTTTGCATAAAATTGGCTATTTATAAAACTTTCTTTCCCTAATTGAAATAGGTTTTAAGAATTCATGTAGAATTAGGATTATTTTAAAATAAGGACTAAATAGAAAAAACATTTTTTGGCTGGACTATTTTGAAAATTTAGCACTTTTATGAGGTAAAAATAGAAAGATAAAATATTTTAGCTCAATGCACACAAGGGGATTCAAACTTAGGACCTAAGGGTAAGCTAAGGTATTATCACTGAACCAACAGACTTCTTAACAAAAATGATTTTTAAGGCATCCTAAATTCTCTTACCCTATGCTTAAAAAAAATTCTAAATTTTATCATTATTTCTTCTAACCCTATTTTTGGGATGTGACAAAATATATGGAATAATAGTTTGTCTTGATTTGCATGGAGCAATAGTTAAAGTTCTTGTCACATATTTGTTTTGTACAAGTTCAAACTATGTTAACCCCACCCCATATTGTATAAAAATAGTTTATGTATAGTTCGTGCATAAGTCTCATGTACCGTTAGTGAATAATAATATAACAATTCATCATTAAATAAAAAATATTGTGGAGTTATAAATAAAATTATTTTATTTAATATAATTAAATATTAATTATAAATTTTATAAATAAATATCAATAATTCTTGGATTTATGATTTTGGTTTCGCTTTAGGATCTCGAATTTAGAGTTTAGGATTTTAGTATTTATTTATAATTAATTATATTTAAATAAAGTTATTATCATTTATTTTAAGTTTTCTACAAATTTTTATTTTGTTTAAATAAAGTTATAATTTTATTTTAAGTTCATGTGGAACTTACCACCCAATTTTTATTTTATGTATGAATGATATTTGAATTTATACTTGTATATATATTTGAACTAAGTAGAATTAATGAATTTTGACACTCATAGCTCAAAATGGACTAAATTGTAAATTCATGTAAATATTGGTTATATAGAAATAGTACAAGATGTAAATGTGATTGTTAACTGATTATTTGTTTCTAGAATGATAAATGAAATTATGTACAGGAATTAGTTTTGACATCTATACAAAAATGATGCCCGAGTAAGCTTAGTAAAAGATTAGGATACGTGTTGCATGCCATTACGGTTATATGCGTGATTAATCAGGAATTTTACATGTTATTACGAGATCTAGAATTTATTTCAGATTCTCAAATTTTATGTATAATAGGTTTATCTCGGACGGGTAACCTCGATATAATGTCAGCTTGTGTGAGCAACTCTATTGTAATGTTAGTTTGTGTGAGCAACCCTAATGTACTGTCAGCTTATGTGAGCAACTTATTCCCGGGTATCCGAGTTCATTTTATTATAGTTCCATCGGGTGATATTCAATTGATTGGAAATGGAATTTTAAATCATGAAATGAAAATGAAATGGTATTGATGATACTTGACATATAGATTATTATATGATTCTATTTTAAATGTTGGCAGTATTTACAATTCGAGAACGTAATTAACACATTCGATTTATGGTGATGTTGCATGTAGAGATATGTCTTAATATGCCAAGGAAAGTTAAATTGGTTGCCATAGAATAATTATTTACACCTTAATAATCAAGGTATGCTTTAGTTTCCATTAGAACTTATTAAGCATTTTATATGCTTGCCTCGTTTGTTTTCCCTTTTCCTTATATATTATCACCTTATGAAACACGTCAAGCCAGATTGTCTCAAAGTTCATGCTATCCCCAATTCGGTAGCTATTTGATTATTTTGAGTCAAGGATTGTGGCATGTATATAAGGTGTGTTGTAGTACATCTTAGTATGTAAATATGTTTACTTATGGAAAGTTTGTTTTAACCTTTACCGATCACATTGATTTGGTGATTTGAATCATACATGTTTTTGGGAATATATGTATGTTTATGCTAATAGATGTGATGAACTATAATCATAGGTATGACAAGTTAAATGGCATGAATGAAGTAGAAATGATAACTTGGCTAATAGGTGAATAAGATGAAAATATGTTTGAACATTTGTAACTTGATGCATGCTTGTAAAATGTGGCCTAGGGTTGAAGGTTGATGGTTATACTTAAGGCTTATATGCCATAGATGTGTATAAGGTGCACAAGTTTAGGTAAATGAAATGAAATGGTAAGTCTAAATGTGGTATGACATAGATAAGGTTTGGTATTTGGATAACTTGGTTGATTTGTTTACCATGTTGTTGAATTGTTAAGTTTAATTGATGATTAAGTGTTGATTGACTTGTTAAGATTTTAAATTTAAATGTTTGAGTTTTTTTTAGCATGATTTGGTAAGTTTTGAATCTAGTAAACGTGTTGATTGTTGAACATATTGAATGGTTTGTTGTTGGAAACTATGGAATAGACTAAATGGTTCATTTTTACCAAAAACAGAGTCCTCGTTTTGACGACCATCTTTCCTTGCCGCAACATTGACTGACAGTATGTGAAGTCATGACGTGACAAACTATTTGACGACATCACGATGTCAGCCCTAAACTTTTAAAACTTTGCAATTTAGTCCTATTTCAAGTTCGGTTTGACAAAGAAGATTTCGTAAGCTCGATTAAGACTCAAAATTGATTGTTTAACATGATTTGAATGTGATTGACATTTGAATTGCATGTGTGAATAATTAATTACTGCTTGTTTGACTATAGTTACTCCGGCAACGAATGTAACATTTTGTAGTTCGAACCTGGCGATCGGGTCGGGCGAGGGGTGTTACAATGTGGCATACCTTAATCTTGAGTGGGTGATGAACTATGCATGTGTGACTCTTATACTTTGATGTAAGTAAAAACCTGAGTTCAAATAGATAAGGAATCGAAAGTTAATGCATTTGGTATATGACTTTTGCAATATATAGCATCATTCACAATAGAGGAATTCATAGCCCAAGATATGGGTAAATTATATTCTCTCATTGGCATTACATGATAGATGAAAAGTAAATGTGGCTATGGGTCGTTTGTCTTTGTAATGAATGACATAATTACTGTTTAATAGTGATTGACTTTTCATTAAGGAAAATGCAATGGTTAATATGAGATAAAATAGGATCATATTGGGAGGACGGATTTATCCCAAAGAGATTAAGGATATCCTAAGAGGGTAACACACTTATGATAGGGTCATTGGATGAACACTGATCGAGTACGTTTTGTAATGGTATGTATATGGGGAGAGCTTAGTTACGATACTATAGTGGAATAACTTCGTGACTAAATGAGTTTATAATTAATAGGCAAAAAGCTGGAACTTAATTATAAGTCATTTGAGCTCTAATTATGTATGTCCAATCAATCCTTCCACTAGCTTGTTGAAACCAAAAAAATGAATTGCATGTTGAATCAAATTAACAAAAATGGATAGAAATGATAAAGTTAGATAATTGAGTTACGTTAAAAAATGAATGTGGTTTCTCACTAAGTATGGAAATGATTTGAGAATTAATTTAAGTTTTTCAAATTATTATTTAATTAATTGAAGTTCAAAATGGAATTAAATTAATTGGTCATTGTGAATCCGTTGAATATAGAAAGTAAATATATTTTCTCATACGTTCTTTTACGGTAAATTTGTCATTATTTTAATAGAATTAGAATTGGGTTGAGAAAATTATTTAATTGAAAAATTAACTAATTAATTAAATTTAATTTAATAAACAATATTTATTTTGAGAAATAGAAAAACATGTATTAAGTTAGATTAAATTATAAATTGTTGGGTTAAAAGTCCAGGAATCACATATAATTGGACTCAATATAGGAGAGGCCCAAAACCCCCTCATAACAAGTATGAGGGGTGACAACCCTAACCCTAAACCCTTGTAATTTTACTAGGGTTGTTGCCCCTCTCTCCGTTAATTCAACTAGGAGATTGTTTTTCTATTAAATAGATATTATTTATATTCTATTAATTTAATTAGGGTTTCACTACCTCTCTTTATAAATAGATGACACTAGTAGGTCCAAAAACATAACTTTGGGTTATTTTCATTTTGTTCGAAAATATTCAGAATTTATTTTTTAAGTATAAATTCAATTTTCTGGGAGTAACAATTCTACCAGTTTCTTTTGAGAGAGATTTACTTTCCTACTAAAAGTAAGAAAATTATTTCTGATTCTATGTTTGATTCGTATTTATTTGAACCTACACTTGAAGCGATTCATGGTATGAGAACAGTGGAAAATGCCATTTTGTTGAAAGTCGAGAACAATTAGGATCCGTGTCGTACAAAGCACAGGCACTTTTTGGGAAAAGATTATTGCTATAAACATCACAAACCGACTTAGTTTTCAAATTTTTAATTTTCTGTTGTGACAGAAAACTGTTTTTTAAGCCGGATTTTTCTAACATTGTAAATGTTATGTCTTCTACTTGAAAGGTATCAATTCTAGTAGTAAATTGAGAAATCCTTAGTGGTGGAAAGCGAAGATAATGGAGGTAGGCAATTCAGGTCGAATCACTATAAAATAATTATCCAATCTTTTCTTCCATTTCTTTATCATTTAGAAAAGTTTGAGAAGAATCTTAAAATACCAATTCAGCTCATCTCTTAATATTTTTCGACTTAACACCACAGATTTAAAACATAGTTGCCTTTTAAAAATTAGCATACAATAAACAATGAAACATATGGTTTGAAACTAATTAATCATAATAACACGTGAAATATGTACGAAATTAAAATAAAAATGGACTAAATTATGAGTAAAACAAAGTTTAAACACATAAATATATCAAATAGACAATCTTGAATTCACTATAGTTATTTATCATGGTTTTGCCATCAAGTATGAGTTAGTGTCGAGTTGACTCGTGACACCAACTCAATGAACAACATTAGTAATATATATATATATATATGTATATATACAACTGATGGAGATAATAAAGTGTGTAAATTAAAACAAAATTGTATAAAATACATCAAAATGAAGCTTTGATTGAGTGATCAATTTAAGAACTTATTAAACCAATTGGTGTAGGTTCAAATATCACTATAGGCATGTTTTTATTAGTTTTTGTTAAAATAAAAAGACTAAAATACTCTCAAATAATATAATTTATTTTAATTATGAAATGATATTTTTGTAATTTTCTTACCGATATGGTGACCCAGTTGAGGGTGAGACTAACTCAGTTGAGGACATAAATAGTATAGATTATATACAAACAATGTGGGTGAAACAATTTGGAACAACAGTGAAAAGGAAAAGATTTTAAAGATGTTGATAACATGGGTTAAAATCTCACAATTTGCAAATTTGTGATTGATTTTATCAAAAATCTAAAAAGAAAAATCTCATAATAATATAATTTATTTATACGTGTAAGGTATTTTATAATTCTTTTAATTAAATTACAACTCAATTAAGGATGACATTGACTCCACATGTATTTAAATAATATTATAAATTCTATTACATGTGTATATGTGTGGAAATTACAGATGTAAAATAAAATGTCTATTTAAAAGTAACATGCAATAAACAATGAAATGTATGATTTTAAAATAATTAATCATAATAATACGTGAAATATGTATGATAGTAAAATAAAAATTGGATTAAATTATGAGTGAAATGAAATTTAAATATATAAATATATCGATAAATAATACTAAATGCACTACGATTATTTATCATGGTTTTGTCATCAATTATAAGTTAGTGTGGAGTTCACTTGTGATATCAACTCAATGAAAATATTATTAATATAAACAAAATTATATAAAATATATTAAAATGAAGCTTTGGTTGAGTAGTAGATTTAAGGACTTACTAATTGATTGGTGGAGGTTTGAAGCTCAATATATACATATTTTATTAATTTTTGTTAAAATGAAAAGATTAAAACACTCCCGAATAATATAACTTATTTTAATTATAGAAGTACTAATTTATTGAGTCGGTTGAGAGTGACACCAACTCAATTAGGAGTTTAATAATTAGCATTAGATATATATATGATGAAGATAGTGAATTATGTATATTAAAATTAAGTTTTGATTGGATGATAAATTTAAAAGTTTAGTAATCCAATTTCATCATATGCATCTTTTATTGATTTTTATTAAAATGAAAAAATTAAAATAGGTTGGAGTATTAAAAATAAAATAAACAACAGCTCATGATGAGTTAGATATTTAAAAGAAAAAAACCAATGGTTATATATATATATATATAAAGTAATAGGTAAAAGAATTAAGAGATAGTTTGTATTTTTATTCTTTTTTCTTAAAATTGAATAACTTAATATTTATAGTATAAGTCGTTTATAGTACTTTAGGTTAATCTTTGTACTTTTCTTTTGGTCAAATGAAAGATTTGAGGGCCCAAATATTAGGCCTAATACTCCAAACCAACAGAAACCCTAAGCAACGCACAGCACCTCATCGCCACCAGAATGGAGGAGGAAGGGGGAACGGGAAACCGTCAGGAAGGAAGCCCCACGACTTCGACAGAGAGCTCGCATCTAGAGCGAGGACGAAGCAAAGTGAAGCACGAGAAAACCAGGGCAGCAGAGATCGCTAGCACATATTACAAGCCCGATGGTGAAGGGGTCAAGGTCGAAAAGACCCTCCAATTAGTCAGCCATGAACAACCACCAGAGAAACACGTCAACCAAAAGGCGAAGCAGCTTTGGGTTATTTGCCAAAAGAAGGAAGCAAAGAGCAAAACCATATGGTGGTTAGAGGTGTGGGGCGGCGGCTCACAGGAGATGCCAAAACCTAAGTCAAGGGGGGAAGAAATAGTTATGGATTTAGTTTGATAATTCTTTGTCTTTTTCCAGTTACCTTATGAAAACTTGGGAATACAGTTCAAAGAAAGAGGTTAAGATTGAATCTGAGGCCAGTTAAGTAATGCTGATACATATTGTACCCAAAAAAACCAATTTCTATTTGAGAAAACAAATATAGGAATTGTTACGAGTCAGTCACGCTTCCTACTTCCTACTTCCTACTTTCTATAATTCTTCGCATCTTTAAATGTACAACTTTCAATACCATGCTAATCAATATAGTTCCAAGTTCAAACCAATTCTAATGTTTACTATCTTCCCGCCATTCATGTTTTTTAAGCGCTCCAATTGAATTTACAAAAATAATAATAATAATAAACTTTTAGGGTTATTTCTTTTTAGAAGAAATGCAGGCTCTGAATAGGAACCTAAAAATTACAAAGCCTCGTGTAATTTACTCCCACCAAGCTTCAGGTATTGGATACTCCAACACTAAAATAAAGATCGTGACCCCTGCAGTCCGCTTTTTTAACAATGAAATTAGCAAACTGATTTGCACCTATGATTCAACCTTGTTGTACCCCCGTTGCCAAGCTAATGCAAGGCCATAAAGAATAGCCCAAAGCTCTGCAAAAAGGACCTCGCCCTCACTTATCTCCTACCAACCAATTCCCATTTGAATCCCCTAATATCCCTCCAGCTCTTGCCTGCCAATTACCCAGATTAACTTCTCCATCGGTATTCAATTTTACCCAACCAGCAGCTGGTAGAGACCAGCTAACTTGAACAGAGGTCCCAGCAGTTTGTTTCGATACTAATGCACCAGCATACTTCATGCATTTACCCCAGCTTACGCTTTGCTTAATAATCTCATCCTCATTATTAAACACCAGCGAGTTACGATTCTCCCAAAATTTCCACCTTCTAATACCCAACAATGTAACCCAATCAGTATCATACAGCTGCAGCTTATTAGTATTCATGAAGTTGCCTAACAGCCATTCATAAAGTGCGTGTATTATTAGATTTAATTTTGACATTTTGGAACCATATTTTAAGTCATTTACTCGTAAAGGGATAGACAATAAACCGAGGGTTTTCGGACAGCTTCACCCTTACATCAGGCAAACTTCTGTGGGCGCTCCATACCTTAAAGGAGGCGGGCGCTGTCTCTTCATTTGTTACTATACATATATGACTCAGGATTCATCTGATCTGACTATCTTCTCATCTGTTAATGTCAGCACTGATCATGAACCAAAAGTTTTTGAAATGAGGAATGTGAAAAAGGAAAAAAATAAAAATTAATGTTCTTGCAGGGGCAGATTCTGCGGCTTATGTCATAAGAAAGGAAAGGTGCTGGAACTTGGCTCATCACCTAGAAAGGAAAAACAAAAAATGTTATCAGCTAGAGACGTGGTGAAAATACTGCTAACGCCGAAGAAACATCTCAAGAGTGGTAACAAGAGAAGTCAGAGTCAAAAAGAAGAAACTCCATGGATATTGACAATTGAGATGATTGTGAGTAAGCATTGAAGCAGTAGTGCAGTACACTGAGAGCATGGCTAAGGCTAAGCCACTGCAGAGATTGACCACCTAGAGAGATGAGCAGGTTTTATATTATTATTGCTCTGTCTGCCTAGGTTTTGGGTTTTTAAGGAGACCATGTACAGGATGACCCCCCCCTTTTTTTTTTCCCCTACAAATGAATGATTTTTGGTATTATTAAGAAGGCCTCTTTTAGGTATTTGCTTTTCTGGGTAAGTTTTTAATCTTCCTTTTTCTTATTTATTTGTTTGTTTTGAAGTCCGAGTTATGATTTGATGATACACTGTGAGAGTGAGGTTTGAAATCTGCCTTCCAGGATCTTCGTCTGCTTGGTTTCTGCAGAAGGAGATTTTATGCACGTAGTTGTTGAACTGGTTCATTCATTCCCCTTTACAAAGAATCACGCGAATACGTCGACTTGGTGTCTCCATTTCCATACAAAGTGGTTCATTCCCTAAAATTGGTGGATAATAATAATTGGACTTTTTATATCTTGTGGTTTTGTCCTTGATTTATATCATTTTCACTTTAATACATTAATTTTTTGTCATTCAACGGTATTAATATGAAAGAGAAAAAGTATAGTTGAGAGAAAAATAGTGACTTAAGCCTTTTACTTATATTTTAAACAATATATTATTAATATAATTTTTGAAATTAATATAAATTTTACAAAAGTTTGTCTTAGTACAATGAAATATATATATATATTTAATTATCAGCACAAATCTGACATTAAGTTTTGAAGGTGTAATTAAAATTTTTAAAATTTTAAGAGATTCTATTAAGTCTAATTAAAGCTTTAGAAAATTTTGAAACTTAATTAGAATTTAATTTTTTAGTGTAATTAAAATTTTAAAGTTTTAATGAAAAATTTTCAAAGTAAATTCTCAAAAACATTTAAAAATTTGCTAGCCTTGGCTTCATAACCCCAATGATCATCTACTCCAAAATATATTATTAATTATTTTAGAAAATCTAAACTTTAAAAATTAAAATAATCAGCACAAATCTGACATTAAGTTTTGAAGGTGTAATTAAAATTTTAAAATTTTAAGAGATTTTAGAAAAATTTTGTCTGTCATGAACATGCAGATTTGTCTGTTAATAATTCATAAAAGGAGTTACAAATAAATTTATGGCTTATTATATTCTATTTTGTTTTGGTGCGTTGAGAGTTGATCTGCTTGTTGGCTTTGAGTGAAAGTTGAATGATACCAATAATTTCAAAGTTAAACCCACTGCTTTTGTTTTGGATGTTTGGACTTCAGATTATGGATTCGTTATTGGATTTTACAATATAAAAATGATTACTTTTGGAAATGATTTATCACATTTCCATTCTACAAAATCCTGGCTGTTGAAAAAAATTAACTACATACAAAAATATGATAGAATAAAAGAAACCAAAAGAATGAACAGGCTTAGCCCACTGATGCTATAGACCTTGGACTTGGCACACCCATAGCTGCAATCCGTGGGGAAAGGTGGATTCTTGGACTGGGTCGTGGTGAAGGAATTGGACCCAACTTCACCATTCCAAGAGCCACCCTTGGTGATAGGTTTACCTGTTCCAGTGCTTTCCATTGAAGCTCGCTAGGGTAGTCTCGCACGCACCCGATACGGGGTCCAACCCCTGTCGTCCACTTGCATGACAATCTCTTGGCCATGCTGAACGCTGCTGCTTCTTCCTTGCCACCTGCGCCATTGGTCTCAATCTTTACATCTTTCTGATCATCATCACTGCTTGTTTTTGCCCCCCTCACGCTGTCACCTTCATCATTCTCATCAGCTTTCCGGATTTTATCTGATTCGGGTTTGGGTTTGGATTCTTTATCTGGAGTCGGAGCTTGCCCGTATGAGTTGTCATCATCAACGGCACACGTCTGTAATCAAAAGATCACAAGCACCATGAGTAAATTTATCCAAGCATCTAAAGATGGAAAGAAGGATTAATATAAATTCATCTTTCTAAGAAATGAGATGCCACTCCCTCAATTTTAATTAGTTAGAAATACATACAAAAATTAAAAAAGGTAGTGTTAATTTATTATATGTAAACTGTTAAATTATTGATTTTTGTTATATCCTTACACATAAATCATTGTATCCATGATTTTTAGATTAATGTCAAGGTCTAACAACATTAAGCTAATATCTCTTATTTTTTATAACTAAATTAAAGTATAAATATTATTTTTTTAAGAGAAAAATATATTTTACCTTAACATTTGTGAGATTTACATTATTTTCCTCGAGGAAGCTAATGAATTCCATGAAATTTTCTTCCGTTGGATGATAATGACCACTGTATGGCCATATAGCCTGAAAAAAAAAGCCAAGAGTCAGTGGAAAACATTAAAGATTAATTTCAATGCATTACATGCATGCATGAACAGAAAGCAAGTTGTACCTGGAGAACTCCATCACGAGCAACCAATCTTCCAGCTGCCGTGGTGGCACCGCCAGCTAGAAAACTAGAATGTTGAAATTTGCCCTTTTTCTTTTGACCCACATACAAGGCTCTACTTGTGCTAAGGACAAATATCCATTTGGATTCACCTGTGGTATCCACAGGTGACCCACTTTGCCTATAAGCAAGCCGCCCATTCTCAATTATTACTTCATATTCTTCCCTTTCTTTCTGCCAACAATTATTTAAATATGATTAGATGTAACCAAATATTAATATTATATAGACACACACACACACACACACATGCAGCTATTGTTGAAACTTACTGGTCCAAGATATGTGATGCACTGCTGTTGTAGTTTTTTCCTTGGACATTTCTCAAGATTTACTTCTTTCCCATCTCCAACGTCCAACCTTTTAAATTAGATAAGAAAAATAATGAAAATCTTTTAGAATGTAAACTTTTGACTTTTAGAGATTCGATCATTCCCTATGTCAAATACAGAAAATTTTGAAAGGCTGCTGAATTAATAATTGCAATAATTACCAGTAGAAGAAAGGCTGTGTGCTTTCGCTTGAGAACCAAACGTCATAATACATGTGTAAGTTATGACCGTACCGATGTCGTGGATCAATCTGTAAGGAATTAAACAGGTGATGGCTTAGAGTCAGACATAGCTTTAGATTATCACATATTTATGTCAACACAAATTAAATCAACCGGCAAAGAGGATAAATTCCCATGTGCCTTCATTAGCTTTTCAGCTGTTGAATACCTTATAAGTAAATTTCATTATGTTTTAAATATTTCTTCATTCATTGTATTAACTTTAGCCTTTGGAAACCCTAGTTCGAGCTGCATGCAGATAATAGTTTAAAAGTGTATATATCCCTGTCTGTGTTTAAACAACTTACAGCTTCAAGCCAGTGTTGAAGGGCTAGTTTTTTAGCTTTTTCATCCTTGGACAATCCCTTTCCTACCTGCAACCAAGGAGGAAGAAATACCATCGATAAATATATTGGTTAAAAAGAAAGACAAATATATACATATATATATGTATATATAGACGATCCAACCGAATGTGTTTAAAAAAGTACCTTTGCTGCTTTGGTCTTGGCTCTTACCCACCGTGAAACTGCAGATTCTGGTTTCTCAACCTCGAAGAAGGACACAGAGTTTTGCTTGAGCTCAGCTAGGTCTAATACCTTCCACCATAGCTCCTCAATCACCACTGCACAATCTGCAAGGTTTCTTCGAGTCCGGTAGCTCTTGTAGACTTTTTGAAGCTTAACAGCAGCCGCATCAAGCTCACTAACGGGTCTCGGCGAGAACAAAATCGTTGGTTCCGGTAGAGAAATTGTGGGCATTGGTTTATGTATTAATCCATTCGAAGATGATTTCCTTTTGTCTTGAACCAGGTCCTTGAACGAGTGAGTTTTGTCAAGCAGTACTTGATAATAATCAGCTTTGCCGTTTCTCAAAGTTTTCGAATTTTTCCTTTGAATCTTAGAATCTGACCCAACTGAATTGATTATGGTTTCTGAATCTGTTCCCTTGAAGCTATTTACCCTCAAGGTCACCTCTCTATCTTTTGAATGGAGACTGATGTTGCAGGCTAAATTGAAAAACCTGTGGCTTAGAATTTGTTGCCAGGCTGATAGAAGCAATGAAAGAGACAATCCCATAAGCCTTCAATTAGTTTATGACAAGATAACCCTCCCTACCTGCTCAACATGATTGATAAACTAATTAAATTACAAGATAATACAGATAGGATTAAGCTAAAAGTGATGAATTTCCTTATAGAAAAAAGGCCAGCTTCATGTTAAATATATTTATTGTTTTATATAAGTATGTAGTTAATTGATTTTTTTATTTGTTAACAATGATAAATAAATATTTTGTATTTAGCGATTTCTCTTTTCTCGGAATCGATATGAGAAAACAGTACAGTTCATGCCCCAAAGAAAATTGACAAAAGGCAAATCACTTGCAAGTAGCAAATTGATTAACTCCAATAATTGAAGGGAAAGAAAATGCAAAAACATCGACTCTTATGCAACTCCATTAATCATTTTGAAAGAGAAGAATATGAATCAATACCTGTATCCTGAATGAGTTCTTCAGATGTGTTTTTTTCCCTCTTTCTCAGTCTAACTGGAAAACAAAACAAAAATCAAAAGATGTTTCCAAATCCTCTGCCCAACTGCCATCTCTTATTATATATATAGGACACGAAGAAGTAATATGGAATCCAACTAATAAACCTTTAAATATTCCTGCCTAGAAAGGGCAAGGAAGTCGTAGCCAGTGAGATAGGTTTTGGATTATAAAAATGATGGTTCTAATTCAACGGTTTAAAGGCTCGTGGGCTAAAACAAACACGAGTCTGTTTGATGAATTCAAAGCTTTAAATGTCGGAATTATTTTTTGAGGAAAAGTTTTCAAGGGTTTTGAAACTTCATTCCCTTTCCTTCCTGGAACCTTACCTGGAGGCCCCCCTACGTGCAACAGGAGAAGATAGAGAAGGGAGATTGGTCAAAGAAAGTAACCTTGTAATTTAAAGTAAATCTATCCATGAAAAAACACGAAAGCGCTTTAAAATCTCCATACACGCCATGGGATTTGGTATTTTCTTTCTTGTTGTTTGTCTTTAATTTTCACGACAGTCAACGGGTGTTTAGCTCGTGGCTTTGGTCATTCAAGAACGCGCCTTTTTTTGTGCTGGAATGGATTTTGTTTTTTACATTTTTATCTGTTCTTACTACGGCTGCCCACTACTGCCATGCAAATGCATTCATATGTATATTCCCACCACTTTTCTTGACTTGCTTTTCTTACACTTTACAGCATCAAAAGCATTACTTGTACACCCCACACTTTATTTTCTTCTCAAACTCCATATATATACACCAATGTCAAAGTAATGCAGTTTTAGGATGATTTGTAATGAGATTTTGGACCAGTGTTAGTTTAATTCAATTTATTAGTAGAATCATTTTTAAGTAAAATAGTTTTAGGATGATTCCTAATGGAATTTTGGACCAGAGTTTAATAAAAGAAAAAAGAATCAAACTTAAAACTAAAATTTTAATTTACTCATGTTTAACAAAAGAATTATTAGCTATTTATGACATATATATTTTCAAGTATTCAAATTTAAAATACATTTTTAAAGTAACCAAACATGAACAAAGAGAATAAACAAACCCAAGACATAAAGAGGGAAAACGAATTCGGAACAATAGATTTACCCCATACACCCGATTTTAATTCCTCACCAACATTGAACTTACTTAATGCATAATCCGCCTGTAAGAAAACTTGAAAAAAGGGGTGAAACACCCCAATGACAGACAATCGCATAGCATAAAGCTGCCTGAGTAAATGACTGAACTATTTTATTAACAATTTCTTGTGTCCAACGGAAAGACATACGCGAAAATTGAAACTTCAGCCATAAACAATCACGAACCATAATACCAAACTCGAGACATTCAAAGACGGTCGATTTAGAGCAGTATAACATCCTGACAATCGGATTCAACGATAATGGAGTCCATATGCAATGAACAAAGCCAAGATAGTGCCTCACTAACAACCATTATCTCTGCCATGCGAGTCTCCCAAACACCCATATAGATCCAAAATTCCTTTGAAAAGTTTACCGTTCGAGTCTCGAAGTACTTCATCGAAACTAGTAACATTAGACTTAAGATAGATGGCTCCATCATCAACATTACACTTAGTCCACTGACCAGTTACACTTAGTCCACTGACCAGTTGGTCTCTCCCACGATGTTGGAGATGTAGAAGATTGATTAATCTTTAGAGAAATAAAACAAAGAAAATGATAAAGAATATAATGGAGAAGAGAAATAAATTTTGTATAGAAGAGAAAAAAAAATGCTTTCTAATAATCTTTTTATTTCACTCACACAATTCATTCTTCATCACATACAACTCTTTATATAGGAGTTGTAAGTGACTATTCATCTATATCAGTAAATGCTAGGAGTTGTGACTATTCATTTACATAACTTAAATACTATAAGAGTTGTGACTATTCATGCATGTGTGTAACTTTTCATCTTCAAGTCTCTTCGCATTATTAACTCTTCATATTCAAGTCTCCTTACATTCGTAACTTTTCATAATTTATTTTGTGCAAGATTAATTTAATTATGTGCCAACAAGAGACACTAGAGGCGTTGCATGAGTCTGCTAAACACGTGAGACGGTGGAACGAGCATCTTTCCAATATTGTAAGAACTGCATTGCAAATATAACAATTCTAGCAGAAGGCGTATCCTTAGCTTTCCAACAAAATAGGTTCCTATGGAGACAAAGGGTCCAAGCAATGAGTAACCCCAATCCCTGTGAATTGTGTTGTCCAAAGAGAGTAAAGAAAGCAAAATTTCTTGAAACTAATCGAAGTAGAGATTGAAACCTGCAAGGCTCCTCACTTCAACTGTTTTCGGGCACCAAAGAAGAGCATGATAAAGGCTTTCAAAATCACATCTAGTGCAATTCAGATCAAGATTGCAACCTTTCTCTACGAGCATACCCTTAATGAATTTTCGCAAACCATGTCACACAAAGTCCTCGACTTTTAGGGGTGGATTTAAATTCTACAAATGTTGCCAAAGCCCTTCGAACTAGAATAGAAGTAGTAGTGCGCAAGGCCAAACAAATCCTATTTTAACATCATAAACACCAAATTTATGGAAGTGCCACATGAGTCGATCAACCAAATTATTCAGTGTTTGAGTTTACAATGAATACCAAGAATGTCAAGAAAAGAAACTAAACTTGTATATCTTTCAGTCTTCAGAGTAACATATTTATACAACACATGACCATACAAACCATGTTATTAACTGACTTAACTAATTCCAACTTCTACTAATAAATCTAACTACAAACAAAATTTCAATATTCCTTAATATTCACCCATCGTAGAGCTTCCTTAACAAGACAAATGTTGGACTTGGTGACTTTGTTGTTCAAACTTACTAACAACACCTGAGCCATGTTTGAACTTACAAAAGAATGGCGTGAATAAAGGCTTGGTGATTTTGTCAGCCACTTGATCTTGTCTTGGAATATGGCCAACTACCAGTCTACTAGCGGAAACTTCTTCCCTGACAAAAAACAAATTGAGTTCAACATGCTTGAACTTAAAATGCTGTATAGGATTTGAAGATATTGCAACTGCTCTTGAGCTATCACACCAAACAGTAGACTTTCTAGCAAGGAAAACATGTAATTTAGTGAGTAGAGACTCAAGCCAAATGATCTCAGCTGTAACCTGAGCTAAGCCTTGAAACTTAGCTTCTGCAGTGGAATGAGAAACAACCTGTTATTTCTTGGAAACTCATGCTACAGGATTTCTGTCTAAAAACACATAGAATCCAATTGTGGATCTTCTGTCATCCAAATCTATACCCCAATTAGCATTAGAATAACCTACTAGAGAGACATGAGGTGCAGCTTTAAAAATTATGCCATAATCAAGAGTGCCTTGCAAATATCTCAAGATCCTTTTATTAGCCTTGAAATGCTGGTCCAACAACTTATGCATAAATTGACACACTTTGTTAACAAAAAAGGCAATATTAGGTCGATTAATGGCAATATATTAAGGGCACCAACAATACTTCGATAATCAGAATTATTCTCAATTGGACTCCCATAGTGAGCTGACAAGTTGCATGTAGTAACCATAAAGTAGGAGAGGCTTTTGAAGACTCCATGTTACACTTTGGTAGCAAGTCCTTAATATATTTCTTTTGGTTTAAAAATAAACCAGTCGAGCTATAGGAAACCTCAATGCCAAGAAAGTAATATAACTTCTTTAATCTTTCAAAGAGAACTACTAATCCAAGGATTTAACAAAAATATCCACTTTAACTGATTGATTTCTAGAGGCTATGATGTCATCCACATACACGAGCACATACATGATCAATGCACCAGAAGCCTTGATGAACAATGAAGCATCAACTTTAGAGAGAACAAAACCAGTGATATCTAGGTACTCTTTAAGTTTGTGAAACCAAGCTCTAGGAGCTTATTTGAGGCCATATAGAGCCTTCTTTAGCTTGCAAACCAAAGGTTGACTATCACCATAAACCTCAAAACTGAGAGGTTGAATCATATAAATTTCACGATGATCAACATTTAGAAAAGCGTTGTTGATATCGACTTGCCGAAGTTGCCATCCATACGTGATTGCAAGAGAGTATAATCTTGATAGTAGTAGGCTTGACTACAGGGCTAAATGTTTATTAGAAATAAACTTCAGCTTCTTGAAGATATCCTTTGACCACCAATCTGCCCTTGTATCTAGCAATGGTGCCATCGGTATTTTTCTTGATATTGAAAATCCACTTACACCCAACTGCTCTTTTGTGGGAAGGTAATAGAACTAACTCCCAGGTGTTGTTCTTTAAAAAAACATTATACTCCTGTTGGCAGCTTTAGTCCATTCAGAACTAGCAAAGGCTTCCTTAATGGTCTGTGGTTCCTCACCAGACAACCTAGCTGAGAAGGCTTTTGGTTTGAAAATTTCGCTTTTGGATCGAGTGACCATAGGATGTGCATTAGATATAGGAGGAGTATTAGGTGAAATAATCCCAAACTGCTCAATTTTAGAAGGAACCCTCGTGTCTGTACCAGGGTCCAAAACACTGGTCTTAGGTCCTAAATCATCAACTGATGATATAGCAAGTTCCAAGGGAGCAGACTCAATTCTGGGGAAAACAGTAGAAGGTACACCAAGATCAACGTGAGGGTCATTTTCTCTAGGTGATGATGAAGAAATGACACAAGTAGATAAGGGAGGAGCTGTCATAGAAGAAATAGAGCCTTGAGGTTGAGAAACAACAATAGGAATTAATGCTTGCTGAGAAAGTTAAGAAGATGACGCTCGATCACAATCTAATTGCTGAAAAAAAGAAGCCTGTTTTGAAGTAAATGGAAAACAAGTTTCATCAAACACTACATGTCTGGAAATAAAAATTCTGCTTGATTCATCAAGGCACTTATAGCCTTTGTGAAAAGCACTATGACCAAGGAAAACACAGGGCTTGGACCAAAACTGAAGTTTATTTTTGTTATAAGGCCTTAGACAAGGATAACATCAACATCCAAAAGACATTAGATGCAGATACTCGGATTTAGTATTGTAGAGTAGCTCATGTGGAGATTTTCCATGTAATACTGGAGTAGGCAACCTATTGATTAGGTATACTGCACTGAGAAAGGCATATGTCTATAAGTACATTGGTAAGGAAGCCTGAGCAAGCAATGTAAGATCGGTTTCAGCAACGTGTTTGTGCTTTCTCTCGACCATGCTGTTCTGCTCTGAAATACGAGGACAAGTAAGTCTGTGTTGAATACCAGACTGCTGAAGAAGTGGAAAGAAAGATCTAAATTTGCCTCCCCAATCACTTTGGAATATCTTGATCTTGGAATTAAATTGTACTTGAACAAATTTTTGAAGTTGAACAAATTTTTCAATAGCCTCCGACTTTTTCCTTAGTAGGTAAATCTAGGTATATTGAATATAAGCATTAAGAAAGGTAATATAGTACAAACAACCCTCTGATGACACATGGGCAAGACTGTTAGAGTATGCCCAAAGACCAATCATGAGATGATTGTAATAACATACTTGTTTTACCTCGTTTATTAATATAAGGCATTGCCATTATTATTTCAATTTTTTTCTCTGTATATAAATAAACTATTTTTATAATAATATCTTGAGAATAATATGATTATTCTTAAAAGGTCCTTAGTCGAGTATTATTGTGGGCTTGGACAACAATAATGCATTAAGACTAACATGTAGTTGATTGATGACAAAGTGTTTTCATTGACATAGGAATGTCAAAATCAATACATGAGTATATGTTAGAGAACGACATATTGGACTGACCCGCTATGAGTATGTTTCTTGGATTATTATGTAATAGTCACAACATTACTCATAGTGATAATTATGTATACGATCCTTAGACTTGAGATCACCATTGTCCCAACATAGTGAGTTGTATATTTTGATACAGTCAAACGTCTACTGTAACAGGTTATACTATAAAGACTGATGTTGGGTATGCCACAATCTATGTAGTGGGATATGATTGATCAATATAGGATTTGTCCACCTACATAATGGGAGCAATATTTTAGGCCACTTGATGAAGTGAGACTAAAAATGCATGATCATTCTCAAATAAGTTAATATGAGATATTACACTTATTTGTTTATTGTAGTCTACTTTGGGTATCAAGAAACATGAGATTGGACTTTGCAAGTGTGACTATTCCGTGACTTGTGTTCAATCAAGATATAAATGACCAAAGGATATAATACATAAAAATTTATCACATAAAGGTTATGTTAAACCACGACTTCTTGTAACTTGGGTAGCGATGGTGCATTGCTAGATGCCACTCATTTCTTGTAACGTTAGAAGTGTTCTAGTATTACTACCAATGTTACAAAAGCCTACAGGTTTCACCCTATGGTTGAAACGAACAGAATCTAAACACAGTTGGTATTAAATTTAATTGTCATGAGAATTATATTAATTATTGAGTTAGTTTAATTTGACAGTTAAATAATAGACACAATATATGTACAAGTTCATTGTACAAGAATAGAGAACATAATTAAAATAAATGTATGAATTTGATTCATATAAAATATTAATTATGATCTATTTACTGAAATTATTAAAATAAAGTATTATAATAATTAATTTTGGTCAAACATAAAATATATATGGAAATTAATATCCTTTTAGAAAGGATATTACACTGTGATATTTTCATATATATTCTGGCACCAAAAAGGGGATTCCGTTTTAGGGAATATTAAATAAAAGGAAATGAATCATAAAATAAAACCCTAGGGTGCAGAAAAGTGTTAACCAACATTAACCACAAAAGAAAAGGAACCTAGTTCTAGTAGTCGCATTTCTTTTTGGAAAAACCCTCTGAAACATTCAGTAAGAGAGGCCAGGACGATTCTGTTGCGACTTTGGATCGACAGCGTGCAAAGGGGATTAAAACAGTAGTGGTTCCTTCCTATTTTTTAGAGTACGAAAGGTATATTTTTCAAACCTTTTTTCGTTTCTCGTGCATGGATTCCTAGTTTGGATTGTCAGAAAAATTTTTCTGCTGCGCCACGAGGTGTCCCAACGACCCAACAAGGACCCCATAAGTCTGACACAACCAACTGAAAAGGAAATGTATATACAATCGTAGAAGAAATAAATGAAAGCTTGTGAGACTTTCCTAACTGACAAGCTAAACAAACAGTAGGAAGTTGAGATGCTGCTACAGGAACTTGACAACTCTGTAACACTTGATGAATGACTTTATTACAAGGATGGCCTAGTCAATTATGCTACATGTCAGCAATAGTTGAGGCTTTAGACGAGGCTTTGAGTTGAGCATGATTCACTGGTTGTCTCTGAGTTGAAACCTTAACTAAAAAAGCTACACTAAGACTGTGACATGGAGAAGCAGTTAACCTATACAATCCTTTATAAATGTGGTCCGTTAGTAAAATTGCCCCTGTCTATAAATCCTTCAAAAAATAATGAAAGGGGTGAAATTCAAAAAACACGTGATTATTTTAGCAAATTGAGCAGCAAAGAGCAAATTTTTTCAAATATAGGGAACATGAAGGACATTTTTGAGCTGCAAAATTCTATATCTAGAGAGAAGAGAAAAAAACCCGAAATTAGCAATTGGTACACAAGCACCATTTCCTATAACCAACTGACTAGTACCTGTATATGTAGTTGCACCTTCAAGATTGGAAAGGTCATTAGTCACATGGTTTGTAGCCTCAGAATCTGGGTACCAAACTTGATTAGCATATTTGGTGGAAATTGAAGAACAGTTTGTAGAAGATGATCCTGCTTGAAGATGATAGCCTTGTTGAAATTGGGCATGAACTGGAGAAGAACGCCAATCTTGTTGAACATATTTCTGACCATAAATCACCTTTCCTTGCATATGTTGATCACAACAATCATTAGAAGATTGAATCCCAAACTGATGATAATTAACTTGTATCTATTTCCCTTAATTAAAATCACACACACCAGAAAATTCTCATCAAATCAGTAGTAAAACTGTTGAATAGCATGACCAATCTTGCCACAAAGTTGGCATTGAGGGCGACCATGAGAGGACCTACCTCTTCTAAATCTTCCTCGATAATAGATTCTTCCACCTCGACTCAATTTATTGTAACCCAGATTACAATTCCTAGTAGATCCCTCGCTAGTGTTCTTGGATTCATTTTCTGAACCAGACTTCTTTTGTATTATCTTAGCTTACAACTGTATGGATGCGATAAAGTCAAGTTGCCGTGTCTCAAAGTCAGTAAGCTATTTAGCAAGAAGTTCAAAAGAAACTAAAGTAGCTGAGGCCACTACTCTAATAGACTCATACTCAATGGGTAATCGTGCAAGAATAATGCTAACTTGTTCTTGATCTGTTAACAGGCTACCTGCTAAAATCAAGACATCATTCATACTTTTGATTATAAGCAAATACTCTTTGATAGACAATTGCCCTTTCTTTTATGAGTACAACATGTGTTTAAGACTTGAAATTCTGACACTCCATTGAGTAGAATATCTCTTCTCAATGGTAGACCATACTTCAAAACTTGTATTAGCATTAGTCAAATAGATAAGAAGATTATCACTTACCGTGGACAACAACCACGAAGCTAGCAATTTATCTTATTGGTTATGCAAAAAGAACTCAGGATTTTCAACTATCTGACCTTCTTCATTAACTATTAACTGTGAAATAGTGGTAGAACCTTGACTATATTCTTGAACACCATAGCCTTTAAGAGTGAGCATAACCCCTTGCATCCAAAGAAGATAATTAGTCTCATTGGGTTTGATAGTACTGTGTTGGGGAAACTGTTGAATCTTCCTGACCACTCAGTTTGCAACAATCTCCTCATGCACTCCTTTTGACGATGGTGACTGTTGAAACCCTTCATTTCCAGTACAAACTTCTAGAGCTATGCACACGAACTACCTAATCAACCAAAAAAAACCTTAGCTCAGATGCCATGTTTGAGTTTACAATGAATACCAAGAATGTCAAGAAAATAACATGAACTTGTATATCTTTCAGTCTTCAGAGTAACGTATCTATACAACAGATGACCATACAAACCATGCTATTAATTGACTTAACTAATTCCAACTACTCCTAACAAATCTAACTACCAATAAATTTTCAATATTCCTTAATACACATCAATTGGGATTTGTACGACACGTTTAACATCACTCAGTGCCAAAATACATTCAATAAACAAATTATCCTAACTAGAGCCATCGAACTGAGGAAGTTCGTTGTCTTTCATACCCTCCATGCTCTTTAGAGAGGTAGAAGTTGTTGGAGATAATAGAGGATAGCAGACAAAGGATTATGATTAACTAAGGAATTGATTTGATATTAAGGGGGATAATTCTTTTTTTTCTCGTTCTGCCTTCCAACTATTGCAGACGAAACATACTTATATATTACTCACAAGAACCTTCTAGACCGACTAATAAAGACTCATAGGGATCTTAACCCAACTACTCAAATTCTATAGATTCCTAAATGGAAATTAAAAATTAACTTTTAACACACTCCCTTAATTTGTAATTTTCATTGAGTCTTTAAACTTCTCGAGTTTCTCCAACGACATGGGCTTCGTAAGAACATACATAGGTTGTTCATTAGTCCCGATGAACTCTAAGAAAATTTCTTTCTTGTACACCAAATCTCTAATGAAATGATGATGGAGCTCAATGTGCTTACTTCAGGAATGAAAAATCAGATTATTCGTCATCGCGATCACTAACATAGTATAATAGAATATGGTTGTTGGAACATCTTATTTCTGCTGTAAAGTCGCCTAAACCAAACCGCTTCACAAGTTACACTTGTTGCTGCAACAGTATATTTAGCTTCTGTAAATGATAAAGGTATTGTATTTTGCTTCCTTGAGCTTCAGAAAATCAACTTCGATCTCAAGAAAAAAAGATATCCCGAAGTACTCCTCTTATCTTCGATGGAACCTACCCATCGCTATCTATAAAATTGACCAGATTGTTGATTGATGTTTTAGATATCTCAGCCTCTACTTCTTCGTTCCTTGTAAATACCTGAGTACTCTCTTTGCAATAGCATGATGAATCTTGTTAGGCTTGCTTATGAACCTCGAAAGAACACTTACGGGCTAAAAAATATCGAGCTTTGTATTAGTGAGATAAATCAGAGATCTCTCTAAGCTTTTATAAAGTTTCTCATCAACTATCTCTCTGCTATTTTCTTGTTGCAACTTTTCATTAAGTGCCATTGGTGTAGGTATCGGCTTACAAGTCGACATCTGAAACTTTTTTAATAGGTCATTCACATACTTTTCCTGCGAATCGCCACTTGATTGTTTAACTTGAAAAGTGAGAAAATACTTCATAAGGTCGAGATCAGACATTTTAAACTCTTTTATTATGCCATTTTTAGAATCTTCAGCCATCTTCATATCAGTTTTTGCATAGATAACATTATCAACGTAAAGGCCAACTACTAGAAAGTTGTTGTTTCCTCCAACCTTCACATAGAGGGATGACTCACTCAGGCTATGTTGAAGACCAAAGTGCTTAAAGTATGAGTCAATCTTGCTGTTTCAGGCTCGAGGGGCTTGTTTTAACCCGTAAAGATCCTTTTAAAGCTGATACACTATTTCTTCTTTCTCATTTATGACATATCCTTTGGGTTATCGTACATATGCTTCTTCTTCGAACTCTTCATTCAAGAATACTAACTTGGTGTCAAGTTGAGACACTGTCATCTCTAATTGAGTTGCCAAAGCGAGAACAATTCTTATCTTCTCCATCTGAACCGGTGCGAAGGGCTCGTTAAAGTTGACCCTCGACTACTGCGAATAACCTTTTGGGACCAGTTTGGCCTTGTACTTTTGAATGTTTCCATCCTTATTATACTTTGCCTTGGATATTCATTTCAATCTGATCGCATCCTTTCCTTTCGGCAAATCGACCAATTCCCACGTCTGATTTTTTTCGATGTTTCTAATATCTTCATTCATAGATTTTCTTCACACTTCTTTCTCCACATCTTCCTCCTAATTTTGTGGTTCTCTAGCAAACAAAACAAAATTGCTTGTAACATATTGTTTGAAAAAGTCTGATTTGAAAACAGTTTTCTTGCATAGTGGAAAATAATAATTTTGAAAATTGATCCGGTTTGTGATATTTATATCACTAAATTGTAGATCCAAATCATATATTTGTTTTCGGATAGACGGATCCTTGTCGTTTCAAACTTTCAACCAAATGATCTTCTCTTCTATTCTTGTACCACGAATTGCTTCGAGTGTGGGCTTTATCAAATCAAACCAAACACAGAAACTAGAAATAGTTTTATCTTCTTTTAGGGTGAAATCTAAGATTCTCTTTTCAAAATAGAAACCTAAAAAATTATTATTCTGGAAAAATATATTTAATATTTGAGAATAAGTTCTCTCTATTTTTCGACGGAGTAACAATATCATCAAATTCTATAAATACTCCTACCATTGTCACCTATTTATAAGAAGAGAAACTAGAACCCTTGTTGAATTATAGAAGTTTATTTCAACTAAGGAAACAACTTCCTACTTAGAGTAGTAATAAGGTGGATGACATCCCCTAGTATTCCTACTAGGGTTGTTGCCCATTCATATTCCATAAGAGGATTTTGGGCATCTCTCATATTGGGTCCAATTACGAGTACTTTTTAGGCTTTTCGACCCAGTACTTTGTAATATGATTCAACCTGATTCTATTTTTCTATTTCCCAAAAAAATTAGTATTTGTATTCAATTAAATAATTATCTTATCCCAATTTTACCCTCAGTAAAATTATGATGATTTTACCCCTGGTAAATTTATGAGAAAATATATTTAATATTTCAACATTCAACTTGTTCACTATGATCAAATAATTTATTTTCATTTTGGGCTTTAAATATCTCAAAAACATAAACTCATTCTTCGATCATTTTGAGTAATCCATGTTCATTTGCAAATGAATCATTTCTTATTTTCATTTCCATTTTGAGAAAATCACATTCATTTCCAAATAATTTCATTACTCCATTTTGGAGAAACTCATAATCATTTTTAAATGTTTTCCATTTCTCTATTTCATCATTTATATTCATTTCTGTTCATTTGATTCATCAAGCAATTCATTTCTGATTTCAACGAGCTAGTAGAGGGATCGATTGGACATATGCATTTGAGGCTCAAAAGATTTATAATTAAGTTCCAGCTTTTTTCCTATTAATTATAAACTCATTTAGTCATGAACTCATTCCATTATAGTATCGTGACTGAGCTCTCCCCAACGACATACCATTATGAAAGTAATTTGATTAGTGCTCATTCAATGACCTTGTCATAAGTGTGTTACCCTAATAGGATATCCTTAATCTCTTTGGGATAATATTCGTTCTCCTAATATGATCATATTTTATCTCAAATAGTAAACAAGTCATCAATTACAAAGATGAATGACCCGTGACCATGTTTACATTTTATCAACCATGTAATGCCAATGAGAGTATATAATTTACCTATGTTTCGGGATATGAGTTCCATTGTCTTGAATAACACTACATATTGCAAATTTCGTACACCCAACACACCAACTTTCAGTTTCTTATCTATTCGAACTCAGGCTTTTACTTACATTAAAGTGTACAAGTCACGCATACATAGTCCGTCATCCACTCATGATTTAGGTATGCCACACTATGATAGTCACAAGTGAGTAAATCCATAAATGAGTTTAAGATTTATTCTTCTTGGGTCCTATTTGATGTATTGTCAGTCCAGTCAGTCATATCTATGTCTCTATTTTTTAGGAGTCATCTGCTCCGATGCCCAAGACAAAACATCTCCCAATTAGACTCGATGGATGACATATTAGTATTTTAATGAATTTGCTCATTTTCGATTAGATTAAGGACATGTTTAGGTTCGTCTACTAATACAACCACGTAATATTGCTTGGTATCAGTTTAGACATTAGAGAACCAATGAGTAATATTTGCTTCTATTTTGCTTTGTATGCAAAAACCATGTAAGAATAATTATACAAAGTATATTAATGTAATCAATGAATTTGTTTTATTAACTAATCTGTTTGAAAAAATTTACAAGTTTACAAACAAATATGCTACACACAGGGCACTAGATCCAACAAATATATGTCTGATAGTGAGTGATACCTCCAAGGAGAATCCAAGTCTAATTAGTCACTTGACGTAACAGCTGTGGAACTTTTACCTTTCGACCTATTTCGTGTCCTCGGAGTTATTAGAGGGGCATTAGCTGGTAGAATAATCCTGACTCCATCGAGTCTTGTCACATCCCAAAATTAGGCCTAGAAGTTTCAAGGGTAATTTAGGGATTTTGGCTCGAAATGAGCTCAAAAATTTTGAATTATGGGGAACCAAAAATATATTCGACTATGACTCTTTGGAAATTAAATCAATTTATGAAAATAATGAAGATAAAACCTCTAATTTTAAAAAGAAGCTTGTTTTGTAAACAGGTTAATTTAAGAGTAGTTTTAAAGAAAATATACCAAATTTTAAAATTAGCCTACTTTCCCCCTTTCACCTTATTTTTGAAATTAAGAAAAGAAAGAAAGAAAACACCCTTCATCTTTTTCTTTTATGTCGTCCATTAGGAAGAAAAAACCCCAAACCTTTATACTTCAATTTCAATCTTCAAAACTCCAATCCATTGTTTTCTATCATCTTCCTGGCATTAAAACCCCTTTTAAAAACAAAGAAGAACACAAATCGTGGGTTTTTTTTATATTTTCAATCAAACACTCATTTTCCCCTCAATCAAGTTTTTTTTCTAATAATTTTTGATGATTTCTAGCTATTTAAATAGAGTTTTTATTTACTGAATCAAAGGTTTTGTATAAATGATGAAATTTGGGTCGTTAATGGTGAAATTCAAGATTTTCAATGAAATTGATGTTTCAAACTATTTTCAACTCGTTTTGATGTGATTAGAAGGTTTCTAAACTCTCCTTAAAGTTTCATTAAATTTTTTTAGGTTTTGTTAAGTTTTCAAGAAAAATAGCCATTGTACATCAAAATTTCGAAACCATTATTCTGAGTAGTTTAGAGTGGTTTGACAATTGAGAATCATTCTTAGGTTAGTAATTAGATGATTGGAATTGGTTTTAAGCAAATTGAATGAGTAGGAAATGAGATTTTTATGTTTTGGCTATGCTAGTAAAAAAAATTAGTTCTAAAAGGAACTAGCTTATGTCTGCATTTTTGGTTGCTTTAGGTGATTCTATTGTTGAGTATTAATTTTTTTTTTCGTATGATTTATTTTGGTGAAGAATGAAACCATTGGATCGTTCGGTAAGTAAGGCAAAAGGAAAGGAAAAACTAGTTTAAGCTTTTGGTGACTAGGTGAAAGTGTGAACAGTGAGTGTTTGGAATCACTACTTCTATACACGATTCATAGTTTTAAATGGGAGCTTAAGAGTAACCTAAACCCCTATCTAAGTTTCAAGTGTATGCTTTATTATACCCCTCGTTTAATTTGCAAAGTATGTGATTGTGTGATGTGGATTGAATATTAAGTTGTGATAATATGACATGTGATATATATTGTGATAGCCCTTATGAATGTGTTACTTGTGGGAATATTAAACATTCCAAATGAAAGTGATAATGTTGTGTTAGTGATGTAAATGTGAAGTGAAAGTGTGGAGAAAACGATAAGTACATATGTGTTTAATTATGGATATTTTGGCCTTGTGACCTTTTGAAACCATTGGATATAGTTGGCATGCCATAGGATTTGTAAGTACTCACTGATGTGTTGTGATTTTGGGGCATTGAGTCCTGAAGAAGTTTGGAGAGATAAGGGAATGTGAGTTAAGCTCCATTCACCATGATATGTTGGTGTGTTGGAGAGTGTTAGCTAAATGCTATGCTTTTGGGATATGTTTGACTCTTCGAGTCACTGGTGTGTTGGAGATCCGTGTATCTAATGTATGGTGTTAGAGCCCACTTTTATGTTTCATAGCCTCAAGTGTCAATTTATCGTTTAATGTAATATTATGGAATGTGATATAAACCTATTTATTATGTAATTACAAAGTTAGAAGAATTGGTAATTGATGCATGAATATTTTAATATGTTATTATAGTCAAATATGTATGTAATTGTGTTTTGGATGTTTTGATTTAACACATGACATCATGTTTATTTGGTGGTCTTTTTGATAATTCACTAAGCTTGTTTAAGCTCACCAATTCTTTCTAAACATTACAGATAGTTAGTGTTCGATGTGGGTGGTGTGTAATTCCAAAGAAGGCGTAGTGATTTAGTAGATGATATTATTGCTACTATTTAGAACTGTGGGAATAAGGCAATGTGGTAGATTTTTTGGTTGATTATCATCATGATGTTTTAATGATTGTTTGATTTTATTACTCTTAGGATTTAGGGACGTTTGTTACTAGTTCAGTGGTTGCTTGGTCGAAATTATTGATGGTGCTTTGAAATGCAATTATTGATATTTTTGATGTTGAATATTGCTGTTATAGGCGTATGTTGAAGTTGTATATGTTTGAATTTTTTAAATACCCTATTTTGCTGTAATTTTTGCTAGCTTATACAGAGGAATTGATATGCGGGACATATGTATCGATACGTCAATGTTAAAACGAATGGGCAAGAAAACAAAAGCTCATTTTGGTATCGATACCAATTCTCAAGTATCGATACTCGAGTTGAAAGATATAGATACTTTTTCTATGTATCGATAAAATGTTTGGTTTTAAATTTAGCAGAGAAACAAAAAGCTAAAAAGGTATCAATTTTCTAAACGGTATCGATACCCATTATGAGAAATATCGATACCAATGAGTATGTATCGATACCTACGTAAATTTTTGGAAATTTTCATTAAGTGGTCTTTAAGCACGTATTTAACTTGATACAAGTTCGTTTAATGTATGTTTAGTAAATTTTAATGTCGCTTAAGGTAGTTTAGGCTTAAAACTCCTACAAATGATTAATGTGATGATGTTTGTATTAAAATTAGACGGTGTGTAATGTGTGATGTTGTGACGTATGATGCGGCATCTTGTTACTTGGGCTCGATGACCGGGCTGAGTATAGGGGTGTTACATTTTGTGGTATCAGAGTCTAGGTTCTCTAACACTCGAACCTAAGTTGTCAATGCTCGGACTAGGGTAACGTAACCAGGTACCTAGATTATCATAGTACTTAGACTGTTAGATTTGAATAACTCTGTTTGAAATTGTGTGAAATTGCTTATTTTGGGGTAGGACTGGGAGCACATTGCCTTTGTTCTAAAGTTTTTCTTGCCTTGGATCATTTCCCTGCCACTCACACCTTTTTTTTGTGTGTGTTTGAGTATATTAGGTTTGATATGCCTTGTAGAAGCGTGAATGTGAATGCAAACGTTCAAGAGGATGGTACATCCTTTGCACCTCCTGTGTCACCGTGTAGAGTGAATATACTTTATGAGGGTGTTGGCCCTCTGATGAAGGCTGTGATTGGGGCGTTTTAGAGGATTGCTGGTGCTAATCTTGCTCACGCACCTGTTAACTTAGGACTGCCACTTGAACATCTGCGGGCGTTGGGTGGTAAAGAGTTTTCTGGAGTGAAAGGATCCTCGAGTAGATGTCCTATTCTAATGAGGAGAAATTGGGTTGTATTGTGTCCCTACTCGATAGCGAGGCTCATCGTTGGTGGAACACGGTGAAGAGAGGACTACTGTAGACCGTTTGACTTAGATTACTTCTTGGAAGTGTTTAAAAGGAAGTTTATAGGTGAGTAGTACATGGAGGCCCGTAAACTTGAGTTCCCAGACTTGGTTCAAGGTAATTTGATTGTGGCTAAGTAAGAGTTAGAGTTTTTAGGACTTAGTCAATATGCTTCAGAGATGGTTCTTACTGGGAAGAACCGATGGAAAAGGTTTCATTTTGGGCTTAATCACAAGATTTGGATTTATCTAGTAGCTCAAAGTACTTAGCTTTTTGATGAGTTGGTTGAAAAAGCCAAAGTTGTTGAGGAGACTCTGGTTGAGCTGTCGCGTTCAGTGGTAACTGAATTGGGAAATAGAACTTCTGATAATTCTGGTGCATCTAGGAGACCGCTGAAGAGAAGGCGTGATACTCAGGGTTCTAATAGGAGTGCACGACACGATTTTTGACAAAGTCAATCTAGCCAGCAAAACAGTGTTATAATTAGTACTGATGGATTATCGAGTGATTCTAGATGGCCACTTTGTGGACACTGTGAGCGTAGGCATCTTGAAGAGTGCCGAAAAGTGACAGGTGGATGTTTCAAGTATGGCTCTAAAGAACACTTGTTAAGGGACTGTCCGAATAGAATTGAAGTTTCATAGACCCAGAGTTTTGCACTTAAATCTGTGCCTACTAGAGGTCGTTGCTGAGGTAGAGGTGGTAATGGGAGACAAGATGGGTAGCAAGTTGTTGCTCATACTGTTGCTACTCAAGTTGAGTTTAGAGGACCAAATCATCTTTATGCTATAAGGGAATCGCAGGGTCAAGATTCGGTTGGCAAGATTACGGGTATTTTTACCTTGTAATCAATTCTTTTATTCTCGTTAGTAGACTTAGGTTCTACACCTTCGTAAATTTTGAGTGATTTAGCTAGTAAGTGGAAAATCCTGATAGAGAATATTAGATTAGAAACAATGGGTATGAGTTTCTTGGACGAGAGTGTCGTAGTAGATAGAGGAAATTATTAGCAAAGTTACCGTAGAATAGTTCGTGGTAGTGAATAAGATCTTTAAGAAAAGTCATTGGAAGTTAAAGAGAATAGGAATTAGAGTTGCGCAACGAAAGTGTGGTGGTAGGTATAAAAGTAGAAATAATAGATTTTGTGATTAAGTAGATGCCGTGTCAGTAGGAAAATTTTGAGGACAAAATTCTTTTTAGAAGGGGAGAATTGTCACATCCCAAAATTAGGTTTAGAAGTTTCGAGGATAATTTTTAAGTATGTTAAATTGAAAATTATTTTGACTATGGCTTTTTGGAAATTAAATCAATTTATGAAAATAATGTAGATAAGACCCCCAATTTTAAAGAGGACTATTTTGTAAAAGGGTTAATTTAAGAGTAGTTTTAAAGCAAATATACCAAGTTTTAAAATCAGCCCAATTCCCCCCTTTTCACCCTATTTTTGACATTAAAAAAGAGAGAGAAAGCATCTTTCATCTTCTTTCTTTTGTGCCATCCATTAGGAAGAAAAAACCCCAAAACTTCATCCTTCAATTTTAATCTTCAAAACTCCAATCCCTTGTTTTCTATCAACTTCCTAACATTAGAACCCCTTTGAAAACCAAGAAGAGAACAAAGAACACAAAGAACACCTTTAATTTCCTTGTCTTTCAACTTGTGGGTTTTTTGGATTTTCAATCAAACGCTTGTTTTCCTCTCAATTAAGGTAATTTTCTTGTTTTCCTAATAGTTTTTGATGAACAATAGCTATTTAAATTGAGTTTTAATATATTGAATTAAAGGTTTTGTGTAAATGCCAAAATTTGGGACGTTAATGGTGAAATTTGGGATTTTGAATTAAATTAATGTTTCAAAGTGTTTTTCAACTCGTTTTGATGTGATTAGAAGGTTTGTAAACTCTCCTTAAAGTTTCGTTAAAATTTTTTAAGGTTTTGTTAAGTTTTCAAGAAAAATAGCCATTGTACGTCGAAATTTCGAAAACATGATTTTGAGTATTTTAGAGTGATTTGATAGTTAAGAATGATTCTTAGGTAAGTAGTTAGATGATTGGAATTTTTTTTAAGCAAAGTGAATGAGTAGGAATTGAGAATTTTGCATTTTGGCTATGTTAGTCAAAAATTTCAGTTTCAAGAGAAACTAGCTTAGGCCTGCATTTTTGGTTGCTTTAGATGAGTCTATGGATGAGTATTAATTGTGTTTGGTGTATGATTTATTTTGGTGAAGAATCAGAACCGTTAAAGCCTTCGACGAGCAAGGCGAAAAGAAAGGAAAAACTAGTTTAAGCTTTCGGCGACTAGGCGAAAGTGTGAACGGTGAGTGTTTTGAATTGCTACTAGTAGATGTGATACATAGTGTTAAATGAGAGCTTAGGAGTAACCTAAACCCCTATCCTAAGTTTTGAGTGTAAGCTTTCTTATACCCCTTGTTTAATTTGTGAAGTATGTGATTTTGTGATGTGGATTGAGTATTAAGTTGTGATAAAGTGACATGTGATATATATTGTGATATCTCTTATGAATGTGTTAGTTGTGGGCATATTAAACATGCTGAATGACAGTGATGATGTTGTGTTAGTGATGTAAATGTGCAGTGAAACTGTGGAGCAAACGATAAGTACATATGTGTTTAATTGTGGGTATTTTGGCCTTATGACCTTTTGAGACCATTGGATATAGTTAGCATACCATAGGATTTGTGAATACTTACCGATGTGTTGTTATTTTTGGGCATTAAGGCCCGAGATAGTTTTGAGAGATAAGGGAATGTGAGATAAGCTCCATTCATTGGGATATGTTGGTATGTTGGAGAGTGTTAACTAAATGCTATGCTTTTGGGATACGTTCGTGACTGCCTCCGAACATACTAATGTCCAGAGTGTGAATATTGCAACTAAAGATATAGATTTGAGGTGTTGTTCGCAAGTATACGGGTCAAGTTGTAATATAGTTACAAAGTAGGTAAGTACTCCGAGGATCTTACCAAGGGATTACAGTTTGGGGAAGACTATTATCAAACCAATTACGAGAAATAATTACTAATCTACTTGAGTCACAAATTAGTAGTGTTAATATGGAAGCAAGATGATAATAATATTAATAACTTAAATAAGTTGAATGAAACCTAAATCTACTTCTAAGTTCATGTACCGACTTCTCCTATCCTTGTTTCAACTACTCGAGTTCCTTTAGCCCAAATCCTATTGTTTTACCCGATTAATTATTAATGTAGGATTCTAATCAATCAACTAGTCGTTACCTTAGTAGGATCTTTCGATCTTCTACTAAACTAACGAGTCGACAAGAATTGCTTATCTCTTGACCTCACAATCCAAGTTGGTTCAGCGTTAAGGTGTTCACTGATAGGTTATACCAATTTTGGGTTAACTGCAACCTAAATGACTTTCTAAGGTTGTCAAGCCTAGGGTTTAATTTTTTCCTCTCCCAAATAGTTGATTCGTTAAGTAACTCTATCATTTAATCAATTAATAATATTAGAATAGTTGAAACCATGCAAGATATGTATAAAACATAAATTGATTCTAATCTTTAAAAAATATTCAATCAAACAATGTTAAAGAAAGAGATATAAATAATAGAATAAAGGAAAAGAGATGCTCATGGATTTATCGATGAAAGTGTGGCCTTTATATAGGCCTTTATCGATGAACGCGAGAGTCTCACTTCGGAATAGGATCTTCCGATTTCAAGAACATAAAATACCTTAAGTAAAAACTAAGAATGAAATAAAAACCCTAAGTATATTTTCTATCTCCCTCAAATTGTATGTTTAAACTAATTACAATGGCCTTTATATGAGCTGAACTCAAAATATTAAAATGTCTAAATTGTCCTTAAAGTCCTCAGAGTTCAACTAAGACAAATACACCTAATTTCCCTCCAAAACATAATTATCATGTGCAGGACTTTTTGGCCTGCATAGGGGCTATGTTGCAATACAGGTCTGCGATGTTGCAACATAACACAGGGGGTATGTCGCAACATAGGAGGGCCGTGTCGCAATATCAAGGGCAGTTTCGCTGTAGAACTTGTTTTTGGCTTCTGCCTTCGATGTTGAGACATCAGTGTCTTGGTGTCACAACATAGACATCAGTTTTGGCCCGAATATGCATCTTTAGCTTTCGACTTGACCTACAAGACTGTGTAACTTTATTTTGATATATAAAATGCAATAAAAACTACTTAGAAAGCATAGATTACTACTTTAAGTATGAAAACCTAAATATATACTAAGATGCTTTGATTTAGCTTTTAAACAAGCTAAATTTGTGTAAAAAGGATGTAAATACTAGTGTAATTCTTGGTAAATCACTCTCTCACACTTAACTTGTTTCTTGTCCTCAAGCAACCAAAACATATATATTGGAAAAATAAAAAAAATTAATACGAAAAGGACTTAATTCCTTTCTTTAAACAAGCTTAAGTTAGTGAAGATGGATGTAACTAAGAACCTCACACCTAAACTCCCCTACACTTAATTTTTTGCCTGTCCTCAAGCCAACCAAGTCTAGACACATAGCATGCAATAAGAAGGCGTCCCCTGGATTTTATTACTACTATAAACATGGTTGCCAATTATTAAATGTATAACTATTCTTATCACACATGTAACTTAATCTTGATAGTTTAATGCCTTGAAATTTTTTAAAGGAAATTATGATTAGTTTAAAAAGTTACATTACTAACTAATTAGAAATAATTCCCATGAATAAATGTTTAACAATATTACCATTAACATAAAAAAAGCAAATATGTTGCAGTCACAATCATGTGAATAGAAAACATTCATTAAATAAAATTGTTAGTAATTTCGAAAGATTATGCATAGAGAATGCTTAAGTTACATTGGTATTCTAGGCTTGTAACGTTTTAACGCTTAGGACGGTATATTTCAAAGAAAAATATGGCTCAAAATGGTTCAAACACTAGAAATAGTTAGACACATGACATTGTTCTCTCTCTTCCCCCTTAATGTCCAATCCAAGCTCACTGTCATTTGTCTCCCTCTCTCACCTACCTTATCTCTCCATGTAGGAAGATACAATATAATACTAGTAACTATGGTTGACTTAAAGAGTTTTGGTGCATTGATGACTAAGTTTTCTTTTACTTTTCTGACTTTTGGTTTTGTCTCTTTGACTTTTTGCTCTTTTCTTAGTGACAATGCCTTTCTTTCTATACTTTTTATTCTCATTTTTAATTTTGACTTTTTCTGGATTTTTCTTTTTGCACATTTTTGTACGACCTATAATCACTGTATCACATTGTTTCTTCCTTTTTTTCGTTTTTGTTAAACCACCGTGATGTATCTACTTAAACCCCTCAATATCTATGGCTTGACGTCTATTTCATAATCTATTAAATGATTAATGATAAGGAAGAGTTCAATTTTTATGTGTGGTCTTCGGGTTTCAATTTTGTTTCTTCATCAAAAAGGAGTTATTAGGCTCAAATAAGAATACTAGGGATTCATAGCACTAAGGTATGGTTATTTGAGAATTGACTATTCAAATGGCTTAAGTCATCATTAATCATCCCACTATACACAATTTCTTTCACGCTTCAAATTAAACCGAATGAATAATAATCAATTCAAGCATTCATGTCTTTATTACCATCTAAAAGACTTATATCTCATATGGCATCATCAAACATTCTTACTTATGTACTTCTAATCTATTATGCAACTTAACTAAGTAACCTAATTTCCTTAAAATAATCAAATTACCTCATATCAATAAAAATTTCATTCTTGACAAAAATCATTACATGCTTTATTATTTTCAACCACTATTCACAGTGTTAATATAATCCAAGCACCATGCAACAAAACAATAATATTTTTTTAAATAAATAATCAATTAAAGCAAAGTAAACACATAAACAAAAACAAACAAACTAATCCTCTGCACTTTCCCCCACATTTTAGAAGATACATTGCCCTTAACGAAAAATAATTAAAGTGCAAACAAGAAAACTTCCCTGAGTAGGTTGGATCATTGTTGTTATGATAATATCGAGATTTGTGTGCTCCAAGTGGACGAAAAAAGTACCTAAAAAAATATGCTACAACAAGAAATATGTAATATAATATAAAGAAAATAAAAATAAAAATAATAAGAAAGAAGAAGTGTCGATAATAGATGATAGAACGTCTAAAAATATTCAGATGAACTTGGGCCTTCAATGTTGTAAAGTGCGTTCTGTCTAAGATGTCACGACATTATGGTGCAATGTCGCAACATTGAGCCTAGTTTCTACCTTCTTCGAATTTTTTTTCGGTTCTGTCACTCCATGGTATCTACACTTGGTGTGGGAAAACTCAACACAACGGAGATTAATAAAAGTAAAATAAACGAATAAAAAATAAAAAGAAGAAAAATGAAACAAAATTTAAAACAGGGGATAAAAAGTTCTTTAAAAATCGAGACAATTCGTGTCGCAACCATAGAAGAACTTTTAACTGGTTCTCGACACTTTGATTCGTCGTTCGTTCCTCTGTTGATGTATATGAACCAGACTCTCCGATTATTTCCATTTATATTGCCTTATTTTTTACCGTTGCGGCATCCACATTACAAGCCATTTGGTACCAAATCTGAGCCAACCCTAAATTATTTTTTGGGGTATTATTTCCTCGAGCTTCCTCCTCTTCATGTCGCGTGAGGTTTTAGTCACTCTAGCTTTATTGCCCTTATCGGATGAGAATGAATCAAAGTCATCAATTTCTTCGGCTGGTACCTTCTTCTACTTTTTTATTTAGAATTGGTTTTAGCTGCATGTTAGTGGTTACTTCTAATTTTACGTCTGGTTCTACATCAATTGGATTGGAGACTATTTTGGTCATATTCAATTCATCCCTATGATCTCTGGATCCAAACTCTTGTTGACTACTATTGTCTAATTCATGGTGGTCAACATTAAAACAAGGGTCTTTTTTATCAAGATTGGGAACATCATGCATGACCTCTTCCCTTGGCGCATCAGATATTTCTTACAACATTTTCCTCATCTGTTCCATCACGCCTAACATGTTTGGTAATCTTTCAGAGTTGGATGACTCAACAGTTTCACATGAGGGCATCTTATGCAAATCATGAGCCTCATTTGAGTGTTTTGGCATATCATTTTCTTTGTCATATGACTCATAAAGAGGTTCGTATAAGTACTCATTGTCCTCACACCCTTTATCATTGCTCCATTAGTTTGTCGTAGCTCCGTTTGACCAATCTATTATGTAATTCCATTTGTTGTCCCAAAAAGTCATTTCATCATTAAACCACCTGTAATCAAAATTTTCTACAATTAAATATTCTAGTCAACAAGGTAAATAAAAAAATTGAGAAAATAACACAATTAATGAATATAAAAATTAGAACACTATCTAACTCGTTCGTCTTTCGACTAATATTGTTTACAAGTAATTGATTCAATAACAATTATCACCGTTGCAATCCCCAGCAACAACGCTAACAACTTGACTGCCTTTGGACGCACTAATGTTTAGAGTGTGAATATTGCAACTAAAGATATAGAAACTAGACAAACCAGAGGACATGTTCAGAAGCCAAGTTGCCTTGGCTCGACAATAGGCTATAACTAGTTTGATGAATGCCCAATAGAAACCCGATACTTCGGTCAAAGACCATGGATAATGAGGCCCATCTGGACCAAAACACAAAAATTGAAATGGTGTTCAAAAGCTTGTCCAAGGAATTTACAGGTTTTAGGGTTGCATATAACATTGGAAACAAAAATCTGACACTTGCACAACTCATAAAAGAATTACAATCCTATGAGTTGATGTTGAATGGCGGTCAACAGATCCAAAAAGTAGAAGAAAACTTAACGGTTGCTTCATCCCCTAAAGGGAAGGGAAAACATGCTAAGAGAAACAATGGTAAGTCCTTTAGGCCACAAAAAGTGGAAAAGAAGAGAACTAATAAGCCTAAAGACTTATTTAAGCCTAAATGTTTCTTCTGCAACAAGAAATGGCATTTCAAGACCAACTGCAAAGAGTGGAATGATTACCTAACAACTAAGGGAAAATGTATGAAACTCTTTATGATATAACTTTCGTATGGTATCTATATGTTTCTCTTTGTTTCCATTGAGTAGGTAAAGGCTTCATGGCGTTGGAGCCTTCAACACCCTTTCCTTACTAACCTAGCTTAGGATGTGTGCTTGGGATTCATTCAAGGGTGTGTCTCATTGAAATTGGTAATATGAAAGCACAGTTATCCTTTTAAGATCATCATTTCATCATGAAGACTTTTTTTTAATTTTTAAGTCTCCATAAGACGGTGGCCCTATCATGCTGACTTTTTAGCTTGGGTTCCTTTGTTGGTCATTTGTGTAGATCTTTTGAAATGCCTCCATTCTTCTTGCCATTATTTTTTTGTTTCTATCTCGATTAGGGTTTGTGGGTGTATGATTGGATGCACATAAATCCTTAGTGTTAGTGTAGTGGTATGACTTTTCATATAAAGAATATAATGTATCAGGAAGATGCTCTATTCATGCATATTTCAAGTGCTCATGGATTACCCTAGTTTTAAAGGATTGGATTTCCTAATCATCAGTCAAGCCTTTAATTCCCTTAATAACCATGTTGAATCATCGGGTATGCTCCAACAAGCTTTCTCTTTCATCATGTTTAGTGTTAAATAGTATGGTCAGGTTCTTTGTAACAACAAGATTGTTAGAATGGTAACCTCCAAATTGGCGGGCTAACTTATCAAAATTGTTGATTTACTGGTTCAGGGGCACTAACTAATAACTTATGGAGTGAATTCACAGTGTTATAGGGAATATATTAGATTCCAAGGCATTTGAAGCTCTCTTGTCCCTCATATAATTGTTATATTAATACAAAAAATCTTAGGGGTCCTCTAACCTGTAATAGATATGCTTTGGCAACTTGAAAGATTCTAGGACCAACTCTACCTTGACTTGTATAATCAGCGAGTCAAGAGCATACTGTGAGAACACAGCTTCTTCGGGCTTTGCCAACTCCCTTAAAGATCCATCTCTCTCCTCAACGTTTCCATTTGTTGTTCAAGTACGAAGCTAGCTGATATTGTTCCTACTTGTTCCAAGCCATGCCTTAAACCTCTTCTCCCTATTCTTATAGGATGTTCTTTTTACTTTTTAGTGGACAAATTTGCTTCCTCGTATCCTAGTGCTACATGTATTATTTTTAAGCATTCTTGCTCTGCCCTATGCTCGTGAATAACTTGTGAATTTTGTTGTATAATTTCTTGTTATCGGTTATACTTTCCAACAATAGTTTGAGTTGTAATTGAAGCTCTCTATATATTGTTTTATAATTATGATGATGTTTTGCATAATAAGGCTGTTGTTCTTGTAGCTACGATTAGCATTTACTTCCCACAAAATTTGACTAGTAAGGATATTTTTGGTAACACCAAAATGGTTGCTCCTACCGATGCTCCTGATACTGATTGATCTTTTTGATGGTTTGGTTGGCCATGCTAGTTGAGGTTTGGGGGCTCCCATTGCACTTCTTCTCCTTGTTTTTATAATATCATTCTTGGTCATAGTCATGCTCATAGTAATGCTCTTCATCATATTGGTCCTCCTTTTTCTTAGGTTGGTTTCATACTGATCATGGTAATATTCGTCCTCATGGCTCGTGCTTTTGGGTCACTTTTAGCTAGTCAAACCATGACTTTTTTCTTGTTTCTCACTAATAGTGCCAATTGTTACAACATAAAATTTGAAGGTAACTTATATTGATGGTTTACACCATGACAAGTGCAAAGAGCCATTGTGATGGGTGCAGGTCACATTAGGCTGGTGCAAAAAACCACTAATCTTGGTCTATGGGGGTTTTCAAGATGTTATTCAATTAGAGCTTTTGCATATGTTTCTTTGATGCCTTTCTTCTTAACGTAGGAGAGCTTTTATAGATAGATCCAAGTTTGAGGTGGGCCCACCTTCATGATGATCTTTGTGTTGGGTTCAATCATATGTACAATTTAAGGTGCGGACTAGATTTGACCTTATATCATAAGGAGTAGGCCGAATCAAATTGCTCCAGGGTTGATGAACTTGGGGAGTTGAAAACCATAAATGAGATTAGACTTGATGTGACAGTTATTTTGGTGACATTTGGGCATCATCGATCAAATTGCCTTTGCTATCTTGATTTGATATCTTAGAATTATTGTGACGTAAAGGTATATCAAATTTTATTTATAATTACATTTTAACTCAATCGTTGGTGGTTGTTTTATAAATAATTTTGTTGAATATATTTTATATGAAAATTTAAAAGATATATAAATACTATAATTATATTTATCTTATTTTATGATTTTATTAATTATATTGTATTACCTCAAACTCAGTCAAATAAATTATTATTTTAGTGGATATAATTTTATTCCATGTTGTTATTATTGTCAAATATTTCGAAAAGTGGTTCTTAGTGTGAATTCTAACACTGAATATTTGAATTTTACTAAATTAATTTAATTTTAAATATACGACAAACAAAAGATATTTAGTAAACATTAGAAATGTATAAACATAATATAATACAATACATTTAAGAGAAATTAAGACAAAATATATATTTAAAGAAGTTTTACCAACTTTTAGTTATTTAGATTTTTTTTAGGAAAACAAACAGGCTCAAAAGAACCTAAATGGTAAGAGCATCAGAACTAACAAAGTTATTTACTTCTTTATCTTGGGCTAACAGCTCCCTAAACTTTGTTGGAGAATCAAAACCTTGCTTCAAGAGTCTTCCCCAGTTTACCCACCCTAAAGGTTAGTTGCCACTCTCCATCGAGAAAAGATTGCATGAAATTTTTTTATATGTCTAATGGTTACTTGTCACTCTCCATCATGGGAAAAGATTATATGAAATAGGGTGTTGCATCATTTATATTTTTTTAATTATTTAATGACATTTCAATAATTTTTAATCTAAACTTCGAACCCTTGAACTCTAAATCTTAAATTCTGAACCTTTGAACCCTGAACCCAAACCCAAACTCTAAACTTGAACCTCGAACCCTAAACTCAAAATTTAAACCCAAAACCCTAAACTCTAACCTTGAACCCTAATCCAAAATGCAAAGTCTAGGGTTCAATATTTAAGGTTTAAGGTTTAGAATTCGAATTTTAAAGTTCAAGATTTAAAGTTTGAGTTTAGGGTTTAAGGTTCTGAGTTTAAGATCGAGACTCGGGTTAAAGAAAATACTAAAATTATATATTAATGATATGAAAAATTTATTAAAATACCATAACAAAATGACGTGGTGGAATACAATCTTTTCTCATCCTTCACAGAATCTTTGAATACGCCGCAGTTATTTAGTTGTTTAATTTAAGATGTCGGTAGGCAAGCTAATTTGCTTCTTGTTTTTAAATATATATATCCGATAACACTTAAGTGGAATCTGATAAAAAATATCCGATAATACAATAATTAGATGTCATCGTGCCATCTTTAATATATTTCTTTGGGTTATCTCAATAAACAGCCACAAGGCTTAGCTCACTTACCCCAAATCCTCATGCATCCGAAAAGAAACAGAAATAAGAAAAACATCATACACTGCTGCTTAGTATAATGGAGTAAATTCTGTAAACGTCATTGGCTATATATATAAGTATGCACTACTACCTACATGGTTCAGATTTTGGACATTATTTTTCATTTTTAAATTTGAATTTGGTTAAATTTAAAATAATATTTAAATAATAAATTTTTTCCAATTTGATTTTGTTTAAAAAGCATAATAATTTATTTAGTCCTTCAACTTTATAAAAGAAATAGTCATTTTAACTTTTTATTTAATTTTTGTTTTGTTTTTATCTTTAAATTTGCATTATTTATCAAAATGGATACAAATATTTGACACGTGTCAAATTAATTAATTTGAGGTGATTTAGTATTATCGTGTAAAATCTGGTTTAAATGATGTTTCCCCTACAGTGAGAGTACCGCATTCTCAGTATTTGAGGGCTTAAAATGAAATGGAAGACTTCAATCTAAATTCCTGGATTTCAAAGAAGCAATTTTTGTAGCTAAACGCAATGAAAATTGGATTTGAAATCCAGGAAAATATAGTTGACAAATTCTTAATTATAAGCCGCCTCAAAGAAGTCGATGGATTGATATAGTAGAACGTCTTTTAGCAAATTTTAATATTTATTTTAAAGTAAAATAAGAGTTTGGCTTTCGAAACAAGAAAATAATGTATATAAATATATATAGAACAAAATCCCATTTATTATCATTATTTAATATTAAATTTCAAGTTGACCCAAACCATTGAATTTTTCAAGAAAGTGAAGTTTCACCTCAATTTTCATCCCTAACGAAAAAATAATATTATTTCGAGATTCGCACGTGTTAGAACCTATGAAATAAATAAAATAGGATTCATGACTGATTAGTAGAAAAGGTGGTTGGATACCATAAGAAATTAAAAGACTTCTAAATTTAGAAAAATTAATTTACGGTATTGACTAAATCATAATAGTGGGGAAAGTGCTGGAGCTTAAGTGTAAGAATTAAAAATAAGAATGATTAAATTCAAGTGAAATGAAAAGAGAAAGGACAAGAAATCTAACTATACTATAAGAGTGTCATGAAGCAAAGATGAAATTGTAGAGATTGATAAAGAGTAAAATGATATTTTCTAAAATAAAATAAACTTATATTTGTTGGAAAGTTGTGAACCTTTAGATTATATTGGAAACTGGTAATAAAATTGTGGCTATTAAACTTGAAATGATGATAAATAAATTTTATTTATTAAGTTAAATAGATATTTAGGTAGAAGGATGTAGAAATATCACCATTTTTTCTATTTTCTCCATCTTTGCGTCACTCTCATTCCTCTTTGAAGCCAATTTTTATTTTTTTTCATTTTAGTCCTTTCCACCATTTTCAACCACTTCAAGCTCAAAACCTTTAAATTCTTTCATAGATTCTTAGTGAAATCAATAGAGCAACCTCATAGTAAGCTTAGTTTTTATAAAGTTGACTAGTGTTCACATTGGAGGAGAAAGAAAAGTGAATTTATGGATTTCGATAAGGATGATGAGGTTTTTTTAAGGATTTCATGTTTATTTCATTCAAAGTGCATGAAAATGATATGTGATTATTGTTTGGATATTAAATCTTGTATATGTGTGACATATTAATGAAGAGAAAGAGAAGAGAGGTAATCAATAAGGTCTTGATAAGGGAAAAAAGTAGTAAAAGAGTGAAGGAAGAAGAAAGAGCTCATCCAATCACTTGATTGTAAGTACTTCAAGAATTTTACTTTACCTATCTTAACCTAAGTGTAAGCCATATTAAAATGGTTATATGATTAATTTGTATGTGAATATGTCAATATAATAGATATATATGTTGATGAATGAGTAGTGAAAATATGAATTGGATTTTTATTACAAAATGGATAGATTTGGTATATTAAAATAGTAGTAAGAACAAGGCTAAATTGCAAAGTGTACAAAATTAGACATGTGAACTAATATATTTATAAATAGGGTTCGAACGAAGTGTGATGTATTAGTGAATAGATGAAAAGTAATATTACAATGGAATTATAGAGTATAATAAATTTTCATGTTAATAAGGATTAATTTGTAAAAGGTGTAAAATTTAAATTGTTTTTAATTGTTGAGTAAATCTAGTGAATTTAACGTATAAATGCCCATGTAGACAAAGTATGAGCTAGTAAGATATAAATGACATGTCATTAGGAAGTTTTCAAGCGTGTTAGTGATAGTGGTACTTCGGTGCAATTCAGTGATTTCGTACTTCGATGCTAGTAACAATGGCATTTCGGTGCAGTTTGTTAGCTTTACACTTTGGTGTAAGGTAGTGTATGCACATTTGTGCAAATGAATCAGTGTTTATTTTACATATCTTACGTGTTCTATTGAGTTTACAATTGAGCTAATAATTTAAATGGTAACTGATCATATTAATGAATTAGTAAGTGAATTATAGAATGTTGGTCTAAGAATTCACAATGGTTACTTTCTATTTAATTTCTTTGAATATTATTATTTAGGTATTTAAATGTTAAAATTGGTTTTTTAAATGGTAAGCTTAATTCTTCATGTACTTACTAAACTTTTATAACCTTAATTCATTATTTTTTCAATGCATAGTTCGAGACTCAAGTTGAAGCTCTAAAGTGAAGATACAATCTCAACTCATCATGTAACACCCAGTTTTGGTGGATCCTAAGTTCAGGCGAGTAGGCTAAGAATAATCCGTGGGACGCGGCTTTATCTGCCCAATAGTTTTTTAGTGTATAAAATCAAGCGCATAGCAGACATTAGATTATTGTGTAAGGATTAAACTCAAAATTTGTTGAGCTATAAGGAAGGGGAGTTTGGTAAGAGTATTGAGAATTTTGTACGTTGGAGTTATCGCCGAAGGTATTGCTCACCGAGTTCATTAAGTTACTGTGCTAGTTACGTTAAAAATGATTTGGTTAGAAATGGATAAAACCGAAAAACCAAGTATATAATTTAGTGGATTTTTAATTAGGTTCTCTCTATAGTTGTAAACCATTTATAAAAGTAGTCCTGAAAGTTGTGACATGTGCCAAGTTCCAAAAAGGACTTAGGTTAAATATGTGGATTGTAACACCCACAACCCGTTTCTGTCAACGGAATAAGGTTATAGAGTATTACCACAAAAAACGAAACATTTATAGCCAATAGAAATAAAATTTTAAATTAATTTAATAAATATATAAGAAATTCAAAATGGAATAAATCATGTATTAACGGGCCTTAAATCGAGCCTACGTGACCTTAAAAATAGCTTTTGAGCAATCAGGGACCAAATCGGAACAAATCAAAACATTTTAGGAAAAATTGAAGAATTTCACCATTAGGGGTCACACGGCCGTGTGTTCAGGCCATGTAATAGAGCCCAGACCGTGTGGCTCGAAACATGGCTGTGTGGTTATCCCACATGCCCGTGTGCGTACCCGTGTAACTCACTGACTTAGGTTATATGACCGTGTTACAGGCCGTGTGCCATCCCATGTGATCCCTGCACCTAACACGCTCAGGGCACACGACAGTGTGGGTTGCCCATCTCACACAGCCAAGAGACATGACTGTGTCTTAGGTCGTGTGGGCATTTGAAATGAGGCCACATGCCTGTGTCCTTGCTTGTGTCCTAGCTCGTGTCCAAACTAGTGAGCATACTGACTTGGGTCACACGACCAGACCACATGCCTGTGTGCTAGGCCGTGTGAAAACTGGAGGGTATACTGACTTGTGCCACACAGCCAAGCCACGCGCCTGTGTGTTAGGCCGTGTGAAGCTACTGACTTGCATCCTTTAGAAATCACAGGGGATAAGGCCGTGTGTGACACACGACTGAGAAACACGCCCGTGTCTCTTCCCGTGTGGAAAAAAATAGGCCATTTTCCAAGCCATATTTCTCACCCCAATTGGTACTAACTTAAACACAACAAACTGCATATAACCATGGCATAATTAGACAGTCAAAACGAACCAATATCAAGCTTAAAACATGAAGTATCCACAAATACAACATGATGTCCATAAGCACCTCAATTGACCACTTATAATCATGCCAAATATGTCACCAAAATCCATCTAAATGGTCAAACACATATATGTAATCTTTGTGACTAAAGCTTAACATGTATGCCATTTATCAATCTCAACCATTTGGTACCCAAAATACCAATTCACAACCAAGGCATTCACATGGCAACCATACATCACCTACAATACGACTATTTACAAATTTACATAACAAAATATACCAAATTCAAGACAAATCAAATGGCGAAATACATGACAAAACACATAGCGTACCAGCCTACCATTAGCCAAAATGACCTATACATGCCATTTAAGCCAAAATATAAAGTCAAAAGTACAAAAATAACGTTTGATAGTGTGATACGAGTACGCAATTAAGCTTAGTAAGTTCATAAAATACGGAATTAAACTTACCATTTAACTACAAATTTAGGTAAGTAACTCAAAGCATAACACAATTCAATTTGGCCAAAACCTATCACATAACCATTAACCAAGTTAGCCATGTATTCATATAAAAATCGAGAATCATATATGAATTCAACAATTATTAAATTCCATGTACATGTAACACCTAAATTGTGTATCCGTATATCATATATAAACCATTTCCATGTAAATACATGTACTAGTTCTTATTGAACTTGTATAATCTCGTAATAACACTATGCCCGTTGAACCACTTAGAATATCGTTAGATATGTGGGTAGAACACACGAGGTGTACTGAACTGTAATCCGTCAATTCTTATACATGTATGCTCATACGAGTGATAAATGGTAAGCTTCTCCGAGCTGAATAATGATAAGCTTATATGAGCTGAGTATCGGTAAGCTCATAAGAGCTAGAATTGGTAACCCTAATGACATGTCATTTGTATCCTACGAATTCTTAAGGTTCAAACGGGGCTCGGTATTCTTTGTATGTCGTCGGTTATACGCTCGATAATTATACATAATAATTAAACCATTCACATACATATATTTCAATTAAAGCATATAAATACGCAATTTAATTACACGAACTTACCTCGAACTCGTACGACGAAAAATGATCGTTCAATCCAAAACTTTATTTTTCCCCCGATCTAATTCCGTATGTTTCTTTTCTTGATCTATATAATCAAATTTAACCAATTTAAACCTTATTCTATTCAATTCAGTAAAAAATTCATGTTATGGCAAAATTACCATTTTGCCGCTATACATTTGATTTCTTTACAATTTAGTCACTAGGCTCGTAAAATGAAATTCATGCAATTTCATCCACACCTAAGCCTAGCCGAATTATATATGTGCTTATAGAAGCCCATACATTACACAATTTCACACATTTACCACATAATTTTCATATTTCTCAATTTAATCCCTATTTGACAATTTAATTAAAAATCACTTCACAAAAGTTGTTTAATTAATAACAAGGATTCATTTTCTTCCACTAAACTTCAAGAAAAACTAAAATAATCTCATGAAAACCTTATACTTTCAACCATATTGCAAATTAGTCCCCTAGTTGGCTAGGTTAAGCTTTAACGATCCCGAAAACATAAAAATCATTAAAACGTGATAGGTTTTTCACTTACATGCAAGGAAAAAGCTTGAAAAAAATTTCTTTCTTCTCCAATGGAAATTTCGGCTAGATTAAGGGAAAATGGGGACGATGATAGCTTTCATTTTTTTTATTTTATCATTTATTTACCTAATTACTAAATTACCCTTACCTAACTTTAAAAATTACTCAATTACCAAGCAATGTACATCCACTAACTCATTTAATGCTCTAATTACCATATAAGGACCTCCACTTTAAATTTCTATAGCTATTTAACACCTTTAGCTAATAAAGCACAACGTTTTCACTTTATGCGATTTAGTCCTTTTTATCAAATTGAGCATACAAACGGTAAAATTTCTTAATGAAATTTTTATACCATAATACTATCGTGCTGTAGATCACATATTAATATTAAAATAAATTTTTCTACATCAAATTTATGGTCCCGAAATTACTATTCTGATTTCACTGAAAACGGGCTGTTATAACTCTCTCCCCTAAGGAATCTTCATCCCCGAAAATCTTACCAGAAAATAGTTTAGGGTATTGTTTTCTCATAGTTTTCTCGGGTTCCCAAGTAGCCTCCTCAATCTCGTGGCGTTGCCAAAGAACCTTCACTAAAGCTATGCTTTTGTTTCTTAACTATTTGATCTCTCGTGCCATAATTCTGATCGGTTCTCCGTTATACGACATGTCGGGCTGAATCTCAACCTCAGCCGGAGAAATTATATGCAAATGGTCTGAGCAGTACTGCCGTAACATGGATACATGAAACACATTATGAATCTTTTCTAATTCTGACGGTAATTCAAGTCGATATGCCACTGGTCCTATTTTCTCGATAATCTCGTACGGTTCGATAAATCGCAGACTCAGCTTTCCTTTGCGACCAAATCTGAGAATTCATTTCCAAGGTGATACCTTTAGAAACACTCTGTCGCCAATCTGAAATTGAATATATTTACGTTTCAAATCCGCATACAATTTCTGTCAATCTGAACCTGCTTCCAAACTGTCACTTTCACTTTACTTTCTCTTCGGTCTCTCTGATCAAATCAACCTCGTGTATCTTTTTCTCACTAAGCTCGATCCAGTGCAACGGAGTTTGACATTTACGACCATATAAAGCTTCATACGGTGCCATTTTTATGCTTGACTGAAACTTTTGTTATACGCGAATTCAACCAATGGTAAATATTTTTCCCAACTTCTTTCGAACTCTAAAATATATCAACGAAGCATATCCTCGAGAATCTGAATCACTCTTTCAGACTGACCATTAGTTTGAGGGTGAAATGTAGTGCTAAAATTCAATCGCGTACCCAAAGCTTCTTGCACCTTCTTCCAAAATCGTGATGTCAATCGTGGATCTCTATCCGAAATAATGGAGACCGGCACACTGTGTAAACTGACAATCTCAGAAATATACAACTCAGCTAATTTGTCAAGTGAGAAGTCTGTACGTACTGGAATAAAATGTGCAGAATTTTTCAACCAATCAACAACAACCCATATAGCATCTTTCTTTTTTAGAGATAGGGGTAACCCCGATACAAATTTCATCGTAGCTCTATCATATTTCCACTCCGGTATCATAACTGGCTGTAACAGTCCTGAAGGTACTTGATGTTCCGCTTTAACTTGTTGACAAATAAAACATCTGGACACAAAGTCAGAAATGTATCGTTTCATACCCGACCACCAGTACATCTGTCTCAAATCACTGTACATCTTATTACTTCCCAGAGGAACAGACAAGTTACCACTGTGAGCTTCGTGCAAAATTTTCTATATAAGCTCTAGATTCTTCGGCACACAACTCTACCTCAGAACAATAAACAACCATCAGGTTTTACTTGAAATTTAGAATCAGAAGTCGACTCACACTGTACTCGCTTAGCTTGCAATTCATGATCATATTTCTAAGCTTCGCAAATTTGTTGAAGAAACATCAGTTTAGCTTTTAACCCAGCTAATATTGATCCATCATCAGACAAAGTCAATCGCATATTCATCACTCGCAAAACAAATAAAGATTTTCTACTCAAAGCATCCGCGACTACATTTGCTTTCCCCGGATGATAATCAATCACCAACTCATAATCTTTCAACAGTTCGAGCCATCTTGCTGTCTCAAATTCAGATCTTTCTGTGACATCAAATACTTCAAACTCTTGTGATTGGTAAATATGTGGCATTTTTCACCGAACAAATGGTGACACCAAATTTTCAATGCAAACACAATAGCGACCAACTCCAAGTCATGTGTCGGATAATTTTTCTCGTGCGTCTTTAACTGTCTGGAAGTGTAAGTTATCACTTTGCCTTCCTGCTTTAAAACACATCCCAAACTATTCAATGACGCATCACTGAAAATCACAAATTCTTTACCCATCTCAGGCTGAACTAAAACTGGTGCTTCGGTTAATAGTGCTTTCAACTGATTAAAACTCTGTTGGCATTTCTCAGACCACTCAAACTTTACATCTTTCTACAATAACCGAGTCATCGGTGTAGCTATCATTGAGAACCCTTTTACAAACCTCCGATAATAGCCCACTAAACCCAGAAAGCTTCTGACCTAGGAAATTTTTCTTGTTGGTTTCCAATCAACAACTGCTGAAATCTTACTCGGATCAACTCTGATGCCTTCCACTGAAACAACGTGTCCCAAAAATCCAACTTCTTGAAGCCAAAACTCGCACTTGCTAAGTTTAACAAATAGTTGTTTATCACGCAGAGTCTGTAACACAATTCTCAAATGCTCGGCATGCTCAGATTCGTCCCGGGAATATATCAGGATATCATTAATGAACACAACAAAAAATCTGTCCAAATACGGTCTAAAGATTTCTATTCATAAAATCCATAAATACAGTAGGGGTGTTAGTTAACCCGAACAGCATAACAAGAAATTCATAGTGTCCGTACCTAGTCTTGAACGTAATTTTTGGCACATCTGAATCTTTAACCCGCAACTGATAATAACCCGAACGTAAATCAATTTTCAAAAATACCGTTACACCTTTCAACTAATCAAACAAATCATCGATTCGCGACAATGGATACTTATTCTTAATCATAACCTTGTTGAGTTGATGATAATCAATACACAATCTTATTGATCCATCTTTCTTCTTTACAAACAAAACTGGTGCACCCCAGGGCGAGAAACTCGATCGTGCAAAACCTCTATCTGTTAACTCTTGTAACTAAGCTTTCAACTCTTTCAACTCTGTAGGAGCCATTCTATATGGAGCTATCGATATCGGTGATGTTCTTGGTACCAACTCAATAGCAAACTCAACATCTCTGATCGGTGGCAAACTAGGTAACTCTTCTGGAAATACATTTGGATATTCACTAACCACGGGCACTGATTCAATCTTCAATCCAGACACTTTTTTATCTAGTACATATGCAGGTAAGCATCACAACCTTTTCTCACATACTTCTGTACTAACATAGCTGATATCACAATAGGCAACCCATTCGAATCATCAGATTCAATACGAAGAGTCTCACCATTCTGACATTTTAATACAATAAGCTTTCGTCTACAGTTTACAACCGCATCATGCTGGGCCAGCAAATCCATACCTAGAATCACATTGAATTCATCAAACGGTAAAAGCATTAAATCGACTGGAAAATTGCAACTGCTTGTCCTCAAAGGACAATTCTTACAGACTTTATCAATTAGGACATACTGACCTAAGGGGTTCGATACCTTAACCACAAATTTAGTGGACTCTATAGGTATTTTGGTGTACCTCGACTACAACTCATATTTTCGGTATTTTGGGGTGGTCTCCCTCTAGCAGTTGTATTGCTCGACCTCGTGGTTTGAGGTTTTCTTTTCTCAGACTTTTCAAGACAGTGTTTGCACTCGGGTCTAGCATTTCTAACATTACCCACACTTGCTACAGATGTAGCCTGGGGTTTAGGACTAGAGTGTCTTGCATCTCCATCTCTAATAGAGTGCCCTGCAGAAACAATAGGGCAGTAGTGATTTCTTTAGATTTCTTCGATGCTGACTGAGGAGTCTTTACTGTAAATCTCTTTCTCGAATCTCTAGCTTCAAATTCAGTTTTTCTCTTTTCTTTTCTAAGCTCCTCGGCTTTTTGTACTCTGTCGACTAACACAACAAATTCTTTTAGTTCAAGTATTCCAAATAAAAGATTAATATATTCATTCAACCTGTCTTCAAAATGTTTGCACATAACCACTTCGGTTGAAATGCACTCTCCGTCATACTTGCTTCTTCTGAGAAACTTTATTTCATATTCAGATATGGTCATACGACCCTGTTTCACTCTAGAAACTCCTTACGTTTTTTATCAAGGAACCGTTAACTTATATATTTTTTCTAAACTCTGACTAAAAGAATTCCCATGTAACCCGGTCTCTTGGTACTATAGAAATTAAAGTGCTCTACCACTGATATGTAGCATCTTTCAAAAGAGGTACAACACAATTAACACATTCTGTTGGCGTACAAGACAATTCATCAAAAACCTTGATCGTATTCTCTAGCCAAAACTCGACTCTCTCAGGATCATCATTAATAGTAGCCCTAAACTCTTCGGCCCCATATTTGCAGATTTTATCAACGGGCGGTTTGCTCATGCTTACGAGTTCTAAAACTTGAGGAGCTACGGGGACCGGTTAGAGAATAGGTGAGGGTGGAGGTTACTGAGCAGCCAGATTAGTTCGCACAAACTCAGTGAACCACTCGTTCATCATATGGAAGAAGAGTTCCTTAGCCTCTCCTCTACGACCCTCAGATATGGATCTCGATTTAGACGACGCTCTCGATGAACGGAGGCTGGTGTGTTACTTTCTACATCATCGGAGTCTGCTCGATTGGAATCCATTACTATATGAAAACATTATTTAAATTGCCAGGGGCCATCACACTATCAAAGGTTATAAAATGGCATGTACAGCGAGACTCACATACACTACGTTAGTTCGAGAATCGACTAAACTTTAGCTCTAATACAAATAAATGTAACACCCCTAACCTACATCTGACACTGGAATAGGGTTACGGAGCATTACTAGACTTATAACTAAATCAAACAAACATTTCATGTGCATTTCTCCTTCAAATCAAAAACCATTCAAATTCATTCATATAGTCCCTAATACGAGCCCTCGAGGCCCCAAATAAACATTAAAAATAGTTCGAGACTAAACTGAGTACTCAAGAAATTTTTTAGAAAACATGTAAAATTTTCAAAGGTACAGGGGACACATGCCCGTGTGGCCAGGCCGTGTGTCTCACACGACCAATAGACACACCCATGTCTCAGGCCATGTGGGCATTCTAAATGAGGACACACGCCTGTGTCCTTGCCTGTGTCCTAGCCCATGTCCAAAGTAGTGAGCATACTGACTTGGGTCACATGGCCATACCACACGCCCGTGTGCCAGGCTGTATGAAAACTGGAGGGTATATTGACTTGCGCCACACGGCCAAGCCACACGCCTGTGTCCTAGGTCGTGTGAAGCTACTGACTTGCATCCTTTAGAATTCACAGGGGACACACAGCCGTGTCACCACATTAAAAATAGTTCAGGACTAAACTGAGTACTCAAGAAATTTCTCGAACAACATATACAATTTTCAAAGGTACAAGGGGCACACGCCCGTGTGGCCAGGCCGTGTGTCTCACATGGCCAAGAGACACGTCCGTGTCTTAGGTCGTGTGGGCATTCGAAATGAGGCCACATGCCTGTGTCTTTTCCTGTGTCCTAGCTTGAGTCCAAACTAGTGAGCATACTAACTTGGATCACACAGCCAGACCACATGCCCTTGTGTCAGGCCGTGTGCTAGGCTGTGTGAAAACTGGAGGGTATACTGACTTGTTTCACACGGCCAAGCCACACACCCGTGTGCTAGATCATGTGAAATTACTGGCTTGCATCCTTTAGAAATCATAGGGGACACACGGCCATGTCACCTGGCCATGTGTCACACATGGCTGAGACACACGCTCGTGTCTCTACCCGTGTGGACAAAAATAGGTAATTTTCCAAGCCATTTTTCTCACCCCAATTGGTACCAACTTAAACACAAAAAATTACATATAACCATGGCATAATTAGACATTCAAAACCAACTAATATGAAGCTTATAACATGAAGCATCCACACATACAACATGATGTCCATAAGCACCTCAATTGACCACTTATAATCATGCTAAATATGTCACCAAAATCTATTTAAATGGTCAAGAACATATATGCAATCTTTGTGACTAAAACTTAAAATCTATGCCATTTATCAATCTGAACCATTTGGTACCCAAAATACCAATTCACAGCCAAGGCATTCGCATGGCAACCATACATCACATACAATACTATTTACAAATTTACATAACAAAATATACCAAATTCAAGCCAAATAAAAGGGCTAAATACATGACAAAACACATAGCCTACCATTAGCCAAAATGACCTATACATGCCATTTAAGCCAAAATATAAAGTCAAAAGTACCAAAATAACGTTTGATAGTGTGATGCGATCTTTGTCAACTTCCAATCAGAACGAGCTTCCGAAACACTATAAAACACAGAAAAATAAACAGAGTAAGCAATTAAGCTTAGTAAGTTCGTATAACACAGAATTAAACTTACCATTTAACCACAAATTTAGGTATATAACTCAAAGCATAACACAATTCAAATTGGTCAAAACCTATCACATAACCATTAACCAAGTTAGCCATGTATTCATATAAAAACCGAGAATCATATATGAATTCAACAATTATTAAATTCCATGTACATGTAACACCTATACCGTGTATCCGTATATCATATATAAACCATTTCCATGTAAATACCTGTACTAGTTCGTATCGAACTTGTATAATCTCGTAATAACACTATGCCCATTGAACCATTTAGAATATTGTTAGATACGCAGGTAGTACACACTAGGTGTACTGAACTGTAATCCGTCAATTATTGCACATGTATGCTCATACGAGCGATAAACGGTAAGCTCCTCCGAGCTAAATAATGGTAAGCTCATACGAGCTAAATAATGGTAAGCTCATACGAGCTGAGTATCAGTAAGCTCATAAAAGCTAGAATCGGTAACCCTAATGACATGTCATTTGTATCCTACGAATTCGTAAGGTTCAAATGGGGCTCGGTATTCTTCATATGTCGTCGGTTATGTGCTCGATAATTATACATAATAATTAAACCATTCACATACATATATTTCAATTAAAGCATATAAATACACAATTTAATTACACGAACTGACCTCAAACTCGTACGACGAAAATTTATCGTTCGATCCAAGACTTTATCTTTCCCCCAATCTAATTTCGTACGTTGCTTTTCTTGATCTATGTAATCAAATTTAACCAATTTAAACCCTACTCTATTTAATTCAGTCCAAAATTCATGTTATGGAAAAATTACCATTTTGCCCCTATACATTTAACTTCTTTACAATTTAGTCCCTAGGCTCGTAAAATGAAATTCATGCAATTTCATCCACACCTAAGCCTAGGCGAATTATATATGTGCATATAACAGCCCATAGATTACACAGTTTCACACATTTACCACATAATTTTCATATTTCTCAATTTAATCCCTATTTGACAATTTCATTAAAAATCACTTAACAAAAGTTGTTTAATTAACAACAAGGATTCATTTTCTTCCATTAAACTTCAAGAACAACTAAAATGCTCTCATGGAAAAACCCTAGACTTTCAACCATATTACAAATTAGTCCCCTAGTTGGCTAGGTTAAGCTATAACGATCCTAAAAACAGAAAAATCATTAAAACGTGTCACTTACATGCAAGGAAAAAGCTTGAACAAAATTTCCTTCTCCACTAGAAATTTAGGCTAGCATAAGGGAAAATGGGGAAGATGATAGCTTTCATTTTGTTTATTTTATCGTTTATTTACCTAATTACTAAATTACCCTTACCTAACTTTAAAAATTACTCAATTACCAAGCCATGCACATCCACTAACTCATTTAATGGTCTAATTACCATTTAAAGACCACTACTTTAAAGTTCTATAGCTATTTAACACCTTTAGTTAATAGAACACAACTTTCGCACTTAACACTATTTAGTCCTTTTTATCAAATTGAGCATACAAATGGTAAAATTTCTTAACGAAATTTTTATACCATAATATTATCATGCTGTAGACCATATATTAATATTAAAATAAATTTTTGTACATTAGATTTGTGGTCCCGAAACCCCTATTTCGATTTCACTAAAAATGGGCTGTTACAAATATAAATAGATATAATATAGAAATAATGGTATGCAACTTACATGACTAATTTATAGTAATGGCTCAAGTACAGGGACTACTTCGCAACCTTTTCTTTTCCGCGATTATCAGCTCATTCTTGATCTAAAATAATAATTTCATTCAATCAACTAAATCAACAACAAAATTAAATCATTTTATACAATAAAGTCCCTTTTTTGGTATTTTACAAAATTATGCTCAACTTTTCACTTTTATTCAATTTAGTCCCTAAGCCCCAAATATGAAAATTAACCATTTTGCTAAAATCCCAACTTAGCCAAATATTCCATGGCCTAATTACAACCCATAATTATAATTATTTCATATAAGTCCTTTTAAATTTATCAGCTTAACAATTTAGTCCTTAAACATTAAAATCGTTAAGAAGTACTTTACAAAATAGTCATATCTAACAACCACAATCAATAATCTTCCATAAAGTTTCAAGAATAACTCAAACTCAACAATGGCAAAATCTAAAACATTTAACAGTTTTATGAATTAGTCCTCGAGTTAGCTAGATCAAGCTAATACGAGCTCAAAAACATAAAAATCACTAAAAATGGGTAAGGTTTGTTTACCTAATCGCTAAGCCAAAGTTTGGTCGAATGTATATCTTCCTCCTCTAGGATTTCGGTTGTGAAATATGAAAGAAGAAGATGACAATAAATTTTAAAATGTTTTGTTTATATTTTCCTTATTTACTTATTTATAATTTTACCATTATAACCTGTTAATCTTAATGAAATTTCAAGTAATTAGCTATACTAACTTTCCACTAACATTTCTAATGGTATACTTATCATTCGAATCCCCTACCTTGCCTTTCATATGTTATTTGACACATTCCGCTAAGAGAAACAAACTTTTACAAATTTTATGATTTAGTCCTTTTTACTTAATTAACTATCTAAGAGTTAAAATTTCTAAACCAAATTTTAATACAACACTAATGAACTCAATAATATTACGGACTGATACATTAGAGTTTTGGTCCTGGAACCACTGTTTCCAACACCACTAAAAAATGGGTTGTTATATGGATATTATGGGTAGAGAAGGGTTAAGTTTGAATAAGTGCATGGATAGTTAAATGAAGAATGAATGCTTTATTTGAGGGTTATTTGGGTTTGGGATGAAGGTAAAGGTTACGAATGGGTTTTAATGGAGTCATTCTATTTGATAAGCAATGGTTGCTGCAGTTTCTCGTCGGATCTAGAGTTCAAGCTGCTATCTGAGGTTTTCATGTGAGTCTCTACATTGACTCTTGTATATGTATTGTTCATGCAAAGAAATCTGTAGGATACTAAATGAAATATGAAGCTGAGATCCTGAAAGGTATAATATGATATGTATGTAACTATATAAATAATTACTAAAAGATATTTGTAAATGTATGATTGTTGGTTGAGGATATTATGTGTAGCTAGTATGGAATCTGATAAGTCTAAGTATATGATGAATGGTGAATAAGTAATGTGATTTTGAGGTTTGGCTATATATATGCATGCCTAGAATGCATATGGTGAGTCAGGAATGTATGTAGGTGTATGTTGGTGGAATAAAAGGTTAGGCTTAGACTGTATAAGTGTATGAAGAGTCTGTCATGAGAGTCTATGTATGTTTACCACGGTGATGTTCAAAAGGGGTCTGTTGGAACTTTAAACACAAACTGAGAATGGAAAGTCCATGGCAATGGCACCCTTTGTAAGGGACTAAAGGATGGTTATTACCCAATGGAGTTTTCTGCATGTTTTGGGATAATGATGGGCAAACCTTATGAAATGTAAGTCTAGGCAAATCCATATCGCAAACACGACAAGAATGAAACTGCCCTGCGATAAACCCTAAAAGAATGCCTTTGTGGCGTAATATGAAAAGAACGTCTTTGTCGCGCAATATGAAAGGAAAGCCTCTGTGGCGCAATATGAAAGGAACACCTTTTTGGCGCAATATGAAATATAATAAGTCTAAGTATATGATGAATGCTAAATAAGTGATATGAGTTTAAGGTTTGGCTATATATATGTATGTCTGGAATGTATGTGGGTGTATGTTGGTGGAATAAAATGCTAGGCTTAGACTGTATAATTGCATGAAGAGTTTGTTAAGAGAGTTTATGCCTGTTCACCGCGGTTGTAACAACCCGTTTTCAGTAAAATCAGAATAGTGGTTTTGGGACCACAAATCCAAGTCAGAAAGAAAATTATTTTAATATTATTGCATGGTTTGCATTATGATAGGAATGACGTATGAAAATTTTGTTAAGAAAATCATACCGATTTCAAGTTTAATTGCTAGAAAGGACCAAATTTCATAAAGTTCAAAAGTTGGATTCTAATAGTTAGAGGGATTAAATAGCTATGGAATTCAAAATTTGAGGTCCTTATAAGGCAAATAGACCATTAAGAGAAGTTAGTAGATAAGTATGATGATTCATCCATGGAAATTCAAGAAAAGAAAAGGACTAAATTGGAAAGTAGAAATAATAAAAGATGAAAATTAATTAAAAGATAAAATATCATCTTATTTCATCATCTTTCCCAAATTATTTTCATGGAAACCCTGGCTAAGAGAAAAGAATTCAAGCAAGCTTAATTCGGTAAGCATTCTTATCCCGTTTTTAGTAATTTTTACTTTTCCGAGATTGTAACAATCTAATTTAGCTGTTTTGGGGATTAATTTGAAAAGCTATCATAGTATTAAAATTTTTCCATGGATGAGTATGCTGACTTTTGAAATTTATGGTAGAAAATGAAAGGTTGTTGATAGATGAACAACTTTTGTGAAGGAAATTTTCATGAAATTGTGATTTAGGGACTAAATTGAAAATTTGTAAAATTCGTAGAAAATTTTTTATTTTTGTAAAATAATGGACTGTTATTGTTATATGAAAAATAGGGTTAGGCCTGGAATAAGGATTAAATTGCATGAATTTCATTTTCCAAGCCTAGGGATGAAATTGGAATTAATTAAAAGTATAAGGGCAAAATGGTACTTTTGCCTAAAATGTGAATTGGATTGAATTGAATATGAATTGTATTAAATTGAGTTAAATTTACTCGTATAGATTCGGATAGACTTAGTACGAAACTGGATCGAGGAAAACAAAAAGTATCGAATTAGTAGATTCTCGTATACGAACAAGTGTCGAGGTAAGTTCGTGTAACTAAATTATGTACATTTATATGTTTGAATTAAATGTTATATATGTGAACTGCATAATTGCTATGTATATGAAATTGATTTAATATTCGTTAATGCCCAATAAATGTTAAGTCCAGTTTGAACAAATGAAAATTCGATGGATACAGGATTTCCCGAATTGGTTGTAGTCCTGCATATGTTGCGGATACACCACAGCTCAAAAGAGCGTGTCGTTATTAGCCCTCTCGAGTTTCCCGTTATATGGTTCTTGTGAGCTTCCTATTAATAGCTCTTGGGAGCATCACGATTGGTTGTGATCTTACATGTGTTGTAGACACACCCCAACTCTTATGAGCTTCCCGATTGTGGCTCTTCGTGAGCTTTCCGTTAATTAGCTCCTTGTGAGCTTCCCGATAAGGCTTGCTTGAACTTTCCAATATTAAGCTATTCAGAGCTTCCTATTAATGGCTCTTCGGAGCTACCTGATATTGGCTCGCATGATCTTCCTAAATATGGTTCTTATGGGCTTCCTGTTATAAAGCCTAGATAAGCTCCTCATTACATGGCTCACATGAGGTTCCCATTATATGGCTCGAGAGAGTGCTTCTTGTTTAAGTGTTCTTATGAACACTTCTGAATATGAGTTGACGAATTACAGATTTGTACACTTCATGTGCACCACCCAATGTCCATCGATATTTCATAAGGTTCAACGGGAAAAGTTTCGATATAAGTTAAGGATTAGATGAATTAATAATTGTATCTACCTAACAATACATGGAAATGTTTATACGATGAGCTCATTTCTATTACTTGATATGCATTTGAATTACATGACTAACTTGCTTAAAGATGTATGTGTGTTAGGTTATTGATTAAATTGATTTGGATGTACTTTGTATGCTACTTTAAATGAAAATGAATGGTAAGTTAATTTCCCGTTATACGAACTTACTAAGCATTAAATCCTTACTCTATTTTATTTCTTCTATTTTACAATAAGGTTGGAGCGGGTCGGAGTAAGATCACACCATCCTTCAGCACTTTTTGGTATAAACAGTAAACTTTAATTAGGATATAATTGCATGTATAGGTTAAATTTGTCAAATGTTGATGTACAGATGTTTTGGTTGTAAATAGCCATTGGAATGGCTTTTAATGGTCATGTTTTGATATATATATATATATATATATATGGTATTATCATGTTTAAAGTATGAATATGATTATGCATATATGCATTTGGTATCTAGGTAAGTATAAGTTTTAGAATGACATAATAATAAATTGTCTATTGGGAAACCTAAGAGTACATTGGTTGTATGTGTAAAATGTCATGTTTAAGACTTGGTTTTGGTTTGATTTAAATATCTTGAATTGGTTGGTGAATATGTTAAAATGTTCTTGTAGGTGGAAGACTAGTTTGGGTCAGAAATAAGGCTTGGAAATGGCCTTATTTCGTCCACATAGGCAGAGACACAAACGTGTGTCTCAGCCGTGTGTGACACATGACCTAGCACATGGGTGTGTGTTTCGACCATATGTCCCCTGCATCTTAAAATTTCAAAATAGAATGCTTAGGTATTTTCACACGGGCAGAGACATGGGCGTGTGTCTTGGTCCTGTGATCCCTGCACCTAATTATCGAAAATAAAAATGTTCACACAGCCTAGCACACAGGCGTGTGACTTGGCCGTGTGACCAAGTTAGTATACCCCCTAAATTGGACATGAGTTGGGACACGACCATGTGCCTCACATCGAATGCCCACACGGCCTGGAACACTGGTGTGTCACTTGGCCGTGTGAGCCACATGGCCTGACCACACGGGCGTGTGTTCCCTGCATGTAAGAAAAATTTTGAAATTTCACGAAAATTTCTCTGAGTATCTGATTTAGTCTCGACTTGTTTCTAACGCATATATTAGGTCTCGAGGGTCCATTTAAGGGATGATATGATTGAATATGTTTTATTTTCGAATATGAATAATAAATGATACAAGTTATATATATTTGATCTGTAAACTCCAATAATACTCAGTAACCCTATTCCAGCAACAGACATGGGTTAGGGGTGTTACATTTATTGGTCCCAGAGCTACGGTTTAGCCGATTCTTGGACTAACGTAGCAAGTACGATTCTAACTATACATGTAATTATATAATTCGTGATAGTGTGATATCTCCTGACCATTTTAAATATATTTTTCATATAGTAATGTCATCCAACCGAGCTGAATCCGAGGAAGCTGAGGGTAATGCTCAAGCTTCAGTTCAAACAGTTGCTTCAAGTAGTAGAAGGCCCGTATCTGAGGGCCGAGGTGAGGAGGCTAAAGAAGCCTTCTTTCAAATGATGAATGAATACTTCACTGAATTCTTAAGAACAAATCCTTTTGTACAACAACCTCCCCCTACTCCTCCTCAACTGGTTCCTGATATGCCACAAGGTGCTAAATCTGTTAGAACTGGTAAGCCTCCGGTAGATAAAATCTGTAAATATGGGGTAGAAGAATTTAGAGCTACTGCTGAAGACGATCCGGAAAGGGATGAATTTTGGCTAGAAAATACCATCAGGGTTCTAGATGAATTATCTTGCACCCGGGCTGAATGTTTGAAATGTGTTATGTCTCTGTTAAAAGACTCAGCCTATCAGTGGTGGAATACCCTTACTTCTGTTGTACCAAGGGAAAGTATCACATAAGAATTTCTCCAAACATAATTCAAAAAGAAGTATATTAGCCAGAGGTTCCTTGATAAAAAAGGAAGGAATTGTTAGAACTTAAATAGGGAAATATGACTATATCTGAGTATGAACGGGAATTTGTTTGGTTAAGTAAATATGCCAGAGAATGTATCTCGACTGAAGTTTCCATGTGTAAACGTTTTGAAGAGGGATTAAATGAAGACATCAAGTTGTTAATTGGGATTCTAGAATTAAAAGAATTCGTTATACTGGTTGACCGAGCACATAAAGCTGAAGAACTAAGTAAAGAAAAGAGGCAAACAGAGATGGAAGCCCAGACTTCAAGTAAAAGGTTTATGGGAAAGTCACAATCGTCAACTTAAAAGAAATCAAAGAAATATCATGATCGTTCTATCACATCTATGGGGTACTCAACGCTCTAATCCGAGATCTCCGACCCTATCAGTAGCTAGTGTTGGAAATGTTGGAAATCTAAACCCCAATGCAAACATTGTAATAAATTGCATTTCGGGGAGTGTCGTATGAGAAGTGGAGCTTGTTTTAGATGTGGTCATATTTTGATATATATATATATGGTATTATCATGTTTGAAGTATTAATATGATTATGCATATTTGCATTTGGTATCTAGGTAAGTATAGCTTTTAGAATGACATAATAATAAATTATCTATTGGGAAACCTAAGAGTACATTGGTTGTATGTGTAAAATATCAAGTTTAAGACTTGGTTTTGGCTTGTTTTAAATGTCTTGAATTGGTTGGTGAATGTGTTAAAATGTTGCTGTAGATGGAAGCCTAGTTTGGGTCAGAAATAAAGCTTGGAAATGGTCTTATTTTGCCCACACGGGCAGAGACACGGATGTGTGTCTCAGCTGTCTGTGACACACGGCCTAGCACATGGGTGTGTGTTTTGGCTGTGTGTCCCCTGCATCTTAAAATTTCAAAACCGAATGCTCAGGTATTTTTCCACGGGTAGAGGCACGAGTGTGTGTCTCAACCATGTGTGTCACATGGCCTAGCACACAGACGTGTGTCTTGGTCGTGTGACCCCTGCACCAAATTAGTGAAAAAAAATGTTCACACGGCATAGCACACGGGTGTGTGGCTTGGCCGTGTGACCAAGTCAACATACCCCCTAAATTGGGCACAGGCTGGGACACGGCCGTGTGCCTCACCACAAATGCCTACATGACCTGGAACACGGGTGTGTCATTTGACCTTGTGAGCCGCACTGCTTGGCCATACGAATGTGTGTCCCCTGCACTTAAGAAAAATTTTGAAATTTTGTAAAAAATTCTCTGAGTTTCTGATTTAGTTCCAACTTGTTTCTAATGCATATATTAGGCCTCGAGGGTCCATTTAAGGGATGATATGAGTGAATATGTTTGATTTTGGAAATGGAAAGTCCACGGTCATGCACCCTCTATAATGGGCTAAAGGATGGTTATTACCCAATGGGGTTTTTTACATGTCCCGGGATGATGATGGGTAAACTTCACGAAATATGAGCCTAGGCAAATTTATATCGCAAACACATCTAGAAAGAAAGTGCCCTCGTAGCGAGCCCTAAAAGAAAACCTTTGTGGCTCAATATAAAAGGAACACCTTTGTGGTGTAATATGAAAAGAACACTTTTGTGGCGCAATATGAAATGAACGCCTTTGTGTCGCAATATGAAAAGAACCCCTTTGTGGCACAATATAAAAGGAACACCTTTATGGCACAATATGAAAGGGTATCTTTTATAGGGAGCTCTAAAAGAAATGCCCTGGTGGCGTGTTAAAATAAAGTTCTCAGTGGTGTACCGAAAGGAATGTTCTTGTGGCGGGTTCTGTGATGAACCAATTTGGCGCGTTCAGCATGACTCTGAAACGAAATCAATAAGATACAAAAAGGTTTGATGTCTCTATGGTTTATATGATAAAAAGGAGTTATATAAGGCTATGACTCTACTAAAAATATGGATGTAAATTTGTATGTTCAAAGGTGGGTATTTGTCAGCTCTGCACATATTCATTTGAATTGTGATGGTTTGATGGCTCAGAAGCAAGTTTGCAAGTGTAATACTGTCATTGATTGCATTAACCTCTGGAAAGGAAATGGATAAAGATTTATGATTGTTCTAATTGAAGGGAGTAAGTGATGTATTGAAGACTTCGATAGGAGGAAGCGATTTTAGAGTAAGGTATGGTATTTGATGCGAAAATGAGAATAGAATTGGGGGAGGTATTCACCAGAAACAAAGTTGAAGGTTAAGAACGATGAGATCGTCTATACAAACTATCAATTGCAATGTGCAAATATGACATCGATAAATGATGTTTCCCTCACTAATTTCATATGAACTTATCTATGTGTGTTATGTTTCAAGTGAGATGATGTGGGTCTGCGCTAGGAGGGACGATGCCAAGACTACGCCAAGAAGTGGAATATCCAATTATTATGCATACAGAGCGAGTTTGGCGATGTGTCCCATGGCTGAGTGGTTGCTTAAAAGTCCCTACTTTGGGGAGTTTATAATGGATTAGGATTTCTATTTAGATATCGTTGTAACCTATCATACGTGTTGTAGTTTTACACGTAATCATGTATTCTAGTTTCAAAACTTTGTAGTTATATAAGTTGTAATTGATTTAAATTTGCATAAGTAGATTAATTTTTTGTATGTATTAGAGTGGTAATACCCAAGAACCGGATTTGGCCAATCAGATCGAGTTGAGGGTGTTGCACATCACATTTCAAGGATTAGAAGAGAACATGATTTTGACATTTTGGTTATAGATTATGGCATGTACATAGGTTAATGCAAAGTATGTGGACATGATTTTTAGTGAAAATACTTGAAGAATCTTGATCATTTTGTTAACCATACAAACTTAGTTAAATTTTGATTGAGTTATATTTGGAATCATGTGATGCTTTGATGGAGATTTATGTTGTATATTGTTTAAAAGTAATCTGGAATGATTGATGATGGTTTAGACTTGGTTTTCATGTTTCAAACATGTTTTAGGTAATCTGTCTCCAGTATCGAGACAATGGACATGTAATTAGAGTAATATGTTTTTGGTGTCACGACATCAGTATCCTAGTGTAGCGACATTGACCTTGTTTAGTAATATTTTTTCAGTGTCGTGACATTAGCAGCTCAGTGTTGTGACATTAATTAGTATCATGACAACCACTTCCCATTGTGGTGACATTGATATTGTTTACCCTGTTTTGACTTGAATAAGTCCTGATTGGTCTCCGTTTGTATCCAAATTTTAAAGAAAGCATAAAAATGACTTGAATAACTCCAAAAGAGTCTATTTATGTTAAAAAAAAGTTTTAAATTTGATGTTCGAGTTGAGTAGTCTTAGTGTACAAATGTGACATCCTTTGCTCGTGATGTATTGGTTCACTCTAGGTGAAAGGGTGTGACAGCTTTAGATCATGTTTCGATCTCCTAATTCTGCTGCCGATATGACTTGATTTTGAGATGTCTTTCTACTTTTGATCTCACTAGAGGTGGTTCAATGGAAACAATGAGTATTTCTAAAGGAGGCAGCAACTAAGGTGTAACACCTTGATTTGACGAACCGGGTTGGATTGGTAAGACTATGCCAATAAAGGATGTCTAGGTTGCTGGACTTGGTCCAATGATGGTGGTGGTTGTATAGCGAAGTATTCCGTAGAACTTCACTAATGCGGTGGGATATATTAGTGAGGAAAAGCAAGCTAGAGGTTAGGACAAGGACCTTACTAGGCAAACATTTTCACTAATAATGTAACATCTCAAACCCATCTTCGTCGTCGAATTAGGGTTACGGAGTATTACGGCACATATCAAAACAATTTACATCATAAAACCGTTAAATCATAAAACCATTCATTTACTAATTTAAATATCAAATATTCAAATCTAATCATAATTCATAGTATGTATACAATTACTGACCTTATATCGAGTCTACAAAGCCTTAAAATCAATTCGAGAACAATCAGGGACTTAATTGAAATAAAATAGAATAATGTAAAAAAACTTGAAAATATGGGTCACATGGCTATGTGGCCAGGTCGTGTGACATAGCCCAAGCCGTGTGGCCAAAATGTGTACAATTCAAAATTTGGGTCACACAGCCATGTCGCCGACTGTGTGCTCGTTCGTGTGAGTTTCGAAATAAGGTCACACGGTTGTGTCTCCAGACCATTAAACAACCTGATGCTATGTGTAAAAACCTACACTTTAAAATCAATAACACACATGGCAATGTGTGGCACACGACTATGTGAAAACACGTGCCCCAGTCTGTGTACACCTAAAACGACTTCCAAATAAAGCTAAAACAATATCCATTCCTTAGGTGCCAAGCCATACCAATTTCAACCATTAACATACCTTCAAAAGACATTCTAACAAGCCTAAAACATACCAAAATATTCAATCTAAGTGCCTAACCAATGTACCCTCATTGGTACCACAATTTAAACATCCAATAACCACACACTCTACAATCACAAGTTAATACCTTAAACATGTACTTAACATACCCAAATCATTCATTCATCACATACATTTTACCACATTTCAAATTATCTTCATAAGACATAAACCAAATGACCAAAAGCATTTACAATCACAACCTTAAGCCAAAGATACCAAACATATCTACATAACTACAAAGATTTCCCAAACCAAGTTCAAATATTATTAACATGAACAAATTAACCAAAAAGGGCTCCTAGTACATGCCATTTATAACCAACACCAAAATGACTAAATCTTCTACCGTGTTAAAAAATTTCATCGTTAATAACATTTCCTGTTTAAGATATTATTGAGTTGTAGGTGATGCAATATCACTTCGAGACACAAACATTTCATATATCCTGCCGAGATGAGATCATTTCCTCAGAGACCTGTCCTATGGAAGTCAGGTTTCGAGGTGATTTTACTTTATACAGTCACGAGTGAAAGTCTATGTAGAGGTCTTGATCGATGGTCATTATGAGGTCATGGATCAGAGTATAATAGGGGAGTCAATTGATGGTCGTTATGCGGGCACGAACTCAAACTTTTTGGATAGTCGGAGATGTTGCCTTATAAATATCATATAGAAGTTGAGGGTATAATCATAGGGAAAAACTGTAGGGCTTCCCACTATAATCGGCATAATTTTTTTCTTTATTTCCATACAATCGGTATCTTTAACCTTTCTTCTTATCCAAAGGTCAGCACCGCCGTGGACACAGAAGAACTTTCAGTTGGGCAACGACTGTGACATGGGAGTAAAGGTGATGCACCTTTCAAGGCAACAATGGTTGTCATTATTAAACAACCCATTAATAACTACAATCGTTGTCGTTCTCTGCCTGAGAGCCCTCTTATGTCCACATTGGTGTTAGCCTTTAGATAAGAATGAAAGGTAAATAGAGAAAAAATTGCGTTGATTACATTGAAAATCCTTCATTTTACCCTATGAATATGACCTCAACCTTATGTATGGTATATATAAGGCATCATTTGCGAGTATCTAAAAAGCTCGAACCCGTGACTGCATCACGACCGCCGACTCGGACCTCCACTTAAAATTTAACCTGTGATTATATTAAACACTATCACCCCGAAACTTGACTTCCACAGGATGGGTTTATGAGGTAATGACCCTATCCAAACATAACAAATGAAATGTATGTGTTTTGAGACACGTTATCGCATCCCCAACCCCTCAAATTTACCTATAAACTTTCACGGTTTCATTCTTAAAACCCTCAACACTAAACCATAATTCCTAAAAAAAAACCCTAACTCTAACCCTAAAGAAACACTTAAAAATTAGAGGTCCTCCAAAATTGGCTTATTTCCCTAAATTTTGAAAAAAAATGGCCTATTTGGCCAATTAAAAAAACAACATATTTGAGAATTAACAGTAAAGGGTATTCTCATAAGTTCAAAAGTTGTTTCAAAGTTGTGTTATATATTAGCTCCCACGTAACGTGCATTGCATGTGATTTTACGTGTTTATTTTTTTTATTTTATTAAACAATATATTAAGAATTAAATAAGAATTGGTTTAATTTATAATAAAAGTCCATTAATTTTCAAAAGTAATTGGGAAAATAAAATAACATTTTGAGAGTTTTGAAAATAAAAATGGGTAACACCAATAGTAAAATATTAAGTAATTAGATAATATAACTTGTTATTGGAATGTGAGTCCAATTTTTGCCTACAAAGAACCATTATTATAATATTTCATTGTCTTTGACATAGTATTTCGAACACAATAGTAGCCAACATTCACAATTATGTAAATATTATTAAAATAAATAATATTAAAACTATCAAATATCAAATAATAATAACTAAACATCTCAAATAATAATAAAATATACATTTTTTGTGATGAAAACAAAACATATTAATAATGTTAAAATATGATTTTTTAGTAATATGTTATTTTTAATAAAATGCCTTCTAATACTTAAATTTATAGTGCTAAATATTAATTTTAATTGGTATATAACTATAACATTAATTAAGTGAAAATTAATTTAAAATGACAAATTTAATTTAATATGAATCCAAAACCTAATTAAATGATATTAACTATTACGTTGATAAATAAATAAATTTATTCATTATAGATTATATTATCAAAATATTGATTTTTATCTTAATATATATATAAATTTAATATCACGCATTTAATTTTTACTAATTATAATTTTTTAACATTATTAATTATTATAATATTTAAAATAAAACCATATTTATTTAAAAAATTATATTGATTTAATTTAAAAATTTGATTTTATTATTTTAATTTATCAAATTATATTCAATTTTATAAATTTATTAAATATTAATATATTATGTTATTTTTAAGTGGAACTTTTAAAAGGGATTACCAATGATGTCCACAAAACCAACTAAAAATCTAACTAAGGCAAGTACACCTATCAATTAATAGTATAGCTACGGTGAGTAAAGATATCGTTCCCACGAAGACTAAAAGTATTAGTAATTACTGTCTTTCTATTATTTAACCGATAAATTCGAGTGATTGATTAAAATTAAAATTAACTAAATTAATTAACTACTGAATACAACAAAGAACAAATTAGGAAAATAATCTAATAATAACCAAGAAGCGAAACAATACCCAGGAAAGAATTCACCTAAATTTCATCTGTCATTATCTAAATTACGTAATTTCTTAACTTAGTATTTTGATCCGTAGAAATCTTTAAATTATGCTAATGTCTCTCTTCAAAAATAAGAGCAACTGACTCAAGGTTGATTAATTAAAATTTCTTTCTAATTAAACACCTATTATCGCATTAACTTGATCTATGGATTCCCCTATTAGATTTGACTCTAATCCGGTAGATTTATGTTGTCATATTTCTAGGATTGCATACACTAGATCTACTCTTAAATAAGGTTTATTCCTCATCTAATTTAAGTACATCAAATATGGATCAATAATCTAGAAATATCAAACTAAGAATTAAACACACATAATGGAGAACAATATCTAAGTCTTTATTGCATAAAGTAAAAATCAAAAGACAGAATTCATCATAGGGTTCATCTCCCCTAGGTATTTAGAAAATTAGTTCATACATGCAAATAAAAGCATCCCAAAGACAGTATAACCATAAAAAACAAAGAAACTCATAATAATCTCCAAAGAAATCAAAAGGGGGTCTTCAATCTTGATGGAAATATACTTCAATGGTGTTTTTCTAGTTGTTTTCTTGAATATTCTATGACATCTCTCTCTTATCTTCTTATTTTTGTCATATATAGGTCTCAAAATGCCTGAAAAGCCCTAAAAATTGCGTTTTTTTGCTGTTTGGAATGCAATTCGCAAAATTGATACGACCAGCCACATGGCCGTGTAGCAGCCCATGTGGCTCACACGGCCGTGTGTCTAGGCCGTGTGGAAGGGCTCAGCCCGTGTGGCTCCTATAACTTACTCTGATTTTCCAGTTTTCACTCATTTTCCACTCTTTTTGCTCTCAAATGCTCTCCTAAGTATAAAAACATGAATTTAAAGTATTAGGAGCATAACATTCACCATTTATGTCGAATAATCACCCAAAAATGCATTACGAATGAGACTAAAACATGTTACTTTTAACACCTATTAACCAAATTAATTAATTTTACATTAATATACTATTATATTAATTAATATTAATTTTATTATTATATGATAATAATAAAAAATATTATTTTAATATTAATTTATAATATTATTAATAATAAAATATATTATTATTAATTTAAAAAATTCAAAACTAGTACTTATATATATTATACTGTGTGACTTTGTCACTTTGGGTGCCAACTGAAAGGCAAATGGAATATGGATAGGCTAATCAGCTAGGCTAGGACCCTTTTTACCCAAAGCTAGAAGATTAGGTTGCTTTAAATTCACGATGATTTGTTCAGAGACCTTCATTTCTCTCATATTATCCGTACTTACAATTTAATTATTAAGTTAATAAATGAGTAAATTACACCAAAAGTCACTCAAATTTGGAGCAATTGACAAAAAAGCCACTTAGGTTTCATTTCAGTCACTCAACTTTAGAAAAATAACAAAATAGTCCTTTTAACCATTTTTCGTTACAGACGTAACGACAAAGTGACATGGCAGATGACGAATTGCTTGGTGTCATTAACCATCTAGTTGGCTGGTTCGCACCAATTTAAATAGTCCTTTTAGCACCAATTTAGGGTTTAAGCAATAGAAGAAGAGAAAAAGATGCAACACCCCAAACCCGGCCTAGACGTTATGGCCGAATCGGGAAATGTCACAAAGGAAGGTTTTGAAAACAGAGTTATTTCGTTAAAGCTTTGTAACCTTTATTCGTTAAAAACTATTACTGAAAGTGTTATTTAAACAATTAATCGTCAAAACATAATTTATAGCGGAAGTATTAGAGTTCGTTATATTTAGAAATCCCTTTCGTATTTTCGGAAAACCATTGTTTTAGTAAAAACCATGTTTTACCCAACTATCACAAATAAAAATTCAAGTCCAAAAATCCAAATCCAAAAATAAAATCAAACAGTCCGAAGAGTCCATAAATTACAAAAATCCCAGAAAATAATCCTTAAATAAATAAATCATAATCTTAAACAGTTACGAACTCATGGTCACCGTGAGGCTCCGTCACACCGATCCGCCTATGTCCGTGGATTACCTGAACAGAACAGACAGACATAAATGAGATTTCGTAAACTCAGTGTGTAACCCAATAGAAATAGACATGCTATTCATACAGAATTTACATATACAATCAGATTCAGATTTGGACCTAAGTTGTAACACCTCCTAAAGCATTACTGGACTTTTGAGATCAAATATGAACATTATATAATCATCTAGCATACACATCATAATTTAATCATATTGTCCCTTTTATGAGCCCTCGAGGCTCAAAATATGTGTTAGAAACAAATCGGGACTAAATCAGGTACTCCAGGAATTTTTCGTAAAATTTTAAAATTTTTCCTAGGTGCAAGGGACACATGCCCATGTGTTAGCTGTGTGTCTCACAAGGTCCAGTCACACGCCCGTGTGGACTCAAAATGAACCTTAAACATCAAGTTTACCCTTCCCTGCAACCTTGAACACCAAGCAACTCAAAAACCAACCGTTCAATCATTTAAAACACGATTTAATACCTTTAAAACATGTCAAAATAGTCATCCTAGTTTCCTAACCAATGTACCCTTATAGGTACTTCACATATATTATCAAAACAATCAAATAAAACACCATTTAAGTCAATTTTAAATTAATACCAATTTCAACTCAAATTTGCCTATATCACTCTCACTTATGCATCAACTTAAACATTTCATATTAAACCTCAACTTAACACGTATAATCATGTATATAAGTAACCAATATCATTTTATAACATCATTTACATTCACTTCCCAAATGACAAACATAAGACATCTTAGGTACATGCTAACACAAAAAGAAATATACACCACCACGTTTTGAGTTCGGGATCGTTGATGGATGCTGAATTGGCAATCTGACTTTAACCTAACCTGCACATGGAAAACAAACCGTACGCAGAGTATAAACTCATTGGTATTTCTATAATCTGAATGCTTAAAAGTAAAATAATATAACATACAATAACTATAGTCATACAATTATTCAATTCATAAATAAGGTATTTATAACACATTCAATTTTTATCATTTGCTATCCCAGATAGCTTTTCACAATATGAACACAAATCATTTGTACAACAATATTGTTCATTCATATTCAATTCATAAATACACAAATCATATGTCTCTAACCATATTTCAAATCACCACTCAATATCATTCACAACACTATTTTATTCAATAACCTCTATTAACATGACACGGACTCGGACGGATACACGGATCCAACCAAAACACACCAGTTTGGCACCGAGTGCCTCATCGGATAATTTGAAGCAATAAGTTGACACCCAGTGTCTCATCGGCCATGCCGAAGTAAATTGGTACCCAGTACCTCATCGAATTTATTCGAAGTAATAATTTGACACCCACTGTCTCATCGACTCGAAGTCGAAGAAATCCCTGAACTCTTCCAATCCTATGGTATGCCATTTATATCCGACTCAACCCGATACAGTTAATAGGGTTTAATTTCACTTTTCAAATACAACCAATATCCAATTCAATTCAAATAATCAATATATAATCAATATATATATACCAATTCAATTAATATAAATTTAATAAATTCATCACATACTAAATCAATCCATTTCAATTGCAAAACTCAATAATTCTCACCTCAACACTTACCATATACATTAAATTGAATTATAACAATTAACAACTAAATTCAGATTATATAAATACAAACCGAAAATTTCGTGCTATTCCTCGTCGGCTTTATCTTTTCCCTTTTTAGTCAAAGATTCAGGTACGACGTTAGCTACGGAATTAAAACAATTAAAATTCATCAATACAATACAATTTCACATTGAATATTTCATTTTTTATTCAACTTTTGTCTAAATTCCAATTTAGTCCCTAAACCGAGACTAACTTTATTTCTTCAAAAATAATTCTATATTTTCATTCAATTTCCAATTTAGACTAAATTCAACTCTCTAATTTCACTCAAGTTTCTAAATTTTGAAATTTTTACAATTTAGTCCCTAATACTCAAAACTTATAATTTATTTTACAATTCAATCACTTTTTCATTTCTAACTTAAAATTCTATCAATTTAATCTCAAATACTTAAATTATTCAACATGTACAACATCTAAAAATTCAATATTTTCTAAAATTTAAACATAGGTTAAGTAATATTTAATACTAGGATTCGAAAACATAAAAATTACAAGAAAATTGACTAAATTGACTTACCAATTAAGCTTTGAACTTTGAAACCTTAATTTCTCCTTTATTTCTTTCCCTTTTCTTTTCTTTCTTTTTCTCCTGTTTCGTTTCTATTATGTTTCGTTTCTATTTCTTTTTTTCTTTTATTTATTATATTTACTTATTATAATATATAATATAATATATATACTTAATAATTAAGATAGAATATTATAATATTATAATATATATTTTAACTTCAAGTTTTATAAATATCTATCTTATGCCACTCATTTATAAGCAATGGCATAATTTCTTATTTAGTCCCTTTAAATTTTCTTTAATCTATAATTCAACTTTCACCCATTATGTAATTTAGTTCTTATACCTAATTTCTCTTAATTCATGCAAATTCACCTAACAATAACCTAATTAACCACACAACTAGCTTCGTAAATATTTTTAATAAATATTTACGAGTCTGATTTAAGATAACGGAGTCTCAAAAATGCACTTTTTGACACCCGTGACTATCGATTCGTTACATAAGTCCTTTACAGATACAAATAACAGAATCAGATATGCAGAATAGATATACAGAATCCTACCCCCATCTTCTACACACCAACTCCGACCATCTTATCACACCATGTGGGGTTAAAAACACCCACCCATCCCTACACACCGTATTGTGTCATTACGACACATATCAGATAATATGCAGCCAAGCTGCCAGAATATAGGCGAAGGTCACCATACAGAACACTTCCTCCACATATACAATTCCCACCCCAATGATAATTACAGATTACAGATACGGAAATATCATGCGTACATGCTCATATATAGATATCAAACATATATTTAATAGAATAATCAGACATACATAATCATGTCATACTCAGTGCAGAATATTAGTCTACCGATTCATAAAATTTTAGGGTTTGGTTAGCCCTTACCGACCCTACAGTAGGCCCACAGTCGATCGGCAAAACCTGTGCGACCCTAAAGAAAATTTCAGCATTATGAGCCCACACAGGCACGCCCAACTGGGCCTAGCCCGTGTGGCCTACACGGCCACACTCACACCATCACACAGCCGTGTCTTGTACACGGCCATGCCCTCATCAAACACACGGTTGTGTCTTGTACATGGCCAACCACACGACCAGGCACACGCTCGTGTGGCATCGACAGTATGGTTTTTCGGCTTTCATTGAAGCTCAATTTTTTACATTTTGGGGACACACCTATTTCAATTTTGATGTGAGAACACACCCGAGACCACCAGAACCGCAACAACTCAAATAATTTCGACTACGATTCTACAAGAGAAGAGCCATGTTCTTCACGATTCATTACAAAATACAAGAAAACAATGAGCCGAAAGCATCGAAATTAACAAGGAGATGAAGATAGAAAGAACAAGAAAAGAGAAATTGACAAAAAAATGAAGAAACATAAATCGACGTCAAATTTTGGAAGAAGAGGAAAAAATTAATTAAAATTTTGAAAAATAAAAATAAAAGATATCTAACATATCCCCTATTTTTCTCCCACTAACCCACTAACTCACAACCACCTCAGAATCCCGGTTACTTCCAACCTCTAATAGACACCAGAAGAAAAAATTAACAACCTCGTTAACATAGGGGTTCGAACATAGGACCCTCAGCACACCAACTCCTTACCACTCAAGCCAGCAAACTCATTCTGATATGAATTAGCAGACAATTTTATATAAGCCCATTCAACTAGGATAAGGCTTGGATCTAAAATAACAACATTTTGGCAAAAGGAGAAGAAGAAGAAGAAAAAGAAGAAGAAGAAGAAGAAGAAGATGATGATGATGATGATGATGATGAGAAAAAATAAAGATGCAGCTCATGATTCCGGTGTGCTATTATGGAAACCCAGCCAAATTAAACACATGTTGTTCCAATTTCGACTCAAGTAGGAAGTTTTTTGGTTGTAAGAAGTTTGGGAGTGGGTTTCGAAAACCATGTCATTTTTTCACCTGGTTTGATCCATTATTGACGCCCTATTCACAAATTGTGTTGTTGGGTCTTAAAAAAAGTGAGGACATTGAAGGATGCAAGGAGGAGAGAGAGAAAAACATGATTTTTGGTGCTTGTATTTGTAATATTATGTCTATTTTTAAACCCTAAACTAGCTTATGTTGTTGTTAGCACCGAAAACCAGCTTATGTGGCTTCTAGTATACTAGTTATGTTATTCATTCATGGTGAGTTGGGTCCTAAATGTAATGGCCTGTAAAGGGTAGAAGTTTGCTAAATGTAATGAGAGAATATTTGGTTATTGTAATGGTCCGGTATTTTCACACATTTGTATTTCATGTCATTTGAATTTCTAAATGTTTAATCTTCTTTTAAGACTTGAAAGAGTATTTGGTTTTTTTTTCTTACATTGCATGTATCAATGCTCATATGTTAGAAGAGATAAAATAGATGAAAAACAAAAACAAAAACATATTAGAAGGGCAAACTATTGTCAAATTGCATGGATCAATGCTCATATATTAAGGCCAAACTGTTTACAAAAGGAAAGGCAAACTATTGCCAAATTTGCCTACAATTAAATACAATTGAACATATTTTAATTGTAGGAAAATTTACAAAAAAAAATCCAGTGACTATATACCTAATTTTAGATAATAGTAGCAATCATAGGCAAATTTACAAAAAGAAAAATCTACTTAAAGTTAATAAATTTGTAGCAAGTATAAGCAAATTTACACAAGTTCAAAAAGTTTAACAAAATAAAGTCCTATTCACAATGTCATCATTAGTCTGTCACATATGACTCTTGAGTAAAAGACATCCTTCTAATAGTGGTTGGTTTCCTCTTAAATGGAAGCTTTTCTCTTGGGGCAGCATCTTGTTGGTGAGTTGGGGTAGATTGTTGAGGAGTTGAGGCAGTTTGTAACTGAGTTGGGTCAGCCTCCTACTGAGTTGGGGTAGTCTCTTGCTTGTTTGGGGTAGATTGTTGCTGAGTTAGGGCAAGCACTTGGCTGTGAACACCAACTTTGTGTCTTTTGACTTATATGAACAAGTGAAATCCATAAAAAAAATTCATCAAACAAATTCATAAATTAAGTAATATAATGAAGTAAAGGCAGATGTCTTACTGGAATGTTTTTGCCAAATTCCCCTTTGCAACTCCTCTTATTGTGGCCTATTTTGTTGCATTTAATACACCTCATTTCCACCCCTCTCTTGCTCAACCTTTTTGTTGTTTATGGTTCATTAGGTTCTTTCCTTCTCACCTTAGTAGGTCTGCCAAGTGGCCTTCTTAATGTAGGAGGCAGTATTGGCAGCATGTTTGGCACAAAAGCTTATTAATTAGGACCCCTTATTGGGCCTATGAAGTTAGAGTAAATGGCAAGTTGGGTTTGCTTGGTGTACCAGGTTTGCACATAGGTTTTTGGGAGCTAATCTTTTAGATGAATGATAGCTACTGCATGCATGCAATGAATGCCAGTGAGATCCCAATTCTTGCAAGAGCAAGAATTCTCAATTGTGTCTACAACATGCTGACTGTCTGGGCCACATTCAACATGACACCTGTCCCCACCAACATGTGATGGAACACACCTAAAAAAAAGTCACTAAAAAATATTAAAAACAACATGCGATCAGCCCCACCAACAATTATACACAAGACATAAATATATTTAAAAATGGCAGAATAAAGACATACATGTATTGGTCCAACAACATGTGATCATCCCTACTAGCAATTGTACACAAGACAGAATAAAGGCATCAATATATTAAAAAGGGTAAATTTACCTCAGTGAATCTTTGATATTGACATCCAGCTTTTTCCTGATCTTTTAACATAAGATTCTTTTAATTTTCTCAACTTCTTTTTTCTTCTTAACAATTGGCAACATAATCTTGGTCCTAATTATTTCCATCATGGTTAGAATAGGTTTCCCTTTTGCTTCCAATAGCACCTACTAGCAAGCAACATTAAGGATTAGTGAACTACATGTCCTTAATGATTAGTAAGTAACATAAAAAAATAGAGGTTTACCTTGTTAAATCATTCAAAAAGATTATTCACCAACATGTCAGACTGGCTCCTAATTGAGAAGGGGGACCTTGATCAGTGAGTAGGGTTCTTTTCGTTCAACCAATCATAAACATGTTGATTGGTATTCTTCAATTCAGCCATGACATCCTCAAAATCCTTTGGAGTGCTTGCTCTGGTAGCTTTCCAAAGTAAATCTTTCAATTCATTTGTCAAGAAACCAACTTTCTTGAAATTAGCATGTAGGTGTCTAACACAGTGTCTTGTTTCTGCATTAGGAAACAACATATATATTGCTTCTAAAAGTCCCTGCAAATAGAACAAACATATTTTAATTCTTTGACATACCATAAACCCTAAACAAAAACAACATAAAACAAAGTAGACAAATAAAGTTTTACCTTTTGTTTGTCAAACACGAAAGATATCTGGTATGAGCTCACAATTTCCAAGTCTAGTGTGAGCAACTCCAAGAACCAGAGCCATGATGCTTGGTTTTCACTTTCGACAGTAGCATATACAATAGGATAGATGACATTATTTGCATCTATCCCAACAACTGCCAGTGGGTAGCCACCAAAGCAGCCTTTTAAGAAACATCCATCTAAACCTATTATCCTCTTATAATCAATCATATATCCATCTTTGCATGCCTGTAGACAGACATACATCCTTTGAAACAACTTGTTATCCAAATAACATATTGTTGTTGTCCCCTCATTTTGGGTTCTAACCTTCAACAAAGACTCATAAATCTTCTCATATTGAGCCTTATGAGCTCCTTCAATTAATTCCAATGCCCTAAGTTTAGCCCTCCTACATTTAGTTAGTGAGACAAGGAAAAAGAAATATCTTTTGACATCTTGTTGCATTGATGTCAAAGAATAATTAGGATCAGTAATGAACTTTTCTTTATAATGTTGACCTATCCAACCTGAAGTTACATTCTTATTTTTATTGACTTTAGAGCAAGTATTATTAGGGTTTGAACTTCTAATTTGCCAAGTCTGGCCTATAGTGTCATTAGGGTTTAGTCTAGAGGCCCATATGAACTAAGAACATTTTTCACTGCAGACTGCCTTTAACCTCTTTAGATCATTTTTAGAGAACTTAATAAAATAACTATTCAGCCTACCATACTGCTTGGCAGCTTCTTTTATACTATCTTTGGACTTAAATAACATTCCAACCTGAAGTTTAAGATTACTCATGTCATTGTCTAGGTTGAACTCAGGCCAATTTTGGCCATCTAAGTCAGATTCATGTGAATCATCTAACCTCCCAGAATCATCACTATCACACAGTTCCCTTACTTCTATATCATCCATGTTTAAACCATCTAGATTAACCCATATCCTATTAGACACATCACTATTAGATACATCATTAATAGACACATCACTATTAGACACATCAAAATCAGACATTTCTTTTTCACTCTCATTAATATTATCATCAATTAAACCTTCCAAACAAATTTACAGTCAATAAAGGCAGATAAAAACCAAACAATTTAATACAACATAGGCAATGACCAAACAAATTAATACAACGTGATGCACAATAACCAATACAAAAATAATTTAATACAAACAATACAATATAGAAGCTAAAGAACAAATTTAATCCAATTGATATTTGAAACTAGGAACATATTTGTCTCTTAATAGCCAAACAATAACCAAACTTGATACTATTTGATACAAATAATAAACATGGCATACTATACACAATATCTACCATTCAGTTTGATACAAACAATAAACATGACATACACAACATCATGCCCATGGCATACCATACATAGTATCTGCCATTCACTTTAATAAGCAGACCCTAAACCCCATGTGAATAACAAATGAAATCAAAATTTGTCATGCACGTTAATAACAAATGAAACCAAAATTGAAATAACCCTAAATCCAAAAAATCAAAAACTAAACCGAAAGAACCCCATGTGGATGCAACATTTTTCAAAATTTAAATTTAGACAACCCTAAATCTAAATAACCCTAAATTTAAAAAATCAAAACTAAATACAGAAACTTACCCGTTATAGTGGATGTACCAACATTGGCAACTTCTCTTCTATTGACCATTGGCGGTGAGAACCAAAAACACTAATAGGTTTCTCATTTTATCTTCTTTTCTTCCCAAACAGAAAATACCGATCAATTTCTAACCCTAGACCTTGTTAATCGATTTTCTAGCCCTAAACCAACCTTAATCGATTCCCTAATCGATTTCTAACCCAAATCCTTGTTATTTTTTTCCCAAATCGATTTTCTTTTCCTCCTCCCCTTAATCACAACCAATTTCTATTTGTTTGCCCTAAACCAACCTAACTCTTCAGATTTTTTCCCTAAACCCGTGTAAAACCTTGACCCTTCCATTGCTTCACCAACATGGCAAGTTAACTGGCCACATCAACTAGTTAATTGGCCACATCAACTAGTTAGCTTGCCACATCAGCAGTCTCGTTAAGACAGTACCAGAAAATGTTAATAAGTGACTGATTTGTCACTTTTTGATAATGTTAGTGACTGTTTTGTTATTTTTCTAAAGTTGAGTGACTGAAATGAAACCCAGGTAACAATTTTGTCAACTACCCTGAAGTTGAGTGATTGTTGGTGTAATTTACCCTTAATAAATTTAGAATTAAAATTAAATTATTATGTTAAATCATTAAAAATATGGTATTTAAGATACAATAAGAATATAATATATAAAATAATATAAATTTGTCATTAAAATTATAAATTAAATTATGTTTTATAATTGAGGGTAGGAAATGTGGGAATAGATTGCTTGGAATTGACAAATAAAATAAATTATTAATACAGCTAAACTTATATAAAAAAATTACTTAAACACACAATAACAATACAAAAGTAACATACTTTTTTTTACTCTATTTCTTTTGCTACAATTCTGATTCAAAACCTTTTTTTCTCAATTCTTCAGAAGGTGAGTACCTGATTAATAGATTCTTTTACCCTATAATTTATTTTCCTTTCTTCTTTTATTATATTTAATTACCTTTTCTTTCTTTTCTTTTCTTTTTAATCAAGATACAACTCCATACGCATTTAACTGTTGTTTTTGGTGAGAACATTTAACTGTCTTCAAATGAAGCAATTATAGATACGTACTGTTTAACATTTATGGTTGTTAGTTGCCGTCCAGTAAGATGTTTTTCATGGTTAATCACATTGAATAAATATGAGTTGCCATTTGCTGCCAAGCAACTTTTAGCACCACACAATACGCCAAGATATACAAACTTAGAGCTTAAATCATAGTTAACCCACTCCTTTTTTTGGGAGGTAAATTGCTATAATTCACAAAATCAAACATCACTCTCCTTTGGGGTTGGTGTGACCATACTAATCTGATACAAAGAGACATTTCATTTAAAAAGAACAAAAAGAAATGGAATCCACAAAATAAGTAGCAGGGAGAAAATGGTCACAGAGGAAACCTAGCTTCGTTGTTCCCTGCCAAGTGCAGCAGAGATCCAGCTTGAAACCTCAGTTTCAATCTTGGATTGATCGGTTGAAGATAAAGATAAAGGAGTTACAGCAACCTGCCATGGGCCATCCAAGAAATATAAAACCAAATAAGCAATTTATAAGAGAAAAGATTTATCAAGAGTTATGTTATAAAGGACAAATTCCAACTCACATATCCGTCTTCTACTGCTTTAAAATCTAAATTATCATCTGCCTTTTCTGTCTCCTTCTCCAATAACTGCTTACACATGAATGCATAAACTTAGTGATTTAGAAAATGAAATGAATATACTGCCAAAATCTGCTTCAACAACAAATGCTTGCTTGCAGTAGTAGTAAGTTATTTTTTTCTTACCTCTAAGCGAAAGTATTTTTTCACTGTTTGTTGGCCATTAAATTTCCCAGCAATACCAACAGATTCAATCTCAACATTCTTCCTATGCGAGTTCAAGCGCCTCGCTGCACCCTGTTAAAGCCAAAAAATGGGTCATTTAAATACTAACGCTAAAGCAAGGTCGCCTTTGAATTAAAACCTGGAGACATTTTTGTGTGTGACTGGTACTTACGGCAGCGGAGGCATCCCGGCTGAGTTGTGCAAGTTTAATACCAAGGCTTTGCTGATTCGACAGGTATTGGCCTGCAGCAGGGTGCCTATTTGCTGATACAGCTTTCCAGCTTAAAGGTGACCTCCATAAGCTCTGCCTGGTCAGTTTGAATCCCTGTAACGCACAATCAGTGCCAATAAATATATGAATTATGAACTGCATTCTCATGTGGGAAATGAAATTGTTAGATTTCTGACCGGATCTAATCAAATTACTGCTTATGTTATATACAGTTCTGCTTGATTTGCACCCATCTATAGATGCCTAATTTATCACCGTATTAATCAGATTACACTCATCTATTTAACATATCAAATTTGTAATAGCAATAATGATTAGGGGTTTGGAGTTTGAACATTCTCTGCATATTTTCAAGCATCAACTCTTCGGGTACTGTTTCTCTTGAATTATCAGCATGAGAACTAGAGCAATTATATATTTTTGTAAAGGCTTACCTTGTTTGCTAGGGGAGAAGATGGGATTTCTATATTCAGTAAGCAACTTTCTGGGAACTTTCCCCTCTCAATATCTCTTACAGCCGCTGATATTAAAGGCAAACAAAGATCGGCTGCATTTTTCAAATCACTTTCACCGCTAACATCTTTCTTCCTGAATTTAATACAAACATAAATTCATTATAGATCCACAAAAAGAGTGGAACGTGTTTAGAAAGAAAATAATGTTTTACCAGTCGAATGATAGACAAAGTGATGGCACACCACAAATTAGTGCCTCTCTAGCTGCAGCAACAGCTCCTGAGTAGAACCTAATGGTAATAAATGATGTACATTGAAAAGAAAAAAAATTAGCTTTGAGACAATGGCAGTCAAATGTAACCAAAATAAAGGAAAGACAGGGCATAAAATATAGGACATGAAGAAAACAAATTACTTACATGTTGCGACCACAGCTTGATCCTCTGTTAATTCCACTAATCGCCTAAAGTTTTTTTTTTTTTACAAATAAAATACAGCATTAAGACATGCATTGGACAATCTCAATTCTAGAATCAACAATTAGATGTAGAAGTGCATACCAAAACAGGCTTTGACCATGAAAACAATGCTCCAGACAGAGCTAAGGAGACACAATCCACAGGAGTTCCTGACGATAAACATTGAAAATATGTTTCATCTTTAGTAAAGCTCTACTGAGAGAGATCCAAAATATCTCACTAAACGCCATAAGCCATAATACTAACGCGAAGAGAATTTAAGTCGAAAGATTATAAAGAAAATGTGTGCCTGTCACGAGATGTGAATTTACTCTTTCGTAATTAACAGCTGTAGAATTTACTTTTTTTTTCTTCTTCTTCTTTTATACCTGAAACTTCAAAAGCAGTGGCACCGCTCATTTCAACTGAACATACTGCAACCGTCTCTCGAATCGTCAGGGAATGACCGGCAACCGATTTGTCCCTGAAAATTCAAAATTCAAAATTAAAAAAGAAAAACTCTTCTAAGATTCACTCTGATCTGATTCAAAACTGACAAATTCTTTACACATTAAACTACGTTGCAATTTTTTTTGGCAACTTCAGTTGAAAAGACAATTTGAGTTTAAATAGAGACTGACGATTGAGGAGCGCAGACATGGAGAGTGAAGCGAGCGTCAGAGAGCAGAGCTTGAACGAGGAAAATGAGTCCAGGTGAATCGATTCCTTCGCAATTGGTGATGAGAAGCAGTGGTTTAGAACAATCTGGCTCGTCGACATTGCGTGAATGGGAAGGTAATGAAGAGGAGTTGGTAGATTGATGATCAATGGTGTGTTGTTGTCGTGACAAAAGAACTTGATTGAGATTTGAGATCAAAGAAGGAGGTAGTGAGTTGTTCTTCACGGAAGTTGCCATGGCGATTATTGCTCAATCCACAGAGTTTTGTCGTTGTGATTGGACACAAAATGCTGATTATTTTTAGCTGAATTCTAAGTTGGCGTTTGAGGTGATGTGGGGTGTTTTTATAAATACAGCTGCAGTGAGTTGGGAGTGGAGTCATGTTCAGTGAAAGTTACCCGCTTTTACCTTTGAGAACTAGTAATTTATTAACCACTTTTCTAATAAATAGTATTTTTCTTAAAAATGCTATATTTGGTTTCTGAATTTCATATTTGTTTTTTCTTAATTTAGTACCTAAATCTTTTTTTTGTCTAATTTGATAACTAAATTTGACAATTTTTCCTAATTTGGTACCTAAACTTGACGCTTTTTCTTACGTTGGTACTTAAACTTTTTTGGAGTCCAATTTGATACCTAAACTTGACTCTTTTTCCTAATTTGGTACCGACTTTTTTTTTCGATTTGATACTTGTCAAATGTTTTACAAATTACTCCAATATATTAACAATGTTATTTTTTATGTGATAGATGATATGATATATTTTTTTATTTTATAAGTCCAATTACTTTTAGTTTTATTTATTTATTTATTTTATTAATTGAAATAATGAATTTCTTTTAGTTTGAGGTTTTAAATTTTTTTCTTATTTAATATTAATTTGTTAAGCATAACTCAATAGCTATTTTTTTAACATAAATTTCTTCTAGCATAATAAACAAAATTTTACCACCGTTAGTGTTTTGCGTAATTTGTATAACATTTAATAAATTTAGGTACCAATTTGAACCTAAAAGAAGGCTTAGGTACCAAATTAGGAAAAAACTGTTAACTTCAGGTACCAAATTGGGCCTTAAAAAAGTTTAGGTACCAAATTAGAAAATAGTATCAAGTTCAGGTACCAAATGTTATATTAAGCCTTTTAAAAAGGGTAAACTATACCATTAGTCACCCAACTATTAAAATATTTCTACTTTTTTCACCTAGGTCATAAAAGATTTTCTATTTTAGTCATGAATGTTATCGATGTTTAATATTTTAGTTACTCCTCTGTTTATTCATTAACGGAATGTTGATGTGACTTTTCTCAATTGACATGATAACAAGTTCAACCCTTTAATATTTACATCTTTTACTAATTTGGTCTTAATTTTAAATAATTCTATAAATTTAGCCATTAACTTTACACGTTCTATCAATTTAGTCTTGATTCTTAAAAAATCAAAAAAAGAAAAAGGGAAAAACACTAGCTTTTCCCCAAATCCTGAATCGCTCTTGCTCTTATCTCCATCTCACTCCATGGTCGATTTACTCCAAAACCTTAAACCCAACATTTCAACCTATTATTGACTTGCATAGCCTAACATGCCGTTGTAATGAGCAATTGGCTCACCTAGACCCAAGTTGCCATGAGCCTTTACTCCAACCACGACGTGATACAAACTCAAAAGGGGTAAATTCATTTGAGTTTAAGTATGAAACATCAACCAACTTGTGAAGTATTTCTGGATGGGATTCGAGCATTTCTAGGTTGAGTTATCTATTGTTGATTAAAGATATCTCTCTTAGCTTCGCATTGCATTTTGAAACGCGTCAATCAAAGTTTGAAGCTCAAGTTATGATCATTTTAGTAAAAATTACGTAAACAAAATTTTTTGGATGAGTTCAATATGAAAATTTTTGAGTTGGAAGTCTCTTTAGCCACCAATTTCTATTGTTTAAGCCTAAGTTTTAGAATTTTATAGGCTTGATGGTATAAAAGTTTCTTAAATTTTTTCAAAAAAAAATCAATTAAGCTCTTGTGAGCTTTTTGCACCCAATTGAGCCCTTGAACTAACAAACATGGCCAAATAGGCCCTTTGACCAATGTTGATTGTTACAACGCTGAGTGGTCATTAACAGTGCTCACATACAAAATTCAAACTTTTTTTAAAAAAACTAAAAGGAATATTTAATTGTTTACTAAAATGAACCTGGACAAATGGTTGTCCAAGTTCATTTATTTAAAAGCTTAATTAAAAACTTATTTTTAAAAAATTTAAAAAAATTAACTTTTAAAAATTTATAAAATTTTAGAACATTATTAAAATTTATAAAAATATTAAATAAAATTCAAAAGATAAAAAATAAATAAAATAAATAAAACTATTTAAAAGTTAAGTCCAAAATGAATCTAAATATGTTATGATTCATTCAAGACGATTTTTACATTATATAAAGTTTAAAAATATTAAAATTATTTTTAAAAAATAATGTGTATCAATGTTTTAATATGATTAGTACCTATTAAAATGTATACAAAATAAAATATTTTATAAAATAAATAAATAAAATAATTTTAATTATATTAATTGTACGTGTAAAGCTTTTTTTAAATGTATGAATATATCAAATTAAAAGTGTATCAATTATTTTATTATATTTGTAGCCTAAAAAGTTTATCAATTATTTTATAGTCTAAAAATTTTAAATAATTTGATATATGGATACATTTTAAAAAACTTGACACATATGATTAATAAACTTAAAGTTATTTTTATTTATTTATTTTATAATTTTTTATATCCTAAAAGTACGGATTGAATTAAAAATCAATACACATAATTTTTACAGAAAATTAATTTTTAATATTTTTAAACTTTATATAAAGTTGGAAAATTGTCTTGAATGAGTGACATATAGTTTTCCAGATTCAATGCAAATCTAGACAATAATATGTCTAGATTCATTCTAAACTTAATTTTAAATATTTTTATTAATTATTAAATATTTTTTAACTTTATTTCATATTTTATAAATTTTAATAATGTTGTAAAAATTTATAAAAAGACCTATTTTTTTTATTTTTTTAAATTAAGCTTTGAAACGAATGAACCTGATCAAATTATATGTCTAGGTTCATTCTAGTAAAAAAAAAGTTAAATATTCTTTTTAATTTTTTTAAAAATTAATTTTTTTTGCTGACGTGACATTGCAACATCAACAACTATTGCTGACATAGAATGCCACACCAGCATTGTTAATGGCCATGTCAGCGTTTAACGATCAATGTTGGTCAAAGGACTTATTTGGTTAGTTTTGTTAATTTAGGGCTCAATTGAGTGCAAAAAGGTCACAGCGGCTTAACTGATTTTTTTAAAAAATTAGAAAGGCATTTATACCATATTACTTAAAATTTTTATTTAAGAGATTAAATATTTATTTGTTTATTTAATTACAGTTTCAATTATATAACACTTGTAAAAACGAATAATTAATTAGATTTTAGGAGTTTAAATTTCTTTTTCAAATTTATTATGTAAGTGTCTGTATAAATAAGGCTTGACCAGTCAAAATTTACAGAATTGAATAAAATATATTTTTCTACGTGAACTGATTCAACTCTTTTTTTCCTTTCTGTTACTTTTCAAATTATTTTGGGAGTAAGCCTGCAAAGGGTTCCATTGGGAAAAACCTATCTCTTTTGTTTTTAATCACACGTTGATTAAGGATTCTGGAGTTTCCACATCACGGTGGCTCGTCGGGAAGTGACGGAAGAGCCACTAATGGCAGAACATGCCATTGAGTTTTGGGGACCTATTTAAAATTTTTAAAGAAATTAGTGGCTTAATAAGAATTTAAATTTTTTTGAAAGTTTAATTAAAATTTTTAAAAATTTTGAGAGAATTAATAAAAATTTTCAAAAAACTGGAATGTTTAATAAAAAAAAATTAGAACTTTTGTAAAGCTTACCTAGAATTTAAAAATTTTGAAAACGTAATTAAAATTTTAAGGGGCACAATAAAAAAATTCCAAACTTTTGGAGGGGCGCAAGGCCGCCACTGTCTCCAACGAGGTTTTGGCACTAAGAGTCTCCTCGACTAGTGGATGAACTAGTGACGATAAGGTGTTTAGCATTATTGATGAGTTTAATAGACTAAGGAAACAATCGAATTTGGTGGAGGCTATGGTGACTCTTGGCGCCTTCGGTGCTCATTTGGTTGATGTTAATTTTAGTTAATTTATGATATTTAGATTCATTACTTTTCATTTTGATTTTTCATAATATAATTTTAGATTAGTACTATTAAGATTTGTTAGTTTAGAAAATTAATTTAAATTTAATTCAATCTTTTTTTGTACGACCTTTAGAATATTTTCCAGAGTGTTTTATTGTAAAATTATTCTATATTACAATTTAACTCGTATATTTGCGGATACCGCTACTTTATTAATTATCTATTTTGCTACAATTTGACCTGTATACTGGCGACGGTCAAGTTGCTCGTGCCGTTGCCGGGGAGGTTTCAACATTAAACTGAAATTTTATTTTCTGAATTTTAATAGGATAAATAAGAATATTTAGAATTATAAATACAAATTTTAATTTTAGTTATTTTATTTTATTTTTCGGCTATTAATTTTATTGAAATATCTCTTTGACAAACTCTGAGAGAATCCTTTGTTTGACTACGCGCTACCCACCTTAGATACAGTCCGAGGGAGTATCGAGAGGCTGACAATCAACACTAATAATTTCAAGATTAAGACGGCCACCATCCAAATTATACAAAATAATTTACAATTTCGGGGCAATATGATGGAACACCCGAATCAACATTTAAAGCAGTTCCTGCAACTCTGCAACACATTTAAGTACAACGGGGTTACTGATGATGCAATTCGTCTTCGGTAATTTCCTTTTTCGCTATGTGATAATGTGTATGGTTGGATTCACAAGAGTCTAGTTCTATCACAATGTGGGAAGAATTAGCGGGGAAACTTTTACATAAGTTTTTCCCATTAGTCCAACCATCCAATTGAGGCATGACATTATCAACTTCAAACAAATTGAAGGCTAAAACTTGTACAAAGTGTGGGAATGTTTTAAATCGTTACAAAGGAAGTTCCTACATCACATTGTGCAAGACTAGTTACAATTGAAAATTTTCTATAATGGATTGGATGAGAGCTTAAGAGTCAGATCCGATGGCCCATCGGATTAGATGAGAGACTTAGACCGAATGAGGTTCATAGCTTCATGGCGGAGCATTGCGAAGAACTTTGCCAATACTATGGAGGACCAGTCCGAGTGATAGTGAGATCGTAGTTAAGGTAAGAACCTTATTAGACGAACTTTCCTACTAATCAGATCGCCACCTGTGTTTTAGTATCGTTACTTAAGTAAGTACAATGACTTGTAGGACACATTTAAGTCAGCTGACATTCTAGTGGAGGTAATATGTTAATAATTAATACACTTGTAAAGCTTTGTGAGATGTGATTAATTAGTGGAATCGTGTGAGAACAAATAATGATTAGAGATAATCATGATTGGGGTTTGGACGTGGATTATCTATAAATAGGATAATGTGATAGTGGAGAGAAGATTTTTTATTCATCTTCTCCACCAGACTTTTTTATCTTCGAAGAAACTAGGAGAATTTTTCTGTGCTAACAAAGGTGTTAACTGTAAAAATTTAGGAGAACTTTTGTGCTAGTTATCTGCTAGTAAATTCTTAAACCTTCCTTTAAGCTTTACCAGATGGGTAGAAACTAATTTGAGAAAGGATTGGTAGAATTTCTTGGAATGCTGGGTAGGATGGAAAGTTCTATCCAAAAATCGTATACATGTTTATATATTCTTGTTGTATCATAAGTTTTTTTTTTCGATGATTAAAGAATTTTTTTTATTTTTTAGCTTAAAAAATAGGAGAAGGTCCCAGTGCTAAAGGAAAAGAACCAGTAGATTAGATAAATCTCTTAGTAAAGTATTCTGGTCAATTCCTCTTTACCTTGTGTCTGATACCTGTGTTAACTTGTTTACCTCTAAAATCTATATAGCCAGGTAAGCGGCTAAGTTATTTGTTTCTAAAGTTCATGTTTGAGGAGTCCCATTCAAAGAGTCACTGCATCCATGGTTAAATACGGTTAAATAGGCCTGGGAAACCCGATATATGCACAGTATGAGTATGCCTTCCTTAGTGCACAAGCTCAATATCCAGATGGTTGTGAGGAGGTACATGAGGGATGTTGTATATAATGATAAAGAAGATAAATGATAATATGATTTGCCTTCGATATGGCACTTGTTGCAAAATGTGATTAATGAAAACCCGACCTTGCGGAAGAACACTTATGTGTTTATACAATGAAGGGAGTTAGGAGGATATAGAGGTAATGTTGTCATATAGCTCAGATGAGCGGATTTGAAGATATAGGAAAATTTTGCTTCTTCCAGAACCGGGGATCAGAAGCTAGCATAAGGAAAGGAGTCTGTAAAAAAAGGCTGCATGTGGTACTACACGTTGCATTAAAGCATGAACAGTAAGCCTGTCAGTCATAAATCATATTCCACACAAGTGGCGTATTTGCAGAGAATATGTGCCTTTGATTGTCTTATATGAGTATAGAAACTAGTGTTGTTTGCCAAACGGTTGAGTTGATTTGCGGTATCATCCACCAGTTGATCTACAGGCCAAAGTAACGTATCCATGAAATATGGCGAACTAGTCGAGTCCCTTTCTTTTCCTAATGTCTGATAGTAATTAAGGTGGGGTTGTGTAACACCCCTAACCCGTATCTGTCATCGAAATAGGGTTACGGAGCATTACCAGAATTTACAGATCAAATAAACAGATATTTCACATTATATAGCATTCATATCAGAAATCAATAAGAATGTCCCTTATATGAGCCATCGAGGCCCAAAATACACATTAGAAACAATTCGGGACTAAATCGGTTACTCAGAAAATTTTTTCAAAAAATATAAAAAATTTTCAAATGTGTGGGGGACACACGCCCGTGTTGCTAGGTCGTGTGTCTCACACGGCTAAGAGACACGCATGTGTCTCAGGCCGTGTGAACATTCAAAATAGGGACACACAGTCGCGACCCAGCTTGTGTGTAAAATTGGGAGCTCTTTGACTTGGGTCACACGACCAAGCCACATGCCCGTGTGCTAAGCCATGTGAGCATACTGAATTGCATTAAATAGGTGCAGGGGTCACACGGCCAAGCCACACGCCCATGTACCAGGCCGAGTGAATAATTTGAGCATTCTTTTTTAAAATTTTAAAGATGCAGGGGACACATGGCCAACCCACACGCCTGTGTGCTAGGCTGTGTGATCAATTTTGAATATACTAACTTGTGCAAAATTTTCAAATACAGGGGACACACGACCGTGTCACATGGCCGTGTATCACACACGCCTGTGTCTCTGCCCGTGTGGACGAAAATAGGCCATTTCCAAGCCACATTTCTCACCCATTTTGGCCTCAACCTAAACACATCAATTCAGACATTCACAAGCCATAACAAAGCAACCAAAATAGGCCAAAATCAAACCATGCCTCAATATGCCTATTAGTTAACCATCAATCAATCATACCAAAACACACATATCAAATTGATGAAGCCACATACATATATATGTATATCAAAATGTAACAACACTAGCCATTCAAATGACTAATCTCAACATAACATTTACTTGCCAACATTGGCCAAATTAACCTATACATGCAATTATAACTAAAATGAATTTACTATATATACCAAAATGTTCCAATGGATAGTGTGATGTAGCTCTGACCAGCTTCCAACCTTAACGAGCTTTCGAGATACTATAAAACAGAGAAAATAAAACAGAGTAAACATTTAATGCTTAGTAAGTTCGTATAGCATGGAATTTAACTTACCACTTATTCACATTAAAGTAAATAGCCAAGGCATACTCAAAGTAAATTGGCCAAAAGCCCTAACACATATCCTCATCAACCATGTTAGATATGTATTTCATATGAATATCAAGGAACATGTATAAGCTCAACAATAATCAAATTTTCATATACATACATTTTCCTCATCAGGTGTCCATATAACATGTACAATTATATCCATGTAATATAAGTATATACTCGTAACTGTTCAATTCGAACTCATATTGTTTCTTATCAGAACTTTGCCCGTTGAACCGGTTAAAATAACAATGGATGCACGGGTAGTACATACGAAGTGTACAAATCTGTAATCCGTCAATTCATATTCAGGAATACTCATACGAGCATGTAATCAGAAAGCTCTTTCGAGCCATATAACAGGAAGTTCATATGAGCCAATTATCAGGAAGCTCATACGAGCCATAAACGGGAAGCTCAAGAGAGCCAAATATCGAAAAGCTCATACGAGCCAAAATCGGGAAGCTCATAGGAGCTGTAATTAGGAAGCTCGTGAGATCAAAATATCGGGACGCTCATAAGAGCTGTGGTGTGTCCGCAACACATGCAGGACCACAACCAATCGGGAACCCTTAACGATAGTGTCATCTGTATCCATCAATTTTCTAAGGTTCAAACGGGACTTAGTACTTGTCGGATATGTGATCAGTACATTATTCATGGAAATTATACATTTCACATACATAGCAATATTCAATTCGAAGCATATATTAGTTCACGAACTTACCTTGACAAGTGTTCGTAGGGTACTAATCTGATACTTTTGTTTTTCCTTGATCTAACTTTGTATTTGGTCTATCCAGATCTATATGAACGAATTTAACTCAATTTAATAAAATTAATATTCAATTCAATCCAATACACATCTTTGAAAAAATTACTATTTTACCCCTATACTTTGGATTAATTACGATATCTTCCTTAGGCTCTGAAAATGAAATTCCTACAATTTAATCCTTAGTCCAAGCCTAGCCGATTTTCACATGTCACAATAGCAGTCCATGTATTTCATAAATTTTAGAATTTTTCCATAAATTTTCCATCTTTTTAATTTAGTCCCTAAATCATAATTTCATCAAAATTCTCTTTACAAAAGTTGTTTATCTATCAACAACCTTTCATTTTCTACCATAAAACTTCATAATTCAACTATACTCATCCATGGTAAAACCCTAACACTTTAATAGTTTTACAAATTAATCCCTTAGATAGCTAAATTAAGCTATTACGATATCGAAAACATAAAAATCATTAAAAAGCGAGACAAGAATACATACCTAATTGAGCAAAATAAGTTTGCTAATATTCAAGCTTCCATGGCTAGGGTTTCCATGTTTTATTTTAGGAAAGATGATGAAATGATGAAATTTTTTATTATTTAATTCATTTATCATCTTTATTTTATCATTTTCCAATTTAATCTTTTTCTTTTCTTAATTTTCCAATGATGAATAATCATCCTTATCTCTGACTCTTCTAAATGGTCTATTTTCCATTTAAGAACCTCAAATTTTGAATTCCATAGCTATTTGGTACCTTTAGCTACTAGAATTCAACATTTGCACTTTATGAAATTTGGTCCTTTTTATCAGATTAAACAGGAAATCAGTAAAATTTCTTAACAAAATTTTTATACGATATTCCTATCATACTATAAACCATAAAATAATATTAAAATAAAATTTTTTTGACCTCGATTTTGTGGTCCCAAAACCATTGTTCCGATTTCATTGAAAACGGGCTGTTACAGGTCATTTTTCCTAAGAACTCATTAAGTTCTTTTTCCTAAGAACTCATTTTTCCTAAGAACTCATTTTTCCAGTTTCTTTTTCCTTTCAGGTTCTTAGGTTAAGCATGGTGATTGAAGGGATATAGCCAGATCTGCAGCCATTTGTGAGCCTTCTTAATTTCGGGGTTAACATGTATTTGTTGGGGGTGTTAGGCTTATTTTTAGAAACCACTGATTCAAAAATTTTAATTTGTATTGAACGATATTTTGAAAACATCAAATGTTGAATGGAAACCTTGACGACATACTGAAATTTATGATTCATTGATGTTAATTAAGCAATTGCCAAAGGGTCATTTCGTGCATCCTTAATGTAGCAGATCTTTTATTTAAATTGCACTTACAAATAAAAGTGGTCTTAAACTAAAGGAATATCGCTCTAGGTAAAGGGAGTATCTACCAAAATAGATTATGGACTTTTCTAGAAAAATATAAATAGACGTGTTTTTAAATCAGGTCAACCTGTAATGCTCCATACCCGGATTCCAAGATCAGGCTGGGCGTGGGGTGTTACAAGTTTAGTTGGTATCAGAGCTTCGATTTAACCTATTCTCAAAAATCAGTGTCAATTAGAAACCCCGTAATACATGTTATCTAAGTCTGGCTGGATTTCCTATAGTAGTACTAATTAAAATTTTTGCGTATTGTAGCGAAGAAAGAAGAATGTCTATGAATGTTAGGGATGATGATGGTGAGGAAATATAAAGTAATTCTCTTTCATATGCTAGTAGCCTTGTGCCATCTCTGAGAAGAGGAGTATTAGGAACCGAGGCCTAGGATGCCTTAATGGAGATGATAGGGAATGTTATGGGGCAATGGTTTGATTGTTACATGGGAACTACCCCAACCTCATCTCATCGATGCTATGATGAACCGGTGAGACAAGAAGAGACGGTAAGGACAATAAAGGTTTCATAGCCAATGTACCATGCACCTTTAGCATCAACTGTAGCAGTATCGAGAGGGGACCTAATGGAGACCATCCATAGATGAAGTACCAAAGAGTTTCGAGGTAGCAAAAAGGATGATCCAATTGTAGCAGAAAATTGGCTTTCTCAAGTTTGGTGATTAGTTGAAGAGCTGCAGTGTTCCACAATTAAGAGTTTGAGATGTACCATCTTTCTATTGGAAGATGAGGCATATCAGTGGTGGACCATAATGTCTAGCATGGTTCAAAGAGATCAGGTGAATTGGGACTTTTTCTTAAAGAAGTTCAAGGAAAAGTTCGTCAATAGACTCTTTGTTGAACATATGAAGAAGGGTTTTCTACAAATCAAATAGGGGAAAATGACAGTGTTTGAGTATGAGAAGGAGTTTATCAGGCTAAGCAAGTACGCTAAAGATTTGGTGCTAGAAGAAGAGGGTTTGTGCATTAGGTTTGAAAGAGGTTTGAATGAATAATTGAGGGTACTAATATCTACCCTCGAGATCAGAAACTTTGCAACCTTGTCTGCTAAAGCCCAAAGAATGGAAGAAGACATTCAAGAAAGATATAAGGTCAAGGATAGGGAAAGGAGCAAGTGCGCAACTTCTAGCGCAGTTTTCAATGTTGGGTTTAAAAGACCTATAGATATTAGAGCGTATTCTACTACCACAGCTAGGGAGTTGCAAACCATGAGTTTTCAACGAGAAAGAACTGTACGCCAAACTACGTCTAAGGCTAGCACGAGAGGGTCCCAGAGAATGAAACTTCCCATTTGTAATAGTTATAGGAAGAACTATACTAGCTTGTGTTGGGGGCCATTGGGGGATGTTTTAATTATGAATCTTAAGACTATTTCAAGAAGGACTGCCCCTTAAGAGTAGAAGGTAATACTGAGCAATCTGTGCATGTGGTTAGAGCGCACCAGCCGAAAATGAAAACAATGACAATGGTTAAATCAAGATCGGTCCAGGGAACCCCAAGAAGGAATACGGTTAGACCTAGCCCAAAAATTTAGCCAAGTTATACGTCATGCATGCAAAAGAGGATGCCGAATCTCATGACATTATTTCGTGTAACTTTTATTTATTTGACACCTGCATTGGTAGACCCTGAGTTTATCCATTCTTATATTTGTGATAAGTTTGTGAGTGGGCGGAGTCTTAGATTTGTCCATATAGTGGTTAGTATGTTAGTCACCAATCCCCTAGGCCAAAGTATTGTAGTAAATAGAATGGTGAAGGATTGTTCACTGAGTTTTGGCGGACATGTATTTCTGGCAGATTTGATGCTTTTAAGTTTCCATGAGCTCGACCCCATATTGGGATTGGATTGGCTAACTAGGCATAGCATTGTGGTTGAGTGCAAGTTCCGAGGGGTATGATTAATAGCTGCTAATGGCGATAAGGTGTTTGTCTCTAGAATAAAGCAGGACGTTAGCAATAGTTTAACTTTGACAATTTTGGCCCAAAAGTTGTTGGTTAAGGGTGGAGAAGGCTACTTGGCATATATTCTAGATTCTAAAATGGTGAGGGAAGAATTTAGATAAGTACCAACTGTGAATGAATTTCTCAATGTCTTTCCCGAAGAATTACCGAGATCCCGCCAAATAGAGATGTGAAATTCTCTATTCATGTGATATTAGGAACTGCTCTTATCTCAAGTGCGCTTTATAGAATGGCCCTAGTAGAATTGAAAGAGTTAAAAAACTCTACTATAAGAACTGTTAGACAATGGGTTTCATCAAGCCAAGTATTTCACCTTGAGGTGCACCAATATTGTTCGTCAAGAAGAATGATGGAACCCTTCGACTGTGTATTGATTATAGGCAACTAAACAAGGTGACCATAAAAAACAAGTATCCATTACCTAGGATTGAGGACTTGTTTGACCAGGTCAGTGGAGCTAAGGTGTTTTCAAATATCGATCTACAGTTTGGATACTATCAAGTGAAGATAAAAGAGGATGGTATTTCAAAGACCGCGTTCCGTACACTCTATGGTCACTATGATTTTTTAACGATGCCTTTTGGTTTGACCAACACACCAAATGTATTCATGGACTTGATGAATAGAATATTCCAACCATACCTCGACCGTTGTGTCATTGTCTTCATAGATAAAATTATGGTCTACTTAAGGAGTGAGACAGAGCATAAGGAACACTTGCGTATAGTTTTAAGTGTCCTTTTAGAGAAAAATTGTATGCCAAATTCAGAAATTGTGAATTTTGGTTGAAGAAAGTATATTTCTTATGTCATATTATCTTCGCAAAAGGAATCAAAGTCGATCTCAAGAAAATATGGGCTATACTTTATTGGAATCCGTCGAAAAGAGTTTCTTAGGTGCGCAGTTTTCTTGGATTTGAGGGATATTAAAAGAGGTTTGTGAAAGGGTTCTCTACAATAGAAATTCTATTAACAAGGTTGCTAAGAAATGACTAGAAGTTCCATTAGATTGAAGAATGTCAACACTGTTTCGATGAGTTGAAGAAAGCATTGACTGAAGCCCCAATGTTAAGTTAGCTAGAATCGGGAGTGTAATATGTTTTAGTTATGAATGTATCCTTGAATGGGTTAGGGTTGTACTCATGCAGAAGGGAAAGCTGATTGCTTACGCATCACACCAACTCAAACCACATGAGAGGAACTACAAAACTCATGATTTGGAATTAGTCATTGTGGTATTAGCCTTGAAGATTTGGAGGCATTATCTTTATGGGAGAAGTGTCGTATATTCTTTGACCACAAAAGCCTAAAGTATCTTCTCTCTCAAAAGAAGTTGAACCTACGACAATGAAGATGGATCGATTTGTTAAAGGATTATGACTTGAACATCAAATACCATCTAGGCAAAACTAATGTGGTTGCTGATACATTAAGCAAGAAGATTGTATCAACTTTGGCTTCTTTGAAAATAAGAGTATGTTTGGAGAATGACCGGACGATTCTCACTGAGTTAAGGGCACGACCCGTATTCCTATCTCAAATTTTGGAGTCCCAATTGAAGGACACATGGTGTGAGGAAATAAAGGTTAGAATCAAATCGGGGATGCTAAAAATTTTGCCTGGGTAGAGAAACTGTATGTTTCCAATGAAGAAATTTTGAAAGAAGCTCATCAAGACCTTATTTCCTTCATCTCGAAGCTGTAAAGATGCATAGAGATCTGAAGCAGTTATTTTGGTGGGCAAGAATGAAAAGAAAATTATCAGAGTTTGTAATGAAGTACCTAACTTGCTAGAGGGTCAAGGCAGAACGTCAGGTTCCTTTTGGTAAATTGTGTTTGTTGGAGATCCCAGAGTGGAACTAGGAGAAGATCATGATAGAATTTTTCTCGGGTTTACCTACCATTACGTCTAAGAAAATTATTGTTCGATAAATTGTGGATTAATTAATAAAGTCAGCCCATTTAGTGGCATTATGTACAAACTACTCCTCAGAAAAGCTGGCGAAGTCGTATATTGTAGTGATAGTTTATCTACACGGCATACCTTCTAAAGTTGTGTATGACCGAGATCCTAAATTCATGTCGAGGTTGTGAAAACAGTTACAAATATCTCTAGAAACCAAGATTTGGTTCAGTACTAGTTTCCATCCATAAATCGACGGGCAATTAGACAGAGTGATCCAAATATTGGAGGATATGCTTAGAAGTTACCTGATTGACTTTGGAATGAATTGGAAGAAGTATCTACCTTTGGTAGCGTTCGCCTACAATAACAATTATCACGACAACTTGGGCATGTCTCCTTTTGAAGCGCTATATGAGAGAAAATGTAGATCACCGATATGTTGGATAAAGTTTAGTAAACGGAAGCTAGTTGTCCCAGACCTAGTCCGCGAAACAGAAGAAAAAGTTATGGTCATCAAGAATCACTTGAAGATTGCTCAGGATCGCTAGAAGGCATATGCAGATAGAAGGATGAAGGATATATATGATGAAGTTGGCGATAAAATGTTCTTTAAAGTTTCACCTTGGAAAAATATTATTCGTTTTGGATTAAAGGAGAAACTTAGCCAAAGGTTCATTGGACCTTATGAGATTTTGGTGCTTATTGGGCCAATAGCATATCGTTTAACCCTCCCATCGAAACTGTCCAAAATCCACGACGTATTCCATGTGTCATTGTTGTGAAAATATCACTCAGATCTGAATCATGTAGTTCAGATGGAAACATTATAGGTAGAACTAAAGCTGTCCTATGAAGAAGAGCCCGTATGTATCTTGGATAGGGGAATTAAAATGTTCAGGAATAAAGAGATTCCTCTGGTTAAGGTGCTATGGCAAAACCACAAGGTAGAAGAAGCTACATAGGAGAGAGAAAGGACCATGAGGGAGCAATATCTACATCTCTTCTTAGATATAAAATTTTGATGATGAAATTTATTTTTAGGGCGAGAGGTTTATCACACCCTGGTTTGGATAACCGAATTGATATGGGAGACTACACTAGAGGAGACCGCCTGGGAGACTGCCTAAGTTGCGAGACTTGGACCAGATGAGGTTGATAGATTTATGGTGGAGCGCAACGAAGAACTTCGCCAATATTGTGAAGTACCAGTTCGAGTGATAGTGAGATCGTAGTTAAGGCAATGACCTTATTAGGTAGACTTTCCCACTAATAACATCGTCAACTATGTTTTAGAACCGTTATTTTAGTAAGTACGATGGCTTGTAACATACATTTAAGTCACCTGGCATCCTAGTAGAGGCAATGTGTCAATAATTAGGAAACTTGTAGAGCCTTGTAAGATGTGATTAATTAGTAGAAGTGTACGGGAATAAGTAATGATTAGAGATAATCCTGATTGAGATTTGGATATGGGTTATCTATAAATAGGATAACATGATAGTGGAGAGAAGATTTCTAATTCATCTTCTCCACCAGAATTTGTTATCATTGAAGAAACCAGGATAGCTCTTCTTTGCTAACAAAGGTGTTAACTGTAAAAATTTAGGAGAACTCCTATGCTAGTTATCTGCTGGTAAATTCTTAAACCTTTCTTTATGTTTTACCAGATAAGTAGAAAACTGATTTAAGGAAGGATTAGTAGAACTTCTCGGAATGTTGGATAGGATGAAAACTTCTATATAGAAATCATTTGCATGTTTATAGATTCTTGTTGCATTATAAGTTTTTGATTATTTTCTATGATTAAAGAATTTTTTTTGTTGTTTAGGTAAATAAACGAGAGAAGGTCCTAGTACTAAAGGAAAAGAACCAGTAGATTAGATAAATATCTGAGTAAAGTATTCTGGTCAGTTCCTCTGTACCTTATGTCTGGTACTTGTGTTAATTTGTTTACCTCTAAAACCTGTATAGCCAGGTAAGTGGCTTAGTTATTTGTTTTTAAAGTTCATGTCTGAGGAGTCTCATTCAAAGAGTCACTGCACCCATGGTTAAATACGGTTAAATAAGCTCGAAAAACTCGATATATACATAGTATGAGTACGCATTCCATGGTGCACAAGCTTCGTATCTAGATGGGTGTGAAGAGGTACGTGAGGGATGTTATATATAATGATAAAAAAGATACATGATAATACAATTTGCCTCTAGTATGACACTTGTTACAAACCGTGATTGGTGAAAACCTGACCTTGTGGGAGAACACTTATGTGTTCATACAATGAGGGGGGTTAGGAAGATACTGAGGTGATGTTGTCATATAGCTGAAATGTGAGAATTTGAAGATACAGGAAAATTGTGGTTCTTCGAGAACCCGGGATCAAAAGCTAGAATAAGGAAGGGAGTACGTAGAAAAAGGGTGTATGTGGTACTGCACGTTGCATGCAAGGATGAACAGTAAGCATGTCTGTCATAAATGGTAGCCCACACAAGTGGCGTATTTGCGAAGCAGTGTTGTTCACCAAACAACTGAGTTGATTTGCGGTACTATCCACCAATTAATCTGTAGGCCAGAGTAATGTATCTGCTAGATATGGCGAACTAGTTGAGTCTTTTTCTTTTCCTAATGTCTGATAGTAATTAAGGTGGGTCGTTTTTCGCAGGAACTCACTAATTTCATATGAACTTACCCAGTTTATTCTTCTTTTCATGTTCTTAGGTTAAGCGTGGTGCTCGAAGGGATGCAGCCAAATCTACAGCCATTTGTGAGCCTTCTTAATTTTGGGGTTAACATATATTTGCTGGCAGTGTTAGGCCTATTGTTAGAAACCATCGATTCAAAAATTTTAATTTGTATTAAACGATATTTTGAAAACGTTAAATGTTGAATGAAAGCCTTGACAGCATAACGATATTTATGATTCATTGATTTTAATTAAGCAACTGCCAAATGGTTATTCTGTGCATCCTTAATGCAACGAATCTTTTATTTAAATTGCGCTTACAAATAAAAGTGGTCTTAAAGTAAAGGAATACCCCTATAGAGAAATGGGGTATCCACCAAATCTGATTATGGACTTTTCTAGAAATAAAAGTAAATAGACATGTTTTTAAATCGGGTTAACTTGTAACGCTCCATACCTGAATCTGACGATTGGGTCGGACGTGGGGTGTTACAATAATATTTTCAGTTGTAAAGATATGGATGCAATTTATCTGCACATGTATCTCACAGGCCCTTAACATTTTTAATGTTAACGCTTTTCAAGTTGTGTTGCTTTATTGTATTTTGTAGCATAGATAGGTTTGTATCAACATGTGGATTTACAAGTTAATGCTTAATTGCATTAATGGCAAGAAGGTCGGTACAGGAAAGCAAAGGTGTCTATGTCGATGATGGAGCAGTTCATCAAGTTGACTAAGAGCCTGCTCAAGAACTCCATTAACACCCAGTACATCGAGCTCCAATGAAAACACATACATGATTGGAATATCTAACGGAAGCAAAATATAGATGTTCCGCAATCCTTAAAGTGGAAGGGTAAGGAGAAGAGCCAAGCGAGTCGAGGATCAAGTGAGATGTCTAAGATGGAGTGGATGATCTGTTGGATGCAAGAAATGTCTTCGGTGGGATTCACTACGCATAAAGGCACGATTTGCAAGTGTCTAACCCATCACCAAATAAGTATCCACCGTTGGAGACAACCGAGCAAACCAATAATGAGGAATGAAAGGAAAAGGAAGAAGGCAAGACCAAGGAAGAAGAAGAAATGCCAGCCCATGAGGAGGATTTTGATGATGTGTTCCAACTGGAACAACCATTCTTCGGAGGAGTCAAGATTCGCACTCTAAGCCATAACAACTCAACCAACTCTATGGGCGCAAGGGTCGCCACACCAAACACGGGTCGTGAGAAGGACCCGATCATTGGGGGGATTTAGCCAGAACTTGATTTTGATTAAAACTTAGAGTTATTTTAGATCCTAATTTTTTATTCTGATTAAAAGAAAGAACGAAAAGAAAGATACTCATTCTTGCAAAAAAGCCCTGCTAAGACAATTGTATTCACTAGTACTGTACTATACCTTAGAAAGCGAAGAGAAAATATAGGTGAGTGGAACGAAGAAAATGTGCAATTGTACACAATTGTATCAAGTAATAAAGTCACAAGTAAATGTCAAGTTATCGTACCCACAGGGACTGGGTAAGAAAATATTTATGAAATGTTAATAAAACAAGTTGGTGGTGAAAACAATAGTTGATTTGGAGAAATGATCCAAAAACTAAAACTAAATTAACTAAGTAAATAAAAAGTAAAATAAGCCAATGCTGGATTTCTAAAAGATGACATAAATTTGTTAGATCAATTACATTCTTTAACTTAAAATTACTAAACGCATGCTCATGCTGTTACAAATAATTTCACGACAACTTGGTATTTTGCTAACTAATGCACATACAAACTTACTAGACCAATTAATCTCTTGAACATATTTCAATATCAATTCAAACAATTAATCAATTACATAAGCAAATATAAGATTAAGTGAAGTAACAACATATTCCTATATTGAAATAATTTAATTACGAAAATCTTGTAAGTTATGCAAGACTAATGTATCACTTAGTACCGTCGCTAATTTAACCTTCAGCTACCTTAGAAGATTAAACATGCATCAATTAAATACTGTGTAAATTAATTATAATTTCAATATGATTAATAATTAATCCATTTATTACCTTACAATTATAACGCAAGTATAACATAGGCATGATTTTATTTAATTGAACAACTTACCGATGCCTATAACAACACAAACATGATTTCAATAATCTAGGCGAATAGAATGCAATCAACCTAACACGAATTAAATTTAAGTCATTTTAATTAACTCAAGAACAAAAACACATCAAATATTCATGTTCATAATCTTAATATAAACGAGAAAAAGTAAAGAGAAGAGAACTAGGAAAAAAATCCCAGTGTTTCTTCGAAGCTAAACTAGTGAGCTCCTCTTCTTCTCCACTCGTTCTGTTGATTCAAGGCATTCAAGAGCACTTGAATGTTGCTACTCTAAGGCAGATGCAAGCCCTTTTTCAAGAGTGGAAATCGAAAAGGGAAGAGGACAAAAGAAATGGAAAAAAATGAAGGAAATAGAATAGAGAAATGAAGAGATGTGTGTGAAATGAATAAGGGAAGATGGGTATTTATAGGTGGGAATGGCTGCCAAAAATAGAAAATAAATATCAGCCACTCCCTCTCCCTTGGCCGGCCATGCATTGAGCAAGTTTGAATGATTCAAACTTGTTATTTTTAACTTAGGGAAAAAAGTAAAAGGCACGAAAAGTGGAAGGGGTTTGAACAAATTTAAGGGAAACTTCAGGGTTATTTTGAAATTGATAAAATTAGCTAAATAAGTAGATTGGATCAGATACAGGGATGGTTTTGGGCTGCCAATTTGCTTGGTGGATCAATCCTCTTTACTTAGCACATTTGGGTATCTCTTCTTCAGGCTATTAATTAATTTTTAACCCAGTTTAAGTTGGAACAAAATTAATTAATAAGTATGTTTAATACATATTTTTGGACCGTCCATGACTGGAAAAATAACTAGCCTTGCTTTTGATTCACTTGATGCAAAAATTTCCCCAACGGTTCAAGCCTTTCGAGGTGACTACTGAGCCAATTTTTGATTTATTATAAAAAATAATATAAAAATAAACCAAAATTGTGAAAATTTATTATAAAAATAAATAAAATTCAATATTTTAATGATTTAAGTGCAAATTAATTATTTTATAATTAAAGTATGAATTTCGAAAAAAAAATTACTACGAAACTGCATGAATTAGAGCTCAAAAGGTGTTGAAAAAGTCTATATTTTTTTGTGTTTCCAATAAGAGAAGAGGATATAAGGTGGTGAGCTGAAGGGTCTAATCGAGTTAGTATTAGGGTCAATATAATGTGCCAAAATACTCTTGTGCGTAAACCATTTTGTTGTGTCTGTTCTTTAATTTCGAACCAACCAAAGTCGCAGAATGTTACAAGATGAAAAGACCTATGTGACCTAGGTGATACTATTCATGGATGAAACTTAACTGAATTTTGACATTTCTAAACACTTGTATTCTTTGAGCATAAATGTAAATTTTGTGTACTTGTTTTGATGGATCAATGTACTTGGCATTCTTGAATTTGTTTATGTTGTAATTTTATGAACTAATGTGTGTCATATTGAAGATCGAGAATCAATTGTATATTGTGTTATAGTTACTTATTTATTCACATTGTTCTGTGTACATAGCTGCGAACTAATTTCTTGTATGTGTTATGCTCAAGCACTGTTTAGTTATTTTATTTTCTTATTTTTGTTTGTGTTTTTATTTTCTTGCTTGAGGACAAGCAACGACTTAAGTGTGGGGGGGTTGATCTGCCACAGTTTGTTGTGGCAAATTAAGGTCTTTCCAGCACTTAATGAGCTTGTTTTCTAATGTTTTTTATATGTTTTTATATTGTTTTCATTATTTAGTATCTTAGGTTTAATTTATGCAAAATAAGCATTTTTTCGCAATTTTTAGTAATGAGCCTAGGGATGATTTAACGACTCTATTTAGTGTGTAAGACACTATTTTTGGGCTAAGAAGACAAAGGATGACTATAGTGTCCCGACATCGAGGAGTGGTGTCACAACATTGAACTTTTCAAAGCCACAATATTCCTATTCGAAAGTCAATGTCGCGAAACCGGTCCTACAGTGTCGCGATATCGGGCGACGATTAGAAATTTTAATTATGGGCATTTTAGTCCACACAATGTAATGTAATCAAATTTTTGGGTTGCTAATCATCCCTAATTAAGTCAGAACATAAACTTTATACATAGGCATGTTTAGCCTCATTTGAGGAGGTTGGGCCAAGTGAGCCATTTAGTTAGTTTTAGATTTTTATTTTAGTTTTTATTTTCTTTCAATTTAGTCCTTAAAGCAATTCTTGTTCTTGTTTAACTTAGATTTTATTTCGATCCAAGCTTTCAATTTAGTAGTTTTTGTTTATTTCTTTTTGGTTTCCAATCGCAATCAGAATTATTTTCACAATTATTAAAGGAAATCCCTCTTTTGCGCACAAATCAACATCGAGATGGATTATTTTCTTATTCCCTTCTTTTATTTAATTTACTATTTTTTATGTTAAATGTGATTTTAGAGATTATTTCATCTAGATCCATGAATGGCTAGTTTCCTTAAGGAGATTAATGAAAAAATGTGTGACTAATTAACGGATGAATTAGGGTTTAAATACGAGTTAGATGGTTTAAATTATGTGTGATTAAACCCTAAGAAGTGACGATCCTAGGAAGTAATTTAGGATAAAGGATATCGAGAGATAAGTTTACTAAGTAAATCATAATTTATCTCGGTCAAGAAAGTAAGGCCAAGAGGTAAGTGTGTATTGGTTGATTAGTTAATTAGTTAGTGGTTTAAAGGTAATAACTAGTTAATTAAGAGCTAACTCGATAAAACTCAAGTTTTCAAGTTAATTAAGAACATTGAAATGATTTAATCTCCTGTCTATTTAATTGGAATTAATTTCGGTGGTCATTTGATTGTTGTTAATTTTAGTTAATAAATGTTATTTAGATCCATTACGATCCTGGGAATGCTTTTCGGAGTGTTTTGTTGTAACATTCTTCTATATTATAATTTGACTTGTATACTTGCAGACACCGCTACTTTATTAATTGTCTTTTTTGCTGTAGTATTTTCAGTCCAGACATTCACACGTCTGGCGGTGGTCAAGGCCCAAAAGCCCCTTATGCTAATACATGGGACAACAAACCCTAATATATTTAACTAGGGTTGTGTCCCCTCTCTCTCCTAATTAGACTAGGATTTTGTTTTTCTAATGAAATAGACTTCTACTAATTCAACAAGGGTTTCACTTCTTCTCCTTATAAATAGATGGCACCAGTAGGGATAAATACACAACTTTGAGATATTGTTATTTTGCCCGAAAATAGTGGGAATTTATTTTCTAAGTATAAATTCTATTTTCTGAAATAACAATTCTATTGGTTTCTATTAAAGAGAGATATGTTTTCCCACTAAAAGTAAAGTAAATAATTTTTGGTTCTGTGGTTGATTCAAATTTTTTTGAGCCCACACTCAAAATAGTTCATGGTACAAAAATAGCGGAGAAGGTCGTTCGGTTGAAAGATGAGAATGAAAAGGTGTAATTTTGGTAAACGGTTTCTTGCTATAAATACCACAAACCGGCTTGATTTTTAAAATTGTAATTTGTTACTGTGTAAGAAAACTATTTTCGAACCGAATTTTTTCCAACACAATCAACTTTGATCAAAAAGATAAAAACTGCACAAAATGATGATGAGTTGTGCAAATTCAAGATTGATGTTCAAAATGGATTGTGGCCTAAGTTTAAGCTGCATGACAATAACACGTTATACTTTGGGAATAGATTATGCATACCAAATTATCTTAAACTTAAGCGAGAGATCTTAGAAGAAACCAATAGGTCTTGTTTCACTATTCATCCTAGAGGCACTAGGATGTATAAGGAATTAAAAGAGAACTTTTGGTAGAATAATATGAAATGAGAGATAACTCAATCTGTGTCCCAATTTTTGGTAAATTAGCAAGTTAGGTTCAAGCATCAAAGACCATTAGGCTTACTATAACCATTGAAGATACCATAATGGAAATGGAAGCACATCTCTATGGATTTTGTGATGGGACTACCTAGGTCAAAGAAAGTGAATAATGCTGCATAAGAGATTATTGATAGACTCACAAAGTCAACTCACTTTCTATCTATCAAGTCAACTACCTCACTTGACAAATTGGCACAATTATTCATGAATGAAATTGTTCAATTACACGAGATCTCGATGAACATCATGTCAAATAGAGATTCTAGATGTCTCTAGTTTTTGGAAAGGCTTACAACATGCTATGGTGACAAAATTGAAATTCAGTACAACCTTCAGCCTCAAATTGATGGACATATAGAGAGGACAAATCAAATTCTAGAATACATGTTTCGAGCTTGCGCAATAGACCAAAAAGGTAGTTGGGATGATCACTTGTATTTAGCAAAGTTTGCTTATAATAATAGTTATCCATCTAGTATTAGAATGAATCCTTTCAAGGCCGAGTATAGGAGGAAATGTAGATCCCCTATATGTTTGCATGATGTTGTAGAGAGAAAACTTTTGGGACTTGAGTTAGTGCATATGAAAGTAGAGAAGGTTAAAGTGATTAGGGAAAGACTTAAAGCTACACAAGATCGTCAAAAGAGTTGGGTGGACAAGAAGAAAAGAGACTTAAAGTTTCACTCAGATGATTTTGTTTTCTTGCAAGTATCACCAGCTAAAGGTGTTATAAGATTCGAAAAACGAGGGAAGTTAAGTCCATGGTACGTTGGACCCTTCAAAGTGCTAGAGAGGGTTGGAGATGTTGCATACAAGATAGTGTTACCACCTCAATTATCCAGTGTGCCTAATGTGTTTCATGTTTCTATATTGAGAAAATACATTTCCAACCAAAGCCATGTGGTGGGGTTGATCCTCTACAAGTTCAAAAAGATTTAACGTATCGTGAATATCCTATTCAAATTATTGACCGAAAAGAACAAGTCCTGCGGTGTAGAACTATTCCTTTCGTAAAAGTTTAATAGAGCAATCATACACCAAGAGAAGCTACTTGGGAAATAGAACAAGATATGGAGAAACATTATGCCTACTTATTTTGAAAAGGATAATTCAAGTTTCGAGGATGAAACTCTTAATAATGTGGTAAGAATGTAAATACCTATAAGTTTATATGATTTTATAATTATATTATTGGTGGGTTTTTTTTATAATGGGTGTTTAATTCATGGGAGCCCTTGTTTTTTTATGGGTAATAGGAACCAAATAGAAAAAAAAGATCTTATGCTTTTGTTTTCTTTCATAGGGCTAAGATTGGAGGAACTAAAAGAAGTAAAATTTAAGCTTACAACTAGATTAGTGCATTGAAAAGGTGAGCAAAATCTTCTCTTAACTTAGAAATGTATATCTTTTTGTTGTTAAATTTTTGGGTTTCAAATCAAATCAAACAAAAGTATCAAATATTCTAGAAATTTCTCATGATTTGCTATGGCCATTTTGGGTAACCCTCTTAGACATTGTTTTCCTACTAACTATAAGAGATTAAAGGTGATTATAGAGAATTGATTTTTTTATGAAAATGGAAGGGAAGGAAAATTTTGTTATGGGTGCATATTGCTTAATATTAGCATCAAGAGTAAACAACATTTTCAATATATTTCCTAAGTAATGTGGACTTATTTACTTTATATGGTTGAAAAGTTTATAAATTTTAGATTCTTGCATTGGGTTGATTCTTATTTCATATTTTATAACTTAAGTTATAATCTTTTGAAAGAAATATTTTAATTCACTAAAGTTGTCATTTCATATTTGGTCTCTAAAAGCATTGTCTCAATTATGTTATATTCATATAATCTAATAACTTTTAGAGAAGAGCTAATTTTACAACATTGTTGATTTATTTGATTGGTAATTTCTATAGAAATAATAGATAATTGAGGTTCATGTCTTGTATTCAATTGATATAACCTCGCTAACAAGTTAATAGTTAGTGTTGGCTCCATTAACGGGGTTGGACTTTTATTTTAAGATTGAAAAATATATATCGTTAGTGATATGTCTTAATGAATAGTTGTGTCTTCCTTTAATAATGGTAGCATAGTTTGATGTTGTCATATTAGTAACATAATTGGTACTACGATTTATTGTTTTATCATTTTTTTCACAACCATCTTATTTATAGAGGTTAATTGTAAACGGGTTGAGTAGTTGGACCCTAATTCAATTTAAATAATAAAAATATCTTTTTAAAAGTTGAAATTTAATTATAAAATATATTCTCTTTTTAATAATAAAATGAGCTTTTTTTTTACGGATTCGATCGACCTAAAATTGGGTCTGGACATGAAATATTTTTTGAAACTGAGCCTTAACTTCACCCATAGACAACTTCAATTAATAGCATAACAATACTTTTAACAAGTTATGATTATACTTATGGAGCAACACTCGCACTTCTTTTATCCCTTTTTCATTTTCAGATATATGGTAAAGAAGATTAGTACTTTGGGAGCTCGAAGGTTATCATGGCAGCCTAGTTTAAGATTTTATTCTTAGGATAATAGGACTTTCATCTGTATCTGTTATTAAACTTTTACTTCGTCTAACTTATTTTGAGATTACATTGCTTTTGTAATGATGCTTTTTAATGAGAAATGTGGATATGATGCTTTTACTTATTAAAGAAATTTTGTGTGTGGAGTAAGACATTAAATAGAAGACTTTATATTATTTTAGGACAATACTTAAATTATTGAGTATTGTACTTAAGACAAAATTATTGTGTCATGCCATGACAACTTTCATCAACCAAACACAATTTTAGAATTTGTTTTATTTGATATATTATATAATTCATATCATATAAAAATTAAATATACATGCTATAATATAAATGTTAAAAATAAATTAATTTGTTTATATTTAAATTTAATAAAATAAATAATGGTAATAATTTATATATACTAAATATTAAAAATATTTACCAAGTTCAATTTTAATATTAGAATTTGAGTCAATTCATATTTTAAAAATTAGATAAATTATATGATATTTAAATAATTTAATATAATTATACATAAAATAAAAAATGATCTAATTATATATATTTTAAATAGATGATATAAATAAGGATATTTTGATATTTTTGAGGGAAGGGTAAACCCCAAAAACATTTTGTTTTTTCAAACAAAATCCCTCTAGTTTTCTGATGTCGCCTATGTAGCTTCAAACAAAAACATAACTTTCTAACTCTAAACCTACCGTGATTTTAGACTTTCTTTTTCTTGACAAATAATGGTGAGCTCAAATTGGAAGGAAAAAATTCAAACTTGTTTGAATTCATTAGTACTATCCAAAAGACTCAAACTTGAGAGATGAGAGACGGTTGATTTTTCAATACCAATCTGAATGCTTTAATTCAAATTAAAAGCAGAGGGTGCCGCAAAAGGTTTCCTTTTTTTTAAAAGGTAAGATTTAATAAATTCGGAATTTAAATCCAACATGTAAAAAGAAATTATAAATTGGGCCTTTCATAGAAAACGAAACGTAAATTAGGGAGAAAAAAAAGGGGGTTTAAACATAAGAATAAAGAAACCAACATTAACCATTGATTCCTTTACATGGACGTCGCTGAAGATATAAATGAAATAACTACTTTACAATTTGGTTCCTGAGCCAGAGAATCAAAACATAGAAACCTGTTACGGCTTCATCAGATCCAACCACACTACTTGGATTCTTGCCCTGCAACATCTGCAGTGGAACCTCATAATTTTCAACTGGTCTTAAGAACCTAAAAACTACTTGCTTGAACCCCCAAAACTTAAATTAAAGAAAAAAGAATACCCATCTTTCTCATGAAAAAGGAAAAGGCTACAGAGATTCAAATGAATTATAAAAAAATCCCAACAGCGCAACAAAACTTGATATTCTTAGATCTGATATTCACCGCCAGAAACAGCCAGAAATTGTTTTTTATCTGCTGCATAATCACTCTTTTAACTCTTCGAAAGAGATCCATACATCAATCATGTTCAGGGTAGCAACGGCACTGGGTACACCGTTGAGATAGTGTAGTTACTTGGCATATTTGGGTTGAAAATTTAATGAAGCAAAATGTTTGGACTAATTATTGTGCTGATATTTTGAATATATTATAGTTCTTCTATGAAAACCAATCTGTGGCCATTGAAGATTGGATTTGATTCGATTGAATTAAAACAACCATTGTTTTGTGGAGAATTGGTCAGGATTGAATTAAAACAACCATATCTTCCTTAGATTATGCTTGTTTTTTATCACATTCGTCGAGAAATTGTGTTTCCAACTTGGGAGCTTCGCATCGTCCTCCATTAAATGTTGTAATGTGTTTATAATAGTTGTTATAGTATAAGAATTTTGACATGTACATAAGGACTTAATTTGAATATGACATTTGTTAAATTTGATTTGAAATTCAAATCATTTTGACGTAATTATTCAAGCTGTATTCCATTATTTGACTTGAATGTATTTATGCTTTGTATTTTGAGTTTAAATAAAATTTGAAATTGAATTTTAATGCTGTGGAACATGTGGCAATGATATGGTGATGTTTAGACATGTTTTTAAAGTGTTGTTGGTCTATTTTTCGACTTCAAGGGCCCAAGGTCTAGTACACTTGCCATAGGTATCGAAGCAGAGCAAGTTACTAGCTTAAATGCTACCAAGGCAAGTTACTGATGCATAGGGAGCTATGTATCGATAATTGCAGCCCTACACCTACAAAAGTGGGTTTTTAGACCTTGAAACTAATCCAAAGGTTCATGGTCTCTTTCAAAGGCACGACTTAAGTCGAGACACATTATAAAAATGTTTTTAAAGCCCTCATGATATTGGCAAATGTTTTTTTTGAGATATTTATTTGAATTTTTCAATTTATATATTTTGATTGTTTTAGGCTTCCAAAAGCCAGTTTTATGCCTCAAATATCTTCAACCACCTATTAAATGATTCAAAATGTTTTCAACATGTTTCAAGAACCTCTCTAACACCTCAAATGCGATTTAAGGAATTTATAAAACTATTTAATATATGAAAACTTCAATAACTTTGAGATTTTTTTAGTACGCGCTCCGATAGCACCTCCTATTCATACTGTACGTTGGGGCAGGTGAGGGGGTATTACATGAATAGTTTAGAATATTAACAACAAGAAAACTAACTTAGCACTTCAATTTAATACATAAGACAAGATTATTTCAAATTTGAGTTGTACAAACTAAAAACCCAATCAACTTCCTCCCACTTTCTCCTCACCTTTTGGATTAGAGCAATTGACAACTTCTCTTGCTTCAAAATCAACATCAGTATCATAATTCAAGTTAGTACAACAATATTCAACAATTAAACATCCAAATTCAAGCTAGAACATGCAATTTAATCAAGCAGGACAATTTTCACTTTCAATGCCCACTATTAAGAAACCTACCGAAAACCTACCTTACCTCAAATATAACATCAAGACCAATCTTAAGAACTTAAATATAGTTTAAACCATTTAAAATTCCAGCTAAATGTTCATCCAAGTCTTATTTTATCTCAACTAGCCATCGATGGCATCCTGGATCAACCTAAATCAAACATAATGTAATCCTAACCTCAACAATCAATCAACATTCTAAACTCATAATAAACTTAAAACAATTCTAAAGCAACAAAAACTCTCAAGAAATCTTACTAACTAAAAACTTGATCAAAATCGAAAAGCTATAGAAATCATTAGGAAAACTTATTTTCAAGATTATAAAATCATATATTAGAGTTAAAAACTCCATTACCTTGCTGAAAATTTAGAGATCAAGTAAAAAAATCAACCAAGAACTCAAACCTCTCTCAATAGCCAATTTCTTGCAAAAATAGAGAAAGTGAAAAAGAAAAGGTAAGAAGTAATGATTTGATCTTAAAAACTCTTTAATTCTTGTTGGAAATAAATTTAACTTTCAATATTATTGATTGAAAATGAAAACCTCGAGAAATTGGAGAGAAATTAGAGAGAATTTAGGAAGAGAAAATAAGGAAAAATGAGGAATGCTCTTCAAATCTTAATTTAATCATCCAACCATTCTAAAACTCACCAGAGGTCCAATTGCTAATGGGTCCTTGGGAAATTTGAATTTTAAAACCTCCCTCTTCTAAAAATAAACTTTTGGAAGATTACAAAATTACCCCCAAAAATTTTAAATATTTTATAATTTAGTCCTAAACACTGGATCCACTAACTAGCCACTCTAATGACTCAAATTAACAACTAATAACTAATCCTTAACTCTCATTTACACTAGTTCTGTAACACCCCGATACCCGACCCGATCTTCGGTTTCGAGTTACGAGATGTCACATTTGTTGCCGAAGCAACTACAATCAATCACAGTCAATTTATACCATTAATGCTTAAAATTTAACCAAAATATATATTTAATGCAATATACAATCATTATCGGGTCTTAATAAGCTTACGAAAGCTCAAATAGTAGCCCGAGTTCACAGAAGAACCAAATTGCAAAAGTTTCAAAATGCAAGGTTGATGTCCTAATGTCGCCAAATAGTTTGTGACTTTAAGACATCAGACCACTAGACGTTGCTATGCCACTTATTGTGTTGGCCACGTTGAGACAACGGAGTTCCTCGTCTCCCCGTGACATTACAGACCTTTTCTCATTGTGGCAACGTTCAAACGACGTTAATACTATTTTTGCAATTTCTCTTTGTAAACAACCTATAATTTGCATTTTACCACAATGTATACATATTCCAATCTCCATTTGACCTGAGCAAACCCTAGACAACTAATTTATAAACTTCGATTCTATGTATATAATGACACCCTAAGATTTTAACACCTATGAATTAAAACATTTACAATATATCACACTTAGGTTCTATGAAAACATACCGATTCATCCCACAACATTCACATTGTATCCATTTCCAACATTTTAAAAAAAAAATATATATATATATATATGCAAAGATTTCATAAACACATACAACCATTTGGCCAAATATTCACCATAAGGTACCAATTCCAAAAGAAACATGAACTTAAAAAGCAAACCAAAACTTGACTGAACTAGGTAGGCACACGCCAACTTAGAATAAAAACGGAATATAAAAAAGTTGTTTAGTTTGAGATTGTTGACTAGATGTTGAAATTGATGCTTGGGATCTCGCTTTACACCTAATCTACGCACGAAAAATGAAACCGTATGCTGAAGGGTAAAGCTCAGTGGTATTTTTATAATTCAAATAAAAAAATGCAAGTTAAGTCAATTATAACATTCAATAAATATGCCATTCATATCAATTGCAAACATCATGCTAATGTACCATTTATACCATATTATCATACCATTTTTCTATTCGAATCGATTGATTCGTCATAATTCTATATAAATCTTTTGGATTTATAAATCTGGTTCACATAATCTTTCAAGATAGCAATTCATTTATTATTCCAATATCAAATTTACATTTTAAATTCCTATTAACCTGACTTGGACTCGAATGGATACACAAATCCAACCAATACACCAACTTGACGCCCAGTGCCTCATCAGACAATCCGAAGTAAATACATTGTGCCCAACGCTCATCGGTATAACTGAAGTAAATGTTGTGCCCAACACTCATTGACACATAGTCGAAGTAACTCGTACTCAATCTATCCTATGGCATGCCAACTATATCCGACTTTGTCAAACTATTAATAGGGTAATAAATCATTCAATTCATAATATACCTCAATTTTTCAATTCATATTTCTAATTCATAAACCAATTCATCAATATGTATTTAACATAACATGAGTCATCTCAATTCACAACCAATTTCACAATTTCATCCAGTTATACTATTTTCAACTTTATTCAATTTAATCTTCTATCTCGATAATCAATCAAATTCATACCAATACGATTTGATCAATCATATTTAACTTACCTCAATATCCTACCATGCAAAACAATAGAAATATGCAACAATTCAAGCAATTCGAATTATAGAAATACAAACTGAATACTCGAGTTATTCGTCGTCGGATCTCATCTTTCCTTTCCCTCTCAAAGTTCCTGCATTGTCTTTAACTACGAATTATGATCCGAAAATACATAATATTAAATTCCAGTCCAAATCACAATCAATTACAAAATCATAGATTTTTTAATTTATTCAATTTAGTCCTTAAAACCAAGACTAGCATAACTTTAAATTTAAAGCTCCAAATTGAAATCTGATTTCACTATTATTCATTAGGGGCCTCCTATTTCTTATTTCTACATTAAATTTTGTAATTTATTTAGTTTAGTCCCTAATGTACAAAACTATTAATTAAGCTTTACAATTTAGTCCTTTCTCACATCTAGGCTTAGAATCTATCAATTTAACACTTAAATCTTCAAGAAATCATCAATGGAAACTTTTAAAACTTTAACAATTTTATAGATTGATACATGGGATAGCTAAATCAAGCTCCCATGGCCTCAAAAACATAAAATTATAGGAAAATAGACTAAATCGAAAATACCAATTAAGGTCAAAAGTTTCAAGATTCTTAGGTTTTCTTCTTTCTTTTATTTTAGGTAGATGGAGAATATGATGGAAAATATTTTTTTCATCCACTAACATATATATATGATTAAATTAATAAAACATGTTTTAATTAATTAAATCTTAATTTAATTAAGTTAATAACATCTTAAGCTAACCATCCATTATATCCCATTTTATTATGGTCCAATTTCTATTTTAGGATTTTAGTTAATTGCAATGTAAGTCTTTAATTCATTTTCTAATTAAAATTTTATGGCGATTAGACTTTACAATTTAGTCCTTGGCCCTAATTAAACACAATTTTGACTAAATTACTTATCCAAAATTCAATTCATCAATACATTAAATTTGTAAATATTTTTATTAAATTGTTGAAACTAGCATATTGGAAAAACAATCGGCCAAAATAACCATGAGCAGTTACAATATTATAAGTTTCTTCTTTTTGACTGAATCTGTAACCTTCATTAGTAGATTCATTTTCTGTGGTTGCCCTGATCAAACTAAAGGTTACCAAGGAACCATTCATAACACTAAATAAGGAACCACCGAATACACCAACTACGATTAACATGTGAAACGGATGTATAAAGATGCTGTGTTTAGCTTGGAATACAATCATGAAGTTGAAAGTGCCAAAGATTCCTCGAGGCATACCATCGAAAACTTCCTTGACCAATTGGATAGATCAAGAAAACATTTTATTAAATATTTACGAACTCAATTTAAGAAAACGATGTCCCAGAACAATTTTTTTTGACATCACTGGAAACCAAGTCCTTACAAGTTCCCAAAAAACTCCCCACCTTACCCCCAAAATAACTCAAAATGAAAAACTGAACCAAAACCAAATTTTCCAAGATTGTCAAAAACCAGGTCGTTACAATAGATCCCGAAGGAAATGAATGGTATTATGGGCTTACCTTCCCATTCAAAACCTCCAATAATGCAGTAGAATATGAGTCTCTAATATCAAGATTGGAGTTATTGAAGAAGCTAATAGTTAAAACGTTTTAGATATTAATATATTCACAGTTGGTTGCTAGAGAGTTCCACAAAGAAGGATAAAGAGGTAATGGAATCCTGCTTCGAACAAGTACAAGGCCACCCAGATAGTATGGCGAACCCTTCCGCTCCAAACTTGCTTCGCTTTGTAGATGTTCCCCTTTGGGAATAAAAAAAATCATACTTCAAATTAAAGAAAAATTTGACTCCTCTACACTCCAACAAATGTCTCATTTCTTCCATTGTTATTGTACATTCAAATTTATCACTCTTAATCGGAACATCATGGCACCTCTTAGCTACTCTTGTATGATTTGATTTGCTACCCCAACCATTATACTCGAACTAATAGTTGAAGAAATAACACAAACAAAGAAGAAAGAAGAAAAACCTACCAATTTCAAGTAAAGAAATTTCGAACTCCATAAAACAAAATGTTGATAAGAAGGTTAAGAGAAACATGGAAAAGTTTTACAGAATTTTAAAAATTATAAACGATAAGAAATTTCAAAAAAGAAGAAGTGAAAACAAATCCCTAACTCTCTCTATTTATAATGTAACCATGGCCCTTGGTTTACAACTAATGCGTGATAGTTAAACTAACACGTGTGAAAACCACACACATTTCTCAACAATCTGCAGAAATAAACCTCTCATAGGATACGTAGCACGGTTACATCATTCCCAATCGTTACTAATCACCTTGATTACTCAAGAGGCGTGCCATCATTTAACCTTTACAATTTTTTCACTCCGTTTAATTTTCAAGTCCACCTTAAATTGTAAAGTTAAAAATACAAGTTATAAACTTTGAAATTTACAAAGCACTCCAATAAAGTTTAATAGGTTTTGTCGGACCTCCTCATTACATTGAGTAGATTCAGTGGAGGTCACTTTATAACCTCTCCTCGTCTTGGGGGTCAATTGTTATACCACCTTTGCAAGCCTTTACATGCGACCTCTTTAGTCGAACTTCATATTGAGCGGACCTCGAACAACAAGTTACTCCACAATAAGCCCAATTAACCTCAATCCATCGTGGACTACCTTTGTGAGGAGTGTTGGATCTAGTTCCCTAAGTGTAGTATTTTCATCTATGTCTACTTATATTTTTCAAAAAAATTGGTTTAATAAAATATCCACTGATTACATTAATATTCTTTGTATATTTTCCTCAACGATTTTTGTGCACAAAACAAAATGGTAGAAAATATTAGCTCACTGATTATGTAACGTTTAACTAATATTAAGCAGTATTACGTGGTCAGATCATAATATAGAAAGACAACTTGTATTTGTAGATACTTTAAACATGTCCTAAGTCTAATCAAAAATGACAAAATCGATTGAAAGACTAATATGTCGTCTATCAAGAATAAATTAGGGAGATGTTTTACCTGGAGTGTCAAAGTGGATGACTCCTAGAAGATAAAGACATATATGTGACTGATTGGACTGACAGCACATCAGATAGGACCCAAGTAGAATAGATCCTAGATCTATTTATGGATTTATTCACTTGTGATGTTTATAGTGTGGTATACATTAATCCTGAGTGGATGATGGACTATGTGTAACACCCTTTGCCCGACTCGTCATCGGGTCCGAGCTACAGGATGCCACAAGTATTGCCGGAGCAACTACCGTCAAATATACAGTAAGTCATTCAATCATGCATTCATATCATAAGCATATTTACATTAAGATAAATAATATTTTCTGAGTCTCAATCGAGCTTGCGAAAAAGCTCTTTTATTGACCCAAGCATGAAATATGACCAAATTGTAAAGTTTTAAAATTTTAGGGTCGACGTCATGATGTCTCTTCCTCCACATCGTGACGTCGCCAAATAGTTCCTCATGTCACAAGGCTGGACCACTCAATGTCATGATGTTACATACTACCAGCCAACATTGCGACGAGGAAGACTGCTCGTCGGGACATGCGTGAGAGGGAAAGGAAAGATGTGAGCCAAGGATTTAGAGATTTTTGAATGATAAGGGATAATGGATGAATGAATGGGAAGTAAATGGTGGTATTTATAGTAAAGGGATGGCTAAGGAGTTTACTAAAAATAGCTTGAATATCCCTTAGGTTTCTCTTTTGCTTGGCAAACCATGAATTGTGGAGAGGGGAGGTTGTCGGTTGCTTGATTCAGGCTTTATTTCATGCATGAATCAAGTAAGGAGGTGGACGGTTTCTTAGGTAAAATTTGAGTTTTGATTTTTAATTCTTTACAAGTGTAGGGACATCTAAATAAATCTTCCAAAAATTAACTTTGGGCTTCTCATATGACCATGCCAATTGGGCTTCTTTCCTCCTTGCTTGGACTGTTTTGTGACTCAATTACTTTTCAGACTTGTTCTTCAATTAAACTAACTTTAACTGGATCAAAGTGACCTCTTTACCCAATTTGCTTGCCTTCGTCGTCCAACTAAGGTAGAATAAAGCTCATGTCCATGTATAGTTAAAATAAGATTCATAAATTATTAACTCCATGGTCCCACTGCAACAATTAAATATAAGAAATTATTATATAGCATGAAATAATTAAATTATGCACAAATTTAATACATAAAATCATAAAATTATATACTTTACTAAAGCATGCCCATTATCTCAATATAAACAACATTCACCAAATTAACTATCAAATATTCGAGATTAACATAATTTTTAAGTAAAAAGGTGTCGTAAAAAACTATAAAAAATATATATAATTTAGAGTTTACATCCATACATACAAGTTCAAAGTGTTCTTTTAACTTAACCTTTTTCTTAACCCAACCAAAGTATTCTTTTAACTTAACCCAAGTCTCTATGGAAACTTGGTAAATGTCACATCAAGACTGAGTGGCCTTATCAAAATCTACCACCTTTAAGAACTTACTCGATTACTCTTTTAGCCTTTAACCCTTCTAGTTCACATTTGCTTAATCCGTAACCAACTTTCCTCAAAATTTAGTTGGCGTGGGACCACATTGGTCACTAGATGTACTATATCAATGGCGTAAACTTACATCCTAAAGGTCAGTTTACATAACCATAAGTCTCATTTCACCACCCATATTAATAGGACATGAAATCCTTACTTTATTCTCATATTGGAGTCCACCCATTCTAAACGCCAAGAAGTGCATTTGGGCAAATACTGTTTCGCCAATAGTACCATTTTATGACTCTGTGCCATATCTATATATTTGTACATTCATACCATTAGTCCTTGTTTAGTCATACCTTATCCCTTTCACGATTTCCCTTAACTATTCCTATTACAGAGGGCCTCACAGACATAATACTTTTGGTTCACCATAACACTTCTTTCGGAGCTTTTCTTTCAGAATCTGTCGAGCTAGGGCGTACAAGCATTTTTTTTTGGAATTTCTTATACTTAGCCAAATCTTATGTCTTACTCGCTCAAATATTATTCTCTGTGACTTGCTTCCAATAACATCATTCGATCATTGGGACTTCATTGAGCAAGATGTTACAGGGATGTTACAAGCCAATATAATATCATATATAATATAATTCATATGCAAATTGAAAACATATCTAATTCGATTCATATTCCAAATAGTTCAACAAATTTCATTTCCATTAGGCTACCATTTTCTCGCCCAAGAGAACCTTAGTAAACCTAAGTCGAATACATGGGACTATAATACTCACACAAGCTGAAAGTGATCAAGGTTGCTTACACAAGCTAACATTTATGAATTGAGAATCCAAAAAAAATTTTGGATCTCGTATAACCATGTAAATCTTCCATCGATTTCATATCAGACCCTAATGGCATGCCATACTATCCTAAACCTGTACAAAGTTCACACAGGCTTTATTACTGTAATTGTATCAATTAAATCATTGTAACAGTAAATAAATATGATGTCAATCTTAAAAACATTTCATATCCATTTTGGTACCTTGTACATATTCACAATTGCCATATATTTCATACTTTGCAATTTAGTCCAATTGATGCCAAAATTATTAATATCACATTTATATAACCTAATAAGCAAATTAAATAATTCAAACATAATATGAAACAACATATTAAGTTCCATATTAACTTACGTGGAAAAACATCAAATGAAAAATTCTTTAGGGACTAATCAACAATTTTGCCTTTTCTTCAATTATTTCGTTTTGGTTCAATTCCCAATCCAAACAATAATTTGGTTCAATTTATCAATTCCAAACATCTTATAAAATTCTATTTTATGCATGACTCAGTCCAATTTCATTTTTCAAATGCCCTTAAGGTTTTTCATTTTATTCAATTTAGTCCCCAAAATCGAAATTACAATATCTTTCAAATTTGAGCATTGATTTCAAAACTGATCTCAATTACACATTTTTAGGACCCTCTAATATCAATAATTATATAAAATTTACATCAAATTCAAAATATATACACTTTAGTTATGTTCAAAAACTAGCAATTAAACTTTATAATTTAGTCCTTTCTCACTTCTAAGCTTAAAATCTAACAATTTAATACCAATTTCTCCAAGAAACCATCAATAAAAACTTTTAGAAACTTTAACATTTTTGCAAATTAGTACATGGGCTAGCTAAATCAAATTCCCATGTCCTCAAAAAGATAAAATTACAAGAAATGGACTAAATTGAACATACCTAATTAAGGAAAAAATTTTGAAAGCTTCCAAACCCTATTTATTCTTTTTTCTACGGTGAGAAGAAGAAGATGAAAAATGATTTATTTTTCTTTTAATTTTGTATTATTTACTTTGGCTAAAAATTATTTAATCTTAATTAATCTAATTAAACATAATTAAAAATTTGGTGGGTTCAATTGTCATAAACCATCAATTTTCATATTCAAAAGGGCTAATTGCTCATTTGGTCCTTTGGTTAATTAAAATTTATCGTGATTAACTTTTACAAATTTTACAATTTAGTCCTTTTACCTTAATTAACTATCAATTTGACCAAATTAAGGAACAAAACTTTAATAAAATTTAATACTAACCTTGGAAATATTAATATTTTATATTTACGAACTTGAACATCATAAATGGGGTTTCAAAATTACCCTTTTTTACACCACTGGAAAACGGGCTGTTACACTATGTATCTGTGACTCGTGTAGTTTGATGTTAGTAAAAGCCTAAGTTCAAATAAATAAGGAACATAAAGTTGGTGCCTTGGTATATGACTTCTGCAGCATGTAACATCATTCCATAACAGTGGAATTCATAACCCAACTAAAAGGTAAAAGATATCCCCTTATTAACATTACACAATAGATGAAAAGTAAACGTGGCCACGAGTAATTTTTATTTTTGATAAGTGACTTGATTACTATTTGATAGTAATTGAATTTTCATGATGAAAGGTGTAATGGTTGCCATGAGATCATATTGGGAGAACAAATTTATCCCAAAGAGATTAAGGTTATTCTATGAGGGTAACACACTTATGATGAGGTCATTGGACAAACACTTATTAAGTAGCTTTCATAATGGTATATAATTAGGGAGAGCTCAGTCATGATACTTTAGTGGAATTAATTCGTGACTAAATATATTTATAATTAATAGGAGAAAAGCTGGAACTTAATTATAAATAGTTCCTAGAACTATGTTTTAACATGTAGGACTTATAATCTTAAATTAAAAATGTGAATAATTGTCTTTTGGGCCATGAATGAGACTTATTGTTAATTCATGCTTTTAGTCGATAAGGTTGGTACGATGTTAAAACATGAAAATTTTTATGTAAAGGATAAAGAGCAATTGGAAATATGACTTTCCATTATTTGGAACTATTATATGAAATAGGTATGTTTATAAGGCCTATATTAGTATGGAATTGATCATGAATATGTTAAAGCACTTAAAGTTGCCTTATGTGATAGGTTTACACGTATGTGTTAATGACCTTGATAGATATATGTTAATTATATTTGTAAAGTGCCCAGTAGAATTTGTGAAATGTTAGGATACAATTGGGATGTCTATTAAAGGTTATAACATGTTGGTGTTCTATCAGAGGTTTCGTACTTATATTTGCCTTATATCGCCTTCAAGCTTGCACTTATGTGCATCTTGGTGTAGTGTAGTTTATGCTCTTATGAGCTCTTTGGTGTGGTGGAAGGATGTTTGACACTATTTTACAATTTAGCACTTCAGTTCTCATTGGTGTGGTGGAGTCCCATGTATTTGAGTCAGTTTTACTAGAGTTTACTATAGGCAAAAATGAGTTAAAATGTTGTTAATAAACTTTAAATGCTACTATAGATGGCTAAAAGCAAGAGTAAGTATCATGATAATGAATAGGTAAGCAAAAGAGAATTTCACATGATAATGAGCTTTAAAAGTTTATGGACTAGTGAATTAAACGATATTAAGGAAATTAATTATTTAAGCATGCTATAGTTGTTTAAACAAATATGTATCTTTTGTTTTGGATGTGAATCATATAAAGAAAAAAGTCTACAAATGGGAAATGTGAAACAACATGTAAAGATATTATGGACTCTACTTATGAGTCTTAGATAGGTAATTTCATTAAATGAATTGGTTAACAAACTGTTAATGTATAAGTTGAACCCTTACACTTTGGTAAATCAAAATGAAACAACAAATAGTAAAAAAATGTGGCTTGAATGAAACAAGCATGAAATCCACAGGAGGGACTCAACACTAATAAGGACTAAGATAAGTAAGTTTATCCTTGGCTGCTTATTAAGCTTTTTAAACTCACACGTTAGTTGTTTAGAACACATAGGTTTGGACTTACCAAGAAGTCATGGTGTTGGCTTGGGAGAATCGCATCATCCATCGAGCTTTTAAGGTTGTAATTCAAGTGTTTAAATATCATTTTTATTGGATCATTGACATGTATACAAATACTTAGATTAGTCGAGCAATTGTAAAGTTAAATGATGAACTCGAGCATCTTTTGCAATTCTCTTAAACAAATATTTTGCTTTTGCTTTTGTTGTGCTCATGCTAGGTTTTCAAGCTTAAATGAGTTTAAGTTTTCCTTTATAATGAAATGATTTATGTTTCAATGACATTGTGATGTTTAGGATATGTTTTAGAGTGATTTTTAAGTGTTTTGGAAGTACTCACTGAGTAACACCATGACCACAGAGTTGCAACGTCGCAACCTCAATGCTTGACGTAGCGACTTCATTACTCAGTTAGTCTCTCCGAGATGTCATAAGTTCCTCATCGCGACGTCATGGCCTTCTTATAACCCTGCACCATTTTAAGTTGTTTTGATCTTCCGCGGTTCGTTTTAGGTTTTGATCACCTTCAAATAAATTCTAAATGATTTTAAATTGTTTTTAAAACTTTCAATTTGTCTAAGGCATATATTAATTATTTTATAAATGTGTTTTTAAACTTTTAACTCTTAAATAAATTCATGATTTCTTACTCGTACATGTTTCGGTGGCATCTCTCACTCGTACCGGTCATTTGGAATGGGTGAGGGCTGTTACACCAGATCATCCCCAATGGTCATAAACATCTACAAAATTATTCATTGGTTTAAATAAAAGTCAAAGACACTTCAAGACTCAAGGGAGCAACATCCAAGCAAAAAGTCCAAGATAAAATATTTCATTTATGTTAGAAAAAATCTTGTTCAAAAATGAATTTCTTGCACAATGAAAATTTAAAATTTTGAAAAACGAGTTGGTTTATGAAAAGAAATAAACCCTTAACCAAATTTGCACCTTTTTTTTCGTATATACGGATCCTCGTCGTTCCCGGCTTTCAACCGAATGACCTTTTCTGCTATTCTCGTACCACAAACTGCTTCTAGTGTGGGCTTGAACAATTCGAATCAAACACAGAACCAGAAATAGTTTTCTTTGTTTAAGTGTGAAAATGAAAAAAAATCTCTTCTTAATAAAAAAACGACAGAAATTGTTATTCCGAGAAATAGATTTAATAGTTGAGAATAAATTCTCTCTATTTTTTAGCAGAGTAACAATATCTTAAAGTTGTGTGTATTTTTCCCTACAGGTGCCATATATTAATAGGAAGAGGAGGTAGAACACTTGTTGAATTATAGAAGTTTATTTCAACTAGAAAAAAGGACTTTTAGTCTATTTAGGAGTATAGGGGGCGGAAACCCTAGTTAATAATACTAGGGTTTGTCGTCCCCCTCATTAACAAGAGAGGCTTTTGGGCCTCTCCCATATCGGGTCCAATTACAAGTACTTCTGGGGCTTTTAATACAATACTTTATAATTCGACTCAACTCAATATTTGTTTTTCTATTTCCTAAAATAAACTTCTCAATATATTTCCATTTAAATAATCTTCTCAACCCAATTCTAATTCCTTTAAAATCATGATGAATTTACCATAAAAGAATCTATGAGAAATTATATTTAATATTTATACACTCAACGATTCACTATTACAAAATGATTCATTTCCATTTTCTAATGTCATTTAATTCGGAAAAACATACATTCATTTCCAGGTCCATTTTCATTTTTATTTTGGAGAAAACTACATTCATTTCCAAATAATTTCATTTCTCCATTTTCATTTTTATTTTGGAGAAAACCGTAATCATTTCCAAATGTCACTCATTTCTCCATTTTCACCATTTCTATTCATTTATGTTCATTTGATTCAACTTGTAGTCATTTATGGTTTCAACGAGCTAGTGGAGGAATTGATTGGACATATGCGATTAGGGCATAAATGATTTATAATTAAATTCCAATTTTTTTGCCTATTAATTATGAACTCATTTAGTCACGAAGCTGCTCCACTATAGTACCGTGACTGAGCTCTCCCCAACGACATAATATTGCGAAAACAACTCGATCAGTGCTCGTCCAATGACCTTGTCATGAGTGTGTTACCCTCATAGTATATCTTGAATCTCGTTAGGATAATATCTGTTCTCCCAATATGATCATATTTTATCGCTTGCTAACCATTACATCTTCCTTCATGATAAGTCAATTACTGTCAAATAGTAATTAAGTTATTCATCACAAAGACGAACGACATGTGGCCACGTATACTTTTCATCAACCATGTAGTACCAATGAGAGGATATCATTTACCCATGTTTCAGGCTATGAACTTGTCGCGTGTGAAATGGTACGCAAATTATGCAAGTATACAAGTCAAATCAAGTAATAAAGTGATAAGTGAGATCGTCTCCGTAGGGAACGGATTAGGTATAAAAGTGGTCAAGTTATTATAACGAATTATGATTACTGTTATGGAAAAACCAAGTTAAGTATGCAGTGGTAAATTAAAGTAGTAAGGATGTGTACAAAATGTATATTTGACAAATACTGAAAAATGATAAGGCAAAGCAAGAGTGAAAATGCAATGGCAATTACGAGAATAATTACATAAATAATCTGCGAGCGAATAAATAAATAACTAAGAATGCTTTGGTAAAGATGCTACGACAAAGTATTAAGGGTCTACGATGTTGATTTGGAAGGTTGGGATTACTAAGAATCTACCCTTACTTTCAATAATGGCTCAGAAAAATCGTACTCAATCTACTGCTCAGAAGAGACCTAAAGTGATCTGCTTCTTTCGAGAGCTAGATTTCAAGTTACCTAGCATGTGTCTATAGGCTTTAGCACGGTCCCCTGCACTATTTTGTCTTCATTCTACACAAACACTGCTTTATGTCTAGAGTCTACTGCAAGTATTCAGTCGAATACCCGCTTGTATCATTCAATTTCAGTCCAACCAATCTAACCTTTTTAGAATTAGACCCATTTTATGGGCATACTGCACACTCATCTATGTCTAGAGAATGTACGCATACAATTGGGAAATAAAAACAATTGAATGAAACAGTAGATTAAATCAAATATATGCTTCAACCATTAACAAAAATAAAAAATTGATCATGTAATCCCAACCCTATGAGATTTAGCTCATGGGTTGGCAATTAAATTCGCATCCAAACTATCATCCAACATCGTTTTGATCAAATCAATTCATGGGAGAACAGATTAAGAATTAATGGAGAAACTTAGAAAGATAGTTGTCGCCAAGTCAATCCACAATCCAGTAACATAGTATCCTGTGGTGGCTAAGAGGAACTGCCTTCAGTTTCCTCCTTTCGTCTCTACTCAGCCGCTACCCTCTATTGTTGCCTCCAGATCTCCACACTTTAGGGTTTCCTTCTTTGGCTTTTTATAAGCTTTTCTTCCTAAGGTAACTCCAACAGCCCACAATATCTTCTCCTCTTTTTTAGGTAGATTTTTTTGGTACAAGTAGAGTTGGGCTGAAACTAGTATGTGTTGAGTATTGACTTGGTCATCTTTCTGAAATTGTCACAGCATTCGTGTTGGCAAATTGCCCAACCTTTTACTCCAGCAAACCTTCACTCCTTTATTTCTTTCTCTACATCCTGCACCTTTGAAACAACCAAACACAACCCTTCCACATGCAATTAAAAGTACCTAACATTTAAACACAGTCCAAGCTCCTAATGCAATGGTAAAAATACTAATGAAATGTCTTAAAATGCAACTAAATGTACCAAGTACAAGTAATTAGCTAGGTCTAAAAGCATGAAATATAACTCCTATCAAGAGTTATCACACACCCCAAACCTGAGTTATTGCTTGTACTCAAGCAAAATATGCATAAGTGCATCAATGCAAAAATATTGCCAGCATAAATAACCCTCTTAAACTGTCAATATATTCAAAAATCAATATATACATCAGTTCTCAGCAGTCTTCTTTCTCTAAAAACTTATTCGAGTTTTAGAGGTTCAACTTAACAAGGGTAGTGCATAAAATTTCTCCCTAAAAACAAGATTTCCTAAGCACCATGTGTTTTCTAGCCATAGCAAATATCTCCTTATTTACTCAAGTTATTTGTAACCCAAAATCAATTTACTCTTTCTTTAAGCATACTGGAAATGTATAAACCATTTATATTTGTGGTTTTTTTAAATCATCTTTAGAATATTAGTATATTAGGGGATTTAGCATGTCACAAAATTCTTTGACTTGATAACCACAATGGAGCATACACCAAATTACCTAGTACTCAATCATGTCACTTTTTAAATTGAAATCACTCTTGAAGCTAAGGCTTTTGACTTAGAAGATGGATAGAGCAAACAATTACCTCCTTAGCTACTCAGCTCATTACTACAATGGAGTGCCCATAATTTATTTATTTTCTATTACACACTCTTACTTAAACTCACCTTTCTAGTCAACAGCACGATGGAGCAAACAAAGTGGTGCTGAGTTACTCAACAATTCTAAGCATTGGAGTACCTACTGTCCTTTATTTAATACCGAGGCAATATGATTGAATTTGGCTTCAAAAGTCCCTAAGTTCATTAAAAGATACTCACTATAATCCAAAAAAGACTGAGTATAGGACATCTCATTTTTAGAAATTGATTTTCAAGCAACCAAACCTAAGCTAAAGTCATCTAATCCACTGTCACATGCTCTAGGTGTATTGAAGAATCTAAGCTCGTCATCAAACATTATAAGTATAGATTGTACTCCTCATAGGCAAACAGTACTTAATAGTTACATTGTAGTCACAAAATAGATTTAACTATACTAAAATGATCATACATACTAAATATAAAATACAGCCTAAATGCACAACACACCTGCAAACCTAAGGGATGCATTGTCTTCAATACATGACCAGATATATAAAAGAGCAATCAAAAATGAAATTTGTACAAAAAATTCCATAGCAAAAGAAATGAAATGCATGATGCATGAAAGAAATAGAAAACTTAACTAGCTTGGACTAGCATGTAGATACATCAGTCTGCTCGATGAGTGGATTTTTGGGCACTGACTTTATACTGCCATTTCCTCTTTTTGGGGTTCATTTCTTCCCCCTTCTCATCGGTTTCTGTGAGCTCATCAATCAGATGATCAATGTCACGGTCCTATGTAGTTACAGAAGTTGGTGGCGAAGGTGGAATAGGGTCCTTACCTTTGGTGGTGGTAGTAGTGGCAGTGCATCTTTTTCTTCTTCTCCATCCTTCTCAATAGTTAAGGATACCATTTTTTTGGGCTCTTCAACAGCAGGTTGAGTAGGCTCCTGAGCAGTAGTTTGAGTGGGCTTCTCGGTAGCATCAGAAAATGGGAACAAAGTGGCAGGAAATACAGGAAAGTCTAGCATTGTCTTTGTAAAATTCTTTTGCAGGGATCTCCTGAGAGCCAAATCCATACTCCTCACATAGGCCCAACATTGAGCTTGTTGTTGCTGGGGCTGGACATTCTCTTCAGCTAGGTGAAATTACTGAATTTCAAAAAGGGACATCCTCTACTCCGACTACTTTAAGAAGTGCAATATTTTCTATTTGAGGGAGCTACGAGAAACTGAAGGTGCTGTCGTCGGAGAATGCGTAGTAGTGGAAGTGGTGGTTTGACTATGCTGAGTTGCCTTGGCAGCATCAGTGCTTGAATCTTGGCAAAGATGGTCTTGGACAGTCCACCCTTGTTAGGGGTGATATCCTCATCCGCATTAAGAGGACTTGGGCGGTTCAACATAGAACCGTAATAAGGGAGTAGAAGTTTAAGTTACCAGCATTCTTCTTAGCACATTGGTGTACTTTCTGAAAAATAATCCTACCGACATTAATTCTTCTTCCTTTTATGATAGAGTGCAGAAAAAGCATTCTTTCTTTTGAAACAATTGTATTGTGCGTAGACGGCATAAGTCGGTTCCTCAAAAAATTATACCATATTTTCCCAATAGGCTTCAACAAAACCCCCTCAATAGTATAACACTCTTGACTGGAAACAGCCCATCTTCCTTCGATACATAAATCACCCAATACCTGGGTTAAACCCTAAATAATGATACTAACAAATGGTGTGTGTTCGTCTTAGACACTTGAAAGACCAAACTGTGCATTAATATGATCTTCATCAAAAGGAACGGAAGTGCCCCTTACGCAGATAAAAGGCGAATCTAGAGAATTGACATGAGCATAATAGTCTTGAACAATTTTCCCTAAAATGTCTTCGGGGTACAAACAAAAAATACCACACCCATGTTTTTTTACTATGGAGGACACAGATTCATCGTATCCAATGTATGATTCATCTTTAAACAAGAACCCTTGCTCAAAATAGAAGAGCACTTTACGATGTTGTTATTGTACCTCATGGCTGCGACACTATTAAAGAATGTCTTTTGCTGAGTAGCACCAACTCTTGATGGTTCAGTAGTTTTGGAGGTAGTTTTGACGTGAGCCATTGGAGAAGACTAGAAGAAATCTTGGATAATGTAATGGAAGAAAAGATAAAAGAGATTGAAGAGAAAAAATGGTAATAATGACAACTTAGTAGAAACCTAAGAGATGCGAGTAGTTGAAAGGAGGAAAATAAGGGAGATAGCAATGACAATTTAGCAAAAATGAAACGTACTATGACATGGAGGAGAAAAGAAAGGAATATGAAATATTTTGGGGGGGATATGAAGTTCCCTAATCCATAAAAAAAAGTTTATCTTCTCTTCTATGGGCTCGCCACGTAACAAAATTGACCCAGCTATAAAAAAAAATTTCTCCATTGAACTTATCTGCCTGGTCAACCTCACGTTATCCATTTAACCAGTTTATTGCAATGCTACGGTAAACTCCTCTTAATATCACAACTACTCAGTTCAAATTCTTTATTCTGTCTCTGGAAATCATAGAAAACTATTCAAAAATAAGAAAACAAAAATGGAAACAATATTAAATGAGTACTAAAAATAAAATTAAAGTAAAAAAGTAAGGAAAAGAGAGATAAAATAAATTCTTATCTCAAACATCTCAGAGGTTAATGGAGTGCTTGTCTCGATCCACGTGGGCACCCCAGTAGTGCTTTAAGCGTTGTCCATTAACCTTAAATGTGACCCTCATTTTCAAGTCTTTAACATTAACAGCTCTATGAGGATACACTTGAGCTACATCAAAAGGATTTGACCAGTGAGATTTTAATTTACCAGGGAACAATTTGAGACTAGAGCTGAATAACAATCCTGTTGTCCTGGTTCAAATTGTTGTGGCATAATTCTTTTATCGTGCCAACGCTTGGTCTTTTCCTTGTACAGCTTAGCATTTTCATATGCTTGTGCTAAAAAATCCTTCATTTCATTCAATTTTAACAATCTTTTATGGCCAGCAGCGACCCAATCCATGTTCAGCTTCTTAATAGCCTAAAATGCTTTATGCTCAAGTTCATCAGGAAGGTGTCATGGCTTGCCAATGACAAGCTTAAAAAGTGACATCCCCAACGGTGTTTTGTCTGTGGTACAATACGCCCACAAAACTTCATCCAATCTGTAGAAAAATCCTTATGAATAGGATTCACCATTTTTTCTAAGATTTTTTTTAATTTCTCTGTTAGAAATTTCAACTTGTTTGTTTGTTTGGGGGTGATATGTTGTGACAATCTTATGTTTCACCCCATATCGCTGCAAAGCGTTAACTACCAACTTGCAATCAAAATGAGACCCCTCATCATTAATAATGACTCTAGGTGTACCAAATCTTGTAAAAATATTCTTATGTAAAAACTTCATTACTGAACTGGCATCATTAGTAGGAAGGGAAAAAGCCTCGACCCACTTAGAGACATAGTCCACTACTATCAGTATGTACAATTTGCCCACTGACGGTGGAAATGGACCCATAAAGTCTATTCCCCACACATCAAACAACTCAATTTCCAGTATACTTTGCAATGACATTTCGTGTCTTCTAGATAGATTTCCTGTTCTCTAACAACGATCACATGACTGATAGAATTCAGGAGCATCTTTGAATAGACTTGGCCAATAAAATCCTGACTGAAGTACTTTGGCAGCAGTTCTCATCCCTCGAAAATGTCATACGTACGAAGCTAAATGACAATATTGTAGAATGCTATGGATTTCATCATCAGGGACACATTTCCTAATTATTTTATCAGAATAATATTTAAACAAGAAAGGTTTATCCCAATAATAGTGCTTGGCATCATGAAGATTTTTCCATCTTTGAATGTTGAGATCGGGTGGCAACACACCTCTCATTAAATAGTTCACCATGTCGGCATACCAAGGGAGTGTCGTGGCAACTAATAGCTATTCGTCTGGAAATTATTCTTTGATAAGCATGTCATGATCACCTTTACTTCCAGATTCTAACCTCGACAAGTGATCAGCCACTTGATTCACAGTCCCTTTTTCCGATCTCTAATTTCCAAGTCAAACTCATGTAGCAAAATTATCCACCTAATCAACCTTGGCTTAGCATCTTTCTTACTCATTATATACTTAATAGAAGAATGATCTGTGTAGAGTTTGACCTTTATGCCAACTAGATAAGAATGAAATTTATCGAACGCAAACACCACAACCTATAACTCCTTTTCCATGATGGTGTAATTAAGTTACACTACCGATAAAGTTCTGCTAGGATTTTTTTTCTTTCCTTTGCCCCAACATGGCTCCCACAGCATAATCGCTGGCGTCACACATGAGTTCAAAACGCAGTATCTGTTCCAAAGCTACTACAATTGGTGCTGTTATAATTTTTTTCTTTAACTCTTGAAATGCTACCAAGCAATGTTCACCAAAATTGAAAGCTCTATTTTGCTCCAACAAAGTGCACAAGGGTTTGGATATCCTCAAAAAATCCTTTATGTACCTTCTATAAAAACCTGCATGACCTAAAAAGCTTCTAATACCTTTGAAACAGGTAGGAGGTGGCAAATTTTCTATCACTTCAATTATTGCTCTCTCTCCACTTCAATTCCTCTCTGTGATATCCTATGTCATAGGACAATTCCTTCATGAACCATGAAGTTGCATTTTTCCCAATTTAAAATAAGATTCGTTTCTTCATAACACCACAGAACCAAGTCTAAATTTTTCAAATAATCCTCAAAATCACTCCCGAACACAGAAAATTCGTCCATGAAGACTTCAAGAAAATTTTCCACCATGTCAGATAATATAGCCATCATACAACATTGAAAAGTTGTTGGGGCATTACATTACCCGAACGGCATCTTTCTGAACATAAAAGTACCATATGGATATGTGAAAGTTGTATTCTCTTGGTTATTGGGAGCTGTGGCAATCTGATTATATCCTGAATAACCATCCAAAAACTAGTACAAAACTTTCCCAACTAATCTATCCAACATCTAATCAATGAATGGTAAAGGAAAATGGTCCTTCCTAGTAGCCTTGTTAAGCTTGCAGTAATCCATACACACTTTCCATCTAGTGAGAGTACAAGTTGGTATGAACTCAGTGTTATCATTACTTACCACTGTGACACCTCCTTTATTGGGTACACATTGTACAGGACTCACCCATGAGCTGTATAAAATCGGGGCAAATCTAGAAAGGCATAAATAGTGGAGGGGTTTGAAAGCAATTTGAAGGAGTCTTCAAGGGCTATTTTCAAGACAAATAGTCAGTTAAACAAGCTGATTGGGTCAGCATGCCGGACGGTTTTGGGCTACCCAATGCTCGGTTGGATCAGTTTTCTCTGTTCAGCTCAATTGGGCCCCTTTTCATAAACAATAATTTATTTAACCCAAATTAAATTGGATTAAATTTAAAATTAATTATATTATGAATTAATATTCATAATTTGGATAGTCTTAGGCTGAAAATTTAATTTTCCTTGATGCTTCAAAATTGCTTCTCGGTTTTATGCTTTTAGTAGTGTCTGTTGAGCCGTTTTTCGCCCTTTGTGAAAATCTGTCGAAAATAATAAAAAATAGTCAAAATTTGATATAAAATTAATTAAAATTCAACATGTAAATAATTTGAGTGCAATTTAATTAATCTATAATAATTATATATTTTTCAACAAGAATTTCACTGAAACTGCATGAATTTGAGTTTAAAAGGGCATGAAAAAGTGTGAATATTTTTGTGTTTCCACACCTCCAAACTTAATTCAATGCTCGTCCCAAGTAATGCACAAATTTGAAAAGAATTTCTCGAAAAAACCTTTAAAAAATGCCTTCAGAACAATATTTTTCCCAAAATTATGATTTTAGTATACTTATGCTTAAGAACAAGAAATTTGATATTTATGCTATTTATTTATACATATCATTCAAATTAATCTCAATTATTCTTATGATAGCAAAAATAGACTAAATGATTTCTCAATAAAGACATGTTAAATCCCTACCAATTTGATTTTATTCCCTTATTCAAGATTAAGCTGCAATCATTAAGTTTAACTTATGCCTTTATATGTTGAACATATCAATTTCTCTCCACTAATGTAGGTAGCATAGAAACTTGAATCAATAGGTCTTTAAAAAGGTTGTAACTTGGCTAGGCTAAGGGAAGGTAAAAGATAGATAAATTTAGGCTAAAAACCCTAGACTCAGCTTCAATCAGACTTTCAGAATAATTACCTTCAATACACCAACTTATTTTGCTTTCACATACTCTTTTGTACATCTATTTTCTTTCAAGTACATATGCTTTCCCTTTTTTTCTCATTTTCTTTTTTTTCTTTTCCTTTTTTTATCACGAGCTTTTTACTTTTTGTACTACAATTTTTTTGAGCATTTCATACTTTTTTCAACTCCCCCAAACTTATATTCAAAGAACATTTTGAATAGTAATGAGCCTAGTGTTTGGGACAATTTAAAGATAATTAAGAGAAAAGTGATGGCTAAATATTGCAAAGGTTCAAATAAAATTAGGCCATATAATCTCAAAGTTGGGTTTTAAAGGATAAAATTTCCTCAAGGTTGGCTTGAAAGGCTCAAACAGTCCAAACAAAAAGTTGCCTATATCATTTTCAACATTCCATGCTTCCTAGGATTTCACCTCAAGAAACTATTAAGTCAATTCTAGAGACTTAAACTTTCATGCATATTTATCTTTCCTAAGGAACTAAAAATTTTATGGTATGATTTGCATGCTTTATTAAAAATACATTTATGTCATTATTAAGCTAACATAAAAATTATTGAAATAATCAAAATTTATTTATATTGAAGTTTAGCATACTTAACAAAATTTCAAATTTTTGAAAAAAATATATCCTAGAGGAAATAATTTCAGTTTTTTGGTCCTCCTATTTAAGATGAACAATGTCCTCATTGTTAAAAGTGAATAGATACTATACACCAAGTAGGATTCTAGAAAAGAGGAGGTGATTCAATTTGACTGCTTAAGTACCAAGCTCTCTCTAAATCCAATCCTAGACGTGTATATATCTATTGCCACACTTTATACTTTGCAACTTGTTCATTTTTATTAATGATTTCCACCTTTTATTTTATTATGCAAAAAATAAAAATTCCTAATAAAACCTAATCCTATTAAATAACCTAAGAACGGAAATAAAATAAAGTCAATATCCCCTCTTTTTATTTATTTACAGATCCCTCCGAATTCGACTCATCTTTTGCTCCATCGTCTTTGTTTTTACATGAATCGCTTCGCTCCCTCTTTGATAGTGGACTCCATGGGTCAAATATAGAATCTGGAAACTCAGGCACAAAAATAAACGAGTCATTGAATATTTTCGTAAGAGCGCTTCTCATTGAGTCATCCCTTATTTTTGAATATCTCCAGTAAGCTTGTTGCTGCCACTGCATATGTTGCATTATGTCCATCAACTTTGACAACTCATCTCAAAGATCTAGGCGAGGCGATTGAGCTCTGAACATTGAAGTTGTGACATCAGGTTTGGTTACTGGTTCCATTCGTTTTGCCTTATTAGGGATTTCAGCTGACTGCATTGGTTCAATCTCTGTGGGATCTTCTTCTTCTTCGGGATCCTCGCTCTCTTCAACTCATTGCTGTAGAATAGAGTCTCCAACTATTCGATAGAGGTCCTAATCTGTGATTGTGCCCTGGCAATAACCTGTCTTCTTTAAGTTTGCAAGAATTTTAGCTTTCAAGCAAAAAATTGTTATCGTAAAAGGAAAGTAAGTTGGGCCAGAATGTCTAGCGGCACAATTCTGCATTTCTCTCAAGATGATTTTTCCCACATCAATGGTCTTTCCAGTTAAAATCGAGTATAATAAGACCATTCATTCTAATGAAATTGTAGTCCTATGTGAAATGGGCATAAGGTTGAATCAAATGAAGTAGAACCATACATCCGCTAGTGGTGTCAAAAATTATCTGCAACAAGTTTGAATTCCATGCTTTGACACAGTCCACTTAGAACCTGGAACTGTAAGTTCCTCGAGAATTTCTTACAGGTTTTCAGACTCAATATTGCTCATCAAGGAAGAATATTCGTCTTCTTCAAAATTAGGTAATTCAAAGAATTCATTAATAGCCTTTGAGGTTATTGGTACCTTGATTCCACGGACAGAAACTTCCATCAATTCGCTTGAGGTCAAATTCACGTAAAATTCATGAACTAACTGCTCATCTGCACTAGGTCTTTTCTTACAAAAGAACTCCCAATTGAGAGCTTCAGTAATTTTTCAAATGTGCGCCATGAAATCAATACAGTTGCTTTCTTTCAACGTAAAGCCTTTTTCTGGGTGCATCTGTTAATTCTTGAAAACGCTTTCGTATCTCGCTTTGGCTTCTTCACAGTAGAATTTGTTTTATGATTTGTCAATTTGAGCAGAGGCACGAGTTCTCTTGCGAGGCATGATTAACCTAAACATATGATGGAAACAAATATTTTCTCAAAAATTTAATTAGTATAAAATATTAATAATTTAATAAATTGAAAAATTAAATAATTAATTAAAATTAAAATTTAGGAGAAAATTTTGTCTTATCACGTTTTTCTAAAAATTAATAACTCAAAGAAAATAAATATAAAGCAAAAGGGTTGGTTTAGGGATGGTTGTAGGGTGTTTTGATGGTGTTGGGCAATAGGCAAGGGTGTTGGTGCAAGTAGAAGGGCACGGTGTGAGCAGATGTGTAGACAGTAGGTGGCACTATCTGGCGAACAGTAAGGCTGGTGCGTTGGCGCACGTGAGTGAGTGCATAAGAGTGGGTCTGCCGCGAGCGACAGTAGCGGCGTGAGCTGCTGGTGCGTGCGTGGGCTGCTGGCCGAATAGGGCTGCTGCTAGGCGTGAGGGAAATCTCTGAAAGCTCTTAAGCACTCCTCATCAAGTTTGAACGTCGTGTCTGTCTCCAATAATTTGCATAAGGGTTTAGTAATTTGGAGAAGTCCTTGATAAATCTTCGATAGAAACTGGCGTGGCCCAAAAAGCTCCTAACACTCTTTCCAGATGTTGGAGGTGGGAGTTTCTCAATAACGTCTACCTCTGCTTTGTCTACCTCGATTTCATGTCTCGTTATCCGATGCCCTAGAACAATACCTTCTCGTACCATGAAATGACACTTTTCCCAGTTAAGTACGAGGTTTGTTTCTTCGCATTGCCTTAGTACCTTGGTTAGACGGGCTAGGCAATCATCATATATATCTTCGAATACTGAAAAATCATCCATAAAGACTTCCAAGTATTTCTCAACCATATCAGTACAAATAAACATAATACATCTTTGAAATGTAGTAGGTGCATTACATAAACAAAATGGCATACATCTAAATGCAAATGTACTGTACAGGCAGGTGAATGTTGTCTTGTATTGATCTTTCGGTGCTATTATAATTTGATTATACCCCGAGAATCCATTGAGAAAATAGTAATAGTCTCACCCCGTGAGTCTATCCAGCATCTGGTCCAAAAACGGCAAAGAAAAGTGATCTTTCCTAGTCGCCTTGTTCAGCTTCTGATAATCGATGCAAATTCTCTATCCCGTAATCATTCTAGTCGGTATCAACTCGTTATTCTCATTTTTAATTACCATAATACCTCATTTCTTTAGCACGCACTGGACCGGACTTACCCACGTCCTTCGTGATGGGGTTCAGTCTTCATTGTCCATCAATCATCCCTTTTTCACCAACTTTCAGGATGATCTTGTGCATGCATACAGATGGACTAATGCAACGAATATCGGTTATGGTTCATCCGATATCCTTCTTGAATTGTTTCAATAATAGGATAAGTTTCGCTTCTTGCTCAACGGTTAATTTCGCTAAAACAATCACAGGCAAAGTAGAAGCATTACCTAAATAAACATATTTTAAATGTGAGGGAAGTACCTTCAGTTCTAATTTAGGTGGCTCCTCAATTGACGCTTTTGGTTGGGCATTATCCCTATTCTCTAACTCCAAAGATTCAAAATGGGATTGCGGATTAAATCCCATTTGATTAGCTTCTAGCAAAGCTAAGTATTCATCCTCCTCTTCATCATTTAGAGGGTCTGGTGTCAAAATTTGTTCCAATGGGTCCTCGACATAGTTAAGTTCCCTTTCCATGATTAATTCCTCTAAATTAGACACTGCAGAACAATCATCAATTGTGTCAGGAAATCTCATAGACTTAAAAACATTAAATGTTACCTGATCGTCCTGAACACGCATAGTAAGCTCGCCCTTTTACACATCAATAAGGGTACATCCAGTTCCTAGGAAAGGCCTTCCTAGGATGATTGGCACTTCTTTGTCTGTTTCAAATTCTAGATTAACAAAGTCAGCAAGAAAAATAAATTTGTCTACACGTACCAATACGTCCTCGATTTTTCCTTCTAGATGTGCTAAGGATCGATATGCTAATTGAAGTGTAACCATATTAGGTCTAAATTCACCTATCCCCAACTTCCTAAATATTTACATGGGCATCAAGTTGATACTCACACCCAAATCACATAGTGTCTTACCATGTTATGTTGCTCCAATGTTGCAAGGTATGGTAAAACATCCAGGATCCTTCAACTTTAGAGGTAGTTTGTCTTGAAGATATGCACTGTCTTCCTTTGTCAGGGCTACCATCTCAAATTCTCCAAGTCTTCATTTTTTTGATAGCATATCCTTCATGAATTTGAAGTAGTTCGGCATTTTTTCAAGTGCTTCAACCAACGGGATGTTGATATGAAGTTGCTTGAGTACATCTAGGAACTTCTTGAATTGAACTTCCTGCTTCTGCTTCTGAAGTCTTTGAGGGTAGGGTGGTGGAGGCTTCTTTACTGGAACTCGTTGATTTGTCTTTTGTGGCAATTCTGCATCTAACGAAGTTGTTAGTTTATCAGAATTAGCTAGTTCAGAAGTTACCTTATCAGATTTTTCAGAATCAAGTTCTACTGAAACTGGATTTTCAGCACTCGGTTGAACTTCCATTGAGTTTTGAGCCTCAGCTGGCTCCTTTTCAACTTCAATGGTGTTGGGCTCTAATGTCTTTCTACTCTTCAATGTCAACGCTTTACAATGCTCCTTCCTTGGATTCCTCGGATTCTCTGTATCACTAGGTAAAGTATCTTGTGGTCGGTTTCTGAGTTCAGTTGCAAGCTAGCCCATTTGGTTAGGTTTTTCAATGTAGCTATTTGGCTTTGGATTAAGGCATCATTCTTGGCTATGTATGCCTTCAACAAGTTTTCTAATCCATTGGATAGTTCAACTTAAGGTTTTTTCTGAACTTTTTGGGTAAAAATAGGTGGTTGGGTCGGTCTAGGTCAGGCTTATACTGGGTCTAGCCCCTTGGTTACTCCAGGAAAAAATTATGGTGGTTTGGCCACGATGGGTTATAAGAAATGGATTGCAGTCCTTGCCTTCCTCGATTTTGGTTCTGGTTACCCATGTAATAAATGAATTCTGGGTTTGACGGACATTCATCAAACAGATGTGCTTCCCCACAATAGACACAAGTGACATTTTCAAATTGATTCGGTAGCTGTGCTGCAAAACTATTAAACTCATTAGTGGTAAAATTTTTAAGCATTGAGGAAATAGAGGATACCTGATATGCGAGTGAAGTGAGACTGTCTATTTCATGTATTCCAGCGACTCGTCTTCCTAACGCTGCTCGATTGGTTCACTATTGATAATTGTTACTGGCAATCCTCTCGATAATTTCATAAGCCTCATTATAAGACTTAGAAAGGAGACGTCCACTACCATCCTCGTGTAAGCATTAAGACCATTATAAAACATCTCAAGTTGGATGCAATGTGGGATTTTGTGATGAGGGCACTTCCATAATGATTCTTTGTACCTTTCCCATGCCTCATACAAGGACTCGTCATCCATTTGTTGAAAAGCAGTGATCTCCTTCCTCAACTTCGCATTCTTGCTAGGCAGAAAATATTTTATGAGGAATCTTTCTACTAGCTCTTTCCATGTGGAAATTGAATTTGGTGGCAATAAGTTCAACTAGGCTCAAGCTCTGTCCCTTAGCAAATATGGGAATAACTTCAATCGTAGTGCATCTTCGGGTACTTCGACTAACTTGAAAGAATCACTCACCTCCATGAACAGTCTTAAGTGCAGGTGAGGATCTTCGGTAGGCATTCCACTGAATTGGCGCACTGTCTGAAGCATCTAGAACATGATTGGCTTCAGTTCGAACTGTTGTGCCTCGATTTCGGGTCTCTTAATACCTGGATAAAGATCATGAAACACTGGCACGGCATACTGTCTTAGAGCTCTATCCCTATCATCGAAGTTCATCTCTTCGGTCCTTCTCTGACTTGCTTGTCTTCTTCGTTGTCGAAAAGTTCTTTCTATCTCAGGGTCTACGGGGAGTAAATCGATGATTTGATCAATACTCATAAACACCTGAAATAAATACAAAAAAATTAATTAAGTTAAAATTGAACAGAAAAATAAACCAAAATGCAAAATTCACAAATTCACAAATAATGACTTTTTAAAACAGCCCCCGGTAACGGCACCAAAAACTTGGAACGACAAAAATGTGCAAGTGTACACAATCGCAACAAGTAATAAAGTAGCAAGTAAATGTCAAGTTATCGTACCCACAGGGACTATGAAAATAATTATTTATGAATGCAATTAAAAACACTTTCGTGAAGAAAAATATTTTGATTTGAGGAGGTGATTAAAAACTAAGATTTTTAACTAAGTAAAATAAATAAAAATAAAATAAAATAAAATTTCCAATGCACAATTTCAAAAGATGATTTTAATCAAGATGACATAATTGTGCTAGATTAATTACATTTCTTAACTTAGAATTATTAAAATCATGTTTATGTTGTTACGAGTAAATTCATGGCAACTCGGTAATTTACTAACTTATGAACATACTTACCTACCAAAATCCATTTATCTCTTGACTATATCTCTATGTCAATTCAACCAATTAAACAAATTTTAATAAGCAAATGTGTTAATGCACATACATTCTTATGAAATTAAAATAATCTCTTGTACATATCTCTATGCTAATTCAAACAATTAATTCAATCTCATAAGCACATAAAAGATTACGTGAAGTAACAATGTATTTCTACCTTGAAACAATTTAATCATAATAATCTTGCAAGATATGCAAGGCTAATGTATCATTAGATATCGTTGCTAATTTAACTCTCACTACATTAGATGATTAAACATACACCGATTAAGTATCATGTCAACTAATTACAATTTCAATCCGTTTAAATAATTAATTCATTAGTTACCTTACAATTGTAATGCAAGAATAACTTAGTCATGGTTTTACTTAATCAAACATCTTACTGAGGCTTATAACAATACAAACACAATTTTAATAACTCAAGTTGAAGAAATGCAATCAACCTAACACGAATTAAATTTAAACCATATTAATTAAATTAAACATATCAACATTACAAATATTCATAGGCATGTTCATCATAACAACAAAATTAAAAGGATACGGAACAAGAATCAAATCTGGTGTTTCTCCGAGGCTTAACTAGTTTGCTCCTCTCCTTCTTCTCTACTTGTTCTTATTGAACTGAGGCTTCCACGAACACTTGAATGCTGCTCCAAATGGTGGTTGAATAACTCTTTTTCAAGAGGTGAAATCTACAAGGTAATGGGGGAAGAAAATGAAGAACAATGGAAGGTAATGAAGAGAGAAAAGTGATAGAGAAGTGAATAAATGAATGGGTTTGAGATGTGTTTGAAGTGAGAAGCCAATAGGGTATTTATAGGTTCCGGAGGATGCTAAAATTAGCAAAAATCTGCAGCCATAGAGCCCCCTCATGGCTGGCCACACATGTGGCAAGTTTGAAGGTTTCAAACTTGTTATTTTAAGGTAGGGGAAAATTTAGAAAGACATAAATAGTGGAGGGGTTTGAATGCAATTTGAAGGAGTCTTCAAGGGCTATTTTGCAAGCCAACTAATCAGCCAAACAAGCTGACTGGGCCAGCATGTGGAACAGTTTTGGGATGCCCAATTCTCAATTGGATCGGTTTTCTCAGTTCAGCTCAAGTGGGCCCCTTTTCATAATTAATTAAAAATAATTTATTTAACCCAAATTAAATTAGATTAAAATTAAAATTAAAATTAATTATATTATGAATTAATATTCATAATTTAGACCGTCTTAGGCTAAAAATTAATTTTCCTTGATGCTTCAAAATTGCTTCTCAATTTTGTGCTTCTAGTAGTGTCTATCGAGCCATTTTTCGCCCTTTGTGCAAATATGTTGAAAATAATAAAAATAAATCAAAATTTGATATAAAATTAATTAAAATTCAAAATTTTAATAATTTGAGTGCAATTTAATTATTTTATAATAATTATATATTTTTCGGTAAGAATTTTACTGAAACTGCATGAATTTGAGTTAAAAAGGGCATGAAAAGTGTGTATATTTTTGTGTTTCCAGTGGTCATCCTTCAGGTTGTTGATATTGTCTTTCCGTGGCTTCTTGTTGACAACATGATCTGATTTTGCCACAACATTTTTCTGCTTACCCTTTTATGGTTCAGTATGTTTTTCACATGACTCTAGGATCTTTACATGGTTGTCATTCGAGTTATCCTCTCCTACCATGGCATCTTGAGCAACATCATCAAGTTGAGTTCCAATTTTAAGAGTGATGGCCTTGCATTTTTCCTTCCCTTGTGATCTCAAATTCTCAGTCTCACTTGGCAATTCTCCTTGCGGTCTCAAATTTCAAGCATTTGTTATTTTCCCCACTTAATTCTCAAAAGCTCAGAGAGGTGCAGCCTGAATCTGAATTACGACATCATTCTTGGCCATATGTTCTTTCAATAAGGCTTCAATAGATGATGATGATGATGATGAGGTCAATGCTCGACCCTGCTGGACATTTTTCTTCGGCATAGGATGATTATAATTAGGCGGTGCACTGTTGGCATTGTCTTATAGCATTGTTAAAATTTTCCACACCTTAATTATTCTAACTAAAGTTCAGATGTTATTGTCACCCTGGATTATACATGTTGGAATAGGGATATTGTTCATGTTGAAATTACCCATGTAACACACGGATGTTGGGTTTGATGGGCATTCATCAAACACATGGTCTTCACCACAATAAACACACAAAAGTTCGGTTGATTTCATCTCCTGAACTGTAATGGGCTTCTTCATTGTTTTGATCATATTAGCCAAAGAACATACATGGGCTGTTAATGAAGTGATTACATCTAGCTCCATGGTACCAGCAGCTCTCTTGCTCATCCCTACTCTTTTACTAGGATATTGATAATCATTGTTGGCAATCTTCTCCAGAATTTCATATGCTTCATTATAAGATTTATCCGAAAAATATTATTGGCAAAAGCATCAACTACCATCCTTGTATGTGCATTCATCCCATTATAAAATATCTCCATCTAAGTCTAGTGTTGAAATCCATGCATCGGACATTTTCGAATTAAGTATTTAAATCGTTTCTAAGCTTCATATAGTGTTTCATCCTCCGATTGTCTAAAATATGTGATGTCATTTCTAAACTTGGCATTCATATTTAGAGGATTATACCATAGCAAAAATCTCTAGCAAAGATCATTCCATAATGCCACTGTTCCTGATGGCAAAGCATTCAGCCACGCTCTTGCACGATCTCTTAAAGAATATGGAAATAGTTTAACCTGTAAAGCATCTTCAGGAACACCCTGTTGTCTAAACGAGTCACAGGCCTCTAGAAAAAGTCTTAAATGCAGTCTTGGATCTTCAATGGGTAATCTATTAAACTGTCATATTGTTTGTAACATCTAAAACATTACCAGCTGTTGAGCCTATATTTTTAGTCTGACTATCCCTAGATTCATGTCATCCAAAATTGTCACAACATGCTCTCAGATTGGTCTGTCTCAGTCATCTACCACCCTACGAACATGAGGATTAGTGTCCTAACCATTCAGATAATCATTCAAACCAGGTATCGTCCTAAAAATATTAGGATTAATATCTTGACCATTCGGATTATCATTGAGACTAGGATCATTCCCGTTCCTAGCCATTTTCCGTAGTTCTTTTCGCTTTCTTCGTAAAGTTCTTTCGATCTTTGGGTCAAAAGGATATTTTTTGTTAGAAAGAATTTCTCTTCTCATACACTGATGGCAAACCTATAGAAATTAAATTAAACTAAGTTAAATAAAATTGATGGAATTAAGTAAAATAACAAAACCAAATTTCACCAAATTGTCGATCCCTGACAACGACGCCAAAAAATTGCCGCATGTGAAATGGTATGCCAATTGTGCAAGTATACTCACCAAATAGTGTAATAATGTGATAAGTAAGATCGTCTCCATAGGGATCGGATTAGGTATAAAAGTGGTCAAGTTATTATAATGAATTATGATTAATGTTATGGCAAAATCAAGTTAACTACGCAGTGGTAAATTAAAGTAATAAGGATTTGTGAAAAATGTATATTGACTAATACTAAAAAATGCTAAGGTAAAGCAAAAGTAAAAATGAAATGGAAATTATGAGAATAATTACGTAAATAATCTACAAGTAAATAAATAAATAACTAATAAGGCTTTGGCAAAGACACTACGACAAATGATTAAGGGTCTACGATGTTGATTTGGAAGGTTGGGATTACTAAGAATCCTCCCTTACTTTCAATAATGCCTCAGCAAAATCGTACTCAATCTATTACTTAGAAGAGACTGAAAGTGACCTGCTTCTTTCGAGAGATAGATCTCAAGCTACCTGGCCCGTGTTTATAAGCCTTAGCATGGTACCTTGCAATGTTTTGTCTTCATTCTATACAAATTTTGCTTTATGCCTAGAGTCTGCTGCAAGTATTCAGTCGAATACCTGCTCGTATCATTCAATTTCAGTCTAACTAATCTAACCTTCTCAGAATTAGATTCATTTTATGGGCATACTGCACACTCATCAATGTCTAAAGAATGTACACATAAAATTGGGAAATAAAAATAATTGAATGAAATAGTAGATTAAATCAAATATATGCTTCAACCACTAACGCAAATAAAAGTTTCATCATGTAATCCCAACCTTATGAGATTTAGCTCATGGGTTGACAATTAAAATTCACATCCAAAATATCAGCCAACATCATTTCGATCAAATCAATTCACGGGAGAAAAAATTAAGAAATTATAGAAGAAATTAGAAAGATGGTTGTCACCAAGTCAATCCACAATCCAGCAACATATTGTCTTGTGGTGGCTGAGATGAACTACCTTCGGTTTTCTCCTTTTGTCTGCACTCTGTCGCTACCCTCTATTGTTGCTTCGGATCTCTACATTTTAGGGTTTCCTCCTTTGGCTTTTTATAAGCTTTTCTTCCTAGAGTAACTCCAATAGCCCAGAATATCTTCTCCTTTTGTGTTGGCAAACTGTTCAACCTTTTGCCCCGACAAACCTTCACTCCTTTATTTCTTTCTCCACATCCTGCACCTGCCAAACCACCAAACATAACCCTTTCACATGCAATTAAAAGTACCTAACATTTAAACACAATCCAAGCTCCTAATGCAATGATAAAAATACTAATGGAAAGTCCTAAAATACTACTAATTGTACCAAGTACAAGCAATTAGCTAGGTCTAGAGGCATGCAATATAACTTCTTCTAAGAGTTATTAGAATTCCACTATTTTGAATGATGCTACATACTGCAGAAGTCGTATATACAACGCACCAGCTTTTAGTTCTTTTTCTGTTCAAATCGTATATGCAACATACCAGCTTCCAGTTCCTTTTCTGTTCAAACTCAGGCTTTACTTACATCAAAGTATACTAGTCATGCATACATAGTTCGTCATCCATTCAGGATGTAGGTATGCCACACTATGAACATCATAAGTGAATAAATCCGTAAATAGATTTAGGATCTATTCTTCTTGGGTCCAGTCTAATGTATTGGCAATCCGGTCAGTCACACCTATGTCTCTATCTTCTAGGAGTTATCCAATCTGATGCCCAAGATAAAGCATCTCCCCAATTGGACTTGATAGACAGATATTAGTCTTTTAATTAGTTTTCTTATTTCCAATTAAACTAATGACATGTTTAGATTTGTCTACTAATATAAGTTATACTTTCGTATTACGATCTGACCACGTAATACCACTTAGTATTAGTTTAAACATTAAACAACCACTGAACAAAGTTTGCTTCTATTTTGCTTTGCATGAAAAAAAATCACATGAGGAAAATTATACAAAGTATATTAATGTAACCAATGAATTTGTTTTATTCACCAATCTCTTTGAAAAATTACAAGTTTACAAATGAATAAACTACACTTAATGTACTAAATCCAATAATTTCTTCATTTCTCTTACATGTATTCATTGAGAGCTTATTGTAATATCTTTTCTTATTCTCATATATTTTATTTAGAGCTTTAATTTGCAAACAAACACCTATTAGAGGTCCATTGTTAGGTAGCTCATCCTTTTTTTATTGTAAATAGTATCCTTAAGTTTCTTGAGCTATAAAACCTTAAGGGGATTAAAGGGTTGCTAGTTAAGCCTTGTAAAAAAGCTAGAGGGTTCTAGTTTAGCCATACAAACTACGGAGAGGATATATATTAGCCTTGTAAAAAAGATAGGGATTGCAATGGTTACACATTTTCCGTGAAAGGTATCAATTCAAGTTTAGTGAATTGTAAAATCCTTGGTTGAGGTAAACCAAGGAAGTGGAGGTTAGCAATTAGAGTCAAACCACTATAAAATTGATTGTGCAAGCATTTTCCCCTCTCCTTATAATTTATAAAATTTTCTAGAGATTTTCAAAATACCAATTCACCCACTCTTAGTATTTTCTAACCTAAAATATTAGATACAACAATTTAAAAGTGTTTTTATAATGTAAATAAATTGTTCAATCAATTTGGACTAAACTTTCATAGGTGAAAGTCTTAGTAGGAGAGTTGAATATTTATTATTATACGAGAGTGAGGATACAAAAAATGTGAGTGAATTGGGTTTAAATCATCTCTTGTGTTGTTGATATTATAGTGAATTACTCTCTAGGCAAGACCCATAAATGTAATATTAGATTTTAATTGCATAACCAATTGATTGGGTTCTCTGTTTTAGATTTTAATTGCATAACCAATTGATTGGTTCTCTGTTTTACATTTTTGGTTTTCAGTTGTCTTTTTCAGTTGTAACTCAAATAACAACTAAACAAGAAAATCAACACTTTCAATTGGCCAAAGAGTTAGACACTAGATAAATTTGGTGAAGATCATGTTGTTTATTTGCTAAGGCATGGAAGAAAGCTTGATATCCAGGACATCTATGCTTGATAGGCCAAATTATGCCTATTAGAAGACACGTATGAGGGCATGTACCAAGCTAATAGACAAGAAAGCATGGAAAGCTATTTTTAGAGTATGGGAACCAACAATTGTACTTATTAATAGTGTTAGTGCTCCCAAACCTAAGAAAATGTAGACTACTAAAGAGGATAAAATAACCAATTGCAACTCCAAGGCCTTTAATGCAATCTTCAACAGTGTAGATCCTTAGGAGTTTAATAGAATCTCAAAGTACATCACTATTCGAAAATTATGAACCATTTTGGAAATTGCACATAAAGGGACTTCTACAATGAAATAGTTAAAACTCCATACATTAGCTTCCATGTTTAAAAAGCTGAGAATGTTAGAAGATGAGATTTTATGTGATTTTTATGCTAAGTTTGTGATATCTATAACCATGCTTTTGCTCATGGTGAGGAGTAATCAAATGTCAGGTTTGCATGCAAAGTCCTTGTAACACCCCTAACCCATATCCGTCACAAGAATAGGGTTACAGAGCATTACCGTAAAAACGTAACTCAAATCATTCATTTTTAACATTTCATAATCATAGCAAAATTCATCCAAACACATGCATAACATCCCTAATTCGAGCCTCAAGGCCTTAGAAATACTTTAGAAACGATTTGGGACTAAATCGAAAACATTTAAAACTTCATGGAAAAAGATAAAAAAATTCACACTGCAAGGGTCCCATGATCGTGTGACTAGGCCGTGTGACTTACACAGCTGAGACACACGCCCGTGTCTCAGGCCGTGTGGACATTCGAAGTAGGGATACACGGCCATGTCCCAGCTCGTGTCTGTGCTCATATAACTCTCTGACTTGGGTCACACAGCCAAGCCACACACCTGTGTATCAGGCCGTGTAACCTTCGAAATGGCCTCACACGCTGGTGTGCCAGGCCGTGTGCTAGGTCATGTAACTTTTGAAAAACCACCTTAAAAACCTACAAGGGACACACGACCGTGTCACATGAACGTGTATCACACACGGCTAAGACACACGCCCGTGTCATAGGTTGTGTGGACAAGAAATAGGCCAAATTCAAACCATTTCTTTCACCATGTTCAAGCACGCACCTACAAGCCATTTGCACATTCAATCAAACCTTAAAACATACCTAAAACATGCATAATAAGTCCAATTCAAAAGTTAATTTATCCATACAACCAATATGTCAAAAGATACCTCAAACACAACGTATCAAATATACCAAAACATGTGCATATTTAATCATTCATCAACTAACTTATTTTCCATACCAAATCATATCACAATTTATACATTTCAACCATACCATACTAGATTCATGCCATGTCAAAGTAACATTACTATTTGGACCATTTCTCACATGTATCAAAATCGTATAAATGACACAAATCTAGCCATTTCCAAATGGTACCAAAAACCAACATATATGCATACCATATTTCAATCATGCACATCTATTCAAAACCTTTCTAAAGCATATCATAACTTGACCATGTTGAGGTCAATTCTTCACCTATCACTTGGCCAAATTGGTCATTCAAAACATGCATCATCTTGGCCATAATAACACTAACCATCAAGGGATCAAAATACCATAAGTACATCAACCATAATAACACTTATATATGTCAAAACAATTAGATTATTAATCATAAGTCCACCTATACATGTCATTATAACCTTTATTAAAACATCAAAATCTACCAATACAATCTCTGGATAGTGTGATAAATCTCTAACAAGCTTCCAAACCGATCGAGCTTTCGATAATCTAAAAAGTAAAGGAAACAGCTACATAAGTAATAAATGCTTAGTAAGCTCGTATAAACCTTTAAGCATAATATTCCATTTCAATAATAAACTTTATAAAATAAACATAAACCTATACCAATGCCATAAGATTCATTAATGTCGCATATATTTATCATTCATAACATGATAGGATTTTACGAGACAAATATATAATAATCAACCTTTTATAAGATTATACACCTTTCAATTTACTTACTTTCCATTCCGTTCCCAATGCTTATCATAAGCCTAAACAACATTATCAATTCCCGACTTATTGTATTTATCCATGATATAGGTAGATTCATCCATAGCATAAGTAGTTTGCTCACCAATAAATACATCATTTAACTCATCGATTCTTTTATATCATCATATTATATCCCAGTTGTGAACTTACCGTTTCACTTCCTTTTCTTACCCATTCCATTTGCATATTACAAAGCATAGGCATAAAAATCAACCATGAACACAAGCTTGGCACAAACCTAAACATCATCATCAATGCACAAGTTAGTGCATACATACATAAATTACTTAGTGCATACATACATAAATTACTTGAATTAAACATATGATGATCCATTTCCATATGAACATATTTCATTTGAATCATTTAACCAGTCCATGAACATATGCATAATGCCAAGTGAAAGCTTACCTTTTCAATCCTTTTCATAACTACATGATAGAGTTCATTTGAACATTTACCATTCATTTCATTTTTCTTACCCGTTGAACCATTTAGAATATCATCGGATACATGGGAAAGCTCATACAAAGTGTGCTTAACATATAACCATAACACTTACTCTCCTTTACATCATTGCTCACATGAGCTATGAAATGGCCCTTCTCACTTGAGTTGTGAGTTGGAATGTAAACAACACGATGCTACTCATACGAGCTGTGGAGTATCCGTAACAAATGTCAGACCTTAGACATCGATAGGAAATTTAAGACAAGCACTCGAGAACATGGTAACCCTAATGACATGTCATTTGTATCCTACAAATTTCTAAGGTTCAAACGGGACTCGATAATCGTCGTACGTCATTGGATTTCCATCTTTTCATGATATGATAAATTGTATAATAACATATATATATTGAATCATTTACATTAGAACAACACATTAACAATCAATTTAATAAACATTTAAGTGCTTATAGCTCATATGAAATTACCTGGCTAAATTTGCATAAATGTTAAAGTACAAGGGCTATTTGGTAATTTTTCATTCTCCTCAATTTTCTACTCAATCTTCATTTAAATTAATAATTTCATTCAATTTATTAATTTAGATAGTAAAACAATTTATTTTATGCAATTTAGTCATTTTTACATTTTTACTGAATTGCCCCTAACACTTTACTTTTATTCAATTTAGTCCCTAAGCCTAAAACATGAAAATTAACCATTTTATTAAAACCCATACTAGAAGAATATTTTAGCTTCCATTTCAGTCTATTTTTGCAAAATTTCACAAGTCCTTGAACTATTAATATTTCAACAATTTAGTCCCTAATCGATAAATTCATCAAAATCACTTAATAAAATACTTATAAATAACAAATAATACTTCAAATTCATCATTTAATATCTAAAATCACACAGATTCATCAATGGAAATATTCAATATCTTTAACAGTTTCAAAATCGAAGGTACGGACTAATTGGACCTAGTTGCAACGATCTTAAAAACATCAAAATTACTAAAAATGGGTAAGAATTACTTCCCATGCATAAGGAAATCACCATGGTCAAAAGATTCATCCCTAACTCCATGGTGTTTTTGGTTGTTTTCTTAGAAAACCAAAAAGATGATAGCATATTGTCCATTTGTTTCTTTTAATTAATTTAATTATGAAATTATCATTTTGTCCATTTAAAAATCATCCAAATTTCATGCTATTAGTTGTCAAAAACCATCCATTAAATCCTTAAATGGTTTAATTACCATTTAAGTCCCTTTTCCTTTATTCAATAAGCCATTTAATCACTCAAATCAAATAGTGATCAAATTTTACATCATTTACAATTTAGTCCTTTTAATTAATTAACTATTGAAACATTAAAATTTCTTAAAGAAAATTTAGTACAACCTTAATAACACTTTGTAAATATTTATAAAATATCTACGGCTCGGTTTTAGAAAATATAGAAACGAGGTCCTGATACCTCATTTTCTAAAACCACTTAACTTTAGGGTCTTACCACTTGAATTTAATTAATCATTTATAAAAAAATAAATTATCATATCAAAAACCTTTTTAAAACCATAATTGACTCGTAAATATTAAATAATAATATTTACGAACTTACTCGTCATATTTGTGGCTCCGAAACCACTGTTTCCCACACCACTAAAAAAACGGACTGTTACAGTTCTACAATCTCTTCTAGGATGTTTCTCCATCTACGTGATAGCTATAAATGAGGCTAACACCATCAACACGATGAGGAATGGTGAGTTGATTAGATCCTTCAAATGTTTGAGATGAAGTTTAAGGAAGCCAAGAGAGACAAAGTACAGATATAAAAGAACATTTCTTTGCAAGTTGGTTCCTTAGTTGCAATCGATGAAAAAATACCATTGAAAATCTCCAAGAGTAATTAGTCCTACTCAAAAAATTTTAACAGGGCATTCAAGAAGTTATCTAGGAAGAGCAAATGGGTTTGAAAGAGGTTGAAGCTTCAATAAAGGAAAAAAAGGGGGGGGAAGAAATAGCTAATGAGGAGACTCCTAGTGATAAAAAGAAAGGTATACAATGTCATGAACGTGAGGGGTATGGCCACATACAAATTGAGTGTGCCAACACACTGAAGAAGAAGAAGAAATCCTTGTGTGTGACATGGAGTGATGATGGAAAGGATGAAGATGATAAGCACCTAAGCAATTATATTGTGAATCTATAGAAGACTTTATGAATACTTAAAAGGCCATGCTTGACAACTTGGATTAAGTACAAAAGATCAACGGGATGAGTTGCTAGATCCAGCTTATTATTTACAAATATAATTATTTCTTAATTGAAATAGATTAGATTTTCTATCAACATATTGGAAGCCTAATGAGTCACACACAATAATAAAATTTGGAAATTAAAATGAGAAAGTACTTAATTGAATAGTTCAATAAAGTTTAACCAAAATTTGGTTAAAGCCCTAGTCTATCTAATTTCATTATTGTCACACATCTACACATGAGAAAGTCTCATTCTTTTTATCTCACTTTTTGCCGCACATGAGAAAGAAAAATGAGCAAAAGTATTTCTTGATTTTTATTTTTATTTTTATTTTTTATTTTTTTGGTACTAAAATTGAGATCAAAAGGTGTGGACCTAAATGATCAGATAGCTAGTACTATCTGGGCAAAGTGGATATTGAACTTACAAGGTTTTTCAACTTCTTAGTGTGAATTTGTTAGAGGTCAGACAATTGAACGACTGTAGATTTTCTACAATTGAATCTTGTGTTGGGACGAAAGTGAAGAAAATTATAATGGAGGTATGTGAACCCCGGTACTGATTTTTTTCTACTATTTTTTGTATTCTTAGACAAGATTAAATAAACAAACTAATGGTTGATGGAATCTAATGCATGTATAGATGTTACTAATTTTCTATTGAATTCACGTTGAAAGATTTAATTTCAATTTATTTCGGTAATTAATCAGCGTTATTTGATTCATTTTTATTCATCCAAAATTACATTTATTAGTAATTGAATCACAGGAAAAATCAACACTCGGGTCGGGGTTTCCTTTTCAAGGATGACTTTTGGGGGGATTTTGGGGACTGTTATGGGGTGTTTTTTTGTTAATTTATTCACGTATTACATTTGAAATATGGTAAGTTGAGATGCGCATGAAAAACGGAAGCAAAGTGTTGCTTGGAGTCCAACTTGTGATCACGGATGCTCTAAATTTTGTTTTTCAAGTGATTTTCAGAGTTTCCATCCTAACCCTAAATGAGTTTGGTTCACCTCGGGCTTCTCGGGAACAAGTTACTAAAAATTAAACGCAAGGTAAGAGTTTTTTTTTTTTTTTTATCAACTTGTTAGAATTAAAATTAAAATTATATTTAATTAAATCCTAAATTTTAGGAGTTCAATTTTATTTAGTTTTAAATTCTAATTAATTTATAAAAAATTCTAGAATTTAATTTCAAAAATTGGAATTCATGAAAAAATCATAGATACTAGTAGTTATTAAATGCTCGGAAGTAGATTGATACACTTCAAAATTAAATTTGTTTTAATCTAAATAATTTAATTTATGGTTTACTGAACAAAGAAATTTGTATACTTTATTTAAAATTAAATTTGAAAAATAAATCAAATGTCGAAATTTATATATTAGGATGGACGGTTAAGTTATGTTTCATGCTATTTAATTTTTAAATTGGGTTAGTGCTCCTTGTCTGCTCTTCATTTTTCTCTCGGGTTGTACATTTGCTGATTCTCTTAAACTAACTTGAAGTTCATGGTAGATTTATTTCACGCAATAATATAAAATTAATGAGACCTTAGTCATTAAACAAACATAAATCCCTCACATATTGAGTCCATGTTAAGCTTGATGAGATACCTTCCGTTTGTTAGTATTCATATCACTCAAGGCTACTTACATTAAAATGGGCATTGCTCAAGCAAAGTTGTGTTGTCTAAATGCTTAAAAACTTGATCTCATGATTTTAGAAGTAAAGATAAAGTTCGACCTTGAACCCAAGCAGAAATGAATGAACTTGTAGACGAGTGGGCTTAGTATTGGACTAGGAAATGGAATTCTAATTTTGACCCGGTTTGGACTTTATGAATTTTTGCTTCTAATTTTAATTAAATTCAGTAAAAAGGGATTTTTATGATTTTGAAATGGAAAATATAATTTTGGGATAATAAACTCCGTAACTAGATTTATTTTCGATTTTTTTTTTATTTTCTTCGGTACATGAACTTGACAATTAAATTCATTTTAGTTTTGAATTGAGAAATATAAAAATTTAGCAACGTAACACTTTGAAATTGTACCACACCATCACTTGAAAATTAAAAAATATATATAAAATTTCAGGTGATGACTTTGTATAATCTTGGAAGGTCACATATAGTGTTTTAATAGCTGGATCAATAGTTTAACCGATCAGACCATTGGTTTCTGATTCAACCAGTTTGATCGGTTCAACTGCTAGACCAATAATAATTAATTAATTAATTTTTAAATTTTTTAAAATTTTAAAATTTTAAAATTTTATTAAACAAGTTAAACCTATTCAACTACTAATTTTTGTTCCAATTTTTTTATTTATTACTGGTTTCGATTAGCTTCCGATTCAATTAGTTTAACCCTTTTGTTTAGATCAATATACCAATCAATCTGACTGACCAATCTATTCATGTTCCAAAATACTGGTTAAATCATCAAATTTTGACGAAATCTAAATTTAAAGATCAAAATAGATTTAGTTGTCAAATTCAAGTACCAAAATATAAAAAATAAAAATACTAAAACGAATCTAATTACCAAATTTAAGGATAAAAATTATATTATCCATTTTCAAATTCAAACTTCTCAATGCGTGGTTATCTAAATATCCACCCTGACCAAGTTAATTGAAATAGAGATATAATAATTTTTTAGAAAAAAAACACAATCAAGATTATTTTGGATTCCAAATTAGAAATATCAATCCAAATCAATAGCATAAAATTTTAAGGCTAAGATATCTAGTTACTCATCCAACCTTTTGATTATTCAATTTTTAGGAATTTTTATTTTGGTCATTCAAAATAAAATCTTTATAATTTTATCATTAAATTTTAGAACGTTTTCATTTTAATCACCCAATCATTAAATCTTTAACGAAAATTAACAAAGATACGTCACATCATGTTTACACTTTTATTTTGGTCACTCAACTTCTAAGTTGTTTTTATTTTGGTCAACCAAAAATATCTCCTTTTTAAGTATTAATTAGGGTGAAAAAATTAAGGATTAAAGTAAAAAATAGAAACTAAAATAATACTTTAAAAGTTGTCAAATTGTACTTGTTTACCCTTTGTCAAAAGTTCTAAATCTCTTTCTTTTTTCAATATTGAAATTTTAAATTTCAAAACATTAAAATTAATTAAATAAGTTATTAAAAAATTATCATTTGCTAGTGTCATCAGATTTGTTAATATAACATTGATATTAATTAAATTAATTAATTTAGTCTCCATTTAAATTTTAAAATTTTATTTTATGTTTCCATATTAAAATCAACTCATATAAACCATATTTAATTATTGTACATGAAACTCAAATTTATTTTGATTATATGATCTTGAGTCTTTCATACTAAGTTAAAAGGAGAAAAAACCTTACAATTAATTATTTTATTTCATTTCATTTCATTTAATTAATTAATTTTTCTTTCATGCCAAACAAAACCCTGAATTTTTCATCACCTCTTACCCAAAGGAAGAACAAGCAATTAATTTATTAATTGCAATGATTTTCTTTGCTTTTAACTTAATATGAAAGATTCAATATTATATAATCAAAAGAAATTTAAGTTTTGCAGACAATTATTAAATATGAGTTATCAAGTTGATTTCATTAAGAATAATATGAAAACATAAAATAAAATTTTAAAATTAGAAGGAGATTAATTTAATTAATTTAATTAATTTCAATATTACAGTAACAAATAAGTTAGCATTATCAAGGGATAAAAAAAATTCAACAATCTATTTGTAATAGGCCCAATTTGCCCGGCCCAAATCTGAAATAAATAAACAAAAAATATCAAAAAAAATAAACCAAACCAAAATTAAAAGTCAACAAAAAAAACCAATAACATAGTCCAGTTCTTTACATTAGCAGGCCTAAATCCAAGTAGGCCCAAATGCATATGCCCAGAATGCTAAACCCGAATGGCCCAATTGCACCTAGCCCAATAACCAAAAATTACAAACCCAAAATCTAACCCAATTCACCTAGCCCAACTACACCCAACCCAACAATCATACGGCCTAACACTCCAAAGAGGATCAGAAACCCTAGCACCAGCGCCGCAGCCAGTACGCTCCCCTCTCATGCGTGCGCCACCACACCTTCGAGCCACTCCTCACACGCGTCACCGTACGGCCTCCGTACGCCTGCAACACACAAAGCAACAAAAGACGGACACAAAGAATAGCAGAAATCGACAGCAAATACTAGCAAAAAAATATAGGAAAAATGTAGAAAAAGAGAAATAGCAAAAAAGAAATATTATTATTTTTCTGATTCGGCTACAAAAAGCAAATACAAGCACTGTAAACGGATCCTTTTTTTTCACAGATTGAATACAAGAAAAAAAATATTCAGAGGCAGAGAAATCAAAAAAAGATTTGAGAGGTGATTGGCAGTTTTATTTTCTTTCTTTGTTTTTCTTTTCCTTTCTCTGTTTCTTTTCATTTTCTGTTTTTTTTCTCTATAAGCGAAACAACAAAAAAGGGAGTAAAGGAAGGAGTCGTACCTTGTCGTTGGAAGCCGTCGGATCTCTGACCCTCTCCGTCGCAATCGGAGCCTGGGTGGAGGTCGTAGACGCGAGAACGGCGCAGTACCTGGGTTTCTCTGTAAAAGGGAAACGATGAATCAAATGTTTTAGGGTTTTTTAGGTTTGTGTATTTATTCATTTTTATTTAGTTTTATAAAGCATGAAACGACACCGTTTGAGCCTTATTACAATGGTGTCAAAACGGTGTCGTATCGTTCAAACCCAGTGACCCGCGCGCAACCCGACCTGCTCCATGGAGGATCCGCGCGTTTTTTGTTAAATGGGTTATTTGTCCCTCTGGTCCCTCCGCATTGGAAATGTGTTCCAATTTGGTCCATGTCAAGGCGTTGCGTTTTGAGGGAAGGGAATATTTCCCATTTGGCCCTCATGTTATCCGCGTGTCGTATTTTGGCCCTCAGCTTTGTTTTATTTTTGTTTTTTTTCTTTAATTTTATTTCAAATTCAATTCAACCCTTATTAGTTGATTTAAATTCGCTTGTTTATTTATTTATTTAATTACTTATTATTATGATATTTTTAATTTAAAATCTAATATTGTTTGAATGTTTAATCCTTTTTATTAACCCAATATATTTTTACATTTTCTAATGGTTTTATTTTATAATACATCTTTAAAATTTTATACAATAATATTTCATAATTCTAATTTTATTTTATATATGTATATACAATTTATACTAAATTATTTTTTATATACGTATGTATATAATAATATACCACTGATTTCAAATTGTAAATTTTACCTATTTTCTCTATATAAATATTTTGTTATTATTTTACTTATTTCAACCTCTTTTACATATATTGTTATATAAATACGTATATTATTTATATTAAATATCTCATTTCATATATATTCCTTACTTAATTTAAAACATATACTAATTTTTTGATTTATTTATATTTTATTTATTTTATTTTCTTCTTATAATTCTTTCTTTAGAATTCATTTAAACATTTTATTCATTTTTAAATTCTATTACAAAATTATTTCAAATCTTCATAAATTACCTTTTTTTAAAATGTACAATTTTGTGTAAATACTTTGCTAAGTTCAAATTTCTTTTCTCACTTATTTTCTCTTTTAAATTAGTTACATTGCATCTTCCTTGTAAATTAATAACTTTTGAATGTTGATGTTGATAGTGGCACAATGCATGATTGGAACTATTGTCATTGTATTTATTGATTTATTGTTCATCACTCATTGGTGTATATTTACTATTCAAATTTTGCATGATTCATTGATCATTTAACCAATGCATTTTTTCTACCGTGTTTCAATAAAAACATTAGAATCATCTTATTTCACAATTTATCAAAATACCCACTATTCATGATTCTCGAGAGAATTGTGCCCTAACTTACTCGGCTTCAATTTCTCCGATGAATTTAGATAGCCGGGTATCTCTTTTGTAATAAAACCTTATGATTTCCAAACAAAAGCTCATTTTCGGGAATTCGATATGTGGTGTCCTAACGCATTGGATATGACATATTGTTTTCTCGAAACGAGGATTTATCTAACGAATGAAAATAAAGGCAATATTTGATACTTAGGATTTTGTGAAATCGAATTCTAACTTACTGGGTTTCGATTTTCTCATTTGACCTAAAGAATCGAATATCCTTCTCAAAATGTACAGGTTTTAAAAGTCAAACTTAATTTTGAGGATTTGAAACGTTGCACTCTAACTTACTGAGTGTGACAATTCATTCCCTTGAACTAAGTGAGCCTTATTACCTAATTCATTTTATTCAAAATAAAAGGATCGTATTTCAAAATCTTTTCAAAGTTTCGACACTAAGACATTAAACAATCGATTCGGTACCAATTTTGGGCGTTACGAGGGTGCTAACCCTTCCTCGTGCGTAACTGATTCCCGGACCTATTTTCTCAAATCTCGCAGACCTAAAACTTATTTTTAATGGTGAACCGGTCACACCTTAATAAAAGATCGGTGGCGACTGTAACACCCCTTACCCGTATTCCTTACCGGAACAGAGTATGAGGTATTACTAAATTTTTAAAAAATTTCGACAACATTCCTACTTATTTTTGCTTAAACCTCCTGCAAATTTAGAACACATTCCAATATACCAACCAATTTCATTTGTATAAACACACATACAGTTTAACTATTAATAAACACTACATTTAAAAGGGAACCATAACATATATTTACATGATGATCCCACATTACATAAATTGTCTATACATGCCATAAAATTTGAACACTAGTAGTAAAATACCCCAAATGTGAAGGATAGTGTAGATGATTGTCCGACTTCGTTCCAATTTCCGAGTTGTTGGAAGTCACTATAATCAAGAGAAAATAAAATCGAGTAAGCATATAGCTTAGTAAGTAAACACATGATAAATAAGTAATTACTCCCATAACTACACCAAAATATAAACTTATTCATGAATAACTTTATTGTTTAGGCAATTTCCAGCAAGCTGTTTTTCTGCGTCATAGTCGCTAATTTATTTTTATCTAGAGCTACAGGGATCCAAATTGAGTTCCGTAAATTTTCCCTGAAACTAGACTCATATACCATTTCACCATAAAAATTTCAGAATTTTTGACCCAGCCAATTAGTACAGTTTATTCATTAAACCTTCCCCTGTTTCACTGCCCAACGGTTCTGACCCTTCCTCACTAAAATTCACTTAACTCTCTGTAAAAAATTTGAAAAATGGTTTCGCTTGTTTCTAATAAAAATATACTCAATAAGGATTCCAGGGATATAAATTTCATGCCATAATTATTTTTTACAATTTTGGTAATTTTCCAAAGTTAGAACAGGGATCTCGAAATCAATCCAGCCCTGTTTCAGTAAAATTCAGATATCTCCAAAATACAACTCTTTTGCTTATTCTATTTCTTTCATATGAGAATAGATGCATTCAACTTCAATTTCATATATTATTCAGCTTCCCATTCATTTTCCACCATTTATGGTGATTTTTCAAAGTTACCCAATTGCTGTTGTTCAACACAGTTTATAATTAAATCGTTCCTTTTATGCTTTTTGATATTTTCTCCCATCTCATACATGGGTCGATTCAAGATTCAACTCAATATTTACCCCATAAAATTTTCCACCATATGGCAATATTCACCTTCCACACTTTTTCGTTGAACACTGGAATGTTAACCGTTATTGGTGGATCCCACTTAGCACCACCATTGAATCGGGAATCAAGACTTAGCAACCCCTGGGGAATCAAAGACATAGCAACCCCTTTTCATTTCAAAGATATGGTGGATATCGCACTTAGCACCACCAATGAAATCGGGAATCAGCACTTAGCAACCCCTGGGAATCAAGACATAGCAACCCCTTTTCATTTCAAAGATATGGTGGATATCGCACTTAGCACCACCAATGAAATCGGGAATCAAGACTTAGCAACCCCTGGGAATCAAAGACATAGCAACCCCTTTCACATTTCAAAGATATGGTGGATCACGCACATAGCACCACCCATGAATCGGGAATCAGACACAACAACCCCTTTTATATACAACATACTCCGGCTTATTCCGAGTGTTCAACCCATAAACCATATATTGCAACCCTTTATCACATTTCCCAATTTAACAACATTTTTAGGATATTGCCAAACATTTATTTTAATTCCAAATAAATCTCAACATATATCAAATAATATCAAAATAATACATTAAGTCACGTGTTTACTTACCTCGGTGCAAAATATTGTAATTTTGCACTTTACTCCACTATCTTTTCTTTTCCCGCTTGATATACTCTTCACGTCTTTCTTGATCTATAATAGCAAATTTAACTCGTTTAATATTCACATTTATTAAAATAATCCACCACCCAACTTTTTGAAAATTACAATTTTGCCCCAAACTTTTGCATAATTACACTTTTGTCCCCAAGCTCGAAATTAAACTTCATCAGTTATTCTTAAGTTTTATAACATGCTGAACATTTTCCCTTCTATGGCAACATCAAATTCCCACTCCAACACATACTTTTGAATATTAATTATTTTCCGATTATGTCTATTTACCTTTTGCTTAAAATTGCTTAGCAAAAGTTGTTTAACATAATCTCTAACTTCATATTCCACCATAAAACAGAAAAATAAACACATTTCACCTATGGGTATTTTTCCAAATATGAACCCTAACACTAATTAATGGTAGAATAAGCTAAACCAAGTTAATGGACTCCAAAATACGAAGAACATTAAAAATGGCTTAGAATCACTTACTATGGAGCTTGAAAGCTTAAAACCCTAAATATGGCTTCCCCTTGCTGATTTCGTTCACCATGAAGAAGATGAGCATATTTTGCCATCTTTTTCCCATTTAATTCTATTTAATAACCAAATGACTAAAATGCCCCATTTAAAAAAATCTATTTCACCCATTTCTTATGTCTATTTTTGTCCATCAACTAACTAATGGTCTAATTACCACATAAAGACCTCCAATTTAAAATTTCATAACAATTAGACACCTCTAAGATGTAGAACTCAACTTTTACACTATTTACAATTTAGTCCTTTTGACTAAATTGAGTGCCCAAACGTCGAAATTTTCGAACGAAATTTTTACGAAAATTCTCCGTGAAATTGTAGACCATAAAAATATAATAATAACCATATTTTCCCTCGTCGGATTTGTGGTCCCGAAACCACTATTCCGACTAGGCCCAGAATCGGGCTGTTACAGCGACTCCCGTTTTCATCTTCAAAGTCGATCCCCGTTTTTTTTCAAACTTAAAAATGGTTTCGACACTATTTAATTGATTTTTTTATTTTGAAATTTAAATTTTCAATATTGGAAAAAGAAATGAAGTTAGAATCTTCATGTAACACCTTATACTCGACCTGATCGTTGAGTTCGAGCTACAAGGTGTCACATTTGTTGCAACTGCGATCAAAATAATCACAATTATAGCCATTTAACATGCAAATATGAACAATATAAACAAATAATATGATACATAAACATTCTCGAGTCTTATACGAGCTTACGGAAGCTCTAAAGCTAACCCGAGATCGAATCAATACTAAATTGTAAAAGGTTCAAAATACAGGGTTGACGTCATGACATCGTTAAATAGTTTGTCACGTTACGACATCAATCCACTCGACATCGCTGGTGACATCATTCACCGTTTTGGCCTCATTGAAAAGACAGTGTTCCTTGTCTCAACTTGACATTACAGGCCATTTCTCATCGCGACATCACATACTATTTTTGCAAAATCTTTTTGGTGAAAACATGTAACTTTCCTCACCAATTCACAACATCATCAATTCATAATCAGTTCACAATTTCAACATTATATCATCAATTTACATACCAAATCCTCAACCAACATCAGTTAGCATCATATCAACTATAAGCTAACTACATATTGCATGTCATATCAATTTATATACAATTCTTGCTATTTCACCAAGAACTATTATCATTATAAACTATCATACTAATTCAACTAAACTTTGATACCATTACAATCCATATTCAACCTACCACATGCAAATACAAACCTTAAAACCAAAATACTTAAACCAAACTATATTAGATCTAAATTGCATATATACATATAAGCAAACATATATCATTCTTAAAATACCAAAACCAACATGACTTAACCTATTAGTTACATGCCAACTAATAATAAAAGTAAAAAATAAACAAACATTATTGAGTATGGGATCGCTAACTAGATGTAGAAGTCTATGCTTAGGATTCTCGAACTGAACCTAATCTGTGTATGGAAAACAAACTGTATGCTGAGCAAACCACTCAGTGGTAATCTTTGATTCAAGATAAATAAATATATGTATGCATCATGCACAAATTCAATCCCAAATCAAATATACCTTTATTTACATAATGGCACAAATATAATCAATGATTATGCATATAAGTTCACCAAATTATCAACCTTTTCATAAGTTATTTTGTTCATTTCATGCACAAGATATAGCTACAATCAATATAATTTACTTTTTGTTGAGTATGACTCTATTTCAGTCAAATTTAAGAAATAATCTTCCAGTTAAATTCTATTTATTTGTTTCAATCAAACTCTAATTAGTCTACATTATTTTATTATTATTTGACTTATGAATTTAGCCTAGAAATAGGCTCTATTACAACCTTAGAAAATACACTCATTAGATATTAGAACTCATAACACTTTTAGATAATTTTGTGTTTACGTTTTGAGGGTTCTTTGTTTTCGGGTTTTTTTGGGTTTAATTTTTATTTCTATTTTTTTACTCTTCGTTCTTTTGTCATTATTGTATAATTATCTTTGTCTGTGGTTTTTTATCATCTTTTGAGGGGCTTTTCTATGTTAAATTTGTGTGCTCAATTTCTCCATTTCATCCGCTATTTTTACTTGTTCATTGTTTTATCGGGTTGATCCCCAACAAGTGGTATCAGAGCTAGTTCCATTTTCGTAGATTAGCCCATTCAGAGATGGAAACAATAAGATTTGAAATTGAGAAGTTCGATGGTGTCACAAATTTCAATTTGTGGCAAGTTCGGATGATGGCAATTCTAGTTCAAACTGGCTTGAAAAAGGTTATTACCTGGAAAAAGCCTGATAATCTAAATCAAACAGAATGGGAAGGGCTTGATGAAAAGGTCTTGTCTACAATCCAGTTGTGCCTCGCGAATACGGTATTACAGGAGTTGTTGATGGAGAATACCCCATCCACATTGTGGAAAAGGTTAGAAACTCTTTTTGTGACTAAGTCTTTGGCTAACTGTTTAATGTTGAAACAACGTCTATTTACGTTTCACATTAATGAAGGTGAGCTTCTTAGATATCACTTAAGTCAATTCATTACTCTTTCAAATGATTTAAAGAACGTTGAAGTTCAGATTGACAATGAAGATTACAAGTCTTTCAATGAGACCCTAATTTATGGTAGAGAAAAGCTCTCGTTCGAATATGTGAAGGGTCATTTGTTGAGTAGAGGCAAACTCAATAATGAGTTTGGTTCGGATAACAAGGCAGATAGGCAAGCTTTCATTTTGGTAGTATCAAAGAAGCGAGACAAAATGTGTCGCTATTGTAAAAAGTTAGGTCACGTCAAAGCAGATTGTTATAAACTATGAAATAAAATAGCTACCGAGAGTAACTAGGAAGATGTAGTTGGTGCTAATTTGGCCGATGAAAGCAGTGATGATTTCTTGTTAATATCAACGAGCGATAACTCCAAAATTATGTCCGAGTGGATCCTAGATTTGGGATGTTCTTTCCACATGTGTCCCAATAAAGAATGGTTATTCGCATACAATTTAGTTGAAGGTGGAGTTGTATGCATGGGAAACGATTCATCCAGTAAGGTAATTGGTATTGGTACTGTTAAAATTATGATATACGAGGGGACGGTTAGGACACTCTCAGATGTCAGGTATGTACCTGATTTACAAAAAAATCTCATCTCATTGAGTATTTTATACTCGAAAAGATGTAGAATCAACATTGAGTCGAGCGGCATTAAAGTATCTCGTGGAGCTCTCATTTTGTTAAAAGGTAAAAGGACTGACAGTCATTATATTCTGGAAGGTTCTACAGTGGCCGGTGAAATTAGACGTCCCTCATCCCTTACGGAGTCGAAGTCTACTCGTTTGAAGCTGAGGCATCTTGGTCATAAGAGGAAAAAAGGTATGACCATTTCGTTCAAAAGAGGTTCTCTTTTGGATGCAGGTTTTGAAAAGTTAGGACATTGTGTTTGTGAAAATCAGACCCAGGTTAGTTTTGATTTGGTAGTGTACAAACAGTTTCTAAGCACAAATTCGACTCAGATAATTCCCTGCATAGTTCAAGATTGGCCCATGGCGGGCTTTGGTAAATATGGTGTTGTAGAAATATGAGGCAAGGTGGAGATTTGTTGAATATGACTCATATTTTAGTCAAATTTGATAAATAATCTTCCAGTTAAATTCTGTTTATTTGTTTCAATCAAACTCTGATTAGTCTAGATTATTTTATTATTATTTGACCTATGAATTTAGCCTATAAATAGGCTCTTTTACAACGTTAGAAAATACATCCATTAGTTATTAGAACTCATAACACTTTTAGAGAATTTTGTATTTACGTTTTGAGGGTTCTTTGTTTTCGAGTTTTTTAGGGTTTAGTTTTTATCTCCATCTTTTGTACTCTTTGTTCTTTTGCCATTATAGTATAATTATCTTTGCCCGTGGTTTTTTATCCTCTTTGGAGGGGTTTTTCCACGTTAAATTTGTGTGTTCAATTTCTCAATTTCTTCTGCTATTTTTACTTGTTCGTTGTTTAATCGGGACAATCCCCAACACTTTTCATCTTTAGCAAACATGTATATACATATAAGTCTCACTTTATAATATATTGCATATCATTACTGAGTCTATTGACTCATTAAACCACAATCGACCCCCAGGATTCATTTTTAATTCATTTAGCATACTAAAATTTCATGGCATATAACATTTCACATATCAATTAAGCATTTCTTTCATTTATAACACTATTTAGGGGTGAACATTTCATCGAATAGAGTCGAGTCGAATCAAGTAAAAAATGTGAGTTAATTGAGTTGATGACTCTTATTTTATTTGATTTTTTTTCCGAATTGAGTTGACTGAAATGAAATCCAAGTCGGGTCGGGTCGAATCAAGTGAAATTGTTCATGTTAGATTAAAAAATTAGGGTCGAATCGAGTGAAATTGTTCATGTTAGATTAAAAAATTAAACATGTCAAATTAAAATATTGTTACCATATAACTAATTACACATAAATTTGAAACCAAATATATTTGAAAACTTTTTCAAAGCAAAATAATAATAATGAGATACTTTTGTGTGACAAACTTGAATCATTAATTAACTTATTTAGGTCCCAAAATTATTATTTTAGAAAAAATTAAAATTTTAACTTTCTTTACATATTTTTTGAAATTTTTAAAATTTTAAAATTTTTATAAATATTTTGAATTTTTGAAAATTATTTTAATTTCTTTTTGTAATTTTGTTGAAAGAGAAATCAATTTACTTATTTTCAAAATTGGTAGGGACCAAAAGGGTATTTACACCAATCTGTTATTTGAATTATTTGAATTATTCGAGTTATTCAAATTGTAAAATTCAACTCGAATTGAACTCAAAATTTGATTCTTTTTTTATTTTTTTGATTCGAATCGAGTTTTGTTCACCCCTAACCTATTAACCAACATGAACTCAGAACGGATACGCAGATCCATCACCCCGAGTTGCCCGAAAAAAGTGGCTCTATACAATTATATGTTACCACGCTGGATTACCCGACAATGATGGTTTTCCCACTAAATGATATGATAAAACCGTCACCCTGGATTGCTCGGCAACGATGACTTGAGTATACAAATTACCACCCTGAATTGCCCGACAATGATGGTTTCCAATTAATGACCTAATCTTGTAACGCCCTCAACCCAACCCGACTCACTAGGTCTAAATCTCAAGTGTTACTTCACATAATACTTAATGAAATTCAAAATAGTAAACAAACACTCTTTACTTAAAACATTTTTCTTATCATTTCTTTTTAAGGACTTAATTTCAAAGAAACAAAAGAAAGTATTTAGAATTTAAATTATTACATCACACTTAGTACAACACATAATTTACTAAAGACAAACACTTAGAACATAACCTTACAATACGCCACTTTTCCACTATATACATAATAACCTACTTCGCCACTACCTTGGCGAACTCTTGGAATAATCCCTCCTGGCGTATTCTCTTACCATATCACCTGAAACAATAATAAACATTGTAAGTTCAGGAGAACTTAGTGAGAGTTAATACATAATACTTTAGTGGATTCTTTTATAGTATTTGAGGAACATTTGTACGTCAGCTACCCTTCTTAACCACTTAGTTCTATTTGGGCTGATACTATTAAAGATTCGAGCTTACACTTACACGCCAACTAATATACCCTTAATCGTACCATTTCTCTCTTAACTACCTAACTAATTTAAGATACTACCTGACATTACCTTAATATTTTCTTTTTCTTAGAACCTTAAAAGTGCTTTTCAAAGAATTTCTCTTAAAAGACTACTTCATGTAGACCATCTATTCACCCTCACACTTAACCAAAATAGTTATTCACAGATATTATTCATTGGTAGATACTCACGCACATTTGAATACCCTCAATTTACTAATCTAATCATATTCTTGCTCAATACCCTACAAGCTCACACCGATAATGAACTATACAGATCCTTCAGATGATTTTCACGCAACTTTATTACAGATCCCTAGATGCTCAGAAATAAGATGACTCAGATTTCATAAGATTCCAGAAGAAGACATGATACTATTCAGATATGGCAGATAATAGGCAACTCAGATTTGACCCTACATGGTATAGAAAAACTTAGACAAATTGATACTTTTCTCATTCATAACTACGAACACACCAAAATTCTGAACTAATAGGTTATCATGGTGGATACCCCTTTCTAAACATACAGATACACACTTCTTCTCAAGAAATTCCCTTAAGATAGTCACATGTGAATAGATATACGAAGTCTGCAAATATACATGTCGAATTAAGTAATAAAATGATAACTGCGATCACCTCCACAAGGATCGAATAGGTATAAAATGGTTACGTTATTATAGTAAAGCGAGATTAATGCTAAAGCAAAAACAGTAATAATAATACAGTGGCAATTAAGAGAATAATGTTGTATAAAATGTGCAAAACAGACAAGTAAACAATTAAGGATGCGAAAACAAAGATGCTACAACAAAGGATAAAGGATTTACGATGTTGATTTGTAAAGTTGGGATTACTAAGAACCTACCCTCATTAACCAATAATGCCTCGGCAAATTTCATCTTATTCTACTAATCAGAATAGTTCTACTGTAGCCTGCTTCATTCGAGAGCTAGACCTTAAGTTACCTCACCTAGAGCACTATATGTCTATAGGCCTTGAGTATGGTTCCTACAACTGTTTCTAGTTCCTTCTGTATAAGACATTGCTCTATGTCTAGAGTTCGCTATGAGATTTCATTTAAACAATCACTCATATCATTCAATTTCGATCTACCTAACCTAATCTTTTCAGAATTAGATTAATTCCGTAAATATGCTGCACATTCATCTATGTCTAGAGACTACACGCATGCAATTCAATAATACCATTGAATGAAATAGTAAATTAAAACTAATCTAGGCTTTAGCCATTAGTGGAAATAAAGGTTTCATCAAGTAATCTCAACCCTATGAGATTAACTTATGGTTGGTAAATAACATCTCGATTCAAAATAGCATTCAACATTGTTTTCATCAATTTAATTTACGAAACAACAAATAAGGAAGTAAAGAAAGAACTTCAGAAAGATAGCTTTCGCCTATCCAACCCAAAGCTCCGGCGTCGTAGTGTCTATTGCTAGGTAAGAGGGACTGCCTTCTTCTTCTTCATTTAATCTCTACCTTATTCTCAATTGTTGTCCTCTACTCCAGTCCAAGGTTTTTTTTTTCCAATTGTCCCCCAATTGTTTCCCAATTCTCCCTATTTTTAGTTTTTCTTTTTAGGTTTTATATTTCTTCCTTTAGAGTAGGCCCATGATCCAATGATCCCATGATCTTTTTCCCTCTTTTTCAAGCTGTTTTTTTGGTACACATAAAACAAGGCTGATAACGGTTAAGTGCTGACTGGGTATCTTCCTAGCATTGCCACAACATCCATGTTGGCAACCTCTTCAATCTTTTGCCTCGAAAAACCTTCACTCTTTTACTCATTTTCCCTCATTCTGAACCTACCACTCAATCAACAAAAAAATCCTTCCTACAAACAATTAAAAGTAACATATAATAATATTTAAGCACAGTCCAAGCTCCTTAATGTAATGTCCTAAAAAATACTGATATAATTTCCTAAAATGCAACTAAATTCACCTAAATGTAGACAATTAACCAAGTATAAAGGCATGACATATAACTATTTTCAAGAGTTATCACACCCCTAAACCTAAGTTATTGCTTGTCCTCAAGCAAGATACGCATGAATGCATGAATGTATGAATTGCCACAGCAACATAATCACCTTTGTACTGTTAGACCATCAAAAGAGCATCTTGTACTTTAGTTCTCAGCAATCTTCTATGTCTAAAATTTTGATCAAGTTTCATAAGCTTATTTAGCAAAAGTAGTGTAGAAAATATTGCCCTAAATATTCATGCAACTATCACTATAGCAAGTATCTTCTAATTTACTTAGTTCATCTTTTAACTAAACTCAAGGTGCTTTGTAATGGAATTTTATTTTATTTTATTTTCCTTTTCTTTTTTTTAACTTTTTCAAAATAGGGGTTTTAGCATGTCACACAATTATTTGACTCAATAATCAAAATGGAGCATACACTAAATTACCAAGTATTCAACCATGTCACAAGCATAAAAATCACTTATGAAGCTAAAGCTTTTAACTTAGAAGATGGATGGAGCAAACAACTACCTCCTTAGTTACTCAGCCTATTGCTACAGTGGAGTGCCCTCAATTTTCTTTACTTTATTACACACTCTTGCTTAAACTTACTTTTCTAGCCAACAGCACGATGGAGCAAACAAAGTGCTACTGACTTATGTGGCAATTCTAAGTATTAGAGTATCTACTATTATCTCTTTAAATAATGACTTGGCAATTTTACTGAGTTTAGCTAAAAGAATCTCTAAGTTTATTAAAAAAATTCACTACAGTCCAAATATAACTAAATTCAAAACATCTCATTTTTAGGAGGTAATTTCCAAGCAACCTCACCTAAGCAAAATTTACTTATTCCACTATCACATGTTCTAGATTTATTGAAGAATTTAAAATCATCATCGAACATCACAAGTAAAAGTTGTACTCATCATAGTCAAAATGGTCTTTGTTAGTTATGTGGAAAAACAAAATTCACTAAAATGAACATGCTTACTAAATATAAACAAAGTGTTTATTAAATAGGAAATGCATCATAAATGCTCAATACACCCTCAAACCTAAAGGGTGCATTATCCTCAATGCACGTACAGGCATGAAACATGAATGCAATAAGATATATATGTACAGAAAATGACACGGCAAAAAAAAGTAATGCATGATGCAAGGAAAGGAAGGAAACTTCCTTGGCTTGGAGCTTAGTATGGTTACTTCATTCTTTTTTGCAAGCGGATTTGCGTACACCATGCTTATAACGCATTTTCCTTTTTAATGAGTGGAGTGGCATATCCTCCTGTTCATTATCAGACTTGGTGATTTCATCAATGGAACAATTGATTTCTCGATCTTGTTCAATCATTGATTCAGTAGAGGGAGGTGGAACAATTGCAGTGTTGTCCACTGGTGGTGCAAGTGTGGGGTTTGCTTCTCTTTCTTCCTCACGATCAGTCACAATGCTGATTGATTCCATTTTCCCTATTTCTTCATCTAGTTCTTTGGTTTCTTTCTCGGTAATGGCAGAGTCTGTCTCAACTGGCTCTACTTCACCAACCCCTTCTACTACAACTACTTGCAATTCCTTAGGAAAGTCAAAAAATTCAGGCATCGGCTTGATGAAATTCTTTTAAACGAACCTTTTCATAGAAACTTCCCTCCTTTGCGCATAGGCCTAGTAGAGAGCCAGTTTGTCCTGCACCTTTGCTAAATCTACAATAAGCCCAAACTATTGAGTCTTGATAAGATTATTCTGCTTCTGTAATTTCTCCAATGAGTTGAGCACTTACTGCTCAAATAAACTGTTAGAAGCGGAGGTGGTTGTAGTGGCAAATGTAAGTGTAGAGCATGTAGAGGCTGAGCCAGGAGGTTGTTGCTATGGCAAATCCTCCCTAGAAATTTTCGCAACAATCAATCTTGTAATGGCCCCTTTATTTGAGGTGACATCTTCACTGGATTGTACTTGAACATTTATGCACTAGAAAACTGCGGTGATTAGAGATGGGAAGTTGAGACTCCCGATATTATTTTGAGCACACCGGTGGACTTCGTTGAAGATGGTCTTACCCACATTAATCTTTCTACCCTGCATTATGGAATAGAGCAACAACATTTGCTTCTTAGAGATGGTGAATTTGTGAACATCTACATTATAGAATGGAGTAACAACATCCCCGACAATGGCGCCAAAAACTTGTCGCGTGTGAATATGATATGCGAAGTGTGCAAGTATACATGTCAGATCAAGTAATAAAGTGGTAAGTGAGATCATCTCCACAGGGATCGATTAGGTATAAAATGGTTAAGTTATTATAGTAAAGTGAGATTAATGGTAAGGTAAAAACAGTAATAATAATGCAGTGGCAATTAGGAAAATAATGTTGTATATTATTTTTACCATCGAACTTTTGAAATTTACAAAGATGCCACTAACATTTTTGGCAAATTACAAAAATGCCATTTAGTCGTTTACTAGTAAAGGAAACTGTTTAATCGTAACAAAAATATGATGTAGCTTTATTTTAAGGGGTTAGTACCAATAAAGGCCCATTTCTTAAATTATTTACGGAAATGGGTCTTTCAAAAAATAATAACAGGAATGGACCGAAAACCCAAAAATACGCTGACGTAGATGCGTTTTTAGGGGAAACCCAGAAAAATACTTCCACGTCAGCACTTTTTTCCTTGTGTCAGGCAAAAGTGTGCTGATGTGGACACCCTTTAGTAAAAAGCACTGACGAGGACACGTTTTTGGCTGTGTAATCCCCATTGGGTTATTTGTAAATTAAGGCCTATGTTTAGGGTTTTAGGGTTTGATTAGGGTTTAGGATAAATTAAATTAAAGTATTATGTTTTTAATTGTTTAGAGTTTTAGGGTTTTATTAAGGTTTAGGAAAAATTAAGTATTATATTTTTAATTGTTTAGTGTTTAGGAAAAATAAAATTAGGGTATTAGATTTTAAATTATTTAGGGTTTTAAGGTTTAATTTTTTTAATTGCTAAGTACTATTCGGGAAATATAATTTTGACGAGATGGGTTCGAAAAATAAATTTGTCGTGATGTGTTCGAAAAAAATATTTTAACGAGATGGATTTTGTTTTCTTTTTGAAAAAATACTCTAAGTAGGATGTACAAACAATAATATATTTGTACAAAAATATTCAAAAAAACTTCTATTTAATTAAATGAAACAATATAAAAACAATTTGTACAAAAATATTCAAAAATAAATCAATACATATGCTAGTATGAATCAGTGCCACATGGGGGTAGTCGACGGTTACGCTCTAGATTCCTTATTGGTTCATCTTTAGGCCAGGATTATGGTTGTTCTGGATCAGTTTCTGTTTGTAGGTGTTGGAAAGATGTTTCACCTTGATAGAACAAAGATCGTGGAGATGTTTGCATCACCCACGACAAATGAGCGTAACCAGCTTGAATCCCATAAGGCGGTGGGGATTGGAAATGAGTTAAGCTCCTGATGGTGCCTCGTGCGGTCCCTCCTGCGACGATGGCCTATATATCGTTGGTTGAGTCGGAGTCATCAGGAAATGAGATGTACTGGGCCATATATTCCAACCTGGCATAGTAGTGAAAAAAGATTGACATAAAGGTTAGGATACACACCTTACATAATCTGAAGGGGATGTGGTGTGGGCATCTTTGCTTGCTCCGTTGGGGCCGGTGATTGCGTAGGCGCTGTTGATGGGCCCACCTCACCATCCCTTGTCCTTGGATTTAAAGGCTTTGTTGTTACCTTTCGACACGAATTTGTAGACGCCTTTCCTCTTCCGAGAGCAAATATGACTTGCCATGGATCCTAAACCATGGCATGTAATCCAGATTGCACGCTAACCCCGAAACAGTAATCAGTTCACGAGTAGATATATTATCGTACTGATTTTCCCACATTTTGATATATTCTGAGTGGAGCAGCCAATGCATATCCGATCACCCTAAGTCGATTTTGTGCTCATCATTGAGCACCTCAGGTGCCACAAAAATCCGTTGTCGAAATCTAAATTGCCGCAACACTCTATCCGTCTAGTGCATCTCGATGGTAGCGTAGCTGACCAATGGAACCCTAACGTGCCAGATATTCGGATGCTGTAAGAATTCATCCAGAATTACTGCTCGAATTGTCAGATCCTCGTATCACTACACCAAAATAGGCTTTTAGCGGCGTTTTTGGTGGCATTTGTATAAAAACGCCGCTAAAAATCAAGCATTACTGACACTTTTAAAAACATGCCACTAAAGATCGAGTATTAGCGATGTTTTTCAAAAAATGAGTATTAACAGCGATTCCCAAAAAGCGCCGCAAAAAACCTAAGCCCAAAGTTTTCAGGGATTTAGCGGCGTTTCTCAAGAAGCGCCGCTAGTGCTTGGGGCTTTAGCGGCGTTTTTGGAAATGCGTCGCTAATGTTCTGGTCTTTAGCGGCGTTTTTGGAAGTTCGTCGGTAATGCTCTGGTCTTTAGCGGCGTTTTTTGGAAAAGCGCCGCTAATGCTCTAGCCTTTAGCGGCGTTTTTGGAAAAGCACCGCTAATGCTCTAGTCTTTAGCGGCGTTTTTGAAAAAGCGCCGCTAATGCTCTGGTCTTTTAGCGGCGTTTTTGAAAAAGCGCCGCTAATGCTCGGTCTTTAACGGCGTTTTTGGAAAAACGCCACAAAAAGTATTTTATCTTAATTGGTTTATTTATATTAATTAAATAAAATTCAATTTATTTCTAATTGAATATTTAAAATCTTAAAAAAAAATAGTGACACATAGAAATAATTTGAAATAAAACACATGGAAAAAAAATACTATTATTTAAAATAAAGTTTTTTGGGTACATAATTACTGGTTGTGTTTTAATTTATATATTAAGAAATTTCTTATATAATCGTAAAAGAGATAGTATTAATTTTAAAATATTAAATTAATTATCACTATAGTTTAAGGTTTTTTGTTTAGGGTATATGATTAATTTAAGATTTAAGGCCAGTTTAGGAGTTACTATTTTAAGGTTAATTTAGGGATCAGTATGGATTTAGGGATTATAGTTGTAGGGCTTGGATTTAAGGTTTAGGGGTTTAGGTGTTAGATGTTAGAGGTTAATAGTTAGTGATTTAGGTTTTAGGGGTTTAAGGTTTAGGGGTTAAGAGTACTTAAGGATTAGGGGTTTATGATTTAGGGTTTAAGAGATAGGGGCTAAGGGTTTAGGGTTTAGATTAATTAGTGTTTTTTAATTTATATATTAAATAATTTCTTATATAATTGTAAAAGAGATAATATTAATTTTATTATATTAACATTATGATTATAGTTTAAATTATTTAAGAGATAATAGATAAACTTTATATTTATTAAATGGTTTAGGATTTAAGGTTTACTTGAGATTTATTAAATGATGAAATTTTATACAATCAATTAATGATTTTATATTTAAAATATTTAATCTAAACCATTTGATATATTTAAATATTAGATTATAAAAAACATTGATAAATAAATAAATAAAAAGTAATGATTGATATGGATTGGTAACTATCTATTTTGGATAAGACCAAATTATAACAAATAAAATGAAATACAAAAAATAAAAATTATAATTTTATCTAATTCTTTTAAATATTACTTAAAATTGCCAAAAAAATATTTATTTAAAATTTATATAAAAGATACAATAATTTAATATAAAAATTGTAAAAAAATAAAAGGTAAAAAAAAAGAGCAATAGCGGCGTTTTTCTTCCAAACGCTACTAATATTTTGCAAAACGACGTCGTTGTGTTTATATTTTTTTTATCCCAAAATTTCAAATGAAATATTCTTTTTTCCCCCCTTCTTTTTCCCAAAATCGATTCCCCCCATCCCCAGAAATCTTTCTTTTTTCCCCATTTTATTTTTCCCAAACCATTTCTTCCCTACCCCGATTCCCTTTATTTTTCCCCCCAATTTCCCCAAATTGGCAGCCCTCTGCATCTCCTCAAAGGGTACAGATTCTTCTTCTTTTGTAGTTAAAAACCTGTCATTTTTCAACCAAATCCAAACCCTAAACCGCGTCTCTCTCAATTTCTTCTTCACTTTGAGGTTTCTTGCAATAGTTTATAGAGAGGTGAGACCAAGTAATTTTGGGTTACAACAGAGAAACCAAAGTAACGAAAAAGGTAGATATAGATCGGATATTGGGTAACCGAGATTCGAAGCTAGGCAAATCAAGCATACCCAGGAGACGGCAATGGGTTAAAAGAAGAGAAACATGGTTGGTTATACTTGGTGTCATCCTCCATGCCGTTTACATGTTAAGCATTTTCGACACCTACTTCAAGACCCCCATTGTTCGTGGCATGGATCTTGTCTCCCATCGCTTCTCTCCTCCTGCTAAACGCCTTGTTCTTCTTGTTGGTAAACACTCATTTCTTCTCTTTTTAGGGTTCAACCCCCCTTGATTTTGTTGAATAGGATTGATAGTGAAAAGTGGCTTGTTGAGTTTGATGCAAATCTGGCAATTCAGCTAAATAGAAACAAAGAACCTTTTGGGTATGTTAGTTATTTACTTATTTTAGCTTTATACTAAAAGGCTAAGTTTTTTATATAATTGTTTCCTTTTTGAGTTTAGTTTTGAGTTTAGCTTCTTCTCTAACACAAAACTAGAATACATAATTGTCGAAACCCTTTTTTTGAAAACAAAAAATCTACTTGTCGACATTAAAAAAACAAAAATTGGGAGTTGCCACCAATCTTTTATTGAGGTGTGATTGGATCACCTAAAAAATAGCTTTGGTCTACGAGTTTTAAAAAAATGGATCCGGGAGTCGGTTACGTACGTGGAAGGATTAGCACCCTCGTAACGCCCAAAATTGGTACCTAGTTAATTAATTAGTGTCTTATTGTCGAAAATTTAAAAATATGATCCTTAAAAAAACGTTACTTATTAAGACCCTTATTATTTCGGAGACAGAAAATGTCACACCCAATACGTTAGGGCACGACATTCTAATTCCTCAAAAAGGAATTAATCCAAAATATTCGTGTAATAAAATTTAAAAGAATATTCATTTGTTTAAGATTTAAGAAATTGCGGCCCAATACGTTAGCGCACAATTTCTCAAAATCCTAAACTTGGAATATTTCCTTTGTTATTATTTTTTAAAAAAAATCTTTGTCTCGAGAAATCAATACGTCACATCCAATACGTTAGGATACAACATATTAAATTCCCAACAACAAGCTTTCATTTTATTTTTTGATTAATGAGCAATTCTCGATTGTTAGATTTAACGAAGAAAATTGGAACTCAATACGTTAGGGCTCAATTTTCTTGAAAATCCTAAATACGAGTATTATCTCAATTTTGAAAATTTTCTATTTTTAAACTCAAGTAAAAAAAGTGATGTAATATTATATTGAATGCATGTATAAATGTCGCTATAACAAATAACAATAATAAATACGACAATTGTATAGAAATAATATAATAAATAAATAAATAAATAAATAAAAATAAATCAATGACATACAAAGCATCAAATAAATGAGAAAAATAAAAAAACATGCTTTTAAAATATAAATGAAAACATAAATCGATAAACAAAAGAAGGAAATAAAAAAACGCATAAAGAATAAAAGGTACATAACATATTCATTGAAATTATGAGGAATAAAATACATGATTTACATATAAAATTTTGAATTATAAAATATATAATGCATTTATGAAAATAAAGAAAAAAATATAAATATACATATATAAAATTTTAAAATATATGTGTTAGAAATATAAATATGTACTTAAGCATTTTGAAAATATATAAAAAATATGTACGTATATATAATAGAATATTCAAAAAAATATGTATACATGTAAAATATATTAAATAATATCTACATTTTAAAAAATAAAATAAATAAATATATGTATATATATAAATATGAAAAAATATTAGTTGAAAAAATAAATATGTACATATATAAAAGAAATAAATATACATATATATATATTTAAAAATTAATTACATATGAAAATTATAAAAATAAAAAAATAATTACATTATTAAAATTAATTAATTTTAAGAAAAATATTAAAAAGACTAAATTGAACTACAAATAAAAAATTTGGGATAAATTCGCAAATAATTGAATACTAGGGGATCCTATTGAACACGCTAATAATTCAGAGGGGTTGGAAAGGAAATTATCCCTTCTCCTCCAAAACGGCGTCGTTTCAAATAGGATTAAATTGAAATCGAAGAAAAATTGAAGGGATAAATTTTAAAAATAAAAGAAACCTAATTGTAAAAATATTAAAAGTGCGGAGGGGCTAAAAGCGCAATTTACCCCTCCGCTCAAAAACAAGCGGATCCTAGGACGGGTCGGGTCGGATTCGGGTCGGCCTCCCAAAATGACGTCGTTTTGGGCGTTCGGGGGCTCTCCAAAACGACGCCGTTTTGGTACCCTATAAAAGTCCCCCAACCTTTCAAAAATCATTTTTTAAAACCATTTAAAAAAAAAACAAAAAAACCTTCAAAAAGAGATCTCCCCTCCCAGTCGTCTGGCCAGGGTCCGGACACCGGCCGATCGCCGGCCACCGCATCGACCGCCAATCTCCGGCGATGGCGCCGCCATCTACGGTGGCCGGAAAAGGGGAAACTTACTCTTTTGGCTCTCTCGACCCCTCCAAGCCTAGATCTAGGCTCAAAATCTTCAAAAAAAAACAACAAAAATACCCTCTAAACCCTGGAAACCTTTCGGCTTCCTACCCACCGTCCTCGGGGTGGTTCCTCGATCGTCTCATAGCGTCAGCAGAGCCGAACCCAGGTGAGTCCTCTCTTTTTATTTTATTTTGTATCAGTATATAAAAATAAAAAAGAAAAAGAAAATAGATAACAGAACGAAAATATCAACCTTGGATTGATTCTTTGTTTGTACTGTGAAGACTTGTTTTTTTATTTGATTTTTGGATCCGTATTACAGTGTTTTGAGTTTGCTCTTATAGCAAATAATGAAAGAAAAATAAGGTAAGAAATCTCTCCAGTATTTGTTTGATCCTCTGGTTTTCTTGCCATATATTGTTTATTGTTTGTTTTTTTTTTTTTGCTGTGCAGGTGAAGCGGGGATGCGGCTAGGTGCGATGGCTGGAGCTTGCTAGGGTTTCTGATCTTGTTTCGATTTTGGGCCAAAATTGTACTGGGCCTCGACCATATGGGCCTATTGTAATTTGGGCCTTTTGCCCGGGCCAAAATCGGGTATTACAATAATAGTTCTCAGTTTTTTTTGGCCTCTACTGACTGCGATTGTCACCCCAAATGCATGATTTGTGTGTAAGGGTCTATTAAAAAACTAACCTGGGGTCTGTTCAGCATATATTGTTTACAACTTGCTTGCTTGAGTTGCGCTGCTGCCCTTACTGGTAGTGATTTATTTTGCAGGTAATTTAGGGTGGCAGTACATGGTCAGTACACTTTGACTGATATATATATATAAGAAAATTGTAGACATATATGGCGTTTCAGAACAGTAGAGATTTGCATTTTGTTTGAGTTTGGATTGTGAAGTAGAGATGATTGAGTGAGCTCATAATAATCCAAATTCCACATGCTCTTCGCTTTGCTTTGTTCGGCCTTTTTATTATATACTCTTATTTCTTTTATTCATATAAACTAATTGTTTGCTACATGTTACTTCAAAAGAAACAAATTATAGGCAAGTATAAATCTAAATCCATGTTCCCTACGGTTTTTAGACATCTGCAAAATGATAAATGTATATTCTCTCATTTAGGGGTGAGAAAAACTCGATTCGACTCGAAAAAATCGAAAAAAATTTTAAATTTCGAGTTAAACGAATCGAGTTATTTGAGTTAATCGAGTTATTCGAATCAACTCGAATTTTTTTTCGAATTTCGAGTTCGAATCGAGTTGAGTTTTCGAATTCGAATAACTCGAATAATTCAAATAATTCGAATATCAAACTATAATATTTTACATTTTTACCCTAAACTCCCAAACTTTTTTACTTTTCCCTCAAAACTTTTACTCCTTCCCACTTTCCCCCCAAAACTTTTACTTCCCTCCCCTCCCAACCCCCCAATCTACCCAAAATCCATTTCCCACCAAAATTTTACTTTCCATTCATTTTTCTCAAAATTTTACCACCAAAAACCCTCAAAACCTTTTTTTCCCCCCAAAATTTTTACTCCCTCCCACTTTTCTCCTACAACTTTTATTCTTTTCCCATCCCACCTCCCATCTACCCCAAACCCTCCCCACTCTAATTTTTTTTAATTTTTTCCCTCCAAAATTTTACTCCCCCTATTTACTTACCCTCAATCTTTTATTTCCCAAAACTTTTTATTTTCCCCCTAAACTTTTACTTCTCACCCTTTACTCTCAAATAAAAAATCAAAATTATCCAAAAAAAAATAACTAAACATAAATAGTAATAATTTTATTTATATATACTATTTATATTATTAAATTAAATTTCACATTTTATATTATTTATATTATTGAATTGTTTAGTCATATTGAATATTTATATTAAAATTGAATTCTTAATTATACCATAAAATATTCATGTTAAAATTTTATATTGGTATCAATTTCACATTTTATTTTTAAAATAAATTTTATTAAAAATCATATTTTTATATTTAATATATTTTTAATTCCAAAATACATAGTGACAAGAATCAAGATAATTGAAACAACTAAGCAAACAAATAAGCTAACCAAGATATAAAAATTAATAGATAAATTATGAAGTGATGAAAGTTAATAAAAATTTGATTAAGGTGGACAAATTTTATTACGATGGGTGACAATGGTTACAAGGACCCAAAATTATTTTTTAAAATTTAACTCGAACAAATATATTCGATTCGATTCGAATTCCATCTCACTCGACTCGATTCGAGAAAACTTCAAATAAAGTTAGGATGATAAAATGAGATTCGAAAACTTTATTAACTCGAAAATTTTTTATTCGATTCGATTCGATCGAATGCTCACCCCTACTCTCATTATATGTGAATATGTCAAACCAAAAATTACCTTTTCCTAATAGAGGCATGTAGAAGAGGAGGATTTCAGTTTACTATGCCTGTATGTTTTATGCTCAAGTAACACATTTAGGTCCAATGCATTTACTGAGTTGCTTAAACTGGAGCTGTGCTGGATTAAATATTTTAGCTTCTATTTTGCTAATATAATAGACCAATTAACTGTGATTTGTTGTTTTATTTCTTTATATTTATCTTCACAGTTTCATCGTTGTTCTATTTCTACATATTTTCCTATGTTCTTTCCATATTTTCATATTTGTTGTAGTGGAGTGGGTATCAATCCCAATCTTTATCCAATTACAAGATTTAATTTGTAAGAGTTAATAAACATAATTAAATTATTGAAAAGTAAAATAAAATCTTAAATTTTGGAAAATTAACCTTGTTTTGAAGAATGACTAAAAATATTAAATACAAGTAAAGAAGTTAATATAAAATATTAGTCAATTATCTTATTTCAGATTAATACCTTTTAAAACAAGTTCTATCTTTTAACATAGAAAACTGAATTAATGCTTGATTTTTAGGTTATAATGTATGGATGCATGGGTCTCAGTTATCATTAATAAATAATAATATTATACATCATCATTATTAAATAAAATAAAATTTATCAATAATTTTATTTAATATAACTAAATATAATTATCACAAATAAATACTAATATTAGAAACTTTAAATTATTGTCTATTGGTTGAGTGTTCACTTTTTCTTGAGTCCAAATCATTATTATACATAAAAGAAACATCTTAAAATCTCATGTTTATGTTTGGGCAATTGTGAAACATTAGATATTAAAGGTACTAAAGCTATAATTTTCCTGCGTCTTTGTACGCCAACCATTTGCAAGGCTCATTAGATATTAAAGGTACTAAAGCTATAATCTTCTTTATAATTGTTTCATCTTCACTATATAGTTATGTCTGCAGGAGAATATATTTTCTAGAAACATGCCCTTCAACTATATTTGATGTTATACTTTTTGTGCAAACATTTTCCCTGATTGTTTTGTAAATAAAATGAAAACTTAAACTCTTCTGTGTTTGTTGTTAGATTTTTTGTGCAAACAAAATTTCCTGGATTGTTTATACAGGAAATGAGAACTTGAACTCTTATTTTTTTCCTGCTTTGGCTTTATGCTCATTTTTCCAGTAGATTTGATGCAAATATGGCCATGAGAATTTAGGCTCTTATTGGTTGTCACTTTTACTCATTCGTTTCTCTAGTTGATTTTTGCTTCCTAAAAGGTTGCTAAAAAATAAATCTAAAAGAGAGAAGCAAAGTCGTAATTGATTGAGAATATATAAATGACTAGAATACTATAAAATTTCTAGTATGATTGTTCACGACCAGCTTGTTGTGAAAGCATTTTTTTGCTGTTTCCCCGTTCATTTTTATTCTATAGTTAAGTTAAGTTGCTAATTTTATTTTCTTATCTACCTGTGTATCTGAATGATGTTTTATGAATACAGCCATGCTTCCAATAATGTGTTAGATGGGCTGAACATGTTTGATGGAACTGATGGTCATTACTTCCACACGGGGTCAAGGGGTCACCACTCGGTGTGGGATTCTCGTCTTTTGAATTATGGAAGCTGAGAAGTATGTACTTCTACCTAAACATTTCTTAATGATTAGCTTGTTTAAAGATTTTGGCTTCCTCCCTTCCAGTTGTAAATATTATTTCTTAATTGTTGCTTTAGGTACTGAGGTATCTTCTTTCAAATGCAAGATGGTGGCTGGAGGAGTATAAGTTTGATGGGTACAAATTTGATGGTGTGACTTCAATGATGTACAAGATTTCCTTTATTAAGTAAATGTATTATATATTTTATTACCAAGATTTACTTGATTAAGAAAATGCATTGTATGTTTTATTACCTTGCATATGTATTATTTATTTTAGTTTTGATTCTAAATTTTTATTTTTCCTTAAGAGTTCTAACTTTTAGATTTTAATTGTGTTATTAATTTATTATTTTAAATTCTAAATTTAAATTCATTAATTTTATATTTAGTTTTAAAGTTAAAATTTTCAGTAGAAAATTTAATTTAAATAATATTTTTATTTATCCTTAAAACATAATATAATATTTATCATAGAAATAAAATATTATTTAAAAAAATATTTTTTTAAAGATATGTTTTTAGCGGCGTTTGTGGGAAAAGCGTCGCTAAAGGTCTGTTCTATAGTGGCATTTGTGGGAAAAGCGTCGCTAAAAGTGATGATCTATCGTGGTGTTTGTGGGAATAGCGCCGCTAAAAGTCATGAACTATAGCGGCGTTTGTGGGAAAAGCGCCGCTAAAAGTCATGATCTTTAGCGACGTTTGTTGAAAAAGTGCCGCTAAAGGCCTTGTTCTATAACGGCGGTGTCAATAGCGGCATTTTTTGCGGCGCTATTTTGGTGTAGTGTATGGTGTCCATTGAAACTATATGAATGTGATAAAAATATTAGTTATATACATAATACTAAATATTTATGAAATCGACTATGTTATGTATATATAGTTCAAAATAAAATAAATACTTACATGCGCTTTCGACCGTTGGTCTAATAGAAGCCGTATATCTTTTAGAGCGGTAGGTATTCCCCGTAACTCAGTGAATTGTTCCACCTATTTAAATAAAATTTTAGCATAAATTTTTATTTTAAATCTATTTAATAATTGTAAATTCTAATATAAATTTTACCTTGTTACGAGTGGGAATGTACACGAGTGGTCCACTCGAGGATGTAAAAATAGAAAGCGAAACCGAGCCCATGATTGTAGTAATGAGGGGCAACCTCTAATTTTAATTTTATTTGGATGCGTCGTCTGACACATCTCCCGGTACAATGTCGCCAACACGGTAGACCCCCAATTGAGTTTGTCAGCTGCTCTAAAATCGATGAGTTTCAACAGCCACCTCAGATGTACGAGGTTTCATAACTTGTCCAGCATTAGATAACCTCCAATATTCTGAAGGATGTACGCCCGAGCGTATCGTACTCTTTGTACTTCAGTCGAATCATCCCTTGGCACCGATAATGTCTCTCGTAACCAGCCCATATCGATCCGACCTTCATAAATAATATCCAGAATTACACCTAAAAGATCGTAACATATGGCTCCCCAATCAGCAGATTGAGTGGACCCGGTTAGTACGGACCCATCCACCGGTAACCTTAACTGTAACTGCACGTCCTCCAAAGTGATGGTACACTTTCAACATGGAAGATGGATTGTGTGTGTCTCGGGTCTCCACCTCTCCACAAATGCGCTGATGAGTTTCGGGTTCAACTTGCACCCTCGACCTATATTGGCCACGTGCCAAGAACCCGCTTCCCTCAAGTAATTTTCAATCAACGTTGATAGAGGACCAGGTAGATTACGAATAAAACATTGTAACACTCGATCTACTGCTATTATAAAAAAATTATAAAAAATATTAATTATATTATAAAAATTAAATAAAAATTAATAATATTAAAAAAATGAAATTAACCCTTACCATTTGCATTTGGTCGACAGAGATATGTTTATCATCGAGACGAATTAATTGTTGGGTCATTGCTAACACGATCAAATTTCTTAGAAATTATAAAAAAATACTAATTCAGACAAAAATAAAAAATTTAGAGAGCTTTGAAAACTTTTTTGAGAAATTTAGAGAGAAATTAGGAAGAATAATAAAATTGGAGTGAAAAATGGGTTAAAGGGGGATTTTATACTTTTTTTTCCTGACCGTTGGGCCCAATTGTTAGATTTTTAAACGGCTATTGGAAGTAACCGTTGGGGGATTACACTGCCAAAAGTGCATCCTCGTCTGCGCTTTTTACTAAAGCACGTCCACATTAATGCGCTTTTGCCTGACACAAGGGAAAAAACACTGAAATGAAAACGTTTTTTGTCCCTGAAAATGCGTCCTTGTCCGCTTTTTTTTGTGTTTTTGGTCCATTCTCATTATTAATTTTTGAAATGGCCCATTTCCATAAATATTTTTGAAAATGAGCCTTTATTAGTAATACACCCTTATTTTAATACTAAAAAATATTTCCTTTTATTTTTTTAATATTAAATTATGTATTTTATTTTTATTTTTTTCCTTATTTTTCCACTCTTTTCCCTTTCTTCGTCTTCTTTTCATCTCATTTCCCTTCCCCAGCCAACCCTAGTTGCCATTGATTCCACCACCGTCGGTGGCTTTCGTCGGTTGTTCTCTTCATGCTGCTCTACGCACCATCCTATGTCATTTTGTGCCTAATGGATTGAGTTCAACGACCTCCTCATTCTTCATCTCTCTTAAACAAATTTCAGTTTATTATTTTTTACTTCTCTAATTTCAAAGAAAATAAGCAAAATTAATTGATGTTTGTGATTCACTGGGTTTGGGTTGCCCAAAGGGTGTGATTTGGTGGCAGTTGTTGCACTCCCTGTGGCCTTTCGAAAAAAGCTAAAGAGAAAAATGAAGATAAAAATTTTTAAAAAAAAGTTATGGAGATCTAAAACAGCAAAAAGAAAATCAAGAAGGCATGAGTCCTTCAAAAAAAAAAACATTTTGAATGATCTTTTTTCTTCAAAGAAAAGTCATGCTTCTTCTAGAGAGAAAGAGAGAAGCACAAAAAACATTTTGAACGAACTTTGAAACTGTTAAACCGAGCATGGCAAGTTAAGGTGACGCCTGTTTTCCAGGAAGGCAACAAGGCAACTGACTTTATGACTCGATTTGCAACGAATAAAGCTTTGGGTTTAAAAGTATTTTTAGAAGCACCAGCTGAGATGCTGCAAATATGTGTGAAGACAAAGCGGGGAGGACAACTACTAAGCTAATTCGGATGTGGTTGGTTTTTTACGTTCGTGTTTTCGCTTCATTTACCAAAAAAAAGAACCTTAAAAATGGGTTGCATAATGCTTCCATGTTTCTTCCCCTAGCAGTAACAAAAAACAAATTACAAAGTCTGCAATAAAAAAATAAAAAGCACATAGAATCCCATGCATTAGTTATAAACCTTCTTCCTCTGGGTTGTCTTCATACTCTGAAGTCAATCCTTTTCTCTTCATTTTGATGGGATTAAGGGTTGAGGTTGGGCTTATCAGAATTAAGGGACAGGCTTGGGAGATCCATTGGCAAGTTTGGTGTACGGAGAAGACACTGGCGGTGGTAGAATTGGTGGCGGCTACGGTTTGCTGGGATGAAGAAGAAAGGGACAAGAGAGGAAAAAATAAGGGGAAAAAAGCAATAAAAAAGAAAATAAATAATTTTTTAAACAGGCACATTTAACGTATCAAGTCATATGCACGTTATAACGTTAGTAGCATTTTATAAAAATTCAGTGTAAAATTTAACTAAAATTCAGTAATATTTGGTATAATTTACCCTAAATTTAATAAGAATTATCTTGTATAAATTTTTTTATTTTGTTTTATCAGGTGAAGCTAGAACAATTGTTTAGAGGGCGAATGAAATTTTAATTTTTATACTCTATATCTTTATAATTTTAAAGGATTAAATTAAATTTTTATGATTTTAAGGGTCAAAGTGTATTTTTACCTTCATTAATTTAAAATTTTAAAAATTTTAAAGAGCTTAAATAGTAATTTTTCATTTTAGGGGGGCTAGGCCCTGCCAACCCCCTAAATTCGTCTCTGGTTTTAATAATACATTTTGCGATTGTAATTAACTTATCAAATTTTAATATTAAAATTTTCTTTCTAAAATAATATTTATCCAAAAACACAGTTCCAAATACGTTAAAATTGTAAAAATTTTGTATAAATGAAAGTAATCTCATTGATTGTAAAAATGCGATATGATGATTGCTCACATAATCCTTTAATTGTATGGTCGGAAGTTCATGTTTAATCTTTTACCTCTTCGAAAAGTATCACTATACCCTAATTACGAAAAGGAGTATATGAGAAAAGAAATCACAATGGTTATCTTGATTAAAGAAAAACATATGATTAGTGGGGCTGTGAATTTAATGTTGAAAGTAGAATTAGTGAAGGTTAATTAGAAATTCTACTTGAAGAGTTTGGAGTGGTATAATATTTTTAGTTTCCATAGAAATCTGATACTTATATATGGCAAATCTGGTGGCAAGTATATCTAGTAGATTTTTCTATAATAAGATGAACTTGACTTTTTGCACACTGTCATCTTTAAAGTTTAGAAATTAGGGAAAAGTAATAAACGGTTGGCAAGTAATTGTGTAAGTTTTTGGTAATATGGTAAGGATACTTTCCAAATAGCTGGAAAAAGTCATTTTAAAAGAGAAATAACAACCCTGTAAAATAATATTACAACCATAAAAAACTTATTTGTTTTTCTTTAATGATGCTTAGCTACTTTATGGTGGTAAGCATTAGTTTTATAATATTGAAGTGTAATTCAAAATTAAATAATTTAAATTTAGAAATATAATTTAATATGTATACAAAGATTAATTTTTTAATATTTAAAATTAAACAATAAAGTATTATTTTAATGACAATTTAATAAAAGAATGGAGAGTAACGGCTACTTTTTAGGGTGTAATTTGATAGGAATACAAAATTAACAAAATATTTTTCTTAAAATATTATTCTAATGTTAAGTTAATAGTATAATGATCAATAAAAGTATTTTCATCCGTATAAAAGTTTTTCTAAATTTATGTATTTTATAGTTGGATGTGTTATAATCTAGACTTATTCTAAATTGTCGCATTATATTTAAATCTAAACTTCAATTACATTCCATTTATATTTATTAAACCTTTAATAGAGCTTAACATAATGAATGACGTGAATTCAATTGAAAGATTTATCTTAAATTTCCTCCAAACTTCAATCTCATTTATATTTATTATGTTTTTCATTGAGTTTAACATCACAAAGGACATTAACTCAATGGAAAAAGTTACTAATTTTTTTAAAAATATTATAGCGATTTTGCTTAATTTTGAACATCAATTTCATTTATGCTTACTAAGCCTTTCATTGAGCATAACATCTCAATGACATCGATTTAATTAAAAAATTAAATTTTAGAAATATTGTAATTATTATAAAATAGTGAATATTGACGCCATAATGTAGACCTATCCTAAATTATAGTGTTATAACTTAAATCTAAATATTTTGTTTATTTACCCTTATTAAAATCTTTCTTTAAGCTTAACATCAAGAATTGCGTAACTCAATTGTAGAAATTATTAAGCATAAATTTTAAAAGAATAATATTATTGTTTAAATCTAAACATTAATTTCATTTTTACTTACTAAATCTATCATTAATCTTAACGTCACGAATAACCGTCAACTAAATTTTAAAAATATAGTAAATTTATAAAATAATAAATAATTACATCATAAATTAGACATATCCTAAATTATTGCGTTATTGCTTAAATCTAAACATTACTTTCATTTATACTTATTGATTCTTTCTTTAAGCTTTACATCATGAATCACGTCAACTCAATTGTAGAAATTATTAAACATAAATTTTAAAAATATATTATTGTTTAAATCGAACATTAATTTCATTTTTACTTACTAAATATATCATTGAGCTTAATACGACAAATGACGTCAAGTTTATTATAAAGATATAGTAATTATCATAAATAATGAATATTGGTGCCATAATTTAGACCTAACCTAAATTATAGTGTTATAACTTAAATCTAAATATATATTACGTTTATTTACACTTACTAAATCTTTTTAAGTTTAATATCATGAATGACGTTTACTCAATTGTAGAGATGATTAAACATAAATTTTATAAAATAATATTATTGTTTAAATCTAAACAGTAGTTCCATTTTTACTTACTAAATCTATCATTGAGCTTAACATGACCAATGACGTCAACTAAATTATAAAGAAATAATAATTATGATAAAATAATGAATATTGGCACCATAATTTAGACTTATCCTAAATTATAGCGTTCTAACTTGAATCTACATATTCCGTTTATTTACACTTACTAAATCTTTTTAAGCTTAACATTATGAATGACATCAACTCAATTGCGAAATTATTAAACATAATTTTTTAAATATTATTGTTTAAATCTAAACATTAATTCCATTTTATTTACTAAATCTATCATCGGGCTTAACATGACCAATGACGTTAACTAGATTATAGAGATATAGTAATTATTATAAAATAATGAATATTAGCGCCATAATTTAGACCTATCCTAAATTATAGCGTTATGACTTGAATCTAAACATCACTTTTATTTACACTTACTAGATCTTTCTTTATGCTTAACATAATAAATAGCGTCAATTCAATTGAAGAAATTATTAAACATAAATTTAAAAAAAATAGTATTATTGTTTAAATCTAAACATTAACTCCATTTTACTTACTAATTCTATTATTGAGCTTGACATGACGAATGACGTCAACTAAATTATAGAGATATAGTAATTATTATAAAACAATAAATATTGGCACCATAATTTAGATTTATCCTAAATTACAACGCTATAACTTAAACCTAATTATTATTTTTATTTACTTACTAAATCTATCATTAATCTTAACGACATGAATAACCGTCAACTAAATTTTAAAAATAGAGTAATTTTATAAAATAATAAATAATTACGTCATAAACTAGACCTATCTTAAATTATCGCGTCATTACTTTCTTTTATACCTACTGAGTTTTTATTAAATTTAGCATAAGAATGACGTCAACTCAATTGAAGAAATTATTAACGGATTTTGTTAATGGAACTCAAAACAAGTAAAAAACTTAATTGAAATTGAATAAATATATTAAAAATGAGTTAAAGGTTAATTTTCAAGTATAAAAATAAAAAAAATATTAATAGAAATACAATATTTTGAAAAAATATTTAATCAATAAAATTTTAAAATCTCCCTTTATGGATATGAAATGAACTTTTGGGTAACCATGATAAGGCTGGGATTTACTTGCCATTTTAAACAAAATCAAAAGCGGTGCGAGCCCTATTTACAGCCATCAAGGAAACGAAAAAAAAACAAGTGAAAAATAAAAAGTGCTTTGCTTACGCGATAAAAACTAGGGTCGGGGATTTTAGGTTTTCGTAAGCTAAAGGGTGAGGATTGTTAAGCGACACGCCTCTGTCACTCAAACCCTATTCTTGTTCCCAATTTCTCGAATCTAGGGTTTTAGATTCTCCTTTTCCTCTGGAAATCAACCTTATTTCATTTTTTTTCTTCTCTTAGAAATAATATCGTCAATGAGCAACGAAGGAGTTAACTTCAACATGTCCGGTCTTGGCGATGGTATTGATATTTTTCTCTTCTTTATCTACAATACTATCGCTTCACTCTTATCGCTTCTCTCAGTTTCTATTTTTGGTTGCAGCTCTTAACGCCGAAGCACGAGCTGGTCTCGTTAACGCTCTCAAGGTGGGTGACACCCATAATTGTTTTTGGTTTTGGTGACACCCATAATTGTTTTTGGTTTTCTTTTTGTTATTTTTTTCATTATTTTTTTTTTGTTTTTTGATATTTTGGTTTGCAGAATAAACTTCAAAGTCTTGCTGGGGATCACTCCGATGTGCTGGAGAGTCTATCACCGATTGTCAGGAAGCGTGTCGAGGTTCTTAGGGAGATCCAGGCATGCTCTTTCTCCCTAAGCTTTTTCGATACTCTGTTAAGTTTTATTCTGATATCACTGATGGTTTAGTTGTTTTTGTAGCGGGGTCTACTCTATTATGGTTAAGAAACTGGAGTATATTGGATGTATGGGGTTGTTAATGTGTTGAATTTCTAAGATCATCTATGCACATTTTTATTGGATTTACTTTTGGTAGGGTAGAAAGTTCATTGTTCTTGCTATGCAGCTACTTTCCGTTCCCATCTAGATTGATTTAGATTGTTGTAATCTAACTTTTATTTATTTTAGCTGCAAAGTGGTTGGAAGGGGAATGCCATTTTTGATCCCTATTTTTTTTAACAGAGCCAACATGATGAATTGGAGGCTAAGTTTTTTGAGGAGAGGGCAGCACTTGAAGCTAAATATCAAAAACTATATCAACCCTTGTATGCTAAGGTTTGCATTTTCAATTTTGCTTTAGTTATTGGCTAATCAGTTACTGTCGCCATTCAGCTGACTTATTACCTTATTTTTGTAGCGATATGATATTGTGAATGGCCTTGCTGATGCTGAAGGAACAGCAAATGAAGCTGCCAAGGACCAAGGAGAGGAAAAGGATGCTGAAGGTATGATCTTATTGAGTCATTTCTTTTCCCATATGCACCTTTCTTTCTGTGGACGATGTTTATAAAATTATGCTTTATGCAGAGAAAGGGGTGCCTGATTTTTGGCTTACTGCAATGAAAAATAATGAAGTGCTCTCTGATGAGGTGAGTATCCAATTACTATTATTTTTATAACTCTTTTTGTTTTTTTGGTTGGAAATGGTTAAGCTTATCTCTACATCCTTTGTGTTTGGAACCAGATCACTGAGCGTGATGAAGGAGCTCTCAAGTATCTCAAGGATATTAAGTGGTACAGGGTAGAGGAACCCAAAGGATTCAAGCTTGAGTTTTACTTTGACACCAATCCTTATTTCAAGAATACTGTGCTGACAAAGACATATCTCATGATTGATGAAGATGAACCTATTCTTGAGAAAGCAATTGGGTAAATACTATTACCTATCCTTTTAGAGAATTCCCTATTGGATTGTTAAATATGTCCAGATTACTGGAGGTTCTTACTTCTTTTAACTAAAACTTCTTTGCACCTAATTTGTAGGACTGAAATTGAATGGTATCCTGGAAAATGCTTAACGCAAAAGCTTCTTAAAAAGAAGCCTAAGAAGGGTTCAAAGAATGCCAAGCCAATCACTAAAACAGAGGAGTGTGAAAGTTTCTTCAACTTCTTCAATCCTCCTCAAGTTCCTGAGGATGATGAAGACATTGATGAAGATACTGTAAGCCCAACCTCACCAGATCTATATAAACATGGATGATTGATTACATTTCTTCTGCTATTCCAATTGTTTTTACTTTCTTGCACAGGCTGAGGAGCTACAAAATCAAATGGAACAAGATTATGACATCGGGTGTGTTCTCTTTTCTTCTTACTCTAGTCATTGAGTGAGACGTCATTAATCATTGTTACATGTATTTGAAATACCTACTTATTTTATGCTATCTGTTTCTTTTTGCAGATCAACAATTCGAGACAAGATTATTCCACATGCTGTGTCATGGTTTACAGGAGAAGCTATCCAGGGAGATGAGCTTGATATAGATGACGATGAAGAAGATGACGATGATGATGATGAGGAGGAGGAAGAGGATGATGAGGAAGAGGATGAGGATGAGGATGCTGACGATGAGGATGCTGACGAAGGAAGTAAGACCAAAAAGAAGGTATGAGATGCTAATTTTAGGGTGTGTTATAATGTGTGCTCAATTGTTTGTTCAAAATCTGAAGTGATGCTAATATTTCTTTTGTTTCTTGCATATTGCTTGAAAATGTGCTGCAGTCTGCTCATAAGGTACACCAATTCCATATCATTTAGGTCTCTCTTTTGGCCCTTCTATTGAAAATTTATTCTTAATTATGTTCGTTGTGTATCGCAGAAGAGTGGTAAAGCAGTAGGGGATGGGCAGCAAGGTGAGAGGCCTCCGGAATGCAAGCAGCAGTAGAAATTAATTGCTGCCGTTGAGTGTGGTTTATAAGATTTTGATTGGAAGAAGCGGGAGAAAGGGAGGGTTTGCAGTTTTGGTGGTTATTTATTTCTACAGTTTTATGTTATTGCTATGAGTATGATTGGTTTCTACAGTCGTTTTATCCTTTTTGGTCTGTTGGTTTGGTAGGATGGTCTGGTAATGGTACTCTAAGATGTTTTGGGATTTTGTTTTAATGTTTAATGTTTCCAGAAACTCTTTAAGTTCTTGTGATAGCTTGTTATCAATTATTTAATGGCCAGTCTGATTAAAGTTATTTTTTATATACCTTTTATATACCAAGTTCTGTTGCGCATGGCTTGTGGTTGGACGGCAGCAATTATGGTCGCATGGTATTTCCATGGATCTTCAATTTTATTTCTAATGTTCTTGCAACTTCAAAAAATTATGGCTGCAAAAATAATACAAAATAAAACATCTGTCGCAGCCCTTTCTACGATTACTGTAGATTTTGTTTGAAAAAATTAGATTTATTTCACTGTTTTAAGTATTATGCCTTTGTTCATATTTATATGTCATTATTTTTGTTATTTTTAAAAAAATCCAGCTCAACTTCATAGAAAAAAATCTCATTAATTAACCGTTTTTTAACGATATTAATGATAAAATGATTAAAATATATCAAACGGAATATAATACAACAAAATATAATATAATATAATAGGAACACCAAATTTGATTAAAATTCCCTGGAGGCCCAGCAGGCTCCCACCCCCCCGCCCGTGGTGGGTACCTAACCACTGTAGTGCAAATCTCAAAAAGGAGGGAAACTCAAACCCTAACATCTCAGATCCACAGCAGCAGAGCTCAGTGTCTGTCTGTTTGTCTTTCCATTTCTTTCCTCCCTTTTTAATCCATGGTATTAAGTAACATCTAATCACAACTAGTTTGTTCTTCTTTTCCCACATCTTATACTTCTAAACCAAGCTCCTTTCCCTTGCATGCTATGGCCACCTTTCTTCGAAATGTTTCATCTCTTAAACGTTCTCTCTTCGCTCCACAGGTTTTAAAAACCTTACCCTTTTCTTTATTTTCTTCCATAACTTCATATCCTTTGTTTTTCTCATGTTTAATCTGATTGTCTTGCACTATGTTCATTTTTTTATATAAAAAAATGGTAGTTTAGGAACAGTAGAAAAAAAAAAATATATGAAGCCGTGAATCAACTGTTCTCTTTTTTCCTTTTTGCAGGTTTGTAGGGGAGGGGTGTTAAGGTCATCTTCTCAGCTGTGTAACTTTTCTTCTAAAGGTAACTGAAATTCCATTGAAAAGCTTCAATTTGAATGTCGGTACTCAAATATTGTTATTTGGGTATCTGGTATTCTATTTCTATGTTTTAAATCACGTTTTGGTTTTTGAGTAGAATTTTAATTCAGGTAATCATCTGAATGTGATTGTAGAAGAGTGCTTTGTCATGGGATTTTTATTAGATTAATAAATGTTTGAATTCTATAATGATTTTTAATTGAAACAAGTCAGCTGTACTGTAAAGCGCAGTGCTTAATGTAGTGTCATCTTTTATCCAACAATAAAAATTATAAATTCATGCCATTTAAAAGATGGAGTTCTTTGGCTATTTTTCTTGAACTGGATTCATTGGAGTTAAAAAGTGAAATCTAATACTCTGTTTTTTTTGAGTAAATGAAATCTGATACTTTTTCTTTGTTTGTGTCCTATTGAAGGTAGAAGGAAATCCAAGTCAGATTCAAGTGATTCGTGCGATGAGAATATGCTCAAGAAAGATTTAGCTCTAAAACTTGCCTTGGATCAGATTACGAGTTCTTTTGGAAAAGGATCTATCATGTGGCTTGGTCGTGCTATGTCTCCTCGAAATGTTCCAGTAGTTTCCACTGGTTCTTTTGCTCTGGACATAGCACTTGGAATCGGTGGCCTTCCAAAGGTACTCTGAAATTCTTGTTTCAGTTCTTTTATCCTTTATGCTGCTAGTCTGCTACTAAGTAATTGCTGCTTGTGATGCTTTTTAGTTCCTTATACATCTCTCTTGGAATTTTACAGGGCCGTGTGATAGAGATATTTGGACCAGAGGCTTCTGGGAAAACAACACTTGCTTTACATGTAATTGCTGAAGCACAAAAGCAAGGAGGTCACTGAATGTATTTTAGCTTAGTACTGTGTGATTTATGATTGATTATGCTCACTCGTTATGAAATCCATTCTATGTAAAGGTGGTTGCTAATTCTAGATTTCTGACATTTGGAAGATTATTATAATAAGGCATCTGAACTATTATAAAGGTTTTGTATGCAGCGTATAATGTTAAATCTATTTATGAAATGATTGCATTTGGAGGGTGCACCAGATTTTGTTGTGGCTATCTTCTATGCTGTTGAGGTTGTTTCTGTTATCTTTCTGTTGAATGCTTACATATGGCTATAATATTCAAATGCAGGTTATTGTGCTTTTGTTGATGCTGAGCATGCTCTTGATCCTGCCCTGGCTGAGACAATTGGGGTGTACACTGAGAATTTGCTCCTTTCGCAACCAGATTGTGGAGAACAAGCTCTCAGTCTTGTGGACACCCTTATTCGTAGTGGATCAGTTGATGTTGTAGTTGTTGACAGCGTAAGGTGTTCCTAGATTCATTTCTTTTCCTTTATGGAGTTTGGTGTGATAAATACTGCTGATAGTTGGTAGAATGTGCTTCTGCCATGTTTGTGACTTATGAAATATGCTTTGTTTTCCTTGTCTGCATCTTCCCTTGGACTGCTTAAGTAATTAGGTTGTGCTATGATGCAAATTTGAGGGAGGGCTTTTGAAATTATTGTTTGTGTGCCAAGAATATTGGGTTCTCATCCTTGAAGGATTCAAATTCTATAATTTTATCTGTGTGATACTGCTGTTTATCATATCTATTTACAGTGAGCTCCTAATAATAGCTTAATTTTCTTCTCAGGTAGCTGCCCTTGTGCCTAAAGGCGAGCTTGATGGCGAGATGGGTGATGCTCATATGGCAATGCAGGCTAGACTGATGAGCCAAGCTCTTCGTAAAATATGCCATTCCTTATCATTGTCTCAAACCATATTGATTTTAATAAATCAGGTTTAAGTTTGATTCCCGATTATCTCCTTGATGAGTTTTGATGATGAGCTCCATATTAGCAACATAGTCCTCTAAAGCTTTAGGTGGCCATGCAATTGTTAAAGTTCTTTCTTTGAGTTTGTTTGATTAATGTTGTAGTCTCTGACTCTGTGTACATTGTGAGTTTTGCCCTTCGGTCAACTTTTTGAATTTTGCCCCATTTAAAGGCTTTATTAATAATTCTAACCACTAATTAGTTGGCTGTTTGATTGATGCAATATTTCCTAGCTAAATTGTTACCGCTAATTAAATGTAGCTTGTAATATTTTTTTAGTACATACTAACTATTTAAACATATCAGGTGAGGTCAAAACTTTCGACATTTGGATTTGGTGGGCCAACCGAAGTTACCTGCGGTGGTAATGCCTTGAAGTTTTATGCTTCAGTGCGTCTAAATATAAGGAGAACAGGGCTTGTCAAGAAAGGAGAAGAGGTATCAAACTCGCACCCTTTCTTTCCTATTCAGTTTGTTGGTTGGATTTATGTGTAGTGGGTAAACGCATATAAATGGTTTGTTTATTTACTCTTAGTTTGGTTGAAATTCTCTTGAGCAACTTGTTAAATTTTCCTTTGAACTGTCTCTTACATTCCCAAGCAAGTTAAACATGTAGCTTTATCTGCAATCCAGCAAATCTCACTCTTGCATATGTTATATGTCTCATTGTGTTTTTGAAATGTCTAATCTGTAGACTATTGGAAGTCAAGTTCTTGTGAAGGTTGTGAAGAACAAGCTTGCCCCTCCATTTAAGAATGCTGAATTTGAGCTTGAGTTTGGCAAGGGAATATCCCGGGAAGGGGAGATCATAGATTTGGCAACGAAACACAAACTTGTTACAAGGTCTGGTGCATTCTACAGTTTCAACGACAGGAAACTCCATGGCAAGGAAGCCTTCAGAAGGTTTTTGGCTGATAATGGAAGTGCTCTTGAAGAACTTGTGATGAAACTTAGAGAAAAGCTACTTGATGCTGAGAGCAAGAAGGAACGACAAATAGATATCTCGGATGAGAATACTTCAGAAGAACCAGTTCCAATTGAAACTAATGATGAAGAAACTGTTATCGCCATTGAAGCTTAAGTGTGCTTAGATTTGAACTGCCATTGGATAAATAGTAGATATTTCAGAGGATACAATGATGGAAGGATTTGGAGGTCCTCTAATCCATAGCCACATTTGAACCCTTGTTAAGGTCGACATTAGGGGCTTGGATTGACAGCATTGTAGCTCGAGTTTATTGGCCGTGTTTGTGCATGTGGGGGTAATTGTGGCGTTGGAAAGTTTTGTGTATTCAATGGATGGGAGAGTACAGGATCTTGTTTCAAATTTCAAGGGGCATCCGACTGTCTTCCTCTCACATTGTCCTATTTCCAGCCATATTTACCATGTTAACGAGGGAGCAATTTATATTTGAAAAATTGCATTGTATAACTTAGATTCTTATTTAAATTCTGAGAAAATTTTCTGCTATCTAGTCTAGCAAATCTGTTCTCTGCAATTATGAAATCATAAAATCACAGATTCGTAGGAGTCCATTGGGGATTTGAACATCATCATCATTATCAGTTTGTTGCCCATAAAATTCCCAAAGAAAACTTTTTACCATATTTCCTTTTGTATGAATTTGTAAGTGTGATTTTTATATTAAAAATCGAATATACCGGTAATCACCTAAAAGACCTGACACAATTAATTGACTATATAAGTCAAATTTTAAAATAACCAAACTGAAATTTTGGACTTCATCGGTTTCTTTGGTTTTGAATTTTCCCTCAACCTGAAAATCTTTTGTCTATTCATAGTTATTTTTTCCTAAGTTAACTTTGATAATTAATGTATTAAAAAGAGGTGATTATTATTTTTAACGGAAATGTTAGTTAAAATATTAATTTGACATCCCGTATGATAATTTATATGTACTTTATTTTGATATCACATTATTTGTCTTATACACATAAAATAATAATTTAAAATTCATAAAATTATTCAAATAAAATCAAAATTATAAAAGCTCATAACTTAAAAAAAAAAAAGCATGAAGTACTTGTGAATTGTCATTTGCCATAAAAGTCATCATACTTAAAATTTAATGTTTTAGTCAATATAAATAATTCAACTCTTTTGGAAGATTGATGGTCAAATTCAATTTTTTGAAAAGGTTCAGGTCAAATTTAGTTAAAAAAGAATAAAGGTTAAATTAACAAGATAGGTAAACATCGAGAGTTAAATTTATCATTATGCCTATACAAAAAAAGACAAAGTTTGAAACAACTAATTTATAAACAAGTCCAAATTTAATAAATTAAAAATATTTTTATATTTACTTTTTAAAATTTTTACTTTTTTAAGATTTTAAAACATTTTTCTTATAATTAGGGAAAATGAAAATCTTGCAAATATTGAGAGTGAAATTTGTTGAATTTTTAGATTTAGGATCAAATTTATAGAATGTGAAAACATTGGAGGTTAAACTTTTCATTAACCCAATAAAACAAAGTCCACTTTAGACTTCCATTAAGTAACTAATGAAAGAATGACAAAAGTTGAATGACTAAAAATAATAACATTTGAGTGACCAAAAATAAAATGAACTAAATAGTTGAGTGACTATTCTTGTACTTTACCCCAATTTTAGTTGAAGGTAAATATAATCTTTTATACAAGAAGTAAAGAATATTTAATTTTATAACACTTTAATATATAATTAAATTCATGATTTTGTAATTAAAATAGAAAATTAAATAAATTAAATAATAACACTGATATAATTATTATTATTTATTTAAAATTGGTTTAATAAGTATATCTGAATGGAATTATGAGATTTACTTTAGGGTAAATGGATATTCTTTAAAACTTATTTTTGCCTTCACCGGAAATCTAAACAAAATTCAAATTTTAAATTTTAAATTCATATTGCTAAATAAATATAAGTTGTTATTTATATCTTTATCTTTTATCAATGATTAGCAATCTTCATTTTACGCATTATCTAATAGTTGAATGTATTTTGCAGGTTACTTTATTATAATCTTTATTACAAACATCATATTAAATTATTTTTTGTTCTTATATCATTAAAAGAATCAAATAAATCTAAATATCAACAAAGTTGGCATTTACATTTTTTTAAAAAAATGACATTTACTGCTCAATAAAATTCTACTTTCATGTCTTTATTTTTAAACCAGTAAATGAAACTCTACAAAGATTAAATTAATTTATTTCATACTAGAGTAACTAAGTTGATCCAATCAATGATATAGAGAGACTTCATAGGTAGATTCACTTTTGTTTTATAGCCATTAAACCAACCAAGCTTTTGGTTAACTTTATTTGGTAAATGGTAAGTACTGGATTTAGGCTTAGCTTAAGTATTAAATGAAATTAGTTTGGATATAGATATTGAGTTTAATAATTATTAATAAAAAATGTCAACTTATTCAATTTGAAAACACAAAATCGAGAATCTAATGATTTAAGCTATTTAAATTGAAGTCCTCAAACAACTAAAGAGTTAGTAGCATTTAATCTTGCCCTTTTAGCTAAGCAATGTTTGGAGATAGCTCCATGAATCTGATGCTTTATGGGTTAGAGTAATAAAAGGCATGTATTTCCTTAATTATTTGTCTTTTGAAGCTAGAAAAGGAAATAAAGCATCATGGGTGTGGAGTAGTCTATTGGAAGGTAGGGATTTCTTGAAGATATCTTTTGTCTAACAGGTTCTCAATAGGGGAAGAGCTCAAATATAGAATGACAGCTGGGTTCCAAATACTATAGAGGGTCAACCAACTCATTTTGGCATCTTGATGTTCCTTTGGATACAAGAGCTGTAGAGATTATGTGCAAGGAAGAAGGTAGGTGGGATTTGTAACAACCCTCACCTGACCCGATCGTTGGGTCCAAACTACAAGATGCTACAATCGTTGCCAGAACAACTACAGTCAATTATACAGTAAATAGTCATCCACACATGCAATTAAGTGTCAATCACATTCAAAATATGTTAAACAATCATTTCTGGGTCTTAAATAAGCTTACGAAAACTCTTTTGTCAACCCGAGCACAAAGAGGACCAAATTCTAAAATTTTGAAAATTTAGGATCGGCATCACGACTTCATCATTTCCATGTCGCGAGGTCACCAAATCAGTGAGTCACATTACGACTTCATGCCATTTGACATCGTGACGCCACTCAATGTCGGTCGACTTTGTGATGAGAGAGGTTGGTTGTTTAGACGTGGCCCCTATTTTTGACAAAAATGCACAATTTGGTACCTAATCCAAAGTTTCCAACCAACCCTTTCAATATGTTCACCAAATACCACTTTCACTTGGTTCAAAGCATACCAAAACACGCCAAACAAATTCAAACAACCAAATTCAACTTCTTATCAAGACATACAATGCTTATACATCAATTGAACTTAAACAAATTAATGTCATTAGAACTTAATATCCAAACCATTCAAATACCAACCTTCACCTATGCCATACCACATTGAAAACATGTCATTTCACTTCAATTACCTACACTTATGTACCTATACACATCAATAGCTTTTTAGACTTTAAACATGAATTCCATCAATCAAGAATAAGTCACAGTTCATAACCAATCATCATTTAAGCATATTTGATCCCAAATTTATATCCAACTATGTCAACCATGTTTAGCCTATCTCAACATTTGCATACAGATATAAATCCATCATCAAAACCCTTATGACATTAACAACCAACCAAATTAACCATTCACCAACACATACCTCAAGCATGGAAATCAAACATTACCATTTTAAACTAGGCATTAACTTAACTAATTCACATGCCATGACCAACATTCAAAATCATCATCATATACCATATTCATCAAAAAATTTCAACTCATAAAGACTATAACACCCCAAACCCGGCCTAGACGTTATGGCCGAATCTGGCGATGTCACATAGAAAGGGATTTGAAGACAAGATTGTCGAGTTTAAAATTTTTTACAATAAGTTAGCTTTTATTTAATTCAAAAAAAAAACTAGTTGATTTGCTTTAAATCTTGTCTCTTAGCGGAAACTTTTGTAACCAATTAATTTAGGGAAAATCGTTTCTATTTACGAAAAACCTTAGTTTTTTAGAAAAAAATCGTGTTTTGTGGAGTTGCAGTTTTAAAAAAAATCCATAAAAAACAGTATAAAGTCCCAAATTTAAGCCAACCAGTCCATAGTCCAGAAGATACATCAAAAACCCCAAATAAGTAATAAATTCTAGGCATTAACGGAAAACAGTCTAAAATTTACGTATGGCCACCGTAGAGTCCTTCGCTGCACCGACTCGTCAAGTCTGGGGATTACCTGTACAGATTAAACAGAGATAGGGTGAGTTTTCGAAAACTCAATGTGTAATCCCCACAGAAAACATGCATACAGATAATCAACAAAATTTAGTTAGATACAGTCTAGGGCCTATGTCCATCACAGAATCAGTTTGGGCTTTAGCCCATTCAGATACAGTCTCAGAAATACATTAGGGCCTTGGCCCATATCAGATACAGAATGCAGGTACAGTAAATCAGAATCCTACCCATCAGCCTCTACACACTATCTTCGTCCAACCTTACACACCATGCGGGGATTAAATCAACCCACCCATCCCTACACACCATGCTGTACCGAAATGCGGCACATAATCAGAAGGTTGCAGCTGAGCTGCCAGATAACAAGCTTAATAGCCTTTCAAACACTTCCTCCAAATATCATCAACCCACCCCGATGCAATTGTAACGCTAGGGTTTGTGCAAGTGTACACAATTATTATCAAGTAGTAAGTAAGTATCGAGTTATTGTCTCCACAGGGATTGTATTTGTGCTAAGTCACTTAATTTGTAAAATTATATTAACAATTTGGTAAATAAAAAAACATAATATAGTTGAGAAGTGGTGATTAAAATATATTAAGCTAAATGCAATGATCCCTAATGCAAATTATCCTAAGTATGCAAACTATAGGAATGAAATAGATTTTAGTAAATTTAACACAATTTGCAACAATTATAACATAAATAAACTAGGATAATTACTTTAATTAAACTCAATTTATTATCAACATGCTTAATAACATCCAGAAAAACATTCCATGATAACTCGATCTTTCATGAGTTTGGAAACCACATTAGGTCATTTAGGAATCCTTTACTTAGTAAATACACATTGTACTGATCCTTATTTACTAAGGGTTTCTTAGCATTCATGTGAGGTAACAGGGACTTGTTAGGTTTGAAACAATTTAATCACACAAATCTAAAAACTATGCAGATAACAGAGCTTGGTTAGAGTTGTTATGCAACCTACAATTCAATCGGGTTAGGATCTAAATTAACTAAGCACATTTCAATTATGTGTCCATTAGCCGTTGTCTGGTTAGGATTGCTCAGCTAATTCAGGTGCATTTCAATTGCGTATGAACGAAATACAGACTTGATTTTAATTGAAAACACGATCGATTGAGACACAAACATTATAAGCATGAATCAAATAAATATTATTTAATCAAAATAATCATCCTAGCTTAAATAATTTTAAGCTATCATTGTTGTAAACAAGAACAAAGAACACATAGCAAACATCTTTAAATTAAATTAAATTAAAGAAAAGAAAGATTAAACCCAATTTAGAGTGGCTGTCAACCAAGACTCTGACTGACGAGGCTCCTTCGCTTCTTTGCGTTGCTCCTTTGCTGATGGCTCTCCAAGGTGGCCGACCAAGGGTTCTTTAAGAGGCTTAATTGTTAAAATCCTTATGCAAGGATGATGAAGGGGAAAGATAGCTAAAAGAGTTGAGAGAATGATGAATGAGTGAGAGATGATGGGATGAGGGATGATTGAAAAAGTGAGAAATGATCTCTTATTTATAGGTGAGGCAAGGGAGCTAGTTTGCTAAAAATAGGAGTGTCCATCCTTTGAAACTTCCTCCAAGAGTGGCCGGCCATGAATTGAGGAAAGGGGGCTGATTTTTCCTTGATTTTTGGTCAATTTGAGTGCCACAACAACTCAGGGCTATGACTTGGTCATCAGCAAATCTTCGGGAAAATCTCCAATTTCTTTAACTCTTCAAGGACTTTGTATAATTAAACCAAAAAATGGTTTATGACATCCATGTGCAACCGAAAATTGGGTTGACTTGGTCTGAAATTTGGACGGTTTTGCAATTAGAAGAAAACTCTCAAACCTGTCCAAAAATAGTAGATAGTTTAGAGGACCAAATAATATAATTTAACCACTTTAATTAATCAATTTACTTAATTAATTAAAACCCAATTTATTAATTAAATATTAAAAATGAATTATTAAATATAACTTTATATTTTATTATTTAATTTAATCATGCATAGCCCACTTTATAGCTTAAAAATATAATATGCTCAAATTAATATAAAATAAGCCATTTTATGCATGAAAACTATATAATAAAGTATAAAATCACATTTTAATAATTTCTATGTCCTAATTTCATATTTTCGCATATTTCATTAACTTATTAAACAATTACTTGGTTTTAATAACAAATTTAAGTAAAAAGGTAATGAATTATATAGGAAAAATCCTATATATTTTTCAGTTTACATACCCCCAAACTTAAATCATTGCTCGTCCCGAGTAATGTTCATGCACAACACAAGGTCCTGCTAAGGCAAATTTTGCTAAGAGTGTAAGTAGCATCAATATTTGTCTCATAATCATGCATCAATAAATTCATGCTCATAGACCTTCCTTATTAACAAGTAACTCATATACAAACATTTTGAAAATTTTATTCTAAGTTTCAAGATATTCCAACATGAATCATAGTTTGCATGTATGTCACAGCCATAGATAATATTTTTCAGTCAACACAATTTCTCATCAATCAAGCAAAACAATCATAAGGCTTATTTATGATCTTCATATGTTGAACTTAATACTTCCTCTTCACTAATATAGGTGACATAATCATCAAATCAATAGGTCTTTTATAAGGTTGTAATGGGGCTCGGTTAAATGTGGGGATTTTAAGAGATGGGACATTTCGATTTCAAAATCTTAACCTTTAACTTATCTTGGATTTCTCGAAATTCAACCTTTTTCTTCAAGTGAACTTGTGGAACTCCCCCAAACTTATTTTGAACTCATACTCATACATTTCCTTTTTGGAGACTGAGCAAATTTTTCTTCACTCTTTCTTTGTCTTTGTTGTAGTTTTTAAGCATGAGCACATACATCTTTATGAAAATTTCCTCAAATGTTGATTCCCAAGACAACTTTAGTTAAGATAGGTGCACAAAATTAGGATAATTTTAAAAAGATGGTACTGGCTTATAATTTAGGTTTATTACAATGAACAGACCTTTAAGCTCAAAATTATAGTTTCAAGGGTCTAATATCATAAGGTGGGCTTGAAAAGGCTCAAACAATCCAAAGAAAAATGGTGCCTATATCATTTTAGATTTTTATGTTCTCTAGGATTTTGCCTCAAGAAAGTTACGAAGTCAATTTTAAAGATATAAACCTTCATGCATGTCTAATCTCAAGAGAAACAAAGTTTTTATGGCAAATATTACTTAAGACTAAAATCATAAAAACATTCCATTTTTCATAATAACATACAATCACTCAGATAAAATCATCATTCATGCTTGCGTACAAGCTATCTTATTAAAAAGAATTTCTTTAAACATTCATTTATTAAGACATACTTATGAAAGAATGATTTGAAACATACTTGAAAATTTTAAGAATTTGAGCAATTATTTGCCTTACCCCCTTTAAAAAGAAGCAATGTCCTCAATGCGAGAATAAAGTAAATATTTGTCAAATTGGTGTTTCTGATGATTGAGATTTGCCTAAACTCACCGTCGTGAGGTTTTCCCCTCACCATATGGTACTCACCCAACCATCCTTTACATATTTTATATAATGCCATAGCCCAGCCATGGTCTTACACTATATGTTCTTCAGGGTTCCATGGCCATGTATTTATCCTTATTAGAGATTCATGTTTTTAGTCCCGATGGACCTCTTTAGATGACTCCGGAGACAAACACATGCTTATCATGTAGACTTATACTTGACAAACTTTTTCCTTTTAGACTTCTTCATGACAAATGCATTCATGCTTACAAATGCAATGCATTTCACATTAAACTCGGTCAAATATTTACTAACTCATGACAAACATAGTCATGCTTTCAGACATATATGCATGCGTACCATTCCTTTCCTTATCAGAGTCATAGAGTTATGCTTTACTAGTTTCAATTTCATGCTTTAGTCACTTAGCACAAAAATATCTAGACTAAAAATATACATGTAAGAGTCAGTCTAAAGACTCACCTGTTAAGCTTAATAGTAGCTTGGGCTCCAATTCTAAGTTCCTCTCAGAGATTACAACAACTATTGCCTTGGTATGAAGAAATCACTGATAAAACTCAGGATTTCTACTCTAGTATGAGGAATATTTTCTCTCTATTCTTCTAACCTGAAGAAAGTAGGATTTTTGAAGAGACAGAAAGGGCCTGTTGTGTTTTTCTTTAGACTCAAATAGAAAATACTTATTGGAGGAGGAAGAGAAAAACTCTCCTTTCAGTCCTGGTCGCCCAGTTTATACAACTCTTTTTCATATCGTAACTTGACATGTGTTACAATCCTAATCAAGTTGCTGTATGGGTGGTTCACAATTGTAAGGAAACATGTATGACAATCCACCTATATATTCATATAAATATTCGTGATATCATTTCATGGTTTGCTCATGACCACCTGTTAGGACGTAACCAGGATCGTACTAGACAAACTTAGCGTGCAATGCCTTTCAACGATATCTCTAATACTCAAAATTCCTTGACAACTCACTAAGTTCCTCTCTTAGAATTCCTAAGCTAACTATTCACCTTACTTTTTTCCACCAAAAACATCATTTGGGCGGATAGAACCACGTCAACTTATTCTTTTTAGAGACTTCGCCCAGGGGCGCACTCATAAACTTCAACTCTTAGTCGAATCTAACATCTCGCCTTCTCAGGACTTGTTTCGAAATTCTTGCAATATTCAAATATCAAGGCGTCACCGGGTGGGGTGTCACAATTCTTGAAGAAATCAAAATATATTTCCTTAAAAAATTTTCCACACTCATACTTTTCAAAAGAATGATGATATAAATGCTTAACAAATATGTGCAACTAATCATTTGAAAAACTACCATTCAAGATTTGAACACTTAGATTATGAGATATTATGTGATGTTGTCATGAGGGGTAGTAAATACACGTTGTCTTATTTATCCCTTAACTAAGGTTTTGTCTCGCTAGGTTTTCCTGGTAAAGTTTTTAATGAGACAACATGTTATGCACATTATAGATATTTGTACTCTTTTTTCTTCACTAGGATTTTTTTCCACAGGGTTTTTATCTTAGTATGGTTTTAACGAGACACATTATCTACCAATGGATATTCGAAGGGGGAGTATTATGAATACTTTATTATTAAGTGGATGTCCATCAATATCAAAATAAGTTTGATATACTTTCGGACTTCAATAGTCATTAGAAGTAGAGTTTTATTTCATTTGTACTTCTTATGTTTATAAATATAAACTTTAGAGAAATATTGTAAATATCTCTAGTGATCGATAAAAATCATACGTTTATTTTTGTTCTCCTATTTCTTGTTCTTTTACTTTCTCTATTCTTTTATTTCATAATAATTTTAGCATTGTCTTTTATTTTACTTTCTATTTCTTGTTTAATATTTTTTATGCAAATACATGCAAATATTTAAATATTTAATGGTAATATTAACTCTGAGATTATATATATTTTTTACTTTTATGTTTTAATCAATTTCTGAACTTTCTAAATAATTATAACTAATTAATTAAAGGTTTCATATCAATGTTAATATATAACTAAATTATATATATTTAATTCTATAGCACTTCAACATATAATTAAATTTGTATTATTTTATAATTAAAATAAAGTAATAAATTAACTAAATAGAAAACACATAGATAAATAATAAAAATGGTATAACTATCTTTTATTTAATATTTGCATAGTAAAAACATCTCAAAGGGGTTTATGGATTTTCTTCAAAATGGAGGGACAAGTTGGGAATTCTTGAAATTTTACCGATGTTTTTTATTTTATTTTAATATGTAAATAGTAAACATATAATTATCTTATTTTATTTTTAAATTTATGATTGTTTTTTTGGTAATTTGGTACTTTCACCAAACAAGTTATGCTTTCATCAAATGAGCTGGCACTCAACAAATTTATAATAAATTAGATTTTAGTGCATTTGGTTGGAAATTTGAATTCTTTAAGAAAGGATTGTCAGGTTTTTTCACATGCGAGTATATTTTAGAAATAAAATTAATTAAAATTAAAATATCTCGCTAAATGTTATTTTTATTCATTATTTCATATTATTATGAGTTGATTCAAATCTTGATGTCATTTATTAATGGAATTGATGGAAATTGATTAAATGATATCTAATAATTGACGTCATATTTTTTTATTTCACGAGTAATTTAAAAAAATGATCATGTTTATTTTTAAATATTTAATTTTAATATTTTACTATATTCCTATAAAGCATTTATCAACTCTTAATCTTACTTGTCAAGTCTAAAACTCTAATTACAATTTACAAATTATTCCCCACATATATATTCACACTAAAGTAATATAGAGACGCAAAATTAAAAAAATAATGTTTGTTGTCATAATTAAATGGTTGCCACTTCACACTATAAAATTAATATTAAATCTAGTTTAATATAAAGTTCCCATATTTTCATATTTCTTTGTATAAAATATCTTAAATGACTATCAGTATTAAATTTAATAATTAATATCTGAAATGCAATTAAACTCTGCCCATTCTTTTTATAAAAACTAATCAATTATAATTGCTACATTAAGATTTCCACGTAACTTCAAATTAAGTATCATGTATGATAGTGTAATTTTAAAAATAATATGCAAATAATAATTAATTTATGATTTAAAATTATAAAAATAATCTACAATATTTATGGAATATATTATATATAGGGATGACAAAATTCGAGTTGCGTCATAGATTCTAAATCGATTCGCTTTGAATAAAGTGGATTTTTTTTGTTTGAAAAGTGGATGCAGGGTGGGTTGAATTTTTTCTTTTTGATAGTGGGTATTGAGCGATTATGGTAATTGATTATCCCAACTCGACCCTCTTCACTATATAAAATTACCATTTTATTTTTGTAAATATAAATTATTAAAAGGATAAAAATGTAATAATGTAAATAGAAAAATAATATATTTTATGTATAAGTATTTAGTTGACTTTAAACAAATTAAAAAAAAAAGATAAGTAGCAAAAATTAAATTAAAACAGAGGGAGGTGGGGTGGGGCGGACATGGATGCATCCAACTTCCATAGAGGTGATTAGTGGCGTAGCTAGGGGGCTGGCAAAGGCCCTAACCCCCCTAAAATTGAAAATTTTACATTTAAACTCTTACAAATTTTAAATTAGTAAAATAAAATTACATTTTCCCCCTAAAAATGATAAAAAATTGATTTAATACTCTAAAATTATAAAAATATAGGCTATTAAAATGGTAAATTGCATTTTTATTATTGTAAAAATTATAATTTAATTTCGGCCTCCCTAAAATTTTTTTTTGGCTTTGCCCCTATAAGTGAAAATGGATTTCAAGATTATATGTTTATAATGAAGTGGGGCAAGTGGAGGAGTAGAGCGTACCGATTGTGAAATGGTAGTAAATTTAACAACATTTACTCCTGTCTCGCACCATTGCAATCCCTAACTATATACCTTTTGAAATTACTTTTGAATAATAAACACCAGGAGTTCTCTAAAATAAAATAATAAGATATAATAAATATAATAATGAAAATTTAAATAACATTACCTTAATGTTAGACAAATCAGTAATTAACTATATAATTCAAAATTAATATCAAATTACAATTTAGAATCCAATTTTAATAGGTAAAATAGATATTCAACCTCATATATACATAAAAGGCAATCTAGATTAATTATTTGAGTTTTCAAAATGTTTGCTTTTTAATTATATTAATTACTTTGATATTATATTTAATTGTATTAAATAATTTTATTTATATTCAAATTTGAATTTATGGTAACTAATATTATATTAATTAATATTATCTTTCAATTTTAAAATTAATATTATATTAATTGTTGTTTATGTCGAAACCACTTTTTGAAAACAAAAATGGAGTCGACTTTTATTTTGAAAATAAAAAAAACGGGAGTCGCCACCGACATTTTTTGAGGTGTGATCGGATCACCTTGCAATTCAATTATTTTGATAAAACGTTTTGATTTTTTTAAAACAATAATTTTGGTCTACGGAATTCAAGAAAAACGAGTTCGGGAGTCAGTTACATGCAAGGAAAGATTAGCACCCTCGTCATTCCCAAAATTGATACCTAATCATTTAATTAATGTCTTAATGTCGAAAAAATTAAAAATTCGAAAAGAAATTTAAAAATATGATCCTTTTAAAATTACTTAAAAATTTAGGGAAGGGTGCTCTTCTCGTTAATCGAGAAAAAGAATTATATCCCTTGAGTTAGGACATAATATCTTAAATCCCAAAACGAGAATAAACACCAAAAAAAATATTTATTTTTAGAAATTTTAATCATCTCAATTTCGGAAAAGAAATCATATCCCGTAAGTTGGAACACGGTCCTTGTTTGATTCCTGAGATAATTTTTAAGAACGTGTTTTTTAAAAAAAAGGTTCGTATATTTGAAATTATCGAAAAAATCGAGACCCCGTAAGTTAGGGTACGATTCTTTCGAAAATCCCAAACACCGAGTGTTATGTTATCTTGGAAGCTTGTGGATAAAATGATTTCAAAACTTAAACCATATTAAACGCAACTTTTTGAGCGAATAAAGCGCGATGGAATAATAATGTACAATGCGAAGCGATAATTTGTAAACCAAAATGTACCCTAATGAACTACAAATAACCAATAAATACCAATAAGCAATACAATACACACAAGAGCAATAATCTCGCATCACATGTAAATATTAACATCAACATTCAAAAGCTAATGAACTAAAAGCTAATCCTAAACGAAGTTCCAAGCAAATTAACACAAATAAAATGTAACAAGTTTTTAAAATAACTAAAAACCAAATACCATGAAAGAAGGAAATTATATATTAAAATAAATTTAAAATAAATAATGTATACATATATGAAAGTTTGAAATAAATTAAAATATAGTTAAAATAAATACTACATAAAATAATAGTATCCAAATAAATTTTAAAATAAATATTATATAAGAAGAAAATTAAAATACATAAAATAATATACATATATTAATTTAAATAAGTAATACATATGGAATGAAAATTTCATATAAATAATAGTATATAGTAATATATGTAAAAGGTTGGAATAGGCAAAATATAATAAAATAGGGTTTTTAAAAGAAAATAAATCATAGATATAGAGATAGATAAACAAATATAATAATATGAAATCAACAATATATTATATTATATATGTATGTATAATGAAAATAATTTAACATAAATTATGTATATATATATATAAAATAGTATTATATAAGAATATTATCGTATAAATCTTTAAAGATGAAATATATAAAAGTAGATTTTAAAAGATGTATTTTAAAATAAAACCAAAAAAAAGTGTATAAATTATATTGAAATTACATAAAAAATATATAAAACAATAGATGGAAATTAAAATAATAATATATGAAAAATTTAAACAATGTTAATAATAAATTTTAAATAATAATTGAGCTTAATCATTAAATTAGATTTAAAATTAAATATATTAAAAATGAAAGAATATATATATAAATAAATTAAAAAATAAAAATATTAAACTAAACTAATAAGGATTAGATTGGATTTAAAACAAAATTAGGAGGAAAAAACGTAAATAAAATAAAATAAATGACCTAATTGAAAGGCGCGAATAACTCAAAGGGACTGAATGGGGAAATATCCCCGCCCTCTGAAATCCGCTGTTTTACCAGGACCAAATCAGAAACCAAATAAAATTTAAATTATCAATTGAAGAAAATTAAAAAAAAACTGAATTAAAATAACTAAAGATGCGGAGGGGCTGGATGCGGATCCTCCCCTTGGGTCGGGTAACCATGCGGGTCTTGCCTTATACGGTGCCGTTTTGAGGCCACTGAAATAGGCCCTAAACGACGCCGTTCCGTACCTATTATAAAATAAACAAATTTTTTTTAAAAAAAATTACTTTTTGCCATTTTTTTGTAAAAAAAATATTAACCCTATTTTTTTCTCTGCTAGGGTTTCCTAAACTAAGGCCAATCCGCCGCACCTCTGTCGCGATTCCACTGCGAACGGTGGTCGGAGCTGCACCACAAAGGGCTTTTTAGCTCCTTTTTGCGCGGATCTGAAGGCGTTGCAAGGTAAGCCTTCTCTTTTCTTTTTCTTAATACTTATTGTATTATTTTTTAAAAAAATGAATCGAAACAAAGAAGAAGAGAAAAAAAACTGAATATCTACCTTCAATCTATCTTTTTTATTCTAAGATCTCTGCTTATGATATTAAATATTTTTCAGTTTTTCTATTGATTCGTGAATCCTTTACAAAATACTCTAATTGGCTTTATATAATCGAATGAAATTACAAAAATTATTTATTTATTTTTTCTTTTATATTTTTTGCAATTTTTCTGTTATTCTAGTGTGCTTCTTTCTGTTGCTGCTAGTTGCTTGTTGGTTTCGTTTGTTTTGCAGGTACAGCCAGTTGGAGGCGGAGGCGCACATGTGGGGAGAGCAGAGGCTGGTGCGCCGTTGTGCGGCGGCTGGAGCCTTTCTGCCTAGGGTTTTTTGATTTGTTTATGTTATGGGCTAGGGTTAGGTTAAATCTTAGGTTAATTGGGTCTGCAATTTTGGGTTAATGTAATTGGACATTTTATTCTATTTGGTTTTTTTAATTTGGTTTTATTTTGTGTAGGTGGGCCCTGGCAAAATTTGGGTTTTACAGTTTATATTCACATTTGATTTCTAATATATACACATAATTCTTAATTATGGAAAATAGGGGTGAGCATTCGATCTATCGAATTGAATCGAATCTTAAATTTTCGAGTTAATCAAGTTTTCGAATCTCATTTTATCATCCTAACCTTATTTGAAGTTTTCTCGAATCGAGTCGAGTGAGATGGAATTCGAATCGAATCGAATCGAATATATTTGTTCGAGTTAAATTTTAAAAAATAATTTTGGGTCCTTGTAACCATTGTCACCCATCGTAATAAAATTTGTCCACCTTAATCAAAATTTTATTAACTTTCATCACCTCATAATTTATTTATTAATTTTTATATCTTGATTAGCTTATTTGTTTGCTTAGTTGTTTCAATTATCTTGATTCTTGTCACTATGTATTTTGGAATTAAAAATATATTAAATATAAAAATATGATTTTTAATAAAAGTTATTTTAAAAATAAAATGTGAAATTGATACCAATATAAAATTTTAACACGAATATTTTATGGCATAATTAAGAATTTAATTTAATATAAATATTCAATATGACTAAACAATTCAATAATATAAATAATATAAAATGTGAAATTTAATTTAATAATATAAATAGTAGATATAAATAAAATTATTATTATTTATGTTTAGTGATTTTTTGGATAATTTTGATTTTTATTTGAGAGTAAAGGTGAGAAGTAAAAGTTTAGGGGAAAATAAAAGTTTTGGGGAATAAAAGTTTGAGGAAAGTAAATAGGGGAGTAAAATTTTGGAGGAAAATATAAAAGAAAAAATTGGAGGGGGGAGGGTTTGGGGTAGATGGGAGGTGGGATGAGAAGAGAATAAAAGTTCTAGGGGAGAAGTGGGAGGGAGTAAAAATTTTGGGGGAAAATAAAAGGTTTTGAGGGTTTTGGGGAGTAAAATTTTGAGAAAAAGTAAATGGAAGAGTAAAATTTTGGTGGGAAATGGATTTTGGGTAGATTGGGGGTTGGGAGGGGAGGGGAGTAAAAGTTTTGGGGGGAAAGTGGGAAGGAGTAAAAGTTTTGACGGAAAAGTAAAAAAGTTTGGGGGTTCAGGGTAAAAATGTAAAATATTATAGTTTGATATTCGAATTATTCGAGTTATTCGAATTCAAAAACTCAACTCGATTCGAACTCGAAATTCGAAAAAAAAATTCGAGTTGATTCGAATAACTCGATTAACTCGATTAATTCGAATAACTCGATTTGTTTAACTTGAAATTCGAATTTTTTTTCGATTTTTTCGATTCGAATCGAATTTTGCTTACCCCTAATGGAAAACATAAATTTATTAACATTAACAACTACACAAAATTCTATTTAATTCTTATATTACATTTTCTTAATAAATAAAAAGATTCATTACCATACGTATAATTTCTTTTAAAAAATTTCCTTCTTCTATGAAATTCATAACATTACCATACATATTACAATTATTTTCTTTCTCATAGTAACCATACCTATTATAACTATTTTAATATTGACAACTTTATAAACACAAAATTATTAAATTTTTATACCAAATGTGCAATACCGTAGATATTATACATTTGGTTGTACAATTATTGTTATGCTAATATTGCAACTATATATAAAAAAAAGTCAAAATTAATATACTAGAATACATAGAAATGTACTAGGAAAAGCTCTGAAAATGGATACAATTGTGATCTCGTCCGACGACTAAGATGGTAGAGGAAAATACTCTAATGAAGATCGAATCACCAAGAAAGTCCGTCTCAAAGAGTTAAAGGATGACACTGTTGTGAACATGGTGGTGGGTTTAAGCCCTAGAACTAGAGTCTCTTGGAAGGACAAACTCTTGGGAGGGACAGAGGCTGTTCCCAGGATGTCTTCGACGAATACAAGTAATTTTAACGAGGAGAATTTTGATTTCGTTGAGCCATCGATTTCTCGAAGAGAATTCAGAAACTGTTAGTCCAAGATATGGAAAACACTGTGGTGGTGAAATTGCTGGGACGTAACATAGGGTATGCAGTTTTACACAACCGTATCTCTACTCTCTAGAGGCCTTCTCAACCTTTCCATCTGATGGATGTGGAAAATGGATATTACTTGGTTAGGTTTTAAAATAAAGAAGATTATGAAATGGTTCTGACTCAAGAGCCATGGATTGTTTTTGAGCATTACCTTACTATATAGCTGTGGACGGTGGACTTTGATCCTTCAAGGCCTTTCCCTATTATGGTTTTGACTTGGACTCGATTTCTTGGAATATTAGGGTTTCTTTATAAACAACAGGTTTTTGAGGAGATAGAAAGCCTGGTGGGAAAAGTAGCAAGATTGGACATCAAAATGGATAGTGGAACGAGGGGACATTTTTCCAGGATGGCAGTTTCTGTTGACTTGGAGAAGCCGCTCGTATCCTAAATCTGGATTAGTGGTAGAATTCAAAGGGTAGAATTTGAAGCCTTACCAGATGCCTACTTCGCTTAAGCTTGCTATGGACACCTTAAGAACCTTTGCCCCTCTATCGTTCCAGATCAATGCACTGAGGTAATGCGAAAAGTTCCACTCCAATGGTTGAGGGGTCAACTATGGCGGTGGGAAAGGAGCCCTTTGGGCCATGGATAATCGTTGAGCAAAGATCTCAACAAAATCAGAAGAATACTCGCAATCAAAAAGTAAACTTTTGTAAACAGATTTTAGAAGGTCTAGATTTGAGGCGTGGCCTCGCTGGAAAAAAAAGCTACTGGCATTGATGAAGTACAACTAGATATTTCAGGAATTACGTTTCAAAAAGGTGAATTTTTAAAGAAATTAAAAGGCTTAAAGGGAGGGGCAAAATTTAGGACTTTAGATAATAAGAAGACTGTGGCTGGTAACATGGGCCAATCAAATGAGGTTACAACTACAGGGCCAAGTATGAATTCAGGCTTGAGGAAGGTTGGGCCTAGTTTGGATTGTAATGGTCAAGAATAGGGTAAATTAAAGGTGCATCTGGGTGAAAATCTTAGGACAGTGGTTGTTGGGGGCTCATGGGCCATGCTAATTGTTTGACTAATTTAGATGGTTAAAATGTGAGGGATTTAGCTCCCACTAAGTAGATTGGTATGAAAAAACAGGGAATTAAGTCACATGTCAAGACTCATGGGAATTCCTCACTTTATTTTAATCATATTTTTGAAGGATCCATCAAGTCAGCGTTGGAATTGAATCCCAAAATCCTGGATCCTAAACGACACACAACTGTGACTTTTAAAGAGAACTTAGATCCAAATTTGAATTTTAGCTCTCAATCGGAAGGGGTTTTAGAAAGTGGAAATTCTTTACCAGATTTTAAAGGGAGAAATAGTAGACGTGATAGGACCCTAAGCAAAACTATCCGTGGCAGTGGGGGACATTTCAAGGTTGTTGGGAATTCTCGTGTTCCTCTTCCAAAAATCATGACCTCCATAGTTAGACTTATTGGTTCTCAAGTTGTGCTAGAAGCTTATAGAACCAAATAATTTTTTGAAAATCATAATGGCGATGGTAGATCCGAGGTGACTTTCTAGAGGCTTAAGATTATTTGAAGATTCTCTCTTAGAGGACTTAGTTTAATTTCAATTGTGTAATTTGCTATTCGCCAAAAAAAATTCAATTATATATATAATTTGGTGATCAGGTATTCCTGAAAGTGTCTCCGTGGAAAAAGGTTATTCGATTTGGTCGTAAGGGCAAGTTGAACCCGAGGTTTATTGGACCTTATCGTATTCTGAAGCATGTCAGATCTGTCACGTATCAGTTAGAATTACCTCCTGAGTTGGATCAAATTCACAATGTTTTTCACATTTCGATGTTAAAGCGGTATCGATATTATTTGTTACGCATTGTTCCTATTAAGGAGATTGAAATACGACCAGATCTATCTTTTGAGGAGGAACCTGTTCAAATTTTGGATCGAGATGTTAAGGTATTAAGGAAGGAAACTATTTCTTTGGTTAAGGTTCTTTGGCGGAATCATGGCACTGAGGAAGCCACTTGGGAGCTTGAAGATTCGATTCATTAGCAATATCCGTATTTGTATGAGTCAGGTAAATTTCAAGGCCAAAATTTCTTTTAGGGGGAGAGAGTTGTAACGCTCTAAAAATTTGAAAGTTTTATTGTGGGACTTTGTAGTAACTAAGTCTCTATTTTTGTGGTTAAATGCTCTGTCTATGTGTTCGAGGTCAAGAGTTTAAGTCGCGTCTTAAGAAAAGTTTTTGCTACTTTATTCTAAACTAACCTCTATCATTGACTTGTGTAAATCTGTGTCAAGAATAAGCCTGCTGGTTCAATGGTTAAGTATCTATATATTTTTTGGTCTTGTGTTCAAGTCTCAGCGTAAGTGAAGCAAAGATGTATTTTGTTGCTCCATATAATTAGTTGGTTTTTTGTTTTTAAACTTAATATTTTTTCTTTATTTTTATTTTTATTTTTCTTTTCTTCTTCCTTCTTTTTCCATTCTATCGTTCCTTCTTTTTCCCTCTTTTCTTTTTCTTTTCTTTCTTTCGTCTTTCCTCTTTTGGTTGTCGTTAGATCCTTTGCGGTATATTTGGGTAAGTACATTTTTTATGTTGTCGATTGAAAGTTAATTGTGTAAGTTTTGTTGTGAATTTCTTATAATCAACGGTTTTGTCTTAGTTGGGTTGAATTCTCTAATTTAAACAAATTTTGACTTCTTTATTTTATGTGTAGGTGTTGGAAGTAACATTTACTAATAGGCTATTTTGAGTGGTTGCCGCTGATTCGCTGGTAAGCGTTGGTTTCATTGGAGGTTTTATGTTGAAGTTTTTGACATAGTTGAATAAGTGTTAAATTGTGCGAATTTCATCATTTTAGTCGTTTAATTGGTTTTGTTGGTTAATTTAGGCTTTAAGATTTCTCTGTGTTGTTCTTATGTCAAAACTACTTCAAGTGCGTGCCGAAAACCCTAGTTGTTACTAATTTTAAACACCGAAAAACATGATTGTCAATGTCATACAGCCATGTGATAAGCCGTGCGGTAAACCGTGTAACCAATTGTCTATCAATTAAGAGCCACACAGGTAAAGGACATGAGCGTGTGTCTAGACCGTGTGTGGCCATGTTAGTGTAGAGTTCACACAGGCCAAGGACATGAGTATGTGTCTAGGCCGTTTAATTTACTGACATGGCCAAAGACACGGGTGTGTATCCAAGCCGTGTAACTCTCTGATGACCAGATAAGGCCACACAGGTGGAAGACACGGCCGGCTGTGTGGTAAACTGTGTAACCCACTGTTTATCAAGTAAAAGCCACATAGGCAAGGGAAATGAGTATGTGTCCAGACCGTGAGTGGCCATGTTAGTGTAGAGTTCACACAGGCTAATGACATGAGTGTGTGTCTAGGCCGTTTAACTCACTGATTGTAAGATAAGGATCACAAGGCAAATGACACGAGTTTGTGTCCAGGCTGTGTAACTCTCTGATGACCAGATAAGGCCACACGGGTGGAGGGCACGACCATGTGTTAGGTCGTATAAGACACATGGGCGAGCACACAGGCATGTGACAGGACGTATAGAGCCACACGGGCCAGCTACCCAAGCCGTGTGAGACCACATGGGCGTGTAAGCCAGTTTACGAAATTTTTCCATATTTCAAGCATCACTCAAATTGAATACAAGCCTTCTGTGAGGCCGTTGAACTGAATGTAACCACATAAACTGATATTTTGTGATCTGGAACTTGAATACCTATTGTCAATGTGTGTATTGTAGATAACTAATATTGCTAAAATTGGTCTTCTGTATACGAGTATGTATAGAACTTTGTGATAACTGTTATGTGAAATGTGCATATGCATGAGTTGGGGATTGAATCAGGAGGAAGTATTCTATTGAACCGACGGTTAAATCCCTGGTATCCGTGTACTCATCTAGTAGCTAGACTTCAATCTCTAAAATGTGTCAGGCTAACACTGATTGGTGTGTAGGGTTGGATGGGTATTGAATACCCTATTTAGTGTGTTGGGTAGGTCAGAGATTGTGTGTAGCGGTTGGCATTAAGTAACTGCATCTGTTCTGTTTGTTCTGTATCTGATTTTAACTTTGACCTATTATCGTCTGTATGACTTGGATTCGTAACTGAATGAATTGTTTCTGATTCTGAATCATTATCTGTACTTGAATATATTGGTTTTATCGATAATCTATTGAATATGTAAATAGTTGGGCCCTTTCTGGTATATTAACTCAGTTAATGTTGAATGAATTTCAGGTAAGTCACAGATTTGATCGGGTTGGCGAATGAGGAGCTCGGTTATGTTTAAACCATTTAGTACTATGAACCTTGTTAGTTATATTCGTTAGAAGATTACATCTAGATACCGATTTGCCTTTATTAAATTTTATCAGACTTTAAAGGTGTGCTATCACAAATTGCAAAATGTGTTTTTGATTATCGTTCGTTGTAGCTCTTCAGGCTTGGCCTTGTCGTCTAGGCCGAGTGTGGGGTGTTACAAGCCTGGTGGGCGAAGTAGCAAAATTGGACATCAAAACGGATAATGGAATGAGGGGACATTTTGCCAGGATGGCAGTTTATGTTGATTTGGAGAAGCCGCTCGTATCCCAAATCTTGGTTAATGGTAGAACTTGAAGCCTTACCAGCGGCCTACTTCGCTTGTGGTAGCTATGGACACTTTAAAAACCTTTGTCCCTCTATCGTTCTAGATTAGTGCATCTGGAATGGTAATGTAAAAAGTTCTACTCCGATAGTCGAGGGGTCAAGTACGGCGGTGGGAGAGGAGCCCTTTGGGCCATGGATGATCGTTGAGCAAATATCTTACCAAAATCAGAAGGATACTCGCAATCAAAAAGTAAACTTTTGTAAACAGATTTTGGAAAGTCTTGATTTGAGGCTTGGCCTCACTGGAAAAAGAAGCTACTGGCATTGATGAATTACAACCAGATATTTCAGGAATTAGGTTTTAAAAGGGTGAATTTTTAAAGAAATTAAAAGGCTTGAAGGGAGGGGCAAATTCTAGGCCTTTAGAAAATAGGAAGACTGTGACTGGTAACATGGGCCAATCAAGTGAGGTTATAACTACATGCCAAGTATGAATTTAGGTTTGAGGAAGGTTGGGCCTAGTTTGGATTGTAATGGTCAAGAATAGGGTAAATTAAAGGTGTAGCGGGGTGAAAATCTTGGGACAGTGGCTGTTGAGGGCTCGCGAGGCTGTGCTGATTGTTTGACTAATTTAGATGGTCAAAATGTGGGGGATTTAGCTCCCACTAAGCAGATCGATATGAAACGACAGTGAATTAAGTCACATGTCGAGACTCATGGGAATTCCTCACTTCATTTTAATCTTGATTTCGAAGGACCCATCAAGTTAGGGGTGAACATTCGATCGAATCGAATCGAAATTTTTTGAGTTAATCGAGTTTTCGAATCTCATTTTATCATCCTAACTTTATTTGAAGTTTTCTCGAATCGAGTCGAGTGAGATGGAATTCGAATCGAATATATTTGTTCGAGTTAAATTTTAAAAAATAATTTTGGGTCCTTGTAACCATTGTCACCCATCGTAATAAAATTTGTCCACCTTAATCAAATTTTTATTAACTTTCATCACCTCATAATTTATTTATTAATTTTTATATCTTGGTTAGCTTCTTTGCTTGCTTAGTTGTTTCAATTATCTTGATTCTTGTCTCTATGTATTTTAGAATTAAAAACATATTAAATGTAAAAATATGATTTTTTAATAAAAGTTATTTTAAAAATAAAATGTGAAATTGATACCAATATAAAATTTTAACACGAATATTTTATGGCATAATTAATAATTCAATTTTAATATAAATATTCAATATGACTAAACAATTCAATAATATAAATAATATAAAATGTGAAATTTAATTTAATAATATAAATAGTAGATATAAATAAAATTATTACTATTTATGTTTAATGATTTTTTTTGGATATTTTGATTTTTTATTTGGGAGTAAAGGGTGAAAAGTAAAAGTTTAGGGGAAAAATAAAAAAGTTTTGGGGAATAAAAGTTTGAGGGAAAGTAAATAGGGGGGAGTAAAATTTTGGAGGGAAAATATAAAAAAAAAATTGGAGGGGGGAGGGTTTGGGATAGATGGGAGGTAGGATGGGAAGGGAATAAAAGTTTTAGGGGAAAAGTGGGAGGGAGTAAAAATTTTGGGGGAAAATAAAAGGTTTTGAGGATTTTTGGGAGTAAAATTTTGAGAAAAAATAAATGGGAGAGTAAAATTTTGGTGGGAAATGGATTTTGGGTAGATTGGGGGGTTGGGAGGGGAGGGGAGTAAAAGTTTTGGGGGAAAAGTGGGAAGGAGTAAAAGTTTTGAGGGAAAAGTAAAAAGGTTTGGGAGTTTGGGGTAAAAATGTAAAATATTATAGTTTGATATTCGAATTATTCAAGTTATTCATATTAAAAACTTAACTCGATTCGAACTCGAAATTCGAAAAAAAAATTCGAGTTGATTCGAATAACTCGATTAACTCGAATAACTCGATTCGTTTAACTCGAAATTCAAATTTTTTTTCGATTTTTTCGAGTCGAATCAAGTTTTGCTCACCCCTACATCAAGTTACTGGTGTAATTAAATCCCAAAATCATGGATCCCAAACGACACACAGCCGTGACTTTTGAAGTAGAAATTCTCTAGCAGATTCTAAAAGGAGTAACAGACATGATAGAACCCTAAGCAAAATTATCTGTGGCCGTGGGGGATGTTTCAAGGTTGCTGGTAATTCCCGTGTTCCTTTTCCAGAAACCATGACCTCCATAGTTCGATTTATTGGTTCTCAAGCTATGCTAGAAGCGTACAGAACCGAGTAATTTTTTGAAAATCATGATGGTGATGGTAGATCCAAGGCGACTCCCTAGCGGCTTAAGATTATTTGAAGATTCTCTCTTAGAAGACTTAGTTTAATTTCAACTGTGTAATTTGCTATTCACAAAAAAATGTAAATATATATATATATATATATATATATATATATATATAAGATGGGACACAAGCAAATATGAAACATTGAGTTTAGGTTGCTTTTTGAGTTCCAAAATATTTTTCTTTTTAATTATATTACTTACTTTGATATTGCATTTAATTGTATTAAATAAATTTATTTATATTCTAAATGGAATTTATGGTAACTAATATTATTTTAATTATGGTTATCTTTAAATTTTAAAATCAATATTATATTAATTGTTGTTTATATTCACAATTGATTTCTAAATTTTAATTAAAGAAAACGTGCATATTTAAGATATTGCACATCTTAATTAATTATTAGTTTTATTTTCTAAAATCATACTTATAAAAGTATTTTGAAACAACTATTTAGGGTAGAGATTGAATATATGAAACAATGATTTTAAAATTCTAAATTTTTTTATATTTTGATGAATATCAACAAGTAGTTAAGTTTAATTTAAAATTTTAATTTATATTTATCTTAATAAAATTATCTTAATTCTAAAATTAAATAACTAAAACGTTACAAAATTTTTATCTAATAAATATAAATTTTAACATTGATACATATAACCTAATCCATGCATCACACGAGATAAAAATAGATATTCAACCTCATATATATATATATATATATATATTTAAAGCAAGAATTTGTTGCATGCTTGGAAATATTAAGATATGAAGCAAGGTAATATATTATTTTTACAATATTAAAATATAATATTTAAACAGTACATATTTTACAATATTTCATATTACAATTCATTATTTAATATTATTTGTGATTTTAATAATCATAAATAAATTTAATATATACAGGATAAAAAAACTAATACGCTAACTAAGAAATTTATTTTGAAATGGTTGGTGCAACTTGGTGTAGTGCTCTTGAAAAGTAATTTTATATATTTATATTTTGACATTGGACCAACTTTGAATGTGTGCATATGTCATTGATTCTTTTGTTGAATTTGTAAAGGGCTTTTCTTAGCTTAATAAAAGAATAAAAGAAAATACTTTCAAAAAGGAAAAAGGGGTCCCAGGCATAATTTTCAATTTAACAAATTTGTAGTCAATTTAGGCGACATAACAGTTTAATAAATGCATTTAAAAATAAAAAATTTAGTAATTGATTATATCTGTTGCCAAAATGGTAAAAGAATCTACTCTACTCTAATATATATATATATATATGAAATTTTGTCTATTAAGATTTAATAAATTTTTATTAAACCGATATTATTTTTAATGGAATTTTTTTTTTTACTTTGTGAGTACCGAAGAAGAAATAGTTCATTGAATAGGAACTCCTTGTCGGGTGTCTAATAAGATGAACCATGCATAACTTTAATCAATGCCTTGTAACATATAAGACACTTATGGATGAGAATGCTACCACTTGGATAGCTAGGGCACATATTCGAATTTCAGATAATTCACCTTATCTTGCACTTGATGAGGCGCTCTTACTTTGTGAACTTATTGCCTCTCCAGGTACTCACAAGTCGGGAGACAAAATCAATATTGAAGACAATACCGACCTATTAAAGAGTTCAACTCTCAACAAATAACACATTGAAAATTTCTCTTGGCAAAATTGGTCCAATAATGTATATATATATATAGATAATCACTGTGTGAAATTAGCAACTAGCCTTCTGAAGGAGAATTTATCCCATATATTGCCCTACATAACACAAAAAAGAAATTATGTTTCGTGTTTTGTAAGCTCATAAAAAAATAGATGTTCGTTATGGATTTTAAAGCTACTCCATATTTAGGGGAGGATCAAACCCTCGCCCATTAATTAAGGTAAGAGATACCCTTTACCATCTTACCTAGCTGTCTTCGAGTTCCAAATTATTTATTTAAAGTATAAATGTTTAAAAAAAAATCTTATATGCATGATATATAAAACAGAAAAACTATATAAAAACCCCGATTTATATTTTTGAAATTGAAAGTAAGGGAAAAATAAAGATAAAGTAAAGTTGTTGCTTTAAACTTTGATTTAGCATCTAGAAAAGAAAAGAAAAACTTAACAAGAACTGCTTAATTCCTAACATCAAGATTTTAATATAATATAAATGGAGGTTCAAAGTGTATAATTCTATGCTAAATCAGATAATTATATATCATCAAAATTAATTTTACTCAACTTTATTTTTAATTGTATGTCATCATTTAATGTATAAAATTATATAAGTGAAATATCAAAATTTGAAGCTCATATTATTTGCTTTCTATAAAATGCTTTAAAAAATCAAATCACTAACCAGAATAGGACATTAGGAGCCTAAATGCGTTGCGCATTTTTTAAATATATTATTTAATTATTGAGTTTGGTTTTAATATTTAAGTTGGTTTTTTCTCAATTTGACATCTGAAATTGAACATTAAGTTTAAATTCAAGTATCTAATTGAGAGAAAAAACTCAAACATTAAATTAAAAAAATTCAAACACCAAAATAAATATTAAAACCAACCAAATTGAGATAAAAAAAAAACTCAAGTACCAAAATTAAAATTAAATAAAATTATTGTTGAGTAAACTTTCATGGTCTTTATTGATTTAATGTAAGGCTTTTATTTTTTCTTGAAGAGCACATGTTTAAGTTCACTATTAAAGCAAATTAAATTGAGGTAAAAATATTCAAGTATCAAAATTAAAATTAAATATAATTATTCTTGAGTTAACCTTCTCGGTCTGGTCTTTATTGACTTAAGGTATACATATTTAAATTGAATATTAAACCGGTGTTAAAAGGGATACTATCAAATTTATTGTGATATCAAAATTTTCTCTTGCATACCTCAATTCTCAGTCTCAAGTTAATATAATTAACTGAGCCTTCTGATAACTGGTTGTTGGCTTCAATGGACATGATGCTCACATTTCTATCGTGCCTCAAGAATTCCAGCAGTCGCATTAAGATATTATCTATCAACACTTCTCCTCTAACACTAATTCTCAGGTCGACCATTCTTTGTTCCGATGTCGATTCATGTAGAGGTATAATCCGAACATTTAAACTCTCATTTGATGAACCACCAACATCTGCGGCAGCAGGCAAAAGCCGAGCTTGTAATAACTGGTTTTGCTTGCTAAGCTCCGCAACTTGAGCTTTCAATGAGGTCAAGTACTGCCTGGAATTAAAGAGGATTGATGCCTTGTCTTTCTACAACAAATCCCAAGCGGACCTAATAAATTCATTGTTGATACTTAAATAGTAAATTTTAGAAAGGACGATATATATATATATATATATATATGGTATACCTTGGTGCCAAAAGGAAGAAGAGATCGCAACGCAATGAAATCTTCATTTTGCTTTTCTCGCCTTCTTCGTTCTGACATCATACGGTGCAATTGGTTGCTAGTGGGGTGACGGCTTAGCACCAGTTCACCACGTCTCACTAAAGTCAACTTTCTACAAAACAAAGTGGCTCGTTTCAGTATACTTTGCGATCGTAAACTCGCCCTCACTGGCGGTGTCGACCGGGGGACATAACGTTTTAACGCCGTAGCTTTGGGGTTTAGTAGGTAATTGTAAGGTAAATTTTGATTTTGTCGGGGAAGATGGGAAGTTGAAGAGGTTAGAACAGCGAGTATTGCTCTGGTTATGGAAGCATTTTCTCTTTCTAGCATAGGTAATTGAATATTGCTTTGCATTTGAGTCAAGGCTTGCATTGCTTGTTGGCAAGAACAATCAATTGATGAAGACATTGGTTGCAGTGAGGAAGGTGTTGGTTCGATTGGACTACCCGTCGACAGTGACCTTAACGACGATGAAAACGAAGACGGTCGGTTCAGGTCAGTTGGTTGGGGAAACGGATCTCCAACATGAGATAATTGCCTTGGAAAATCTTCTGGGAAAAACCTTGTCTTCTCTATCTCCATGTTAAGCTATTAAGAACATGTAATAAAGTTCAGTGACAAATGATAGTATACATCTATGCGTGTATATATATGCTTAACATGAGGTGTGGTTCATCTTTATAACGAGCTTTTCTTACCACCATTAAATAAATTTGGTTTAGCAAAATATATATACACACAGGCAGACATGTACAGATTGATATTTTCAATAAACACAAGGCAGTGACATATAATTTCGATGAAGTTTCTTACTTGGACCACATTGGACAACCCTAACTCAATCTCCCCACTCCTGCATCCCATGAAAACAGCCCTCTGCAATATATAGCAGACAAAAAGAAACCCTTGTTAATTAGGGTTCTTATACTATTATATAGTATGAGACTATGAGTATCAAAGGCGTCGTATAAGTTTTTGACGATAAAGTGAACAAACCTTAATTCCTGCTTCCTGCAATAAACACAGAACTAGGTTAGTTCCTAGTTTGCAAAAATAAATAATGCAGTCATTAAAGCTTCCATAAATATTTACCTGATAAAACTGTCGCTGTGTCTGATTGGACCATCGGTTTTGAAGATCTAATTCCCTTAGTTCAATGTAGGGCAAACTGTTGGCGAAAGCAAATCCTGGAACCAGGCTACTGTAGTGCAGAAATCTCATACATTAGCACCAGAATCAAGTTGGGGAAAAAAGAGGGTAAAGAGAGAAAATTTTCGCCATACTGATTATTTTCAAGAGGGAATATTAGTTGCGGATATTGAAGGAAGAGACCAAAAGCAACGGGTTGAGTGTTTTCTTCAGTGTAATATCCATCCCAGCCAATTAAACAGCTGCTAAAACTAATACAGTGTTTACCTCAAATCATAAAAACTATGAATATATGCAAAGTGAAAGTGAATGAAGAAAGATATACTTGGGTGGATTCAGGTAGGAGGAGTAAGACCAAAGGCAAATGTATGAGCAGCCTATTGACTGCGTGAGTAACTAACTGTAGGTATTCAGCACGGGGTACTGCATCGAGGTGGAAGACAGCATCCATAGATATCCCTTTTTGGATCTCTATAGTACTAAAGTGCCGGGTTTTATTTGGCTTTCATGTCATTTGCTTCTTTTGTCTGCTTTATTTTTCTAATAAACTACTTTTACCGTAAGAAAAAAATGAATCGTAACTAAGGGGATCACACTTGGGAAAATAAACTAAAATTAAGCCAACTGAAGACCCAAGGGCCAAGAGGGGTTTGAAAAGTAGCAGGAATTAATTAAAGAAAAAAGAAAGAAGAAAGTGTATGAACAAGAAGAAACCATAACTTAAAAAGTAAATGCTACGGTAATCTAGAATTGATGGGAAAGAGAGGGAAGAATTGTCTGGTTAATAAGAAGTTGGAAAAGTATGTAAGAGAGAGAATCTCAGTTAGAAAATTAAGAGATTGACACAAGCAAAGCAAAAAGACATGGGAATTGCTGGCCAAGGTAACCCACAGGGAAAATTCCGAAAACGCAATGGTCAACTTTAAAAATTCAGAAAAGATTGATAGATTTGTTTGAAAAGAGTCAAGGAGGGGATGCACATTTCGTTTTCGCCAACCTCAATTAATTGATCATAAGATTAATACATATTTCATGCCAAAATCACAAAATACAATTCCAAGGATCATCATAACTTGTTCATCATAGCTTAGCGTATTTATATTTCAGCTATTTAACTCTATTCTTTTATTTTAATTATTAACCTCATCTAAATTTAATATTTAATAATTTGATGATGATTTTTTATTGGTATAATAATAAATTTAACCTTCAATATTTATAAATCTATCAATTTAGTGGTATTCTTAAAATTCAAAAATAAATAATTTAAAATTATTTAAAAGTTCATTTTCCGATAAAAATACATACAAAATTATAATTAAATGAAAACTTGTTTTTCCTTTCTAACATGAAATTTATTTACTAAAATAATAACTTTATAAATAAAATACTGTTTTAAAAAAACCACTTAAACTAAATTAAAACTTTTTTTTAGTTTGTTTTATAAATAATAAAAGTTATATGTTTGGTATTGCTCTTTAGTCCTCATCAAATTTGTCAAGCGCTTTGCACCATCTTCGCCTACAACCAATGACACCAATAACTCTTACTTCGAACTATTTGATTTCCACATCCTCCATCATCACACCATCGGATTAGGAATTGGTTGTGAGGCTACCGACAGGGCCTTCCACCTACTAGGTTTTCCAAGATATCATCCTCACATATATATATCCCTAATCATGTCCACCCTCAAATACAACCTCAAATGCAACAAACTAATTCTAGGCAACAACCTAAAAACATCGATTTTTAGCCTTTTTGACCTCATGCAATAGTTTGACCCAATCTAAAATATGGTAGTTGTTAATGTTGAAAAAGAGGAAAGTTGAAGCTCTGTAAGTCTTATTCATGGTTTCCCCCCCTTAAATTATTATTTATAAGATTATTATTTTAATAAATAAATTTAATGTTAGAAAATGAGAAAAAATAGATATTCATCAATTTATAAAGATTTTTATAATTTTATATTCATTTTTATAAAGTATTATATATTTATTTATTTTTTTAAGTTTTTTAATTTTTGATTTTGAAGGATCATGTTGGGGATCGACCCGTATAAATAACGAGATAATAAAAGTAGAGAAGAACGAATACAAATATTTTAGGTGGAAAACCATCAAAGAGGGAAAAACTACGAGCAAAGGAAGCTTCGACTTTTCAGTAAATGAGCAAACAAACGAGAGTACAATATGGAGAAAATTAACCTAAATGTACTAAATGTACTTTACCCAAAACTCCGAATACAAAGCACAAAATTCCAAAGAGTAAATCGGTAAACAAAACACTAAATCTCACATGACACTCACAAAAGGGGTATAAAATACTATCCATAATTACCACGAAACTCTCACCAAAACTCATATGCCGACTACATCTTGTCGACCCCAAAGAAAAGCCGTTTTTTTTATTGACATTTCAAAACAAGGATATAAGGCCTCTTTAAATAAGCTAATATTAGAGTTCTAATCATATTAAAATATTCTTGGAATAATTAGAGTTTAACTAGGAAAAATAACAGAGTTTAATTGGGAGAAAAATACGAGGCACACCCCACAGATCAAGATTAAATTAACAGAATGTGTAAAGTGAGGGCTAAATTTATTAAAATTTTTTATATTTAGGACTAATTGATAAAATTATAAATATTGGAGGGCTAAATTTATTATTTTGTCAATAAAACATGCCATTATTAGTGACTTAATAGGAGTGGCCAAAATATTAAATTTCAATAATGTTAGTGACAAAATAGAAATCAACTAATAATTGTATGAGTATTTTTATAATTTACCTAAAATAATTGTTCATCAAATAAATTCAACACCGCATTTTGTTTTTCTTTTAACATAGGGGTAATTTATTTATTCATAATACAATTATAAATTTTTTAGATTAAAATATAATTTTATTATTGTATTAATTTATAAAATTTCAATTCTTTAAGGGACTAAATTTTATATTTTACTATTTTTGGCCTTCTTGACTTAAACGTTGCTCCTATATAAGCCCAGTTTAGAGTTACTTTTGGTTGTCCAAAATTATTTTTTGACCACCTAAACAACCTACTTTTTTTACCTTCAAATTGACTTTTCAACTTAGACAAAAAAAAACTAGATTTATGGGCTTTTAGCTTTTAGAAAACAAATTTTGATGTGAAAATGTAAAATTACCTTCCTTGGCAAAGGTAGAAATTGTTTTTTTGCAAGCTGAAATTAAATTTTAATTTTTACGATAGTAAAATGTAATTTTATCATTTGAATAGCCTACATCTTTATAATTTTTAAAGGATTAAATCAAATATTGTTCATGTTTAGGGGCTAAAGTGCCTAAATGGAAAATTTAGGAGAGTTTAGAGAGTTTAACTATGATTAAACTTAATAACTTTAATATTAAATTAATATAATAATTATCAAGATAATATTAAAATAATAGAATGTTCATATGCAAAATAAACATTAAATTAAATTTAATATTTAGATAATCACTTTAATATTAAATTAATAAAATAATATTAAGATAAGTATTACATTAAAATTAATACTAAACTATTAAAATAATATTATTTTTAGAATAATTAATCTGAAATCAAAATTTTTGGTAGAATCCCAGTAGGAGTGTAACTCTTCCACTGCTCAACTACTGACGACCAACTGCTACTGACCACCAGGACGCCTTATCGTAGCCACCAGCACTGCTGTGTTCGGTGATGTAGGTGTGACACCTTTACAACACCCTAAACTGGTTCGGATGTTTCCGGTTCAGTTCGAGTCAATGACAACCCGACTGATTCAGTTTAGCCAACGGTTCGACAGTTGGACCAATTTCACCTATTGGGTTCGGTTCGACCAGTTTTTGGGTTCCCGGGCCTAATATTCGATCTCAAGTCTAATTTTCAAGTTTAATTACCTATTGGGCTAATTGTCTGACTTGAAAATTAACTTCCAAAAATATCATATTTGTAACAACCCAAATTTGGGGCTAGTCGGAATAGTGGTTTCGGGACCACAAATTCGACAAGAAAAAAATTATTTTCATTATATTTTTATGGTCTACAATTTCACAAAATGATTTCGTGAAAATTTCGTTCGAAAATTTTGAAGTTTGGGCACTCAATTTAGTCAAAAGGACTAAATTGTAAAAAGTGCAAAAGTTGAGTTCTATATGTTAGAGGTGTCCAATTGTTATGAAATTTTAAATTTGAGGTCTTTATATGGTAATTAGACCATTGTTTAACTTGGTGATAAAAATGGGTATGGTTAGGTATGTTTCCAAAGTTTTTCATTAAGGGCATTTTGGTCATTTAGTTATTAAAATAAATTAAAAACAAAATTAAAAGCCAATTTTTGTCCATCTTCAACCCCTAGGCCAAAAATTGCATGGAGAAACCATGGCTAGGGTTTTTCAAGCTTCCAAGCTTGATTGTAAGTTCGTTCTATCCCCGTTTTTAATATTTTTACGTTTTTGAAATCCTCGTAACAAGATTTACCTATTTTTACCATTGTTTTGAACTAGGGTTTGTGTTTAAAAATTTACCCATGAATGGTATGCATGTATTTTGATGTTTTATGGAAGAATATGAATATTTGGAGTGTGATAAATGATCTGTAGTAAGTAATTTTCGATGAAAATGCCTAAAAGGATTAATTTGTAAAAGTTATAAAATATGTCACAAGTGTGTGAATAAGTGAGTATTGTGGACTGCTATAGTTATGAAAATGGTTCAGCTAGGCCTAAAATGCAAGGAAATTGAATAAAAATTATTTTACGAGCCTAGGGGTAAAATCGTAATTTTGTGAAACTTTAGGGGCAAAAACATAATTTTTCCAAAGTATGATTTTTGGACTGGAATGAATAGTGTGAAGGTTATATAAGTTAAATGTATTGTTATAAATCAAGAAAGACAAGAAATTGAAATTGATCGATAAAAAAAAGTGAGAAAAAGTGAAAAATTCCCGAATGAACCTTTGGAATAAAAAGGGTTACGAATGAAGTGACAAAAAAGATCACATGTGTGGCACGGATTGTGTGTAGGGCACTATGTAAAAGTGAAAGTGATGGTCACGTGTGTAGTACTATATGCAGGCTACTACGTGTACTAGAATGATAGGTCGCATGTGTAGTACTATGTGCAGGCTACTATGCGTATCAGATAGTTTTGATCACGTGTGTAGTACTATGTGCAGGCTACTATGTGTATCGGATGGTAATAGTCACATGTGTAGTACTATGTGCAGGCTACTATGTGAACCGAACATCATTGATTAGTAAGGTGGTTACTATGTGCTGATTCCACCGGACATCATTGATTAATAAGGTGGTTGCTATGTGCTGAATCCACCAAGTATCTGATATTATTCCGAAGTGTTCATCAGGAAATTGACTAAGTGTAATTGAATAATGGATATAAGTGTGGAATTGAATTGAATATCGACTTAGAAATGGAAAAGTGAATTTTGAATTGAATTGTGATTGAAAGTGAAAAAGTGAAATTATTAAAGAGTACATTTAGCAATAAAATAGTTTAGACAGCAACAGTTGTGTGAGTTTGAAAAATCACCAAAAATGGTAGAGATTGAATTATAGGATGAATACTATATGAAATTGAATATGAATGAGTCTATTTTCACATAAAAGAAACGAAGCAAGCAAAAGAGTTATATATTTTGAGATATTTGAAGTTTTGTTAGATAGAGTCAGAATGAGTTCGGAATCCCCTATTCTGACTTTGGAAAATTTTCATAAATTGTAAAAAAACAATTATGGAATAAAGTTTATATTTTTAGAATCCTTAGTAAATCTATTTTCAAGATAAATAAACAAAAACAATATCCAAATTCTGTATAATGAGATAATTAATTTTTAGTGAAGAGAGGTCAGAACTGTTAAGCAGTGAAAGAGGGGAAACTTTAAAGAATAAACTGTACTATTTGGCTAAATCAAGAATTCTGAAAATTTTGATGGTAAGAAGATGTGTGAATCTAGTTTTGGGAAAAATTAACAGTTCTTAATTTGGAGTTCTGTAGCTCTGGGTAAAAATAATTTAGTGACTCTGACTCGAATAGACAGCTTTGAATATACATGTGAGTGAATAGTGAAATTGTAGTTAATGTTATTTAAGTGTGTTATACACATTAAGGATGTGGAATGGAGAGGAGGAGGAGGAAAATTGGAAGAACATATGAATGATTTGTGTATAATTGGCCATATGCTCGATTATAATCGATAAACGATTGAAAAGAAATGATGTTTATAATTGTGCATTATTAGTTATAGTTAAAGTTCATGTGAGAAAATAAAGTTTCATAGTATGTGTATGTGGTATACTTGGTATATGATTTGGTATGTAGCAATGTCAGAAATGGTTTATGAATTAACTCATGTTGATAAGTTTGATACATAAATAAATGTGGTGCTTATCCATGCTTATAATGTTTATACTATATGTTTATTTGGCTAGCATGTTTGGTGTGTATGCTTAGGCTTTGGCCAAGTTGTGGCTGAATTACGCCACATTAAATTTATAAAATCATGCATTGAGATGGTAAATTTCTAGATGGAAATATGCTTGTGATCATAAAAGGGTGGTAAGGTTTAAAGTTTGTAATCTTTATTAAAATGGTTTATCACGTGGTTAGTCTTCAAAAAGACTAGCTTCGACTATGGTTGAGTGTAATGTTTATAGCTTGTGTGATATGCATAGGAAACGGGAGTGGAAAGGAAATGAAATACTAGGTTCATGCTTGAAGTGTAAAATGATGCAAAAAGGGGACGTTAAGTTAAACGATAAATATGTATTAGTATTGAACTTAATGAAATTGAATTGTACGTGAATTAAATGGAAATTGCAAATGATATGATTTGAATTAAATGAGTTATTGTGGTATTGAAATATATATTGGATTGAGAGATTGAATTGAATCGTGAACATGAGCATCGTTAATTAAATGAAATGGAAATGAAGTATTGAATTGCATGAGTATGTATTGGGTCTCAGAAGCCCTATTTGTTACAAATATAGTATTTTGAAGTTATAACGTGAAGATTTATAAAAGCATGTTAAAAATTTGAAGAGTTTAAATTTGAATGAAATTTTATAACTCGGTTTAACATGTTTATAAGTGTATGTGTTCTGGTAATGCCCCGTACCCTATTTCGGCGTCGAATACGGGTAAGGGGTGTTACTATGTGACATCGCCAGATTCAGTCATAACGTTTAGACCGGATTTGGGGTGTTACAATATTAATTTTAAATGATTTGATTAATTTAATTTTACTTGATTAAAATTAATTTTTCCAAAAATCACTTAGATTTTCCAAATTAATTTTTCAAGAAAATTCTTTAATCAAATTCTCTAGTTAAACAATTCTCAAGACCACCTAATTTAATTCCACACCGAATAAATCGACTCAATTAAATTATTCCTAAAGTTGTAGAATTTTTTCTGATTAAAATACAGTTTGATCGAACTTTTGTTGAGCTAGTGGAGGGACCAATCAGACATATACAATTAGGCTCTAGTGATTGCAATTATGTCCAGAAGCATCATACTGATAATTTGAAAATACTTAATCATGGAGTCAGTTCACAAGAAGTATCATAATTGAAAACTCTTTATTGTATACTCTTTACGAAAACAATTCATCCAACTGCTTTGTCCAATAAGCTCGTCATTTGTATGTTACCCTTATATGATATCCTTGATTTCTTTGAGTTAAATCTGTTCACTCAATACAATCCTATTTTATCTCATTGTCACCATTGTGTCTTCTTAATGATTAATATGATCATTGTCAACAAATAGTTGTGATAAATTTCTCGTTCGAGAACAAGCAACCCGTGGCCATGTTTCATATTTATCAATCCACATAATGCCAATAAGAGGATGTCATTAACTCTTTAATTGAACTATGAGTTCCACTAAAGCCATGCCATACACAAGTCATGTACCCAACATACCAGCTATGGGCTCGATCATCTTTAAAGCATAAGCTTCCACTTATATCAAAGTACATGAGTTGTATATGCATGGTCAGTGACTAACTCAGGATTTAAGTAGATCACACCATGAATGTCACAAGTGAATTAATTCACAAATGGATTCAAAATTAATTCATTTTGAGTTCAGCCGAATGTATCATTCTACCAATGAATACATTTATGTCTCTACTAATGGAGTCAACTGCTCTGATAGCCAAGACTAGCCATCTCCCCAGTTGGAATTGTAGACGACATAATAATTCTTCTTAGTATTTAAATCAAATGCTCACTTTGATTCTTTTATAGGATTACGGACTCCTTTAGATTTTCTACTAAAGTAAGTTGTATTTCTCACAATGTAAACGTTCTTTACAATTCCACTTATCTTCAGTTTGAACTTTAGACAATCAATGAGCTAATATTTGCTTGTCACAATTTCGCTATGCATGCAAAATATAAAAGACATAAATACAAAAGACATAATAGTGAAATGTGAAATTAACTTTATTTATTTATCGTTAAAATAAATAGAAAACAATTACATGTTTACTATAATAAAGACACATTTCCCAACAATCTCCCACTTGCCTTAGTGAAGTAAATTTGTCATGATTTATGTTCCTATATCCTCGACGTGTTTGTTAAAACCCTTAGTTACAAGATTCTTAGTAAACAGATCCACAAGTTTACTTTCAGAAGTTACTTTCATCATATCTACAATTTCTTTGGCTTCAGCTTCTCGTATCAAGTGATACTTCCGATCAATGTGTTCCGTCCTCTTGTGACTTTTCATTTCCTTGGTATTGGCTATTGCAGCACTGTTAGCACAATACAATGTTATAGCTTTTTCCATACCAGGAATAACTTCAAGTTCGGTTAAGAACTTTCAAAGCCATATTGATTTTTTTGTTGCCTCAGAAGCAGCCACATACTCGGCCACTATAGTAGAGTCAGCAATATATGCTTTACAGCTTACCAATGCCTGAGACTTGGATTCGCCTGATATCGGCTAACCATTCCTACAGTGAAATAGATATCTGATGTGTGTAAAGCATCACACACATAAGGCTTTCAACTACTAAAGCATATGGAACCTTATTCATATGCTCTCTTTCTTTCGCTTTCTTAGGACAATCATCTAAAGAAAGATGAAAAACTTGATGCAGTTGGCTGAACGTCTGGCTTCGCATCGGTCATTGCAAAATGTTCTAGTACCTTATCGATGTATGAAGCTTGAGATAGTGCTATCGTTTTATTCTTTCAATCCCTAAGGATTCGAATTCCAAGAATATAATTAGCTTCACCCAAGTCATTAATGCTAAACTGTTGAGCTAACAACAATCTAACCGATGATAGTTCTTCTACATCATTTTCGATAAGTAGAATATCATCAATATACAAAATAAGGAAGACCACCTTTTTGTCTTTTATACACTTATAAACACAAGGTTCATCAACGTTTTGCTCAAATCCAAAAGTCTTGATTGTTTGATCAAACCTTTTATTCCATGAGCGGGATGCCTACTTAAATCCATAAATGGATCTTAGCAGTTTGCAAACTTTCTGCTCCTTTCCTTTGACAACATAGCTAGTGGGTTGAGCCATGTAAATGGTCTCATCAAGATAGCCATTCAAAAATGTTATCTTGACATCCATTTGCCAGATCTCGTAATCAAGAGCAGCGATAATGGATAAGAGTATGTAGATAGACTTAAGCATGACTACCGAAGAAAATGTCTCATTGTAATTGATGTCTTCTTTCTATGTGCAGCCTTTCCCTACAAGTCTAACTTTATGTGTTTCCACTTTTCTTTCCACATTTCTCTTCTTCTTGTAGATCCACTTACACCTTATGGGTTTAATCCCAGTCGGGAAGTCTACAAGTTCTCACACCGTATTGGATTTCATAGAATCCATCTCGACATCCATGGCTTGTTTCTAGAGCTTGGAATCAGCGTCCTGCATAGCCTCCTTGTAAGTGAGTGGATCATCATCCTCATGATTAGCTTCCATATTATAAATACTACCATCATAAATGAAAAAGTTCTGTTTCTTAAAAACTCTTCCACTACAACGAATTTCCCTTTATTGTTGATCGTTTGCAGGTCTTTTTTCAATTTTCTCGAGAATTGAACTAGGTTATTGTTCTACCACTCCCGAAATTTCCTTGAGTACCACTTTACATCGAGGCTTAAAGTTATCCATGTAGCTTTCCTCGAGGAAAGTAGCATGAGTAGAAAATTTAATCGTATTATCTTTTGGATTTTAGAATAATCTTTCTTTTGTTCCTTTTGGATATTCTACAAACATGCACAATTATTCGACTTCTTTACATCCTTATCCAGAATGTGTGCTGGAAAACCCCATATTATAAAGTGTTTTGGAGTAGGTTTCTTTTCATGCCATATTTCATAAGGTGTCTTATAAGAAAACTTGGTTAGAATATCATTCAGAATATAACAAGCCGTTTGTATCATATATCCTCAAAAGGAAGTAGGAAGTTGTGAATAACTTAACATTGAATGAACCATGTAAAGCAAGGTTTTATTCTTTCTATCAGTTAAGCCATTCTGCTGTGGAGTGCCCGACGTAGTCAATTGGGATAAAGTCTTATTCTTTATGAGGTATCCTAAGAAGTCATCAGACAAATATTCCCCACCTCGGTTAGACTGAAGATTTTTTATGGATAAACCTAATTGCTTTTTCACTTTCGCATGAAACTCTCAAAATTTATCAAAGGTTTCGCTTTTCCGGTGTGTTAGATACACATATCCATATCGAGAATAGTTGTCGATAAAAGTCACGTAATAATCATAACTTTCTTGGGCATTGATGCTTATGGGACCACATACATCAGTGTGCACAAGTTCTAAAGGTTGTTGGCCTTTGTACCTTTCACATTAAAATACCTCTTAGTCATTTTACTTTCCAAGCCAGATTCACATTGTGGAAGACTAACTTCTTTAAGCATACTTAAGGGACCTTCTTTCACGAGTCTAGTGATTCTTTATTGGTTAATATGGCTAAGTCTTCAGTGCCATAGGTGCCCCTCATTAGAGTGAGAAGTCTTAAGCTTTTTATTCACTATTTAAGTTTGAAGCATCGAGTAGTTATTTGGTTTAATAAAGTAGAGATTGTTTTCCATCCATCCATTACAGATTAAAGAAAATTTTCTATGAATAACAATCCCTTTATTGAATGTCACGGTATAACTGTCATAAAATAAACATGCTACAGAAATTAAATTCCTCTTAAATTGACGTACGTAAAACATCTTCCTTAAAAAAATCTTCCTAAATTTATCAAAGTGTAAAATAACTTCTCCCACTACTTCGGTTGAAACATAGCTTCTATTTCCAATCAGCAACGAAAGGCTCCTATCGTGCAGATTTCTCATTTCGTTGAACCCCTGTAAAGAAACACACACATGGTTAGTGGCTCCATAATCAATAACTCAATTTTCAATTGGTTCTTCCACTAAGTAAGCTGCAACCACAAAGAGTTCCATACCTTTGCCCTTTTTGGCTAAGTAATCCAAATACTCTTTGCAGTTTGATTTGAAATGCCCTTTCCTGTTGCAGAAGAAATATTTGATCTTTTTAGGATCTTTTGACTTCTTAACCTTCTTCCTATTCACACAAGGTGGAACCGAAGGTTTAGTCTATTTCTTCTTTCCATAAGTTTTTTTATTTCCCCTTAAAGGATATGGGGCCCACAACTAAGTTTGCCTCAGGTTTCTCCTGAATCGGCTTACCACCATTCAGTGTCAACTTATAGGATTGTAATTCCTTTCATGAGCTAAGTCAAGGTAAGCGCCTTGTTCCTTAAGTTGTAAGCAGCCCTAAAACCAGCAAACTCTTTGGTTAGGGATTTGAACACTATTTCAATTTACGTGTTCTCATCTAATTCAACCCCATTGTCCTCTGCGTTCGCAAAGAATCCCATAAGCTTAAGCATATGTTCCTTGACAAGAGTGCTAGTTTTCTGTTGAGAATTCATCAAATTTGTAATAACAAATTGTCGAGCCAATGTGACTTGGCCTCCGAGCAAATCCTTCAAATTTGCCATGATCTTTTTTACAGTACAAAAATTCTCTTCTTGTTTTTACAACAAACTACTCATGCTCGTTAACATATAACATCGAGCAATTGAGTCAGAATCTCTACAACGGTTTCTTGCTTTATATTGAGCTTCAGGAGGGCACATTTCGTCAAGAACGAATTTGTGTTTCTCATAGCTGATAAAACTATCAACAAGTTCCGTTTCCATTCTCAAAAGTCATCCTCATTTAATTTATTCTCAGTAAAAATGCTAATAAAAGGAGCAAAAGACATATTTGAATTCACTAATTAATATCGTTGTATTAAGCAAATATTTTTCATTTCAGTAACATATCAAGAATGTAGTATGATGCATGCATCTTGTATTAAAACATTGAAAAAAAAATTTTATTGCTACGATCATTCTCAAACTCATCAACCATGTCTCCTTTGGGTCCCATGATTAACCAGCAAGAACATAGATTACATCCAATTAGTTCGTAAATATTAATTCTCAAGACTCCATATGAACTAATGACCATTTAACATTTGACCATCATCTCTAGCTTAAATATCGTTTCTTGGGAAACTATTTAATAAGAGATTATCTTGAATGTGTAACCATTGACTCAACACCCATCATGAGCGTACTCTCATTTGTGAGTCATTTTAGGACAATCTCTCTAAAAGTCGTGCATGACTAGTTGTCCTTAAAAGGAAATCCCATCTAGTGAACCCACATGATAAAGTTTACTTTGGGGTGCAACTAGGGTAGGAACCAACTCGAAACTTTATCATGCTATCACTTAGGGACCATCAATGGAGGCCGTAGTGACATTGTTACCTAATCTAAATAATATGCTTCCAATATATGAATGACATGCTATGGCAATAATATCTATTCACAAGAATCAATCAATCTTAAAACAAATAATTTTGATTCTTCACAATTTTTCTTTAAGGGAAAAACTAAAGAAGTGAATGTGAACCGTACACCAAGTAGGGTGTTAGGAAAGGGAGGTGAGTCAAATTTGATCGCTTAAAAACTAAGTCTTTCCTAGCCAAAGTCAATCCTAGACATGCACCTTCTGATTACCACACTTCTTACAGTTATCGAATAACCTAAATAAATGAATAGAGCAATACAAAACATGTATTTTCTCATTATCATACTTTTTATTTTTAATCGATCAACTGTTGATCATCACAATTATAGCATTGCATAATATAAATATTATAGAAAATTATAAAACAGATATACAATGATATAGGTAATTAAAATAAAATTGCCAGCCAAGGTTTCTATGGTTCTTTTTCTAGAAAATAAATGGAACAATAAAATTACATAAATTTTTACCACAAGGCATTCCTTGGGTCTTCAACCGCCATCACATCTTTTTCTCGTCATGGACTACTTTTGGAAAAATTACATTTAAGTCCTATGTTCGTTTCCAGCTCACAAGAATCCTATGGATTTAAAAAAAAAACCCTACATGGAGATGATAGTCTGTGGTCTGTTTCCCAAGAACCACAACATTGGCACAAAACAATTATATAACAAATATATAATATCGTATCCATTCCCATATATAACTCAAAATATGCATAAGATTTAAAGAATGTCACTTTCTATATAATCAAATCATTCAAGAAGAAGAGAAATTTATTTTGATTATCTGTTTATACATTTAGATAGAACACAACCTGGATTTGTTTACCAATTGTTGGAAAAAGGGGTTTGTAAAACATAGTGAAAAATAAATTTAGGGAAAAACTAGAGTATTAAATTTTTGTTCCAAAAAAATATCTTGGTTGTAATATCTAAAGTAATAAACACATAATCAAAATTGTACCTTTTCGATTCATCTAAGATGAGCGCTTCGACTGACTAGTCTTTTCGCTATCCTCAAGCTCACATCTGTTGAGTGTGGGCTCGCTTCGAATCAATAAAATTTTCACAAAAATTACTAGTGAGGTAATTTTGAAATTTCTCTAAACTTTTGGGTCAAGTTATAAATTAAAAAAATATCTTTAAAAATTTTCAGGAATAATCTCTTCAAAGAATTTTCTCTCTACAACTTTCTCTTGAATTCAAGAGTTTAGAGAGTTCAACTATGATTAAACTTAATCACTTTAATATTAAATTAATATAATATTTATCTACTATATTAATTTAATATTAAATCTTGTTAAAATAATAGAATGTTTATGTTGTAGATAAACATTAACTTAAATATTAATAAGATAATCACTTTAATATTAAATTAATAAAATACTATGAAGATAAATATTAAATTTGGTTTAATATTAAACTATTAAAATAATATTATTTTGGAATAATTAATCTAAATCCAAATGCTCTACTAGAGTCCCAGTAGGAGTGTAACTCTTTTACTGCTCAACCACCGACGACCAACCACCGCCGGCCACCGACACCGCCATGTCCGGTAATGCAGGTGCGACACCCTTACGACATTCGAGCTTGTTCGGTCCGGGTTAATGATGATAGGACTGGTTTGGTTCAGTTTAATGATGACCCGATCGGTTCGGTCTAGCATCCGGTTGGATTGTCGGTCCGGTTTCACATATCAGCTCGATTCGACTAATTTTTGGGTCTTGGTCTTGGCTTTGGGCTCTCGAGCCCAATTTACAATCTCAAGTCCAATTTTTAAGCTCAATTACCCATTGGGCCAATTGTCTGACTTGAAAATTTATTTCCAAAAATATCATATTAATTTTAATTAATTTGATTAATTTAATTTTACTTGATCAAAATTAATTTTTCCAAAAATCACTTAGATTTTCCAAATTAATTTTTCAAGAAAATTCTTTAATCAAATTCTCTAGTTGAACAATTTTCATGACCACTTAATTTAATTCCACATCGAATAAATTGACTCAATTAAATTATTCACAAAGTTGTAGAATTTTCTTCTGATTCAAATGCAGTCCAATTGAGCTTTTGTTGAGCTAGCAAAGGGACCAATCGTACATATACAATTAGGCTCTAGTGATTGCAATTATGTCCAGAAGCATCGTTCCGATAATTTGCAATTACTTAATCATGGAGTCAATTCACAAGAAGTATCATGATTGAAAACTTCTTATCGTATACTATTTATGAAAACAATTCATCCAACTGCTTTGGTCAATGAGCTTGTCATGTGTGTGTTACCCTTATATGATATCCTTTATTCCTTTGAATTAAATCTGTTCACTCAATACAATCTTATTTTCTCTCAATGTCACCATTGTGTCTTCTTAATGATTAATATGATCACTGTCAACAAATGACTGTGATAAATTGCTCGCTTGAGAACAAGCATCCTGTGGCCACGTTTTATATTTATCAATCCACGTAATGCCAATGAGAGGATATCATTAACTCTTTAATTAAGCTATGAATTCCACTGTTGCTAGTAAAGACATGCTATACACAAGTCAAGTACCCAACATACCAGCTATGGGCTCGATCATCTGTAGAGAATAAACCTCCACTTATATCAAGCACATGAGTTGGATACGCATGGTTAGTGACTAACTTAGGATTTAGGTAAATCACACCATGAACGTCACAAGTGAATTAATTCACAAATGGATTCAGAATTAATTGATATTGGGTTCAGTCCAATGTATAATTCTACCAATGAATACATCTATATTTCTACTCATGGAGTCAACTGCTCCGATAGCCAAGACTAGCCATCTCCCTAGTTGGAATTGTAGATGGCATAATAATCTTTCTTAGTATTTGAATCAAATGCTCACTTTGATTCTTTTACAGGATTACAGACTCCTTTAGATTTTCTACTGAAGTAAGTTGCTTTTCTTTTAATGTAAACATTCTTTACAATGCCACTTATCTTCAGTTTGAACTTTAGACAATCAATGAGCTAATATTTGCTTGTCACAATTTCACTGCGCATTCAAAATATAACAGACATAAATACAAAAGACATAATAGTGAAATGTGTAATTAACTATATTTATTTATTCATCGTTTAAATAAATAAAAAACAATTACATGTTTACTACAATATGGGCACATTTCTCAACACTAGCTATGCCCCTGCTTCCTTATTTATATTGGATTTTAAGTATGTAATTTTACTTTAAATTGTAAACATTAATTAAATTCATTTTTTAATAGTTATATCGGGTATGCATGTAATTATTTCTATTATACTCTTGTCTTAGATCTCTTTGTTGAATCATTCAACTACTACATAAACTTGGTGAAGCTTAACCTTATACATGGTGAAGCTTAGACTTATAGGCTTGCCAAGAAAGTAATATTCCTCACCTATACATCTTGTCACACCAAGTGATCCCACACAACCCTTAGAAGATATATAGGGAAAAGTTCCTAACATCCTTTGTAACACCCCGACCCGCGTCCGTCGCCGGATTAGAGTTACGAGGCATTACTAAACAAAGCACACATTCAAAAACACATAAAACCCAATTTAAACAAAATGATCATGAACAAGCCATTTTTAAACCAAACCGATCACAAGCATGGAAATTAAACCATTTTCGCATGGCTATTTATATATTATGATCCAAAACTAACCAAAAACATAATCAAGCCTATACATGCCATAAGATCGAGTTCAACTTTAACAAAATACCAAAAGAAGTCGATAGTGTGATAGACTATGCTGATGATCCCCGAGCTCGTAACGCGACTCCAAAATCTAAAGCTTAACAAATTATATAAAGAATTAAAAAAAAACAATTAAACAAGTTCTTGGTATACCTATTGAATTTTTTTTTAAAATCACATATATATTGTCTTTTGAATATTTGCTATTCATAATCCCCTTATTTATAATCAAACATATGAATTCACAAAATACAAATCACTAAACTCATATATAAATATAAACAATATGTACACCACCAATTTATATATATATATGCATTCGTCAAAAGTCCTACTTACGAATGCATTACATATTATTTGTATATAATCATATGCATACGAAATTTTCATAATTTAAAACTTAATCTATATACATTTCAATTATGAATAAGCGAATGCTTATGTATTTGCACCAAACAAATTATCATAACCAAATGAATATACATATACATCAAATAAATATATTCAAATATAATCACATTTACCAATATATATTTATATATATATAACACAGTACAAACATATTCCTTAAAACATATATCAAATGCATATATAAATTTACTATTTGCATATAACCAAATATATATATAATTTCATATATAACAAGTGCAATAAACCGTGTGTATATATATAAATATATATATACTCTCCAAATATAATAACAAGTATTTATCTGCCCATCAAACTTATTTATCAAATATATATACTTGATCTTCAAATATATATATTATTTACATATCACGTACATATTCAATATATTGAATCCAGTAATATAATCACCGGCATTTAGCCTGCTAGGTTGTAAAACCTGATTTAATACACCGGCTTTTAGCCTGCTAGACTTATAGTCCGAATAATTTCACTGGCATTAAGCCTGCTAGACAATGAGTCTGAATTATATCACCGGCATCAAGCCTACTAGACAATAAGTCTGAATTACATTCGATCACTTTATATTAGTCGTTCAAACTAACAACCTCATATATTCATTTCCATTCAAGAACTTTCGCATGAATAAATTCACATAATCGAAACTTTCTTAAACATATATAAGTTCCATACCTAAGTTCATTTCAAGAACATATTTGCATATACTTGCTTCATCGCATTTCATAATATCTTACACATATATCCTACCTAAATTCGGATTAAGTACCTATTCAATACTACATATATACTTATGAATTACATGTCTTAAATTAATCCCAAAGGTTTATACACGTATATACATATATATGTATATTCGAACTTTAATAATACATGTATATCATTCATACTTTATTTTATTTCAATCAATATGCTTTTAAAATAAAGTTCAACAAAATACAATACATTTACATACCTATATGCCAATTTAATAACATTAAATAGCTAATAGACTTACCTCGGACAGTGAAAAATTGAAATCGGATAATTAGTTGAAAATTTTGGTTTTTCCCCGATCTAGCTCCGATTTCTTTGGTTCTTGATCTAAACATATTCAAAATGAGCTAGTTTAAATATTATTAACTTCAATTTAATCCAAAAACACATAGATGGGAAAATTACAAATTTGCCCCTAACATTTTACATTTTTCACAATTTAGTCCAAATTTATACAAAACACAAAACATTCAAATTTTTACTATACTAAGGTTAGGCCGAATCTTCATTATACTCATACAAGTCCATGCATTTCATTTATTTCGTATTTTAGTCCCTCAAAAATTTATTTTCACAATTTAACTCTAATTACTCAATTTCACCAAAACTTCCAATACAAAACATATTAATCTAAAATATATCTTTCATTATTCATCATCAAACATCACATAACACAAATGTTCATCAATGGCACAACTCAAAATATTCATCAAAATTAAAAATTCAAACATGGGTCTGATAGTATTCAAACAACGATCTCAAAAACGTAAAAATAATCAAAATCGAACAAAGAACTAACCTTAATCAACAATAGAAATGCGAACCCTAGAAAGCCATGAATAAATTCCCAAAGTTTCCTTATTCGCCAAAGAGATGAAAATGTCTTATGATTTCTTTACTTATTTTAATTATAAGATATAATTTAATATTTTACTAAATTAACCTTATTATAATAAATACTTATAACATATATATTATGGACAATGTTGTCATATACCACCCACTAACTAAATCTTGGTCTAATTACATCTTTAGACCTCCCACTTAAAAAGACAACAACAAATAGGTGCTTTTAAAATTTAACCTCTAACTTTTATTTTACGCGATTAAACCCTTTTCATCGAATTGAACCTTCAAACGATTAAATTTCCATACGAATTTTTCACACCTATAACTTAACATATAATAAACACTAAAAATAATATTAAAATATTTTTTTGACTCGAATTTGTGGTCCCGAAACCATTATTCTGATTAGGGTCAAAACCGGGTTGTTACATCATTAATCAATCCATCACAACCCAACCTAACAAATGCCTCACCTAGTCCTTCAAAGTTCACTCCAATAGTACTTTTAGTTGACATCCACCACATTACCACTACACTAAATGGAGTAGGGAACTCGATAGCTGGCATCTACCCCCAAAGCATTAAGATAAAAGGACAAACAACCTATATAGTCTACACTATACTAAAACTCAATCTTAACCTTTTCAAACTACCATTCTAACGACTCAACACACCATCTACGTTGTGAACCAACCCTAGCCCAGTGGCTCATCACACCCTTTATGGACCTCAATTACATTACCTAACATCTTGTTTAACTTTAGTGTTATAACAATGGTGTCATCTGTGGGAAACCAACAAAAAGCTATGTTTTTTTACATCCTAAAGGCTACAACCACCTGGGGTAAGAAGACCAAAATGTCTCCTGTAACTAGCATGGGATTAGATCTAAAGGCTGGAGACATAGTAACACATTAGAGGATTACCACTCCTCTTACCCGTAGTTTCAACAATGGAGTAGTTGACATGCCCATCCTCCTTCTTCTAGTCCTTTGGTAAACCATTAGGAGGAGGAACATTGTCGTAGTTTTGGGAGGAAAAAGAATCCTAACCTTCCGTCCAACAATATCAAGTGCTACAGGCCAAAAACAAATTTCTTTACGCCTAACTCCGAGAGTATGTCCAAGGAGAAGCTAAGATAAATCTAGGGAAACCAAAGAAAGGAGAAGGAACTTATTTCGTGATTAGGGAATCTTCTAGTCAATAGAATAGTCTTGACTTGTGGGGGTATTTAAATCATCACTTCACTTAATAGAGAAAAGACAAAGCTGGGTGGGATATCATAGCTATCAAAAAGGATGTCACTCTCCCTCTTTCATCATTATACTCCCTTAAATGCCTCGCAATGAGAGATCCTCGGTGAGAAAGAGGAATATTGGGAGCTCCCCCGCCTCTTCGATTTGATTTATAGAAGAGGAAGTCTATAATGAAATGCTGATACAATAACAATTTCTGACGGATAGTGTAGTGCACTTTCTATCGGTGAAAAATACCCTAGCAGATCTATGGCATCCGTTGGGAGGAGTCTCTATCACAGAAATCGGGGAAAAGAGGTATTTATTTCAATTTTATTATAATATATATTTGAAAAGGGTGACTTAAGGTATGCCATGGACCTTTAGTACACATCTAATCATATTTCACAAGTTGGAATCAAGAGAAGACCCTTTACAAGTGCCACTGGTTTTTTCAGTTTTTTGGATTCATATTCACAATCTGCCTATGGGATATTTTTCGGAGGTAATGGCGCATCAATTTGGGAATTTCATTGGTAAATTCATGCAGTATGATACTTGTTTATGATACTTATTTGATATCAAGGGTCATTTGGTTTATGAGAATACGAGTAAAGATGGATGTTCGAGTCCCATTGAAAAGTAAGAAGAGAATTATGCTGCATCAAAATTATTACGCTTACTTTCAGTATGAAAAACTAACATTATCTTGTTTCTTATGTGGGAAGCTTGGTCACGATAAGGGCTTTTGTCCAACTCGAGTTGCGCTAGGGACACAGGTTGTGGAATTTGGTTGGGATATTTCACTGAGAATGACATCTAGGAGGAGGCTAATGACGGTATGCTTGTGGCTACGAGAAGAAAATTCAGGGATAAATCCATCAAGAGGGGATTTGGATGGAAAGGGCAGAATGGTTGGAGGAAGCATGGCTAGTTTATCTAATGTTGGTCATCAGGTATACAAAGAGAATATAGTTAGTGTGTCAAGTTAGGAAGGGCAAATGGAGTTGGGTTCTGATATGGAGGACAACCCTTTGGGACTGATTAATGACAAGAAGAGGCACTATACTCATGCTGGGAATTTGAATGTTTTCGTTAAGATGGATTCATTAGATTCGAGTATCTCTATTGAAATATCAGAGGTCGCTGCTAAGAAGGTCGGCCGGGAGCAATGAAAATTCTTAGCTGAAATGTTTGTGGATTGAGGCATTTGTGGGCTATCAAATGTCTCAAAAATAAGTTGGGACAAATTATTCCCCAACTACTATTTCTAATTGAAACAAAGGTAAATGCAAGAAGAATGGAGTGAATTTGAGAAATTAGCGGATTTCCTAATGGTATAGATGTTGGTGCAGATATGTCTAGAGGTGGGGTATCTCTGGGATGGAATAATGATTGTATTGTTCAGTTAAGAAGTTTCTCTTCTTTGCACATTCATATGAAAATAATGAAAGGGGATGGGTTATCTCATTGGAGGTTTACGAGTTTTTATGGGTCATTGAAAGAAAGGTAGAAAGAAGAAACATGAAACCTATTAATGATTTTGGGAAGGAATGTTTCATTGTTATGGTTAGTGTTTGGCGAATTTAACAAAATTATGTATTCATTTGAAAAATGAAGGGCTCAGATTTAAGATGAATGAAAAATGAGAATGTTTCAAGAAACTGTTGAAGAGAGTGATGTCAACGATCTAGGATTATCGGTTCAGTGGTTTACCTGGGAAAGGGGTCGGCTATCGGATAATAACATGCAGGAACGTCTAGATAGGGGTGGTTTATTTGGCTTGGAGAGAGCTCTTCCTTGGTTATACAATCAAGCATCTTACTCATGCTTTTTAGATCATTTTTTGATATTGGCATATACTACAAGCCACGAAAGTACTCAGTTGGTATGGAAACGCCCCTGCTTTTGATTTAATGCGAGTTGGGTTCTTGGAGAAACATGTGAGGTGCAAATTAGGAAATTTTTGGGAGTGGGTTAGGTTGGATGTGTTGACAAAACTGGAAGAATTGAAGAAGAAATTAAGTGGGTGGGAGAAAGAGAATCATACATAGAGGAAGCATAGAGTCTTTGAGTTAATTGTTCGGTTGGAAGAATTGAATTCTACTAACCCTGATGAGGATAGTCTAGTTGAAATAACTAAAGTTAATCTTGCGTTGAACATGGAAGTAGACAAAGAAGAGCTATTTTGGGAACAATGGGAATTAGCAGAATGGCTCAGATTTGGAGATTGAAATGTGCCTTATTTCCATAAATTTGTATCTTATCACAAGAAAATGAATATCATAAGGGGATTAAGAGATAAGAATGGAGTATGGGTAACAGGAGAAAGGGAAATGGTTGTGATTACGATAGATTATTTCAAAGAACTATTCACGACTTCTTTGATATGGAGCTTTGATTGTGTGTTGTCGGGAATACAACCTCGCATCTCGGAGAGCATGAACGATGAACTGTTAACTGCGTTCAAGGAAGATGAAGTGTTAGAAGCTGTTAAAAATATGATGCCATTAAAAGCATCAGGTATAGATGGATTCCCAACTTTATTTTTTCAAAAATACTTACATGTTATTGGAAAGGAAGTAGCTCAATATTGCATTGATGCTTTAAATGGAGCAAATGAGTTTGATACTATCAATCACACAAATATAGTGTTGATCCCTAATGTAAGCAACCCGAGTTCTATGTCACAACTCAGGCCTATTAGTTTTTGCAATGTTTTATATAAGATCATAGCTAAGATAGTTTTTAGTAGATTTAGAAAAGTGCTGGACATTTGTATTGATAAGGCCTAATAGGCGTTTGCTCCTGGAAAACAGATTATGAACAACATTCTTATTACTTGTGAATTATTGCACGCCTTCAAAATGAGGCATCATGGCTCTCATGCTTCGTTCACATTAAAATTGGATATAAGTAAGGCCTATGATAGAGTTGAATGGGTTTTTTAGGTAGGATGATAGAGAGATTGGGGTTCAATAGGGATTGGATTGACTTAGTGATGGAGCGCATAACATCGGTGTCATACTTGGTAGTCTTTAATGGTAATTAAGGAGAAGTGTTTCAACTTTCCTAGGGATTGCAACAAGGGGATACTTTAAGCCCTTATTTATTTTTAATTTGTGCAGAGGGCCTATCTAGTTTGCTTAAGAAGGCAAAACAAGATGAGTTAATTTAAGGAGCAAGAGTAGGGAGGTGTGGTTTGGCAGTGTCACATTTATTTTTCTGTAGATGACAAGATTCTTTTTGGCTAGAAAAGTGTAGAGGAAGCGAATGAGATGAAAACAATTATATTAGAATATGAATGAGTGTTAGGCCAAGTGGTCAATTTCGATAAATGGCTCATCTACTTTAGTAAAAACGTTAATAGTATAATGAAGGAATGAATTGGGGATGTTCTAAGAGTACGAATTTGGAGTAACCTAGAAAAGTATCTAGGGTTGCCAAATATTGTTGGGTGAAGAAAGAAGGAAGAATTTGTAAGTTTCAAAGTGAGATTATCAAACGAATAGAAAATTAGAGTGTTTGCCATTTTTCAGTAGGGGAAAAGAGGTATTTATTACGTCCATTTTACAAGGAATTCCAATTTATGCCATGTAATGTTTCTTATTACTGATTATGTTGTGTCGCAAGTTAGAAAGTGTTATTAGTAGATTTTGGTGGCGTAATAGTACCACAAAAAGGGTATACATTGGTGCCAATGGAGGTTGCTATGCAGATTGAAATCCAGAGGTGGGCTGGGCTTTCGATATTTTGCTAGATTTAATGTGGCTTTATTAGTGAAATAGGCTGAGGGATTATTAATGAAGTTAGATTTTTTGTTTGCTCATGTGATGAAATCTAAATACTATGAAGGATCAAATTTTATGAATTCAAGGTTAGGGTCTTACCCTTCGTATACCTGGCGTAGCATTTGGAGTGCTCGAAGGCTGATAGAGTAAGGTAGTGGTTGGAAAATAGGTAGTGGGGTGACAATAAATATTTGAAATGACCCCTGGTTGCCGGGACCTGGTAAAGGGAGAGTTTGTTGTCAGAATATTAATGTTAATTATACAAATGTAATAGATTTGATAAACTCGAACTCGAATACCTGGAAGTTAGATGTGTTAAACATTCTATTTAATAGTGGTCATGTAGAAAGGATTATGAAATCTCGCTTTGTAGCTTTGCCTGAATTTAGGAGCTTGTGTGGTGATGGGATAATAAATAAGTTTATTCAGCCAAGAGTGGCTACGAATGGCTCATAATAGAGGATGCATGTCACACCCCAAAACAGAGGGGGTTAGTTGTAATGAATAAGCCAGGAATAAGCCTTAGGCTTGATGGTTAAGTAGGTTGTACATTGCTTAGAGGCCCTAGGTTCAAGTCACTCCTCTCACATTTCTTTTCTTTTAATTTTTAGCAAACCTAGGATAAAAGACATACTAAAAAAAATATTAACTAGTGTAAAAACTAAAAAAGAATGGGTAGCAACTCAAGTAATTAAAATGCCACTTCTTCCCTTGTTTGCCCAAGATTGAGTCACCTCATGCTCAAAAATGTCCCTTTCATTTTTCCTTTATATTTTCTTTTAAATTTGGCCCAAAACTTGGGATAATTATTCTTGCTGCCCCTAGGGTTTCAATACCCTAGGTAATTAGTCATTTTTCCAAATTAGACTAGGTTTCTTGTTTTATTTTCAATCCCAATTAGAATATTCTTTCCTCTCCCTATTTCTTCTCTCTTCCTTTTCTTTCCTCTCTTACATCAAACTTAACATATTTTGCTGCTGAAATTATTTTGCTTAGTATATTAAAATAAAATCCTGATAAATTGATTCTTTACTGATTGTTGAAATTCTTCGTTGATAGCCTCTGAAATTCCATTATGTTTGGTAAATGCATCTAGATCTAAAATGTAGGATTCTGAATTTCATAAAATTTCCATCCAATGTTGATTTTTCAAATCAATTATTCAATATTTCATGATTCTTGATGAATCTATTGTTAACATCGTTGAATCTTGATAAATCTTAAAAACAAACATTAGCTCGTGTATAAATGCCATTTTAAGGACCCGTTCTAGGTGCATCAGATCAAATTGCATTGCGATGGCGATGCTTGGGCTCCCAATGAAAGGTGTGTGTATGTGTGTTATTTTACAAGTAAATCAGGGAAAATCATGTATTAGGATAGGGCCACACGTGTGGACCACATGCCCCCTCACACGGCCTTTTTCCTTTGAAACCCTAGGTTTTTCGATTCTCACACGGTTTACGACCCTCCACACGGCCTACCACACAATCGTGTCTTTCCTGTAGGATGATTTTGCCACACGGCCTTCCACATAGCCATAGTCTGTTACACAACCTAACCACAAGGCCGTGTACCCTCCATACGGTTCGATCACATGACTGTGTATCCTTTGCACCTCAGATTTTACAGTTTTGATCTAGAATTTTATGGTTTGTTTAGTTTTGCCCAGAAATTTATGATATATCTAGTTTAGTCCCTTATTAGTTCTCGAATGATTTTAGAGCTTTATTTGATTCAATTGAGTTCCTAATTATATGAATAATAATGGAATCTAATATTTGACTATTTGAATTATTACTCTTTATGCATGATATGTAAATATTGCATGTCTACTTTCACTAAATTTCTGATGAATTGCCACTGTTATTTCCACCACTATATTACTAATTGCATGATATACATGCCTACTTCTACCGTTAGATCGAACACATGATAAGCAAGTTATTGCTACTGTTATGATCTACTCAAAGCATGATAATTGCTATATTATATATACTTCTTATAAGCATGTTATTGCTACTATATTGATCTGTATAGCATGTCCTGTAGCATTTCATGGGGTGAGACGATTTGAACGGAGGAAGTAGTCGGTATTCATCTGCTCGACCAATGGTTTATCCACAACGTATTTTAGTCTCCAATCATCTGCTCAATTAGTGATTTATCCACAACATATTTTAGTCGGCAACTATCTACTCGAGTAGTGGTTCATCCACAACGTATTAGCAGCTTTTATTTGCACAAATGGATGGTTCATTCACCATATTTTAGTCGACAGCCATCTGCTCGACCATTGTTTCATCTACAATGTATTAGCAACTTTTACCTGCTTAAATGGATAGTTCACCCACTAAAATGTTTTAGTCATTAGCAGTTCAACTGTAGTGATCAATGGTTCATCCACAACGTGGTGTAAAGGAAGAGGGGTTCTGGGGAACTCCAACTGTGGTGTGTAACGATGGGGTAGGAACCTTTTACGATAAACTGAAATTGCATTGCATTCATAAGCATTCATATAGATGTGAATAGTGAGATATTACAATGATGAGTTGACCTAAAATACTGATATTTAGAATTGTTATTCAATTGTGATAATTCTATAAGTGGATATTCTGTACGATTTGTCTACTGTTTGCACTGGTTTTATTGTGATTGAACCCACATTGAGCTTTATAAACTCACTCCCCCTCTTATTTCCATTTTTATAGATAACCCACCAGGTTAGGGTGGGGACTCGACATACAGAAGGTTCGGCTCGGATAAATTTCTTTATCAAAATATTTTAGATTTATTACTAGATATATTTTATTATTCAGAGACTGTATCATTTTATTTTATTTGAATTGTGGCATGAGACTTCGATTTTGGATTTTTTTAGCAAGCATGGTAATTTATTGGAATTTAGAATAATGAAACATGGACTTAGGATTAATTTAGGTTAAAAAATATCTTAGTTTTTCTTAATTAAAACTAGGTTGAATATCATTTTTTTCACTGCTAGTTTATAAACAAATTTTGAGTAATAAATAAACTGGAAATTAACTAAGTTTTCAAAAATAGTCACCATTATAAGGAATACGTTTTACGTAATCAGTTTTTTGATAACTCGTGGGTATGAAAATAGGCCAAGTGATCTATTAGAATTCGGTGTAGTGGATTAAACTAGTTTTCGTATTTAAGGAGCTTGAATACCAGCATTTTCATTATGTTCTAGTTAAGTTTTCATAGTTTTATTTATATTCAATAAAATGTGCAAATTGAGTCTTTTATTAACCTTAAGGGTCAAATGAGACCTAAGGGTAAGCTAACATACTTTGTGAGTGTGCAAGAGACCATTAGAAGGCACACTAAACGTATACTGGTCGTTATGTGGCAACACAGATGGCTCAATGTCGCAACATAGAGAACATAATGAAGAAAACTCAAGTCTGCCTTTAATGTCGCGACACAGATTGAGGGTGTCGCAACCTACCCCTGAAGATGGTTGCTATGTCGCGACACAGATCTTTGTGTGTCACGACATCAACTCTAAGACGGAAACTAAACACGAAGTAGAGGCATTTTGGTCTGCACAGTCAAACTTTAAAGCTCGAGAACGTCGGCAAACCTAGGATTAAGGACAGCAACCACCTTAAGGCTATACATAGGCTCATTTTTCACCTGTTAGAGACATTATTCCTTTCAGCTTAGATTCTTTGTGTAAAATTTATTTTAGTATTTCTTTTCATTCTTAGGTTTTAGGTTTATTTAGTTGTTCTTGTCGATTTCAAGAGATCTGAACTGTGGAATCATTTAACTCTGTGGGTAGGCGCTTAATTTCAATACAATTAGGGTCTTTCATTTACTCTATCTAGTCGATTTAATTAGAATACTTTCTCTTTACATCGATTATATATTGTTTATGAATGTCATGAGGAACTAATCCTTTTATAGGGGATTAGTGAGTAGAGGTAAGATCCGTTAACTATTTTGTAGGGTTACTCACCGGATCAACTGTTTGGGAAAGAGAGAACGTGAAACAAACCCTAGGCCTAACAACCCCCGAAAGTCATCAAGGTGGGAATTAACCCAAAATTGGTATTTCCTATTCATGAACTCCATAACCCCAAACCAGTTTGGACTGTAAGGTCAAAAAATAAGTAGTTCTTGCTGACTCATTATGTTAGTGAAAGATCGAAAGATCCTGCTAGGGTAGCGACTAGTTCATTGACGAGGAAACTCGAAACGTCAGTTGATGGAGATTACCAAAGCGAGCTATTAACCCATACTCAGATTTGATTTATTCTTCCTTTTTAATCTCCTGAATTTTATCTTTTTATGTTATTTTGTCTTTATTACTATTATTATAAAAACCCCCAAAATCCTTTATTTTATATTCTTTTTACTATAACTAAATTAAAAGTACTAATTAGATATTTTAGTGTTTAGGTTAAAATTGATCTAGCACTTGTCTCCCTTGGGTACGGTCATTGGATTACTCACCTATTTCGTTGTAAAAATATATTATAACTCGACCTGTATACTTGCGAATATTGCCTTGTCTTTCTATATTTTTATTGCAGTATTCACAATCTGGATGTTAGTACGTCCGAAGGCGGTCACTAAGTTTGCTTCTAAGATAAACAATTTTTTTAAATAACTATTTTATAAAATTTGATAGCTTATTGGGCCATTTCGGTGGCTGGTGTAATCTTCTGAATTCGGGTCTAACGTCTAAGTTGAGTTGGGGAGGTTACAATACGGATGCAACAGATATCGATGAGACAACTCAAAATACAATCTTAAAGGCTATCTATACAAAGTTATGGAACCTAAGTATTGCTAGTAAGATAAAGATTACATGCTGGAGAATCATTAATGACTATTTGCCTACATTAAGTAATCTTCAGGCATGAAGAAGTGCAATGGTGAGTTGTTATCCTATTTTTTGATAGGCTGAAGAATCGGTAAAGCATGTGTTTAGTAAGTGTAGCTTCACGCACCAAATTTTATATGAGCTGAATGTGCCATTCTCATCTTCCAATAGAGAAGACAGTTGAAAAAATGGTTAGCTAAAGAATTTATACATAGTAATCAGGATACATGCAAATTGTTGATGATTATTTTTTGGGTATTATGGCATAATCGCAATAGTATCTATCATGAAGGAGTTCATCAAAATGTTTACGGGGTACCAGCATTTATTGTAGCCTACATGCAAGAACTGGATAATCTGGATATGGTAAGACTAGTCTTTCAGGGACTAAATTCTTACACATGGGAACCACCATTAGGATATGTCATGAAAGTAAACTTTTGTGCCACAATTTATCAAGTTACAAAAATTGCAACAACTGGGATTCTAGTTAGAATCAATGAGGCATTTGTAATGGTAGCATGCACTTACCCATTTGAGCACGTGGCAGACTCAATAGTGGCAGAACCAAGGTCTTGTTTACGGGTCCTTATCTTTATGGAGGAGTTAGGGTTTCAAGAGATTGTGGTAGAGGGGGATGCACTGACAATTATAGAAAAGGTAAACTCTCTTGAGGAAGACAAATCAGAAATTAGTTTCTTGATCAATGAAATAAAAGAACGAGTCAAGAGATTTTCTCGGTTGAGTTTCGACATGTACCTAGACAGGTGCATGAAGCAGCGCACTTGTTAGCCAAGGAAGGAATGAGGCATACATTACCCAAATTTTGAGTAAAGGAAGCACCGAGGGAGGTGAAGGCAGAGGCACAGAAAAATCAATGAGCCATGCATGATAGGAGTTAATTTGGGTATTTTTTATGCTGGAGGATTTGAGTGATTTGAGACTCCGATTTTGTCAAATGAAAAGGAATAGGAAGAGAATCACGAAGTTATGCCATCACTGGAGGGAGGGGGAAGAAGACACATTTTGTTTAGACTAGAGATAAGTTTTGGATGTTTGAGCTTCAGAGAGAGTGATCTATTGCAATTCATTATAGCATATTAAACTATATTCTATACTTAATAAGCTCGTAGGTGAAAAATTTAGTTATGCTTTTTTTTAGATTTCAATTTTAGTCTTTAGATAATAAAATGAGCAATTTTGATATTTATAGGACCTTGTGGGCCAACAAAGGCCTAAAGGTAGACTAAGATGTCCAGTGAGTGTGCAGGACATTATTCGAAGGCACAAAGTTAGTAAACTACTTGTAAAATTGCAATACAGAGAAAGGATGTTGCAACACCAAAAAAGAAGTATCAAGGGAGAAGACTGCCTTTGGTGTCGCGACACAACCCTAAAGACACGCCCAAGCCAGTAGGCTGCTAACCATGTCGCGACCCAAGCTAAAAGGTGTCTTGAGACTAATGTGACGAGTCTAATTAATAAGTCAAGGGTATTTTTGTCTGTACAAAAAACTTTAACGAAGATTAGTCAGCTAAATTCGGTCAAGGACCGACAACTAAACTTAGGCCTATAAATAGGATTGCTCTGCATAGTTTATGGACACTTTTTTACTAAGTTTATTTTTCCATTTTCTATTTAGTTTTATTTTTACTTGTAATTTAGGTTTCTTTTCAGTTGTAAGCGTACTTTAGTTTTTATTTCATTCTTCACAAAATTCAGATTGTGGATCCATCGAAATATTCGACGGATTACCGTTCGCGCCATTATTAATATATCAAGATTCTTCTAATATGTTTTCTTGATTTGTTTTTAATGTTTATTTTTTTAATCAAGTTTATGATGTGTGTCAAACTAATCCGCTAACGAGAGATTAACGAGTGGATGTGTGATTAATTGGATTCTATGTAGGGTTTTTAACGGTTGGGATAGGAAGAACTTAAAATCGTAGGCTTGACAACCCTAAGAAGTCATATAGGTAAGAATTAACCTAAAAGTGGTTCTACCTATCCATAAAAACCTCACCCCAATCTGGTCTGGACTGTGAGGTTGAGACATAAGTAGTTCTTGTCGACTCATTAGATTACTGAAAGGCCGAGAGACCCTGCTAGGTTAATGACTTGTTGATTGGATAGAACCCGAAATAGGAGTTAATTATGAACATTGAAGTGAGTTAGTCTTTCTGTTGTTTAGATCTTATTAAATCTATAATTTGGTTTCCCGATTGTTTTTGTATTCTTTAATTAGTTTAATAAAATAGCTTCTATTATTGCATTATGATTTATCGTAATATAGTTTAATTAAAATACTAACTAGACCCATTATGTAGAAATTAAGATCAGGTTAGTCTCACCTCCCTTAGGTACAATCCTCAGAATACTTCCATACTTCGTTGTATAACTATATTATAAATTGATCCGTATACTTGCGGAAACCACTTAACGCTTATATTTGGTTGCAATATTCACACTCTAGACGTTAGTAAATTCGAAGGCAGTTAAGTTGGCGTCATTGCCGAGAAGGCAATGCCACTGAATTAATTTTAATTTTCGTGTTTAATAGGATAGTTAGGAAATTCTTAAATTATTTCTTTTATTTTTATTAGTTTAATTTACTAACTTTTTTTTCTTACTTTGTGCATTTCAGTGTATGACTCGGAGTAGAGGCACACTTATAGAGCCAACCATTGATCCAACAAGAATAATAAATAGAAATCGTCGACAATATCAACAACAATAGATGTAAAATAACCCACCTGTTGTGGTTCGTCCACCACGCGACAATTCGCTCTTCAACAATCCTATTGTAGTTGAATAGGAATAGGATTACGTAGGTAGAATAGGATTTAATTTTCTTAAATTTTTTTAGAATTAGGATATGTATGTACCAAGCATCTTGAAATTTAAGAAATAAGGCCAAAATAGGGCTGGTGTAGCAACACGGAACCTCCGTGTCGCAAAATCGAGCCCAGGCACAAAAAATTTTAAAATTTAGCTCGATGTCATGACACGGGTATCCCTGTGTTGCAACATCAGAGACAGTGGCCTCAGGATTTCAAAACTTCAAGGTTTGTCACGACACTAAACCCCGATGTCGCGACAATGAGAGATTGTCAGGGGTGTTGCAACACGAAACCCCTGTGTCGCGACATCGTTGCGAAAAATTGTAGGGTCAACTTGACCTGTTGCAAAATTTGTCGACTAATTCCTTATTCTTACCTAGATTTTAACCTAAAAATAGAATCCTATTTAAACTAAAATACCCCTAAAAACTAATCCTAAATACTCTCTAAGTCTAAAACCTCCCAAACTCTCCTAAAATTCTTTTTAACACTTATTTTTTATACCTTATTTTTTTGCTTTTAATTCTCTTTACTGCAGCTTTTCTTTTTCTTCTCTTTTACTCTTAATTTGTGCAAGTATGAAATGTTATATTCTCATGGAGTTTGCAAGAAACTTATCCATGAAACAACAAGCATTCGGTGTAACAAGGTTAAGGGTTCCTTTGTCTATTTTACTGTTGCATTGCATTAGTTGAGACATTGCTTGGTTATTAGTTTTTCTAGTTGAACATCTTAGAGAAAATGCCTCTTAGGAAAGCTAGAAAAACTATTGAACAAGAAGCATCGATAAGCAAAAATCCCTCTAATTTTTCAAACTCGAACATTGAAAAATTTTTCTTAGAGCTTCAAGGGAAGATGTTCATATAAGAGAAGGGTTTCAAGCCATTGATGATCTTGTGTAAAGAAATATGGGCATTGGTCTGACACCATAGGTCGGAACATTTTTGTGTAACCCTCAAAGACCCTGCTATGATCCTTGTGGTACTGGAATTCTATGCATCATTTAGGGACTAGGAGTCTAGGCGACCCTATGATGCCATTTGGGAAACAAAAATAGTTAGGGGTAAAGAGGTGTGCGTCACCCTAAGAGAAATTTAGGAATTCTATAATTTACCTTAATATGAATATGATTTTATTGATAACACTGATTTGACATATTTTAAATACATAGATATGGATAAAATTGTAAACTATTTAACCGAAGGTCGAGGTGAATGGAAGCACCAACCAGGTATCAATGTCCCCACTTCTTTTAATCAAAAAATTATGTTTCCTATTGAAAAAATGTGGATTCAATTCTTATGCACTCGGATTACACTTGCTTTAAATGTATCTAACTTTAATACATTTCAAGCTATACTATTGTATGGTATTTTTTAGAAAAAAATAGATATATGTTGAGCGATGGATCTATCATAACATAAAAAGATGCAAAAAGGGCCAAAAGGTTGGGGTTTTCTTCCCCCACCTAGTGACATTACTATGTAAAAAGGCTAAGGTTCCAATGGAAACAAACGAGCAGTTTATGAGGCCAACGAAGTGTTTGATGGAAGATTCAATGTATACAAGCGTCGAGCTTCAAGAAAAGCAAGTTAAGGATTGGAACCAACACCGAAAAGAAAAGATGAATGTCCAGGCATCACTGAAAAGAAAAACACTATCAACATTATGGAGAGGGCCAGAGGGAAGTAATATCCCAAATTTAGGGTGGGTCATACGGTGGATGTAGGATATAAGACCAGTGGGGCAGGAATTTGCAAGATAGAACGATATGAGAATACTCGATCTACCTCCAAATAAATATGGCCTGACACAATTCCATCAACCATCCAAGGTGCAATGAAGCCAGAAAGACAAAGGGAATGATGATGAGGAAGATGAGGAGGAGGAGGAAGATATGGAGCATGACTCCCAAGAGGATGACGATGATTATAAGGTGACATTTCAATCGCAACGATCTATGCAGAAAGGGTAAGTCATCCACAACCTAACTCGGCATGCATATTAATCAAGTGGGGGCTCCTCTTGAGGCCACGTATTGGGTAAGGAAAAAGCTCCAGTAGAGGGGTGGCAGCCACCCCAATTTGATGATTAAAACTTTATTATTTTTGGGATGTGTAAACAATTAATTTGGATAATTTTTATTTTTGTTTTTGCGTAGGAGTGGGATAATATTAGTATATATATTGTGTGTGTGTTTTGTTTTTAAATTTTCTATGCAAGCACCCTACATGAGGAAAGCATTACATTTACGAGCTTTAAATGAACAAGGAAGGAGAAACCTATCATAAGAATACAGTAACGCCATGATTAATTGGATAACTTTTTTCTTATATTCTTAAAGGCTGCACATTAGGATCAATGTGCTATCTAAAGTGTGTAGGGGGTAACATAGGAAGTTTAAATTTTTTATGCTGTAAATTTTTTTATTTTTCTTGTCTAAAATGTGCTTGAGCTTATAGAAATGCAAGTGATTGGTTAGGAGCGTGTATATAAATTTATTGGATTTACTATAAATTTGGCATGATAGTGAAAGATTTTAAATTATCAATTATTAGACTAATTAGTTATATATAGTACACTGCAAATAGACATTAAGTAATTAAATGTACCAAATTGTAATATCCTAAACATAGTCTAGTAGTTTCGTATATTTTTGGGTTCCAAGTGTGAAACTAGGAATTTATGAGGTTTCTAGTAATTGTTAATTTAATTTAAGAGGTTAATTTATCTAAAATCGATTAAAAATAGTCCGAAAAAATAAAAATATTTTTAGAAAATTTATTTTAAAGTAATTAAATAATTATTAGTGAAAACAATTAATTTGGGTCGAAAAAGTTTTAAAATAATTTTTATTGAGGGTTAAATTTAAATACTAATTAAATTGGATTTAATTGTAAAATAAGGGAAATTTTGGAGTATTTATTTGGAAAATAAACCTTAAAATTCAGAATTTTGGAGGGAAATGATTAAATGGTAAAGTAAGGGAAATGTGGGAGTGGGAGTTAGGCAAATTCCCCAATTTTAAAATTTTTGGTGGGTTGTTTCAGTTTTAAAAACAATGCATTTAACCTACTTTTCACACCATTTACATCATATTAGAGTGCTATAAATTTAATTTTCTTTGCATAGTTTTAAAGATCTATCTTAGAGAATTGATCCAACCAATTTTGTTCTCAAAATACTCTATCAATTCACCCGAAATTATTCTCAAAAGTAACTAAAAATATTCTGAAATTTCTCAAGCTTCTTAAATCAAGATTTTCAATCAATGAATTTAGATCGAATCAAAGGTAATCTTCAATCCTAAACTTGTTTTTATGATGATTAGAAAATTTTTACATGATTTGAGAGTCAATTACATGGTTTTTTTATCAATGCCATCTTCTTCAAAAGCTTAAGGTGTTTTAATGGTAGATCTTGAATTTTGAGAGGAAATCCACAAATCAATGGATGTTCCAACTAACAATGGATCTATTAAAAGGTTTTTGATCTTATTTATCAAGATTAAACATGTTTTGTGAGGTAATTGGAATAAATTCGAATTTCATCATCTTCATGAACTGATTTTCTAGAATTTTATGAAATTGATTTAAATGTGAAATTGATGCTTAGTTTATGTGTATTTGGTTTAGTATTGATGTTTGGAAGTGATTAGGAGGGCTGAAGAGATCATTTTTGTGAGGGATCAAGTTTTCGATTTGATGTTACAAATCTGATAAAGTATCTTTGTGAGAGAATTTTGACTAACATAGTTAATTAAAATTTATGTTTATCATAGCATTTGAAAGGTGGTAATGTCTACTTTACCTCTTTTGAAGCTTCGAGTCTTGAAGTGGACCGAGATAACCGGAATTGAAGCTTGAAATTGCCTAGTTAATTACTTGTTGTGATAGAAAAAAATTGTGTGGTGAGTGTTTCTAAGGGCGATTTGGTAAATTGACCCTCAATTATGTTTAATTAGTAGTTTAATTAATGATTTCAATTATTTAATTATGGTTAAATGGTCGATTTTGCAAGATTAGTATTAAATGTGCAAAAATTAAATTTGTATTGAAAAAGAATGGTAAGTAAGCTTTTGGGTGGTGTTTATGTTATTTAATTAGATTAATTTTAAGGATGGTTTAAAGCATGTGTATAGAAATTTTTGATCATGATATGTTGGTGTTACAATTGGTAAATGAATATGGGAAATTGGTAAATAAATTGTTTGATTTAATTGGATGCTAAATGACTATGTTACAAGTTACACATAAGCATCTTGTCAAATTAAATTGAGCACAATAATGACTGATTTATATTCTATGTTTGACTTAATACATTTGCAACATGCATGGTGGATCCATTGGATATAGTTGACATGCCATAGGATTTGTGGGTACTCGCCATTATTTGTGACATTGTGAGCATATGGCTTTAGGTGGATTGATTTGTTTGGAGTAGATAAGGGAGTGTTGAGCATGAGTCTCCTCTCAATGGGTTATTTGAGGTGCTATAAGTGAGCGCATGCTTCGGCCTGTTAAACTCGGTGGACTGTATTTATTATTTATCCGATGTATGATCACCCGATTAAGCCATGAGAAGTGTATGCTAATATATTTATGTATGATTGTTGCTATATCAATTGATTATTGAAAGCCATGAATAATTGATTTTTGGTATTGAAAATGCTTATGGAAAATTTAATTGACATGTTTTATTATTTTGGCTGATAATTGGTGATTGATTGGTTGTGAATTAAGCATGAATTGGATGTTAACTTACTTATAATTTTTATTAACATTCACTAAGCTTTTTAAAGCTCACACCTCACAATTCGTGCAGGTAATCTTCGGGATTGAGGAGTTGAGGAGCTGAGCAAGAGAGTTCCAAGATATTTAGGCTTGGTAGAGACTTTATTTCACATTTTAGAGACTGTAATCGGGCATTATGGTGCTCCTGAGAATTAGTTTGATTTTGGTTGTAATTGGACTTTGGACTTTGGACATTTTAATTGGATGGCTTTATAATAATTTTGAGGCATGTTTGAGTTTAATTATTAAATGATTTATGGTGTATTGTTGCTTGATAACACGGTGGTTGATAACATAGTATATGAAGCATGAAATTTATACTAACGATTGTTCAAATGAAGCTTCCATGGAGTGGTTTACTAGCGACTAAGGTATGCCACTTGTTTGATTTATTCGGAGTTTGATGTACATGAAATTGATTGCCTAATTCTATTTAATTGAGGCATAATTGATGTCAATAAATTCAATTAAAGGTGTATGTATATGTATGTTAATTAATCGTAGTTAAATAAGATTTAATTGACCATTAAAATATGCAAAATTGGGTTTTAAAATAAGTTTTTTGAAAAAATAGGTTCAATTGTTTTCGCACGGGCGTGTGCCTATCCACACGAGCGTGTGAGGGGTTACACATGGGTCTATGGGTAAGTGACACGGGCGTTTGGAAACTAGAGCTATCACACACGGGTGTGTGGGATTTCCACAAGGGCGTGTGCGATCAGCCAAAAAGTTTTTCACGACATGAACATGGGCATTTAATGACACACTGTCTAGGGGACACGACCGTGTGGGTTTTTTGGGGTTTGAATTTTTGTCTTTTTAAATTGATATTCTAATTTGTTTAAGTTACAATTTAGTCTTGAAAATTGATTAGTCTAATTAGAGCCTTAGATGATAAGGAAACTTGGTAAAATTTCAAGATTAGTCTTGTAATGGGTAAAATTCGATAGAAACACACTTAATTTGTAATTCGGAATAGGTTCTGATAGTTTGTGTTTGTTAAAATTTAGTCCTTAAGAGTAAAAATTGAATTAGACATAGCAAACGAACTCAATTTAACCTGAAATTTATAGGCTTACATAGTTTTGACTAAAAGAAGGTTAGTAAACATTTAGATCTAAAATTAGGTTAGTTTTACCATATGGGGTAAAATGAAAAAAATGCCCTTAAGTTAAATTACCTAGGAAAAATTTAAATTTGGCTCATAATTTGCTTCTACATTAATAAATAACTAATAATCAAATAAGATTGAGGTGTTATAAGGTCGGGGTGTGCCTTGGGTGGTCGTTAGCCAGAGAGTCACTTAGGTGGCTAATGTAACGCTTCGAATTCGGGCTAGTCCATCTCGGTTGGGTTTGGGGTGTCACACAAATGATAGAGAAATATAGGAAAATGAGCATGCTAGTATGAATAATAGATGACTAGAGTTGTGGTTACTTAGTTAATTAAATTCATAAATATTAAGATACTTATGGATGACCTAAGGTATTGTTTGGTCTAAACTAAGAGCCAAAAAGCCAACCCTATGCATCGACCTTTAGTACCTATATTTGAGCCACAAAACACTTCTTGAAGAACGTTCATACAAAACCCTAAGCCCAAATATATATTGTACTTATAATAACAATTTTGTAAAAATAGAGTGAAATAGGAAGAAATAGTGTGGTATAGTGATTATAGGTTAAGCTAAAAATGTACGAATAAGGAAAAATTAAGAGAAAGTCAAAACGAGTAAAAAAGAACAAAATCAATAGAAAAGCATTATGAGTGATAATGTGTTGAAAAAGTCAAAGTGACTCAAAAACAATGTCACAAAAATAAAAACACTCATTCATTAGTGCACAAGAACTCGTAAGCTAACCGTAATTGCTATTATTACACTATTTTTTCCTACATGGAGAAATAAGGAAGGTAAGAGAAGAAGAGATATAGCAATGAGCAGGAAATGAACTATAAGGGGGTGAATAGGGAATAATATGATGTGCCAAACTAATTCCATGCCTGAACCTCATTTTGATGCTCCATGTTCTTCAAATCCATATCAACCTTAAGCCTCAGAACGTTACAAGCCGAAAAGTCCTATGCAACCTAGGTAAATCTATTTGTGAGTGGACATTGTATTAAGTGATTGTGATAATAGTTGTTTGTATTTTACTAGAATAATCAAAAGCCCTACGTAATTTCTTGATGGAAAAATATATTTGATAATCTTTTTTTTATATACTTTGTAATATACTGAACTTAGACGTTTGAGGTTGATAGTGGTAAGTCATTTACATATCATGCTAGAATTATGTGTATTTACGATTATTCCTATTTGCTTCACTCCTAAACTAATCCATGTATTATACTTGCTCAAGGGTCGTAATTTGTTTTATGTTTTTCTTTTTATGTTTTCTTGCTTGAGGACAAATAACGACTTAAGTGTTGGGAAATTTGATCTGCTACTATTCATTATAGCATATTAAACTATTTTTTGTACTTAATGAGCTCATAGGAGAGAAATTTAGTTATGGTTTTGTTTAGTTTTCATTTTTATTAATTAGATAATAAAATTAACAATTTTGATTATTTATATGACCTTGTGGGCCAAGAAAGGTCTAAAGGTAGACTAACATGACCAGTGAGTGTGCATGACATTATTTGGAGGCATGCAGATTGTCCGTGATGTTGTAACACAAAGCTAGGATGTCACAACACAACAAAAGAAGTATCTATAACATCCAAAAAAACCAGGTTAGTGATTGAGAGTGGTCACGACCAAATTTTTATTTAGATAATCTTTTGCTCATTTGATAATAAATAAATATCAATTATACTGATTGAGTAGTGGTGGAGCTATCCTTAATGATCTGAGTTCGAATCCCTTCCCTTTCATTAATTTTTGTTTGGTGCAATTTTTTTTAAACCCTTAGCAAAGATCATCCCATGTTTTAATTATTTTCTTGTTAAAATGATCACAAGGAAGTGAAATGGCCTAGTGGTTAAAAGTTTAAAAAGTTTCCTAATTGTCCTAATGTACATCTTTTAACTTAAATTTTTTGTAATTTTTCCCATGAGCTTAAATCCCTTGCCGTCCAACCTAGCTTGCCATAAGAGGGGAAGATTCTTTCCTTTTCTTTTGGTCAACATACCATAATTGTGGAGACCATGATCCCCTTTTTACTCCTTTGTCACCCTAACTTGCCAATTTCTCCATTTTTTTCTTATGTATGGTTCATTGAACCTAGACAAGGTTGAGCACACTTTTGCCATCCATTTTCTCACTCTCCTCCTGACATTGCTACACCACCCATTTCCTCTTTCCTTTTTCTCTTTTGATTAGATCTACACCTCTCTTTTTTGTTTTTCGTTCCTAGCTTTGCACCACCATCACCTCACCTCCGGACCACCACTTTTCCACCTCTCCTCTCTCATTTTTCTCCAAACACCGCCTCTTGCGCCGCCCTCCACCATCGTGGCAACCACTGCGCACCATCGCACAACTTCTCCCTTTTTCTTATTTTTTTTGTATTCTCATTTCTCCTCTTTTAAGAAAGTGACCGAACCCATATTCTTTCCTTCTCCTCCGTCGAATCGCTGCCTCTGCCGCCGATGATGGAGATCCTTTCTCTTTTTCTTCTTCATTTCAAATGTTCATTATTTTTTTATGTAGTCAAAAATTCTGCGCTAAATATTTTGTTTAATACCTAATTCTAAAATCTATTTTTCTTGGCCTTATTTTCAAATAATCCTCCTTTTAGATCATTTTTCCCCTCCGATTCTTGACCATTACGATCTGTCAAACCTTATGTTTCAACATAGTAAGTATAATAGTAAGGGTTGTGAAGAAATATTTTTCTTCTCCTTATTTTTCTTCCCTTCGCTGAATACTTTAGAGAGCCTTAGTAAATAATTTCTTCGTGTATTAACATCTCTTATGTCATGTATTGCTAAAGGGCCGATCGACATTGACCCGAGAGACCACTAAATGTTGGCATTTAAAAATCGCTTATCCGAGATATGATTTTAAGGGTAAATGATAATGGAAAAATCAACACCACTATTGTATCAACCTTATTGATGATTTTTATTAACATAAGATCACTATTGTTGATTGAATAGGTAATCTAATTGTTAGACCCATGTGTGGGTGTTCTTAGAGATTTGTTGCACATCAGATCTACGATCAGGTGTGGGTTTTAACATTAAACTAAATTAAGTCTTTGATTTATATTTATAAAAATGTTGTTATTTAAATAATGTTATTGATAAGGATACTTTATGTATCCATAAAGAGAGATAAACCGTCGATATGAATTTTATCAAGTAAGTATTTCCCCAAACCGTATATGCTGTGAAAAGCATGTTGTGTGATATTGATGCTTATTATTGATTTGAGAAAGATGTAGATCTCATTATCATGTTATGTGATTATGTGGCATATGTAATGTTTGCATGAAAATAGAAAAATATGTATAAGTTGGATTAAATTATAAAGTGTTAGGTTAAATGTCTATAAAGCACATATAATTGGGCCCAATACAATGAGAGGCTTGAATCCCCATCATAATACATATGAGGGGAAGCACACCCTATTAGCCTTTCTCCCTCTCCTAGTTGAACTAGGAAGTTGTTTTTCTATTTGAAATAAACATCTCCAATTCAATAAGGGTTCTACCTTCTCTCCCTATAAATAGATGGCACCGATAAAGCTATTTACACAACTTTTAGAGATTGTTACTCTGCCAAAAAATAGAGAGAATTTGTTCTCAACTATTAAATATATTTTTCTACAATAACAATTCTACCGAATTCTATTAAGAAGATAAAATTTTTGTTTTCACCCAAAATAAAAGAGAGAAAAAATTTTCTAGTTCTATGTTTAGATTCAATTGGTTCGAGCTCACACTCGAAGCAGTTCGTGGCACGAGAATAGTGGAGAATATCATTTGGTTGAAAGTCAAGAACAATGAACGTCCTTTAAGCAAAAAATATAGGTATGAATTTAGTTATGGTTTATTGTTATAAATATCACAAATCAAGTCAATTTTTGAAATTTTTAATTTTTTGTTGTGCAAGAAAACCATTTTCAAACTGGGATTTTTCCAACATCTATCAGGTAAAATTTTGATATAATTATGTCGAGTAGTAAGATCGAGAGGAGAACTATGTGCCTAGGTAAGACCGATAGAAGATCTTAGGTGGTAACTTCTAGTTTAGGATGAGACCAAGAGGAGGTTCCTAGTTAGGAGTGACAAATGATGCAATCGAGACATGTTTATTAGCCTAGTAAGTAATTAGTGGACCAATTGACCATCACATTGATCGTTTGCATCATCTAAGGTAAGAAAGAGGAAGGTTAGGTTAGTATGTTCAATTGATAAGCTAGATTTAGTTGTGACATGATTTCTATTTGGTTTTGCACTAATTATCTTCGAGTTGATTAGATTAGTATTTGCTTTATTATTGGTTGACTTGACTATTTCATCTTCCCTTATCAATCCCTTGAGTACGATCCTTGGACTACTATGGTATTTCATTGTAAACAAAATCTATATTACAATTTGACATTGTACGCTTGCAGTATAGTCGTGATATAATTTATGAATATTTTTTCCTTTTTTTTATACTTGTACAAGAGTGGTAAGAGATCTTTAGAGATAAGTCTTCCAATCTCCTCGTTTAAGGGGATTCGATTGCTTGATCAGATCCAATCCAATCTTCAAGATATGTTATTTCAAATAGATTGACATTCAAATATGGGGTATTATACATCTAAGATATCAACAATAATCACAACCCAATTGTTTTGGTACAAAGGATTTTCAATTATAAATAAGGCAAGTTATGTGACTTGCGCAATGTCAAGTGCAGTGAGCACTGCTCACATAATTGCCTCATCAAATTCCAACATCACTTCCATATATAGAGCATGAAGCTAACTTCACAAAGTAAACTTTAATCCATCCCGATTTGCACAAATCTCATCAAATCAATTACCCTTAATATAATAGGGATACAAAGAATTGAGACAAATTTTTAGAAAGTTAACTTATATTTGCTTGGATTACATATCCTAGTATATAATGTAAGTAGATCACATTAAAATCCTTGAACAGTAATCTTATTTAATCCAATTTATTCTTCAATAATAACCACGAGATTGGTTGCACAACATCCTCAAAAGGATGCCAACAAATAAGCAAGAGGTTTTGGTTAGACATGCTAACAAATAAGGCAGGTTATAAAACCTATGCAGTGCCAAGCGCAATGATCACCACTCGAGTTGTTGCTTTCAAAACATACCTCCATAGTTATTATTATTAGTTTCAAACTGCATATTTCATTATTTATTAGTGGTTTTTTTTAAATGCACTCATGTATTCTAAATACATGATGCCTACATGCATATGTGTTGACATATTTTTGTCTTGTCTGACCAGCCATTTGGATATGTTTTCAGGACAACTCAAAGTTTGTTGGACACCATATTTTTGTCTTGTCTGACCAGCCATTTGAATATGTTTTCAGGACAACTCAAAGTTAATTTAAGTGTTGACATTTTAGACTAAGTAATTAATGTTTGGCTACTTTCTAAGCAGCAAAGGAGAATTTCGCACCACAATGGAATGATCATTTTTATCTTTTCGATTGACTTGGAGAAAAAGGTAAGAGACTTTAAGATGATTGAATATCTTTAACCCTATCTCTGAGTGAGTTTCGTAAATGTAGGATTGAAGAATCTGGACTGTGTTGATAAATATTGCGTTAATTCTCTCTTCACTTATCTCTATGACTCTCATTGTGGATTTGTGTTTATTCCTCTCCTTGATTTTCTTCTTGCGCTGATGTACTACCTATGTTATGTTCAAACATCAATTTGAACATCAAATTGATCGTAGAGCAAATCTAGGTTCTTACACCTTAAATTAACTTTAAAACATTTAAATGGTCAAATTATGACTCTTTTTTAGAACAACGAATATTTGAACCCAAACTATTTCTAGAAAAAATAAACATCTAGCCAATAAGTCACAAATTAAGGTTTAAAAAAATTAAAATTTGGGTCTCTCTATTATAGGATTTAGTCGTTATATATTAATTTAACATAATTGTTTTTTTTTTTACTTTTATAAAGTTATTAGTTAGTTTAAATAGTTAAAATCATTAACTAGAAAATAAAAATTTTGACGTTGAATTTTTTTTAAAACCATCGTTTCCCAACATTAGAAAAAACCTCTATTAGTTTGATGGGTTAGAAGGGATACTCAAAGCCTTGTTCTACCCTGTAATAGTTAAGGTTGTTTGAATCAAATTGAACCGGTCAATTAGATCGGATCAGACGATCAAATTAATTAGATTGAGAATTAGTCGGATATTGATATAGAGAAGGGTATTGAACCAATTAATTCAAAAATCAATAAAAACTAATTAAACCGTAAAAAAAATCAATTGAACTGGATGATTGAAATCAATTTTAAATATTTTTTAATTTTTAATAATTTATTTAATGGAATAGAATAGATTATAATTGATGGCGCAACAGATTCAACCGAAAAACTTTCCTATATCTCAATCTATTTATAGGTAGGGGTGAGCAAAACTCGATTCGACTCGAAAAAATAAAAAAAAATTGAATTTCGAGTTAAACGAATCGAGTTATTCGAATCAACTCGAATTTTTTTTCAATTTTCGAGTTCGAATCAAGTTGAGTTTTCGAATTCGAATAACTCGAATAATTCGAATATCAACTTATAATATTTTATATTTTTACCCCAAACTCCCAAACCTTTTTTCTTTTCCCTCAAAACTTTTACTCCTCACTTTCCCCCCAAAACTTTTACTCCCCTCCCCTCCCCTCCCCTCCGAACCCCCTAATCTACCCAAAATCTATTTCCCACCAAAATTTTACTCTCCCATTTACTTTTTCTTAAAATTTTACTCCCCAAAACCCTCAAAACCTTTTATTTTCCCCCAAAATTTTTACTCCCTCTCACTTTTCCCCTAAAACTTTTATTCCTTCCCATCCCCTCCCATCTACCCCAAACCCTCCCCTCCAATTTTTTTAATATTTTCCTCCAAAATTTTACTCCCCTATTTACTTTCCTCAAATTTTTATTCTCCAAAACTTTTATTTTCCCCTATACTTTTACTTCTCACCCTTTACTCTCAAATAAAAATCAAAATTATCCAAAAAATCACTAAACATAAATAGTAATAATTTTATTTATATCTACTATTTATTTTATTAAATTAAATTTCACATTTTATATTATTTATATTATTGAATTGTTTAATCATATTGAATATTTATATTAAAATTGAATTATTAAAATATTCGTGTTAACATTTTATATTGGTATCAATTTCACATTTCATTTTTAAAATAACTTTTATTAAAAAATCGTATTTTTACATTTAATATATTTTTAATTCTAAAATACATAGTGACAAGAATCAAGATAATTGAAACAACTAAGCAAGCAAAAAGCTAACCAATATATAAAAATTAATAAATAAATTATGAGGTAATGAAAGTTAATAAAAATTTTGATTAAGGTGGACAAATTTTTTTACGATGGGTGACAGTGGTTACAATGACCCAAAATTATTTTTTAAAATTTAACTCGAACAAATATATTCGATTCGATTCGAATTGCATCTCACTCGACTCGATTCGAGAAAACTTCAAATAAAGTTAGGATGATAAAATGAGATTCGAAAACTCGATTAACTAGAAAATTTTCGATTCGATTCAATTCGATCGAATGCTTACCCCTATTTATAGGTCTTGCTTTATTAAGCACAAAAAAAAGAAAGAGGCGAACCGGAGGTCTTAAAAGTGTTTTTAGTATTACTTCTAGCAAATATTTTTAAGACAAAAGCAGCTATTTTTTAGAAGAAAAAAAAAATACTTCTCCTAACAAAATTTCACACAAAAATAATTTTTTGAGAAGTTTGAAAATTTTATACCGAAAATGGTTTTTTTTTCCGGAAAGCACGAATCATTGCTGAACTAGCTTTAGAAATGGACACAATTGCCCTTAACTTTGATTCGTTGACACTGCTCTCAATTTTATCAACTTATCCTAAATCTCCTTTTCCACAGGTACGAACCCCATTCATATCATCCACCTGTCGACGTATCTCTAAACCATTCATATCATCCACAATCTCGACGATGGCTCACACTCATTCTGCCCAAAGCCCAGGTCCCAAATTATTCGTATTTCCTTTCTTTTATAAGGTTCCATTAGACCTGTCCATGGACCGGGCCGGGTAGGGTTCGGGCGGGCCTACAAAAAAAATTCAGCCTGTTTACTATGCCCGGGCCTGGCCCGGCCCAAAATATGGGCCTAAGATTTTGCCCAGGCCCGGCCCGGAGAAAAAAATATGGGGCCTAAACCCGGCCCGGCCCGGCCTGGCCCGTTTTTAATTAAAATTTAAATTATTTTTTTAATAAAATTAAAACTAATTGTGATTAAAATTAATTGTTAGTAAAATTATCAAATTATCAAATTATTAATAAAATCTAACATTTGATTAGTAAATTTATCAAATTATTAATTGTATTAATTGTATTAATTGTTGTAATAAAATCTAACATTTGATTAGTAAATTTATCAAATTATTAATTGTATTAATTGTATTAATTGTTGTAACAAAATCTAACATTTGATTAGTAAAACAAACTTGATGTTTTATTATTATTATTTTGTAACACTAGTCAAGGAAATGAAAGTAAATAAACTTAAAATAAAAAACTATTATATTTTAAAAATAAAATTTATATATATATTTAATATTTTTTGGGCCGGGCCAAAAAATCTTACCCGAGGCCTGGCTCATTTTTTAAACGGGCCTAAAATTTTACTCAAGCCCATATTTCGGGCCTATATTTTTACCCAAACCCTCCCATAATTAATGTAAAGAATTTTGAAAATAAAAAAAGGAGCCTTTTTTTTTCTACATTTTAGTGATTCAGCAGCAGAGAATGATAATTCCGAACAAGCATGGTGAAAAACTAGTGGGATTATTGCATGAAACCGAGTCTAAAGAGATTGTAATCTTATGCCATGGTTTCAAATCCACAAAGGTCAGTTGCGTCATTTCATCTCTTTCACCTTGCTTTCATTAGCAAATATATTAGGTGGAAATGCCTGTTCATGGAGGAATAGTAATAATTTATGGAAAGCAGCTCACTTAGATTAATTCTACTTCAGGATTACAATACTCTGACGAACCTTGCTGCTGCTTTAGAAAAAGAAGGAATCAGTGTCTTCCGTTTCGATTTTGCTGGAAACGGGTGAGTTGATTAAAATCTAATGTTACTCGGACTCTGGTGCGAGTGTCGGACATTGTATATGTACAACACGGGTATGGTTAGATTTTTCTAAGTTTTTCTTTAATGTATTTGGAGGACTGTTGGTCTTATCTCCACACCCAAGGGTCGGGTACGAGTGTTGGTCACGGTAGAAGAGTCGGAGCAACAAAGTTAAAATCTGTAGAGATTTTAAGAGATGATTTTTCTTGGATTGGCAAATATGTATTATGCAGCATAGTTCTTACTTTCTATGTCTATTGCTGCCGCTGGAGGGTGTGTTTTGTTCACTTTGTTTCATAGTTGTGACTTATTTCGGGATCCATTTTTCAGAGAAAGTGAAGGTTCATTTCAGTATGGTAACTATTACCGAGAAGCTGATGATTTACACGCTGTACTTCAACACTTTTCAGGGGAAAATCGTGTAGTAAGTGCAATTCTTGGGCATAGTAAAGGTGAGTATCCCAGTGTTTCCTACTTGAACTTTCTGAACTAGTTAAAATAGAGAATGGTTTTGCTCTGCACTGTAGAACTTGTAAGTTCTCTAAGAAGAAACTATTAGTTTATGAAGACTATATCTTAAATTACATTCTAACCACTGAGTTATTGTCAGGATGGATCTTAGCAATATATTTTTTTCTTATAATGTTTTGATCATTAATACACGGAATAAGTAATGTAACCTAGCTAACATTACTGTTTAAGTGTTCTATCACTGGAATAATGTAATCCAGGGGGGAATTTTGGTGCTTCTTTATGCTTTGAAGCATCAAGATATCCCTATGAAGTCTGTCAATTAGCTTTTTTCAGCTGTGATTTTCATTTCGCTAATAAGTTCTCCAACAAGTGTTATACCGCTAAAATAATGTAATGCAGGGGGAATTGTGGTTCTTCTTTATGCTTCTAAGTATCAAGATATACATATAGTCGTAAACGTTTCTGGCCGCTACGACTTGAAGAGAGGCATTGCAGAACGCTTGGGAGAAGACTTTATGGAAATAATTAAGAAGGATGGCCACATTGATGTTAAGAATAAGACGGGTAGTTATTTATTTAGCTTCCTTGATGTGTCTGATTTCCTGACTTTTTGTTCTTCACGTCTGTGTATGTCCATCAAGGATCTATTTGTTGTTTGTTAAGTTAAGCAAATTAGCATTCCTGATTGGATTTTCTGTCCAGTTTAAGTGCTACTTAAAAAGTATCCAATTAGAATATGGCTACATAATCAGTGATAAAGACAGCTGCTTTCAGTGCTCTTATAGCTTTTGGCATTTGGAACTTGAAAGAGAAGTAAAAATTTTGCATTACAAAATGTTCTATATTAACAATTTCCTGGGAATAAAAACATTCCTTGTGGAATGTAAAGGGTTAACATTTAGTCTTGTTCAATATTTGTTTATGTACTTGATTGGAAACATTTCTAATTTTAATTACATTTTATTTATGTAGGAGGCGTTGAATACCGTGTGACTGAGGAAGCTTTGATGGATAGCTTAAGAACAGACATGCATGAAGCTTGCCTCAAGATTGATAAAGAATGTCGGTAAGATTTTGAATCTAGACTAGAGCCTATTAGTTTTTGTCGTTTCGAAATAATTGATTCTTCACTGATTCATTGAGCTAGATTTAGATGTCAATGTCAAATGAACGTCAATACTAGTATATGTTATTTGTGCTATTATTCACCATAACATACAGGGTGTTGACTGTTGACGGTCCATGGATCTGCTGATGAGATAAATTCTGTTGAAGATGCTTTGGAGTTTGCCAAGGTTATACCTAATCACCAATTACACATTATAGAAGGAGCAAATCATGGGTACACCTCGCACCAAAATGAGTTGGCATCTACTGTTGTGAAATTTATAAAGTCAGCCTTAGAGCAAGACAAGGTTTCTTCCAAGTAGGTAGAGGCTGTAAACACAAATCTAAAATTTTCTCCACCAACAAATGAGATATAGGTGACAGCTGAAATATTCCAGCAATGTAAGCCCCTGCAGCTGTAATTGATCCCAGTTATTTACGTCATGTTAAACGGCCATGCCAAGCTGGAATTTGCTCACTCTGACTAGTTTGACCAAGTTCCATGGAAGCTTGAGTTTCCAGTTGGTATAATGTTTATTGCCATTCGTTCTTAAAAGACAATGCTATGTAGTTTATTTTCTTTTTAATAAATTACAGAGATCTTGCAAGTGACTTGATGTAATTATGGTTCATTCAACACTGTAGTTTTCCTTTCTATTCCCTCTCAAATTGTCTGCTAGAATAAATGGGATTTTAGAATAAAACTTCTGTTGGATCATTAATTGTATTTATAATATAACTAGAAGCGCCTACAACCTTCTAAAATTTGCTGCAAATAAGGAAAATAACCATATAATTTGAATGCAACATCCAATGATATCCATTTCTATATATGATCTTTCCCTGGCTTAGAAGCTGGAATGTTAAAGCATTTGCCTTTATTCAAAAATCTGCAGTAGCTGGTACTCCAGGCTGTGATCTGGTCGAGCAACTACTAAACTGGTCTTTCCTTTTGCTGATCATCATCATCATCATTATCATTGCCGCTGTCATATGATTCCATATACTCATCTTCCCAGTCTTCCTGGTTCGAGTACAAATAAATTTGCCATCAGAATCAGTACAGCAAAGCACACCATGTCAAGCTATGCAACTCGAACTGAGATGCAACCTCATAATAGCTGGTGTCAGCTATACAACTCGAAGCTTTCGTACACTCGGTCTTTGAATCTCGAGAGAGATTTGTCAACAATCTCTTTGACTATGCTAATCAACGCACTCTATGCTCAGGAACAAAGAAGAACCAACAGACAGGAGGAGCATCATGAAGTTGCATTTCAAGTCAAAAGTAAAGGAAGCTCGAGCTTCTCTAGCTACAAAGGGAAGAAGAGCTAGTCAGACAATAAAAAGAGTCTAAAAGAGATGGTGGAAAGAAAAACTATCCACCATGCTCTCATTGTAAAAAGACTACTCACTTGGAAGCATATTGTTAGTTCAACCCTAATGTGCAATGTAGAGCTTGCAAGCAGTTAGACCATGTTGAAAAATTTTGCAAGAACAGCGGCCAACAAAAACAACAATAGTCACAACAGTTGTCTAACAACTCGTTTTTCAGTGATGTCGAAAACAGTAATTTTAGGACCACAATTTCAACAATTGAGTACGTAAATATTATTATTTAATATTTACAAGTCAAGTATTATAATAAAGTGAATTTTATTTGATAATTTTTATTTAATTAGATAATTAGTTAAGTGCAAGTGGGTTGTCCTCAAAGTAAAGTGATTTTGAAAAATGAAGTATCAGGACCTCGTTTCCATAAATTGAGCCCGTAAATATTTAATAATAGGTATATTAAATTTTGGTCCAGAAATTTTAACGTTTGAATAGTTAATTAAGGTGTAATGACTAAATCATAACAATTGTAAAAATTAATCGCTATTAAATTTTATTAATTAAAAGATTTAATCATTAAATGTGTATGGACTTATGTTATAATTAGGCCCAAATAACCTTAGTGGGATGGTTGGTGCATGATTATTAATAAATTATTTATTAAATTTACATGAATTAAGTTAAAGTAATAAAGTTTAAATTTTATATAATTATATTAAATAAAAGAATAAAACATAAAAGTAAAGTGGTCACCTTCCATTTGCTATTTCTTCGTGATACGAACTCGCTTACGGAAGTAATTGAGTCGTTGAGATTGCCCGATCGTGAATTGAGTAAGGATAAGTTCGTTTCAGGTTAAATGAAACAAAATAGGATAAATGGCTTCAAACAATGGTAGTAAGTAAAATGGTTAAGTAAATAATGGATAATTTGGCTAAGACTGAGAATGAACCAACAATATTGGATTGTTGACCCGAGTCTCAAAATGGCTCTTAGGTGATTTACGGTTTAAAGAAAACAGCAAGGACCTTGACCCACTATCAAAAGTGATAGGAACCAAAGGTATATGAACGCCACACCAAAAGGTGATAAGTTCGGTTTAAACAAAAGAAAAAATGACGCCACAAGAAAACTTGATAAGTCAATTGAATCTCGAAAGAACAAGGAGAATTGGAAATCTCACAAGTTTCAAATTTAGCATAAATTCAGCAAAAGTTTTTTTACAATAAGCTGATTACAAGTATTTATAATGCTAGATGAGGCCTAGCCGAATAGTCACTTTTGTTCAGCTTAATGAGCTAATAATGAGCTGAAATTAACTTAGTCATTAAGCACAAACTCTTGAAATCTCTAGGCCAAAGTAACAGCAACTATCAATATGATTTAATGTTCCAATTCAGCTGATTTAATGAGCTTGAATGCTTAGGTTTCATTCTTGAGCAGCCAAAAAGTTTAGAAAAAGCTTTAAATTCTCTTTAAATGATGAATAATGCTCTCCTTTAAATAATGTAATAGCCCCTTGTATGTAACTGATTCCAACTGAATAGTCGCATTTAACACTTTGTAACAGCCCTTGTACATAACTGTTACTAGCTGATCAATCACCTACAAGAAAACACATTAAAAACACATTAAACACATTTTAACACATATTAGACTTAATAAGCTTAATTAATAAACTGTAAATAAACACATTTAACACTTAACTTAATTTAATAAACTTAAAAACACATACAACAATAAATTATTCCAGCAACTAAATTAACTAAGATGAACTTAATTAACTAAGATGAGTAATTTATTCCAGCAACTTAATTAGCTAAGATGAACTCAATTAACTAAGATGAGTAATTTATTCCAGCAACTAAATACTTATTCCAGCAAATTAAAAATGGGTTGAACTAGACGAGCTTGAAGAAGCTAGAATTGAGCTCATTGAGATGAAATTAAGCTTCATTTTGCACTTGGGCCCCTCAAGCTTAGGCCAATTCTAAGGTTGTTGAGTTGTATCGAAACATTATGCGGCCAGCATCGCACCACTCCGCCGCTTGGTACAAAAGAAAATTTGAGAAGCCATTGACGAGCTTCAAGTAACTTTCGGCCTCTTGTTTGGTAAGTAAATCAATTTCATTTCTTGTGGTAGATGTTAAAAGTAAATGTTTTAATCCTAACCTTAATGCATTTTTAGATGATTATTCGAAGTAAAATGGTGAATTTTATACTCCTAATACTTTAAATTCATGTTTCTATACTTAGGAGAGCATTTGGGAGCAAAAGAAGTGAAAAACAAGCGAAAACTGAAAAATCGAAGCAAGTTTCAAAATCCACGACTGGGCCATTCCACATGGGCTAGACACACGGTCGTGTGAGCCACACGGGCTGCCACATAGCCATGTGCCAGACTGTGTGAAAATCATAAATCGCACTCTAAACACACAAAAAAAAATGTGATTTTTAGGTTTTTCGAGCATTCTAAGACCTATATATACCAAATATAAAAAGTGGGGAGTAAGCCATCATAGAATACTGAAGAAAATAACTCGAAAAACACCATTGAAGCCGACTCTAAAGTAGATTTTTATCAAGATTGAATATCTCCTCTTGACTTCTTTGAAGTTTATTATGAGGTTTTTTTTTGTTTCTTATGGTTATACTATCTTTGGGATATTTTTATTTACTATCATGAACTAATTTTCCAAATACCTAGGAGATTAACTCTAGTATGAATTATGTTTATTGGATTTCTATTTTTACACAATAAATACTTGGATATTATTCTCAATTATGTGTGCTTAATTCTTAGTTTAATATTTCTAGACTTGTAATCCATGTTTGATGTGCTTAAATCAGAGGAGGAATATACCCTTTTTAATAGTAGATCTAGCATAATTGAGTGAATTTGCTTGCAATCTTAGAAATAAGACAATATAAATCTACCGAATTAGAGTCAAATCTAATTGGGGGATCCATAAATTGAGTTAATGCGACAATAGGGGTTTTAATTAGAAAGAAATTTCAATTAATCAACCTAGAGTCAGTTGCTCTTAGTCTTGAAAAGAGATATTAGCATAGTTTAGGGATTTCTACGGATCAAGATACTAAGTAAAAAAATTACGTAATTTAGATTGATAATGAAAGATGAAATCTAGGTGAATTCTTTCCTGGGTATTGTTTCGCTTCTTAGTTGTTTACTAGATTATTTTCCTAATTTTTTTCTTTGTTATGTTCTTTGGTTAATTAATTTAATTAATTTTATTTTAATCAATCAGTCCAATTTTTCGGTTAAATAATAAAGAGACGGTAATTACTAGTACTTTTAGTCTTCGTGGGAACGATATCTTTGCTCACTATAGCTATACTATTAATTGATAGGTGCACTTGGCTTAGTCAGGTTTTTAGTTGGTTTACGACTGTAATCATCTTATAATTTTTATATTTTTGAAATTGTTGTAATTAAGTCTAGCTAACCCGTATCTTCAATTTCAAAAGCTGTAAAGATTTTAAAATTTTCCATTAATGAATCTTAAATATTTTTATAGAAAATGGTAGATTTTAAAGCTATGAAATGTTTAGGACTATTTTATAAAGTGATTTTTGATAATTTTGAACATAAGGACTAAATTATTAATATCTTGAAATTTACATGTAATTTCCGTGATTTTTATAATAGGTGGTTGCAATTGAATGTATTTGAAATTGGTTTAAAGTTTGAAGTCAAAATTTGAAAGTTATGATAAGTCTAATTTTAGGGACTAAATTGAATAAAATGTAAAAGTTTAGGGTAAATTTGTAAAATATGATTAAAAGGGCTTAAATGCATAAATTTGATTGTTTATGTGGTTTAAATTGATTTGATTGAATTAAACTATACTTTAGATCAAGAATCTCATCGATCAAAGGGTATACGAGGAAAAGGAAAAATTGTTGATTACTCCCTAATAGTTAAATTACTTTGAAAGGTAAGTTCATACTACTATTCGTGGTTACAGTTTGTTATTATATGTTTTTAATTATATATATAAACTGTTGAAATGGAATTAGACTATGTGAAATAAAGTGAATTCTGAGATAGTTCTAATGGACCGAATAAAAGTTTCATACACGAGATTTCTGAATGATTCCCATTCTAGACCGAGCTCCAGCATTTTTTGTGGACTCGGATACACATGTGACACAGATTTAGCCTGGACTAGTAATCTGTTGTCGTTTTAAAGGTTTAAACTGGACTAGTAACCTTACATGTATACATAGCCTTGGTCAGGCTATTTCTCTGTGTTGTCAATGGTTTAGCCCGAACGGGTAACCTAACACATATATTTCTGTACTCGACTAGCTTGAACGAACATTAAATGTTTCTCACACTTGTGTATTGTGTTTTTTTTTTACAAAGTTCCATTGGAAAAATCAATGGATATACAATGTGAAATTGTATCATTAATGTAGATGAAATACGAACTCTGAATATCTGCATGTTAATTACATATTGATTCAGAATTGTTGAACTATATCATGATATGAATGAATATGACAAGGATATATGATGAAATTTTTAATGCTAAAAGTTTTGCAAAGTGACAAATTGGAAAATGGGCTCATGATGAATTTTGAGTTAAAGTTGGTATTTTAACATTTGAAATTATATGTGCGGTTTGGACTAAATCTCATACGGTTGATGTTTTGAATGCAATGATAGGTGAATTTGATTCATATTGATTCATGTAATTGTTAAATGGTTAAGGTAAGTTATTTGTTTATGTTGTATGAGCTTGCTAAGTATTTTATATACTTGGGTTGCTTTTTTTTATAGATTTTGAATTGTCCAGAACGTGTTGATCGAGAAGCATACAAATTTCATCTCCCAATTTGGTAGGCTTTTGATGTTTCGAGCTTGGTTATTTGTGGTGTGTACCTAGGAGGATTAAATATTAAAATGTAAAGCTTGTGTTTGTGGTTTGGCATGGTTGTGTTTGAATGAATATAAATATTTAAATATATACATATGGTAATTTAACACATAGATGATTATGGAAAAGACATGGATAGTATTAAGTATTTTCTTAGATGATAGCATGAAATGGCAATGGACTTTGGTATGTTAGTTAAATGTTTACATTTGGTGTAACTGAATTGTGATATGAAATGATTAAAAGCATTGGTAGTTATGGCATGTTTTGCTTGATGAAATTGGTATAAAGTTTTAGGTTATATTTTGAACTTTGCCTATTGATATTTTAGTTAAAGAAATAGTGATTGCATATGAATGTTCAGGTATGATTAACTTGTCAAGAATGGTAAAGTTTCCTTGTTGTTTAATGGTTGAATTATTGGTGTCAATGAAGGCATATTGGTTGCTTGTTTGTATGATTAGTAAATTAATATTTTGGTCTTGTAATGTACATATTTTGAAGTAGGTCTAAATGGTGTTAAATGGCATTATACGTCATTTGGTATGAATGGAATGGAAATTGCTTAAAACATGTTATTTATGTTGCACATAGGCTACCAAACGGTCGTGTGTTACATACAAGTGGTTGACACGGCCGTATGTGCTACACGTTCAAGGTAATTTTAAGTCCATACGGCATCATTTAGTTACACGGTCTAGAGGTACAAATGTGTGTCTCCTTCCACAAGGTCTAAGCTCTGCCAGATGGTTTTGCCACAGAGCCATTTCCTCACACCACAAGATCTTTGCCATGTCAAATGGTTGTGTGACCCCTGTTTTGCATTTTTATCTGTTATTTTGTAAATGTTTCAAATTGGTCTCAATTTAGTTCTAAACTTGTTCAAAGGCTATTGTAAGCCTGATTAAGACTTAATTTTGACTGTAATGCATGTTTAACATGGAATTAACTTGTATTTATTGATTATTGAGTATTATTAAATAAATTGCTTGTGAATGTTTCAATTTTCTATTGTATCATCCTATAGCTCGGGTCCGGCGAATGGACCAAGTATAGGGTGTTACAAGCTGAACTCTCAAGCTCAAGTAGTTGAAGAAACCTATAACAACCACATGACTCTTGATGCCAACATTTTCAAATGGACTGACAGTAACTTCAACTCTAAGGTGAAAGTTGGCAATGGACAGTACATCAAAACAGAAGGAAAATGAGATTTGCTGATTAACACCTCTTCAGGTGCTAAACTTATCTCAAATGTTCTTTTAGTAATTGAAATAGATAAAAATCTGCTAAGTATTGGTCAATTACTTGAGAAACGGTATTCCATTATGTTTAAGAACAAATAATGCTTGATTACTAATCTAAGTGGATGTAAGCTTATGTTAGTAGCCTTGACTTATAGGAGCTTTGTTGTTTACTGGAATAAAGCTACTACTAGTGCTTATACAACTACATTGGATGAGTCTGAATTGTAGCAAAGGAGGATGGGTCATGTCAATTATAGATCTTTACTTCATTTATCCAAGGAGAATTTGGTTGACAACTTTACAAAAATGGTTGAGCAACAAGGTATTTATGAAGTGTACCAGTTGGGAAAGCAAACGAGGCTTCCATCTCCAACAAACAAGGCTTGGAGGGCCTCTGAAAAACTGCAGTTAGTTCACACTGATGTATGCAGTCCTATGAAGACTTAATCTTTGAATGGCAGTAGGTATTTCATCTGTTTCATTGATGATTATTCCAGGTTTTGTTGGGTTTATTTCCTCAAAATCAAGTCAGAGGTTGCTTCTCTATTTTGGAAGTTAAAGGTAGCAGTTGAGACTCAATCAGGTTGCAAGCTTAGAATTGTAATGTCAGACAACATGACAGAGTACACTTCTAATTTGTTTCAAAATTTTTGTGAAGAGTCAGTGGTTGAACATCAACTCACCAACACCTACACACCTCAGTAAAATGGTGTTAGTGAAAGAAAGAAATAAACCCTGATGGATATGGCCAAATGTCTTGTGTTTGAAAGAAACTTGCAAAAAAATTTCTAGGCTGAAGTAGTAAACATTGTTGCCTATCTTCAAAACATACTACCAATCAAAGCTTTTTTGGATAAAACTCCATTTGAAGCCTAGTTTGGATTCAAACCTTCAGTTGCACACTTAAAAATCTTTGGTTGCATCTGTTATGCACATGTTCCTACTGTTAAGAGGGACAAATTAGAAAAGAAAGCTCAACCTGGCATTTTTGTGGGCTATAGTAGTGTCAAGAAGGGCTACGGAATACTTGATCCATTAACTTACAAGGTGTTTGTAAGTAAGGATATAGTGTTTGATGAGAAGTCAACATGGAACTGGTATAAACTTGAGCCAGAAAATGTTACTGAAAATTTAGCAACTGGGCCGAATGAAGCTGATCAGTTTGAGTAATAAATGAATTTTGATGATTTGCCTGTTAGAGGAACCAAATTAATTAGTGAAGTGTATGAAAGGGCTGACATAGCTGCTATTGAGCCAATCAATTATGAATAAGTAGAAGCATTACAAGGCTGGAAGGAAGCAATGTTGAATGAAATGAAAATGATACACAAGAATCAAACCTGGGAGCTGGTTGAAAGGCCAGTTCATAAGAAAGTCATAGGGGTAAAATGGGTGTTTAGAGCCAAGCACAATGTTGATGGAACCTTAAACAAGTTGAAGGCAAGGTTGGTTGTGAAGGGTTTCAGCCAAAGGTATGGTGTTGGCTACTTGGAAACCTTTACACCAGTGGAAATATTAGATGTCATAAGACTTTTGCTTGCCTTGGTGATGGTCACAATACTAAATGTAAATACGAAAAAGGCAAGTACACCTATCAAACAATAGTATAGCTATGGTGAGTAGAGAATATCATATCCATGAGGACTAAAAGTATTAGTAATTACCATTTTTCTAATATTTAGCCGACAATTTGGAGTAATGTGTTTTAATCTAAATTTACTAAACTAATTTAACTAAGAACGCAACAGAGAATGAATTAAGGAAATAATCGAATATTAACCAATGAAATAGACAATACCTAAGAAAGAATCCACCTAGACTTCACCTATTATTAAGAATCTGAATTACACAATTTATTCACTTGTGTCTTGATCCATAGAAATTCCTAAATTATGTTAATATCTCTTTCAAGAGTAAGAACACCTGACTCTAGGCTGATTAATTGAAATCTCTTTCTAATTAAAACCCCTATCGTCGTATTAACTCGATCTATGGATTCCCTTATTAGATTTGACTCTAATCTGATAAATTTATGTCGTCCTATTTTTAGGATTGCATTCAACTCCACTCAATTATGCTAGATCTATTCTTAAATAGAGACTTTTACTTCATTAAATTAAGCACATTAAACATGAATTAATATCCTGATTATATTAAAACAAGAAATAAGCATGCATAATTAAGAGCAAGAATCAAGTATTTATCGCGTAAAACAGAAATTAAATAAAATGATTCATAATAGGTTTCATCCTCCCTAGGTATCTAGGGAATTAGTTCATAATCCTGAATGCAAATATCTCAAAGTCAGAAAAACCACAAGACATAAAGAAATCCAATAAAATTTTGAAAGAAATTAAAAGGAGATCTTTGATCTTGATGGAGATCTGCTTCCAAGTTAATTCTGATGGTGTTCTTCAAGTGTTTTCTTCGATCTTCTTTGATGGCTCTCTTATGTCTTCTTCTAATTAGTATTTATAGATTTTAGAATGCTCAAAAAGCCTAAAAATTGTATTTTTTTGTGTATTTGGGAAGCAGGGTGCGAAATCTACATAAGCTAGCACATGGGCGTGTATACAGCCCGTGTGGCACACATGGGCATGTGTCCTGCTCGTGTGGGAATGCTCATGTCGTGTGACTCTTGCAAATAGCTCTACTTGTCTGATTTTTACTCATTTTCACTCCTTTCGCTCCCAAATGCTCTCCTAAGTATAGAAACATTAATTTAAAGGATTAGGAGAATCAAATTCATTAATTTGCATAATTAATCATCCAAAAACGCATTAGGAATGTGATTAAAATATGTTACTTGTATAGCTTATCACTTGGCAACTCAAAGGAAGTGAAAGATACATCAAATTGATGTGAAGTTTAGGGAGATATATGTTGAACAACTAGATGGCTTCAAGGTGGCTATTAAAGAAACAAAAGTGTACAAGCTTAAAAAGTCTTTGTATGGCTTAAAACAGGCGTCAAGGGCCTGGTATGACAAAATTGATAGTTATTTGTCAAGTTTGGGATTCGAAAGAAGTATCAGTGAGCCAACTTTATATATGAATAAAGCTGGAGATGAAACTCTTCTAATAGCCTCCTTGTATGTGGATGACTTGCTAGTGACTAGTGGGAATAATAAATTGCTAGCTAAATTCAAAAGGCAAATGGAAAATGTATATTAAAATGTCTGATCTAGGTGAAACGGCCTACTTTCCTAGTATAAAGGTATCTCAAACTTAGCAGGGCATTTCAAAGGTCAGAAGGCTTTTTCCTTGAAGATCTTGAACAAATTTTGCATGCAAAGTTGCAAAGAAGCTAATACTTCAGTTGCTATTGGTGAAAAACTAATGAGCCAAGGTGATTTTGAAAGGGTAAATGAATCTAGTTATAGAAGCCTTGTGGGGTGTTTACTCTATTTAACAGCCTTAAGACATGATATTGTATTTGTTGTTAGTCTTTTGTCTTGATTCATGCATTGTTGCAATGTGATTCACTTACAAGCAACAACAAGGGTCTTAAGATACATCAAAGGGACTCTAAGCTATGGAGTCAAGTTCACCAAGGCTGATGACATGAAACTTATTGTTTTTGCAGATAGTGATTAGGCTGGATCCTTTGATGATATGAAAAGTACCTCAGGGTACCTGTTCACCTTAAGATCAGTTGTTTTCTGTTGGAGTTCGAAAAGGCAAGGCATTGTAGCTCAATCAACAGCTGAGGCTGAATATGTTGCAGCTATTGCAGTTGTTAATCAAGCCATTTGGTTAAGGAAACTTTTGATTGATTTGAATTTGCACCAAAGAGAAGCAACAGAGATTAAATGTGACAATCAATATGTTATTGCAATTGCAAATAATCCAATGTTTCATGGTAAAACAAAGCATTTCAAGATTAAGTTTCATTTTGTCAAAAAAGTGGAGCAACCACATGAGATCAAGCTGGTTCTGAAGATCAATTGGTAGACATCTAGAAAAAACCTCTTAGGGAGAAAGGTTCGAGAACTTAATAGCCAAATTGGGAGTTTGCAGCAGAAAGCCAAGAATGAGTGTTAAGAAATGGCTTACATGCAACTAAGTCTATTTTTTGTGGCATGCATGTTGCAGCACGACAACATGCTGACTTTGGTTATTTTTTGTTACTTAGTTACATTTGAGCTAAGTTAGTAAGATGTTTGTTGTGATTAGGTGTTGATTGACTTGATAAAATTAGCTTATCTTTGTGTACAAGTTTTGTTTTATGAGTTTCAAGATGTATTAGTGGTGTTAGGTAAGTATTAGGTAATAGTTTTTCTTTTCACTCAAGTTGATTGCTTGTTTATATGTAAGCTTGACATCTAATGATGACTAATTTTTTCAGCCATTTGTTTCTCTGTTTTGGTCCTAAAACAATCACTTGTTGTTTTTTATTCAAAAAATACCAACAAGTTTTTCCCTCAATAGATTACAGTTGTAACAGCCCGATTTTAGTTAAATCAGAACAGTGGTTTTGAAACCACAAATCTGAGGTTAGAAAATTATTTTAATATTATTTTTTGTATTTACAGCATGTGATTATATATGTGTGAAAGTTTCATAAAGAAATTTTACTGTTTGAATGCTTAATTTCAGTAAAAAGGACTAAATCTCATAAAGCGTAAAAGTTGTGTTCTATAAGCTAAAGGTGTCTAATAGCTATAGAACATTAAAGTAAAGGTCCTTAAGTGGTAAATAGGCCATTTTTGAGTTAATGGTTGATAGTGGAGTGGCATTTGGTGTAATTACTAATGTTTTTAATGGTAAAATAGTAAATAAGTAAATTAATGATAAAATAAATAAAACCAAAATATAAAATTTTGTCCATATTTTCTTCCTTGGCCGAATATTTAAGAAGAAAGACCCCTTTGATGAACACTTAGGGTTCGGCACACACATAGCTTGATTAAGGTACGGTTTGAGCTCAGTTTTTGATAATTTTTATGTTTTTGATATCGTTGCTTCGTGTCCTAGCTAGCCCATGCCCTAATTTTTGAATTGGTTTATGAATTTTTGAGTTGCCATTGATGATAGCTTGATGTTTTTGAATATTGATGATGGAAAATGAATAATTGTTGATAGATTAATATGTTTTGTAAAGTGACTTTTGACAAAAATGTCAAATAGGGATTAAATTGTGAAATATGCAAATTGAGTGGTTGAAATGTGAAATAAATGAAATTTTTGGGTTGCTAGGGGCACTATAGCAATTCAGCTAAGCTTTGGTTATATTGAATTGTGTGAATTTTGTGTATTGGTGAAATAGGTACTAAATTGAATAAATGTGAAACTTTAGGGGCTAAAGTGCAAAAATGTCCAAATAGGTATTTTTGGATGAAATTGAATGAATAGGTGATTAAATAAGTTAAATTTGAATTCATATAGATTAATAAAGAAAGAAATCGAATTTAGATTGGGGGAAATCGAAAGTTGACGAGTAGTTGATCCGATCCGTTCGTTTCCGTACGAGGTAAGTTCATAAGTACATAAATGTTTTTGAATTCAAATGTATATGTTTTATATATTTTCGAATTGATTGTATATGGGTATACATTGCCGAATTGATTTGTATATGGATATACATTGCCGAATTGATTTGTATATGGATATACATTGCCGAATTAGTTTTTATATAGATATACATTGCCAAATTGATTTGTATATGGATATACATTGCGAATTGATTTGTATATGGATATACATTGCTGAATTGTTTTGTATATGGATATACATTGCCGAATTGATTTGTATATAGATATACGTTGCCGAATTGATTTGTATATAGATATACGTTGCCGAATTGATTTGTATAAGGATATACATTGCCGAATTGATTTGTATATGGATATACATTACCGAATTGATTTGTATATAGATATACATTGCCGAATTGATTTGTTTATGTATACATATATATTGTCGAATTGATTTGAGCATTGGATGACTGGTTTCGTGCATGAATTCATTCAATTATGAAGTCGAAAGCTCCGAATGAACCTTAGGAAATGTATTGGATATTGATGTCATGATATTAGGACTTCTGAGGTGTGATTTCGTGTAAGACCATGTCTAGGAAATTGGCATCGAAGTGAGAAAACGTGTAAGACCATGTCTGGGACATTGGCATCGTATATGATTCATATAAGACCATGTCTGGGATAGTGGCATCGATATGCATTAACATGTAAGACCATATCCGGGATATGGCATTGTACGAGCTTTATATGATTTTCGTGTGTTCTTAACAATTCCGAATGTGAATTTGAGCTAAATGGTTCAAGTTATGTAAAGTTATATGTTCATGAAATATTAAGGTAAGTTTAGTACTTAATGTGATAATATGAATTTATATGAGTTAGTAAAATGTGTATGTGTTTGAGATTTCTTTGAATTCGACCTAGTTGAATTGAATTATAAATATCATTGAGATGATTTATTTGCTTATGGCTTACTAAGCTTCCAAATCTTACTTTGTGCATCCTTCCATTGTTTTATGGATATATAAAGCTAGCTCGAGCTCGGGGATCGTCAAGGATTGTTGTTACACTATCAATCGCCATTTTGGTATTTTGAAATCTTAATATTATGACATATGGCATGTATAGACTATGGCTAATTTTGAATTGTATATAAGTTGCCATACGAAATGGCTTGTTAGAGATACTAATTATTATGTATATTCGGTCATGTTATAAACTCTTTTGGGAAGTATGTTTCTAAGTATATATGTGTGATAATGTTTGGTTATAAGACGCGGCTTGAGTAATGATTTAGTTGGTGGATGTGTTTTGTTATAATGTAATATGATTGATGTATGCTAGTTGGTTCGAAATTTGAATAGTAGAATGGTTATAACTTGGTTAGATTTCAGTGTATGAATTGTATTGTGAAATTGGTAAAAGAAGTATGATTTGTATAAGAGATATGATTAGTAGACATAAATTGTGATAAATGACTGTGTTAGACTATGTTGTGTTAGGTAATACCTCATAACCCTAATCAGACGATAGATACGGGTTAGGGGTGGTACAATTATAGCACAACCTTTAGTTGTTTTATCTAAAGATACTAGCACCCCACCACTCTCGACCTCCAACGAAATTGCAATATGCTTCACTTGGGCCAAACTTTCTCTTTTCACAAGTATCTTTAGCAAATCTTGGTATTTCCAATAGAGGTGCATGTTTTCTAGTGTACCATCATAAACTCCTCGTTTTCCTAAAAAAGAAAACTCATATTAATATATGATTCTTCTAGTCAGAAACAATAAAGTAGGATTGAAGTTCCCATTTTTACCCAAAAGCAAGTAGGGTTTCATACTTAGACACATCTTACGAAATAAAATTCTCTCCTCTTCACTCAATGTTTCCAAATCAGTTGGAAGATTTGTGGAATCGAGATGCGCCAGCATTTTAGCTAAAGCTTTATTGGCCTTTGTCAACTTCCCTTTAGCCTAGGACCGCAAAGTTAGAAAGACGGCATAAATCAGAAAGTATGTCACAGTTTTAAAATGTTTGAGAATCTTGTTATCACTTCTTACTAACTGCATCTGTAACTTACATGAGCTAGTTTCTTCTCAAGATGTTTGACTAGTAAAGCCTGTTGAGTCAATGCTAAATTTCTCCTCATTTCCTCCACTTTATCGGGGCTTGGTTGGTGCCCCCAGCGAGAGGTTGCAGCAGTGATTTCTGTGAGAGTGCCAGCAACCAAAGGAAGTGTAAAAGCTTTTACATTAGATCCAACCAAGGCTAGGGCCCTCCCTCGTGCTTCCTCTTCCTCCTCCTGCCGAAGATTTCTTGACTTTTGTATCTCTTTCAATGGATTTTTTACAATAGGTGGCAAGAAATCATTTCCCCTGTAAAATACAATAAATTCCTTGTTTCTGGAAAGCAATGCCCCCTGCCACTACATGTACAAAATGCATGTGCAATAAGCAACAAGTATCTAATGAAGCACCATCCGAAGGAAAACAAAAAATGGCAAGTTGCAAATAGCTTGATATAATAGAAGTAATCAAGGATGGTAGCCTGGAGGCATCAGAAAACTAAGTTGTCAGTTAAATAATTAGATTTACATTTCAAGATGCAACAATATTTGTAATCACTCACTTTAAGCTCTTCAGCCATTCTTTCATTGCGTGTATTTTCTACTTCACGTTTAACGGCCATCTTAGTAATTGCAGTTCTTTCCCATAAGTTCACAATAGCCTATGCCAAACTTTGCCATTCCCTATTTATTCCTATAACAATAAAGGAACGTAATCCATCAAGAGAAAAAGTTATGGTGAAACATTTAGTGATACAAAGACAATCTCATACATTCACTTACCTAAGACAAAATGTGGAGGCGTTGACCTCACAAGTCTACGGAAAGTAGTCATTTCATGATCCTTCAAACAATGTCTTACCCCATAAGGAAGGCGTGTGATTGGGGGTTGATACCCAAGAAAAACATGTGGAAGCAAGTCCGCATCAACAGCCAACGGTTCTCGACGTGAGAAATCTTTATATCGTGGACCTAGCTCATCTAACAAATGTTCGAGTTCACACAAATCCATGAGCTTTTCTTTAGATAGATCCTTCAAATATTCCGAAGAAGAAGGCATGAAGGACTCCTCAGTCCTAACAGAGTCCTTAACTACCATATTTTCTGTGTTAGTAGTTATAACATCCGAAGCACTTGTATCAGCCTGATCCTGCCCAGAATACGATTGAACACATTGAAGCTTGTAGGCTATACCCCTTATAACTCCACCGGGCCACCTGATCTCCATATAACCAACCCTCTAGTTTTTTGATATCGGAAAGACATAATTCAATAACATATTTTCAAAAAGATGTCAGCAAATAATCAAGATATTTCGGTAAGACATACTAACAAATAAGGTAAGTTATGGTACTTACACAATGCCAAATGCAATGATCACTGCTCGAATCATTACTCTTAAAACTTACCTCGATAATTGTTATTATTTTCAATTTCAAATTATATATTTACAATGTTATTTCTAAATACACATATATTCTAAATTCATGATGCCCACATGCATACGTATATAATAGAATTACTAATAGATTATTATGAAACTTATTTGTGTAAAATAAAACTATTACATACTTAATTTATAAGTAGATAAATAAATAAAATGCATGTCTAATTATTTAATTTCATTTCTCAAATTTTTTTAAAAAGACATCGAATAATACTCCATTTCTTAATTTGAATGCTAAAATATTATTTAAACCAATTAAATGACGCCTTACTATTTGTACATTAATTTTACATAAATTGGTATTTAAAATATATGATAACATTTCATTTTTTAATTTGGATGTTTATGTTGGGACATTAGTTGTCATTGTTGTTAAGCTTTATCTATGTTTAAATATTCTTTTGAATTGTTTGTTGGACATCATGTTTTTATCTTGGCTAGACAGTAGTTTGAACATGTTTTCAAGACAATTTAAGGTTAGTTTAAGGGTTAGCATTTTAGACTGAATAATTAATGTTTTGCTTTTTTCTAAGCAACAAATGGGAACTTCGATACATTATGGAATGAGCATTTTTATCTTTTCGATTAATGTTACATTATGGAATGAACCTCAAGTTGATGAGAGAGTAAATCGAGATTTTTACAATTTAAATTAACTTTAAACCAATTAAATGGTCAAATTATGATTTTTTTTGGTACAATGAATTTTCAAACCCAAACTATTTTTAGGAAAAGTGAACATCTAGCCAATAAGTTAAAATTTGAGGTTTAAAAAAATTTAAGGTTTTGGTCTCTCTATTATAAGATTTAGTTGTTATATTTTAATTTAACATAATTATTTTCTACTTTTATAAAGTCATTAGTTAATCCAAATAATTAAAATCATTAACACACAATAAAGTCTGCTAATTTAACACGCCTCTATCTGCGATCTCTTGTAGTTTTTTAGGGTTTTCTTGTTTTTGTTTTTCTGGTATTGATGTGACGGCAATTTGCTATTCAAATCTCTTACTCCGGCAATTGAAGGGACTAGTTTAGTATGGAGACGAAATTTGCGAGATTATCTTTGGAGGAGGAGGAAGACGAAATTCTTCAAGTTCAAACTGAAGTAGACACGGATAGAGAAACGAAAGTTTTGCAATTGGTGGGATGTTTTTTAACGACAAGTATTGTTCATTTTCCGGCAATGAGGAGTACAATGGCAAATTTGTGGCACCCCATAAGAGGAGTGCAGATTAGAGATCTGGGGGAAAAAGGTATTTATTTCAATTTTTTCGTATAATGGATCTTGAAAGGGTTATTAAAGCTTCACCTTGGACTTTTAACAATCACTTACTGATTCTTCATAAGTTACAAAGGGGGGAGGATCCTTTGAATATCCCATTAATCTACTCACCTTTGTGGGTTTAACTATATGATGTTCCAATAGGTTTTGTCTCAGAAAATCTGGCAATTCAAATGGGAAATTTTATAGGAGAGTTCATGGAATATGATGGCTCAAGTCTGGGAAAAGAAAGTAGAAATTTCATGAGAATAAGGGTCAAAATTGATATAAGGCGCCCTTTGAAAAGGAAAAAGCAGATAATGTGCTAAGTGTTCATATGTTTGGTTTAAATATGAAAGGCTATCACTTTTTTGCTTTTATTGTGGTCGTCTGGGCCACAGTGATTCCTTTTGTGAAGAAAGGATGATGGAAGGAGTGGAAACTAAAGAGATGGGATGGGACTTAACTCTTAGGGCACAGTCTCATCAAGCCCAAATGATGACCAGTGTATGGTTGCGAGAAGAATGAGAGGGACAGGGGCGAGGAAATAATGGGAAAAGGCAATTTATGGGGAATAATTCAAGGGATTTAGTGAAAAATAGGGATAATAGTGAAAATATAGATCCAATATTGGGGATAAATCTGGTAAGGAGGGGATCTCAAACATGGGAAGAAAATGGGAATTGGAGTGGGAATCTGAAGAATAGATTAATGGAACATAATCTTGAAGATGAAGTGCTTATTGGTGAGGAGCGAAAAAAGAAAAACAGAAGGGAGATTGAGGTGGCCTTGGCCAAAGAGGAGACGAACACTTTAGTGGTAAGGAGTAGGAGGACAATGGAGGTTAGTCATCAATCATCGGCGGCTGCCAAGTGGCAAGCCGACCGAGCGCAATGAAAATCTTAAGCTGGAATATCCGTGGATTGGGGAGTCTACGGACAATTCGGAGACTTCGGTACATACTGAAGTTATATAATCCCCAAGTAGTCTTTTTCATGGAGACAAAAATAAGCAGTAGTCAAATGGAAAGAATTCGAAGGAGTTGTGGGTTTTTAAATGGTATTGATGTGAGTTCAGATGGTTCTAGAGTTAGGCTGTGTATGGCTTGGCACGATGATAAAAATGTTCAGCTTAAAAGTTTTTCAAAACGACATATTGATGTGATCATTGATGAAGATTATGAAGGATACAAATAGAGGTTTAGAGGTTTTGTCTCCATATTCACATGATAGAGCTGAGGCATGGAATCTACTACGGCACTTGGGTACGGTTAGGGAGTTTCCATGGATGGTTTGCGGAGACTTTAACGAAATTATGTATAGTTTTGAAAAAAAAGGTGGTCTAGTGCGAGAGGAAGGACGAATGCAAGATTTTTGTAAGACTTTGGAGGAATGCAACTTATCTTATATGGGGTTTATTGGAAACTGGTTTATGTGGGAAAAGGGGAATTTACCTGAAACTAGTATTCAAGAGCGGTTAGATAGAGGTGTGGCGACTGAAGATTGGTTGCACTTATTTCCAGAATTTCAGCTTTAACATCTTCCACATATGTTTTCTGACCATTGCCCATTAATGGTTAATACAAAGAAGGAGTACAGAGAGAGAATACAAAAAAGTTTCAAATTTGAAGCGTGGTGGGTACTGGAGGACTCGTTCTTAAATAAAGTTAAAGACATATGGAAGCATTCCGAATGTGAGTTTTTAAGCAAGCTGGACAGTATGAAAAGGGGGCTGGAGCGATGGGCTAGTCAAATTCGGTTTTCTAGAAAAGGAATGAAGAAGTCCTTATCATTAAAATTGGCTCCACTACTAGAAGCTGAAAGAGATGAAGAAAATCTCGCCGATCTGATTGACACAAAAATCCAACTTAACTTTGAGATCGAAAAGGATGAGTGCTATTGGGAACAAAGAGCGAAGGTTAACTGGTTGAAACTTGGGGATAAAAATACAGCCTTTTTCCACAAACAAGCAACACAAAAATGTTAGAGGAACCTGATTCGAAAAATGCAGAATGATGATGGGAGAGAGATGGTCGAACTAAAGGAAATGAAACTGATTGCTAGATCATTTTTCCAACAGTTATTCTCCGCTGGCAGATTTGCAAATTATGAGCATGTTTTATCTGAGGTTTCTCGATGTATTTCGGACGAAGATAACTTAATGCTAAAAGAGAAATACACAAAGGAGGAGATTCAGCAGGCTTTGGCAGAATTAGAGCCCACTAAGGCACTAGGGGAAGATGGATTTCCAGTGTTATTCCATCAGAAGTGTTGGGCAATCATCGGAGAGGAGGTCACTACTTTTTGCCTTGATCAACTGAATGGAAGGATGGAGATAGGCCCAGTCAATAAAAAAATATTGTTTTAATTCTGAAAATTTCAAATCCAGTAGGTATATCGCATTTTAGGCCTATTAGTTTGTGTAATGTAATCTACAAATTAATGGCTAAAGTTATAGCCAATCGTATTCGGAAAGTGTTAGACAAATGCATTGATCCTGCACAAAGTGCTTTCGTGCCTAAGAGATTGATCTCGGATAACGTGTTGCTGGCTTATGAATTAATCCATACGTTGAAACAGAAGAGGTTAGGGAATAAAGGATTTATGGCGGTCAAGTTGGATATGAGCAAGGCATATGATAGGGTAGAATGGAATTTTGTGGAGGAAATAATAAAGAAAATGGGGTTTGATTCAGAGTGGGTGGCCCTACTATTAAAGTGTGTAACTACAGTTTCATACTCAGTGGTTCTAAATGGACATAATGGAGAATCTTTCTCTCATTCTAGAGGATTACGACAAGGGGACCCATTGAGTCCGTTCTTATTCTTGTTCTGTGGAGAAGGTCTCTCTAGCCTTATGAAATTAGGTATGCAGGAGAACAAAGTAAGAGGTGTTAAAGCAAGTAGAAGCGGGCCGCAAGTTTCACATTTACTTTTTGCGGATAATTGCATACTGTTTGGGGAAGCTAATGAGAGGAGTTCAATTCATTTAAAACAGATCCTCCGTGAATATGAAATTTGTTCGGGTCAGAAAGTTAACTATTCAAAATCCATAATTTTTTTCAGCAACAATACACAGGGAAGGAGAAAGAAGAACAATTACTCGAGTTCTTGGAGTGCGAAGTTTAGATGATGTGGAAAGATATCTAGGGCTACCTAGCCTGGTAAGAAGAAGGAAGAAGGCAGCGTTCCGGATGCTGAAGGATAAATTTAAGCAACGAATTGACAATTGGAGTATCAGATATCTCTCACAAGGAGGTAAAGAGGTTTTCATCAAAGTTGTTCTACAATCTATACCAACCTACTCAATGATGTATTTTTTACTCCCTAAATCTTTTTGCAAGGAATTAGAGGGTATTATTGCAAATTTTTATTGCAAATTTTTGGTGGCAGAAAAATAAGGGGAAAAAAGGAATTCATAAGTGTGCTTGGAAGGACATTTACATTGCAAAAGAATTGGGTGGTCTAGGTTTTAGAAGTCTAGATAAATTCAACATAGCTTTATTGGCAAAACAGGGTTGGCGTCTTATTAATTATCTGAGTTCTTTGTTAGCCCGAGTTTTAAAAGCTAAATATTTTCCAAAAACAAATTTCTTAAATGTTCCTTTAAGTAACCTACCTTCACTTACCTGGAGGAGTATTTGGTTAACAAAAAAACTTTTTACAGATGGATTATGCTGGAGGGTTGGTAAATGAGACCACATTTCAGTATGGAATGATCTCTGGGTGCTGGGAATGAATGCAGACAAATTACAGAACAACAGCAACATTGAAAATATTAGACTAGTGTCCGACTTAATCAATGAATAAAGCAGAACATGGAACAGAGACTTGATTGTCCGTACCTTTAACATGGATATTGCTAGGAAAATACTGCAGATCTCGCTTTCAAAGTCAATCCATGAAGACATCCAAGTATGGAGAGGGGAGGCAAAATGAGATTTTTCAGTAAGGAGTGCCTATAAACTATTACAAGAGGCTACAATAGATCCTAGTGTTTATTTACAGACCGATACTAAAATTTTTTATAGAAAATTATGGAATTTACATATGCCCTCAAAAATCAAGATTACAGTATGGAAAATAGCGTGGAATTACATTCCCACTTTCTTCAATCTGAAGCTACGAAGAGTGATGGCTGAGGATCGGTGTTTGAGATACGGTCAGGAATGAGAAGATAGTATCCACGTTTTCCATCTATGCCCTACAACAAAGGAAATATGGAGTCACTTAAATTTTTCATGGGTACTCAACAATAGTCATTTAGATATTTAGAGTTGGCTTACCTGGGTTTTCAGCCAATGGACAAATGAACAGTGCAGGGGTTTTTGTTGCGGGCTCTGGCTTATCTGGACAAACAGAAACAAGTTATTATACGAAAGCAGATCAAGTACTAGTTAGGATATATCCAAACAAGTAAAAAGCTACATTTTGGAATTGGAAGGGATTAAAGATAGGGTACTAAACGTGGAAACCAGTGTGAGGTCTAGACAAAGTCTATAAAGGGTGAAAAAGGCCATCTTTTTCGATGCGACTTTCGACTTACAGAACTCCAGATCTGTAGGATCGTTGTTAGAAATGAGGAGGGTAGGATCGTTGCAGCAAAGTCGACCCTTCATGAAAATGTTGCATCTCCATTCGCGGCGGAAGCATATGCAGGTTTTCAAGCAATAAGGTTGGGGATTCAGTTGGGCTTTCATACTTTAGATATAATCGGAGACTCAAAAACAGTGATTACAAAATGTCAAAATGCAAATCGAGACAGATCAGAAATAGGGGCAATCATCAATGACATCCAAAGCCTAAAGGAGTACTATCAAGAAATCAGATTCCCTTTCATTCCAAGGTTAAAAAACACAGAAGCCCACAGACTTGCAAAAGAAACACTAAAGAAGGGAGAGGAACGGTACCTGGGGGGAGGGACTTTAAGATAAACCAGAGGAGAATCGGAGCAAAATCGTCTGGGTTCTTCAGAGTAAAAGAAAATGGAAAAGACCTTAGCTTTTGGCATTATGGTGTGACGCTTTGAAATGGAGGAAATGGTGTCGATTGAAAAGCAAATTGATAAGGAAAAGATTTGAGGAGATCTTGCTTTTACTTTTCAGTGGCCTTGGGCAGAGGAAAAGTCAGAATCATTTATGAGGACCAACTGGACCGTTCGGCTGGAAGCAATTTAAATTTCATTTATTTTCTCTATTTTATTTTGTATAGATTTTAGGTAGGCTAAACTGATGAAGGCTTGCTTACTGTTGTCTCTTGTTTTCTCAGGACAAATTTGTATTTAGATTCTTTTTCAACTTTTATTTATTCCAAGAGAATTTTCAAAAAAATTAAAATCATTAACTAAAAAGTAAAATGTTAGACGTTGAATTTTTATTAAAAGCGTCCTTTCCAAAGATTAGAAGGGATATTTAAAAATTTCATGTAAGCATTTTAATCAAAACAGATAGTGACTTAATGACATAATAAAAATAAAGGTACAAAGATTAAATTTTATATTTTAATGTAGTAGAGGAATCAAAACTAAAATTTGACATTTTTTAATTGATATTCCTTTTAACATTTCACTACCATGTAATAGTTAAGGTTGTTTAAAATGAATTGGATGGTCAATTAAATCAAATTAGTTTATCAAAATAATTAGATTGGGAACTAGTTGAGTATTGATACAGAGAAGGCATTAAACCAATTGATTCGAGAATTAGTACCTATCAATTAAACTGAAAAAAAAAACACAATTGAACCCGATGATTGAAGCTAATTTTAACTATTTTTTTAATAATTTATTTAATGGAATAGAATAGATTAAAATTAGAGGTGTGCATGGGCCAGGCCGGGCAGGGCTCAACTAAAAATTCAGGCTCATTTGCCCGGCCTAGCCTCAAAAAGTGGGCCTAAAATTTTTCCCAAGCCCAACCTAGATAAAAAATGCTAAAACCCGGGCCTGCCCCGACCCACCCATATTAATTTTTATATTATTTTTATATAATTTTAAAATATATAATACATCAAAAATACTAAAAACATTAAAATAAATATTTCCCAACAATTTAAAAAATATGTATACTTAAATAACATTAACATAAATATAACTTAACAAGCAAATGCCTCTAAAATAATAACAAAATTAATAATAAAATAAGTTTTATATAATATTCAAATAATAACAACGAAATAGTAGTAATATAATAGTACAATGGTAGTAAAATAAGGAGAAAACAACAAAAAAATAACATTATAAAAAAAAGTAATTTTATTTTGTCATTTAATAAATTTGGACCGAGCTGGGTCAAGCCCGATATCTTATTCGAGGCCTGACCTATTTTTTAAATAAATTTTATTTCTTTCGTCGAAACTCATTTTTTGAACCTATATTTTACTCAAATCTTATTATATTTTGAACGAGGGTTGGAGCCGGGCCGGATGGCTCAACGTAGGTCTAATTAAAACTCATGGCACCACGGATTCAATCTGAAACCTTTCCCATATCCCAATCCATTTACAGGACTTGCCTTATTAAGCACGACAGAAGAAAGAGGCCAACCAGAGGTACAAAGAAATGGCCACCATTTCCCTTAACTTCGATTCATTGACACTGCTCTCAAATTTATGAACTTATCCTAAATCTCCTTTTCCACAGGTACGAACACCATTCATATCTTCCTCCTGTCGACGTATCTCCAAACCAAACTCCACAATCTCGACGATGGCTCACTCTCATTCTACCCAAAACCCAGGTCCCAAATTATTAGTATTCCCTTTCTTTTATAACTTTATTATGGTTCCATTTTGTTTTTAATGTAAAGAACTTTGAAAATAAAAAAAAAGGACCTTTTTTTTTTTCTAAATTTTAGTGATTGAGCAGCAGAGAATGATAATTCCAAACAAGCATGGTGAAAAACTGGTGGGATTATTGCATGAAACAGAGTATAAAGAGCTTGTAATCTTATGCCATGGTTTCAGATCCAGAAAGTTCAGTTGGGTCATTTCATCTCTTTCACCTTGCTTTCAGTAGCAAATATATTTGGTGAAAATGTTTGTTCATGGAGGAATAGTAATAATTTATGGAAAGCAGCTCACTTAGATTAATTCTACTTCAGGATTACAATACTATGACGAACCTTGCCGCTGCTTTAGAAACAGAAGGAATCAGTGTCTTCCGTTTCGATTTTGCTGGAAACGGGTGAGTTGATTAAAATCTAATGTTACTCGGACTCTGGTGCGAGTGTCGGACATTGTATATGTCCAACACGGGTATGGTTAGATTTTTCTAAGTTTTTCTTTAATGTAGTTGGAGGGTTCTTGGTATTATCTCCACATTCAAGGGTCGGGTACGAGTGTTGGTCACGGTAGAAGAGTAGGAGCAACAAAGTTAAAATATGTAGAGATTTTAAGAGATGATTTTTCTTGGATTGGCAAATATGTATTATGCAGCATAGTTCTTACTTTCTATGTCTATTGCTGCTGCAGGAGAGTGTGTTTTGTTCACTTTGTTTCATAGTTGTGACTTATTTTGGGATCTTTTTTTCAGAGAAAGTGAAGGTTCATTTCAGTATGGTAACTATTACCGAGAAGCTGATGATTTACACGCTGTAATTCAACACTTCTCAGGGGAAAGTCGTGTCGTAAGTGCAATTCTTGGGCATAGTAAAGGTGAGTATCCCAGTGTTTCTTACTCGAAATTTTCTGAACTAGTTAAAATAGAGAATGGTTTTGCTCTGCACTGTAGAAATTGTAAGTTCTCTAAGAAGAAACTAAGTTGTTGAAGACTATATCTTAACTTACATTCTAATCACTGAGTTATTTTCAGGATGGATCTTAGCAATATCCTTTTTTCTTATAATGTTTTGATCATTAATACACGGAATAAGTAATGTAACCAAGCTAACATTACTGTTTAAGTGTTATATCACTGGAATAATGTAATCCAGGGGGGAATTTTGGTGCTTCTTTATGCTTCGAAGCATCAAGATATCCTAATGAAGTCTGTCAATTAGTTTTTTCCAGCTGTGATTTTCATTTGTCTAATAAGTTCTCCAACAAGTGTTATACTGCTAAAATAATGTAATGCAGGGGGAAATGTGGTGCTTCTTTATGCTTCTAAGTATCAAGATATACGTATAGTTGTAAACGTTTCTGGCCGCTACGACTTGAAGAGGGGCATTGCAGAACGCTTGGGAGAAGACTTTATGGAAATAATTAAGAAAGATGGCCACATTGATGTTAAGAATAAGACGGGTAGTTATTTATTTAGCTTCCTTGATGTGTATGATTTCCTGAGTTTGTGTTCTTCACGTCTGTGTATGGTCCATCAAGGATCTATTTGTTGTTTGTTAAGTTAAGCAAATCAGCAGTCCTGACTGGATTTTCTGTCCAGTTCAAGTGTTACTTAAAAGTATCCAAATAGAATTATGGCTACATAATCAGTGATAAAGACAGCTGCTTTCGGTGCTCTTATAGCTTTTGGCATTTGGAACTTGAAAGAGAAGTAGAAATTTTGCCTTAAAAATGTTCTATCTTAACAATTTCCTGGGAATAAAAACATTCCTTGTGGAATGTAAAGGGTTAACATTTAGTCTTGTTCAATATTTGTTTATGTACTTGATTGGAAACATTTCTAATTTTAATTACATTTTATTTATGTAGGAGGCATTGAATACCGTGTGACTGAGGAAGCTTTGATGGATAAGAACAGACATGCATGAAGCTTGTCTCAAGATTGATAAAGAATGTCGGTAAGATTTTGAATCTAGACTAGAGCCTATTAGTTTTTGTTGTTTCGAAATCATTGATTCTTCACTGATTCATTGAGCTGATTTAGATGGCAATGTCAAATGAACGTCAATACTAGTATATGTAATTTGTGCTTACAGGGTGTTGACGGTCCATGGATCTGCTGATGAGATAATTTCTGTTGAAGATGCTTTGGAGTTTGCCAAGGTTATACCTAATCACCAATTACACATTATAGAAGGAGCAAATCATGGGTACACCTCGCATCAAACTGAGTTGGCATCTTCTGTTGTGAAATTTATAAAGTTAGCCTTAGAGCAAGACAAGGTTTCTTCCAAGTAGAGGCTGTAAACACAAATCTAAAATTTTCTTCACCAACAAATGAGATACAGGTGACTGCTGAAATATTCCAGCAATGTAAGCCCCTGCAGCTGTAATTGATCCCTGTTATCTACTGATATGTTAAACGGCCATGCCAAGCTGGATTTCGCTCACTCTTACTAGTTTGACTAAGTTCCATGGAAGCTTGAGTTTCCAGTTGGTATAATGTTTATTGCCATTCGTTCTTAAAAGACAATGCTATGTAGTTTATTTTCTTTTTAATAAATTACAGAGATCTTGTAAGTGACTTGATGTACTTATGGTTCATTGAACACTGTTGTTTTCCTTTCTATTCCCTCTCAAATTGTCTGCTAGAATAAATGGGATTTTAGAATAAAACTTCTGTTGGATCATTAATTGTATTTATAATATAACTAGAAGCGCCTACAACCTTCTAAAATTTGCTGCAAATAAGGAAAATAACCATATAATTTGAATGCAACATCCAATGATATCCATTTCTATATATGATCTTTCCCTGGCTTAGAAGCTGGAATGTTAAAGCATTTGCCTTTATTCAAAAATCTGCAGTAGCTGGTACTCCAGGCTGTGATCTGGTCGAGCAACTACTAAACTGGTCTTTCCTTTTGCTGATCATCATCATCATCATTATCATTGCCGCTGCCATATGATTCCATATACTCATCTTCCCAGTCTTCCTGGTTCGAGTACAAATAAATTTGCCATCAGAATCAGTACAGCAAAGCACACCATGCCAAGCTATGCAACTCGAACTGAGATGCAACCTCATAATAGCTGGTGTCAGCTATAGAACTCGAAGCTTTCCTACACTTGGTCTTTGAATCTTTGTAACACAGGTTTCAAGTACAGAATTCATTCACTAAATCCAGTTGTGATATCATAGAGGAAGAACAAAATAATAGATTATCAATGATCATCAAGAGATGAGAATTATTTAAGGGTTGGCACTATTCATTAGCTGGGAATCAGGCCTAGGGGAGGGTTGCAACTTCAAATGTGTATAATTGCTCATAACAAGGTAGAAGAAAATGAAATGCATGTTCTTCATCTTCCAGCATGTATAAGTTTAGCAGATCATTTATTACCTCTTCAATATCCTCATCAGAAAGTAGAGCTTCATTCAACCTTGAGTACGGGGTATTTACGGCACCAACCTCATTCCCAGCTTTCATTTCTTCCTGGATCAAAACAACATATTCTAATGACGGTAAACTTTATCAAGTCATCTCTTGTTGAACATCAGAACGTATTTACATATATATCTAAAAGTAAAAAGAATTACCAGCTCTGATTTCATTAGCTCGATTTTTTCCAGTAAGTAAGAGATGTGATGCTTCAGTGCCTAGAAAATGCAGGAAGAGAATTAGATGGAAGAACAAAATTGTTTGGAGAAGAATCTGTAAATTGTTGAGAGTTAAATACGATGTTACCTCACATCTCTGAAGTTCAACTGATCGAGCTAATGCCTGCCTTTTTGTCAATAAATTCTTTGGCCTCACTTCAAGAGGACGCAAGTAGTTTTTTCCTCGATAGATTATAATAGCATAGCCTTTAGTAGTTTTATCTAAAGATACTAGCACCCCACCACTCTCAGCCTCCAATGAAATTGCAATATGCTTCACTTGGGCCAAACTTTCTCTTTTCACAAGTATCTTTACCAACTCTCGGTATTTCCAATGGAGGTGCATGTTTTCTATTGTACCATCATAAACTCCTCGTTTTCCTAAAAAAGAAAAATCATATTAATATTTGATTCTTCTAGTCAGAAACAGTAAAGCAGGATTGAAGTTCCCATTCTTACCCAAAAGCAAGTAGGGTTTCATACTCAGACCAATCTTACGGAATAAAATTCTCTCCTCTTCACTCAACGTTTCCAAATCAGTCGGGAGATCTGTGGGATCAAGATGCTCCTGCACTTTAGCTAAAGCTTTATTGGCCTTTGTCAACTTCCCTTTAGCCTAGGACCGCAAAGTTAGAAAGACGGCATAAATCAGAAAGTATGTCACAGTTTTAAAATGTTTGAGAATCTTGTTATCACTTCTTACTTACTGCATCTGTAACTTACATGAGCTAGTTTCTTCTCAAGATGTCTGACTAGTGAAGCCTGTTGAGTCAATGCTGAATTTCTCTTCATTTCCTCCACTTCATCGGGGCTTGGTTGGTGCCCCCAGCGAGAGGTTGCAGCAGTGGTTTCTGCGAGAGTGCCGGCAACCAAAGGAAGTGTAGAAGCTTTTACATTAGATCCCACCAAGGCTAGGGCCCTCCCTCGTGCTTCCTCTTCCTCCTCCTGCCGAAGATTTCTCGACTTTTGCATCTCTTTCAATGTATTTGTTACAACAGGTGGCAAGAAATCATTGCCTCTGTAAAATACAATAAATTCCTTGTTTCTGGAAAGCAATGTCCCCCCTGTCAATCGCTACATGTACAAAATGCATGTGCAATAAGCAACAAGTATCTAATGAAGCACCATCCAAAGGAAAACCAAAGAATGGCAAGTTGCAAATAGCTTGATATAATAGAAAGTAATCAAGGATGGTAGCCTGAAGGCATAAGAAAACTAAGTTGTCAGAAAATAATTAGATTTACATTTCAAGATGCAACAATATGTGTAATCTCTCACCTTAAGCTCTTCAGCCATTCTTTCATTGCGTGTATTTTCTACTCCACGTTTAACGGCTATCTTAGCAATTGCAGTTCTTTCCCATAACTTCACAATAGCCTGTGCCAAACCTTGCAGTTCCCTATTTCTTCCTATAACAATAAAGGAACAGAATCCATCAAGAGAAAAAGTTATGGTGAAACATTTAGTGATACAAAGACAATCTCATACATTCACTTACCTAAGGCAAAATGAGGAGGCATTGACCTCGCAAGTCTACGGAAAGTAGTCATTTCACGATCCTTCAAACATTGTCTTACCCCATAAGGAAGGCGTCTGAATGGGAGTTGATACCCAGGAACAACAGGTGGAAGCAAGTCCGCATCAACAGGCAACGGTTCTCGACCTGACCAATCTTTATATCGTGGACCTAGTTCATCTAACAAATGGTTGAGTTCACACAAATCCATGAGCTCTTCTTTAGATAGATCCTTCAAATATTCCAAAGAAGAAAGCATGAAGGACTCCTCGGTCCTAACAGAGTCCTTAACTACCATAGTTTCTGTGTTAGTAGTTAAAACATCCAAAGCACTTGTATCAGCCTGATCCTGCCCGGAATACGATTGAACACAGTGAAGCTTGTAGGCCATGCCCCTATATAACACCACTGAGCCACCTGATCTCCATATAACCAACCCTCCAGTTCTTTTCTGATGTAGAGAAGACATAGTTCAATAAGATTGCCAGTAGACTCTATACAAACTCAACTCTAGATTAAGATTCGGGATTAATTCAATTATACTTTCAGCACGAAAACTTTAACCAGTACAAGTATATCATCGAAGATGCTAGGAGCAATACGATCATTAAAATGATTTGCAATGAACCATAAAAACGTAAGGAATGGAAGCAATGTACAAAGAACTAACCTCCAAAACCTCGTGTGTACGTTTCATGTTAAGAGAAAGAGGCTCTTCAAACTTCAACTTGATCACCTCATCCAACTTCCATCTCTCATAAATGTGCTCAACTAACGCCTGTGTGATACCTGCAGCTCCAACTTTAGTCCTCTCCACCATCCTCAGCGCAATATTCCTTAGCCTCCGCAATTCATGCTCAGGTATCATCCTCTCTGCCATCTCTGTGTTGCTCTTCTTCTTACCCCTCTTGCCATCTCCTTCAATTGAACCACCCTCGTTACTACCACTAGTAGAAACCTCCAAATTCTGCCTGGAGGAAACTACCTCATTTATGCCCTCAACAGCTGCAATCTTTTTGTGTGCTGATAATATAGGCTTTTGCTTATTAAAGCTAATTTCCTCATCTAAAAGTTCGGGTTTTTCAATTCGGTCGCCAACGAAATCAATTGGTTTCTCATTAGCAAAACTAACTTCTATTTGAGACTCAAATTCTGGACTTTCAGGAACAAAATCAAAATGGGGTTCATTAAATTTGCGTCCATGAGACCAAGGAGCAGCAATTACCTGACTCGGCAAAGGAATACTCACTGGGTCACTCACTTCCACTCGTGGGTCTTCATCACTTTCTGTCTCAGATGCGGTCGCCTCAAAAGTCTGCTCTTTTTCAACTTCTTCTTGTTCTTCAAGTTCCTCTTTTTCTTGCCATGGCAATTTCTCTCTAGTGGAAATGATTGGTTTTTGAGACCATTTATCCTTAATTTGGTCCAAAAAACTTGGCTTGGGCTTCCTCTTCTTCTTACTTATATCAATACCAACCTTTACTGTTTGATGAGAAACACAATAAGATTTGAATTTGAGTGCTCTGAAACTGTTATTCTGGGTCTTGGTTTGCAAAATAAGATAGTAAAGAGAATGTGAAGATGATAATGGGCAAGCTTGATGAGTTACAGGAAATGGTGAGAGCGCCATGGCTAAACTCCAGTAAAGAAAAACACTGAAACCTTTTTCATATCATAGCAGTGGGAGAATTTTATGGCGGGTGTGGAGTGCTGGCCCAAACAAGCATTTCATGAATATCCAGTCCAAGCTTAATCTTTGAACTTTTTCTTTTTCTTCTAAAAGGGTTAATTACATCTAACTCCTTAAACTATAGTCCAGATTCTAAACTAGCCCTTAAACTTCAAAATATTTTAATTGAATCTTCAAAGTATTAAGATTGTGTGAAGTGTTAGTTCAGCTTGAATTAAATTTTAAACAAATATTCACTTATCTCATGGACAGTTTTAGATCCGATATGTTAAAAAATAGCCTTCCTAAGTTTGAATGACATACAAGTAGTCTATACAATAGGTACAAATACATTTAAATTTTAATCCACATATCTTAAATATGCTCCACATTAATTAGATCCGACCTAAAATTTAATGTTCAAGCTGAAAATTAAGCTATCAAAAGATTTAATTGATACAATATTGATTTTTAAAAACTTAATTAGAATCTAATAAAGTTTAAAGCAAATTTAAAATCTAAAACGTAATTTGAGGACATGTACTAAAATTAACAAAACAAATATAAATTAGCTATAAACTAGAATAATAGATATAAAAGGAATGGGATATATTTAATAAATACATAAAAATATCAATTGTATCTTAACTCAGTTGGCGTAGTTGTTATTGAAACAACCAGAATGTAGGGTTATAAATGAATTGAGCTTGAACGAATAGACCTCTGTTCATGTTCGTTTGTTTATTTTTAAGTTTGTGTGTGTTCGATTCATGTTCATTTATTTAAAATTATGTGTATTCATGTTTGTTTGTGTAATATTCACAAACAATGTTCATGAATAATAAAGATACAATAAAGAAACACACACATATATATTATTTTTAGATATAAAATAGTCAAATATAGATATTAATATATACTAATGAAACAATAAACGAGTTTTAAACAAACATAAATGAGCTTATGCATGAACATCAATGAACTAAACAAGTTTTGTTTAATAAACAAGCTTTAAAATCTTGTTCATGTTCGTTTATTTAGCTTAATAAACGAACAAAAATCGAACTGTTCATCAAACATTATTTTGTTATTTTATAACCTTACTGCATCTTATATTTTGAATGTAGAATTTGTGTAATAATAAAAAAATAGCATAATGCAGCTCTCAATATGCATGGGCCAAACTCAATTTAATATTGCAAAAAGATGTGAATGAATTACAAACATTAATGATTAATGATGCTGAAAATGAGAGGTTTTGTTGGTTGACATACAAAGTCAAATGATGATAGCAGCAGCCAAAATGATAGATGGCATCATATCTAATGTTTCCTGGTTTTGGACCAACATAATCTGAACCATTATAATAAGGTAATGTTCATTATTTATTACGGCTAATGGCCTCTTTCATCATCATATTCTTAGTAAAACCAAAAGCTTTATTTTCCAAATTCCAAGCTGCCATTAAATAATTTATTGATGCGCCTGCAGAATTGGAGGCGATGTGGCCTACCTTTTCTTATTATTTTTAATTTTCTAATCCATTGCTGAATATTTGTTATTTAATTGTTGCATAAATTAGAAAATACATGGATAATTATGCTACTTGTAAGTTTTGTAGCAAAATTGTGGGTAAAAAGAAAAACCCTACCCTTCAGGAAACGGGGAAATATATGCATATGCTAAAAATATCATTTCCTCTAAAAATTCCAGGAAAGGGATTTTAAATACCATTAAACTTATTCTCCTAATTAGGGCTTTATTCATTGTTATTGAAAATTCTCTGCCCTGGAGATAATAACAATTTCGGATCAAACTGAAGTTTTCTCTTCTGAAAAGTGCTCCATTTTGAGCCAAAGTGATTGACCCAACCTTCCTTAGTTGTGTAGTGAGGAAGATACTGCTTAACCTTGATGCCAGCCTTTTCACAAAACTGCAATATTTCCTTATTTTGAGCCTCAAAAGTTCTCCAATCATCAAATCCACTTGATTGCAATAACCCCACTGTGTAGAAAATTTCTTCATCTGGTATAACAGCTGACATCCTATCATCCCATCTGCCAATAAAGCATATCATGGTATAAGCCTTCTGGATTAATTTGCCAAAAAAATGAAATATAAATTATCAAGGAGTCTGAGCTCTAGACAGAGTTAAAAACTAGGTAAAACCGGACTAATTGGGGTACGAGCCCTCAACAAATATCATCAAAATTTAGTTTATACTTACTTTTTTCTGTTCATGGGGTAAACAAGGACGGGTCCAGTAGTAATGTTTCTTTGAAGGACAATGCTCTTGAAAACACCATCATTGAAATCTGATATCTTGGACTTGGGTATAAAAAGATTCAACCATGGATGTGGAACATCCCATAGTCCTTTTGCTTTAAGCTTCAGCTCTTCACTATGGACTCTATTCAAGAACTCCTCATATTTGGCATCTTTTTCGAACATAAATCCAGGCAAGTAGCTCAAGCCTTTCAGAAGCTGCTGCAGATCCTACAAAACAAAGGGAAAAAGATGAAGGTTAATTATATATTATTTTATTATTATATAAGAAAAATAAATAAATGAGATGATTAATTTTACCTTGTCCACAGTGGTTTTGGTTTGACCATCATAGTGCTTGACAATTTCAAGACAGTAAACAATGCGAAATTTGGTTATCAAGGAGATAATTTTGGGTTGATCTTGGGGTTGGAAAAAGGAGGATCTCCAGTTATCTAAAGAACCTTGATCCAGTAGAAGTGAACCTTCCAAATAATTTAGTGCTTTATTGTCATTCCTTCCATTCTTGGAGATCAAAAGCTCTTGGTCTCTAGTAAAATCTGAGAAATCAGTGTACAACATTCGTACCCACTTAACCTGCAAACCCCATTTCAGAAAAAATGATTAAGTACCAACAAAATGGAGATGATTAATAATGCTCAAATATAAAATTTATAAATATTTACCCGTTTTGGTGCTGGCTCAAGTGGAATCCTAGCTCTTGTTATTATACCAAACTGGCCTAAACCTCCAAGAGCAGCATAGAAGAGATCGGAGTTGTTGTTTGGAGAGCAAGTCACAAAATCAGCTGTGCCTGAATTTGAAGACACAAAAACGTAGTTCGTAAATAACAACTGCATGCATGCAAGCAAGCAAAGCAACATATAATATTTAAAATTACTTAGTCATACAACTGTACATATAATCTTAGTATTATCTTTTGTTTATTTTATGGGAATGTAAATATTGAAAATTCGCTGGGATACCACTTTCTGATGATGACAACGTAAAATATGTATAAGCTCAAATGGATTAAGCTCTAGATAAGATATAAAATAATTGAAGATGGGTAAAGAAACCCTCTGACTAATTAAACACGGTTTGATGAAATCTACCTTGGAACTGTCCTGACATGAAATATATATATGTATATGAATCAAATATAGTATTATAAAAAGACTAACATTTTGAAATTTCTATGAAACGTATGGGTAGGGAAATCGACGATGACCGTCCATGGAGTCCTAAAACTTATTCAATAGCTAGGTTGCCTACGTTATGAGTTTAACAACGAGCTAATTTGTTTTTAAACAGAGAGAAAAAGAAAATTGTGTGAAAATGAGAGACAAGTTGAAGAAAAAGGATATTTTAGTTACCTGTTATAACATCTATTTCATAAACGTTACTGATCTGAGGACCGTATCGAAAGGTTTGTCCACTGATTCCGGCATTGGAGAGCGTTCCACCTACGGTTAAGTACAAATAATCTGTCCAGGAAACGGGCGTAAGCCCAAGTCCCAATGTCGCATTCAGCACGTCAATCCAAAACTGTTGGCCGCCAACATCCGCATAAGACCCGTCACTCGCGATTCTGATTCCGGTTCCATTCCCGTTCTTCATTGACGTCATGTCAATAACGACCCCGTTTTTTGCCATGGCTTGGCCATTGACGGAGTGGCTGTTCCCTCTGGCTGCTATTATGAAAGGAACCGAATTTCTGTAACTGAAATTTACAAGGGAAGCAATGTCCCAAGGGGAAGAAGGGAGAAAAACAGCTTGGGGAACGGCTTTTACTATGTGACCAAAATCTTGAGAGGCTGATTCAATGGCTGAAGGATCATAAGAGAGTTTGGGTGCAATATCAAGGGCTTGGAGTTTAGAGGACATATCATTATTCCTTGTTATCCCTATGAAGGCCATCAAACGGCTCATAATCATTATAGCTGTGAGAAATGATGGCAAAGCGACAGCCATTTTCTTTGTTTTGCTTTTCTGGTGAATGAAAAGCAGTGAAAAATTAACAAAGAAAAGCAAATATTTTTCTCAGTTTCTTTTTGGTGAAAAGGGTGCGTATATATAGCGAATAGAGTGAGAAAGTTTTGCATGAAAGGAAGGTTGGTGAAATGAAACGACATCGTTCCTCTCTGATGGCTATAACTAGTTAAAATTTTATTGAAAAAGCCTGGGATCCATTTCATGACTGACTCGTGTCAAAGGGAATTTAATAATCCAGCTAATACATATTGTTTAATAAGTCATTAATTAGTATATTTGTATTGTGTTGGGGATATTTTAACCTTGTTATGGAATCATCATCATCATCATAGCTACCATATATAGCCCACCCACATTTTTTTTTCTTCATTCTTGTGGGGGATAGGCTGTTTCAATGGGAGCATTTCGACCATGTGATCATGATTAAACGATCTATACTAGTCAACCATTGGTCAACTTTGCTCCAACCAAATTCCAATATATATTAACCCTCTCCCCTATTAGGATGGTTGCAAAAGATTGGTCAAAATTAGGTAATCATCAAAAGGATTCTTCAAGATTTTTTATTTATTTTTTTTTTTTGGGGAGAAGTCTTATGAATCAAAGGCATTTTTCATGTTTCCACTGGAGGTTTCATATTTGCCAAACTGGAAGAGTTTTAATGAGAAACCAAAATTTCCCTATATTTACATGAGTTTGTGGTTGGTTGGTTTGTATCTTAGGTAACATATGGACATTGGAAAACAAATAAAGCCATTTTGGGACCATAATACAAACTCACTGCCTTACTTGTCAACATTAGTTGAACTCACTTTTCACAAATATCACCCACCTATTTCAAATTTGCAATCCAATGAAACCCTAGAAGCTCGCTTGTTTTTAATCCCAATTTAGAATATATTATTTACTCTTTCAAGAGGTTTCGTGGAATCAAGGCTAATATATATATACGTTTAAAGCATTTCTCATTTACTTTTTTTTTTCCCAACAAGTCATGTTACTGAGAATTTAATTAAAGTAAATAAAAAAGTAAGTCCTAGATTCGAATGGTTCAAAGGAATTGAGGAATTAGATCACTCTACTTAACCAAAAAAAACATACATAGATTCAAAGGGAAATCTTTGACCTAAAGATATACCTGATCCATGAGGAATAACAAATCACACCCAAATTTCAACACTCAAATATGAATTCTAATTATTATTATTGTTATTTAAGATCGTGATGTTTTCTAACATTCATGTATTGTCCAAAATATTAAATGTCATTGCTAACTTTAAAAAAAAAAAAACCAAAAACAACCACCCAAATGTAAGAATTAAGATCAATGTTTTTAATAAGTTTTGAAGAGACATTAACATCATGAAAACAACTAAGCTTGCCTATTTCACATGCCATTACACAGTTATAGTTAGGTTTTTATACCTAACAGAAGAAGACGACTATGAAGTATGCTGAAATTTGGAATAAATATATTAAACTGCTGACAAACACTTTATCCTGCCTTTTTTTTCTTTTTCTTTTTTGCTATGTATCTATACATATAATTATTGTACAGTAAAACCTCGATAAATGAATATTTGATAAATTAATAGTTTTTCCCGTCCCGACTTGGTCAAGGGATAAAATAATAATCTCGTTAAATGCATAAGACAATAGTTTTAGAAAAATCCTTACGGGCTCAATGAAAATATAAAATAATAATTTATTAAATATACTGAAAATTTTATATACAATACATAAAACTAAAGTGCTTCCTAAACAACTCTTATTTTTTTTCAACTTTATTCTTTGCTAAAATATTCATCTATAGTTAACTACTTCTTTGCATGTGAATCAAATGCAATTTCATCTTTTAACTTTTAGAAGGGTATAAACCAAATCTAGTATATTGTTCTCGTGTTGTATTAAATAATTCTTCAAGGTATCCACAGCTAGAAAAGCCTCTTTTGGAGAAACATGTGGTAAAACACTACTGTCATCTCGATCTTGCTCGTCATCAATTGTCACATCCATTACTCCTTGAATAATTTCTTCATCCGTATGTGACTCCATCAAAGATTCATTTTCACTTGAATAATTTAAAATCTGCTCAACATCCATGACATTTCTATAATGTAAATCAGAAATTACTTCTTTTAATTTATGAATGCCTTCAACATCACCAACTTTTTTTCGAGAGGCATATCCTCCTCGGATCGAATTTTGCACTGTCAGAAACAATTCGCAATAGTTGTAGGCTTCACATCAATATTTCAAGTAGCATTAATAAAATGGATGCATCCAATACATTAATCTTTTCAGGATTTATTTCTCCTGTCTCGTAACCTTCCAAGATGCTAGAATAAAAACAATGCGGATAATAAATCTTAACTGCTCTAATAATTCCAGCATCACATGGTTGAATTTTTTATGTTGAATTTGGAGGCAAAAAGAATAATTCAACGTTTCTCAAGCCTTCAGTAACCTTGGGATGGGTTGGGTAATTGTCTACTATAAGCAACACCTCTCTACCAATCATTCTAGCATCAAACCAGCGAACAAAATTTTGAAAATAGTAATCCAGTCATCCATGTTTTTTTGTTGGCTCAATAATGACAGTTAAGATTGTCAATATTCACATGTTTAAAGCATTTAGGATTAGCAAACTTACCAACAACCCAAAGAGGCACTTTATCTGAACCATCCCTATTGTAACAAACCACAACAGTAAGTTTTTCCTTATCCTTTTTTCGTCATTCTAATTGCTTTGTAGCCAGTAAATGATCTGCTTGCAAACGATAAAATATGCTTGTTTCATCCATATTATTATAGATATCCTTCCAATCAAAATTTTTCAATTTAGCTCTTATTTGAGGTAAAGCATCTTCAATATTCTCCATAACAACTGAACCACTTTCACCAAATCTTCTATAAGACTTAATCCCATGTCTTACCTTGAACCATTCTAGCCAACCAATTAAGAAGTTAAATTCGGAATTTGCATCACCATACATTTTCTGCAGAAACTCTTTTGTTTTAGTTTGAATAATTTCTTCAGTCATGTTTACTTTCTCTTGATATTGGAGAAACCACTCATACAATACCTTCTCTAATTTGAGATATTTGGCTAATTTGTGCATTTTAACATTGCTATTATTTATATCTTTTGACAAATATTCAGATGATCTTTTAAGAGTATTTGATATTGTTGATTGGCTGACAGAGAGATCAAATGTTTGTTGAACCCACTGTTGCAAATCTTTTTGACTTGAAGAGGGATGCTCATTTTTGTACGCACATAATGTTTTTCTCATCTCATCTGTCAATGTAGACTTTTTTACACCTTTCAAATGGGAAGCCATGGAGGAAAAGATTATATGAATTACAATATTTTGATACATACATGTGTCTATTTATAACAAAATTTTAATCTATCCAATGAATATATATGTATTGAATTTTGAAACTATTAACTTTTTTTTCTTTTGGTTACATGAACCAATCAATTAACTCTTTTTTTTTGTTACATGAACCAATTAATTTTGATTCATTGGACATACATGCATATTGGATTTTGATAATAAAAAACCATGCATAAAGTATGAAATATTCTCTAAATTAATAAATATTAATTTATCGATAAAGTAATAAAATATTTATTTATCGATAAATTAATAATCTCGATAAAATAATAATTTTTCGGTCCCAAGAGTATTATTTTATAGAGGTATTATTGTATGAGTTTGATGTGATGATATTAATTTAATCGAAAAATTTAAATACTTTTTTTTAAAAGTAATAGATATTATTCATTAAATTTGGTCACTTGTATCTAGTTGGTCTTTAAACTTGGAATCCATCACACACTTTGATATCTTTATTATAAGGCCATTAGAATGTGATGGTGTGACACTAACAACCAATAATACATTGACACATGATAGGTGAAATAATGACACGTGACCAATGTTAATAAATAATATTTTAAATATATATAAATTTATTAAAAATTATAAAAGATTATTTCACGTAAAAAAACATGATCTTTTTGTGCAAATTCATCATAAAATGTTTTTTATTAATTTTATATATTTTAATTTTTATAAAAATTTAATTGCACAAATATCAAAGTATATAAAATCAAATACTAACATATCAATATTTCACAAAATCTCAAAGAAGAAAAAATATCATGACATTATAATAACAATTATTAAAGACTTGTTTAGTATTGCTTAAAAAAGCACTTTTGGCTTGAAAAATGCTTTTTATAAAAAAAAATTGTGCTAAATAAGCTACTTTTGGCTAAAATTTCTGGCTTTTGAAAAATACTTTTAAAAATGAGAAGCTAAAATTTTTAGCTTTTCCTCTACCAAAAACACTTTTGGTGCTTAATTACTTTTTTACCCCTTCAACAACATGGTACTTTCCATTTTTTTTTCTTGGTGCTTAATTACAAATGTGTTAAAATCATTAATTAAAAATAAAAAATATTATAAAATAAAGAGAGGTGGAGAGAATAAAGAATAAAGAAAATATGAAAGCAATAGAGAATGTACTTTATTGATAAAAGGGATGATTACAATGCTTCACCGGAGTCTCTATTTATAGGCATAAGAAGTATAAAAGAAGTAGAGATCTAATTCTAATAACTATTAGAATTTAAAGTACATTAAAACTTTATCTTGATCATGATAGACATCCACTTAATAATGTATTCATAACACTCCCCCTTGGATGCCCAGTGGTAGATAATGTGTCTCGTTAAAACCTTATTAGAAAAAAAAATGTGGGATAAAAACCTAATGAAGGAAAAAGAGTACATAATCTATAATACGCATAATTTGTTGCCTTATTAAAAACCTTATCAGGAAAACCCAATGGGACAAAACCTCGATTAAGGGAAAAAGAGTACAATGTGTATTTACTCCCCCTCATGAAAACATCACATACTTTCTCATATTCTACGTATTCAATCTTGAATACTTGTTTTTCAAATGACTATGAATGTATTACTAAACATTTATATCATCATTGTTTTGAAAATCATGAGTGAGAGAAAATTTTGGGGAAATATATTTTGATCTCTTCAGAGTTTCAACAATAATCATAGCAAACTTTAATCATGATCCTTTTATAAAAATACAAATAGGTATTTTAGATCATTTAATAATCCTCTTTCAACTACTATTGGCTAAGTCAAATTTACCACATATGTTCAATTATTTCAATTCATATAAATGAATAATTTCCCAAGAATTTCAATATGCTTCTAGTTTTCTCAATCCTTCAAGGATTTTAATATAAACTTTACTAAATAGTGATTTATAAAGGTTGTAACAACAACCATTAGATGCAAGTTAAATATTTTATGAATTGTCAAAATAATATATCTAAAGGTTATTGCATCCACCACAAAAGAATATTCTATTTTTCATAATCAATATCAGTACTTAGCGAAAAACTACATTTTTTTATTCCGTTTTTGCAAAACCACTTCATTTGCACCCTTACTGTTTTATACATTTAGATATTTGGACTACTGGTACTAAAATTTCATGAATTTAATTGTACTTGAGTTGCGTCCTCCTCTTTTGATCAATTTATTCAATGTGTATATTTCTCAATAGATTTATTCAAAATCTTCCTTTTATTTCATTATTTTAATAATAACATTGCATGCACAATCATTGTTGACCACTTTTATTATTCGGTTCCACATTTTCTCGAATTGACATAACTTATCAAGATCTCTTATTTTCATTATTTTAAAATTCAGTTTCAGGTACCTGAATCTCTTTTGGAGTTTTACTTAGTAGTTATGTCTTGGGTCTCTTCTAGAGCACCCGCTTCCACTATATGACCATCTAAAAGAATTTTTATCTTTGGAACTGATCAATCTATTATTTATTCTAACTGATTGTCCTACTGGGACTTTGATTAAAATTAAAATATTAGATGGTATATAAAACTTGGATATTCTCATTAAGTTTGTAAATACATCTAACAATTAACTTGTAATGAGTTATCCTTCTTGAACTTTTGGTTCAAATTACTCTCCCCCTAACTCATTACAAGTTATTACTTCTCTCCCCCTAATGTCGAGAAAACTATCAAATCAAAATTGTAATCACAAATCATGTCATAATTGAATATCAAATACATTCAAAACATATAATAATATAAAGAAACTTGTAATTAATATATATTCCCAACTTTTTTTGAGGATTCACTCATCTTTGTGCATTGTGGTGGAGCAATTGGAACATATACTGCACATCCAAAAATTGTAAGATGGGAAATATTTGGCTCTTGACCAAAAATCAATTGTAATGGGGAGTATTTATAATTTATTGGCTTGATGCATACAACATGTAAATCAATACAATCTCATGCTGAAATAGAAAGTTTTGTTCTCATAAGTAATGATTTAGCTATTAGTTGGAGGCATCCATTTTGAGATTGAATCTTTCAACATTCTGAAGATGAAGTTGTAAGGGTGGAAGTTTAAAGTGAAAAGGAATTTGATTTGTGGGACGGCTTCGAAAGATTTTGAAAAAATAGAGACTCATCGTGCTGATAACATGTTATAAAATAAAGAGAGATGGAGAGAATAAAGAACAAAGAAAATAGGAAAGGAATAGAGAATGTAATTTATTGACCAAAAGGGATGATTGCAATACTTCATCAGAGTTTATATTTATAGGCATAAGAAGTATAGAAGAAGTAGAGATCTAATTCTAATAACTATTAGAATTTTAAGTATACCTAAACTTTATCTTGATCATGATGGATATCCACTTAATAACATATTCATAACACTTCCCCTTGGATGTCCATTGATAGATAACGTGCCTCATTAAAACCTTATTAGGAAAAACCCTCTGGGATAAAAACCTAATGAAGGAAAAAGAGTACACAATCTATAATACGCATAAAATGCTGCCTCTTTAAAAATATTTCTAGGAAAACCCAATGGGACAAAAACTCGGTTAAGGGAAAAGAGTACAACGCGTATTTACTCTCCCTCATGAAAATATCACATACTTTCTCATATTCTATGTATTCAATCTTGAATACTATTTTTGCAAATGACTATTTGAATGTATTGCTAAGCATTGATATTACCATTCTTTTAAAAGTCATGAGTAAGGGAAATTTGGGGAAAATATATTTTGATCTCTTCAGGAGTTTCAACAATAATCATAACAAACTTTAATCATGATTCTTTTATAAAAACATAAATAGGTATTTTGGATCATTTTATAATCCTCCTTCAACTACTATTCATTAAGTCAAATTTACCACGATGTTCAACTTATTTCAATTCATATAAATGAATGATTTCTCGAGAATTTCAATATGCTTCTAGCATCCTAAATCCTTCAAGGATTTTAATATAAACTTTACTATATAGTGATTCATAAAAGGTTGTAACAATAACCATTAGACATAAGTTAAATCTTTTATGAATTGTCAATTTGATAATATATCTAAAGGTTATTGCATCCACCACAAAAGAATATTATATCTTTTCATAATCAATGCCAAAACTTAGCGAAAAAATTCATATTTTTATTTCGCTTTTGCAAAACTACTTCAATTGCACCTTCACTGGCTTTTTACCTTTAGATATTTGGACTACTGGTCCAAAAACTCCACGAATTTAATTGTACTTGAGTTGAATCTTCCTATTTTGATCAATTTATTCCATATTTATATTTCTCAATAGATTTATTCAAGATCCTCCTTTTATTTATTATTTTGATAATAATAATGCATGCAAAATCATTGTCAACCACTTTTATTATTCGGTTCCACATTTTCTCGAATTGACATAACTTATCGAGATTTCTTATTTTCATTGTTTTAATCTTCAATTTCAGGCACCTGAATCTCTTCTGTAGTTTACTTATTAGTTATGTCTTGGGTCTCTTCTAGAGCACTCATCTCCACTATATGGCCATCTAGAAGAATTTTCATCTTTGGAACTGATCAATCTATTATTTATTCTAACTGATTGTCCTACTATGACTGTGATTCAAATTAAAATATTAGATGGTATATAACACTTGGTTATTCTCATTAATTTTGTAAATACATCTATCAGTTAACTTGTAATGAGTTATCCTTATTAAACTTCTGGTTCAAATTATTCTCCCCCTAACTCATTACAAGTTATTATTTCTCTCCCCTTAATGTTGGGAAAACTATTGAATCAAAATTGTAATCACAAAGAAACTTGTAATTAATATATATTCCCAACTTTTTTTTAGGATTCACTCATCTTTGTGCGTTGTGGTGGAGCAATTGGAACATATACGCACAAAAATTTAAAGATGAGAAATATTGAGCTCTTGATCAAAAACCAATTGTAATGTGGAATATTTATAACTTATTAGCTTGATGCTTACAACACGTAAATCAACAAAATCTCATGCTGAAATAGAAAGTTTTGTTCTCATAAGTAATGATTTAACTATTAGTTGGAGGCATTTGATAAACAATTCAGCTAAATCATTTTGTGTGTGAACATGAGCTACAGGATGTTCAACTTTTATCCCAATTAACATGCAATAATCATTGAAAACTTGGGATGTAAACTCACCAACATTAGCAAGCTGAATTGTTTTAGTTGCATAATCTGAAATTAATCATTTAAACAAGCAATCTCGCAAACAATGGGTTGCAAGTTGATAACGCATGTGATTATTTTGTAGATGCATCTACCAAAATCTTCTAATATCAAAACCATCCACATGGTGGATGAATGAGCCCATATTTATTTCAGAAATGCTAGACATTAAATCTCAACTTTAGCTAGTGAGTTTCTAAGAACCAATTTTTATTCAGAACAAGCAACAAATGAGAATTCTTAAATTAAAGAATCTTCTGGTTCTTTAATTTCTTTAATGGATGTCCATATGATTTCTCAATTAATTTTCACATCATATACAATCCAAGATGGTCTAACTAGTCACGCCAAGTAGTAAACGCATTTGTATTAGTAAACTTCTGGTTTACTTTAACATGTGTTTCAATTGTACTAAATTGTAACCAATTGATAATTTTATTATCATTCCTATTAATTTGTATCCACATATAAGTACTATTATGACATTTACTATTGGAAATGTCTAAATCAATGTGAAGTCTATAATGCCACCAAGTCAATAAATATAATTTCCAAATAATTATATGCAATATTCGCTTCAAGGAATATGCCAAAATCTTCAAATGCCCAAAAATCCATTAATAGCAAACTTTGAGAGTGGATCTTATTTTTCAGGTGTACAACAGGTACATAACCAATGACTTTTCATACATAAGTTCTCTCTTGCAAGTTCTCATCAGTAATATTTTATCATGTAATTTTAATTGAGAACTTATTCTGAATACTGTAGAGTATACTCACAGTTTTTAAAAAAACTTACAACTTTAGGTGCATCCAACCATAATAAGCTTTAGATAAAATTATCATATACTATTACTCATAAGTAAATTTTTCATAGTCAAATATTTTTACTTTCAACCCTTTAATGGGGATGATGACAAAAGAAGATCACAAATATTATAAAATAAATATAAATTAACAATTCAATCATTTTTTATTTATATGAAATATAATATTTTCCTCATTCACAATCTTAATATGAGATCCATTATAAATATATTTTAAAAATAATCGTTAACCATCACAAATTTTGTCTTTTTAGATAGTGATATATTAGCTCTTTTGGAGCTTTCAACTAATTTTGTACTATCAAATATTAGAATAATATTTGTTTATTTCATACCAAATAAGATAAATATTTTCTATCTATAATGATAGATTACTACATTCTCATATCATTCCTCAAAGAATATTAATGAAACAAAATATTTGGGCATACGCCACATATGTGGCCAATAATTTTCATATCACATTGATAACATAAGTTATCTTTACCCTTTGAAAAGTTATCTTGAGAACTTTCATTGTTCTCTTATTTATTACCATGTTCCCACTTTTAGTGGTTCATGAGTATATATTTTATTTTCTTTATGTTTACATTCACTTCGAGGAATGTAATAGATTTACTAGGACGAATTTATAAATGTTCCAATTGACTCTTTATTTCATAATCACCATCGCAAATATGTGTGGATTTTAAATTAGAATATATCTATTCATGTTGTCATGATTAGTCTTCAATTATAATAAATATGATATAATAAATAAAATATAGTAAAATATACCTAAAGATCTTAAACATCATCGTCATCACCTTGGCAAATCTATTCTTTACCCATGCTTGTACAATTATAAATCAAAGATCGAGAATAAGAACCACAATCCATTTTGAGATTGAATCTTTCAACATCCCGAAGATGAAGTTGTAAAGGTGAAAGTTTAAGGTGAAAAAGAATTTGATCTGTAGGATGACTTCGAAAGATTTTGAAAAAAAATAGAGAATCATCGTGCTGATAACGTGTTATAAAATAAAGAGAGATGGGGAGAATAAAGAATAAAGAAAATATGAAAGCAATAAAGACTGTACTTTATTGATAAAATGAATTATTACAATGCTTCATCAAAGTCTCTATTTATAGGCATAAGAAGTATAAAAGAAGTAAAGATCTAATTCTAATAACTATTAGAATTTAAAGTACATTAAAGTTTTATCTTGATCATGATGGACATCCACTTAATAAGATATTCATAACCAAAAGTATTTTTAAAATAATACAAATGTGTTAATATCTAATTAAAAATATTTAATGGTTATATTTAATTATTTAAAATATAGTTTATATATTCTAATTAAATTTTATAAATAATTAATATTTATTGCTTAAAATATTTAAAATTTATATTCCATATATTAAAATATTAACAAGTTATAATAAATTATTTTTATATTCTTACTAAAATATAATCATATTAACTAATTTGAGTATTATTTAAATACATATTTGTTACTTGATAATACCATGTCTAAAATGGACATTTCATTTCTTAAAAGTACTTTTTGACAGCAATGCTAAACATTCGGATCTTAAACCAAACTTTTAAAAAATACTTCTCAAAAGCATTTTTCCACTAACACTTTTTAAAAGTACTTTTTAAAAGCAATACTAAACTAGCCCTAAAACAAGAACAAATAAGAAATGAATGATGTATTCAGTGTATAGAAAAAAAGTGAGGGATAAGTAAAAGAGATCTGAGCAAAAATAAAGCAAAGTTAATGGCTATTTTGAAGATGGGAATTTTATTGTAACAACAAAAAGTCATTACTAGGTCGTTGTATATACCTTGTTGTTTAAGGTATACGGCTTCACAAATTAGAAACTTGTTTTTAACTATTTATATTGCAACAATTTTTGTCGTTTCCAAATATTTCCGTTGTGTTATTCCCCTTCACCACACAAACACATGTCAGCTTCTCATTAACTGTTGACCCAATGTTGACTATGGCATAAGGAGGTGTTTGACCAAGCCATCCACCTGATTTTTTTTCTAAATATGTATTAGTTGCCATAAAATAGGTTACAATATCTTTAACACAACAAAAATATTTCAGTTGCAAAAACTATTATGTAACAACAATATATTCTTTGCAAATTAAAATTTGCAACAGGGTAAATTTAGATGTTAAATTTTTTATGTAATAGTATATAATGGTTGTCAAATATTATTTTGTGATAACATTTTAATTGGTTACGTATTTCATTGTGCAACAACTGTATGTCACTACCAAAAACTTGTTTTGACAACCATAAAATGTGGTTGTCAATTACTTTATACAACAATAATAATATGGTCGTTAAAATTACACAAAATCAAAGTTCATGTATGAACATTGCACATTGAATCAAAGTTCATGTATAGTATTAATGTTTACCCCAAAAAATTAGGTACCAACTAAGTACAAGCAATGAAGTTTAAGGATCAAAACATACATTAACCCTTAATATTTTATATGATATAATTAAAATAACTTAAACCACTTTTAAACAAACCCACCTTTATAAAAAAATCTCTCTTTGAAATAAAACTAACATTTGTTTTTAACAAATACTAATTTTAATTTTTTAAATATTGTTTTAGTAAATACTTCATAAATATTTTCTTATATGATTTTTTGTCACCCACATCTTAGGTGTAATGTATTTTAATCTTGAGTAAAAGCTCTTAATTGAGTTAGTACCATTTTCAAATGACAAAACTCAACTAAAACACACACAAATAATTTTAAATTTAAAATAATAAATTAATAAAGTCATATAATTATTTTACTTTTAAAAAACTATCTGCTTAACTTATGCATTTTTCCCTTTTTGGACTCGTCTAGTATTTAAGTAGCCTCCATGTTAACTTATCATGTATAATTGTCAACTAGCCATTGATGTAATGGTAAATAATTAGTGTTTCTTAAGTCTTTATTGGGACCAAGTTGTGAGGTTAAACCTTCGACAATATTGGGAAGATGGGGCAAAAGATGATAGGATTTAAATATGTGCTATCTAAGTCCAAATGAGAGCTCTAGTTGTTGATTGAACCAAGTCTGGTCCTTCCCGATAAAAAAATCTCATATATTATTTATATTTTACATTTTTTTAAATACAATTTTCACAATAAAATGATCAACCATGAATAGAAACAAGTTAGGAATTGAAGAAGAGAATGTAGTTTTAATTCTCATTGAATAATTACATCTCTAAAAGGATTCAATCTTCTTCCGCCTTTGAGGATCTAAATATTGCATGGAAGCAACTTTGGCGCTTCAAACTCCTGCTCAAAACCTTAGCTACCCTATTTTGTTGAAGAGTATGTGAGCAGGAACTTTGGTGAATAATACCTAAAGATATATAGTAAAAGTCACACTCGAAATTGAAAACCTCATAGCAGTTATCACTTTGAATAATCTGCACACAAGCTGAAAGTTGAGTTTGTACCATAGTGATGTTTTGTTTAAGACATATAATAGCATTACTTTAAAGTCTAAGGAGATAATTCCAAGCTACTCAAGTATGGTCATCTATTATGGTTGAAAAAACCTTTGACCTCTATGTATAGAAATTCTATATGTCCCCCAAATATCAGTGTGAATAAGAGAAAAAGGTTAATTAACTCTACAATTACCATGTGAAAAGGTTTATCTAGATTCCTTTGTAAAAGGACAAACTTGACATTGAGTAATATGATCACTGTTCCAATCTTTAAAACGTAAGTGAGACATTTTATTCAAAGTTGACAAAAACGTGTGTCCTGTTGGATCGCCGACACCCCTAAGGCGCAGCGAAAAAATTAAAAATCGACGACCCTAACCACGGATCCATGTGTGAGGAACGAATCGGGGTGATAAAGGTTACGAAATTACCGAATGTTTATTCTGAGTAGACAGCGACACCTTAACAACGAGTAGTCTGATCTGCTGTCGAACCTAGCCGCAATCTATCTGACCCCGGCCTCTACGTAATCCACCCAGTTGGTTATGAACGGAAGGAATCCCCAAAATAGTTTTGAAAAGAATTTTCTTTGACGGCTGCTAGACCCAGTCAAAAGAAAACCGGCTAGACCCAGTCAAAGGAAAACTGGGATTCTTATATATCTATTTTTTTAGGGTTTTAGAAATTAAATAAATATAATAATATTTTAAATCGAAAATTATAATTACATTAATTATAATATAATTTCGGTAAACCATATATTTATTTAAATACGAACCAAAAAATCATATTCTCGTCATGTGTACAACAACCTTGTACATATAATGTGTTCGATATTTGATTACCCAATTAAATTAATTCTATAATTAATTTAATTCATGTGACAACCAAACACAATACTAATTATGTTTTATTTCGTTCATTTCAACTATAGGGTGTGACCCTGTAGGTTCCTGTAACGTTAGCAGTAATACTAGAACGATTCCAATGTTACAAACAATGAGTGGCATGTAGCAATGCATCATTGCTACCTAAGTCACAAGAAATCATGATTCGACATAACCTTTTATAATTAACCTTTTATGCAATAATCCTTAAGTCCTTTATCTCCGGATTGGACACAAGTCATGGAATAGTCACACTTGCATAGTCCATTCCATGTTCCTTGATATCTTAAGTAGACTATGATATACAAATAAGTATGACATCTCATATCAACTTATTTGAGCATGGCCATGCATTTCTAGTCTCACTTAATCAAGTGGCCTAAGATATTACTCCCATTATGTAGGAGAGGCTTATCCTATCTCGATCAACCATAGCCCTCTACATAGATCGTGGTATATCCAACATCAGCCTTTATAGAACAACCGATTCTGATTATGCGTTTGATCGTATCAAAATATACAACTCACGATGTTGGGATTATGATGATCTCAAGTCTGAGGATCATATACATATTAATCACTATGAGTAATGTTGTGACAATTACATAATAATCCAAGAAACATACTCATAACGGGTCAGTCCAATATGTTGTTCTCTAACACACATATTCATGCATTGATTTTGACATTCCATATCAATGACAACTCTTTATCATCAATCAACTACATGTTAGTCTTAATGCATTATCGTTGTCCTATCCAACAATAATACTTGACTAAGGAACTTTTAAGAATAATCATATTATTCTCAGGACATTATTATAAAACAGTTTATTTATACACACAGAAAAGAAACTGAAATCACAATGGTAACGTCTTATATTAATAAACATGATAAATCAAGTATGTTATTACAACCATCTCATGATTGATCTTTGGGCATACTCTAACATGTCCAAGTCAAGCATGCCACAATGAAGATGAATTGTTTATAATTACAAGAAGAAGAAATCAGTGAAGTTGAAGGATTCAGATGTTTATGTTATGATAATAAAATGTAAAGATCATTTTGCTCCCTACCAGTCCCCTTCATCCTTCCATTGCAAAGATCTTATAACAAACAAAAATTGGAATAGAATGACACAAAAAGATTGAAATATCAAGTTAGCTGAGAAATTAAATTTAGATTGTAATTTATATAAAGGGAAAAAAACATTGTTAAGCTTTTTGTCCAGTGATATAAAGTAGGAACCAATATGGGTAATTAGGTGTATTTACCATTAGAAATTGTACAAAAGCTAAATTAGAAATACATACAACTAGAGACTCCAAGCACCAAAAGTCAGATATCATATGATTAGTAGCTCTAATGTTTAAGATCCATTTAACTGTTAAATTTGTAGCAACTTCAGTTATAGAATCTTTATGCAATAACCCCAAAATCTATTGATATTGTACTTAAGTAAACATTGCCACCTGATGATTTGAACCCATATTGTTGTCAGTGAAGCATGTTGTTGTGAAATTGTTAGAAACATACGGCTAATTTGGAACTCTTCTTTTTGTAAACTTAAAATCAAAAGGATATCCAATTAGGCTTATAACAATTCTCCTTCTTACGGCCTTTAATTTTATAGTGGACACATACTTTAGTGAATTTCTTCTTGTAAGTAACTAGTTGTACATTTTGAAGAATATAAGGTTGTAGGCTCTAAAACCATAATTGATCCTAAAGAATGTTGATGTTGGGCCTTTTCTTGTATAGGCATAAAATATTTTTGATTTGTGGATGGCAATGGTTGCATTAACAATATTTGACTTAGAACAATAGAGTATTATTGTTTCATTTAAACCCATAAATAATGAAAACAACCATGGTTGAATCATTACTGAGTATTTTTTTCTAGACACTTCACAATCACAAAATGAAAAGGGAACTAAAACATCATATTCATCCCAAGGTAGTATTAATCTCATGAAATACACAGAGATAGCTGAAGTACATTGAGTATGAAAGGCAATTTCTCAATGAAGAAAATACACATAAGATCTATTTACCCTATCATATCATTCTTTAAGATCTTGCCAAACCATTTATGGCTCAAAGCAAGAACTATACTAGCAGATAACTTTTTTAATAAAATGATTAAAATCCAAGACAACACAATAGCATTACATATTTCCCATTAAGAACAAAAAGCTAAAGCAAAAGTATCCTTCTTATAAGTGCCATAAGTAAAGTCTAATTTATTCTTGGCCAATAAAGTTATACACATAGAGCAACTCCACACATTGTGCTTCTTAAAGAAGCTAATAAGAGACTAAAAGAGCATTAGATATATTAGGTAGGTATGAATATAAAGGGTGATTGAAATCAACAGTAGACATGGAATCTTGATTCTTTACCATGATACAAAACTTGTCAAGAAATTAAGAAACCAATTTTAAAACAAAAAAAAAACAATGGATGAAAGGATAGAAGAAACAAAATTCAAGCCCAAGAACTAAACCAAAAAAGATGAATAAAAAAGAGAGAAATGTGGCACTGATAACATGCTAAAATGATCAATGGTAAACAAAAACGGAGTGGAATTGACAAAGGAATGTAGTTTTAATTTTCTTTGAAAAGAAAAACATATCACCTTACATGAAGTTGTACATATATATATACATTAATATTGATGACTAGCTAACCCTTTTAACTCTGGTAACTAACTAACTAATTCACATCAATTGTGTTAGCTTTGATTTTCTAATATTTTGACATAAAATGTTCCTCAATCAAATTTGATAAGTTATTTCAAAAATTATTTTCATGTATTTTTCAAATTTATTTTAAAGACTTTTGTAAAGTTTTAAAGCTCCTAAAAATACTTTTTAGTCCTTTTGAGCAATTTTCACTTGACATGGATTGTGATTCGATACCCTTATAAAAGGCATTGAAACACAACAAGTCAATATGCTACTAGCTTGTTATGTATCGACCTTTTGAGGGTAAGTATTGATACACATGCCTGTGTATCGGACCCGAGCCCTGTATGGTTCAGAACTTGGGAGCAAAAATTGTGTTATTATCTTCAAAGGTATTGGACCCCAATTGAATTGTATCAAACCCCAAAAGATAAGGTATCAAATCATATCCTATAAGGTATGGTACTTATAGGTCTAACAATCATCTTTTTTTAGTAGGGTATTGGACCTTAAAGGCTACATATTGATATATAGGCACTTATAATTGGATTTAGTATCCAAGTTAATGTCTCCAACTGCTCAATTTCCCCTCTAACAACTCCAAACGATTAGAAATCAATGAGAGGGTATAAATAGGACTGAAGAACACTAAGGAGAAGAAAAGAAACAAGTTCATAAATTCTATTGTGCAAAAATCCAGTCTTTCACTTGTAATTCTCATACTTTTCTTTTACACACTTGGGGTATTCATTCTCTTTAAAATTTTCAAGTGTTGTAAATGAGTGAGCTTGTAAATCAGCCTTTGAGAGGCAATCTTTCTTATTACTCATTTCTCAAATTTTTTTAGGTTTACTTGGTTTTGGCTAGAAAACCTTAAGGGAAAATGACTCTATTTTATCTATTCAAAGGATAATGTTGTAAAGGTTAAAAATTGTCTTAAAAGGCTTGATATAAGTGGATTTAAGAAATCCTTAGTTGTAAAGAACTAAGATAGTAGAAGTAGACAATTGATACCAAACCGTTTTAATTATTGTGTCATTTACCACATTTCCTCAAAAGTTTTAATCACCAATTCATGTTCCTCTTCGTGTGTATGAAGCTTTACAAATTGAACAATTGCCAACTACTTTTAACATTATATATATTTACTTAAACATTAATATTAAAAATTTCTCCCCTTAAACAATGATTACTTAATATTTTATTTCTTCTTCTATTATTTTTTCACTCATTGTGGGCAAGGGATTATATGAACATTCATATTATACCCATAAACAAGTTTGTTTAGATGAAATTTTTTAAATTATAGAGATTTGTAAAATGCCAACAATTTATAATTTATCAATTTAAAATGTTAACAATTGTAATTGCTTTGTTTGAAATAATAAGTATTTTATAAAACATTAGGTTATTGAAGTTTTACAAATTAAAAACTAATTATAAAAATAATGATATTAAAATAGACAATATAAAAATTTTAATATGGATATCATTAGATTTGTAAAAAATTATAAATATTTTTAATAATATAAATTTGAAAATTATAAATTATAATTAAATAAAAATATTTTTTTAAATAATCTCATTATAGGTTCTAATCATGCTCTTTTTGACACAATATTCAGAACTACCTATCGCCTCTCCCCAACCCATAAATAAGAGAATAATGCGCTTTAGCGCACTCAAACCCACGTTATTATGCATTGGCAACAATGCTCGTGCCAATCCAGCTAAGACTCAATCGACAAATAAAATATTTTTTTAAAGTTTATTTTTTTATTTTAAGTGAGACCATGCGTATTAAATAAAATAAAATTATGAGAAATTTTGAAATATCACATTTTTAAATGAAATACTTTTTTGGACAATCTTTAAATGGAATTTTGAAAAAAAATAGTTATTCAAATCTCCTCTTAAAATTCATCATAGATTTTGAAAAGATGTTATAATTTATACCATCAAATGGCAAACATAAACATGAGCACGTAGACATGTAACATTATTTGGATATTAGTCCCTTTACTTTCACTTTTAAGAAATATAGTTCTTGTTGAGTTAAACCCAAATTATGCAATGAAAAAGAACAAAAAACGAGAAAATTTGACACAAATATTTACATGAAAAAACTCATCCGAAGAGGATACAATACCACAGGCAAATAAAACTTCACTAAAACAAAAAATACCGAAAGAGGAGTACAATATGGAGAAACAAAAATAATCACGAACCCAAAAAAGTACAAATTTCTCCCGAAATTCCCACAAACTCTCTCTTAATTTTTTTATTGAATCAAACTCGCTAGGGTTGCTAAAATCTCTATTTATAGGCTAAAATTTATGACTAATATGATGAGAAATCCTTAGAGTTATTAGAGTTCAACGAGGAAAAGATACCAGAATTTAACTAGGATAAGAAACCCAGTTTAGTAGGGAACATGTGCCACATCGTGACATCACTATATGCTCGTCAGGACACTACTTGCCACATCATTGGGATGACGGGTTCTTCTTGTCGAGACTTCGTGTGTCACTTTGTCAGGACGTCGGCTCTTCCTCGTCATGACGTCGACTCTGTTTCGGACGAAATACGAGGCACACTCTACAAATCTCCACCTTGACTCGTATTTTTGAGATGCCTTCTTTGTCGAGCCTTGTTATGGGCCTAACTTGATCTTTTTCAGATACTTACCAAGTCTAAGTAGTGCTTGAACTTGGAGATTGGAAGACTAAAAATTATCATGTTTGCTGGGTTGTTTTTTATGCCGATTTTATGAATTTGAGCATCCCTTGAGCAACCACTTCCTAAACAAAGTGATACTAAATGTCTATGTGCTTTGTTCTTTCGTGATTCATCTGATCTTTGGTGAGATGTATGACACTTTGACTATCGCAATATACAACAGCCTTTTCATTTTTATCAACTAGCTCTCTAAATAAACCTCTTAACCAAATGACCTCTTTCAAAGCCTCTGTGATAGCCAAATATTCTACTTCTGTAGTTGATAATGCCACAGTGTGCAATTGTTGAAGGCGACCAGATAACCTGTGAGATATCCCCCTCAAACATCTAAGAATCCCCTTAACAACTTGCCAATGTAATTTGTTTGGTTTGGCCATGTATCTACCTACTACACTAACAGCATGTGAAATATCAGGATGAGTACAAACCATTGCCTACATTAAACTTTTGACTGCATTGGAATAAGGAACCGATGACATGTACCTTTCTTCATCTTCGGTTTGTGTTAATTCTGAAGCCGAAAGTCTAAAGTGTGCAGCTAAGGGAGTACTAACTGGTTTAGAATCTTGCATTCTAAAATGTTCAAGAATTCTTTTGATGTATCTCTGTTGTGATAGAAATAGCTTCCTGGAGTGTCTATCCCTCAAAATTCTCATCTCTAAAATTTTCTTGCCTTCACCAAGATCCTTCATCTTGAAGTTAGAGTCTAGCATGGTTTTAAGTTAATCAATTTCAAATGGATCCTTAATCACAATTAACATATCATCAACATAAAGAAATAATATATAAATGATCCATCATCAAGACGATGCAAGTATACACAATTATCATACTTACTTCGTACAAAACCGATGCTTGACATGAAGGAATCAAACTTCTTATACCATTGACGAGGAGACTACTTTGAGCTGTACAAAGATTTCTATAAAAGGCAAATATGGTCTTCCTTCCTTAAAAGTTTTGTATGAATGGGGGAAAGAACAAAGCAATATCATAGCCTCATCTTTATCATCCATGTTGTCCTCAACATTCTTCAGGTTATTTAGGAGAGTAACAAATTCACTGATGTGAGCCCTAATAAACTCACATTTGGCCATACGGAACGTGTATAATCGTTGTTTTAAAACAGCTATTTGTGAGAGACTTTGTCATGTAAAGTGCTTCTAATTTTCTCCATAAAGTTGTTTCATTTTCTCTATAAGCATCTCTAACAACACATTGTTCATGAGGCACAACTGAATTGTTGACAATGCTTACTCATCAAGTTCCTCTCATTTTGTTTGATTTGCATCCGCGGGCTTTTTCCCTATAATGACCTTTTTCAGACCATTCTGTATCATAATTTTCATCATTCGAACTTGCCACAAACTAAAAATTGTGATCCCATCAAACTTCTCGATATTGTACTTCATTGCCATCTTTGAGCGAGTTGAATGCGGAAACTGAACCTTGATCTAATACTAATTTGTTGGGTTAAACCTAAATCATGCAACGAACAAGAACAAAAAATGAGAAAATTGGACACAAATATTTATGTGGAAAAACCCCTTCAAAAAGGATTAAAAACCACGGGTAAAGAAAACTTCACTAAAACAGAAAATATCGAAAAAAAAGTACAAGATGGAGAAACAAAAATAATCTCGAACCTAAAAAAATACAAAGTTCTCCTGAAATTCTCACAAACTCTCTTAAATTTTTTATTGAATCAAGCTCTCTAGGGTTGCTAAAACCCTATTTATAGGCTAAAATTCGTGACTAATCTAATTAGAATATCCCTAAAGTTATTAGAGTTCGACTAGGAAAAGATAGTAGGGTTTAACTAGGAAAAGAAACTCAATTTAGTAGGATACACGTTGCCACGTTGTGACGTAGCTATCGGCTCTTTGAGACATCATTTGTCGCATCGTCGAGACGATGGATTCTTCTTTTCGAGACAACATGTGTCGTGTCAATGAGACGTCGGCTCTTTCTCGTCACGACATCAACTCTATTTCGAACGAAATGAAAGGCACACTCCACAGTTCTCTATTTTTCAAATTTAAAAATTTAGGTCTAGTTGTTACCATCATTAAAATTCTTTGGTGTAACCTTTTGAATTTTTTTAAAAACAAATTCACCTAATAGTCATATAAGAATAAAAATAATGTTGAAAACAGTGATTAGGATTTTTTTTTTCCGTTAAAAACACTCATTGGAAACATCATGATAAAAAATTGTTGAAATAGTGTTCTTGAGAAAAATGATGCCAACATTTTGATTGAAATAGTTAACAATATTAACTATTTATATTAATTAATGACACTATAAAATAAAGAGACCAAATTATGTCGAAAATTAAAGTATATATATTAATTCTCAAGTTTCAATATAGTCTAGGTGTCAAAATTGAAATGACGTTATCTTATAATGTAAAAAAAGAATACGAAGGCTCTTTTAAGACTATTAAGGTATTCAAATTATATATAATTATGTAATTTTTAATTAAAAATAAATATTATTAATTATTTAGACTAATTAATAACATTAATAATCAAATTATGTTAGAAATTAAAGTATATAAATTAAATATCAAATTTAAACATATTAGAGAGTAGAAAGTGAAAGGGTATGGAAATTATATAAAAAAATCTACTCTCTTTTTCTTTTCTTTTCCAGCGTTGAAGAAAATTTATTGAATGTGTTGGACAGTAAGTTGGAATGTTGACATGTATGCTACACACTGGTTTTAGCATTCATTAAGTGAGCTTTTTTCCAATAGTGGGGAAGGGGGAAGTCAGATTCCTTTAATGAGTTTTTTATTACAAAAATATATACATGTGTGTCGTGGAAAACACCCGCAACGAGCTTCAAAAGTCAATATATGCTTCTTCATGATGAACACTATCAGCCTATACACACAGAAAGAGAGAAGAAACCAAACGTGGGTTTCAATTCAAGTATCAAGAGTGTGGGTGAGGAAGACTAGCATGAATGAAGAAGTATGAATCATGAATTATGTGGGTTAGGTTGAGGCTGAGGCCGCCATGCCACCTCAAACCCAAAGGTCCTCACAAAAATACATATGGTAGGGTGGGGGAAAGGGGTGAACTTTTGTGACTTGTGAGATACTCCAAATCTTTATTGGGATCAATCAAACCCTTCCTAAAAAGATTACGTGGTCCAAACCAACTACGTCACCATCCCCCACCCCACCCATTTGCTTTGCACCCCAAAAAATCTCTCTCTCACACCTACAACAATCATATCCACGCATACGTGCATGAAAACAGTACAAAACTATAAACCCGCTTTCTTAATTTCGATGCATTAGCTCAAAAGCTGCTTTAACACATGGAAAGAAGAAGAGAAGAGAAGAAGAAGAATCATGATGGCTAAACGCCTAAAACAAGTCCTTTGATTGATGACAGTGAGAAGGCTAGCTTTTGAACTTAATTTTTGTCTTTCTTTGGTTTAATTCATATATTCCACTTTTCACTATCTTATACTGATGTCATCTTCCCTTTGGAGAAGAAGTCCACAATATGGACCATCACAACCCCACTGCCATGATAGGGATATATACACATACATTATATGCTCTAATAATACAACAAACTAACTTCACTAATTAAGACCTATCACCAAGCAACAACAATGTTTGAGAAATATTAATGGGAGGTAGCTAGGGTTAGCAAGGTAGGTTAGGTCGGGAACTTTTTACTGTCGATGCCCTTTCCTGGAAGGCATTTTAATTGTAGCTTGACAAAAAAATGAGGCCCCACTTGCTGTGTCGCAAACCTCAGTTTCACAATTAAAGTATCACAATTAAAGTATAGGCTTTGTCGCCTTTGTCGCTACTATTTGGTCCCATATTTTGTAACTTATTATGGAACTTAGTTGAATTATATCAAGTCTAATCACAATTAAAGTATATCCATGTGCATGAAAGAAAGTGTAAAAATAGAACGTCTGTAGTGACTGTTGACACCATTTTTTTTATAAAATGGGGTCGACTTGGATTTTGAAAACGAAATTTAAAATGGGAGTCGCCACCAATCCTTTTTGATAAGGTGTGATCGGATCACCTTGAAAAGTGGTTGTTTTTAATAAACGATTTGATTTTATTAAAACAACGATTTTGGTCCACAAAACTCAGAAAATGGTTTCGGGAGTCGGTTACGTACGAGGAAGGATTAGCACCCTCGTAACGCCCAAAAATTGGTACCTAGTTGATTAGCTAATGTCTTGATGTCGAAAATTGAAAACTTTGAAGAATTTTAAAAATACGATCCTTGTATTAAAATTTTGAAAATTTTCGGGAAAATGGGCATATTTCACATTAATCGAGAAAGAGAATTATATCCAGTAAGTTAGGACACCATGTCTTGAATTCCCGATGCGCGAATGAATGCCAAAAATTTACTTATTTAAAAGATATTTAGCTATCTCGGATTTTAAAAGAAAGGGATCAGGCCCAGTAAGTTAGGACTTGATCTTTCTTAATTTCCGAGATCATTTAAAGCTTAGGTTTGAAAAAAGACTCGCGTATTTAGATTCATCGTGAAAATTGAAACCCAGTAAGTTAGAGTACGACCTTATCGAATCTAAACATACGAAATGTCATTTATTCAAAAATCATAATTTATGCATCGAATAAAATCACGAAATAGTAGGAATAAAACACGACATTAATACTGTAACAAAACAATAATGAATTCGACAATATGAGTATGAAAAATATGAACAATCATAAAAAATGAAATGAATAAATATAAAAGACAAATCAATCATATAATTGAAAGTAAATAAGCGAATAGAATTAAAACATTCGTTCAAAATAATAATGAACATGTAAATAACAATAAAGAAAATGAATACAAATAAAAATGTAAAGAGATATGTATGTATATAGATATAAATTAAAAATATGTATGTATATGTGTACATATATATATATATGAATTATAGGATATAAGAAAAACATATAAGTATGTATTTATATATTCATAAAAATTAAAATGTATATAGATATATAGATATGTATATAAGTTATAAAATATAAAAATAAATAAGTATGCGTATACATACATACATACATTTATAAAAATTAAAAAATATTTATGTATATATATAAAAAAATGTATGTATGTATATACATATAACAAAATTTGAAGTAAAAAAGTATTTAAGATACATATATTTAAATTTTACATAAGTAAATATAAATGAAAATATAATAATAATAACAATAATTTTAATAATAATAATATAATTTATTATTTTTAATAATAAAATAATCAAAATACAAGCTGAGGGTTAAATTGAATTAAAAAATAACATTTGGGGTCAAATCGCAAATAAATTAAAGGGGAAGGACCGAATAGAGTGCGCGAATAACAAAGAGGGACTAAAGGGGAAAATATCCTCCTCCAAAACGCAAAGCTTTACAGGACTCAAATGAAATCAGAATAAAATTCTAGGGCAAAATTAAAAATAAAAGAAATTTAACAAAAGGGACCAAATTATAAAATGAGAGAAATACAGAAGGGCTAAAAGGGTAAATAGACCCTTAGCTAAAAAAGTGCGGATCCCCTGGCCGGGTCGGGTCAACGCGCGGGTTATAGGGTAAAATGACGTCGTTTTGGGGCCAGATAAAACAGGCCAAAATAGCGTTGTTTCTAGGCGATATAAAAATCAAATTTTTTTTCAGATTTCTTCATTTTGTCTCACTTCTCTTAAAAAAAACTCAAAAATTCTCTCAAGCCCTTTTGGGCAATCCGATTTCCGACCTAAGTCCGGCCACATACTCTCTGGCGTGGTGGTGGTCGCCGGCAACGACAACACTGCGTCTGCATGTGGTGAAATAGTCAAAAGGGCCCACTTTGTCCCTCTTTTCGAGTAGGGTTCATATTTGGGGTTAGAAACGCCGAGATCTCGGCAAAAATGGGCAAAAATTGAAAGAAACCTTTCGGTTTTTCCTCTCCACTGCTGCCAAAAATAGGTAAAACTTTTCCTTTTTATTTTTATTTATATTCTTACATATATATGGTTAAATAAAAAACGAAAACAAGAAGGAAACAACTCATAAAACAGAAAAAAGAAAAAAATGAAAATAGAGAAAAAGGGGAAATCTGAAAACCAAAAAAAAAGGAAATCACCTTCAAGTTTTTTTTGCTTTTTATTTCTTCAAACGTTTTTTTCAAAAGAAAAGTCGAATCCCTTACAAAGATGATATTCGGCTCTTTATAGCCGATTACTACACCAATATTATTTTTTATTTTCCTACTGTTCTTGTACATGCTATTGCGTATGTAATCTCTATTGCAGGTCAGAAGAGTTGGTGGAGCAGGTGAAGTTGCACAGCGCCAGTCCGAGGAGCGGCGGCTGAAGAGTTAGAAGGCCCTAGGTGCGGCGCACCTAGGGTTAGGGTTTTTGTGTTGGGCCATTTGGGCCATTTTAGGTTTCGGGCTAGGTTATTGGGTCTTTCTTTGGGTTTTAGGTGCTGTTTGGGTCTGCTGGATTTTGGGTGCTGGTTGGGGTTTGGTAATGGGCCCCAAGCACAAAATTGGGCCTGTACAGCTGTCCCTCTTTGCTCGTTGTCGTGTAACAAAAACAGAGCAAAGACTAAGAAAGACCAATTTTGCCCGGTCTCGCCGAGTCTTCACTTATTTGATGCTTCTCTTTTCAAGTAGCTTCATTCCAGTCCACTACGTCTTGTTGTTTAGATCCACTCCACTACACTTCTGAGAGATCGGACTTGTAGCTTCAATCTTCTTCGCAGAAACTTCAAGGGGGCGAGGTTTGTGGTTTTAGTCTGCTCCATTGCAACGTCAGGGAGATAAGACGTGTCATGGGAGAGTTTAATCTTGATCTACTACAACTTCAGAAGTATAGGATTCATCATTTTAATCTGCTCCACTACAACTTCAGAGAGATAGGATTAGTAGCCTGTCTCCAATCTATTCACCAGAAAAGTAAGATTCGCTGTTGTGGCCTCAATCTTTTAATTGCAATGTTAAGCAAGATTTGTCGTTGTAGCTTCAATCTGTTCCGCTGCACCGCCAGAAAAGTAAGATTCGCCGTTGTGGCCTTGATCTTTTAATTGTAATGTCGGGGAAGCAAGATTCACCATTGTAGCTTCAATTTATTCCACTACACCGCCAGGAAAGTAAGATTCGTCGTTGTGGCCTCAATCTTTTAATTGCAATGTCGGGAAAGCAAGATTCATCGTTGTAGCTTCAATCTGTTCCACTGTACCACAAGGGAAATAAGATTCGCCGTTGTAGCTTCAATCTGTTCCACTGCACCGCTAAGGAAGTAAGATTCGCCATTGTGACCTCAATCCACTCTGCTGCAAACTATGGTATCTTCGATCTGCTTCGCTATCAGTACAGGAAGGCAAGATCTGGTGTCTTCGATCTGCTTTGCTGTCAGTACAGGAAAGCAAAATCTGCTATCTTCATTGATCTATTCTCTGGGGAATATGACCTGTATAATCTATTTTATGAACCTATTTATGCCTAGTGATTATGACCGAAATGAATCAAAATATTCTAGCTAAATGTGTATGCATGAATGCAAAATATCATGAAAATGATCCCTCAATGTTCGAGTCGTTATTGCCCATTGTTCAATAAGGCTTTATTGCCAACACGTCAGAATGCTATCTTGTCCTGTTGGTAATGCTCATCTCTTACTCGATTGGATTGCCCCCACTGTAATCTTCAAAGTTCAATCCGTTGTGATTTTCAAGGTTAAGCCCACTGTAATTTTGGGACATAAAATTCAAAACCATCTTCCTCCCACTGTAATTTAGGAGTATAAGATCTGGCTCCTTTTCAAATCTCTCCCACTGCAATTCGGGAATACAGGATCTGAATCTCCTTCGTCTCCTACACCATTCCCAAGGTGTCATACCAAATTTCTACGTGTAATTGTAGAACTTTCTCTTCTTATCACTCAATAATATCTTGTCACCAATACGATATCTTGTCATTTTGTTCAATCAATGTTTGGACAACAAAATCCGAAAGGATAGTCTTAATTTAGGCTTTCCCTTATTAAACATTTCAAACTTTAAACTTGGTGTGTTCTAAACAACAGTCATGTTTCAGGTTTCTATATTATTTAGAAATTTCTAGAGTAATATGCAAAACTCCTTTTGCTTGAACATTCAGTCCATTAATCGTTATTTCAATGTTTGAAAAAGATTATCACAATGGACAAAGAAAATGTTATTGAGAAAAAATCTCGAAATGAATAAGTTAATTAAGATAGCAAATTTTGCTAATATACGAACTGAATAAGATTAAAAAGATTATCACAATGGACAGGATGGAATTTTATTGAGAGCAAAGCTTGAAATGAATAAATTAATCAAGATAGCAAATTTTGCCAAGATTCAAAATAAATAAGATGACGACAGGTGCCCCAGATATCGCAACATGAGCTTCCCTGCATAAGCTTTCTGAAGACCATTCTGAATTTGATATGTGTTTAGGAAATCTACAGTACTTTGTCGATGCCCCTAGACGTCGCCTACCCTTTCTTGTTGATTCAGGTAAAGCAAGACCACCACATGCCCCAGATCTTGATCAAAATTTGAGCTGCTCTGATCACCTCATGTCCCATCAAAATTTGAGCCATCTTTTTTAGGATTTCAACTCAAATCCACTTTGGTCTCAAGGCGCCCTTTACGAGTTTCCACCTTGGCCTCTCCCCCCTTTTTTTTTAGACTTAAAGTGCCCTTTACGGGTTTTCACTTTGGTCCTCTTTCTTCAAATGAAGTATTTCTTGACTGAATCTAAGTTTACAGGATTTGGCAGGCTTTTACCATCTATCTCGCTCAAAATCAAAACTCCTCCAGAAAAGGCCTTCTTTACAACATAAGGACCTTCCCAATTTGGCATCCATTTCCCTCTAAAATCTTTTTATAGAGGAAGAATCTTTTTTAAAACTAGGCCCCCCTCGTGAAATTCTCTAGGATGAACCTTTTTGTTATAGGTTCGCATCATTCATTTTTGATACATCTGACCGTGCCGAATAGCCTTTAGCCTCTTTTCTTCTATCAGGGTTAGCTGGTCATATCGAGATTGAATCCATTCGGCCTTTTCTAACCTTAGCTCACCCAACACCCAAAGAGAAGGGATCTCAACTTCAATGGGTAACACTGCTTCCATCCCATAAACCAAAGAAAAAGGTGTTGCTCCAGTAGAAGTCCTAACGGATGTTCGATATGCCAGGATAGCAAAAGGTAATTTCTCATGCCAGTCCTTGTAGGTTTCAGTCATTTTCCCTACAATTTTCTTGATATTTTTGCTTGTTGCTTCCACGGCACCATTCATTTTTGGGCGGTACGGTGACGAATTATGGTGTCCGATTTTGAACTGATTACATATCTCTGCTATTAAGTTGTTGTTCAAGTTCAGCGCATTGTCAGATATGATCCTTTCAGGCATCCCGTATCGATATATAATCTCATTTTTTAGAAACTTGCTAACTGCTGATTTCGTGACGTTAGCATATGAAGCAGCCTCCACCCATTTAGTGAAATAATCAATAACCACAAAGATAAAACGATGCCCATTAGAAGCCTTTGGAGATATTGGTCTGATGACATCCATTCCCCACATGGAGAAAGGCCATGAAGAAGTCATAATGTGAAGGGGTGAAGGTGTTGCATGCATTTTGTCACCATAAATTTGACATTTATGACACTTTTTGACATAATTAATGCAATCCCCTTCAATGGTGGACCAATAATACCCGAATCTCATAATTTGTTTGGCTATTGTAAAGCCGTTGGCATGCATTCCACAGATACCTTCATGGACTTTTTCCAAAATTTTCTTGGCCTCCACAGCATCCACGCATCTCAACAATACTTGATCATTTCCCCTCTTGTACAAAATCTCCCCATCCAAGACATAATCAATGGCCAGTCTCCTCAATGTCCTTTTATTATTTTTTGTCGCATGGTCGAGGTATTCACGATTCTTTACATATCGTAGTATGTCTTGGTACCACGGATGGTCATCATTTGTCTCTTCTTCAACACTGTAGCAAGGAGCTGGGGTCTCATGAATGCTGATCTGAATAGGCACCGACTCTTCTGGTTTGTTCACTTTGATCATAGATGCTAGAGTGGCCAAAGTATCAGCCATCTGATTTTCGTCTCGTGGGAGATAACAAAAAGTGACACTGTCAAACTCCTCAATTAATTCTAAGACCAATTTCCGATAGCGGACTAACTTTGGGTCTCTTGTTTCTCATTCCCCTTTGAGCTAGAATATTACTAATGCAGAGTCTCCGTATACCTCTAGTATCTTAATTTTTCGCTCTATGGCTGCCCAGATGCCCATGATGCAAGCTTTATATTTAGCCATATTATTGGTGCAATCGAAATCCAATTTATTGGTAAAAGGATAATAATCTCCATTAGGGGACACCAGGACTGCCCCAATTCCATTGCCTACAGCATTCGAAGCTCTGTCAAAGTTTAACTTCCAAGGATGTTTTTCATGGGAATCCTCTTCAGCGGTTGCCACATACATCAAGTCTTCATTCGGGAAATCAAAATTCAGAGGTTCGTAGTCTTTTAAAGCTCTGCTGGCCAAAAATTCTATTTTCGCGCTCCCTTTGATAGCCTTCTGATTTACGTAGACTATATCAAATTCAGAAAGTAGGATCTGCCACCTAGCCATCCCCCCGTTCAATGCCGTTGACTCCATCATATACTTTAAAGGGTCTAACTTTGAAATTAGCCAAGTCGTATGATAGAGCACGTATTGCCTCAATCTTCATGTCGTCCAGATCAGGGCACAACATAATTTTTCAATAGGCGAATACCTCATTTCACAGTCAGTAAATTTCTTACTAAGTAATAGATCGCCTTCTCCTTCTTCCCCGTCTCATCATGTTAACCTAGAACACATCCCATGGAGTTGTCCAACACTGTTAAATACAAGATCAATGGTTTTATCTGGCCTAGGTGGTGACAACACTGGAGTATTGGACAAGTACTGTTTTATCTTGTCAAAAGCCTCTTGGCATTCTTCATTCCACACATCTGGATTGTGTTTCTTCAGAAGACGGAATATTGAGGAAAGTTATAGGTTCCCAATCAACTTCTTCTCCAATCAAACGCGCCTTCCTCCTCTCTTGTCTTTTCTCTAACTCTTTCCTTCTTTGCTTCACATTTGGCTTAAATCCTAAACCAAAGCAGTCTCGTTTATTTTTCATCATTGGTGCTTCTATCCTTCCTTGAAGGCATCTTCTAAGTCCTCTTCCAGGCACGGCTCCCTTCCTGACCGTCATTTGTAGTCCCATCCTCGTGGCTCTAGATATACTGGGCATCAGAATCTTATTCCCCTAGACAACAAAGGTCGCATTCATGAATTCTAAAGATCGAAAGGAACATTCAATCACTTCATCATCCATTCCCAAATATGGTGCGTCACTGGTTACCGATGCAATGATGTCTTCTTCAGCGCTTATCGTAACTAATCGACCTTTTGTTACCAATTTCAACTTCTGGTGCAATGATGAAAGCACTGCTCCCGCTGAATGAATCCAAGGTCTTTCCAATAAGCAATTATACGAAGGTTTGATATCCATCACTAGGAAATCCACCTCGTATTATATTCTCCCCATCACCCTCCTTTCGGTACCATCGAATACTCTCACTATATTTTGGCATGATTTCATGTGAGAGCTATCCACCTGCAACCTGTTTAAGGTGGATAAGGGTAAGACATTCAAGGCCGATCCATTATCAATTAGCACCTCTGGCAACGTGTATTCTCTGCAGCAAGTGGTGATATGTAGGGCTTTGGTGGCTCCTCTTTCCCCCGGGGGTATTTCATCATCATTAAAGAAAATGAAATTGTCGGCACTTATATTGTTAACCAAGCGGTCCAACTTGTTCACCGAGATATCATTAGCGACATAAGTTTCATTTAGTACCTTTATCAATGCAGTACGATGTGTTGCTGAACTTAAAAGCAACTCAAGCACCGAGATACGAGTCGGTTGCTTATGTAGTTGTTCCACCACGCTATACTCACTATGCTTTAAGAATTTTAGAAATTCTCTAGCCTCATTTTTAGTTATCGGCTGATTAACATGCGATTCAATTCTGTCCGTTTTTGCTTTCCCCTGTTCAACTGCTAAGACTTTTCCTTTTGCAGATTCTACTCTTGCATTTGCGGATCATAGCATTTTTCACTTCATGTATAGAAGCCTACATCCTCTTTTGAAGTATTTACCCAGTTCTCTTCTCTTGGGATCGTCACGTTGTAGTTGTAATTCCAAAGAACCTTTTTGCTATCCTTGTAGGGAAAGGATACAGGTTTTTTGATTATAACCTTTGGCTCTATTTGTATTCCAGATTCTGTGCTCCTTGGCCTTGAAATAATCACCACTGGGTGATTAACCCTTTAGGTTTTTCCCACAGATCCTTCCTCTAAGGCATAAACTTCTCCCTCTTCTAGTCCCTTGATCTCTTCATAAAACTCCAACTCTTTGTTATCCATTAAGTTTTGCACCATGGTTCCGAACTCGGCGTATTTTTGGATGTCGTGGCCTTCTTCTGCATGAAACTCACAAAACTTCCCTGTTCCTTCAGGCCTTTCCGTTGAATCTTGCTTGATGAGACCTCCTTCTATCATTCGTTTCCAAACTCATTTCAGCGGGGTCTTTATCTCTACTACGTTAGCTTTAACTCTCCTTCCTCCATTCTTGATTATCCCGTTTACCCCTTTATCAGCATGATTGGATAACGGATTCCCTACTATGTTTGGTCCTGATGGGTCGCCAAATTTTACGATCCCCATCTTGATAAATTTTTTAACTAACTTCTTGAATACAATGCAGTTTTCAATCGAGTGCCCCGTAGTCCCCGCGTGATACTCGCATTGGGCGTTCGCGTTGTACCATTTAGGGTATGGAGGTTGCATGGGTTTTAGGTAGTATGGAGATACCACATGTGCATCGAATAAGTTCTAGTACAGCTCTCTATATGTCATTGGGATAGGTGTGAATTGGGGTCTTTCTACATTTGGCCTTGGATTGGATTCTTACCTTAAAGAGCCTTGATGACTAGTGGTTACTGATCTTGCTTGTCCCACCGTGATTGGTTTAGAATAGTCCTTATTAAACATACTTGCATTGTTTATCTAGTGCTCTTTCTTTCTTGGGGCTGACCTTTTATCACTTTCCCCCGCTTCTATCTTGCCACATCTTATGGCGTTCTCTATCATTTCTCCAAACATCACTATGTCTGAGAAGTTTTAGTGGCGCTACCCAACATGTGATTGAGCAATGGCGCCTTCAAAGTATTGATGAAAAGTATGGTTTTCTCTTTCTCCAAAAGTGGTGGTTGAACTTGCGTTGCCACTTCTCTTCATCTTTGGACGTACTGTCTGAAGCTCTCACTAGGCTTCTTTTCCATGTTCTGCAACGCAATTTGATCGGGTGCTATATCCATCACGTGACTGTACTGCTTCATAAAAGTCTGTGCCAAATCCTTTCATGAGTGGATGTTGGTTCGGCTCAATTGGTTGTACCATCTTGCCGCTGACCCGATCAAACTATCTTGGAAGCAGTGAATCAATAGTTGATCATTGTTGATGTATCCCGTCATCCTTCGATAGAACATAGTGACATGAGCTTCAGGGCAGTTGATCACGTTATACTTCTCAAACTCTGACATTTTAAATTTGGGAGGGAGCACCTAATCAGATACCAAGCTCAAATCTTTAGCGTCCATTCCTCGATGGTAATCGGTATTTTCCATGGCGTTAAACTTCACCTCTAGCCACTTACACCGGTCTTCTAGTTGTTTTGGCAGGTCTGCTCTTGCCTTCTCCATTTTTGCTACGTCGTTGATATCAAGAACCACAGGATTGGTAGGATTATCCCCGGGATTAGAACCCGAGCCTATTGGAAAGTTCATCGATACCAGGGCACCGACTTGGTATTGGGATCTAATGGTGACAGGTACCCTCTGTAGGTACACCTCTGGTTGCGCCTGGATATTAGTTGGGGCGAAACCTGGAGGATAGGCAGGGTCTTAGTGATCATCCCCAGAATTTACCACAGAGCTCTTCCCTTTATCATGCCCCCCAGCCATTAACTACTTTAAATGACTCAATAAATCTCTTTGGGATTCTTCCATGTCTTGCTGCATTTTAGCTAGTTTTTCTTGCATCTGATCTTGCATCTCCTTTTGCAATTGTTCCAATCTTTCTAATCTCTGATCCATTGCTTTTGTTTTGCAATGGGTACCGTAGTGATATCTAGTTGGCAGATTTTTGTTGGTTTCCAGGGTAACTGTCATAATTTTAATTAATTAGGGCTCTCTTTTTTTAAAACTTTAATGCATATGATAAAATGCAATGCAGATGAATGGATGTAAAAAGAGATATTGATTCTAATTTAATTTCATTAGAAAAACTCGATTAGAAAACAAATTTCTTTACGTAAAGTGAATTACATATACGGCTTCGCCTTTATACTCAAAGCCTTAACCCTCCTAGGGAGCCAAGCTAGCTCTCGACCTCAGCTTGATTCTGATTCATATTTTAAACTTAATACATCAGCCTGAACTGCTAAGGTTTGCAGATGAAGCTACTTCCCGAACTTGAGTTACGGCTTCACCCATAATGTAATCCCTATCTCTAATCTAACTTTGGGAATGATGGAGCTGCTCTTGGCACTGTTCATTACTCCTTTCAAGTAGTTCGACTCGCAATTCAGAGTTTTGCAATGTGTCTTCAAGATCTTTTATCATTCCCTTTAATTCTTCAATCTTACTTAAACTTGCGTTCAACTTGATCATAGAGTTATGACTATGATTCAAGTAAAGCGACTTTTCTAACTCCGTTACCCGAGCTTTTAATTTTGCTTCTTCATTTCGGCATTCTAACAAACTTTCCTACAAAGCGCTCTCTCAAGCATGGGCGTCCTGGAATTTCTTTTCCCATTGATCAACTTTGGTCTTTTCTTCCTTGATCTCCTGTAGCCATTGCTTCGATGTTTCACCCAAACCTGCAGTCCTTATTGACAAACGCAGCTTCTTATAATCCACTTTTAGACTATTTAAATCCTCTTCCGCCTTGTTCTTCCCTTTCCTTAATTTTTTAGCTTCCAATTTGTGGATATCAACATCCAATCCCAAACGCATCTTTTCCCCTTCTAGCTGCTCTATCTTCCTTCCCAACTATGAACTTCTTTTTTCAATGTCCTGTTTGATGATCTCTAATTTTGACGGAACTACTTATAGATGCTCCTCTATTGGTCGAACATCTTATTGGCTTGACACGGGGATATTATCGTTGATCCTCCTTTCTCACCACCAACTATATTCGGGAGTTGTCATTGGACTTACGGCAAGTATCTTCATTCTACAGGTCTGGTTCCAAGCGTTCAATATTTCACGAACCTTCTTCTTGTAATTATATCCCCTGTATGAAAATCCACACTGCGTCAACCCTTGTGTTGCCGGTATAAACTGTCTAGATCTATACTGTCTCAAGACTAGCAAAGGGACATATCCAATGACTCCCTAAATTCCGAGCAAAAGAACCCAATCAAACTCTCCACATCGGTATAAAATCTCATTAGGGATCATCCACGGTGCTCTCCACTCGACATCCTCCTCTTGAAGATTTTGGAGAATCATCATCCATTTCTCCTCCGTGATGTCGTCTTACCTTGGCGTAGCCACTAATTCCTTTAATGGGGAGTATTTTTCTGAAAAGACACGATAGGATACATTTTCCACCTTCCAAAAGTGACTATGGAACCACACCAATAACAGTTGCGTGCATCCGATGAACCTTCCTTCGCCCGCTCTTCAACACGCATTTAGAGATCTGAAGGTTTCAGCCAAAATAGCTGGGACCGGTGTGACCCTCTTGTCGAGCCGATCAAACAAATCTGCAACTACTTCATCCACATGCCTTAACGCTTTGGGGAAGACGACCAACCCATAAATGCTCAAGGTGAAAATATCAACCCTTTTTCTCACATCCGGATGTGCCAAGATCAGATCTCGCAGATTTTTCCAAGGTATACACTTGTTGTCTCCCTTTTGCTTAATTCAGGCTGTGACCCATTGCTCGCTTATTCCGGTAATATTCATTAATTGCTTAAAAAATGTTGGGACATAAGCCGCTCTCGCGTATGCTTTGTCGACTTGGATCTTCGGACACCGTAGCAAGGTCGTATATTCTTCTATTGTGGGTACCAAATCTACCTTCCCAAACGTGAAACAACTGTAGGCTGGATTCCAGTATTGCGTGAGGGCTCGAAATAAGCGCTTATATACTTTTACATCAAGCAAATAAGACAGATCACCATAATTACTGTAAAAGAGCTGCTTGATCTCATCATTCCACTGATCTCATATCTCTTTTAATTCTTGCAAACTATTTTGAGCCACACTAATGCGAGTGAAGTTCCATAATTCTGACACGTATCCTTCCATGAGGCTATCACCCTTTTCTTGCTGAACTTTTTTCGACCGGACTCGGACGGCCTCATTATCTTCCACTTTACCAAGAAACTTCCTTTCCATGTTTAGTTCTTTATTTAGATACCGAACGTGAACCAACACCTCTTTGAAATGAAAATTTCATGCAATAAAAAAATCAAAACAAAACAAAACGAGTTAGTACAGATCAAAAATAAGCAATAAAGAAATGCATAGAGTGTCTATTCGGGTGACCACTAGGGATTTGGCGTAGTTCTACCTAGGGTAGGCTCCTGAGGTTCACTATATGTGGTTCGGCTCAAAAGAAAAGGTACCCGAACCAGCTGATTCCTCAATCCTCACCTATCATAGGCTCGTATGGACAGAGTTCGATTCAGGGGAATACATTTCCCTATGGCCATGCAGAGATGAAAATCTCACGAAGACATAAGTACGGCTATATCCCGGAAGTGATTCACTATCCCATGCGGAGGTGAAAACCTCACGAAGGCGTAGTTTCTCACTCCCACTTAAAAGGGTGTGACCAACGATCATGCAATGCAATGTGCAGAAATATACCAAAACTTCAACTAACACAACAATTATAAACCACAATGATGAATATCATAATAGAGACGAATGAAATGCAACGAAAGGATTGTATATTTAAATCAAGTTTTCGATTTTTGACAAAAGGACAAAAAATAATCAACTCGTGGCTTGACTCTCTTATTTTATCCCCAGTGGAATCGCCAAGCTGTTGACACTATTTTTTTGATAAAACAGGGTCGACTTGGATTTTGAAAACGAAAATTAAAATGGGAGTCGCCACCAATCCTTTTTGATAAGGTGTGATCAGATCACCTTGAAAAGTGGTTGTTTTTAATAAACGATTTGATTTTATTAAAACAACGATTTTGGTCCACAAAATTCAGAAAATGAGTTCGGGAGTCGGTTACGTACGAGGAAGGATTAGCACCCTCGTAACGCCCAAAAATTGGTACCTAGTTAATTAGCTAATGTCTTGATGTCGAAAATTGAAAACGTGGTTATTTTTAATAAACGATTCGATTTTATTAAAACAACGATTTTGGTCCACAAAATTCAGAAAACGAGTTCGAGAGTCGGTTACGTACGAGAAAGGATTAACACCCTCGTAACGCCCAAAAATTGGTACCTAGTTGATTAGCTAATGTCTTGATGTCGAAAATTGAAAACTTAGAAGAATTTTAAAAATACGATCCTTGTATTAAAATGTTGAAAATTTTTGAGAAAATGGGTATGTTTCACGTTAATCGAGAAAGAGAATCATATCCAGTAATTAGGACACCATGTCTTGAATTCTCGATGCGCGAATGAATGCCAAAAATTTACTTATTTAAAAGATATTTAGCTATCTCAGATTTTAAAAGAAAGGGATCAAGCCCAGTAAGTTAGGACTTGATCTTTTCTTAATTTTCGAGATCGTTTAAAGCTTAGGTTTGAAAAAAGACTCGCGTATTTAGATTCATCGTGAAAATTGAAACCCAGTAAGTTAGGATGCTACCTTCTCGAATCTAAACATACAAAATGCCATTTATTCAAAAATCATAATTTATGCATCGAATAAAATCACGAAATAGTAGGAATAAAACACGACATTAATACTCGTAACAAAACAATAATGAATTCGATAATATGAGTATGAAAAATATGAACAATCATAAAAATGAAATAAATAAATATAAAAGACAAATCAATCATATAATTGAAAGTAAATAAGCGAATAGAATTAAAACATTCGCTCAAAATAATAATGAACATGTAAATAACAATAAAGAAAATGAATACAAATAAAAATGTAAAGAGATATGTATGTATATAGATATAAATTAAAAATATGTATGTATATGTGTACATATATATATATATGAATTATAGGATATAAGAAAAACATATAAGTATGTATTTATATATTCATAAAAATTAAAATGTATATAGATATATAGATATGTATATAAGTTATAAAATATAAAAATAAATAAGTATGTGTATACATACATACATACATTTATAAAAATTAAAAAATATGTATGTATATATATATAAAAATGTATGTATGTATATACATATAACAAAATTTGAAGTAAAAAAGTATTTAAGATACATATATTTAAAATTTACATAAGTAAATATAAATGAAAATATAATAATAATAACAATAATATTAATAATAATATAATTTATTATTTTTAATAATAAAATAATCAAAATACAAGCTGAGGGTTAAATTGAATTAAAAAAATAACATTTGGGGTCAAATCGTAAATAAATTAAAGGGGAAGGACCGAATAGAGTGCGCGAATAACAAAGAGAGACTAAAGGGGAAGATATCCCCTCCCTCCAAAACGCAGCGCTTTACCCAGGACTCAAATGAAATCAGAATAAAATTCTAGGGAAAAATTAAAAATAAAAGAAATTTAACAAAAGGGACCAAATTATAAAATGAGAGAAATACAGAAGGGCTAAAAGGGTAAATAGACCCTTAGCTAAAAAAAGTGCAGATCCCCTGGCCGGGTCGGGTCAACGCGCGGGTTATGGGTTAAAACGGCGTCGTTTCTAGGCGCTATAAAAATCAATTTTTTTTTAGATTTCTTCATTTTTTCTCACTTCTCTTAAAAAAACTAAAAAATTCCCTCAAGCCCTTTTGGGCAATCCGATTTTCGGCCTAAGGTCCGACCATCGACCACCGCGCCAGTATCCGGCGACTGCGCTGCAGTCAGCGATGGCCGGAATAGTCAAAACGGCCCACTTTGTCCCTCTTTTCAAGTAGGGTTCATATTTGGGGTTAGAAACGCCGAGATCTCGACAAAAATGGGCCGAAGTTGAAAGAAACCTTTCGGTTCTTCCTCTCCACCACTGCCGAAAACAAGTAAAACTTTTCCTTTTTATTTTTATTTATATTCTTATATATATGGTTAAATTAAAAACGAAAAAAAGAAGGAAACAGCTCAAAAAACAGAAAAAAGAAAAAAATGAAAATAGATAAAAAGGGGAAATCTGAAAACCAAAAAAAAAAAGAAATCACCTTCAGGTTTTTGTGCTTTTTATTTCTCCAAACGTTTTTTTCAAAAGAAAAGTCGAATCCCTTACAAAGATGATATTCGGCTCTTTATAGCCGATTACAACGCCATTATTTTTTTTATTTTCCTATTGTTCTTGTACTTGCTATTACGTGTGTAATCTCTCTTGCAGGTCAGAGGAGTTGGTAGAGCAGGTGAAGTTGCACGGCGCCGGTCAGAGAAACGGCGGCTGAAGAGTCAGAAGGCCCTAGGTGCGGCGCACCAAGGGTTGGGGTTTTTTGTGTTGGGACATTTGGGCCATTTTAGGTTTCGGGCTAGGTTATTGGGCTGGGTTATTGGGTCTTTGTTTGGGTTTTGGGTGCTGTTTGGGTCTGCTGGATTTTGGGTGTTGTTTGGGGTTTGGTAATGGGCCCCGAGCACAAAATTGGGCCTGTACAATGACAATATATCGTAAAGAAATGAGAAATAAAAATAAAGAGCACACAGATTTTTACAAGAAAAACCTTTTCGTGAAAAAAAAACCACAGGCAGAGGAGAAGAAAATTCATTATGTCAAATTCGAACGATTACAAAAGGAGTTTCGACTACATTTATTTATAGGTTGAAAAAACCTAATTCTAATTAAAGTCAAATATATTATGCTAATAAATGTTAAATATATTATACTCATAAATACTAAATATTCTAGAAAGAAGATATATTTTGTTTAACTTGGCTTGCAAGCAATCTCTTAGAATTTGGGTCACACAACTCTAACAATCTCCACCTTGACACAAATTCTCAACGAACAAGTTTTTCACCTCTTCCATAAAACCCCTTAAGGTTTTAACTTCAACAATGAACACCAACCAAGTCTAAGCAATGGTCAAACTTAGTTATAGGAAGTGACTTAGTCATCATATCTGCAGAATTTTCATGAGTACTAGTTTTGCTCACAACAATATCACCACGAGCAATAATATCACGAACAAAATGATACCGAACATCAATGTGTTTTGTTCTCTCATGAAACATTTGATCTTTTGTAAGGAAGATAGCACTCTGACCATCAAAAAAATACTATACTGATTTAAAGGTATTCATTAAGTTCACTAAAGAGTCCCTTCAACCAAATAGCTTCTTTACAAGCCTTAGTAATCGTCATGTACTCAGCTTCAATGGTGGACAAAGCGACTGTAGTTTGCAAAGTGGCTTTCCAACTGATTGCACAACCTCTGATTGTAAACACATAACCTGTAAGATATCTTCTTCTATCAAGGTCTCCAGCAAAATCAGTATCAACATACCCAATGACTCCATCTCTAGCTCGTCCAATCTGTAAGCAAACATCAGTAGTACCTCGTAAGTATCTTAAAATTCACTGAACTGCTTTCTAATACTTTTTACTGGGATTCGCCATGTATCTACTAACTGTACTGACTGCATATGATAAATTTAGACTTGAACAAACCATAGCATACATGAGAGATCCCACTATACTAGAGTATGGAACATGTGACATGTACTCAATCTCATCATCTGATTGTGGAGACAAAGCCGATGAAAGTCTAAAATGGGCTGTTAAAAGAGTACTAACAGGCTTAGAACTCTGCATATTGAACCTGCAAAGAACTTTCTCAATGTACCCCTTCTGAATTAGGTACAATTTACTTGCTTTTCTGTCTCTGAGAATCTCCCTACCAAGTATCTTCTTTGTTGGTCCCAAATCTTTCATCTCAAATTCTTCACTTAGTTGGGCTTTAACCTTTCTTATCTCTCCTTTATATTTTGCTGCTATTAACATGTCATCAACATAAAGGAGTAGATACACAAAAGAACCATCACTGTTTTTCTTAAAGTAAACACAACTGTAAAAAATACTTCTTTTGAAATTATGAGAAGTCATAAAGGAATCAAACCTCTTGTACCACTGTCTTGGTGACTGTTTCAAACTGTAAAGAGACTTTTTCAGCAAGCAAACATAGTCCTCTTTTTCTGAGACTGTAAAACCCTCTAGTTGTTACATGTAAATATCCTCCTCAAGTTCTCCATGCAAAAATGCAGTTTTTACATCTAACTGCTCAAGCTCCAAATCATGCATGACCACAATACCAAGCAAAGCTCGAATCAAACTATGCTTCACAACTGGGGAGAACACATTTGTGAAGTCCACTTCTGGAATTTGACAAGGAAGAGGAAGCGACAGTTGCATCACCAATAACAGTAGAACCCTGCAAAACATATAACTTGATATTCTTTCTCTGCCCTTTCATCACAACGATAGAACCTTTAGAAACCTTTAAAACCCCACTTTCAGCTATGTATCTATACCCTTTTGAATCAAGAGTACTTAACGAAATTAAATTTCTCTTCAATTCTGGAACATGTCGCACGTCACTAAGTGTTCTAGCAACTCCATCAAACATTTTAACTTTAATCGTTCCAACACCTGCAATTTTACACGAAGCATTATTTCTCATCAAAACAACACCTTCAGACACTATTTCGTAAGTTGTAAACCAATCCCAATTGGGACTCATGTGGAAGGTGCAACACGAATCAAGGATTCATTCCTCGCTCACTTTAGAATTGTTGACAGAAGAGACTAGAAGTTCACCATGGTTGTAGTCTTCTACAAAATCAACTTCACCTAAATTTTCTAGTTGTTTTCCCTTTTGATTCGAGCCTCCCTTTTGATCTTGTTGTGTAGCTTATAGCACTCAAATTTAATGTGCCCTTTCTTTTTGCAGAAGTTACAAGTTTTACCTCTATTTGAAGACTTCGATCTACCCTTAGATTTACTACGAGGATTCCGTTCTTATGTCCTTCCACGATCATCATCAGCATTTCATTCTTGTCTCCCACGAACAATGAGACGTTCTCCCTTAGAGTCAGGTTTAACCACAATATGTTCCATCTTATCATACGAGGTCAAAGAATCATAAACCTCATCAATTGTGAGAGACTCGCGGCTATATAAAATCGTGTCTCTAAAGGTTGAATAAGACGGGGGAAACGAACAAAGTAGAATCAACCCTAGATATTCCTTATCATACTGAACCTCTATGGCCTCCAAGTTTGAGAGAATTTCTTTAAACAGTGTTAAGTGTTCATGCACAGACGCACCTTCCTCTAAACGATAAGCATAAAGACGCTGCTTCATATGCAACTTGTTGGTTAGATTTTTCGACATACATATCTGTTCCAGCCTCTTCCATAATGCAGCGGCGATTTTCTCCTTCATTACATCTTGTAAAATTTCATTAGACAAATGTAGATGTAATTGTGTTAACGCATTTCGATCCTTACGCTTCTTGTTTTCATCTGTTAATGTCGAAGACATCTTATCTATCCCTAGCAGGGCATCCCCTAGATCCATCTGCGCAAGAACTGCTTGCATCTTAATCTGTCACAACGCAAATCTAGTGTTGCGATCTAATAGTGAAATTTCATACTTCAAAGACGCCATTACCGTGATCGAGATGAACAACCCTAATGCTCTTATACCAATTTGTAAAAATAGAACGTCGGTAATGATAATATATCGTAAAGAAAAGAGAAATAAAAAATAAAGAACACACAAATTTTTACGTAGAAAACCCTTTCGGGAAAAAAATCACGGGCAAAGGAGAAGAAAATTTACTATGTCAAATTCGAATAATTACAAGAGGAGTTTCCAGTACATCTATTTATAGGTTGAAAAAAACCTAACTCTAATCAAAGTCAAATATATTATGCTAATAAATGCTAAATACATTATACTCATAAATACTAAATCTTCTAGAAAGAAGATATATTTTGTTTAACTTGACTTGCAAGTAATCTCTTAGAATTTGGGTCACATAACTCTAACAGAAAGAAATTTAAGAAGAAGAAAGGAAAAAAGCACCATCCCACCTCTCTATCACTAAAATCTTTACCTTCAGAGGTTATTGCATGGTGTGGTCAATTTGTTCTCCAATGATGAAAAGGTGAATCCCTTTTCCTGGAGTTGGGTATTGGATCTTGGATGATGATGATGATCCGTGGTGGATACCATACAATTCAATGGCCAGGCCAGTTTGTTTTGAAGTGAGGTCATTGGAACCAAATAGAAAATAGAACCATGTAAGTCTTGGATGCTCTGAGCACGGCAGCCGTACTCCATCAATGGCATTTTCGATCTAGCAGAGGCTTTGAAGCTGCTGAATGGCAGATTACATTGTTTTATAGCTGTTTCTTGTCATATTGTTAATCCATTTGTTCTTTAGTGAGCATTGCCAAGTCATGTTCCATATTTAATTCTACTGTTGTACAGAATCCTGATGAACTATCCCAAGGTTCAATATAGATATGGAAGAGCCGGTAGCGTCCAATTTACAAGATTTTGGAAACAAGAACAGGATATTCAAATCCTTGCTGTGTGCCTGTACTGAAGCCAAAACAGCTGACTTGGATCACTTATCTTTCAAGCAAGTTTAATAAGACAAAAAATCTCTTAAAATTTGATTACACTGTCACCAGTAAGTAGCAGGAACTATATATTGCTGCTGTTTCAGTCAATACCCTTAAGTTAATGGCCCTTGGGCTTGGATTCAACATGAAAAATCTGGTTCTGATACTTTGAAAGTTATATGTGATAGACACAATATCTCTGACAAGCGCCTATCATTTTTGGCGTCATACAAAGTTACAAACAAACAAAGCTAGTCAGGTTCGTAGGAACAATGTTAGGATCTGACCCGGCAAATCATAGCTCACGCAAAGGATTTGTCCTAAACTTGATTGACAACCCCATCCTCTCCATTTTCCAACAAATAAATATAAATCCCCCCCCCCCCCCAAAAAAAAAAAGACTGGTACTTGCCAAAAAAGACGGTCTGGAGAATAAAATTAATATGGTGCTTACTATAATGCTAGTTTTCTAACAAGATTGTTCCATAACTCAAAATGCATAACTTTTTAGTATTATATGCATAATTGCAGAATAAGTGTCATTTTCCCTGTTGGGAATAATGATGGATGAAGTTGAACCCTTAAGATCTTCACATATAGCAGAAAAAAATGGGTGCTTTTGAGATATTAAAATAACATCATTTCAAAAGAGTTTATAATGTGATTCGCAACAGATGGGATGGGACAAAAGGAAATAAAATGAAATGTCATAAAACAACTGGAAGAAGACTTGGGTGTTGACAATGTTGAACTTATTGGGAAGTAGTTTGAGATATTTGAACATGAGCAGCTAGCTCATTCAAGGGAGAGCTGTCACAAACATGCTTTGAGCTGTTTCGATATGGTAACAAGTGAAACAAAAGGTTAGGCATGTCTGATGATGATGATGTGAAGCATATGATGCAAAAAAGGTGGAAGACAGTAATGCCAAAGCTTGCAAAGAGCTGGCCAAATGGTGAAATTAGTTAGCTCCCTGATTTGATCTTTTGAATTGAAAATTCTCCAAAACACCTGCTTTCCTTCAACTGTGTCTGCATTCACAGTGCAGTGCGGGAGAATCAGATGAGAAAATATATAGTCATAATGATCACATGATTAATTATTGTTAACCCTACAATTACGCCAAATTACACAGTCCTAACCCTTGCCATACAACAATTACAGTTGATACCATGAAAGTGAACAATACATCAGACACTGTATAATGAAGAAAACCCTCTACATATGATAGCCTTCCACGTCAACATCTAGAATGAAATACTGCAGCCTCGCAATCTGAATGTGAATACTGCTCTGAAAGATTGTTTTAATTCGTGAAGCATTAGGATATATTTGTTTTGAACTTTGGATTACATCCGGTGAGATGGAAGTAGAAAATCACCATCAAATTGAACTGGATTAAATAATTGTATATATAATAAAAACAAAAGATTAAACTCATATTTATATTAAATAATAAATTTAAATTAATGTTAAATCATAGTTAAATAATATTAAGTGTTTAAATAATAGAAACATTACTTTAAAATATATATTCATATTAACTAATAAAATATACATAATCTTTTTATAAAAATAAATCTTATATAATAATATCTATCTTTACTTTCTATAATTATTAAATTTATATTTATATTACATATAATATATTTAAATTTGACAAAGCCAACTTTCAAAACAAAAATTGTATAAATTAGGATGAATAAAAACAAAATTGAACCAAAAACAAATCAAGGGCTACTAGTGTAACTTTTCATCTTTCTGTTAAAATTAATCGTTAGTTTTAGTGAGATGGGCAGCAACGACATTAAAATTATATATTTGGATTTAAATACAACGAAATATTGTAAAATTATAAAATATATATTAATTTTTAATATAATTGTACTTATAACTTATTTTAAATTTTAATAAATTATAAATAATATATTTATTAAACGGGTTTACTTAATTAGCACATGTAAATGAAAATTGATTAAAACATTTTTAAATCAAGACTAAAATTGTGTTGATAATAACGTAATTAGCTTATTATAAAATTATTATTTTAAAATTTATATAAAGTATTTTGCATTCGAAAATACGAAGTTATTGAAGCAGAAAGTAAAATGGAGAAAGAGAGAAAAATGTAAGATTAAAGTGAGGGTGCAGTCCTCTCAGACCATCAATTTTAGTTTAATTATAACAACACTATTAACTCTCGAGTATATTTGAGCCCAGAAAATATGGGCCGCACGGCTGGGACCATTTGAGACTTTCCGCATAAGCCCAAGTTCCCGGGCTTCAATCTTTCATTTCAGAGAACGCGGCTTCCGGCGTTCACCCCACAACGGTCTCTCTCTTCCTCTCTCATGGCTTCGCCCAGAATTCTACTATGCGGGGACGTTTTAGGCCGTCTCAACCAGCTCTTCAAGCGAGTCAACTCTGTAAGTTTCTTTCATTTCATTTATTTTTTAGATTTCTCCATGTTTCTGTTAGGGTTTGCTTTTTTTTTTTTTTGAACTTCGGGGAGCTAAAAAACGATTATATTTTTTCAGGTAAACAAATCAGCGGGTCCTTTCGATGCTCTTTTTTGCGTGGGTCAGTTCTTCCCCGATGAACCAGATCGGCTTGATGAATTAATGGACTACGTTGAAGGCAGGGCCCAAGTTCCTCTCCCGACTTACTTCATTGGCGATTACGGAGTTGGTGCACCCAAGGTTTTGTCGGCTGTTTCGAGGAATTCCGCTAACCAAGGTTTCAAAATGGACGGTTTCAAGGTTTGCGACAATTTGTTTTGGTTAAAAGGCAGCGGGATGTTCACTTTCCATGGTAATTTTTTTTTTTAAACTTCTTTTAAGTAGTCTTTGTTTGGTTACTGAGAAAGTATACGTAATTAGGCTAGAAAGTGCATGTGAAAATTTTCTATCATATCTGATTTTTTGTGCTTATATTTAGGTTTGTCTGTGGCTTACTTATCCGGTAGGCAGTTGTCTAATGGTCAACAGTTTGGAACATATAGTCAAATTGACATTGACACGCTACGAGCATTCGCTGAGGAACCTGGAATAGTTGATTTCTTTTTAAGATATCCTTTGCTTTGATAGGCATCGAGACTTTAATTTTAAATTTGATTCGCTTTTAGGTTGTTTATTTTGAATTCCTTAATTAGTTTTTACTAATGAATGGCCAAGTGGTATCACAAATAGAGCCACTGCATCAGATATCCCTGCAGGAATCTCAGATTCTTCTGGCGGTGATTCCACTGTCTCCCAACTAGTTGCAGAGATCAAACCACGGTACGTGATGTTTGAAGGTTTTGCATTACTTGGTGCATCCAATTCTCAAATATACAGTTTTTATGCTTCTTGTCAGATATATGATGCTGTTTCCATGACCATGAATGTTTATTTTATGGTTCTTGTTCAAATTAGTATTTAATGATGACTCTTATCTCACAACGACTTCAAGTTGAAATGACTAATGACAGAACCCAACTCGATGTTAATAGAAAAATTATCGAGTCAGGTACATTAATCCTTATATTGTTCATGTTCTAAGGCCATACACTTAGTGATATGTTAGAAATGAAAGATACATTTGATACTTTGAACTATATTCTGCTTTTTTGACATCTCTGGCTTGTTGTGTGTCCAAGACTCAGTGTTCTACTATCAAATGAAAGCTTATCTTAGACTTTTAGACATCTTGATATTGTAAAAGGCTCAAGCTTTTAGTGAGATCCATATCTCCTCTCATTTGAAATATCTCTAGTCCAATCTTACCATCCCCTTTCAGAACAACAATTTAATGGTCAGATGCTGTTTGTTGTATGTATTTAACCACCTCAAGTACTGCCTTGTAATGTTAGGAGTTGAATTTCATTTTCATGAAATATCTGAAACTATAGAATATGCAATAATGGTTCAGTCTGAAGTGCAAAGAAATGTTCACTGGAAGGAAAGATTTTAGGGCGAATTTGATAGTCACTAGCATTTTCTATTGGCTGGAAAAATCGAGAGTGATGTGCCAATCCGCTTAGACATCTCAATGTGGCCATTTTCAGAGCAGTTTTTCTCGTGAAAGACTGATACCTTAGAAGCGATAATGACTTTACAACCCTATCGGAATTATGCTTCTTTATTTTATTTACTGTTAGTTAAGTTGTTTCTTTTCTTTCGCTAATGGTTGTTCTCCCTGTTAGCTATCACATTGCAGGTACTAAGGGTGCATATTATGCTCGTGAACCTTATTGTAATGTTGATGCTGTACATGTAACTCGGTTCTTGGGTCTTGCATCTGTTGGGAATAAAGAGAAACAGGTGTGACTTTCTTATATACTGAGTATTTGTTGTATTCAGTGAGGTTTTTACATATAAATTTCTATTAATGAAGCATTAACCTGCATTGTGATGGTACGATATTGATATCTAAATTGAGGAACATTTAAATTGCTACTATGCTTTCACTGGACCTCCAAATAAAAGGTGGTTGTTTCTTGCCTACTTGAATATTTCCTGTGCTCTGCCGTGCTCTTCCCTCCTGTTTAAAGAGTTCAGACATTTCTGCACGCCAGAGGAGAGAGAAGTAGGGAAAGAAGATTCAGCATCGTTTTTTTTTGTCTTGAAGAATTTCTGCATAATCAAACTATTCTTTCTATATTATGATTTGGGTTAATATAATATCTTATCTTGCGAGGATTATCTGAAGTGTTTATTGTTTCAAGCACTACAAACAGCTAGATTTAGCTGTTAAAGGCATTTTGTGATTGTTGTTTCCTGCATCTGCTCCTCAGAAATTTCTTCACGCGCTTTCTCCAACTCCATCATCTACCATGGCAGCTGCTGAGATCAGTGCAAAGCCACCAAATACTACCTTATCGCCGTATACATTAGTTGACCAAGTGGATCGTCCTAAAGAAACCACAAAGAGGGCTAGTGATATTGAACTTGATTCACAATACTGGAGATATGATGTGTCGAGCAAACGACAAAAGCATGGGAATGGTGATACTAATAAGGTGTGTTTTAAATTTATATCCTCTGGAACTTGTCCACGTGGAGAAAAGTGCAACTTCCCACATGATGCTGATGCAAGGGAACAATTTTTGAGAGGTGTTTGTCTTGACTTTATTATCAAAGGAAAGTGTGAAAAAGGCCCTGATTGCAACTTTAAGCACAGTTTACAGGATGATGGTGAGAATCATTCTCGTAAAAGACCAGGATCTAGCAATGCTAATGCTAACAGGTTGGTTTTTTATTGCCTTTATCATTTTCCCCCTATTTTAACTTGCAACTAGAACACTGCGCGTTATTGTTAATTTAGTAACATTTTTAGCAGAAAAATCTATTAGCCAACACAATAAAACTGCAGATTGCAGATTGTGTGCCCTTTAATCCTTATTGTAAAATATATAAACCACTATAGTAATTATATATTTTGTGACTGAATACAGATCAAAAGAGTGCTGGTTTTGTTTGTCAAGCCCAAATGTGGAGTCACATCTGGTAACAAGTATAGGAGAGAATTTCTACTGTGCACTAGCGAAAGGCCCACTTGTCCAAGATCATGTACTGATAATTCCAGTTGAGCATATGCCAAATACTCTTTCTCTACCAGCAGATAGTGAAATTGAACTTGGCAAATTCCAGAACAGTCTGAAGGTGTATTATAAAAACCAGGGTAAAGAAGCAGTGTTCTTTGAATGGATATCAATACGTGGCACCCATGCCAACCTTCAGGTAAAAGAGATTTCTCTTATGAATATCATGGAGGTAGACTTTACAATGTCAAAGAAGTGGCGAATTGCTCAGTGCAGCTTTACCTGATTATAAAGTCTCTAATCTTAAGTATATATTATATCGTGGAACATGGCAAACACTTGCAGATAAAGTATTGTTGCCACTCCCAAACTAAATAAGCAATTGCCTTAATCATTTTTAGTTATTCAAGAGTAAATTTATAAGTTACACATAAAACATAAGGTTGCATGGTTTCTCTCCATAATTGTTTCGTTGATGTTGAGTTTTCTTTATAGTTAAGTATATATTTTGACATCTAATTGTATATTCTGTTCCTTTTGCGTAGGCTGTACCTGTTCCATCATCCAAAGCAGCTATTCTTAAAGACATTTTTACTTTGGCAGCTGAAAAGTTGGGTTTTGAATTTGTTACAAAAAAATGTAAGTTTATCACATTTGAGTGAGTGGTTCATATGCACGTTGATAATGTTGCATTCAAAATTTCCATATGTATGGCTTTTGTAATGCATGAATGTGTTGTCTGTCTTGAAGGGATACTGAATATAGTTTCTGTTCTAATCCTCCTCAAATTCATCCCCCCAACCCCTTTATGTTCCTCTGAATCTTTGCACTCATGTTTCTCATGCAGTCAGCAATAATTCCGAGGGGAGAAAATGGTTGAGGACACAGTTTGATAAGAATTTTAGCTGCTTCTATGTGGAACTGCCTGAAGGTTCAATCCTATTACATTTAATTGAAGAGAATGAGAAGTTTCCTGCCCAATTTGGTCGTGAGGTAAGATTCTTAATTTCTCCATTGAATGTGATGCTGCTGCCTATTTGAACCTGGGCACCTGCGCACTAAATTGAAACCTAAGAAAATGAATTTTGCATTTTATTTCTCAACAAGATGCCTTGAATTCTATCCTTATTCCTTAAGTAAAGAGCCCTCCTTTTTAGTTTGTTGGTAATTAGTTTGTTTTATTCTTTAACATGGATTTTCATGATTGCTTTCCATTTTCATAAATGGCTGACATAACTTCTTTTGAATTATGTCAATTGTAACATTTTTTCCAAAAATAGGAAACAGAGAATAAAGAAGGTAGTGATGAGAAGCTTTCTATTGGGGGAAAACAAAAAACCATTTCCCTTATCTAGGGAGTTCTTGTCAATGAGATGGGTGTTCATGCTTCAGTTGACATCCATATAGGAAGTGGGGCTGTGTTATATCTTGGAACTCGCACCATAAAACCTAAAATTGTTTTGCGGAAAGGTGATTCAGGTTACCATTGGTGAATAATCAGTCATTTGCTGCAGAATAATCTGCTTTTATGAATATTCTAATATTCGAGACTTGTTCATATAAGTGTGTTGGGGGGGGGGGTAATAATTATGAAGTTAGTAACATACTTGAATATCTAAAGCCAATGTTTAAGAGATGATCTGTAGCAATGAAAAAAAGAATGATAGGTATGAAATTGATGCAGGTTGTGGCTGGCCTATTGAACGTGGCTGATAGGGCTGATTGGAGGAATTGTACAATTGGCAAAGTTGAGGAAACAAAACTGGCTGAAAATTTCAAAAAACGGTTTCAAGTATTTGATCCAAGTCAATGATTTTTCGAAAGAAAGGAACAAGCCTGTTGTCATAAAAATGTGCATCATTAGGAAGTTCCTAATGAATGAGCTTGGAAAGATGTTGAACCCCTGGTGTGGTTTGGTTCAGGGCATCTTCACAGTCCCACTTGGAATCTCTGGCTAAGTTGCAGATGAGGAAGATATTAAACCTTTCCTCATCACTAATTTTGTTTTGGTTCAAATCTCCTTTTATGAGTCAAAATTTCATCAAAAACTTGTTTCCATTGTCTGTATAACGAACGCCCTTCTAATTGCCTCTTATATGTATGAGATATGTTTTGTCTTTTTAAAACCGATGAATTGGACATTACGGCTCATTGGCTATGGTTGCTAATTTTATGTACTCTTTGATCATCTCTTCTCGGGGGAAAGTAGGAAAAAGAAAAAAGGGGTAGAACTTGCCGAATGGATTTTGAAAAAATTTACAAATAATTTATTAATTTATGTAGTTTGATTATGGCATGCTTATTACTTGAATTGATGAGAAAACCTAAATATTTATGTTCAAAAAATATGATTACTGGAAAAATATGTTAAACCTAAAAAAAGAAACTCTCACCTTTGCTTTCGTCTCATGTTCCCCCTTACCTTCTTTTCCACTATTTCCTTTCTCTTTCCATCTCCCTTACCTCACTCCTTTATTTTCTGTGGCCCAACATTGCCTCTACCTCTTGTTGTCTCCTTGTCGACCAGGCCACTTGATTGTTTCAAGCAAAAAGAAGCCTTTTCCAATTAATAAAATGCACCCTCAGCCCGTCATAGTCTCGAGTCGAGGTGGACTTGTGTGTTTATCGAGTAGACTCGGTCTCCTCGAGCCATTGGCGACTTGTTATCTCAAGTTTTGACTCTGTTTTAATTGCTTGTTTTGTAACCGAGCGACTTTGATTGCTTACTTGTATTCTGACGTGTATGTGTGCCTATGTTTCGACATGAGTCTTCCCTTGCTTCATCTTAGTGAGCAATAAAGATTTGATCCAAACGAAAGTTGCTTTTCTCTCCTGTATGAGTTGAGTCAATTAAATGTTGATATAACTTTATTGATTTGTATTTTCTATTAGTCTTTTTATTAAACTAAAGTATTTAGGAATTACCATTCTTACATTTTAATAAAATAATATTAGATTGATGGGTTTCCAATCCTACAAATACAATCAACCAAAAAGTCTACACTACTTATCATCAATTCCAAAACTACCCACCTTAGGCCCAAGAACACATATTTCATGCGCTAAGGCGTACGGAATCTCAAGTTCTGAATATGAATTAACAAAGATTTTGAAATTTTTGGTTTATAAAAAAATGTTTTTGAAATTTGTTGTAAAAAGGGTGCTGTGAATTCCAGCATTTCCACCAAAAACTATGGCAGAAAGTTCAAATATTTATTTTAGATAGAATGTTGGAAATTTTAAAATATAAATTAGTTTAGATAATATTTAAATAATTTAATATGATTATACATGAAATATATATTTTAAATACTTTTTAAGTAATTAATAAATTATTTTAAATTTAATGATACATGAAATATTTTTTTAAAAGATTAGAAAATAATAAATAGTGTTTAAATAATTTAATATAATAACATTTGTAAATAATCTTTAAACAATTTAATATAATGGTAAATTATATATAAAAATTTAATATAATCATGCATAACATATAAATTAATTTAAAATTTTAAATGCATTTTAAATAGTATTTTACATCAAAACAAAAAAATCAAAAATCAAAAGTACCTTTGAATAGAAAATAATGGGCTATAGTGAAAATTTGCCACATTTATTGTTAATTTGTTATTATACTCTATTTTGATTGATATTTGTTGTTGTATTTTAAAAATATGGTTAAATTTGTCACACAATTTCTATGTGATTAAACTTTGCTATTAAGTTTCAAATTTATTAAATTTTATTATCAACTTCGATTTTTGAATTAAAATTTACCATTCGCTTTTGATTTTGATGGTTTGAAAATAAAATATAAGGGGAGATATAATAAATTAATTTATAAAGAACTACAAATTAATAAAATAACTTTGAATTTTCATTTAGTGAAAGAAATATTTGAAAAATAAAAATATAAAAAGAAAATTTATTTTTATAAAGAACAGTTTTATTAATATTTAACATTATATTAATTAAATTATTTTTAATTACAAAATAAATATTAAAAATATTTTTATTAAATTTACCTTAAAGTTATTTAAAATTAAATTTGAATAGTAAAATTTGATTAAAAATCAAATTTTCATTTCAAACTCCAATCAAGTGGGAGAAATTAATTTATGGACCTTTCCCACCACATAAACCATGATCCCTTTTCAAATATTTAATGGCATCTTAGTAATTTTTTCCATATCATTGACACATAATTTTCGTAATTTTTTTACATTGAATCCCAAACCCCTAACTCAGAACCCTAAACCATAAACCTCGAATCCAAACCCAAATCTCAAATCTTAAATCTCGAACCTGACCCTAAACCCAAACCTTAAACCCCGAATCTCAAACCCAAACTCGAACCCTAGGTTCAAGGTTCAGGATTCAAGGTTCAGGTTCGGGTTTGGGTTCAAGGTTCAAACTTTAGGGTTGAAGGTTTGAGATCATAATTTAGGGTTTGAGTTTTGAGTTTTGAGTTTGAGTTTAGTATTTAGGGTTCGGGGTTAGAGTTTGGAGTTTGAGGTTTTAGGTTTTAGGTTTGAGATTCAAGGTTTAGGATCTATAAAATAATTGGAAAAGGACCATGGATGATGTGGTGGGAAATGTCCATAAAATAATTTTTCATCAAATGGAGTGGTAAAATTCAATATAGAGTTAAAAAGTAGAATTTAGTTCAAAAGTATAATGGTAAATATTAATAAAACTAAAATATTTAGGTAAATTTCAACTTTTACAATTTTGTATATTAACCAAAAAATACTTTTAATCATTGTTTTTAGAATTTGTTCGAATTGGTCAATCAAATCAGATTAAAGTGTCAATTCAGATTGAGAAGTTGAGTCGATTAATTCACAAGTTGATTGAACCAATTGAAATGAGTGATCAAACTTTTTTGAATCGGCGTGCAGTTAACTATATTTTCTTAGTTTTTGATTATTTTGAATCGATGTAACTTCCAAATAGGTCTGGAACCTTGCATTTTAATTCAAAAGCAAAATGTTGAACTTACGTTTGAGATTGAAAAGTAGCTTTTGCGCAACCACAATACGAACGAGGGCCTAAAGATTCGAGAGTTGAGTCTTATAAAATTTCTAATCGCGTGTTTTATTCACTCACTTTGATCAACCTCCACCATCCGAAACAAATATCTATGATAAAATCTATCTTAATTCAAATTCTATATCTCTACTCCTTTCTCTTTGTGAATTTGATTTGATCATTGGTTTCATTTTAGGTTTTTACTGCTAACGCAATTATGAGTCCAGTGTCGGATGTGTGGTACCCAACCTTAACCGTCTTCATGCTCGTCATTGGTTTTGTTCTCACTGCTTCCTTCTTCATGTAGCAACCTTCATCTCATCTCCTCTACAACGTTTCTTCTCATTTCTATTATAAAATTCTTTTTCTTTTCTCTTCTTATTAAATTCGATTTAGGAGGCATTTTTCCCTCTAGATACTTGATGTCTATCTATACAATAAGGAAAACATTAGCAGAATTTGGAACTTAATTTGTTTGATTTAAAATGTAATGTACATTTCGTAGCACTATTATTGTCACTAAGGTAAACCTCGTCCCTCATCTACGAATAATTTTCTTTTAGGGATGGAATAATACTTCCGTATGATAGGCATCGAGAATGATGTCACTAAGGTAAACACTACTGTTGTCTATTTTACTAATGTTGCTCTTTTATGATGGCATCGTAGGTCCATAGATGAGAGATGAGGCGGGATCATGATTAGGACTTGAGAGGAGTTCCAAAAAGAGTTAAAAAAATAGTTTTACCTGCAGTATACCGAAAAGAAGGCTCGGGCTAAGTTGCCTTGGCTTACGTAACAAGGCACTGTTCGGGAGTATGTTCAAGAGTTCAGTGAGTTGATGCTTCAAATCTCTGACTTGAGCAAGAAAGAAGCTTTTTACTAGTTTGATAGCAGGTTGAAACCTTGGGTGAAGCAAGAGTTGCGTCGACAAGGTATTATTGAGCTTAATGTAGCCATGGCCAAGGTGGAGCCCTTTGTTAAGCTTGATTCGAGGAAAGACAAATTCGAGTCTTCCAAGCTTAAAGAGATAGAAAATGGTGGAGGAAACCATGAGGAAGAGGAATAAGTTAAAAATGGCAATGGTAAAAATGATGACAATGGGAAACAACCTTATAGGAAGTAGAAGTCCGACAATAGATCGAAGGGGCAAGTGAAATACTTCCTTTGTGATGGTCCACATATGGTGAGGGATTGTCCGAAGATATCTGCATTTTTTTTCCATCGAAAGGGATGATGAGCCAGATAGAGCATCAATGAGGCTTTGTTCGATTGTGCCTTCTGTTGAAACCAAGAGGGTCAAAAAGAATGAGAAGTCAGTGAAGTGCTTCTTATGTTGTGGTTCACATAAAATGTGGGACTGTCTAGAGAGATCCAAGATGCCTAAGATCAGTAAAGAGAATGAAGCGGAGCCTATTAAGAGTGAGGCTTTAAAGATTGGATTCATGATACTTAGTTCTTCAGAGCCGAAGAGGAATCACAAGTAGAAAGGGTTGATGTATGTGGACATCATCATCGTAGGTCAAAAAAAGAGTGCTTTTGTTGGTATAGGGGCATCTGACTTGTTCATATCGAAGAAAACAATGGGTAAACTTAGTCTTTCAGTTAGTAAATCGACCACGTAACACCCTATATCCGACCCGATTTATCGGATCCGAATATAGGATGTTACCAAACTTAAATGCTTAACAAAAAAATTAAAACAGGCAAAGACTTTACTGAACATACTTCTTACGTTTTTTTATTTTTATTCTAAGTTAAAGATTCTGAAGGTAGACATTTATTTTATTACAACTAATTCTTAATGATAGTATAAGACAATACCACTTAAAACTCTATTTAAACAGACTCAATCGTGGCATGTAATACTATTCGTCATTTGAAAACATGTTCTCAAAAGTGTCATTTTGCATGCATAATATCACTTTACGGTCAACTATTTTGGCATATTCTTGGCTTGGTTCCCTTTGGCGAACTGGTTCAAACCTAAGAGCTTGTATTGTAAATAAACACTTATAAGTTCGATGGAACCTAATGAGTCTCAACCAGTATTACATTTTCACGTTATTGTTGAAATCATTGACTTTAAGATTCTGGACTCCCTATCAAACTTTGGCAGATACTTTTTTTATTCCTGGTTAGCAAACAACCATACGTTAATCCCTACACTTAACCATCTTATACACATTTCACCCGATTGGTGAATTACAGACTTCACACCATATTTCGAATCCCATTACACAATTTCTTTGCAGATAGTAGTTAGATACATTTCTCAGAATGATACTCAAAGATGCTACTCTTGACAGATTTCTTTACAGGATCCAGTGATTATCAGAACACCAGTTATATCGTATCTTCAAATCAGTCTAAACAAACAGACTTGCTTAGAAGAATATAACTTTTTAATTCAAGCAATAGAATCATATATGACTTCAATATAGGACCTAAGAAATTCTAAATTTGGCGGACACTTGCACCACCCAATAATCCAAATACAAAATAACGGATTCATCAGTCGGTTACATTATCGAGAATCATATCAAAAAATGCCTCACAGGCATACCCAGATCTCACACAATGAAGATTAATATTTCACCACTTAGGCACTACAACATATGCCATACGATATTTTTAAATAATTCGCCACTAAGGCTCTTTCCATGTTTACTATCCCAACAAACTAGTTTTTTTCGTATTTACTATCCTGACGGACTAATACAGTGGGTGCTATGGAGCCTCACTCATATGGTCTTACACCATCTCGCCTTCTTGGTGTATTATCAAATGATGCTATGGGGCCTCACCCACCTAGTCTTGCACATATCGTGTTCACCGGTAAGGCCAGGCCGTAATCTGTCAGTCTGATTTGCAATATAACTACCCTACCAGAGGCTACACAAACAGATCTTCTTACATTTTCACATAACACAAATTTGTTAGTACTAGAATCGTATAACAGAAATGTATTAGGCAATGACCATACTCATACCTGCAACAACAACTTATATCACAAACATTTAGACTCAATGAGCTAACTCATTACAACAGAGACGCCTATATAAATCTCATTCATATTTATGATAGAATAATACTTTTTAACACATAATTTCCTATACATTCATACCACATAACATCATATCATGTCGCACATTGTTTACTTTATTTACGTACTTGCAAATACTTCTCAAAAAACACACGTACACATATTTACATCACTCTATAGGAATACATACTCGTTCAGAGGAACATCAATCATACCATAACCAACATAAAATGACATGCAATAGTCATGTTTAGGGACTCATCCGAGACTCACCTTTACCTAGACCCAAAGCTTTTGTTTCGATAGTCCTTCTCGATCCAACAGCAATAACAAAAGGTTGAATCATCTATTGGATAAATGAATCTTAGCTCTAACTTTACAAAAAAGAAGATAACATTTTGTTAGGAAGAAGGACTAGAACGTAGAGTAGACTTTGACAAGTGACGATGCTTACCTAACCCAAATTTTCTAATTTTTCCACAAAAATCTGGGAAAGGTAAAGAGAATCTGGTAAAGATCTATGTTACTGATAGACAGTCATGGAGAGAGTCAAATCAATTCAACTAACTCCCAACTAATCTCGTCACGAGAACCAACATGAATAGTGGTCAAGTAAACTGAGTGTACTATATTTTGGTAGTGACTCGTGTATGGTGTGGCCTTAAAAATAATTAAGTCCACTGTAACATTCTCATATACTTGGTAGGCACTTTGTGCCAAACCAAAACTCTGAGGTGTACTCTTTCTTAGGCATATTTTTTTTCACTTGAAGTTTCTATGTACTTAAATCCTTAGATACCGCCAACTGGCGACTACTTTAACATTAGTATGTGCCAATAATCTATTTCGCCAACCAACCAGTCGAGTAGCAGATTATGCTATCATAGTGTGCCAAAATAGAATTAACATGCATTATCTCACTCTCAATTGGATTTGACAATTCTGGGGTGTGACAAACCAAGAAAATTAAGACGATTAATTCCAAAAATGTACCAACTGTGAGAGTAGCACAAGGAGTTGAGCTGCAGATCGGTAAATGGAAATGCAAGGAAGAATTTGATGTAATGTTTTTAGATAATTACGACTTGGTGCTTGGCTTGAATTTATTTTACAAGAATGATGCTTTGTTGATTCTTTTTGCCGACTGCATTTACATCTTGGATACTTGACAACAATAATGCGTTGTTGTAACGACCCAAAAGACATTGGTGTCATAAAATTCAGTTTTGAGACCCTGTTTCCGTGAACTGAGGTCTTAAATATTTTTATTAAATATTTATGGGGCTATAGTAAAATTGAATTGAATTTTGGTTAGTTAATATCATCGAATTAGTAATTAATTTCGGTACAGGGACTAAATTGTAAAAGTGCCAAAAGCCTTGTAACCTCCCTAAGTTGGCCTTGACGTTATGGCCAAATTCGAAAAGCTACATTGGCCATTGAAATGACCCTAATAAAACTTTACAATTCAAGTGTACTTTTAAATCATTTGCTTATCCGTTCAAAACTAGTGAAAAACGCATGTTCTCTTAATTTTTGCAAAACTATGTTAAATGTTAGAAATCGTTTGATTTTAATCTTGCATACGTAAATATTCATTATTTTGAAAACTAAGTTGAATTTTTATTAAAATCTTGCTTTTTAGTAATGCAGAGGAAAGTAGTGATATTGTCAATTTTTTATTAAAAACCAAGTTTCATGCGTAATAATTTCAAATATTTGTTTAAGCAGTTTTTAGAACTTTAATGTCATGTAATGAAAAAAATTCCAAATAAAACCCATGCCACAGTCTAGATAAAGTCAATTACAATCCTAAAACAAATATTAAAAATAAGTTAAAATACTTAAAATGTAAAAACATCCGAATTGTTCCTCTGATAATCGTGTCCAAGTCCTAACCTCGAGAATTATCTGAAAATAAATCAGTAAACTAAAGAGTGAGCTAATAAGCTTGGTGTGAGTCTTAACTCAAGTAATCAATATAAGATAGTAAAACTAATAGCAGTCAAGCCAGTAATTAGACAAAGATTTAAAATAAGAGAAATTCATAGTTTCAATATGTATGCATATGCCAATGTAATATTTTCAGAGAAGTTCCTACCCAACTTCGCTACACACCACAATAAGAGTTCCCCAAAACTCATCCATCCAATAACACAGTCGTTTGTGGACAAGCCACTGGTAATCGCAGATAAACTATCAGTATTATGGACAAGTCGCCAGTATTACAGATAAACTGCCAGTATTGTGGACAAGCCACCAGTATTGCAGATAAAATGCTAGTATTATGGACAAACCACCAGTATTGCAGATAAACTACAAGTACTTCCTCCTTACATAATCATCCCAACCCTAATGCAATGTAGAATGACATGCAAATACAATAACAAAATTAATACAGTAGGCATGATTTTAACATGCGATCAATGGCAGCAATAGTAGGCATGAATTATTATGCATTCAAAATTTTAGTATCAGTAAAGATTTTTTTATCATGTAATTGATTTTAATAGGAATAGTAGTCATGTCTTCAACTTGCATTTAGATTTATTAGTCTCTGTGAACATGATTATAACACCCTTTACCCAGTCTGGTCACTGAACCCGAGTAATAGGATGTTACAAACAAATACAGGTCAGTTACATGCAATTTATAATTTAACTTTTCAATTAAATATCAATACATCACATATAATCAAGTATAACAAGTATTACAACCAAATTCAACTCTATATCGAACTTACGAAAGCTTTAAATTGACCTGTCATCAATCAATAATCAATTTGAATTAATTACAAAAAGTTTGGAAAATTTTGAAATAGGGGTCACACAGTTGTGTCCCTAGGGTTATTTACGAGGCCCTAGAGTTTTATGTTTTAAGGTTAGTTAAACATGTTTAGTTTCTGGTAAAATAATATGATAAGATAACTCTCCATGTTATAGCTCAAGAAACTCCTAAAAGTAACCGAAATAAGGGCAAAGGTTTTGCTGTCTGAGCTTTTCTACAACTTGTCTGGTGAGTTCCTTTGTACTCCATGAGTGTGTTTTGTTTTTGTTCATGTCTAGTATAAGGTAAGTTTACCTATTCTGTAAAGGTAAAGTGTTTGCACCAAAGTAACTAATGCTTATTGTGAAAACTCTAGTCTAACATATCTGCATAAACGTTATAAGGGTCTTGCTTCGTGTTGAGTTAATATTCAGATACTCTAAAAGGAACCATATGGTCTAAACAAAAAGGAAATGAAATCATTGCGTTGCTTCCAATGATATGAGCATTGAACTGGTCAATCGTGATAGATAAGAATGGTTATGTAGCCTCTGGTAAAGCAAGTGTAATTGTAAACCAGATTGGCAAAGCATGACAAAAGAAAAGAAATGTATGAATGATATGATCTCTGAACACGGACTAGGGTTTTGGCCAACATGAAGAAGGTTGTTTGCATGAATGCATGGGCATAATGTATGCGCTAAATGAACTTAGTTTGCTATAAGGTCTATGCAAGTTCGGTATTTTGCCAATGGGTGAATTGTAAAAGACTGCTTGTGTATAGTATTCGCCAATGGGCGAATTGTATAAAGTTTACTTGTGTATAGTATTCATCAATGGGCTAACTATGTGTTTCACTTAGTTGGGAAGGTTCGTTTGTTTATCGTATGTATAGTCATCTTAGTGTCTGCTCTAGAACTCACTTGTAACACCCCTTACCCGTATTCGACACCGAAATAGGGTACGAGGCATTACCGGAGTTTACTAATTAATTTTCAGACATTTCATTTTTATCTAGCATTCATATTTATAACCCATCAAAATCAAAACATTAATGAGCTAATGTTAACCAATTTAACTTGTACATGTCATTATAACCAGAATCAAATCATCCAAAATTACAGATAGAACCAATGGATAATGTGATATATCTCCAACAAGCTTCCAATCTAATCGAGCTTCCGATAATTATTTCAAAACATCTAATAATTATACATATTACCAATAATAATTCAATTCCAATAATAAAACACACACATATATATAATATTCATTACCAAATAGCATTCACTTCAATTAAAATTATACAAAATATAATTCATATGAATTTAACCTAGCTAAATTGCGTAAATACCAAAATTGTGGATATTTTGAAAAATTTCTATTTTTCTCAATTTCCACCCAATCATGATCTAAATTAATATTTCATTAAATTTACTAATTTAAATAATAAAACAATTCATTTCATGTAATTTGGTCAGTTTTGACATTTTTTACAAATTTACCCTTAAAGTTTCTCATTTGTTCAATTTAGTCCCGAACCTAAAACATGTAAATTGGTCATTTTAACGAAAACTCATGCTAGTTGAATAATCATATATTTTACTCCTCCTTCTCTCCATTCCACATCCTTAATGTATATAACATGCTTATAGGTAACATTATCTATAATTTCACCATTTACTTATATATTCATTCAAAGTTGTCCACTTGAGTCATAGTCACTAAATTATTTATATCTTGAGCTACAGAACTCCAAATTAAGATATGTTAATTTTATATGAAACTATACTCACATATATTCTTACCATAAAATTTTCAGAATTTTTGGCTTGGCGAATAAGTACAGTTTATTCTTTAAAGTCATCCATGTTCTGCTGTCTGACAGTTTCGACCCTTCTTTACTAAAAATTAATTATCTCCTCGTACAGAATTATAATGATGTTACCATTTATTTATATTGAAAATATACTTATTAAGGATTTAAAATATAAATTTAAGCCTCTAATTATTTTCTCTAATTTTTATGATTTTCCAAAGTCATGACAGGGAACCCAAATCATTCTGACCTTGTCTCACAAAATCTATTATATCTTATAATATACAATTTAATTGCTTACACGTTTCTTCTATGAGAAACTAAACTCAATAATATTTAATTTCATATTTTTTCACCTCTAATTAAATTTATACGATTTTTGGTAGATTTTCAAAGTCGACTCTGCTCATTGTCTCAAAACTGTTTTAGTGTAAAATGTTGATAACTAAATTTATAACACTTTCCTTTCCTTTCTCTTCAATATTTTCCATCACTTTCTCTTATTTCCATTTAATAACATAACAAGAATATAGAACCTTATATAATGAAACTCTTCCTTAACATTAATTTTCTACTTTTTCAATAATATCAAACTCAAAAGTATATAAAAATCTTGATGTTCTTACCTTATGCCATTGATTTCAATCTTTAACTTGATTTTTCTCCCTCCTTCAGCTTCTATTTCTTGAATCTAACTTGATATTCTAGCTCCCCATAGTCTCCTTGTTATCTTTCTCTCTTGATGGGTATGGAAATTCTTTTGATTTCTAAGTGAAAATGGTGAATTTTTGGTAAAATGACCAAATTGTAAAGAAAAGAAAGTTTCTCTCTTTCCTTTCTCTTCATACGTTAGTTGCATGAGGAAGAAGATGATTCTTCATCTTTTCTTCCATATATATATACTAAATAAATTAATAATAAAATAATAAAATATCATTTAAAAATCTAATTAAAATATTAATAAACTAATATTTATTTATTTATTTAATCTAAAATATCTCCAACATCATCATTATTTTCTAGATTTCTCTTTCTTCTAATAGACCATTTTGCCCTTTAGATCTTTTAAAATTTCATCCTTGAGTCATCACTTAATTGGTAAAATTATAAGTTAGTCCCTCATAATTCTTCATCTATTCAATTTGGTCCCAATTCATCCATTTTCCTTAGTTTCTAGATTATTCTACCCTTAAAATATTTACACTATTGGTCATTCAACTTTTCATATTTACACTTTAACCCCTAAACTTTTGAGTATTTACTCTTGGGTAACAAAACTTTTCTCGCTTTTGCAATTTAATCCTTTCTTGAATTAATATGTCATAATATACTTCTCAATGTTGACATAAATCAATTACCCTTTTATCACTTTATTTCCTTATTTTTCCATATCAGGGATATTATCTTACTTTCTCACTGTAGAAATTTTCAGGATATTACAATTTCATAGCTAGTTAACCCTTCTAGCTTTTAGAATTCAAATTCTACATTTTATACAAATAGGTTCTTTCCTTAATTAATCACTAAATCGATAAAATTTTCATATCAGTATTTTCATGCAACCTTTCCTATCATAATGCAACTCATGTCATAATTTTAAAATAATTTTTTTCTCATCAGATTTGTGGTTCTGAAACCACTGTTCCAACTAGACCTAAAATCGAGCTGTTACATCACTAAGTTCTATGAACTTACCCTGTTACCTTTCTTTCTCAAGATTATTGAAGAAGTAAAGGAATCACCAAGGACCACGCCAAAGGATATTTTTTTTGTGAGACTTCTCATGATTGTGTTATGCATGATAATTGGGGTGGCGTTAAGGTTTAGGAGTTTAAAAAACAACATTTTGTAACTAAAATTGTATTTTTCAAATTATAATTTCTCCCTAACTTTTGTAATGAAGCTTATGGTATCAATTTGTAATGATTTACTTCATGATTTAGTATTTCAAAACTTTGTTATCTTAAGTTAGCTTTGATGAAGTCTTAAATTCTTTTCAATTTTATTTTTGTTGGAAAGGGAAATGATGTAAGGCTGTAATGTGTCATTTTTGGACCCTCCTTAAGGGTTGGGTATAGGGCCTACAGGTTTGGTATCAGAGCCAAAGTTTGCCTAATTCTCGGAAAAACCAAAGGCAGTGTCACACCCCTACCATGCATAATACACCTCTGGCTTAGTCCTTAATGTTTTGCACTAAAATAACTTTTCTTTTGTAGTAAGATAAGAAATATGTCTGAAAGTTCGAAAGAAGTAACAAGGGAGGGCATGGAAAGTCATGTTCATGTTGGGAAATGTGTCCATATTGTAGTAAATATGTAATTATTTTTTTATGTATTTGAACGATGAATAAATAATTTTCACATTTTACTATTATGTCTTTTGTATTTTTTTTCTTTCATATTTTGCATGCATAGCGAAATTGAGACAAACATATATTTTTTCATTGATTGTCTAAGTTCAAACTGATGATAAGTGGCATTGTAAGAACATTTACATTGCAAGAAAGACAACTTACTTCAGTAGATAATCTAAACAAGTTTGTAATCCTGTAAAAGAATCAAAGTGAGCATTTGATTCAAATACTAAGAAAGATTATTATGTCGTCTACAATTCCAATTGAAGAGATGACTAATTTTAACTATTAGAGAAATTGACTCTACGGGTAGAGACATAGATGTTTTCATTGGCAGAATGATACATTGGATTGGATCCAAGATGAATTAATTCTGAATCCGTTTGTGAATTAATTCACTTGTGAAATTCATGGTGTGATTTACCTAAATCATTAGTTAGTCACTGACCATGTGTATGTAACTCATGTGCTTTGATATAAGTGGAGGCTTATGCTCTAAAGATGATCGAGCCAATAGTCGGTATGTTGGGTACATGACTTGTGTGTGGCATGGCTTTACTAGCAATAGTGAAATTCATAGCTCAATTAAAGAGTTAACGGTATCCTCTCATTGACATTATGTGGATTGAGAAATAAGGAACGTGGCCACAGGTTGCTTGTTCTCGAACGAACAATTTATCACAGTCACTTGTTGGCAGATATTAATCATTAAAAAGATGCAATGGTGACAATGAGGGTAAAACACACATGACAAGGTCATTGGACAAAGTAGTTGGATGAATTGCTTTCGTAAAAAAGTATACAATAAGAAGTTTTCAATCATGGTACTTCTTATGGATTAACTTCATGCTTAAGTAATTGTGAATTATCGGAACAATACTTCTGGACATAATTGCAATTACTAGAGCCTAATTGTATATGTCCAATTGGTCCTTCCGCTAGCTCAACAAAAGCTCGATCGGACTACATTTGAATTAGAAGTAAATTTTACGACTTTTGAAATAAATTAATTGAGTCGAATTATTTAATGTGGAATTAAATTTTGTGGCCGTAAAAATTTTTCAACTAGAGAATTTGATTAAAGAATTTTCTTGAAAAGTTAATTTAGAAAATCTAAGTGAATTTTGGGAAATTTAATTTTGGTCAAGTAATATTAAATTAATCAAATTAATTAATATTAATATTATATTTTTAAAAATTAATTTTCAAGTCAAACAATTGGACCAATGGGTAATTGAACTCGAAATTTAGACATGAGAACGTAAATTGGGCCTGGGAGCCCAAAACTGAGATCAAGACCCAAAAACTGGTCGAACCAAGTCTGGTATATGAAACCGAGCCGATGGTCCAAGGACCGAACCGGCAGAAATCAAACCAGCTCAGAGTGTCAGCGGCTACGACGGTGGCATTCTGGTGGCCGGCAAATGTTCGGCAACAGTGGGTCTTCGATGGTTGAGCAGTGGAAGAATTACACTTCTACTGGAACTCTACCACAAAATTTGATTTCAGATTAACTATTTCAAAAATAATTTTATTTTAATATATTTAATATTAAATTAAACTAAGTATTTATCTTAATAGTATTTTATTAATTTAATATTAAAGTAGTTATATAAATTTAATTTAATGTTTATCTTTTAGATAAAAATTCTATTAATTTAATAAGATTTAATATTAAAGTGATTAAGTTTAATCATAGTTGAACTCTCTAAACTATCCCTATATAAAGAGAGCCTTAGGTCATTATTTACACACTTGAATTCAAGAGAAAGTTGTAGAGAGAAAAATTCTCTAAAGAAATTATTTTAGAAAATTTCTAGAGATATTTTTCTTAATTTACAACTTGGCCCAAAAGTTTAATGAAATTACAAAATTACCCTACTAGTAATTTTTGTGGAAAATTTTCTAATTTTAAGCGAGCCCACACTCAAGAGATGTGAGCTTAAGGATAGCAGAGAAGACTACTTGGTTGAAGCGTTCATCCTAGACAAATACAAAAGGTATAATTTTAGTTAAGTGTTTATTCCTTTAGATATCACAACCAAGTTCTTGCTTTGGGATTTTTTTAAACTATGATTTTTCTCTAAACTTATTTTTCGCTGCATTTTTCAAATTTAATTTTCCAACAATTAGTATCAGAGCCAAGAGAGTGGAATCTCTAGCTTTTGAGAAGGTTAAGCTATGAAGACAATGAAACGTCAGGTGAGCTTCTAAACTTCAACCTTGGCTGTTCGGATTGATGTTGTCTAAGTATGTCATGAAAAGCATGTTCACATGAGTATTTGCAGTCTGCATGATAATATACATAAGGTAGATGTGGTATAATAATGTGTGTGTGTTTGCATGATAACTGTAGGAAAAATCTATATGGGATAAATGAACTTAAGAAGGGAAATGGGGAGTGATCTTGTTAAATATCGCCTCGGGCGAAGCTCTGGGCATTGCGGAGGGAATATTACAGTGTTCAAACATCAATGTTAGGTGTTGTAAATGAGGTAATGGGAGAAGGACTCAATGAAAATCATGGAATGGTATTTACTGCGATCGACGGTATCGACTTGTCCTTCGGGGCAACACCGTTATGACGGTATATAGCGTAAAACCGTATATGAAAGAGACCATGGTAGTTTGGTATATGGTTCGTAACATAAGACCATGGATGAAAGATGCCATGATAGCATGGTACAAGGTATAAGGTATACAATGTAAGACTATAGATGAAAGATGCTATGGCAGTAGGTATAATGAGTAAGACCATGGAGGAAAGACTCCATGGCAACATATGATAGTGCTCTAGGATGGAAAATTGGTGTAAGACCATGGATAAAAAAATCCATGGCATCCACAGAATAGATAGCCCGTTTGGATAGTAAACACATGACAAATATAGTTCGTTGGATAGTAAACACATAACAGAAATAGTCTGTTAGGACAATAAACACAGAACATAGATAGTTCGCTGGGACAATAAACACAGAACAGATAAAGTCCATCGGGATAGTAAACATGAGGTAAGTCTTCCAAAAAGGTAAGCAAAATAAAGAGAAGGGTATAATACCACAGCACGACTACAACAACCCATAGAGTCCGTCAGGAAATGAATGCTAAAAGTCTGCTAGGACCTCAAGTGAGGAGTATACTGCCAGTGCGACAAGTATGAGAAACCACACATCTGGGAGAAGAGTTAAAAGAAAGTGTAAGTAGTGAAAAACAAATCTGGAGGAATCCGCTAAAATGGTGAAAGTGGTAAGGATAGATGTAAAAGTGGACAAGGCATGGGTAAAGACCCAACAATAATTAAGGAAGATAGGTCGTGCGAGAGCTGGCCAAATTATAGGAATGTAAAAAGGGGAGATTATTCGGGGATCGCAAGAAAGGATCCGAAATCAAGAGCTGTCAGGAATGGCTCTTTAAAGTTGAACTCTGTGAGAGGATGGAGAAGTGCTCTCTAGGATAAGGATTTTGTCCAGTGGACAATATGTCTGTCAGGACTATTCCTCATTGAGGAAAGTCTGTTGTGGGTACACCGCCACAAAGATAGCTCTGTAGGAAGGAAACAAACAAGTAAGATGGGAGGCTTGCATAGTTGCATGAATGATAACCTATGAAATCGCCAGAGTGGTGAGGCCTACTAAAGATCTACTTAATACAGAGATGTCAACAAGTCCTTAGGGACTATGGTATGTAAAAAGGGTGTCTGCCAAGGGTTGGACTGACCATGGAAGACCACTAGGAAAGGTGTGTCCTAAGAACCCTTAGGCAAAAAGATGAAGAAGCTACTATAGAGGTACATGAAGGTAAACAAGCGTACAACCAGGTAAGGTAGAGAACGACGAATACCCTATATGCGGGGAGTATGAAAGGAAGGATAAGAAGTAAGAATAGGTTTTGTTGATATGGCGAAGTATCTGGGATATGGTCGAGTAGAGAGTCCATGTAACACCCCTATACCTGGTTCGACCCAAGGAACCTGATATAAGAATATTACATTTGGTTCAAAGTGATTTTGGCTAAACACTAATAAATTTGAACAAAAAAAAAGGTTTTCATTAAATTACTTCAATATTATCATTCTCAATGTTCAGGGACATTACAGGATATTATTCTATCCCTGGAAGTGTTAAAAATATGACTTTTTCACAAAACAAGGGCAAAGTATCGACACCTTTGGCCTAACTATTGATATTTTTCCTTTATTATCGATACCAATCTAAAAATCAATACCAAAAGTGTATTTTGTTTTAGAATTTTTCAAAATCAAGCTCTTGGCATCGATACCTTACCTTTAGGTATCGATACCTTGGGTGAATTTTTGGACAAAACACTTGGAAAATTTGCTAAAAACCCCCTACATTGTTTTCAAGCCATTTCAAAGTTTAAAACCAATTCAAAATAATCCCAAATCAACCTTGTTTAACATATGTTCAATTAATTATGTATGTATGCATTTAGATTTTTATAATTCAATGCAAATATCACCAAAGTTCTTCTTTAGACCCTAAAATAAGTAAAGTTTTCATAACTTATATTTTAGTCCCTACTACTTGGAACACACTTGATCTTCCTAAGTAAATGCCATTCTATTCCAAATTATGAAACATACCCTCTTAGCACTTGGAGATGTGATGAGATGGATGATCACGACCTCAACTACTACCCTTTAAAATCACTATACCTATGCATTAAAAATAAACGCGTTAAGTCGGTGAAGACTTAGTAAGTACCCATGATATTCAAATTCTATTAAATTCCTTAAATCCCAATATCTCATTTCTTTGTTTGTTTATCATATTACATCTCAATTACTTATTATCATATTCATTTGTAACCTTTTTACTTATTTCACAATTTAGTCCTTAAATCCTCAAATCAATCTATAAAACTTACTATTCTTTTAATACATGTATCATATTTCATCATTTAGTCTAAATTTTCATAATTCCCTCACTATTTCTTTCACATTTTTTACATATTTAACTTACTAGTCATTGTCTTTCTTATACTTCCTCAAATACATTCAATTTACTTACATCTTCACTTTACTAATTCAATATTTCGAACATTAATCGGAGATAAACCTTTACCTTGTAACGAAAATTGTTTACCTTTTTAACAGATGCCAGTATACTAAACAAAACACTTAGGATATATGGAACTGATACAGAGGTGCACTAAAGTGCACTAATATAACAGTAGGCACTAGGGGTGTGCATTCGGTTAACCGACCCAAAATAGCTATAACCAAATTAACCGACCTTCCAAAAATTTTAACCATTAACTAAACTGAATTTTTTTAAAAAAATTAATCGAACCGAAATTTTTTCGGTTAATTAGGTCGGTTAACCGAATTAACCGAAAATTGTATGGTTTTTATTTTTGGTTAAAAATTAACCGAATTGACCAAATTAACCGAATTAACCGAATTAACAGAATTACCCGAATTACCTGAATTACCCGAATTGAATCACTACATAATTAAAAATATTACATAAGTCTTTGAATCACTACATAATTAAACATAATTCTTGAAATTAACACCTAGTTGAAATGTAAGTCTTTAATATTCTCCATTTATATCCATTTCTTCTCTCCAAAAAATCTTCATTTGCATTAAACCTAAAAAAAAAAAACATGTGTAATTGGGTAGATACTTAAGAGTTAGACTTTAGTTTTATTTTTATTGGGTTGGTAATTGGGTAGACTTTAGTGTAGACTTTATTTTTAGTTTTATTGGGTTGGGTAATTGGGTTGGGTTGGGTTGGGTTGGATAATTTTATTTATTAATTTTTTCGGTTAACCGAAAAAATTCGGTTAACCGACGGGTTTCGAACCGAATTAACCGTTAACCGAAAAATTATTAAAAAATTAACCGACCCCAGACCGAAAAAATTTGGTTAACCGACCGATTAACCGAATTCGGTCGGTTAACTGAATTTTTTCGATTTTACCCGAATTATGCACACCCCTAGTAGGCACCGAAGTGCAAAACAGTAGGCATTGAAGTGCGGAACGATAAACACCGAAGTGCAAAACGGTAAGCGCTAAAGCGCAAGACGAAAAGCGCACTAAAATCTCCTTAATGGCATGCCATCTATATCCCAATAGTTCTAATCTCGTCTACTTGGGCAAATTATATTATGCGCACATATCACTTTTACACTTTTCACATAATGCTTTTACATACTTTACAATTTAATCCTTGTATCAATAATCCGTATACTTATATCTTCACTATCTTTAATACATGTAATATATTTCTAAATTCAATATTCATCCATAATTCACTAATAATCCTTATCATGTATTTCACATATCACTTTTATATATTTTGTAATTTAGTCATTAGCACAATATTTCTTGTAGCAATATATTTTACTTTTAATAACACATATAATTTAATTCAATACTTATTAATATTCCAAAATTCACTACAACATCAAATTTTCTCATTTTAAGTGTTATACACTTCCTTTTCTATTTCTAATATAAATTTTCCCAAATTTATGATTAAACCCTTAATTTTCATAACTTAGGAAATAATTGTAGTTTGGATTACAAATTCATATATTCTTTTATTTTTATGTGTTTCATTATCAATATTTCCTTGTAAACTTTTATAACTTTCCAATTTAATCACTTTTTTCATAAAAGTTCTCTATTCATTATTACACAATTTTTCTTTGACGTCTCACTTAATTTACATAATTAATTCCACTATCTCATTTTCCACATCAAATTTCTATGTATTTCACTTGTATTATTTTCACCACATGTATTTCTCAAGTCTTTCAATTTAGTCATTGTTTCCATAAAATTCACATTTTCCATAATTTCACTTATTTAATACTTTGTATATTTTTCGCTAACACATAACCCAACTATTATACTTTTATTATAATTTCCTCCTTCACTTAAGAAATTATTTCACACAATATATATATATATATTTACTTAATTACCACTTACTTTACAAAGATCACATTTTAATCCTTAAATAACAAGGAAGTTCATGGGCACTTACCTCTTTTCTATCAAAATCTCTTGTTTTACTCTTCTCCTACCACTTGATTCACTTACTCAACTTCTTTCTTCATCAACATGTCAAATACACAATATTTTCCTCATGAGAAATCTTTACTTTAACACCATTTTTATGCTTTTCTGTCACTACTAAACTTAAAAATAACATAAAACCTTAACATTCATACCTTATTCTCTTGAAACCAAACTTTAACTTAACTTTCTCTCTCCTCCAACTTCTATTCTCTTGAATTTAACTTGATATTCTAGCTTCCCAAAGTCTCCTTATTATTTTTCTCTCTTGATGGTTATGGAAATTCTTTTGATTTCTAAGTGAAAATGGTGGATTTTTGGTAAAAAGACCAAATTGTAAAGAAAAGAAATTTGTTCTTTCTTTCTTTTCTTCTTCTCACGTTAGTAGCATGGAAAGATGAAGAGAAGTCTTCATTTTCCTTATATACTAAGTAAAATTTAATAAAATATAAATAAATGTCAAATCAAAATATTAATAAACTATTATTTATTTATTTATTTAATCTAAAATATCACCAACATCATCATTACCCTTCAAAATATCTTTCTTGCTAAATGACCATTTTGCCCCTTATGATCCTTCAAAATTCCTCCATTGAATCATCACTCATTTAGAAAAATTACGATTTAACCCATCATACTTTTTCCACTTATTCAATTTGGTCCTAATTCATCCATTTTCCTTAGTTTCTAGATCCTTCCACCCTTAAAATATATGCACTATTGGTCCTTCAAATTTTCCATATTTACATTTCAACCCCTTAAATTTTAAGTATTTACTCTTGGGCCACAAAACTTTTCTCATTTTTACGATTTAGTCTTTTCTTGAATTAATACATCATAATATACTTCCTAAATAGATTTTGTTGACATAACTTAAACTTTCCCTTTTTGTCACTTTATTTCCTCATTTTACTGTATCAAAAATAACATCTCACTTTCTTATTGTAGCAACTTTCAGGGTGTTACAGTCCGACTAGAGGAAGGTCTTATAATGAGCCAAGTAGTTTAGAGATTCGGGTGAAGTTCACCACCCTGATCAAGAACAATTTTCTTGAGCAAGCAGGGGAAAATTTACATTTAGTTTATTTTACGTTTGTTACCTTTGTCCAGTAGGGTTTAATTATGATACAGCAAAGGAACTCACTAAGTTCATTTGAACTTACTAAAGTTGTTTCAATGTTAGTAAGATTTTTACATTATTCGATGACTCAGGTAAAGGACCTAGCCAGATAGAGATGAAATCGAGGATCACAGGCCATTAAAGTTATGCACATAGGAAAGGGTACCATCGAAGGCTTTGCCTCAGGGATTTTTATGTTATGGCCAGATAACGCGCTTAGGATTTGGGTAAAGGCTTAGTTAACCTATAAGGGGAGATGTAAAAATTTTATTGTAAAAAAACAGTCGGATATAGATAGAGAATTAAGAGACTAAGCATTCAATAACTTAAGGCCTTATTGTAAGATTTATTACTTTAATTTTTATTGTTTGGAAAATTTTAGACTATTTTATAGAATTTAAGTTAGGCAAATTAAGAATAGGTGAACCCAGTCCATTTGTGATGCTCAATATTTAGATCCGATTGACAGTTCAGGTGTGGGGTATTATAACGCGATGGGAGATACCAATGGAAAATCATGGCATTTTTTTGGAAGAAGATAGACTTATGAACAATAAAGAAGTATACCGATTCACATACTTGTGTTGTAGTAGGTGCGTGATGTGATCACCTGATATTTCAATGTAACTTGAAAAGGGTCTTCGTTTTTGCTAATAACGTAACTTTGACTCGTACTTTGCAATTGTCTCGTTTTTGCTAATAACATAACTTTGACTCATACTTTGCAGGTGTAACTCAAGATTATTCGAGGCTAGACTCTGACATGATAACTGACATAATTCTACTTATGGTGAAAGTGAGTCCTAGGATTCCCGTACCGATGTTGATTGCCAACATTCGTAGCCAGTACGATTACATGCCATCATACTATAAGGCATGGGTCACAAAACAAAATGCTATAGATAAGTTGCATCACAGGTGGGATAGGTCATATAATGATTTGTGGTAATTGTGTCAGGTACTGGATCGATATGTACCAGGTTCCATCATTGATCTAGAAACACACACAACGTACTTTCGCGATTATCTGGTTCCTGGGAAAAGAGTTTTCCATCGATTATTTTGGACCTTTGATCAATACAGGGAAGCTTTCCGGGACTGCAAGCCTTTGATACAAATTGATGGCACCTAGTTGTACGAGAGGTATGAGTATCTATTGTTGATGGTCGTTGCCCATGATGGTAATCGAAAGATTCTGTCAATTGCGTTTGTAATAACTTTGGGAGAAAAGACAGATGATTGAGATTTCTTCCTTAGTCGATTACGCCATCATGTTTGCCTCTAGCCCGACATATATGTCATATTCGACAGGAGAATCGGAATCTTGGCTGCTATTGAGCGACATGGTAGCCTTTGGGATCGCACACACTATAGGTACTGTATACGACATGTCGGCTCCAACTACCACTAAAAATAGCCTTCGAAAAGTAAGTAAGATCAAGTCATTGACATGGGTATGTAGTTGCCACTATTTTCACAATCATGCTATACCATATTTCATTCATTGTTTGCATTCATAGGTGTATTTTTCCTCGACAGGGTACGAGTTCGTCCAACATTGGTTCCACGAAATGTTGGATAACTTGCACGCCATCAATAGCTTCGGTTCGACATACCTCGCTAACATACCTTTCGAATAGTGGACACAATTATATGACAGAGGCCTATAATACGGGCACATGACAACGAACCTAGTGAAATGCATCAATTTCTTGTTGAAGATGAGTCGTTATTTGTTGATAACCTCAGTTGTCAAAGAAACATATTTTTTCTTGGCAGCCTTATTTTCAAAGCAGGATGAGGTATTTGTTGGATAGATAGTGGACGATCATGTTTGGCACAAGGATGTTATGAAAGAAATTAGACGAAATGCAGATAGAGCAAACACTATGTATGTAGTGTGTCATTCGTGTCCAAACTTGAGATTTTGGGTCACGGAGTACGTTACACTTGACCAAGGCATGTTAGGTGCAGCATATCGTGTTAACCTATCATAAGGGACCTGCGATTGTGAGAGATTCTAGGCACTTCGATTCTCGTGCACACATGCAATTACTGAATGTGCGAATGCACGAATACAGTATGTGTATTATATTAACAATGTGTACAGACTAGAACACATGCACAACGTATGGAGATCGGAATTCCCACCCGCCCTAGATGAGAATATGTGGCCGCCAGTGTCCAACGCCTGATTCGAGTTGGCACCGAATCTCAACTTGCGTCGCCTCCCAAAAAGTTGTTCGAATTCTACTTGGATATGCACCAATATGGATGTTTGGGAGAGGGGTAATCAATAGAGGTTATGTGGCTATTGTAGAAACCCAAGGTATACGAAGGAAACATGTCAACATTTGAGGGATGCATTGAGGATTTAACGTTGCTAACATTTTTTTTGTACAGAAATTGATTACAATGCTTTTTTTTTGTACAAAATCTGTTCATTTTTTGGTATATCATTTGTATTTGCCACCGTCTACTAACATTCGTATAGCAAAAAAATTGCCACTTTAAGCCCTACTTTAAGTACCAATTAAAATTTATCTAGCGATTAAACTTTTACCATTTTTACAATTTAGTCTTTGTACCTTAATTAATTACTAATTCGATAAAATTATTTATCCAAAATTTAATTTGCCTACTATATAACTCCATAAATATTGAATAAAAATATTTATGGCTCCGATTTACAAAAATAAAGTCTTGAAACCACATTTTCTGACACCATTGACTTTCGAACCGTTACATGTTTCATAGCAAATATTATATATGGAAATTTTCGTACAATATATATTAGAATTTAACAGACAATTATGAGTTGCAACACAAATATAAAAAATGATCATATTTTATTGATATAAATTATATTTACGTCACAAAAAGTAAATGAAAAATATATATCATGGGTGTCGTAGGGCCAAATATGTGATACAGGGTTGTGGTTGACAGTTGCTAGTAGGATTTCTACGTACAACTTGGGGTGCCGACTCCTCCTCTTAGTTGTGATCATCATCTTCATCTTCACCTCGACCCCCGTATTCATCTTCATCTTGACCATCGTCTTCATCTTCATCTCTACCCTCGTCTTTGTCTTCGTCTCCATCTCCTTCTTTCGTGATTGAATGCGGTGTCATCCTAGCCTCTCATCGTGTGTCATCCATTCTACGAGAAGGTGGTTGCGACGATGAGCCACCTTGATAAAACAACAACGCGATAGGTGTTTGTGACATTATCGGTGAATAACCATACGATGTCATAAAACCTGGTTGCGCATAATATCTGGGAATCATTATTGTTGACAGATATGTCTGTATTGATGTCGGCATTTGTGTCAGCATCGATGTTGACATCAAGGTGTAATATGTTGGGGACGGAGGTGCCGTAAAATACATACCTACAAAAAGGTGTAGATACAAGATGCTGTGGTGGTGCATAGTGTGGTTCATAATGTGATGCTTGTGAAAAATACATGGGGTTATTGAAAGGAACAGAAATATATGAAGGGAACTGACCGGAATGTAGTATAGACATCGGTACCCCTTGTTGGGTTGCAGCTGATGACAAACCCGTCGTGACACTTGCTCTAGATCTACGATGCTGGGGTGGTCGTCGTGGCCTCTTCAGACGAATTTGCCTACTATTCGCCTCCATCGACAGTAGATATGACTTCCTGGTGAGTCTAAACCAAGGGATGTACTCCAAAAAGGTTGTTGTATCCAATGAGAAAAAAAGTTCGCGAATGGGTAAGAAATCCATCCTACGATCCCAAATGTCAATATACTTATTGTAGAAATCTCTTCAATTTTCGTTGATTTGCCCTGTAAATCAAGCTTGTACAGTGGTTCGATGTTTTGCAGTGGCGGCGAAATATTTTGCCTCCACTTGAACTGTCACATCGCTCGATTCAATTCGTCCATATCCACCTGTAACAACTGATCCATCCACCAGTAAACTGAGTTGTAAAGTTATGTCATCGAGTGTGATTGTACACTCACCGCATGAAAGATAAAATATGTGTGTCTCGAGTCTCCATCTTTCCAACAATGCGCTGATAAGTGTAGGATCCAATTTGCAGCCCTCGAGCATACGAGACGCATGTAAGAACCCCACATCTTGCAAATAACCACGAATTTCAGTATTTGGACTTTTTGATAAATTGTGTATGAACCCCTCCAAAACACTATCATCTGCCTATTTATATAAACAAAATAAAATAATTTTAAATATTTTATAATTTTAAAAACTTTAAAATTAACTTAATTGAAAATAACGAAATTTAATTTTTTTTACCGTTACCGATTGAGCGGCAGAAATTTGCTTGTCATCGAAATGAATAAGAAAACATGTCATTCGTGAAAATTTAATCAAATGAATAATCTACGAAATAATAAAATAAAAATATAATATTTTTAAATAAATGTATTTGAAAATTTCGAACAAATCTTGATGAAAATGAGAGAATTGAGAGTTTAAAGAAAATATAGAGAGTTGGATTTGAGTGAAAAGAATGGAAATGCCTAATATTTATAGGAAAATAAAATAACCATTGGGTTGTTTAAAAATTTTATCGTTGTGGCGTTTGAATTTTTACTGTTAGGGTGATGATTTTGGAGGACACACTTTCACACTCCCTCTATAAAATCGATTTATTTCTCTAATTTTTTTAAAAAAAATAGAATATTTGGCAAAAAAAATTAGAATTTTGGTTTTTCAAGAAAACATAGAGAACCACCAAAACAATTTTAGATATTTCATTATTTGATGTTGGAAAATATGAACATAGCATATATAATAAGTGTAATTCTATGTTATTATTTACTATCATAAAAGATTAGTGATCTAATTTAGTTAATGTTTATTGGGCTTTAGTTATTAAATAAAACATGGGCCAAATATGTGTAGATATTTTAGTAACTAATTTTAATTGATGATAAGTTGATTAAAAATTAGAGCTAATATGCAAAAGTTATATATATATTAAATAATGGTTCCCAAATTACATAATAAAAAAGTCTTTTCTCAAAATTACTTTAATGAGAGAGAGAGACATTCTCAAAATTAATTATTTACTAATTTGGAAGATTAAAATAGCAATATACTTATATCATATATTATTTTAAGGTTATAATTAAATTTAGTGTTTTCGGAATTAAAAACGGGAACTTTGGAATCTTACAAGCAAGGAGAAGCGTCCATGAAAGGTCAAACGTAGGCGGTGGGCGATCCCAGCAAACTGTAAAAACACCAGGGGCATGTGAGTTAAAAACGTTGGAACATCGTAGTGACCTCTGACGGTCTGAGCTGAAACAGTCTCTACTAACTTGCCGCGTGTACATCAGTATACTCTTTGAAGTTTAAAGAGCTAGCTAGCCCAACTAAAGAAAACCCTTACCCTTACCACCGCTTTTACCGTATTTTACCCCATTCTCTTCCAAAACCCCAATACAGTCCCAGTAGGGTCCCGGTCTCTGGGTGTTTTCTCTCTTGGCTTGTTAAAGCATCAGCAACGCTCCCTATCTCAAATATGGAGTCTTCCCAACCCCAACAGCAACAAGGGCCCAAGAAGAGAGGCCGAAAACCGAAGCCGAAGGACGAGAAAGAACAGCAGCAACAGCAACAAAGTGCGGGTAAAATGAAAGAAGGAAAGAAAGCCCAACAACCAAGCGTTGATGAGAAGTACACTCAATGGAAGTCTTTGGTCCCTGTTCTCTATGACTGGCTTGCTAATCACAATCTCGTTTGGCCTTCTCTCTCTTGCCGGTATATCTCCTTAACCCCCCTTTTTTTTCTTGGTGGTGGGGCATTGCTATTTTATGTTGCAAAAGCTTAGATTTAGGGTTCTGTTGCTAAAATATGCCCCTTTTGCATTTAGGGTCTATTTGTGTTATTATGCTTGATTCTAAAGATCTTAAAGTTTTTATGCTAAACCCAAATGGGCTCTTGCTGACCCGCTGAACTGTTTTTCTTTCTTGAATCATGTAAGAGATGAATGGCATTGATGTTTGTAGTTGTTTTTTTGCTTCAATTTTGTGTTAAGTGTTGCTAATTTAGCTCATATTCTTTCTCCCCTCCCGCACCACCTTTTTGGGGGGTAAAAGGGAGGATGTTAAAATAATTTTTTTTCCCCGCCTTTTGTTGATGATGGTTTAATTTGGTTTTGAGCAGCTGGGGACCGCAGCTTGAGCAAGCTACCTACAAGAATCGACAGCGTCTCTACCTCTCAGAGCAGGCAAGTATTTTTTTTTTGTTTTTTGGTTGTGCTTTAATAGGGTTTTGGCATAAACTGCAAGCTGAATGGAAGGGCCCTTTCGTTTCATGTCTTGGTTGCTTGATGCTTCTGTTTTACATAGCGAAACTGCTCTTCTGGAGTCCTAATTTATGCATCATGCTTAGAACTCATTCACTTAATGAACTTGAAAGAAAAAGCTTTGTAGAAAAAAGTGTTTATCTTCTATTTTGACATCTTTTCACTCGGTTATTGTCTTATGTTATAATACCAGACGGATGGTAGTGTTCCAAATACGCTTGTGATTGCAAATTGTGAAGTTGTCAAACCTAGGGTTGCTGCTGCTGAACACATATCTCAGGTAAGTGGTAACTCATTTTCATGGGATCTTTTTTCCTTTGTGTAATTCATTACCGAGAAATTGCAGCTTCTCTTTTTTTACATGATTGCTTCATATTTTTTTCAGTTTAATGAAGAAGCACGCTCACCATTTGTGAAGAAGTACAAGACCCTTATACATCCTGGAGAGGTATGAATCTTGCAGATTCTAGTAAGATAAATGTGTTTTTTGACTTTTTGTGAAGTCATTGACTGACACATTTGCTAACAGTTTCTTGGAACTCAACTATAGAAAATGAATTCTATTTCATATGGCAATTCCTTTTCCTTGCTTCTGATGTACAACATGTTTGGAGATAGATATTCTGCTTACTTAAATCCCCGCTTTGCATATATAACCATACAATTCTATTCTTATCATTTTCTCTTAAATGTATTGTGACTGCCAAATACGATCTTGCAGGTGAACAGAATTAGAGAACTTCCACAGAACTCTAAGATTGTTGCCACACACACTGATAGTCCAGATGTAAAATTCTTGCCATATCTCTTTTGTTAAATCATGTTGATCCAATATTTTCATCACATTTTCTTTCTATAAAGATGTTGAAGTCCACCTGGTATGCAACATGCTGAAATCTAGGTTCTTATTTGGGATGTTGAAGCTCAACCCAACCGTCATGCTGTCCTTGGAGCTACACATTCTCGCCCAGATTTGGTATGTTTATTTCAGAATTTCAGCTATAAGTTTAGTAAAATCTATCTCTGTTATTGTTTGTATGCATATGGGGGGTAGTGAAGGAACTGTTTTTCACTGATGACTTTTTTTCCCCTTTTCGGTAGATTTTGACTGGACATCAAGATAATGCGGAATTTGCTCTCGCAATGTGTCCCACCGAACCCTATGTGATCTCTGGAGGTTTGGGAATTTCATCATTCAATTAACTTTATATTTGTTTGGAATGAATGATTTTACTGATATATTTAATACTGAAACCCTCATGGAAATCGTGATCTTATCTCTTTGATATGATCAAATTAGACATTGTGAGTTCATCTTCTTCCTATTAATCAAGTTAAAACATGCAATTTGAGAGCTGAATATGTTGTTTCCTATATAAAATGTATGATGTGTTTGAAATAGCATAATTAACTAATTTAGAAGTGTATCTTTTGTTAGATTGGGCTCTTTGGTATGTTTTACTGTCTTCTATTGCTTAAATACATAATTTACATTGAGGCCAGTCCCAACTACTTTTGTTTCAAGTCCTGAAGGGGATTACTTAACATTTTTAAAATTGGCTCTACAAACTGAATTTCATGCATATGATGGGCTTTTCTTCTTAATCAGAGGACTTTTGTGACAGGGAAGGACAAATCAGTGGTATTGTGGAGTATCCAGGACCACATATCTGGTGGATCGATTGTCAAACAGAACAAGCCTGGGGAAGGTAATGATAAAACAGCTGAAGGACCTTCTGTAGGTCCTCGTGGTATCTTCTGTGGGCATGAGGATACCGTTGAAGACGTTGCATTCTGTCCATCCAGGTAGCTGCTTTCTCTTGGATGAAATATAAATGGACTTTATCCTTTATTGTATTTCTTCTTGACTTCAGCCTGTAAAGCTTTCATATGAATATGAATTTATTCAAATGGCTTTATCATGGGTTTCGCTTCCATGGTAGTAATGGCTTTTGAATTGCTGGTTTTTTAGTCATTTCTATGGCCTCTAATTTCTGACATTATTTTTTATATATGCTAAAGTGCACAGGAGTTTTGTAGTGTAGGCGATGATTCCTGCCTCATATTATGGGATGCACGAGTTGGCACTGGCCCCACTATCAAGGTGAATGTAGCATCATTGTTCTACCTGCTTTTTTCCCTTTTATGTTGGTGGGGCTAGAATTCCATGCCACTTCTTCAAATCCTTCACACATGTTGAAAGTTCAGTTGCATTTTATGCATTCCTCTTCCTTCTGTCTGGGACTTCTTTCTCTTGACAATTGTCTGTTTTCAATCATTTTGAAGTGGGTGTGATTTGATATCAGAACTCAACCATTTAGCTTTTCCTTTGCTTATGAATTCCAGTCGTTGAATCAACCAATGCTTAATGTTTCTCATTCTTTCTGTTATGATCTTGTTAACATTTGCTTCTGTGTCATTTTTGAATTCTGATGATAAGCTAAAGAGTTGGCTTCTTGTTGACAGGTTGAAAAGGCACATGATGCTGATCTTCATTGTGTTGATTGGAACCCCCATGATGATAATCTTATCCTGACTGGGTATGTCTCCATCCATGTTTCTTTCAGTTTTGCACTTTTGGCATTAAAGTCTGACATGTGATGGTTGTGCCAGTGTTTCTTCATGTTTTGTAATGATGGGTAAACAATTAAATGTTGTTTGTCTTCTTTTGTTGATCTCTCAGGTCTGCAGATAATACTGTTCGTATGTTTGATCGAAGAAATCTCACTTCTAATGGAGTTGGATCACCAATTTATAAGTTTGAGGGTCATAGAGCTGCTGTTCTGTGTGTGCAGGTGTGGAAAGAACCTTCTCATTTCATGTACTTCCTATTCTTTTACAAATGTGATTACAAGGATTATCATGTATCCGTACTTACCAAGCTTATAATTCTCATGATCCAGTGGTCACCAGACGAGTCATCTGTATTTGGTAGTTCAGCCGAGGATGGCCTCTTAAACATTTGGGATTATGACAAGGTGTGATCACTTGAGCATTCTCCAGTTAATTGCCTTTGCATGCATGATAAATGTTTATACGCGTAACACAGATAACAGACATGGCTATGCATTTATGTTGAACTCTGTAGTATCTTCATGCTGCCCATCCATATTTGCAGTCTGCATGGAAATATTTTTAGTTTTTTTTGCAGTCAATTTTAGGAAACTGAGCTCTCATCAATTAAAGGAGGATGTGGTTTGTGAGTTGATAATTTCGGTTCAGGATTTTCTAGAATTGAAGATATTTATGGTTCATGTCTTCGTCTACCAAACTCTTGTAATCTCACAACAATAAACTAATAATCTGAAAGGTGATTGATAAAGGGGGATTTAAATTGATTACAAGTAGTAAGCACATAGATATTCTGAAGGTTAAATTTTCAGTATCTTTGTCTTCCTTACCCTCAAGTTTTACTTCTGTTTTGTATAATTGTTTATGTAAAACATAGTTAAGATATTCCCCTTTCCATTCAAAGCCCAGTTCGAAAATATGGCTGTAGTTGCTACTATTTGATCTCCGGGTTGGTATGATGTGCTCATCTGTATTGCAGGTGGGCAAAAAGGTGGAACGTCCTTCAAAATCGCCAAGTACTCCTGCAGGACTCTTTTTCCAGCATGCTGGCCACAGGTTTGCAATTGTTTTTCAGTTTATATATCATGTGTTTGGACTCTCTTTCTGAAGTATGCCATCTATGCTTAGTCTAATGCATTTCACAATTTACATTCTTTCATCTTTTTCTTTCCTCTGGCTATTTCTCCATTTAAACTCACGCCATTAAACTAGTTTCCTTGATGATCTTTGTTGCATACAAGCATATTATTTAGCTCGGAGTTCTTATGTTAGTGGATGTATAGAAACTTTTAACACCTTATCTTTTATATTTTTGTGTTCTGGAAGGGTCCTTGATGAAAATTGTTCTGTAGGACAACATATTTGATTGTTCTCGCACAGAATTTGGTCTGACCTAGTAGATCTTTTGAGTTGGAAATTATGACATTTGAGGATTTTGTATGATTTTTGTAAAAATTTATTCCTGATTGGTTAGCAAACCTTCTCATTCTTTCGACTTTTTATATAGGGACAAAGTCGTCGACTTCCATTGGAATGCATCTGATCCATGGACTGTTGTTAGTGTATCTGATGACTGTGATAGCACCGGTGGAGGAGGGACATTACAGGTATCATCAGTTAATTTCTAGTTTCCCCTGTAGTTTTTTCATGTTGGAAAATACATTTCTTTTTTATCTTGAGATTGATTCAAATGAGCACTGCGAAGGTAGATATAAACATATATAAGTCGCGGGCAAAGCCCAAGGGCTTTACCTGGCATGCATATTATGGGAAACAATTATAAATTGTGACAAATGCATTAAAACTAGAATGATGATACGCAGATATGGCGAATGAGTGATCTGATCTACAGGCCAGAGGAGGAGGTTTTGGCAGAGCTGGAGAAATTCAAGTCCCATGTCATTTCATGCGCCTCAAAGCCATGAAGGATGAAGGCGCCCCAACATATTTCCAGATTGACTTGTAACAAATCTATGTAGATGCCTCAGTAGGTGACATGTAGATTTTCAGACATTGAATATTGGTAAGTGTTAGACTGATTACAGCATTGTTGAAGACAAGAGTCAGTGTGGTTTGGAGGATAAAAATTATGACTCAAATCAACTAAACTCTATGATGGGAGGCAGAAGGTTCTCATTGTTTCCGGCCCATAGGTAGTTGCATTGCATGTTACTATTCTGAATTATGATGACAATTGTTTCTTCATTTTCCGCCTTTTTGATTCGGTGGTCTTGTCTTGTGCTTTGAAGATAGAACAGTTAATGTGGATTGTGTGTGGGTAAAAACTTAATTGCGTAATGAACAGTAATTATTACCTAAAATTCAACTAGCTGTCTTACTTCATTTATTCTTCATGAGTTTCTTACTATTTAGGTGGGCCCTCCTACCAAAACCAATAAAAAATTAAATTAAATTTCAATTCCCAGGTGTCAAAGGTGCCTACTACGAGTAGTGACACCCAACTGCAGGATTGGAAAGCTAAATTAGTTTTTTATATAATTAATATTTTAATCACGACGTTTAACTTGTTAAACCAGTGAATATCCTTCCCTAACAAAGATAAATTTAATTATAGATATTTATGTAATTTAGTTTAAGAAATTTATTTCAAATAGAGCACCAAATAACCTTAATTTTTTTATAGAAAAAGCACACTTCAAATAATTTCTTTATTTTAAAAACCTACTAAAATTATATATTATTAATTATATTTAAACTTTTAAAAAAATCACCCTGGGTGTGAAAAATCTTGTTATATATAATATGTCATTCATTTATTTGAGTGATGACTGACATATAAATTTAAGGACTAATAAATATTAATAAAATCATTCGCAGCTCAAGTGATGATTTTTAAGTTGGTTTTTTAAAAGAGAAATTATTATTTCATTCCGGGATGATGCAATCTGGAGAAAAAAAAACACATGTTATAGGTGGTAAAGTATAAAGTCTAGCAACAGCCTTAGTATCAAATGAACGCTATTGCATATTAGTAATTGGCTTTGTCATAATTCAAGTACTACGTATTTAGAGTGATTGTAATTATTTAATTCAATAAGAAATTCAGCCCCGAATGATCCAAAATAATGGGAAAAAGTCGACAAAATAACTAAGTATCTACCAAATTGGAGAAGGCGGTAACAAAATCATTCCTAAAATCACTTGCAAAAGTAAAACTAAAAAACATACTACAAGAGCAAGCAAAAAATTCTAAAAATGAATACCTGTTAAACAAGGAAAAAAAAACTATAAAATTTAAAACAACATAAGTCTAAATCAACAAAGATATCAACAAAATAGATATATAATATGAAAAGAGAACAGACAAATGAAAAGAATGAGAAAGAAAAAAAAGAAAAATTGAGTTAATGAGGAAGAAAAAGACTGGTATAACTAACTCGAAAGCTGACACCATTGGTAAGCAAAACAAAAGAGAAAAAGTACAACCTTGAAAAATTTTAGTTTTTTTAAAGTAACTTGTTTTGTTTTAATGTAAAAAATTGCTTTTTTCTTTTATAGAATGTACTAAAACTGAAAAAGAAAAAGAAGAAAGAAAGAAAAGAGATGTTAATCTTTACTTTTCGACAGATTTTTGAGATCTCGAGATGCATGTCCCGTTAGGAAAGAAATTAAATGCTGAAAAGAAAAGAGAAATTGCCACCAAAAAGTGAAAGTTGCTTTTGTCAAACCCCTTTTATCTTTCTATTTTTCCCCTCAAATTTGATATAATTTTATAAAGGTTAAAATGCGCTGTAAAAATTAGGAATTAATTCATTTTTTTATTTCATAATTTTTTTATTTTAAAATTTTAAAATTCAACTCTAATTATAAAACATTGTTAATATTTTTTGTTAAATTAAAGTTAACATTTTAATTATATAATTATTAAGTGAATATTTTTTATTTGAAAAATATCACAACAATAAATTTAACAAAAAAATAGTGTTAAGAGTTGAAATTGAATTCTAAAATTTTAAAGATATAAAACTAAATTTCATGAAATATAAAAAATCAAAATTTTATTTTTAAAAAGTATAGGACTTGTGACATATTTTAACCGTGTTATATTTTTATAATAGAAAGAAGCATATGTTTTATTCTAATAGGATTATATTTAGGGTTTTAATGTGGACTAGAGGTGTGCATGGGCAGGGCCGGGCTCAACTAAAATTTTAGGCCCATTTACTAGGCTTGGCCCCTGCCTGGCCCAAAAAATGGGCCTAAAATTTTTCTCGAGCTCGGCTTAGATAAAAATGTTAAAACCCGAGCCCGACTCAGCTTGCCCATATTAATTTTTATATTATTTTAAAATATATATAATACATCAAAAATACTAAAAACATCAAAATAAATATTTCCCAACAAATTGAAAATAAATTTTAAAAATATGTATACTTAAATAATACTAAGCTAGAGGCAACTTAACAAACAAATGCCTCTAAATAATAACAAAATTAACATTTAAAATAATAACAAAATTAACAATAAAATAAGTTTTATACAATATCCAAACAGTAACAACAAAATAGTAGCAACATAATAGTAAAATGGTAACAAACTAGGGAGAAAACAATAAGAAAATAATATTAAAAAACAAAAAAAATTGTCCTTTAATGAATTTGGGCCGGGTCCGGGCCAAAAATGCCTTACCCAATGCTCGACCTATTTTTTAAACGAGCCTTTTTTTGTCTAAGCCCATTTTTTGGCCTATATTTTTATTCAAACTTTCTCACATTTCTAGTGGGCTTTCAGGCTGGGCTGGATGACCCGACCCATGAATAAGTCTATTGTGGACTAATAATTCTTGCGAGTCAAGTAATTTCTACAAATAAAAAGGGTATAGTTGTAATTTTACAAGTCATAAAAGCCATGGGAGTACCAAAAATATTGACAAGTATTTATTTAGGGCTCCTCCATTGAAGGGTTTTCCCGCCATTTTTCTGCATAGGCTCTTCTGCCACGTAAGCACAAGCCCTCCACGCGGCACTCGCTTTTGGGCACATGGAGTCCCAGTCTCCCCGTCAAAAGATGATCAGCCACGTCATTTAAGAGACTTTAAAACCATCGAATCAGACGGCTGGCATTAAATGCATCAGCCATTAAATCAAAATCAACTTTCCGTATCATTTTCTTTACACGTCGTTATATATATAAGGTCTTCGTGGTTTACCATTTTTATCATTCGTTTTTTCTCTTTGAAGAAAAAAACTATTAGCATGGAGGAAGAGGAGGGAAGGAAAGCGGAAACCGACGACGTCACCGGCGCCGAGTCTCCGGAGTTTAAACGGCAGAGAGATGCGGGAGCAGCTGAGTTAAGCGATGAAGTTTTGGGGTGGTTATCGGTGGAAGGTAGCGAGGCTGACTCGATGAGCGAGTTGTTGAAGCTTCTGGACGACTCAGCGGAAACGACCATGTCAGCGTCATTGTACACGTATTCTCCGGCGTCGTATGGAATGAGGGTTAGGTTCAGCGACAATCCGTATTCGTCGGCGTTGATATTTCAGTCGTCGTCTTCGTACATCACCATCAACGGCAACGAAGAGAGCTGCGGGTCGTCGTTTTCGGAGTCGGAGTCGAGCGTGATGGCCAGCGTGGACATGGGTGGGATTGTAAGGTCGAAGGTGAAGGGTTTGGAAGGAATAAGGGAGTGGTTGGAAGCGGAGGAGGGTGGGGCGTGGGGGGGGAAACGAGGAAGAGGCGCGTGGGTGGGTGGAGGAGTCGGAATGGAGATGGGCATGGGACGAAGAGCAGCTGACGAAGTTGCTGGAGGAGGAGTGAGTGCCCTTTTTGAAATTTGTGAGTAAACGTGAACAGTTATGGCCACATTTGTTAATAGTGGAAATTGAAGAGTAGATTAGAGAAATAGGGTTTTAGAGAATTAATTAGACGGCATGCAGATAGAGATATGTGGCATCATAATCATTAGGGGTAAAGTAGTAGTGGTGGGAAAAAGATAAGAAGGGGATTTTCCATTAAGTGTGAGGGCCAGATTTAATAGAAAGCACGAGTTACGTGATTTTCAAGTAATTTCAAAACGTGATTGATTAATTGGACAAACACTGGTCCTTATCTCTATCCTTTCCTTTTGCTTTGCAAAGAGTATTATATTATGTAACTCCACAGTCAATATCCCTCTTTTGTCTCATGGATATCACTCAAACAACCTTCTGTGATCAACTCCTGAATTTAGTTTTTGTTCATTAAAGAAAACCCCAAGAGCTTAAAAAAATACAACAGAAAGCCCAATCCTAAGCTCAAAAAACCAACCCACAGAAACTCTAGCTATCAGCTCTACCATCCCCAACGCCATGCCCACCGCTAAAAGTCTGGAAACACGCCGGAGACACCACCGCGCAAAAGAGGAGCCAAGGCCAAACACGCCCTCAGTAAGTGATCATGTCGTTGTGTGACATTTCCCAATCCACTCGTTGCCACCCATTGCCCCATCCCTATCATCAAATTTGCCTACTGATCATCATTATCAACCGCCACTTCTAATCAGTGTGCCAATGGTTAATCATTCTCTACCTCCTAATTGCTACCTAATTTACAACTCTTTCTGATTACCACACATCTACTCTACTTAATAGGTCAAAGATGAAACTGCAACATTATGAATACCAGAAGAGACTGTAAAATGCTATTTAAAATTTGAAAAATGCTTGGATTTTTACTTTTTTCCATTTATTTTTACAAAGAGAATCAATCCCATGTATGCTATATAAACTGAATTCCGGGAAACTAGAATAATCCTAGATTCTTTTACAAACCGATCCCATATATGCTTTCTCTATGCTGTATCAGACAATCAATGGCTTTCTCTATGCACATAAATCATATCATCTTTGCAGTGAGCGATACCTTGAAAGCTCACAGAGATGGTAAGGAAGTATCAATGTACTGAATATGAACTAGTCTAGGCTTCTTTAATGCATCTCTCTATTTAGACTTCTTCATTTGCATGCAGCTTCAACTGATAGCTTCTTCCTGCTACCTGGACATGGATCTCCTCCGAATACTTCGGGAGCCACGGTTACCGAACACGATTGTTTTCCGATGCAATTCTGCAAACAGACCATGTTAATTACAGTGAAAACTAGTAAAAATTCCAAGATCTTTCATAGGTTTAGGCATACCTTTTGGAATGCGTCATAGGACTTGTGGGCATGGCAGCTTCCTTCACGGAAGTTTCCACAACTCCCCTCAGGCATTCCATAGCTAGCAAAGTTTATTTTAGAAATTTTCTGGCCAGGAGGACACCACAAATGGGCTTTCGGTCTACTGATTCTTCCTGCGATTAGCATTCCCCGTTTCTTCATTGTTGGCTGCCCTTCAAATATATCAGCACATACACTTGCTGTTGTTCTTTTAGCCAAAGCAATCCCGTTGGGATCACCTCCCCATTCTTCATACACCACCAAAAAGTTTCCACTTGGCTTCAGCCATGAACGTGGTACATGGTACCTGCAACCCAAAACTCAGTTACGAATGTTCGAATCGGATCCAACAAATAATAACCAAAAACGGAGTAGTTCCTCACCATCTTTGAGAAGGCTCTCCGCAGTTAGTTCGGCATTTCTGGTCACTATAAGTTCCGGCATAATCACAAGCATAGCAATTTCCATGGGCTATATAGCCAGGCCAGTGGCGTCCAATACTCTGGCCATTGATCCATAGTTGCCCTTTTCCCATGCTACTCATATCTAAACCTAATGGTTCATTGCCTCCTGGTGCATCAAAAGTTGTCTGCAAACAACACATGTTCTATATTTAAATCCGGTTCTATAGGTTCGAACATGGTATCTGTTTAATCAACATGGAATTTTCCTAACCTTGTACCAAGTCATAGGTTGTTTCTTCACCAATTGTGATCCTTCAACCCATTCAACAGAGGAGCTTCCAGCAACGGTGTGAAGCTTTAAGGCTTCCCCTTTTAGACCAATCTGCTTAGCATCAAGCCAACATAGTATATTAGTATATATATAACTATTTCTCTATGTTTTAGCAGTACTAAACAAACCTTGTAAGACCATTTCTGCTTAGATAAATCTCTTGTCCCCTCATTGAGACCCTTCAATGTAACCGGGCCTAGAACCCCAACATTCCATGTCTCAAAATGAGTGCCAACATTCTGAAACATGTATGAAATTTAATGATCAATGTTTAGAAATGCCATTTCCCAACTATCATTGAAGTTAAGAAAAAACAAAAGCCTCATCGGAGAAGTGACAGAACGAACCGAGAGTCCCACTGCAACACTTAATAAAGTAACCTTGTTAATCCCAGCTCTCAGCTTGACATTGTTGCTGAATGTTAACTTTGGATTTTCTAGTCCCCCATACACAGTCCCTGATAGTTGACCATTAATGAAAACATGCAAAGCATGACCAGCTGACCAAATAGTAAGAAGAGGATCTTGTCCACTCCTCAAAAATCCTTCATCAGAATCTATTTGTACACTGATAGAACAACAGCATGTAAGAAAATCGAGTAGAACCATGGAGGTACGAGAATATGTGTTTTACTCGAGATTACTCACTCTGTCATGTACCACAAGTAATCTGTAGCATCCCTGGTGATATAGATTTGTTCCCAAAGCCCATCATGTACAGTTACATCCTGATCATCAGCAGAGGGGCTTTCTTCATTGTATGATTGCCATGAAAACGCGGTGTTTGCAAGTACCATCTTCTTCTCTGAGCTCTGGGCACCAAGCTGCAAAACGATTACGTTCAGATGTTAAATTTCACATTAAGGAGCTCTTCATATGGATAGTACAGACAGAAAACCAGCTTTGATGTGAAACATAAATAAAGCTTAAACTTCATTTTCATGTACCAAAACTCTTTTAAGGCTATCTCACTAAGTTTTTCCCCCATGAAAGATGCAGTTGTGAGAAAGAAATTGTTATCCTTACCCTGGCAGTGTTAAAAACAGCAGTTTTACAGTCGGGAAGGATGGTGATGGACCAACGTGGTAGTTCATAGTGTGCACTTCCAAAGGTTACTTTTACGGAGTATTTTGTGTCATAGTTTGCAAGGAATGCTGCACATGCACCTGACTTTGACTTGAATACATGAGCCTGGAATCAAAAAACAATTGTCAACATCATGATAAGAACAAAGTCCAGAACTTAAACAACATAATTTTCTTCTCTCTTTCAGATTAGACAAAAAAAAGAACTTACCTCCTGATTGCTTCCAAGTGATGTCACTGTAGGATCTGCAGACACTAGAGCTGGTTCACTTAATTTGATGGCTCTATGTAAATCTCTCAGATGTCCCCATTTTGGTTCCCTCGGTAGCCCTAGTAAAGCCATTCAGAGCCCCTAAAACTGTTAAATTTGGGGGAATATTTTCAAGCAACTAGTTCTTGATCCTATTCAGAATTTAACAATGTTGAACACTCATGATGAAGCAGGTAAATAAATTCAGTTCGGGCTACAGTTCATATGTACATACCATATTCATCAATAGGAGCATCATAATCATAGCTAGTAGCAATGAAGAGACCACTGGCTGTCCGGCCAAAATTCGTTCCACCATGGTACTGAGGCAAAAAAAGAAATTAAAAAATGAAGCTATTCATCTTTCACTGCATTATTTTTGTACAAAAGTGAACCAATTCTACAAGAGAGGCAGCAGAACTTAATACCATATAATAATTAACAAATGAACCACCATTCTGTATGAATCTTGCAACTGAAAATGCTATGTCTTCTGCTGGTCTGGTAGGCACTGCACCACCAAACTCCGTATACCTTGAGGTTTAAACAAACCAAAAGGTCAAATAAGACTCAAAATCAAACTTACATGGCAAAATTTGTATGACTTACCAGCCAGTCCAGTTTTCAGTCCACATCTTTGGCTTATATTTTGCATTGGGAGTGAAGTTTTCGCAGTAGAATCCATTGCAGGTGTTTATCTGCAACAGTATAATGGAAATTATATAGACAGATGGAGACTATTATATGATCAAATCATTATTTCCCCCTAGGACAATAAGTGGAAACTTCCTTGTTAACTAAGCACTGTTATCAGAGGCAAAGATGGCTTTGATGATGTCATGTCACGAGGTAACAATCATATTATTTCCATCATTGTGGAACTTAGAAACCCAAAAGGATTTTCCATAAACGTCAAAAAACATTAAGAAAGCTGGAAGCCCGTGAAGTTGGAAATGAACACACACTGAAAAGCTATCAAATCAAACTCAAAACAGCTTGAGATAAGGTTGCAATTTAGGGCCAAAAGCCCCACCTAGAAAGGAGGCATGCCATTACCATCAAAAGCAAAAACATATGGGAGGATATCTTACCACAGGGTCAGGAGCATCATCTTGCTTGCACATAATCCATGGGACACCGGTGTCGAGCCCCACTGCCATTTGTGCTGCCCATTTGATGTAAGCTTTACCTGGATCACCGATTTCCCATTCAACCGGACCAAATTCATTCTCAATCTGTAATTACACAATTCTTCAATTTTGAACCAAAATTCGATACTTAAAATCAGTTAAATAACTAATAGAAGGATGATTTTCCAACCTGAGACATTATTATTGGACCTCCTTGAGTCTCAAACAGCTTTTCAGCTTTCATCATACTCACTATCTTCTCTGTAAATTTTTGCATTGCTGCCTACATTATAGTTATTTACAAACGCAAATTATTTCATTAATAATATATATATATATATATATATAAAGAAAGGGCAATTAGATATAATCAATTTATCAAAGCCCTCAACCTTAAAAGGTTCATTATCAGTCCTGAAAGCAATGCCGGGGACATATTTGAGCCAAACAGGAAATCCCCTGAACCAGAAAACAGAGCATATCAGTAAACATCTATAAAATTAAGAAAAAAAATCTTTAAATTAAAAATTATTACCCAAAGTTCCATTCAGCACAAATATAGGGACCAATCCGGAGATGAACATAAAGGCCAGCTTGTTGGACCAGCTTAATAAATCGAACCAGATCATATCTATCCTCAAAATAATACTGCAAAAAGAAACAAATAAACAAACAATAGGCAAGTTTATAAATAAATTTGAAAGCAGGTGGCATACATTTCCAGGAGAAGGCTCATGTCCATTCCAGAAAACATAAGTCTGTATAACATCCAAGCCTCCTTCTTTGGCCTTTGCTATAAGATCAGGCCACATCTGCATACAAGAAATGCTTTCTTAAAAATGAGGTTTCAACTTTGAAACAGGGAAAACCAAAGAGCTACAATGAGAGGGGTTTAAGAATACCTGAGGAGTACTTCTGGGGTAATGGATAGAACCAGAAAGAAGAATCCTTCTCCTGCCATTAATGATGATAGCTTTGCTATCATAAGAAACAGTGGCTGAAACTAAGGAAAAAACCCAAGAAGAAAACAACAGCCATAACATGAACATGTTGACCACCTTGGACAACATGTTTTTGTCCCACCACATTGTCAAACACTTGAACAAAGCAACGAGCCTTTTGTAGTTTTGTATATCCCCTTCTCCTTGTTCTATAATATTAGAGGAAGCGAGAGAAAGGAAAGAGGATTGGGTCCTTCATTTGAAGAACTCAAAAGGGTAAAAGAGGGGAGAGGGAGAAAGTGGATTGGACTCAGTTATTGGTTGCAATGTGGAGTTTATGTATGAGACCGAGAAAGACAAGCTCTCGCCCTGCAACTGCTTTATACACTTTGTTGAGAAATGAAGCGACCCCCACACTCTTTTGCCTCTTAACAGTAATACTATTTTTATTTTTCATTTAATTACCCAAATCCCAATCATTAACTATCAACTACTTTCACATTTATATTTCAGCAATTAGATTAATTAAAGGGTAGGATTAACCATCTCATACTAAAACAACTTGTACACTAATTAATGATTTTAATTGAAATTATTGATATAATTAATTAACTGCAAATCACATGAACTGAAACCAACTTAAAAAAATATTATAAACACTAAAATAAATAATAAATGGGAAAATGTAATAAACAAAAACATAACAGGTTTAATTACAGTTATATATATCTATAAGTAAGATTTTGACTAAATTAGTGTCACTCATCAATCGTACCTTAATTTAATCGTAAAATCATTAAAAAGTCTATTATTTTAACAAAAAAAAAATATTACACATTATAAGATTGGAATCCAAAGCATTAAAATCTTAAATATCTTTAATTTATCATTTCAACAATTTTAATAAATCCATTTTATACATTACTATTTATTATAATGGAAAAGAAGAGCTCCTACGTAACTTATTATTGCTTTTTTCTTTTTTATGAGTAGAAAATAAAAAAAGTATACGTTACCTTAAAATGCAAGTCACAACAAAATTGCGTGTGAGGCAGAGGTTTTCAGACAAAGGCAATTAAATGATAATAGCTCGTTTTGTGTTTATAATTTAAATTCATATATGTAAATTTCAAAAAAAGAATTGATGAGATGGTTAGAAACAGCTGTGTTTGCAAATCATGGCTTGAAAATAAAGCAAAAGTAAACGATTTCATTTTCGGCTACGTTATAATTGGTGTATATGAGACATATTTTTTGTTTAAGAAGAAATAAGATCACTAGTTGTTGCCATAAACATACAAAAATTGGGTCATCTTCAACAGTTTATTTTAACACAATTACATCCAACTTGTATAAATTAAAGTTTTATCTTTTCACTTCTATAATAATTAAATTTATATCGATATTAATTAAAAACTCCAACATTTCATCCATAATTCATGATATAATATTTAGTTTTCTTTTAATATTTAATCATCCTCAACAACTCTCATTACCATATTAACAATAATCAGAGAATTATGAGCTAAAAACATGTGAACGAAAGTAAAAGAAAAATACTTCTTCATAATTTATGATTAGTTTCTTTAAAAGAATTAACTTATTTTTAAAGGCAATTATTATATAAAATATCCAAAAGCCAATGCTTACGGCTTACTCAAATAGTATCTACATATAATTCAAACTGATTTAGTGTCAAAACATACTAACCCAATGGAGGAAAAATACATAAAAAAATGAAACACTAATATATTTATAATTTAGTTTTTCAAAAACAACCTTTATTCATTTATTTTTCTTTTACACTTCATGATAATTGTTGTACACTCATAATCCTACTTTATAAAACCTCATTGTATCACCATCTCATCAAAAAAGACTCTACCAAACGATAGACTTTGCCTACACAACAATTGTTGATTGCCAACTGTGTAGTACACGGGTCAATTGTTGTGCAAACTGGAAGATCTTTAAAAGATGACACATGACTTGCTGGTGAAGCCAAGCATACGTGCAAAAAGACCTATCATAATTCAGTCTTTAATACAAAAAGACACCTGATGGTGAGCATATAAGACCATATACTCATCGTTTACAAAGGGAGGAACCTCCTGTAACTTATAAAACCCAAGACTTTAAAAGTAAACCACTTACTATGTATCATTAGCTCTCTACACAATCGCTGTGTGAACTACTACTAACTTCCAACCACTCACATTGTATCAATAATTTGGTGTGGTGAGTGTGGACTAACATGGCTTATGCCATAGGAAATATCTTTGAAAACTAGGACACAATAGAAGCTCCAAATGATAACTATCCCTTAGCTAGTAATCAACCATATAATCCTTATGGCCTTTATGATCAATATCCCCTATTTGCAATACAACAAAACACATTCCTTGGACACAATACATCTTTTCCAAATTTTAGACCTTTCCTGCCACCACCACTTAGAATACATCCTTATCCAACTCCTAACAATTAAACTAAACAAAACCCAAATTAATATTTAAGCTTCAAGAAAAAATGAAAGCTGTGTAAGAATAGTTACTACAGAAACAACAAAAAAAAATCAAAAGTTATGCCAGCGAAATGGCCAACTCATACAAGAATTAAAGGCAAACCAAGCACTTTGTCAGAGTTAAAGATCTCAAGCTGAGAAAGAGGTTGAATATTCCCACTTAGGTAGAAATAAAAACTATTATGGAAGAAATCCTTTAGTGATGCCCCTATTCTAGAAATATTCCCCTTTAGAGGACCAAATGGAGGCTTTAAGAAGGGAATTGCAAGTTTTATAGTAAGGAAAGCCTACTGATGTCAAATGGATTATGTGTAGTGACAATCTTATGACTCTAAAATTTTTTTTATGAATACATGCCTTCTAATTTTAAGCCTAAAAAGAAAAAAAATATAATAGAAAGAAATATCCACACGATCATCTACAATAGCACAAAAATTATATGGAAATTATGCCACTAATGCACTAAAATGTTTAGCCTTGTCTATACTTTAATGAATCATGCTAGAAAGTAGATTCAATCATAATCAGTAGGATCCATCCATAGTTTTAAGCAGCTTGGTAATCAATTTATGGGCAACCTTTAGCCAATAGAGCTTTTCTTAATACTCAACCCATCTACTTGCTATAAAGCAAAATAGAGGGGAACCATTTAGGGATTATATCTGTCGATTTAGTACAATTATAGAAACCAATGATTTAATAGATGAATAGGCTATTCAAGCTTTCATTGTAAAGGTATATTGCTAGGATCTAGTGTAACACCCCAATACCTAACTAGATCGTCAGGTTCAAGCTATAAGGTGCCACATTCGTTGTCGGAGCAACTACGATCAATTTACATTTGATTAAAACCCATTAAACATTCATATATAAGTAACACATATGTATAAAATGATGCATAATTGTTTTCGGGTCTCAAACTAGCTTAAAAAAGCTCTTTTGCTAACCCGAGGTCAAAAGAGGACCAAATTGTAAAGATTTCAAAACTTTGGGTTGATGTTGTGACATTGAGGGCTCCTCATCGTAACATAACTCTCTAACTTAAGCTTGTTGTGACCTTGAGTGCATGTTGTCGCAATGTGAATCATGCGCTATTCCTCGTCACAGCATTAGGGATACGTTGTTGCGACGTGACATACTGTTTCCATAAAAATCAACATGGTACAAGTTTGGGAGGTCTGTAATAATACTTAACATTTCAATTATAACAAAAAAAAAATGCCAACTGCATTCAAGCCAAAAGATGCCCAAAATGATAATTCAAAACAACATCAATTACCAAAGTCTAACTTCAACCATTTATAATACAAAATCAACCTAAGCCCGAGGTACATGCCATATACAGTACATTACAAACTTTGCTGAGTTAGAGAATCGATTCTTGAATGCTAGGACGACTTATCGATTTCCTGAGAATCACCTACACCTACCCACGGAGAAAACAAATCGTACGTTGAGCAATAAAGCTTAGTGGTACTCTCATAAAACAGAGTAATAAAGCATAACATTACTAACTTGTTATATTACATTTATGCATAAAACTATTCAAATTATGTCCTATCATGCCAAGCAATTCTATTAACACATCCACATGTGAGTATACGTATCAATTGGTAAAACCAATCCATTCAACATAGTAAGATAGTTAACCAAATCAGATTATTTATCAAATACAAAACTTTAGGTCATATATAAACTCTCACATCTATATCTTTCACTTCATGCCATGCAAATCCAATTTCATTCAACATCCATTACCATTTATCTTATCATTCGGGTCTATTCTTGGAGTCTATCGACTCATTCATATTCGTACCGACCCCTAGGGCTTTTTTCTAACCAATTTATATACTAGTTTACATGTTTTATCTATCACACAAATACACAGAACATGTCAATTTCATCGTCATTCCATAACTCTTATTCTACTTTAGTTATCCTGAGTAGCCCAACAACGATGACTTTTACAATATACATAATTTAACATCTCGGGTGGCCCAACATCGATGGTTCATTCAATTCAATATATTACCATCTTGGATGGCCCAGCAACGATGGTTCCCTATTACTTATATTTCACCATCTCAGGTGGCCCGACAATGATGGTTTCCACACTTTACCTATACTACCATCCTCGGAAGGCCCGACAACGATGACATTCATGATGTATTCATTCTACCATCTCGGATGGTTTGGCAACAATGGTTTTCACTATATACATATCTTACCATCCCGAGTGGCCCAACAACAATGGTTTCTAACCTAAGGCATGCCAATTAAATGAACGGTACTCGAAATCGTTATTAGGGTAATACCAAATCGATACATATTGTAACCTTGTAGCACTTTCGATCTCATCATCAATTCATTAATCAAACACATACATTATATCATACACATTTTCTATTCAATTTCCACAACACATATCACATTTTAAGGTAATGTATATCATCTCTCATCTTATTCATTTTAGTCTTTTATTCTAATATCTTAAACACATTCAACATTACAATTCACTTTATCATTGTATACTCACCTTGACATTCTATATGCAACTAGCAAATATGTGTAAACAATTAAAACTATAAAAATCTTAACCCGTCTCTGCCGCTAGAGTAGGGTTACAGAGTATTACAATACAATTCAAAACATTTAATATCAAATAACATCAAATTTTCTAATTAATTATCAACATTTATATTATCATGTAATTTAAAGTGAAACATACACTAATGGGCCTAAAATTGGGTCTACGAAGCCTTAAAAATAGTTTAGAAACAATTGAGAACCAAATCAGAAGATTTAAGGAAAATATGAAAAATTTCAAAATAGGGGTCACACAACCGTGTGATAGAGCCCAGACCGTATGGCTCAAGACATGGCTATGTGGCTACTTCACATGCCCGTGTACGTTAATCGTGTAACTAACTGTGATCGTGTAACATAAGGTCACACAGTCGTGTGCCCAGACTGTGTAGCTCAGGGTCACACAGCCGTATCGCCAGGCCGTGTAACTCTCTATACCCGTGTGAACCAACTTGCACTGAAAACTAATAAGGCATATGACCCCATTTAACAGCCCGTGTCCTAGGTCGTGTGCATCCAAAATTGGCCCAAAAATTGTCATTTTCACTCCCAAATGTTTAGGTACCTAAACATACCAAAAGTATATGCATACAAGCCCTCAAATACAATCAAGAACACTTAAACCATGTCAACACAATCAACCTATGTGCCTAAACAATGTGCCATCATTGACGCCATAATTCAAATACATAAACAAACTATTATAATAACTAGACTTTCAAGTCATATGTATGTACTACTGCTAGTATCAAAGCTTACCATTTCATGCACATTTAACTACATCCACCTATGCTTTAACTAGTACTAAGCATGCATATCTCAATGGTTACTCCACACAACAACATCATGCATAACAAGTTTTACAACATAAGTATTTATAAACCATTACAAAGCAAATTCAAATCCTCATATTACATGCCATATAAGCCAAGTTTGTATTAAAAATATTCCAAAAAGGTCCTCAGATAGTGTGATTTCTTCAAGTTGATCCGATCACCCGATTTTCACAAAATAGTATCTACAAGGAAACAAGACAAATGACACGAGTAACCTTTCACAAAGCGTAGTAAGTTTGACGATTAAAACGATAAAACTTACCGAAATAAACATAATAAATCAAATAACACGATTACTAAACAGGGTTCTTGTCAACCATAGTTCACAATAGCCGAGTTCATACTCAAACAAGAATACGAATTCCATTATCAATTTATAAAGTTATCAGAAGTTCATGAATAAACTTTTCACAATTCAATAATAATCTGTTTTCACTAAAACATTGACCAGTGAACGATATATAGATATGAATACACGATTAACCATCTGAAAACATGCCAAACACTCATACGAGCCAATCCAACTGATAACACGCCTCGTCACTAAGTGCCTAGCCTGTAGCTAACATCTGCCCCCGATAACATGCCAGAAAACACTATAATATAACATGATAGTCCGCATCAAATGCATGACTTCGGTATATTCAGTGAACAGGAAATAGATAGGAATCATCATCTCGTCTCATATCAATCCCATACAATGTGCATTATAACCTATTGGCATGTCAATCGTACTCTATCCTATGTTCATCCAGCACAAGGGTTCACATTACTAATCAATGGTATATACAAATCATATCTATAATTCTCATTACCTTAGCATTGACTATATTAAACTATCATTCTACAATTTATTTTTACAAAATAAGCATAACAAATGTATTAAATTAAACCGGATGAACTTACCAGGCTAAACTGTAACAATGAAAAAAGTTCAGGGACTATTCAACAACTTTCTCTTTTCCTCGATTTTCAACTCATTCTTGATCAAGAATAATAATTCCATTCAATTAACCAATTCCAACAGAAAAATTAACTCATTTTATGCTAATAAGTCCTTTTATGCATTTTACAAAATTACCCCCAATATTTTACTTTTTATGCAATTTAGTCCCTAAGTCCAAAACTCGTAATTTAACCAATTTTAACTAGATCCCAGCTTAGCTAAACCATCTAGGACCTCAATACAGCCTACAATTTTGTTCATTTCACAACAAGTCCTTATAAATTTACTACTTTAACATTTTAGTCCTTAAACATTAAATTTACTAAAATTTACTGTACAAAATAATCCTATTTAACAACCAAGCTTAATAATCTATCTTAAAAACTTCAAAACACACTAAAATCATCAATGTTATAATCCACAATACTTGACAGTTTTACAAATTAGTCCCCGGGTTAGCTAGATCAAGCTAATATGAGCTCAAAAACATAAAAATCACTAAAAACGAGCAAGATTTACCTATCAAATTAGGAACCCTAAGCTTGGTTGAAACTTGCTTCTCCCCTCCTATGGCTAATTAATTTTTTGCCAAAAATAATAGAGAGGAAGATGATGATGTTATTTTAACATCTTTTAAATTTTAATTCACCATTTACATTTTTACCAAATTAACCTTTAAGTTATAACTTATAAAAGCACTAAAACATATCCATAATTGTCCATTATAAATATATATGGTATAGTGACCATCTAGGTCCATTGATTCACCTTTTTAAAGCTATTTAACCTTTTTAAAAAAATAGAAACCATCTTTCTCAACTTTTATGGTTTAGTCCTGTTTACTTAATTAACTTTCTAAACGATAAAATTTATTAACCAAATTTTAATACAACACTAATGACCTCGTAAATATTGAATAATTTATATTTATGGACTGACACGTCAAATTTGTGGTCCCAAAATCACTGTTTCCGACATCACTAGAAAACGAACTGTTACAAAAATGATACAAGTCATAAAGGTACAAACCAGGGTCTTACGTCACTTGTCGAAAACTTTCTCTTTTCCTTTCCCTCTCAATGGCCTAGTATCAACATTAGCTACATACAGTCATAAAACATAAATCAATGTAAATTTCCAGTCAAATTCACAATCAAATGCCAAATCTATAAAAAAAAATACAAGAAAATGACTCTGATTGCACTTACCAATTTGTGGTTGAAAGCTTGAAGGAACATAATGTTCTCTTTCTTTCGAATATGGTGGACGATGAGAGCTTAAAGATGATGAAAAATTGGTTGTCATCCCATTATCTTATTATATATACTAAGCTTAACCTAGTTTTAGTTTAATTAATCATAGTTTTTTTATGGAAAATATATGGGTTTTATTAATGAGGTAAAAACCAAAAACCAAAAACAAATCTGCATAATTTCTGGGTTTAAGACCCAACAACCTGCAAAATAGCCTAAAAATAAAATGGAAAAACAAAAATGAAAACCTAAACTAAACCTAATCCTCCATTGATTGTTGCTATCCCAATCTGGTATGTGGCTTTCCCTAACTCTTCAAAGCATTTTAATACATTTTCATTTCCAAGACTACTCTTCACTTGCGTTTTAATACATTTTCATTTCCAAGACTACTCTTCACTTTCTCTAGAGGCTAAATGGGCTCCTCTTGGAAGATCAATCGCCTAGTTAACTTGTAACAGCCCATTTTCTATGGTGTTAGAAACAGTGGTATTGGGAACAAAAATTCGACGAGTAAATTCGTAATAAATAATATTTAAATTATATGAGTTAATTATAATTTTATATTGAATTTAGATTTGAAGAATTTTAGTTAATTAAATAAATAGTTAGGTATAATTGGTTTGTTTCGAAAGTCAAGTGGTTTTGGAAAATGAGGTATTGAGATCTCATTTCTATAAACCGAGCTTTTAAATATTTTTATTAAATATTTACGGAGATATTATTTTGTTATGTGAAAGTTCTCGGTCTAGAAATTTTGATGTTTGACCGGTTAATTAATTAAAAGGACTAAATCGTTAAAGTTGTAAAACTTAATCACTCTTGAATTATAGTGATTAAATCACTTAAATAATCATAGTGGAAGGATTTAAATGGTAAATTCACCATTTTTATATGGTGGGACGGTTAGTAGGTAATTCTATACATTTTATATATTAAAATTTAATGATTATAATAATAAAACGTATAATAATATAAAAACCATCATCATCTTTATTCATGATTTGGAGAAATTGAATGTCCATGGAAGAACATTTAGGCTTTGGCCAAGTTTTCTTTTTCCTTGCATGATCAAGAATTGAATCATACGGAACATAACAACAGGAAAGGGAAAATCGTGAATTAGTCCTTACGAGTCAACCGATAGCGTATCTTAGGTAAGTTCATAGATTAGATATATTTTTATATGTTCATGTTATATGTTGTATGAATTAATTAATTGATTCATTTGTGATTGAATTATTAATATGGAATTAAGAATATTAACTATTTAAGGTTGAATGTAAAGTGAGTAAGATGTACTTGAAATGTAATGAATGTATATGTAAATATTTATAATTCATGCTATTTTGAATTAGATAAAATTGATATGTGGTTTAATATTTAATTTCGGATTGTAATGATAAATTGTTTACAATTAAGTATAAGGTGAAAAATTATTTAATTGGAAATTAATGAATGAATGTGAAATATGAATTATATGATCTTGAAATGGATGTAATGGAATTACAGTGTATGTACGAAAATTTTGGAAGTGCCTTTGATTTGTTTATATGATGAATTCAGTTAAAGTGCCTGTTTGAACGTAGTAAACAATTAGGATAAGATTGACATGCCAATAGGGTTATTTGTGCACTGTATGTGATATTTGTAATGGTATGGAGATATTATTGATTATACTGGAATCCAACATTTGTTGCAGATTATTGAGTTATATTGGTGTGGTAGAGGGATGTATTGATATTGATTATATGATGTCTACTGGCCTAGCACTTCGGTGCTCTGGTGTGCTGTAGTTTGAGCTTTTGTGAGCATTCTGGTGTGGTGTAGTTACCCATGTATCTGTATCTGTTTATTATAGTTCATTGGGCCATATGATGAAAATATATATATATATGTATTGAATTTATGAATCATTTGGAGATGATATGTTTATATGAATATTGAAATGTTAAATGATGAAATTGAATAATTAATAATTATGTGTTTAAGAGTTGTTTGAAATGATATTAAAATGATGGAAAATTTATAGTTATATGTATAAAACATTTACCGGTAAATGCAATATTAGTGACAAAATTGTGTGAATAAAAGAAATGGAATATGAATATGAATTGACATGAGAAATTGGTTAATACGATTTATATGTTGAATATTTCCTAATTGAACGATACTGAAAATATGTTGTATTGAATGATTGAGAGATTATACAAATGATATGTGAAACGCTCACCTTGTTGTTGTAAATGTCTTGACAGGAAATACGTATTAAATTAGTTATATTTGTTTACTTAATTGTAAACCGAGGTAAGAATTTTGTTTAAGTAATTATGAACTTACTAAGCTATATAAGCTTACTTTGTTATATTTACTGTTTTCTGTAGTTTTTTTTGTGGAACTGGTAGAACAAATCAACTTTAAGGCTCACATTATCAAGTTTCTATTTTGGTTTTTTTTTACTTGGTTATTTCAGTTTGTGGCAAGTATATAAGGTTTTGAGTTTGTCAAATTTAAGGTTTTAGTTAAATATGTAAATTAGTGAATGGTGGTATATGATGTAAGCTTGTTTTTCATGTTAATCTTGTGATGAATGTGGAGTAAATAGTAGAATTATCATGTTGATCTTATTTGGTTTGGATGTGTTTTGTGTCATTTGAATGGTAGGCATGTTTTGGTTTTGATATCATACCTGTGAATTGATGTGGAAATGATCATTTGGTATTGGTAACTTGTTTTAGAAGTGAGTATATTTGTCTCTATTAAGTAGCATAAATGAGTGATTTTAGTAATTGGATTTGAAACCTTATTGAAGATGAAATAAGTTTCATATGATGATTGCATTTTTAGTTAAATTGCTTGAATGTACAATTGATTTTATGTTTGAATTTGTTTGTGATGGTGCCAAATGGCATATTGGTTAGTATAAGGATAATGGTATCTAATTGCATACTTAGTTATTAATTGTAATAGATAAGATGGTTAATAGATCATGGTTGAATTATGGCATGTTTTTAATGGATTGAGTGAGTTTTATGCAGGTCATATGTGTACGTATTTGTATCTATGAAGTAATATATAGGTTTGGGCATGAAATAAATTTTCAAACGTGTAATTTTTGACCACCTGGATAAAAGTATCGATACCAGGGACCAAGGTATCAATACTTGACCAAATGAACAGTGTTTTCAAATTATAGAATGCCAAAATGGTATCGATGTTGATTTTGGTATCGATACTTAGTTCAAAGTTTTGAAAAATTTACAATTTGGTCCCTTTTCATGCTCAAATCTAATCTATTGTATTTAGAAGCTCGATTTAGTTTCGTGTTCATTTTTAATAATTAATGTGTGTATTTATATGATCATTAAATGTTTTAAATTGCATATAATTGTTCCAGATTTATTCGTAGTATCTCGTAGCTCAGGTTCGGCAATCGGACTGGGTATGGGGTGTTACATAACTAATTAATTAAACTATTATTAAACATAATTTAAATCATAATTTAGACTTAATCAAATTTGACTTCATCGTCCACTATCTCACGACTAAAAATGGTTAAATAACCATTTTGGTCTTTTAGATAATTACTATTTAAGTCCTCAAGCCTTATCCTAGTTAAAAACATATAGCAATTAAAATTTTACAATTTAGTCCCTAAGCCTTAATTAAACACAATTTTGGCTAAATCGCTTAGCCATTTTTCAATTCAACAATATATTAACTCTATCAATATTCCCATTTAATATTTACTGACTTGATTTACGAAAATGAGGTCCTAAAATCGTAATTTCTGACATCACTGAAAATTGGGTCGTTACATCTATTGCCCTAAGTGTAGTTTATTCTTCAATTGTATTGTAACACCCCATACTCGACTCGGTTGTCAGGTTCGAGTTACAAGGTGTCACATTCATTTCTAGAGCAACTACAATCAATTCACAGTTCAATTTATAACATAAAACATTTGAATATAAGTTAAACAAGCATATACAACATTTCGTGTTCATTTTTGAGTCTTATACGAGCTTACGAAAGCTCTATTGCTAACCTAATGTCAAATTAGGACCAAATTGTAATAGCTTCAAAACTTTGGATTGACATTGCAATGTAAAGGAGTTCCATTTTGCAACGTAACGTACTATCTAGCCTCGTCGCAGCAACCAAATTCCGGCGTCGCACCGTGACATGGTAATCAGGTCTCGTTGTGACGACCACCATTCGAAATCGTGACATGACATTCTGTTTTCAAAAGAACCAGTTTTGGTACCTGTTTTTAAACATATAAAACCTTTCAAATTTACCTGCACAAAATTTTTTCTACCAAATCCACATACTTAGTAGGATTCCATTATGCTTAAAGAACATTTATACATACATGTTATCATCATTTTAACAATTTCAGTTGATTATACAACCAATTCATTCAAGTCCTTCATCTAACTAATTGACACTTATAAACATATGTATATGAACATAAAACCAATTAGACTCTTTTCATACCATGAAACATGTCTAATTATAAGTTATAACATTTCAATTCCATGCATTTAGCATATAACCAAATCAAAATACCAATTTTGACTCAACCTAGGTACATGTCATATAACTAACAAAAGAAGGATCTTTGTTCGGATGTTGAAGCTTATGCTCGCAGCCTCGTCACAAACCTAACCTGTACACGAAAAATAAAATCGTACATTGAGCAATAAAGTTCAGTGGTATTTCCATGATTTAAATCAATTTAATACAAACTTCAAATCAAATGCATACAATCAATTTCCAATTCAATACCAACTAACTCACATATAACTCATGCCATTCTTCAATACATATAACACTATTCATATGCTACAAAATACCTTATTTATGCCAAAAGAACCAACTAGACATATTACAACAATTAACAACTAATTAACATATCATACCAATATACTTAACATTCACATTACTTTTCAATCAAGTCTGTATATCATTTCGAATCAAAATCAAATCTACTATTATCATTTCGTATCAGCCTTTAGGTTCATTTAATCGGTTCGTATGATCTTTCACATGCAATCGATAATTGTATATTGCAAATATGTATCTGTAATACAATTTCATAATGTCGAATTCATTTTCAAATATCAATTAGCTAATTTGAAAAATTATATTCCCTATTAACATGACTTGGATTTCAAGAAGAATACATAGGTTAGTCAACCTGCATCTCAATCTGGCACTGTAGTGCATCATCAGATATATTAAAGAAAAGATACTGACACACATAGTGCAACATCAGATATATTAAAGAAAAGATACTAACACACATAGTGCATCATCGAGCAAGCCGAAATAATTCTATTGGCACACGAGGTGCATCATCAAACGAACTGAAGCAATTATACTGGCAAGCATAGCACATCATTGGATAAACTGAAGCAAATATACTGGAACGTAAGTGCATCATCGGATAAACTGAAGCAAATATACTAGCACATAAGTGCATCATTGGCTAAACCGAAGTATAAACCTGTATAGTTAACAGTAACCAATTTCCAATTTCATCACGTAGTTCAATTCACATCCCATAATTCTTAATTTAACATCAATTCATCATATAATATAACATAATTCAACTCAGTTTCATACCAATTTCCTATATCAGTTATGTCATATAACTTTCTATTATATTTTATTCAATTTAGTCTCTGTCTTGATATTCAATTTCAACCATAGCATTTCAACTCAATAACCATTAAAAACTCACCTCAACATTATATAATGCATAATTTTTAATTAATATGCAATAATTACATTGATCTTGGGTTATAGAGAGACAAACCGAAAGCTAATGTCACTCGTCACCGATTGTCATCACTTATCGCCGACTCTCGTCTTTTCTTTCCTTCTCAATGGTCTTGCATCATCTTTAGCTATGACTAATAATATAAAAATACACAATGTAAAATTCCAGTTCAAAACACAATAAATTACAATGTCACACATATTTTACAATTTAGTCCCCGAGCTCGGATAAGCATAGCTTTCGATCTAGACCATCAGATTAAAATCTGATTTCACCTATTTTATTAGGAACCTTCTATTTTCTATTCATATTGAAATTTTATAATAATGTTTTATTTTATTCAGTTTGGTCCCTAATGTACAAAACTTGCAATTAGACTTTACAATAAAGTCCTTTCTTATACCAAGTTTAATTTCTATCAATTTAACACCTAAATCATTCAATTCTCAACAATGAATTTTTTTTAAAACTTCACTAATTGATCAAATTGATCCTTGAGTTATCTTAATAAAGCTTCCAAGATAAAAAATTTATGAAAATCAAAGAAAAATAGCTAGGGACTTACTTGAAATTAAGGCCACAATTTAAAAAAAAAACAACAATGGCATCCTCCCCTTTGTTTTTATGTTTGGATGATTGGAGAAGATGATACTTCATCTCTCTTTACACTAATTTACATATATATAGATTAAATTTTAATTAGTTTAATTAACTATCTTTTAATATTAATTAACCTTAATTTACTTTACTAATCCACAATCATCATTACCATCCACTAGCACATGATTAGTAATAATTTATTGACCATTTTGGACCTATAGATAATTTCAATTTAAGTCCCCAAGCCATTTACCAATTAAAAATCCATAGCGATTGGATTTTACAATTCAGTCCCTAGGCCTTAATTAAACACAATGTTGACTAAATTAAGTATCCAAATTTCAATATAACAATATATTATTCACATAAATATTAATATTTAATATTTACAGACTCGATTTACAGAAATGAGGTCTCGAAATCACATTTTTTGACACCACTAAATTTTGAGTCGTTTACATGTACTTGCAATTTTTCGAACATATTGGTTTAAATAAAATTTTAGTTTTCTTATTAATATCTTTTTTTAATGTCCTCAATAGTTTTTGCACGCAAATAAAAATGTAAAGTAAATATTTGCTCACTAATTACCTAATACTATGTTGTATTATGTAGATGGATCATAATGCGAGAAGACCACTTGTATTAGTAGGTAACCTAAAAGGTCCATAGTCTGATAAATAAAAATTGAGAAAATCAGTTAAAGAACTATTATGCTGTCTATCAAGTCCAAATGGAAGATACATTCTCTTAGATATGGAGTGGTTAACTTCTAAAATATAGAGATATAAATATGATTGATTGGATTGACAATACATCAGACAAGACCCAAGTCAAATTAGTCTTAGATCCGTTTATGGATTAACTCACTTGTGACATTCATAGTGTGGCTTACCTCAATCTTGAGTAAGTGTATAACTATGTGTGCGTGACTTGTATGCTTTGATGTATTGAAAGCTTGAGTTCAAATATCTAAAGAGCCAAAAGCCATTACATCGGGTATAAGTCTTCTGTATGACATAACTTCATTTACAATAATAGAATTCATAGCCTAATAAAAGGAAAGTGATATCCTTAATTGGAATTACATGATAGATGGAAAAGTAACGTGGGCATGGGTCATTTGTCTAGGACAAATGATTTAATTACTATTTGTTAGCAATTGACTTTTTCATGAAGAAAGATGTAATGATTACCATGAGATAAAATAAGATCATATTGGGTGAACAAATTTATAACAATTCGATTTTCAGTGGTACCAGAAAAAGTGGTTTTAAAACCAATTTTCATAAACTGGGTCCAAAAATATTAAATTAAAATATTTATAGAGTTGGTATAATAAAATGTTAAAGTTTAGTCATTCAATTTTGATTATTAATTGCTTGATTAGGGTACAAGGACTAAATTGTAAAATTTTATCACTTTAAGTTTTTAATTGAGATTTAGAGGCTTAAATTGTAATTAGCCAAAGGTCCAAATGGTAATTAAACCATTTTATATCATAAATTAGTGCTTGATGATGAGAACTCCACTATTTTAAATTAATAAGTTTATTAAATTAAGTAAATAATGTTTTAATTAATTAAAACAAGGTTAATTAACTTTTAATCAAAGTATAAAAGGTGACTTGGTGCATGTTGTCATATTTATTTGCTTCTTCTTCACCAAATCATCGTAAAACCTAAAAGGAAAAGGCCATTTTGAGCTTCAAGCTTTTGGGCCTCAATTGTTAAGTTAATTCAAGTCTTTTTCTTATAATTTGTATGTTTTTTAAGTCATGGGAGCTTAACTTAGTTAGTCCATGTATCAATTCATAAAATTGTTAAGGTTTTTTAAATTTTCCATTGTTGATTTCTTGAAAATTTTGGTGTTAAATTGATGGATTTTAAGTTTAGATGTGAAAAGGACTAAATTGTAATGTTTAAATTGTTAGTTTTGTACATAAGGACTAAAGTGAATAAATTGTGAAATTGATATGAAATTTCAATGATAATATATATTAGAGGAACTATAATGAATGCAATTGAAATCAATTTTAAAATCAAGGCTCAAATTTAAAGATATAGCTATTTTAGTTTTAGGGACTAAATTGAATAAAATGTAAAACTTTAGGGCATTTGAAAACTAAATTATATAGGTTCATACATATTATGGCATAATATAAAAATGTTTGTTATTGATGAATTGTCTAAAATAATTGAATAGATCAAGAATTGAATCAAATCGGAGATAATCGGGGAAAAGCCAAAATTGTCGATTAGTCCTTAGAGGTTCAACTTGTTTGCTTTTTTTTCCAGGTAAGTTCATATGGTATTTTTTATATAGTTTGTTGTGTATTTGATTTGTAATTATATAGGTGCTTAATTCTGAATTGGTGAAAAAGGTGAGAATTGGACTAAATTGTAAAATATTGATTATAATTGAAAAAGAGGCCTGTGTGAACTTAGTGAAGCTTAGGATATGATTGACATGCCAATAGGGCTTTGTGCTCGCTTCTATAGTATTGGTTATAGATGTTACCGAGATCCAACATTTGTTGCAGATTCGAAGATACATGTGACACTTATTTAGCTTGGACGAGTAACCTGATGTTGTTTTAAAGGTTTAGCCTAGACGAGTAACTTGACATGTATATTTTTAGCTTGGACAAACAATCTAATGTGCCATTATAATGGTTTAGCCTGGACTGGTAACCTAACACGAATTTATATTCAACTCGGACGAGTAACTGGTGTGGTGTAGTTACATGTATATCCGAGTCCGTTTACTAGAATTCATTAGGCTAAGTGATTATTGTAAAATGAAAAATTGAAATGAAATGATATGAGTTTGATTTTCAAATGGATAAATGTTGAATTGAGCATGACCATTGTATTGAAATGTTGACTTTAAAATGAATTGAATTGATATATTATTGAGATATCATATAGTTTGATTATATGTTAAACTCACCTTGTTGATGTCGTGTTTTGCCATGTTTAGCCAACATATGGTAGCATATTGTATTTGATTGTAAGATAAGGTAAGTCTTGTTTAATGCCTATGAACTTACTAAGCATATTATATGCTTACCTAATTTGTTTTTCCTTTTTCCTTGTAGATCGACACCTTGCAAAACTCGTTAAGCTGGATCGTCTTGAAGTTCACACTATCCTATCATCGAATTGGTAGCTTTTTGATCATTTTAAGTCAGAATTATGGCATGTATATAAGTGTTTTGGTATATACTTTGATGTATATGATGTCTTGATAAGTTTGGTAATTTGTGACATTTTGATGTTTTGGATTCATACATGGAGATGAATATATATATATGCATCTCATGCTTAATGACATGATGATCTATAGCTAAGTGTGTAGCTCATAAAATGGTATGAAATGAGGGAGAAATGGTAGCTTGTTGGATTGGTGAATGAAATGGAAATGTACTTGAACATAAGTAACTTGAGGTATGCTTGTGTCATGTATCTTTATTTTGAAAGTTGATAATTATGTCTAATGTTTATATATCATAGATATGTATATGTGTTTTTAAGTGGTTATAATGAAATTGAAATGACTTGTTTTAAGGTACCTTAGCATTGGTAAGGTTTAGAGATTTCATAACTTAATTGTTAGTTGCAATGGCATTGAATCGTTTAAGTTTGAATGGCGAATAATGTGATGATTGACTTGTTAAGAATGTGAACATTGATGCTTGAACTATTTGGCATGTTTTAGGTATGTTTTGATTCAATTGAAATTGATAAATGTTGAACATGTTGATAGGTATGTTTGGAAGCTTTGAAATAGTTACCAAATGGTTTTACCAAAAATAGAGCCCACGTTTCCATGAGCAACCTATCTCATCGCAACATCAGCCGAAAGTGAGTCATGTCGCAATGTCGAGTAGCTTGAGGTCACGATGTGACATACTATTTTGGTGATGTCAAGACGTGGAGGAAATGACGTCACAACGGCGAAATTAAACTTTTAAAACTTTACAATTTGGTCCTATTTCGTGAGTTGATAAAAGAGCTTTTGTAAGCTTGATTAAGACTCAGTTTTGATTTTTTAACCATAAATGAATGTATTTGAAATTGAATTACATGTGCATATGAATATTTATAAATTGACTATAGTTGCTTTGACAATGACTATAATATCCTGTAGCTCGGACCCAACGATCAGGTCGGGCAAAGGGTGTTACATTTAACCTAAAGAGATAAAGGATATCCTATGAGGGTAGAAAACTTATGACAAAGTTATTGGGAAAACACTTATTAAGTTTCTTTCATAATGGTATGTAATAAAAGAGAGTTTAATCAATGTACTTTAGTGGAATGGCTCCATGGTTAAATAATGTTGTAATTAGTAGATGAAGATTCATAACTTAATTAAAAATTATTTGAGTCCTAATTATATATGTCCAATCGGTCCCTCTGTTAGCTCGATATAACCCAGAATGGATTGCATGTAAAACTAAAACTATAAAATGAATGAAAACGATGATTAAGAGAAAATATTACATGTATCACTATCCACGGTGAATATGTTTTCTCGCCAAATACAAATGATGACTTAGAAATTGAATTAATTTCTTCGAATTTTTATTTAATTGATAGCAATTAAATAATTGAAGTTCAAAGTGAGAATTAAATTAATTAGTCATCGTACTTTTTTGAACGGGGCAATTAAAATATTTCCTCATAGATTTTAAAACGGTAAAGTTGCCATGACTTTAATAGAATTAGAATTGAGTTGAGAAAATCATTTAATTGGATTAATTAATTAATTAATTAATTAATATTTTAGGAAATAGAAAAAGTAGTTATTGAGTTGGTTAAATTATATGTGTTGGTTAAAAGTCCAGATGACATGTATAATTGTACCTAGTACATGAGACGAACCCAAGAGCCCATCCAATGAGGGGTAGAAAACCTGAGTCTCAGTAAAGGTTATTGCCTTTCCTAACAAGGAAACTGTTTTTTTATTAAAATATAATTATTTAATTACCCTTGTTCTTTTTTTTGTTCAATAAATTTAATTACCTCATGTTCAAGTAAAACTCTTGTCACTTTTTTTCTATAAATATGAAATATGAGATGACCTAATAGACATCCAGTTGAGCGTTGTTACTCTATCAGAAAATAGTCACAATTTATTTATAGAATAAAATCTATTTTCTACAAAGCTCAAAAGTTTCCGGTTCCCCATAAGAGATATTAACCTTCTTATTGAAAGTTAATCAAAATATTTTTCATACTATGCATTCGGTTCAAGTAGCTTGATCCCACACTCAAAGTAAGCTGGGGCTTGAGGATAGCGGAGAAGATTATTTGGTAGAAGCTAGGAAACGACCTACACTGCCTTGCTCAAAGCACATGTAATAATGGGTCTAGGACTTATTACTATAAATACCACAAGACTCGATTTTAAGAAAAATTTTAAACGTTTGCTGTGTTACAAACACTGTTTTCTAAACTAAATTTTCTAACATATATCATGATCATTTCAAATATGCTCTCGCTAATGAAAAACTAGAGTGCCTCCATAATTTGCATGAAAAAGAAAACCATGAATAATAAAAATATAATGACATGACATGTATGTAGTACAAACAATAAAAAAAAAACTATAAATTGATGCATAAATGTCATTGTCTACAAAATAAGCTCAATAGAGGAGAATATAAAATTTTTTTTGGTTAATAGGAGAAGATAATTTGACAATAACTATAACACTGAAAGAATTCAAAAACAAACCAAAGATGCATCACCTTAATCAAATCGTCGAAAGTTGTCCTAGCTCTGCCATCATCAAACCAACTTAATGATAAACTCTAGTTAACCAAGAAATCATTGCCAAGAGCCCAAAAAAACTCATTGCATTAGTAATGCATAGAAAGTAAGTCTCAAATGGCCTATCCGCCTTATCATCATCATCTCGTAGTCCAATTTTACAAACGCCATCACAATGCTATAATATGACAAGGTTTGAAGAATGGTATAATAGATTTAACAACAATCTTGTTTTGACAAATCTCATATATACACCAGAAACAAGACTGAAAACTAAAAAATAAAATTAAAACCATCATAGGTTTCAGAGAAAACAAAGAAGATAAGAACCACTATAGTTTTAGAAAAACAAAACAAAACAAAACGAATCAAAACTAAAAGCATCTTTGCTTTGAAAGAAAACATAATGGACTGAAACGATAATCACTATGTTTTTTTTAAAAAAATCGAGTGGATTAAAACTAAATATTAAAGAAAAAATATATTGGCAAAGCCAAAAACTTTTTGGGAGACTGAATTTTAGTTGATATTTTTATAAGAGCTAAAATGTAATTTCATCATTTTAATAATATATATATTCATCATTTTTAAAGGACTAAATCAAAATTTTATTATTTTGAGAAGTCAAAATGCAATTTTAGCATCTACTAATTTAAAATTTTATAAAATTTAAAGAGGCAAAACTAAAAATTTTCATTATGCTAGCCCTCCTTGTGTCACCCCCGCAACTAGCCTAACGGCCGGTGATGTTGCTGGCAAGGACATGTTTTGGTTTTAGAAAGTTGAGCGGTTATAATTTTTCTCAACAAGGGAGGAAGTTTAGCTCCAGGCTAAGAAGAAAGGAAAAAATAAAATTTAATTTAATATTTAAAACAAATCACAAGTCAACCATAATCATAAATTAGATTTTATCACATCCAGATGTTAGATAAATAAAAATATCTTATATTTATAAAACTATATCAACAAATGACTATAAGTGTAGTGGGTAGGATTTTTATATGAATTTATTTGTTTTTAATTGGTTTATTTGAAGATTATATGAAAAGATGAAAATATTTTTATAAAATAAAAATATTTAATAATATCACATCATATTTATAAGAGAAGGAAATCTCAAAATTATGAAAACTTCAACTTGACCATTAAAATGTTAAAAGTAGCTAAAATTATAGCAGTAGGAAAGCCGTGAATCCCCGGATTTTAAAAAGGAAAAGAAAGTTAGAGCATGTGACTCAATAATCTTCAAAATTAAAATAATTTATTGAAATCTGAAGACAGAGTATATGAAACGAAACCAAGTAGATCATAATCCAAAAATATGGGTTTTTTTCTAATTATTAAAAGAAATTATCACAAATGCATGAAACAAAGGGCCATATTTTATTTGTTCTTCCTTGTTTACATGCATAAGTTAAAAAGGGTCCTATTTTCAATGTTTAAGACTTGTGACTCAATGCTTCTTCCTTTTTTATCCATTTCAACAAATGAAGAAACCCAATACTTAATCAATAATTTGGAGAGAAGATTATATATGCTTTGGTGAAAGTCATGATCATATGATTTACACATGAAATATCCAATTATAAAATAGGTTTGTTCATGAAGTTTTTAACGAACAGGTAAATTGCTCTCAGATGTTTCCACTTCCTGGTTGGTCACCTCCACCAGCTGGATTTCTTTTAAAAACCCCTCCCTCAGCTATATATATATACTGAGGCTTGTATTTCACAGTATTCTGCATTTTTTTTATTGCACTTCTTCACCTAACACTTTTCTCAACCACATTGAATAATGTTTCTCTTGGTTTACCTTATCAAGGAAGTTGCAACCCAAAGTTCCCAACATGGTTTTGATGGTTCTGGTTGGTACCAGACCAGACCCCAGCCGTCACAACAACCTGTGGGTTGTGCCACTTAGAACAGGCCAGATACTCATATGTTGGGTCCAATTTCTAGACTTCATAGTCACCTAACTCTGCTTATTCAGTGAATGGGTAAAAGGGGTGTGTGTGCGCGTTGGTTAAAGTTGTAGGAAGTTCAAAGCTGCAATGATGAGTTGATGACTAATGAAATCAACAAACTTTCAGTCGACTTCCTTATCTCATAAGGGAAGGGGGAAGAAATGAAATCGTGTTATACGTGGCCTGTTTGTAGAATTCTGGACTCAGACAGAAACCAAGCCTGTTAACATAGTAATCTTAGCTTTAATGGAACTGAAGATGTTTTTGCTTTTTAAGGATAACAAGGACGAAAATAAAAAGACATGCTTTATCATTGCAAGTCATGCATAACAGTTTGCCTTGTCTTTTTGTTTATGATGTTATGAATTTGAGTGATACAAGTAATCTGCATGGACTTTCATATTAGATACCTAAACATTTAATTTTGGCTGCCTCCACAAGATTACAACACTTGCAAATTAAAGTAGTTGCATATTTGTTTAACATGAGAATTACATAATTGCAATTTAAGGACACGATGTACACAGCTCAGAGATGAGGTGGTCAACAGTCAACATTGCCCTGCTTGCTTGATTCTGTTTCGTGATGTATGTTTGGTGGGTTTCACTGTCACATTCTCTGCTCATTAGCTTAGATATAACAGTGACCCAATCCAATCATAGCTTATCATACAGATCATATAGTTTCTGCACATTAAATAAAGTTGGTAGCAAAACTCTTTTAAAGGCTTTTAATGCTTAATTTATTACAACTCCTGCAGCAATAATGCTGAAGGTAAACACATGGATTTTGTATACTAAAATTACGGGTTTCTCTTTTCTATACATTGGTAGAGACGTTTCATTCAAAACCACGGGGGTCTGATTTTGTGCTGTGGAAACTATTTTTTTGAAAAAAACAAAAATTTTAGGTTGTTGACTTTAAAAAATGAAAATTGGGAGTCGCCACCAATCTTTTATTAAGGTGTGATTGGGTCACCTAAAAATGACTTTGGTCTACAAATTTTAGAAAAACGGGTCCGGGAGTCTGTTACGTATGAGGAAGGATTAGCACCCTCATTACGCCCAAAAATTGGTACCTAGTTAATTAATTAATGTCTTAATGTCGAAAATTTGAAAATTGTAATCCTTAGCAAAAACTTAAAACGTTACATATTAAGACCCTTATCATTTCAGAGAAATAAAATACCACACCCAATACGTTAGGGCACGACATTCTAATTTTCCCCAAAAATGAATTAGGGCAAAATACTAGTGCAATAAAAAATGTAAAAGAATATTCATTTATTCAAGATTTAAGAAATCGCGGCCCAATACGTTAGGGCACAATTCCTCTAAAATCCCAAACTCGGAATATTTCCTTTATTATTTTTTTTTAAAAAATATTCATTTCGAGAAATCAATGCGTCACATCCAATACGTTAGGACACAACATGTTGAATTCCCAATAATGAGTTCTTATTTTTTTTATTAAAGAGAAATCCTCGATTGTTAGATTTTCAAAAAAATCGGAACCCAATACGTTAGGGCTCAATTTCCTTAAGAAATCCTAAATACGACTATTACCTCTATTTTGAAGCGTTTTATTTTAAAATTAAATAAGAGATAGGGTAATGTTATGTTGAATATGTGAATGAATGCCCCTTAAACAAATATCAATAATAAACACAACAATTTCATAGAAATAATATGAATAAACAAATAAATAAACAAAATAATGACGTGAAAAATATCAAATAAATAGGCAAGATAAGAATAAAAATATGCAAACATAAATTAATAAGCGAAATAAAAAATATATCAAGTACACATAAAAAATACATAAGTTTTAAACAATTAATATAATATTAAAATTAATTAAATAAATTAAACATGTGTATATAAAATATAAGTATGCTAAAATTTTAGTATAAAAAACATAAATGCATGCTTAAATATACATATAAAAAAATAATAATAATTGCATATGAGAATTATAAAATAAAAATTAAAAGAATACAATTGCATTATCAAAAATATTGATTTTTAAAGAAAATATGAAAATGGACTAAATTGGATTGCTAGTAAAGATCCGGGGTAAATTCGCAAATAAATAAAGTCTGGAGGACTTAATTGAACGCTCGAATTACATAGAGGGGCTGGAAGGGCAATTTTCCCTTCTCCTCTAAATGACGCCGTTCAAATTAGACCAAATTGAAATAAAAATAAATAAAAGGGTAAATTAAAAAAATAAAAAAACTTAATTACAAAAACATTAAAAGGCGGAGGGGCTAAATAAAATAAATAAAATTCGCAGTGGTATCACCTTCTCCCTTTTTTTAAAATCGTAAATAAGTAAAAAATAATCAAAAGAAAAAAAATAGTAAGCCACCTTTAAAAAACTGCCAATCGTTCTCTTTTTTTATTCCTCCTTTTTTTTTTTTACAATGAAGGGAGAGGCCTCTATTTATAGTTGAGCCTCCCCAAATCCAACGGTACAGATCAATTACATCAACGGTTGAGATTAAAGGGTATCTACAAATTAAATCTCTAAAATTACAAAATCATATCTTCTAAGATTGCATATCATATCTAAGATTGCATATCCCTGAAGATTATGTTTCCATAAGCTTGTAGATGGACTTTCAACCTTTTCAAGTAATGGGCAATTCCGATCGGGCAAAATGATATTACTTTGGGTTTTTTTTGTGAGCCCGGGCTAAAATTGGGTATTACAGCTGCCCCTCTTTGCTCGTTGTCGTGTAACATGAACGGAGTAAAGACTTTAGAAATGACCAATTTTTTCCCAGTCAAGTTGGATCTTAGTGCTCTTCTTCTTCAAGCAGCCACATTCCATCCTACTGCATCTTCAAATGTATAAGAATTGGTGCTTCAATCTACTCCACTGCAATATCAAGGAGATAGGACTTACACTCTTCAACCTATTCCACTGCTGACCAGGGAGATATGATTACTGGCTTCAATATACTCCACTGTAACCACAGGGAGGTAAAATCCGTCATCTTCGATCTGCTCCACTACTGCTTAGGGAGATAAGATCTGAAATCTTCAATCTATTCAATTGTTGTCCAGGGAAGTAGAATTACTGGCTTCAATGTACTCCACTATAACCACAGGGAGGTAAAATCCGCCATCTTCGATCTGCTCCGCTACTACTTAGGGAGATAAGATCTGAAATCTTCAATCTATTCCACTGTTGTCCAGGGAAGTAGAATTACTGGCTTCAATGTATTCCACTATAACCACAGGGAGGTAAAATCCGCCATCTTCGATCTGCTCCACTACTGTTTAGGGAGATAAGACCTGAAATCTTCAATCTATTCCATTGTTGTCCGTGGAAGTAGAATTATCGGCTTTAATGTACTCCACTTTGTAACCACGTGGAGGTAAAATCCGCCATCTTCGATCTGCTCCACTACTATTTAGGAGATAAGACCGAAATCTTCAATCTATTCCATCGTTGTCCGTGGAAGTAGAATTATCGGCTTCAATGTACTCCACTATAACCACGGGGAGGTAAAATCCGCCATCTTCGATCCGCTCCACTCATCGCTAGGGAGATAAGATCTGAAATCTTCAATCTATTCCACTGTTGTTCAGGGAAGTAGAATTACTGGCTTCAATGTACTCCACTGTAACCACAGGGAGGTAAAATCCGCCATCTTCGATCTGCTTCGCTATCAATACAGGAAGGTAAGATCTATTATCCTTAACCTGCTCTGCTACAACCGAGGAAGGCAAGACTTTGTTTTCGATCTGCTTCGCTGTCGATGCAGGAAGGCAATATCTGCTATTTTCACTGATCTATTCTCTGGGGAACATGGCATGTATAATGAACCTCATTATGCCTAATAATTAGGATGGCATGATCAAAATGCATCAAATGCTCCTAACTAGACATGTGTGAATGGTGTTTGCATGAATGCAAAATTTTATTTTTCCGAGAATGATCCCGCTTAGGTTGTCATTACTCGAAGTTTATTAAGGCTTTGTGACTGGAGTGCTACAACGCCTTCTTGCTTGACTGGCTTTTCTAAAGAAACATTTAGCCAGGTTGCCCCCCACTGTGAACCTCCAAGTTTAATCCATTGGGGCGCAAAAATTCATACCATCGTTCTCCCACTGTAACCCAAGAGTATATGGCTTTTCTTCAATCCTCTCCTATCACAATTTAAGGATACAGGATCTAAATCTTTCTAGTCTCTTACACCATTCCCATGGTGTCGTACCAAAGGCTCATGTGCAAATGAAGGCTCTCTTCCCGAGGCAACCTCTTTCTATTGCCTGGTGATCATTACTTGCTTGTTGATTTAGGCTTTGTCATCAACACGACATCTTATTATTTTGTTCAACCAATGTTTTTGACAACAAAATCCAAAACGAAAGTCCTAGTTTAAACTTTTCCTTTTTAGATTTCCAACCTTTAAACCTGGTGTGTTCTAAATAATAGTCCTGTTTCAGGCTCCTGTATTATTTAGAAACTTCTAGAGTAATATGAAAAACTTTCCTTGTGAAAGTTTTATTAGTCAATTGATCATTATTCCAATGCAACATGCTTACAAAAAGGTCATAACAAGGGATAAGAATAAATTATAGTAAAAAAAAGATAACAAAGAAATTGATTGGGAATGTGTATCTTTGAAAAGAATGAAGTATTCCAAGAATAACAAATTCAATAGTATGAAAATTGGGTGCCCCAGATATCCCAGCTTGAACTTCTCTGTACAAACTTTTTGAAGATCCTTCGAGTTTGACATGTGTTTAGGAGATCCACAAGATACTCGCCAATGCCCCAAGATTTTGCCTACTCTTTCCTGTTGATTCAGATATAACTAGATCACCACATGCCCCAATCTGATCAAGATTCGAGTTGCTCTGATCACCTCATGCCCCATTTTGATCAATATTTGAGCCGCCCTTTTCGGGTTTTCAACTCAAATCCCCTTTGGTTTCAAGGCGTCCTTTGCGGGTTTTCACCTTGGCCTCTTCCTTTTTTTTTTTGAAATATTTTTTATTGAATTTGAACTCGTAAGATTAGGCATGTCCTTGTTATCCCTTCTGATCAAAGTCGATGCTTTTCCGGATAAGGCATTCCACATAAGGTCCTTCCTAGCTTGGGATGAAGTTCTTTTTGTATGGGAAGGATCTTCTTCAATACCAGGTCCCTCTCAAGGAATTCTTTAGGGCGGACCTTTTTGTGAGCTCGTATCATTTACTTTTGGCGCATTTGACCATGACGGATAACTTTGAACATTCTTCCTCAATTGGTATTGGATCCAAAAACTCAGAGAGAAAGAATCTTGTCTTTAATAGGCAAAACCGCAATGGACCCAAGAGAAAGACATTGCCCTGGAAGATTTTGTTTTGTTTTTTGTTTTTTTATTTTTTTTTGTCATCCCCTTTTTGGCGATATGGCATTAATCATGAACAGACTGCAAACTTTTGATATTGTGCTGTTGTTTAGTACATTGTCAGATATGATCCTTTTGGCGTTCCATACTGATTCTTTACGAATTTGCTAACTGTCGACTTTGTGACATTGACATATGAAGTAGCTTCCACCCATTTAGTAAAGTAATTGACGACCACAAAGATGAATCAATGATCGTCAGACTCTTTTGGCTAGATTGACCAAATGACCTTTATGCTCCACATATGGAGAAGTCAAGTATCCCAATGATTATTTGTAGGGTAAGATCCGTTTCTCGACTTGTTCTACCATCCTTAACAGGTCCGGAAATAGGCTACAATCTATGTCATCTTCAAAGTCATGAGATCCCTTTAAACACATGTCTCGCTCAAAAGGAGATTCTGAGTCTGTAGCAGCGTCACTCATGTCGTTGATATCCAGGGACCTATAGTAAGTACAAAAGAATATACAAAGAATGTTCGAATTTAAGAATGATTATTTGTACAATATAATTATGAATGTGGAAGAAAATCCAAAAGAATGATTATAAAATATATTGGCTCAAAAATGAATGCAAAGATGTATTTTATTAGAATAATGACGTTCAAACATGAGCCTTTTTGGCAAAGGAATTTTTATCATTTTTAGGCTAAAAATAACAAAATTGTTCTGAACATTACTCTAAATAAGCTCTAAAAAACTATAGAGATTTCTTCCGCAGTTCAATTACTTAGAACACTTCTAAGTTGATAAGGGCGAATATCTTTAAGGACCCTTACAAATTGTGTCTTCAAAAATGGCATTAATGTGAACGCCTCTCAACATTTCTTCATACATCCCATTCACCCCCATTATCAAATGTGATTGGGTAGCGGATTTTCTGCACTGGATGAATCGCCAAATTTGACAACGCCCACAACGATAAGCCTTTCAACCACTTTTTTAAAGGTAATGCAATTTTCTATAGAATGCCCCGTAATTCCTGCATGATAATCACATTGTGCACTTGCATTATACCATTTGGGATGCGGGGGCTGTGGAGGCTTCACATGTAAAGGAGAAACAACATGTGCATTGAATAAGCTTTGATATAGCTCTTTGTACGACATTGGAATTGGCGTGAACTGGAGCTTTTCAGTACCTGGCTTCATACTTAATTCTTGTCTTGATGAACTCTGTTGATTAGCAATCAATTTGTCGTACGTATTCACGTTGTTCACCTCATTTTCCTTTTCTTTTGAGGCTTGTATTCTGTTATTTCCTCCAGCATCAATCTTTCCGCTCCTTATAACTCTTTCAATCATTTCACCATTCATGATTATGTCAGAAAAGCTTTTTGTTGCACTCCCTAACATATGTGTGATGAATGGGGCCTTCAATGTACTAACGAAAAGCATCGTCATCTCTCTTTCTAGAAGAGATGGCTGAACTTGGACGGCAACCTCCCTCCATCTCTGTGCGTATTGCCTGAAACTTTCACCAGGCTTCTTCTCTATGTTCTGAAGAGTAATTCTATCAGGTACCATGTTAGTCACATGGCTGTACTGTTTTAAGAACGCCTGTGCTAGATCTCTCCATGAATTAATCTGGGTACAGTTCAATTGATTGTACCACTTGGATGCTGCCCCTGCGAGGTTATCCTGGAAACAATGTATCAGCAGTTGGTCATTATTAACATACCCAGTCATCCGCCTACAAAACATGGTAACATGAGCTTTGGGGCTACTAGTTCCATTTTACTTCTCAAACTCAGACATTTTGAATTTATAAGGGAGTACTAAATCCGGAACCAAGCTCAATTCTTTAGCGTCAATTCCATGGTGGCCCTTAGTACTTTCCATCACTCTAAGTTTTTTCTCCAGCCATTTGTACTTTTCTTCGAGCTGTTTCGGCAATTCATTATTCATTTTCTCCTTTGTAGCCGTCTCATCGAAATCAGGGATAGCAGGATTAGCAAAGTTGGCTCCGGGGTTAGAACCTGATCCTGCCTGGAGATTCATTAGCGTTGCAGCATCACTCGGAGGATTAATGGTAACAGAGGACCTACGCGGGTATATCTCAACTTGTCGGGGGGTAAAGTCCGGAGGATAGACAGGTCCTTCATTGTTTCCTTCTTCAATATTGAGCACAGAGCCTTTTCCTTTATCAGTTCCTTTGTTGAACCATTGAGTTAACTGAGCCATCATACTCCCTTGAGATTCCATCATTTTGTCCATCATTTTTTGCTGCTCATTCATTTGCTTTTGAAGTTGCTCTTACATTTCCTTTTGGGATTGCTCTAGTCTTTCCATCCTTTGATCCATATCCTTAGTTTTCGATCGAGTACCGTAGCGGTGTTTAGTAGGCTGGTTGGTTTCCAGATTAACTGAGCAGTGATTTAAATTAATTAGAATTTTTGATGAATTTTAATGCTATGATATCATGTAATGTGAATGCATGAAATGAATGCATAAAGAGACGTTGATTCTGATTTAATTCCATTTAGAAAACTTTACTAGAAAACAAATCTCTTTACATAAAATGGATATTTATATGGCCTTGCCCTCATAGGTGGAGATATTCGATCCTCTTCTTCATTTGAGCATTAAGATAAATCTCATGAACTCTTTAAAAAAACGTCTCTTTTATCTCCTTTTTTGCTCGATCCAAGTCGTAACTTGTTGCTCACTCATCCTCGTGATGCTCGTTGGCTTCTCTTTAAGAAGGTTCAGCAGCTCTCAAATAATCTTTGTCATCTTGAATCCTTGGGCAACGGAGCCATAGTCGTGTAGTCTTCCATTAAATTATCATCCTTCTCTTATCACATGTTCTTGGACCATATTCGGACAACCATATTGTCATCCACTTTATCAAGAAACCCATTTCCTTATGAAAAGCTCTCTATTTAGCAACTGAACGTGAATCAACACCTCTTTTTTTATGATGAAATGAAATGTCATGTCATGCGATCAAAATAAAACACAAAAAGTCAGTATCGAATATAAACATAGAATATAATCAAGAAAGAGTAAAACACCTACTTGGATATCTACTAGGGTTTAGTATAGTTCTACCTAAGGTGGATTCCTAAAGTTCATTATATGAAGTTCGGCTTCTAGGGCAAAGGTACCCGAACCAGCAGATTCCTCGATCTTCACCCATTATAGGCTCATATGGACCGAGTTCAGTTCAGGGGAATACATTTCCCTATGGCTGCACGGATATGAAAATCTCACGAAGACATAGGTACGGATGTATCCCGGAAGCAATCCACTACCCTACACGGAGGTGAAAACCTCACGAAGGCATAGCTTCTCACTCCCACTTAAAAGGGTAAAATTGTTCAGCTCATGGAATGTATAATGCAAACAATATTTAAACAAGAAGATAATGAAGGATGTCATGAGTTTTTTATAAAAAATATTTCCTCGACTATAAGACAAGAATTAATCAACTTTGTGGCTCAACTCTCTTAAGTCCCCAGTGGAGTCGCCAAGCTGTCGAAACCATTTTTTTGAAAAACAAAAATTTTAGGTTGTCGACTTTAAAAAATGAAAATTGGGAGTCGCCACCAATCTTTTATTAAGGTGTGATTGGGTCACCTAAAAATGACTTTGGTCTACAAATTTTAGAAAAAGCGTTCAGGAGTTTGTTACGTATGAGGAAGGATTAGCACCCTCATTACGCTCAAAAATTAGTACCTAGTTAATTAATTAATGTCTTAATGTCGAAAATTTGAAAATCGTAATCCTTAGCAAAAACTTAAAACGTTACGTATTAAGACCCTTATCATTTCAGAGAAATAAAATACCACACCCAATACGTTAGGGCACGACATTCTAATTTTCCCCAAAAATGAATTAGGGCAAAATACTAGTGCAATAAAAAATGTAAAAGAATATCCATTTATTCCAGATTTAAGAAATCGCGGCCTAATACGTTAGGGCACAATTCCTCTAAAATCCCAAACTCGGAATATTTCCTTTATTATTTTTTTAAAAAAATATTCATTTCGAGAAATCAATGCGTCACATCCAATACGTTAGGATACAACGTGTTGAATTCCCAATAATGAGTTCTTATTTTTTTTTTGATTAAAGAGAAATCCTCGATTGTTAGATTTTCAAAAAAATCAGAACCCAATACGTTAGGGCTCAATTTCCTTGAGAAATCCTAAATACGACTATTACCTCTATTTTGAAGCGTTTTATTTTAAAATTAAATAAGAGATAGGGTAATGTTATGTTGAATATGTGAATGAATGCCCTTAAACAAATATCAATTATAAATACAACAATTTCAAAGAAATAATATGAATAAACAAATAAATAAACAAAATAATGACGTGCAAAATATCAAATAAATAGGCAAGATAAGAATAAAAATATGCAAACATAAATTAATAAGCGAATAAAAAATATATCAAGACACATAAAAAAATACATAAGTTTTAAACAATTAATATAATATTAAAATTAATTAAATAAATTAAACATGTGTATATAAAATATAAGTAAGCGAAAATTTTAGTATAAAAAACATAAATGCATGCTTAAATATACATAAAAAAAATAATAATTGCATATGAGAATTATAAAATAAAAATTAAAAGAATACAATTGCATTATCAAAAATATTGATTTTTAAAGAAAATATGAAAATGGACTAAATTGGATCGCCAATAAAGATCCGGGGTAAATTCGCAAATAAATAAAATCTGGAGGACTTAATTGAACGCTCGAATTACATAGAGGGGCTGGAAGGGCAATTTTCTCTTCTCCTCTAAACAACGCCGTTCAAATTAGACTAAATTGAAATAAAAATAAATAAAAGGGCAAATTAAAAAAATAAAAAAAACTTAATTACAAAAACATTAAAAGGCGGAGGGGCTAAATAAAATAAATAAAATTCGCAGTGGTATCACCTTCTCCCTTTTTTTAAAATCGTAAATAAGTAAAAAATAATCAAAAGAAAAAAAATAGTAAGCCACCTTTAAAAAACTGCCAATCGTTCTCTTTTTTTATTCCTCTTTTTTTTTTTTTACAATGAAGGGAGAGGCCTCTATTTATAGTTGAGCCTCCCCAAATCCAACGGTACAGATCAATTACATCAACGACTGAGATTAAAGGGTATCTACAAATTAAATCTCTAAGATTACAAAATCATATCTTCTAAGATTGCATATCATATCTAAGATTATATATCATATCTAAGATTGCATATCATATCTAAGATTATATATTATATCTAAGATTGCATATCATATCTAAGATTGCATATCCCTGAAGATTATGTTTCCATAAACTTGTAGATAGACCTTCAACCTTTTCAAGTAATGAGCAATTCCGATCGGGCCAAATGATATTACTTTGGGTTTTTTTTTGTGAGCCCGGGCTAAAATTGGGTATTACATGTGCCATATTGAGTGATTGTATCTTTTACACAAAGATACATGTTTGGATGGGAGGGCGGTGGAAATTAGGGTTGTAATGGAGTTGAGCTTGAATATTGTTAAGTTCGAACTTTACTCAAAATTTAGAATTTGATTAAGCATTTATTTTTAAACTTGAGCTATACGAGCTCGATTAAATTTATTTATCAATTTTTTTATTTAAGCTTAAACTCGAGCTCGACTCAATAACTAAGCTTAGAGCTAATAATATATATTAAAAATAATAACGTAATTTAATAATATAAAAATATAAAAAGTTTGATAAGGCTTGTAAGCCGCTCAAGTCAAGTATTATTAAGCTCGAATTCAGCTTGATCGATAACTCTAGCTCGGCTCGATAATTACCAAATTAAGTTTAAATTTTTTGAATTAAACTCAAGTAACTTACGAGTACTAAGATCTCATTTGCACCGTTAGATAGAATTCATAAAATTCAGTGTGCTTTCTATAATGGGTCTGGCCCGATAAATCGATTGGACCTCAGTCCAACAAGGACCTTGAAAATACAAAATATATGTATGTGTTAAAAATAATGGATGGTAATTCAACCAGTCCATAACTAAATGGACAGTTACACTAACAAGCCGAAAACAAGACAAACAAAACACCCACGGTAAATTAGGCGATGACATATCATAATAATTTTTAAAATTAAATTAAATTACCTTCTATTTTTATAATATAATGTATAAAATTATACATTATTAATGTATCAGATATTAATCATAACATAAAATATTGATTTAATTTCTGAATTTTCCCTTTAAATATATTAAATTTTCTATTTTGGTATCTAAATTTTTTGTCCCAATTTGGTACATAAAGTATGTATTAATTATAATTTTAGTTCATTTTTACATACATTGAAAAATATTATATCCAATTATAAAGAGCCATGTATGCGTCTTTATGTAAAAAACAAATATTTTCTTTTACTAAATACATATACACATTAAAAAATTATAAAATAGAAATAAATATATAAAAATTTCAAATATATATAAAATCTAAAAAATAAAATTTATAAAAATAAAATTTACAATAAAATATAATTGAAAATAAATTAGTTGAAATTAATAATATTATTAAAAATGTAAAAAATTGTAAAAAATAAAAATAAAAATAAAAATAAAAATAAAATGTAATTTTAAATTTATTTTATAAATTAAAAATATATAATTATAAAATTATAAAAAATGTATTTAAATTTAAAGTTTTTTGCAACTAATTTAAATTTAAATACCTCTCAAATTTTATAACATTTTCAAAATTTATATATTATTTTTACTTTTCAAAATTTAAAATTTAAAATTATATATTTTATAATAAATTTTTATTTTAGAATATTATATATTTATATTTATTAAAATTTACAAAAAACATATATAATATATAAAAAGTTTTAAAACAAATTTTATAAAATTATAAATTATATAATTTTAAATTTTAAAAATCAAAATAATATATAAAAATTAAAAAGGTATTTAAATTTCAAGCAATTGGAAAAAATTCAAATTTAAATAAATTTTTGGAATTTTAGAATTATATAAAAAATATTTTTAAACTTTTAAAAAATTAAATTTTTTTATAATTTTTACAATTTTTACATTTTGTAATAATATTACTAATTTTAACTAATTTATTTTCAATTGTCGTATTTTTGTAAATTTTAATTTTATAAAATTTTATAGTTTATTTTTTCTATATATATTTGTGAATTTTTATATATTTATTTCTATTTTATATTTTTAATGTGTATATATATTTAATAAAATAAACTTTTTACGTAAAGATGTCATGTGGGGCTTTATGATTGACTATAATATTTTTAGTATTTTCAAAAATGAATTAAAAAGTATAAGTGAGACATACTTTAAGTATCAATTTGGGAAGTGATTGATACTTTAGGTATTAAATTGAAAAGAAAAATAGATACCAAAAGGAGAGAATGAGTATATTTGAAGAGCAAAATTATGAATTTAGCTACCGATTATTTTGTGATTGTATTGTTGAAACTGTGGATAATCTTGGTTAAGGGAGTTTTTCTTCCAAAAATAGTTTCTAGTAAAATTATTAATATATTTCTGTTCAATAATAATGTTAAAGAAAAATTCTTATCATGTTGTCATTTTTTATATATAACTGGATATCGGATGAGGATGTAAGAACACCAATGCTCTTGTACACGTTTTCTCTCGTACAAAACTAAAACATTGGTCCTTTTTTTCCCTTATTAACAGCGGAGAAATGTTCCCTTTCTCTATCGAAAAAATAGATAAATTAATCCCTGTACATTAGATGAGTGAGCAAAATAACTCCCTCCATTACAATAGTACCGTTAAATATTTGTTTTGTTGTTTATATTTAATGTGTAATAATAAATTTAGCCCTCAACCTTTACACAAATTTGAGCCCTATTCTCTTTTATTGAAGTAAATTAGAAATTTTTTAAACTAATAACGCTAAAAGGTCAAAAAGACCTTAGTAGCAAATAAAAAATCAATTAAATCTTTTAAAATATAGAAGTTATTAAAATCATAAAATTATAAAAAATTATTTTATTAAAATTACAATATCAACCCAATAAAAGAGTAGGGTCAGTTTTTTTTAAACCTTATAACCATTATATTTTAGTGGGACATTATTGTTAATTTCTAATAAAAATTATAATTTATAATCTTTTAATAATTTTAAAATGTTAGAAAGTCTTAATTGATTTTTTTAATTTCCTACCAAGGCTTTTTTACCCTTTAGCCTTATTAGTTTAAAAACTTTTAATTTACTTCCAATAAAAGAGTAAGGGTCAAATTGGATAAATGTGTAACGGTTGAGGTTAACATGTCCAATTATTAATGTCGTTAAAATTCTTTTATTAAATTTAGAGTGATTATCACATGTCCACGAGTTTTTTTAATTGTAAAATGTTACACTAGTGAATTTAATAAAATAATTTTAACAGGTTAATAATTGAACCTAAATTTTAAATTTAAAAAGTTTAGGGACTGAATTTTGAAAATAAAAATAGATGGACTAAATTTTAAATGTATAAAGAGTACAAGGACTTGGAAGATCTTATTATTTTCTTTTTTTTTAACCATACTCTAAAGATATATGTTTTCTCTTTAACCCTATTTATGAAATTTACAAAGTGCACTAATATAAAATATCACAAAATCTGGAATTAAAAAATCTCAAAATCTATATAATATAAATATCAATTTATTAAAACTTGTATAGATATAAAAAATATGAGATAAGTACATGAAGAGGATATATATATATACACACACATTAGGGTTTGGGTGATGAAAATTTTGCAGCCACCATAAGTTATGTAGGGAAGAGGATGGGAGCTATGGGCATTGGGGGGTAAAATGAAAGAGTGGTGAAAGGGGGTGATGGATGGATGGGGCCGTAGCAGCTCGTTGAAAACAACCCATGCTTGGACATACCCTTCACATTTCTGACACCCATTTCACCATCAATTTTAACGTCCCCATCCATGTCTCTCCCACCTCTTTCTTTTTAACTCTTTAAACCATTTGCTATACGAGTGATTAACAACCTGCCTACGTAGCCTGCTTCTTCATCGTATATATTATACCTCCTTTTAATATATAATTTCCTCTCTCAATTTAATCACCAATATTATGGTTTAGATTTTAATTAAGTGGTTTAACATTAGCAATTATTAAAATACTCTTGCCGTTGTGCTGTCCAATCTTGTCTTAGTCAAACCTACACGCAATTATTTTTCTCCAAAAAAAAAATATATATTGTGTTGAAATCAAAACAGGAGTAGTACCGAAAAGACCATAGTACGACCTCGAATGCCCATTTCTAAGGACTGAGATTACTCTCCCATCATCAGTTCAGTACATAGGATAAATAAATAGATAAAAGGAAAATGTATGACAGACACATGGTTGTAACAGTATCAGGTAAATTCCAACATTCGACAACATCTGATCCAAAAACCCCATGGACAAAACAGTCAAGCACGCCTAGTCTAGTTATAATATATCAAAGGAACATTAGTGAACAGAGTTCTTCATGGGCGGTAGAACTGGTAACCTGGTACCGGCAAATATAAGGAAATGGAAGAATTTTTAGAATAATCCTATGTATCTCTTTCGAATCCAACCAAAAGATAATACTTCTGACTTATGGTGATACACTTCAGATCTGAAACACGAGAAGAGAGTGTGTGTATGTTTTTTTTTTTTTTGTAATAAATGCTTTTACTATACAGATTACAGTTTTTTCGTTTTTTTTATTTTAGAGAGAGAAACCATTGTGTGTTCATGTGATGATGTGATATGCTTAGATAGATTTTTGAACGGGAGGGTGGTAAAAACATGGAGAGAGGACCCAAATTCGTTAGAATTAAATCACAGCTAAAATTTTGTCTATCTAATTGACCAAACTAATCCCACTGTCTCATATGTTGCTTTTAACATCGAGCTTTTTCTTTTGTCTTGTTCCTTTCTTCCCTCAGCTTTTTCTTTATGTATATCATCGGCTATTTTACCCCAAATCACCCAATAAAATTTAATTATTTAGGTAAGTGATCTTGGTTAAAAAACAATTACCTAAATGGTTTGAAATGAACATTAAAATTAAGTAGGGAGACTAAATGGCCGGCATCAGTATTTTTTCTGACATATTCATTTTCTGATGATTATGTTAGGTGTTAAAAAAATAATTTTTTGAGTGTTGGGGACTAGATGATCGGCGCAATTGTATATTTTTTTTCACCCAATATCATACTGGTATACATTTATACCAATATTTGAAAAAATAATTTTTGGGTGCTAACACACTAATAGCTGACACTATTTTATTAGATTTAAAATTTTTTTTGGAGTGCTGACACACTAATGGCCAACACCCCTTTTAAAATTAAAAAAAAATTTTGGGTGCTGGGACATTGATGACCGACACCCTTGTACTAGATTTAAAAAAAAATTAGAACTTTCTGCACTTGCAACGCCTGTTTCGCAGGTCAATTGCGTACGACCTGGGCGAAATTCCCGAGTGACGGTCGATGTACTCTTGAACCCGAAAAGTCTCCAAGTCGCGTGAATACAATTTTGCATTCATCATCTGCGCCCTTCGAGCGTTTACTACCATGGCCTTTCAAATGGCCTCAATGTACACGTGCCCAGCCTCTATCTGCTTTTCTTGTCTCAGCTCTATCCTTGGCATCAACGTGGTCAACCTATAGAATGTTGCCGAAAAATTAGCAGAAATTGGCAGATGACGTGTACGCCTAAAAACTAAGTTAATCGCCTCTACGAGGTTGGTCGTCATTTGACCATACCGAAACCCATCATTATGACTTTGACTCCACTGCTAGTTCTCCATTCTACCCAACCACTACCGAAGATGGCATTTTTGGGGTAACGATGTCATCTGAGCTTTAAGCCTTGTGAACCTTTACCTGAACCTAAACGGTTCTAACTCAAAGCCTGCGTATGCAATTTCGAACCAATATTTTAAAAAATTACAGAGTTATAAATTTAGAAAAAAAATTTTAAAAATAAAAACTGATAAATCTTGAAAAAAAATACAAACAGATCCTAAAAATAAAATATGAACAAATCAATTTTGGAACATTATTTTTTACCCATGTTCACGATTTCTCTCCGTCATTCTTTATTCTTATAATCTTTGTGAAAGTTTGTCGCAATGTGCCGGATGCAATAAACGGACCTCATGGAACTTCTGAATGCCTTATCGTAACAAGTAGTCCTTTCAATCTGTTCGAGATGAGGCAAATGTTATTTTGCCTGACAACGTGCCTCCACAAATTATTTAAGAAAAATTCCCATGAATCGAAGGCCTTACCCTCCACGATGGCGAAAGCGATAGGAGGTACATTTCGGTTGTTGCCTTGTGCAACCGCAATCAGAAGTATTTGTGTGTATTTACCGTAGAGCTAGGTTCCATCCACCAGCACCAATGACTTGCAGTGAAGGAAGACCCTAACACACAGCTCAAACGTCTGAAATAATCAGTGCAAAACTTGTTTCCTCGGTTCTATCTCACCGTTCGGGCCTCTATGCGGCAGTGTTTGCAAATCAGTCATCGTTCCCGACACATACTCCTGCATCGTGGCTACCCACCCTTCAAGTTCGTTGTATGACGCATCCTAATCACCATACAACTGCTGCATCACCATTTGCTTCACCCACTATGCCTTTCTGTAGGAAACTCTGTATTTGAATCGAGCTTGCATGTCTGCAATAAGGGTCGATACAGGGATGGTGGGCATGTCTTTCACCAATGAAATGATGCAGTTGCATATGGTTTTTACATCTATTTTCGATGGTCTTGCGACATACGAGTGACCGCGCATGTGTGAGGACATTTTATTTTCTTGATTGTCCACATATGAGTCCGCTGTATTAATTTAGCTCAAACACGTTAGTTACAACCACTTGAGGCTTTCCAACATTCATCGACATATAAATATTACGTTGACTTCGTGACTTTGTAGTCAACAGACAGTTTCAAGCTGTATTGTTTTATTGCATGTAAGCAGTCTTTATTATTATCGAATTGTTGTCCTATGAATAACTCTTCAACGTCCGATTCTTTATCCAGTAGGTGAGCCGAAAATATATTTGGATATTCAAAGAACTTACGTGCAAGTGCCGTATCAGGATCTAAATCAGTCATGAAGGCCCTTAAATTATTACGGATAATTATACCAGATCTCGTGTTCTCGGCTGAATGGGGGTGTACATCTTCACCCTTCACCGTACCTTCATCGTCTATGTTTTTAGGGATGTCATCCAAATCGGGGTCACTAAAATCTTCATTATTGAACCCTTTATCACCATCTTCTATAGTGGCCAACACCTTTAGATGAATTTCTGGACGATGACACATGATTGAGATGTTATATGAACATCCACCATAGTTTGGATTTTCAGGAGTTTGTAGTGACCCTCTACAATCCAACTGATCTTCCTAGCAAACATTAAGATCAAAATAAATTCCAGAACGCTGACTTACTAGAATTACAACTTGAACAGGTTTTGATTCAGCTATCTCTACGAACAACTCAACCAAGCTGGGATTATCCATCTTAAGGGACAATAAATTGCTATCATTGTCATTAGATCATCATCATTTTCAAGCTCCATTTTCGAGAACTTGAGCGGATCTGTTGAAATCAGAAATTTGTAAAACAGTCTCAACATTTTCTTCCCACAATGGATAGCTATCTTTGTACCGATCTTCTGTTTCAAATCCACCAGCAAAACATGCTTGTTGAATCTCATTCCGATTTTTTACCGAATTTAAAAGAGACAAACTTCTTCAGCTGCATTTATCATTTTTCAATCAAAATAAACATAAACAAACAGAATTTGGGAACTCATCTTCAACAATTTTTGCTTCCTCCTTAACAAACAAAATATTGATATTCTTAATGTCAATTTTCAACCGATAAAGTAACCAGAAAGCTCAAATGGGAGACAAAACACATTTATATATTGAAGGGGTGCCGGCCATCAGTATCTCAGCACCCAAAAAATATTTAGTTTTTAAAATCTAGTACTGGGGTATCGACCATCAGTGTTCCAGCACCTCGATTTTTTTAAAAAATCTGGTATTGGGGTGTCGGTCATCAATGTCCCAGCACCCAATTTTTTTTTAAATTTGGTATTGGAGTGCCGGCCATCAGTGTTCCAGTACCCCAAAATTGTTTTTAAATCTGGTATTAGGGTGTCGACCATAAGTGTCTCAGCATCCAATTTTTTTTTTAAAATTTGGTACAAGGGTGCCGACCATCAGTATCTCAGCACCCAATTTTTTTTTAATTTTAAAAGGGGTGCCAACCATTGGTGTGCCAACATCCAAAAAAATATTTTTAATCTGATAAAGGGGTGCCGACCATCAGTGTGCCAAAACCCTAATTTTTTTTTGAAATATTGGTATAAACGTATACCAGTATGATATGGGGTGAAAAAAATACAAGGATGCTAGCCATCTAGTCCCCAACAACTAAAAAATTATTTTTTTAACACCTGACACAATCATTAGACAATGATTGTGTCAAAATAATGTTGGTGCTGATCATTTAGTCCTCCTACCCAATTTTAGTGTTCATTTCAGATCATTTGGGTAATTGTTTTTGAACCAGGATCATTTACGTAAATAATTAATTTTTTGGGACAATTGAATAAAATAGTGTATATAATCTCTTTTCACACTTCATGTAAAACAATAAGTAGAAACTTAAAATGATTTAAAGATTGTTTATTTTTGTTTTAGGAAAAAAAACTTTTTGCCCTCAAAAGCATCAAGCAAAAAACTCCTATAAAGTATATTTAATGCTCTCAAGGTTTTTATCTTTATGAAACATGGTAAAAACTCCATTTAGCTAGTTAGATTTAGATTTAGATATTCAAGATAAGATGATAATATAATGCTTCCTTTAATTCAACAATATCATCTTAAGTCAACCATGTCTTTTACTATGAGGAAACATCACCATAATCTAGTTTACCATTATAAATAAAATTCAGTTGCATCTTAAAATAAATAATAAGGATGATTACAAGTTAGAACTATGAACTCAATCACATCATTGTTACTCAAAATCTCAATTGTATTTAACATATTGTGTAACATTTAGTACACCAATGAATTTATATTTACAATAACGAGTTAAACAAATAATTAGTTTTGTTAATACTGATACTTTACGAGCCCAAACTCAAATAAATAAGTATGTGTTTAGAGCCAAAATAAATATAAACAACACAGATCAATGGATATGCAAACCAAAATAATAAAAACCCATTGAGGGCTAGTGAACCATAAACATAATGAGACAAGCTTCAAATGCCTCATAAAGGACTTTTCCCCACAAAGCATCGATGCTCTTTCATGAAGTATTCTCTCATTTTCTTCTATTCTTAAAGCTTCTTCTTTAGCTCAAGTTGTTAGCATGAAATGAATAAGGCCTCTAGCACCTTGAATTTATAAAGTGAAGCTTATTACTATTAAATCTAGGGTACCTGCCCAGGTGGCCTCGAGCAAAGAGCATAAAGCTTATCAAACCTCATGCACACTTTAATAAGGCACACAACCTCTTTTATCCTAGAAACTTCATACTTGCTACCTTTGTAATCACACAAACATAAGCATCGGAGGATGCACGAGAGATAAAACTCCTCCAACTTTCTAACCATTTATCCTTTTTGTGGATCTTCACAACTCACCAACCATTATCTCAACTCAACCTTTAAAAATTAGCCTTAACAATTGGCGTTGTCTCTGAGAGCCTTGATAGTGCATTGATAAACGATAAAAGTAACATATTTTAATCCCATTTTTAATGTGTTTTTGGATGATTATTCATGCAAATTGGTGAATTTTATGCTCCTAATATTTGAATTCATGTTTTTATACTTAGGTGAGCATTTGAGAGCAAAAATCAGACAAAAAGAGCAGATTTTAAGAGCCACACAAGTTGGACACACACCTGTGTGAGCCACACGTACTGGACACACAACCATGTGCTAGCCCATGTCGATTTCACAATTCGCTTCCCAAACACGCGAAAAAACGTAATTTTTAGGCCTTCTGAGCATTCTAAAGTCTATAAATACCAAATAGAAGAAGAGATATAGGAGCCATCAGAGAAGATTGAAGAAAAAAATCGAAGAACACCATTGGAGCCAACTCTGAAGTAGATTTCCATCAAGATCGAAGACCTCATTTTAATTTCTTTTGAAGTTTTTTTGAGTTTCTTTGTTTCTTGTGGTTTTTCTGACTTTAAGATGTTTTTATTCAAAATTATGAACTAATTCCCTAGATACCTAGGGAAGATGAAACCTAAAATGAATTTTATTATTTGATTTTTGTTTTACGTGATAAATACTTGATTCTTTTTCTCAATTATGTGTGCTTATTTCTTGTTTTAATATTTCTAGGATATTAATTTATGTTTAATATGCTTAATTTAGTGGAGGAAAAGTCACTGTTTAAGAGTAGATCTAGTATAATTGAGTGGAGTTGCATGCAATCTTAGAAATAGGAAGCATAAATATATTGGATTAGAGTCAAATCTAATAAGGGAATCATTAGATTGAGTTAATGCGACGATAGGAGTTTTAATTAGAAAGAGATTTCAATTAATCAACCTAGAGTCAGTTGCTCTTACTCTCGAAAGAGATATTAGCATAATTGAGGGATTTCTACGGATCAAGTTACCAAGTGAATAAATCTTTTAATTCAGATTCATAATAATAGATGAAGTCTAGATGGATTCTTTCCTGGGTATTGTCTCTCTCATTAGTTATTATTCGATTATTTTCCTGATTCATTCTCTATTGAGTCCTTAGTTAAATTAGTTTAGTAATTTTAGCTTAAAACTCATCACTACAAATTGTCGACTAAATAATAAGAAAACGGTAATTACTAATACTTTTAGTCCTCGTGGATACGATATCTTTACTCACCGTAGCTATACTATTTACCGATAGGTGCACTTACCTTTTTCGTATTTTTAGTTAGTCACGTGAGACACATTATGCATATATTTAGTATAATTTTAGTTATTAATTCTAATAATATTTGGACATGATTGCTACTAATCTGGGTAAATTTTTACTATTTTTAACAGGTGCAATTTTTCCTTTTAGTAGAGCTCCCACCAAGCAAAAAGCCTAGAGCGGGCTTCAACCTTTATCAAAGTGTAGAACAAAATGTCACCAACCTGAGGTTGTTAATCTTGCAAAGTGTTGGAAAATCGGATTTGGAAAATGTAATAGAAAATAAATTTAGGGAAAAACCAGAGTTAAATTTTTTTTTCGAAAACAAGAATTTGGTTGTGATATCTAAGTAATACACTTAATCAAAATAAAATTGTACCTTTTCGATTCATCTAGGATGAATGCTTCGATTGAGTAGTCTTCTCCACTATCCTTAAGCTCACATTTGCCGAGTGTGGGCTCGCTTCAAATCAGAAATTTCTTTACAAAAGTTACCATTGGGGTAGTTTTATAATTTCTCTAAAGTTTTGAGCTAAGTTACAAATAACAAAAATATCTCTAGAAATTTTTTGAAATAGTTTTTTTAGAAAATTTTCTTTCTACAACTTTCTCTTGAATTCAAGTGTGTGTAAATAATGACCCAATGCTCTATTTATATAGGAAGAGTTTAGAGAGTTCAACTATAATTAAACTTAATCACTTTAACATTAAATTAATTTTATTTAATTTCCAAAATATCATATTAATTTGAAATTTAATTTTATTTGATCAAAATTAGTTTTCCCAAAAATCACTTTGATTTTCCAAATTAATTTTTCAAGAAAATTCGTTAATCAAATTTTCCAGTTGAACAATTCTTATGACTGCCCAATTTAATTCCACATCGAATAAATCGACTCAATTAAATTATTTCCAAATTCGTAGAATTTACTTTTAATTCAAATGCAGTCTAATCGAGTTTTTATGAGCTAGCGGAGGGACCAATCAGACATATAAGATTAGAGTCTTGTAATTGTAATTATGTCTAGAATCGTCATTTTGATAATTCACAATTACTTAATCATGGAGTCAGTCCACAAGAAGTACCATAATTGAAAACTCCTTATTATATACTATTTACGAAAGCAATTCAGCCAACTACTTTGTCCAATGACCTCGTCGTGTGTATGTTACCCTCATATGATACCATTGATTCCTTTGAGTTAGATCCGTTCACTCAATAGAATATTATTTTATCTTATTGTCACCATTGCTTCTTCTTAATGATTATTATGATTACTGTTAACAAATGATTGTGATAAATTACTCGTTCGAGAACAAGCAACCTGTGGCCATGTTTCATATTTATCAATCCACACAATTCCAATGAGAGGATATCGTTAACTCTTTAATTGAGTTATGAATTCCAATGTTGCTAGTATAGCCATGCTATACACAAGCATGTACCCAACATACCGGCTATCGACTTGATCATCTTCAAAGCACAAGCCTCCACTTATATCAAAGCACATGAGTTACATACGCATGGTCAGTGACTAACTCAAGATTTAAGTGAATCACACCATGACTGTCACAAGTGAATTAATTCACAAACGGATTCAAAATTAATTCATATTAGGTCTAGCCCAATGTATCATTCTGCCAATGAATACATCTATGTCTTTACCCGTGGAGTCAACTGCTCCGATAGCCAAGACTAGCCATCTCCTTAATTGGAATTGTAGACGACATAATAGTCCTTCTCAGTATTTGAATCAAATGCTTCGTTTGATTATTTTACGGGATTATGAACTTGTTTAGTTATCTACTGAAGTAAGTTGTCTTTCTTGCAATGTAAATGTTCTTACAATGCCACTTATCATCAGTTTGAACTTAGACAATAAATGAACTAATATTTGCTTGTTATAATTTCACTATGCATGCAAAATATGAAAAAAAAAAAGACATAACAGTAAAATGTGAAATTTATTTATTTATCGTTCAAATACATGGAAAACAATTACATGTTTACTAGAATATGGACACATTTCCCAACAATCTTCCACTTGCCCTAGTGAAGTAAATGTGTCATGTTTCGTATTCCCATATCTGCAACGTTTTTGTTAAAACTCCTAGTTACCATATTCTTAGTAAAAAGATCCACAAGGTTAACTTAGGAAGCTACTTTCACAACATCTATAATGCTTTTGGCTAATGCGTCTCGTATAAAGTGGAACTTCCGATCAATGTGTTTTGGCCTCATAAGGTGTCTTACAAACAGACTTGGTTGACACATCCTTCAGAATATAGCAAGTCATTTGTATCACATATATTGAAAAGAAAGTAGGGAGTTGTGAATAGCTTAACATTGAGTGAACCATGTGAAGCAAGGTTCTATTTCCTTCTCTCAGCTACGCCATTCTACTGTGGAGTGCTCGTCGCATTCAACTAGGATAAAATCTCATTCTCTATGAGGTATCCTAAGAACTTGTCGGACAAGTATTCCTCACCTTGGTCAGACCAAAGATTCTTTATGGATAAACCTAATTGCTTTTCCACTTTCACAAGAAACTCTTAAAATTTATCAAAGGTTTCGGTTTTGCGGTGCATTAGATATACATACCTATATCGAGAAGAGTCGTCAATGCAAGTCATGTATAACCGTAACTTCCTCGGACACTGATGCTCATGGGACCACATACATCACTGTGCACAAGTTCTAAAGGTTGGTTGACCTTTGTACTTTTCACATTAAAAGACCTTTTAGTCATTTTACATTCCAAGCAAGATTCACATTATAGAAGACTAACTTCCTTAAGCATACTTAAGGGACCATCTTTCACGAGTCTAGTGATTCTTTCTTGATTAATATGACCAAGTCTTAAGTTCCATAGGTACCCATCATTTGAGTGAGAAGTTTTAAGCTTTTTATTCACTATTTCATTTTGAAGCATCGAATAGTTATTTGGTTTGATAAAGTAGAGATTGTTTTCCATCCATCCATTACAGACTAAAGAATAATTTTTGTGAATAGTAATCTCTTTATTGAATGTCACGGTATAACCGTCATAAAATAAACATGCTACAGAAATTAAATTCCTCTTAAAATGAGGTATATAAAATATGTCTTTAAAAAAATTTTCCTAAAATTATCAAAATGTCTCCCACTATTTCAGTTGAAACATAGCTCCCATCTCCAGTCTACAATGAGATGCTACTATCACGTAGACTTTTCGTTTCCCTAAACCTTTGTAAAGAAACACACACATGGTTAGTGGCTCCAGAATCAATAACACAGTTGTCAATTGATTTTTTCACTAAGTAAGCTTCAACCACAAAGAGTTCCATACATTTGCCCTTTTCGGCTAGGTAATCCAAATACTCCTTGTAGTTTAATCTGAAGTGCCATTCTTGTTGTAGAAGAAACATTTGATCTTTTTAGGATCTTTTGACTTCTTAGCCTTCTTCCTATCCACACGAGATGGAACTAAAGACTTAGTTAGTTTCTTCTTTCCCTTAGCTTTCTGCTTCCCCTTAGAAGACAAGGGGCCCACAACTAAGTTTGCATCAGGTTTATCCTGAACCGACTTACCACCATTCAGCATCAATTCATAGGAGTCTAATTCCTGCATGAGCTAAGTCAAGGTAAGTGCATTGTTCCCCAAGTTGTAAGTGACCTTAAAACTAGTAAACTCCTTGGTTAAGGATTTGAACACTATTTCAATTTGAATGTTCATATCCAGTTTAGCCCCATTGTCCTCCACTTTCACAAAGAATGCCACAAGTCTAAGCATATGTTCTTTGACTGGAGTATTAGATTTCTACTGGGAGTTCATCAAAATTTTAATATAGGATTCTCTAGCCAATGCGACTTGGCATTCGAGCAAATCCTCTAAATTTTAGTAGTGTTAAAATTTTCGTGTCTTTTGTAACACAGTACTCATGCTTGCTAAAATATAACATCGAGCTAGAATCTTTCCAACGATTTCTCACTTTGTCCTGAGCTTCAGGAGGGCATGTTTCGTTAAGAACAAATTTGTGTTTCTCACAGATAATAACTATAAGCAAGTTCTGTTTCCATTCTCCAAAGTTATCCCCATTTAATTTATTCTCAATAATAATGCAAATAAGAGAAGTATGAGACATATTTGAACTGAAAAATAAAGATTCACTAATTACTATATTTGTATTAAGCAACTATTTTAATTTCAAAAAGATATCAAGAAAGCAATATGATGCATGCGTCTTGTATTAAAACCTTGAAAAAACATTTTTCCGTTGCTATGATCATTTTCACACCCATCAATAGTGTCGTCTTGGGGTCCCATGATTAACTGGCAAGAACATGGATTACATCCAATTAATTCATTAATCTTAATTCTTAAGACCCCACACGAACCAACAATCGTAATAGTTTGACCATATCGTTTTGCTGGACCATTGACTCAACACCCATCATGAAAACACTTTCATTTGTGAGTCATCTTGGGATAATCAAACCCAGTGAACCCACATGATAAAATTTACCTTGGGGTGCAGCTAGGGTAGGAATCGACTCAAAAATTTATCATGCTATCACTGAAAGACCATCAATGGAGGTCGTAGGTCTTGTTCAAGGACCTTCTCCCGCTCAATATTTTAAAATAACATGCAAGATTTTTTTATCTCATATTTCAAGAATGATTATACAATAGTCCTAATGGCATTCTTACCTAATCTATATGACATGCTTCCAATATATGCATGGCATGCTATGAAAATCTTATAATATTCACTTTCATTTATTCACAAGAATCAATCAATCATAAAACAAACAATTTTGATTTTCCATAATTTTTCTTTTGAGGGAAAAATCGATAAAGTGAATGTGAACCGTGCACTAGGTAGGGTTCTAGGAAAGAGAGGTGAGCTAGATTTGATCGTTTAAAAACCAATGCTTTCCTAGCCAGAGCTAATCCTAGACATGCACCTTCTCATTACCACACTTAGTACAGTAATTGAATAACCTAAAGAAGAAAATAGAACAATACAACATATGTATTTTCTCAATACCACACATCTTATTTTTTAATGGATCACTTGCGGATCATCTCATATATATATCACAATTAAAAAATTACATAATGTAAATATTATAAAAAATTATAAAATAGATATATAAGAAGATAGACAATTAAAATAAAATTGTCAGCCAAGGTTTCCATGGTTCCATTTCAAGAAAATAAATAAAAATAAAATTACATAGTTTTTTTGCCACAAGACATTCCTTGGGTCTTTAACCGCCATCACTCCATCTTCTCCTCGTCATGAACTTCTTTTGGAAAATTACATTAAAGTCTTATACTCGTTTTCAGCTCACAAGAATTCTATGAATTAAAAAAAATCCTACGTGGAGAGTCCATAGTCTATTTCCTAATAACGACAACCTTGGTAAAAAAATTATATAAAAAATTATATAAAAAAATTATATAAAAATATATAATATTGCATTCATTACCATATATAACTCAAAACATGTATAAGATTTACAGAATGTCACTTTCTATGGAAAATCGAGTTTTGAAAATGCAGTGGAAAATAAATTTAGGGAAAAAATTAAAGTTTTAAATTTTTTTTCCAAAATAAGAACTTGATTGTGATATCTAAAGTAATAAACACTTAATCAATATTGTACCTTTTTGATTCATCTAGGATGAACGTTTCGACCGAGTAGTCTTCTTCGCTATATTCAAGCTCAAGTCTGCCGGGTGTGGGCTCTCTTCGAATCAAAATTTTTTTTCACAAAAATTACCAACGGGGTAATTTCTCTAAAATTTTGGGCCAAGTTATAAATAAGAAATATATTTCTAGAAATTTTCTGAAATAATTTCTTCAAAAAATTTTCTCTCTACCACTTTCTCTTCAATTCAAGTGTGTGTAAATAATGACCCAAGACTCTTTTTATATATGGAGAGTTTAAAGAGTTCAACTATGATTAAACTTAACCACTTTAATATTAAATTAATATAATATTTATCTACAAGATAAATATTAAATTAAATTTAATATTAAATCTATTAAAATAATATTATTCTTGAAATAGTTAATCTGAAATCAAATTCTCTGGTAGAGTCCCAGTAGGAGTGTAGTTCTTCCACAGCTCAACCACCGAAGACCCACCGTTTTTGACCATTTTCTGGCTATTGGAATGCCACTGTTGCAACAGCTAGCACCTTGAGCTGCTTTGGTTTCGGTTCGGTCCTGGGCAGTGATGACCCAATTAGTTCAGTCTAGCCACAGGTTGGACCGTCGCCATAGTTTCACATACCAGGTTCGATTTGACAAGTTTTTAGGTCTTGGTCTCAGTTTTGGGCTCTCGAACCCAATGTTCAATCTTAGGTCCAATTTCCAAGTTTAATTACCCATTTAGTCAATTGTCTAACTTGAAATTAATTTCCAAAAATATCATATTAATTTGATTAATTTAATTTTACTTAATCAAAATTAATTTTCCCAAAAATAACTTAGATTTTTCAAATTAATTTTTCAAGAAAATTTTTTAATCAAATTCTCTAGTTCAACAATTCTTACGACTGCCCAATTAATTCCACATCGAATAAATTGGCACATATTATTTCCAAAGTCGTATAATTTACTTCTAATTCAAATGCAGTTTGATCGAGTTTTAGTTGAGCTAGCGGTGGGACCAATCAGACATATACAATTAGGCTCTAGTAATTGCAATAATGTCTATAAGTATAGTTCCGATAATTTGCAATTACTTAACCATGGAGTCAGTCCACAAGAAGTACTATGGTTGAAAGCTCCTTATTATATACTCTTTACGAAAACAATTGATCCAACTGCTTTGTCCAGTGACCTCGTCATGTGTGTGTTACTCTCATATGATATCATTGATTCCTTTGAGCTAAATGCATTCACTCAATACAATCTTATTTTTTCTTATTGTCACCATTGCGTCTTCTTAATGATTAATATGATCATTGTCAACAAATAACTGTGATAAATTGCTCGTTTAAGAACAAGTAACCCGTGGCCACGTTCCATATATCACTCCACACAATGCCAATGAGAGGATATCATTAACTCTTCAATTAAGCTATGAATTCCACTGTTGCTAGTAGAACCATGCTATACACAAGTCATGTACCTAACATACCGGCTGTTGGCTCGATCATATTTAGAGCATAAGCCTCCACTTGTATGAAAGCACATGACTACATGCACATGGTCACTAACTAACTCAGGATTTAAGTAAATCACACCATGAATGTTACAAGTGAATTAATTCACAAACGAATTCATAATTAATTCATCTTGGGTCCAGTCCAATGTATCATTCTACTAATGAATACATCTATTCTTTACCCGTGGAGTCAACTGCTCCGATAACCAATACTAGCCTTCTCCTCAATTAGAATTGTAGAGTACATAACAATCCTTCTCAGTATTTTAATCAAATGCTTACTTTGATTATTTTACAAGATTATGGACTCGTTTAGATGATCTACTAAAGTAAGTTATCTTTCTTAAAATGTAAATGTTCTTATAATGTCACTTATCATCAGTTTTAACTTAGACAATAAATGAACTAATATTTGAATGTCACAATTTCGTGATGCATGCAAAACATGAAAGAATACAAAAGATAGAACAGTGAAATGTGAAATTTATTTATTCATTGTTCAAATACATAGAAAGAAATTACATGTTTACTACAATATGTGCATATTTCCCAATACAAAGCTGGACACAACCTTGAAACATGAGTTGAAGAACGTAAAGTAGTTGTCTCGGAATGAGTCTAAGTGGATAGACTGTAATGACTCGTTGTTTAGTGGTACAAAAAATATGATTTTAGAACCCCATTTCCATAAATCGAGTCCGTAAATTTTAATATGAATATTTACAAGGAGAATATAAAAATATATTAAATATTGGTCCAAAACTTTTGTCGAATTAATAGTTATTAAGGCCTAGAGACTAAATTGTTAAAGTCCAATCACTGTAGGTTTTTAATTGGTCAAAAGTTTAGGGACCTAAATAGAAATTAACTAAAGGTCCAAATTAGAAATTTGACCATGCATATTTTAGAATTAAAGGATGTGAGTGCCAAATCTTATTAAGAATAAATAATAGTTAAATTAAAGTTAATTAAACCAAGTTAAGTTAATTAAACTAAATTAGCTAGGAATAATTAAAGTATAAAAAAGGTTAAGATAGTGGAAAGTTCCATTATGTTCTTCAACAAAGCATGTAACGCCCTATACCTGACCCAATTTACCGGATCTGAATATAGGGTATCACAATGCTTTCATAGCTAACAAACAAATTTTAAAACTGGTGAAGACCCCTCTGGTCATACCTCTTATTTTTTTTCTAAGTTAAAAAATTTGACTGAAACATTTATATATTATTGATCTGCCACAAATCGATGTGGCAAATTAAGTTTTTCGAACACATTTGAAGAGCTTTTTCTCGAGCAAAATAGAGTTTTTAGTATAATTTTTCGTTATTTTCATATTTTCGGGTAATAAGTGAAAATGTCTCAATTTTGTCTATTTTTTTACCTGAATTGGCCAATAGTGCAATTGGGAGGTATAAAGTGTGTTTGAGTGCTGTAGGGACGTGTTGAAGGTCGAAAATGAGTGAGAATGACATTTAGGGCAAGGGTATCAAGATATCCAACCACTGGAATCCTGATACCTCTGACAGTGTAGAAGACCAATGAGTCATTTTAGTGGTAACGTAATATCCCCTTGGGTATCGTGCTATCGACCTCTCAAGAAAGACCCTAAGTTTCAATACTTCTCGAGATATCATGATATCCTTTTTTGGGTATTGCAATATAGCGTTCATTAGGGGGACAAACTTGGACAAAAAGGGCATCCTTTGTCTTCCCAACCCACCAATCGCACAATGCCTGTGTAGGGGCATTTTTGGCATAAAAAAGTCATTAGAACACATTTCAAAATAACTAAAAATTGCTAAGAAGGAGAGACACAGACATTAGCTTAGTTTTAAGTTTAGTTTTCTCTAGGTTTTCTTTAGTTTTTTTTTGCACTTTTCTAGGGTTTTTATTTTTCTCTTCTTTTACCTTAGATTAGAGATTATTTTTCCAAATTTACTTCTTATTCCTGTTGTTCTTTATGTTAGTTAAGTTAGTTAACAGTGTAGCTAATGATTATTTATATTTCTAGCCACTGTACTTTGCTTTCAAAACTCTTTAAGCTTTAGTTGTATGTATTTTAGTTTATTTTACTTTAAATCTGTCAAAGTTTGTTCCTCTTATGTTTCTTGCTTTAGATTTCTCTGTTAAATGCTTTTGGTTTCATGCTATTTAAGTTTTCTTACATAAAAATCTTAACTTTTATATTTTTCTCAAGCTTTACTTTCACGATTGCCTTATTTTCCATGTTTATGTTTACTTTTCTTACTTTGAGCATGTGTAGCTAAACCTTTAAAGAGGTTGGTTGATGGAGATGTGGGTAAATTAACATCCCTTGGATAAAGGACTAAATCGTAACAAATTGAACTAATTTGAATAGAACTTAGGTAGTGAAGCCCTTAAGGGAATATCAAGATAAAGTGAAACTGGAAGGTAATATTGTCGTGCACCTATTTGTTAGTCCCAAATTAACCGGCAAAATCGAAAGATAAATCAGACCTAATTCGTCTAAGTCGACAAAATTGAGATTAAAAGATAAAATGGAGTCACTTTGTAATTTATGCGATTTATGTCCTTTGTCCGAGATTTGGTGAACCACATCGAAGTCAACCAATTCCCATTAGTTATTGGCTGGATAATCCCTTTAGTATTGCATTTCTTGCAATTTAGTCTTTAGAGTAGCATATTTAATTTTCTAGAAAATCTATCTTTTTATGAATTGCCATACTATAAAATCGTATTAGTAGCCGCTTAGACTCTATTGTGTATGGTAGTTATTGCTCAATTGCCTCTTTCTTTGGGTTCGATCCTTGAAATACTCCAGTGTTCCATTGTAACACTTTAAATATTACAACTGACCTATACCTTGCAGTAAAATCGGACTTTAAGAGTATTTTCATAAATTCAGTGTTTTAATGCATACGCGCGCAGCCGATCCATCACTACAATTTCACAAATACTAGTATAATACATTACTACTTAGATTTTTATAAAGAAAACTTAATAATATTTTAAAAACACTGTTAGCCATATTTCCAAAATTTCTTTGTATGCATAATATTGCCCTACGAACAAAACCCAAGGTACGCTCCTTGCTTGATCCCTTTTGGCAAACTGACTCAATCCCAAGAACCTGCACTACAAATAAACACCCATAAGTTCAATAGGACTTAGTGAGTCTCAACCAGTTTTACCTTTAAATGATGATGTTGAATTCCTCGACTTAGGAATTCTTGACTTCCTTTCAGATTTTGGAGGATACATTTCTGATTCTTGGCAGATACTTATAAGCCAATCTCTAACTCGATCACCTTGTACATGTTTCACTCGATTGGCGGATTGCAGACTTCACACATTATAGTGGATCCTATATCACAGTCGTCTTGAAGATAGAAATTTAATACAATTCTTAGATTGGTATTCAAACAGATGGTACTCTCGGTGAATTCTTATACTGGCTCTGGCGTCTACCAGTCGCATTGTGTCTTCAAATCAGTCCAGACAAAAAACTGATTCTGATAAATTTGATGTATTAGATCATTAAATAGAATCTCAAATGGCTTTAATACCTAACAAGAGAATTCCCAGATTTGGCGAACACTTACATCACCCGTAATTTTATATACACCAAGCTTTCTGTTCTAGTGGTTGGCGAATGGCAGGTTTATTAGTCGGGTGTGCTATCGAGAATTCTTTCAGAAAATGCCCCAAGTACATACTAAGATCTCGCCAAAAAGGCAGAATGACAACTCACCACTTTGGTGTTATGGGATTCATCATATAGACTTTCCAAATAATACGCTACAAAGGCTTTCGAGTTACCTGTCGTGTTTGGCGATATAGATTTTCCTAAACTCAACATTGCTTGAGGTTTTCCCATCATCGCCCAAGGTTTACACAGTAACCCTAGAAGATGAATGCGACTCATCTACCATTTCCAAAATATGCCATGAACATGGTCTTTTCACATAATTTCCATACTGGCCTTTTCTCGTGTTTACTATCCCAACAGCCTAGTGTTTACAGTCCCAACGGACTACATACTTGCCATAATGGCTTCGCGTTTACTGCTCCGAAGGACTAACACCACCGCGGGGTCCATTATTGTATCTTTTATTTCTCCCGACACTTTGTAAACTCGAAATTATATAGGGTTTTTCTATATATTTCTACCACCTTTTTACTTAATAAATATGTTTATCATGAGTAATTGTTATTAAAATAAGTCAATTTTACTTAATTAGTAATATTGAGCATGAATTTAGAAAGTATGTGAAATTGTGCTTAATTATATGATTTTTGTACATATTTTATATTATTTCATATTAATTTATTGATATGTGATTTTTCACTATGTAGGATGACCATTAAACATGTGATTAATGTGAATGAAACATGGACATCCACAAATCAATTCATGTGGATGGCAAGACCATGCAACTTGGGCCATGAATTTGATAATTTAACCCATTAAAAGATGTACTAAAAGATGGACATGTCTGCTAATTTATTGGACTGAGAAACCGTCAAACAAGGGGGAATTAAAGGCTAGTTTCGACACAAGTAGATGGCTACCTAAAAATAAGCTTTGGGGTTTTTAATTAAATGTCCTTACAGTTGGAAAATAGTTAGAAATTGGCCAAACAACTTTGCTGTTGAAACCGTCCACCCTATGGCTATTAATAGCCTTGGTTTGAATTCAAAATGAGGAGACCAAGTCATCCCCTTCTCCTTGAAATGTGGCTGACCATGTGTGATAGAAAAAGATGGAATTCAAATTCTATTTTTAGCAAACTCTACCCTTTGCATTCACCTATAAATACCATGCATCAATCCCTTAATCCCTCATCCCTCACAACTCATTTCTCTTCTCTCATTAGCATTTTTTCTGCATTCCATTTCCCTTTTCCTTCCCCTTGCATAGTCGCCCATTTCCTTTCCATCCTTTTGCCATAAAAGCTTTGTTAAAAGCATTCTTTGGCCAGCCACCTTAGGAACTCCTTAGAAAAGAAGCATCGAGTAGAACAAAAGAGCGTATAAGTTAGAATAGATCTGGAAGGCTGCTAAATTGAATAGAGTTTACTCTTTCCTCTTGTTATTTACTTTAATTATGTTTTCTTTGAGTTAATATTTTTTGACATCAACTATGGTGTTTTATATCCTATCTGTTAGGATGATTATGTTAATTCAATAAGATCTATTTTATTCAGGTTTAATATGTTTAGGCTTCAGTCAATCATGTTTTCAATTAATATCATGATGCATTTCATTCATACGTGATTGGGTGCACTCAAATTAGCTGAGGGATCCTAACCAAACGATGACTAGTAGACATATAATTAAAAAGTGCAATGCTCAATTTAGATCCTTAAATCCAACTAAGTTAAGGTTTGTAATATCTTTAGTTAGCTCTATTATCTTGCATAGTTTTTAGGTTTATGTAATTAAACTATTGCAAACTTAAATGTCCCTGTGACCTTACATAAATGCTAAGAAACCCTTAGTTAATATGATCAGTAAAATGCATATTTAACTGAGTAAAAGACTCCGAAAGGACTTAATTTGGTTTCCAAACTCATGAAAGATCGAGTTGCCATGGAAATATTTCTGAAAATTGTTAAGCATGATAAAGTAAATTGAATTGATTAATATAATTATCCTAGCCCATTTAATGCTGATTATTTTTGTTGCTAAAGTCATTCAATCATACAATTAGGTAAATTGCATCCATATTAGAATTGCATAGGGATCAATCTTTGCATCTAGTTAATTATATCATTAGTATCAAAAAATTATTTAGTTTTTAACATAAAATTGTGAATTTATAATTTTACAAATAATTGATTAACATACACAGTCATTGTGGAGACAATAACTCATTTTTACTTATTACTTGAATGACTGTGTACACTTGTACAAACCACGTTACACACTCCGCCTGAACCCCCTTACCGCCAGCACACATTGTCATGCATCACTCAAGTGACATAATGAACAAATTTACATATATTTCACTCATACTCTTAACCAAACCTTTCTTACCAATACATAAGTTCCTAGTACACTTACTACTCATCGTCATTACCATGAACCACATTAAACCTTTCTTACCTATAGATGCTTTAAAAGTGACACATGAACAAGCATACATACTACAACTTCTCCAGAAGACATGCTTATTTATGTGTACGACAATCATACAAGGAATCGTGATAACATAACGCGCAAGAGATAGGTCTAAAAGCTCACCTCCACCTCGACTTGGATCTTCCATTTTGATTGTCCTTTCTGATCCAATAGTAGCAGTTTCTTAAAGAGCATAAAATTCCTATTAGAATCCCCATTACAGATAGCTTACTATCATTCAATCACATGTGACCTCCAAGCAAGGCTTTCCACTCATACCCTACTGTTCTTACATCCTTTGACATCCTTACTCTTCGATAATCATAACGTATAGAGTTATAAAACTTACCAGAAGGTTGAATAATCCACAAGATAACAAATCTTACCTCTAACTTAACGAAGAAGAAGAGAACATTTTGGTTAGAAAGAAGGACCAGATTGCAGAGTATAAAGAAAAGTCATTTGAAATGCCCACTCCCTTACTAGATATATACTCCCTATCCCCCTACTGGGGACTTTGAAAAGTGACGATTCTTACCTAACCTAATCTCCTAGTTTTCCCACAACATCCGGAGGAAGGTAAAAAAATCCAATGAAGATATTTATTACTGTTTGACCAGTCACAGAGAGGGTCTAATGAATTCAATTGACTCCTAAATAATCTCGTCACGAGAACTAATTTGAACAGTGCTCTAGTAGACCAAGTTTACTATACTTTGGCAGTGACTCGCGTATGGCATGACTTTAAAGGCAATTAAGTCTCTTATAGCATTCTCATACACTTCGTAGGCTCTTGTGTCCAACCAAAACTCTAAGGCGTACTCTTTCTTAGGTGTACCTGTTCTCGAGCAAAATCTTTCTTCACTTAAAGATACCCTGGAATTAAATCCTTAAATATTGCCAATGGGCGGATTACTTGTTAGTATAAGCCAATACTATGACTCGCCATCAGGCCAACATGGTGGCGGATTATGCTACTACAACATGCCAAATAGTTTACATACATACTTTACTCATCTTTCTAAATTCACCGATTTTTAGGCAGTGACCAAGCACCGTCCAATATTAATGAAAACAAAGAAAAACCCTCTCAATCTTTATAACATTCGAACAAGGAGAAAATAAGGTAATTAGGTCTTTTTTTCATGAAATTTTTATAGATTTAAGGTCATGGGAGCTTGATTTAGTTAGCCCATGTACCAATTTTTTAAACTGTTAAAGTTTTAAAAAGTTACCTGTAACCTCCCAAACTCGGCTTGGACGTTATGACTGAATCCTGAAGATTACATTGGCCATTAGATTGGCACAGAAAATGTTCCGATTTTAATTCTTTCTTTAAAAATCATTCGCCTTTTTAATTTAAGAATTGTGTTTCCATCTTGTTTTTTTTTTTTAGAAACTAAATTAATTTTCAAAAAGGAATAATCTCATTAAGTGTCTTTAGAGTTACTTTTGTAAAGATTGAATATTTTAGAAAAAAACTTCATTGCATATTTAAAGAAAATAATAAATTTTGAAATGTCGTAGTGGAAATTTTTCTAAAACCATATTTTATTGAAAATCAACATTGCATACAAATCAATAAAACATCAATTAATTTCGAATAAGATAGATTACATTTTGTTAAAATCAACTTCATAATAATGTAGTGAAAATTGTTTTGAAAACCCAATTTTGTTAACAATCGGTTTTTCATGCATATTCAATAAAACATCAATGAGTAGTTTAAAACCCTAAGTCATGCAAGAATAAATTAAAATACCTAAGAAATAATATCCTACGCCACACAGTCCATAAAATAATAATAATACAGTCCCAAAATACCATATAATAAAGTTTTGATTAGTAAAAATAAAAACTATTCGAGTACTTCTCCAATAGTAGTGTTCAAGTCCTAACCTCGAGGATTATCTGAAATGTCAGTGAACTAAGATGTGAGCTATATAAGCCAATGTGAGTTTTAACTTAAGTAACAATAGGAATTATAGCATACATTTCAGAATATAGCAGAAAATATATAAGCAATCCAATTTCATAGATATCAATATGTATGATAATGTCGATGCAAAGTTTTTTTTTTTCAGAAATCATTGCAAAAATTTTAGAAAAAGTTCCTACCCAACTCCGCTACACACCATAGAGTTTCCAGAACTCAGCCATCTAATAAAAAACCAAAATTGTGGACAAGCCACTAGATATTACAGACAAGCTGCCAGGACAGACAAATATGTGGACAAGCCACCAGAATCGCTGATATACTACCAGAATGTGTGGATATACCACCAAAATGTGCTGATCATTAAACTGCAAGAATCTTCCTCCTTTAAAAATTGTCCCAACCCTATGCAAGGTGATATGACATATAGAAACAAACTTTTCTCAATGGGCATGCTTAACATGCGATCAGATTTTATTAATAGAAACAGTAGGCATGGATTTTCTTTTCACACTTATCAAAATAGAGATAACAGTACAATATCCATGATTTATCATGATATCGGATTTATTTAATTAGAAATATGCCATATGATCATGTAACATGAGATTCATGTCAAACATATAATTTCATCCAACATATTTGTGACATTATAGATTTAACATATCATAATTATTTACTTGGTAACAATCCATTTAAGGGATTTGTCAATCACCATGAATACTCATTGTATTCAATTAACCACATTTCAAATCATGTTATATATATAATAATTATAAATAAATAATCTTTTAGTAAATAATTATTCAGGCTTTGCTTGATTAAACCCATACCTGACAATTTGGTTTTGTCACTAGATCTATGCTCCACACTTCAGTGATAGCAAAACTAGATAGATATCGTTTGATCTGATTAAACAAGAACGATATGACACTAAGGAAATATTCATTAGTTTCAGCCTTGAACCAAATTATTTATTATTAAGGAATCATATAAGGAACTCACTCTAAATAACTTTTTACAAGATAATCCAATTGATTCTCTATAGTTAGAGGGAATCCGAATGGTTCGGGTTAAATCCATCAGTAATAAATCACGCAACATTAGTCCCCATAATAGACTATCATAATAAAAGAGAGGATTGATATGATTTTTATCCATCAATACTTACGCTAATATGGTTGGATTAGAAAGATTGACAATTCACCGGAGAATCAGTTCAATAGAGGAGTAGCGGCTAAGAAGAAATCAACATCAAAATAAAAAGTATAAGTATAAAATATTTATTAATAATTTAAGAAAAGTAAGAGAAGAGATGAATAATTCGGATATAATTAGAAAGTTGAATAGAGGATGAGAAACTGAGAAAAACGTGGGTGACGGTGGTGGTGGCGTGGCGGCTCGACGGTGGAGAAAGGTCGACGGTGACAAGAAGAGAGTGGGAGAGGAGGAACGATTATTTAGTCGTGGTGCTTATGTTGAAATATGGTGGTTAAAGGTGGTGAAATTGTGGCCAAAATCAATAACAATGGTGGTTTAAGGTGGTACAAAAAGGTGGATGAAAGAAAAGAGGGGTAGGGAAAACAACAAAATATTAAACAAAATGCTTTTGTTACTCCTCATGCAAAAGGACGACTAAAGGGTCCAAAGGAAGGAAACTTGAAAATCAGTGAAAGGTGGAGAAGAAAAGGAAGGAAGAGGGATATGTGGAGTAGAAAGTTGAAGAGAGGATGAGAAACGGAGAAAATTGTCAAACTAAGGGAGAAAAGAATCTCTACCATATGAAAATTAAGGGGGACGACATAAGGGGGATGTTGAAAAAATTTAAATGAAAAAATTAAAGAAAAATATTGATGAGTTGGGGATACGAACATGAGACTTATGGGAAAACTAATTTTGCTCTTAACCACTAGGCCAAATTAGTTACTTGCTCATGAACTAGCAAAATTTAAATAAAAAAAGATAGGGTGTGACATCACCATTGTTCATTTGTTGAAGAATTAAGCTTGAATTTAATAGATTTTAAGCTTAGAATATGAAAAGGGCTAGATTGTAAAGTCAATTTAGCTTATTTTTAACTTTGTTATATTAGGGACCAAATTGAATAAATGTGAAAATTTTCATGAAATTATGTTAGAAATTGGATGTATAAGGTCCCTAATGAGAATATATGAAATCATATTTTAATTAGAAGCTAGAATCGAAAGTTATTCTTATCTTGAGTTTAGGGACTAAACCTGAATAAAATGTAAATGTTGGGGATGATTTTCCATAATTTCATGTATAAGATTAAACTAGTTTTCACACTTTAAGAGCTTGAATACAAGCATTTTTGTTAAGTTTTAGTTAAATTTTTTTATAATATTACGAAAATTCAATAAAGTATGTAATTGGAGTCTTTTATTGACCTCAAAGGTCGAATAAGGCCTAAGAGTGAGCTAATATACTTTGTGAGTATGAAGGAGACCATTAGAAGGCGAGTTAACTCAATACTGGTCGTTGTGTTGCGACATAAAGAGTTGGATGTCGCTACATAGGGAGCAAAATAGAAGAATTTCAAGATTGCCTTCGATGTCGCAACATAGTCTGAGGATGTCGTGACACACCCCTGAAGAAACCCTGAAGATGAAGCATACTTCCCTTGATGGTGCGACATAGGACCTGGTGTGTCACGACATCACCTCTGTACTGGATATAGTTACGAGTATGGGGCGTTTTAGTATGTACAATTAAACATTAAGTGCGAGAACAACATGTGACTTAGGGTTAAGGATGACGACCACTTTTCCATTATATCAACAATCCAACCAAGGACGTGAATTACATTGGGAACATGGGTGGAAACCCTTATTCAAATACCTACAACCCTGGATGGAGAGATCACCTGAACTTGAGAAGGGGAGGAAATCAAGGAGGTAATACATCAAATCAGGTTAAAAATACTAATTATCAACCTCCTTGTTTACAAAAACCTCAGGAAAGGTTTAACCCAAATGACCATATTGTATGTGGTCAACATTTGGATCGGTTGAGGGGGAAATGCAGTCAATGAGGACGGACGTGAAGTAAGTGTAGTCTGAGTGGACCAATTCAACAAAAATATTGACTAAGCTAGAAGATCAGATGAGCCAATTGATGAATATGATAAGAGATATCAAGAGGCAATTGGCACTGGCATTCCAAGTAATATTGAAAATAATCCAAGAAAGGAAGTGAAGGAGCAAGTGAAAGCAATCGCGCTTCGTTCGAGCGAAATCTTGAATAGCCTAGAAACTTTGGCATGAGAGGAGATAAGAGAGAATACAGAAGATCTTCAAGAAAACCCCCGAGAAGCTGACGAAGAACTAGAAAAAGAGAAGGTAACTGAACCTGCAGCTGAGCTGGAGAAAAAGGCTACCAAAGAATTGGCTAAAACACAAGCACCATTCCCTTCAAGGTTGGAAGAGAAACAAAAACGGGATGAAGATGCGTTTGTAAGCTTCTTGAACTTGTTTAAAATATTAAATGTTAACCTACCTTTGATTGAACTAATTGAAAAAGTCCCAAGTATGCTAAATTTTTAAAAGAAATCATGTCTAGGCGTAGGAAAATTAAGGCAGGTGAACAAGTTAATATGAGCACTTCTTGTAGTGCTATTATATCTAGATAGATTCCCCATAAGCTGAAAGACCCTAGAAGTTTTACAATTTCCATAGAGATATGGAACATTCATTTCAATAGAGCTCTATGTGACTTAGGAGCTAACATCAATTTAATGCCTTTATCTATATATGAAAAACTCGGGCTAGGTGATCTGTCATAATTCGATGTAGCAGATTAAACTAGTTTTTGCATTTAAGGAGCTTGAATATAAACATTTTTATTTTTTTTAATTCAGTTTCTTTAGTTTTGTTTACATTCAATAAAATGGACACATCGAGTCTTTTATTAACCTTAAGGGCTAAATGAGGCCTAAGGGAAAGCTAACGTGCTATGTGAGTGTGCAGGAGACCATTAGAGAGCATTACGGGACAATACTGGACGCTATGTCGCAACATGGGGGAGTTGATGTCGCAAAATAGAGAGCAGAAAAGAGAAAGTGAGAAAATGCCTTCAATGTTGTGACACAGGCTGAGGATGTCGCGACATACCCCTGAAGATGGGTATAGAGGAGCATATTGGTTGCTGTGTCGTGACACATGACCTGGTGTGTTGAAAAGCCTCAAAATGTTTGTAATAGCTCGATTTTAGCTAGATCGGGACAGTGGTTTTAGAACCATAAATCTGAAGTCGTAAAATTATTTTAATATTATATTTGGAATTTACAACATGTGAATTTGATGGTATTTTCGTGATTTAATTTTACCGATCGAGTGTTTAATTTGATAAAAGGACCTAATCGTGTAAAATGCAAAAGTTTACTATCAATTGTTAAAGGTGTTAAGTTGCTATGGCTTATTAAATATAAATCCCTTATTATGTAATTAGACCATAATTTTAGTAAATGGACATGGATGGTCATATGTTAGTGGATTTTAAATGTATTAATAAATATTAATATAGTAATTTGTGAATTAATGTTAATAAATTAAAACAAAACAAAAGATTAGTAGAGTTTCATCTTTGTTTTTGTCAAAAATTGAGAAAGAAAGAATTCATCCATGGCTATTTAGGGTTCAGTCACTTGGAGCTTCAATTGGTATGTGATTTTTTTTTTCCGTTTTTTAAAATTTTTATGTTTTTGAGATCGTTGCTTCGTATTCTAACTAGCCCATGCCCTAATTTTTGGATTGGTTTATGAATTTGTGAGTTGCCATTGATGATAGCTTGATGTTTTTGTTGTTTGATGATGAAAAATAAATATTTTTTGATAGATTATATATTTTGTTAAGTAATTTTTTATAAAAATCCAAATTAGGGATTTATTTGTGAATTTCGTAAATTGAGGGGTTGAAATGTGAAATAAAGATTCGGCCAAGCATGAGTCTATTGAAATTTTGTGTATTTTGTGTTGTTTTGAAATAGGAGCTAAATTGTGAAAAAATGAAATGTTAGGGGCTAAAGTGTAAAATGTCCATTTATGTGTTTTTGGATGAAATTGAACGAATATGTCTTCAAATAAGTTAAATTTGAATTGATTTAGATCAACAAAGGAAGAAATCGGATTTGGATCGGGGGAAGTCAAAGGTTGTTGAATAGTCGTTCTGACCCGTTCGTTCTTTATCCGTGGTAAGTTCATATGCAAATAAATGCGTTTAAATTGTGGTAATTATGTTTGATTATCATTGAATTGTATCAAATGTTGAAAAGATGAAAACGAGTCAAAATTGACAGAGTTACGACGTCCGAAAGTCCCATACGAGCCTTAGGAATAGTATAGGATACAATTGTCATGACATTAGGACTCCCGAGGTGTGATTTCGTGTAAGACCATGTCTGGGACATTGGCATCAATATGAGATTACGTGTAAAATTCTTTCTGAGACAGTGGCATCGATATGTGATAACATGTAAGACCATATTTGAGATATGAGATTGTATGTGATATATGTGTTTCTGAGTATCCTTAACAATTTCAAATGGTTCAACAGGCAAAGTCGATACGATATGAAATGGGTATAAGAGATAACCGATTCAGGTATGTGTGAAATTGATATGTACTTTGAAATAAAAAGGTAAGTGATGCTGGTAATGAGACATAGTGAAATACATGAGAAAAGTGTTTCTATATGTGTTTGAGACTAGTTATATTCGGCTTATTTGAAATAGATTATGTATATATTTGCTTATGACTTACTAAGCTTTCAAAGCTTATTTTGTGCGTTTTTATTTTTCTTTTATAGTTAAAATTCTGGCTCGAGTTCAGGGATCTTCAAGGAATATCGTCACATTATCAACCGCTATTTTGGTGCTTTAAAAGTTTTTACTTTTGACATATGGAATGTATAGGCTAGTTTCGATATGGTTCATTTTGATATGTATATATGTAGCCATGCGAAAATGGCTTGATAATGATGCTAATGTTTGTGTATATTCAGTCTTGGTATAATCTCATTTTGGGAAGTATGTTTCATGGCATATATGTATGTTGTATTGGTTGTTTAGGTACGGTTTGTGATGGCAAAGTACGAATATGTTTTATAATTTATTTTATGGTTATCTAGGTACGAACATAAATGGTAAATAAAATATATTATTTAGGTATGTTTAGTTATTTATATGGATACTTATAAAGTGACATTTTGATGCTTGTATTAGGCTATAAAATGGTATAATTAGCTTTGATTTGAGTTGTGAAATTGGTTGATTATTGGAGGTTGTATTGATGACCGAATAGATGAAGTTAAATGGCTTGGTATAGGTAGTTTGGATTAGTTATTGAGCATATGATTTGGATATACTATAAATTGTCTTTTGTGTCCGAAAATGATTAAAGATATTATGGTAAATTGCGCATGAATTGGTAAAGTACAAGATCATATTTAATTGTTCGGTAATATTCGATAATATCTCATGTTTGGATGTTATTTAAGCTGTATGGTGTGTCTTTTTTTTGACTTAATAATTTGAATGTGCATAGGTATGTAAAATGTAAGTTTGACAATTTGCTAATGAAATAGATTTATAAAATTGAAGATCATAATCTATGTGCTAGGTACCACATATGAAATGATACATACTTGGTTTTAATTTAGGTAGTCGAATACCATAAATGTGATATTCATATGGTTCAAAATTATATTTATAAAGCACATATTGTATGACTTTGATGCATGTTAGTTGGTTCAAAAATTTGATTGAACGGAGGATATTGATTTGAATGAATTTGAAGCATGGGTAGAATTTGTAATATGATTAATAATACAAGTTTGAATTAATTGGTTATGTGCTTTATACATATGAACTATGTTTTGTTAGATAATGCCTCGTAACCCTAATTCGATGACGGGTACGTATTAGGGGTGTCACATTTTATTGGTATCATAATTATGGTTTAGTCGGTTCTAGGACTAACGTAGTGCGTGTGAGTATAGCTATACATGCCATATATATATAAATTGTGATACTGTGATGATTCTTGACAATTAAAATGTGTTTTTTTTATAGTAAATGGATCCCGATCGAGTTGTAGCTAATGATTTGGAAAGTAGTGCGCCTACTGATTCTATGTTGATTACAAGTAGCCACAAGGGAAAGGCTAAACAAGCCTTCTTTCAGATGATGAACGAATAGTTCACACAGTATATCCAGACAAACCCGGTTGCTCAATAACCTCCACCTCCACCTCATCTCCCCAAATACTTGTGATACCTCAAGTTATTGATCCGATGTGATTAAATAAGCCTCTGGTTGATAAAGTTAAAAAGTATGGGGTTGAAGAGTTCAGAGCTACTGTCGATGACGATGCTGAAAGAACTAAATTCTGGCTTGATAATACGATCTGGGTGTTCGATGAATTATCTTGTACTCTTGATGAATGTATCAAATGTGATGTATCTTTGTTAAGGGACACTGCATATCACTCGTGGAATACACTAGTATCAGTGGTTCTAAAAGAACGGGTTACCTGGGAGTTCTTTCAGACTGAATTCTAGAAGAAATTTATCAGTCAGATATTCATTGATAAAAAATGCAAAGAATTCCTCGAGTTAAAACAGGGTCGATGACGGTGACAAAATATGAGTAGGAATTTGTAAGACTCAGCAGATATTCCCGGGAATGTGTTTTTGAGGCTATAATGTGTAAAAGATTTGAAGACGGTTTGAATGATGACATTAAGCTGTTAGTCAGGATTTTGGAAATAAAAGAGTTTGTGGTACTTGTCGAGCGAGCATGTAAAGATGAAGAACTTGGGAAACAAAAAAGAAAAGTTGACTGTGAAGCTAGAGATTCACGAAAAATATCATCAAGTAAGTCATTTCAGTCAGCATCAAAGAAGTTCTGAGATGATTTTAGTTGTTCAAAGGCTACTGTGGGTTATTCTAGACGATATTGAGACAGACCACTTGTAAGTTCGAAAGCTACTTCAATAGCTAGTGTTGTAAATGTCAGACCAAATCAACCTGAGTGTAAACATTGCAGTAAATAACATCCCGAAAATTGTAGATTCAATGATCGAGCTTGTTTCAAATATGGATCATTACATCATTTCATATGTGAATGTCTCGAGTTGGCCGAGCAAGATACAGTGCAGAATACGAGGCTGAGTAACACTGCAGCTAGAGGTAGACCACCTAGAAACGTGAGTAATGTGAGTGGTAGCTTGAGGGGAAATAAAGAAACTGCTGTTAGATCTGAAGCCCGCGCACCTGCCAGAGCTTATGCTATTCGCACTCGCGAAGAAGCTTCATCTCTAGATGTTGTTACCGGTACTTTCACTCTCTATTATACTACTGTGATTGCATTGATAGATCCAGGATCAACTCATTCTTATATATGCATAAATTTAGTATCTAGTAAGACTTTGCCTGTAGAGTCTACTGAATTTGTGATTAGAGTATCAAACCCCTTAGGCAAGTGTGTTTTAGTAGATAAAGTGTGCAAGAACTGTCCGTTGATGACTCGAGATTTCTGTTTTCCAGCTAATCTGATGCTGTTTCCAGCCTACGAATTTGATATAATTCTAGGTATGGATTGGTTAACACTACACGATGCTATTGTAAACTACAAAAGGAAGACGATTGATTTGAAATGTTAGAATAATGAGATTATTCGGATTGAATTAGATGATTTCAATAGTTTACCGGCAATGATTTCTTCGATGTTAGCGAGAAAATATGTGAGAAAGGTTTGTGAAGCTTACTTTGCCTATGTACTCGACTCTAAAGTGACTGAAAGGCAGATTAAATCAGTACCAGTTGTGTGTAAATACCCGGATGTGTTTCCTGAAGAGTTACCTGGTTTGCCACCGATCAAAGAAGTTGAATTTGGTATTGAGTTAGTGTCGGGAACAACTTCGATATCGATAGCTCCGTACAAAATAGCACTGACCGAATTAAAAGAGTTGAAATCTCAGTTGCAAGAGTTGACCGATAGAGGATTTGCACGACCGAGTTTCTCTCCCTGGGGTGCTCCGGTATTATTTGTGAAAAAGAAAGACGGAACTATGAGAATGTGCATTGATTATAGACAGCTCAATAAAGTGACCATCAAGAATAAATATCCTCTGCCATGAATAGACGATTTGATTGATTAGTTGAAAGGGGCTACAATGTTTTCTAAGATAGATTTGAGATCGGGTTATTATCAGCTACGAGTTAAAGACTTCGATGTACCGAAAACTGCTTTCCGAACGAGGTACGAGCATTATGAGTTTCTAGTTATGCCTTTCGGACTAACAAATGCACCTACTATTTTTATGGTCTTAATCAATTGGATATTTAGACCGTATTTGGATAGATTTGTTGTTGTGTTTATAGATAACATTTTGACCTATTCCCGTGATGAACCTGAGCATGCTAAACATCTGAGATTAGTGCTACAGACTTTGCGAGACAAACAACTATTTGCAAATTTTAGTAAATGTGAGTTCTGGTTATGAGAAGTTCGTTTTCTGTGGCATATTGTGTCAGCATTGGGTATTCGAGTCGATCCGAGTAAGATTTTGACAATATTGGATTAGAAGCCTCTGAAAAATGTATCCAAAGTTTGAGGCTTTCTGGGACTCGCCGATTATTACAGACGATTCGTAAAAGGTTTTTCAATGATTGCAACTTTGTTGACAAGACTACTTCAAAAAGATGTTAAGTTCCAGTGGTCAGACAAGTGCCAGAAAATTTTTGATCAGCTGAAAGCTCTAATGACTAAAGCTCTAGTGTTAGTACAGCCAGAATCGGGTAAAGAATTCGTAATCTATAGTGATGCATCATTGAATGGTTTGGGCTGTGTTTTGATGCAGGAAGGCAAAGCTATAGCTTATGCCTCGAGACAATTAAAGCCGCATGTAAAGAATTACCTGACGCATGATTTGAAATTAGCAGCTATCATGTTTGCGTTGAAGATTTGGCGTCACTATCTATTTGGTGAGAAATGTCATGTTTATTCTAATCACAAGAGTTTAAAATGTTTGATAACTCAGAAAGATCTAAATCTACGACAGCGGAGATGGTTGGAATTGTTAAAAGCTTACGAACTAGTGATTGACTACCATCCAGGAAAGGCCAATGTGGTTGCTGATGCTTTAAGTCAAAAAAATCTGTTTGCTCTACGTGCATTGAATACTCAATTAGCTTTATTTAATGACGGTGTAATTGTAGCTGAGTTGAAAGCATGACTGTTGTTTATGCAACAGATTTGTGAAGCTCAGAAAGTTGATAATGAATTGTTAGCAAAACGGGCTTAATGTGATTTGAATTCTGATTTAGAGTTTCGATTTGATGCTAATGATTGTTTAAGATTCAGAGGCCGAATATGTGTACTGAGAAATTCAGAGTTGATTCAAATGATTTTAAATGAATCTCATAGTAGTCGTTTGTCTATTCATCTGGAAAGAACGAAAATGTATATCGATCTGAAACAGCTTTACTAGTGGTCTGGTATGAAACATGACATCTCAGAGTTCATTTCTAAATGTTTGATCTCTCAGCGAGTTAAAGCTGAGCATCAGGTACCGTCTGGTTTATTGCAACCAATTATGATTCCTGAATGGAAATGGGATAGAGTGACTACGAATTTTATGTCGGGATTACCCTTATCTCCGAGAAAGAAAGATGTGATTTGCATTATAGTTGACAGATTAACGAAATCGGCTCATTTCATTCTGGTACGAACGGACTATTCACTTGATAAGTTAGCTGAGTTGTATATCTCCGAGGTTGTGAGATTACACGGAGTACCTATGTCCATTGTTTCAGATAGAGATCAGAGATTCACATCACATTTTTGGAAGAAATTGTAAGATACATTGGGTACAAAGCTGTAATTTAGTACTGCTTTTCATCCGCAGACAGATGGTCAATCTGAGCGAGTTATACAGATACTCGAGGATATGTTGAGATGTTGCATTCTTGAGTTTAAAGGTACGTAGGAACGATATTTTCCATTGATTGAATTTGCGTATAATTACAGCTATCAATCGAGTATAAAAATGACACCATACGAAGCTTTATACGGTCGAAAATGCTGAACACCTTTGTACTGAACCAAACTTAGTGAGAATAAGATTCACGAGGTCGATTTGATTAAAGAGATTGAGCAGAAAGTGAAAATGATCCGTGATAGTCTAAAAGCAGCGTCAGATCGTCAGAAATCGTACGCAGACTTGAAACGAAAAGATATTGAGTTTCAGATTGGGGATCGAGTGTTTTTGAAAGTATCTCCGTGGAAGAAAATACTTAGATTTGGCAAAAAAGGCAAGTTAAGTCCGAGATTCATCGGGCCGTATGAAATTATAGAGCGAATCGAGCCGGTTGCTTACAGATTGTTGTTGCCACCTGAATTAGAAAATATTCATAATGTTTTTCATGTATCGATGCTTAGACGATATTGATCCGATCTCTCACATGTGATTTCCCCGTCTGAGATTTAGATTCGGTCTGATATGACATACGAAGAGGAACTGATCCGAGTTTTAGATCACGAGGTTAAAGAATTGAGAAATAAGAAAATTTCATTGAAAGTCTTATGGCATCGACACAGGGTTGAAAAAGCTACGTGGGAGCCCGAGGATGCTATGAGAGAACAATACCAAAATCTATTCATTGCTAAGATTTTCGGGGACGAAAATCCCTAAGGGGGAGAGTTGGAACTTCCTGGTTTTAGCTAAATAGGAACAGTGGTTTCGGAACCACAAACTCGAGGTCGTAAAATTATTTTAATAATATTTTTGGCATTTACAACATGTGAATTTGATGGTATTAAATTTTTGTAATTTAATTTTACTGATCGAGTGTTTAATTTGATAAAAGGACCTAATCACGTAAAATGTAAAAGTTTCCTATTAATTGTTAAAGGTGTTAAATTGCTATGGCTTATTAAATGTAAAACCCTTATTATGTAATTAGACCATAATTTTAGTAAATGGACATGGATGGACATATGTTAGTGGATTTTAAATGTATTAATAAATGTTAATATAGTAATTTGTGAATTAATGTTAATAAATTAAAACAAAACAAAAGATTAGTGGAGGTTCATCTTTGTTTTTGTTGAAAATTGAGAAAGAAAGAATTCATCCATGGCTATTTAGGGTTCGGTCACTTGGAGCTTCAATTGGTATGTGATATTTATCCCGTTTTTGATAATTTCTATGTTTTTGAGATCGTTGCTTCGTATTCTAACTAGCCCATGCCCTAATTTTTGGATTGTTTGATGAATTTGTGATTTTCCATTGATGATCGCTTGATGTTTTTGTTGTTTGATGATGAAAAATAAATATTTGTTGATAGATTATTATATTTTATTAAGTAAATTTTTTTATAAAAATCCAAATTAGGGATTTATTTGTGAATTTCGTAAATTAAGGGGTTGAAATGTGAAATAAATGGAATTAATGGGCTGCTAGGGACATAAGGAAGATTTGACCAAGCGTGAGTCTATTGAAATTTTGTGTATTTTGTGTTGTTCTGAAATAGGGACTAAATTGTGAAAATGTGAAATGTTAGGGGCTAAAGGTCAAAATAATCCATTTATGTGTTTTTGGATGAAATTGAATGAATATGTCTTTAAATAAGTTAAATTTGAATTTGGATGAAATTGATTTAGATCAACAAAGGAAGAAATCGAATTTGGATCGGGAGAGGTCGAAAGTTGTTGAATAGTCGTTTCGACCCATTCGTTCTATATCCGAGGTAAGTTCATATGCAAATATATGCGTTTAAATTGTGTTAATTATGTTTGATTATCATTGAATTGTATCAAATGTTGAAAAGATAAAAACGAGCCAGAATTGATAGAGTTATGACGTTCGAAAGTCTCGTACGAACCATAGAAATAGTATAGGATACACATGTCATGACATTAGGACTCCTGAGGTGTGATTTTGTGTAAGACCATGTCTGGGACATTGGCATCAATATGAGATTACGTGTAAGACTCTGTCTGGGACAGTGACATCGATATGTGATAACATGTAAGACCATATCTGGGATATGGCATTGTATGTGATATATGTGTTTCCGAGTATCCTTAACAATTCTGAATGGTTCAACGGGCAAATTCGATACGATACGGAATGGGTATAAGAGATAAATGATTCAGGTATGTGTGAAATTGATATGTACTTTGAAAGAAAAAGGTAAGTGATGTTGTTAATGAGACAAATTGAAATACATGAGAAAAGTGTTTCTATATGTGTTTGAGACTAGTTATATTCGGCTTAGTTGAAATAGATCATGTATGTTTTTACAACTATTTATTTGCTTATGACTTACTAAGCTTTCAAAGCTTACTTTGTGCATTTTTATTTCTGTTTTATAATTATAAAGCTAGCTTGAGTTCAGGGATCGTCAAAGAACATCGTCACACTATCGAGTGCTATTTTGGTACTTTAAAAGTTTGTACTTTTGACATATGGAATGTATAGGCTAGTTTCGATATTGTTCATTTTGATTTATATATATGTAGCCATGCGAAAATGGCTTGATAATGATGCTAATGTTTGTGTATATTTGGTCATGGTATAATCTCAGTTTGGGAAGTATGTTTCATAGCATATATGTATGGTGTATTGGTTGTTGACGTACGGTTTGTGATGGCAAAGTACGAATATTTTTTATAATTTATTTGATGGTTATCTAGGTACAGACATAAATGGTAAATAAAGTATATGATTTAGGTATGTTTAGTTATTTATATGGATACTTATAAAGTGACATTTTGATGCTTGTATTAGGCTATAAAATGGTATAATTAGCTTTGATTTGAGTTGTGAAATTGGTTGATTATTGGAGGTTGTATTGATGACCGAATAGATGAAGTTAAATGGCTTGGTATAGGTAGTTTGGATTAGTTATTGAGCATACGATTTGGATATACTATAAATTGTCTTTTGTGTCCGAAAATGGTTAATGATATTATGGTAAATTGCGCATGAATTGGTAAAGTACAAGATCATATTTAATCGTTTGGTAATATTTGATAATGTCTCATGTTTGGATGTTATGTAGGCCATATGGCGTGTCTTGTTTTGACTTAATAATTTGAATCTGCATAGGTATGTAAAATGTACGTTTGACAATTTGCTAATGAAATAGATTTATAAAATTGAAGATCATAATCTATGTGCTAGGTACCACATATGAAATGAAACATGCTTGGTTTTAATTTAGGTAGTCGAATACCATGAATGTGATATTCATATGGTTCGAACATTATAGTTATAAAGCACGTATTGTATGACTTTGATGCATGTTAGTTGGTTCAAAAATTTGATTGAACGGAGGATATTTATTGGAATGAATTTGAAGCATGGATCGTATTTGTAATATGATTAATAATGCAAGTTTGAATTAATTGGTTATGTGCTTTATGCATATGAATTATATTTTGTTCGGTAATGCCTCGTATCCCTAATCCGGTGATGGATACGGGTTAGGGGTGTTATAATGTTACAAGCCGAAAAGCCCTATATGACCTAAATATCCTTATACATGAATGAACATACTAAATATGCACAAAAATGACCATTTGTATTCTGATCGGATAATCAAAGTACTTAATGATTTGTTGATGGATTCCTATAGGTGAGAACCTTAATACTTAAATATTTTGTAACATACTGAACTTAGATATTTGTGATCAAAAGTGGTAAGTCAATTACTAATCATGTTGAAATTGTTAGTAAATGTGAACTGCTTAAGTCATATGCTCCGAAATTAATACTTGTATCATACTTGCTCAAGGGTCGTCAGTTTTATTTTGTCATCATTGTTTATATTGCTTGAAGACAAGCAATGACTTAAGTGTGGGAATTTTGATCTACCATAATTCGTTGTAGCAGATTAAACTAGTTTTCACATTTAAGGAGCTTGAATACAAACATTTTCACTATGTTTTTATTAAGTTTCTTTAATTTTAGGAACATTCAATAAAATGTGCAAATACTGGATGCTATATCGCAACATAGGAGATCCAATTTCGCAACATAGGGAGCAGAATAAAGAAAGAGAGAAATTGCCTTCAATGTCGCAACACAAGCTGAGGATGTTGCGACATACCCCAGAAGATGGCTGCAGAGGAGCATATTAGTTGCTATGTCGTGACACAGGTCTTGGTGTGTTGGAACATCAACTCTGTGACGAGAATAAAACACGAAGTAGAGGCGTTTTGGTCTGCACAATCTAACTTAAAGCTCGGGAACGTCAGCTAACCTAGGGTTAAGGATGACTGCTACCCTAAGGCTATAAATAGACCTCTCTGTCACACATTATTGGGAGGATTCCATTAGCTCAGAGTCTTTTCTTAGGTTTTTATATTTGTTTTCTTGTTTCTCTTAGGTTTTTATAGTCTAGTTTATTTGTTTCTTCAAGAAATCTGATTGTAAAGCAAGACCAACTTCTGTGGATTCGTATTATTCAATATCAATCAGGCTTTCTTAAACTCTTTATTCAGCTTCATTCCCCATGATTAATTCTTCCATTCTTTCCATGTTGTTTATTAAAGTCATGAGGAACTAATCTTTCTACGGGGGATTAGTGAGCGAAGGCATGATCTCTTAACTGTTTTGTAGGGTTACTCAACAGATCAATTTTTTTGGAAAAGGAAGGACATGAAACAAACCCTAGGCCTGACAACCTTGGGAAGTCATCAATGTGAGAATTAATCCAAAATTGGTATTACTCATTCGTAAACACCTTTACCCCAAGCTAGTCTAGACTGTGAGGTCGGAAGAGAAATAGTTTTTGCTGACTTATTATGTTGGTGAAATATCAGAAGATCCTACTAGGGTAGCGACTATTTGGTTGATGAGAACCCGAGACGACAACTAATTGAGATTGCTGAAGTGAGCTAATCACCCATTCTCAAATTTGATTCATTCTATTTATCTTTATCTCTTGCAATTTTAACTTTTTTATGTTATTTTATTTTATTATTTTACAAACCCCCAAACATATTTCTTATTTTACTTCTGTACTATAACTAACCTAAAGTATTAATTTGATCTTTAATTGTTTAGGCTAGGATTGATTTAGTACTCGCTCCTTTGGGTCCGGTCCTCGGAGTACTCACCTAATTTGTTGTAAAATATATATTACAACTCGACCTGTATACTTGCGGATACCGCCTCATAACTCTCTATTTTATTGCAGTATTCACACTCTGGACGTTAGTACGTCCGGAGGCGGTTAGTTGGGTACATGGCTTGTGTATGACATGACTTTACTAGAAACAATGAAACTCATAGCTCAATTAAAGATTTAACGATTTCCTCTCATTGACATTGTGTGGATTGATAAATGTAGAACGTGGCCATGGCGTACTTGTTTATGAACGAGCAATTTATCACAGTCTTTATTTGACAGTGATCATATTAATCATTAAAAAGAAAAAATAGTAACAATGACATAAAATAGTGATCATATTAATTGTTTTAATAAATTTAATATTTAATTTAATTTAATATTTATATTGATATTAATTTATGAATTTAATATTAATGTGAGATATTAAATTTGGTTAAATATTGATCTTGATAGTATTTTATTAATTTAATATTAACGTGAGTAATTTCAATCCTAGTTGAACTCTCTCTAAACTTTCCCTATATAAAGAGAGCATGGGTCATTATTCTCAGACATTTGACTTCAAGAAAAGTTGTAGAGAGAAAAATCTCTGAAGAAACTATTCTAGAAAATTTCTAAAGATTTTTTTTGTTATTTACAACTTGACCCTAAAAGTTTAGAAAAATTGTGAAATTGCCTCATTGGTAATTTGGTGAAAAAAAGTTTTTGATTCAAAGCGAGTCCACATTTAACAGACGTGAGCTTGAGGATAGCGGAGAAGGCCACTAGGTTAAAATGTTCATCCTAGATGAATAACAAAGATACGAATTTTGATTAAATGTTTATTACTTTAGATAACAAAACCAAGTTATTGATTTGGAAAAAAAATTCAAACTCTAATTTTCCCTTAAACCTATTTTCCGCTGCATTTTCTAAACCCAATCTTCCAACAAGAAGGTCATGCGGTACATTAAAGTAAAAGAAATCAAATTGGCTAAAATAAAAATTGAGCGAGTGGATAAAAGCCAAAATAAGGATAAACCATATCATCTAAGTAGGAAAATGGACATAATTAGTTACAAAAATGACAGCAAGGCCACAAAAGATCAACAATCTCAGGGGAAGAAGCGAGATTAGAATTCCTTCTATTCGAAGTTTGAGCAGTGGATATCCTACAATGAGATGCTTTTCACAAGATGGGGTTTACATCAAATTGATTTAAGGATCGAATGGTGCATCAAAGATAAAACTCCAACACCTTTCTAACCATTTTTTCTTTTTTTTGTAGATTTCACTAACCATCATTTCAGACCAACCTTCAAAAATTGGCCTAAAAAAGTATATAAAATATTGACCTAAAATAATTGCTAAGTAACAAGTTAAGCATTAACAAACGTAATAGGGGAAGTTGGCATTTTGCAAGCACTGCGAAAATAAAAAGTAAATAGAGGACAATAAAGTTTGTTTACTCAATTCGATTTTCCTAAATCTATAAAGCCTAGCTCAATAAGAAGTATCCACTATCTCCACACACTTATAACCAGTTATTCTAAACTTATCACACCCCAGTGACAATTTCCTCACTATTGTACCTTTGAAGATTAGAATTCTCACTATTAAATTCTCCCCCCTGAGAACTTGTAAAACCACAACACATAGGTTTTACAATCAAATCCACTTTTACAAGATAATGTTCCTCAGTTGAATAGATTAAGCGCTCTCATTTAAAGTACATCAACCTATACAAGTCTCTTAATCATAAAGTGTTTTCGAGACTTACTAACATAATGTAGATCAATCACGGTCCCTTATAAAATGCAGCTAAAATAGCTTAATAATAATAATAATAATAATAATAATAATAATAATAATAATAATAATAATAATAATAATAATAATAATAATAAAGGTAACATAGATGTTGGCAAATAAGATGATAAAGTTTGATCCAATCCAGCTGCTTTGATCCCATCCAGCTTCCTCAATGCAAAGGATTAAATAGACTTGATACGATCTAATTCTTTAAATAAGTGTTGAAACCATTTTTTTTTTGAAAAACGGGGTCGACTTGGATTTTGAAAAAAAAAATGAAAATGGGTGTGGGAGTCACCACCAATCTTTTTTTAATGAGGTGTGATAGGGTCACCTCGTAAAACGGTTGTTTTTAATAAACGATTTAGATTTATTAAAACAATGCTTTTGGTCTGCGAAATTCGTAAAAAAAGCAGTTCGAGTCGGTTACGTTTAGGAAGGATTAGCACCCTCGTAACGCCCAAAATTGGTACCTAGTTGATTAATTAGTGTATTAATGTCGAGAATTGAAAATTTTGAAGAGATTTAAAATACGATCCTTTGTGAAAACTTATATAAAACAAGTTACCCATTAAGACTCTCTCATTTCGAAGAGAGAAAATGTCACACCCAATGAGTTAGGGCATGATATTTCACATCCTCAAAAATGAACTTGTCCAAAAGACTCATGCAATAAAATTTAAAAGGATATTCAATTGTTTAAGTCAGATGAAGAAATCGCAGTCCAATACATTAGGGCACAATTTCTCAATATTCTAAACATTGAATATTGCCTTTATTATTTTTTAGAAAAATCTTCATCTCGAGAAATTAACATGTCACATCCAATGCGTTAGGACACACAGTATTGAATTCTCGATAATGAGCTTTTTATTTATGTTTTGATTAAAGAGCATTCTCGATTATTCAGATTCAACGAAAGAGTTGGAACCCAATACGTTAGGGCTCAATCCTTTCGAAGATTCCAAATACCTAGTATTGCCCTTATTTTTCAAAATTTTCTCTTTATACGAATTTGGGTAAAAATTATATAATGGAGTAACAATTGTGATAATGTAAATATAAATAGCATGATCAAGAACAATAATAATAATAATAATAATAATAATAATAATAATAATAATAATAATGATGATGATGATGAAAAGATAAATAAAAAACAAATTAATCATGTATACACAATATCAAGTAAATAAACAAATAAAACCGAAGCATTTAAAGAATATAATAATGATAATAATGGTCATGTGAATAAATAAATAAATAAACATCAAGTAAAGCAATAATAATAACAAAGAAAATAGATAAAATTATAAAATATAAAAATATATATATGTACATGTAAGAAAAATATATATGTATGTGAATTATAAATATATATATATATATACATATTTTAATATGTAATATATATATAAGTATGTATATAAAATTATGAAACATAGAAAATATATAAAAGTATGTGTATATATATATATTTATAAAATTAAAAAATATGTACGTATATGTATATATTATAAAATGCATGTATGTACACATGCATATATAACAAAATTTGAAATTTAAAGGCATAAAAAGTAAATAATAATGATACAAGATTAATGATGCTACATAATAGTATTAATAATATTAAAATAATTAATTTAATAAAAAACTAAAATAACAAATAGATGATTAAATAGCATCGACCAATGAATTTAAAACAAAGAGTATAAAATAAATAAGGCAAAATAAAATGTAAACAAATTTGAAAATAATGAATTTGAAAATGAATAATAAGGGAAAAAGAGATTTGAAATCAACAATATACAAATCAATAAATAAATTATACACAGATCAACAAAATAAGAACAAACCACAGAAAATAAGAACGCAAGAGAGAGAGAAATTTGAGTGAATACTCTTAAGAATTATTATTACTCCCAACTCAAGTGTTTTACAATGAAGGGAGGCCTCTATTTATAGTTGAGTCTCCCCAAATCCAACATTACAGATCAATTACATCAACGACTAAGATTAAATAGTATCTACAAATTAAATCTCTAAGATTACAAAATCATATCTTCTAAGATTGCATATCATATCTAAGATTGCATATCATATCTAAGATTGCATATCACATCTAAGATTGCATATCCTTGAAGATTATGTTTCCATAAGCTTGTAGATGGACCTTCAACCTTTTCAAGTAATGGGCCATTCCGATCGGGCCAAATGATATAATTTTGTACTGGACTTGGATTTTGTTTTATTATTTTGGGTTTATTATTTTTTTGCGAGCCCGGACTAAATTAGCCTATTACAATAAGTTTCCCCGAAATAATATGATCTTCATTGATTAGCTAAATATAATTTACAATCTTAGCTCAACTTAAAGATATGATTCAATAAATTGTCAATTTCCTAATATGACAAGTTGCTGCAGTGATAAAAGAAGTGAGCACTTCCTCAAATATATCTCAACAACTCCAAATATTTCAAGATAGAACTATCTTGGTTGCTTAACTAGCTTAAATATTCTGTTTTCTTTTTCTCAATTTTAACAAATGATATATAAATTATATATGGCCAGCTGCTGCCTTCTAAACGTTTCCTAGGTGAAAGGGAAATATGTATGTATAGTTATATGTAAAAATGAAATTATATAAGGAGCATGATATCGTCAGTGGTGAAAGAACATGTATTAATTCTAAGATTCATGATTATGGCAATTGGCAAAGTTGTGGGGTGCTGCATTTGTCTCTTGCCTGAACAATGCATTGAATGTTTTTTGGCAAGACTAAGGTAGTGAAGAATGGAGATATATCACATGTATACATATATGTCTTTCTCATGAAAACTGTAGCCCTTCTCTTCTAGTACTCATATTTATGTATGCACCGCATGCTCCAATTTTCCTTATATAAAATATACCCTCATATAGAACTAATACTACAATTTATATATCTGAAGATATAATGCTCTTTGTATTCTCTGACTGTATCATGCGTCACCATATCTGTCATCTTACTAGCAAATTCTAGGTATATACTAGTAAAGAAAAAGGCTTAGCCAATTTAATCCTATGGTTCACCATAATGCTAATTTACAGTTTAATAAAGATTCATAGAGAAATTAAATTATATTGTGTTATTATAATACTTGTAATTAAGATTAGAATTTGTGTGAAGATGATCAGATTTTTGGGTCAATAAATTTGATATATATTGTATATAGTACTAACATGAAGGTCACAATCTGTGAGAAGATCACAATTGGGATCAAATTTTGTTTTATATGTTTAAATTAATGAAATATTATATGATTAATTTGTGTGGCTATCATTAAATATTGAAAGAAGTCTATCTTTTCTGTTCTTTCGAAATGACATCAAAAGGTCAGTAAAAAATTCCTGCAGATAGGGTTTTTTTAAATTTATTATTATTCCTTTAAATATTTCTGAATAGGATGGAGCAGTAGCATAGCATTCCATACTTCTCCTTTTATTTCCTTTTTGTCTTTTTTAAACATGTTGGCTCAGGTCTCTCATATATTCAAATCACGTGAACCTCTTATTTCTTTGCTCTCCCTCTCTCTCTAAACTGGTTTACCCTTCAATACCATAATACCCCTCCTTTTTTTCTTTGCCCTTTTTTTTTCGATCCTCCACCTTTACTGGACAACACCAACAACATATCATTGCTGTTCATCACCTGATCTCTCTCCCTAATGTCTTCTAGTAATTGCTATTCATCCCTTTATCCTTTTCCTTTTGACCTTAACGAAGATGATCAACACCAACACCACCACCTTTTTACCTTTAAATCTCAACCTTCTTCATCTTCTTCTTCCTCAACTGTTCATCACCTAGCAGCAGGTTCTTGTCAAAGGGAACCCCAGGTGTTTCAAGATCAGGTGATATTATAATTACCACTTCACTCTTTTATTTTATTAAAATTTAATGTGACGATCACTTAGGGTTATGATATGATCATTTTTTTTAGGCTAAGATATATGTTTCAAAAGATGGGGCATTGGAGAACAGTGACTGCGGACTCAAGTTATCATTATGGAAAAAAGAAGAAAGGGTCGAAAGTGATCATCACCATGAGGACAGTTCTACTAAGTGGATGCCTTCAAAGCTGAGAATTTTGAGGAAGATGATGAGTTCCCATCACACCGATTTATCGAAAAGCTCTTCGCCGAAAATCGAAGACCAGAAGCTTCAGAATCAGCCCTCACCATCTCCAGATAACAGCTGCAACTCTTCCTACAATAATGGTATCAACAACAGTCCAATTAGGGTTTGTGCTGATTGCAACACAACTAAGACTCCTCTTTGGAGGAGTGGTCCTAGAGGTCCCAAGGTATAGTTGAATTTCCACTCTTTTCTAATCAATACCCTATACAATTGCTACATAAGTTTTGAGATAATTAATTGACTTTTTTTTTTCATTCTGTTTTTCACCTTTTGGTCGCACTGCAGTCTCTTTGCAACGCCTGCGGAATTCGACAAAGAAAAGCGAGACGAGCAATGGCTGCAGCGGCGGCGGCAACAGCGTCCAATGGAACTATTGTTACAGCTGAGACAACGACAAGCATGAAGAATAAGGTTCAAAACAAGGCCAAGAGATCAAGTAATGGTTGTGTTGCAAAGTTAAAGAACAAAAAGTGCAAACTCAGTTCCCAATCCCAAGGTAGAAATAAGCTTTGTTTTGAGGACTTGAGGATAATATTGAGCAAGAGCTCGGCTTTTCATGGAGTTTTCCCTCAGGATGAGAAAGAAGCCGCGATCCTACTGATGGCCTTATCGTATGGACTTGTTCATGGTTGAATTTCGCAAAGTCGCTAGGCTAGCTTTTATGTTGTTGGTTTTATTCTTAATTAGCTTTAATAATAATGTTATAGTAACTGAGTTTGTATGTCTGAGTTTCGAGGAAATTAAGATATGAAATTGGTGTGAGGGAAACAAAAAACAGCAATGTTTGGAGCTTGAATCTTTTATTAAATTATATATATATATATTATGTTGTGAAGTTCATAATAAATTACATTTCAAGGCTTTTATTTCCACATCTCTCTCCCTCTCTTTGGTTTCATTATTTTTTTATCATACAACTTTTAAGGATTAGGGTTCAAAAATCAATAAACCGTCAAGAGTACTTAATTAATAATTATTAGATTTTGGCCATGAAAGAGTCAACTTGTAGGGTCACGTGAAGAACCATTTTCCTGTTATACAGTTTTATTCATTGTTATTGTATACAAGTAGAATGAAATGAAGACCAATTTAGGAAGAAAACAATAAAGGTCTGATAATGGGGTTTTGCAGAGGAACTTTATTCATGGATAATGGTGATGAATCAAAGGGTAGCCTAGCTAGGGTTAGCAGCTTTGGGGGTTTTCTTTGGTGATATTGGACGATCTAAAAGTGGCTCAGAAGACAGTAGGTGTTTTGTCTTAGATCTTGTCTTCATCATGTCATATTAAATAATTAAACTAACAAAAACAACTGGATTTGTACCGGATATTGGAGACTGAGATCTGCCATTATCTGGTGGATACAGCTGGTCGCTGGTATTAGTAAATTTAGTGAGTATGAAACTACAGTTTTGTTTGACCTCATGTTGAATCCATGATGCTAGCGCTTTTTTTTTTAAAAAGACACTCTAGCCATTTGGATTGCTCTTACTAATTATATTTTATATTTATTAAAATAGGGTTTGTTTTCTTTTTATTAATGGATTTTAGGTTTAAATGTTTAATTATGTAACATGCAGTATGTATATATGCATGCTTAAGTTGCATGAAATGTGTAATATAGATAAATGTATGACTAGTATGATGTGAATAAATTATAAATTAAGGTTTAAGTGTAAAAATATCCCATATGGTCAAAACAAAAATTATTACAGAAAAAATAGATAAAAAGAAGAGAAAGGAACGAGGGAAGCAGAAATTCTGAAGATATAGATTTGGGTTTTTCCATCCCCTAAAAAGGTAAGAATTATGGTTTTGTTATTTTATTTCATGCATTTTTTTGCTCAGCTATTTTATTTCAAGCATGGTAGAGAAAACCCCAAACTTGTATCCATTACAGGTGACTTCCCAGCACGTCCAATTACTCCATTTTTAAGAAGATCTAGTCTGAAATAAATTTCGCTTGATTTTGTTGGATAGATTTATAATTTCTGATTTTGCTTTTGGGTTTTTATTATGGTGAACAGCCACTGTTGAAGCTCCACCGTCCAGTGCTGGAATTAGTCGATTCATGGGTCAAATTTTTTTTAGGAAATGTGAACTGTCTTCAGCCAAAACAAAGCCAAATGACCATCAAACTCAAAATTTTGGTTAAATCAGATTCAACCGGCCAACTTGTGGCCTTCAAATATTGCATCTCCAGCCTTCACAGTTTCCATCTAAGACTTCTAAGTTGAACTGTTACATCTGAGCTTCATTTTGGTACAAAATACACATTATGAAAGCTCAAAGTAAGCTAGACGAACATGAATTTAAAATTTTAGAGAAGCTCAAAATTATATTATTTTCTAGTATAATTTTTTTTACCTTTTAGAATTACTTAAATGTATAAAATGCACATGAGTAAGTATTTACTTTTATTTTAATATATAGCCTGTAAAAATTTATCTAGTGTCGTTTGTACGCTCTCTTTTCATATCTTTTTTTTCTTTTTTTCTTTTCTGTTTGATAGTAAATCTTTTCTTATTTTATTTTTCCTTCTTGCTCTTTGATTCCTTTAATTTTAACTCCCAAGTCTGAGATTGTGTTTCTTCCTTTCCTGGACATTCTTTCTCCAATTTCTTTTTCTTAGGCTTTAGGTTCTTTTTCCTCGTTCAAGAACTCATGAAGCAAGCAAAACCCTTTAAGGTGTTGATTGTGAAAGTGATGGGTATGAATTTTGGACCTGGATCACCTTCCATGTAGATATGATGGTTTGGATAGTAAATAAGTTTGTTTTCTTGTTTGTTTGAAGCTTTATATGTTTTAGTAACTCTTCTTTCTTTCTTTTGTGTTTTAATAACAAAGAATTTATGCATTTGTCAATCTTTCTCACTATGGGAACAAGCCATATAATTTCCAATGCACTATGCAAGTTCTAACGATTGAGATCTAAAAATCATCAAAATATAGATTGAGATATATCATGGATTTAAGTGCGGCCTCAAGTTTTCACAGCCTATTTTTATACATTTGAACTCTACCAACCGAAAATGATTGAGATCATATTTGGGTTTGGAATCCAAGTGGTGGATTCAAGCTGAGAGAAGAGGGACAGACTTCAAAAGAGATGAAAATAGAATTGAGAGAAAGAAAGATTGAATTTCGTTTCATAGATAATAAGAATGTATTATATTCCTTCAATATATTTCGCTTAGCTCAGGTAACTAACCATAGGACAATTAGATAGCTATAAAAACAATACATAACTAACAAAAATTATTTATATATGTACTAGTCATATTCCAATTTAGCTCTTAACTCAGCTTATTACCTTGTCTTCATTAGCCACCAGCCCCTATCTTTCTCATGAGCAACCTTCCAAAGGAATTCATTGTTGGGTTTTTGGCCCCTTGTATCGTAGTTTATGTCTGCACCCTTGTTAGGCCATTCCTTACTCTTAACCATCTAGGTCGTTTATTTAAGCATTATGTTCAAACCCATGCCCATGCTCATTCTCCTTCCAATTGATCCTTGTCCTCAAAGATTGAAAGAAAGAAATTGAGATGGAAGAATGAAAAATCTTCCTACGTTGCATTCTCTGACCCTAACTTACCAGTTTCAGACATAGTAAAGAATAACAGACTGAAAACTCTTTCTTAATTCTATGGGTGGTGGTGCATGGTTGTTCTTAGTTGGTGGAGCGTTTTGTCTAGTTAATTTCGTTAATGAATGAGACCTCAACCTACTAACTAGCTACACAGAGGTGATTCTCTGTGGCTAGCTTTTTAGAGGGACTATGGCTTTTTAGGCTAAGGAAGTTTGAGGCAATAACAGGTCTGTGATGCCTTTAGATGTTCTAGGCCATACACATGCTATACTGATGTATTCAACGAGTCTATAGCATTGGCCGATAGGCCCAGGTAATCTTTGAAATTTCATCGTGATGGGGATAAATCATTGCAATTGTTGGTCTTCAATAAGGAATTCCTAGTAAGTGCAAGTCATAAGCTCGTGTTGACTACGTCCCTGCACTTTGTACACACCGCCCGTCGCTCCTACCGATTTAATTGTCTGTTGAAGTGTTTGGATCATGGCGACATGGGCGGTTTGTTTCCCGCGACGTCGTGAGAAGTCCACTGAACCTTATCATTTAGAGGAAGAAGAAGTCGTAACAAGGTTTCCGTAAGTGAACCTGCGGAAGGATCATTGTTGAAACCTGCCTAGCAGAAAGACCCGTGAACGCATTGTAAACAACACCGGAGGTGGTGTGGGTGCATCTTTGCCTTTCGCCACCCCTCGCATCTCGGAGCGGTTGGTCTTGTTGTCTCTTTGCCTATCGGGTGGAGTGAGATGTCAAGATCAACCTTTTCGAGGCAAAACAAACAAACCCCCAACATGAATTGCCCCAAGGAATCAAAATGAAAAAAAGGGGCACGTCTTCTGTCTCCTCATCATTCGCGGTGTCGGTGCTTCAGTGATGTTGCTCTTTTGTTACGAAATACACAGACTGACTCTCAGCAACGAATATATCGGATCTTGTATCAATGAAGAACACAGTGAAATGTGAGACCTTGTGTGAATTGCAGAATCCCATGAACTATCGAGTCTTTGAACGCAAGTTGCACCCCCAAGCCATTAGGCTGAGGGCACGTCTACCTGAGTGTCACGCATCGTCGTCCCCATCCAACCTTGAGCCTTCGGGCCTCAGTTGGACTGTGGGTAGAAATTGGCCTCTCGTGCACTCACAGCCAGCGATTGGCCTAAATTTGAGTCCCTGACGACATCATCGTTGCGACAATTGGTGGTAATGCTATAAGCAACCTCGTTCAAAGTCATGCGCATTCATCGATTAAAACCCTTGAACCCTTCCGGCATCGCAAGGACGATGCTTGCATCTTGACCCCAGGTCAAACGAGATTATGTGCTAAGTTTAAGCATATCAATAAGCAGAGGAAAAGAAACTTACTAGGATTCCCTAGTAACGGCGAGCAAACTAGGAAAAGCCCAGCTTGAGAATTGAGCACCATCAGCGTTCGAATTATAGGCTAGAGAAGCATCTTCAGTGGCGGACCGAGCTCAAGTCCCCTAGAAAGGGGCGCCGAAGAGGGTAAGAGCCCCGTCGTGCGCGGACCCTGTCGCACCACGTTGTGCTACCTACGAGTTGGGTTGTTTGGGAATGCAGCTCTAATTGAGCGGTAAATTCTGTCCAAGGCTAAATACGGGCAAGAGACCGATAGGGAACAAGTATCGCGAGGGAAATATGAAAAGGGCTTTGAAAAGAGAGTCAAGGAGTGCTTGGACCAAGGGGATAGTTTTAGATTACTCTTTAGGGCTAGAAAAGTCTACTTGTAAGGTTGCAATTTCAAGTAAACTTGATCTCCCACCTTAAATTTACTTTTATTCCTTTTTTTATTTGCATAAAACTTCATTCATTCTTGAGTCTTTTGTAATTGGGCTATTAAAAGTTTGCTAACTTGCTTTCTCTCTCACATTAACTTGTCCTCTACCGCTTCTTTGGAGCCACTAGAAGTATCCCAAGCAAACAAGGGGTTGGTATTTGTATAATCCTCAAAAAGGAGACATTACAATTGTAGAATAGTGGTCGGTGTTGTACTGCCACTCAGCTAGATGCAACCAGCTGGACCAAGTTTTTGGCATAAAGAAACACATACATCGCAAATATTGTTTGAGACACTGCTTCAAGCATTGTAATTGGCCTTCTGTCTCTGTGTGGTAAGTTGTACTCAATGCCACTGTAGTTCCTAGTTGTCGCATAATTTCCTTCCAAAACAGGATAATAAAAATTTTATCTCAATCTAAAATGATGGTTTTAGGAATGCCATGTAGGTTAAAGACCTGAGTTAGGTAGCCTTTGTAACACCCCAATCTCAATGGTTGACTGAGATAAGACGTTACACGAAAAGCAGACTTATATATAGTTTCAAGGTATAACAAATAAACTAGGCGTTAACTCAGAAAAAGTCTCTAAAGCACAAGTCACTTACTAACATATGCCATAATGTATACACGAATGAGTTTAAAACTTTCGATTGAAATCTTTCCTTTGAAAATACAGTATATTGGCAGTGGTCATAACACATAAAACAATTTGGCGTATACAAGTAGAATACACTTCATAAAACATAATTCATAAAATTTATTAAATCCTTCAAAGTTATCATTCAAATAAAATTGTAATTAAATGAAGGTACTTTATTACAGATTCAAGTTCAAATCGAAGTTACATGCCTCCCCTATAGGACAGATGCATGTTACAAAACAAATACAGGCAAAGCTCACTGCAGAGGTTGCTCTTTCTGGCTGAGTCCCTTCTACAAGCTTATGACAAAGTATCATTTGAAAAGAAGGGAAGGAAAAAGGGGTAAGTTTAAAAGAACTGAGTGAGCTCTAGAAAAGAAAATACTAAACCTTTTAGATGAAAAATACACAAGCAAGAATGATATTACAACTGTAAACTCATGCATATAAACTAATACACCAACTCTACGCACCGAGACATTCGAGCGAATACTCCCATACCATTGGCAGATAGCATTTCCAAGCGTTCTTTAACATCGGGTGAACTTTAATATCGGGCGTATACTTTCTTCTTTAACATTGGGCGAATACTTTCATCTTTACACCAAAGAGAACTTTAACTTTAATAAAGCTGACACTTCCCAACTAAATACAAACTTTTTTAACACAAATCTTTGCATTTCAGACATCTCATCAGGCTAAATCATACACCTCTTCATTATGGAAAATTCTATACGCCAAATACCAATACTTAACAAATACACTATATTTCCAGCACAACAAATAGGGAATAGAACTTACCACTTAACAATCAACTTTTCATTTTTGTCAGCAATTATACATAACATTTAACACATACACTATCATGTTAATTTAATCTTTTCAATACATAACATATATCAGATACAGAGTCATATTAACTTACTCTTTTCAAATCTCTCATTGGGTTAAACCTTGGATCCTCCAATCACATATCAGAACATATATCACATTTTTTATCATTTCGAACACATGCGTGTTCCCATGAGTTCAGGGCTCTTTGTCATGGTTAACAACTAACATGTCTTACCATAAGCGACATCCATATCGCTAGGATGGTTAGCAACTAACATGCCCTACCAATTATAGTACTCACGCCAACTGGTTAGTAACTAACATACCCTACCAGTGGTCACCAACCTGGTTAACAACTAACATGTCCTATCAGTGGCCCAACATACACGCAAATCTGGTTAGCAACTAGCATATGCTACCAGTGGCCCATCATATTCTCCTATCTAGTTAGCAACTAGCATGCTCTACCAGTGGTCTAGCACATCTATCATTCTGGTTTGCAACTAACATGCCCTACCAGTGGCTCTTCATATTTGGATACTGATTTTATACCCCAAGGAAGTCCTATCCATTTCATGCCACAAATATACATACACAGAAGATTTCATGCAACAGATTCACAAAGTTCCATACCGATGGGTTCACTTTAACTCAAACCTATGAAAACCACAATTAGTGATATACACAAGATAGAAGGAAACTCAAAGAAGAGGAAAACAAATTGGATACTCACAGATAATTCCAACGAGGTTTGTTACCCTGTCTCTATTGCCGCACGCACAATCCTTTCTTACTAACTGATCACTTGCTGAATTCTCTCCAACAAATAACTTTTTCTTAAGTAGGATACTAGGGTATAACAGAGCAAAAAAAGAGAGAATAAGAACCTCCCACTACAAAAGTTTCACTGATATACATATAAATTTTACAACTCTTATACAATTTATACGTGGCTAACATGTAAAGGTAACTCATACTCTATTGTGGCTAACATGATCATTCTTAGCATCTTACACAATAAAATAATAATAAATTTTAGTTAATTTTTAATTGGGTCCTAATAAGAAATTAACTAAAATTGAACGATAAACACACATTTTTAAATAGAAATCAATTGGGTCCACAATCCCACATTCCACTACTGGCGTATACTAATAAAATGATCTACCACAAATCTTACAAAAGAAGAAACTGGTTGGCGAGTTCCTCCTAACAACCACGCCAAGACACAAAACCAAAAACCTAACACTTCGCCAAAAGGCTAACCCTTAAACCAAAATCAAGACAGACCTACCAAATTAATCTAATAGCCTGCCACTCATGGAGTATTGATCGGTTGTTTAATGTCACAACAATAATGTGCAAGCGTACACTGTTGGTTCAAGTATAGTAGACATATATGAGTCTGTCAGATATCGATCCCACGAGGATGGTTGTCTTTTGTCTATTAATGTCAGTGCAATAAATAGATAAAATGATATAAATTGTGAGAATTGTTGTCGAAGCAATAACTTGAAAATAATAAGACAAAATATGATAGTGAGAAACTGGGATCCCCAACGTGAATATTCAACAGAATGCTAAGTGCTCACAAGCTATAAGAGAATAGGTGATTGTCGATGCATTAAATTGCAATGAATATCTTACCAAGCTTAACTTCTATATTTAATTAAAGACTTAAACATGCACATTAGGCACATCATTCGATGATGGAAATGGAACACTATTAAGAACAAGTGAATTAAATTCCTATAATCCTCAAGCAACTTCCGTTGTCATGCTTGTTAGCTTGAACTGTCACTGCACCTTCCAGTGTCAGTGATCGCAATAACACTTCCATGCTAAAAACATTGAAACCCAAAGATTAAATAGTAGAAGCAAGATTGAATTACATAATATTTAAACCAGAAATCATGTGTACTTCCATACTAACATGAAATCGAAACTAATCACCAATGTTAGAAAGGAAAAATAAAAGAAACAAGTGGAGAATACTATTCCTAAACAACTCGACTTGAATCTATCTATTCCTTCTTGTGTCGCGCTCAGGGCTCCTCGTCAAGAGTTAAGCTGCATCCTTTTCATGTCGGTTCACCTGTCGGATCTTAAGCTGCCATAGCCGAAAGCTTCAAAGGATATGTTAAAGAAGATGATCCAAAAACTCTCTTTTTTCTTTTCTTTTTTGAATATTTATATATTTTCTCAAATAGCCCAAGTGTCATTTTCATCAGAATCATGTTACCTCTGTACGGACAAGTTAGTTGTACTAGACTAGATAGCTCATGCATTTTTGTTCCTATCTGGATAGCTGTCAGGTTTGGCGACAATTCTAGGCCCAATTAGAAATTACTCATGCAGCGACATCAATACCAAAATATGATAAATTTGAAGGTAAATAAGCCAAGATCTACTGAGTCATAAAATGTAAATTATTGATTGAAAATACTAAACTATGTGCTAAAGATAAATAAATGGGAACAAATTAAGCAATAAGTAAGCAAAACACATATGTTCTTTCTAGTACTATCACATCCCCAAACTTGAGTTTTTACTTGTCCTTAAGTAAAACAGAAACTGGCAAGACTACACAATAATTCACTAAGGCAAATGATGATTCTAGCAACTTGAATCACCTAAAATCCCAATGAATGATTCACATTCAAATGACAGAATATTGCATCGATAATACATAAGTATGAATGAATAAGATTGCATCTTCATCAAAATCAGTATCATGCTTCAAATTTTAAAATCTATCTAGCAAACAACATTTATTGTATATATATATTGTGAATAAGGGATATCGTTGAATTACTATACCCTTGTTCATGAGAAGTAACGATGAAATGCAACAAACCCTCATGAAGTACGTAATTGCTTCGACACATACTCATGCAGTGACAGCCTTTGGCTAGATTCATTTTTCTAACGCTTGAATTGGAGTGTTCCCTTTTTAGCATTTCACAATACACCCACTTTGGAGTGTCACTTATTCATAACTATATATACATATGAGTAGCTGTAAAAGGTAGATTCATTTAAGATTCAAGGAATGCTACTAGTCATCCATTACTAATGCAGCCTAAATCATTCACCAAAGAATTGAAGATACAACATTCAGTCAAATTTATCCAACTCATTCATTAATAGTTTACATGATTCAAGAATTAAGCATCAAATGTAAATAAAAAAATTCAATACATTTGCATTAAATTTTTTGAAATGTGGGTGTATTTCCAATCCCCATATGTATTTCCCCAAACTTAAATTTTGCATTGTCTCCAATGCATAAAATGTGATGACAATAACAATGCAATGACAATGTTCACTAACAAAATGAAAATTACAGCTACATGCAATGCATGAATACTACAGCTAAAACTTGAAATAAACCCACATTTCAAAACATTTAATGCTTAATTCTCCTCATTTCATGATGTGGAAATATACCCACATTTCATGATAGTACTAGAAAGAACATATGTGTTTTCCCTACTTATTGCTTAATTTGTTCCCATTTAGTTATCTTTAGCACATATCTTAGTATTTTCAATTCAATAATTTACATTTCATGATGTGGAAAAAGAGGAAGAAGAAACCTCATGCAACCACATTGATGCTGAATTCCACAAAATGAAAATTACAGCTACATACAATGCATGAATACTACATCATGCATAAAATGCGATGACAATAACAATGCAATGACAATGTTCACTAACAGAATGTGGTTGCATGATGTTTCTTTTTCCTCCTCTTTTTCTCCTCATTCTTACACTTTTTTTTGTCTTTGGAGCACTTTCTCCTCTTTTCTTTGGGCTTTGCACGATCCTTGGATCACTCCTCAAGTTCTGGCTCTGCCCCGGCATCATTGGTTGCTTCTTTTTTAGGAGGGTTCACCTTGAGTGGTTTGGTATAGACCACTATAGCCAACGAATTGTGGTGCTCATCACTTGTTCTCTCTGCAGCTTCCACCGTTTTAGCTCCATCTTGCTCCAGATTATCTTTAGTTGCATCTCTAAACTCGGATACATTGACAATATCCTCAATAGATTCTTTCTCAACAGCTTTTGTCTTAATATTTTCTTCCTCGGCCATCTCGTTCACAACTTCATCACGGACATCCTCCTCTTCCGCAGCAACTTCCTCCTCAACAATAGGTGCCTCTTTACCAATAATGACTTCACCCTCAACCAGGCTATCAATACTTTTGCATGCACTCCTTAACGTCCTTTAATTCCTCTTCTATCTCAACATCAGAGATGTGCACAATGGGAGGAGATTCAACTAATCTATCTCAGTCCCTTAAGTAGTCTTCCTCGGAGGAGGGTTCATACTCTTGGATAATCGGTGGGAACATTGGAAATTCTGGGAGTGGGGTTGGGCTTAACTGACGTAATGTGGCTACAATAGAGTTGTTATAGGCCCTAGTATCAACATATAACAAATTCTGTGATCTGTCCATATCCTCTATTGTAGGACAAGCCTAATCTGCTTATTGCTGATGGAATTGGCCAACTTCTCGATATTCTTCATTTTGCGCAGCAATCATGTCTCTGCAGTCAAGTTTATTCCCTTACTTTCTACTTTGGTTTTGCCTTTCCTTGTCTTGTTGGTCTATGTCTCCATCATTGTCAGTGTATCTTTGCCATGATTCATTCTTTTAATAGACGCTTCATTGATCGGGCCCTTATTTTCCAAGATCTCTTCATCATTATGGGGCATGATCCCTTTCTGCTAGTACAGTAGCCTCACCAACGACGAGAAAATCAAAATTTTATTTTGCCTCGCGGCGCAGTTAGCTATTTTTTGGTGGATTATTGTGCTGACATCAATCTTTCTACCCTTGACAATTGAATGTATCAGGCGCAATCTATCAAGGTTAACTGTGGTGCTGTGCATAGAAGGTAGTAGCCCGCAGTTGACAAAATGAAACTAGATTTTCTTTTGCAGTGTCTAGAAATAGCGGTGCATCGTAAAATTCTTTTTATGTAAACCCCATCCACAATGCTCTTTCGACACATAAATCTTTCACCAGCAAGTCTCTTTTGTCGTATATATATCTTTAATAAACTTGGAGTGTTCATCGACATCCCCTTTAATGTTGTATAGCTCATTGATATTTGTAGTATCCCATGGGATTAAACCTTCTCAAACAAAGATAAAATCCAACTCATGGTCATAAAGGTTGGCGTAAGACTCGCGTACCAATGAAAGAGAATAACTTCCAAAATGCGTGTAGAAAATCGCCCACTTCAACTTAAAGATTGTTCTGGATACTTGTTTGCCCAAATATTACTGTTGCAAAAGGAGAATGCCCTGTTCTAGGTGGAAGTTTCACTTTAAGATGTTTTGAAATAAGTCTTTGGCCGCTTTCGTTAAAAAGAGCACCGACTCCTTTTTCTCCGTTGGCATGGAGGATTCTGACTCATGAACTACAGTTGCAGAGGATGAGTGTTCTTCAACAGGCTTGGTGGCTTTCTTGACTGATCCTCTCGTTCTTGCCATATTTTGCTTATTTTGTGGAGTGAAGATGGCTTAAAGGTGTAAAGGTATGAACTTGGGGAAGAGAAAGTGAATAAAAATTGTTGCTTGGGTGTTTCACAGTCGGCACAGTGAATAGGGGTTTATAGTGAGTGAAAAAAGATGGAAAGACGTGATTTTCTGAAGGGAAATAAAGCTGGCGGGAATAATTACGTGCAATGAGAATTGCGTATGCTCAGACAGATCAGACGGCTAGGTGACTTTTGATCAAATGGTGGGATCTGAATTTCTTGAGCTACCTTTATTCTTGTTCAGTCAGAAGTGACAGTACAATAGTATGAACTGCATTGACAATAGAGCCCAAGTACATCGAAAATGATACCTAATTATTCTTCAAAAATAAGATAAAAAATAAAACCAAGCGTGAACAAAAACAAAAACAAAAACAAAAACAAAATAAAAATAAAATTACATAATAAATTTCGTAAGAATTAAAAATTTTCAACCAATTTAATAGTCTTTGCCTACTTGTAATCAATAACGTTTCAATCGATGGCCATTCACTTTGAATTGGTGTCCATCATTTAAATCTCTAATTGTGATTGCACCATGAGGAAACACTTCGAAAACTTCGAAAGGTCCAGACTAATGTGAGCGCAATTTACCTGCGTGCAACTTCAGTCTAGAATTGAATAATAAAACTTGTTGACCCGTAGTAAATTGTCGCTGTAAAATAATCTTTTCATGCTATCGTTTGGTCTTTTCCTTTTAAATTACAATGTTTTAATAGGCATTTCTCCTAATCTCCTCTAGTTCAGTGATATCCAAATACCTTTTCTTTCTAGTAGATTCATAGTGCATGTTCACTTGTTTAATTGCCCACATTGCTTTCTGTTCCATTTCAACTGGCTAGTGACATGCCTTCCCGAAAACCAATTGATATGACGACATCCCTAATGGAGTTTTGTATGTTGTCCGCAAAGCCCATAAAGCATCATCGAGTCTAGAAGACCAATCTTTCCTCAAATGGTTCACAACCTTCTTAAGAATGTTTTTAAGTTCTTGATTCGACACTTCCGCTTGTCCATTAGTTTACGGATGATAAGTAGTTACCATTCTATGATTGACTCTATATCTTTTTTGTGCGACTGCCACTTGGTTGCAATGAAAGTGTGTACCGTGATCACTAATCAATGCCTTTGGTGTGCTAAAGCGAGTGATTATATGCTTGTGAAATAATTTAAGCACTGTCTTTGCATCATCCTTTGGGACCACAATAGCTTCAACCCACTTGAAGACGTAGTCAATAAATACTAATATATAAATATTTCCAAATAAACTTGGAAATGGTCTCATAAAATGCATACCCCAAACATCAAACAATTCAACCTCCATAATTGGCTGCTGCAACATTTCATTATGCCGGGATATAAAACCTGTACGCTGACACCTATCCCATTGATTCACAAAATTATGGGTGTCTTTGAATAATGAAGGCCGGTAGAATGCTGATTGAATAACCTTAGCAGCAGTTTGCATGCCATTGAAATGACCTCCATAGGGAGCATAATGATAGTGCTTTAGGATTGAAAGCATCTCCTCTTCCGAAACACAATGCCGAATAATGTTGTCATTGCATACCTTGAATAAATACGGTTCGCTCCAATGATACTTCACTACTTCATGAAGAAATCTTTCCTTTTTATGGGAGTTTCCGACATACTAAATAATTAACCAGCTTTGACACCCAATGGGAGTTTTTGACATACTAAATAATTAACCAGCTCTGCATACCAAGGGGTTGCATCTACAGCAAATAACTTCTCATCTGGGAATGCATCGACAATTTGAAGTATGTTTCCATCTTCGCTGCTAGCTTCCAATAGAGACAGATGGTCTGCAACTTGATTTTCTGAACCATTACGGTCTTTTATCTCGATGTCAAATTCTTGCAACCAGTAAGATCCACTATCAATCTTGGTTTTGTATCCTTCTTCGCAAAAAGATATCTTAACGTCGAGTGATCGGTAAATACAGTAACCTTTGCGCCAACACGATAAGAACGAAACTTGTCGAAAGCAAAGACTATAGCCAACAATTTTTTCTTTATAGTGGTATAATTGATTTGAGTCTTTGTAAGAGTTTTGTTAGCATAATAGACGGAAGAAAATATTTTTCTCTTATGTTGTCCTAGAACAGTACCCATAGCAAAGTTGTTTGCATCACATATAACTTCAAAAGGGTGAGACCAATTGGATGCAACGAAAACGGTGCATTTACTAGCTGCATCTTCAATTGAATGAATGCATCTAGACATGCATCATCAAAGCAAAATTTTCAATTCTATTCTAGCAATGAGCATAAGGGTTTTGTAATTTTTGAGAAATCACTAATAAATCTTCAGTAAAACCCCGCATGCCCAAGAAAACTGCGAATACCTTTCACACATTTCAGTGGAGGTAATTTTTCAATAATTTCCACTTTAGCTTTGTTGACTTCAATTCCTTGACAAGAGATATGATGGCCTAATGTAATACCTTCTAGTGCCATGAAATGACATTTTTCCCAATTTAGAACAAGATGTGTGTCTTCACATCGCTACAATACTTTACCCAAATTGTTAGCGTAATGATCAAAATTATTCTCATAGACTGAGAAATCATCAATAAACACCTCTAAAGAGTCTGTAATCATATCCGAGAATATTGCCATCATGTACCTTTGAGATGTGGCTGGTGCATTGCAACGATCGAAAGGCATTCGACGAAAAACAAAAATACCAAAGGGACAGGTGAAAGTAGTTTTTTTCTTGATCCTTCGGTGTAATAAAAATCTGATTGTATCCAGAATAGCCATCTAAGAAGAAGTAATAGGCTTTTTCAGCAAGCCTATCCAACATTTGGTCAATAAAAGAAAGTGGGAATTGGTTATTCTTTGTTACCACTTTAAGTTTGCAATAATCCATACAGACTCGCCATCTCGTGGGAATACGTGTAAGAATTAATTTGTCTTTGTCGTTGCTAACCACAGTGATGCCACTCTTCTTAGGAACACATTGCACTGGACTTACCCAAGTGCTATCAGCAATAGGGTAAATAATTCCAGCATCAAGCCATTTTATAATTTCTTTATTAACAACTTCCTTCATCTTCTCGTTTAATCTTCGTTCTTGCTCAATCGATTGCTTGCCTTCATCTTCCAACTTAATCTTGTGCATGCAAAAAGATGGACTAATGCCTCGAATATCGATAACACTCCAAGCAATAACTCATTTATGTTGCTTAAGAATATGGACCAATTTATCTTCTTGAGCTACATTCAGTGTTGCAGAGACAATAACTAGGAGAGTATTGTTATCACCAAGAAACATGTATTTAAGGTGAGTAGGTAATGATTTCAATTCTAGAGTAGGAGCATCGTCAATAGATGACTTAAAAATTAAAGATGTTTTGTTAGCTAAGTCTAAGGATTCGATCTGTCATCCATGCCTGAGTTCAATAGTATTAGCTTCAACCATGTTGTCACAATCATTTACAAATTCATCGTCAGATGTCACTGCAAACTCCTCAGGAAGTATTGTGCGTTGGTCATTGAATTCTGCCTCAATTAGATCATCTAGCACATCGACAGTATGGCATTTTTCTTTGTCCTTGCCTTGAATAGATTTAAAAACACTGAAGGTAACATGTTCATCATTAAGTCGCATGGTTAGTTCACCTTTGTAAACATCAATAAGAGTTCGTCCGGTGGCTAAAACTGGTCGTCCCAAGATTATGGGAACCTCCTTGTCTGCTTCGCAGTCAAGTATAATAAAATTAGCCGAAAAAATAAATTTATTCATATTAACTAAGATATCTTTAATTTGCCCTTCAGGTTGAGCCAAAGATCGAATAGCTAGTTGCAATGTCACTGCAGTAGGTTTCATGTGACTATTCCCAACTTTCTGAAAGTTGATAGTGGCATTAGGTTGATGCTAGCTCCCAAGTCGCATAAAACCTTGCCCAAATAATGGTTGCCAATTGAACATGGGATAGTAAAGCTCCCAGGATCTTTCATTTTGGAGGGCAACTTATTTGTCAAAAGAGCACTACAGTACTCTATAAGTGCAATAGTTTCCATATCACTAAGCTTCTTCTTTTTGGACAATAGCTACTTCATAAATTTCCCATAATTCATAATTGGCATAAGTGCATCTACTAAAGAAATATTGACCTGAAGTTGCTTCAGTGTGTTCAGGAACTGTTGGTACTGCTTATCTTGTTCATTCTCCTTAAATCTTTGTGGAAAAGGTAAGGGTGGAGAGACATCTGATTGAGTTGACACCCTTAGTTACGTCGGCAGTTTCGAGGGTCGGGCATTAGGCATATGAGTGACAATTTGTGGGACTTCCTTTTCTGGCACATCGACAGGCTCTTTAGATTCAACCTTCTCACTAGAGATCACTTCACCAATATCTTGAGGTGCTACAGTAGAGTCTATAGTCGGCTTGCCAGTTTTTTTACCACTCTTGAGAGTAATAGCCTTGCAGTGTTATTTTCCCCTCGGACTAGGATTTTCTGTGTCACTAGGTAGTGTGCCAGTTTTCCTAATTGTGCCTCCAATGCCCAAATAGAAGATGAATTCCCTTGTACAATAACTTTTTTGCGAGTCATATGCTCCCACATTAAAGCTTCAAGAGCTGATAACGAGTCAGAAGTAGAAGCCTATGTGTACTATTGTCGTTGATGTTCTTGACCATGCTGATTCGGTATTGAAGAATATTATGGCTGCATCTGGGTCTGGTGTGGATGTATCTGGCCTTGTTGTGGATGCATCTGAGTGTGCTGATTGTAGTTCTGCTATTTTTTATTGTAATTCCTTTTTCTTGAACTATTACTGACTTGAGTGAATATATTCCCATGTCGGAATGTCGCAGCATTTTGTCTAGCATTCTGAGTTCCCCAAGCCTGTTGATTGCATGCAAAACTATTATAAGAGTTTCCATAAGAATTGTTACGGATGTTACTGACATAAAAGGCATTCTCTGCATGTTGTGGACAATCTTTAGAGCTGTGATTGTCACTGCAAATCTCACAACAAAAGGTAGGAACATTAACTTGTTGAGCGGCCTGTATAGGTGCGTCCAATTCAATAACTCCCGGAGTACAGATATTGCGTCCAATTCAATAACTCCTGGAGTAGCATTTTCTTGTACAGCTCTAGAGATAGGGTATTGATAATCATTCTGAGCAATTCTCTCAAAAATTCCAATCGTATCATTATAAGTACAATCCAGTAAAGGTCTATTGGCTGATGCGTCGACAAGATTCCTCGTGTGTGAATTTAGCCTATTATAAAAATCTCAATTTGTGTTTCCTGTTTAATGTCGTGTATGGGACAACGTCGAAGCAAAAATTTATATCATTTCAGAGACTAGCATTCATTGTCTGCGGGTTAAATCGCAAAACAAATTGTGTTGCTAGTGCATTCCAAGAAGTAATTGATACGACAGGTAACCCAAAAAACTATGTACGAGCTCTTCCCTGCAAGGAATAAGGAAATAATTGTATCTTCAAAGCGCCATCAGGAACGTCTTGTTGACTAAAGGAAGCAAAAATCAATAAAAATGATTTTAGATATTCTCATGCATCTTCATGTGGCAGCCCAGCATTTGAAAGGAAAAATACTATTCCTAGACAACTCGACTTGAATCTATCTATTCCTTCTTGTGTCGCACTCAAGGCTCCTGGTCAAGAGCTAATCTACATCATTTTCACGTCGATTCTCCTGTTGGAGCTTAAGCCGCCATAGCCGAAAGCTTCAAGGGATAGGTTAAAGAAGATGATCTGAAAAGCTCTCTTTTTCCTTTTCTTTTGTGAATATTTATATATTTTTCCCAAATAGCCCAGGTGTCCTTTTCATCAGAATCATGCTATCTCTGTACGTACAAGTTAGTTGTACCAGACTGGACAGCTCATGCATTTTTGTTCCTATTCGGACAATTGTTAGGTGCAACGACAATTCTAGGCGCAATCTGAAATTACTCATGCAACGGCATCAGTACCAAAACATGATAAAATTGAGGGTAAATAAACTAAGATCCACTGAGTCATAAAATGTAAATTACTGAACTGAAAATACTAAAATATGTGCTCAAGATAACTAAATGGGAACAAATTAACTAATAAGTAGGGAAAAAAATATATGTTCTTTCTAGTTCTATCAAGTATCAAACAATACAAAATACAACACTGGTGAATGGAACACAACTCGACCTTTCCTTAGTTTAATCTTAATCAACTATTTGCCCGAACAATTCACCAATCCGGGACTACACCGAGTGAGGTATTACAGGTTTTGGCAACATCCACTATTTTGTAACAAGGTGACTGAGTGTTCTAAAGTGTGCAAACTTAGTAAGCTTATCAATCACCACTAAAATGAAATCGGAACCTTTAGAAAAGGGTAAACCTTCAACAAAGTCCATGCAAACTACCTCCCAAGCACCTATAGGAATAAGTAGAGGCTAAAGTAATCATTGATAGTTTATGTGCTCTCTTTTATTTCTTTGGTAAACATCACACTGGTATATGTGCTCTCTCACATGTTCTATCATTCGAGGCCAGAAAAAATAGGATTTAGGTCTTTCGTAAGTAACCTAGATGCTAAAATGGCTCATTTAGGGTGAATCATACAATTTCTCAACTCTTTTAGCTCTTAATTGCTTATTGCTGCCAACATAAAATTTTCCCCTATTCCTAAGAACCCTATTTGTGAGAGTATAGTGTGTAACACTAATAAATCAATGGTAAGATTAGTGATATTTTCTAAGCCATTTCATTACCAATATATTTTTCTTTTATCTCAATTAACCATGTTGGAACTATAGTGACATAACTAATAGTTGTTAAAGAAGCATTGTCCTCAAACTACCTTGATAGAGCATCAACAAACTTATTCAATATTCCCTTCTTGTATTATATCTTATAGTCCAAGCCAAGTAGTTTGGTTAACCCCTTTTTTTGTATAGTAGTTGTCAATTTTTGTTCTAATAGGTATTTTAAGGCCTCATGCTCTCTGTTCTTATCACAAAAGTTCCCATTTCAAGATAGTGTCTCCACTTACTAACTACCATTAGGATTTTTAGGTACTCTTTCTCATAAACGGATAGGTCAGAGTGTCTTAGCCTTAGTACCTTGCTCATGTAGGCAAATGACCTCCCATCTTAAGTCCAGACAGCTCTAATTCTATTGTTGCAAGCATCTGTCTCAAAGTAGAATGTCTTAAAAAACTTATGCAAGGCCAACAAAAAGGCAAATACCATAGCTTATTTTAATTTTTCAAAATCTAAAATAGTTTCAGTGATTCATTTGAAGGCATCCTTATAGTTTCAGGGGTTCATTTTAAGGCTTTCTTTCTTAGAATATTAGTTAAAAGCTTGCTAATAGACCCATAGTTTCTTATAAATTTCCTATAATAGAAAGTAAGGCTTAGGAAACCTCTCAGTGAGTTGATGCTTCTAAGAAATGGCTAGTTACCATGGCATCTACCTTGGAAAGATCTATTGATACTCCCTCTGTAAAAATAATAAACCTCAAATACTCCACTTTCTATTGGAAAAAGAAAACTTTGTCCTCTTTGCATACAATTTGTTGAGCCTCATTATATCAAAAATAGTTTGTAATGAAGAATATGCTTAGTTAATGTAGTGTTATACACTAAAATGACAACAAAGAATACTAACACAAGCTTTCTTAGATAGGTTTCATTCATAAGCACTTAAAAGGTGGCAAGTGCATTAATTAGTCTAAAAGGCATTACCTTAAACTCATAATGCCCTCGATGAGTTCTGAAGGTATTCTTTTGAATGCCTTCCACTTACACCCTAATCTACCATTACCCTAATCTCAAATATATTTTTGAGAAGTAGGTGGCACCTGGAAGCATCCAATAGATCATCAATCATAGGAATAGGAAACTTGTCCTTAATAGCCATAGGATTAAGTTTTCTGTAGTCCACATAAAATTTCTAAAAGCCATAATTCTTGATTAGAAAGCATGGGGAAGTAAAGGGACTCTTACTGGTCTTTATAATGAAATCAAACAACATTTCAATAATTTGCCTCTCAACTACATTTTTTTGGGCTAATTAAAATAAAGAATATCTTCAATAAGTCTAGGATAATTCTTAAATCTTCAAGATATGTGTAACATTCCACACCTGACCCGATCGCTGGATTCGAGATGTGAGATGTCACATTCATTTCCAAAGAAACTATAACTCATTTGCATATCAAATAAAAAATTTAGGCAAGCCATTAGATTGAATTCTTAATTGTAATATGTTATTTAATCAAATCTAGGTTATAAACGAGGTTGCAAAAGCTTTTACGATTAATTGATGTTGATTAAGAGACTAAAATTTAAACTTTTACAAAGTACCGACTTGACATTGAAACCATGAGGGAATCACGCCACGACATTGAAGGAAGAAGCTCAATTTTGCAACTTCGATCAAAGTGTGTTGCGAATTAAAAAAAAGGCTAACATCACGACTTTAGAAGAGGACATCGTGATGTTGAGGGTAAGGAAATTAAATGTCATGACCTCAATAGGGGAGAATGTAACACCCTATGCACGTTACTGTCTCCCGACCCGAACTATAAGGCATTACGACGTTAAACCTTGAACATTTATCATAAAATTAATAAAAAACAAATAAATAATTATAACCATTCATTTCCATGATATTCAATCAACTCGGGACCTAAATCAAGCTTACGAAACATTTAAAACAAATCAGAAACAATTCTCGATTAAAATGAAACTTTTAAAATTTTTTGAGTAAAACGTGAAAACAGGGGTCAGACGGCTATGTGACAGGGCTTAGCCTGTATGGCTCAAGAACATGGTCGTGTGGCCAAACCGTGTCATAATTTCTGCCAGTGTAACTCAGGATCACACGGTCATGTAACTCTCTAAGACAGTGTGGACAATCCTGCACCAAAAATCAAAGAGGCAACTTGGTCGTGTCATGCAATCGTGTGGGGCACACGGTCGTGTGGCAAACTGTGTCCCAGGTCGTGTGTGCCCAAAAAAACCTTCTAACAAAAGCCATTTCACATACCAAAACTTAGAATCCAAGCTATGCATTAACCAAATTTTAAACCTATTCAAAATGTGTCAAAACAAGTCAAAATATAGCAATTCACAATCAACCTATGTGCCTAACGAGTATGCCCTCACTGGGACCACAATTTCAAACATAAACAACAGCCATTCAACAAAACACAAAACATTTCAAGTTGCCTACTGACATAAACATACTAAAACAAACAGTAAAAGTGCCTTTAAATACAAGATCATTCATTCACCGTTATATACTTCAACTAACCAACATACCAATGAATATTTGTACCAAAACATACACTAAATTCTTCAAAAGGCACAACATATAACCATAGTCTTTATACCATACATAACCAAATCCCTATTTACATGCCATTTATAACCAGGCCAAAATAAGTGAATAGCTACCAAATGAGTTGCCAGATAATGTGATCTCCAATGATGTTCCAATCGACAGCAAAAGTCTGACAATCTACAAAGAAGTAAAGCCAAATAAAGTGAGCTTACATAAAGTTTAGTAAGTCCAAAAGAAAATCAAAAATCACATACCTGTAAAATTTAATTATAAATCATACATAATGTTAACTACCAATATTTTGTCATAATTCATCATTTCAACAATCCGAAATAACTAAATTTAGATTATTCTTATCACCAAAACACAACATGTTAATAATCATATACTCAAATATAATCAACTAGAATAGTTCATCATATTTTCTCATTCTATTTCCATTTCTATAGTTAACTATTTTGACCGAAGAAAAATAGTAAATTAACTTCGGATACACAGGAAGGTAATGCTCACATGAGCTAACATAAGGCAATTAATCGATACACGATGCTGCTCACACAAGTTAAAAAGAATCCGCAACATATGCAGGATCTCAAGCCATCGGTACGGTATCCATCACTGGTTCATAGTACATGCTAAATTTAACATCGGCACAAAGTGCCTGCTAATGAAATCACTGGCAACTAGTCCCTGCTAAATATAACATCGGCATAGAGTGTCTTCTATGCCCTAATGACATGCCATTTGTATCCTAACTATTCACTAAGTTTGCACAGGCTTATTCTGTTTTCCGAGATCATTTCATACTCAAACTTTATCTTTGCATTCCATTAACATTCAATAAATCATAACATCACTAAATTTCATATAATCAATTACATAATAAGTTGACACATTAACAACATAATAAACATAATACGAACTTATCAAAATATGATAACTAACAACGTACGACGACAACTACTCGACAATTTTTCCTTTCTTGTGTTTATCAACTGAATAATTCATTTCTTGATCTAAATATAATAATTTTATTCAATTAACCAATTCAATATCATAAAATATTTAATTTTTCATTTTAACCCTTTAACAACATTTTACACTTTTACCCTAAACTTTTCATTTTATTTAATTTAATCCCTAAACCCAAACTTCCAATTAAATCACAAATTTACCCAACCAATGTCACCAAATTTTCCACTACATATACAACCCATAATTATTGATAAATTGCAAGAATTTCATTATAGATTTGTTATTTTATCATTTTAGTCATTAAACTTAAAACTAATTAAAATCACTTTACAAAATAATCCTATCTAACAACAAAGCCTCATAATCTTTCATCAAACTTTCAAAACATTACAAATTCATCAATGACACAATTCTAAACATTTAATAGCTTTACGAATTAGTCCACGAATTAGCTAGATTAAGCTCAACGATCTCAAAAAAATAAAAAAATCACTAAAAACGTATAAAAATTCCATACCATGCAAATGGATTTAGCTTAACCGAACTTCAAGCTCTTCCTATGGTGGGTTAGTTCATAAAATTCGGTAATGGAGCCTAAGGAAGATGATGATTCCTTTCTGGCTTATTTGTTTATTTTTATTATTTATTTATTTACCTTTTTACCATATTTATTAACATCAAAATTTAACAATTTTCCAACCCATAACTGTCCACACTACCACATTATGGTCTAATTACCATTTAAGGCCATTAAACCATAAATTCATAATCATTTATCACTATAACTATTAGCAATTAACTTTTGTAACTTTTACGATTTTATCCTTTTTACTTAATTAACTATCTAAAGTTAAAATTTTCTAACCAAATATTAATAAGACATTATAATAGACTCGTAAATATTAAAAAATTAATATTTACTAACTCGCTAGTCAAAATTGTGGTCTCAAAACCACCGTTTCTAATACCACTAAAAAATGACTGGTACAAAGAATCATAACCGTGGGAAAAAAGCATGGTGTTGCGACATAAAATGGTAATGTCGCGACTTAGGAGGTAGTGTGCCCTATAACATAAACCTTATTCAATCCAAACCTCTCAAATTCAATACCAAGTGGCCAAAATGACCAAAAGCTCATTACAACACCTTTTTAAGCATTCATTCAAGATTTAAACATCTTTTTCATTAACTTGAATTATAATAACATTTCAACTTCTATTCATGGTTTCCCACTTAATTACTTTCAATTCACATATTCATGTTCAAGTTAACATTTTCCATCCAAAGTACCAAAATGAAAATTCTAAATATAATACCAACTTGTGGCACCCCAAACCTGGCCGGGATGACCCGACCAAAATCTAGAACGCCACATTAGCCACTTACGTAACTCTCCTTACTGACCACTAAACACACCATAAAAACCACCAATCAAACCTCGCAATACATGCATATTATTCAATTAGCCATTAAAACCAATCATTCAACCCTAAGTCGTGCTTTGTCTATCATCATTCAACAAAATAAGGGCAGGGGTAAAAAAGTCATTTTACACAAGGCATGCTAAATATTCATAAATCATGTAATTAATCTGAAAAGTGCTATGGGCATTTTATTTAAAACCACATGAGAAAAATCCAGTTCAAAATGACGATTAAATCTTATTCAATTTCAAAACTAAGTTTAGGGACTAAAACATAAATTTTACAGAATATAAGTAAAACCATTTTATGTAATTGGAGATAAAATTTTGAAATTGAGTATATAAAACTTAGTCATGTAAATTTTTCAAAGCATTTAGTGAATTTTAAGGCCTTCAGTTGCTCTACTCAAAAATCAAGACTTAATTGTAGAGTTAGCAAAACATGCCCAAAACACTCAATTGGCCACGTCGAGACGACGCAATTTTTCACGTCATGACATCGATAGAAGGGGATCCTCGACCTGACAATGAGATAAACTACGTCCCAACAAAGGTGCCTTGTCACGACGTCGTTTAAGCTCATCGCGACAACCACTGGAAAAATTGCAGAAAAATTGCAACAACTTGCGTGTGACACTTCGACACTCCATCACACAAACCAATTTTTTTTCATGCTTGTTACCTTATCCTAACATATCATATGGCATATATATATATATCACACAAAACATTCTCAAATCCATTTAAATAGACATTAACATGCTTTAGCAATCAATCGAATTACCTATGCTAGCATGCTTCCTAAAGTCCCATTTTAATTTACACAGCACACCAAATTTGCATACAAGGAATCCCTAGGCATACATGCTAATCAACATATAGCCTATACATACATCTAGCCTCATTCATGCATCAATACAAGCAATAAAAACATCCAAAAACTAGTTATAAAATTCCTTAAATAGTTCATGGAAAGTCCATTTACAAACCAAAACAAAAACTAAAGTCTAGTCCCTCAAAATAAACACACATTGCTATCCCTTATTAACCAAGAAACCACCTGACATGCACAATCAAGAGCTTTGCCTTGGGATTACAAGCTTGCTCACTTCACCACTCCACTCAAGTTATTTCTCTGCAAAGATAAACACAAATAAGTGTAAGCTTAAACAAGCTCAATGAGTGTTCAAGATGCTACAACAAACCTCAAAAACAAGAGTTAAAAGCAAGCATGCTAAAAAATTTGTCACTTAATACCTTCAAATATCATATCATGTTGATATATTGGCAACTTATGAATATGAAAATGTGTACATGGCTCGAAAGAGCCTAAATGAAAATGTGTACAAATATATCTCATTGGATACATGGATCTCCATCACGCCATGCCTCGAAAGAGCCTACATGCCCCTAGTAAGTTTAGCATTAAGCTAACATTCATGTTCACATAATGCACCTCAAGTGCAAAAACTTTGCTCATTAAGCCAAATTCACTTTCTTATCATATGTGTGTGCATAAAACCAGTTGTTCAAGGCATTTTTGGACATATACTCAACACATATAATCATATCGCACACTTAAGCATATCAAAACTCATCTAAGCTTTATTTGCAAAATATCAAGCTCAAGTAAGAACATTTACTCTTGGGACTTAGATTAGGTGTTTAGACCACCTCATCCCCATTTAACTCACTAATTTTTTCATTAATCATAGCACACCATACCACTCACCTTGGTCAAGCCTTGCTTCAAAACCAAAGCTCAAATAAGCTTTTGTTTGCCTTTTTCCTTGCATGTTGATGCTCCCAAATGATTTGGCACTTTGCATAAACATCAAACATAATGCAAATACATTACAAACAACAAAAAACACAATTAAATCACTTAAAATCACAGATCAAAGCCTCTAATTCACAATACCGAAAATTGAGCTAGTTTTGCTGAAACCACTCAAATCTTGTTTCTAAGCCTAATTTTCAATTTCATACATCCTAAATACATCTAATTAAAAATCTAAACTTTCAATTTTATCTAATTATATAGATCTAAATTTTTCCAGAAAACACAAACTTATATGAACATCAAGAATGGGAAAATGTTCAATTTGTTTGAATTCATTAAGGATTTGTTAAATTAAGATTAAATACCTTTTAATTAGATAAAATGAGTTATATATCACTTTAAAACAATAACTTAGCTTAGTATTATGAGATCATTCATTTTAAGTCAAGAATCGGTTTAAAATCATTAGATCTATTGAGATCTTAATTAAATCAATTAAAACTCCAATTGAAATAACAACTTAGTTTAATCAAAAAAATTCAGAATGTTACCTCAATTTGACGAAAATGACGAGTTTAAGATTAAATTCAGCCAAAACGTGTTGATGAACAATTGTGAAATTCAGGGAGAAAAGATGAGTTTCTTTTAAAATTGAAAAAAAATCATGTTTGGATGGCTAGAAATTCTAAAAGGATGAATCAATTTTGGGAGAAAAGCCTTGATTTGTTGTTTGGGAAAATTTTGAATAAGATGTGAAAATGAGAGAGAAGCGACGCTGGGGTTGTTAAATAAGCAACCAATTTTAAAAAATTGGGTCATTGCCCATTTAACCACCTCCAGTTTCTTTCCTTTTTCAAATAGATCCTTATTTTCAATTAAAACTTATTTTCTAAATTATTTTCAAATCTGACCTCGTTTTAAAAATCTATTTTAACTAAATTATTCTCGGACACCTAATTTTAATTTTTAATTCTAATTATTTTAATATTTTATTTTATTTATTCCTATTTATTTTAACATTTAATCTAATTACGGTTTCTGATTCACTAGCTCTTGGTTTTCTAACCTGATTTTTGGAATGAGACATAATTCAACCTTAGGTACATGCCAGTTATTAATATCATAATAAAACCATAAAAACTTGTTGAGTTGACAGTTGCGATCTGGATTGTAACACCCCCAAACCCAGCCTAAACGTTATGGTTGAATCTGGCGTGTGACATTGAAGTGTCGTTTGCAAATTTGTCTTGTTGGTAAAAAAATGTTTCTAAGCTTAAAACCTCTTTAGTATTATTTATCAATCATCTAGTTAAAACGTTTGTCTTATTATCTGCTACTGTTATAATAGTTGTTTTTAAAATGCAAAAGCATTTGAAAACTCTAATCGTTTAAAGTTCGTAACTTTGAAAACAGTTATTATTTTGAAAATTCGTCTTCCCTAAACTAGAAATTTAAAGTAAATAAGCAAAAGCCTAATTAAAAAATTAAACAAACTTAAAAGGCCCTTATTACATGAACAAACCCAACACAAACTTTAAATTTAAATAAAAACTAGTAATAAACAGCTGCAGTAGTATGGCCACCTCCGAGTCCCTCACAGCACCAAATCGCCTATGGCCGAGGATTTCCTGTAACTAAATGAAAGAAAGGGTGAGTTTATGAAAACTCATTGTGTAATCCCCTATCAGACATTTAGTAAACAGCATGCAGTAACAGTCTGGGCCTGAGCCCTATTCAAAGACAATACAGTGTGGGCCTTAGCCCAATACAGTAACAGTGTGATCCTTAGCCCAATACAGTCACAGTGTGGCCCTTAGCCCAATACAGTAACAATGTGGGCCTTAGCCCAATACAGAATCAGTGTGGGCCTTAGCCCAATACAGAATCAGTGTGGGCCTTAGCTCAATACAGTAACAGTGTGGGCCTTAGCCCAATACAGTAACAGTGCAGTGCAATAATGCGACCCATAACAATCCAGCCAACACACCACTCCGTACCACCAACACACCATGTGGGGATAAAATCGACCCACCCAGCCAACACACCACTCTGTACCACCAACACACCATGTAGGGATAAAATTGACCCACCTAGCCAACACACCAATATCGCAGCAAAGCTCCAAGTAATAGCATCGCAGCAGAGCTGCCAATATCAGTATCGCAGTAAAGTTGCCAGTAACAGTATATGTGGCAAAGCCATCTGTAGGTCTACAGTCATCTTGGGCGACCCATGCGACCTTAACAGTACAGTACACTTCCTTAAAATATAACAACCTAACCCCATGCAACATGCCGTGACATAATATCACACGTGTATGCAAAATGTCATGCTCAATCATAGTCATACATATCATAGAGCAAATTAGTCATACATAACATAAGGCCATAACAGTCATTTCATCTCTTAGGGGTATAACATTCATTTTACCCTATGAGGGTATTTTGATCATTTTACCCTATGGGGTATTTCATTCATTTTCATCTATTAGGGGTAAAATAGTTATTTTACCCTTTAGGGGTATTTTGGTCGTTTTACCTATTTTGAGGTCTCGATGCAGATATCGACCTCTCGAAAGGTTTGCAGTCACCTCGAGCGACTCAGGTAACCTTAATGGTCATAACAGTGTAAATGGGCCCAAGGCCCATTACTCGGCCCAAGTGGGCCTATGCGCTCGTGTGGCCCGTTTAGCCCAAATTTTCCACGGTTATGAGATCTACACAACCTAGTCCAGAATTTGCCACAAATCGTGGATTTCATCTGTGTGGGGCCCACAAGCCCATTAAGCCCATACAGCCCATTTCGACCTAAGCCCATGCAAATGCTCATGGAGGCCTCTAGAGTTTATCTCCCATGATTCGCAGGTTTGGCTTTCCACAATGATCATCGCACCCTTGGTTCCCAGGCAATGTGCCATCAACCTCGACCACCACCAGTTAGGAATGGAAGCAATGAATGCAGGTTGGAGAAAGCTACGAAAACCTTGAAAACCTCGCCGATCTCCCCTATCCAGAACAAGGAACAAATGAGATCATATATATCTCTCCACAACAACAAACTCCCCAAATCCCAGTATTCCCTCCTCTAATCTCTCCAAATATCCCTCCTCAAATCTCTCTATGACCAATTCAAACTCCATTTAGCAGTATTTCAATCCAACTCCACTACCAACACAGCTCAAGCAACAAAATAAATACTCCATTGCGTAACCCAAGACTTGAACCTCAAACCTCACAATTACACAACACGCCACCTTGCCACTAGAACACAAGCTATTTTTGTGTCATATTTTAACCACAATAATTTAAGAACCTACTACCTAGATCTAAGGATTTTATTCACTTAAAATAAAAATTTTGCATAAGCCAAGGCTTAAACCCCTGACTTCTCAAACACTTCCAAGCACTCCTAAATCACTTAACCACTGAAACAAACATTCATTTATGTCACTTCCTTGTACAACTAAGTATTTATGTGCAATTCCTAACTGTTCCCTTGCTCAAAACCTATTTCTTCTAGGCCCAAAATTCGGGGTGTTACATGGATGTTGTTTCACTCCTTAAAACCTCGAGGTCTAACGATACCTGCGCCCAGAAATAAAGAACTGTATTTTGAGCAATAAGGCTTAGTGGTACTTTCATGATTCAAAAAAATAATACAATAAACATAGCATGTTAAGAATGCAATCAAAATATGATTAGTTCTCAACAAATCAAATTACCATTCATGTCTCATTTATGAAATTCATACCCTATCTCATTTGACAAATACATATGATTATATCTTACTATGTTTTCTATCATCACATCATATTGACCTTTACACCATAATATATCACTTGTTCATTTCATTATCTCATTTGTTTCTTGAATCTATTGATTCGTTTCATATATGTATCAACCTTCAGGCTCATTTTAAACTAGTTCGCATGATTTTTCACATGCTATCATTTGTCACTTTTCATATGTATACATGATATACCATTTTTCATCAACATTTCATACCAACTATCATTTAGCAAGTTTATATTTTATGACCCCTATTAACTAAATACATACTTAAGAAGGATACAAGAATCATCCAACCATCACACCAATATATCTAGCAGTTGGTGCCTTCTTGGAAGGTTTGAAGTAAAAATTACGCTCCGCGCCTCACCGGTATAATCAAAGTAAAGTGTGCTCCTCACCACATCGGACGTCAGTAGTATAATATGGGCTCCATACCTCATCAATATAAACCAAATTATAATCTTGTACACTAATCCAATCCTATGGCATGCTAACTATACTCAACTTTGTCCGAGAGAGTTAATAAGGTAACCAATGATTCAACCCTATATGCATATATATATTCATGATCACATATCATAATTACATATACTTATTGTTTTTACCATGCTTATCTCTATTCAATTCACAACATTTCATCTTACCTCATATAAACCGAATCATGAGACAAGTAGTGTAACACCTCTTACCTGATCTGATCGTTGGACCCAAGCTACAGATACTACAGACGTTACCGAAATAGAACACATTCAATTGACATCGATTATTTCAATTAACTATGGAATTACTTCATAAATACATATTTAACATTAAAATTAAACAAAAAATCATACAGTCATAGTCAATTCAATTCATAATCACCAATTACAATCTTTCTCAGGCCTTATACGAGCTTATGTATGCTCTATAATCGACCTAGAATTTAACTGGACTAATTTGCAACATTTCCAAAAGTATAGATGGATTGTATCATAAATAAATCCTTCAAATAATCAACCATGTCATAAAAATCAAATATTATGATATACAAATAAATTCGAGGCTTAACTGAGCTGATGAAAACTCTTATGTTGACTTGAGAAAGAATAGGTACCATTTTGAAAGATTTTACAAAAATAAGGAGATTTAAGAAAAATAGGGGACACTGCCGTATGCCCAGGCCTCGTAACTCTCTGAGATTGTGTGAATTAAAATGAACATTTCTATAGTACTCACACGACCTTGTGGTGGCCAGTCCGTGTGGTGCAAAAATAGGCCATTAGGTATATGTCCAACTAACCATTCGAGTCATCATAAAGATGTACCTAGCCAACATGAAAACATGTTCAAAACACTTAAAATTCATGCCAAAGCATATCATATATCATTCGCTTAAATTTCTAACCAATATACCATATTTGGCACCAAAACACATTCATCATTTTAGTATAAGCATAAGTAATCTATCATGCTTTCAATCATTCACAACCACATAAAATTTATTCCATTTTCATGTTCAACTCAAACCAATAGACATTCCACATCTTTTTCCATTCAAAGCAATAGGTAACACCATGACATTCTTATAGTAAAAGTTGACTATAACACAATCAAAATGTCTTTCATAAAGACTCCCATATAAGCCTTTCATATTACCCAAAACATGTCTTTAATATATTAAAAAATTGACATACAAGATTTAAGCATCAACCAAGTTTCAAGTCGATCCAATCATTTGTAAGGTATTACACAACTATGTCTGTAACACCCCTCACCTGGTCTTATAGCCGGACCCGAACTATAGGATGATACAACAATTAACGGAACAGTTACATGCAAAACTAAATTCAAGAATATCAAATAACATGCAATTGTTACATATATTGTGCATAACAAGCAAAACCGAGTCTAAGTCAAGCTTACGAAAGCTCTAAAATTGACCCAGAAAAAAAAGACCAAATTGTAACATTATTAATAAATAAAGGTAATTATGCAAAATAGGGGTCACATGGTCGTGTGTCCAAGCCATATAACTCTCTAAAGTCATATGGATCAAATTGCAAAGTTTTATCAAAAGTCACACGGCCATTTGGCTGGGCCATCTAACAAATTGAGAACATCTGAAACTTAAATAACCAAATCTACATTACTCACAGAGGCATGTGGTCAGCCCATGTGACAATCGGGACCCATGTGGGTTCAGTGCTTTAAAAATTTCTAGTGGAGACACGATCGTGTCACCAGCTCATGTGTGATACAAGACCATGTGGTACAAAATATGCCATTATGTGCCTATTCGTATCAAGACAAACCAAATGCTCAAATGATATATATAAGGTCATTCAAAACTACAGAAAATTAATCAAAACACATACCAAAACATCCATTTAACCAACCATAAGACCATTTAAGCTATTTCACATGAAATGGTCAATTTGCTAAGCATAAAAATTTAACCATATATCAATTACTCAAGCATTACTCATCAATCATCTTTAACACTCCAAATTCAACCAAGATCCTATTCAATTGATGCAATTCAATAACTCAATGCATATGGTTCAACAAAAATTGCGAAAAAAAAATCAATGTGTAGATTCTAGCCATCCTTCGTTTTTTCTAGTGTGCCTTTTCTAACTTCTAATCTCTAACGAAGGGGTTTTTCTTACATTTTTTAAATAACATTATTTTCAAAATGAAATTAAGAAAATGTCTTGATACAATACCATTAATGCACATTCAAATTCACTATCTAAAACCATCCTAATGCAAGCATTATCCAAGCTGAAAGCTACCATATCCATGTAATCTCATAGACTTAGTAAGACTCAAAATAGTCATCATGCACTTAAACATATCATATATCAACCTCCTAATCAACTAACAAATATGCCTCAATGGCACCAATACACAATGATAATTTGAATGAAAACAAGCTATCAAAATATTAGGTACCATTCTCATCACATTATTACCATTTGTACAAACACATTTAACCATTCAAATGTTTTAATCATAACTTACCATATTACCTTTGCACTCAATTATAACATACCAATTGAGCATTCAATTCAAATGTCTTTTAAGGATTAAAGTCATCCTCATTCCTAGTAAACTCTTAGAAACATCAAAACTATATATATATCATATGCACATTCAAGACAAGCATTATATATATTAATCATTTCACTATCATCCCAAAATAAACACTTATTCACCTTAAAACCTAGACACATGCCACATAATTGATTCTAGAACGATTCAAAAGTCTACCGAGTCAGAAGCTAGATAGTGTGAGCTCTAGAGTGATTAAACAGACACGTTTCACAAAATGCCAACTACAGAAATAGAAAATGAAATAGAATAAGCATTACGAATTCTTAGTAAATTCATAGGAATTAGAATAGTAAACTCACCTCAATCAAAATTATTATAAAAATTTAGCTACTACACGACTTTCTTGTTTCCACATTTAACAATGATAAGGTGAGATCATCAGATGTAGTCTTAAAGCAATTCAATTTGTACAGTACCATTCAACTCAATTCAATGTCGTTTAATCAATGTCATGAAATATTTATATACCTCAATTACATCATTCAATCATCATATAACATATCAATTTCAAACACACATAATCATTTTCGTCATATAACATTTTCAATTTATACAATTCAGTTCAAATCAATACCATTCCATCGAAACCAATAAGTAGAAACAATATTTACATTAATTCCATTTCATTTACCCATTACCAATCACAATATACAATATCGATTAGTCAGTTCCTTTTAACCTTAACATTTAGCCTGATGAACAAACATAACCTATTCGAATATGCAAGTAATCACCAAAACACACCAAAAAAAAAAACCATAGTGCTGAATAGAGGCATCGAAGTGCTGAGCAGTAGGCACCATAGTGCAATCTCATACAAGCGCACAACTAATCCTACATTCATCCGGGCTCTATTAACATATCAAAACAATTCTTTACAAATTAATCATTTTCTCACTTTTTGTACCAACATGTAAACAATTTAAAAGTACAATCAAACATTATAAATTCACAATTTAGCCACAAAAATTGCATATATTCATATAATTATAATGTATGAACTTACCAGTTAAGATTAGAGACAATTGAAGTGCTAGGGTCTAATTTGTAATTTTCTTTTTTTTCTCGATTATCTACTGGTTGATTCAATTATTAATTTATACAGTAATTCATTTCAAAATATCAGTTCAATTACCTTATAACCTCTTATTCAAGTCATATGGCAAATTAATTTCACATAATTTCTCTAAAGTTTCACATTTTATTCAATTTAGTCATTAAACCTTGAACCATTATTATTTAAGTATTTTAGTTAATAACAACCAACTTTTGTGGTTTTTATGATTTAATCATTGTACCTTAATTAATCATCCAATCACTAAAAGTTTTGGGCTAAACTTCAATTCTCCTATATAACAACTCCATAAATATCGAGCTCGGTTTACGGAAACAATATACCTCATTTTCCAAAACCATTGATTTTACGGTTGAACCACTTGTACTTTAATGAACTATCCAATTAGCAATTTTATCAGATCAAAATTCAATATAACACTATATTTGACTCGTAAATATTAAATAATAATATTTACGGACTCACTCGTCAAAATTGAGGTCTCGAAACTACTGAAAAATGGGTTATTACAATGCCTATATACATGCCACATAATCGCGTCCAAATTTATTAAAAGACTACCGAATCAAAGGCTGGATAGCATAAACTCCGAGTTGATTCGATCTTCACGTTCCGCAATAAACAACTACAAGACAGGAAAACATAACAAAGTAAGCATTACAATGCTTAGTAAATTCATAGGTATTAAAATGATAAATTCTCTTCAAATTAAAAATTTAAACACATCATAACAACTAACTTAAAACCTCTGCCTGTTATACCAATTCGCAACAACAAGGTGAGCTTTTCAAACATTCAAATCATATATCAATCCAACATTTGCTTTTTATTTCTATTTAGTATCGTGCAACAGAGTCATCATAATATATCATTAACATATTTAAAAATGTACATATCCATTTAGAACACATGTTGACATTAACCTGATATAACATTTCACAGTAATAAGCTGAGCCCCATATATATTCGAGTATTTATATATCTATATAACACTATCAAAAGTAATATATATCAGTCAAGACATTACCATCCACCTATGTCATATCATTTCAATAATATACATATAATTTATTCCTCATATACCATTTGAATATAATCTCATAATAATTAATAGTCATTTCTTTTTTTATTATTAATTCAATAGACCGATGAACATTCGTAAATAAATTTGGATACTTAGGTAACTATACCTCACCATAAAACACCATCGTGTCGTACAAAGGTATTGAAGTGTAACCAGAGGCAACAAAGTGCAAACAGAGGCACCAAAGTGCAATCAAAGGCATCAAAGTGCTAAACAAATAGCACATAAGAGCTAATCAGATAGCACATAAGAGCTAATCAAAGAGCACAGAAGTGTTGAACAAAGATCCAATTTCATTATAAGTTCGATTCTTATTCTATCAATCTCAAAATCATCAATTCATCCATCAAGATATCATTTCATACATAGCATAGCATAATTCGTCTCAATTCCAAGCCAATTTCACCAAGTTACACTATTTTCAATTTAGTCCTCTATCCCTTTAATAAATAAAATTCATACCAATACAATTCGATCATTCTTAATCAGCTATCAATTCATTAAATATCTTAAATTACATTTCATCATATTCAATTTATCATTTCTTCATAATTTAGTCCATATCTCAAATTTTGTACCAAATTGCAAACAGTTTAAAATTACTAACTAACATACACAAATTCATAATTAAATTATATAAAATTTAAATAAAATCATACCATATGAACTTACCTGGAAAAACAACAATAGATAAGGCATCGGGGACTAATTCACAATTTTCTCTTTTCTTCGATTATCTTTTAATTTATTCAAATCTCAATCTATAATAATTCATTACAATTTACCAATTCTAAGCATCTTTTAACAGCCTATTAGATGCATATGACAATAAAATTTTATTTTATAAAATTCCTAAAATTTTCATTTTATTCAATTTAGTCCCTAAAACATAAATTGCTATAACTTTCAAATTTGAGCTTCGATTTAAAATAAATTTTCAATTTCATCCTTCAAAAGACCTCTATTATCAATAATTACAAAATTCTGTGCCAATTTTAAAATATTTATACTTTAGTCCTTATGCTCAAAATTAACAATTTTCACTTTGCAAATTAGTCGTTTTCATTTCTAAGCTTCAAATATAACAAAATAACACCAATAAAATCTAGAATTCATCAATTTAAATATTTATAAACTTTATAAGTTTTGAAAACTAACACCCGGGTTAGCTAAATCAAGCTACGACGATCTCAAAATATAAAAATTACAAGAAAATGTCTTGAATTACCTTAAAAATTAAAGGGCTAAACTTGAAAGCATGAACCATAAGTTTCTTTCTTGATTGATTCATGGAGATGATGAAGGAAAATGGGGAAGAAATGTTTCTCTAATCTTTCCACTATATATTTAATTTGTTTTATTTTTATACATATGATATAATTAAATCTTTAACATTACAATAGTCTAAATATCATCCCAACCGTCCACCATAGTATATAATGGAGTATTTACCTTTTAAACCTTTATTTTACTTCTATTTAAGTCCTTTAGAAATTAAAAATCTTTAAGGATTAACTTTTATCATTTTTACAATTTAGTCCTTGTACCTTAATTAGTCACCAATTCGTGAAATTACCTATTAGAAATTCAATTCACCCATATAATCACTCGATAAATATTTAATAAAAACATTTTCAAGCTAAGTTTATGAAAACAAGATCTCAATACCTTATTTCTCGACACCACTGACTTTAGGATCAATACACTTGTACTTTAACTAACTATCCAATTAACAAATTTGTCATAAAAAATTCAATATAATACTATAATTAACTCATAAATATCAATTAATAATATTTACTGACTCGATCATTAGAGAACGGGGTTTCGAAACCACCATTTTCAACACTACTGAAAATCGGATTGTTACAAGTAGAACACTTACCTCACATAAGTTAGTTTGTAACAATCATGTATTTATCTATATATTAAACTCGAATTATGAAAGTACATATCGTATTTCATTACTTGTCTACGACTCTCACCTTTCCTTTCTGTTAGGATGGCCCAGCATCGCCTTTAGCTACATTTGATAATTCAGTTGTAAAAACGATAGTAGATTCAACTCATTCACATGAAAACATGATATCAAGCATGTTTTTCATTTTATTCATTTTATTCCCTATATTCGAGATACTTATATTTTTAATATCTAACATCGAATCAAACTTTGATTTCATATTCTATCATTAGGAACATTATACTTTTTATCTATAGCATAATTTCATGAAAGCTTTTATTTTATTCAATTTAGTCTCTAATATCAAAATTAACTAAACTTTCAATTCTAAACTAATCTCGCTATTTTCTAATACAACTCCAACTAAATCTAAACTTAACAATTACATAACTTCTAATTTCAAGCTTAATTTCATCAGTTATTCTTAATGGCAACATGTTAAACATCTATCAATTTAAGAAATTAACACATAATTTAGCTAGATCAAGCTCCTATGATTACAATTTCATAAAAAATTCAAAGAATTAGCTTGATTACCACAATAAATTGATGGCCAAAAGTTGATTAAGAAACTTGGAGGTTTTTCTTTCTTTTTAATGGTTTGGACGATTGAAGGAAGAAGATGAGTGATTTTAATCTAAATTATATATATACTTATATATACTTAAGATTAATTATTAATTAATCTAAATTAATCAAGTTTAATTCATTAATTTAATAAATATATATTAATCACAATTATGAAAATTTAGTTACTATCGTCATCATTTCCCACTATCTCAAAGTAAAATAATGGTTTATTTACCATTTTAGTCCTTTAGATAATTGCTAACTAAGTCCTCAAGTATTTTCTAAATTAAAACTCAATAGCGATTGGACTTTTACAATTTAGTCCCTAAGCTTTAATTAACAATTTCCTTGGTTAAATTATTTAACCAATCTTTAATATATTGCAATATCAATTCCGTACATATTCCTATTTTATTCTTACACGCACTCGATTTATGAAAACGGGATTCCGAAACCATATTTTTTGACATTGAAAAAAATTGGGTCGTCACAATATGCTTCCAAGTTTACCTGATCTGATCTAATCTCTTCAAAGCAGGGAAGTTTATTTCCTAACCAATCTTCAACGTCTTGCTATAAATGATTTGGATATCATCGATGGGCTTGGTAACGCCCCAACTTTCTTTTATTTGAATTGTTAAAATTATGTCAAGTGATTTGGTTTGGTTTGGTGGTTGGGTGCCTTGGATGTCTACTTAAGGTCTTGTGTTTGAATCTTCATATGTGTAATGAAAATATTTTTGGTTAGGGTAGAGGTTGATAAGATTTGTTAAGATATAGGTGATTCTATAATATTTTATTTTTATCTTAAAAATTTTATCTCCTAAAATTTCTCTCAACTTTCTTTCCCAAGTTCATCTCCCTATTTTTCCATCGTCCCTCTCCCATCATCATCATCTTTGGTTCATTTTATTTTCTTGTTTTGCTTTGGTTGTTCTTGCCACATTTTTCCTCTCGTGTTTCTTTTCTACTGCAATCTCCTCATGGCTGCCATTTTTGTTTTTCTTGGCATGTCCCTCTGTTACTTCCTTAAGTGTTACATTTCTTCTTCAACTTTTTGGTTGTTTCTGGTAAGTGGTAGACCCCATTTGGTAAGGTTTTGGTGCTTGTTTGTCTGTGTGGTGATAAGTGGTTGAATTGAAGGGTTTGGGTTGAATTGAATGTTAATTAATTCTTACGATTTTGATTAGGTGCAGATTGTGAAGCAGTGAACCCTTCGTCGAGTTAGGTGTTTTAGGTGCTACTGAATTTTTGGATAAGTGATCAGGCGTCAGGTTTTTGGGAACTGTTGTGTGAAGTAGTTTGAAGGTTAATTCCTCATTTTGGTTTTGTTAATTAGTGTTAATTGGGTTTGGTTGTGAATGTTGTGTATAGAAATCGTTGCTACTTGGTACCGACTTTTAAACAGCATTCAGTTGTGTGTTCAACCCGAAAAAACCAATTCAAAACTCAAAAATTTGAAAATTTAAGCTGTTTTTGAACTAAATCTGCTTCAGACGGCCGTGTGGTAGGTCGTATGCACCATACGAGTGTGTGGTTGGCCATGTGGAGCACACGGACGTGTGTAATTACACAGGCAAATCAAGTAGGGCATGTGGGCCACACGAGCTGTCTTATTAACCCGTGTAGGCCCATTTTGGTCTGTTTGTAGGGCTCATTTTGGGCCGAGAATAAGATTTTAAAATCAAATCTTTAGGTACTCTGTAAGTATATAAAACTGTTATTTTATGTAATTGTATGTTAGTAAGTATGGTTATGTTTAGTAACTTCGTTTAAGTTTTGTGATAAATTTGTATTAATGACACTGATGAGCATGTCATATTTTTGTTTTGATAAGATTATATGTTGCATGACATATTAGTATGATAATGCATGTCCATTGGGGTGGGATATGATATGTGTTGGAGAAAGTGTGATTCTGGTAGTATTACTGCATTTCTGGCAGTATATCCACAATATTTGTATGGCAACTTAGTTACATAATTGCTGAGTGGCATATGACCACGACATGGTGTGATGGATGGATGGGCTCGTGTAGTCCTATTTGGTGTGATAGGTTGGATGGAGATGGTGTAGTGGATAGAGGTAGGATTATTATATTCTGATTTGTTATTCTGATATTTACATATAAGCATGTTCTGTATGATTTCTGTATATGGGCCAAGGCACACACTGAGCTTTTTAGCTCACTCTGTTAATTTACCATATTTCAGGTAATCCTCAAACTTAGGATTTGGTAGTGATCCCGAAGCTCGATTCGGTTATTTGAACTTTAACTTTGTTTTGGATTTCGTTTACAAACTTTACGGACTTTTAAATTGTTTCATTTCAGGACATTTACTTTGGTTTTTGGGTTTTGCAAAATATACTTTTGATTAGTATTTTGATAAGTCAGTATGATTTATGATAAACTAAACCAGTCGAACGATTTATGGAATTTAATGATTTCCCCAAAAATAATAACTCTAAGGGATTTTTCTGCTGGAAATATATAATCAGAACATTGTGTTTTACGAAATAAGGAATTAAGGCAAAATGGTTTCTATAAACTAATTCTATAAGCAAATATTTCAAAATACACAAATACGTTATTGTGACAAACACTTTTTCTTGAAATTGAAGTGATCAAAGTTTTGGGGTTTCATTGTAACTTTCATAATTCAGTCATAACGTCTAGGTCGGGTATGTGATGTTACAGGCTTCCACTCATCCAAAGTATTAGCAAAGATCAAAGCCGAAGGATTTTTGTTACCAAAATTTGCCAACTCTAAATATTGCAAGGTTATGAGTTGAGTAGTTCCAGACACCAGTGGGCACTGCTACTTGGCACTACTCATAAACTGTTTGAACACGTGCTATAAAATTATTTTTCTTAAACCATTTTTCCAACAATACTCTCATCTAAAGTTGTCGCAATAAACTGTAGCTTTTCATTTCTTTGCATCATCTACTATACCATCTTTTCTATTCAAGTATCAATGCTTTTTTGTTGATCCCCCCACATATTTTGAATTATTTATTCATGTGCCTACATAATTTCAAGTTATTTTTGAATAGTCGTGACTTGTTCTTGTAGTTGATTTAATCTAGTTTCATGTGTCTTAATGTTGGGGATCGACTTGTATAAACAACAAAGTAGCAAAAGTGGAGAAAGACGAACACAGATATTTTACATGGAAAACCCTCAAAAAGAGAAAAACCACTGGCAAAGAAGGCTTCAGCTTTTCACTAAAGAGTAAACAAATGAGAGTACAATATGGAGAAGATAACCTAAATGTACAACATGTACATTACTCAAAACTCCGAATACAAAGCTCAAAATCCCAAAGAGAAAATTGGTAAATAAAACCCTAAACCTCGTAGGGTATTCACTAAAGAGGTATAAAATACTCTCCATAGTTACCACGAAACTCTCACCAAAACTAATATGTGACTACACCTTGTCGTCCTTAAAGAAAAGAGGCTACGAGCACATCTTGATTAGCTTAACAAAATAGGGATACAATGACCCCTTTAAATAGGCTAAGATTAGAGTTCTAATCATACTAAAATATCCCAGGAACAATTAAAGTCTACTTAGGAGAACAAGTTCTGCTTGAAGTCTAAAACGTAGTTGCCAAATAGGAGAACACATCGTGACGTTGTTTTTGCCTCGTCATGACGTCCCAAGCCACGATGTCATGATCCTCCTCATCACGATGTTTCCATCTATTTCTATAGAAATACAAGGCACACCCCACAAATTTCCATCTTGACTCGTATTTATCATACCTCATTTTTCATGCCCCGTCACGGGCCAAACTCAAATTTTGCAGAATTTTAACCAAGTCTAAACCATGCTCGAACTTGGAAACTAAAAGACTCCTAGTTTTCAAATCAAAGTTGTATAATGTAGCAAGGGTCAATAATACCCAAACATGAGAGAAAACATTAACTCTCTCCACGTTGACTGTAACCCTCTGCGAACCATTCGAGTCTTTAAAACCAAAAGGGGATAATATTCTTCTCTAAATCAGGCACATGTCTGACATCTAACACGACTCCAACGTCAATTGAATTATATGTGGAGAACAAAGAATCATCATCCTTGTGCTCGGCCACATCAGCTACCTCTGTAATTATTCGAAATTGCCAGAAACTAAAATTTGTGGTCTATAAAACTTCTCAATATTCAAAGACGTTGTTGTGCCACTGAACGAGTCAATCTACGGAAGCTGAATTTTAGCTTTAATATTTGTTTGTTGGGGATCAACCTGTATAAATAACAAAGTAGTAAAAGTGGAGAAGAACGAACACAAATGTTTTACGTAGAAAACCCTCAAAGAGGGAAAAACCACGGAAAAAGAAGGCTTCGACTTTTCACTAAAGAGTAAACAAACACGAGTGCAATATGGAGAAAATAACCTAAATGTACATCCTTTACATTACTCAAAACCCCAAATAAAAAAACTCAAAATTCCAAAGAGTAAACTAGTAAACAAAACCCTAAACCTCATAGGGTACTCATAAAAAGGGTATAAAATACTCTTCATAATAACCACGAAACTCTCACCAAAACTAATATGCGATTACATCTTGTCACCCTAAAAAAAAGGCCTACGAGTACATCTTGATTGGCTTAACAAAATAGGGTTACAATGACCCCTTTAGATAGGCTAAGATTAGAATTCTAATCAAACTAAAATATCCCTAGAATAATTAGAGTCTAATTAGGAGAAGAAGTCTTGCTTGAAGTTTAAAATGCGGTTGCCAAATAAAAGAACACGTTGTGACGTCCCGAGTCGTGACGTTGTGATCCTCCTTGTCGCAACATTGCCATCTATTTCTCTGAAAATACGAGGCACACTCTACACCTAATCTACTTATTTTTGTTTTTACCTAAGTTGGTGTGAATAGATAAAGCTTTGATACCAATTTGTTATGAATCCAAGTAGTGGACTCAAGTTTGGTGAAGAATGAGAAATTTCAAAAGAGAAGAAAAGAGAATTGAAAGAAAGAAAAATTGAATTTCATTTTGATAAGAATTTATTACATTCCTTCAATATATTTGGCTTAGGTCATGTAACTAACCATAGGAAATTTGGACAGTTGTAAAATAGTTCAAGGCTAACCAAAATTAGTTATTTATATATATGTATCAGTCGTATTCAAATTCAGCTCTCAGCTCAATTGGCTTTGTCTTTATTAGCCACTACCCTCTTGTCTTTCTCATGAGTAATCTTCCAAAGGTCTTCATTGTGGGGCTTTGGGCCTTTCGTAGCCCAATTTGTGCCTACACCCTTGTTAGTCCATTCCTAACCCTTCACCATCTAGGTCGTCTTCTTAAGCTTTGTGTTCAAGCCCATATCCACGCCCGTTCTCATTGCAGGGTTTTGTGCTTTTCTTTCTTTTGTTTGCTTATTGTTTTGCTTGCCTTTTTCTTTTTTTAATTTACTTTCTTGTATCTGGTTTGAAATCATTGAACTCTTTTTTATCTTGTCTTGAATGAATGAAGCTTCACCCATTAACGAAAAAAATATTTACTTTTTTATTTATTTTGCAATTAATAAACATGAACAAAATAATAAAATTTTCTAATTTCATAAAGAATTTAAAGAAGGGATTCACTACGCTAAAATGTAAAATTAAACTTCAAAATATCGTTTCTATGTAATTTTAATATATTATTTTAAAATTTTATATTATTAAAAATATTTATAAATGGTTTTAAAATGTAATAATTTTTATATTATTTATTTTTAATATCATTAGAAAAATTGTGCGGAGCAAATTCAACAATTTGAGTCGATCCTCTCAATAAACATTAACAAATTTATTGAATTGTTACCGTTTATAAGCAAAAATTTAAAGACCTGACTAAGGGTGGGTTTGGATGGGTAGTGGGATGCAGTGTGGTGCGTTTAGTTTACTTTTTATCTCACGTTATAATATCGTTATAATATCTAATTTCACTATCACTGCTATTTTTACACTAATAATAGGTAAATGCACTGTCCATCCAAATCCACCTTTAATAATGTGGGATATGTTGTTTTCAAATATCCCTTATTCTTAACGATGAAAACCTCATTTATTTTAATAATAAAAGATAGTTTTTAATTTTAATTTTACCAAATATAATATCACATTGTAGTTTGTTTCTCGATTGGTCTTGTCTTTTAATGTCTATATTATTACTTTGAATATATAAACTAATTTCTAACCCGCCAACATTTTTCAAATATTTCTCAACACTTACAGATGAACTAGAGATAAAATTATACTAGTTAAAAATTTAAATGATAAATTTGGACCATTCAAATAGAATAAGGGTGATAATTTCATCTTTATAAAATAATAATAATAACCACAATTAAGTTTACAATTAACTATATGTAATTAACACAAAACTTATATGATATGAAAATTGTGTTCTCGCCAAATATGTTTAATTTAATTTTCTCTCAGTTCTTCATGTCTAACGTCCAAAACTTTTTCATCTTTCCTTTTATTCTCAAAATTTGCTGTTAATAATTTTGAATGAATTATTTATTATTTAAGCTTTTAGAAGTCATTCTCAACAAAGAGATTATTCTTTTCCCTCTTTGCTTGATTTTCGAGTAGTTATGTTATTCTAACTATTCATTTTTATTGACATATTTATTTTTAACTCACAATACATTCCAAGTACTATCAAAAGCTTTAAAAAAATAAAACATACATGTGTATGTGACACTTACATTTAGGTCCCAGTAACATAGATTGTCTGACCTTCTTTCTTCCTGTTGCAGCATATATGTTTGCAAAGGCAAGGAAGGAAGAAGAGTTGAAGCAATGCGGATAACAAACAGAGTGAAACAAAAGCAGATTTATCTTTTGCTCCAGAGACAACTCCTTGAGGTAATGACAAACCACCAATGTTTTCCGGTTGTTGCACTATCTGTGAAGGTTTTGGACTCCATTCCTGAATATCAGCAGAGAATGGAAAACTCAAACCTAATGATCCTGAAGAAAATCAAGAAAAGAATTGAAGATAAGGCTGTTTCCAAGCAATTTATTCATGCAGAATCTCTATGGGTTTGTCCAATCTAAACCCATATTCCTTTTTTTTTTCCCCCAAAATATAGAGAGAGATAGTTACTTATTGCTCCTGCTAAGTTAGTTGCCTTGATAGAGGGTAATAAGGACCAGCAAGCAACTGGACCAATTGGCTCTATGTGAGACAAAGGATAGAGATCGACTGCCCCCATTTCCCTGCTTTATAGATGAGTCATAAATAATTTTGAAGTAGTGGGGCCCTTTATGTAACCTTGCCTTCAAGTCCAGCCACATATGTATTTTTTCAATTTGAATTTCTTTTGAAAAAAATTGAGCATACATATGTTATACACATTCATATCCAGAAAACGTCCTCTTCCTGATAAACAATGTTTTCCTTTTAAGCTATCCTTTCAAATTATCAAATTTGACATGATAATGCTAGTTTTAGTCCCTGGTTAATCCCTCTTATCATCATCATCTCTGCTTTTCTAGTCTCACAGAAAAGATTCCTCTCAAATGCCAGGAACCATCCAAGTTTCAGGTACCAAGTTTTGTCTTAAATGTAATTCCAATATGGCAGTTGAAGTTCATACTCCTTTTTCAAGACTTCCCTCATTGAATTCATTTCAGTTCTGGATTTCAAGGGCCTCCATTCATCATCATCATCATCATCATCATCATCATCAAAAGTATCAATAAAAGGTAAACCAATCAACACTTTCATGTCCAAATTTTCTCATCTTGAATGGCTATATTCTATACACTGTGAGAAGAAAATTTTACCAGTAAGTTCATCTTCATAACGCAGTTTCCAAGGGAAAAATAGAGTACCAGACTTGGGACAAAGGGGAATTCTCATTGTAATGACTCTAAACTTTGTTTTGACATCCTTTGATTTTGCTGTGTTTTAAAGTTGTGAATTTTGCTATTGAATTCCAACATGTTTTGCTATTGCTCAGTCCATTGACAACCCTTCGTGACAATTTGATTATAACAATACAAGATGCAGAGGGAAACGAGATTTCTCATGCAGGTTTGTGCCTTTTCATTTTCCATAAGCATTTAGAATATTAAGAGTTAGTCTGAGTGAAAAAGCTATGGCATGGGGCAGGACTTGAAACCAGATTGGTGGTTGAGAAAGGTGTTTGGGATGACATATTTCACCTTGAAGGAGGTGGGCATGTTCATATGAAGTTGCAGTTTTTCCTCAATGAAGAAGAGCGCCAGCGAATTCGGATAATGGTATTCTTTTTCCCTTGCTTTCCTTTTGATGCAATAAATGACTGATCCTACAAGATTCCTTTTATGTGTGCATTAAACCATATGCCAGTAATATGGGATGCACTGCATTAAGCTGTTTGGTAAAATGCATGCCTATGGTATCCTGATAAACCTTATTCCTTTCCGTGGCGCTACTAAGTTATGTATTTCTGAGATCATTTTCAGAGGGAATCTGCACTGAAGAAGAAACATGAAGAGCTTTGTAATAGTGGCCATGGAAGTCCCAAAAATGCTTCTGTTAGTTTTAGTGAAGCCAGTCAACTGTCTGTCCCCTTAAACAACCCCAAGGATGCCAAATTTGATATCGACAACAGAGACAGAAGTTATTCTATTCAGAAGCAAAAGAGCACAGTTAAGGGTTACTTAGCATTACACTAAAAACCCTTTTTCTCTTCAATAACAAAAGCCTCAAGTTTTCTTAATGTTCATTTCATATGGATATTTAGAATGACAGAGATGTCCATCTAACTGAGTTGTATGTTTTACCAGGATTCAGTTCCTTCAGAACTAGAGAAGCATAATAACTCAAAGAATCAGCATGAAGAGCTTCGTGATAGCGGTCATGGAAGTCCCAACAAGGCTTCTGTTAGTTATAGTGAAGTTTCAGGTTTGATATTGCGTACTCAATTTTCGTAACACTTAATCAATCCTAGAAGGCCTTTTTCTTGATGTATTTAAGTGTTGCCTCTTCTGAAGGATCAAAAGAAAGTTCATTCCGAAGTGGATTGCTAGCCAATGAAGCCAATCAAGTGTCTGTCCCCTTAAACAACGCCAAGGATGCCAATTTCGATATCACTAGCAGAAACAGAAGTTCTATTCAGAAGCAAAAGAGCACAGTTAAGGATTACTTAGCATTACAGTAAAAACCTTTTGATCTTCACTAAAAGCCTTGAGCTTTCTTAATTTTCATTTCATTTGAATATTTAGAATGACAGAAATGAAAAGCATCAGACATGTCCATTTAACTGAGTTAAATATTTCACCAGGATTCAGTTCCTTCAGAACTAGAGAAGCGCAATAACTCGAAGAAGCCGAGACCTGCAGAGAAAGGCCATAGCAATGTAAAGAACATGATAAATGCATTTGAGGGTAGTCTATATCAGGTAAAGTGAGCATGTTGCTTAAAATTGTCTATTTGTTATTGCAACTTAGACACATGATTATGATCACTGGAACTTGATCTGTGGCAGGATGTGAGACCTTCTATTAAACCACCACCGAAAATATCTCAGACGAGAAAGATAGGAGCCAACTCTTTTCTAGTAAATTCACATCTCAATGAAGCTGAGACAGAAAAGATCAAACCGCCAAAGGTAACATTAGGAACAATCAATAGGGAAAAAGTGCAGACATTTGGTTCAGTGGAACCTATATATGGGGCTGCACCATCCAAAGAAAGTGAGCAGTTGAAGGATAAATTTAAAGTTAAACAAAGAGAAAGTGTTGTGAAGGAAGAGAAGAAATATTCCAAAGATTTCAAGAGAGCATCAATAACAGAAAAAGGCGAATTTTCTCAAAGAATCTTTGACAAGTATTCAAAAGGTAACCAATCTTGGAACCTGTTTTCTGCAAAGCAACACTCTAGAAGAAAATCGGTAACAAAGGAGGGTAGAGAAGAAAATTTTCAAAAGGATCCACGAGAAGCTGAAGGAACTTCAAATGGAAAACGAAAATCAGTGGCTATTTGGAGTAATCACCATTGTTCCATTGGTAGCTCTGGCCTCTGGATATTTCCAGGTGAAGCGAAATGCTCATGCATAACAACTGGGGCCAAACAAACAATGGATCAAATGGGAGGTTTTTGCGATGAAGCAAATACCCACCAAATAAATTTGAGTTCTTGTGATCCAAAAAGCACAGGAGAGGTTTGTAAGATATCCCATATTTTCTTAAGGTTTTACTAATATTGGATAAATTAATTTTATTATCTCAAGTCACTTACATTTATCATGTTTTACTGCAAATTATGTTCTATCTGATTAACTGCAAGGCTTTACATATATATTACCATGCTTGAGCTCATGTTCGGAAATATAACTATCAATATTGAGTAATCCTTCTGTAGCATACAAGATGAAAAATGCATCTTGATGGAATAAAAGGCTTAAGGAACCAATATTGTCACTGTGTCAAGCATTGTACTGAATATATACCTTAGCAGATGTTACAAATAAGATACTAATTTGTTTCCCTTTTTGGGATACACCGCTTATGAAGGAACAGTTCAGAATAACACAGTTAAAACCATATATACATATATTAAGTTTGTCATCCTTCCTTAGTGGACATAATGCAAGGCTGGATTTTTCTGATGCATCTGTATTCAGATGGTCTAAACTACTATTATCACTCTAGGATACATACATATACATATACATATACATATACATATACATATACATATACATATACATATACATATACATATATATCAAGTTCTTGGTTTGGTAAAATAGCAGCCTGCTTATAAACTATATGTTGCAGGGAAAAGGGTCACCTGATTAAATTTGTTCAAATGTCTTCAAATTTGCTTGTTATTTTCAGGCTAATGATGCTGATGCTGGCACTGCTGTTGTGGAGAATGAAGATGGGAAGACTTCTGAAAAGTTAGTACGAAGGGTTGAGACTTCCATGAATCCTGAGGAATCCATTGGACCTTTTGGAAAGGTTATATTTTTTGCTTTGCTATTGAAGTAACAAGATATATTTTCCCTTGCAAGAAGATAATGGTTCTTCTTCCTATGAAGGTTGTCATAATGCAAAGCCTTCATATTTTCCCCTCGACTTTTATATGATTTCTTTTTAGCATAGAGCTAGTGAGGGAACAAACAAAAAGCTCAACACATCTAAACACCAAAATATCAGTGAAATAGCATCTAAAACAAACATATACATTTAAGCATCAAAATAACTAACACAAGGACCATATGAAACACCATAAAACTAGACACCAAAAAAACTTACACAAGGATCTTAGTTAACACCAAAATTGTATGATATAGCTTTTATGAACAGATGAGACTAGTATTATGATCAAATGGCAATGTTTTTATTGCTTCATTGTTGTTCAAAAAGTCTTAAGAATTATAGCATGGTTTTCTAATGAGTGTTTATAGCAGCTGGACAAGATCATAATGTGACCAAACAATTAGTTTATGGTCATGGATGCATATTTGCAATGATCTGCAATTAATTAATATCTACCGAAATGACAAAAAATTCTCCTCCATTTAATATTTAGAATTCCATTGAAATTTGAATCATCCTGTTATTGTAGTCTCTTCGTTGTTGTTGTCGTCATCTAATACCTTATAGTATAGTAGAGATATAAATAATTTGTGAATGAGCTTCTTTGTGCAAAATGTCACTGCTAATTTTCTTTTTCCTTTTCTTTACGTCAGGTGATTAAAGTCGTAGTCATGGCGGGCTTTGCAACTTTGGTTCTCCTAACAAGAACATACAGGTATTCATGTTTTGTGTAACAATCTACCATCACATACTGATACTGCTGGGATTACCTTTCTTTACAAACTTTGCACCAAAAGATGTTTAAATTGCATCGCAAGCCTAAATAACCCAAAATAAACATGTAAAAGCTACATAGTATGCCTAAGCTGATTATGTATTGCCTGTTTTGTGAACTTGCAGATGAAGTCAGCTGCTAAGAAATTTGTTTCCACATTTGATCCTTTTCTTCTATTTTCTAGACTTAATCCTCTTCCAGTACAACAAATGCTAAAGGAGCATGTTCAGTTATCGATTGTAGTTCTGAGTTTACTTGGAGGGGGTCGATATCACCAGGTTCTATAATGGTTCAAACCTGGAGTACTAATAAAACGAATGGTATACTTAAAGCACCGAGATAAAAGAAATGTAAATTTGTTATCAATTTTCCACCTTTTCCATTCTTCAAAGGTAAATTTTACCGTTTGTAATTATATTAAAATTGCATCATTTTCATCCTTAGTGAATAATTTGCTCATATTCATGCATAAATTGTTGTATAATATAAACAAAAGTTACTATATTGAGGTATGTATAGGTTGACTTATGACTTCAGTATAAATAAATAAAGTCAATGGAATTAAAATTAAATAATTATCTAAATCTCTATTTTTTTTATTACAATCAATTGAGTAAAAGTTTATTCCTGAGGTCATTAAACAACAAGATAAGGAAAACGGCCAAAAAAGCTTTCTATTGATGATTTAGCTAGGCCTAAAAGGAATGGTTAATACACTGAAAGGTCCATTTCTCTATTAAATTCATCATTTTACTATCAAACTAGCCTGCATATAATCATCAAAGCTCAAAAGTTTTAACTTCTATATTACCACTACAGAGAATTATGTTTATGAGTTAACAGGCTTTCCATTTAATTTGGGGAAAGGGTCTTGCTTGCTTAAAACTACCACTTTGCTCTTGTGAGCAAAGTACCCTTTCACAAGATTTTTGTATATAAGAATGGTCATTATACACTCAACCTGCAAAATGGAACAAAAAGGAATGGTAAATTCTCATTACCAAACACAACTGTAGGGAAGACTGTAATCGGAAAATACATACCTCGTCTAGATCCATGTCCATCTCAAGCCATTTCAATGCTTTGACAATTACTTCCAACTTCAACTGGTGAGCTTTGCTTGGGTCCTTTTGCTTTTGGATGAAGTAACTATGAGATGAGAATGTTCAGAGTCAATATTATGAGCAGCAACGATTCAAAATATCATGAAGGGTCATTTCGTGTAAAGCACTTACATTTTTTTGACCAATCTTTGGTAAACTTGGAGCTCGAGCTTCTCCAGGACAAGGTACACACCAGATCTCAAAAACCTTATAGATGGGGCGAAATAGATAGATCAGTCTTAACAAGGTGATTTCATTATTAACAGAATTGTGGAAGATAAACTTACTGGTCTTCATGTTCTTGGAGAGCATGCCGAAGAAGACGGAGATCACCCCTTTTTAGAGCTTTTACAACATCATTGTACTGCAAATACAACCATTTCTAATTACTAATTTGATGCATTGAAACAATAGCCAAAGCTTTTAGAAAATATATGCAATTTTCCTTTTTCATTCATCTGATTTTCTTTTGTTCCCTTTAATATTAAATCACACCATATATACATCTCCAAAAAAAGGCAAGAGTATAAAGCATCTAGATGTAAGTAAGGACTACATAGAAAGAAAAATTAGTACAATAAGAGAGAAACTGTACCTCAAGGAGGTTATACTTCTCTAGGAGGCAAGTTTTAGGTAAGATGCCCAATGAAAGCTTGACTGGTATCAAGTATTTCAATATCATCCTACAAAAATCAAACCAAATAAGAAGCAAGAAATGCTAAAAACTAGACTTAACCTGCTACCTCATGTCAAAGTTTGATGCAGAAGTAAGATTATGTAAAACAAGTTGCTCGACAGTTTAGCATTGATTTATATTTATCCAGTGAATTTGAATGATGACGATGTTACTACAGTTCTATCATTTTCCAACCTCTAACGTCAAAGAATCCACAACTGGGATTTTGGATTACATTGAAGATAGAAATCACTTTGTATGAATATTAAAGGAGTTCTTTTAATACTGAAAGAAAAATTAACTTCATCCACAACTAGTTCGGATCAATTTTGATACTTCCATGAATATAATAAATTGAGAGGAAAAAAAAAAAAACAGAATGACATTAATGATAAGTAGAAAAATCGTCAAGAAATAGATTAGAAATACTAGTTGAAATGAAATAAATTTGAAGCATATGTGTTTGAGGCAGTTACATTAAAAGAGGAAAATTTTCACCTAGTTGTCAAATGCCACATTAGACATCAAAATGATCAATGCAGCTACAACTTTTAATAAGGCAGTTATTATGGCTTCTGTACCATGCAGATGCAAGATATATATACCAAAAGCACACATAAACAAACCTTATATTTGCTTCTCTAAGAGGGTTGCAATGTGTCAAGGCATATGATAATTTATGGTCAGCCTGCCCAGTCAAACAGCATATAAGACAAAGAGTAAGTTCCCATTATATTGGATTTCTTCTCACTCTTAAAACCAGATAAAATTAGTAATGAGAAGCTCGGGTGCTAGATATAAGCAGGGTCCCAAGTCTAAATGATTAATCATGCTAGACAAACACACGAAACACAATCACAAATGAAGTTTATATCTCAAAAGGAAAGAAGGAAAGCTTTCTCCATGGAAATTAGATCACTTACAGCAGGAAAATTTTCATTAAAAACTTCCAAACGCCCAGTGTAATACATGTAGGTGACCTGGAAAAGGAGGAAGCATTCATCAAATGGATTGCCGTTTGTACAAATGGAAAATTCCAGGGGGAAGATAAAAGATTTACCTTGTCTCTTCTAGGAAATTCTTCAAAGTCAAAAATACGAGCAGTTTCAATACTTCTTATTACACTTCGACAGAGGTGTACTGTACCAAGCTGCAAAATAAAATTTAATGTTCATACGCAGCATAGTCAATTGTGCCTTTCTCAGCTCAAAAAAGAAGATACTCATAACTGATGTTGGGATGGAAAATCATTTGAATTTCTTTTGTTGTGCATGGTGGGGAAAGAGAACACAATATCCTAGGCCGGGGGCAGAGAAAAATCTTAAAATGCTTCTTAACCTCATACCTAGTTCTAAGCATTCAATCCATTTTCCAAAACCAAATTCACCATAAATATAGAACAGCAAGCCAAAATATTATGTGCAAAGCAGAAAGCTAAGTTAGAAGAAACATAAATATCACCTTGAAGTAGATTTTAAACAGTTGGCAAGTCACATATAATGCTCCGACACGTTTTGGGCCTTTTCCCTGGAATCCATGTGTCAGAACCAACAATTAGGAACAATGGCAATTAATTCAGCAAATGAAGTCTAAACAACTTGATAATAGGCAGATAAAGTATTTTTAGAAGACAAAAGAACCTACAGCGAGAACACCAAATACTTTCATAAGGAATGAGCCAGCTCCTTTCAACTTCTCAGGGGACTTTCCATTAGAAGACAACTCTCTATCAGCCTACAATTACAATATCCCAAACTCAATTTACATAAAATTCAAATTGTTTTATGAGAAACCATAAACTACAAGGTTTTGCCATCAATATACCCTTTCAGCAAGAACCCTAATTTCATAAGCAATAGCATACAAAGCCTCCAATGCCCACGCTGATTCCCAATTTCGAAACTCCTGAATAAAAGCACTGCCATTACAAGATTCCAACAATTACCACATTGCATAAGCCTCTCTAATTAATTAAAGAAAAGACTGAACAGTATCTTGAAAACCTAAAAAAAAATAAACGGAAAAAAGTAAATTACTTTGCAAATTTTTCAAACGCATGGTAGGCTTCAACCAAGTTTCCAAGTCTGTAGCTTTGCAAAGAACGAAAAAGCGGGGCCAAAATCTCACCAAACTGGGAAAACTTATCCGATTGTTTTATCAATCTATTAGCATCCTATCACAAAGAAAAAGCGGAAAATATTCAAAATTTGACAAATTTCCTATGACTCCTTAAACAATAGATAACAAGAACAAGAAAAGAAGAAGAGAGATAGACCTGGAAGAAGTTTAGGGCGTCAGCAAGGGAAAGGAGAGAAGGTGAGTTGGAGGAGAAGGAAAAGAGCTGAGCAAGGGAAGCTACATCTTGGTACGAAACGGCGTCGCAGAACTTGTTTAGGTAATCTGTGATTCTTCTGTGGGCTTCTCCCATGCTTGGGTACGCCATTGCTGCGCTAACGTTTTGATTCTTGTGATCTTATCAACCAATATTTATGTATAAAAATTGTCTTTCTTGATTAGCTGCTCTGCAACTTCAACACTAGTTTGTAGTTTCCCACCTAGCTTTGAAATTACAAAAATGATCCCTTCGTTTATTTAAGGTTGCGTTTTGGTTACCGAAGTTTCAATTGCTAGGTAACAGTTACACAAGTTATCCATTCATAACAATTTGATCATCATGTCATCACTCGACTTTAAGCTAAAATTAAATTAATCGATCGAACCGATCTAATTCTGTCAATTGATCTGTGGGTAAATTTAGTTTAGTTGAAGATCAGTTAATGATTTTTTCAAATTTTGATTATCGATTAATTCGGTTCGAAATCGAGTAATTAACCGAATTAACTAATTAACCAAAATATTTGTTGTTTTTAAGACTTATGTACTATTTGGTTGTTAACTTTCAACACTTATGCAGTGTTTCTATGTTTTATTTGTTGTTTTTACCTCCATTTAAAAAATTTTAAACTATTAAATAAAAGAAAATGAACATTAGCAATGTATTTTTTATATGTTTTATACTTATTTTAACCAAAAGACAAAAACACGTAAATTTCGATTAACTGGCCGAATTAATCGAAATATTTCGATTTGGTTAATGTATTTGAAAAAAAAACTTCGATTCAGTTAGCAATTAAAGATTTTTACATTTTGGATAATTCAATTAATAATAATTCGGTTTGGGTATTAACCAAACCGATCGTTTGAACATCCCTATTTAAGAGTGTAACAAGAATCACAAGTGATGTTAAATGTTGATTGGCTTCCATGTCATCTCCACGTAATTTAAACATGTTTTTTTTTAAATTTCTTTATATTCTTTTTTTTCTTTTCATTTCTTTTCTTACCGTCTATTTTAGAGCTATCCAAGGGTCAAGTTACTCGCTCAAGTCCAAAAGCCCTCTCGAAATATGGGAGGGTTTAAACACGTAGACAAAACCTGAAAAATGAACTTGAACAAAAATACAAGCCTACTTTCTAATAAATCTAGTTTTAGGTAGAATTTTTAAAATTCGAGCTTAGCTTGACCCGATTTGTAACACTCTTAACCCGTCTCCGTTGTCGAATTAGGTTTTCGAAGTATCACTAAGCAATTCCAAACAATTTATATCAAAATGTGTCATTCAATATTAAGTAACGAAAACTCATTAAAAACCTATAAAAATGCAATTTGGGCCTTAAATTGGGCTTTCAAGGCCCTAAAAATAGTTTAGAAACAATTTGGGACTAATTTGAAACAAATTAGAGGTTTTAAGAAAAAGTTGTAAAAATGTGAAAACAGGGGTCACATGGCTGTGTCCTAGCCCATGTCCTCACCCGTGTAACTCACTGAGTAGGGTCACACAGCCATGTCGCAAGAGGTGTGCCAGGTCGTGTAACTCTCTGACTTGCCACACACGGCCATGTGCCTCACTAACTTAAAACATTAGGAATTTCACAAATGACACACGACCGTGTCGCCAAGCCGTGTGACATTGATAGCCCGTGTCCCAGGCCGTGTGCACCAAATTTGACCCAAAAATCATGCTATTTTAAGATCAAACCATACCTATTCCACCACTCCAATTATGCACACATTCAATAGACCTAGGCACTACTCCAACACACCTAAATGTACCAAATCAATCAACCTGTTTCATCCAACCAATATGCCATTCAGAGGCACCACATATATACATTAAACATTTAGTCTAAAATACGATCAAAAGACCTATTTTATAAGACATTAAGCAAATAAGCATTTCATTATGACTAAAACCACTTCATTCAACAACTAAACATCAAGGTGTTCATATATGCATTATATATGTATACTTGTTTCATCAATACAAAACATACCCTAAGAAAACACACATCTCATTCAAGAACTACATCTATCAACTTTTCAAAACCACATATTTATCTATATATACATGCCACTACCCAAAGATACAAAAACTACCAACTTAGATAGATAGTGTGAGCCTGTTGGTTGATCCTTCCAAAGAGTCAGCAATGATTATCTACAAAACAAGCCACAAAAACCCGTAAGCTTACATAACTTAGTAAGGACATAGTATAACATTTAATCTAAATACAATTAAACATGATTCACATTTTATTTGATTACTAAAATTTCAAGAATACAAATGATGAGATTATGTAACTATATAATGTTCTCAAAGATACCAAAATAAAATCAGGAGCATGTATATGCCTTCAGGAGTACCGAAGTACTAATAGGGGCATGAATGTGCATTCAGGGGTACTGAAGTACAAACGGGGGCACGAATGTGCATTCAGGGATATCGTAGTACAAATAGGGGCACAAATGTGCATTCAAGGGTACTGAAGTACAAACAGGGGCACGAATGTGCATTCAAGGGTACCAAAGTACAAACAGAGGCACAAATGTGCATTCAAGGGTACCGAAGTACAAACAGGGGCACGAATGTGCATTCAGACATTAATTATCTATAAACATATTAACTAAAGAACAATAATTTAAGAATACAAATAGAATTTTGTGTACATATTGAAATACTATGTACTTACCTATGATTTAATTCCAGTCAACACACAGGGACTATTCCGCTATTTTCCCCTTTCCTCGGTATTGTCTTTTTTATTCAAGTCTTGATCTATATAATAATTAAATACAATATATTAATCTCATACACATTTCACATTCCATTCAATACATATGGCCCTTAGCTTTTCATTAATTACACATTTCTCTAAACTTTTACACTTTTTGCAATTTAGTCCTCTAACCCAAAAATAATCAAATTAACCGTTTTGTCAAATTAAAAAATATAGTCAAATAATCTAGGCCCTAAAACAGTCCCAATTATACTTCTAAATCACCATCAAAACTTGAAATTTTGACATTTTAACAATTTAATCCTTAAATAAAAAACTAATAAAAATTACTTCTCACAACAACCAAATACCACAATCAAAGCTTCAAACACATTACTATCATAAAAAAAAAAACCAAAATTCATCAATGACAACTTCTAAAATTTTTAACAGATTCAAAAACGAAGGTACGGGTCAGCTGGACCTAGTTGCAACGATCTCAAAAACATAAAAATCACAATAAACGAGTTGGAAATTACTTACATGCAAGCAAATAACATAGTTGAACCTCAAGCTTTATAAAAATGGTGTTTTAACACCCTAATTTTTGGTTGCTTCCTTATGGAAGATGATGATACTAATTTTAATTAGTTTTCTTTAGTTTTGTTTTATTACATTACTATTTTACCCTTAAATTTAAACTTATAAATTAACAATTAAAAAGGTCCTTAACCGTCCATCCAAAATTTTATGGACTAATTACTTCATAAGTCCTCTTTTATTTGATGGTTAAACTATCAAATCATTATAATTCAATTATGTCCAGATTTTGAACCTTTTTCACTTAGTCTTTTTCTTAAATTAACTATCTAAATGTTAAAATTTTCAATCCAAATTTTAATATGACACTAATGACTCCGTAAATTTTCTATAAATAATATTTATGAGTTTACACGACAGAAATTTGTGGTCCCGAAACCACTGTTCCGTTACCACTGAAAAATGGGCTGTTACACAATTGCATATAAAATATACATTATATATTATATTCATAAATTTTTAATATATAAAAACCAACCCAAATTCAAATGTTTTTAATCTATAGTCTAAACCTATCTTAACCAAAACCCAGAGCACAACCCGAACCCAAACAACTCCTAAAAGGAATATAGAAATCTAAGACACTTGCCAGACCCCACTCATTTAAACAAAACAAAAAAAAAACTATAAAACTAGCCTAGGTGATTACTTAAAGGTTTAAAGAATTAAAGGCTAGTTTAGCAATGCTTTTGAAAAGTGTTGTGAAAAAGTGCTTTTGAGAAGTACTTTTGAAAAATTTGGTTTAAAATTTGAATGTTTAACATTGTTTTCAAAAAGTGCTTTTGATTAATAAAATGTCCATTTTAGAAATGGTATTATCAAGTAACAAATATGCATTTAAATAATATTTAAATTATTTAATATTATTATATTTTAGTAAGAATATAAAAATAATTTATTATAACTTGTTGTTAATATTTAATATATGAAATATAAATTTTAAATGTTTTAAGCAATAAATATTAATTATTTATAAAATTTAATTAAAATATATAAACTATATTTTAAATATTTAAATATAACCATTAAATATTTTTAATTAATAATTTTAACACATTTGTAATTAAGCACCAAGAAAAAAAAGAAGGAAAAGTATTATATTGTTGTAGGGGTGAAAAAGTAATTAAGTACCAAAAGTGCTTTTGGAGAGGAAAAGCTAAAAATTTTAGCTTCTCATTTTCAAAAGTGCTTTTGAAAAGTTAAAAGTGCTTTTTTTAAGCATTACTAAACAAGCCCTTATGCATAAGAAGGGTGAAAAGGAAACGTTAAGACAAGATTGGTTTAGTAAAATATTTTAGGTAATTCAAAATTCAAATAAAGGAATAGTCAATGCTTCATTCAAAAATGATGATAGTTTAACATTATTTAGAAGAACATGATTTTTTTGTTATACATTTAGCATTCAGTAGCGATGGACAAATGAAACCAGACATATTTAAATAGGACCAGGCCGGGCCAAACCCAAATTACCGATATTTAAATGAGGATGAACTTAAAATAAAAAACCATGTCCATATTTCGAGTCGGGTTGAGCCTAAATAGAGAAAATGTTTAAAAAATAATTTATTTAGGTTTGATCCGGTCCAACCCACAAACAACTCTAGTTTCTCTCTTTCTTTTTTCTTTTCTCTCTTCTCTACCCATTACAACCCTAGCCACTGTCATCCAACCCGCCATTGGAATGATGTGGCTCAAAAAACTTTAGAAGAAAACAAAGAGAATAGAAGATAGAATGAATAGAAGAGGAGAGAAATCAGGAAGAACAGTACTTGTCTACTTTCTTGCTTACCCTTTTCTAGTTCTACATAGCATAATAAAGGAAATAAAAACAATAAGGAAATCAATTTAAGAGTTTGTTACAAAACAATATAATCGTTGCTGACTAAGCCACTTATCCAATAAGCCTCGTTTCATCTGACTACTACAGCAACGAGGCTTATTGGATGTTTAAATGGCAAAAAGTGGTCAAACTTAGTAAGGTGATCTACTACTACCAGAATGACAGAATTCCCTTTGGATTTTGGAAGCCCTTTTAGAAAATCCATACTAATAGAAGACCAAGTTCTGTTTGGTACAAGTAAGGGTTGTAACATACCAAGCTTGGCTATAATTTCATCTTTACATCTCTGGAAAATTGGACACTCCTTAACCCACATTTTGATATATCGAGGCATTCCTTTCTAATAAAGTAGAGAAGCCATCCTCTTTCGAGAAGCTTGGCTACAAGAGTGGCCTCCTATAGAGCTAGCATGAAAATGGTGGAATAAAACTTGTCTAAGACTGTCATCTTGGCCAACAATAAATTTACCATTCCTTTTTAGGAATTTGCCATCCCACATGAACTTAGGTCGTTGAATAGGCTGGTGCTGAACCTATTCATATAGTTTGTGTAATCTTCCATGAGATTGGTACAATGTTCGAACTCTTTCCAACAACTTAGAGACCACAGTGCTACTAGTCAATTGCCATACTTGTCCTTCCAGAAGTGACTTGTTTCGAGAAAGAGCATCAGCTACAACATTAGAAGATCATTTCCTTTAAATGACTTCATAGTCATACCCAACATTTTTGCAACCCACTTCTGTTGAAAAAGGGTTATAGCTTGTTGGTCTGACAAGAATCTCAAGATTTGGTGATAAGCCCTTATTTTAAAATGTTTCCCACCAGGTAGGCATTCCATTTTTCTCATAGCTAACAAAACAACAAGCATTTCCTTCTCATAAATGTATAATGCTTGGTGTCTTACCCCTAGGCTTTTGTTGAAACATGCCATTGGTTGTCCCTTTTGCTGCAAGACAGCTCCAACCCTAAAATTAGAAGCATCAGTGTCCACATAAAATTCCAGATTAAAATTAGGTAACACTAGCACTGGTGCTAAAAAATGACCTCTTTAAGCTTTTGGAATGTTGTAGTGGCTTGTGCATCTCAAGACAAAGCATCCTTTGTGAGTAAATTGGTGAGAGGTCGAGCTATAATACCATATGTGTGATAAAATGCCTATAGTAACCTGAAAGGCCTAGGAACCCTTCAAGTCTCTTATGCAAGTAAGAACTGGCCAATTGGCCACACAATCAACCTTAGTTGGATCCATAAGAACAATTCCTTTGGTAATTACATGGCTTAAGTACTTAACCTTGTTAGTACCAAATGAACATTTGCTTTGCTTCACAAACAGTTGATCTTGCTTAAGAATCTGAAATATTGTCCTCAAGTGTCCCAAATGTTCCTCTCAAGTAGTTGAAAACATCAAGATGTCATCAAAGAATACTAGAACCGACCTTCTCAACAAAGGCTTGAAGATTGCATTCATGAGGGCTTGAAAACCTGATGGTGCATTGGTAAGGCCAAAGGGCATCACTAAAAATTCATAATGTCGTTCATGTGACTTGAAAGTTGTTTTATGAATGTTAGCATCATGCATCTGAATCTGGTGGTACCTTGATCTAAATTCTACCTTGGAGAATACCCTAGATTGGCCTAACTTATCCAACAATTCTTCCACGATGGGAATAGGAAATATGTCCCTAATGTTCAGCTGGTTGAGTTGTTTGTAGTCAACATAAAGCCTCCAGCTTCCATTTTTTTTACCATGATTATGAGAGAAGCAAAGCTACTGTTACTATCCAGTATGGCGCCAGCTTGAAGCATCTCATGTATTATTTTATTTTATTATTATTTTAATGTCTATGAAATGTTAGTAGGGTCGTATTAAAATTTCGTTAAGAAATTTTGATGTTTGCATGTTTAATAAAGTGAAATAGACTAAATCATAAAAGGTGAAAAAATAGAGTTCTATAAGTTAAAAGTATCAATTAGTTATGAAACTTTAAAGTAAGGGGATTTATATGGTAATTAGGCCATTATTATTAGTAGACAAAAATGGGCATGAAATTGATGTTTTATTTAGTTTAAATTAAAGGTTAGTAAAGTAATTTAATAAATAAGTAAAATAAAATAAAGAAACAAAATGTATCATCTTCCAAAAACATTTTTCCCCACCGAAAATAAGGAAGAAACCTCTATTTTTGCACTTTGAACATTCTGCTAGCATTGCTCATTGCATGTAAGTGTTATTTTGTCCTATTTTTAATGATTTCTATGTTTTTGAAGTCATTGTAGCTTAATCTAGCTAGCCTGGGGGTCAATTTGTAAAATTGTTAAAGATTTAGGGTTTTTCCATGAATATGTTTGTATGGTTTTTGATGTTTGATGGAAGGTTATGAGTCAGTGTTGTTAATTAAACAAGTTTTGTAAAGGAATTTTTGATGAAAATTGCATTTAGGGACTTATTTGTAAAAATGATAAAATTTTAAGTTAAATTCATGAAATGATGATTTTTATGAGTTGGTAGATGTCCCTAGTGAATTTGGCTAGCATGAAATAAGGATGAAAATGCGTAAATTTCAATTTACGAGCTTAAGGACTAAATTATAAAAAGGTTAAAATGTTAGTGGTAAAATAGTATTTTTTTCAAAAATGAAATATGGACTATATTTAATAATAGAAGTATTAAATGGAATGAATTTGTTTATCTAGATCAAGATAGACCTCGTACGAATTTAGATCACAGAAATGCAAAAGCTTCAGATTGATCGACTACGTTTTTACGCTTTGTTTATCGAGGTAAGTTCGTATGATTAAATAACGTTTTAATGTGATGTTGATCTATATATTAATAAGTTATTTTCTATGTAACTAAATGATGTAAATCCAAAAATGTCACAATGATTATCGAACCCCGTTTGAACCTTAAGAATTCGTAGGATATAAATGACTTGTCATTAGGGTTTTCATGTTTTGGGTGTTGGTCTTGAATGTCCTACCGATGGTTCAGGTTCTGCATTTATTGCGGATACTCCACAGCTCGTGTGAGGAGTATCATGTAGCTTACATTCCAACCCACAGCTCGTGTGAGTAGACCTATTTCACAGCTCGTGTGAGCAATGATGTAAAGGGAAATGAAAAGTTACGGTTATATGTTTAGCACACTTCGTGTGAGCTTTTCCGCGTATCTGATGTTATTCTAAATGTTTCAATGGGTATAAAAAGGAAAGGAATGGTAAGTGTTCAAATGAACTATGTCATGAATCTATGAAAATGTTTGAAATGGAAATGTTTAATGAAGGTATGTCTATGTTCATGAAAAGGATGAATTCAAAGGTAGTATGTTCATCTAAATCTAACTTACCTTATGATAATTCAAGTGAATTATGTGTCAATGCACTAACATGTGTTGTTGATGGTGCTTAGGCTTGAGCCAAGCTTATGGTTGGATTTTATCATGCTTAATTTTAATCTTATACATTGAAATGGTAAGTTATGTTCATGTTTTACGAACTTACTAAGCATTATGTGCTTACGTAGTTTTCTTTCCTATATTTTATAAATAATCAGAAGCTCCATTGGTTTGGGAGCTCATCAAAGATCTATCACACTATCCAACGATTATATTTCTTAGTTTTTGATGTTTTCGCCAAGGTTATAGTGGCATGTATAGGTGGACTTGTGTTTGAATGTTAGTTGATAAGTTTGGCATGTATATGTTATTTTGGTTGATGTACATTTTGGTACTTTTGATGCCCTATTGGTATGTGTTAATATGGCTAAGTTATGATGCATGTTTGAGTGACCAAAATGGTATGTTCATGTGAAAGTTCTAATGTTCATAATTATGATATATTTTGGAAGTGGTATTGAATTATATATGAATGATTGAGATATGGTAAGTGTACATGTTTAAGTATGTTTGAATGATTGTAATTGAGGTGCCTTGTATGGCATATTGGTTGTATGATAATGGTCTATTGAATTGGTCATTTTTTGCATGTTTTGGTAAGGTATTGAAGCTTTGAGATTGTCCACAAAATGCTTTTAGGTACATACTTGATTTGGTGATGGAAATGACTTGATTTTGGCCAATTTCATGTCCATACGGCATGAGACATCGGCATGTAACTCAACCGTGTGTGACACACGGCCATGTGAAACAACTGTGTGTCCCCTATAGGTTTTAAGGTTTACAAGTCAGGCTGCTACACGGCCTCGCACACGGCCTGGCACACGGGCATGTGGCTTGGTCGTGTGACCCAACTTCGAAAGTTACATGGGCACAGACACGGGTTGGGACACGGCTGTGTGACCCCTGCAGTTCAATTTTTCCAACTTTTTCTTAAATGTTCCAAATGTTTCCAATTTAGTCCCAAATTTTTTCTAAAGTACTTCTAGGACCCCGAGGGCTTGGTTAAGGGACAATATGCATGTATATGAATGGGTTATGTTATGTTTGTATTAATGTTTGAAAATATATGTGTTTATGTTACGTTTATCCTGTAATGCTCTATAACCCTATTCTAGTGATGGATACGGGTTAGGAGTGTTACACCGTGTAACTTTCGAAATAGCCCCACACGCCCGTGTGCCAGGCCATGTGTCACACATGGCTAAATCACACGCCCGTGTCTCAGGCTGTGTAGACATAAATTTGCCCAAAATCAAACCATTTTCAACACCAACTCATGCAACCACTTAAAGACCTTTAGTATACAAAATCAAGGCATCAAAACATGACCAAAACCTACATGAAATGATCAATTCAATATTCCAAGATCATTCAACCAATTTGCCATACAAGGCACCTCAAATGCATTCAACCACAACTTACCTAAACATACCAATAATTGATCACATTTTCATCATCAAACACTATTTAACTTGTAACAAATCATGCCACAAATATGACCATTAATTCTTCATCACAAACATGCTACTTGAACCATACCATTCATGCATCACAAGTACCCAAAATGACATAGTTTGGCAAGCATCAAAAGGAACCAAATCCAAGCAACTTATACATGCCATAATCATTAACTAACATTCAACTATATACAAATACAAGTCCACTTATATATGCATTATAACCTTGACCAAAACATCAAAACTACCGATACATATATTGGATACAGTGATACAAGCTTCCAAACTGATCGAGCTTTCGATAATCTATAAAACATAGAAAAGAAACTAAGTAAACATATAATGCTTAGTAAGTTCGTAAAACATGAAACATACATTACCCAATCATCTTAATAAAATTAAGTATAGGCATAATGTAATCCAACCACAAGCTTAGCACAAGCCTAAGCACCATCATCAACACATGTTAGTGCATTCCTACATAATTCACTTGAATTAAACATATGATAATTCATTTCCATGTGAACATATAGCATTTGTATCATTTAACCTTTCCATGAACATAACATATTACCATATGAAATCTTACCTTTCCAATCATTTTCATTGCCCGTTGAACCAACTAGAATATCATCGGATAATTGGGAAAGCTCACACGAAGTGTGCTTAAGAATATAACCGTAACCTTTCCTTTACATCGCTACTCACACAAGCTATGAAATGGGCCTACTCACATGAGCTGTGGGTTGGAATGTAAGCTACACGATACTGATCACACGAGTTGTAGAGTATCCACAACAAATGCAGGAGCTCAGCCATCGGTAAGACATTCAAGACCAGCACCCGAAACATGAAATCCTAAATGACATGTCATTTGTATCCTACAAATTCCTAAGGTTCAGCTGAGAGTCATTAACCGTCATAGCATGATTTTGGATGTACGTTGTTCAACAGCATTTGAAATACATATTAACATATAATTAAAACAACATAAACATAATAATCCATACATACGAACTTATCTCGACGACTAGGGCGTAGAAACGAGATCAACTAATCCGAGGCTTTAACTTTTCCCCGATCTAGATCCGTACGTGGTCTATCTCGATCTAAATAGAAAATTTTAACCCTTTTAATATCCCTAGCATTCAATTTAGTCCACATTTCATATTTTACAAAATTATTATTTTACCCCTAATATTTTAACTTTTTACAATTTAGTCCTTAAGCTCATAAATTTAACTCTAAGCATTTTCATCATTTTCTCAAGCTAGCTGATTTCTCTAGGGACCTATATCAACTCATAAAATCATCATTTCATAGATTTAACTTGAACTTTTATCATTTTTACAAATAAATCCCTAAATACAATTTTTATCAAAAATCACTATACAAACCTTGTTTATTTATCAACAAGGACTCTTAATCTACCATTAAACATCAAGAATCACACAAGACCATTCATGGTAAAACCTTAAATCTTTAACAGTTTTATAAATTGATCCCCGGGCTAGCTAGATTAAGCTACAACGACTTCAAAAATATAGAAATCATTAAAAACGGGATCAGGATCACTTACATGCAAGTAATGGTAGTTGCCAAAACTCCAAACCCTAGTTATGGCTATTTTTGCTCTTGATTTTCGGTGGAAGGAACTTTGGCAAAGATGATACAATGGTTTTTACTTAATTTACTTTAACTTATTAATTAAATTACTTTATTAACCTTACATTTTAACTTACAAATCACTTAATTTATGCCCATAAAAGTCCACTAACTATTTGAATGTTCTAATTAAAATCTAATTCCTCTCATTTTAAAGTTTCATAATCATTTGACCCTTTTTACTAATAGAACTTTATTTTTGCACCTTTTACGATTTAGTCTTTTTCACTTAATTAAACACGCAAACATCAAACTTTCTTAACGAAATTTTCATACGTCCTTACTACTATCCCATAGACATTAAAATAATAATAAAATAATAATTTCCTTATCAAATTTATGGTCATAAAACCACTATTCTGATTTCACTAAAAATAGGCTGTTACAGTAGAAGTCATGACCATGATACACGTAGCTAACCACTGGTGCTTCATAGGAAAGTTGTAACAGCCCTCATCCATCCCTATCATCAAAATCGAATTACGGAATACTACAGTAATCAACAGAATTGGAACACGTGAATTTAATTTAAAAATCGAACAAATCACGCATCAAATCTTAAACATTCAAACAAACATGGTTTTCATACAAATTTAAACTTAAATCGAGTTTAGGGAAGCTTTTAAATTCAACATAAATCAAAGAGGGACTTACATAAAAAATTAACAAAAAATGGGGAAAATTTGTAAACTAGGGTCACACAGTCATGTGGCGAGGCCGTGTGACAGGATGAAGTTGTGTAGAGCTAGATAACATGGTCGTGTATCCAAACCGTGTCACAAGCTAAAGCCATGTATAATAAGGTCACACGGCTTTGTCGTTAGGTTGTGTAATAAAGTTAGACTGCGTGGACCTAAATGTAAAATTGTGCAAACATTCACACGACCGTGTAGCCAGGCCGTGTGAGAGACTGAGATCGTGTCTACTAATAATCACACTATCCATACAAAGCACACGGCTATGTCACTTTCCAGTGTGTGACACACAGTCGTTTGTTAGCCCATGTGTGCCAAAATGTACCTTATAAAACCAAGTCACACAATCAATTGTTTACTCAAGCTACAAGCATGCAATTAACCATTCAATAACCTATTCAAAATACACCAAAAATATACCAAAATATGTCATTTGCTTAGTTCTAACCAATATGCCATAAGACACTATCACAAACAATATCAAGTACCAAAGTGCTTCCTATTTCATACCAAGTTTGGGCATAACTAAAAAAAATGTCTTATGAAACATAAAAAATTCAATAACTTCTATCATCAACCATTAGCCATATATCAAAGTATTTCCATCCATGCAATTGACACCAAAAGAAAAAATGCACTTAACATGTCTATAACAATCAAACCAAATATCAAACCATTATGCCATATATTCCAAGCAAAATCTCACCTATCCAATTGTTCCATAACATATTATGACTAACCAAAAACTTATCTTATTCTATCGCATACCAAGCTCAATTACCATATTCAAAATTATTATATCAAGTCATGAGCAACCACATCATTTAGCCAACAAGCACATATCCTTTGTGCAATCACAAAACATACTTACTTTTACAAAACACTTATGTATATATAAATCACTCCTATTATATGCCACATAACCAAAATAAAATGTTTTCAAAGTCCATCAAAAGATGGCTAGATAGTGTGATCTTCAAGTTGATTCGATTGTTAGATTTCACAAAATGATAACTACAAGAAATAGGAAAATAAAATAAAGTATACTTCAATTGAGCTTAGTATGTTCACAAGTTCAAAACAATATAACATACCTTATTATTAAAGTTTAATTACAAGAACACTTAACTTGTCACCACAACCATATCGAAAGGTGAGTTCATCACATACAAGCCATATAACCTTTCAATTATACAAGTTGATTCAATACCAAATCAAATTAACATATCAATAAGCATAAAAATATTTTCAAGTCATTCATCAAGATTTTATCACAATACACCAGTTACTAGTCACTTTATCTTTTAACAATTATGATTCAGCCCATAAACAGATAAAGATACTCGGTTATCCACCCAAAACACACCAGAACACACCTAGGCACTGAGTGCCAAGCTCGAAGGCTAACATCCCTCTAGAAACACGCCTGGGCACAAAGTGCCAAACCCATAGGTATCACATCCTCCCCCAAAAACACATTTGAATCATTGTAAATATAACTCAGTAATCAGCAACAAATGTTGGATTTCGGTACATTCAATGTATAATAATATATTATTATTCATCATTTTGTCACATATCAAACGCATACATTGCGCAAAATAACATATTACCATGCCAATTGTATCCTATGCAATGTTCATCCGAGCTCAGTACATATAATAGAATAACACGTTTCAATCCAGTCATTTTTCTCACCTTATACCAGTTTGCAACATTTAGGCATACATTCAAATATTCCTTATATATACAATTCAATGTAAACATTACAAAATGCATGGGACTATACCATGTAAACTTACTAGGGGAAAACAACAAAGATAGGAGTGTTAGGGACTCATCTGTAATTTTCTTTTTTCCTTGATCATTTACCGATTTTTTATCTATAAAATAATTTTTTTCAATTTATCAGTCTCAATTACCTTATAACATTTAATTTAATGCATATGACCTCCTATTAAAATTTTTCAAAATTTCCTAAAACCAAACAAGCTTATTTTTTACAATTAAGACTAAAACTTGAAGAAAAATTCATTTCCATCCTTTTAAATCTCACAAGTAATGAAATTTAAATGAAATCCATGCCAAATTCAACAAATTATCATTTTAATCCCTAAACTCAAAACTATTCAAATTCATTTTACAAAATAGTCCTATTTCAACATCAAGCTTCAAAGTCAACCATTAACATACAAAAACCTTTAAAAACAACAATGGTCACTTTCCAAAACTTTGACAGTATTACAAAATAGTCCTTGTGCTAGCTAAATTAAGCTACAACTATATCAAAAACATAAAATTTACTAAAAACAGGCTTCAAATTCGCTTTCATATAAGGACTAAGCATGAGCGAACTACCTTGTCTACCAACAATGGTGTTTTCTATGAGAGAGAAACAAAATGAAGAAGATGATGTTTTATTTTTTATGTTTTAAGTTTTTATGTACTTTATTTTAACTTTAATTAAACTAAAATTTATTAAAATAATAACTATAAACCCTTGGAATGACTTCGAGAGCCACTGGAATTAGTAGAAGCCTGTTGGTGATTGCCCCCTGAGCAGGTGATAACATTGACTTAGGTGGTACCACAGAAGAGCTAGTTGTAGACCTAAATCGGTTAATGGATCTAGATGCATTGAAGAAACCCTTCCTTTGAGAGGTATAAAGGATACCCTCCACTTGTATGGCAATATGGAACCCTTCTACTAAGGTTTGAGGCCTAAACAACTGTAGGTACTAACTAATCTCCTACTTCAAGTTACTAACAAAAACACTTAAAGCATATGGTTTTAGCAGATGTAATTGGTTTAGTAAACTTGTAAACTGATCATGGTATTGTTCGACTAATCTAACTTGCTTCAAATTCACCAATTCTGACATGGGTTTCTTGAACAAACTCTATTGAAATTGTTCCTTCAAACTGTTGGCATAACTTAATCATTCCAGCATGTTCAACCAATCCAAGGCATGTCCCTCCAAATGCAGAATCACCGTGCATACATTGTCACCCTCTGGTATGCCTTCAGTTGCAAAATATTGCTCAAGCTTTTACCATTAACCTCTGAAATTTAAACCATCAAAACAGGGACAATCGAGCTTGTAAGGCTTATACTGAAGTATTCTTGAAGGATATCGATGAGAATTGGTATGACTAGGGTCCAAAAGGGGTTGTGGGATCTAGCCTCCATTTTCACCTCCAATCTAGTATCCAAGAAAGACAGTTCCCCCTACATCTTTGTAATCTCCTACTATAAAAAAGTAACTTCCTTTTGTAGGGTGTGGTGACTCTTTCCTTGGCCACAAAGGTAGTCCTGGCTCTGATACGTTTGATGTGGCTCTAAAAACTTTAGAAGAAAACAGAGAGAATAGAAGATAGAAGGAATAGAAGATAACAGAAATCAGGAAGAAGGATACTCTTCTTACCCTTTTTTGGTTCTACACAACATAATAAAATAAAGAAAAAACAATAAGGAAATTGGTTTAAGAGTTTGTTACAAAACAATATAACCATTGCCGACTAAGCCACTTATCCAATACACCCCGTTTCATCTAAGTGCTTCTACGAACCATTTTCATTAATTCTGATTTTGTCCCATAACACAAAGCTCTAATCAAAGGCCATTAAAATGAATATCTCATTCTCATTTGCCCTATCTTTGTTTGTAGCTTTTAAAAATATTTCCAAAAATCTCCAAATGAAGACCAAATCTTTGAACCTTTTTGGTTTTGATCTTTATTACTGATCGTCAGATCGTATCCTATTTCTGATGTGTCTAATCTCACCGTCAACCAAAATTTAATGGTTAAGATCAACAAACACAAAACCTAAACTCCTTCAATTGGTCAAACCTAAAATGATTTGTATCTATTCCCTTTCTTTCTTTTTCTTTTTTATTTTCATCATTTATTTATTTCTTATTCTTTATTGTTTTTTAGGTCTAAGTTTTGGTCCTGAATGGTGAGGGTTGTATTGGCTTTTCATGTTGCAACAATAGAAATGGGATAACAATGGTGAGAAAACTATGTGAGGTGATAGAGGTAGTGAGAGACTTGGGTTTTGGCTTTCAAAAATAGTGCTGAGTTGTAGAGTAAAGCTTGTAAGGTGTGCCTCACATTTATCGGATGCATTGTAGGCACTTAAGTCGAGAATCGATGAGCAATCGAAGAAGAGCATAAATCTACACGACCTCAGGATGATGAGGTCTCGGATGTTAAGATAAAAGGTAAAATCAGGACGAGTTAGGTAGAGCATGTCGGGACAACGTGACGCTTTTGGCACCCAATGAACTAGTAGCGACGCCGGGTCAAGCTAGGTAGAGTATGTCGAGACGACGCGATAACTGTTGGAGAAAAGAACCATGTGAACTTCTTCTCCCAGTTGAACTCTATTTCCTACAGGGTTATTTCAATCATATTGGACCCATGTCCCAAGCTTATTTAAAGGGCCTTTGGAACCATGTTTAGATTAGTCAGAGTTAAAGAATCAGATTTACATTATATATCTCTTGTGTGAGATTGGTTAAAGAGTTTTTAAGGAGAGTTTCTGAGAGAGCTTTTGCATTTGGGATATTTTGGTTTCTTTTAGGGTTTGATTTTTGTGTTTGGGTTGAATACTCTCCATTGTTGTACTCTTTGTTTGTTGTTTAGTGAAAAACCAAAGTCTCTTTTTCCCGTGGGTTTCCCCTCAGTGAGGGTTTTCTACGTAAAATATTTGTATCTATTCTTCTCTACTTTTACTACCTCATTTTTTACACAGGTCGATTCCCAATAAATTGGTATCAGTACTCAGGTTACACTTCTGAAGATTGACTAAGCTCAGAATGATGACAATGAGATTCGATATTAAGAAGTTTAATAGGATCACAAACTTCAGTTTGTGGCAGGTTTGAAAGACAACACTTCTAGTTCAGAACGACCTAAAGAAGGTTGTTACCAGGAAAAAACCCAAAGCTATGGAAAAATTAGAATGGGAAGAGCTTGATGAAAAAGCTTTATCTACGATTTAGTTATACCTCACAAATAATGTACTACAAGAAATACTGTAACGCGTCCACAGGGAATGAATATGTTAATCAATATTTTGCAAAATTAAATTTTTACAAATTGGTGAGAAAAACACAATAATTTCTAGTGATAGATGTAAAAATAAATAACTAGATGCAAAATTATCCTAAATGGAAATTAACCTAAGTGTGATGAATAATTAAAATGTATGAGATGGGTTTAGCAGCAAATTCACAAGCTTCAACAACAATAACATGAATAGGCTAGAATGATTACAACATTTGACTTAATTCATTTTCATCATGTTAATAATGTTCCGAAAAATATTCCATGTCAACTCGATCTGTCATTAACTTTGAAACTAGTATTAAGTCCTTTCGGAATCTTTTACTTAGAAAAACATGCATACTACCATGATTATATTTAACTAAGGGTTTCTTAGAGTCTATGTAAAGTAACAGGGACGTATTAGGTAATAGAGCTCTCTCGAGTTATTAGGAACCTTTAATTTAATTGGGCTAGGATCTAAATTAATCATGCACCTTTCAATTATTACGTCCATTAATTGTTATCTGGCTAGGATTGATCAACTAATTCTAATACATTTAATCACATTTTAATGAATGAAATATATGCATGATTTTAATTGAAAGCATAAATTATTAAGGCACAAAACATCATGAACATACATCAAATGAACTTCATCAAATTAATGTAATCATTCTAGCTAAACAAAATTAAGCTACCATCGTTAATGAAAAACAATAGATCAAATTGCAAACATGTTGAATAACATGAACAACAATAAATATTAATGAAGAAGAAACTTTCAATAATTTCCTCAATCCTCCGAAAATTAATCGCGGTGGCTTCCTCCAGTCCTCTTAATTACTCCTTTATAAAATGCTCCTCACGGTGGCCGACCAACAGAGAATTTTCTCAAGGAATTGCTAGCTAAATGGAAGGAGAAAATGGATGGTCTATACGTGAGAGAGAGAGGTAAGGAGATGAGAGAACATATGACAGAATATGAAGTGAGGGATGATGGATGTTGTGAAATGGAAAACTTGTTTATTCTTGAAGGGATGCTTAGAGGTTTGCTAAAAATAGCCAAGCCATCCCTTGAATATCTCTTTCACTTGGCTGGGTCTGAAATGTAGAGAGGGAGGTTGGTGGTTGCTTGATTCATGCGTGATTTCATGCATGAATCAAGCAAGGTTGGACTTTCTTCGATGTTTATTGGGAGCTAATTTTTAATTCTTTAACAAGTTTAAGGACCTCTGAATAAATATTCCAAAAGTTGATTTTGGATTGCTCATATGTCCTTGTTGAATTAGGCTTCTTTTCCCCTTACTTGGACGGTTTTGTGACCCAAATAGTTGTCAAACTTTCTTTTTAATTAAATCAAATTTAACTGGATCAACTAAGGTGAAATGGAGCTCATGACCATGTATAATTAATAAATAAGCTTCTCAACTTGTTGACTCCATGGTCCCACTGCAACAATTAGATAAAGTAAATTATTATGTCACATTTAATAATTAAATTATGCAAAAATTTAATTTGTAAAAGCATAAATTTGCGTAATTTTCTAAATCATGCCCATTGTCTCAATATAAACAAAATTCACCCAATTAAATATCAAATATTCTGGATTAGCATAATTTTTTAACTAAAAAGATGCCATAAACAACTATAAAAATCTATCTGATTTAGAGTTTACAAATACTTACAGAGAAAACAACTTCTACTTTATGGATGAAATTAGAAACCCTTTTATATGAAAAATTTGTCGGCCAATCGATTGGTATTGAAGAAACGCATGTGCACGTTTTGTATGGATGAAAAAAAATCCATTAGGGCTCACAGTAGTGAGTTTATTACACTTCTAATTGACTTGAAGAACGTTGAGGTTAACATAGATAACGAAGATCAAGCTATGTTATTGCTGTGCTCTTTTCTCCATTCATTTAAAACTTTCAGGGAGACCTTGATTTATGGCAGAGATAAATAATCATTTGAGGATATGAATGGAAATTTTTTGAGCAAAGAAAAACTCGATAATGAATTAGGCTCAAGTAGCGAATCTAATGGAAAAGCCTCAATTTTGGTTGACAGAGGTAGGCAATTGTCTAGGTCAAGGTCAAAATCGAGGAATCGTGATAAAAGATGCAACTATTGCAAAAATTTGGGTCACATAAAGATGGAATGCTATAGTTTGAAAAACAAAAATAGGTGGGCTATGAGAGCGACTAAGATGAAGACCAGAAGGTTGAGGTAGCCAATCCTACTGTGGCCGAAGAACAGGGTGATAATTTCTTATTGGTGTCAACGAGTGAAAGCTCCAAACTTACGTCCGAATGGATCTTGGATTCGAGGTGTTCTTTCTACATGTGTCATAATAAGGGACTAGTTCTCTACATAAAGTTCAGTTGAAGGTGGATTTATGTAAATGGGGAATAGGCTCATCTTATAAGGTAATTGGTGTTGGTAATTTCAGATTAGGATACATGACAAGACAATCAGAATACTATTAGATGTTAGGCATGGGCCTGATTTAAAGAGAAATCTTATCTCCTTGGGAAATTTGGAATCAAAAGGCTATAGAATCAACATCGAGTCAAACGACATTAAGGTATCTTATGGTGCTCTAGTTTTGATGAGAGGTTGAAAGACAAGTAGTCTTTATGTTCTAGAAGGATCAATGGAAAAGGATAAAACTGTAAGTTCCTCGTTTGTTAAAAATTCAGATTCGACTTAGTTGAGGCATAAACAACTTGGTCATACAAACGAAAAAGGTATCACCATTTTGGACAAGAGAGGTTCTCTTTCATATGTAGGAATTGGAAAAACAAAGTATTGTGCTCATGAGAAGAAAACTCGAGTTAGTTTTGATTTGGCAGTGCATAAAACAAAGATTAAAAATCTTCTGGTTTCAAAGTTCAAGTAGAGCTTAAACTCAGTTAGAATCTGGCAAAGCTCGAGATAGGCTCATGGTGGGCTTTCGAAAAGGAATCATGATAAATACGAATCAAGGTGAAGATTTGTGAAGTATGCCTTGCATTTATCAGATACATTGCAGGCACTTAAGTCAAAAATCGACAAGAAACCAAAGAAGAGCAGAAATTTACATGATGTCAGGACGAGGTGGTCTTGGACATTAAGACGACAGGTGACGTCTGGATGAGCTAGGTAGAGCATGTTAGGACAATGCGACACCTTCAGCACCTAATAAACCACTAGTGATGTCAGGACAAACTAGGTGGAACATGTCGGGACAACGTGGTAACTGCTGGAGAAAACAACCACATTTTTTTTACTCTCAACAGGACTTCCTCTCCTAGTTGAACTCTATTTCATACAGGGTTATTTCAGTCATATTGGACCTACGCCCCAAACATATATAAAGGGCTTTGGAACGCTATTTAGATTAATAAGATTTAGATAATCAAATTTACATTATATATCTCTTGTGTGAGTTTTGTTAAAGAGTTTTTAGGGAGCTTTTATGAAAGAGCTTTTTCATTTGGGATATTTGGGTTTCTTTTGGGATTTGATCTTTGTGCTTGGGTTGAATTCTCTCCATCGTTGTACTTATTGTTTGTTGTTCAGTGAAAAGCCAAAGCCTCATTTGCCCGTGGTTTTTCCCTTAGCGGGGATTTTCCACGTAAAATATTTGTGTTCGTTATTCTCTAGTTTTACTATCTTGTTGTTTACAGGGGTTGATCCCCAACAAAGCTCTATCGTTAGAGTGAAACTCAGGTTTCTTTTGTTTCTTTTCTTAGTTGTATTTCTACTTCTAGTGTTTCTATTGCAAGTTTAAAGGGGTCCTTGTTATTTTTGTCTTACTTTTTGTGGCCTTTTGATTTTTGAGATGCTTCGAAAGGTGTTTTCGCATGCTAATTAGTTGCCTGCATTAGGGTCAATTGGAGTTCATACTTGCTATTGGTGTTTGTTAAAATTTTGGTTTATACGAGTTAGCCTTCTTGTTGTTTCAATTGTTTTGCTGCATGGTGATAGGTTTTCTCATGCCTTATTTTGTAAGGCATGATGTCAAAAGTAACCCCTAATGTTTGACTCTTTAGTCACTTTGGCCATTTATCTTTTTTTTTGGGAGCACTTTAACACCTAACATTTATTTTCTTGTAAAATTGGTTTATTTTTAACGGACATGTGGTTATTAGTTAACTAACGGTCAACATTAACTGTTGACATAGCAGTCCAAATGTAATTAAATATTGACGTGACACTATGTTGTCTTATATGCTATGTCAGCAAATGATTTTAAAATTATTAAAAACATAATAATAAACAATAACCCTTCTTCTTCATCCACCGTCCAATCTCCCAACCCTCTTCCCCCTATGTAAGAACCTGTTTTTTAGTAGTGTTGAAAATAGTAGTTTCAGGACCACAAATCCTACGAGTAAGTCCATATTAATATTTAATTAATATAAGTCAAGTATAATTTTATATAGAATTTTGATTTGATAATTTTTAGCTAATTAAATAAATAAGTTATGTATAAGTGGTTGTCCCAAAAGTCAAGTGGTTTCGGAAAACGAGATAACAAGACCTCGTTTTTGAAAATTGAGCCCTTGAATATTTTTATTTAACATTTACAGAGTTATTAATTTGATAAGTGAAAGTTCAACTCGAGAATTTTATTGTTTGGTTTGTTAATTAAAGAAAAGGTCTAAGTCAGAAAAGTTGTAAAATCTAGTTATAATTCAATTGTAGTGATTAGATGGTTTAAATCACATAAGTGGAATAATTTAAACGGCAATTATACTATTCTTATTTTAGCATGGACGGTTTAGGCATGAAAAATGCTAAAATTGCATGTTCAATTGAAGGGTAATCTTGTAATTAAATACATATAACTTAAGTAAATGAAATAAAAAATAAAGCATTATCTTCCTTAGTCTTTCTTACCACTGAAAATTGATTTAGGAAACACCATTGAAAGCCTTGAGTTTCGGACATAACAAATTCCTCTTGCATGGTATGAATTTTTAGCTTGTTTCTTGTAACTTTTATGTTTTTAATATCATTGCAACTAGGTCTAGCTAACCTGTACCTTTATTTTTGAAACTTTTAAAGATTTTGGATTTTACCATTAATGAATCTTAGTTGTTCTAGATGTTAAATAGTAAATTTGCAGCCTTATTTGTTGATTAAGATTATTTCAGTAAAGTGATTTTTGTTAGTTTTTAATTAAAGGGCTCAATTGTTAAAATACTAAAATTCATAGGAATTCTTGTGAATTTGGAATAATTATGAGCTATAGTTGTATAGGTGAAAATTCGGTTAACATGAGAAATTATGAAATTTTGATAAATTTGGAATTTCTAGTTTAGGGACTAAATTGTAATAAATGTAAAAGTTTAGGAAACTGTAAATAATAAAAATTTAGGTTCATATGCATAAAATGAGTTGTAATATGTATTTGAATTTGATATATTGAATTTAATTATTATATAGATTTAGAATCAAATCGTCTGAGGTTAACTAGGAGAAGAGAATTTCAAATTAGTCCTTGTGAGTCAACCGAAAATATAAATTAGGTAAGTTCATAGTGTAATGATTTTTAGATGTTTATTTCTTTATAATTATATTATTGTTCACTATTTAATTGTACAAATGTGAAATTTCATTAGTTATACATATGTTATTACATGTTTCAATTAAGTATAAAGTAAAAGTGTACTATTCGGAAGTTGAGAAATAGTTGTGAAAAATGAATGATATTATCTCGGAATGAATGAAATAAATATACGATATGTGTACAGGTATTTTGGAAGTGCCTCTAGTTTTGTAATGTGGTGAATTCAGTTTAAATGCTTGTTTGAACGTAGTAAACAATTAGGATATGATTAGCATACCAATAGGGTTAGAACGCGCGCTTGTACGAGATTGCATTTCGGTTCCTCTGTTTGCACTTCAGTTCCTCTGATTACACATTTGTGCCTCTGCCTAAACTTTGGTGCCTCTGTTACGCATATTTAATGCCTTTTTTATGGACTTACTAAGCTTCTTAAGCTTACCTATTTTTGTTTTTGTTTCTATAGTTAACGTTTTGTGGAACGGTTCAGATGGATCAGTTTCAACGCTCACACTATCTAGACTCTCTTCGGTAGCTTTTTTTCTTGGAGTCATTTTGGTTGTGGCATGTATATAGGACGATATGGTTATGGTTAATTTATTAGTTGAATTGTAACTAAGTTCTTATGGTTGTGATTTGGTAAGCTAAGTCACAAGTTGATAGTATTTTGGTATGGAAATGTTTGGGCTTTTGGTTAAGCATTGATTTGATTTGGTAACTTTCATGATGATGAAAATGTGGTGAGGTCAATTAGGTAGGCATTTTTTGATGTTAGACATGTTAGTTTTACTTTTGGGCTTGTGTTTGGTATTTGAAAATTTGAGAACATAGTTATTAGTTGGATAGCAAGTGCTTGATGGTGATCTTTTAGATGAAATGTTTTAATGTATATATTTAAATTGAGGTGTCAATGATGACACAATAGTTAGACACATAAATTGTATGAAATAGGTAAGTTTTGTACTTAATTATAGCTGTTTGAAAGCATATTTATAGCTAGTTATGGTTTGGCTTGACACCTAAGATAGTAATGTTGAAATGCCTTGTGTTGGAAGGAAATTTAGGTGCACACGGTCCCTCCACACGGCCATGTGTCTTTATTTTTTTAGGTGCAATTTTCACATGGTTTGAGACACGGTCATGTGTTTCAAGTCAATATGTACCACGGTTTGGCACACGACCTAAGACACACCGTGTGACTCAACATTGAATGCACACACGGTTTGGCACATGACCTGCGACACAGCCGTGTGGCCCTATTTCGAATATGCACATGGGTAGACACATGGGTTGGGACATGGCTGTGTGTTCAGATTTTGAATGTTCACACGGTCTGGGCTATGTCACACGGCCGTGTGAACCCTATTTTCCAAATTTTCATGTTTTTCCAGAATTTTTTTATTTATTTCAATTTGATCCCAGATTGTTCCCAAATTATTTTTAGGGCCTTGTAGGCTCGATTTAAGGCCCATAAATGTATTTTTGCTATGATTAGATTTAAATGTGATATGTTAGCATTTAAATTGAATAATTGTTCTTTTTTTATTGGTAATACTCCGTAACCTTAATCCGGCAACAGAGATAGGATAGGGGTGTTACACTCTATTCCTATCCCTGACCACCTTCTCCGAAAGCGTAACACCATACGCGCCACCATTAAACAAGTCGGGCTTGAGAAGAGAAATAAATGTTTATATGAGCACTGGTGGGGGCAAAATACAAAAAAAAACCTATTTTTTTAAAATTTACCGAAATGGGCCCGGTATTTTATTATTTACCCGAATGGGTCATTTTCCCCGAAATCGCGTCCACGCCGGTAGCGATGTCGGGGATGCGTCGACAAATCGCGTCCACGCCGGCGATTTGCTTATTTGACACAAATCGCGCCTATGAAGACGCGATTTGTCGACACGCCCCCGACATCGCTACCGACGTGGATGCAATTTTGGGGAAAATGGCCCATTCCAGTAAATAATAAAATATTGGGCCTATTTCGTAAATTTAAAAAATAGGGCTTTATGTAATTTTCCCCTTTTTTGTTATTTTGCCCTAATAATACATATTAATGTATTATCGTAATATGTAGCTCAAATTATGTATTGTAGTTAATATTCATAATATTGTAGCTCAAATTGTCAATCCGTCTATACTATTGTACTAATAATATATATTAATGTAATATTGAAGAGTTAATTGATTAAAAAATAAATGCAACAAGTACAAAAAGATTCAAAATTATTACCAACAAGATTTGAACCAATGTACTAAGGGAAAAGAGCAAGCATCTTAACCAACTAAGCTAAACTAATTAATTGACATATTATAAAAATATCGTTATTATCTTAATTATATTACTTACGTTCTAATGATTTATCGGACCTATTCCATACATGTGTCAAATCGAAAAAACAATACAACAATTACAGTAAAAAAATCCGTGTTTACTTCAAATAAATAAGGAAAATAATGATTTGAATGTTTCAAAATTCAATTTTAAACCAAAAAAATCAAAATTTGGAGGCAAAAAATGATCTTTTTCGACGAAAACTGCGACAAACCGCCTTCGGCTGTTTGTCAGCACGTAGATCTCAAAAATTTATTCGAAATAAAAAAAATCGTTTCAATCAGACAACCGAGCCAAAAGTTATGGCCTTTCAAAGTTTTTCAAGCTAAAAAACATAAACTGTTCATGAATTATTGCTTCCACGTCAGCAAATCGCGATTACGTGGACGTGATTTGTTGCCATGTAAGTAATCGCGCTGACGTGGACGCGATTTGCTGACACATCCCCTGACATCGCGCTGACGTGGACGCGATTTCGGGGAAAATGACCCATTCCGGTAAATAATAAAATATCGGGGCCCATTTCGGTAAATTTAAAAAAAATAAGACTTTTATGTGTAATTTACCCCACTGGTGGATAATTCGATAATGATTCTGACAATAAAAACCACAAAAAAAAAGACAAAACTTGGACTAGTTTCAGAAAACCAGTGTACTTCTCAACATCTTCTTTATCTCTTCTAACTCTTGCCATGGTTTTTTACTTTTTTTCCCACGCAGGAATTTTCATAAAAAAATTGGATCCCTTTTTTTTTCTTCAACAACCTAAATCAAATTTTCAAAAAAAAAAAGAAGAGATCACGACTAAGATCAATTCAAAAAAAAACCCAAACACAATCACAAGAAAACAATGAATCAATTGACTCATATCCAAAAAAAAACCATCATTTTCAACATGAAAAAGAATATTTCAAGCGAATCGTTATATGGAACAAATACTCCTTTCTCGACTTCACTCCCCGATTTCGACATTATATGGAACAAATACTCGTGTAAATATTTTGTTTGTTTGTCTCAAAACAACCTCGCTGGGTTCAACAGTGGTGGATGAAGAAGAAGGGTTATTGTTTTCTACTAACTACTTTCTCGACTTCATTCCCGATTCCGGCGTTAATTGGAACAAATACTCGTATAAATCTTTCGCTTCTTTGTTTGAAAACAACCGCACTAGGTTCAACAGTGGTGAATGAAGAAGAAGGGTTATTATTTTACGTTAACTATTTTCTTGACTTCACTCCCAATTTGGCGTTATATGGAACAAATACTCGTGTAAACCTTTCACTTCCTGATTCCAGCGTTATATGGAACAAATACTCCTCGATTCACTTGTTTAATGGTGGCGCATATTGTGTTAAGCTGTCGGAGAAGGTGGTCAGGGACGGGAACAGAGGGAGGAGGGTTGGGAGATTGGACGGTGGATGAAGAAGAAGGGTTATTATTTTTTATTTTTTTAATAATTTTAAAATAATGTGCTAATGTGGCATATAAGACAAAATAATGTCACGTCAGCATTTAATTACATTTTTACCGCCATGTTAGTGGTTAATGTTGACCGTTAGTCAACTAACGGCCACATCAAAATGTCCGTTAAAAATAAGCCAATTTGACAAAAAATAAACTTTAAGTGTTAAAGTGCTCCAAAAAAAAATAAAAGGTCAAAGTGACCAAATAGCCAAACGTTAGAGATAATTTTTGACATTATGCCATTTTGTAATGGTTTTGAACCATAGTGTTCACTCTTTTCCATTAATGATATGATGCTTGTTTTTATTTTAAAAAAGAAAGCTCGATTGTTAGTGGGTAATGGTTGATGTTACGGGTGATGGTGATTAATAGAGGGTTTTGAGAGTCAACAGATGGTATGAGTTGCTAGGTTTCGATTTTTAAGTAGTGTGAGGATGATAAGTACTACTAGTGGAGAATTGGTGAAGATGATCATCGTCATTGAAGCTTGAGGGAAAGTGTTGGGAGATTAGGAGAGACGAAAGAGGAATGAGAAGAAAAGGAAAAAAGAAAAGAAAAAAATAATAAAGAAAAATTAAGTAAAATGAAATAGTTATAAAAGTTTAAATAAACTAAAAAATATATGTTTAAATTAGGTGAGGTTGATATGAAACTAGAGGTGCTCATGGGTTGGGCGGCTCGGCCCGGCCCGACGGCCCGCCCAAAATTTGGGAGGGTTCGGGTAAAAATATAGGCCCAAAATATGGGCTCGGGCAAAAAATGAGGCCCGTTTAGAAAACGGGCCGGGCCTCGGGCAAAATTTTTTTGGCCCGGGCCCGGCCCAGCCCGGCTCGAATCTAATTAATATATATTTTTTTTATTTTTAAATTTTATTATTACAATTACATTTCCCAATTCCTCCCATTTCCCATTTCCCGACCCTGTATCTCAGAATCCTAACCCTTCCCTCCTCCCTTTTTTCCCCAAATCGAAAACCCACCTCCACCGATCCACCATTCCACCTCCGGTGTCCGGTCCTCCACAACTTCACCTCCGCTCTAGCCTTCAACGTGGTAGAATTTCAAAGGTAAGTTTGCTGTTAACCCTATTTCTTGTTAACGGTTTTCTAATTTTTCAACGTCTTCTCCCCTTTTTGCTTTTTGATTTTGATTGTGATTTTGATTTTTGCTATTAACGATTTTCTGATTCTGATTTTGAGACACTGAATCTTGGGGGGATTTTGATTGTGTTTACACTTTATATATTGTTCTATTTTTTTAGTTCTTTTGCGGATTAATGTGATTTTCTTTTCTTGAATGATGATTTTTCTTTTGTTGCAAATTTGTTCTTTTATTAAAACCGAAAAGGAAGAAAATCAATAGAATTGGATTTAAGTTTTATGGAATCTAAAAAATTGAAAAATAACCTCCAAATTGACTGCTTAAATTAAACTAAACTAATATGTCACCGCATTAACAACAATTTTCATTTTGGATGAGAATTAAGAGCAAAATTGTATTATTCAATTATTATTGGATGAGAATTGATTTATGTTTTATAGAACATGTAATTTGCGTATTGAATTCGAGATCAAATACAAGTATATTTTTTCTGCTTCTTTCATGCATGCTGGTTCCCAAACAGCAGGTAGTAGCCTTGTCAAGGCTTGTGGTAGCTTGGGTGCTATTAAACAAGGTAAGCAATTTCATGGCAACTTTTTAGTATCACCCTATTTTGATGATGATGTTGTTAAGTCATCTTTGGTTGATATGTATGCAAAATGTGGATTACCTGATGATAGTCGTTTAGTTTTTGATTCTATTAAGTTGAAAAATATGGCTTCTTGGACTGCTATCATATATGGCTATGTTAGAAAAGGAAGAAAGAAGAGGCTTTGGAGTTGTTTTAAGGGTTCACCAAAAATTTGTTTGCTTGGACCGCTTTGATATCCGGGCTAATACTGAGTGGAAATGGGGTTGATGCATTGGCTTGTTTGTTAAGATGAGAAGGTAAGGATTAGTATAATTGACCCTCTTGTGCTTTCAAGCATTGTTGGTGCCTCTGCTAATTTAGCGATGTTGGAAATATAAGTTTTACTTAAAATCAAAAGTTATTTTTTTTCTTTCTTTCTCGATCTTTATTGTAAATATAAGTTTGATCTATTGTAGTTAAATAACTAGTTTATTATACTGTTTTAATATATTTTTTAATATACTGTTTTAGTATGCTGTTATAAATATACTATTTTAATATAATGTTTTAATATAATGTTTTAATATACTGTTATAAATATACTATAATTGTGACAACCTGATTTGACCCTAATCAGAACAGTGGTTTCAGGACCACAAATTCGAGTCTGAAAAATATTTTAATATTATTTTTTTGTTAATTATGTGAATTTACATATGTGAAAGTTTCCTAAATTTATTTTATTGTTTGTCTGCTAAATTTGAAAAAGGGCTTAATCGCGTAAAATAAAAATTTAATGGTTAAATATGAAAGTACCTAATTGTTGTTGTCTTTATAATTTGGAGGTTCTATGATGCAATTAGCCCACTATATAAGTTAGTGGATGAAAATGGTCAAGAATGACCTTATATTATATGTTATATATATTAACTTATAAAGGTTAAATTTGTAAATAAAATATTATAATGTATTTATAGTAAAACAAAACATAAATTAAAAGCATTATCATGTTCATCTTGCCTAAAATTGCTAAAGAAAAGAAAAGAAAAGAGCTTTGAAGAATTCGCCATTACTAAGCTCAATCAAGGTATATTTTGGTTTGGTTTTGATGATTTTTATGTTTTTGAGATCGTTGCTTCGAGTACTACAAAGCCCATGCTTGAATTTTTGAATTGGTTGTGTATTTTGTGATATGCCATTGAAGAGAGCTTGTTGTTTTTGTTGTTAGATGATGGAAAATAAATATATGTTGTTAGATTTTCATGTTTTAATTAGTAATTTTTAATAAAAATGTGTATTAAGGACTAAATTAAGAAAAGTGTAAATTGAGGGGTCAAAATGTGAAATAAATGAAATGTGTGGACTTAGATGGACTATAAGAATATTCGGCCCTAGCATGATAAATGCAAATTTTGTGTATTTTGTGTTTTATGCAATAGGGACTAAATTGTAAAAAGAGTAAAATGTCAGGGGCAAAATGGTAATTTGCCCATTTATGTGTTTTTGGATTAAATTGAATGGAATTATGTTTAAATAAGTTTAATTTGAATATGTTTAGATCATGAACCAAAGAAAATGGATTGGGATCGGGGAAAAGCAAAAATAATCGAATAGTCGTCTATTCTATCCCTTGATATCCGAGGTAAGTTTATAAGTAAAAAGATGTTATAATTTTTAATTCAATGTTAATTATATGTGCTGAAATGAATATGTTAATAAATATATCTATTAGCCGAATGTGTACAAGCTTGGCAGCTATGTTTATGAATTCGTTTCGACTGAGTTACGACGTCCGAAAGCCCCGTATGAGCCTTGCGAATAGTTAGGATACATATGTCATGACATAGGATTTCGATATGTATTTTCGTGTAAGACCACGTCTGGGACGTTGGCATCAAATTGTGTATACGTGTAAGACCATGTCTGGGACATTGGCATCGTATTTGATTTGTGCAAGACCCTGTCTGGGACAGTGGCATCGATATGTGATTACATGTAAGACCACGTTTGGGACATTGGCATTGTACAAGCCTTCCGACTATGCGAGTATCCTTTTTAATTCCGAATGGTTCAACGGGTAAAGATAAGTTGTGTACGAATGTTTAAATCAGGCTAAGTGACCAGGTATGTGATAATTGATTATCTATTTGAAAATAAGGTAAGTTGTATACTTGAATTGATGATATGAAGTTATGTGAAATATGAATTATGTGGTTGCATATTTGAATATATATGTATTCGGCCTTTGATGTATATGTGTATTGAGGAAAGTGATGATTAGTTATATTATCAATTGATTATTTGGTAAAGAGGAAGTTATTACAAATTATATAAGTTTTGATATATAAGTTGATAAATTGAATTATATGTGAAATTATAATGGTTTATTACTAATTGTCTAGCTTAATTTACGTAAATGATTAAATGTTTATTTGCTTATGACTTACTAAGCTTTGATAGCTTATCGTGTGTAATCGCTTTCGCTTTATAGATTTGGAAGTTGGTTATGAGCTCGGCGATCGTCGAGAAGTCTATCACACTATCGAAAATTGCTTTTCGGTATTTTACTAAGTTTGAAATTGAACTTATGGCATGTATAGTCTAGTTAATATGTTTGATTTCGGTATGTTAATATGAGCCATGCGAAAATGGCTTATTTATTTTGTTAAGCATGGTTTTATGCTTTTGAACAAGTGTTAGATATGTTGATTTTGGTATCTCGGCTATGGCATATTTATTTATGTGAATTATGTTTGATATGTTTTGTTAAGAATGTGGTAAATAATTCGGCATAGGTGAGCTTAGATGAAGCATATAAGTGATGTGAGTTTGGTATATATATGTTATGGTGTTTTAGTCACGTGTTTGACAATGAGGTAAATGATATTCAAGCTTAATTAATCTTGGTTATGTGTTGTATATATATATATATGATATGTGTGATATGTTTGGTTTTGTTATTGGTGTTTCGACTATGGTTTATTTATAAGTAAATATATGTGAATCTTGTTTGATATGCTTTGTTAAGGTATTGTTATGCAATTTAGTAATTAAGAGAACTTCGGTTATGGCATATAGGTGAAATGGTAAGTAAATCATAGATGAAATGATAGTTAAATTTGGTTTGTAAGAGTATATTTACATTAATAAATTGATTTGAAAGAAACTAGTAATGTGCATGTGTATGTACGGTTATAAGGTATGGAAGAACATGTGTATATTTGGTCATGATCTAGACCTATTTTGGAAGTGTGTTTTATGCTATAAATTGGTGTATGGATATAGGTTTGGAAAATGTGAAGTGATATGTATGATTTTATTATTTGAATCGATATGGTTTGATTAGGAAATGGCATATTTTGACTTATGATTTAATGGCTAAATCTTGTACAATTTATGAGGTTATTTATGGATGCCAATTTGTTATGAAATAAATTAGGAACGTGGAGTATTTAATAAAGTTACGATTTGCTCATGCAAGTGGACTTAATATTCGATTTTGTATTTGTAAAATGATATGAATTGTATGGATTTTTGGATATGGCTAAAATGGTGTATTCATATGCGCAAACTTGTAATAGATAAATATGCATGTTTTTGGTCTTTTAAATGATATATGTATATAAATGATTTTAAAGTAGGCTTAAAATTTATGAATAAGATACATACAAATTCGGTAATGATAGTTAAGTGAGTAATACAAGTTTGAATTTAACTTTTATAAATTTATTGGATTAGTCGATTAAAGGATAAGTTGATTTGTATTGAGTGTGTATAGTTTATGATTGAATGATTTCATTGAAATGGGCATATGTGTATAATATAATGACATTAAAGGTATGTAAGGCTAAAATATAATGTTACTAATGTTGCATTTGTGATTAGGCATTAAGTTGTATACATATTGGTTTCATTATGTACATATGCGAAGTTATGAAATGCAAAGTTTGATATTTAGATAATGAAATTATGTACGTACATATTCCTGTATATGAAAAGTGAGGATATATGCTTGAATATGATTTAATTATGAAAATGTCGTTAATACGATGGATTTAGGAAATCAAATATTGAAAGTATTATATACTTGAACATGACTCGATATATACAAGTTTGGTTCGAATTTGTTAATTATAGAATATGTTCGATTGAGCTTTGATGTATGTTTAAATTGAATTAATTTGAATTTTGTAATGTGTTTATTTCTAGTACATGCTTAGTAAGGTATGATTGATTTGAATTGTAATTATCATATATATATTTGAATTTAAAATAATTGAATTAAGGATATTCAAGTTTGATAATGTTATAAATGAATCGTTATTCTTTGGTGTATGAAAGGTGATAAATGACTGTGCTAAACTGTGTCTTGTTCGGTAATGCCTCGGAACCCTAATCTGGCAACGGATACGGGTTAGGGGTGTTACATTTTATTCGGTATCAGAGCTATGGTTTAATCAGTTCTAGGACTACCGTAGCATATGTGAGTCTAGCTATACATGTCATATTTAATCTGCGATAGTGTGATATCTTCCAACTCTGACGAAATTTTGTTTTGATGAGATAGATAAATTTTCCAACTAAGTTAATTCTGATAGTACAGAAGTAAATACTCAAATATTTGAGTAGAAATGTGTTGGTGATGAGGTAAGACTCATAAAGGTATGGATCAAATTGTATGACAAATTTTATTGATAAATGTTGTAATTATATGACCATATGAGATATGATATTTAAGTTATGATTTTATCTGAAATGCTCTAGTTGTGAATTAGTGATTTGAGTTCACATATGAACAAAGTGTTAAGAATAAAAGTGATTAAAAGTAAAAGTTTATTAAATGTTTTGATAATGTGAATTTTAAAAAAATGAACTGGTTATTTGTGATAATATATGTTATGTGCATGTATGTGTAAGTTAAATTTGAGGCTTTACTATCCTCCCCCCTTATCAATGAAAGGTTATAATGAAATCTGTAAGCTTTGGATTGAATAAGCTCACAAGTGTGGAGTTATAGAAGTCCGTGTTTGAACGATTAGTAATGTGGTTAGAAAAGAGATATTGGATAGTTCTGAAGACTATTCAGATTATACAGAGTCAGTGGTAAATAAGAAGTTAATTCCGACTAAATGGCGTATTCAGGTATGTTATCTAAAGAAAGTATTAATTGGAAGTTTTCCTGAATTGATTTCTTTTAGAGATGGGATAATGTGAAAATTTTCTGATAACAAATTTAGACAATGGAATAATGATTGAATTGTGTTGATAGTTGAGTACAATGGTTATAATCGGGCAGTTACTATGATTCCTTCTAGGTATTCTGTGTGTATATTTATCTTCAGAAGTATATGTGACTGTTTAAATTCAGAAAGAAAATTCTTATCGTGTGAAAACGCTAACTAAATGTACTAATAGATGAAAGCATGGTTGATCTGTTAGGGTTATGTTCGACATTGTTATCTCTTTCACTGATAATTTGTTTCATTGTGTGGATACAAAAGTCGATGGTAAAATCTGTATGAGATCAATATTCTATTTCTACTGGTTATTGTTCTGTTGAATATATGCGAAGATTATATTGCTCCTGTTACTACGGATTTCAGTATTTAAGAATGACATCGTTCTTTCTGGACATTTTCTGGGATATCATTGGAATTTTATATCATTCTATATGGATTGTAATTTTTTTTTTAGATATCCTGTATGACTCCATATGCTGAAATTTCGCTATTCTGGTTTTCTTATGATTCCACGTGATTATCTGCAAGAGATCTCTATTTAACAGAGAGGATTATGTTTGTTATGACTTTAATTTCTGACTTGAAATGTGAGAGTACAGCGGTACCATCCCCAGAGTTATAGAAGCTGTGTTTCTGCAATGGTTGCTATTTAAATCATATTTGATTCTTCTTTGTGTCCAAATGCTTCATTAACAGTCGGGATAATATCTATTTATAGGTTTAAGACATCGTTCTTATTAAGGCACAATGATTTCTATTTGGTTAAGGTGATTTCTGTATAATTCAGAGTTTCGATGAGTAATATATGAGATAGCTTCATTATAAACTCTTTTCTAGTTCTCATGAAGGTCCAACATTGATAAAAGTGAAAATGATAGAAGAATAATATTAAATCTATGAAATAATATGTCTGGGTTATCCTTATCAATGAGAAGAAAAGATTCATTCGAAACGACTGATTCAGTGGTTTAGTCTGATTTGAATTATTTGTTTGAAAAGATAATTGGGTTATATGTGTCTGAATCTATTCATCTGAATGGAAATAAACTTTGTATGAGCATGTGTGAATTGAGGAATAGTCTGGAAGAAGAACTCATATTCTTGAAGAATTGATACCGAATTATATCTATCAGAATGATCCTATCTGGGAAATGTTGTGATAAATTAAAGTTAGTTTGATTGTTGAAGTTTTCTTTTGCACGAAAACAATGTCGACCGAAATATCAGTTCTAGTTCAGTCTGAGTTCAATAAAGAGATTACGATTTTCGTCCTTATGTTAATAAAAGGTTCGAAATGTATTTCAACACAAGAGTGTGTAGAGATATCTTATAATTTTATACAGTTAAAGTTGCATAAAAAGAGTTATGTGAAATATTTGATGATTATAAGAGTTTAAAATGTTTAATGTCAGAGAAAGATCTGAACTTGGAACAGCAAGGTTAGTTTCAATCGTCAAAAAACTTTTAAGTCTGTAAGTGATTCTTATCTAAGGAAAATGATTAAAGTTTCGAATGTTTTGATTGGGCGATGAACATGTGACTGATCTTATCAGGTAATGAACAGTTGTTAGTTGAATTAAAGGCTAAATAAATGTTTATATAGTGAAGTTGTGAAATTTGGAAATGTGTCAGCAAATTATAAGTTAAAAAGGAGTTCAACATGATTTTTGACTTAAAACCTCAGATGTGGTATCGATGATTATTTGTTATTTCGAGATAGAGTGTGCATACTGGAAGGTTCTACGAATATATAAAAACTGTTACAAGAAACTTTCAGTGGTGTTCATATGGGATTAACAAGATGCACAACAGTCCGAGATATGATATAGATGATGAGTGTGAAATGTGATATTTCTGACTTTGTTGATTATAGAAATAAAGAGTTGATGAATTTTGTATCGAGATTATCTTAACATTGAAAAAGATGGAGTTATCTGAAATATGGTTAACTATCAGAAGAAATCTCTCTGTAAGTATAGATTTTCTCTTTTGATAAAACAGTTAAGTTATGTGATTCCGTGTTGGTAAATCTGTCTAGGGTGTCAGTTATCATTGTTTTGGATTGAGATCTGAAATTTATATGGTAATTCTAAGAGAGATTACAGTAATCTATGAGTATGAAATTGCATTGAAATCGGGAAACGCAAACCTAATTCTTGAAATATTTATTTGTCACTATGTTTTAGAATTGCAAAGTAACTAAGAAAGATTGTTGCTATTATAAGCAGTTATCGAACTCCGTTATTTCAGGATTGAGTTTTGTGAGAAAATGATTCACAAGATTAAAATCGTCAGAGAATGTGAGCAGAAAATGGAAACAATTTAATACAGTTAATCAGTTTCAGCTAGGGATGATGTACAGTGAAAGTCAGATCAGAATTTTAGTTGTGAGATTAAAGAGATTTGAAATTCGAAGCTATTTGTGAATTTGAATATATGATGTGAAAGTGATTCGCGATAGTCTAAAAACAGTACTGAATCGTCAGAAATCGTATGCAAACTTGGAAAAAAAAAGATATAGAGTTTCAGATTGGAGATAAAGTATTTTTGAAGGTATCATCGTGGAAGAAAATACTCAGATTTGGTCGTAAAAGCAAATTGGGTCCGAGATTTATTGGGCCGTATGAGATTATAGAGCGTATCGGGCCGATTGCTTATAGATTGTTGTTGTCACTTGAGTTAGAATAGATTCACAATGTATTCAATGTTTTGATGCTCCATTGATACCGATCCGATCCTTCACATGTGATTAGTCTGACAGAGATTGAAATTAAGTCCGATATGACATATGAGAAAGAACTAATTCGCATTTTGGCTTGTGAGATTAAAGAATTGCGAATTAAGAAAATTCCATTAGTTAAAGTATTGTAGCATAAACATGGAGTTGAGGAAGCAACTTGGGAGTCAGAGGATGAAATGAGAGAACGTTACCCAAACTTATTCACCGGTAAGATTTTTGGGGACGAAAATCCCTAAGGGGGAGAGAATTGTGACAGCCTGATTTTGACCCTAATCGGAACAGTGGTTTCGGGACCACAAATCCGAGTTTAAAAAATATTTTAATATTATTTTTTTTGTTAATTATGTGTGAATTTACATATGTGAAAGTTTCCTGAATTTATTTTATTGTTTGTCTGCTAAATTTGAAAAAAGGGCTTAATCGTGTAAAATAAAAATTTAATGGTTAAATATGAAAGTGCCTAATTGTTGTTGTCTTTATAATTTGGAGGTTCTATGATGCAATTAGCCCACTATATAAGTTAGTGGATGAAAATGGTCAAGAATGACCTTATATTATATGTTATATAAATTAACTTATAAAGGTTAAATTAGTAAATAAAATATTATAATGTATTTATAATAAAACAAGACATAAATTAAAAGCATTATCATGTTCATCTTGCCGAAAGTTGCTAAAGAAAAAGAAAAGAAAAGAGCTTTGAAGCATTTGGCCATTACTAAGCTCAATCAAGGTATATTTCGGTTTCGGTTTTTGATGATTTTTATGTTTTTGAGATCGTTGCTTCGAGTACTACAAAGCCCATGCTTGAATTTTTGAATTGGTTGTGTATTTTGTGATATGCCATTGAAGAGAGCTTGTTGTTTTGTTGTTAGATGATGGAAAATAAATATATGTTGTTAGATTTTCATGTTTTAATTAGTAATTTTGATAAAATGTGTATTAAGGACTAAATTAAGAAAAGTGTAAATTGATGGGTCAAAATGTGAAATAAATGAAATGTGTGGACTTAGATGGACTATAGGAATATTCGGCCCTAGCATGATAAATGCAAATTTTGTGTATTTTGTGTTTTATGCAATAGGGACTAAATTGTAAAAAGTGTAAAATGTTAGGGGCAAAATGGTAATTTGCCCATTTATGTGTTTTTGGATTAAATTGAATGGAATTATGTTTAAATAAGTTTAATTTGAATATGTTTAGATCATGAACCAAAGAAAATGGATTTAGATCGGGGAAAAACAAAAATAATCGAATAGTCGTCTATTCCGTCCGTCGATATCCGAGGTAAGTTTATAAGCAAATAGATGTTATAATTTTTAATTAAATGTTAATTATATGTGCTGAAATGAATATGCGAATAAATATATGTATTAGGCGAATGTGTACAAGCTTGTCAGCTATGTTTATGAATTCATTTCGACTGAGTTACGATGTCCGAAAGCCCCGTATGAGCCTTAGGAATAGTTAGGATACATATGTCATGACATAGGATTTCGATATGTATTTTCGTGTAAGACCACGTCTGGGACGTTGGCATCGAATTGTGTATACGTGTAAGACTATGTCTGGGACATTGGCATCGTATTTGATTTGTGTAAGACCCTGTCTGGGACAGTGGCATCGATATGTGATTACATGTAAGACCACGTCTGGGACGTTGGCATTGTACGAGCCTTCCAACTATTTGAGTATCCTTTTTAATTCCTAATGGTTCAACGGGTAAAGATAAGTTGTGTACGAATGTTTAAATCAGGCTAAGTGATCAGGTATGTGATAATTGATTATCTATTTGAGAATAAGGTAAGTTGTATACTTGAATTGATGATATGAAGTTATGTGAAATATGAATTATGTGGTTGCATATTTGAATATATATGTATTCGGCCTTTGATGTATATGTGTATTGAGGAAAGTGATGATTAGTTATATTATCAAATGATTATTTGATAAAGAGGGAAGTTATTACAAATTATATAAGTTTTGATATATAAGTTGATAAATTGAATTATATGTGAAATTATAATGGTTTATTACTAATTGTCTAGCTTAATTTACGTAAATGATTAAATGTTTATTTGCTTATGACTTACTAAGCTTTGATAGCTTACTGTGTGTAATAGCTTTCTGTTTTATAGATTTGGAAGTTGGTTATGAGCTCGGCGATCGTCAGAGAAGTCTATCACACTATCGAGTACTGTTTTCGGTATTTTACTAAGTTTGAAATTGAACTTATGGCATGTATAGTCTAGTTAATATGTTTGATTTCGGGTATGTTAATATGAGCCATGCGAAAATGGCTTATTTATTTTGTTAAGCATGGTTTTTATGCTTTTGAACAAGTGTTAGATATGTTGATTTTGGTATCTCGGCTATGGCATATTTATTTATGTGAATTATGTTTGATATGTTTTGTTAAGAATGTGGTAAATAATTCGGCATAGGTGAGCTTAGATGAAGCATATAAGTGATGTGAGTTTGGTATATATATGTTATGGTGTTTTAGTCACGTGCTTCGGCAATGAGGTAAATGATATTCAAGCTTAATTAATCTTGGTTATGTGTTGTATATATATATATATGATATGTGTGATATGTTTGGTTTTGTTATTGGTGTTTCGACTATGGTTTATTTATAAGTAAATATATGTGAATCTTGTTTGATATGCTTTGTTAAGGTATTGTTATGCAATTTAGTAATTAAGAGAACTCGGTTATGGCATATAGGTGAAATGGTAAGTAAATCATAGATGAAATGATAGTTAAATTTGGTTTGTAAGAGTATATTTACATTAATAAATTGATTTGAAAGAAACTAGTAATGTGCATGTGTATGTACAGTTATAAGGTATGGAAGAACATGTGTATATTTGGTCATGATCTAGACCTATTTTGGAAGTGTGTTTTATGCTATAAATTGGTGTATGGATATAGGTTTGGAAAATGTGAAGTGATATGTATGATTTTATTATTTGAATCGATATGGTTTGATTAGGAAATGGCATATTTTGACTTATGATTTAATGGCTAAATCTTGTACAATTTATGAGGTTATTTATGGATGCCAATTTGTTATGAAATAAATTAGGAACGTGGAGTATTTAATAAAGTTACGATTTGCTCATGCAAGTGGACTTAATATTTGATTTTGTATTCGTAAAATGATATGAATTGTATGGATTTTGGATATGGCTAAAATGGTGTATTCATATGCATAAACTTGTAATAGATAAATATGCATGTTTTGGTCTTTTAAATGATATATATATAAATGATTTTTAAAGTAGGCCTAAAATTTATGAATAAGATACATACAAATTCGGGTAATGATAGTTAAGTGAGTAATACAAGTTTGAATTTAACTTTTATAAATTTATTGGATTAGTCGATTAAAGGATAAGTTGATTTGTATTGAGTGTGTATAGTTTATGATTGAATGATTTCATTGAAATGGGCATATGTGTATAATATAATGACATTAAAGGTATGTAAGGCTAAAATATAATGTTACTAATGTTGCATTTGAGATTAGGCATTAAGTTGTATACATATTGGTTTCATTATGTACATATGCGAAGTTATGAAATGCAAAGTTTGATATTTAGATAATGAAATTATGTACGTACATATTCCCTGTATATGAAAAGTGAGGATATATGCTTGAATATGATTTAATTATGAAAATGTCGTTAATACGATGGATTTAGGAAATCAAATATTGAAAGTATTATATACTTGAACATACTCGATATATACAAGTTTGGTTCGAATTTGTTAATTATAGAATATGTTCGATTGAGCTTTGATGTATGTTTAAATTGAATTAATTTGAATTTTGTAATGTGTTTATTTCTAGTACATGCTTAGTAAGGTATGATTGATTTGAATTGTAATTATCATATATATATTTGAATTTAAAATAATTGAATTAAGGATATTCAAGTTTGATAATGTTATAAATAAATCGTTATTCTTTGGTGTATGAAAGGTGATAAATGACTGTGCTAAACTGTGTCTTGTTCGGTAATGCCTCGGAACCCTAATCTGGCAACGGATACGGGTTAAAGGTGTTACAGTTATAAATATACTGTTTTAATATACTGTTATAAATACTACACCTTAATTATTAATGTAATATACTGGTTTAATATATTGTTATAAAATTTGTAATATACTATTTTAATATACTGTTATAAATTATCACAGTGAGACCAGTTAAATTATCACAGTAATAGTTTCCACTTTCCAGTAATAGTTTCTAGTGTTCCTTTACTTTGCTACCATATTTTCATATTTGGGTTACCTGGGTTGAATCTTCATGTAGCTTGGGCAGTTTTCTTTTATCAATACTGACATACCATTTTAGAGCCCATATTCCACTATATTGGCTTCAATTGTTGTAATAATTTTATCCATAGAATTGCAATTATAGATAATATGCTATACTATTTTCTCCTTAATTACGGAAAAATAAATATCAAATTGATTTTCCTTTTTGTACAGGCTACAGTTTGAGGTTATTTACTTAAGCAGTTTTATCCCACATTAGTCAATGTTTGAGTTTGTTCTTCAAATAAGTTATCTTATTTTATTTTTTGTTCATTATATACAAAGAAAATATCATTTGATATTTAATATAATTTTAATAACAATTAATTTTAAGTAAAAAATGGGTCGGGCCGGGTCGGGCCCGGGCCTGAACAAAATCTTAGGCCCATATTTCGGGCCGAGCCTAGGACACGGGCCAAAATTTTTTTCTAGGCCCGACCCGAACCCGGCTCGGCCCGGCCCATGAACACCTCCACATGAAACCATCTCAGAATTTAATAGGCCACATGTGATTTGCAACACACTGTTAACATCGGGTAATGGTATAATTTTGCAGGTTTGATCACGTTTTACAAAATTTTTCTACTTTTCACTGCCATCACTTATAACTTATGATAGTTAAATTATCACTTTAATATTTATATTCTTTTTATCACCTTGACCCTACTCTTTAATTTTGTAATCTTTATTGTCCCAACTCAAATTCTCGATAAAAAGAAATAGACAAACCAATGACATGTTGCCATGTGTTAAAAAATAAAAAAATTCACTTATTTTTTTAAAATAATAAAACTTAAAAAGATCATTATAAATCTAAAAACATGATAACTAAATCCAAAAATATTTAAACATAGAAAATTATAAAACTAAAAAAATCATAATCCATTTTGAAAATTGTAAAAATATTTTTAAAATTAAAAGTATGTGAAACTTACAAAATTTAAAGATTTCATAAAATTAAAAAATTGTTTGTTTAGAATTTTAAAATTTTAAGAAAATTCTAGAACTTCATAAACTTTTAAATAATTTTATGGTATTTTTTACTTAAAAAAGAAAAATTAAAATCTAAAATATATAAAAATAAAAATCCTAAAATTTCCAAAAAATACCATAAAATTCTTAAAATTTTCACAAAATTTTACAATTATTGTAAATACATTAAATGGATGTCTATAACCTTTAAACATTTATAAAAGTAATGAGTTAAAACCCTCATTCATTATTAAAGAAGCTTAATGTACGTGTTAATGAAGCTGTTAAATAAGCTTCATTCATTTATGTTGCATTGAATGTCAACGGCTTATATATAGCTCTTTTATAAATGAAAAGACGAGACGAGAAAATTCTCTATTTACTTTAAGTGTTCTTTTATTTAATTATTTTATAACACGTTATCAACACGAGCTTCTACGAGTTCATAGTGAAGTTCACCTATTTCACTTTATACAATTTGCCCGTATAACTCCCATTAAACTATATACGGTATATGTATTTTCATAATTCTTTTTTTTCAAGATGAAATATTTGCTTTGGGTAACATTTGCACATATATTTTTACAACTCAAATCTAATAATGATAATTATATATACATGTTTTTTATTAAAAGAAATTTCAATTAATGTAATTTATGTCAAATTATTGTTATGACTATTCCTCTCTATGCCAATATTTGACATACATATTATTATTTAGCAAAATTGGCATGTATAATTGAATTATTTTACAATTGAGAATACTTATTATTTTACTAATATTTTTTTTTATTTTGATTCAAGTGATTATAATGCCAAATCTTGCCAAACTTGAATTGGCGACCTTAGACATCTCAGGCAAGAATTATTTATCATGGGTGTTAGATGCTGAAATTCACCTAGATGCTGAAGGTCTACGAAATACTATATTAGCAGAAAAATAAGCATCTAATCAAGACAAGAAAAAAGCAATGATTTTCATCCATCATCATCTACATGAAGGATTAAAAGTGGAATATCTCACTATGAAAGACCCTCTTGAGTTGTGAAAAAATTTGAAAGAACGATTTGTCCATCAGAAAACGGTGATACTCTCTAAAGCTCGTTATGATTGGATGCACTTACGGTTACAAGATTTTAAAACTAAAATTATGTGGAGAAAAAATAACTAATGAGGACTTGTTAGAGAAAACTTACTTGCTTGTGCATGTTTAAACCACAACTAACCATATCACTTCATAACATTAACTAATACCAATATAATTTCTTTATAAGCTTTGTACATGTACATATTAGTTTAAGTTGAACTATGCCACACGATAAAATGAGCAAAATTTTACAAGTACATACAAGCCTATATGATTACAATTTCTGTACATGTGCATATTAAAACTAACTAAATCATATTACACCACTCAATATGCCTTCACATATGCGACATAGTAACATTACAGCATAGCCTAACATCCCTTTAATGTTAATCTATTATGCGCACCTTGCCTTAAAAACAAAAGCCATTTCAATGCACAAATACCACATTAATACTATCCAATTCCATTTACTAATTAATAATTATACCAATTCACCTGTTTTGCACATTAGTATATCAATCTAAATCAAACTACCCCACATGGCTTAATAAAAAAAAAAATATAACCATAATCATGCATTACCATATGACCGAATTTCAATTGTCTCTATAGCTAATTTATGTACCACTCACTTGACTAACATTAGTCATTTTCTCCATATCAATGCCGAATCAAACATGTTAAATTTCATATACTATGCATCAACCTAAAATGTCATTTACAAAAGACAATTTGATTTTGATCTATTCAGCTAGTAAGATAATTATATAAAAAGAAATTTATATCAATTTCATAACCAAATAGTCATAATAACTAAACACATTATACTTGACTAGATGACCAACAAATCAACTATAAGTCATGATCATTCTTGTCTCCAAATCCACACCAACAAATTCAATCACACAAGTAACAGTATATTCATAACTTAACTCATCCAACTAATCCACAACCGAAAACACATTCATCAAATGCAATGACATTAACTCAACCAATTTATAAGTCCATATCTCACATGAAATAAACCATAAAACACACTCCCAAATAAGTTCAGGCATAACCAAATTCACACAAGCATTAACATCAACTTAAGCCATTTTCGCATGGCTATGTATACACAAATTCAAAAATACAAACACTTTAAAACTAGCCTATACATGCCACATGTTCAAAGATTCAAACTTCAATAATACCAAAAGATAGTCGATAGTGTGACGATGATCTTTGATGGTTCTCGCCCTTGTAACTAGCTTCTAAAATCTATAAAACAACGAACGTACAAAACAAACAGTAAGCTTGGATAGCTTAGTAAGTCATAAGCAAACAAATCAACAATTGAACAGTTGCATTATAAATTCAACTTGGCCGAATATAGACTATCTCATATGTACATTAAAAAAAACCCCTTTTATCATGCATAATTATATCATCACCTAAAATTCTATACTTACCTTATTTCCATGAACACATAATTTCACACGTACCTGAACTATTTATCCTAATTTCACATTCGATCTTATCTTAACATTGCCCGCTAAACCATTCAGAATCAATAAGGATACTTAGATTGTAACACCCCAAACTCGGCCTAGGAGTTATGGTAGATTCTGGCGGTGTCATATTGAGGTGTTTGGCGAAAATTGAACTCATTGGTAAAAATTCGTTTCTAAGTTTAAAAAGCTATTAATTATTATTTAACAAATCATCTAGCCAAAACATTTACCTTGCTGTCTTGATTTTGTTATAGTATGTTGATCTAAAATTACGGAAGCTTTTGAAACTCTGTTGTTTAGGTCTCGTGCCTTTGAAAGCAGTAATTATTTTAAAAATCCATCTTCTCCTAAACTAGCAGTTTAAAATATGTAAGCAAAAGCCCAATTAAAATTTAAAACCCAAATTAAAGGCCTTATTACAAAACAAAACCCAACTTATAATTTAAAGTAAAATAAAACAAAATGTGAACAGCAACAGTTGAGTGGCCACCTCCGAGTCCCTTACGGCACCGAATCACCTAAGATTGAGGATTACCTACACAGTTAAGAGGAGAGGGTGAGTTTACGAAACTCAGTATGAAATCCCTTATCAGTCAATCAGTATACAACATGCAGTAGCAGTCTGGGCCTGAGCCCTATACAACAACAGTGTGGGCCTTAGACCAATATAGTAACAGTACAATGCAGTAATGCAACCCATCCCAATCCAGCCTACACACCACTCCATACCACCAACACACCCTGTGGAGATAAAATCGACCCACCCAGCCAACACACCAATATCTCAAAGAAAGTCGCCAAGAATAGTGATGCAAAGAAAGTCGCCAATGCGATAATGCAAAGAAAGTCGCTAGTAACGATATGTGGCAAAGCCACAAATACAGTATACTTCCCCTATATCAGAAACTCAACCTCGTGCAGTATGTCATGTCATAAATCACACATGTATGCAGTATGTCATACTCAGTAACAATCATATATATATCATAGAGCAAATCAGTCATACGCATATTTCAATTCCTAAGGGTATAACAGTCATTTTATCCTACGGGGGTATTTCGATCATTTTACCCTTCGAGGGTATTTCAGTCATTTTACCTTTCGGGGGTATTTTAATCATTTTACCCTTCAAGGGTATTTCGATCATTTTACCCTTCAAGGGTATCTCAGTCATTTTACCCTTCGAGGGTATTTCAGCCATTTTATCCTTCGGGGGTATTTCAGCCATTTTACCCTTCGGGGGTATTTCGATCATTTTACCTTCAAGGGTATTTTGGTCACTTTACCTTTCGAGGGCATTTCTGTCATTTTAGGCCCATTACGGCCTAAGCCCATAAAATCACTCATTGAGGCCCCTACAATCTAACACTGTGTTTCGTGGGCTCGATTTACCACACGAGCATTCGCACGCCCATATGGTCTCAGCACCGTCTTTTTTGGCTTTTCAACTTTTGCCGATTTACAGTTGAGAGAGGGTGCGATTACAAACCTGATGCGATTTACAGATTCCCTTTGTTCCGAACACTTTTATTCCGAAAATCAATGATCATCACACCCTTGCTTCTTAGGCAATGTGCCAATCGACCTCGACCACCACCAGTTAGGAATGGAAGCAATGCAAGTTGGAGAAAGTGACGAAAACCTTGAAAACCTCGCCGATCTCCCATCGAGAACAAGGAACAACCACAACAACAACCTCCCCAAATTCCAATATCCTTCCTCAATTCTCTCTATGACCAGTTCAAACTCCATTTAGCAGTATTTCAATCCAACTCTACCACCCACACGAATTAGGCAGCAAAATAAATACTCCATTTTTGATGCACCACCACTCGAACCTTAGACCCCATGTACACTCTACACACCCCTCACCACTAGAACAACAACTCCTTTGTATCATATTTTAACCACAATAATTTAAGAACCTACTATCTAGATCCAAGGATTTTATTCACTGAAAATAAAAATTTTGCATACGCCAAGGCTTGAACCCTTGACTTCTCAGACACTTCCAAACACTCCTAAATCACTTAATCACTGAAGTAGACATTCATTTATATCACTTCCTTGCACAACTAAATATTTATGTGCAGTCTAACTATTCCCTTGCTCAAAACTTATTTCTTCTAGGCCTAAAATTCAGGGTGTTACATAGATGGCTCAAAAAGCTCGTACAATGCCTACGTCCCAAACGAGGTCCAACATGTAATCCAATATCGATGCCACTATCCCAGATAGGGTCTTACACGAAATCTTATACGATGCAGATGTCTCAAACATGGTCTTACACGTAAATCTCAAATCGATGCCAGCGTCCCAAACAAGGTCTTACACGATATCATATATTAGATTTCCTGTGGTTCGTACGGCTCTTGGATGTCGTAAATTAATCGAATTAAGCTCGTAATTAATCATCCTATACCAAATTCAATTCGCCATTGTATTATACGTACATATAGTTCAATTTGGCTATATATAAAATAAATACATTTAATTTAACATTATTTATTCACTTACGAACTTACCTCGGACAAAGACGAACGAAACGGGACGACTATTCGACAACTTTTGATTTCCCCCGTTCCAAATCTGATTTCTTTTTTTCTTGATCTAATTCAATACAAATTTGACTTTTTTAATCATATATTTATTCAAATTTATTCAAAAACACATAAATGGGAAAATTGCATTTTACCCTCTAACATTTCACATTTTCTCGATTTAATCCCTATTTCAAAACAACTCAAAATATTCAAAATTTCAACATACTCTAGTTAGGCCGAATCTACCTTAGGTCCCTAGCAACCCAATTCTATCATTTATTTCACATTTTGACCCCTCAATTTACAAAATTTACAATTTAATCCTTAATACACATTTTTACTAAAAATTACTTAATTAAACATAACAATCTAACAACATTTATTTATTTTTCATCATCAAATACAAAAATCATCAAGCTATCAACAATGGAAAATCTCAATTTCATCATCAATTCCGAAAATTAAAGCATGGGCTTGCTAAAACATGAAGCAACGATCTCAAAAACGTAAAAATTATCAAAAATCGATAACTAGCATACCTTAATCGAAGATAGCAATGGCCGAGCCTAGCTTGCTTCTTTTCTTTCTTTTTCTTTTAAATTTTCAGCAACAAGGATGAATGAATCATCCATTATCATGTTTTATTTTATTTTATTACATATTAATTTACTTTTTACTATTTTAACCTTAAGTGTTTAATTATAAACTATATAATGGTTGTCCAAATTTGTCCATGCATATTTCTAATGGTTAAATTACATCATAAGAACCCCACATTATAAAAGCTATGACAATGTAGCATCTTAACAAATAGCTAGCCACTTTTACATTTTATGCGATTAAATCCTTTTATAAAATCGAGCATACAAACGATAAAATTTTTACACATATAAATTAACATGCTGTAGACACCAAAAATAATATTAAAATATTTTTGACTCGAATTTGTTGTCCCAAAACCATTGTCCGACTATGGTCTAAACCAGGCTGATACAACTCTCCCCCTTAGGGATTTTCATCCCCGAAAATCTTACCGTTGAATAGATTCGGATATTGCTATCTCATAGCATCTTCAGGCTCCTACGTAGCCTTTTCAACACCATGTCCATGCCACATTACTTTTACAAATTAAATTTTATTATTTCGCAGTTCTTAAATTTCATGAGCTAAGATACTAATCGATTTTTCTTCATAAGTCACATCAAACTGAATTTCTATCTTTGATGGAGAAATTACGTGTGAGGGGTCAAATCTGTATTGTTGAAGCATCGATACATGAAGCGCATTGTGTATCTTTTCTAACTCAGGTGGCAACAACAATCTGTAAGCAACCGACCCGATATGCTTAATAATCTCATACAGCCCAATGAATCTCGGACTCAGTATTTTCTTCCACGGAGATACTTTCAAAAACACTTTATCCTCGATCTGAAACTCAATATCTTTTCGTTTCAAATCTACATATGTTTCTGACGATCTGGCGCTACTTTCAGACTATCGCGAATCACTTTCACTTTCTGTTTAGTCTCTTTGATCAAATCGACCCCGTGTATCTTATTCCCACTAAGCTCAATCCAATACAAAGGTGTTCGACATTTGCGACCATACAAAGCCTCGTAAGGTGCCATTTTGATACTCGATTGAAAGCTATTATTATACGCGAATTCAATCAGTGGCAAATATCGTTCCTACGAACCTTCAAACTCAAGAATGCAACATCTCAACATATCCTCGAGTATCTGAATAATTCGTTCGGATTGACCATCCATCTGTGGGTGAAAAGCAGTTCTAAAGTGTAGCTTCGTACCTAATACATCCTGTAGTTTCTTCCAAAACCGCAATGTGAACCTCAGATCTCTATCCGAAACAATAGAAATAGGTACTCCGTGCAATCTTACAACCTGAAAGATGTACAACTCAACAAGCTTATCAAGTGAATAATCCGTGCGTACCGGAATGAAATGAGCTGACTTCGTTAGTCTATCAACCACTACCCAGACTGTATCTTTCTAACTCGGTGACAGAAGCAAACCCGATACCAATTCCATCGTGATTCTGTCCCATTTCCACTCAGGAATCATAACCGGCTGCAGTAACCCAAACAGTACTTGATGCTCAGCTTTGACTTGCTAACAGACAAAACATTTCGAAACAAATTCAGAGATATCAAGCTTCACACCAGGCCACCAGTAAAGTTGTTTTAGATTGTTATACATTTTCGTACTTCCCAGATGTACTAATAGTCTACTGTTGTGAGCTTCGTTCAAAATCATCTGAATCAACTCTAGATTTCTCAGAACACAAATCCGGTCTCTGAACCTCAAACAACCCTCAGCATCAATTTGAAACTTTGAATCAGTATTCAAATCACATTGAACTCGTTTTGCTAATATTTGATTGTCAACCTTCTGAGCATCATAAATATGCTATAAGAATAAAGGCCGCGCTTTCAATTCGGCTAAAACTAAACCATCATCAGACATAGACAACTAAGCATTCATAGCACATAACGCAAACAGTGATTTCCAACTCAAAGTATCAGCAACAACATTTGTTTTTCCCAGATGATAACCAATAACAAGCTCATAGTCTTTTAACAGTTCTAACCATCTTCTTTGTCGCAGATTCAAATCTTTCTGAGTTATCAGGCATTTCAAGCTTTTATGATCTGAATATACATGACATTTCTCATCGAACAGATAGTGGCACCAAATCTTCAATGCAAATACAATAGCTGCCAATTCCAGATCGTGTGTCGGATAGTTCTTTTCGTGCGGCTTTAACTGTCTCGAGGCATAAGCTATCACTTTGCCTTCCTGCATCAAAACACAACCCAAACCATTAAAAGATGCATCACTAAAGATTACGAATTCTTTGCCCGATTCTAGTTGAACTAATACCGGAGCTTCAGTCAACAAAGCTTTCAACTGATCAAAACTTTTCAGGCAGTTTTCTGACCACTCAAACTTAACATCTTTTTGAAGTAAACTCGTCACCGGGGTTGCAATCAAGAGAAACCTTTTACGAATCATCTGTAATAACTAGCAAATCCTAGAAAACTTTAGACTTTGGATACATTTCTCGGAGGCTTCCAATCTAATATTGTCGAAATCTTGCTCGGATTAACCCAAATACTCGATGCTGATACAACATGTCCCAAAAAACTGACTTCTCGTAACCAGAACTAACATTTACTGAACTTCGTATATAATTGCTTATCACGCAAACTCTGTAGTACTAATATTAGATGTTTGGCATGCTCAGATTCATCATGGGAATAAATCAGGATATCATCTATGAACACAAGCACAAATCGATCCAAATACTGTCTGAAGATTTGATTCATTAGATCCATAAAAGGTACATTTGTAAGCCCGAAAGGTATAACCAGAAACTCATAGTGTCCGTACCTTGTTCAGAAAATAGTTTTCGACTAATCGGAGTCTTTTACCTGTAGCTGATAATAACTCGATCTCAAATTAATCTTTGAAAACACTGTAACCCCTTTCAACTGATCAAACAAATCATAAATTCGTGGAAAAGGATAATTATTCTTTATAGTCACCTTACTGAGTTGTCGGTAGTCGATGCACATTCTCATGGGTCCATCTTTCTTTTGGAAGATATCGATGCCACCATCTCAAATAGGGTCTTACATGAAATTTTATACGATGTCGATGTCTCACACATGGTCTTACACGTAAATCTCAAATCAATACCAACTTCCCAAACATGGTCTTACACGATATCATATATTAGATTTCCTGTGGTTCGTACGGCTCTCGGATGTCGTAAATTAATCGAATTAAGCTCGTAATTAATCATCCTATACCAAATTCAATTCGGCATTATAGTATACAGACATATAGTTCAATTCGGCTATGTATAAAACAAATACATTCAATTTAACATTATTTATTCACTTACGAACTTACCTCGGACAAAGACGAATGAAACGGGACGATTATTCGACAACTTTTGATTTCCCCCGTTCCAAATCCGATTTCTTCTTTTCTTGATCTAATTCAATACAAATTTGACTTGTTTAATCATATATTTATTCAAATTTATTCAAAAACACATAAATGGGAAATTGCATTTTAGCCCCTAACATTTCACAATTTCTCAATTTAATCCCTATTTCAAAACAACTCAAAATATTCAAAATTTCAACATACTCTAGTTAGGCCGAATCTACCTTAGGTCCCTAGCAACCCAATTCTATCATTTATTTCACATTTTGACCCCTCAATTTACAAAATTCACAATTTAATCCTTAATACACATTTTTACTAAAAATCACTTAATTAAACATAACAACCTAACAAGATATATTTATTTTTCATCATCAAACATAAAAATCATCAAGCTATCAATAATGGAAAATCTCAAATTCATCATCAATTCCGAAAATTAAAGCATGGGCTTGCTAAAACACGAACCAACGATCTCAAAAACATAAAAATTATCAAAACCCGATCAACTAACATACCTTAATCAAATATAGCAATGGCCGAACCTAGCTTGCTTCTTTTTTTTCCTTTTTTTTAAAGTTTCGGCAACAAGGATGAATGAATCATCCATTATCATGTTTTATTTTATTTTATTACATATTAATTTACTTTTTACTATTTTAACCTTAAGTATTTAATTATAAACTATATAATGGTTGTACATATTTGTCCATGCATATTTCTAAGGGTTAAATTACATCATAAGAACCCCACATTATAAAAGCTATGACAATGTAGCACCTTAACAAATAGCTAGCCACTTTTACATTTTATGCGATTAAATCCTTTTATAAAATCGAGCACACAAACGATAAAATTTTCACACATATAAATTAAAATGCTGTAGACACCAAAAATAATATTAAAATATTTCTCTGACTCGAATTTGTGGTCCTAAAACCACTGTCCGACTATGATCTAAACCGGGTTGTTACAATTCATTAAAAAGAAAGGAAAGCCTATGGAGACAAATTTTATCCCAAAATTATGAAATGGAGGCAAAAGATGAAGATATTCACTATAATACTAAAACTGACCATGCCTACAAGGGTGATAAATTTAATGACCTTAATAATATAACTCACCTAGATGGGGTAGATTTCTTTGAGAATCATTAGAAAAATTGATTTTATTTTGACATTTTTATTTTCTTTTAAGTATGTTTTATTTTATTGCATAAAGAATAATTTATATATTTAATAAATATTTGCAATGTTTCTCATATTATATTTTGTTTGTTTTTAGGAAGAATATGAATATTAAACAAAATTTTGATGGGCTTAAAATCAATGGAGACATGTGTCTTGCAGATAGTGCTACAACACATATGATACTCAAAGATAAAAAATATTTTTCTCATTTGACAATGAATAATGCCCATGTTAATACAATATAGGGCAGTTCAAAACTTATTGAAGGCTTTGGCAGAGCTATTATATTGTTACCTAAAGGTACAAAATTTGTCATTAATGATGCTTTATATTCCACTAAATCTCAAAGAAATTTATTGAGTTTTAAAGATATTCGTCTTAATGGATATCATATTGAGACTATGAATGAGAAAAAAATATTGAATATATATATTACAAATGTTGAATGTGGAAAGAAATATGTTTTGGAAAGGCTACCTACTTTTTCATTAGGTTTATATTATACACATATGACTGCAATTGAGTCACAAGTTATTACAAACCAGAAGTTTATAGAACCACATACTTTTACTATTTGGCATGACCAGTTAGGCCATCCTGGATCTATTATGATGCGAAAATCATCAAGAATTCAATTGGACACCCATTAAAGAACTAGAAGATTCTTACATTCAAGGATTTATCTTGTGTTGCTTGTTCTCAAGGAAAATTGAATATTAGACCATCACCAGCTAAAGTTGGGATTGAATCTCCCACATTTCTGAAACCTATTCAAGGAGACATATATAGGCCCATTCATCCACCATGTGGACTTTTCAAATATTTTATGGTATTGATAGATGCATCTAGTAGGTGGTCATATGTATGTTTATTATCGACTCGTAACCTGGCATTTGTGAGACTACTTGCTCAAATAATTCAATTAAGAGCACAATTTCCAGATTATGCAATCAAAATTATTCGTCTTGATAATTCTGGTGAATTTACATCCCAAGCTTTTAATGATTATTGTATGTCAATTAGGATAAAAGTTGAACAACCTGTAGCTCATGTTCACACGCAAAATGGTTTAGCTGAATTTTTTATCAAACGCCTCCAACTAATAGCTTGGCCATTGCTTATGATAACAAAACTCCCTGTTACAGCTTAGGGATATGCTATTTTGCATGCAGCAGCACTTGTGCACTTAAGGCCAACAAGTTATAATAAGTACTCCCCATTACAATTGACTTTTGGTCAGGAGCCATATATTTCCCATCTTAAAATTTTAGGATGTGCAGTATATGTTCCAATTGCTCCACCACAACGTACAAAGATGGGTCCTCAAAGGAGGTTGGGAATATATGTTGGTTATGAATTTCCTTCTATAATTAAATATGTTGAACCATTAACTAGAAATTTATTTACTGCACGATTTATTGATTGTCATTTTGATGAAACAACATTCCCAACATTAGGGGGAGAGAAAATACAACTGGTAAAAGAAATTACATGGGATGGATCATCATTATCTCAACTAGATCCTTGTACAAGTCAATGTAAACAAGAAATTCAAAGGATCATACAATTTCAAAACATCACCAATCAAATGTCTAATTCATTTACTGACCTAAAGAGAATTACAAAATCTCACATACTAGCTGAAAATGCTCCAATACGAATTGATAACCAAATAGGGCAAATTGTTAGTGCAAAAGAAAGTAATTCACGCCTGAAGCGTAGAAGGCCAATCAGTTCCAAAGATAAAAATCCTCGTAAAAGGAAAAGAGCAATTATTCAATATGGTAATATTGTGGAGACAGGTGCCCAAGAAGAGGCCAAAGATATAACTAATCAAAAAACCCCCAGAACAGGTTCATGCACCTGAAAATGGTGATAACGAAGAAATCTCAATGAGTTATGTTACTTCAAGAAAAAGATGGAACCGAAAAAATATAGTTGTCGACAATAATTTTGCTTATAATGTTGCTATTGAAATAGCAAAAGAAAATTAGGATCTTAAGCCTAAATCTATTGAGGAATGTAGAAATAGAAAAGATTGGTCAAAATGGAAAGACACAATTCAAGCATAATTAAATTCACTTTCTAAACGTGAGGTTTTTCGACCTATAGTCCAAACACTTAAATATGTAAAGCCGGTAGGATATAAATGGATATTTGTGTGAAAACAAAATGAGAAAATGAAGTTGTAACATACAAAGCACGACTTGTAGCACAAGGAATTTTCCAAAGGCCCGATATTGATTATGAAGAGACATATTCTCTTGTGGTGGATGTAATCACGTTTAGATACCTTATTAGTCTGGCAGTACGTGAAAAACTTGACATACGTCTAATGGATGTTGTTAAAGCCTATTTGTATGATACACTTGATAGTGAAATTTATATGAAAATCCCGGAAGGATTTAAAATCCTTTAAGGATATAGAGTTTCCCGAGAAAATTGCTTAATCAGATTAAAGAAAAGTTTTTATGGATTAAAACAATCTAGACGCATATGGTACAATCGTCTTAGTGAATATTTGTTAAAAGAAGATTATAAAAATGATCCAATCTGCCCATGTGTTTTTATAAAAAGGTATGAATCAAACTTTGTGATAATTGCTATTTATGTTGATGATCTAAATTTTATTGGCACTTCTAAAGAGCTTCAAAATTCATTAAATTATTTAAAGAAAGAATTTAAGATGAAAAATCTTGGAAAAATAAAGTTTTGTCTTGGCCTGCAAATCAAGCATTTAAAAGATGGAATTCATGTCCATCAGTCAACTTATACGAAAAAAATCTTAAAGAAATTTTATATGGATAAAACACATCCACTGAGTACCCCAATGGTTGTACGATCGTTATATGTAAATAAAGATCAACTTCGTACTTGTGAGAATGATGAAGAGTTTCTTGGTCCTGAAGTACCATATTTAAGTGTCATAGGAGCATTGATGTATCTTGCAAACAACACAAGACCTGATATAGTTTTTGCTATAAACTTGTTCGCAAGATTTAGTTCTTCTCCAACACGTAGACATTGGAATGAAATTAAACATGTATTTAAATATCTCAGAGGGACCATTGATATGGGGTTATTTTATTCAAATGATTCAAAATCCATATTTGTTGGTTATGCTGATGATGGATTTATCGGATCCATGTAAAGGTTGATCTCAAATGGGATATTTATTTAAATGTGGAGGTAGTGTCATATCATGGTGTTCGACAAAGCAGACATTAGCTGCTGCCTCTTCAAATTATGCTGAAATAAGTGCAAGGCATGAGGCAAGCCAAGAGTGTGTTTGGCTAAGGTTATTAACCCAACATATCCAGAAGATATATAATTTGCCTTTACAAGAAATTATGTCAACTATCTTATACAAAGATAATGCAGCACGTATAGCTCAATTAAAGGGTAGTTATATCAAAGGTGACAGAACGAAACATATTTCACCAAAATTATTCTTCACTCATGATCTTGAGAAGAAAAGTGACATGGAAGTTCAACAAATTCGTTCTAGTGATAATTTAGCAGATCTTTTTTCCAAGGCATTGCCAACCTCAACATTTGAAAGACTACGAAACAAGAATGGAATGCGTCGACTCAAAGACATAATGTGATGTTATCATTTGGGGAAGTCTAAAACACGTTGTACTATTTTCCTTTAACCAAGGTTTTGTCCCACTGGGTTTTCCTGGTAAAGATTTTTAATGAGGCAACTTGTAACAGGAGATTGTGTACTTTTTTCCTTCATTAGGTTTTTATCCCACATGGTTTTTCCTAATAAAGGTTTTAATGAGGCACATTTTTATTTAAAAGACTTCCAATGGGGAGTGTTGTAAATACATTAAATGGATGTCTATAACCTTTAAACTTTTATGAAAGTAATGCATTAAAACCCCTCAATCTTTATTAAAGATGCTTAATGTACGTGTTAATGAAGTTGTTAAATAAGCTTCATTCATTTATGTGACATTGATTGTCAATGGCTTATATATAGCTCTTTTATAAATGAAAAGAGGAGACAAGAAAATTCTCTATTTACTTTAAGTGTTCTTTTATTTAATTATTTTATAACAAAAATTTATTAAAAACCTTAAATTCTAAACAAACAAAAATTTTAAAATTTATGAAAATTTTTAATTTTTTACATTCGAATACTTATAATTTTGAAAAAAGATTATGAATTTGTTATTTTTATGATTTTCTAAGTTTTACTATTTTTGGGATTTTTAAATTTTTTTTGGATATTTAATAATTTTATAATGTTTATTTTTTTAATTTATTCAGTACTTTTTTAGGCTTTTTTACATATATAATATAAAAAATTTTAAAAATTTTGAAAATGGTATCCCATCCCGATTAATTACCAAAATGGTATGGTGTGGAGTGGTAGAGGGTGGTGCATAAGCGGTACCACCCCTATTTTTCTGACGACTATCACAGACAGTTAAAAAAGATAATTTTTTAATAGGTGAAGCCTTGTTGATAGGCGACACCAAAATGGTTCTTTCTACCATTTAAATACGAATCTAGTCTAGGTTTAAACCCGGGTATCGATGGTGGTACCCATGGCATAGGCGGCACCAGTGGTGTCAATATCATAGGCAGCACCGATCAAGCATTCCAGTATTTTAGTAGTGTTTGAGCAAAAAAAAATTAGAAAATTCAAGAATAGCAAAAAAAAATTCTGTAGAAGAAACGTAAACAGACAGATAAGAATTCACAAGGTTAGTAGATATGAATTTTTTTTACATTACAGTAATTTCTTTTGTTTGAAATTGTATTGATAATTTTTATTTCTTTTATAACAGATTTAGTATTGAAGATGGCTAATCAATTTTTTGTATGCGTTTATTTCGATGGAGTAATTTTGACAACAGTTGGATGTATATTTGAATGTAGCCAAAAAATAACAATGAGTTTAATAGAAATGTCTCGGATGATGATATGAAGGAAAGGATTAGTGCAAAAATTGTTAGACGTTGTTTGAGAAGGATCTCAAAACTTTTCTACAAGTTTTCAGTTTCGACAGATGCCATCAAATTCACCGTGATGGAACTTGTAGAAGATGAACACATGGAGACAATGGTCGCTTTTTATTGTGGGAATCGAAGCGACCAAAATGCAGCAATTCAGTTATTGCTAAGTTAACTGATGTGGAGCCAGCTAAAGATCTCACTCCATTAGCTGAAGAACACTGAGTTCAAGATCCATGTATGGTGGTTCCGATATCGTTTGTTGATAGTCAATCGACTGTACTCAGGATCGACAACGATCTTAATGTTGCACCTGTGTCTGAGAACCAAAACCTGAGTCCTCGTTTACAAATACATCTGATGGTGCTTGAGATTGATGCAGATGGTGATGATGAATATGTTAGTAGTGGTCCTTCTTATCACGAGGTTGATAATGATCCCAATGTGGACGAGGTTTTGAATGATATCGATGATGAAGGCACGGATGATGACAAAAATGTTAATGTGTCTTCAATCGGGAACTCAATTCGACGTATTGTGATACACAATAATCCTGGGGCACACATGTCGCTCATAGACCCCTATGTGGTGTATGCAGCCGAATTCTCGGAGTACCATGATATACTACCTCCTCACCGGCTAACCGTAGGTTTCGAACCTGGGGAGTTGTTCGTAGGCTAGAAATACAAAACCAAGGAAGAGTACTTATTTGCCTCAAGCGGTATAGCATGAATGTGTCGGTGGACTACAAAGTAGTCATGTCTAAATCGATATTGTATATTAGAGAGTGTTGGAGGTCGATGGAAGACTGCAATTAGTGGATACGAGTCGTATTCTCCAGAAGTTGTAGATGTGGTAGATACGAATATTTGTTGGGCCTCATACATGCACTTCAATACGTATGACAGAAGATCACCAAAAACTTGTTTGCAAAACCATCTGCACATGTATCATGCTAATGGTGAAGGACATACAGACCATTATAGTTTCGGTACTGATTTTCAAAATGCAAGCACGACTCCAGTATTGAGTTTCATACTAGAAAGCATGGATAACTAAATAGATGACAATGGAAGAGTTGTACGGAGATTGGGATGCGTCGTACAATAACTTACAATGGTGGCTAGTTGCTATGCGAGATTACGTGTCGGGGATTGTCATTAAGTTGGAGACACGACTTTATTATGACCAGAATAACCAACTACAACAAGGAAGAAGAATTTTCCATCGGATGTTCTGAACGTTTGATCCATGTGTGCGGACATTTCCCCACTGCAAGTCGTTTGTACAGGTAGATGAGACCTGGCTATATGGGAAATATACGCAGATCCTACTTATTGTGGTTGCTCAATACGGGAACAAGAACGTGCTCTCAATAATGTTTGCCATTATGGACAAAGAGAACATGGAATCATAGGAATTCTTCCTCACGAGCCTATGGAGGTATGTTGTTAGTGACGATAATATTGCATCATATTCGACAGAGGGAAGGGAATAATTGCCACCATTAGGCATTTCGGTGTATTATGGAGATTCGTTTACTACATCTGGCACATCGCGGCTAACTTCCACCAAGAGTATAAGAATGCAAACTGGCGGAGACAAGTTGTGAAAATGGGTAAATTTTAGTTTCAATATATATTTTAATGTTTTAGTTTGCGACTATAACTTATCTTTTTTAATACATACACAGCGTACGAGTTAGAGCCACAACATTTTCGGTAAAGGATTATCAGACTTGAGGGTGACATGTAAGGTGAAACGAACACTCATTTTCGATAATGGTTGGGTACCATAGAGCCATGTCAATAGGCTTAAAGTTTGATAATGGGTTTCGATATGGTCATATGAGCACCAACCTAGTAGAGGTGGTTAACTCCATGTTGAGGAAAACACGACATCTTCTGATTTCATCTGTGTTCTCAGCTACGATCAACAGGCTAGCTACCTTGATGCCAAGAATAGGGTTGAAACAAGTCAACCAGATGGAGGCAAGACACGTATTTTTCAAAGATGTCAGTAATGCAATAGATGCGAACTGTCAAAAGGTGAGGTCGATGGATGTGGAAATATATTCATGACAGTTTAAAACACTTTGAGTTACGGAGACCATCGGTCGTCAACCCGGTATCCCATCTAGGTCCTACGAAGTTAATCACTAAAATAGGCAGTACGATTGCGGGAGGTTTCAAACACTTTATTATCCCTGTACGCATATCATGGCAGCCTGTGCTCGTGCCTTGATCAATGTTGAATAGTTTATCACTGAGGAGTACACTCTTGAGCACACGTTGTGTGTCTGAGAAAACAAGTTCCCCGTCCTGCGTGATCTATCTACATGAAAGGTGCCTCCAATGACTTTCGAGCTTGTCGTAGACAAAGGTTTACGTAAGAATCCGAAAGTGATAACACTCTAGAATAACGTATTTTTATGTATTAATTATGTATTTATTCTGAGTATGATCCTGCTAATTTGAGCTATTTATGATCTTTTATCTCATAGGGACTAAATTTGAGGTAAAAGCAAAATTAAGGGCTAAGAGCGTGAATTTAGAGATAAAATGGGCCAATGTGCGATACAAGGAAAAGTTGGTGCCAAAAGTGCAAGCATGGAGGACACAAGGGTTGAAATGCAAAAAAAAAAAGATTTTATTCTATTAAACTCTATTTTAATTATATTAGGATAATTAATATTGAGATAATTATTAAGGATTATTTTTAGGATTTTATTTTATCTTTATTTATCTTCAATTAAATGTATTTATCTTTTAGGAATTTAAGTAGGATTAGACTATCTCCCCTAGCATTATAAATAGGGGGTGAAGTGACTTAAAAGGGGATCCTATCTTTTTCTGTAAACACTCTCTCCTCAAAAGTCTAGGCTTTTGTTCTTTTCATATTTCTTTTCAATAAAATCTTTATTTTTATTTTATTTATTTTCTTTTCTACCACAACCATGAGCCACTAAACCCATCTAGCCGAAGGTTGTCAAAAATCCCCAAAAGGGTTCATGAGGCTTAGAATCCGTACTTAGCCTCCTCGCTGAGTATTCATCGTTTCTCCGCACTACGGGGCTGACGCTTCCGTCCATGTCTCTAAAGAAGTAAGCTTTTCAATGTATGCAAAGGCGGCCGTATGTTTTGGGAAGGTTGCACAGTCAGTTCGTTAGCTTACTGCGTCAGAGGTTGGCGAGCCTAAGAGAAAAAATGGCGTGGGATTCGCCATTGAGAAGCATTGATCTAGCATAAGACGATCCCACAGAAGCGACTGTTGGCTAGAGTCAGGTTCCACCACATCATAAGTCTATGTCATTGGAGCTGGTGGTCGTAGGCGTCTTCTTCCACTATAACTGGCTTATTCGGTTTGGGAAGGATCATCTAAAAGTCGAGGATTGAACCCAAGGCGGAACTAGACAACTAGAGGCTGAAATCTCCCATAAGAATTTCCTTTCTCTCAATTCTATTTTTAATTTCTCTAATTTTCGATTCAATATTCTTAAATTTGTTTTTATTTTATTTTTCGTTTTCAAATCCAAACATTTAATTCTGTTATTTTTTTATTTTATTTTTTCAGGCACGCAAGTTTTCTTGGGCAAGATTCTGCCTAGGATTTCACGGAACAAGATATTTTGCAAGTCTAGTCCCTAAGGATTTGACCCTACTTCCCTTTTTACTGTTCTTTTTCATTATTTATTAGGGATAGAATATTTTTGGTGCTTTCAACGACCGCATCAGAAAGGTCGTCCGTAAGTGACTGGAATCCATAATGAAATGGAAATCAAGGAGAAAATTGACGAGAAGCTTTGTGGCGTGTGTAGAGTAGCTGGGCATAATTGGAGTAAATGCCCGTAGCGAACCTACCATATTGGACAATCGTCGCGATCAGGTAGGAATTGATCTAATGTACTCCATGATGGAATTTGGATATATATATTACATAGTTTGTTCCAAGTTTGTTCCAACACATCTCATTTAAAATTGGAAAGTTTGTTCCAAGTTTGTTCCAACACATCTCATTTAAAATTACAAAGTTTGTTCCAATACATCTCATTTAAATTTCAAAGTTTGTTATTTTTGCATTTATATTTTTTCATGTATATAAGTCGATAATTTATATCTAAGACACCATTTTATTTAAATTTAGTACCAAAAAGCCCAAAGTTTGTTCCAAGAGAATTAAGTCAGATATAAACTTGAAAGTTAAGTAAAAAAATGAGTTTAAATTCCCAAGTTTTACTATAATTAAATAAATACAAACTTAACCATTGAAATTATAGAAACCCCTAAAATTGATGGTTCAATGGTGTGGTCCTGGGGGTAAATCGTTGTGGTGGTTGGCATTCACGTTGTGGGTGTTCGCGGCAATCAATGTTATCCTCACTCAAACCTAGGGATGTGATAAACATAGTAGAAAAATCGTATGCCTCAAATGTTTGCCCGGGAGGAGTGCAGTACTGCGGTGGTAATGGGGCAAGAGGAGTGGAGTACTACGGTGGTAATGGGCTGAAGATATCAAATGTCATCGATGATCTCGGATTAGATAAATCAAAACTAGACTCGAGAAACTCTGAATGATATCCGTGGCCTGGCGAGCCCGGGAAATAGTCATCGACCACTAAGTTGGATGATAAGAACTATCCCTAGACTATGTATAAGACCACTTAGGGTTGGGCGTCAGCTCATGTTTAGGTGAGGGCTCTAGCTCAGGTGTAGGAGGCGAATGTGGAAGGGGACAGAAGGGTTGCCCAAGTCGTGACATGTGCGGCGAGACAACAATCAATTGCCCACCAAATAAATACGGTTTCCCTATCTCAGAGTACCACTGTATGTACTCTAAGGAGGGCTGCAAATTGAAAGAAAGATCTATGTAAGGTCTCTACCCCATCCGGTTTTTCCATACTATAATATATTGTTGATGCACTACTACCCAATTATTTCCATGTTTTCCCCTCTTGTTAATCTCGTAGATCTTCCCCAATTTCACTGGCAATGCCAGGATATACTATATGCATCCGAACTGTTGGAGTACTCGATCCTCGTTATAGTACTCCACTATCTGGAAATTGATATGGGTGCGTTAATGCACCACATGTGGGAGTGGATGTGGGCAGATGAGGGAATAACAACCACAATTTTTGGGAAAGAATAGGGCATCCAAATGAACTGCACAATTAATAACATGGTTATATTAACACGGGTCGAGTAAGATAGATAAAGTAATTACATGTCATGAATATTGGAATAACTTACCCCCTTCCGACATGTGTCTTAATCATCAGACAGTATATTGGAACCGTGTATGACCTCTTGATATTCAAATTAGTATTCCATCTATGAAAACAAAAAACTTGTTAGAATAATATCATTAGAAAAAAAGTGTCAAATAATTGTTATAATGGGTAAATTTTTATCACCTATTCACGATTGGAAATACATATGCTTGGTGACTAATCGATGCCAAGAATGGCATTCGGTAAAGCGCCCAAGGCTATAACAATATGAGGCATCTGCCTATGTTCACGGTAGAAGGCTTTGTCGTCCGGTAAAGCTCGTGATACAACATAGTTAGTACTGCGGAACCCCAACTATACGAATGGATGTTATGCAAATCAGTTAACAAGGGCAAGTACATCAAATGGACCTTGTTGTTGTTTGCATCCGGTATGAGTACACCCCTTATAATGTGCATAATGTACGCTCAAGAAGTGCACATCACCTTTTGCTCAGTGGTAGTAATCGGTAAATGCTCGAAATTGGCCTTCAACCATGAAAACCTCGAACCCGTAAATTTTGACTTAGCATCACTGGGAGAGACTCCTAGTAGGTTATAGCAAAAAATGGTCGGCTTAGAGATCATACTTACGCCCATTACTGCACTCCCGTTGATTAGGAGCCCAAGTTGCAGTGCAACATCCTCCAGAGTGATGGTACACTCCCCACATATCAAATGGAAAGTGTGGGTCTCTGAGTGCCATTACTCGACCAAAATGGATATTAAGCCGTATCGCAAATCAAACGTCTGGATCAATACTGTTGATCCAAATCCAGCTGACTCCAAGTATGGCATTAGTCATTCATCCAGCAAATATCCTAAACCATTCTCACGACCGCTCAATGCGCGGTATGGGCCCTGGCACTATTAAATTACAAAAATACTTAATAAAATCTAATTTAATTTCGTAAATGACGTGGAACTTTTTATAAGGGGACTCGTGAGTAACAAATAACAATTTTATTACCATCTCATTAATTGTTTTTAATATGTGATCATCATCGTTAATCAAAGAATCCATTTAAATATCTGCAATTAAAAAAAAAGTTCAATTAGTTTGTTGCAGAAACACATTTCGATAATTAATTTGTATTTGGGCCTTTTATCCCACTAATAGGAAAAATATTATTAAAATACATAAATGTGACACCTTAACACGAAGTTACTGAATAACACATTTCGATAGTTAATTTCTAAGGTGGTTCATTTTAAATAATTATCAAAACACCTAAATGTAATACAATAAATATTACAATAAATATAGTACAATAATATCATTACAAAAATACTAAACAGTTTTGTCCACATCGATTTTTTTGTACTATTGCAGGATATAATAAATTCCAACTCAATTATCCTATCTTTTACCTACAAAAAATGTTAAAATAATGAAACTATCAAAAACAAAATAAACCTAATTGGACTATATGTTGTTATTTGCATCTAATAATAAACCAAAAAAAAGTCCTTTAAAAATATAATGAAACATACTTGCACACTTTCTTACAAACGTAGTACCTTACAAAAATAATTTAAAAAGAATCAAAATCTCAATAAATCAAAAACATTTGTAAAATAATTAAAAAACAAAAATAGCATTAATAACCTATAATCAAAATAAACACTAAACTAAACAAATAATTTATAAATACTAAAAAGTTACCTCTTTTGATCTTTTCTGTTAAAACCTTAAATGAAATCCTCTTTTGATCTTTTTTTAAACCCTAAACAAAACCCTCTAATCCTTTTTTAAACCCTAAACAAAGCCCTCTAATCCCTCTTTTTTTCAAACCATGATCAAAATCGTTTAATCTTTTTTTATTCAAACCCTAAACTCTAACAAAACCCTTTTCTTCAAACCCCAAATCCCTAACGAAATCTTTTTTTTTTTTAGTTCTCCTTCCCTTCTCTTTTATCTTTTCCTTCTTCTTTTCTTTATTATGCTAATCTTCTATTTTTCTTTCTTTTTTTTTCCTTCTCATTCTCTTCTCTTTCGAATTTATTTTTTTCATTTTGGGGGACTATGGTTATAAGGTCTTTCAAACCCTAAATTCACGAGACCCTTAAGGGTCTCATCCCATCACCACGTAGCAATAGTAGCCATGGGAGGAGTCAGGGCTGGCATCGGTGCCGCCTGTCAGGAAGGCTTCACTAGTGCTGCCTGACACGCAACCTTTAACATATTTTTTTCGATTTTCCTTTTTTTTTTCATTTTGCATTTGTTTTGTATTTGTATTTGAGTTCTGTAGTCAGGTATTTTGGTACCGCCAATGAAGAAGGCTTAGCCATTAAAAAATTATTGTTTTAATTGATTATGACAGTTGTTGGGAAATAAGGGTGGTGTTGCCTCTGCACCACCTTCCACCACCCCAAACATCCCATTCCCGTAATTAATCGGGGTGGGATACTATTTTTGAACATTTAAAATTTTTTTATATTATATATGTAAAAAAGTTAATTATTTATTTTAACACGTGATAGCCTGTAATTGGATGAATTAAACCAAAATGATAATTTAAATATAGTTGAGGGGACAAAAGAGGTATTCAACAATAATTTTACCACCATCACTCAAAGCGAGCCTCAATACTTGTCCTTGATCTAGTAGGATTTGGGCAAAGTTTTAAATGTGGTTCTGTCAAACTTTACAAGGGGCCCAAACCGGCAGGTATTATTGGACTTATATAAATTATAAAGCATCAGAGCCACACACGTGTTGAGTTGGTACTACTGGCTACCGTTAGATGATTACCTCGTGACCGGAATATATTCTCAATAAAAGGCGTCGAAGTGGTTTCTGTTTTATCTTCATTCAGCTTGACTCCATTGGTCCACTTGACCTTTGAATTTACCCAAACCGTGGAGAAGGGAGAAGAAAGACAGTATGGGTTCTGATTTGTTGAGTCAAACAAAGCCAATCCCAATCCCAACCCAAGAAGAAGATCCTTCAAGCCAGTCCACAGCTCTCCTTTCTTTCAACACTGATTCTTGTTTAGATCCTTCAACGAAAGCATCCCCTTCCAGGCCCAGCACCACCATCATCTTCATTGCTTTAACACTCCTCGCTTGCATTGCTCTTTCCGCTGCCTTGGCCTTTGCTTTCCTCTTTTACTCTTCCTCCTCTCCATCATCTTCCTTTTCAGCTACACTTCACAACATTTCTCGTCCTCTGAAGACACTGGAAAAGCCGGTGGTCATTTTGATTTCCTCTGATGGGTTTCGATTTGGGTACCAGTTCAAGACCTCAACACCAAACATCCACCGTTTGATTGCTAATGGGACTGAAGCTGAGACGGGTCTGATTCCTGTTTACCCGACTCTTACTTTTCCTAATCATTACTCTATCGTGACTGGCCTGTATCCTGCTTATCATGGTATTGTAAATAACCATTTTGTGGATCCTAAGACTGGTGAGGTTTTCAATATGCAAAGTCATGAGCCCAAGTGGTGGTTAGGTGAGCCACTTTGGGAGACTGTGGCCAATCATGGGTTAAAGGCTTCTACCTACTTTTGGCCTGGAAGTGAGGTAAAAAAGGGTTCTTGGGATTGTCCTAAAAACTTCTGTATGTTCTATAATGGTTCTGTTCCTTTTGAGGATAGAGTTGATACTGTTTTAAGCTACTTTGATTTGCCTAGTAGTGAGATTCCTGTGTTTATGACAATGTATTTTGAGGATCCTGATCATCAGGGTCACCAGGTTGGACCTGATGATCCCGAGATTACTGAGGCTGTTGCTAGAATTGATGGTTTGATTGGGAGGTTGATTGATGGTTTAGAAAAAAGAGGGATTTTTGAGGATGTTACCATAATTATGGTTGGAGACCATGGGATGGTTGGTACATGTGATAAAAAGCTGATTTTCCTTGATGATTTGGCTCCTTGGATTAACATTCCAGGGGATTGGGTCCAGTATTATAGTCCGGTGCTTTCAATTCGACCACCTCCCGGTTATGCACCATCTGATGTTGTTGCAAAGATGAAAGAAGGATTGGAATCTGGGAGAGTTGATAATGGGAAGCATTTGAGGGTTTATCTTAAGGAGGAGCTACCTAGTCGACTGCATTACGCAGAAAGTGATCGGATTCCTCCCATAATAGGGCTGGTTGACGAGGGTTTTACAGTAGAGAAGAAAAGGACTAAGCATAAAGAATGTGGAGGGGCACATGGGTATGACAATGCATTTTTCTCCATGAGGACCATTTTTATTGGTCATGGTCCTCAATTTGCAAGGGGAAAGAAGGTGCCGTCTTTTGAGAATGTTCAGATATATAACTTGGTAACTTCAATTCTCAAGCTAGAGGGTGCTCCTAATAATGGTTCTTCAGCATTTGCTGAGTCTGTTCTTTTGCCTAGTCAGTAATTTTATCTCCTAAGCATGTTCAGAGTGATCTTAGCTGCTGAAATATGGGAGTAGAAGTGGGCAAGATGTCAGCTGCAAAGCCAAGTGATTATCTGTTCATCAATGCATATAATTGCAAATGATGTTAGTGAAATTTGGACCAGTTGATAGCATTGAGTTACAGATGTTTGTAGTTTGTATCTCCTCTAAATCCTTGGCTCCAACTTTGCGCTTACCTGAACTGCAGCATGTCATCTGAAATTCATATTACTATTTTGTGCAATGCTCGTATGATGTTTTAGAAGTAAAATCAAACTACATTGTTAAAAACCAAAATATTCTGGCATTGTTCTCTCTGCTTCTGCTCCCTCCTTAGACAAGGCGTAGGTTGCTCATCCAATTTGGTGTCTTTTTCTAGCACCTGCTTTGGATCTTGGTTTTTATAATAAATTGAAAACTTGTTATTTGAAGATAGTTTTTCAGTATTTGCTTTTTTACCTGGATGGAAAATTGCATCATACATTTATGTTTTGTGGGATTAATTTTGTCTAAGATTCTTATAGCAAATGGACAAGGTTTTTAGGGTTTAGGGCTTAGGGATGATTTGCTTTATTCATTCTTGTTGAGGAACAAAAGGGAGCATTGGACTGTAAGATATTTGGAATCATGCAAACAAGGAGTACATACTATTTGACATAGAAGTGGTTTCTTAAGATTTTTCAAAGGCAAATATTGGAATCTTTGATTCTTATGGAATGCAATGTGTTTATCCTGCATGGTTGACTCTGCCATTCTTGTGAAGAATGAAGAAGGGTTGTGGTACTGATGTTTGTCCATGGAGGTCATAGCAGAGTTGGTCAGGGACATTTATAATGTTCTATGATTTATTGTTAAGTTCAGAGATTCATGAAACCAAAGTTTGATAAAATTTTCAGTTTTTCTATTCATTTGATCATTGTTACCCACACTGCATAAGTAGAATGACTTAGTTACACTCTGTAGGCTTAGGTCTTTACTATCGATACACTCTCATTAGAACTTATGGAAGATATCAGAGAAATGCCGGTTTAGAATAAGATTAAAGAGTTTGAGAGTAAGTTTTCTTAGAGCAGTCCTGGTTCTACTTACATGCTTTTAGCATATGTTCGTGGCATTTCTTTTTCTGGTACTTTTTGGTGCATTTGTGCTTTTAATGATATTCTTCTTAACCCAAATAAAATAAGATAATTTCTCTTTTTATCTATATATATTTTTGTTGAAAGCATAGCATGAATCTGAGTCACGCTTAGGAATAAACTAGTCGGTTTGTTGATCATTTTCTTGGATAATTTATGAGCTTAAAGAAATGTCGAGCTTATTCATGGCAGCTTGAGGTAAGGTTTAAGTGTGGAAGAGAGGTAAAGGTTCACACGGGGGGCCTTGAGCATGATTTGGCAAAGTAACAGTAGGTTAAGTGTCTTGAGGATGAAGGGTTATTTATACCCTTCATGGTGGGATCCTCACCATAAAGGTGTCGTATGTGGGAGAGCTGCTAGCTGAGTCACGGAGGGCTCTCAGCATGTGTATTTAGATGTGATTGGAGGATGCATTTTCCTGCTAAAGACTCTCACATGAGTCCCAACGTGATAGGGGAAGAAGGGTAAAGTGTCTCTGCATGTAATACCTAGCTATCTCCAAGGGATCCAATTTTCTACTTCTATAGTTAGGGTCATAGGTGGTAGGTGCTCGAGGAGCATCGAACCTTCTTCGTGTTTTGTCGAGGGGGCTTTCTTTTTATGTCTTTGGATGTTCAAGCGAACTAGTTATAATAAGCCCAGCACATCTCCAAACGTGACAAGTTCTTTACAAGTTGAAACCAACTGTAAATTAATGTAATATTAATAACTAACCTATTTAAAATCACAGGTGAAGAGGACAGGTTAGCTAACACTGCCTTAGTTGTAAAAGAAAGTTGTTTTTGGTGTATGTAATATTAATAACTAACCTATTTAAAATTCCCCAAGTATTAATATTGGTAATAAGCTGGTGCCAATTTATGACATTATGACAAGGGTCGGTCGACCTCAGCTGGTACCTACTTTTACACCAAAGCCGAGTCCCCGCCATCCACCATTACCTGGGGCTGGAGGCCATGCATTTTATTTTGTCACATTTCTTAGAAAAAAAAAATCAAAGAGATTGTGGTGGTGCAATGAAATCTGGCCTAAAAAATCCCTTGAAAAAGGGACTGTTCCACGCGTTCCATCCTAGCAAGTTCCCACATTAATCTCGTCAAAGCTTGATATTTTCGAATCCCACCTTTTTCAGCTTGGAATTACCTTCTTATGAGGTATGATGAGAAAAACTTCGTAATATTTTGTTTTACTCTAATTTTGTTGATAAATACACTATAGATTCTTTTATACATGTCTATGTTATCAAACAAAAATTGACATGTAATTCTTTTTAGGAATAATATATTTGAAAAAGGAAATTATTTGTTAAAAATCCTTTTATAAAATTCCCAAATTATATATTTTAAAAATAAAGTAGTATGAGATATATTACAATGTTTTTTTTTGAATAAACAAGTGATTAATGTTAGCTAAAGTACTATGGGATATATTACCAGAGACATTTAACACGAAATTAATGTTTAAAATTAAAGTATAGGGTGTATATTTTATAAAAGAACATTAATTATTCTTAAAATTATTTCATTAATAAACTATTCAAATTATAAGTGAAAAATAAAATTATGATGGCTAATTGTATCTCTAACTCAAAGGTGTAAGGAAAATGGAATCCATTAAAAATGCTTTAGCCTAACTTTTCTTCTCTTTCTTATTCTAAATTTTAACTGACAGCTTAACAGGCAGACCAGTTAAAGGTCCTGAAGCCGAACCAAGGAAATTATCAACGAAAATGCAACTAAAACACTTGTTTTGTAAACTACCCTAAAATATAGGAGGCTGTCTTTCCCTTTGACTTTTTGCCTTAGACAGTTTGACCTTCTCTTTCTCAATCTCCATGCTTCTATCCCGAATAAATAAATAAATCCCACGAAAAGTTTCACAAACTTTATTAGTTTCACAGCTCAAATTAACCTGAAAACTTTATAAAGTACATCAAATCTTTCTGCCCTTTCAGTCTCTCCCTGCTTTCTTTAGAGAATCTCTTTAGATTAGATGGCAGATGTTAATAGATTATCAGCATTACCGTTTCGTTCTTCTTCAGCTTCGTTGCTCACATCCTTTGCATCCACCTTGAGCTCTCGACAACTGGGTCTTCCACCCAATTTTAATCCAGAAAGGAAAAGCTGTTCTTTGTCTTCTTCTTCTCCTTCGGTTGCCGGTGTTTCTAGCCTTCCTTCGACTTCCAGGAAACAATTGCTGTCTTTCAAGGTAAAGGGATTTGCTTTTTTGTTCTGGGGTTTTTTTTTTTGGTTTTATTTCTATTCATCAGTCAAATTATGAGTACCCATTTGTTTGTTTTTGCATTTTTTGTATGAAAATTAGGAGAATGATGCACCGTTTCCCTCATTTGAGTTTTGCCTTCTGTTTTTTTTTTGTATGAGAACCTATTCGTTTTGATTCTATTGGTCATAGAAGCTTTATTTTGAATTTGGATCTTGTTCTTTTATTTATTTATTTCTTGCTTATCACTGTTCTTTAATGAGTTTGGGCTAATCTATTGTCCCTTTCTCTAGGCTATTATAGATTAACAAACTCTATGCTCTACTGCAACTACAATTTTCAGCTTAGGGATTGTGTACAGACTACAGAGCGCCTAAACTTTCTTACAATGATTTCTTTGAATCCTGTCTCAACTGGATCAAGGCATAGAGTTTTGTTTACCAGTTCTCATCTGTGCCATATTACATGCCTTAAGATCTATCAGCTTACTGATGCTTATACACCTGGTTTTTGTGGGTCACTAAGTTGGGAGTTTTCTAAATTCATTTCATCATCCCTGTGTATTATTCTATTTATTGTCAGTTCCTTTTTTACCAGAACATGGTTTCGGGATGATGATATTTTCTGGCACATTAACTTGGTAGTGATCAGTATCTACCATTTTATGGGGGTAAGTATGTTGAATTCCGAAGTTCTGTGGTGAAATCTCTTGCAATTTAGTTACACAGTTTCACTTGATTTGGACTTCTTATCACTTATGGCTGATAGCATTCACTTATTTATTGTTATTATGAATTGCATGAGGGTAAAACATGTTAAAAGATTTAAGCACGAAAACTTCTCCAGCATTTATGGCTTCTTCTCGTCATTCATGGCTGATAGCATTAACTTGTGGTGACTTGAGTCAGTCTTACTGCTAATTATGTATGAAATGTTGTCCTGCACTGGACTTTACTGGATTTCTTGATACTATTTGGAGAAACTATTGATTTGTGTCCTACAGATGAGATTTAGAACCATTAACCAAGTTTCTTATTGCAGGTTCATGCAACTATCACTGAAACAAACCAGCCGAAATGGTGGGAAAGGAATGCAGGACCAAATATGATTGACATTCACTCCACTCAAGAGTTTTTGAGTGCCTTAAGTGAAGCTGGAGACAGATTAGTAATTGTTGAATTTTATGGAACTTGGTGTGCTTCTTGCAAAGCTCTATTTCCTAAGGTAACTAATGCCTTTCTTGACCTCTATTCAGGTTTTGTAATACTTGAAAGTTCAAAATCAACTTTTAGTCCCTATTAATTCTATTTGATTTTTGCGTTGGAAGTGCTTTAGGTATATCTTGTATAAATATAGTGTTATTCTTATTCCAATAAAATGATGAAAAATAGATAATGACTCTGAGTTGCCAAGTGGATCTTGGTTATGCTGAGTTTCACCTGGTCTTGGCAATTTATATAGAAGTTGACATTTGTTAAGGTGGTCTAGATGACATGATGATCAGTGGAGGGTTCAGTTGTTCTCCGATATAACGGCCATCCTTCTTTATCAGGAAATATTGGCACAGGGTCTTTCTATATGAAATGAAAATATGCAATCAAAAAGCTTACTGGAGCAGCATAAAGCCTTCGATGAAATTCATAATCTCTTAGTGTGAGATATCCATGAAATGCAATGGATCTTCAGATTAAATAACTGGAAAAGAGGGGGCATGTGGGGTGGGAGCACGCTTTCCAGCAACTACTGCTTGTTGAGACTAATATAATTTAGTCATTTCCATGTAACCAAATAATAAAACTGATGCTTGCACTATCTACTCATCTTGTTTGACAGAGCAAAAGTTTTTCAGTTCACTGCATGCATCTACTCAAGAATGCATCTGATAACAGTTTCTCAAATCAGGCTAATAGCTGTGCTCTTTAAGTAATTAATGTTTGAAGCATTTAATGTTATACACTTTTTGAAATAGCTGATGTTGTTTCTGAACTATGGCAAGTTTTTCCTGATGTTGCCTTTTGATGAATCTGGCAGCTCTGCAGGACAGCCCAAGAAAACCCTGAAATTTTGTTCCTCAAAGTCAATTTTGATGAGAATAAGTCTATGTGTAAAAGTTTGAATGTGAAGGTGCTTCCTTATTTCCACTTCTACCGTGGTGCACATGGTCAACTGGAATCATTTTCTTGTTCGCTAGCCAAGGTTTGTATTTTATCCCCTCCGAGCCCATGGTCATGTTTGCACTTGTATAAGTTAACTGTTCTCCACTTGGCTGCTGGGAAATGGAATAGAAAGGGGGAAAAAAAGAAGTTAGCCATAGAATAATCATAGGAAAATTTAGCCCAACATTAGAGCACTGTCCTTGAAAAAGAGGTTGATGCATTGAAATCTGGTTCTAGAATACATTGCTTGCTCGACCATAGGTGCACCATCAGAAGAATCTTTCAGCATACTGTAACTTGCTTGAAATGCTGCATGTTAGAATAATGATTCCTTTTTTCCCTCTTTTTGGTGCTGGTTATTTGGTTAAGTGAATAGGAAGAGAAATATTCAAGGTGGAAGGACAACGTACTAGAAGACTCTTCTTTATGCATATTTAGGCTTCTGACTTGCATGTATAGATGACCAATTTTCTTATGCAACTGCATCATTTAAAGAAATATTCAAAATAAAATGATAGCTACTTTTCCTTATCATCTGCAGTTTCAGAAAATAAAGGATGCTATCCAAACTCACAGACAACCGCATTGCAACATTGGTCCGTCAAAGGCAGTCGGAGACCTGAATCTCGAATCCGTATCTGCACCAATTGAGAAGCCAGCTGTGTCAACCCAAACAAGCGATTCGTTATAAAGCATGTGTCTCCATATGTGCATTTCCATGTATATTGCACATCCAGTCGACACTCATTTTCAGCTTATCTTAATAGTATTCCTGTATATTGGCATTTTTCTGTGTAAAAGAATACTCAAGTAGAAATTCGTAGCTTTGCAGCATTCTTTTCGTAGCTTTGCAGCATTCTTTCTCATTCTTATTTTGCCTGTTATATATGTAACCTCCAAATTCAAGTGGAAATCAAATTCCCATGTTTCTGAAATCTGAACCATCCTTACCTTTTTTTCCCCCGAACTCTATCCGTACAGTATAAGAAATTCGATGTCTTAAAATGGGATGTATGCGGCTTTCACAAAGTAGATCAAACCTACAGCCATTGTAATGAAATGATGAAACCGTGGACCTTGGAAACAATAGATGACGAGTAAGATATCCACGTAAACCCAATCTGAATCACTAATATTAAGATAAGACATCAAAGTATGGAGACTACACCCACAACTGATCAGACGGTTGTCAATGCCCCACGTGGCTGATATCATATCCCAGTTAGCATCATATAAAAGTACAAACCTATATATACGATGAGGTGACGTCAAACATGGCAATCCTCGGACTTCAACTGCAACAAAGGTTTCCCGTCTTGACTGCTGTTTGTTATTCTCGCTTAATTTCCGCTACAATTCATGCTCCGGCTGTTGCTTCTGTCTCTAGTCTTTCGTGTAAGCTAAAAAAATGGAACAATGGTGGTAGGCTGCCACGTAGACTGGTGGTAGGCTTAGGAGCTTCATTTTGGGCTCAGTACATGAACATGGCCGGCAATAGCAAATCTTTTATTGCTTCTGCAAGGCTAAAGGGTGCTGTTGAACAGGTTTATTTTCCAATTGATTATTATTTCTTCTTTCTTCCATTTGGTTCCTGGGTTTTTTTTCATTAATAGCTTGTGGGTTATTTCAATTTTATAGGCAATTTATAAGCTTTTGAAAATGGGTTTGTATCAAAATGGAAGAAAAGAACCTCCTAACTCCTTAGTTGATGCTTGATCATAATAAAGATTAAGTTCATTGGATTGTATAGTTGATCAATTCTTGGCCTATAATAAAAGAAAATTTTGCACTTCATTTATTTATTATTCTTCATGAAAATTGTATAAGTGGGTAGGCAACAAATCTTATTGCCCTTTAGTTCTTCAGTTCAGCACCAAAGGGTTAAAAGGTATATACTTTGATATGAAACAATTGCGTTGGATTCACTGAGAATGAACTTAATCATGCATACAAGTTCTTAAATCAGAGATGATTTTGAGCTGAGTTCCCGAACCCCAATTAGGTCCTGCAATGCAATTGGTAGTAGTGAATGGTTTCACGCGCTGGCATTCACAAGTAAAAACAGCTAATCTATGAATCGAAGTGCTTGGTGGAGTTTAATAGCCTCTTCTGTTTCTTGCTTTTCAGTTCATGTATGCTTTTAGTTACTTTCTGGAGTTCTCATCATTCCACCATTGTCCTAATTCTATAGTTCACCAAATCTCCTTGCTTGGCTTCATAGGCATTGCAGAATGTGGAATGGCCAGAGCAGTTCCCCTTCAAGGACGAGGATTTCCAACGCTTCGATGAGTAAATAATCCAAACTACATCTTGCTGTTTAAATTGAATTCTTATGTTAAATTTCGGCTTTCCTTGAGGTTATTCATCTCATTTTGTTCCTGCTTTGGTTATTCCTTGCATTAATATCCTTGTTGCTGCTTTGTACTGACCATCTTCTTGATGATTTATTCACATTTGGGATTGCTGGTCGGAATTTGGAGAAGTAAATTTTCAAGCATCTTTCATCAGTTATAGAAGAATGAGAGTTGCGAAAGTGCGAGATGTTAGGCAAAACTCTTTGTTCTAACTTAAACAAAGTAACAAGATTAAAACACAAGTCTGTGGAATCTATTATTTCTCAAAGACTGGGGGCTTTTTGTTTCAATCAAGCAGTCCAAACTTGTTACCTGTATCTCATATAATTTCCCTCTAGATTTTGCCATATAAAATAGGAAAAAAGAAGTTGATTAGTACCGCTAAACAAACAGGAAAGCTCTCAGCACTCCATAACTCATCCTATATTATACTGATTAAAGGATTTAATGCTTCAGCGAGTGGTTTAATCTAGCAGATATCATTTAGCTGAAAGTTTACACTTTGCTTCAATAATTTCCAAGTTTTATCCTCAACGTTAAGCATATTGATGAGTTTCATATTTTCATAGCTTTAATTCACCTTTCAGAACATCAGATTCGTTGTTCTATGAAGCGCCACGCTTTGTTACGCATATTGATGATGCAGCCATTGCTGCACTTACTAAATACTACTCAGAGGTTTTCCCTCCCAGCAATACTCCTGGAGTGAGCATCTTGGATATGTGCAGTAGTTGGGTAAGACATTCTTGGTGTTGAGATCACCCTCTTTCTCTATCACATTCTCATGATGCTGTTCTCGGTTTTATGTTTAGGTCAGTCATTTTCCAAAAGGATACAAGCAAGAACGGGTAGTTGGAATGGGTATGAATGAGGAAGAGCTTAAGCGGAACCCTGTGAGTTCAGCATTTCTTCTCACTTTTTTACTGGTTGGATTATAAGCTGGTCATCAAAATGCTGCTATACAAGGGTGATTTTAGCAACAACTTGAATGATATAGTTACTTTAATCTATTAATGAGTTCTACTAAAATAATAGTATTAAGTTCTAGAAATCATTATCTGTGTGAGTTCATGAGTACAACTGAAGTATGACACTGCAGCTGTTCATGACATTATTACCTTAAATAATTGTCTTTGTAGGTTCTAACAGAATATGTTGTGCAAGACTTAAATTTGAAACCTAAGCTTCCCTTTGAAGATAATTCCTTTGATGTCATTACCAATGTGGTGGGTGTTTTTTCTCCTCTCGTCCATAACTCCTTTCCTTTTGCATTAGTTATTCCTTTCCCTCTTCTCCTTGTTTTTCCAGTTTAGATGAAATGAAAGATACTTGAGAATATTTTTGCACTTCCTCTCTGAAAGCTATGCTTTAATGACCTATCTCCGAGTTAAGGATGGCGTTTTAAGGATGTAATCTTGTAGGTCAGTGTTGATTATCTAACAAAGCCTCTTGATGTTTTCAAAGAGATGTGCCGGATTCTTAAGCCTGGTGGATTGGCTATAATGAGGTGAACTTTTCATCTACTTCTAACTAATCGTTGCATCGAAGCTTAAGATCAAACTTTGTCCCACTTTTCTTTCTATTCCTTGTTGACTCTATAGCCTGCATGATTTTTTTTTCCTCGGCTTATGTTTCTCATTCCTATTACATCTTCCATTTCTTTGTTCAACCATTTTTATTTTATACACTTCTTTGAACTTAAACGTGACTCATTTCCGAAGCAGTTTTTCAAATCGCTGCTTTTGGACAAAAGCAATCTCTATATGGACATCCACTGGTGACACCGATCATGCTTTGATTGTTGGGTCATATTTCCATTATGCTGGCGGATTTGAACCTCCTCAGGTAAACAATATTTAATATTTTGTCTCATAATAGGCTCTTCACCCCTCAAGTTTTTCTTGGACAACCATTAGCCGGCAATCTCTTAACTCTATATACGCTGTTGCAAATATTTTAAGATAAGCCCCAAAGTTTCCAAATGGAAACTAGGTGTTGCCAGTCTGCATTGATGTGAATACGTGCTTTATGTATATATCCAATTTAAAAGCACCCAAGTTTATGGTAGACACTAATCTGAGCCTAAAAGAAATTCATTTTTGTCTACAGGCTGTTGATATATCTCCTAATCCAGGACGCTCAGATCCTATGTACATTGTTTACTCTAGGAAGCTTTCTACTGCTTAAGAAGCTATCACTATCAGTCTGAAGATTATGAGGATTTTCTTCCTATCAATGAGTTTTCTTTTTTGCACAAATCCAAGAACCTTATAGTCGTGAAGAAGTTGATAATTTGAAATTGTATTCTCGTTTTCATTAATTACAGTGTAATAAGTACCCTTCCTCACTGTCCACGCATTTTCTAGATATAAGAACCATAACATTGGAATACATACAACAGACACATTGAACCAAAGGTTATTTTATTTTATTTTTTAAGTCCAACCCTGTTTGTAGCGGTTGAAGAGGTCCTCCGTTTGGGCATTCTTGAAGGCACTGCAAGCAATGATATAGACCCATATTAGTTCCACCACTGCCACAATGAGAATTATGTTGGCTTTCCTCCATTCTCTCCTCAGGTTCCCCAGCAGACCAGCTTTGCATGAGTTGCAGTTATAGCAGAGTTGGGTCTGGTCATTGCTCCATAGGTTGCAGTCAGGGTCCCCTGCTGGGTTCACCGGGTTTGTCCACAACGTTGGGTTCACAAAAGTGTAGCCACATATTGTTGGAGGCTTACAACACCCTGACTATCAAACATAACAAAAATGAAAGATTTAAACCAAAAACAAAACAACAACAAAAAGGATAAAGGATAAAGTAACACCTCCTCTCTAAACAATGCCCACATAGTCACCATGTGTTGCCAAAGCTGGTAATTGTTTATAAACTTCATTCGGCGTTGCTTGGTTGCCCCACAGCACACGACATGTGCTTGAACTAATGATCTTGTGGATTAAACCGATCCATTCATGAGGGGGGCCGATGAACTCTGGTGTCATTGTTTTCCCTAAATTAAAGATTAAGCCCATAATAGTGGGTCCTACTTTATGGTCTTAGTGAGGTGAGTGGGCCCTGCTTTAGGACATCAAATCATGTCCTGTTCCACCAACTTGGGAGTGTGTGATCAACGTAAATTCAATCATCCAATAACCATCAACAAAAGGATCTATCTTCACTGGGAAAACCAGTTAAAAAATGCGGAAAAGTAAAACAATGTCATAGGAGGTCGTTGAAGATTAAAAAAAAAAAAAGCTTTAAAGTTACAGTGAGGAAAGTTAAGATCTAAAGACCAGTTTGGTTAGAAGTAATTCCTCTGATATTTCAGGTAAATAGCAATGAACTTAATCTGTTTGATGGCTTTACTATACAATAACAAATGGAAAATTTAAAAGGGTACTCGTATTTTCATCAAAGAATAAGAAATATGGCCATAATTGAAACGATTTACCTGAAGAGGAGAGAGATGAGTAGCAAAAAACTGATCAGCGGTGATGAACTGTTGAGTCAACTTAGGACAGACATCGGTGTCAGCCAAACTATCCCTGATCTTATTCCAGCTCTTGGAGTCAACTACATGGTTTGTAAGCCAGCTAGAGTAGCCATCAAGCCTATACTCCTGGTAACCCCTTCCAGGCACACCGTAGCTCCCATCAGGTCTGGTAACGATGAAGGCAAATACCAGCAAGATGAGGAGGAGACCAATGAGGATGGCCATGCAGCAAAGATAGAAGGCCAACGGTGTTTCCTTGTTGCGGTAGGCACCGACAAAGCCAGCAAGAGAGACAAGGAGGATGAGGAAACCAAGGAGAACGACTGGCCATCACAAAAGGTGGATGTAGCCGTTGTCAGGCTGTTGGGCGAGCCAGATGCCAGCTGCCATGATGGGGATGGAGCAGAGGAAGGCTACGAAGTTGAGAACTGCTGTTATGTTATTGGCTACTCCCATGATAGGTTCAAGGAAGAGAAGAGTTTAGGAGAGAATTTTGAGACTGTGTTTGAAGTTGGAAAGCTCTTTTAATGGCTCATATGTTAGAAACCAGTAAACATCTTAATCTTGATTACTTACATTCCCAACAAATCTGTAAGGTTACCATGTGATATTTGATTTGGTTTTAAAAAGGGAAACGTTTTAAGAAGTCAAAATGGTAAGGGAAAATTGAGGCCGAGTTACAAAAAGGTCATTCGATTTTTTTTGGTAAAGAGAAAAGGGTGATTTCCTCTTTTTTTTAAGTCGTCGATTCTCATGAATCACGATTTCATCTAATCTGGCTCCCATTGATTAAACTTTAATCATCTTACGGAAGTCTCTTCCTTGAATTCCAAATTAAGAACTGTTGAAAAATATGAAATTGACAATTTGGTGTCAGTGCCCACCAACTATGTATGGGGCCTATTCTCATATTTAAGGTGTTGGCAATTTATTGAACTGATTATTTTGACTATTGATTATATAGATGATATCTAGCTTATTATGGGAGATCATATCAATTGGAGAATCATATATTGGTGATTAGGTTGAACAAGATTTCCCTCATCTAATCTCTTAAATCGAGAAAGTTGTATTGGATTGATTCACTAAAGACATAGCTGTCTAGAATCCTTATTTATCTTTTGTATTAATATTATCTTGTATTTAGCTTATATAGTGGTTGTTTTATAGTGATTGTGATAGATCTTCTTATGTAAGCAAGTCTCGAACTCTATAGAATTGAGAGACTTATATGCATTTATGTATATAAAGAGTTGAGCATTTAATTTATTCTAAGTAAGAAACCTTATTTTATAAGGGCATATTGATAGTAAAACCTTTGTGTTGTGATTTTAATTGCTAGGTGAATTTAGTGTTGTGATTTTAATTGCTAGGTGAATTTAGTGGTGAAAGTATCGAGTCTTCAAAGTATAAGGGTGAAGAAAATTATCATGGGGTATAATTGAGTAGGTTTACTTTGTGCCATTAATAAAGAGAGTGAATATTTCTCATTGAGCTAGGCTCTACAAACGTAGGAAAACTGAACTGTGTAAACATCTTTCTTGTATTTTGTTTCTTTATTGTTTTCGTTTAGTGGTTGAAAGAGTGTTCAATACCTTAGGCACCACTTCACTTGAGCAGTTTGATTCTCAACAAAGTTTTAATTATTTAAATTGGTATCAGAGCCTCCCACTTAAAGTAGGCAGTGGAGACCCGTGGTGTTGCTAGATCCAAGCTATGGAATGTTATTCTACTTCAAAACTCCCTATGCTAGAAGTTGACAATTATGCTTACTAGAAAACACATATGAAAGCATACATTAAATCTATTGATGAGAAGGCATGGAGAGTTGCATTGACTGGATGAGGATAACCCAAAATGGATACTAAGATGGTAGAATTATCAAGCCAGAAATATAGTGGACTACTGTTGAAGAAAGGCTTGCAAACATAAACTCCAAGACCTTACATGCAATATTTTGTGAAGTGGATATGCAAGGGTTTAAGAGAATTGCTAAATGCATAGTTGCAAAGGTTGCCTGAGATATATTGGAGATTGCTCGTGAAGGTACCTTTACTATTAAAAAATAGAAAATACAATTGCTAACATCCAAATTTGAGAGCCTGAGAATTTAGCAATCAGAAACTATTGGAGAGTACTATGCAAAGTTATATAATCTTTCAAATCAGACATTTGCATTGGGAGAGGAATATTCAAATGCCAAGTTAGTTAGTAAGGTGTTGAGGTTTTTCCTTAAGAGATTTTCTATTAAGGTCACTATTATTGAGGAGGCTAAAGATATTGAAAGTTTGGAAATCGATGAACTTATTGGCTCTTTGCAAACTTTCGAGATAAACCTTAAGGATGTCAAACGCAACAAGACAAAAGGTGATAGAAACATTGCTTTCCAAGTAGGTGAGGGAGTGCCAACTTTCCAAAACACTGCAATTGAGAAACTCTAGGAATAGGTTGCTTCACTTACACAAAACTTAAACAAAGCATTCAAAATGCAGTCAAGCAGAATAAATAAGTACGAAACCAACACAAATGTTCCCAGAAGTGGATCCATAGGGGAGGTAATCAAAGAGGAATCCGAGAAAGATTAGGAGAAAGGAGTCTAATGCTATGAGTGTCAAGGATATGGTCATATCCAATTTGAGTGTGCTAACACTCAAAAGAAGAAGAAGAAAAAAAAGAAGAAGTCACTTTATATATCTTAGAGTGATGATGACTGATCTACTGGATATAACTTAGAAGAGGATCAACACAATTTTGTTGCTTTCGCTGCCAGTACTGTTGATGATGGTGATTCTGATAGTGACTCAAATTTTGGCTTTGATGAAGAATTCTTGAAGACATATAAAAAGATATTAGGAAAATGGATATAGGTCCGTGAAATTAACACTCAACTGTCTTATGAGAACAAACAATTGAAGGACAAGAATTTTTTTGATTAAACAAGTGGTTGCTAAAAAAGCTCTACTGGCAGAAGAATTGAACAAATGGTGAAGATTAAAGAATGGCTTGTTGATACTAAGTTGATGCTCAAAAAGTTCACAACCAACAACTACAAGCTCGATGAAATATTGATTGTTAGGAGAAGAGATCAAGGTAGGGGAGACTTAGGCTTTGTAAATAAAGGTAAAAATATTGAAGAAAGCCCCATTGTGTTTGTAAAAGCTTTAAGATTAAGTGAAGACAATGATTGCTCTAAGCCAATGATAGTTAAGTCATTCAAGAAGGATGTTCACACTCACAAGGTAATATGTCACTATTGTGGTGCCTCATGCCATATATGATCACGTTGATTCAAAATGCTTCACAATTTGATATGGAGAAATTTGGTACCTAAATGAGTGCCCATTGTCTGTGGCACCACTGTTAGTATAGTGTAAAAGAAAGTTTGGGTGAAGAAAGAAACCAAATGTCTATTAGTTATTCATTGTTCGTTAATGTCCATTGGTGATGGGATTTGGCATTTAGATAGTGGTTGTTCTCACCACATGACAGGTAACTAATCCTATTTGACTGATTTGAAGATTCCCTTACTAAAAAGGTGACCTTTAGAGATAGGAAGAAATTCTGGATACTTGGTAAAAGCACTTTGAATGTTCCTAGCATGCCTTATTTAAAGAATGTTCTGTCAGTGGATGATCTTAAAGCCAACTTGGTAAGCATGAATAAACTATATAACCAAGGTATTCTTATGAATTTCACTAAAAACAAGTGTATTATTAATAATGATTATGATGAAGTGATCATGGAAGGAGGACATACTTTTGATAATTGTTACAAGGTGATGTTGTTTAGAAAATGCAATAGTGCTACAACTTTAAAATTGGAGCTATGGTATAAGAAATTTTGGCTGAGAACTCGTAGCCGACCAGAACACCTATGCCTGTTAATGAGAAACTGTATAAAACATTGAGGGAGTGCCCACTCCCCAAACCACCCATAGAAGTAGGATCAACAGTCTATATTATCTCACAGATAGTTGTCCCAATTTGGGCTTTAGTGTTGGTGTTTGCGCCAGATACCAGGTCAATCCTAAATAATCTCATGTTAAGATAGTCAATCAAATAATTAGGTGCATTCATGGTAATCCTAATTTTTCCATTTGGTTTATTGATCTGTCTTAACTTGATATGTCAAATTAGGCTTCCCCGTTATACTTAAGGAGTTTTTTTTAGGGCAAATTAGTGTCTTTTTCATAGTTTAGTGTAATTTTTATATTTTCAATTCAATAAGTGTTTAATGTGTTTTTGTACTCATTTTGAGACCTAAATTGGCCAAATGTGCCATTTGGACCCTAACGATTGATTGAGTGTTGTAGGAACTTAATGATGGCTTGTTTTGGAGAGAAAACATCACCAAGGAGAAGGTATCATGATATCAAAGCCTGAGTATCATGATACCCTCAACAGTTCTAAAATGAAGAGGAGAATGAAGACCACCTACAGTGGTATCGTGATATCCATATTGGGTATCGCAATACCCAACCTTTAAGGGAACCCTCAACTTGAATCTGTAAAAGATATCGCGATATCCAGACTTGGATATCGCGATATTAATGTTATGAGGGAAAAAATTGACATCAGGGGTAATCTTTTTCCAACCAAAGCACCAATAAAAAAACGTTGAGGGGCATTTTGGTCAAGAAAAAGGGGTCAGAATAGCTGCTAAAAAAGAGTCAAAATTGGCTGAAGAGAGAGAGGAGGCATTAGACAAAATTGGCTTAGGATTTTAATTTTCTGCAATTTCCTTGTTCTTTCTTTGCATTCTTAGTGTTAGTTAAGTTAGTTAACACTGTAGCTTAGGTTTATTTACATGTTTAGTACCTTAAACTTTGTTGCAATCACATTTTAATCTCTAGTTTAATGATATTTCAGTTTGCCTTCTTTTCATTTGCCAAAAATCTTAACTTTAGTGTTCTTGGTTATTTATTTTGTTTCTAGTTGTCTGTTTTTACATTTTCCAAGTAAAAATCAAAACTTTCATTTTTTATTGAGTTTTATGCCAATGTATTTCATGGTTGCTTCCTTGATGTTTGTTAACTTAGAAATGGTAATGGGTAACTAAACCCTATGGGGGTTAGTTGATGGAGATGTAGGTAAACTGATTTTAGGGTCAAAGACTAAATTGTAATAAATTAGACTAAATTGATTGAACCTCAAAACTTAGGATTGACACCCCTAAGGGAAAATTATGATAAGTGAGATTGAGAGGTGATCTTATTGGGCACCAATTCATTAGTCCCGGGTTAGTCAGGAGAGATCAAGAGATAAACTGAACTAATTTGCCTAATTTGGTAAAATTAAGACCGAGAGATAAAATGGAGTCACTTTAGGAGTTTAAGCAATTTAGATCTCTAATTTGATGATTAATGGACCACATCGAAGTCAACCAACCTTTGTCTGTTATTGATTGGATCGTTTTATAACTTTGCATGCTATATGATTTAGTCATTTTGTTGATTAGTTGGCTAATTAGTCTAATAAAACTCAAATTTATAGTTTCTCGTACTATGATATTTAGCGAGTAGTTAGTTAGACTCTTTATTTGTATTTTTTAACTAAGATTCACTTGATCGTTGACTCTTATGGGTTTAATCCTTGGAGTACTCTTATACGTCGTTGCACAAATTATATTACAATTGGCTTGTCACACTTGTAGACACCGCACGTAACTGTTCAGATTTGATTGTTGTATTAGTGTTGATTTTTATCCCCAGTGCATGCGTGCGCGAGGTGGGCAGTCATTTACTAAAGACAACTCAATGTGCTTAATAGGTTACAATATGGATGATTATAAAAGCACAGATGGAAAGAAGTATGTGTTTAGTCAAATCCTTCTAGATGATTTGTTCACAAAAAACCTTGGATTCTAGCAGGTTTAAGGGCTTGAAAAGTTTAGTTGAAATTTGCTAAGCATGAGGTGTGTTGACTAATTATAGAAGGCATCTACACAATAATGCTTGATGTCATTTTGATGTATTTGGGGTAATTATGCTGCTAATTGATTTACTTAGATTTTTTGGGGTTTGTGAAATAATTTATGGTACCGTTTTATTTTTGCTAGGAATCAATTTTTAGAGATATTTCTCTTTTCATATCTTAGAGGAAACTTGATTTATTTGTGAAGTGACAACTATTTTTGCTACAAATGACCAAATAAATCCTTTTCCTATGATTAGGACCCATGTAAAGATCATATCTGCTGAAGAGTATGAGAAGTAACAACAATCACAACAAACTAATAGTGAGGGCATATTCAATCCCCCTGTTGAGAAAACTGATGAGATAGCCAAGAGAGTGCCCACTCCCTAATCACTTCAAACCAAAAGTCACACCAAGGGGTGAAAAAGGCATCATATCTACCATGAAGACATAAATTGTTGGGTCATCTCAAGCTATCCAGTAAGCACTGAAGGAAATTGATGCCTTATTGAAAATTCTATCGATATTTGAGCATACTAATAATCCTGAACAAAGAATCAAAGCTCTTATTCAATAAATTTTTAAGTTAGAGTGTACAGGTCTCAATTATTGACAGCATATTAGTGAATGTTGTTGTTGCCTTTACTGAACCATCATTGTTTAGTAGCCCTATTGATATAGGATTTTCTACCACTAACATTCAAGAATCCATGGTAAAGCAAAGAAAGATCGATGATAATGTCATGGAGTAAATTGATGCGGTGGTTGATGATGCTGGAGTCCATGAGATTCGTAATGATGATGATGCTGATGATAATCATGACGAAAAGACTCTATATTCAATGTATGAAGGAGTTCCCATTCCCCCTGGCATTGTTAAGCCTAAAGAACTGCCAGGAGTAGAAAGTTAAGATATTCAAGTTATCAATGAGATCAATAATCAGTCTAAAGATGATGAGCCACTTCAACCTTTAGTAAGAGTTAAGAAGAATCACCTACTTACTGATATAATTGGTGATGTTCATGATAAAATCAAGACAATGGGCAGGCCTAGACAAATCTACAGTGACATGGTTCGTTTGACATGTTAGACTTTTTAGTTTAAGCCAAAGAATTTTGAAAAAAAATCCTATTTCCCAGGCTGAGAAGGATGCCAAATCTAATGCCTTAGTTTTTGACATTGTGATCACTAGAGGAGTGTCCATTGCTTCAAGCGTTGCCTAGGCATAATATTGAAAATGAAGAATAAAGACTTCTTTTTTGTTGTTTAGGGGGGAAAAGATGCTAGAAAACTACCATTGAGGGGGAGATGAGTTGTTTGTTTGCTTTATTATTGAGGAGGAGTGACTTTGTTATGATGATGCTGATCAGGAGGAAGTATCTTAAATCCAGGAAGTGTCCACTGTCGTAGGCACCAATTCTGTTCTTAAGGGCATAAAGGCTAGAACTGTTGTTGATCTTTGTGCCTTAGTTGAATTTTATCAAAGACATTGTGACAATTTGAGGGTTGAAGCCAAATCAGTTAAGAAGATTGATAGAGAAGGAAAACCCTACTTGTTGATCTTCTAGCTTGTCCTGATGAAGATTAGTTGATAAAAAAAAAGGTAGAAAAGAATGGATGTTTGATAATGTTGGAAGCTTTCTTGAGAGAGAGAGTATCAAAGAGGGAGATTTTGTTGGGAAAATTCAACCACCTCTCCCTCAATTGATGAGAGATAGAGATATGAAATCAACACTTGGGAAATAAAATAAGATAAAATTATCGTGACTTTATTACAAGTGTGACAGGTCAGTTGTAATATTTGTAGTGTTACAATGGAACACTAGAGTATTCCAAGGATCGAACCCATGAGAATCGTGGATTGACCAATTTCTAAATAACGTGCGTGTAAAATAAAGAGTCTAACCAACTAATCGCAAAAAGCTTTATTACGACTAATCATAAAATTAAAAGAAATGGATCTACTTTACTATCTTGCTAACAATGACTGAATAGTAAAATATGCAAATTTACAAAATTAACAATTAAATAACAAACGATTGTTGGTTGACATTGATGTGGTTCACTAATCATTGAATTAGGGATCCAAATCGCTTAAAATCCCAAAATGGCTCTATTTTCATAAACCGGACCCGTAAATATTTAATAAAAATATTTATGAGGTTAGCTTACTAGCTAATTAATTTTTAGAATAGTAAATTTTGTGAAATTAGGAGTTATTAAGGTACAGGGACTAAATAGCGTAAGGGTTAAAAATTGAATTATAGATTGAAATAAATTAAATGGACTAAAGAAGAAATTATACATTTGTTTCAATTAAAGTGGACTGTCATGAACATTTATGATATGTGTATATATATAATATATATTATGTTAACTTAATATATATATAAGTTATAATAATATATGTTATAATAATAAAAATTAAAGCATAATAAAAGAAACATTATTGATAGTGGAATGAAAGAGAATTTCATTCTCTTTTACATGCAAGCAGAAAACAATTAAAGAAAAGGAGAGGAGCATTCGACCTTGGTTTAAAATATGCAAACCCAAAATTGGTTAGTGCAATTTAGTCATTTTCTTGTAAATTTTATGTTTTTAGAATCTCGGTACTTAGAGCTACTCGACCCATGTTGTAATTTTTAGTATTGTTCATAATTTTAGATGTTGTCATTGTTGAATAGTTTAAGTATTAGCGATTAAATAGATAGATTTTTAAGTTAGTAGTGGAAAAGGACTAAATTGTGGAATTAATTATTGATTTTGAGCAATAGAGACTAAATTGTGAAAATTTCAAAATTAAGGTGTAGAAGTGAAAAATGGGGAGCTAAATTTAGCTTATAGTGCAAGTCATATAAAAATTTGAGATTAAATATGAATATTAAAATTAGTCTAGGTTTAGGGACTAAATTGAAGAATAAGTAAAGTATAGTGTGAAAATTAAAATTTAATGTGAAACTAAAATGTGTAATATTAATGTGATTTAATTGTTTATTTTCGTAGCTAACGTCGTACTGGTATCCTCGAGTAAAAAGGGGAAGGATAAAATCGACTTCGAATTGCTCGGAATTCATGGTTTGTGTTTTTATAATTCGAGTTAAATAGTAGATTATTGCATATATAATTGTTTCCATATGGTAAGCATTTGAGTTGAGTACTTTGCTGCTTTGGGATTGAATTAAATTCATAACTGAAATGAAATAAATTGATTTTGTATATTATGAAATATATTGATTATGAATATATGTGTATCGGGAAAAATGTGATTATTATCAAATTGAATATATGCTTATATGTGATGATATATATTCATTAAATTGATACATTGGTTGTATTGAAAAGTGAAATGAATCCCTATTAACTGTATCTGACTGAGTCGAATATAAATAGCATGACATAGGATAGGAAGAGTTGAGGGATTACTTCGACCTTGAGTCGATGAGGCACCGGGTGCCAATTTGCTTTGGTTTAACCGATGAGATATTGAGTGTTAATTTATATAGCGCTGGGCGCAGTTATTACTTCGGATTTATCCGATGAGGCACTGGGTGCAAAATTAGTGTGTTGGTTGGATCCATGTATCCGTTCGAGTCCGTGCTGTGTTAATAGGGGAAAGTAAAATAATAATTTATATGATTGGTATTGAAATGGAAAAGATGAGAAATGAATATGAGATGAGAAAATATTGAAATGACAAATATGAGAAATGATTATGAGGTGAGAAATGAGACATGAGACATGAAATGATGAATTGATATTTGAAACTTGAATGAATTTAAGTATTGATCAAAGATATGAATCATGCCATTGAATGAGATGATGTATTCAAATGTTAAATGAAATGCCCTTGATATATACTTATATATAGTGAACATGTGAAAATCTTAGTAGATGTGAATAAGGAATGAGCAAAAATTATACTATTGAATTGAAACACATTAACATAGCTTACTTGGTAGCTGTCGTTATGACCACCGAATTTAATTCCTCTACTCAACCAATATTAACTGGTAATATAGAGTAAGTACAGGATCGTCTCACGAAGAAGCTTGCAACAAATCTATTTGAAGTGATTTACAATTAAAGTAATGTAAAAGCATGCGAAATAAAAAGGAAAAGTGGGGGGGTTTATGTGTTACGATTGATAAAATAATCTCAAATAACAAATAAGCTTTGGCTCAATTTAAACCGATGAGAAGAAAATATCAAGAGAAGAATAATGCTTAGTTATTGACGCCTTAATCCACCCAAAGACAAGTCCTTTGAAACCGAAATTAAGAAATCAAATTAGCGAAAGGTGAAAAAATCGCTACGAAGAAATTCCTTATCCCTAGTAAATTGTTCTATTAGAGAACGTTCATGATTGAAACCTTCCTTTAATTATCTCGTATCGACTTTGTTAAAGGAATTTAAGAGATTTAGAGGCTTCGCCTTGCCTTAACCAAAGAAAATCCACCAGCAGCTTTCTACGATTAAATCCAAGTTGTTTTAATTAGCTGCGGCAAATTAATTATCACTAATTCTAAGCTTAATTGAGAAATTCGATTTCTCAATTTGCACTTAATCGATTATAAGAAAATTCCCAAATTAATTAGGTGATCACTCCAATTGAGTTAGAAAAATTCCTTGGAAAATAAAACCAAACAACTCAAGAGTGCGAATTTGATTTGATAACAAAATAATTTTTTCAAAGTACTAGTGCGGGTTTGGAAGTGTCGAACTAAGCTTAACTAAACTAGCCTCTCATAGCTAGCAAAATAGAACACGAATCCATTGAAAAGAACATGAATTACAAACTGATTCTTGGAAGGCAAAGTTCTTCAAGTCGTTCGATTTCCTTCTCCTAATTAGCTGAATTTTCTAGTGCTACTCTAGCTCTTTGATCGGATTCTTGGCCCAATTTTTAGAAAATTATGCTTGCTTGAATCACGCCTTTCCTATCTCTCTTTTCTTTCTCTGAATTTTTTCTCTTCTCCCTTTTCTTCACTGCTATCATCTCTATTTATGGGATAATAACCTCCAATCAATTCAAAATTAAAATCAATCTTATCCCCCTTTTCCTTAGCCTTACCCGTCGCATGAAAATAGCTTTAGCTTAGTAGAGTTTTAATTCAACTCTTCAATGCTGATTTGGCTTCCAATTGTTTAAACTAGAGTCGGCCACCGCTTGGCATGAAGGAAATAATAATTCCCTTCTTAATTTTGTCGCATGTTTGGCTTCCAATTGGACCAACTGTTCCTCCATTGTTTGTTTAATTCATTCGACTCTTTGTTTTTTATTGGACCGAATTTTTGCTGCCAATTAAAATTCAATTCCTTCACCAACATATGATCAACATTCAACGACTTAATCATTCCAATTTAAGCTCATACGAAATCCAAATGTCATTCACCTGCACATGACTTAAAATTTTAACATTAAATAATTGAATTGGAGCTAAAAAAACATTATTACGGCATGGGATGTTCTTGCTGTAATTTAAACTAATTCGGCATTCAATTTCTCAAAATTTAATCAATAATTTAAATAATTTAGTTGAATAAGTTAAGCTCAAAATTGAACTTAACATTACTTGTTGCATTTTTCATTTTAAATACTTATATCAAGTTTATGTTATTCGGATTATAGAAGTACCACTGAGTTTTACTCAGTGCGTGGTTTTGTTTTCCGTGTGCAGGCTTGGTACTGTTCAAATTATTGCCGCTCAACGTCAAATTACAAATCCCGAGCTCAAGTGTGGTGATATTTCATTTTGTAATGGCTACCTAGGAAGTCTTTGGTTGATATTGTTTATAAAGTGTGGTTAACGTAGTTGCTAGTGAAATGATGGTTGTGGTTGAGGTTTTGTTGGTATGTTAGCCTAGTTTATATTTTGGTATGTGATAGTTTAAAGTTTGGTAGCTTAGCATAATGCTTGGTATGTGCTTAGCTTCATATTTGGTAACTTTAGAAGTTGAAAGTTAGTTCAAATATGGTAAATGTGATATGAATGAAAGTCTTGAATGTGTTGTGGATGTATTTGAACACATAAAATGTGGTACCAATGAGGGTAAATTGGTTAGGCATATTAGGTGATGAATTTGGTGAATTTTGGGCATGTTTAATCATGTTTTGAATAGGTTAAATGATTGGTAATTGAGTTTCTTAGTGCCCAAGTAAGTAGGAAATGGTAAACTTGAGTTTTAATGTACTTTTGGGTGCACATAGTCTAGCCACACGGACGTGTGTCACACGGGTAACACACATGGGCGTGTGACCCAAGTAAAAGAGTTACATGACCTAGCCACACGGGCTTGTGTCTTAGCCGTGTGAGGCACATGGCCTGACCATAATGGTGTGTGACCCCTGTAATCAAAATTTTTGTAATTATTTCCTAAACTTCCAAAATTATTTCAAATTAGTCCCTTCCTGTTTTGAAACTACTTTTAAGGTCCCATAGGCTCAAAAGAGAGGCTTTAAGAGTAATTTTTACTCTGTATTGGGGTGGATTAGCAAACCTAAATTAAGTGCTTTCCACTAACATTATTGAAGATAAATTAAAAAGATAATCGTAGACGGAATATGGGCCAATACTATGATGCTAATAATTGGAATAGTCTTGTTTGCATCCGAATTCTGAGATTCAAGAAGGGATAAATAGTGATAAGAGTGTAGACAGTGGAAGACCAAGTTTAGCATTGCATAGCATGAATCATTATTCGGTTGTATAATAATCTAGTATGATATGATCTGATTGTTTGTGACCTGCCCCTGTATATTATATTGTTAATGGTTAGTATAACCTGAAAGGGGTTAGGGGTGTTAGAAATTAACCCAAGGCTAATGAATTGGTGCCCAACATCGTTCTCACTTGCCTAAATGTTCCCTTAGGGTCATCAATCTTAAGTTTTTAAGTTCATTCAAATTAGTTCAATTTATTACGAGTTAATCTTTCATCCAAAAATCAGCTCACCACATATCCATCAACCAACCCCCTTAAAACTTTAGCTACTCATGCTGAAAACAAAACTAACAATCATGGAAATAAAAAGAAAAGAAGTCATTAAAGCAAAACTTGAGAAAAATATAAAAGTTGAGATTTTTATGCAATAAAATCTAAAAGATCATGTAAAGAGAAGCATTCAACAAGAAAATATAAAGCAATAAACATGAAAGGAACAAACTTTAACAGGTACAAAGTGAAAGAAACTAAAATACATTAAACTAAATTTGAAAATGTCTTACAACCAAGGTACAGGGACTAAAAATGCAAATAAACCTAAGCTACAGTAATAACTAACTTAACTAACACTAAGAACAACTATAATAAGAAGAAAAGTTGCTGGGAAATGTAAAATCTACAACTAAGGATATGAAAATAAAAAACCCTTGGAAAAAAGAAAGAAAAGCTAAGAGAAAACAAAAGGAAACCCTAAGCTAAAATTACTCTAATGTGGCCTCCTCTCTCTGAGCCAAATTTTGGCTAATATAGCAGCTATTTTGACACAATTTGTGTGCCCAAACTACCCTTGAACAGGTCTTCAATGTTTGGTGCTTTAGGTGGACAAAGACTATTCTTTTTGTCCAATTTCGTCTCCTCATGATATCAGTATCACGATACCAAAGAAGAGGATATCGCGATACCTTAGATAGTTTCGAAGTTGGGGTTTTCTTAAAGGGTGGATATCGCGATTCCCAAAGTGGATATCACGACACCACTAAAGGGTGGTCTCCAATCTTGAGTCTGTTGGGGGTATCACGATTCCAAGGTTTGGATATCGCAATACCCTCTCCTTTGGTGTTGTTCTAATTCATTTTTAACCTCCAACACGTCCTTACATCACTTAACCATATGTTAGGGCCCCCAATGGCATTTTTGGCCAATTTCGGTCTCAAAATATGTAAAAGTGAGGTGTTTACACTTATTAACTAAAAATCTAAAAATTATGAAAAACTATGGAAAATACACTATCTTGTTTGAGAATAAGATCCTTAAGTATATCAAGAAAGCCTAATTTCCCATATCAAATTATGGCATATCAAAATTCTGTTGCTGCATTGAAATAGGAAGTTTTTAGTTTTTGGTTTTCAGTTTATTTGTTTCTAGTGCTGCTACTTCCTTTTGATGATGCTGCTGCTGGTGAACTGATTCTAAACTTCTAGAGAATTGATTCTATTTATAGATTTCATTTACTTTGATGCATTATCTCGTTACTTGGTTAGCTTAATTAGTTATAATTATGGTTGATTATTAATGCAAAGTTTACTAAGTATTTTATGATTAATTTACTTAATTATTTTCTAAGTTAAGTCTATTGAGTTAATGAGAATATGTTAAGGGGGAGCTGATGTTACTTGATGTTATAACTTCCTACTTTGTGTATACTCTGTACAACAAATCTTCGAAAGGGGAGATTGTGGAAAAATATGAAACTGGCAATTTGGTGCCAGATGGAGTGCCCACTCTCTTGCCCACCAAATCTGTATGGAGTCCATTCTTATATTTAAGATGTTGGCAATTTATTAAACTTATTGTTTTGGCTATGTTCATTATATGGATGATATCTAGCCCATTATGAAAGATCATATTGTGGGAAATAATCCGATTCGAAAATAATTTTCTTGCACAGTGGAAAAGAAAAATTTTGAAAATTGACTTTGTTTGTGATATTTATAGTAATAAACCCTAGACCGAAATTGTACCTATGTTTTCGGATAGACAGATCCTTGTTGTTCATGGCTTTCATCCAAATGATCTTCGTCGCTATTCTCGTACCACGAATTTCTTTGAGTATAGGCTCGAACAAAACGAATCAAACACAGAAACTAGAAATAGTTTTTTTTCTTTTGGGGTGAAAACAAAAATTCTCAGCTCAAATAGAAACCAGCAGAATCATTATTCCAGAAGATATATTTAATTCTTAGAGAATAAAAGTCTCTCTATTTTTGTGAAGAATAATGATATCTTAAATTTGTTGGTTTAAATATCATCTATTTACAGGAAGAGAAGGTAGAACCCTTATTGAATTAGAGAAGTTTATTTCAACTAGAAAAACAAAATCCTAGTTCTACTAGGATATAGGGGGTGACAACCCTAGTTAATTATACTAGGGTTCACCGTCCCCCCTTATTACATAAGGGGCTTTTGGACCTCTTCCATATCGGGTCCAATTACAAGTACTTCTCGAGCTTTTAACCCAATACTTTGTAATTTGATCCAACCTAATATTTTTTTTTGTTATTTTCCAAAAATAAACTTCAATATATTTCTAATTAAATAATTTTCTCAATCCAATTCTAATTCTGTTAAAATCATGACAACTTTACTGTAAAAGAATTTATGAGAAAATATATTTAATATTTTTGCATTCAATGGTTCACTATGACCAAATGATTTATTTCCATTTTCGAACTCCATTTATTCGAAAAACATAAATTCATTTTTCAGGATATTTCCATTTTCATTTTGGAGAAAACTTTAATCATTTGATTCAACATTTCATTCATTTTTGGTTTCAATGAGCTAGCAAAGGGATCGATTGGACATATGCAATTTAGGCTAAAATGATTTATAATTAAGTTCTAGCTTTTTGCCTATTAATTATAAACTCATTTAGTCATGAAGTTATTCCATTATAGTATCGTGACTGAGCTCTCCCCAATGATATACCATTACAAAAGCAACTCGATTAGTGCTCGTCTAATGACCTTGTTATAAGTGTGTTACCCTTATAGGATATCCTTAATCTCTTTGGGATTACAAACCATGTTTTCCAAAGAACACAAAGAGAAAAGAACTAAAAATAAATCGAACCCTAAAACTAAGAACTAAAATTATAAAGAAAAACTTAAAGTCTGAAAAACTATCCATAACAAGTGCTAAATGAGCCTATTTGTAGAGTTAGGGTTATTGTCGTCCTAAACCCTAGGTCAGTTGACGCTTTCATGTTAAGTATTTGATTGTGCAGACCAAAATGTCCCGGTCTTGTAAATATCTCTCGTACATGACTGATGTCACGACACCTTAGTGCCTGTATCACAACATCTTATGCAGTATACTCAGGTCCAGGATTTCTTCAAGGGTTTGTTGCGGCATCCCATGGTTGTGTCACGACACTGAAGGCAATCTCGATATTCTTGTATTCTGCTCCCTATGTTGCGACATCAAACTTCCTGTGTTGCAACACAATGACCAATATTGAGTTTATATGTCCTCTGATGGTCTCCTATACACTCATTAAGTATATGAGCTCACCTTTAGGCCTCATTCGTCCCCTAATGTCAATAAAAGACTCATAATACACTTTTTATTGTATTTATACTAAACTATGAAAGCTTAATTAAAACATAATAAAAATGCTCGTATTCAAGCTCCTCAAGTGCGAAAACTAGTTTGATCTGCTACACTAAATTACGACAGATCAATGATCCTATTTTATCTCATGGTACCCATTACATCTTCCTTCATGAAAAGTCCATCACTATCAAATAGTGATCAAACCATCCATCATATAGACGAACGACCCATTGTCACGTTTACTTTTCATCAACCATGTAATTCAAATGAGAGGATATCATTTACCCATGTATCGGGCTATGGATTTCACTATTGTGAATGATGCTACGTACTGCAGAAGTTGCACACCTAACATACAGTCTTTCGGTTTCTTATCTATTCAAACTTAGACTTTTACTTAAATCAAAGTGTGCGGGTCACACATACAAAGTCTACCATTCACTCAAGATTTAGGTATGCCACACTATGAACATCACAAGTGAACAAAGCCATAAACGGATTTAGGAGATGGTCTTCTTGGGTCCAGTCCGAAGTATTGTCAATCTAGTCGGCCACATCTATGTCTCTATCTTCTGGGAGCATCCACTCCGATGCCCAAGACAAAATATCTCCTTAGTTGGACCTGATAGATGACGTATTAGTCTTTCAATCGGTTTGCTCATTTCTGAGTAGACTAATGACATGTTTAGGTTCGTCTACTAATATAAGTTGTCTTTCCATATTACGATCTAACCAAGTAATACAACTTAGTATTAGTTTAAACATTAGACAACCCATAAGAAATATTTTCTTCCATTTTTCTTTTCACGAAAAAACCATATGAGGATAATCATACAAAATATATTAATGTAATCAATGAATTTGTAACAGCCCGTTTTTAGTGATGTCAGAAATAGTAGTTCCAGGACCACAATTTTGACGAGTAAATTACTATTTTATTATTTAATTAATTTTAAGTGATTATATTAAGGTCATATTAAAGTTGCATTGAGGAATTTTGAAGTTTAAATGGTTAATTAGGTAAAAAGGACTAAATCGTAAAAAGGGTAAAAGTTGAGTTTTATGAGATAAAGGGATCCAATAGCTTTGAAATTTTAAACTAAAGGACTTGAATGGTAAATATACCATTTAATGAGTTATTGGATAATTATGGATTAGGTTTTATTGAGATTTTGATATTTTTAAACGGCAAAACGGTAAATTGGTAAATAAACCTAAAATAAATTAAGAAAGATGATATCATCTTCCCCATTTTTCAGTTGTTTGGCCGAATCACCATTTTTGAAGGGGGGATCATTCAATTTTATTCTTCTACCTTGCATAGTATGATTTTGTGTCCCATTTATAATAATTTTTATGTTTTTGAGTTCGTTTTAGCTTAATCTAGCTAGCTCGGGGGTTAATTTGTAAAACTGTTAAAGGTTGAAGGACTTGACAAGAATTTTTTGAATATTTTTTTATGTTAGTTGATAGATTATGAATCTTTGTTGAAAAATAAACATGTTTTGTTAAGGGATTATTGGTGAAACTTAGAATTAGGGATTAAATGGTTAATAGTGAAAATATATGGGTTTTAGTGTGAATTGTTAATAAATGTGAGTTGTTATAAGGTCCTTTACAACATGGGTTAAGTTTGAATTAAGTTGAAATGGTTAGATTATAAGTTATGAGCTTAATGGCTAAATTGTAAAAAAGTTAAAATGTTAGGGGCAAATTTGTAATTTTGCATAAATATGAATTATGGATTAAATTGAATTATATAAGTACTTAATTGAATGAAAATATTTATTTAGATCAAGATAAACCGCGTACGGACTTAGATCGAGGAAAAGCAAAAGCTTCGGATTAGCTCGACTAAACTACTACGCCCCTAATTATCTAGGTAAGTTCGTATGAACTATAATCATTTTAATGATAGATAAATTGAATGTTTACTATGTTGCTTAGGATAAATGAATTATTATATAAATGTATGAATTCTACGATGAATTGACGGTTATCAAGCCTCAGTTGAACCTTAAGAATTCTTAGGATACAAATGACATGTCATTAGGGATTTCATGTTTCAGGTGCTGGTCTTGAATTTCCTACCAATGGCTAAGGTCCTGCATTTGTTGCAGATTCTCCATAACTCGTGTGAGCAACATCGTGTAGCTTTCATTCTGACCCATAGCTCGTGTGAGCAGGCCCATTTCACAACTCGTGTGAACAATAATGTAAAGAAAATGTTACGGTTATATGTAAAAGGCACACTATGTGTGAGCTTTCCCAAGTATCCATTGTAATTCTAGATGATTCAACGAGTAAGAAAAGGGAAATGAAATGGTAAGTATGCAAATGGATTGAATCATGTCCTTATGAAAGGATTTATGAACTTAATGATATTATTACATATGGAAATTTACATATCTTATGGATGATTTCATTTGTATTATGGACAAATATACTAACTTGTGACTTGGTGATGTTGTATAGGCATTTAATAAACTTATGGCATTGGTAATGAATTATGTAAAATCTTTGAATTGTATAAATGACATGGTAAGTTATGTTTTAGTTAATACGAGCTTACTAAGCACTCGTTGCTTACGTAGCTTCTTTCTTTTGTTTTATAGATTATCGCAAACTCGATCGGTTGGAAACTCATCAGAAACCTTTCTCATTATCCATCAACTAATTTGGTAGATTTTGTGTATTTTGGCCAAGGTTAATAATGGCATGTATAGGATGTTTTGTAACGGTGTTTTTGGTATGTTCATGTTTTGAAGATTATGTTTGGTTGATGGAACTGTAGTGCTTGTTAAGTTAGGTAAATTTGACCAACTTTAGGTAATTGAAATGCATGGTTCTTGGTATGTTGATTGTGGCTTGGAAATGGTCTTTTGTGACATGTTTTGGAACTTATTTGAACTAGGTTTTTATGCATGAAATGAGGCAATGTTAACTTGATTTGGTAAATGATGTTTGATGCCATTATGGTGTCTTTGAATGGCACATTGGCTAGGAAATTTAAGATGATTGAAATGGCATGTTTATGTATGTTTGAATGGTGTTTAAACCCCTTGAATGTGTGCTTAAATGGTTTGAATGATTATGTATGAGTTGGTTATGAATTGGTTTGATTTTTAGGTAAATTTTGGGTTCACACGGCCTGAGATATGGGTTGTCACACGGCCATGTGACACACATGGTCTGGCGACATGGTCGTGTGTCATTTGAGAGTTTCTTAGTGTTTCAAGTTAGTGTGTTACACAGCCTAGCACACGACCTGTTACATGTGCGTGCCTGGCAACTTAGAGAGTTACATGGCCTGGCACATGGGCGTGTGACTTGGTCGTGTGACCCAACTCAGTGAGTTGCACGGGTGAGGACACGGGCTGGGACACGGCTGTGTGTCCCTTGTTTGAAAGCTACACGGTCTACGGTGTTTTCGCACGGCCTACCCACACGGCCGTGTAACCCCTGTTTTCTAATTTTTGCAACTTTTTCTTAGACTTCTTGTTTTGATTCAAATTAGTCCTGAAATTGCTTCTAAGTTATTTTCAGGGCCTCGAAGGCTCGATTTAGGGACAAAATGAATATGAATGAATGGTTTATAATATGTTTAGTTTATTTAAATGTTATGACATTGTATGATTTTCGGTTGATCAGTAATACTCCGTAACACTAATCTGGTGAAGGATACGAGTTAGGGGTGTTACAGAATTTGTTTTATTAACCAATATATTCAAAAAAAATTACAAGTTTACATAAAAATATACTATACTCAGGGCACCAGATCCAACACATATCATTTGGGGAATCATATATTAGTGATCAGATTGAATAATGTTACCCATATCTAATCCCTTGAATCAAGAAAGTTGTATTGGATTGAATCATTAAAGACTTAGCTGCTAAGAATCCTTGTTTATCTTGTTCATTATTATATTGTATTCAACTTATATAGTGGTTTTTTTTATAGAGATTCTAATAGATCTTCTTGTGTAAGCAAGTCTCAATAAACTCTACATAATTGAAATACTTGTATAGGTTTATGTACAGAGAGAGTTGAGAACTTAATCTATTTTAAGTGAGGAACCTTATTTTATGAGTGCATATTGATAGTAAAACCTCTGTGCTGTGGTTTTACTTGCTGAATTCATAAGGGCTGAATTTAGCAGTAAGAGTATCGAGCCTACAAAGTTCAAGGGTGAGGGGAATTATCACGAGGCGTGATTAAGTAGGTTCACTTTGTGTAATTGTTGAAGAGAGTAGATATTTCTCACTAAGCTAGGATCCGTAGACGTAGGGAAACCGAACTGTGTAAACAACCTTCTTGTGTTCTATTTCTTTACTATTTTGGTTTGGTGATTGAAGGAGTGCCCATTACCTTAAGCACCCCTTCACATGAGATTTGATTCTCAGCAAAGTTTTAGTTATTTCAAAAACAACATATGAATGCCTCTATTTAAACATTAGAGGCTATATAATGTAGTCGATAGTTAATTTTTTATACAAACATTTAGAAATTATACAGGAAGTGCACAATTACACTGTTACCTTATGGAGGGAATTGTTGCTTTATCATATTTAATTTTTTAGGTAAAGTACACCATTAGTCACTAAACTATGGGTAAGTTTTTTTTGGTAACTTAACTAAATAAAGTTACAATTTGGTCACCAAACTATTCGAAAGTTTTCATTTAAGTCACTCGGTTGTTGAACTTTTTAAAAAAAAAAGTTCCACCAATGAGCGCTAAGTGATGATTTGACAATCGGTATGGTGGATCAATACCCATTGACGAGGTACATACCTTAGATACAAGTCGATTTGATGGTTAGTATCGAAGATCAGAGAAAAAAATTATTTAAATTTTGGTTCACAAATTCCTAATGTCCAAAATTGTTTCACGAAAAAAAGTTGAACTATAGAAAAAAAGGGGAAAGATAGCTTTCAACTAGCTCATGTAATGTGAACAGAGAAAGCCATATAGCATCGATTTTAACAGCCCAAAAACATAAATGAAAAGTTTTGAATAGTTCATTGAGCAAATTGTAACTTTTTTAACAAAGTGACCAAAACAAAAACTTACCCATAATAGTTTAGTGACTAATGATGTAGTTTACTCTTATTTTTTTCCTTTGTAATCTCCATCTAGTTATGCAATTTATGTAACATGTTTTCCAATGTAATATTTTCCATAGGGTAATTAACACTAACATAGTTTCTAATGTAAAATAGTTGTCCATAATTAATTTTCACTTTTTAGAACACATGATTACCTTTGTAAGAATATGAGTAATCTCGTTCTCACAATTTAAACTCTTCCTTATTCTCTATCAAATTAAATTTTCCCTCCATAACTATCAAATCGTAAAAGAAAAAAACACAAAAAGATGAAAAATCCAAAAAAAAAAAATGAAAACCGTGATGTAAGACATACCTTGAATGATTTGTTTGAATTCTTTGATGATGATAGCATAATGGATGACAAAAGAATTGATGATATGTGAATGTCAACCATAACTTAGAAAAATAGATTGCGTGTATCACTACGCGCAATAAATATGTTTTCTCGCTATAAACAAGAGATGATTTGGTAACTAAATTAGTTTATTTTAATTAATATTTAATTAATTTTAATCAAATAATTAAAGTTTGAAGTGGAAATTAAATTAATTAAGTTGTCGTAATTTTACGAGAACAAGTCAATTAAATTAATTTGCTCATAGATTTTTGTACATAATATCGTCATGACTTTAACGGGATTAGAAATAGGTTGAGAAAATAATTTAATTAAGTCTAATTTATTTATTTAATTAAAAGAATAAATAATATTTTGAGCATGAGAAATATATTTATTTGGTTGGATAAATTATATGAATGGGTTTAAAGATTGAATAACACATATAATCGATTTGATACATGATAAGACCCAACTAGGCCTGCTTAAGAGCTAGGGGCGACAAACCCTAGTCCTAGAGAGGGTGTTGTCCTCGCCCCTTGTATACACTCTTAGAAGGAATGTGTTTTTTTTATTAAAATATTATTATTTGATTACACCTTATTCGACTGAGACTTTTGTTATTTTCTTTATAAATAGAGACTGATGTCTAGGTCTATATACACATCTCTTGCATAGATGTTCTGTCAAAATATAGTCAAGTTATTTTTTAAAAATAAATTATATATTTTGATAGAGTTCGCCTTTTGGTTTCTAATCTTTGAAAGTTCACATAATTTTCATTTATTTGCAAATAGAGTCCATACTTTAGCAAATCGAGATCGAGATTAATAGAGAAGATCGAGCGGTAGAAAACAAAAAACAACAAAATTCACCTAATTTGAAAATACAAGTATAATTTGAATAATAATTTTATTTTTATAAATATTACAAATCTTTATAAATTTATTTTAAAAAGTTACTATTATATATATGTGTGTGAACATGCACATATGATCATTATTCATAATTATCACTTCTTAAACTTCAAACATTTGGTTTGCATATGATCTCCAGTTCATATGATCACTATGCATATGTATTATTACCATGTATGCATATGATATTTTAATGATAATTATATGAAATAATTAGATTATAAGTGACAATTAGATATAAAATTAATGATTGTTATATAACCTATACTTGTATGGTGTAATACACATTATAAATTAACTTGTAACTTGCATGCATATAATATTATAAGAAACAAAATTAAGTTTGTGATATTATAGGTTTCTGTAAAATTTACATGACGTGCTATACAACATAGAAGTTCATACAATTTGATTAAAGGGTCACAACAATCCTAAACACTTCAAATTCAAATTCTAATCTTCGCCAAATAGATTTAAGTTCTTTGTTTCTTACAATACTAAATGAAAGTTTGCTGGTTCTTCCTTCATGTATTGACCATTGCTGATGTATCCTCATTTAATTCAGTCATTAAAAGTTGTCATTCAATAAAAATATTATCCAACTTTGACATCATTAATAACTTTGGAATATGCTTCTATATCAATTCAAACGACAAGTGAACCATTAATCCCTACATTTCAATAAAATACTATCCAAATTCTAAATCATTAATAACCTTGGATTAAGCTTTTATATAACCAGAATAAAAAACCTAACATCCCCATTTTCAGCTAATACATTTTGAAACAAAATAATGAACATGGTAGAACACCAAAAAACAAAAACATTACTAACAATAGGGTGAACTATGAATTATGCCTTTCATCTTCTCTGACAACTCTAAAGACTCTTTATAACAATAATAAGGAAAACTTCAATGCCTTCAAGGATGTAGCCATAAACTTCATGCAAAGAATCATCAAAGACATGAGTGATGAATATGTGAGATCTATTATGCTTCAGGAATATTCGTTGATTAAAATATAAGACATGTTTCTGGATCAAAGTATGTGTCTCAAAAATATTCGATTGATGTGTAATAAAGTAATAATTAAGAGTTTTCGTTTCTATAGGGATTGTTTATGCAAACCAATCATTACAAAATTAACACTTAGCGAATTGGTTGGTGATGAGATAAATTAAAGTGATGATTTCCTAGTTACACTAAAACTAACCTAAGTATGCTCAAAATTAAATTAAACATAGAAGAATTAAATATGCAAGTTTTAAGAGTTAATCACAGTAGCATGCATGTGTTAGAATAATTTTCCTTCCTAACTTAGAATTATTTAAACAATCTTAAAAGATAGTACGGAAATTTCGTGGCAAGTTGATAATTTACTAACCTTATTTAATTAAACCACAATGTTAAAGTTATGTTAGAGTTGTGTGACCCAAATTCTAAGAGATTACTTGCAAGTCAAGTTAAACAAAATATATTTTCTTTCTAGAAGATTTAGTATTTATTAGTATAATATATTTAACATTTATTAGTATAGTTTATTTGACTTACTAATTTAGCCTATAAATAGGCTCTTTTACAATCTTAGAAATAATACCCATTAGATTAGAACTCATAACACATTCGAGAGAATTTTGTGTTTACGTTTTGAGGTTCTTTGTTTTTGGGTTTTGGGGTTTAGTTTTATCTCCATCTTTTGTACTCTTCATTCTTTTGCCATTATAGTAAAATTATCTTTGCCCGTGGTTTTTTATCCTCTTTGGAGGGGTTTTTCCACGTTAAATTTGTGTGTTCATCTTTTCAATTTCTTCTGCTATTTTTACTTGTTTGTTGCTTAATCGGGACGATCCTAGGAAGTGGTATCAGAGCTAGTTCAATTTTCATAGATTAGCCCATTCAGAGATGGCAGCAACAAGATTTGAAATTGAGAAGTTCGATGGTGAGACAAATTTCAATGTGTGGCAAGTTCGGATGATGGCAATTCTAGTTCAAAACGGCTTGAAAAAGGTTGTTACAGGGAAAAGGCCTGAAAATCTAAATCGAACAAAATGGGAAGAACTTGATGAAAAGGCCTTGACTGCAATCCAGTTGTGCCTCGCGAATATAGTATTGCAGGAGGTATTGATGGAGAAGACCTCATTCGCCTTGTGGAAAATGTTAGAAACTCTTTATGCGACTAAGTCTCTGGCTAACCGTTTAGTGTTGAAACAACGTCCATTTACGTTTCGCATGAACGAAGGTGAGCTTCTTAGAGATCACATTAGTCAACTCATTACTCTTTTAAATGATTTAAAGAATGTTGAGGTTCATATTGACGATGAAGATCAAGCTATGCTATTATTGTGCTCTTTACCCTCTTCATACAAGTCTTTCAGGGAGACATTGATTTATGGAAGAGACAAACTCTCGCTCGAAGATGTGAAGCGTCATTTGTTGATTATAGAAAAACTTGACAATGAGTTTGGTTTGAATAGCAAAGCAGATAGGCAAGCTTTCGTTTTGGCAGCATCAAAGAAACGAGACAAAAGGTGTCGCTATTGTAAAAAGTTAGGTCACGTCAAAGCAGATTGTTTTAAACTGCGAAATAAAAGAGCTGCTGAGAGTAACGAGGAAGATGTAGTTGGTGCTAATTGGTTAATGAAGGTGGTGATGATTTCTTATTAGTGTCAACGAGCGACAACTCCAAGCTTAAGTCTGAGTGGGTCCTAGATTTAGGATGTTCTTTCCACATGTGTCCCAATAGAGAATGGTTCTCCACATACAGTTCAGTTGAAGGTGGAGTTGTGCACATGGGAAACGATTCATCTAGTAAGATAATCGGTATTGGTACTGTTAACATTAGGATACACGATGGGACAATTATAACACTCTCAGATGTAAGGTATGTACCTGATTTACGAAAGAATCTCATCTCCTTGAGTATTTTAGACTTGAAAGGATGTAGAATCAACATCGAGTCAAGCAACATTAAAGTATCTCATGGAGCTCTCGTTTGTTAAAAGGTAAAAGGACTGGCAGTCTTTATATTCTGGAAGGTTCTACAGTGACCGGTGAAATCGGATGTCTCTCGTCTGTTACGGAGTCAAAGTCAACTCGTTTGGAGCGGAGGCAACTTGGTCATAGGAGGGAAAAAGGTATAACCATTTCGTTGAAGAGAGGTTCTCTTTTGGATATAGGTTTTAAAAAGTTAGGGCACTGTGTTCGTGAAAATCAGACCCGGGTTAGTTTTGATTTGGCAGTGTACAAGTCGAAGGCTAGAAGTCTTCCAGCTTCTAAGCATAGATTCGACTCAGTTAATTCCTTGCATAGTTCAAGATAGGCCTGTGGTGGGTTTTGGCAAAGATGGCATTGAAAGAATTCGTGTCAACGTGGAGATTGTTAGAGTTCTGTGACCCAAATTCTAAGAGATTGCTTGCAAGTCAAGTTAAAGAAAAATATATTTTCTTTCTAGAAGATTTAGTACTTATTAGTATAATATATTTAACATTTATTAGTATAGTTTATTTGACTTACTAATTTAGCGTATAAATAGGCTCTTTTACAATCTTAGAAATAATACTCATTAGATTAGAACTCATACCACATTCAGAGAATTTTGTGTTTACGTTTTGAGGGTTCTTTGTTTTTCAGGTTTTCGGGGTTTAGTTTTATCTCCATCTTTTGTACTCTTCATTCTTTTGCCATTATAGTAAAATTATCTTTGCCCGTGGTTTTTTATCCTCTTTGGAGGGGTTTTTCCACGTTAAATTTGTGTGTTCATCTTCTTAATTTCTTCTGCTATTTTTATTTGTTTGTTGCTTAATCGAGACGATCCTAACAAGTTATTTAATTACTAATTCTATCTAACATATTTCTATGTTTAATAAACTTATAATTACATAATCAAACATCAAACAAAGGTTATGTAAGTTAATAATATTTTTTATATTTTTACTAATTTAATCCCTAAATGATTGAACATACACCATACAAGTACTTTGTCAATTAATTAAAATCTTGATCGGATTAATTAATTAATTCAGTTGTTTCCTTCATTTATAACGCATAAGAAACTTATTCATAATTGTACTTGCATGATTAAACAAATCAAAGGCACATAATATCTCGAACAAAGTTAAATAATTTAAGTTACAGAATATAACTCATTCTAACACCAACAAAATTAAGCAATCATGATTATATTAAAAGCAAAAAAAACTTAGTTGCAATCATGTTTCTTGAATTGAACAAAACAAAAGATTGAAGAGAAAAAGAATTACTAAGTCATTTTTGGTGGTTCTCCGAGGCACAACTCAGTTTGCTCCTCCTTCGTTCTTTCCTTCTTGTCGTGACTACCAAGCTTAAAAGCTCTTAATATTGTCGAAGCTCTCAAAGCCTTGCAAACACTCTTTAAAGAATAGAAAATGGGAAGTGAAAGAAGAGAGAAAAATGAGAAGAGATGGTGAGTGAGGGATGAATGAAATGGAGAGCAAATGCCTCTTTATTTATATTAGTGATGGCCCTCTGAGTTTGCTATTTTTAGCATGATAATCCCCCATTTTTTTCTCTCTCATGCATGATCGGCCCCTTGTGTGAAGGAAGAATGGTGGATGACTTTGCTAAATTTAGCTAGCTCATGCTTGATTCATAGGAAGGAGTTGAACGGTCACGTGAGAAAATTGTTGTGTCTTATTTGTGATATTTTACCAAGTCTTCTGTAGCAACTCGTTTTCCAGTGGTGTTAGAAACAATGGTTCCGGGACCACAATTCCAACAAGAGAATCCATAGATATATTTAATTAATATTTATGAGTTAAATATAGTGTAATATTGAATCGTTATTTAATAAATTTTATTAATTGATTAGTTAGTTAAGGTACAAGTGGTGCGTACCAAAAGTTAAGTGGTTTTGAAAAATAAGGTTTTAGGACCTCGTTTCTGTAAACTGAGCCCGCAAATATTTTTATTAAATATTTACAGAGCTATTATATAGGTGAATTGAAGTTTGGTTAAAAAAATTTAATGATTGAATGGTTAATTAAGGAAAAAGAACTAAATTGTAAAAATAGTAAAAGTTAATTGGTATTGATTTTTATTAGTTAAAAGGCTAAATTAAATAATGTTAAGGGTTTTAAGTTGCAAATTGCCCTTTTATTTGTTGGTGGCCGGTTGTTAAGTGTCTTATTTGATTTTATAATTAAATTTTTATTAAATTTTAATGTTAAGTTAATATTATAATGGTTAAAACATAATAAAAATGAAAGTTATCACTTTCATTTGGCTTTCTCACCAAACAAGAACTCAAAAACACCATGGGAGAAGTTTCATGGTTCGTCCAATTTGTTTCTCTTGCATGGTAATGTTTTCTAATCCTGTTTTTCATAATTTTTATGTTTTTGAGATCGTCATAATTAGGTCCAGCTAATTTGTATTTTCGTTTTCAAAACTGTTAAAGATTTCTAAAGTTTCCATTGATGTTAATTGAACCTTTTGAATCTTTAAGGTAGATTTTGAATCTTAGAAATGAAATATGATTAATTTGTTAAGTAAATTTTATTAGTTTTAAGTTAGAGACTAAATTGTGAATATATTAAAATTAGTATGTATTTTTGTAAATTGTGATAATAGGAGGTTGTATATGAACATAATTGAAGTGGGTTTAAAATTTGGAGTTCAAATTTGGAAGATATAATAAGTTCAGTATTAGGGACTAAATTGAATAAAATGCAAAACTCTAAGAGGGAAATGAATAATGAAATTGAGTTAATAAATGCTTATACTTGGATGAAATAATAGGGTTGGAATTGATTAATTGAATTGAATTATTGAATAGATTGAAATTGGACCAAATTGAAGATAATCGGCAAAATGACAAAATTTGTTGATTAGTCCTTAGAGAGTTGTTTAATTGTTGTCTTGACCAGGTAAGCTCGTACGGTATGTTTGAGTTAAATTTTTATGCACTTAGAATTATAATTCTAAGTTTGTTTAATTGAAATTTTGATTGTTTATGATTTGATATTAAAAGGTGAGATAGATGATTAAATTGAATATGATGAATTACAAATTGAAATAATTAAAGAATTGAACTTAAATTGGACTAAAATAGGATTTTTATATGATAAAGTGAAGATTTAATGTAATGAGCTGAATTGATTCAATTTAGATGATTAATATTAAGAATGATTGAATTGAATATATGTTAAAAATGTGTATGTATATAAAATGTGTAATTGAATGCATATAGAGATGATTGATGTTGTCATGAGTATGGATGAATGATTTAATGATGAAAATATATATGAATTGAGATGTTGATTGATAATAAATTGAGTAATGAATACCCTATTAACTGTTCAGGCAAAATCAGATATAGTTGGCATGCTATAGGATGAGAAGAGTTCAGGGTTACTTCGACTACGAGTCGATGAGGCACTGGGTGTCAAATTGCTTCGATTATACCGATGAGACACTAGGTGTCAAACTATTTGATAAGCGTGGAGCGCAACTATTTGCTTCGGATTTATCCGATGAGGCACTAGGTGCCAAACTGGTGGGTTGGTTGGATCCGTGTATCCGTCCGAGTCCGTGTAACACCCTATACCCGGTCCGATCACCTGACTCGAGCTACAAGGTATTATAGTTTTTAAACATTACTATCATATAAAGATTCAACATAAATAATTAACAAATCAATTAAAAAAATTAACACAAGTGTAATGTGATTTACAATCAAAATTGAGCATTAATTAAGCATACGAGACCCTTAACCAACTCAGAATTAAATTAAAACTAAATTGAAAATTTTACAAAAAAAATTAGGTAAAAAGTGTAGGCAAGGCTGAGACTATATGGTCCCATAACATGACCGTGTTGCCTAATCATGTAGCAAATTTAAGCCGTGTGACCAGGCTGTGTAACAGACTGTGGTCGTGTGGATTAACATGCACCTAAATCAAACAAACCACATGGTTGTGCCTTATAACTGTGTATGGCACATGGCTGTGTGGCAGACCGTGTCACAGGCCATGTGCACCTAAACATACCTTCAAAACCAAGCCATCATACCTATAATCACTTAGGCCACAAGTCATGCAATTACCATCAATTAAACCTACATAAAATGCATTAGAAACTTGCCATAACATACTAAAAACATCCAACCTAAGTGCCTAACCAATATGTCATCAATGGCACTACAATTCAAACATTAAGCGTTAACCATTCAAGCCTAACAACCTAACATCCCATGCCTATACAATCAAACTAACATCATTTCCTCATGTTCACATTCTTGAAGCCAAGTTCACCAAATAGCTAAAACTTATATAACATTTTATAGCTAAGGTAACATGAACAATACGAAATGTATTTATACCATCACAAGCCAACAAAACAACCAAAATAGCTTACAAATACATTAATACATTTACCACATGACACAAACATAACCAAAAAATTAAAACACATATTGCCAAACCCTATTTACATGCCACTTAGGGCCAAAGTAGGTAAATAGCTACCGAAAGAGTTGACGAACAGTGTGATCTCTAGAAATGACCCAACAGACAGCTTGAATCCAACAATCTATAAAGAAAATGAAACAAGATAAGCTTACTTAAATCTTAGGAAGTGTGTAAAAATTAAACATCACATATTTATCATTTTAAGCATACTATTTGAATTTAACATAAAACTAGAATTCCATGCCTTATTTCACATTTCCTGACATACCAAATGATTAGACATGTATATATAACATTAACAAGATCTCAAGATACATGTTTCATATGCCAATAAGTATTTAATCATTCATGCCATGAATTTCAATTCAAAACGTGGCATTAACTATTTTGCCCAAAAAACTATAGTAAATTAACTTTGGATAACAGGGGAAATAAATGCTCACACGATCTTATCAGTAGGACATTAACCATTACACAATGTTGTTCACACAAGTTGACGGGAATCTACAACAAATGGTAGATTCCTGTCATCGGTATGGTATCCAACACCAATACAAAGTACCTAGAAATATATCACCAGCACAGAGTGATTGGAACTGTAACACCGGTACATAGTACCTGGAAACTGTAACCACTGACATCTAGTGTTTGGAACACCCTGATGACATCTCATTTGTATCCTCATCATTCACTAAGCTCACACAGGCCTTAATTCATATTTCATAATCTTTTCATGTTTATAACCTTGCACCATGATTAGGTTGTTCGTATGCATATCGTAGAATAACAAGATTCAACTCATATATGTTCTACAACCCATACTTTACCATTCAAAACTTTATTTCCACTTTTTAACTTACCTCAGTTAACCATACTAATTACACATACATACATATACACATAAATGATTATAAATCAAACCATCAACAAAGATAACATATCTAATACGAACTTACCAAAACGTAGAAGCTACCAATACCATAACGAGGACTACTTAACAACTTTTCCTTTTCCACGGTTATCAACCGGTTGTTCTGTTTTTTGATCTATATATACTAATTTAATTCAATTAACCAATTAAATACCTTAAAACATCTAAATTCGTATATGTGAACATTTAATGTCATTTTACATTTTTACCCTAAACCTTGTCCTTTTATTCAATTTAGTCCCTAAACCCGAAACTTATACAATTATCACAACTAAGCCCAAAACGAAGCTAGCCAAATTTTCACCTATACATATACAGCACATAACTACTAAAATTTCAAAATAATTTCATGTTAAATTTACTATTTTATCAATGTAGTCATTAAACTTAAAACTATTCAAAATCACTTTACAAATTAATCTAAACTCATCATCAAACTTGAAACTAAACCATTAAGAACTAAAAAAAATTCAAGAATAATAATGGAAAGTTTTCAAAACTCTGAAAAAGTCACAAATTAGTCTCTGGGCTAGATGAATTAAGTTACAACGATCTCAAAAACATAAAAATTACAAAAAACTGGCTTTAATTTCATACCATGCAAGGGAGAATAACTTTGACCGAAGCTTGGTGTTCTTTAACAATGGTGTTTCGATTGGAGGAATATAGGAAAGAATGAAGATGATAATTTTGTTATGTTTTACTAATATTATAATGTTTTTACTTTAGTTTAATTAATATAATTTAAACATTATTTTAGTCCATAATTCACCACTAACCATCCAAAATCAATAATTATGACATATTTTCTATTTAAAACCATCCAATTATTCATTTAAACCCATTTATCCCAAATAAAATAATAACGATTAACTTTTAAAGCTTTTACGATTTAGTCATTTTTCCTTAATTAACTATCCAAACGTTAAAACTACCTAACAAAATTTTAATTAGACATTTTAAAAACCTTATAATTATTAAATAAATAATAGTAATCGATTCATCGGTCAAAATTGTGGTCCTAAAATCATTATTTTTACACCACTAAAAGCGGGTTATTATAGTCCTAGTCGTGTTAATAGGAGATAAAAGATAAAATAAAATGTTAATAATTGAAATGATGAAAATGAATAAGCATTTGAAATCTATGAAATTTGAAAATTGAATATGAGATGTGGTATTTGATATTGAGATGAAAATGAATAAGAAATGGAAGAAAATGTGAAATGAAATGTCTATTTGTGAAATGAGTTGATATGTTGATTGAATTATATATAAATGATTGAAAATCAGTTATACAAGCTCATAAGGCCAATATGAAACTGTGATAAATCGATGAATGTGATTGAAATTAGAACTATGAAATAAAGTAGTGATTAATATTTAATTGACATCCAATATCCATTTGGTATAAAGATGAATCGATATGATATGTGAATGAAGTTCATATGGTTTAATTTGATTTGGATTGAGAATTCAAATTATAAAATGAAAATAATGTTTGATATTAATTTAAATGGGATGTATTGCGATAAATAGATTGTATGATATGTTAATATAGTGAATTGATTTAAATGATTATTTGTTTTGTGAATAGTAATAAAATGTTGAATAAGTGAATTGAAATTTTATATGATTGAGTTACTATTTGGTATGATAAATGTTAAACTCACTTTTTTAATATTTGATTTTCCATGATAGACAAACCTTACCAAGCTAAGTAGCATGTAGTGTACATTTATAACCTGAGGTAAGTTACTTGGTTTTGTACCTGTGAACTTACTAAACATTGTATATGCTTACCTCGTTTGTTTTCCCGTTCCCCATATATTGTCAACTTATAGAACACATCAAGCAGATCGTTCAAAGCTCACACTATTCTGATAGTGATTCAGTAGTCTTTTTATTGTTTAAAACTTTATTTTGTGGCATGTATATAGGCGATTCATTTTTTGTTAATCTTGAATATTGGTACTTTGGTTCTTGATTGAGGTTTGAGTTTTGAATGATTATATGTTATGTATATAGGTAATTTAGATTATTATGAATTGGATGCGATTATGTAATTAAAATGGATATTATGTAATATGTTTATAAGGTTATTTGGCTTGGTTGATAGAATGAATGATTTAAGTGCTCCTTGTTGATGTAAATTTATTTTTGAAATATGTAGAACTATGGTATAAAAATGCTTTGAAAAATGGTTGATTACTAGGTATATATGATTATACATGGTATAGATATGGTCAATTCTGTTAGATGTTATGGCATGTTTTAGGTTAATTTACAAAGTAAGTGTTAGCTCGGAAGAATCAACTCGACAACTCTAATAGGGAAGTTGAATTGGCCTTTAAGATGTTGTGGTGGAAGCAATAAAATTGTGGAACAAAGAACACATGGATTTATAGTGGTTAGGCCCCAATTGCCTACTCCACTACCTTAGTTTACCACAACTAAGGATTTTCTCAAATTTACTAATTTGGCAACCTTTGAGGACAAGATTTAACCTTACAATCTCACTTAAGATTTATACCCCAAAATCTTAAGATACAACTCCCTTAAGGTTTCTACTCAAACCTTAAGAATTAACCTTCTCTCAAAGAGAAACAAATAAGCAAAAAAAGAAACAATCCTTACAAGATCATGATGTTTGCCAATTAAACGCAAATACAAAGAAGAACACTTGAGCTAAATGAATACAATGAAAGCTCACAAGTGTTTACAAGAAAAGGTGTGAAAGAATTAAGCTCTATGTTGTTTTGACATATCTTTAAGCTTTGCACATTTCTCTACATGTTGCTAAACCTTTTGAAGATGGTATTTATACCCTCTAATTGATTTTCAACCGTTGTGGTTGTTATTGAAGTGAAGATAGCCGTTGGGGATGAAATACAAGGTTATTAACTTCACATACAACAATGAGTATCCATACCTACTAAAAGGGTACCGATATTTTTTGTAATTAATGCTGATTTTATTGACTGTTGGAGCAGGAATATCGATACCTGAGAAAATTATCGATACTTTAATGAAAAGTATGGATACCAGATTGATACCTAGCAGAGGTTACAAATTTCAGAATGTCAATTTGGTATCAATTAACAGAAGGGTATCGATATCTTGTAGAATATTGATACTTAAAGAAAAAGTATCGATATTTTTTTGTCCTTAAGCAATTCTAACTTGTTTGAAAAAGATTAAAACATATCTGAAAATGTTTGACTCAATTGAAACCATTTCAACTTAATTTTATGAAATTGCTTAACTTTGCTTTTATTCAAAAACACTTTAATTTTTTATATCAAAACTTATTATCCAATAAGACTTAGTTTAACAGTAAGGTTTGATAGAAAGTTATGGCAAGATGCACAATGGTATCCTGTGCTTATATGTATGGTTGAAAGTTATAATTGAATCATGGTAGTATCATATTTGTCAATTTTTTTTATAATGGTTTATAATTTTTGTGATGGTGCCAAAAAGACGTGTTGGTTAGACACTTAGGGATGATGTTTTAAATGGTTTTTTTAGTATATCTTGGTGTATTTTGATTGAGTTAAGATTTGGGCATGAAGTGCATATATGGTAGGTGGGTGTTGGTGGTTTGTAACTTGCCTTGTAAGGTATATATGGGTGAACACGGTCTAACACACGGTCATGTACCTCATATGGGCATGTGGCACGACCGTGTGCTCTTAATGAATTAGGTGCAGGTTGATTGACATGACTTCAGTTTCTCACATGGCGCAGCCACACTTTCGTGTGAATGTTTGCAAAGTTTTACAATTAGGTCCACATGGCCGTGTAACCCCCATTTTGTACTTTTGCCACATTTTTCTGAAATATTTCAAATTAGTCCTTATTTTGTTCTGAATTATTTTTAAAGCTTTAGTAAGTTCGATTTAACCCCGATATTTTATGAATAACATGTTTTTGACTATAGGATTGATGATAAATGATTGTTTAGAGAAACTTGAATTGATAATGCATGATATTATTCTATTATGTGCTGTATCATTTCGTAACCCTAATATGGTGATGAAGAAGGGTGAAGGGTGTTACATCTTAGGTGCCTAAATTAATTATTTTTATGGAAGGTTGGACTTTCCATAGCCGAACTGGGCTCTTTCCTCCTTAATGGACTATTTGGGCTTCAAATTTGGTAGCACGCTTGTCCACTTCAGTGATACAATTGTGAGCTGGGTAATTTGAGAGTCCAACAGATGAATTTATGATGTCCCATGCTGATCATCCATCAACCTACGTCTGCATGGCCTCTGCTGTAAGAATGCTACAACATTTAGCATTAAATAGGTGAGCATCTAGCATCAAATAGGTGAGCTTCAAGACTAACTCTTCTTCTGTTGCACCAAACTGCGTCAAATTGGAAAAAGTATGTAAAATTAGCATGTAAATAAGTAAGATTGCAAATTTATATTTAATTTTGTCCTACTTTGAAAATTTTTAATAAAAAAAATTGCTATAAAAATACTCAGACTTTGCATGAATTACTAGTGAGAAGGTATTGTAAATGTCTATATAATTTAAAGTTATCAGTATGTAATTAGACAAAAAAGATGTCAAAGTTGAGGCGTTAGTTAAAACTGGCCATGGGGTTGTATGATAGGCAACACCAAGTAATATTTCTAGAATGCTGCACCTAAAAAGCTTATTATCATTTGATGATTTGTCATTTTTGTCAAAGGGCGATACATCCAAATTTGAAAAAAAAAGAGTCTTTTGATAAATGATTGATCATGCTTAGTACTATTGTTGGTTGTTTCTTTTTTAAGTTTAAATCTTGAATGGTTTGAAATGTTAAAAGTTAACATTTAAATAAAATGGAGTACTATTATGGTTATTTGCCCTTACTAGTTAATTTTATTTTGATCTTCATTTTTCCATTTGAGGGTTGACATTGTTTTAAAGCTTAAACAAACTAAAATTGTTCAAAAATAAATGAGCCATAAAATCAAATATTATCACTAACATGTTAACATTAAACCCTAATAACAAATAGAAAGGGTAAAAATATGATTTTATTCTTAATGATATGAATATGGTCACAAACATGTAAAAAATTTAATCCAAAATGTACAATTAATCAATGATTCAAATTTTCTTTATTTTTGTTAAGTGTTTTTCCGTTGTGTCTTTTTGAAGGGGACAATCAAATATTTATACACATGTTTACTCTTCATGGAATTGATGTTCTTAGTATACTCTATGCATGTGCGAACTCTTTGGGTATATGCAAAGTGGGACAACGAGCTCTCCTTGTTAGGTCCCTTGCGGACCCTCATTGGCATATGCGAACTGAGACCGTGAACTCCCCATCGAGGAATCCCTCGTATGTGCAAACTGGAACTACGAACTCCCCTTGTTGCCCCCCACTATAAGGCTTGCACACATCCATCTGGTAGGGCCCAACCAAGTCACAAGTAGGCAACCCAAACCTTATCTGGTTTTTGGGATGGTGATCAAACCCTATTGGCACTCCTTATAGCCATCACTTCGCATTTATACAACTTGTTGAATACGCAGTGACCACTGGAGCATGACGTTAACCTCGTCACATGTACAAGTGGATCGCGCTTATCTGCATCTAATCATTGGTTTTCATTGGTTATTTGAATCTTCAAAACATAGGGGAGAGAAACTTCTTTAAAATAGGGTTTTTAGAAACTCTAAACTAAAAAATTTAACCATTTATGCACGCAGGCTCGATTAAGGCATTCTTCAAGGTAAATTTTGTTAACTTCCTCGTCTCGGGTTTTAGTGTTCTTCTGTATTTTTTCCTTCATTTTCATTAGAAATATGTCAAGAATGAGAGGGGCTGGTGGTCAAATAATTCCCAGTTACCCACCACGAGAGCATGCTTTGAGGGTCCTCGTAGAGGCTAACTTTTTCATCTGCACTACAAAAGAAGAAGAGATGAGTCGAGCTTTGGGTGCACGGGGGATTCAAAACCCTAACTTTTCTTATGACTTCTCCATTCCTGAGAGGGCACACAGGCTTAGCGATACCAGTGATGGCAACTTCTTGCTTCCCCTCCATACTCTGGAAGTCAGATTCCATTTGCCCTTACATTTGTTCTTCTATCTTCTTTTTTAAGAATACCAGATTGCTTCCGGTCAAATTTTTAGGTTTTCCTAGTGGATCACAGTGGCTTACTTCATCGATTGTTGCTAGCGCAATGAAATGCCACAGCTCACGGTTTTCCAGGGCTTATATCTGTTAAAAGCCTAAAATCAGGGGATTTCATCGGGCTTTTATTATTTCTCTCATCGCGATAAAAACGAGAATATAATTGCCAACCAATATTTAAATCTTTGACTAAATTAGGGAAAATACATTAAGGTGAGATGTAGGCTCGTCGTCGATGGGTTTACTTTTTCCACAGACTGGTTCGTACCAAGTAGAGACATGTGTTCATTTAAGAGAAGTATTAGGACAAATAGTTGTTCAACCCAACTTGAAAGGGTTTGCACTGGTATTCCCCTGGTTATAGAATATGTTATAATCATAAGGAACTTGTTTCAATACTATTTGGAGGGCCTTAGCCCCAATGGGTATAGGCGGGGTGACAACAGGGAAGTTGCTGAGGCAGTTGGTGCGGACCCTAAAAAATGGAGATGGCCCTGTGTGGCCAAAGATGATTTGGGTATAACCTTGACAAGACGCAAAGATGAACCCAAGAACTTATTTTATAGTTAGTGTAGGATGAGGCTTTGCCCTTGGATCTCGGTGATTTCATCGCGAAAAGAAAGTGATGCAAATATTAATTTGATAACTGGTCCTGCTGAAACTAGAATTATTGGTGGTGCAGGCACAACTTGTAATTCTGGAAGCGACTCAAAGGAAACAACCAGTCTATCCCGAGAAATTAACAAAGTTATGGACCTGCGAGCCTCTCTAAGGGACATACGCAAGAAGTGCTAAACTAATGTAGGGGTTGTTAATGTGGTTATCATCAGCGATGAGGAGGCAAATAATGAAAGACTAGAGTATCGTTGAAAAAGGAGGGCAGATCATGCTGGGCCCTTTGCTATGATAGCCATTACTCCTACTTCTCCTTCGACGAGCTCACTGTCTATGGCTCGTGAGAGCTCTCCAATTATTGCTCGCGATAATTCTCCTCCTCTTGATCCTCCTTATGTTCCTTCTATTTTACCCCCTGTTCAGGAATCTTTAGCTAAATAGGATGATGAGCTATTCCCGTGGCGTGAAAATCTGAGCACGTAAGAGTATCCCTATAATCTCAATGAGGTGGTTTAAAAATACAAGGCTTCTTTACCAGAGACTGTAAAGAGGCACATGTGCATCATTGAGTCCTCTAGTGGTGTGAATAAGGCTTCACTATTAAAGCTTATCTCGTCCTTGCAAGTTTTACTAACCGAGGCTACCGTGGTTAGTGTAGGCATTGGAAAAAATATCGGTAATGCTAAGGTCAGTCAGAGGGAGCTTGAAGAGACTAAGTTGGAACTGGAGAAGATTTGTGAGCTATACCTTAATATGATGGAAGAAAATAAAGTGCACTGTATGCAAAATGGCGAGCTTGCTGGTTAATTGGGAGCTGCTACAGTTAAAAATGATGAGTTATCTTAGGAGTTTGTAGCTGAAAGAGAAAGGAAAGATGCCTTAGATGCTGATATGAAGAATATGGAAGACAAACACAAGACTATTATGAATCAAATTGTTGAGGAGCACAAGGCTACTATGGCGAGGCTAGAGTAGAAAAACGCTAAAGCCTTAGAGGAATTCAAAAGGGAAACTTTGGAAACTGTAAGTAACATTACTCAGTAACTCAAGTCAAACATACTGCAGCAAGCCCAAGTTGTGGGTGGCCCTTTTGATGCTCGTGGGGTTGATCTCGATGCTCTCTGTGATGTGTACATGAACCAACTAGGTTTTGATTTCCACTTTCCTCTGGAGCTGCCTGGGATGAGTTTGCATCCAAATGGAGGAACTAAAATGATTTTTTTCTGGATGAAGTCCCAGGGACTGGCGTTGCTTTTGCTGGCAACAATGAAGCTGATGGGGACCCCATCGAGACTAACTCTGCTCCTATTGATGGTAACTACAACATCGAAGTAACTGGAATAGAATGAGAAGATGAGATCCTTAGTGGCCATGAGGGGGCTGAGGATATGCCTTAAGTAATTGTAATCTTGTATTAATTTTCACATTTTGAAATGAAAAAATTGAACTTTGAAAAAGTCCAAGTTTACTTGTTACTATTATGACATCACGGTTTATTTCGTTTTTTCGTATAACATCGCTTGTATCAAATTTTGAACTTAAACAAATTCTCAGAGGTAATCTTAGAAACCTTTAACTGATTTAGTGCAATCCCATGGCTCTGTTTTAGATGACTTATTATCAACTTTAACCCAAATTTTCTTAAACAATCTAAGTTGTGAATTTTAATCAGTAAACTCAAAGGAATTTAAGCTGCGATCTCAAATCAATTACCTAGATATGTTGGATTTGTGAGCTTAGCTCATCGAGCTCTTAGAGTATCAGTTGAGAGCGTAGGTCTGCTAGTTTGTTGGAGCTACGAGCTTAACTCTGTGAGCTCTTAGAGTATCAGCTAGGAGTGTAGGTCCACTATTGTGTTGGAGTTGTGAGCTTAACTCTACGAGCTCTTAGAGTATCAGTTGGGGGTGTAGGTCTGCTAGTTGTTTTGGAGGTTGAGATAATAAATTGGCAAACCTTTGTAACATTAGCTGGGAGTGTAGGTCCACTAGCTGTTTTGGAGTTTGTAATCATAAACTGACAAACCTTTGTAACATCATTTGGGAGTGTAGGTCCGCTAGCCGTGTTGGAGTTGCAAGCTTAACTTTGCAAGCTCTTCGAGTATCAGTTGGGAGTGTAGGGCCGCTAACTATTTTGGAGGTTGCGATCATAAACCGGTAAACTTTTGCATAATATCAAGTACAAGTGTTTATAAGGAAAACATTTTATTCAAGGAGTAAGAAATTACACATAGTACTTCTTGAGGTGATGGGCATTCCATGTTCATGGTAGAATCGTGCCTTTCATCTTTGCTAACTTATACGCTCCATAGCCAATCTTTTCTACGACCTTGTATGGCCCTTCCCAACTCGGAGCCATTTTCCCCTACTGTGAAGCTGGAAAACTAGCCTCAGTATTTCTTATGACAAGGTCACCTACTTGAAATTGTTTATTCTTAGCCTTAGAGTTCTAGCTACTTCTCTGAATTCATAGACAAGATCAAGGTTAAGCATGATAGCCTCTTGGTTGACACCTTCATTAAAATGTATAGTTATATGTGATTGCATACCAATCTCAACGGGAATTACTACCTCCGCGCCATAAACAAGGGAAAAAGTTGTTTCTCTTGTTGAAGTATGAGGTGAAGTTAGCAAGGCCCACAAAATTCTTGGCAACTCCTCCAACAAAGCACCCTTGGCCTCACCCACTTTCTTTTTTAGGGCTGTTAGGATCTTTTTTTTCATCACCTCTAATTGCCCATTTGTTTGTGGCATTTTAACATAACTTTGAGCCTAAGCAATCTGAAGATCTATATAGAAATTTTTAAACTTTCCCTGAAAGTGCGTGCCATTGTCCGTAATGATCAAGTGAAGTACACCAAACTTGCAAACAATTCACTTCCAGAGAAACGATTCCATCTATCTCTTTGAAATAATTGCTAAAGCTTTAGCTTCAATCCATTTATTGAAATAATTCACAGTCACTAATATAAATTTCTTTTGTGCCGTGGCTATTGGAAATGGACCGAGGATATCAATTCTCCAGGTTGCAAATGGCCAAGGGCTCGACATGACTTGGAGAGGCTCAGTTGGCTGTCGCTGTACCTTGGCATATCTCTAACAAGAGTTACATGTACGAACTAATTGATGTGCATCCTTTTGAAATGCAGGCCAATAATACCCTTGTTTGAAAAATTTCTGGGTAACTAGCCTTCCTCCCAAATGGTCATCACAGATGCCTTCGTGAATTTCTCGCATCACATACTTAGCTTTAGACGGTGTCAAACATCGCAGCAGCGGATGAGAGAAACCCTTTTTATATAGTACACCCTCTAGAAGGGTATACCTAACAATTATAGGACAAAATGAATTGTTTTAATTTACCATATAATTGAGTGATTTAACAACTAACTACATAGAGTTCAAATATTTGATTTATCAATTTAGAATTTTTTAGACATTTGTAGCTTGTGATAATGACATACCTCGCAGCTTTGCGCTATAATTTTGTGAGCTCTTTCTTATCTAGATTATCATATGTACCCTGCAACGTGCGAACTATAGGATTCATCCATGTTTCCTCCTAATCTATACTTAAAACTTGCGGCATGTCGTAACTCGGGGTATCCCTATGTTCTAGCAGAATAATTCCTCTTTGCTCAATGATGATAGAGGACGCTAGTTTAGATAGAGCGTCTGCACATGTGTTGTCATTCCTTGACAACTACTTTATCTAAACTTTATCAAATCCTATGAGCAGTTGGGTTGTGACTGAATGATATTTTTTCAACATTGCCTCCTTCACCTTATACTCACCATTCATTTGTTTCACCATCAACTGTGAATCTATATAGACGACCAGGTCCTTCACTCCTAGTTGGCATGCTACTTGCAGTCCTGATATCAAAGCTTCATACTCTGTTGCGTTGTTGGATGTTTGGAACCCAAAGGATAACCCATACGCCATTCATTTCTGGTAGGATCAATTAGGAGTACACCTGCTCCCAACCTCATCTTGGCTATAGAGCCATCAACATATACTAACCAGCTTTTCGAACTATCAGTTATATGTACACCTTCTTGAGGTGAGCTAACTAATAGGTTGCATACAATAGATGGAAAAGAGATATTAGAATGAAGCATAAACTCATCATGTATTATTATAGAAATAACAAATTAAATTACTGGTGTTTGCCAATGTTCACAAGAGGTTATAAATAACATATACTTTTAACTTCATTAAATGTCCATTATCCAATATTTCACGTTATAAACTATATTACCTGATGGATCAATAGACTTTTCAAAAGAGCACTTCACCATGAAGTCAGCCAATATTTGCCCCTTTACTGCTGTTCTAGGGGCGAACTCCACGCCGAACTCAGCCAGTTCAATACTTCATTTTGTTACCCTTCCTGAGGTATCAACTTTAGATAATACTTCTTTAATAGATTGATTGGTCTTGATGACAACATGATGAGCCTGAAATACAACTTGCGAGCTGCAACAAAGCAAAGATGCATTTTTCTATTTTTGAATACCTCAATTCGCCGTTCTAGAGTACCTTGGTAATGTCGTACATTGGGAATTGTCTAACATCTTCTGCCCTAACCAAAACTACTGCAATTGTTTCCTCTGAGGCAACCGGATATAAATAGAAGGTTTCTCCTACTCATGGTGACTTCTAAAGCGTTGGGAAGGTAAGGTACAACTTCAATTCCTCAAAGGCTGCATGGCACTCGTCAGTCCACAAAAAAAGTGATTATCAAGCTTTGAAGAAAGGGAGGCATTTTTCGGCCTTCCTGGAGATGAACCTGTTGAGCTCTACTATTTTTCCTGTAAGACGTTGAATATCCTTAATACTTTACAGGGGAGGCATTTCTAAGATTCACAAATCTTCTCTAGGTTTACTTCTATTCCCCTCTCTGAGATCATGAAACCCAAGGATCTGCCAGCTCATATGCTAAAAGCACACTTCTTAGAATTCAACTTCATGTTGTGGACCCTCAAAACTGGGAATGCCTCCGATAAGTTTCTCACATGCTCCTCCATAATTTCACTTTTCACCAACATATCATTTACATAGATCTCAAGTCCACGTCTTATCTGTTCTTTCAAAATTCTATTCACAAGTCTCTGATAGGTTGCTCTAGACGTTTTTGAGGCCAAAGGGCATGATCCGATAACAGAAAAGTCATTCCTCAGTGATGAAAGTTGTTTTCTTCTGGTCATCTTGATCTAAAAAAAATTGGTTATAACCTGAAAAGGTGTCCATGAAGTTCATAAATTTGTGACCCGCAGAAGCATAAACCAAATGGTCAATAGAAGGCAAAGGGAAACTATTTTTAAGGCATGCTTTGTTGAGGTTAGTGAATTCAATACACATTCTCCATTTTCCATTTTCTTTTTATACCATAACCACATTTAAGACCCAATTTGGATACTCAACCTCCCTAATAAAACATTCTGACAATAGTTTAGCTACCTCCTGCCTCATAACTTCTACCACTTACAGAGTGAACTTCCTCTTCTTCTGCTTAATCGGTTTTACTTTTGAGAGTATATTCAATTTGTGGACAATCACCTGAGGGTCCACCCCTAGCATATCTACCGTTGACCAGGCAAAAATATCCAAATATTCCTTTTGACACTTAACCAAAATGCTCTTTTCTTCAGGTTCTAGCGCTGATGAAATTTTTAAAGTTTTTCTTCATTTTCGTAGAATAATTGTAAAGTCTCTGCGTGTTCTCCTGCTTCAGGATTCTTGCCTTTCTCTTCATCCCTTACATCTAAGCTATCCGAGTTTAAGGCTTGAGTAGCCAACTCTGTCCCTTGGAAACGGGCTATCACGCTTGCTTCATAGAGAACATATGACATTGCCTTGCTATTTGCTGGTCAGGATGCATGAACTTAATCCTTGTACTTGACAAGAATTTGATCTTCATACAAAACATTGCCACCACCATCTTTGTTGCTCTCATTATTGGACGCCCAAAAATGGCGTTATATGCCATAGAGTGGTCCATGAAAAAAAACTAGAAACACTTCGTGGTAATATGCTCGCAGTCCCCTAATGTGACTGGTAGAGTGATGGAACCTTTCACTTCAATTGGATGGTTTGCAAAACCATACAGCGGGCTAGCCTTGGTCAAAACTTGTTCTTTCAACCCCATTTTTTGATATGCTTCCTAGGTTAGAACCTTCACGGCACTTTCACTATAAAAAAAATATTCTTCAAACTTCAAAACTCGCAATCATTGCTAACACAACCATCAGGTCGTTGCCTTATTCGTCACATACTAGCCCATTATCATCATTACCAAACTCAACACTCCATCTACCTCACTAACACTGCCTCTTAGGTACATTTATGGACATAACACTCCTCATATGGGCCTTCCTCTTTACATTGGAATTTACCCAGTCCTCATCAGTGCCCATGATCATATGAATGGTGCCCCTGACCTTTTGCCTACCCTTGGGATCACTTCACAAACTCTGAACCTATTGGGAAGTGCCTTGGTCCACAAATTTGACGAGCTCTCTATTCCTCACTGCCTCTTCAATGACATCCTTTAGGGTAAAACAGTCTTCAATCTTGTGCCTCGCATCATCGTGGAAAGCACACCTATCCTTTGAATTTGACTTCCTCGTACTGTGCCTCATGGGAGATGGTTTAGATAGGATACCTAAAATTTTCACCTAGTTTAGAATGCAAGCACGAGTAGCATGCAAACCTGCCCTGAGGGATGTACTTCCGTGTCTGCTCGGGCTGAGAACCCTGAGGGGCCCTGGGAGAATTACCTTGAGTCTGTACTTTTTACTGCCTATCACCTCTGGCACACAAAGCATGATTGTGCAATCCCTACCTATTGCAAGCTCCTTCTCTTTCCCTAAATTGTCTGCCCTCTTCGTGAAATGTGCCACGCATTGCCTTCTTAATCTCTTCTGCCTCGCGAACTTGTAGGCTCGCTAATACAAGCCTGCCAAACTTTGGGGCCTGTTATCAATAAAGGAGTACATTCTCATTCTACACTCCTATAATGAAAGCATCGACGGCCCCACTGGTCTTCCAGGTTCTTCATATTCAAAGTTTTCATATAAAACTGTTTCACGTAGTCTTAAAGAGAGACTTACCTTCTCTCTATTTTACAGACATCAACCCTATAGGCGTGTTCTTGATCTTCTTGTAAACCCTGAATCTTCCTAGAAATATCTGGCCCAACTGGGAAAAACTTCGGGCTGAGCCCTAATGAAGGGATAAGTACCAATCTTTCGCACTTCCTTTTAAGTGTCATGGAAAATGCCTTGCACTTCGCAGAGTCTGATGCTTCCAATACATTCATATATTGTTATACTGTATCAAGTGAGCTTGTGAATCTCTTTTCCCTTTTAACATGTCCTTCAGGACCTAGAAATCACGTGGCAAGTTCACTACTACTACCTTTAGGGTCAACAAATTGTTAGAACAGAAAAGTCACTCCATATCCAGAGACTTAGGATGCAATACCATCAAGTCCCGCCGTAACTCATCCATCTCGTTCTGCCATTCCTTCGCATGCAAGCCTAGACCTTCTTTCTGCATATTCACATTATTATAGAAATCATAATTTTCAGACTGTACCTTCCTTCTAAGCTCTTCATTATGCTTTAGTAAGTCCTGCTAGAAAGTCTTTTGTTGCTCAACCCGCACATTCTGTGTAGCCATTTGTTTTCTCATTAACCTCATTTGCTCTTAAAGAGCAAGAAACTGCTGTGGCGACACTTCTCGATCAGAAGGAAGCGGTAGCTCGTAATTGGAGGATAGGTTCAAGTCTAAAGGACTTGAGACTCTTGGATAACTCACATTACTGAGGTTTTTTGGTCGACCGGTAAACCAACCAACAAATAGGTCTACTTTATTGGGTTGACTACGAGAACTTGAGGCTCCAGTTTGCCCAGACAAAAGATTGAAGGAGAGAATTCTTATTTGGGTGAGTCATGTAACTTTTGCAAGAAAAATTTTTTGATTGAAAGAAATTTTTTGGTCAGAAGTATGTCCATGATCACCGCACCAATTACTGAGTGTTTTTCCATTATGTCTCATTGAATAGGACAATCGAATATTTATACACATGGTTACTGTTCATGAAATTGACATTTTTAGTAGACTCTATGCCTTCTAGACACGTGTAATATTCTGGTCTGCCTGTTGGACTTCGTGGCCCTCTACATGCGAACTCCTTGGTTATATGCACATTGAGACCATGAACTCTCCTTGTTGGGCCTTTGCGAGCCCTACTCAGCATATGCGAACTAGGATTGCGAACTCCCCATGCGAGGACTTCCTCGTAATGTGAATTGGGACTGTGAATCCATTTGTTGACCCTCAATTATAAGGCTTGCACGCATCCATCTGGTAGGGCCCAACCGAGTTGCGAGTAGGTGACTTGAACCTTATTTGGTTTTCGGGTTGGTATCATAAATACATAACAATTTTCATTACCCATTTTTTTATTAAATGAAAAAAGCCCTTTCTTGAACAAAAAATAAAAATTGTAACTTTCAAAAGATCTCAAACATCAAAATATAAATGTCAATAATTATAAATCATTAACAATTTTTACAAATACTCACACTAACACTAAAACCTACAATGAAAGCATACATCAAATGAGCAAAAACTTCATCATCATCATAACATTTGGATGACTTCAAGAGTTCTACTTAGCATTCTTTATAATAAATGGAATTGTGATAAAGGATGAATGGACTACAACACTTGAGTTTTAGTTTTATCATAATTCGTGTTTTCAAAACTTCTGAAGACTTCTACTGCATCATTCTTAGATATAAACGGCTTGTAAAGGCTTCTCATTACTCCAATAACTGGAGGAGCACACTCATGCCATGAAAATATATATGCTAGTTTTATGCCTAAAAAAGAACAACACAAAACTTCTTCTTCTTCAGATAATTCATTATTGCAAGAGAAAGGAAAGAGATGAGGGGAATTAATTAATTTTTCTTAAGTAGGTCAAAGGAAAAAAGATGGGGGAATGATAATCAATGGAAAAAACCCTAAACTTTTTTCATAAAATATTATTACTTTCCTTTTCATAAACCATTGAAAACCGATAACAAATTAAGAAGGTGGGAATAATTAATTTTAAGATAAATTTGATAGAAATTTCTTTTCCTAAGTAAAACCTTTAAATTAAATAAAATAATTTTTAGATGAGAGAATTTTGAACTCTAAACTTTTTCATTAATCGAAAGAAATCTCTTTAAATTAGAATTTCAAACATTAAAAAGTATAAAAAGAATTTACTAACCTTAAATTTAATTATGTACAAATTTAGGATACATAACAAAATCTTTAATGTAATTACAATTTTACACCACTATTATATTAAATAATTATTTTTATTGTAAATATATTAAATGGATGTTTATAACCCTTTAAACATATTAAAGTACTAAGATAAAACTCTTTATCATTAAATGGAGTAATTAAGAAAACTTAATTCATTGAATGTAATACATTTACTAGTTGAATGTAAATGAGCTTATAAATAGCACCTTGTAAGTGAAAATTGAACAACGAAAATTGTTCGGTATTTTTCATCCACTTTTTACTTATTATTATTGTTTTATTAATTTATCTATAACACGTTATCAGCACGAGTTTCTACGAGTTCATAGTGAAGTTCACGTCATTTTGACTTTATATAATTTGCCCGTATAACTCTCGTTAAATTATATACGGTATACATATTTTCATAATTCTTTTATTTTATTTTCTAGATGAAATATTTACTTTGGGTAACATTTGCACATTTATTTTTACAACTAAAATCTAATAATGATAATTATATATACATTTTTATTAAAAGAAATTTCAATTATTGTAATTTGTGTTAAGTTATTATTATGACTATTCCTCTCTATGCCAATATTTGACATACATATTATTATTTAGTAAATTTGGTATATATAATTGAATTATTTTACGATTGAGTATGCTTATTATTTTACTAATAGTTTTTTTATTTTGATTCAAGTGATTATAATGTCAAATCTTACCAAACTTGAATTTGCGGCCTTAGACATCTCAGGCAAGAATTATTTATCATGGGTGTTAGATGCTGAAATTCACCTAGATGCTAAAGGTCTAGGAAATACTATATTAGCAGATAAAGAAACATCTAATCAAGACAAGGCAAAAGCAATGATTTTTATCTGTCATCATATACATGAAGGATTAAAAGTGGAATATCTCACTATGAAAGACCCTTTTAAGTTGTGGAAAAATTTGAAAGAACGATTTGACCATCAGAAAACGGTGATACTCCCTAGAGCTCGTTATAATTGGATGCACTTACGGTTGCAAGATTTTAAGACTGTAAGTGAATACAATTCAGAACTTTTCAAAATTACTTCTCAACTAAAATTATGTGGAGAAAACATAACTGATGTGGACTTGTTAGAGAAAACATTTTCAACCTTTCATGCTACTAATGTGCTCCTGTAGCAGCAATACTATGAAAAAAGTTTTAAAAGGTATTCTGAATTGATTTCATGCCTTTTGGCGGTTGAACAAAATAATGAGCTATTGATGAAAAATCATGGAATTTTTCCCACTAGTTCTGCACCATTCCCTAAAATGAATGTAGCAGTACACAAAAATTATGAAAATAGAAAATATAGAGGTCGCAGTCATGGTCGTGGGCACAGTGGAGGACATGGTCGAGGACGTATTAGTAATTGATATCATGGTGGTCATAATAATGATACTTCTAACCACCAGAAAAAGAATAACAATGAAAGGCAATAAAGAAGTGTTCAAAATAATCCTTCAAAGATTGTTGAGAATATATGCTACCGATATGGTATGAAGGGGCATTGGTCACGTACCTGTCGTACATCTAAGCATTTAGTGAAACTTTATCAAGCATCCATTAAAAAGAAGGAAAAGCATATTGAGACAAATTTTATATCCTAAAATGATGAAATTGAGGCAAAAGATGAAGATACTCACTATAACACTAAAACTGACCATGCCTACGGAGGTGATAAATTTAATGACCTTAATAATATAACTCACCTAGATGTGACAGATTTCTTTGAGAATCATTAGAAAAATTGATGTTATTTTGACATTTTTATGTTGTTTTAAGTATGTTTTATTTTCTTGCATAAAGAATAATTTATATATTTAATAAATATTTGCAATGTTTCTCATATTATATTTTGTTTATTTTATGAAGAATATGAATATTCAACAAAATTTCGATAGACTCAAAATCAATGGAGACATGTGTCTTGCGAAAGTGATACAACAAATATGATACTCAAAGATAAAAATATTTTTCTCATTTGACAATGAGTAATGCCCATGTTAATACAATATCGTAGTTCAAAACTTATTGAAGGCTTTAGAAGAGCTATTATACTATTAAAGGTACAAAATTTGTCATTGATGATGCTTTATGTTCCACTAAGTCTCAAAGAAATTTATTGAGTTTTAAAGATATTCGTCTTAATAGATATCATATTGAGACTATGAATGAGAAAAATATTGAATATCTATATATTACAAATGTTGAATGTGGAAAGAAATATGCTTTGAAAAGGCTACCTGCTTTTTCATCAGGTTTATATTATACACATATTAGTGCAATTGAGTTACATGTTACTACAAACCAGAAGTTTGTAGAACAACATACTTTTACTATTTAGCATGACTGATTAGGCCATCCCGGATCTATTATGATGTGAAGAATCATCAAGAATTCAATTGGACACCCATTAAAGAACCAAAAGATTCTTGAATTCAATGATTTATCTTGTGTCGCTTATTCTCAAGGAAATTGATTATTAGACCATCACCAGCTAAAGTTGGGATTGAATCTCCCGCATTTTTGGAATGTATTCAAGGTGATATATGTGGGCCCATTCATCCACCACGTGGACCATTAAGATATTTTATGGTATTAATAGATGCATCTAGTAGGTGGTCACATGTGTGTTTATTATCGACTCGCAACATGGCGTTTGCAAGACTACTTGCTCAAATAATTCGATTAAGAGAACAATTTCCAGATTATGCAATAAAAACTATTCTTCTTGATAATGCTGGTGAGTTTAGATCCCAAGTTTTTAATGATTATTGTATGTCAATTAGGATAAAAGTTGAACATCCTGTAGCTCATGTTCACACACAAAACAATTTAGCTGAATCGTTTATCAAACACCTCCAACTAATAGCTCGGCTATTGCTTATGAGAACAAAACTCCCTGTTACAGCTTGGGGATATGCTATTTTGCATGTACTGGCACTTGTGCACTTAAAGCCAACAAGTTATAATAAGTACTCCCCGTTACAATTGGCTTTTGGTAAGGAGCCAACTATTTCCCATTTTAGAATTTTTGGATGTGTAGTATATGTTCCAATTGCTCCACCACAACGCACAAAGATGGGTCCTTAAAAGAGGTTGGGAATATATGTTGGTTATGAATCTCCTTCTATAATTAAATATGTTGAACCATTAACTGGAGATTTATTTACTACACGATTTTTTTATTGTCATTTTGATGAAACAACATTCCCAACATTAGGGGGAGAGAAAATACAACTGGTAAAATAAATTATATGGAATGGATCATCATTATCTCAATTAGATCCTCGCACAAGTCAATGTGAACAAGAAGTCCAAAGGATCATACATTTGCAAAACATTGCCAATCAACTGCCAAATTCATTTACTGACCTAAAGAGAATTATAAAATCTCACATACCAGCTGAAAATGCTCCAATACGAATTGATATCCCAATATGGCAAATTGTTAGTGCAAAAAAAAAAAAGTAATCCACGCCTGAAGCGTGGAAGGTCAATCAATTCCAAAGATAAAAATCCTCGTAAAAGGACAGAAGCAATTATTCAAGATGATAATATTGTGGAGGTAAGTGCCCAAGAAGAGGCCAAAGATATAACTAATCAAAAACATCAAAAGAGGTTCAGGTGCCTGAAAATGGTGAAACAAAGAAATCTCAATAAGTTATGTTACTTCAGGAAAAAGTTGGAACCCAAAAAAATATAGTTGTCGACAACAATTTTGCTTATAATGTTGCTATTGAAATAGAAAAAGAAAAGAGGATCCTGAGCCTAAATCTATTGAGCAATGTAGAAATATAAAAGATTAGCCAAAATGGAAAGACACAATTCAAGCAGAATTAAATTCACTTTCTAAACATGAGGTTTTTGGACCTATAGTCCAAACATCTAAATATATAAAGTCGGTAGGATATAAATGGATATTTGTGTGAAAATGAGATGAGAAAAATGAAGTCGTAACATATAAAGCATGACTTGTAGCACAAGGATTTTCACAAAGGCCCGACATTGATTATGAAAAGAAAGATTCTCCTATAGTGGATGCAATCACCTTTAAATACCTTATTAGTCTGGCAGTACGTGAAGAACTTGACATGCATCTAATGGATGTTGTTACAGCCTATTTGTATGGTACACTTGATAGTGAAATTTATATGAAAATTCCAGAAAGATTTAAAATCCCTGAAGGATATAGAGTTTCCTGGGAAAATTGCTCAATCAGATTAAAGAAAATTTTATATGGATTAAAACAATCTGGACGTATGTGGTACAATCGTCTTAGTGAATATTTGTTAAAAGAAGGTTATAAAAATGATTCAATCTGTCCATGTGTTTTTATAAAAAGGTCTGAATCAAACTTTGTGATAATTGTTATTTATGTTGATGATCTAAATATTATTGGAACTCCTAAAGAGCTTCAAAATGCAGTAAATTATTTAAAGAAAGAATTTGAGATGAAAGATCTTGAAAAAACAAAGTTTTGTCTTGGCCTGCAGATCGAACATTTAAAAGATGGAATTCATGTCCATCAGTCAACTTATACGAAAAAGATCTTAAAGAAATTTTATATGGATAAATCACATCCATTAAGTACCCCCGATGGTTGTACGATCGTTAAATATGAATAAAGATCAATTTCGTCATTGGGAGAATGATGAAGAGTTTCTTGGTCCTGAAGTACCATATCTAAGTGTCATAGGAGCATTGATGTATCTTGAAAACAACACAATACCTGATATAGCTTCTGCTGTAAACTTGTTAACAAGATTTAGTTCTTCTCCAACACGTAGACATTGGAATGGATTAAACATGTATTTAGATATCTTAGAGGGACCATTGATATGAGGTTATTTTATTCAAATGATTCAAAATCCCTATTAGTTGGTTATGTTGATGTTGGATATTTATCAGATCCACATAAAGGTCGATCTTAAACGGGATATTTATTTACATGTGGAGGTACTACCATATCATGGCGTTCGACAAAGCAGACATTAGTTGCTGCCTCTTCAAATCATGCTGAAATAATTACAATGCATTAGGCAAGCCGAGAGTGTGTTTGGCTAAGGTTATTAACCTAACATATCTAGAAGATATGTAATTTTCCTTTATAGGAAAATATGCCAACTATCTTATACGAAGATAATGCAGCATGTATAGCTCAGTTAAATGGTGGTTATATCAAAGGTGATAGAACGAAACATATTTCACTAAAATTATTCTTCACTCATGATCTTGAGAAGAAATGTGACATAGAAGTTCAACAAATTCATTCTAGTGATAATTTAGCAGATCTTTTTACCAAGAAATTGCCAACTTTAACATTTGAAAGACTACGAAACAAGATTAGAATGCGTCGACTCAAAGATATAATGTGATGTTGCCATTAGGGGGAGTCTAAAACACGTTGTACTCTTTTCCTTTAACCAAGGTTTTGTCCCACTGGATTTTCCTGGTAAATGTTTTTAACGAGGAAACTTGTCATAGGAGATTGTGTACTCTTTTTCCTTCATTAGGTTTTTATCCCACAGAGTTTTTCCTACTAAAGGTTTTAATGAGGCACATTTTTATTTAAAAGACATCTAAGGGGGAGTGTTGTAAATACATTAAATGAATGTCTATAACCCCTTTAAACATATTAAAGTAATGAGATAAAATTCTTTTGTAACACCCCTTACCTAAGACCATTGCCGGAGTCGAGCATGAGGCATTACTTGACTTAACTTAAAAGTTTTGGGGCATAAAATTTTACTTTTGAAATTAATTTCACTATTCACAACAAAGTTGTCCACCTGCGCAGTAGTTACTAAATTAATTATAACTCAAGATAAAAAAACTCGAAATTAAGATCCGTAAATTTTCCCTAAAACTAAACTCATATATATTTTTACCATAAATTTTTCAGAATTTTTGGTTTAGTCAATTAGTACAGTTTATTAGTTAAAGTCTCTCCTGTTTCACTGATCGACTGTCCTAACCTCTCGTCACTAAAATTTAATTATCTCATTGTAAATACTTCATATGGTGTTATCACTTGTTTCTACAGAAAATAGACTCAATAAGGAATCTATAAATATAAATTACAACTCATAAATATTTTTGTACAATTTTTAATGATTTTCTAAAGTCAGAACAGGGGACTCCAAAAACAGTTCTGACCATATCTAACTAAAATCCACATATCTCAGAATATAAAATTCCTTTTTCTACACCGTTATTTTCCTATGAAAATAGACTCAATTGGTGATTTTTTAAAGTCATGTCACTGCTACTATCTAAAATCTGTTTCATTGCAAATTTTTACTTTTTCCCAATTTCTAGGTATAAACTATCACCTAGGCATTCATAATACCAAACATATTCTTACTTAGCCATTTTAATAGCTAAACATTATCACATATTTACACATCATCCTTTAGCATTATCATAAGGGCATACATTCAAAATGACTAAGTACCTATACATGCCATAGTTCAACATTGATTATCATAAAATACTGAGTTGTTGTGGTTGATAGTGTGGACGCTCTCCGACGTCTTTAAGATCCCTGAAGTAGCTTTGCAATACTATAAAAGAAAGAAAAATAAAAGAAGTAAGCATAAAGCTTAGTAAGTTTACAAGTAAATAAATAACAACGTTTATCATAAACCATCATACTCATAAATTTTCATCAAGCACTAGGATCTTTACTTTCTTCTTTACTTACTCACATCCTTGTTTACTTATTTGCTTGCTTAAATAACTCACGATTATAACTTACTCTTCACTTACTGAAATTCTTTTTCTCAACTGATAACTGAGATATTTTCAATCCTTTATAACTCACCTGAATCTAGTTATCATACTTTTGCTTGAACTTTCATGTAACTTAATTCATTTTCTAGCCGGTTGAATCACTTGGAATACTAAGGATACTCGGGTCTCTTGTCTGAATATAACATGCCAAAGCTATGTCCCAGACATTACATGGGATGTTTCCTATATTGCCAATTCCATATCCCAGATATGGTCTTACATGGGAGTTCTCATATCGGTGCCCATGCCATGTCCCAGACATGGTTTTACGGGGGACCTCTCATCTCGGTGCCAACGCCATGTCCTAGACATGGTCTTACATGGGACCTCTCACAATCTCAATGATGCCAATGCCATGTCCTAGAAATGGTCTTACATGAGATCTGTTTACCCAAATTTCATGACATTTGTATCCGATACATTCCCAATATTTCAACGGGGCTTTTATCATTGATTCTCTGTCACCTCATACTTAAGTCAACATTAGATATTTTCATGAAATAAATATATAATTGCTGGAAAATAACAGCATTAATAATAATTATTGAAATATTGCATTTATTTACCGTAAACTTACCTCGGTACAAAATTTGACCAAATCTAGCAACTTAGTCCTCTTATCTTTTTCTTTCCCCGGTCTAACTTTGAATTTCGTTCTTCTTGATCTATAATAGAAAATTTAGCTTATTTAATACTCACATTCATCAAAACAATCATTGACTCGAACTTTGGAAAAATTACGATTTTGCCCCTAAACTTTTGCATAATTACACTTTTGTCCCAAAGCTCGGAAATTAAACTTCATCTCTTATTCTTATGTTTTATAACATGCTAAACATTTTTCCCTTATATGGCAACATCAAATTCCCACTCTAGCATGTACTTATGAACATTAGGTATTTTTATCGATTATGTCAATATACTCATTTTCAATTAAAATCGACTAGTAAAAGTTGTTTAACATAATTTAAAGCTTCATATTCTACCATAAAACATCAAAATAAACACATTTCACCTATGGGTATTTTTCCAAATATGAACCCTAGGTTAAATTATTGCTAGAATGAGCTAAATTAAGTTATCGGGACTCTAAAAACGTAAAGAACATTAAAAACGGGGCTTGAAATCACTTACTATGGAGCTTGGAAGCTTGAAAACCCTAAATATGGCTTCTCCCTTGCTATTTTCGTTCACCATGGAGAAGATGAGCACATTTTGCCATCTTTTTCCCTTTTTAATTCTTTTTATTACTAAATTACCAAATTGTCCCCAACTTAAAATTTTTTTATTTCACTTATCTCATGTCCATTTTTGTCTACCAACTTAACCAATGGTCTAATTACCGTATAAGAACCTCCAATTTAAAGTTTCATAACAATCAGACACCTCTAACATGTAGAACTCAACTTTTGCACTTTTTACAATTTAGTCATTTGACTAAATTGAGTGCCCAAACGTCGAAATTTTTGAACGAAATTTTCAAAAAATAATTCCGTGAAATCGTAGACCATAAAAATATAAGAAAATTAAATTTTTTCTCATCGGATTTATGGTCCCGAAACCACTGTTCCAGCTAGGCCCAAAATCGGGATGTTACATCTTTACTTCATTTATAATCATGAGATCATTAAATGGAGTAATTAAGAAAACTTAATTCATTAAATGTAATACATTTACTAATTGAATGTAAAGGAACTTATAAATAGCACCTTGTAAGTGAAAATTAAACAATGAAAATTCTCTTGTATTTTTCATCCACGTTTTACTTATTATTGTTTTATTAATTTTTCTATAACATTTTTTCTTTTAGTTCTTTTTAAAATTGTAAGATTTTATTCCATTCCAAACTTTGCTTTTGTACAAATCTAAATAAAGTTAATATTTAATGCACTATCTCTGCACAAGTCCTATATACCATCATTGAATAATAATTTGACACTTCATCATTGAATAAAATAAAAAATAATTGAGGACTTATAAATAAACACAAATAAATTTATTTAAACATTATTAAATAATTAATTATAAAGAAATACTAACACTCTGAATCGAGACCCTAAACCCTATACACGAGAATCTAAATCTTAATCTCTTAAATTTAAGATCTTAATTTTGAGAGTTATTAATATTTATTTATAATAATTACATTTAATATTTAATTATATTTAAATAAAAGTATTAGTATTTATTTATATATTTTATATTTTTATTTAATTTACTGATAATGTATTATATTATTTATTGATGGTGAATATTGTACGTCATAAAGTTTTGCCTAGATATTAACAATCTTTTCTATCTTTCGAGTTAATGTGAAGTAAAGTTGAAATTTGTAACTCAAATTAAGAAGGTTCAAATGGTTAATCAATTTTTTAATCCTTTAACAATTAACTGAACTAAAATTTTTCAAAATAAAATTAACCAAACCAAAATATTTCGGTTAATTCGGTCGGTTAATCAAATTTATATGTTTTTACTTTTTGGTTAAAATAAGTATAAAACATAAAAAAATATATTCATTTGACTGAATTAACGAATTAACCAAATTAGAACTACATATAATTTGTATTATTAATTATTAAGTTCGGTTAATTCAACTAATTTGATTAATTACCCTATTTCGAATCGAATTAACCGATAACCAAAATTCAAAAAAATTATTCATCGACTTCTGACCGAATTAGATCAATTAACCGACCGATTAAATGAATTAAATTAATTCAATTGATTAATTCGATTTTAACCGAAATTTAAACAATTCTTACTCAAACTCACCTTTCATGAAAGGTTAGCTTATAGCACATGCTTCGCATTTGTGCTTTCGAGGCTCTTCCCATGGCGTCGCCATGTGACCTGTTGCCTTTGGGTCTCAGTCCACGCCTACAAAAAGGAAAAGCCCACCCGGCCTGCATGTTCCCAGTTACTCTATGCACGTCTCATAGACTTTCTATCTATCTATTTTATTTTCAGATGAAACCAGAAGAGGTTTTCCCGCGCTTTCCCTCCAAGAAGACGAAGGAAGCCAGCAAAAAATGGAGGCATGGGTTCCGTTGTTCGACATTTTCATGAATAGCCCTACACCTGAAATCGAAGCATCTCTTTGGCTGCAACAATGTTTCAATGCGACAACATTATCATCTTCAACAACAACTCCAATCACCGCAAGCTCTTTCCTTTCTTTGCTTACCAAACCCTGCAATCTCTTTGTCGATGACTCATCTTTTTCTTCACCTCTCACACCAAAAAGGTAAACCCATAAACTTAAGGCAGGAAAGAAACTTTCTTTGTTTTTTTCTTTTCAGATTTAGTGACTGATGAGTTTGATATTTTTTTATTTTGCTTAAGGATAATGTTTATAGAGACTCTACCGGGTATGGTTCAGTCAAGGGTACTTTCATTTCTTGCTTTGGAGAATGAGAGGTTTAATGGGAAGGAATTATCTAAGCTGGCACGCAGTTTGTTGAGTGAAAGTCAAGGGCTTGATTTTTGGGTCAAGAAAGCAGCACGGGATCTGCTCGACAGAGTGTCTGAACCAAATCATATTAATAAGTGGATTTCTGGTTTTAGTCTGGAATCTGGCGAAGAAGAAGTCGGCCAAGAGTTTGAGTCCTTACCGGATTGGCTCAAGGACATGGCTGCTGGTAATGATCCGCTTCTCTATTGGCTTCCTTTATCTGCAGCTGATTGTGGTCCTCGTTTTTATGATGATAGTTTGGAAAATGATGAGAGTTTGTTCAGTCAAGTTGAGGAAAATGGAGAAAATGGTTTGAAAGAAGTTGGGGACGAAATTGAGATGGATCGGGTTCTGAATGTGCCTTTAGAACCTGAAATTGAAAACATGGCTGCTAGTTTGAGAGACAGGGTTATAAGCTTAGAATCTAGTTTCAAAGCTGTAGCATTAGGAAATGAAATTCGTGAACTTTGCTTGGATAAAGGAATGGATCCTTTTCAAGTTCTGTGTCTGATTGAGCCTTGGAAAGCCGAGGATGAGGTTGCTTCGGTGCTAATTTCTCATCTTTCAAGTGGGGATGAAGATGAGCTTGCTTGGCCAAGTCAGGTTCTCTGCTCAATTGTGCTTCCCAAGTTCTTGGTTCTAGAAGAGCCAGCCTCACGTCTGCTACTGACTTCAACGATTGAGTACAGCAAGCTCCATCAGAGGGCTGCGGTGCACGCATTATTGTTTCCACTTGTACTACGAAAGGAAGGTATCAATAACCCCATCTGTGATGTGATTACTAGGATTCTGAGGGAATGCCTGCACCCGGCTCATGTTTCTGCCTTCTGCCAGACACTTCTTTGCAGAGGAGAGGAGGAGAGGAGATTCATTTTACTCCCATGTCATGAATACCTTGTCTCGAAGGAATTGGTATGGACGGATTCATTGTTTAACCTCTTACACAACATTTTAAATCATAATGTTCATTTAACTCGGGATTCAGTTGATCGTCTTGTGTACCATGTTAGGAACATAGCCGAAAGATTTTCCAAATCTTTGAAATTTGGAAACTTCGTATTATGTCTGGTCACTAAATGTTCTTCACTACTTAATTCACATAAGAACGTACTGACTGAAGCGGTTGAGTGCACGAATACTCTTGTTACGAAATCCATATTATTAAGAATAGCTAGCTTATAATTATTGTGTTTACTCTCTCTTTTTCTTTTTAATGTTTATTCTAGCTGAAATTTGAAATATTGATCGATACAAGCTGAACTTTTCTAATAGTAGGTACAGCTATAATTATTAGTTCATGAACTTTCTTTATAATTTGTAGTATATATCTTAATGGCTTGTTTGGCGTACTGATATCATCTATCATTATTAAACTGCAATGGTGCTGACATCTAGAAAACTGCTTGAAATGAGAAAAACCAAAGAATGAAGGAAGCATTGGTTTATGTTTTCTTCTTCTAATGGAATTATAAAACCGGAATCTTCTTTGCTTGCAGGAGAAAAATAAAGTAATAGCATGTTCTAATGTAGGAAACATAGTAACAAAACCCAAAATATAAACCACTTTTGAGCAATACAGTGTAAGCCCAGGTTTTTGATAGTTTTAGACATGAAGATTATGATGCCTATTAGTCATTTTCTTGGTGGAAATAATAGAATCAGCAGCAGGATGGAAAGTCTGCAATTCCATTATTTTCATGCAGAACGCTTTTATACCTTCCATTGCTCAATGCCTCCACTTGGTCAGAGCTAGTGGTGGCGTTGGATGGAGGACTGTTTATCTGTTCTCAATCTTTCAGGGATTAAAGGCTAGGGACCTGGTCATAGTGCAGCATGAGTACCACTACCATCCCTCCTCCATTGATGTGCCTCTAATAAGCTCTGGATTAGGACATTGAGGGTCTTTTGCCTCTTTTGTATCACAGAAGGGTCTCCCGTCCAGATCCTCACTCACGTCTAAGGGTGAGTGTTCAATCGAATTGAATCGAATGAGAAATTTTGAGTTAATTGAGTTGAATTTTATTCTATCATTCTAACTCGATTTGAAATTTTTTTGAATCAAGTCGAGTGAGATAGGATTCGAATGGAATCAAATATATTTGCTTGAGTTAAATTAAAAAAATGGCTTTGGTCCTTATAGCTACTATCATCCACTGCAATCAAATTTGCCCACCGTTATCAAATTTGTTATTAACTTTAATCCTCTCATAATTTATTTATTAATATTTTATATACGGGTTAGTTTCTTTGCTTGTTTAGTTATTTCAATTATATTAAGATTCTTGTTACATGTATTTTGAAATTAAAAAAACATTAAATGTAAAAATATGATTTTTAATAAAAGTTATTTTAAAGGTAATGTGAAATTGATACCAATAGAAAATTTTAACACGAATATTTGATGACATTATCAATAATTCAATTTTAAGAAAAGATTCCGTATGATTAAACAAAATAAATATTACAAAATATGAAATTTAATTCAATAATATAAATATAAATAGTAGACATAAATTCAAAAAAAAAATTTAGGGTTTAGAAGTGTTGAGAAGTAAATTAGTTAGCAAATAGCAGAGTAGTTAGCAAAGTTGTTAGTATCAATTGTGTATGAGTTAGTTAGTTTGATAACTAAGTCTATAAATGTATAATAGACTGTTGCAGTAAATATACGATGAATTTTCAATTGTTTCAACATGGTATCAGAGCTACGGAAAGTGTCAAAAATTTTCGATGAATTGTTAAATCAACGACTGTGATTTTTTTTTTGGTTGCTGCGTTCGATTCTTGTTGCTTTGATTTCTCTGCATTTGCTGGTATGGTCAGGTGTTCTTTCTTTGGCATACTGGTTCGTTGTACTTCATAAAGTAACTTGTTGGGCTTGTGTTTGTAGCCCAAGTTTGCTTGATTCAACAAAATTGGGCTGTTAATCGAGGGCATTTTTAGTCTGTATTTCCTTGTTTTTTGGTTCGTGGTAACAAAGGCAATGAGTATCTCCGATTCAATCATCGATTTCAATCATCAGCTTTACTTGCATCCTTCTGACACTCCGGGCACTTTGTTGGTAGCACATCAGTTGCTTGGTGTTGAGAACTACAACGTCTGGAGTAGAACGATGAAAATCGCATTACTAGCGAAAAACAAATTGGAATTTGTGGACGGTACTTGTTCCAAAGATATGTGGCCGGAAGAAATGGGTTATCAATAGGGGCGGTGCAATGCGATTGTGCTATCCTGGATTCTGAATATGGTCAGCAAAGAACTCTCCGTAGGGATTGTATTTGCATCTAGTGCAGCAGCGGTGTGGAGTGATCTTAGTGAGAGGTTTCACAAAATCGATGGTTCAAGAATTTATTTCTTGCATCGTGAAATTACCTCGTCTTCTCAAGGTACTGTTTCTATCTCTGCCTACTTTACCAAGTTAAGATTACTCTGGGATGAGTATGATGCCCTCGTACCTCCGTTTGCTTGTGGGTGTCCTCAATCTAGGCAGAATGTTAAGCATGTTGAACAACAGCATTTGTTTCAATTTCTTATGGGTTTGAATGACTCGTATAGTGCGGTGCGTAGCCAAATTTTGTTGATGAGTCCGTTACCAAGCGTTAATCATGCGTATTCGATGCTTATGCAAGAAGAATCGCAAAGGAAGCATAGTTCTAGTACTATTGGAGATGATTTGGTCCCTTTCCCTTCAGTTCAGATGGTACAAAAGAAGAGATTCAATGGCATTTGTGATCATTGCAAGGTTAAAGGACATAAGAGGGAGACGTGTTACAAGTTGATTGGCTATCCTGCTGATTTCAAATTTACAAAAAAGAAAGTACATAATTCTGCAGTAAATAATGTATCTACTCCTGACTCTGTTTGTAGTAGTGAAGTGGTAGGTTCCCTTGGGTCTGGTTTGCAAGCGTCAGTTTTTACGCAGGAGCAGTATAATCAGATTTTGCATCTGTTAAACAAGGAACCTATTGTGGTTGAAGCTGCGCCGATTTAGCGGTATGCCCGATATTGGCAATAGATGGATTATAGATCTGGAGCTATGACCATATACTATCGATCTTCGTTTCTTGGAATCTCTTGTTGCATGTGCATCCGGGTCACCGAGTGTTCGGCTTCCAAATGGTTTCGTTGTTTCGGTTACTTATGTTGGAGCGTGTTCAATTTTGCCTAATCTTTCATTGAAGAGAGTTCTTTGTTTTCCGAACTTTCATTACAATTTACTTTCTGTTTCAAAACTCGCTCTCGATCTCAATTGTGTGGTTTCTTTTATCCCCAATTTTGTTTGATCTGGGATCTCTCCAAGGGCAAGATGAGGGGGATTGGTAAAGCACGAGGTGGTCTTTACATCCTGGAGGATTCGTCTCGACAGACTTCTGTGGTTTCACCTTCCTCTGTTATTACTATTGCTACAGCTGGCTCGTCTTTTCTTTGGCACACTAGACTTAGTCATGCGTCGGTTTCAAGACTAAATAAGGTTCCTAATTTTTTTGTACAAAGTCAAGTGTAGATAATATTCATAAATGTTCTGTTTGTCCTTTAGCTAAACAAACAAGGCTTCTTTTTCCTGTTCATAAATCTCGTGTTAATGCTGTTTTTTCTCTTATTCACTTAGATTTGTGGGGACCCTATCGAGTGTCTACTCATAGTGGTCATAGGTTCTTTTTAACGATTTTTTATGATTACACATGAATGACTTGGGTTTATTTGTTACGGTCAAAGAGTGATACACTTCTATATCTCAAACAATTTTTTGTTTTGATAAAAATTCAATTCTTCACTGTTATAAAAATTGTTCGTAGTGATAATGGGTATGAATTCTTCAAAAATGAGTGTGCTGAGTTTTTTACTATGTCTGGAGTTATTCATCAAAGTTCATGTGTTCACACTCCTCAAAGAAACGGAGTTCTTGAACGCAAACATAGACATTTACTTGAAGTGGCTAGGTCGTTAAAATTTCAGTCTCACGTGCCTACTAAATTTTGGGGTGAATGTGTTTTGACCGCTTGTTTTTAATTAACCGCCTTCCTACTCCTATTTTGAACTGGAAATGTCCGTATGAACTTTTGTATAATAAGCCTCCTGATCTTTCTCGCTTAAAAGTTTTTGGTTGTCTTGCATATGCCACTACTCCTAATTATCGTGATAAGTTTTCTCCTAAGGCTATTCCTTCAAGTGTTTATGGGTTATTCACTTGTACAAAGGGATACTTATTGTTTAATCTTGAAACCAAAACTTTTTTGTTAATCGTGATGTTGTTTTTCATGAAACAAGATTCCATTTACTTTTCCTACAAGGCGTTTTTGCCTTTTCACGATCTTCGAGTCTTCTTTTTCTTCAACTTGAGCCTTTAGCTTCACCTTCTATACTGTTACCTCTATATCTCCTTCACCCTCTATACTAGGTTACCCTATTTCACCTTCATCTTCTATCTTGTTACTCCTTCTTCACCTTGCATACCAACCTCTTCGTCCTCTCTACCTCCAACACCTACTAGTATTTCATTACTGTGTACTACAAGGTCTGTCAAGCCACCTACTTGGATGCAAGATTATGTCTGCTCTAGTCAATCGTTCACATCTTGTGCTACAGGTTTGTTTCCTATTGCCAATGTCTATTCTTCTTCTCATTTGCCTCTTCATACTTGTTTGTTTGCTGCTCATATTTCTTCCTTGGTTGAACCCCACACTTATAATGAGGATATTTCAGATCCACGGTGGGTTGATACTATGCAACAAGAGATTCAAGCTTTGGAGGCTAATGGTACGTGAGAAGTTGTTTCCTTACCTACTGGTGTTGTCCCTATTGGCTGCAAATGGGTGTATAAAATTAAATATACTGCTGATGGTTCCGTGGAGCGTTTTAAAGCTCGTCTTGTTGGGAAAGGTTATAATCAAAAGGTGGAATCGATTTTCATGAAACTTTTCTCCGTTGTTAAACATGTAACATTCGATTGTGATTAGTCCGGACCATTCATGATTGGCCTATTTTTCGATGGATGTTTACAATGCTTTTCTTCAAGGGACTTGTCTCAAGAAATTTATATGGAACTTCCGGATGGTTTTCGCAGACGGGGGAGACTCGTGTATGTCATTGCGTAAGTCATTATATGGTCTCAAACAAGCTTCTCGACAATGGAATTTAAAGCTCACCGAGGCCTTAATACGAGGAGGATATGAGCAAAGTAAATATGGTTATTCCTTGTTCACAAGAAGGAGTAGAGGTAACATCGTCATCTTACTCATCTATGTAGATGATCCATTAATTACAAAAGAGTGTTGATATGATAAATGAATTGAAACAAATTCTACATCAAAATTTTAAGATGAAAGATTTAGGTGTGTTGAAGTTTTTTCTTGGAATAGAAGTGATGAGATCAAACAAGGGGATTATATTGAATCAAAGGAAGTATGCTTTAGAGTTGATAGCTGATTTGGAATTAGGGAAGCAAAGTCAAGATGTACACCACTTGAGCGAATCGAAACTCACTTGATTGAATATGATGAGTCTGTACAAACAAAAATTGAAGAAGATGGTTTAATTGCAGATGTTTCGATGTATCAAAGGTTCTTGGGAAGGTTACTATATCTGACAAATACAAGACCAATCATTATGTTTGTGGTTCAACATCTAAGTCAGTTCATGCATAAACCAAAGAAATCTCATTTGGAGGCTACCTTTCGTGTGGTACGGTACATAAGGAGAAGACCTGGTCAAGGTATTTTTTTTGTCTGCAACAAGCAAGCCACAGCTGATGGCCTTTTGTGACTCTGATTGGGCTTCATGTCTTATGTCAAGGAGGTCAGTGACTGGTTTTTGTGTTAAACTTGGGGATTCCCTTGTTTCATGGAAGTCAAAAAAACAAACTACATTCTCTCAATCGTCAGCAGAAGCTGAATATAGGAGTATGGCAGTGGTTGTAGCAGAAGTTGTATGGTTGAATGGTCTGTTGAGAGAAGTAAGTCCTAGTCAGTTTGATAAAGCTTTGATTTTGTCGGATAGTAAGGCAGCAATGCAAATTGCAGCTAACCCTGTTTTCCATGAACGGACAAAGCATATAGAGATTGATTGTCATTTTGTGCGTGATAAAATCAAGGATGGAATGATTCAGATGCAGCATATTAAGACAACTGAGTAGATTGCAGATTTAATGACAAAAGCCTTAAGCATTAAGCAACATGAATACTTAGTATCCAAGTTAGGGGGTTAAAGATATGTATCAACCCTCAACTTGAGGGGGAGTGTTGAGAAGTAAATTAGTTAGCAAATAGCATAGTAGTTAGCAAAGTTGTTAGTATCAGTTGTGTATGAGTTAGTTAGTTTGATAACTAAGTCTATAAATGTATAACAGACTGCTGCAGTAAATATACGATGAATTTTCAATTGTTTCAACAAGAAGGAAGTAAAAGTTTTGGAGAAAACAAAAGGAAAAACATTTTGAGGGGATTGGGAGAAGTAAAAGTTTTTAGGGAAAAGTAAGAGTAGAAGGGAAAAAAAGTTTGGGGTTTGAGGGGAAGTAAAATTGTTTAGCTGAAACTAAAAGGGTTTGGGAGAAAAAAAGTAGAAGAGTTTGATATTTAGTTTATTTGAATTAATTGAGTTATTTGAATTCGAAAATTTAACTCGAATTGAACTCGAAAAAAATTCGAATTGATTTGATTAACTCGTTTAACTTGATTAATTCAATTCAAATAATTTTGATTTTTAATTTTTTTAATTTTTTCGAGTCGAATTAAATTTTGTTCATCCCTACTCACGTCTTATTAAATTACTTAGTGGTATTATTCTGACAACATATCACTAAAGAGAGTGTTGGCATGCTTTGAACAGTTGCTAAATTCTTGTGGTGACAGTTTTTGAGGTTATGTTGAATATGAGTTCTCCTCTCAGATTGGCTTTAAAGGAGATAGTCTCCCGATGAGAAGTGTTAAGCATTTTTTACTTCCATGGTCCACGGCTCTCACCATTCATGATATTAAATAAAAATATGAACCGAAAAAGAACAAAAGAAAAGAAAAAGAAACCCTTCATATATTAAATAAAAACAAAGTAGTTTTTGTGTTTATGAAAGAGGTTGGATTTATGCATAGCATTAAGATCATATATAATTGTTCAAGTCCGACATAATTTAAAATAAAGTTTCAAATTTTATCCAACTTCGGTCTTATTTTTAAATGATTAACCTAAACTTATATATTTACTAAAATATCTATTAGATTATTTAATATTTTCATTTATTAAATTCTTAAATATAAATAACATACTTTTTAATATTTATTTTATAATCTAATAAATTTTTATATGATATAAGTTACTTAATATATTTGAAATAAAAAATATTATAAACTTGGAAATGAATTGGACTAGATTAAATTTGGATTTTGAACATTTGAATTTAAATTTACTCAAAATTTGTTCTAAGGTTAGGTGAATAGTTTGTTTGTTATTAATAGCATCAACCTCTTAAATACACGTGTTAATAATTGTTAAAGGAATGTAATTTAAGAAAATTGGGCAATTAAGACATTTTAATTTGTGATCTAACTTTGTGCAGAACATGAAAGATTTAACAACCCATCAACAAAGAAGATTGGTCATGGGATATCAAAGCTCTATTTTAACGGTTGAAAGAAGGGAATGCTGATTTCTGAAATAAATATTCATTAAATTATCACTCTTTTGGTAGGTAACGATTAGAAAAGTTCAACTAGTAAATATTATTTAGTATCAAACAGATTCATATATACATATACTCACGTTCGAGACAGCCACTTGTTTCGTTTACAAGTGAACCCACGAAACCTATAATGCTACTTTCTATGGCCTATATAACCATAAGCCAATAGCTTTTTTTTCCAATAGTTTCTTAATTTGATCACCCTCTTTTTACCTAAGTCATGTTAGGTCTATAATTATAGTTTTTTCTTTTTGGACATTAGTTTCATTATTGGTCTTTAGGGGTACATGTATGTCATTATAGGTCCATTGCTCATTTATTAAACATTTTCTCAAAGGAATGAGACACAAGTAGCATCAACTAGTGGTACTAATTTCAGGCAGTTTTCTATGTTTGAAGGGTGAATTTTATATGGATTACTAGTAAAGAATTCAGTCTTTCATCATTCAATAGTAGTTTTTAAACTTGAATTGGGTGGTCAAAGTCTATTTTAGGATTTCTCATTGCTCGAATTATAAGTTCAAAAACAACAACAATAAATTTATAATTTTTATAGGTTTAAGATTCTCCTGTTTCAAAAGTAACCTTGAATTTTAGTTAATCTAAAATGGAGTGAGTCAGATTTCAAATGAAAAAAAATCATAATGCTTATTTTTCCTTTCATAATATATTCAAAACCTTCATTAAAAATATCAATTTACTTATGTTTGGATAGATGAATATATATACATATATATAATAAAAAACTTATTTTGATGGGAGATATGATTCTTGGATAATGTTATGAAATATGTTTTTTAAATAAGAGTATATGATTAATTTATTATTGTTGAATTATCATAACTCTAATAGTTAAAATAGAGTGGTTGAAATTAAGGCACAAATTAGATCACTCTCTGGAAATGATGCATCCCCTCTTAAAGATAATTACTGGTGCAAAGCTGTTTTATTGTATGGCATCCCTTAGGATACAATAAGTGTAGTCATCCAATGTACGCGTTGCTAACCTGTACGAGTTAAAATGCAGAGGCTTCACCAATATTGAAACTTTCTTCACCTAATTTACTTAACAGTCTTAAAACTTAGGAAGACTTGTTTTTGCTTTTGAAATGGATACTCTTCTTATCAAATGTATGAATTCTATTTATAGTATAGGATTGCAATAGAAAAGAGAACAAACTTTAGTAACATTTATTAGTAGTAATGGTTAGTTCACTTGAAACAATAAATAAACATTAGCAAACTTAAAAAAGTTTCATTTAACCCCTCTTTTAAGTGTGTTAGCTTTAAATTTTTAAGCTTTTAATATAACAATATTTAAGATAAATTTTATATATTTTATTTTGTTAGATTTAAATGACCAATTTTTATTTAAATAAAATACACTGGTAAAATAAAATAAAAGTAAAATCCTATAGAATGACACTTTTTATTATTATTTTAGAATAAAGTTTTTAAACCTTATTAAACTCCATCTATTTGATATTGATTAGAATAAGGTGTTTCAATCTTACTACACTCCTATTAGAATATGGTTTTACAAGCCTATAAATAGACATAATCTACTCCTTTTGTAATTATTCAAATTCAACATAGTGAATTTTCTTCTTCTCTGCCGTGGTTTTTTTCCCGAAAGGGTTTCTACATAAAAATCTATGTGTTCTTTATTTTTATTTCTTTTTTCTTTGCGATATATTATCATTATCGACATTCTATTTTTACAAATTGGTATCCGAGCTTTCGGGTTGTTCATCTCGATCACGGTAATAGCGTCTTTGAAGTATGAAATTCCGCTGTTGGATCGCAACACCATATTTGCGTTGTGGCAGATTATGATGCAAGCAGTTCTTGCGCAGATGGATATGGAGGATGCCCTGCTAGGGGTAGATAAGATGCCTTCGACATTGACGAAAGAAGAGAAGAAGCACAAGGATCCAAAGGCGTTAACACAGTTACATCTGCATTTTTCTAACGAAATTTTGCAGGATGTGAAAGAAGGAGAAGACCGCCGCTGGATTATGGAAGAGACTGAAACAAATATCTATGTCAAAAACTCTAACCAGCAAGCTGCATATGAAGCAGCATCTTTATGCTCATCGTTTGGAGAAAGGCGTCTGTGCACGAACACTTAACAATGTTTAAAGAAATTCTCTCAAACTTGGAGGCCATGGAGGTTCAGTATGATAAGGAATATCTAGGGTTGATTCTACTTTGTCCGTTGCCCCTGTCTTATTCAACCTGTAGAGACACGATTTTATATAGCCACGAGTCTCTCACAGTTGATGAGGTTTATGATTCTTTAACCTTGTATGATAAGATGAAGCATCTTGTGGTTAAAATTGATTCTCAAAGAGAGGGTCTCATTGTTCGTGGGAGAAAAGATCGAAATGCTGATGATGGTCATAGAAGGACACAGGAACGGAATCCTCGCTGTAAATCTAAGGGTAGATCGAAGTCTTCAAACAGAGGTAAAACTTGTAACTTCTGCAATAAGAAAAGGCATATTAAATCTGAGTGCCATAAGCTACAGAATAAGATCAAAAGGGAGGCTGCGAATTGAAAGGGAAAACAACCAGAAAATTCTGGTGAAGCTGATGTTGTAGAAGGCTACAGTGATGGTGAACTTCTAGTCGCTTCTGTCAACAATTCTAAAGTGAGCGAGGAGTGGATCATTGATTCGGGCTGCACCTTCTACATGAGTCCTAATTGTGATTGGTTTACAACTTACGAAACAGTGTCTGAAGGTGTTGTTTTGATAGGCAATAATGCTTCGTGTAAAATCGCAGGTGTTGGAACAATTAAAGTTAAGATGTTTGATGGAGTTGTCAGAACACTTAGTGACATACGACATGTTCCAGAATTGAAGAGAAATTTAAATTTTTTGGGTACTCTTGATTCAAAAGGGTACAAATACATAGCTGAAAGTAGGGTTTTGAAGATTTTCAAAGGTTCCCTTGTGGTGATGAAAGGACAGAAAAAGACTGTCAAGTTATATTTTCAAAGGTTTCCTTGTCAGATGATGATATTACTAAACTTTGACATATGCGCCTAGGGCATATGAGTGAGAATGGCATGGCAAAAATGAGAAAAAGAGGACTTCTTGATGGGCAAGGAATTTGCAAACTGAAGTTCTGTGAGCACTGCGTTTTTAGGAAGTAAAAGAGAGTTCGATTCACTAGAGGGATCCATAACACGAAGAGAATGTTGGAGTATATTCATTCTGATCTGTGGGGGCCATCTAGAGTACCTTCGAGAGGTGGAACTAATTACATGCTAACTTTTATTGATGATTTTTCCAGAAAAGTTTGGGCGTCCTTTCTGAAGTAGAAAAGTGATGTGTTTTCTACATTTAAGTCTTGGAAAACTATGATTGAAAAACAGACAGGAAAGAAAATAAAGTACCTCGCACAAATAATGGCTTAGAGTTCTGTTCTGATAAGTTTAATAAACTTTGCAAGTCAGAAGGGATCGTGAGACACTTGACAGTTCGTCATACTCCACAGCAAAATGACATTGTAGAACGAATGAACAGAATGATCATGAAGAAGGTTCGATGTATGTTGTCAAATGCTAACTTACCAAAGTCATTTTGGGCCGAAGCAACCTCTATTACATATTTTTTGATCAACCAAACTCCATTCGTTGCCATTGAGAAAAAGACTCCACAAGAGGTATGGTTTGGTAATCCTACTGACTATTCTAATTTAAAGATCTTCGGGTGTCCTGCGTATGCTCATGTTGATAATGGAAAATTAGAACCGAGATCCATTAAATGTGTTTTTCTTGGTTATAAAGCTAGTGTAAAAGGGTATAAGTTATAGTGTCCTGAAAATAGAAAAGTTGGGATTAGCAGAGATGTTGTTTTTGATGAAACTGCTATGGTACCTAACTTATCTCTTAAAGGCTTTTCCAATAAAGAAAATCAAAAGCAGGTGGAACATCAAATTAATCCAGAATCTACAATAGAGTCGACTCCTCAAGCCAGTACAAAAATTTAGAATAGAGTTGCTACTTCACCACAATACTCTATCACCAAAAACAGAACTAGAAGAGAAATTAAACCTCTAAAGAAGTATGCCAAGGCTAATCTAGTTTCTTATGCTTTAAATGTGGCTAAAGATATAGATGCCAACCAAGAGCCATCTAATTATTTTGAGGCAGTTAGCTGTGAAGACTTAGAAAAGTGGATGTTTGCTATGCAAGAGGAGATAGAATCACTCCACAAAAAAAAAACATGAGATCTTGTGAAACTTCCTAAAGGTAAAAAGGTTGTTCGTTGTAAATGGGTGTTTAAAAAGAAATAGGGGCCTCCAAGAGTTGAAAAACCTAGATATAAAGCAAGGCTTGTTGCAAAGGGTTACAGTCAATTTCTAGAAGTGGACTTCATAGATGTGTTCTCCCTAGTTGTGAAGCATAATTCGATTCGAGCTTTGCTTGGTATTGTGGCCATGCATGATTTGGAGCTTGAGCAGTTAGATGTAAAAACTGCATTTTTGCATGGAGAACTTGAGGAGGATATTTACATGCAACAACCTGAGGGTTTTACAGTCTCAGAAAAAGAAGACTATATTTGCTTGCTGAAAAAGTCCCTTTACGGTTTGAAACAGTCACGAAGACAGTGGTACAAGAGGTTTGATTCCTTATGACTTCTCATGATTTCAAAAGAAGTAGCTTTAACAATTGTGTTTACTTTTAAAAAAACAGTGATGGTTCTTTTGTGTATCTACTCCTTTATGTTGATGACATGTTGATAGTAGTGCAAGATAAATGAGAGATAAGAAAGGTCAAAGGCCAACTAAGTGAAGAATTTGAGATGAAAGATTTGAGACAATCAAAGAAGATACTTGGTATGGAGATTCTTAGAGATAGAAAAGCAAGTAAATTGTACCTAAGTCGGAAGGGGTACATTGAGAAAGTTCTTGGCAGGTTCAATATGCAGAGTGCTAAGCCTGTTAGTACTCCTTTAGCAGCCCATTTCAAACTTTTATCGGTTTTGTTTCTACAATCAGATGATGAGATTGAGTACATGTCACATGTTCTTACTCTAGTGCAGTGGGATCTCTCATGTATGCTATGGTTTGTTCACGTCTAGATTTATCATTTACAATTAGTGTAGTTAGCAAATACATGGCGAATCCAGTAAAGAACATTGGAAAGCAGTTCAGTGGATTTTAAGATACTTACGAGGTACTACTGATGTTTGCTTACAGTTTGGAAGTACTAAATATGGAGTCATTGGGTATGTTGATGCTGATTTTGCTTGAGACCTTGATAGAAGAAGATCTCTTACAGGTTATGTCTTTATAATTAGAGGTTGTGAAATCAGTTGGAAAGCCACTTTGCAAACTACAGTTGCTTTGTCTACCACTGAAGCTAAGTGCATGGCGATTACTGAGGCTTGTAAAGAAGCTATTTGGTTGAAGGGACTCTTTAGTGAACTCAATGAAGACCTTCAAAACAATACAGTATTTTGTGACAGTCAGAGTGTCATCTTCCTTACAAAAGATCAAATGTTTCATGAGAGAACAAAACACATTGATGTTCGGTATCATTTTGTTCGTGATATTATTGCTCGTGGTGATATTGTTGTGAGCAAAATTAGTACTCATGAAAATCCTACAGATAAGATGACTAAGTCACTTCCTATAACCAAGTTTGAGCATTGCTTAGACATGATTGATGTTCATTGTTGAAGTTAAACCCTTAAGGGGTTTTATGGAAAAGGTGGAGAACTTGTTCATTGAGAGTTCGCGATGACGAACTTGTTCATTGAGAATTCGTGTCAAGGTGGAGATTGTTAGAATTAAGTGACCTGAATCCTTATTTAAATAAAATACAGTGGTAAAATAAAATAAAAGTAAAATTCCTATAAAACTACACTTCTTTTATTTTATTTTAGAATAAGGTTTTTTAAACCTTATTAAACTCCATCTATTTGATATTGATTAGAATAAGGTGTTTCAATCTTACTACAGTCCTATTAGAATATGGTTTTACAAGCCTATAAATAGACATAATCTACTCCTCTTGTAATTATTTGAATTCAACATAGTGAATTATCTTATCCTCTGCCCGTGGTTTTTTTCCCGAAAAGGTTTCCACGTAAAAATCTGTGTGTTCTTTATTTTTATTTCTCTTTTCTTTGTGATATATTGTCATTACCGATATTCTATTTTTACACATTCTTAATTTATTTGGTGATAATATAGTTGAAAATTTCATTATACATTTCCAAAGCCTTAAAATACTCAAATGCATATTCCAAATATTTTTGAGACAATTCAAAGTTGTTTTAAAATGTTCAAAATGTTTTTAAACCGATTTGGTGGCTAAGTATCGATACCAAGGGTTAAGGTACCGATACATTGAAAGTTAGTAGTCACAGAACGATCTAAAGGGGCATTATACTGATACTTGTTCATGAGGTATTGATACATGCTCTAGAGGTATTAATACATACTTCAAGGTATTGATACCTAGGTCTTCGTAAGGATTATTTAACAACTACTTTTATAAAAGGTATCAATACATTATTTGGAGGTATTAATACCTGTGTTGTAAGGTGATAACTCTCATATTTAAAGTTATGATAGTATAGTTTTTATACTAACTTATAAGGTAATTTTAAAATTTAAGTTAGTTTTTATTACATTTTATATTTTTTCAGATTAATTATATTTTATTTGTTTTTTTTTTATCATTTTGAAAGTTAGTTCAGATTTACTTGCATTTTTCCTTTCTATATCGTAGGTTTCAGATAAAGAATAGAAGGCTTGGAGCATGGAATAAAGTGTAATAAAAAGTGTTGGAAACTTTCGGTTAAGAAAATCATTTTTAGTTACAGTGGAAGTTTAAAATTTTTGAAAACTGAGCCGATTTGTGATATTTATAGCAATAAACTTTTCCCCAAAAATACTTGTACTTTGAGCTAGGCGGATTTAAATTGTTCCTGACTTTCAATTGGACGATATTCTCCTCTATCATCGTACCTTGAACTGCTTCAAGTGTGGGCTTGAGCAACATGAACCTCCATAGAAGTTAAGAGAAACACCCAAAAACACCATAGTTTTTTCCATTGTCAAGCTTTCAGGTTTTTTCTAGTTTTCGATCAAATGCTTGGATTTTCAACGTCTAAGGTATCGATTCAACTTCTAATTGTTTTTTAATGTTAATTAGTCTTTAAAACTGAAATATTAGTCATTAAATCACATGTTTTGATTAAAAGCTGAAAATAAAGTCGTTAATGGTGAATTTTGAGATTTTGCATAAAAATGTCATTTCAAAGTATTTTTCAATTAGTTTTGACATGATTAAGGGAATTTTAAACTTCTTTTAAAGTTTTGTTAAATATTTCTTGAGTTTTAATGAATTTTTGGAAAATAACCATAAAACATGTTGAAAAAGTCAATACTATGACTGAGTATTTTAGTGTAGTTTAAAGGTTGGAAATTAGTCGTAGATGAATTATAAGATGAATGAAATTGGTTTTAGGGAAAAAGACTGAGTATAGATTGAGATATTTGAATTTAATGCTTGCTATGTTAAAGGTTTCGGTTACAAAAACTTAGTTTAGGCTTATGTTTTTAATTGCTTGTGGTGAGTCATTGGTTGATTTTTGAATGTATTGTTGTGTAAATTTATTGTGTTAAAGCTTCGGATTTGCTAGGACCATCTACGAGTTAGGAAAGGCTAGATTAAGCTTTCTGCTTTTTGACTTTTCGGCTTTTCGGCGTATTTGTGAGTGTTTGAAATAATTGCTTGTGGACATGATTCAATGTGTTATTTGAGAATTTAGTTGTAGCCTAAACCCCTACTTTCGTACCCATGTTATCTTGTGAAATATGTGCTTGTTTTATTATAAAAATGTGAATTGAGATGAGAAGCAATTACATGTGACATGTGACACGTGTTCATGATTATTGTTGTGAAAGTGCATATGTAGGCATGTCAAACATGCCAAGTGAAAGTGATAATTATGCAGTGAGAGTGAACGGTCAATCGATAAGTAATATATGTGTGCTTAATGACAGATATTTTGGCCTTGTGATTCTTGAAACTGTTGGATATTGTTGGCATGCCATATGATTGTGAGTCCTCACTTATATGTTATATGATTTGGGTGTTAAGCCCATAGGACATGTTGGAGGGATAAGGGAATGTGTGCAAAGCTCCATTCAACGAGACATGTGAGGGGAAATAAGAAGACTATTAGTTTTATGCTTCACTTTTGGGACATGTTTGACTCTATGAGTCTATGTGCTGTGTTGGAAATCCGTGTATCCGATGAATGGTGATAGTGCCCACTTTTACGTTTCATAGCTCAACTACCAATTTATCTATAAACATGTCTTTGAGTATTGTGATATATGCTTGAATGTTATACGATTATACAAGTGTTGTGATATATGCTTGAATGTTATGTAATTATATGAGTATTGTGATATATGCTTAAATGTTATGTAATTATATGTGTAATGTGACATATGCTTAAAAGTGAATATGATTGCCATGTAAATGAACTAGTAAATAATGCACGAGTAAGTATAATATGACACTAGAGTTGGAACTATTGAAGTTGTGTTGTATGGTTGTTTTGTTAACACTTGATAGTTGTTCTAGGCATGCACTAAGCTTGTTAAGCTCACCCACTCCTTTTAACCCTTGCAGAGTAGTTAAGTGTCGGTGTGAGCGGTGTGGTTCCAAGGGGCGATCCAAGCAAGTCTATTTCGCTTTTCATAGGTGTTATTGTTATTTGTTTCCGTTTTGGGAATAAGGCAATGTGGTAGACTTTTACTGATTTTTGTCATGATATTTTGGATATATCCATACCTTATTTGTTCCTACATTTATGAGATTTGCTTCATATTATGTTGATTTTTGCTTTAACTTATTCTCGATGCTTTAAACTATTACTATATTTGTTTTGACATTTATTTGATATGGTAAATGATACATGATGATTAAACTTAAGTTGGAATGGATTATATGCTTTTATTTACTGTATTTTGTGGTATTGAGTAGAGGTATCAAAATTCGAGTTCTGAAAATGATAACTCCATGATTTTTCGATGTGTAGGAAGTCAGTATTGTAATTTGATATCGATACCCTATCACAAGTATCGATACTCGGGGTAATTTTATCGATACCTAACTAATTGTCTTAGAGATTTTGCAATGCATTTTCAATTATTAGTATAAGTTTATTTAAAGTATGTTTGGCATGTTCTAATGATGATTGATGTATGTTTGACAAAAAATTTATAAGATTAGATGATTTCTTAATAATGTGACAATTTACTATGAGTATGACATGATACAGTGGTGTGACATCCTGATATTCGGGCTTGCTGACCAAGCCAGGTATAGGGTGTTACACTATTAATTATAAACTTATTTAGTCACAAAATCATTCTACTATAGTATCGTAACTAAGCTCTCATTAATTAGATATCATTATGAAAGCTACTTAATCGGTGTTCGTCCAATGACCTTGTCATAAGTGTGTTAACCTTATAGGATATCCTTAATCTCTTTGGGATAAATCTATTCTCCCAATATGATCCTATTTTATATCGTGGTAACAATTACATCTTCCTTCATGCAAAGTCAATTACTATCGAATAGTTATCAAGTCATTTATCACAAATACAAACAACTTGTGGCCATGTTTACTTTTCATTTATCATGTAATACCAATAAGAGGATATCATTTACCCATTAGTTGGGATATGAATTCCACTATTGTGAATGATACTACAAACTATAGAACTAGTATACCCAACGCACCGATTTTCGATTCCTTATCTAATTGAACTCAAGTTTTTACTTACATCAAAGTATATGAGTCACGCATACATAGTTTATCATTCGCTTAGGATTAATGTATATCACACTATGAATATCACAAGTGAATAAATTCATAAACGGGTCTAGGACCTATTCTACTTGGGTCATGCCCGATGTACTATCATTCTAGCTAGTCACATCAAGGCAAATAATCTCCCCAATCGGACTTGACAGACAACATATTAGTCTTTCAATCAGTTTGCTCATTTCCGATTAGACTGAGGACATGTTTAGGTTTATCTACTAATACAAGTTGTCTTTTCGCATTACGACTCGACTATGTAATACCGCTTAGTATTAGTTAAACATCAGATAACCAGTGAGCCTATATTTGCTTCTATTTTGATTTGTGTGCAATAACATTGAGGATAATATACAAAGGGTATTAATGTAATTAATTGATATTTTTATTAAACCAATTTGTTCAAAAAAATAAAAATATACTTAGACAAAAATACTACATTAAAGGCACTAGATCTCGACAAAAAGAAGTATTTCACTTCATCAGATTTGATTCAGTGTTGTGGAGTACAATCTTCAATTTAGAATTTTATGCAACAAGCAGTCTATTCCACTACAATTTCTACGTTCGGTAGAGTAGAACAATTAATAGTCTAAAAAAAAATAAGGATGGCATGGTTAAGAAAGAAAAAAATGGGAAAAAGAGGGAGAGAGCAAGTTGAAGGCTAATGAAGAATTCTCTCCCACCAAGGGGGAACTTCAAGCTTTCAACGATGAGAAGAAAAAGAGACTCGAAACATTCAACATTAGTTTGATAATTATTTTTATCTCTAGATTATTTCTTTTTACTTTTTCTTAATGCGAGTTAGTTCTGAATTTCTTCTTGTGATGTTTTCTCAACTCAACATGAAATAAACTCGATTTTCTTGGAACAACGATGAATCCTATTTTTAGTTAATTAATTAATTTTCTCTTCAATTGTCTTGATCTTTGTTAATTATTTTATTTAGTCCCGTGCTTATTTAATATGCTTATTTGGCCATCAAGTTGTATTAATTTGATAATCTTGATTTGTCTTGGAAGAGAAAGATAAGGTTTATATCTCGACTAAATAGATTAAGATTAACTTTAATAGCTCCAATGAACGAGTTAATTTTTGGCTAGGATAGGAGTATACCTGAGGCTCTAATAAATTCAATAGGTTTGTTCGTAGTGACTTCGCCAACTTGTCTAGCATAGGAATATAGTTACTAGTGAAGGGGGATTAATTTAACTAGATACTGGAAGGGTCTAGTTAGTGCCATTGAATCTTGGGTTAGTAATTACATAGATTGAACAATTGAATAAGATAGTGCAACGACTCGATTTCCAGTGATGTCGAAAACGACTCGGGACCCCATTTTCATAAATCAAGTTCGTAAATATTTACGTAGTTACTATATATGTGAATTGAATCTTGGATAAACAATTTAGCCAAAAATTTGTTTAATTAGGGCCTAGAGACTAAATTGTAAAATTCAATCGTTATGTATTTTTAATTAAAAAATGGCTTGATGACCTAAATTACTATTAACCCAAGGTCTAAAATAGTAGTTAGACCACACTAATATATATATACACTATTGGACAAGAAGAAACAAGTGCTTATTAAATTGAATAAAAATTAAATTTAATTTAATTACAATTAAAGTTAATAAAATAATATTATATACATATAAAAGAAAGTGGAAGAAAGAGATGAACTTCATCTTCTTCTTCCTTTAAATACCAAAACCAAAGAGAGTGAAAACCTAAGAAATATTTGAAGCTTTCGGCCCTAATTTGGTATGTGCATTCTAATCCTTTTCTTGTAATTTTTACATTTTTTAGGTCATGAGAGCTTGATTTATCTAGCCCATGTACCAATTTGTAAAACTTTTAAAGTTTTAAAAAGTTTCCATTGTTGAGTTCTTGACGTTTTAGGTTTTAAATTGATAGGTTTTAAGCTTAGATGTGAAAATGACTAAATTGTAAAGCTTAATTGATAGTTTCGTACATTAGGGACTAAACTAAATAAATTATAAAATTGAAAATAGGAATAGCAAATAAGAGGTCCCTAAAGAATAGTAGTGAAATCAGATTTCAAATTGGAGCTTTTAATTGAAAGTTAGGTTAGTCCCGATTTTAAGGACTAAATTGAATAAATTACAAAAATTGTATAAATTAATAATTGAATGTGAATTGGTTTATTATTGCTAGTGTTATATGTTTTATGTTAATTCGTAGCTACTGCCGACTTGGATTCGTCGAGAGGAAAATGAAAATCCAAAGCCATCGACAAATAGCTCGAAATTTCCAATTTCTATTTCTATGATTTAGGACCTATTTAATTACTGCATTTTCATGTTATTTCACATCAGACATTGTTAATAGATGTTAATTTTTTCATTCATTTTGGATGATGTGACAAACAACGCAAGTTTAAGGGGTAAAAGAGGCGAAAAACTAAATGAAGGTTTTAAAATGACTTTTTTGTAAAGTTAAAGGGTCAAATAAGTCATTGTGCCATTTAAATATGTGACATTTTAATATTTAGTAGTCTTATTTAAGATTCATATAGAAAGCTACCTAGTAACTAGATTTGAGTGTAATGCACATGTATGGCATGTTTAAGTAACTAATGTGATTAGTGGGTCCATTGAATTGAGTATCATTAGAATACCCCTGTTCTTGGGGGAGGAATTGTAACACCCATCTCCCATCCCGATTGCCAGAACTGAGCTACAATCATTTAAGTCAAATAAATTCAAATATAATTAAATTCAATCATTTAAGTCAATTTTTACAATTTTAAACCTTTTTCAAGCTTTGTACGAGCTTCAAAAAATACAAGATCAACGTCGTGATGTGACTTCCTCCACATTGTGACATTGTCAAAGCAGTATGTCACGTCACGATGTCGTACCACTTGACATCGGGACGACACAAACTCTGGCCAACGTTGCGATGAAGGTAAATCAACGTTGAGACGAGGAACCTGCTTTATGCAAAAATAAGTCATTTAAAATTAATTTCACTTAGCTAAACATTCCACAAACCATTTAATGTTCAATGTACCACATCACTTGCATAGATTCTAGTCCAAATACTTTCCAAACATAACATTAAAACACATTATCATCCAAATATCCAATATGCTTCAAATGACACCATTTTCACATCAAAACTACTAATACCATTACAAGCTACCAACTATTCATTTCTCAAGTCACATTTCATTCAAGCTCACATCTTCATTTACCATTCACACATAACACTTCATAAACTAAATACATGTATAGATATATATCAATTGTCATTTACAACTTAAGTCTATTAACAATTAAGGTTTCAAACCATCTTAACATTATAAGGTAACCTAACAACTCCTAGTACATGCCAAATTACCACCAAATTTACAATTCAAGTGAAACTTATGCCAATTAGTAAACTACCATCATATACTCATTTTCATATAACCATTTTCAAAACTCAAACAAACCATTTCATTTCCAACTAGGCCATTCTCAAACATTAACAAAAGCTGAACATGTTATCAAACATTCACTTATATGCTTAAACATTAACAAATTCATATTCAAAGACCAACCATAGTTCCAACCACTATCATCTCAAGTAAAAACATATATTAACCCTACATACATGCCACATAACCAAGATTAAAATGAGCCAAAAGACTATCGAGGTGATTATGGAATAGTGTGATCTTCAAGTTGATTCGTTTGGTTTCACAATCTGAAAATCTACAAGGCAAAGTGAGACAATGGGTAAAAATTTTGGATGCTTAGTAAATTCATATGAAAGTTTACTTAACTTGGCATTACACTAATTTAGAAATTAAAATGCATTGGTACAAACATAACAATCCTTTGGCATCTTGCACATTCATATACTTTTACAAATACATCAAATAGGTTAGTTCCATTACGTGCCATAAGCTTAAAACGCATTCATATAATGAAATAATAGTCCATCATATCACATATTGTTAGCAAATCATATTCAATTTGGAACACATATATAATTTCATTCATATACATATATATATTCATTTCAAACATATTGGTTCAATTTAGTATCATTTCCATTTTTTTTTCACCCGAAGAATAAAGTAAATTGAACTGGGATACCCAAGACTGATCTGATTACATATATTGACATTATTGAGCTACTAACAATAGTTTCAGGTCTAGGATGCTGACACTAGCTTAGTTCGAATATGTTAGCACTAGCTTCAGAGGATCTGCAACATATGTTGGATCTCCAGTCATCGAATTAATTCTTGATCGCAACACCCATTTTTATACAAGTTGGCATATTCAGACTGCTAACACTAGCTTCAGACCAAGGTTGCTAACACTAGCTTAGTACGATGCTATTAACACTAGCTTTAAAGAATCAACAACTTATGTTGGATTTCAAGCCATCGTATTAATCCCTGATCACAAAACCCATTTTCATTTTTTTAACCTTAATGGCTAGGGGTGAGCAAAATCTGACCCGATTCAAAAAAATCGATAAAAAATTCAAATTTTGAATGAAATAGTTCAAGTTATTCTAGTTAATCGATTTATTCAGATAAACTCGAATCAAAAATCAAAATTTTCGGTTTAATTCAAATATGAATTACACAATTCATGTTACATGAAAATCCAAATAAGAAAAGGAAGAACTATGTGGTTTTGATAAATCTTAAATTAAGATTTTTAATCCATCGGCCTTACTTTCCTTCTTGTCGTTCCAAACCCCCTTACTTTCTCTTTCTCCTTTACTCAAAAGCTTTGATTCCTTCCCCAAGCCTGACGCCCCCATACTTTCAATTGTTTACCCATTTTTGGCTTCTTGTTTGGTCCCACGACTACGGTCCCATAGGCCACAACCACCATCAATTGTTTAATGTGAGATTGTAATTTTTTTTGGCTTTCTGCGTGTGAGTGAGTAAGTGTTTTCACATTTGGTTCTGTAATGGCATACTATGTTTGATTCTGTAATGGCTTTGTGCTGAGAACATGGGAGGTTTTATTCTATCCTTAGTTCTCTATTTGGTTCTCATGATAGTTCAATTTTTGCTATTAGATAATCTAAAAACCTTTTCTTTTTAGAACAAACAATAATTGTCAAAATTTTAGGCATGAAGCTCTTCATTATTTTCAATTTTTTCTTTGCCTTTACATTGTTTTTCAGCAAACCACCTATGCCTTTATACATATCAAACTGCTTCATCAGGGAAGATGAGAATTGAAATTTGCAACATATCATAACATATAGCTTGACTTTTCAATATGAAATCTCACCTTCAATTGGGTCTCTGCTCTGGTTTTTTGAGTTTATTTATTTATTTTTCCATAGCTTGAAAATATATTAGACTAAAGCTTCCAAATGTTGAGATTCTCATCACATAGACTTCAACTTTTACTTACTAGTTTAAGAATATCCTTCTTTTTTGTTTGGCACTTTACGTGTAGACATACCCTTTTTATATTTACATATAATTTATTTACTTTAGACGATGCTTCATAATGGTAAAACATCCAACTTTAAAATTACTTGAATCAAGTTGGCTTAGAGCCTTTTTTTTTTCTTGTTAATTACTATAAGAGATGCATGAATTGATCTTGAATAAAAGAGAAAGGCAATTTCCTGTTAATCTAACAATTTGTAATTTGCATGGAAATACCAAAATACCTATAAACTCTCTTGTAAGCAGTGACATTATTAGACTTATGAATGGCTTGTTTCATCATATTAAATTCTACAATAATTTTGCACATTAAAATGAAAAATAAATGTAGAAATCCTAAAATTTTGACAAATAATGCTATTGTAGCCTTTGCTTCTTATGAATTGTCACATTTAATTCATTTTAAAATTTTAATTATTAATAACTTTTGATATATTCATTTTTTCTCGTGTCACATAGTTTGCCAATGATAGATATGAATTTTTGGTGTCTATTGAAACAAATGACACATTTATTGATTTATTTATAGCTCAACTTCGTTATGGCTTCTTTCATATTTTATTATTGATTTATTTTTATATTATTTATTATAAACTTTCTTTCTTTTTACTATTATTTATGAGATCCACAACTCTTCAAATAAGATTTTTAAGAATTTGACTTTTTATTTTCAATTTTTTTTGTTAAGTTTACTCAATTATAAGTTTCGTTAATATATTCTATAAGTTAAATTAGTATATTTTATAAGTAAGTTACTCTATTGTTTTTATTTTGGGTTAATTTTGAATGTTTTAATTTGAATTATGTAGGGTTATTTGTGTAGAACATAATTATGAGTATAAAACTTTGACAGAATTATGGCCCTTAACCATTTTCTAATTTTAATTGGTTATATTTATTATTGTAGATGAATGATTCAATGTCATCGCAAAAGTCTCAAAGCAAGAAACCATTACAAGAAGCTACACCTACTTCTACTAATAAAGTTGTTCGCACAACAAAGAACTCGAAAAAAGGACCAAACTAAGGGCACCTTGTTGGGAATATTTCAACAAATACTCAACAGAAGATTAGGAGAATAGGGCAAAATGCACTTCTTACGATGCCACTTAAACAATGGAAACTACGGCTTCTACCACAAATCAAAATAACTATTTGAAGACTTGCTCAAGAAAACCCCAAGGTAATACCTTTGATGTAACACCTTTAACCCGTCTCCGTTGTCAGATTAGGGTTACTAACCATTACTATGCAAATCTGAACAATTAGCTTCAAAACATAATTACTTAAAATTCATTACAAACCTAGCAAACAGTTATACATTTGGGCCTTAAATCGGGCCTTCGAGACCCAAAAAATAGTTTGGGATCAATCTAAGGCTAAATCGCAACAAATCAGAAAATTTGGGAAAAATTTGAAAATTTTGAAAACAGGGGTCACACGGCCGTGCAAAATAGCCCAGATCATGTAGCAATCGAACAAAGGGACACACGGTCGTGTCCTGGCCCGTGTCGTCAATCATGTAACTCACTAAGTTAGGTCACACGGCCGTGTGCTAGACTGTGTAACTCTCTGGCTTGTGACACACGATCGTGTCGCAGGCCATGTGTTAGATTGTTTAACTCACTGACTTGATGCATACGGCCGTGTGAAAATTACACCAAAAATAACAAGTTACACACAATCGTGTGCTCCATAATTTGACCTTAAAAACAAGCCATTTCAAGACTAAAACATACCCAATCATCCATTCAATTTGTGTATACACTCAACAGACCTAAACATCATTCAAACACATTTAAACATCCCAATTCAGACAACTTATTTCATCTAACCAATATTCCATTCAAAGGCACCACATTTATACCAAAACAACTTTAATAAAACAAGGCTATAATGCCACATATCAAGCACAAAACATAGTCACTTTAACTCCCTAATGACATTAATTATAACCATTCAGTTTTCATCACAAACATACCAGAAAGGCCTTATATTACAAGTACCTAAAGTGACCAAAGAACATAAATTTACCAAGGCATTAAAAGTCCATCAAAAAAAATATATACTCCAAAAGCATATACATACCAAATTGATCATTAACACATTCAAGGAGTACCATTATAAAAAGGTCCTATACATGCCATTTATAACCTTGGAAAAAATAACTTAAAAACTACCGAAGTGGTTGTTGGATAGTGTGATAGATCTTCGACAAGCTTCCAATCGATCGAGCTTCTGATAATCTACGAAAAAAAGGAAAATAACCACGTAAGCAACAAGTGCTTAGTAAGCTCGTATAAATCAAACATAACTTACCATTCTTAAGCTCAAATTATATAATTTGCATAAAATATTTACCATACTCATAAGCTTAATTTTTACCCTTCAATTCATTTGCATTCATCAAAATTTACCTTTCATAGGATTAAAACAATTATCATTTGAACATTTGCCTTGGCATTAACCTTTGCTTATTTTTTGAACCATCTAGAATTACATTGGATACTCGGGTATGCTCACACATAGTGTGTCTTTCCATATAATCGTAATCTTTCCTTTTCAATAGTGATCAAACAAGCTGTGCGTCTGAATGTTAGCTACACAATGCTGCTCACACAAGCTATGGAGAATCTGCAACAAATGCAGGACCTTAGCCATCAGCACCCAAAACATGAAATCCGTAATGACATGTCATTCGTATCCTAAGAATTCTTAAGGTTAAAACATGATTATTTATCCATCAATTACTCAAAAAATTGATATACATACATTTTCAAGTCAGTTTATAACTAACACAATATAACCTATAACCAATCATTATAACTAACACAATATAACCTATAACCAATCAAACTATCATTAATAAGATTATAATTTATATGAACTTACCTCGATAACTGTAGTCGTAGAATTAGAGTTGAAGACTAATCCAAACCTTTCGCCTTTCCTCTATGTAAGTCTGGTTGTTGTTTATCTTAATCTAAATAAATAGTTTCATTCAATTAATAATTCATATTATCATAAAATTATGAATTTACCCCTCCTATTATAACTTTTTCACAAATTAGTCCTTAATCTCGAAACTTGTGAAAATACTATTTTTACCCTCCATACATGCTAGCCGAACTTCTTAGGGACTCATATCAACCCAATTAAATCATGATTTCATAATTTTACCATGAAATATTACTATTTTTATGAATAAGTCCTTAAACCTTAAATTCACCAAAAACCACTTAACAAAACAAGTTTATTTAACAACCAAGATTTATAATCTATCATTTAACAACAAAACACATTCAAACTCAACTATGAAAAGTTCCTCAACCTTTAAAAAATTTGGAAATTAACCCTCAGGCTAAGTAGTTTAAGCTAAAACAAGCTCAAAAACATAAAAATCACTAAAAACGGGGCTTGAATACATGCCATGCAATGTGAACTAAAGCTTGAATAAAAAATAGCTTAAGAATACATGGTAGAATCGGTTTTGAAACAACCAGATGGGGAAGATGATTATTCTAACTTAATTAATTGTATGTTTATTTACTAATTTACCATCTTACCCTTATTATTAATTAAAAATTTTAATTAAAAATTGTCCATAACTATCCACTAACTTAATTATGGTATAATTACCATATAGTTTCATTAGCTTTCCTTTCCATATTCATTTATCCCTTTTAACTAATAAAAACCCACTTTTGCAACTTTTATGATTTAGTCCTTTTTACTTAATTAACCATTTAAACTTTAAAATTTCTTAACAAAAATTTAAAAATACCTTAAATTAACCCTATAAAAATTAAATAAATGTTAAAATAATAACTCACTTGTCGGAGTTGTGGTCTCAAAACCACTATTTCTGACACTACTGAAAACGGGCTGCTACATTTGAACTAAAGCAAGCAGAACTTGGATTTGCAAAATCGAGCCAAGAAAATGTATATTTGTCAACTTGGGTGTCTAATCAAAATTATATTAGAAATGCACTGATTTATATGATTATTGTGGATGAATTGCCTTTTAAATTTGTGGAAGGGGGTTTTAAGTTCTTTATTTCTATAGCATTCCCAAGGTTTCATCTTCCATTTGTCTTGATTTGTTTAATTCCATGAAGAATACATTAAGCAATCTTTTCAAGAAGAGACAATTAGAATTTGTTTGACAACAGACACTTGGACTTCATTACAAGGGATACCCCACATGGTTCTAATAGCTCATTGGATGGATGATGAGTGGAGGTTACAAAAGAGAATTATAAACTTTTTCCCAATTTCTGCTCATAGAGGTGAGAGCATTGGTCAAGCTTCTAAGAAATGTCTTCGGGATTGGGGGATTGAGAAGGTCTTCCCTATTACTATTGATAGTCTATCTTTTAACAATGTTGCTATTGATTATTTGAGAAATAATTTTGTTCACCGAAAAGCTTGTGTTGCAAATGGTAAATATGTAATAACCCATTTTTAGTGAAATCAAAACAGTGGTTTCAGGACCATAAATTTGAAGCTAGAAGAATTATTTTATTATTATTTTATGGTCTACAACATGATAGCATTACTGTATAAAAATTTTGTTAAGAAATTTTATCGCTTACATGCTTAATTTGATAAAAGGACTAAATTACATAAAGTGTAAAAGTTGAGTTCTAACACTAAAAGTATTAAATAGCTATAGAAATTTAAAGTGAGGTCCTTATATGGTAATTAAACCATTAGTATGTTAGTGGATGATAAGGTCTTGGCAATTTGTGTGTAATTATTAAAGATTATAAAGGTTAATTAAGTAATTAACAAATAAATGATAAGTTAAATTAAAATAAAGTGAATCATCATCTTCCATTATCATCTTGGAACCAAAATTAAAAGATAAGATAGCCATGGAAGCTTCAAAACATTCGGCAACCCTATTTCCTTCAATTAGGTATGTGTTTTGTCCCGTTTTTGATAATTTCTATGTTTCTGGGACCGTTGTAGCTTAATCTAGCTAGCACAGGGACTAATTTGTGAAACTATTAAAGTTTTTGAGTTTTTTCATTGATGAACATGTTAGGTTTTTGAAATTTAATGGTAGAAAATGAATGGTTGTTGTTAGATAAGAAACTTTTGTAAAGGAATTTTTGATGAAATTATCAATTAGGGATTAAATTGAAAAATATAATAAATTATGTGGTAAAATTGTAAATTTTTGAAATATATGGGCTACTATAAATATGTTTGTAATTCGGCTAGGTTTGGGTGGGGATAAAATTGAATGAATTTCATTTTCTGAACCTAAGGACTAAATTGTAAAGAATTAAAAGTATAGGAAAAAATGGTAATTTTTCCAAAAATGTGTGTTGGACTAAATTGAATATTAATTATATTGAATTGAGTGAAATTCATTCGTATAGATCCGGTTAGACTTCGTACGAAGGTAGATTGGGGCAAAGGAAAAATATCAGATTAGTCGTCTTCGTATCTACAACACTCGTCGAGGTAAGTTCGTGTAATTAAATTGGGTAATTATATGCTTTGATTGAATTAGATGTATGTTATTTGCATTATCATCATATATGAATACCGATCGAATATTCGACGATGTACAACAATTACCGAACCCTGTTTGAACCGTAGGAATTCGTAGGATACAAATGACATGTCATTAGGGTTACCGATTTTAGCTCGTATGAGCTTACCGATACTCATCTCACATGAGCTTACCATTATTTAGTTCGGAGGAGCTTACCGCTAATCAGCTCGAAGGAGCTTATCGATTACAACTCGTAAGAGCATACCGATTCTGAGCTCGTATGAGCATACATGTATAGGAATTGACTGATTACAGTTTAGTACACCTCGTGTGTGCTACCCGCGTATCCAATGATATTCTAAATGGTTCAATGGGAACTTTTCTGTTAGGAGATTACATGAGTTCAATATGAACTACTACAGGTATTTACATGAGATATATGAAAATGATTTGTACATGATATATAGATACATGATGTGGAAATTATATGTACATCGAAGTTTGATTATTGTTGAGCTCATACATGTTTCTTAATATTTATATGAAATACATGACTAACATGGTTGATGAGGATATGTGTTTAGGCTTTTGGCCAAATTGAGTTTGGATATGCTTTGTATGCTTAACTTAAATGTAACTAAATGGTAAGTTAAATTCTATGTTATACGAACTTACTGAGCTTAAATGCTTACTCTGTGTTATGTTCCGTGTTTTTAGTTATTCAGAAGCTCGTTCGGGTTGGAAGCTTGTCGGAGCTATATCATACTATCCATCGGCTCTTTTGGTACATTTGGTTGTTTAATTTCGATTATAATGGCATGTAGAGGTTAATTTAGTCAATGTTGGCTTATATGTGTTTGTTGAGATTAGCCACTTGTTTGGTTTATGTTATGGAATTTTGGATATGTGCATATTTTGCTTATTATGTTTGATGTGTGGTTTGTTTTATGATTGAATGAAGAGTGGTAAATAGGTAGCCTAATGTGCATTTCATATATGTGTTTTGGAACGTGAAGAATTGATTATGAATTAGTGTCTTGATATGTAAGGCATATAATTTAAATGTGTTGGTATGTGAAACACATTTTGACATCAAATGATATGTTTTGGAAGGTAAGTAATTTGGTAAGAAATTATGTAAATTTTCTTGATAAACTTTGGATGCAAATATGCATATAAGTAAGTTATACATTTGGATCTATAGAATACATGAATATTCATATTATAAGTTGTCATTTGAGGTGCCTAAGGGCATATTGGTTTTATGTGATGATATTACATGTTTTAAGCTTGATTTTGGCTGGTTTTGGATGCCTATTTATGACTTGGTTATATGAAAATTGTTGTGTTTAGGTTGGTACCAAATTGGGTGAGAAATGTGGCTTGGAAAATGACCTATTTTCGTCCATTGGGCAGAGACACGAGCGTGTATCTCAGCCATGTGTGACACACAGCCAGGGGACACGGTCGTGTGTCCCCTGTATCTTTTAAAGAATACAAGTCAGTATGCTCACACGGCCTGGCACACGAGTGTGTGGCTTGGCCATGTGACCCAAGTCAGTGAGTTACACGGGCACGAACATGGGCTGGGGCACGGCCGTGTGTCCTTATTTCGAATTCCCACACAGCCTAAGACACGAGCATGTCTCTTAGCCGTGTGAGTCACACGGCTTGGCCACACGGCCGTATGACCCCTGTAGTTTTAAAAATTTTATAAGTTTCTGAAAAATTCTCTGAATTTTTGATTTAGTCCCGATTTGTTTTTAACGTGTATTTTGGGTCTCGATGGCTCGTATTAGGGACAATCTGCATGATTATGTTTGGTTTCTAACATGAATGCTATATGTTATGAAATATTTGAATTTTCTGTCCATTTAAATTGTGAACTTCGGTAATACTCTGTAACCCTGTTTCAGCGACGGATTCGGGTTAGGGGTGTTACAAAATATATACATAGAATATGTGCGACACACATTATTAATCTCATTGTTCAAGAAGGGGTTAAAGACGGTTCTATACTATGGATCGAGTTAGAAGAGCTGCGAGATATATTAAAGCATCATCATCATGGTTGTCTAAAATCAACCATTAGATAGAAGAAGAAATGGTAGGTGTTAAGACTCATTTATGTCTAGATTTGCCTACTAGATGGAATTCAACTTATATGATATTAAATGTGGCTGAAAAATATGAATGTATGTTTGAAGCTTATGTTCATGATGATCGTAACTTTTTTCTAGACCTTAGTGTTGGATATGGAGTCCAAACATGTGATGATTTGGAAAATGTTCGAAGAGTTACGAAAGTGCTTAAGCCTTTTCATGAACTTACATTAGAGGTGTTTGGATCATTGCATGTCACCTCTAATTTATTTTTTGAAGTAGTCACATATGTGCATTGTCTTTTCGATAGATGGAAACATTGTGGGGATTGAGACATAATGTTTATGGCTTCAAAAAAGAATGACAAGTACAAGAAGCATTGGGGTGATTCAAAAGTGATGAACTTGCTTATTTTTCTACCAGATATCTTTGACCCATGACGCAAAATGGGTTTTCTTACATTTGGAGTCAACTTTTTTTTCCTACTATTGTAGATGACATTATAAGGATGGTCAATAGAGAATTCCATTGTTTGTTTAATGAATATTCTGCAATTATTGAGGGAAACCATCACATGAATACTGAAGTTGAATCTAATTTTCCTACTAGAGCTCCAATTTCAAGTGAAATGAAATAGATCAAGTAAAGCCGAAGATAGGCTTAGTCATGCAATAATATATGAAGAAAAAGTAACATGTTGGCTTGGAAAGTAAATCTGAGTTGGATAGATATTTGGGAAAAGATTGTGAAAATAATTCAGATACATTTTATTTGTAATTGTGGTGGAAAGTTATTAGTCCAAGATTCCTAATTGTTGTACAAATGGCTTAAGATGTGTTATCCATTCCTATCTCAATTGTTGCATCTAAAAGTGCTTTCAACACGAGTTGACGTGTTCTAGATAATTTTAGAAGTTCTTTGACTCCTTCTATAGTTGAGGCTCTGGTTTGCACACAAGATTGGTTTCGAAGATCGAAAGATCCTATCAACCTTGATGGGTATGTGAAAGAACTTTGAAATATAGATGATGATAAGGGATCTAAATTTAATCCAAAAATTTAATTGCTTATTTTATTTATTTTTATAAATATTCTCACTATTTAACTAACATTTTTCTCTTTTGATATTTATTAGAATTGTAACGTTTCAACCTATGAACTTACTAAGCTCGTAAAAGTTTACTCGTGTTGCTTTCTTGTTTTCTTGTAAATATAGTTTAGCGAAACCAGGTGATCGAATAAAATTAAAGATTACACTATCCAGCTTTATTTTGGTAGACCTTGAAACCGTTATACTTTGTTTTGTGGCATGTAATAAGAGTGTTTTAAATATGTAAATAGGTGTTTATGAAAACATATATGTTTTATATTAGTTTAAATTATGTTTACAAGTCTGATGGATAAACGATAAGGTTGTTAATAAATTATGCATGAAAGCTTGTGTATTGATTATCTTGATGGAAAATAGTTTAATGGATGTGTTTTGGTTTATGCATATCTTTGTTTTTCCGTAAGTTCATACGAGATTTATTTTATTAATTCATCATATGTTTGTGTTATATTGTTTAATTTTGTAGTTGAATTGCCGTGAATATGATGTTTTTGGCATCAAATGGACTAAATTGTAAAATACAAATTAAATGACAAATTTGATTAAGTACATGGTATTGAATAGATGTGAACAGTTATGTAATTGAATAGTATGTATGTGAAGATGTTACAAGGTTTAAAAGGATTGCTATTAAAAATGTGAAAAGTGTGTATACAACTATAAGGTTTGAATGATACGAAATGGTAATTGTGCCAACTATATTTAACTTTACCCGAACAGTTAATAGAGTAATCATTCTCAATTTCCATTATAATCCAATTTCACAATTCAATAATATATGTTCAATAGCCAATCATCAATACATATCAATATATCGACATAATTCTTCTCAATACCAAATCAATTTGTATTTACATCAAGATACAATAATCTCAATAAATTCAATAAATTCAATTTAGTCCTTACCGCAAACAATCGATCAATTTCTTTCTTGTATGATTTGATTAGTCACAACCAACTATCAATCCATTCTTGTCTTAGACTCCAATTCATCATATTAAAATTTATCTATCGGTTTATCATTTCTCTACGATTTAGTCTACAACCCACTGTTGTACCAAATTGTGAACAATTCAAACTACTATAAAACAAATATAAACTTACAATAAAATGTAAAAAAATTTAAATAAAATCTTAATATGTGAATTTACCTGATTAAATCACCAAAGGTAAATTCTCTAACGACTAATTAGCAAATTTTCTTTTTTCCTCGATTAATTCTGATTTGGTCCAATTTCCTATCTATACAATTATTCAATTCCATTTATCAATTCCAACCCTTGTATTTCATCAAATTATAACCATATATCAACTCAATTGCATTTTTTGAATGCTCACCAAACTTTTTCATTTTCTTCAATTTAGTCCCTAAAACCGAAATAGTTATAACTTTCAAATTTGAAAATCGATTTCAAAAATAATCTCAATTTCATCCTTATATAGCCCACTACTATCCATAATTATAGAAATTTCATACCAATTTCAAAATATTTACACTTTAGTCCCTATGTTCAAAATTAACAATTTTAGTTTACAAATTAGAACTTTTGTTTTTAAATCTAAGCTTAGAATCTCACCAAATAACACCAAAAGCTTCAAGATTCAACAATGGAAATATTTATAAACTTTCACAGTTTCAAAAATTAACACACGGGTCAGCTAGATTAAGCTTCCGAGATTTCAAAAACATAAAAGTTATAAGAAAAGGACTAAATTATACTAACCAATTGAAGAGTTGAGCTTTATAAACCCTGGTCGATTCTATGGCTTCTTCTTCATGCTAGAATCGGTGCTTGAAGAAATGATAAAGATAATACCTTTCTCTTTCTTTCAATTACCAAATTTTATTTCCATAAACTTTACATATTTTTTAATAATGTTTAAGCAATGTAATTGTAACACCCTTAACCCGTCTTCATCGCTGGATTAGGGTTACGAAGCATTACCATAAAATTTAAAAACATTTAACATCTTAACATTTAAATAAACTAAACATATTATAATTCATTCAATCACATGCATTTTGTCCCTAAATTAAGCCCTTGAGGCCCTAAAAATAACTTTGAGGCAATTCGGGACTAATTTGAAATAGAATAGAAAGTTTAACAAAAAGTTGCAAAAATTGGAATTAGAGGTCACACGGGCGTGTGGCCAGGCCGTGTGACGTCACCCTAGGCTGTGTAACTTTCAAACAAGGGATACTTAACCGTGTCCCAGCCCGCGTCCTCACCCGTGTAACTCATTGAGATGCCTCACATGCCCGTGTGCTAGGTCGTCTAACTCTCTGAGTTGTCACACACGCCTGTGTGCTAGGCCATGTGCTAGGCTATGTAACTTACTGAGTTGAACACTAAGAAACTCACAAATGACACAAGGCTGTGTGACGGCCCATGTCTCAGGCCGTGTGAACCAAAATTTTACCTAAAATCAAGCCATTTCATAACCAATTCATGCATAACTACTCAATCCATTTGTGTACACTTTCAAGGGACTTAAACACCATCCAAAAAAACATAACATACCATTTCAAACATCCTAAATCACCTAACCAATATGTCATTTTAAGGCACCGTAAATGCATCAAAACATCAATTACCTAAACATGCCAACATTGCCATATTTCAACTATAAGAACCTAATTTAAATACCTACCAATACATATCACAATTTACCATTCTTAAGCCATCACAAGCATACCAATACACCAGGCATTTCAATTACCTAAAAGTGGTCAAGATGACAAAACTTAACAAGCATTACAAATCCATCAACCATACATAACTTCAAAGCACAAACATACCAAAATATCAATTACACACTCACTAAATACCATTCAAAATGACCTATACATGCCATTATTAACCTTGAACAAATTGCTCGAAAACTACCAAAATGATTGTTGAATAATGTGATAGATCTCCGCCAAACTTCCAACCAAATCGAGCTTCCGATGATTTATAAAAAAAGGAAAACAACTACATAAGCAATGAGTGCTTAGTATGCTTGAATAAACTAAAACATAACTTGCTGTGTCATTTATACACTTCAAAGATTAAACATAATTCATCACCAATGCCATAAGCTTAATAAAAGCCTAAACAACATCACCAACTCACAAGTTAGTATACTTGACCATGATACAAATGAAATCAACTATGTAATATGTAAATTTCCATATGTAATATCATTTAATTCATAAATCCTTTCATAAGGTCATGATTTAATCCATTTGCCTACTTCCCATTTAGTTCCCTTTTCTTACCCATTGAACCATCTAGAATCACATCGGATATTCGGGAAAAGCTCACGCATAATGTGCCTTTACATACAACCATAACCTTTCCTTTACATCAATGCTCACACGAGCTGTGAAATGGGTCTGCTCACACGAGCTGTGGGTCGAAATGTAAGCTACATGATGCTGCTCACACGAGCTATGGAGATTTCACAACAAATGCAGGACCTCAGCAATCGGTAGGACATTCAAGACCAACACCCGAAACATGAAATCCCTAATGACATGTCATTTGTATCCTGAAAATTCTTAAGGTTCAATCAGGACTCGTTATCCGACAATTCATCATAGCATTAATGCATTTATATATTGATTCATTTATATTAAGCAACATAATCAACATTCAGTTTATATAACACTAAAATGATTACAGTTCATACGAACTTACCTCGATAGTTAGGACATAGTAGTTTAGTCGAGCTAATCCGAAGCTTCTGCTTTTCCTCGATCTAAGTCCATATGTGGTTTATCTTGATCTAAATAAATATTTTCTTTCAATTAAGTACTTATATTATTTAATTTAATCATTAATTCATATTTATGCAAAATTAAAAATTTACCCTAACATTTTAACTTTTCACAAGTTAGTCCTTATGCTCATAACTTAGAATCTAACCATTTCAAATTAATCCAAACTTAACCCATGTTGTAAAGGAACTTAAAGCAACTCATATTTATCAACAATTCACACTAAAACCCATATATTTTCACTTTTAACCGTTAATCCCTAATTCTAAATTTCATCAAAATCACTTAACAAAACATGTTTATTTTTCAACAAAAATTCATAATATATCAAATAACATCAAAAATCATTTAAAAAAATTCATGGAAAGTCCCTCAACCTTTAAATTTTTTACAAATTGACCCCCGGACTAGCTAGATTAAGTTAAAACGGACTCAAAAACATTAAAATTATTAAAAACGGGTTGAAAAACACATACCATGCACTATAATAAGCTTAGCCGAACCAAGCACTCATCCATGGAGTTTTCTTCCTCTTAAAATCGGTTAAAGATGAAAACAAAAGGTGATACATGCTTTAATTTCCTTTGTTTTAAGTTTAATTTTTTAAATTACCATTTTAACCTTTAAAAACTATCATAATTTCATTAAAATCTTATCCATGCACATCCACTATCTTCTTAAATGGTATATTTACCATAAAATTCATTTATTTTAAGATTTCATAGCCATTAGACCCCTTTAACTAATAGAATTCAACTTTTACATTTTTACAATTTGGTCCTTTTCACTTAATTAACTATGAAAACTTCAAAATTTCTTAACAAAATTTAATATGACCTTAATATAATACCATAGACATTAAATAATAATAAAATAATAACTCACTCGTCAAAATTGTGGTCCCGTAAGCACTATCTCTGACATCACTGAAATTGAGCTGTTACAGTAATCCACTAACCATCCACTCAAATCCATAATGGTTTAATTGCCATTTTAAATTTAGTTAAAATAATAATTAATTCCTTTAGCAATTAATAATCTATAGTAATTATTTTTTACCACTTTTACGATTTAGTCCTTGTACCTTAATTAGTCCCTATTTTAGCAAAATTATCTAAACAAAATTTAATTCACCCATATAATAACTCCATAAATATTAAATAATATAATTTGCAGGCTTGTTCTATGGAAATGAGGTCCCAAAACCTTTTTTTCCAAAACCACTAACTTTCAATACAAACCACTTGTACATTGACTAACTAACCAATTAATAAAATCTATAAAATCAAAATTCAAAATAACATCATATTTAACTCGTAAATATTAATAATAATATTTACGAACTCACTCATCGAAGTTGTGGTCCCAAAATCACTGTTTTTGACACCACTGTAAAATAGGTTGTTACAGGTAACCTAACATGTATATGTATAGCTCTGGCCAAGTTTTCTGATGTGTCGATAAAAAGGTTTAGCCTGGATGGGTAACCTAACACAATTATACATTTCACTTGAAAGAGCCTCTAATGTGAATCACACTTGTATATTTGAGTTTGTTTAATGAGTTTCATCGGGCAATACTGGTAATACGAAATGAGAAGTATAAATGATTCAAAAATATATTTGATGATCAATTAAAGTGTTAATATGTGAGATGAATATTAAACTTTGGTATTCATGCTTAAGCACTCGAAAGTTAGGTATTGATGTATTATGAATTGGTACATTTATGATGGATTTTGGTATTAAAGGTAAGTTTACCTTTTTAATACCTTTGAACTTACTAATCATTTGAAATGCTTACCTAGTGTTTTTCCTCCTCTATAGATAGTTGGTTTGCGGAACTCGTTGATTGGACTTCACGAAGCTCACACTATCTGTCTATCAATTCGGTAATCTTCTACTCGTTTTAAGCTCGGTATTGTGGCATGTACTTAGGTGCTTATATTTATGTACTAATTAGTGAATGAATAGTTTGATTGAAACCTTGTCTAGTGCTTGAATTTTGAAAAGTTAATGTCCATAAAGTGTGTTGTGGTAATATGATAGGCACTATATATGTGTCTAGTTGAATGGTAAACTTTGAATACATAATGGTATGATTTTGATCATGAGATGGTATGGTTATATGTGGTTTCAATGGCTTGAAATCATTAAGGATAAGTTGTGTTTTTACTAAGTTGTTAGATGTGTTTAGTACTTTAAATAGACAAGTTGAATTGTTGGATTGTGGTAATGGTTAAATGATGAAATGGTATATGTGTCTTGGGCATTTTATGTAGGTTTGGGATGTACTTTAAAATGTTAATTAGGTAGAATTTGATTTGAGCATGAAATGGTCACCAAAATGAAAGTTTTGACATTTTTGGTACTAAGGTATCGATACCCTAGTAATGATATTGATACTTAGCATTTTTTCAATCAGTCTTTCAAACAAACAAAATGCCAAAATGATATCGATACCGTACTAAAGTATCGTACTTTACATCAGGGTATCAATACTTTACAAGGGTACCGATACATTTTTATCTTGTTTGGTTTTTACAAAAGAAACAATATCATAAAACAATATCGATACTAGAACATGGTACTGATACTTGTAAGGGAGTATCAGTAACATAAGTCAAGTATCGATACTTGTTGTTTTAAGATTAATTTTTCAAACATCAAAGTTAAATTTGGTATCGGTACATTTCAGGGGTACCGTTACCTATTCAATAATTTTGGAATTTTGCAATTTGACCCTACTTCATGTTTAGTTTAACAATTAAGTTTTCATATGTTAGATTAAGTCTCGAAAAAGTTTATTTATCATATAATGATTGGAATTACGAAATATTTGTATGTTTAAATGATTTATTTCATTCTTTTCATTTGTAGGTGTTTCGACAATGAATGTGGCATTTTGGAGCTCGAATCTTGAGATCAGATCGAGTGAGGGGTGTTTCATTCTTAACCTTCTTTTTGTTAATGCCCAAAATGAGGGAGTTAAGAAATTCAAGTACAACCTTCAGATTCTTCTAAATTCAAGCTCTCATTGCACAAGCCAAAAAAGATGCGGTATTTGAGGTAGGCATGTCAACATCCTCAACATTATGTTCCTCCTCAATATATTCTATTGGTTGAGAAACAACTGGATAGTATCATCAAAATGGTTCCTAGTGTTTGTAACAGCCCGTTTTTAGTGAAATCGAAACAGTGGTTTCGGGACCACAAATTTGAGTCTGAAAAGAAAATTATTTTAATATTATTTCATAGTCTGCATTATGATTAAAATATCGTATGAAAAATTTGTAAATAAATTTTATCGATTATATGTCTAATTTTGATAAAAAGGACCAAATCGCATAGAATGTAAAAAGTTGAGTTCTAGTAGCTATAGGTATCAAATAGCTGTGGAATTCAAAATTTGGGGTCCTTATATGGAAAATAGACTATTAAGATGAGTTATTATATAAGTATGATGATTCATCCATGAAAAATTAAATAAAGAAAAGGACTAAATTTGAAAGATGAAATAATAAAAGATGATATTTTAATTAAATAAAAAATATCATCATTTTATATAATCTTTCCCAAATAAAAAGACATGGAAACCCTAGTTTAAAGCTTGAAGATAGACAAGCTTATTTTTCTCAATGAGGTGAGTGTCCAAGTCCCGTTTTTAATGATTTTTATGTTTCCGATATCGTAAAATCTTAATTTAGCTATCTCGGGGATTAATTTGTAAAGTTATCAAAGTGTTAGGGTTTTTACATGGATGAATATAGTTAGTTATGAAGTTTTATGGTAGAAAATGAAATATTGTTGATAGATAAATAACTTTTTGTTAAGGGAATTTTGCTAAAATCATGATTTAGGGACTAAATTGAAAAGATGTAAAATTCATGGAAAAATTCTAAATTTTTTGAAATACATGAGTTTTTAATGATATATGTAAAATTGGTTAGGCTTGGAATAAAGATTAAATTGCATGAATTTCATTTTCAGAACCTAGGGATGAAATCGTAATTAAATAAAAGTATAGGGGCAAAATGGTAATTTTTCCTAAGATGTGAATTGGATTGAATTGAATATGAATTGTATTAAATTGAGCTAAATTTACTCGTATAGATCCAGATAGACCAAATATGGAGTTAGATCATGGAAAAGAAAAAGTGTTAGGTTAGTAGATTTTGCGTACACGAACATTGTCAAGGTAAGTTCGTGTAACTAAATTGTGTATATTTATATGTTTCAATTGAATGTTGTCTATGTGAAATGTATAAATTTCATATATATGAAACTGATCACATATCCGACAATGCTCTATGAATATTAAGTTCTATTTGGTTAAATGAGATTCAATAGATACAGGTTTCCCGAATTGGTTGTGGTCTTGCATGTGTTATGGACACACCACAGCTCGAAAAAGTGTCCCGTTATTATCTCTCATGAGCATCCCAATATTTGGCTCTCACGAGCTTCCTTTTATATGGTTCTTGCGAGCTTCCCATTAATAGCTCTTATGAGCATCCCGATTGGTTATGATTCTGCATGTGTTGTAGACACACCACAGCTCTTATGAGCATCCCGATTAAAGGCTCTTTCATGAGCTTTCCAATTAATTGGCTCTCCGAAGGTTCCCGATATTGGCTCGCTTGAACCTTCCCAATATTGGCTAGTATGAGCTTCCCGTTAATGGCTCTTCGGAGCTTCTCGTTACATGGCTCATATGAGCTTCCCGTTTATGTGTCCGTATGAGCATTCCCGAATATGAATTGACGGTTTACAGTTTTGGACACTTCCTGTGTACTACCCTTGTATCCATCGATATTTTAAATGATTCAATAGGAAAAGTTTTGATTAGAGATAATATGAATTCAAGATGAATTACTACAAGAAAGACTTGAAATACAAGGATATATTTTATTCATGATATATGGACATGTGATGTGAAAAGTATAAGTATATAGAAACTTGTTTATTGTTGAGCTCACATATGTTTCTTGATGTTTATATGAAATACATGTCTAACAATGTTGATGAGGATATGTGTTAGGACTTTTGGCCAAATTTCTTGAGTATGTTTTATATGCTAACCTTAAATGAAAGTGAATGGTAAGTTAATTACCCATTATACGAACTTATTAAGCATAAAATGCTTACTTGTTTTATTTTTCTCTGTCTTATAGTACTCTGAAGCTCGTAAATGTTGAAAGCTGGTTGGAGCTACATAACACTATTCATCGACCTATTTAGGTATATATAGAAAACTAATTTTTGTTATAATGGCATGTATAGGGTAATTTAGCCAATGATGACTTTAAAATACATTTTTTTTGTAAATAGCCATTTGAATGGCTTAAGTTGAACATATTTTAATAAGTATATGTATGTGTGTCTTAATATGTTTGTTGTGTTTAATGTGGTTGAGTAATGGAAAATTTATGAGTATGATAACGTATGGTTTAAGATAATATGATTGGACAAATATGCATATAGGTTTATATGGTTGATTAGGTAAGATTGAATACTTGGACATATAGGGTGTTATAATATGTGTTAAACTTGGTTTTTGACTTGATTTAAATGTCTTGTATTGGTTGGTAAAAGTGTTAAAGTGTTGATGTAGGTAGGGGTGAGCAAAACTCGATTCGACTCGAAAAAATCGAAAAAAAATTTGAATTTCGAGTTATTCGAGTTATTCGAATCAACTCGATTTTTTTTTCAAATATCGAGTGTGAATCGAGTTGAGTTTTTGAATTCGAATAACTCGAATAATTCGAATATCAAACTATAATATTTTACATTTTTACCCCAAACTCCCAAACCTTTTTACTTTTCCCTCAAAACTTTTACTCCTTCCCACTTTCCCTCCAAAACTTTTACTCCCCTCCCCTCCCAACCCCCCAATCTACCCAAAATCCATTTCCCACCAAAATTTTACTTTCCCATTTACTTTTTCTCAAAATTTTACTCACTAAAACCCTCAAAACCTTTTATTTTCCCCCAAAATTTTTACTCCCTCCCACTTTTCCCCTAAAACTTTTATTCCTTTCCCATCCCACCTCTCATCTACCCCAAACCCTCCCCCCTCCAATTTTTTTTAATATTTTCCCTCCAAAATTTTACTCCCCCCATTTACTTTCCCTCAAACTTTTATTCCGCAAAACTTTTTATTTTCCCCCTAAACTTTTACTTCTCACCCTTTACGCTCAAATAAAAAATTAAAATTATCCAAAAAAAATCACTAAACATAAATAGTAATAATTTTATTTATATCTACTATTTATATTATTAAATTAAATTTCACATTTTATGTTATTTATATTATTGAATTGTTTAGTCATATTGAATATTTATATTAAAATTGAATTATTAATTATGCCATAAAATATTTGTGTTAAAATTTTATATTGGTATCAATTTCATATTTTATTTTAAAATAACTTTTATTAAAAAATCATATTTTTACATTTAATATATTTTTAATTCCAAAGTACATAGTGACAAGAATCAAGATAATTGAAACAACTAAGCAAGCAAATAAGCTAACCAAGATATAAAAATTAATAAATAAATTATGAGGTGATGAAAGTTAATAAAAATTGATTAAAGTGGACAAATTTTATTATGATGAGTGACAGTGGTTATAAGGATCCAAAATTATTTTTAAAATTTAACTCGAACAAATATATTCGATTCAATTCTATCTCACTTGACTCGATTCGAAAACTTCAAATAAAGTTAGGATGATAAAATGAGATTCGAAAACTCGATTAACTCGAAAATTTTCGATTCGATTCGATCGAATGCTCACCCCTAGATGTAGGTGGAAAACAAATTGGGTGAGAAAAGTGGCCTTGAAATTGGCCTATTTTTGTCCACACGGGCAGAGACACGAGCGTGTGTGACACACGGCCTAGCACATGGGTGTGTGACTTGGCCTTGTGTCCCCTGCATCTTTAAAATTTCAAAATAGAATGCTAAAAATATCCACACAGCCTGGCACACGGGCGTGTGGCTTGGCCGTGTGACCCAAGGCAGTGAACACCCTAATTTGGACACGGGCTGGGACACGGCCATGTGTCCCTATTTCGAATGCCCACACGGCTTGAGACACGGACGTGTCACTTGATCGTGTGAGACACATGGCCTGACCACACGGGCGTGTTTCCCTTGCACCTTGGAAAATTTTGAAATATTATGTAATGTCCGTATTTAATCAGAACTCCGTAATGCTCCGCACTCTGTTTCAAATGACGATGTGGATTAGAGGTGTTACAGTGTCAAACTTTATATGTTGTACTTCAGCTCATGCGGAAGAGTATCTAGAAAATTTCCGCTTGTTTTACATTCTTTTCCTGATAAATCAAAGAGGAATGGAAGTCCAGTTCGAACATCATCAGTCTCAGCATGTTCAATACTCTGGTTAAAAATCATGTGCCCAAAATAAGCTTTGTAGAATTACCAGCTTTATTGAAGATGAGACCAACGGCCTTTCCAATTGAAGCATCATATGATGTCATCCAATTGCAAGTTGCAAGCTTGTGAGGAACAACGTAAAACTTGTTAAAGTTTGAGCTAAGTATGCCAGTAATTTTGCCCTAGGTTATTCTAACTCTCTAGTCAAAACAATGGAGATCTTGTCCCAATCATATTTGAACTCGTCTTCCTGTTTAATTACTCCCAAAAAGTCGCATATAATAGATGAATTGCAGTCAAAGTAACCGCCTCTCATGTAGACTTTCATACAGTTCTTGAATTCTTTGTTGGTGATGTCTTTCCTCAAGTGGGCATAGAACTCCAAAACAACGCTTTCACATATGAAAGTTTACATCAAAGGTAGTTACTTTGACTTCAATCCATCTATAAATATCTTTATCTTTATAGTTGGATTTTTGTAGTAAAGATTATAATTTTTTTTTAAAAATAACTCATAATTAAATTATCACTTACACATATTTAAAATTATTACATCAAATTAATTTCTTATTTTAAAATAATTGAAGTGTAAACTCATAAAATTTGATATAGATTGTATTTTTATTTTCCATTGATATTAAGCTTTAAATTTTGTTATATTTATTTATAATTTGAATTTAAACTTAAAATTTTATATTACTATACTATAATGAAGATTATTTTAATTATATTTTATAAAAATATTATATTTGATAATATCGTGTGCATAATATATTTTACCAAAGCTAATATATACATTATGATCCATAGGATTGAAGATCCTTTTTAAAATATTAACTAGCATCAACACCCCGCTAACGCCGGGGTATTTCAAAATTTTAATTTATTTAATTATCATTAAATTAAATGTTGAATTTATTAAATCAGTTTTATCTTATTTTTATTAATTATCAAAATTAAATTCATTATAATTATTTACAATTAGATGCAAATTTTAAAGTAATTTTTAGTTAGTTAATACAATACTTAAAATTATGTATGTGTGTCTTAATATGTTTGTTGTGTTTAATGTGGTTGAGTAATGGAAAATTTATGAGTATGATAACGTATGGTTTAAGATAATATGATTGGACAAATATGCATATAGGTTTATATGGTTGATTAGGTAAGATTGAATACTTGGACATATAGGGTGTTATAATATGTGTTAAACTTGGTTTTTGACTTGATTTAAATGTCTTGTATTGGTTGGTAAAAGTGTTAAAGTGTTGATGTAGGTAGGGGTGAGCAAAACTCGATTCGACTCGAAAAATCGAAAAAATTTGAATTTCGAGTTATTCGAGTTATTCGAATCAACTCGATTTTTTCAAATATCGAGTGTGAATCGAGTTGAGTTTTGAATTGAATAACTCGAATAATTCAATATCAAACTATAATATTTTACATTTTACCCCAAACTCCCAAACCTTTTACTTTTCCTCAAAACTTTTACTCCTTCCCACTTTCCTCCAAAACTTTTACTCCTCCTCCCAACCCCCAATCTACCCAAAATCCATTTCCCACCAAAATTTTACTTTCCCATTTACTTTTCTCAAAATTTTACTCACTAAAACCCTCAAAACCTTTTATTTTCCCCAAAATTTTACTCCTCCCACTTTTCCCTAAAACTTTTATTCCTTTCCCATCCCACCTCTCATCTACCCCAAACCCTCCCCTCCAATTTTTTTAATATTTTCCTCCAAAATTTTACTCCCCATTTACTTTCCTCAAACTTTTATTCCAAAAACTTTTATTTTCCCCTAAACTTTTACTTCTCACCCTTTACGCTCAAATAAAAATTAAAATTATCCAAAAAATCACTAAACATAAATAGTAATAATTTTATTTATATCTACTATTTATATTATTAAATTAAATTTCACATTTTATGTTATTTATATTATTGAATTGTTTAGTCATATTGAATATTTATATTAAAATTGAATTATTAATTATGCCATAAAATATTTGTGTTAAAATTTTATATTGGTATCAATTTCATATTTTATTTTTAAAATAACTTTTATTAAAAAATCATATTTTTACATTTAATATATTTTTTAATTCCAAAGTACATAGTGACAAGAATCTGAAGATAATTGAAACAACTAAGCAAGCAAATAAGCTAACCAGTATATAAAAAATTAATAAATAAATTATGAGGTGATGAAAGTTAATAAAAAATTGATTAAAGTGGACAAATTTTATTATGATGAGTGACAGTGGTTATAAGGATCCAAAATTATTTTTTAAAATTTAACTCGAACAAATATATTCGATTCGAATTCTATCTCACTTGACTCGATTCGAGAAAACTTCAAATAAAGTTAGGATGATAAAATGAGATTCGAAAACTCGATTAACTCGAAAATTTTCGATTCGATTCGATCGAATGCTCACCCCTAGATGTAGGTGGAAAACAAATTGGGTGAGAAAAGTGGCCTTGAAATTGGCCTATTTTTGTCCACACGGGCAGAGACACGAGCGTGTGTGACACACGGCCTAGCACATGGGTGTGTGACTTGGCCTTGTGTCCCCTGCATCTTTAAAATTTCAAAATAGAATGCTAAAAATATCCACACAGCCTGGCACACGGGCGTGTGGCTTGGCCGTGTGACCCAAGGCAGTGAACACCCTAATTTGGACACGGGCTGGGACACGGCCATGTGTCCCTATTTCGAATGCCCACACGGCTTGAGACACGGACGTGTCACTTGATCGTGTGAGACACATGGCCTGACCACACGGGCGTGTTTCCCTTGCACCTTGGAAAAATTTTGAAATATTATGTAATGTCTGTATTTAATCTGTAAACTCCGGTAATGCTCCGTACCCCTGTTTCAGCGACAGATGTGGATTAGAGGTGTTACAGTGTCAAACTTTATATGTTGTACTTCAGCTCATGCGGAAGAGTATCTAGAAAATTTCCCGCTTGTTTTACATTCTTTTTCCTGATAAATCAAAGAGGGAATGGAAGTCCAGTTCGAACATCATCAGTCTCAGCATGTTCAATACTCTGGTTAAAAATCATGTGCCCAAAATAAGCTTTGTAGAATTACCAGCTTTATTGAAGATGAGACCAACGGCCTTTCCAATTGAAGCATCATATGATGTCATCCAATTGCAAGTTGCAAGCTTGTGAGGAACAACGTAAAACTTGTTAAAGTTTGAGCTAAGTATGCCAGTAATTTTGCCCTAGGTTATTCTAACTCTCTAGTCAAAACAATGGAGATCTTGTCCCAATCATATTTGAACTCGTCTTCCTGTTTAATTACTCCCAAAAAGTCGCATATAATAGATGAATTGCAGTCAAAGTAACCGCCTCTCATGTAGACTTTCATACAGTTCTTGAATTCTTTGTTGGTGATGTCTTTCCTCAAGTGGGCATAGAACTCCAAAACAACGCTTTCACATATGAAAGTTTACATCAAAGGTAGTTACTTTGACTTCAATCCATCTATAAATATCTTTATCTTTATAGTTGGATTTTTGTAGTAAAGATTATAATTTTTTTAAAATAACTCATAATTAAATTATCACTTACACATATTTAAAATTATTACATCAAATTAATTTCTTATTTTAAAATAATTGAAGTGTAAACTCATAAAAATTTGATATAGATTGTATTTTATTTTCCATTGATATTAAGCTTTAAATTTTTGTTATATTTATTTATAATTTGAATTTAAACTTAAAATTTTATATTACTATACTATAATGAAGATTATTTTAATTATATTTTATAAAAATATTATATTTGATAATATCGTGTGCATAATATATTTTACCAAAGCTAATATATACATTATGATCCATAGGATTGAAGATCCTTTTAAAATATTAACTAGCATCAACACCCCGCTAACGCCGGGGTATTTCAAAATTTTAATTTATTTAATTATCATTAAATTAAATGTTGAATTTATTAAATCAGTTTTATCTTATTTTTATTAATTATCAAAATTAAATTCATTATAATTATTTACAATTAGATGCAAATTTTAAAGTAATTTTTAGTTAGTTAATACAATACTTAAAATTACTCATAACCCCTTCTAAACTTTAAATAAGAGAATAAATATGCTTTAGTACACTCAAATCTATGTCTTCTTACGCGAGTAATAATATTGATGTCAACCGAGTTAAAACTTTATCGATTGAATTAGCATGTAAATTAATTATGTAAATTTTTAAAAATATTCTATCTCTTGGATCGGACACATATCCCATAAAAAGTATTTTCTATGGGATGAATACAAAATCTTAAATCGACATGTGCACGTCAACCATTTAAAAACATTATTTAAATTTTAAAATAAATCATATTTAAACAAATTTCCTTTCTAAACTTCTTTTATTCGCTCTCTTGTGAATTATAAATTGATTTAAGAATCAATGTAAACACTAATCACTTTAAATATAAAAATTAAAATATAAATAAGTAATAACATAATTTTCTCAAAATTCACTATTCTATATTATTTGTTATACAAGTTTGGCACTTTTTGTAAATGATATATGTATTATTCTTTTGTCCAATTTAGTACTTGTATTTCACAAAAGTTATATATTTCGGTAACTAAAGGTAACGGTGTTAAAGTTGATTTGATGAAACTTAATTTCTAATATTATTAGGTTTGAATTTTTCATTATTTTGTTAATAGAATATATTTAATGTTAGTTTTGAATTTGTTTACTTTTACATTTAATATGTCAAATATAGTCCGATGGTTTCCTCAAATCAATTCTAAAACCCGAATTAAATACTAAAAAGTTAACACCCTTACTTTTAAGTACCTAAATATATAATTTTTGTCAAAGGCAAGTATCGTTGTAACGACCCGACTTCCAGTGATGCCGAAAACAGTGGTTTCGGAACTCTATTCTCTGATAGTCGAGTCTGTAAATATTATTTATTAATATTTATGAGATCACTACAATATTGTATTGAATTCTGGTTTATTAATTTTGGTTATTTAGAAAGTTCAAGGCACAAGTGTATTGGTTCAAAAGTCAGTAGTTTTAGAAAATGAGGTACCGGGACCTCATTTCTGTAAACTGAGCTCGTAAATATTTTTCTTAAATATTTATGGAGTTATTTTATAGGTGAACTGAATTTTGGTTCAGAGATTTTAGAAATTGAATGACTAATTGAAGTATAAAGACTAAATCGTAAAAACCATAAAAATTAATCATTATTAATTTTTATTAGCTAAATGAGTCAAATAATATTATTGAATAAATTTAAATGGAAATCATGTCCTATTCTATTATATTGGACGGCCATAGCATGATTTTAAGTGGAAGTATGTTAATTATAATATTTAATAAATAATAAAATAAGATAAAACATAAAAGAAAAACAAACAAGTCATCATCATCTTTTCTCATTTTTCTTCTCCCAACCAAATTCACCATGGTGTACCAAGGAAACATTTGGCAATCTTCTTCTCCTTGCATGGTAATTATTCTAAGCCCATTTTTTGTAAACTTTATGTTTTTGATATCGTTGTAGCTTGGTCTAGCTAACCCAAGTACTAAATCTTAAAACTGTTAAAGTTTGAAATGTTTTCATTGATGATTTTTGATGTTTTTTCTGTTAAATAGATTGGGTATAAGCTTAGATTTGATTATGGACTAATTTGTAAAGTAAAATTTGTTAAATTTTGAGTATAGGGACTAAAGTGTAAATAACTCAAAATTGGCATGAAACTTATGTAATTATTGATAATAGAGGGCTGTAGATGGATGAATTTGAAATAGGTTTAAAATTGGAGCTCAAACGTGAAAGTTATGCTAGTTTCGATTTTAGGGACTAAATTGAATAAAATGTAAAAGTTTAACAAAATTTTTAAAATGAAATTAATCGGTCATATGCATGTATTTGAGTGTTGTGAAGTATTTGAATTGATAAATTGAACTTAACTATTATATAGATCAAGGATTTAACCAATCGAAGCTTAATCGCGAAAAGATGAAAAAAATTGCGAAATAGTCCTTGGTGTTGTATTTGTTGTTGGGTTGGTTAGGTAAGTTTATATGGTTTTATTAAGTGATGATATATTTGTATTATATTGTTTTTCTTTATAGTTGAATTGTTATTATATAATGTTTTTTGCATAAAAAGATTAAATCGAAAATATAAAATATCTATATGTGAAATAGATATTGACTAGGTAGAAATTGATTAATGGTATGAAGAAAATAATATGTAATTGAATGGATTATAAAAGGATGAATGTTATATAATATAGGTTAGGTTTGTACAAATTGAATTGGTATAATTTAGGTACTATATTGAGGTAGATTGGTTTAGTTGAATGGAAATCGGTGGATGTTGAACTTGACTATGAAATTGATATGTATATAATGATATTACATAATTTAAATGTATATGCATAGCTTGGAGCTTATGGTTTGTAACTTCGTAAATTAATTCATTTAATTTTTTATATACTTTCATTGCTTAGCATGATCAAAGGTAAAAACAAGTTGAAAATAATTGATGGAATCAAATTGTTGTGAAATGTTGATTCTTGTGATGAAGGACTAAACTGTATTAGATTGAAAAATTTTATGTTATTAGATGACTTGTTGAATTGAGTTATGAATTTTGGTTATTGGGGTATAATTGAAAATTCTATGGAAAAATTCGTTACTTAGAGAATGTACAAGTAATGCTTTGGTTTACTCGATGAGGCACTAGGTGACAATTAAATTGATGAGCGCTGGGCACAATTGGATTACTTTGATTTGTCTAATGAGGCACTGGGTGCAATCAATGAGTGTTAGGAGTAAATTCTTCACTTCGAAAGACTGGTATGAAATTGGGGTATGGTATGTCATTACGGTATAATTAACACATTTGGTATAATATTATGTTTTAATGAAACCTTAAAACTTCTCTTAAAAATCTTCTCATATTAATATTGTTTATAGTGATGTCTTTGTATGGATTACTCAACATTCAATTGTTTCTATGCAATGGTTAGATTAAGTATGTGATCTTGTATATTGACTTCAACATCTAGTGGCAACCCCAAACTCAAGAGTTGGTGATGATTTTGGTTTAGTCATGGTATGTACCTAGGTGAGTTTTGTGGTTGAATATGTTATGTGTTGGATGAATTTAACATTTTATATGTTATGTGAATATGTATATAATTATAAGTTGGTAATGATCTAGGTATTGGGTAATCCTTGTTGGGTATAGGTATGTATGTTATAATGCTTATGTGGTGATAAAATAATATGCCACAAACATGCTAGCAAATGAATGGTATGTGTATGCTAAATTTGAATGGATTTGGGAAGGTTTGTGCATGGTTGAATGGAACCATTATTATAAGGTGCATAAAATGGTCAAATGATGTAAGTTATATTAATTGTTTTGAGGTGTATTGGGTGGCATATTGGGTTTGTTTGAATATAATGTTATGTTTGGACTTGAACTGTAGGATTGAAGTGTCAAATGTGGCATATTGGTTAGACACTTAGGTTGATTGTTATAAGTGGTTTTTTTTGTATAACATTGATGCTTTTGAACTGGTTGAAACTTGGTATAAAATGTTGTTTGTGGTATAAGTGATTTAGGGTTAGAAAACTTGTTTTGGAAGATCTCTACAGATAGACACAACCTGATGCACGATTGTGTGTCATACACGGGCATATAGCACGACCTTGTGATCTGCACGTTTAAGGTGATTTTAGTGCACACAGCCACAGTTTGTTACATGGCCCAACAACATGACCGTGTAACATCTTTTGAGTATTTGCAATTTTGACCCACATAGCCTCAGCCTTTCACGCAATCAAAGAACATGGTCGTGTGACCCCTGTTTGTAAAATTTTCTTATCTTTTTGTTCTTGTTTCGATTTGATCCGTGATTGATACCAGATTGGTTTTAAGCTTCCGTAAGCTCGATATAAACACGAAATTGAATTGCATGTTGTATTTGATACTATATGAACAAAGTGATATTGAATTGATATTTGGACTATGAAAAGTAATCAAATATTCTGTATTTGCTTGTAGCACCTTATACCTCGGGTCAGGCGCTCGGGTCGGGTATGGAGTATTACAATCACATTAAAAAATATCAAACTTAAGTACTGAATTATATATTAAACCAATTTTTTTATATTTAATGTTTTCATTAAAAAATTGAGATAAATTTATATATGATACTTAAAAGAACTCAAAAAATAACTAAGCATAACACAAAATGAGATATAATATTAACCCTATCAATAATAAATTATTAATACATAAAAATTTGTATAACATAGGAAAATGTTGAATACCTTAAAAAGTGCTAAATCGAAAATATCAAAATTTTTCTTAACCCCTTTATTTCCTTAGTTTTCGTTTTCTTCCCATTTTTTTACATTCGGTTGAAATAGAAATAAAATATTAAAAGGACAGGTGTCGTTGATCCAATAACACATATCTACAGTGTTGAGTAGAGGTAATCATGAGCCGGGTCGGGCTGGGCCTAGATAAAATTTTAGGCCCGTTTTCTAGGCCCAAGTCCGGCCTGTCCCGGCCCATATAAATATATAATATATATATTTGATTAAAAATAAAAAATATATATTTAATATATAATTCGAGTCAGGTTGGGCTGGGTCCAGGCCAAAAAAGTTTTACCCAAGGCCTGGCCCATTTTTTAAACGGGCCTATTTTTTTGTCCAAACCCATATTTTGGGTCTATATTTTTACCCGAACCCTTTTATTTTTCGGACGGACCAGCGGCCAGGGCTGAATAGCCCAACCCATGATCACCTCTAGTGTTGAGAAAGTTTCCTCTTTTTAATATAGTTATTATAGACAGGGCGGAGCCATAAATATTAAAATGTCGGTTTTTTTTTTTTAAAGGGTTTGCATTGGTCAACGAGGAAGATTGACCGAGAAGATTGACCTCACTGCCTATAGTTGCTGAGGTCAAGTTTATTTTAAGATTTCGTGCAAGCATCTATCATAATCTAAATTTATAAATAAATACATAAATTATATATTAGATTAGATTACTATATAATTACGATGTAAGTAAAAATATAATGTAATATATATATATATAAAGAATTATTTAAAAACAAATAAAACTTTAAATTCTATTATTTGTAAGTTTTATTAATTTAATATAAAAACATGAAAGAAGTTAAAAATACATTTATAATAATATAATAATGTCTTTTGTAAAATAAAATAAAATTTATCCAGTTAAATTAATATTTAATTGACCTGTAATATCAAATTAATTAGAGATTTAACATAAAGTATATATAAGCAACACAAAAAATAAATGAATAAAGATATAAATAATAAGTAATATATGGCATTCGTCTTTGAAACATGAAGCAAATATATCCTTTGCCCTTTTTAAAATTGTGTTACTTTAAAAGAAATATATGACCAAAAAAATGAATCAATAAAAATATAATAAAATTAACTCTAAAATAATTTGGAATTAAACTTTGGGAAGATCTTGTATAAATGTCATCATCGGATTTTGAATATTAAATTAATGATTTATTTATTTGTATGCTAAATTTTTTTTTACATACAATGTTGTAGTTATATCTGATCATAGGCTGAGTCATTTATTCAGGTTCGAAAGTCGGCTTAAAAGGTGAAAATTTTTAGACAAAAATATAGGTTCGAAAAATAAGACTTGTTTTCTAAATAAGTTAGGTCTTGAGTAAGTTTTTTTTGCCCGACCTGACCCGAATTTACCTAATTTATTTTCACTGTTGTTTGTTGTCATCTTAATGTTGTTTTGCTTCCATTTTCCTATCATATTACTACTATTTTTTTGCTATTATTTAGATATTCTATAACTCTTATTTTATTATTAATTTTTCTACTATTTTAAAGGCATTTACTTGGTAAGTTGTAATTATATTAGTATTATTTAAGTATAAAGACTTCTTAAATGTATTTTCAATTTGTTGGGAAACATTTATTTTAATGTTTTAGTGTACTTGATGTATTATATTTTTAAAATTATTTTATATAAAAATAAAATATTTTTTTAAAATATAAGTCGAGCTAAATTCAAATTTAGTATTTTTATTTAGACCGAACTTGAACAAAATTTTAAACCCATTTTCAAATCAAATTGAATCCAAATCTAAAAAATAAACCTAATTAAATTATACATTTAACCCACACAACCCATAATCAATTCTATATTTTAACATAAAAATATAAGTATAAATGCCCGCAAGAAATGAGTCTAATTGCGGTTTTAATGTTAATGGTTAGGTAAGACTTGACACGACAACCTCATCCCAAGTGATAAAATTAAAATAAAAAACTCGATAATTTTTCCTTCCATAAATATTCAACATTTAATATTAAAACAAGGGTAAACTATAAAAATAGTTATTTTTGTTTGTATTAAATTATATTTTAGTCACTTAAATTTAAAATGTTACGTTTTAGTCACTTACGTTATCATTTTATTACGAAGTGGTCACTCTGTCGTTAAGCTATATTACCTCCCTAACAACAATCATTTTGTTGAATTAGAATAATAGAAATCAAAATGATCAGTATAGATTGAATTTTTATTCAATATGGAAAAATAAAGAATAAATCCAATGGAGGGTCTAGGTATATCTTTTTGCATCCTTCTGTCTTTTTATTGAATAAGTAGTTTTACTCTAAAACAACATATTATTTAATGACAACCTTGAATTAAAAACCTTCATGTTTTCTTCCTTTGCATCCATTCCTCCTTCCTTTTTGATATTTTCTTCACAAAAGAATAAACCCTTAAAAACAACCACAAAAGATCCAATCTTTAGTAACTATCCATTTGGTTTAAATACTGCAAAACTTAGAAGGATGTGTAGCCATGTCTTAATTGACTTTGTTTCTTATCAAACCGGTTCTAAAAGCAAAGAAAAAGCTCTTTTTTAAATTTATTTTTTGGTTTTGAGTTTTTCAGCTTTTTCTACAATCTCGTTCCCTTTTCCCTCTCATTCTGTTTTCAACTTTGTGGGTGTTTTATTTTCTGGAAAATATGTTATATTAGAGGGTCACTTTGAAAATATCCCTTGCCTGTTAATGGTGTATATAAGATTAAAAAAACATAGGGTTCTTCAAATGCATAAAGGTAAAGGATGGTATAGTTTGATCTGATCACTGACGTGGGAAGCAAATTTACGCGGGTTAGTTTGGTCTTTAGATTTGGTGTACTTTATCTAGCTTTGACAAAGAACAATTCACCCTTTTTTATGGGTTAAATTTTCCTTCCTTGGCTCAAAGTTGATGGGTTGATTTCTTAAAAAAGGTTATATCAAACTTAAGGCCTTTAATTGTTTAATTATTTACGAATGATTTTTAAAAACTTGTCTTCTAGTAATGTTCGATTAATTAAGTCAGTAAAGATGTAAGTAGAACCCATAAAGACTAACTAAATAAGTAAAGCTACATGAAAATAAGTCATGAAGGTTAATTATATTATATTCTTATAACATTGTTATGGGGGAATTTTGTAAGTTCTCTTGGACTTCTTTTGAATTTTTGAATGAATAAAATGACATGCATGGTTCGACTATCTATAGTGTAACCAATTTTATGTTCAAAGACTTTATTATTTAGGTTGTGTATAAGTAAGGTAAGGTTCAAATTAACCTGGTAAGGACTGGTTGCTCTTGGAGAAAATAAATGGTTAAAATTTTGATTAAATGTCCTAAGTTGTATCGTTTTATATGCTGCTCGTATATCCTTTATACTTGAAATTTTCCAGCTTAATTGTGTGTAATTGTGTTAACATTATATAGCTTGAAATTTTCCTACCTATGTTGTTTGCTGCAATATTTCTACATTTATGTTGTCTTAATGTAATTTATAGTTGCTGTCAAAATGTCTCTTAATATGCATATTTATGTTGTCCAAATGTAATTTATAGTTGTTGTCATAATGTCTCTTAATGCGTATATTTATGTTGTCAAAATGTGAATAATGGCTACTGTTTTGATGTCCTAGATTGTGTATTTTAATGTTGTCCAAACGTGAATACCAACTATTGTCCAAATGTCCTAAAATGTTCATGAATTCATTAGTAGTGTTGTTTGGAATTAAGCTGGAGTTGATATAATGTTGTTTTCAGGTTTTAATTCTTGTGGAATTTGTTGGTACTAATATATTGTTTTATTCTCCTTTTCCGGTTTAGGTTTGATGTTGAACGAAATACTTTAGGGGGAGATTTTTGAGGACAAGCATCTGACTCAGATGATAGTTCATATAAAGCCTATGAGTCAGATGCTTCTTATTCTGATTTTTTAGTATGATGGTGATAAGGTAGATGAACCAAAGGTTGAACTAGTAGGTGAAATGATACAAAAGGAGTTAGACAATTTACTGTGCTTATATTTTTGGGGTTTAGAAGACGATTTTGATAGTAATAGTGATGAAGATTTGAAAATGACCTGGATTTCGATGAAGAGTACCATTTGTTCAATCCTCAAAATGATATGAGGAACCCTATATTGATAAAGGGTTTGGTTTTCCCTGGTAAAGACATTTTAAAAGATGCAATTAAACAGTATGGGAGGATAAATGGGGTGGTAACCAAACTTACTATGAATAACAAGGTTAAGGTGAAAGCAGTCTGTGTGCCTGGTTGTCCATGGACGTTGTAGGCATCCAAATTATGTCCCAAGGATCCAATGGATGGGAGTTGGCAGATTAAGACCTTAGTCAACCACCATAAGTGTGGCAAGGTAATGAAAAATAGGAATATTACTTCAAAGTGGATGGCTAGACACTATTTACACAAATTTCAAGTTGATCTCAACTATTCCTTAACATCTTTATAGAATGATATTAAGGTGGATTTTGGAACAATAGTGTATCAGACTAAATGTATAAGGGCTAAGATTAGGGCCTTAGAACTAGTTAAAGGGGATCACAAAGCCCAATATGTCAGTATATACGATTATTTACTTGAGTTAAGGAGAAGCAACCCTAGTACAACAACCATCTGTAAATTAGAATGTAGGTTATTTCAGAGGCTTTATATATGCCTTGAAGCATGCAAATCAGGTTGATTAACTGGTTGTAGGAGAATTATAGGGTTAGATGGATGTTGGCTGAAAGGATATTATGGTGGACATTTGCTTACTGTTGTTGGGGTTGATGCCAACGATTGTATAGATCCAGTGGCCTTTGCTGTAGTTGAGAGTGAAAACAAACAATCATGGTTTTGGTTCCTCGAGCTATTACATAGGGACTTAGAGATCAACAACTCCTACAATATATGCTGCATGTAACTGTACTGTTCCCTAAACTGTTTATATAAAAACTGTTATTTATCATGTTTTTTAACTGCTTTTAGGGCCTAATGAAGCGATTTTTGTGTTGTTCCCTAATGCTAAAGCAAGAAATTATGTCAGACATATTTACAAACATTTCAAAAATATAGAAGGATTTAGAGGTTAAGCTATGCGTCTCACTTACTAGAAAGCTTCTAAAACAACTTTTCCAAGACAATTTGAAGAAGCAATGTCTGAAATGAGGCCACTGTCAAAATCTGATAATGCTTGGCTGCGTAACAAGGACATGGTCAGGAGCTCACTTCTCTACCGGATGCAAGTCAAATATGCTACTGAACAACAACAGTGAATGTTTCAACAAGGTTAAAATTTGTTTTCATTTCATGTTGTATAATTGTTGTTGAAGTTATTTAAAGACTTTCTCTCCTTGTAGATCATTTTAGAAGCCAGAGATAAACCTATCCTAACGATGTTAGAAATATTTAAAAGGAAAGTTATGACTAGGTTGGTTTCCATGAGGGCGGCTGCTGAGAAGTATCTTGGACCTTTGTTTCCAAGGATATAGAAGTTGTCTGAAATTGTTAGTTAGTCTAATAAGTAAGTTCGGCTAACTCTTTTTTACGTAGCTTAAATTATGTTACTTGGATGCAAAAGTTTTAACTTTAAAATGTTACTTTGGTTGTAGTGTATGACCAGTATATGTTGGAAATGAGAAGTATGAGGTAAATTGTGGATTAGGTAACAAGCATATGGTTGACTTCCTCAACTCCTCCTATTCATGCAAAAAATGGTACTTGTTAGGAATCTCATGTAAGCATGCTATTTATTGCATGCAACTACTTGCCATGAGCCCTGAAACTTATGTTAATACATGTTATACTGTCACTACCAGGTTGAATATTTACAGCTACTTGATTAACCTTGTAAAAGGCAATAGCCCTAAAACTCTAAACCTTTATAACATATTACTTTTTATACAATGTGTTTGACATCTTTAATTTTTTTTTGTATAGGTCTTATGCAATGGGAACATGCGAGGGACATGGAACTCATTCTTCCTCCCATGATTAGAAGGCCCCCGTGAAGACCCAAACAAACAAAGAGGAAGGAAGTTGATGAAGTAAGAAAGAGTGGACCAAAACTAAGCAAGATAGGACAATAAGCTAACTGCACCAAATGTGGCAAACCAGGCCATAATACAAGGACTAGCAAAGGGATTGTTAGGGCAAACCAAATGATAAACCAATCATTGAGCTTGCAAATTTTGAACCAAGCCACTTCATTGGATAACACTTCAAGCCAACCACCCTTAACCTAGAAAAGCTCAAACCATACAACAAATTTTAGGTCCAAATTACCTTACAAATGAATGATCCACTTGGTCAACGAACAATAGTTATATGGATGCCAACTCAACAGATTAATGACTCCACTCCAACACAACTATCACAATATGAAAAACGCCCAAGGACGGATCAATTGCTTTGACTGAATTGGATTTCATTTTGTTGCACAGTTAGGAATATATTTTGTTTGGGAAAATCTGTTTTGTGGACAAAGACTATATCTTTTTGGAAGGGTTGTTAAACTATGTCAACAATAGTCAAGATGATACATTTTGTCTTAATTTAGGGTATGCAAACAATATATTTTTTGAAATGTTAAACTATTGATATGATTATTTGAAATAAAATTTTATAGTCCTAGCTACTTGAGAAATGATTAAAAACATTTCCCATTTAGAGATAAAAACTTTTGAAATAAACTGAGCCAATTCTCTTCACTCTATTTCCCATTTAGAGATAAAAACATTTTCAAGGACTATCAAATGGAAACTTCATCAAATGGTTTTAACTATCAAATGATTGTAGCAAAGGAATCAAATAGGTAAAAAGAAGCAAATAAGCCGGTTTCACTTGATTACAGATATAAGCAAATAAGAAGGGATTACTAAAGCAAACCAGGTATGAAACCAGGAAAATTTCAAAAATTGTAAAAATATGAAATGTAACAGCTCGATTTTCAATGGTTTCAAAAATCGTGGTTTTGAGACCACAAATCTAACGAGTGGGTCCATAAATATTTTTATTTAATATTTACATATTTAATATAGTATTATATAGAGTTTTTATCAAATGATTTTTTTATAATTGAACAAATAGTTAAGTTCAAGTGGTTGTCCCTAAAGTCAAGTGGTTTTGGAAAATAATGTATCGAGACCTCGTTTCTATAAACTAAGCTCAAATATTTACAGAGTGAGTATATAGGTGTATTTAAATTTGGTCCGAAATTTTAACGTTTAAATAGTTAATTAAGTAAAAGGACTAAATTGTAAAAGCTACAAAAGTTAATCGATATTAATCTAAAGGAGTTAAATGATTATATAAGCATGATTAGATGGTTTTATTTGGAAATTTTCCATCTTTTTTTGTGGTTTGACGGTTTGATTTGACATAATAGTAAGTTTTGTTAATTCAATGGTTAAAATGGTAATTTGGTAAATAAGTAAAAATTAAATAAAAGATGAAAACATAATATTCTTTCTTGTTTTATTTTGTTCAAAATTGAATACTCCATGGATGAATAAGAGAAGTTTTGAAAAAGCTTTATATTGCATGCATGGTATGTATTTTTCATTCGTTTTTAGTGATTTTTATGTTTTTGAAATTGTTGTAGCTTAATCTAGCTAATCGATGGGCTAATTCATAAAACTGTTATGTAACACCCAGGAATTTGGGGTTAGAAGTTTTGAGATTTTTAGTTAGGGTCTGTGAGTAGGGCGAGCAATTGAGTTTATTATCGCGTTTTAGTGTACGAATGAGTCTATTGGTTCGGTGGTAGTGGGTGTGTTAGTTTATCTTTGGGTCCCGAGTTCAAGTCCTCATGTGTGTTTAGAGGAGTTAATTTGTTTTATATTTGTTTTAAAGTTTAAATACATATTTATTTTTATTTATTTAATTTTAATTTTTAATTTGGAATAAGGAGTTATCCCAAAAAATTTATTTTCACGTTCCTATTTTCTCTCCCCCTTTCTCATGTCAGTTTTTTTTCTTTTCTCCTAGATTTTTAAAATTTGACATTTCTTTGCCATTAAATCCTCTTTATCGTCACTTATGTTCTGTTTTCCTTTGAAGTTTTGTTTGAAATCGTTGGGTTTCATTTGATTTCAGTAATTAGTGTTCGGGTATTTCAAGGAATTGAAGCGGAAGAAGAGTAAGTAGTGTTTTCTGATTCTTTTAGAACAATTTTTGGTTGGTTTTTTTGTGTTATTTTGGTATGACAATAATACATTGGTGTGTTTGTGTAAACAAGTTTTTAGAACTGTGTTGTAGAGGTGTGTTATTTTGGTATGACAATAATACATTGGTCTAGTGCTTAAGATCCCGATTTAAGGTGTGTTTCTGAACCATTAGTGATTAGGGTTTGCTTTACTATTGCAAATTCTCAGTTTTAGGCTGTTTCGATGTGGTTTCGTGACCATACGGCTAGCCACAAGGGCATGTTCACACTACCGAGTGACATTGGAATTAGGGTTTTTTGGCGATTTTTAGTGTCATACGACCTAACCACACGACCATGTGGCTACGGTTTGGGGGTTTTGTCAATTTTTCACACCGGCGTGTGCCTTGGAAACACGACCATGTCCCTTAGCCACTCGGGCGTGTAAGCTTTTCACATGGTTATGTCTCATCTGCTACTTAACTTAGCACTTTTGGATAGTGAGTTACACGGGCTACTCAAACGGTCATATAACTTGGACACACAGGCGCGTGTCTCCTCCACACGGGCGTGTGCTTCTTGCACACAGGCGTGTGCTTCTTGCAGACGGGTGTGTAACCTTTTCCACACGGCCGAGGCACACGGTCGTATGGCCCTGTTTCGTAGATTTTTGTTCTGTGCTGTAAATTAGCTTATTTTGTGTTTCTGTATGTTTCGACTCTCGGTTAAGCCTATTTAAATGTGTTAAGACTCTGTTTTCTGCTTAGATTCGAGTGTGTATTTACAATTACAGGATTTAAGTTAATTTTTTGTTCATGTGTTTAAGTGATGTGATAAATGAATTTGACCTATTTTTTTTATCGTTACATAATAACTGTAATGCAAGTAAAACTGATTCTGAAATTGATTGACTGAATATGAGTTTCTATATCTATGAGACTGTTAGTGTTTGGTGTGCATTCATACATTTGTATAAAATTAGGGTTTTGTTTACGAAGAGAAGGAAGACTGATTCGACAGTCCAATTGTAATATTTCTGTACAGCGATTTACCGCATTATTTTATACATATGTCACCTTCGTCGGCATATCTTAATTCGAGTGGTTTAGTTCCACATATGTGGTGTGCAAGGTGGATGGGCTTATCAAGGTCCTATGTGGTGTGCAGGGTGGTTGGGCTTGCTATAGCTTATTTGTGGTGTGCAGGGTGGTTGGAGAGGCATTTGGTTGGTTGGGCAGGATTTTATTCGGATGTATTCATTTAACATTTGGGTATAAGTTTGTCTGTATGATTGTAGGATTAATTGTGTAATAATTTGAATAGTTTGACATGTTTCTGTATTGGTGTGTTTTGGAATAATAACTCTATGTTACGTTTTTTATTGGACTACTCGTAAGACTAATTATTTGATATAAGTTGTTTGTTCTTTGTCTGTATGCACGTATCAGAATTATTTGCTTCGCTACTTGTCAACTACTTTTTGTTTTGATTTCGAACTCACACTGAGCTCGCATGGCATACCCCTTCTTAGTTTCTTTCTTTTAGGTAATTCTCATGTTTTGAAGCTGGACTCGGCAACCAGAGGTCTCAGAAAGATATGGTTTGATTCAGTTTAAATAAAAATTTCATAAGTTTTATACGATTGGTTTTAAGACTATTTGTAAAGCGATTATATAAATTGTGGTATGGATTAATGTTTGAACTTTTTGTTAAACTACGTGATTTCGATTTTGAATAACATTTCGAAAGTTTCACGCGTGGGTTTTAATTAGGTTTTCTGCTATTCTTTCAAAGTTCGCACACATTTGAGACAACAACATATTTTTTGCAAAATTTCTAATTTGAAAATTTCGAGTTACATTTGGTAAAATTGATGCATTTTGAAACTGTACAAGAAACGTTAAATTGTTTTATTCCTAATCATTTTAACACCGTTTAATTATTATTTCAAAACATAATTGTTAAACGATTTAGTTTGATTTTAGCAAACTATATTCAAAATAAGTTTTAAAATAATTCTTTTTCTAAATTGCTTTAAATCACTTCGGTGGTCAATGTAACCTCTGAGATTCGGTCGAAACTTCTGGGTCATGCTTTAAGGTATTACATGTTAAATGTTTTGATTTCTGCCATTGATGGATTTGTGATGTTTTTGAAATTTGATGATAGATTATTAAGCTTGATAGTTAAATAAGATTATATAGTAAACTAGCTTAATCTTTCTTGTTTTCTTTGGTTAAATAGGACTAAATTGATAAAATAATAAACTTGGCATGAAATTCTTGGGATATTTTAATAAATATGGGCTGTAATTGCATAGGGGAAAATTCGGCTAGCTTGGTTTTGGGCTTAATTGTGATAATTGTAAAAGTTTCGAGTTTATGGACTAAATTAAATAAAAGGTAAACTTTTAGGGTAAAAGTGTAAAATATGGATAAAAGGGTTATATATGTGAATTTAAGTGTTTCAAAGTATTTGAATTGGTTAATTGAATGAAAATATTATATTTAGATCAAGAAACGGATCAGTTGGTTGATAATCGTGGGAAAGGAAATGTGGTCAAGTGGTGGAAGTGTTTGTAGCTATTGTGATTAGGTAAGTTCGTATAATAAATGAATTGATTTAGTTGTTATTTTTTGAATTATTAAATATCTAAGTATGTTGTATTTAGGTTTGCTTGCATAATAAATATTAAGTTGTGGAAATGGATCAAATTGAAATGAAATTATAATTGAGGGTCATGATTGAAAATGGAAAAATTATATAGTTGAATTCATGTGACAAAGAAATGCTTAAATAATTGTATGATATGTTAATTATTATTTATGTTATGAATGAATTAAATTTATTGGTATATGGCAATTGGTAAATTGAACTAAATTTCATTATTAGCTAAATCGATGTTATGTCTGATAAATGAGAACTATATGGATGTGTGATTGTAATGGTATAATGTGAAGAAATTTAAATGATATGGATATGACATATGATCCGTATGAACCTCATGAATACTTAGGATACAAATGACACGTCGTTAGGGTTATTTATCGTTTTGGGTGCTGGTCTTGGATGTCCTACCGATGGCTAAGGTCCTGCATTTGTTGCAGATTCTCCATAACCCGTGTGAGCAGCATCATATAGCCTAACATTTCGACTCATAGCTCGTATGAGTAGGCCCATTTTACAGCTTGTGTGAGCATCGTTCCTGCGTATTCGACGTTATTTCATTTGGTTCATCGGGTGAAAAAAATGATATATGAAATGGTTATATGAAAATAAATATATGAAATGATTATACGAATCAATTATATGAAAAATAATATATGAAATGGTTATATGAAAAATGATATATGAAATGGTTATATTAATCGGTTATATGGAAATAGATTATGAAATAGAACATTGGATATAGATATTTGAAATGAAATGCGAGTTGTTAAATGAATAAGTGATGGTTGAATTGAGTTTTAAATGTGTTTACTTGTAATGTTTATGACATGATAAATTTATATGTTTCATATATGTGAACTCAATAACCTTATGAGATTTGTGGTGTGTATAGGAAATCAATGAACTCATGACCTTGTTTGTAAAGTTAATTTCTGAAATGTTTTAGTTATAACAACTACGGTAAGTTAAAGTTAAGTTTAATAAGGATTTACTAAGCTTTAGTTAACCTTACTCTATTTGGTTTTTCTTCTTTGTAGATCATCAAATATGAGCTGTCAATTGGATTGCTTTTGGAGATCACATTATTCGTCAACTCTTTCGGTAGTTATATGTTTATTTTGGTCGGTTATAAGTGGCATGTAAATTGGGCTTTGGTATATGCATGTTGGTGATCATGCGGTCATGTTTTGTTCCATTTGAATTATGAAATATGTGTATTGATGTAAATCCTTAATGGTATTTTAGTTGGTTTGGTAATTGATGGTATATATATGTGCTTACGAGTAAATTGATTAATGCTTTGTGTGATTGGTTTGAAATATGGTAAGCTACAATGGTATGAATATTAAATACATGATTGTGATGGAAGGATGTGTGTAATGGTTTAATACTTAAACTGGGGTGCCAATGAGGACACATTGGTTAGACACTTAGGTTGGATGTTTTTGGTATGTTTTGGCATGTTTAAATGTGTTTTGAATAGATAAAAATGGATGGAAATGGTATGGCTTGGAACCTAAGAAATGGTAGTTGAAATAGCTTGGTTTTGAAGTTATTTTACGTGCATATGACCTAGGAGACAGTCTACCGCACGACCATGTGCCACACACGGTCACCCCACACAGTCATGTGGCCTATTTGATTTTTGGTACAGGATTGCCCACATGGTCTCAAAGAGTTATACGGCCTGGCAACATGGTCGTGTGACTCCTGTTTTCTGTTTTTGCCATATTTTTCTATTTTGTTTCAATTTAATCCATATTTGTTTCTAAACTGATTTTAAGGTTTTGAATGCTCGATTTAAGTCTAATTTTTGAATGTATGTTATGAATGATGATTGTTTATTAATTTATAATGTTTAAATTAATCTTTGAATTGTGTTATTGTATTATTGGTCTTGTTAATTGTTGTAATATCTCGTAACCTTAATCTGACAACGGAGATGGGTGAAGGTGTTACATTTAGTGGTATCAGAGTTACATTTTAGTCGATTTTAAGACTGAACGTATCATGTATTGAGTCTAGAAATACATGACACTTTATAACCTATGATAGTGTGATGACTTCCGATCAGTTTGACTTGTTTTCTTATAAATTAACGATGTCAACTGAATCCAGTCAAGCAGATTCCAACGGAGTTTTGAGTTAAGTTCCAGCCACCAATCAAGGAGCTGCTCATAATGTGAACGAATTTCAAGAGCCTAAAGAAGAGGCTCACAGTACATTTTTTAATATGATGAGTGATATGTTTAACGTGTATGTGAGAGTCAATTCCTCAGCTCAATGACCTCCACCCCCTCGTCCTTAAATTCTTATACAACATAATACTCACAAAATTTCTATTGATAAAGTCCAAAAGTGCAGAGCTGAAAAGTTTCACGGTAAAGTGAGTGATGATCCAGCTAGAGCCGAGTATTGGTTAGAACACACACAGAGTTCTGGATGAAATATTGTGTCCTCCCGATGATTGTTTGAGATGTGTAGTGTCACTGTTAAAAGAGGAGGCTTTTAATTGGTGGTCAAATCTAGTTACGGTTGTATCGAAAGAAAGGGCTAACCAGGAATTCTTCAAAATTGAGTTTTGAAATAAATACGTCCGCAAACAATATCTCAATAAGAAGAAAAATGAATTCCTTGAATTGAAACAGAGAAATAGATCAATTTTGAATTATGAGCATGAGTTGTTCAGCTCAGTAAATATGTTTGTGAAATTGTATCAACTGAGGAAGAAATATGTACTCGTTTTGAAGATGGTTTAAACGACAAGATCAAGCTGTTGGTTGGTGTGATGGAAATTCCAGAGTTTGTAGTTTTGTCAAATCGAGCTCAGAAAATGGAATAAGTATACAACCACAAGAAACAGAAAGAAACGAAAGCTCGTGACCTCAGTAAATGTAGCACGCCCACAGAATTTATTTAATTAAAAATTTATTCTCATCCCAGTTGAACATCCAAGTTGAAATTTAAAACTCATTTGAACTACCACGTAAGATTGTCATTAGGGAGGTATCAGAGCTTAACTGTAGAGTGACCATTTCGTAAAAAAATGATAAAATAAGTGACTAAAACATAACATTTAAAACATAAGTGACTAAAATGTAATTTGAGACAAATAAAAATGATTGTTTTATAATTTTTCTTAAAAATAAATAAAAAAATTTAACTTTTTTTTTTTAGAAAATCATCCATATTCCAAAAGAAAAAGAAATCTAAGGTTGCATCCTAGAAAAGAGATTGGAAAGGATGTGGATATAGATAAAAAGGTTGGTTGCTTGGCAGCCAAAACAAAACAAAAGCTTCCAAAGAAGATGACACCTCATTGATATTTACAGGTAGCCAGTAATTAAAACATGTCCTTGGTTGTTGAAAGGTCACACTGTGTGTTAAAAGTGATGGTCATAATTGTGATGAATCGTATGATTTTTCAATTTTGGACAAATCTAATCCATCAGACACACAGACAGACAAACAAGATTAAGTGTTAGTGGGAGCCAGGGAAGCTACGTATATATACAAATCCTTGTAGAATCTCAGTTGCCTTTGGATTTTCCTATGTATTATACTATTTATATATTATTTCTTTGCCATACAATACCGCCATGAGAGAAATTATAGAGCTAGATTCCAACATAGAGAGGTCCCCCACCCCTTTCAATGGTTTCCCATTCGGCAGCAAAATGGCAAAAATCAATGCTAATACTGTTCCAATATAGTCATTAATGTTATATACTATTCCAAATTATTATTTTTTAAGCTTGTGGACATGCTTCATTTCCTTATCTTCATAGTTTTAGGAAGCTGAGCCAAAATTTGCTCCAGCTACAAAAACAAAATTAAAATGCAACCCATACTAAAATAATAATACAAAATTAATATGACAATATTTATATAAGACCCCCAATTTTTTGTCTAATGGTATTAGATGATGCAGGTTGGAAGAATAGTTATATTTATGGTATATAAGTAATGAATTGTTTTTATAAAAAAAATTGAGTTAGTTGTAAATGTTGGGGATCGACCTGTATAAATAATAAAACAAAAAATGTAGAGAAGATCGAATTCATAAATATTACGTGGAATACTCCTCTAAAAAGAATAAAAACCACGGGTAAATGAGGCTTCGATTTTTCACTAAATGAGTAAACAAATGAGAGTACAATATGAAAAAAAATAAACCTAAATGTACTATATATACAAACTCAAACCCCAAAAACATAACCCTAACTCTCATAGAGTTCTCTCCAAATGGTACAAAATTCTATCCAAAATTACCACGAAAACTCTTATCAAAATTTATTTGCGACTAAATCTTATCGCCCCAAAAGAAAAATATTGTAGTACTACATCTTTAATTGCCTTTCTAATTGGCCTCTCAAAGCAGGGATACAACGACCCATTTAAATAAGATAAAATTGAGGTATAATTACACTAAAATATCCCTAAAGTAATCAGAATTTAATTGAGAGAAAATAGTAGAATTCAACTAGGAGAAGAAACTGGGTTTTGTGGGAAACACATCGTCACGTCGTAACGTTCCCATTCTTATCGTCACGACATCACCTGTCATCGCGACGTCGATTTCTTCTCGTCATGACTTCGTCAACTGATTTTGGTGTTGCGATATTAAAATCTTTGTGTTGCGATATAGGCTATCTAAAAGTGTCCAAAAATACGAGACACACTCCACAATAAATATGAAAAATAGTAATAATAATGATGAAGATGATGATAATAATAATAGTTTTAGAAATGTGTCATGTTTCTAGTCACACAGCTTTTTGTTTTTGTTTTCTTGCTAAAACATTTTGCACAGATTTTATTGAGTCATTTCATCTAATAATAATATCCTTATAAGACAACCCATGGTTTTGGTCCCACCTTCAATCAAAACAAATGTTTTAATGATGTCAAAGCTCTTCAAAATCTTACATTTCATTCAACTTTAAAAAAAAAAAACATTTTATCTTTTAAGAATGTTAAAGTCTCTTTTACTTGATTACTGGAACTGTAAAAATTTCATTAACTAGCACTATAAAAAGGGTCTTATAAAATTTCGTTTTCAGGATTTGTTAATTAGCAGAGGCCACACACATAGTGACATATATGAGGATCTTTTAAGTTTTTAATTCCTTTGCTTTTAATGCGATGAAAGTTTGGTTTTTTTTTTCTGTCTTGGAGAGAAGGACCCAATAACAGGCTGAATTTTCGAATTTAGGGAGAAAGCCAATACCATGGTCCCGATTTCATGGTAAGGGACAAGAAATACCTTGTCTTTTCTTATGTATTCATTCACCAACGTCATTTATCATGTGCCATGAATATACCTTTCATGAAAAAGTGCAGTCTCTTCATCAACATGTGTTCATAAATTTGTAGAGATATTGAAGAGGAAGGATATGGACCAGCTGTAATGATTAAAACCCCCCACAAATATTACATTACATGTAATGGAAATGAAGAAGCTAGCAGAGGGCTGGCCACTAAATTAGTAATTAGTTTGATTCTGGTGTAATCCTACTGGTTTAGGATTGCTTGTTGATTAAGTTCATGTTAAGATATTTGGGGAATAAGGATTTCTTGGTCATCAAGTTATAAAGTGGGCTCTCTCTCTTGATTTTTCTCTCTAATCTTGTGTTATTCTCTCCACTTTTTATAAGGTTATTGAGGCCTTTTAAATAGGCTAATATTAGAATTCTAATATGACTATAATATTTCAGATGCTAAGAGAGTTTAATTGAGAAAAGTAACATTGCTAAGAGTTTGATATAACTAGTTTAAGTTTGGAATTTGTTGCATCGCCCTGACATCCCAGGCTCCTCGTCATGTTACCTCTGCTTTACTTCTGTTTTGAACATTGTCGTGTTGTTGCTACGCCGCTTGATTCCTTATCACAACGTCGTCTTTACTTTAACTCTGATTTAATAAAAAAATACAAGACATTCTACAGTTTATAGTGAACTTTTCTCTCATACATGAATGTAGGCAACCAAAGTCGGATCATATTAAATAACATCTCTTGGGAATGTAATATATTCAACATCATTTTTGTAAGACATTAAACTCTAAGTTGAAAAGCGTGATTAGTGGTAAAGATTATTTATTAGCTAAGCACTTAGGACAAGTTTAACATTACTTTTAAGAAGCACTTTTTAGACAAAGACATTTTTGAGATAAAAACATTGTTAAACAATATTTTTATTTTGAGAAAAAAGTGCTTCCCAAATCCCAAAAATTGACCCAAAAATGTTTATTAGAAACAATGATAAACTCAACCTTAAAAGGGGTCATAGCATCACCATTAAAATAGCAAATGGTGAGATTCCCTTGCCTTTTGTTTTTGTTTTTATCCTTATTCCCCTTAGCTACGCGAACTTACACATTAATATAATGTTAACTAAAAGAGAGGGAGGTAAAGGGCCTTTATCTTCAATGATCATTTCACTTTGGTTCATTTCCACAACTGTCGCTGTTGATACAGCTAGCACTAAAAAAATGAAAGTGAGAAGAAAGTTGTCACAAACTGCAAATCATCACCTTTTAGAATGAACAAAAAAGAAAGCATAAAAAGGTGGTTAGTTAATTGGGCTATGCGGAAAATGATACAAAATTTCTGGCTTTTCATTGAAGGAGATGATGGAGTAAAAGATGCGCTAATTTGTTATCATATCAGTAATACAATAATGTCTAAAACTCACCACTTGCTGCCATTTGTGACTTTATAATTAACTGAGTATATAATATAAGCTAATTCGCATTCTCTTCAATCATGGATGATGAATGAAAGGAATACTACTAATTATGATTAACAAGGATTAATTAATTAAATAATTACTACTGATTACTATAGTACTGTGTTCATCTTTATCAGCATGAACTGAAAAGTTGTCAAGTAACACTAATGGGTCTAATAAGGAGAGTTGTTGTTGTTGGGGATGACTTGTTTTCTTCTAAAGCCGGCCTTGGGGCGGCAAGTGTAAGCTCCAAATCAGGCGCCACATTTGTCTGCGAATCACTGCAATCAACAGGCATGGGATGACGATGATGCAAATCGAGTTGAGGGATTTTAGTAAGACTAGGTGGTCCACCCATGCTATTGCTTCTAACCTGCCATGGTTTTGGAACAAGAAATTAATCTCAAACAGATGGTTTCATTTAATACCATGGAATTGAAGAAAGAAGGTACCATGTCAAACAGGCTGGAACGTCGGTTCTTCTTGTTGAGAGTTGCCTGTCGAAGAAAATACTTTTGAGCATGGCTTGCAACTTGGGTTGGAGTCCTTGTTGTCACAAAGTTTCTAGAGATGCCTCTCCAGTCTCCTTTCCCTAGCTTCTCCAGCCCTATTAGAAAGATTCTGTGTTCCTCTTCTGTCCATGGAACTCCTGAAATTTTACATATATATATATATATATATACACAAACCATATCACCTCACTAGTAGGACAGAATCTTATCAAACAGAATATAAGAAGCGTATATATGCTTTCTTTTCATCACATGTAAACAATTGATATGGAAGGTACCTTTTTTTCTGTCAGGAGATCGGCCCATGAGACCATCAGATAGATAACCCATGGAAGTTTTATCAGAATTTTCATCGATGGAAACTCTAGAAGATGACAAAGAAGAGGGAGAGGGAGAGGGAGAGGGAGAGGGAGAGGAAGACAAGCAATCCATGCTGAAACTCTTCTTCATCATAAGATTGGAAACTACAGAAGGTGAAGATACATCCAGTTGTAGTTGAAAACCGAAAAGCCTAAGACCTGATCCCATTCCTGCAGCAGAAGATCTGAAAGTGGTGCAGGTCCTTGAATTATGACCTATGTTTCCACAATGTGAGCACTTCCTGCCCATTTCCTTCCTGACAAAGCTTTCACCCAATCCTCAGACCAACAACCCTCTGATAACAAACTCAATGAGCGAAATAGAAAGAAAGAGAAAAATTATAGCCGATATGTTGGTTTGGTGGTACATATGATGATGGATTTAAGGTGGGGTTGATGAAAATGGAGGCATACCTAGAGCACATGATTGGATGGACTTTCTTTATTGTTATTATTTGTTGGATATTTCTCCAACTTGCCTTCTAAATAAAACAAAAACAAAACCATTTTCTTTATCTTCCTATTATACTATTTCATGTTTCCGTCAATGTATTATCACTGCCTCAACATTTTATCGACAAAAATATTATCATGACAGCCCCTCATTCTATACATACTCGTATACGTATAATAATTGCTGACACAGACAAAAATTAGTATCTACTCTATTCAATCTTGTTTATTTATAAAAACTAACAAGAACAAAATAGGATAAAATATTAATCAAGGGAGAGAGAAGATCCTCCAATAGAATGGAGGTGGCCGGTAAGGGATAAGAAATGTCAGAGAAAATCTCATCTTTCAAAGTTTTAGGTTGATCAACGACCAACATATACCAATCACCTTGAGGCTATGTTGGTAAGGTAGAAGTATTGAGATTTTGAATGTATGTTTTAATCTATTGTGCTTTATGATTCTATTTCTCATTTATTCATTCTAATTGTTTATGGAAGATTTTTTTTTTTTTTGAGAATTTCTGTAAAAGTGAATCATGTTTGTCAAAGGCAATGGAAAATAAATATGATAAGATTAAATTAAAACCTATTTTAAGATGTTTTGGATATTTTTTATGTTCATTTTACGCTTCATACCTAAGGTTCATGATTATCCCTCTCAATAATATTATCTCCAAAGTTGACTCATGTTAGAGTTGTGTAACCCAAATTCCTATTAAATAAAATAATAGATTGCTTGTAAGTCAAGTTAAATAAAAATTATTTTTTCTAGAAGATTTAGTATTTATTAGTATAATATATTTAGCATTGATTAGCACAATTTATTTGACCTACGAAATTAGTTTATAAATAGGCTTTTACAACCTTAGAAAACACACCTATTAAAATATTAGAACTCATAACACTTTTGGAAAATTTTGTGTTTACGTTTTGAGGTTCTTTGTTTTCAGGTTTCGGGGTTTAGTTTTTATCTCCATCTTTTGTACTCTTTTTTTTTTGTCATCATAGTAAAATTATATTTGTCTGTAATTTTTTATTTTCTTTAGAGGGATTTTTCATGTTAAATTTGTGTGTTTAATTTCTCAATTTCTTCTATTATTTTACTTGTTTGTTGCTTAATCGGGTCGATCCCCAACAACTCTTTTTAAAATTTTACTTTCCTTTTGATGTTTGTGTTCCTTATTTTACCAAGTTAAATTTTGGGAAAACACTATGAATTTTCATAAGTCAAAACATAGAAAAAGAATATTTGAAACTTTCATAATACAATAAATTTTCTTTTTTATACAAATTTTAAAATTATACATGAATTTTAATTTGATATTAAATTTAATATATAAATTTTGATTGTGGTTCAAATATATACATAACACTTTCATTTTAATTTAATTATATATATTTAAAGAAATAAATACATCAAATTATTCTATATTGGATAAATATAATTATTAGTATATGCAATATATAAACATAAAATGATATTATATCAATAATTGTATTAATAATTTATGAGAATTGAATCAAATTAAAATTTCATGTATAAAATTATATAAAATTTAAATTCATATATAGAATTATACATTAAACTAAAATTTACAAATAGTTTTGAATTTTTTTAAAATAGTTATTGTCATTTATTTTGGATTGATTCAATTAATTGAGAGTTGAAAGTTGAAATTCCTTCAAATTGTCTAGCAGTCGTGCTTATTGGGTGATCCAACAGTCTCATGATTATTCTAAAAGAAATTAAATTAATTAATAGTCTTATAGTTGGCTAAATTTGAAGAATATGTCAATTTTTTTTAATTAGGCGTTTAGGCCGTTTTTAATTTTATTTAAGAAAATAGGTCGTTTTTGGAGAAAGTGTATAAAAGCATGTTCAGCTAGGTGCACTTTCCCAAGTTATAAAATTTGACTTTAATATAATCAATTTTTTTGGTTGGATGATTAAATGTTGGTTGTTTTGTCCTTGAGTCCCAAGTTCGATTCCTCTCCGACTCATATTTGTATTTTTTATTTCATGTTGTTTTAAGTTTCTTCTTCTTCTTCTTCTTCTTCTTCTTTTAATGAATGTTTTTAACCTATTAGCTTTCTTAGTTAAATGGTTAAATAATAATGATTTCATCCTTGAGACCCAAACTCAATTCCTCTTTTCTAAACACATTTTTAATTTTTATTTCATATTGTTTCAAGTTGTTTTTATTTTAATTAATAAATATATTGTTTTCAGATTTTTATTTTAATTCATCTTTTAATTAATAAATATTTTATTCATAAAATAAAATAATTATTACAAATATGATTATTTTAGTAAATATAATTTTTATGTGTAATATTTATTTTTCAATCCATACCATGAGTGTAGTAAATATTTTTGTATGTGTATTTAAAATATTTCACATATAAACATAATGATATTTCAAATAATTAATTGAAATATTTCACATATAAAAATATTTGAAATATCATACTCACAATGTAGATGAAAAACAATGATATTTGAAATATTTTACATATAAAATAATAATTATATTCAAATAATCATTTCATTGAAATCACCATACCCAAAATTTATGTGGAGAAATAAATATTTGATATATAAATATTATATATAAAGAAAAATATATCAAAAATTAGTTGATGTTTATATTATATATAAAGGAGTTATTAATTTCAAATATTTTTAAAATCATTATGTAAAATATATATTTTATTATATAATTACATATTTATTATTTGATTTTATGAATAAAAGAATTATTAATTAAAAGATGAATTAAAATAAAAATTGAAAACAATATATTTATTAATTAAAAAAACTTAAAACCGACCTATTTCCTAAATAAAATTAAAAACGAACTAAAGTCTAATTAAAAAAATTGGCATATAACCCTTATTTAGCCCTCATGGTCACATTTCTTTTTACTAGTATGTGGGTGAAAAGAAATATTTTTTGTTAATATAATAAAATTTACTATTTTTATATTTTAAAAGAAAAATTAAAATTATTTTTTACTGTAATTTTATTATTATAGATAAAAATAAACCAATATTATTCTGAAATCTAATAGCAAAAATATTTATATATCTTAATACGAGAGCTTGAGTTTAATCTTTAGTAAAAAATATCATAGTTGATAGTTATTTCAAATTAAATAATATATTTATCCTTATTTAATAAGCAATTAAAATTTTATTTTTATTTATAATTTCACTACTTAGTGATGTCATGATGATATAGATTATTTAATTATATTTTAATTAATTTTAAAGAAAAAAAGCATCACCTACCTTAATTACTGTCAAAAATTAATTAATATTTTCCTAAAAAGTCTCACCTAATTATTCTTACTTTAAAAAAATTAAAACTATGGTTCAATGAAACTGGCAGCAGACAGGAAAAAAGAAAACAGGACAATCTCACTTATATCTGTAATATTTAAAATTTGATCAATATTTTAGTGTGCAAATTGCAGCCATATACTTTGGCAAAGATACCATTTGGCACTAATGGGATGGAAAGGGAAAGAATAGTATATTCCCTTTCCCATTTAAGTAAAGCTACCTATGTTATTAATTAATTAACACTTTGATGCTTATCATTGATATCATGAATTTTATTTGAGAATGTTGATAAAATTTTTATATTAAAAAGGTTTTGGTTAAATTATAAATATTTGAGAAGGTAAAATATGTAATTTTTATTTAATTAAATGTTAAAAACCTTAAATCGAAAGGGCATTGACTCTTCTTGGATAAAATTAATTTTTACTCTCTCAAAATTATAAATACCAATCTATCTCCTACTCAAAATTATCTAATTTCATCCCTAAAGATAATATATCTACAAAATACATTATAATTTCAAATACAAATATAAATAATCACCTAGCAAAATCAAATTATTATAACACAAATAGATTGTCGTCACTAAATAGAATCAAATTATTATAGAACAAACGGACCAAAAATTGATACAATCAAGACTAAATTTAAATAACTAGATTAAAACTCCCATACATGATAGAACTCAAAACTCTATACATATAAATATGTATGATAGATCTTGAACCTAAAACTTAAAACCGAAATTTCACCATTGCCAACTAGTTTTGACATTTATAAAGTTACAGGAAAAACCATTATATAAAATATTGGGCAGATATCTTAGCCAACTATCACTTGTCTATTATATGATGGACCAAATTGTTTTAAGTAATAAATGGGTAACATCAATAGACCAAGTTGAAGAATTTATTACCCTCTCTCCAATTAAATATTTCCAAATACACTTATTTGGCATTATCATAAAATGGAATCTCTCTCCTCGTAAAAGATATGATAATATTTCTAATCTTGTTTGACTACACATTAAACAACTTCTTATAGCAAGTGCATAATGTTATGATAACTGTGACTGATCAATAATTAATTTTATTTGATTGGATTGTTTTGCATTTAATTTAATTTTATTATTCGCTTATAACGAATGAGACCACACTGCTGCCTAAGTCTATATTAAACTAAGAAATTTAATAGGTGCCGAAGTTACTCTATTTTAGAGTCGATCTGTTAATTCCTCTATTTATATAGATTGTTAAAAATTAAATCTTATTACTTTTTTTATTTTAAAATTTTAGTTTAATCATATCGTTCTTAGTAGTTTCTGTCAAATTTTTTTATTTAACATATTTACTTTCTATCAATCATAAGTTATGTGATATGAGAATAACTTAATCAAAATTGCAAATCGACAAATTTTGACAAAAAGATTTATAATTTTAATGATTGGGCTAATTTTAAAGAAAAACGACTTAATTCTTTAACTTCTTAAGTACATGGATTAAATCTCAAATTATGTCAACGTCATATTTTAACCCTAAAAAGCTTGTAAATTTCAATAAGTTATTTGCAAGTTTAGCCACAACTTACATTGAATTTATAGATTACCCACCAAAGAATGATTCCTGATAATGAGAATTAAATTCAAACTTACTTATAATGATAATTAGATTTAAACCTTATGTCTGTAACGGATTATTTAATCTTTATTATTTAAATCAATCTCATTAATAATATATATGCATTGAAAAAGATAATTAACAAAGACAACCGGTTCATGCATCAACCATTTCTAAAACATTGGAGAGCAGTTAAGTGCATCCTATGGTACTTAACAGGGATGATGTTGTAGGCACGAAAGTGATCTGCCACAATTTGTTGTGGCAGGTTAAGCTCTTTTCACTACTTAAAGAGCTTGTATTTAACTGATTTTACATCTTTTAAGTTTATTTTTAGAATTATTTAGTTTTGAAGTTAAGTTAAATAAATTAAGCTTTTAATGTTGTTCTACGACCTTTTAGGCCGATCCAGGTCTAAGGAAGAATTAACAAGTTGATTAAGTGTGTAGGACAACATTCTACCTAAGAAGTCAGTAGACTGCCATGGATGCCGCAACATTCAAGGAGAAAGTCGTGACATTGAAGCAAGCCTCAAAACTTTTCCAACTCAAATCTAAGAGGCAAGATACTAGGGGTGATGTCGCAACATCAAGAAGAAAAAGTCGTAACATTCCATCCTGACCTGAAGGCCAAGCATTCTTTTGGAAAGTTGCGACACTAGTTCGATGAGGCCCAATGTAATGATCTGATTTCCAGTTGTAACACCCCTAACCCGTATCCATCACCGGACTAGGGTTACGAGGCATTTTTGGACATATCAAAACATTTCGAGATCACTTCATAATCATAAGTCATACATCATCATCTCATGGTCAAACATCATCATAAAGTCCCTTTCTTAGGTCAACGAGACCTTAACATGCATTAGGAAGATGTCGGGACTAAACCGAACACATATAAAATTTTATCGAAATTTAACATTTTTCGAAGTTGTATAGGTCACACACCTGTGTGGTCAGGCCGTGTGCCTCACACAACATTAGACATGCTCGTGTGTCTAGGCCGTATGGCACAAAATTAGGCTTGGATTAAGCCACATTTCTTCTCCTACTCATGCATATCTAATCCACATCATTTTGTACCATTTCATGCATACTGTATCCAAATCATACACATAAGCATATTTTCAACCAATAAACATGTCTCAAAGCCATTCAATATATGTTTTATAAATACATAACTCGAATCATTTGCACATCACCTTAATGGTATTTGAATACCTAATAAAAATCGAACATTTTTCTTCATAATTCTATATATGCGCATATTAAACCAAATAAATCATACCACATGGCTTTTTGTCCATTAGCATATGTAACATTAATAACTTCACAAAATTGTCAAGTATAATCACATTTCAACATTATAGCCTTTTAGCATTTCACCATACCAAATCAATTACATAGCATTCGAATATCTCAAGTATAATCAATCATTTTTAATTTCAAATACCAAACATATATCAAGATAACCATTTGTATACATCTATTTTATTAACTTAAGCATATTCGCATTTTAAGACAAAACAAAGCATACTATACGACCTAATATTCATCCAAACATAAAACCTTATCAAAAGAGCCAAATACCATAACCAAATATACAACCGCTTTTATAACACATTTTGAAATCAAGTCTTAAACGAACAACTTGACCTTTAAATACCGGGCCACAAAACAACCATGTCATAGGCGTATGAATTTATTTTACCTATCATTAGCCGAATATAATATATATCACATCTCATAATTTATCTCAGAAAATGACCTAAGAAATTTCCATCATTCACAAATCAATTTACAAGGCAATTTATACTTCAAAACATAGATCATTAATAAGTCACACCAAATAGCCAAATTCACATAGCATAGCATAGTCATTACATAGCAATTATAAACACGTACCAACCTTATCATCTAGCTGATTCATTAACCATATTACCATCACTCAATCTTTTAAGCTAAATATGTTATCTCATAACTTAACATCAAAACAATATATCACTTATAGTTACTCAAATGACCATCAAGCACACCCAAAATATAATAATCATTTTACCACATTATCAAGCCACATTATGCCACTTTTTCATGCTTCCAAAATGAGTTTCCTAATAAGCCTAATATACATCTTACTACCCTTCCTCATTGTTGAATCATATAACCAACATTAGCATCATGATCAAGACATTTTCGCATGGCTATACACGTGCAAATTTCAAACCAAATATATCAAAACTAGCCTATAAATGCCACATACCCAAAAACTCAAAGCTTTTATTTACCAAAGCGATAACCGAATAGTGTGATGAGGTCTCCGACGACTTCCAACCCGAGCAAGTCTCCAAAAATCTATAAACATAGAAAAAAAACTCACGGAGTAAGCTTCGAAAGCTTAGTAAGCCATAAGCAAATAAATTATCTCAATTATATCCATAATTCAATTTTAATAGGCTGAAATTAACAAATCAACCACGTGTACATTCATCATACTCGTAAATTTATATGATCACATTAAGTACTTTACTTACTTTCACTTTTCATACACGAGCATATGTATCACAACATTCATTTGTATACATACATTTCATTCAATGTCATGTATTTCACATATCATCATTGGAAATATGCTCACTTTTCATTTTCGAATATCATATACACTTTGTACGTACCTGAATCAGATGTACTTTCACATAATCATTCATTTCTCAATATTGCCCATTGAACCATTCGGAATCAATAAGGATAGCTCGGAAGCTCGAACAATGCCAACATCCCAGACGTGGTCTTACATGTAATCAAATATCGATTCCACTGTCCCAGACAGGGTCTTACACAAAATTGTATACGATGCCGATGTCCCAGACATGGTCTTACGTGTAAATCTCAAATCGATGCCAACGTCCCAGACGTGGTCTTACACGATAACTCATATCGGAATCCTATGTCATGACATATGTATCCTGTACTATTCCTATGGTTCATACGGGGCTTTCGGACGTCATAATTCGATTGATTCAAGCTCGTAACTAGTTCTCTAATGCTCAATTTAATTCGGCATATACACATACTTATTATAATTCAATTCAGCACATATAACACACATACATTCGAATTGAACAACATTTATTTACTTATGAACTTACCTCATACGGACACGAACGAACCGGACGGCTATTCGATAATTTTTTACTTTTCCCCGATCCAAATCTGATTTTTCCATTTCTTGATCTAATTCAATTAAAATTTGGCTTGTTTCATAACATATTCATTTAATTTCATCAAAAAAAAATATAATTTGGGAATTTTTCCTTTTAACCCCTAACATTTCACATTTTTACAATTTAGTCCCTATTTCAAAATAACACAAATTACTCAAAATTTTAGCAAACCCATGTTAGGACGAATTCACCTTAGGTCCTTAGCAGCCCATTTATTCAATTTATTTCACAATTTTACCCATAAATTTACAAATTTCACAATTTAATCCTTAATACACATTTTTATCAAAAAATAACTTAATTAAACATAATAATCCATCATCAAAGATTTATTTTTCATCATCAAACAACAAATTCATCACATTATCAAAAATGGAAAATCTCAAATTCATCATCAAATTCAAAAATTAAAGCATGGGCTAACTCGTAAACAAAGCAACGGTCTCAAAAACATAAAAATTATCAAAAACCGAGCAAAACACATACCTGAATCAAGCTCCCTAGGTGCTGAACTTAAAGGCTTCATCCATGGATTCTTTTCTACTTATAAATTGCCCAAAAATATGATAATAATGGCCATTTTAAGTTTTGTTTTATTTAATTACATTTTATTATACAATTACCATATTAACCTTAAAATAATAATATGAAAACCATATAATGGTTGTCATAACAATGTAAAAGCCATATTAAATGACCAAATTTCACTTTAAGGACCCCACATTATAAAATCCATAACAATATAGCACTTTAACAAATAGCATGCCACTTTTACATTTTACGCGATTAAGTCCTTTTATCAATTTAGACATTTAAACGGTAAAATTATTTCACGAAATTTTCACACATATCAAATAATATGCTCTAAATACCAAAAATAGTACTAAAATAAATTTACGACCTCGAATTTGTGGTTCTAAAACCACTGTTCCGTCTAAGGTCTAAACTGGGCTATTACACCAGTAGTGTAGAAAAAGGAGATTTCGAGACCCCATTTTCATAAACCAAGCCCATAAATATTTAATAAAAATAATTTATGGAGTCATTGTATAGGTGATTACATTTTGGATAAGTAATTTAGCTAAATTAGTGAATAATTAAGGTTTAGGGACTAAATTGAAAAATTCAATCGCTATAGATTTTTAACTAGAAAATGACTTGAGGAATTAATTTGTAATTAAATAAAGGTCTAAAATATAAATTGGACCATGCCAAAATTGTGTTAGTGGACGGTTAATTAAATGGCCATTAGCTTAATAATTTTAAGATTTGATTAATTAAAGTATGTTTAATTAATTTAATAACATTTATATATACAAGAGAGAGAAAGTGGAGGAAAAAGATGAATGTCATAATATTCTTCCTCTAAACACCAAAAATAATAAAGAAGAAAACCTAAGGAAGCTTCAAACTTTTGGCCTTAATTGGTATGTGCAAATTAGTCTTTTTTTTCTTGTAATTTTTATGTTTTTGAGGTCATGGCAGCTTGATTTAATTAGCCCATGTACCAATTTGTAAAACTGTTAAAGTTGTAGAAAGTTTTCATTGTTGATTTATTGAAGTTTTAGGTGTTAAATTAATATATTTTAAGCTTAGATGTAAAAAAACTAAATTGTAAAGCTTAATTGATAGTTCCGTACATTAGGAAAAACAATTGAATAAAATGTAAAATTGACTGTAGAAATAATAAATAGAAGGTCCCTAATGGATAATAATGAAATTGGATTTCAATTTGGAGATTTAAATTGAAAGTTATGCTACTCTTGGTTTTAAGGACTAAATTGAATAAATTGTAAATTTTATATAAATTGACAATTGATTGGAAATTGGTTGATTATTACTAGTGTGATACTTTTTATGTTAATCCGTAACTACAATTATAATGCCCCAAACCCAACCCAATTCACCGAGTCCGGATTTGGGTGTTACTACACAAAACTCAAATATTAACAAAAACAATTTACAATTACCTATTTCTTTAAACATGAACTGTGACAGTTTAATTAAATACTTATTACAAGAAAACAAGGGATGAGTTTAAGATATATTTGATTACAACAGACTTGAATCAAATCCTTATAAATGGAAGTTTATTTATTACAGACTCGAATGGCGTATTCTTAGACTACGCCACAACTCCATTGTATGCATAATAGACCACTCCGTCACCACCTTGGCGTACTCCTAACGTCGTCTCTCCAAGCGAATTCTCTTCTTAGATACTTAAAAGGAAATAACAAATCTTGTATTCTCATTATAACATTACCTTGATGGATTCTTTGCACTCTTGTATGAACTTTTGGGTGTCAATTATTCAGCATCATTTATTTCAGCGGATGCCAGCACAGTAAAGCATTCTCTTAAACTCTAGGTATCCTACTCTTGTCATACTTTATCTTCCTTATCTATCTAACTGAGAAATCCTTCCAAATGTTTCATAAATCTCTTGTCCCATAGTAATTTCTTAACAGTACATACCCTTATAAACCACTTCCAGTAATCATTACCTTAACTCATACTCTTATCTCAAACAGTTGTTTACTGAAATTTATCACATGCGGATACATATATGTTTGGTGAATACTTACGCATAATATAATACCATCAATTCATACTCAGACATACCCTAATTCAGTATCACATACATCCATACTGATAAATCACTACATAGACCATTCTATAGAATTCTATATATGTTTATATCGAAATCCCATAACCCAAGATAACACTGATTCAAATTCAGAATAATTCTTGAAATAGATTCAATATCCCTCACTTTCCACATTTTCAGATCATCATAACGGATACCCTTTTTAACACACAGATACACATCTCTTTTTCATAGAAACCTTTAAGACTTATTCACTCTTAACTTAGAACATATCGATACCTTAACAGAGCTTTACTTATCATAGAACTAAAAGAATTTCATCAAATCTTACAACAGAGATAGACATTCAGATCCATATCTTACCAGACATTCATGACAATTCATGCCATATAAGCCTAATAGAGCATGCCATACAAGCAATCATACAGAGTCTCTTGTTTAGTGTCCCAAGAAACTTCGTAGAACACATCAGAGGCAAACAAATGATATACTAAACACATCATAAGTCCTTATTACAGAGTGTCGAAACCATCTTTTGAAAAACAAAAAATTTTAGGTTGTCGACTTTTTAAAAAATTAAAATTGGGAGTCGCCACCAATCTTTATTAGGGTGTGATTGGATCACCTAAAAAACGGCTTTGGTCTACGAGTTTTAGAAAAACGGATCCGGGAGTCAGTTACATATGAGGAAGGATTAGCACCCTCGTAACGCCCAAAATTAGTACCTAGTTAATTAATTAGTGTCTTAAGGTCGAGAATTTGGAAAAAAACGTAATCCTTAGCAAAACTTAAAAGGCTACGTATTAAGACCCTTATTATTTCAGAGAAAGAAGATACCACACCCAATGCGTTAGGGCACAGCATTCTAATTTTCCCCAAAATAAATTGGGCCAAAATACTTGTACAATAAAATTTTAAAAGAACATCCGCTTATCCAAGATTTAAGAAATCACACACAATACGTTAGGGCACGATTCCTCTAGAATCCCAAACTCGGAATATTTCCTTTACTTTAAAAGAATATCCACTTATCCAAGATTTAAGAAATCACACCCAATACGTTAGGGCACAATTCCTTTAAAATCTCAAACTCGGAATATTTCCTTTATTGTTTTTAGAAAAAAATTTCATTTCGAGAAATTAATGCGTCACATCCAATACGTTAGGACACAACGTGTTGAATTCCCAATAATGAATTCTTATTTTTTGATTAAAGAGAAATGCTCGATTGTTAGACTTAACGAAGAAAATCGGAACTCAATACGTTAGGGCTCAATTTCCTTGAAAATCCTAAATTCAAACATTCTCTCAATTTTGAAAAGTTTGAAATCGAGTAAAGAATGATGTGATGCTATATTAAATATACAATGCAATAATAAATATTACAATGGCCAAGAAATAATATAAATAAATGAATAAATAAAATCAATATACATAATAAAATAATCACATACAAAATATCAAATAAATCATAAAAAACAATTCTTTTAACATATAAACGAAAACATGAATTAATAATCGAATGAAGAAAATAAACAAAATATAAAGAATAAAATGCACATAATATATATATTGAAATTAAAAGCCATACACATAATTTACATATGTAACTTTGGATTAAAATTTATAAAAGCAGAATATATAATGCATTTGTGAAAATAAAATATAAATTATAAAGTAAGTCTTAAAAATACATATATTTGAGCATTTAAAAAAATATTCATATATATATACAAGTATATAAAAAGCTGGTTAAAAATATTAATATGTATACATACATATATACAAAGATAAATATAACATATATAGATTATAAAAAATAATTATATATAAATAAAATAAAATAAAATAATTACCTCATATTAAAAAAATAAATATGCGAAAAATATTAGTTTTAAAAAATATAAATAGGCACATAGAAACAAGTATACATATATATATAGCTAAAATAATAATAATTACATATGAAAATAATAATAATAATTACATTAACAAAATTAACTAATTTTAAGAAAAATATAAAAGGATTAAATTGAACTACAAGTAAACAAATTTGGGGTCAATCTGCAAATAAATAAAATTTGGAGGACTAAATTGAACGAGTGAATTACATAGAGGGGCTAAAAGGGAAATTTTCCCTTCTCCTCTAAAACGGTGTCGTTCAAAAGGATTAAATTGGAATTTAAAATAAATAAAAGGGTAAATTAAAAAAATAAAAAAATAAAACTTAATTACAAAAACATTAAAAGACGGAGGGGCTAAATAAATAAATAAATAAAATTCGCAGTGGTATCACCTTCTCCCTTTTTTAAAATCGTGAATAAGTAAAAAAAATAATCAAAAGAAAAAAATAGTAAGCCGCCTTTAAAAAACTGCCAATCGTTCTTTTTTATTCCTCCTCCTCTTTCCTCCTTTTTTTTTTACAATGAAGGGAGAGGCATCTATTTATAGTTGAGCCTCCCCAAATCCAACTGATGATCAATTACATCAACTATGAGATTAAAGGGTATCTACAAATTAAATCTCTAAGATTACAAAATCATATATTCTAAGATTGCATATCATATCTAAGATTATATATCATATCTAAGATTGCATATCATATCTAAGATTGCATATATCATATCTAAGATTGCATATCATATCTAGGATTGCATATCATATCTAAGATTGCATATCCTCAAAAATTATGTTTGCATATGTGAGCCCGGGCTAAAATTGGCTATTACAGCTGCCCCCCTTTGCTCGGTTCGTGTGACAGGAACGGAGCAAAGACTTTAAAAATGCCCAATTTTGCCCGGTCTTGCTGGAACATGAAACTCTTCTTCTTCTTCAAGTAGCCCCATTCCTTCCTACTGCATCTTCAGAAGTATAGGAGCTAGTGCTTCAATCTATTCCACTGCAACTGCAGGGAGATAAGACTTACAATCTTCAACCTATTCCACTGCTGACCAGGGAGATAGGATTACTGACTTCAATGTACTCCACTGTAACCACAGGGAGGTAAAATCCACCATCTTCGATCTACTCCACTACTGCTTAGGGAGATAAGATCTGAAATCTTCAATCTATTCCACTATTGCCTAGAGAAGTAGAATTACTAGCTTCAATGTACTCCACTGTAACCATAGGGAGGTAAAATCCGCCATCTTCGATCTGCTCCACTACTGCTTAGGGAGATAAGACCTGAAATCTTCAATCTATTCCACTGTTGTCCAGGGAAGTAGAATTACTGGCTTCAATGTACTCCACTATAACCACAAGGAGGTAAAATCTGCCATCTCCGATCTACTCCACTACTGCTTAGGGAGATAAGATCTGAAATCTTCAATCTATTCCACTGTTGTCCAAGGAAGTAGAATTACTGGCTTCAATGCACTCCACTGTAACCACAGGGAGGTAAAATCTGTCATCTTCGATCTGCTCCACTACTGCTTAGGGAGATAAGATCTGAAATCTTCAATCTATTCCACTGTTGCCCAGGGAAGTAGAATTACTGGCTTCAATGTACTCCACTATAACCACAGGGAGGTAAAATATGCCATCTTCGATCTGCTCCACTGTCAATGCAGGAAGGCAAGATCTACTATCTTTAACCTACTCCACTACAAACGAGGAAGGCAAGGCTTTGTTTTCGATCTGCTTCGCTGTCGATGCAGGAAGACAAGATCTGCTCTTTCACTGATCTGTTCTCTGGGGAGCATGACCTGTATAATGAACCTAATTATGCCAAATGATTAGAATGGCATGATCAAAATGCATCAAATGCTCCTAACTAGACATGTATGAATGGTGCTTGCATGAATGCAAAATTTTATTTTTCCGAGAATGATCCCACTTAGGTTGTCATTACTCGAAGTTTATTAAGGCTTTGTGACTAACGTGCTACAACACCTTCTTGCTTGACTGGCTTTTCTAAAGAAACATTTAGCCAGGTTGCCCCCCAGTGTGAACCTCCAAGTTTAATCCATTGGGGTGCAAAAATTCATACCATCGTTCTCCCACTGTAACCCAAGAGTGTATGCCTTTTCTTCAATCCTCTCCTATCACAATTCAAAGATACAGGATCTAAATCTTTCTATTCTCTTACACCATTCCCAAGGTGTCGTACCAAAGGCTCATGCGCAACTGAAGGCTCTCTTCCCTGAGGTAACCTCTTTCTATTGCCTGGTGATCATTAATTGCTTGTTGACCTAGGCTTTGTCATCAACACGACATCCAATTTTTTGACAACAAAATCCAAAGAGAAAGTCCTAGTTTAGATTGTTCCTTTTCAGATTTCCAACCTTTAATCCTGGTGCGTTCTAAATAATAGTCCTATTTCAGGTTCTTGTATTATTTTGAAACTTCTAGAGTAATATGCAAAACTTCCTTCGTGAAAGTTTTATTAGTCTATTGATCATTATTCTAATGCAACATGCTTGCAAAAAGAACAAAACGATGGATGAAATAGAGATAATTCTGAGCATAACTTGAAATAAATTATCAAAGATAGTAAAGAAGAATAACAAAGAGATTAATTGGGAATACGTATCTTGGAAATGAATGAAGTGTTCCAAGAATAACATATTTAGTATAAATAATATGAATATTGGGTGCCCCAGATATCGCAGCTTGAACTTCTCTGTACAAAATTTTTTTTTTGAAGATCCATCTGAGTTTGACATGTGTTTAGGAGATCCATAGTACTCTGCCAATGCCCCAAAATGTTGCCTACCTTTTCTTGATAATTCAGGTATACCAAGATCACCATATGCCCCAAGTTGCTCTAATCACCTCGTGCCCCATTCTGATCAATATTTGAGCCGCCCTTTTCGGGTTTTCAACTCAAATCCCCTTTGGTCTCAAAGTGCCCTTTGCGGGTTTTCACTTTGGCCTCTCCATTTTCCCTTTTTTTTTCATTTTTTGTTTTTGTTTTTTTTTTTGAATCTGAACTCATAGGATTAGACAAGTCTTCGTTATCCCTTTCGATCAGAACCAATGTAAAATCTTCTTTGTGATCAAATTTCTTTGATAGAGCCTTTTGGGGCATGACGAAAACTTTGGATCTTCCTCTTCAATTAATATGAAATCCAACAACGGAGAAATGACAACTTGACTTCGACGGGCTAAACCATTTTGAGCCAAAGAAGAAGGCATTGCCCCGGCAAAGAATGCATCGTTCATGATGTTAATCTTGAACATACTGTAAAAATTTTTTTATTGCATTGTTGTTCAGATTACAATGTCAATGCATACCCAAGCATGACCATACGAAGACATCTTTGAACTTTTTGAAGTAACTCAACAAGGTTCTACTTCATTTCTTCGGTTATGCACGTTCCCTTAAGGTCACAATCTCCATTGTCTCCTCATGAGGTAAGATTTCATTCATGTTCGACCATCTGTAACAAGTCTGAAATAGGCTACAGTCTATGCCATCTTTAAATTCATGAGATCCTCTAAACACGATCCCACTAAAAGGAACTTCAATTAAATAAAGATCACTCATGTCGTTGATATCCGGGGACCCATAATAGGTACCAAAGAATATACAAAAGAATGTATGAATAATCATTTGTACAATTATGAATGAATAAAATAATATGGAAGAAGATCCGAAATAATGAAAGTATATTTATTCGAAAAGAATGAAAGAATATTGGCTTAAAAAATGAATGCAAAGATGTATTTTATTAGAATAACAACGTTCAGACATGAGCCTATTTCATAAAGGAATTCTTATTGCCTCTAGGCTGAAGGCAACAAGTGTGTTTTAAACATTACTCTGAGTAATCTCTAAATACTACATGGGCTTCTTCTGCAGTCTAATTATTTAAAACACTCCCAAGTCTATAAGGGCAAAAATCTAACAATGTCTCTTCTTCAGTTGTTTCATCGTGAACACTTCTCGACGCCCCTTCATATTCAATCATGACAGGGTACTAGATGAACCATCTATCTTGACAATACCCATGTTGATGAATTTTTCAACTAGCTTTTTGAAGGTAATGCAATTTTCTATAGAATGCCCTGTAATTCCTGCATGATAATCATATTGTGCACTTGCATCATACCATTTGGGATACGGGGGCTATGGAGGCTTCACATGTAAAGGAGCAACAACATGCGCATTGAATAAGTTTTGATACAGCTCCTTGTACGGCATTGGAATTGGCGTGAACTAGAGCTTTTCAGTACCTGGCTTCACACTTAATTCTTGTCTTGATGAACCCTGTTGGTTAGTAATCGATTTGTCGTTCGTATTCACACTGTTCACCTCATTTCCCTTTTCTTTTGAGGCTTGCCTTCTGTTATTTCCTCCAGCATCAATCTTTCCGCTCCTTATGGCACTTTCAATCATTTTACCATTCATGATTATGTCAGAAAAGCTTTTTGTCGCACTCCCTAACATATGTGTGATGAACGGAGCTTTCAATGTATTTATGAATAACATTGTCATTTCCCTTTCCAAGAGCGGTGGCTGAACTTGGACGGCAACCTCCCTCCACCTCTGTACATACTGCCTGAAGCTTTCATTTGATTTCTTTTCTAAATTCTGTAAGGTGATTCTATCAGAACCATATCATCACATGATCTGTCTCGCTTTATGAATGCTCGTGCCAAATCTCTCCATGAATTAATCTGGGTACGGTTCAATCGATTGTACCACTTGGATGCTGCCCCTGTGAGGCTATCCTGGAAGCAATGAATCAAGAGTTGGTCATTATTGACATAACCGGTCATTCGTCTGCAGAACATGGTAATATGAGCTTTGGGGCTACTGGTTCCATTATATTTCTCAAACTCTGGCATTTTGAATTTGTAAGGGAGCACTAAATTCGGAACCAGACTCAATTCTTTAGCATCCATCCCATAGTAGCCTTCTGCACATTCCATTGCTCTAAATTTCTCTTCCAACCATTTGTACTTTTCCTCTAGCTGTTTTGGCAATTCATCATTCATTTTCTCCTTTCTAGCCGTCTCATCGAAATCAGGGATAGCAGGATTAACAAAGTTGGCTCCGGGGTTAGAGCCTGATCCTGCTTGGAGATTCAATAGCGTTGCAGCGTGACCCGGAGGATTAATGGTAACAGAGGACCTACGCGGGTATATCTCAACTTGTTGAGGGTAAAGTCTGGAGGATAAACAGGTCCCTCATTGTCTTCTTCTTCATTATTGAGCACAGAGCCTTTTCCTTTATCAGTTCCTTTGTTGAACCATTGAGTTAACTGAGTCATCATACTCCCTTGAGATTCTATCATTTTGTCTATCATTTTTTGCTGCTCATTCATTTGCTTTTGAAGTTGCTCCTGCATTTCCTTTTGGGATTGTTCTAGTCTTTCCATCCTTTGATCCATATCCTTAGTTTTCAATCGAGTACCGTAGCGGTGTTTAGTAGGCTGGTTGGCTTCCAAATTAACTGAGGAACGATTCATATCAATTAGAATCTTTTAGTGGATTTTAATGCATATGATGTCATGTAATGTGAATGCATGAAATGAATGCATAAAGAGACGTTGATTCTGATTCAATTTCATTTAGAAAACTTTACTAGAAAGCAAATCTCTTTACATAAAATGGATATTTATATGGCCTTGCCCTCATAGGTGGAGATATTTGATCCTCTTCTTCATTTGAGCATTAAGATGAACTCTTTAAAAAAACGTCTCTTCTATCTCCTTTTTTGCTCGATCCAGGTCGTAACTTGATGCTCACTCATCCTCGTGATGCTCGTTGGCTTCTCTTTAAGAAGGTTTAGCAGCTCTCAAATAATCTTCGTCATCTTGAATCCTTGGGCAACGGAGCCATAGTCGTGTAGTTTTCCATTAAATTATCATCCTTCTCTTATCACGTGTTCTTGGACCATATTCGGACAACCATATTGTCATCCACTTTATCAAGAAACCCATTTCCTTATGACAAGCTCTCTATTTAGCAACTGAACGTGAATCAACACCTCCTTTTTTATGATGAAATGAAATGTCATGTCATGCAATCAAAATAAAACACAAAAAGTCAGTATCGAATATAAATATAGAAAATAATCAAGAAAGAGTAAAACACCTACTAGGATAGCTACTAGGGTTTAGTATAGTTCTACCTAAGGTGGATTCCTAAAGTTCACTATATGAAGTTCGGCTTCTAGGGCAAAGGTACCCGAACCAGTAGATTCCTCGATCTTCCCCATTATAGGCTCATATGGACCGAGTTCAGTTCAGGGGAATACATTTCCCTATAGCTGCACGGAGATGAAAATCTCACGAAGACATAGGTACGGATGTATCCCAGGAGCAATCCACTACCCTACACGAAGGTGAAAACCTCACGAAGGCATAGCTTCTCACTCCCACTTAAAAGGGTAAAATTGTTTAGCTCGTGGAATGTATAATGCAAACAATATTTAAACAAGAAGATAATGAAGGATGTCATGATTTTTTTTTATAAAAAATATTTTCTCGACTATAAGACAAGAATTAATCAACTTTGTGGCTCGACTCTCTTAAGTCCCCAGTGGAGTCGTCAAGCTGTCGAAACCATCTTTTGAAAAACAAAAAATTTTAGGTTGTCGACTTTTAAAAAAATTAAAATTGGGAGTCGCCACCAATCTTTATTAGGGTGTGATTGGATCACCTAAAAAACGGCTTTGGTCTACGAGTTTTAGAAAAACGGATCCGGGAGTCAGTTACGTATGAGGAAGGATTAGCACCCTCGTAACGCCCAAAATTGGTACCTAGTTAATTAATTAGTGTATTAAGGTCGAGAATTTGGAAAAAACGTAATCCTTAGCAAAACTTAAAAGGCTACGTATTAAGACCCTTATTATTTCAGAGAAAGAAGATACCACACCCAATGCGTTAGGGCACAACATTCTAATTTTCCCCAAAATGAATTGGGCCAAAATACTTGTACAATAAAATTTTAAAAGAACATCCACTTATCCAAGATTTAAGAAATCACACCCAATACGTTAGGGCACGATTCCTCTAGAATCTCAAACTCGGAATATTTCCTTTACTTTAAAAAAACATCTACTTATCCAAGATTTAAGAAATCACACCCAATACGTTAGGGCACAATTCCTTTAAAATCCCAAACTCAGAATATTTCCTTTATTGTTTTTAGAAAAAAATTTCATTTCGAGAAATCAATGCGTCACATCCAATACGTTAGGACACAACGTGTTGAATTCCCAATAATTAATTCTTATTTTTTGATTAAAGAGAAATGCTCGATTGTTAGACTTAACGAAGAAAATCGGAACCCAATACGTTAGGGCCCAATTTCCTTGAAAATCCTAAATTCAAGCATTCTCTCAATTTTGAAAAGTTTGAAATCGAGTAAAGAATGATGTGATGCTATATTAAATATACAATGCAATAATAAATATTACAATGGCCAAGAAATAATATAAATAAATGAATAAATAAAATCAATATACATAATAAAATAACCACATACAAAATATCAAATAAATCATAAAAACAATTCTTTTAACATATAAACGAAAACATGAATTAATAATCGAATGAAAAAATAAACAAAATATAAAGAATAAAAGGCACATAATATATACATTGAAATTAAAAGCCATACACATAATTTACATATGTAACTTTGGATTAAAATTTATAAAAGCGAGAATATATAATGCATTTGTGAAAATAAAATATAAAATATAAAGTAAGTGTTAAAAATACATATATTTGAGCATTTAAAAAATATATATATATATATTCATATATATATACAAGTATATAAAAAGCTGTTAAAAATATTAATATGTATACATACATATATACAAAGATAAATATAACATATATAGATTATAAAAAATAATTATATATAAATAAAATAAAATAAAATAATTACCTCATATTAAAAAAATAAATATGCGAAAAATATTAGTTTTAAAAAAATATAAATAGACACATAGAAACAAGTATACATATATATATAGCTAAAATAATAATAATTACATATGAAACTAATAATAATAATTACATTAAAAAATTAACTAATTTTAAGAAAAATATAAAAGGATTAAATTGAACTACGAGTAAAAAATTTGGGGTCAATCTGCAAATAAATAAAATTTGGACTAAATTGAACGAGCGAATTACATAGAGGGGCTGGAAGGGAAATTTTCCCTTCTCCTCTAAACGGTGTCGTTCAAAAGGATTAAATTGGAATTTAAAATAAATAAAAGGGTAAATTAAAAAAATAAAGAAAACTTAATTACAAAAACATTAAAAGACGGAGGGGCTAAATAAATAAATAAATAAAATTCACCGTGGTATCACCTTCTCCCTTTTTTAAAATCGTGAATAAGTAAAAATAATAATCAAAAGAAAAAAATAGTAAGCCGCCTTTAAAAAACTGCCAATCGTTCTTTTTTATTCCTCCTCCTCTTTCCTCCTTTTTTTTTTTACAATGAAGGGAGAGGCCTCTATTTATAGTTGAGCCTCCCCAAATCCAACGGTACAGATCAATTACATCAACGGCTAAGATTAAAGGGTATCTACAAATTAAATCTCTAAGATTACAAAATCATATATTCTAAGATTGCATATCATATCTAAGATTATATATCATATCTAAGATTGCATATATCATATCTAAGATTGCATATATCATATCTAAGATTGCATATCATATCTAGGATTGCATATCATATCTAAGATTGCATATCCTCAAAAATTATGTTTCCATATGTGAGCCCGGGCTAAAATTAAGTATTACACAGAGTACGCCACAAAGGCAATCCATACAGAGTATGCCACAAAGGCTGACATGATGCCACATAGGCATCCCAAAACTATCGTATTTGTGATATGGATTTGCCTAAACTCACATTAAGTGAGGTTTGCCCATCATCGCCCTAGGACACACAGATAACCCCATTAAATAGAATGTCATTCAACAGATCTATTTTTAGAGTATGCCATGGCCGTGGACTTTTTCCTTCAGAGTTCCATATCAGAGTTTGTGTTTACAATCCCGATAGACTTCCTTATTTACCATCTCGATGAATTGACTCACTTTACAAATTCTATGAACCAGACACATCCCAGACCCAATATTTCATAAGTTCATGACACTCTTCATACGTCCCATAGATCTTATTTTCAAGCAGACTGACTTCTCTCTTAATCTAATCATAACTTTATTCCTATAGTTGTATTTGTATCATATTCATACTATACCACACATGATTTCCAGATTCCAGATTGCTTACTTCATATAGAGTAGAGACTCACCTAATTCTCACTGACTGCAATTCAAAACTCCAGATTCAGATATCTATCTCGAACCATCAGCAACCATTGGTTAGAAACAAAATTTCACTATTACTACTCTTGTACATACAAATTACATATCATATCAATCGTTGAGAATCTAATATAGAAATCTTATTCTTACAGCCTTACTGTTCAATAACCACATACGATTTACTCATTTAGAACTTAACATGCAGAGCTGAAATACTCACCCTGGTGTGAAGTAACCAATGATCATAAAAGAACCATAGCTTCTAAATCATCGATGTAAGATACATTCAAGCTTAAAGAAGGTTTCAGTAAATACCACTTAAAGAAAAGGAAGAAGAAAGAAGAAGCTTTTTAGAGATCATCTTTCACATATAAATATGACTCAACTTACTTAGTGGAATTTAACAAATGTCATACGTATCATAACTTTCTTTCCTATTAGCCTACAGTTTTTGAGAAAAATATAAATAAGTTCCCTTCATCAAACTTATCAAGCTAAGCTATATAGTTGGTTTCTAACTAGATTACTTAATGTCTAACTAGCACAATATTCCATACAAACTAAGCGTACTATACCTTTGGTGAATACTCATTCCATATTTCTTTTTCATCCCTTAACAAGAACTCCTTAATATAGCAGAATATCATGAAATCAAATTGTTACTAACTTAAGTGGCAGTTACTATACGCCCACACGTATACACTAAAATGAGCATTTGGGCAGATAACACCATGCCAAACAGACTATTTACTACTATAAGCCCAAAACTTTAAATCTTCCAAAACTAAGGTGTTACAAAAGTCGACTCAGATTCGTTGAGAGGGAAAGAAAAATCCAAGGCCGTTGACATATAGCTTAGAATTTTTGGTTTGTATTTCTATGATTCGATACCAATTTAATTGTTGCATTTTCATGTCATTTTACATCATATAGTGTTAAGGGAGTTATTGAGGATTAATTGAACAAATTTGATGTGTTTGAGCTTGATTTTTGGGACAAGGACTAATTGATTAAAGTACAAAACTTAGAATTTACTTGATATTTGATCATTGGCATAGAATTGTGTTGAAATATGTTATGTAAGTTGTGAAATTGTAATATGCTGATTGATTTCTGATTTTTGAATTATAAATTGAACTATACATAATGAATTAGAAATGGAATACTCTATTAGTTATTCATACTGAGTTGGATATAGTTGGCATGCCATAATATCAGACGGGGTGGTAGATATTATGCATTGAGTCATTTTTGTCGAGCAACTCGGGGTGACAGATTGGTTGAGTTGAGAAAATCATTGTTACTGAGTAATCTAGGGTGGTATTATGCAACATTATAGCATCATCGTTGTTGGACAACTTGGGGTGACAGATCAATATATTCATTTGGACTTCATATTGGTTTATAAGGTTATAAACAAATGGATTATTTAAACAACAAGTTATATGATACATGTTATGAAAATACAAAGTGCGATTTGAATCGAAAACGAGCCCCAGGAGTCAATTGTGTATTAATGAGCCAATAGGCTCGAAAATGGCATAAAATATGGTATGGGAAGAAAGTATGCATATAGTAGTCAAGTATGGAAATTAATGTATATGTATGCGCCTGATATTAGATAAGTATCTGCCAAAGACTGAAAAGAAATCAAGAATCTTCAAGTTGAGGAATTCAACCATTAACGTTCAAAGGTAACCTGGATTAAAAGTCATTAAGTTCGTTTAAACTTACAAGAGTTTGTTTATGATGCAACTTTTGATTAATGAGTTGGTTCACCAAGAGGGACCAAGCTAGGAATGCCCCAAAATGGCAGTTCAAGTTGCGATATTATGCATTTAGAGGGCACCAAAGGAATATGGCGCTTAGTACTCTACACCGTAAAGGAGTCTACCTTTAACAAAGTTTTAAATTGAAATGCCATATGCTGTTTTTCTGAAAACCTGATGTAATTATTAAACATTTTATTTAATTAATCTTTTGTTTTAAGAACAGTAAATAAATGAATAAGAAGTATGTTTTAGAATGACTTTATGCCTGTTCCAAAATTTTTACTAAGTGTTTAAGTTTGGTAACATTCGATATCCGGATCCGGTAATTTAGGTTGGGTATAGGGTGTTATAAAAACCGTCCACTATAATAGAATATGGCATAATTGCCATTTTCACCTAAAACATTTACAACATGAGCAATTTAGCTAATAGAAATTAATAGTGATCAAGTTTTACAATTTTTACGATTTAGTCCTCGTACCTTAATTAATCATCAAATCACAGAAATTATCAGACCAAAATTTAATAGAACGCTATAATAGACTTGTAAATATTAATAAATAATATTTATTGACTCGATTGTTAGGAAATAGGGTTTCAAAACCACTATTTTAATACTACTAAAAACAGGTTGTTACATGTATAAGACTTGACATTGATAATTTATCGTACTATTTTCTTATATTTCTTGTATTTTCATGCTTAATGATCTGAACTGTACTTAATTTGGTCGTAGTTGCTCCAACAACAAATGTGACACCTTATAACTCGGATCTAACAATCGGGTCAGGTACAGGGTGTTACACCCAAAGTACTACAATAGTGTTTTTGTTCGTACAATCTTATTTAACTTGTTAAACAACTTGTAAGTGATCTAAATTAGTCATACTACATAAACACTATGTAACATCCTCAAAGTATGAAGAGTTTGGTACAGTGGCGTGTAAGGTTAGAAAAATTAAAAAATTTTCGGAAATAGATTAAATAGGAAATTTAGAGTAAAAGTATATAAAGTAACTAGAGTTAATAGAAATTAGAAATAATTTTGGGATAGGAAATTTTGATTTGAGGTAATGGCTAATTGTAAGAAAATAAAAAGTAGTGCAACTAAAGAGTGAAATTTAAAAAGTTAAGTTAAAAACATAGGAATAGAAGGAAAATAATGAAGGAATAGGAAAAAAATTTACCGAATAAAATGTGATTCATGCATGGGAATTGTAAAGATGATAAATGTCAAAATGGTAATTAGTAAAATAAGATATCAATGTATAATGATTGGGACAAGGTGCAAAGATGAGAGGAGGAATGGCTAGGTAGCAAATTAACCATTTTTAAGTTAAAAATCATGAGATATTTTTAATGAAGTGTGTAGAAATTGGAAGAAAAGATGAAAGCTCTCTTCCTTCTCAAACAAGCCAATGTCTCCCACCTACTCTCTCCATCTTCATCTTTTGTTCTTATTCCATCTAAGTCATTTTCAGCATTTTTGAGTCCTTCAAGCTTGTTTCTTCATTCTTCTTTCATGATTTCTCATCCAAATCAAGAGTAGTGCAAGTTAGTTACTTTAGCTTCATGAAAAAGGAGTTCATAGTTACTTGAAAGGAGAAAGAATGTTACGGTTAGTTTGTATTAACAAGGATTCAAGGTAAAAGATGAAAATTTTTCATGATGTTCATGTTATTTTGTATTATTTGAGCATAAATATGTTATATGTTTTTGGTATTAACAAGTAAATATTATATGTTTATCATGGAAATCAAAAAAAAAAGAGAAGAAAAAAGAGGACCAAGTTGTAGACAAAGAAAAGGTGTAGCCAATGAGTGAAGAAAGAAGGAAACTCTACAATCAAGTTTTGTTTGTAAGTAATACAAGGATTTAATCCTATTTCTTTAGATATCTATAGTAAGAATTATAAATTAAGTGTTTAATTTTAGATTTATGTATAGTAATAATATAAAGGACTAAATTATAAAGATAGTAAACTATGATACAAGAATGTAAATGAGAATTAAAGTGGTAAACTAAGTTAAATGTATTAAGATTGTGGTATGTGTGTGAAAAAATGTGGAATTAAATGGAAGTTATATGTGAAATTATAAGATTAAAGGCTAAATTGAAAGAAATTGAAAGTTGGTATAATTGATACTAAGCCCAAGTAAATGGACATGAATTATTAGGATACTCAATTCGTTTCCATATGTTCTAATTATTCTAATCATTCTACTTTGGGGCTTGTAAGTGTAATATGAATTAGTTAACACCAAAGAGAAGTTAGAACTGGTTCAAGATCTTTTCGTCCTATCACATCCCGAAGCCAAGAGAGTATGACTTCTAAATTTTGGGTTAGAATGGCATTACGTAGGTATTTAGTGTGTGTTTCTATTAGGAAGGACTAAAATATAAAGTTTATAAAGTTTATATATTATAATAACGTAATCTAAATGTTTTAGTGGTATGATGGTAAGATGGTTTTATGGTGGTTTTAAATGATTAATTTATCAATTGATTGGTTTGCTATTGAAATTTGATATGTAAGGACTAAGGTGTAAAAGTTTAAAAAATTTCAAATTTTCCTTCAATTTTGGCCCACACGGGGTGAGAGAGTTACACGAGCTAGCTAAATGGACATGTCACCCACACAGGCTAGCCACACAGCCGTGTGAGTGCTAGAATTGGTTAATTTTCGAACCACACGGCCATGTAATAGATACAGCCTGGCCACATGACCATGTGCCCTGTTTATCACAAAAAATCACATTTTACTTTAAAACACTGTTTTAAATACTAAAATATTTAAGAAACTTATTGGGTTGCTCCCTATCATTGATATTGGTTAATTAATGACTTGATAAGTTACAAATGAAACTTTGCTTATTAAATTTTGATTGGTCAATACTCTGATATTTAATATAGCATTCCTATATTTGATCCGATAGTCGGGTTAGGTATAGGGGTGTTACACACTATATATATCAGCTCATGAGAACTAATTAGGGAGTGTAAAATTCGTTTCTTAAGTTTTTTTGCATAAAATTATTTAGGGTTTTAGGTAGATTTAGAATTTTTCTTTCAACTGTTAATTACTTGGTGATTTTTAATAGAATTTTGTTTTTAGTTTTATTTCAATTACTGTGTTTTTTTAGTACGCTCCTCGTCAATTCAAAGATCAAACAACATTTGTGGGTTCACCATTCCAACCATCGATTCAAGATTTTTGGATTTTAGAGAATTTTTACCCTTTTATTTTACTTTTACATTTAATCAAATGTTTGATAAATGGGTAGCAACGATTGCATCTAGAATGACCATAAACTACAACCTGAGGAAGGTTGACGAACTGAAGTGGGAGTGATTGGCTTGGGTTTAAGGTTTCAAAGCTAATTAGTTAGACTAGGGTGAGTGAAATTAAACCCTAAAATTGACAACTCTAGGAAGTAACTTAGGTAGAGGAGGCCGAAAAGATAGTCACTTAGCACCGATTCAAGCTATCTCGGGTTAATTTTTTAGGTCGAAAGATAAGTAACTTAAGTCGATCAATTAATCTAATTATAGGCCGAAAGGTATTAATTAGGTTAATTGTTAGCTAATTAGTACAAACTCTGGAATCTAAGTTAATCATGAACACAAAAGTTAGTCACCCTTCTTCCTGCTTAAATTGATTGAGATTTTGGTATTTAGCTTTTATGCACTTTAGTTTTATTTTGCAATTCATCCATTTAGTTTTGTCGTAATATGATTAGTACATGAGTATCTATTTAGACCTAGGTAGTGTGTTATTTTTTTTTATAAGTTAGTTAAAACAACGCTCCCTTAGGTACGATCCTTGGAATACTTTCCAATGTTTTGTTGTAAACTTAACTATATTATAATTTGACATGTTTGCTTGCAAATACCGCACTTCATGTAATGCCCCAAAATTTGGGCCTAGAAGTATTGGGCCTTGAGCAAGGGAACGGTTAGGAAATTGTGCACAAAATTATGTTTGCTTTAGTGGTTAAGGGTCCTGAGAGGAGTTGGAAAAGTCCTGGGTTCAAACCTGGGCTTTAGCAAATATTTTGGTTTGAAGTGGATAAAACCCTAGATGCTTGAATGTAGGCCTTTTAAATTATTGTGTTAAAAAAATGTCATAAGGAAGCAAGTGGTCTAGTGGTTGTGGCGTCATTAAGGTTACAAGGGAGCCTAGGTTCAAGTCTTGGTTCTTGCAATTTATTTTGGTTTTTTCTTTTAAAGGAACCTAGACTTTGGCCTTTAGACCTTTTATTTAATTGAAGATAAAATATGACAAAATAGAGCTTGTGGTAAGGAGGCAAGTGGCGTGAATTGATTGATGCGAGAGCTTGGGATCGAATCCCTTGGCATGCAATGAGTATTTATTTTATTTCCTTGCAGCTTGAGAATTGGAGTTAGACTGAAACTCTGCAAGGTGAAGTTTGAATCGATCTTGGGGAGTTTGAAAGTGATGCAAATTGGTAGGTTGAGAGATTGTAGGAGTGGATTATGGGAGGTTGAGGGGAGTGATAGTAGTTGGCCGAAAAAGGAGATTCCCCATTATGCAAATTCGGTCATGGGCTTTTAGGTGCCGAATAGGTAAGTGAAGACACTTTTTGTTTTTTTACATTCGGCTAAGGGATTGGTTTTCCGGGAAATTGGTCTTGGTTGTGCCTATTGATCACGTTTTTGTCACTTTTATTTGGGAGCCGAAATTATCTTTCTTCTCTTTTTCATCCATTCGGGTTTTGGCTTTTGTATTTTGGTTTCCTTACTGCTCTTCCTATCTCCCTTTTCTCACTGGCTTTTGTGAACTGATTCTTTTCCTTCTCCTCTTTGGTTGCTTATGCTCTCTCTTCCTCTTTCCATCCTTTAGCCATTGTGACCGAATTCATCCTTCTTCCCTTCTTTATTCATTCTTTTCAATTGCTCTATCACCATCTTCCTTTTTAATACATTGGCCGAATACATTGTTGCTTGGTAAGTGATTATACTCTTCACTTCTGGTTAAATCTATTTTCTATTCCCCTCTTAAACCTCTGACGGTTTAGTCTTGGTTTAAGGGATTCTCTGCTCCTACATTCCGTACTCTCTCCATTCCTGTTTTTGATTTGGCAAGTAATCTCTGTTAATCGGTAAGTCCCTCGATTCCTTTTAGTAATTTCTTTTACTGTTTAAGCCAAATGGTGCGATCCCTTATTACCAATTCTTCTCTATTCTCCTATGTGTATGTTCTTTTAGGTTCTAGAACTTCCGATGGGTGATGAGCGTGCTAGTAACAATGTGATAGCAAAGGTATCGGCTGAGTTTGAGTGCGTAGCCTCTACTCCCAAGTTTAAGTGGCGTAAAGTGTCAGCTCTTTGGGATTTTTTGGCCAAGATGCGGAAGGGTGGCTGCACCGAGCTCTGGATCAAGTAAGCAAATCACAGTCGACCGGTCTAGTCAAGGCTCTGGCACTCGTGGATTTTTAGTACTCTATGTAATCAGGTGTGTATCTATACATCGTAAATCATTACTGTCGTAAAGCCAAAAGAGTGTGTGTAATCACAATGTCTCTTTTGTGAATCGACAAAAGCCAAAAAGCCGAAAAGCTAGAAATACGACGATTGAGGCCACATGGGCGTGCAAACGCCTCGTATGGTGAACCAAGCCCACGAAACATGGTGTTAGACTGTAGAGGCCACCACGAGCGTTTTCGTGCTCTTGGGCCATTATGGGCCTCGTTTGGCTAAAATAAGTCGTATGGTCCAATGGGCTCGTGGGCCCTACACAAATAAAATCCACGTTACTGGGCTATGTAGTTCGCATAGCCATGACTGTATTTGGGTTAAATGGGCCACACGAGCGTGTGGGCCCACTTAGGACGAATATTGGGCTTTGGGCCCATTTACATTGTTTTGACCGTGTAGATTATCTGTGTCGCTCGAGGCGACTATAGACCTTCGGGAAGGTCGTTATTGGTACTGAAACCCTAAAATAGGTATAATAATCGTAATACCCCTATCGGGTAAAATGACCGTAATACCCTTGTAGGGTAAAATAACTGTAATGCCCTTGTAGGGTAAAATGACCGTAATACCCCATATAGGGTAAAATGACCATAATGCTCTCATAGGGTAAAATGATCGTAATGCCCCTGTAGGGTAAAATGATCGTAAGGCCCCTAGAGGTTAAATGATTATTTTGCCCTCGATTGTAAATGATTGATTTGTCCGTGATGTAAATGACTGATTTGTTTGGGATTTGTATAACTGATTCTGAGCATGACATCCTGCATTCACATATGTTACTATGGCATGTCATCCTGCATCGGGTTGGGTTAATATTGACGGAGGAAGTGTATGGCTTGTAGTCATTCTGTTCAAGGCTTACTGCCTTTCTACTTATGGTTTTTAGCCATTCTGTTAACTGGCAGCGTTGTTGTGATACTTATGGCTTTTAGTTGTTCTGTCTACGGTGTCGAGCCGTTCTGTAGACTTAGTGTCGCAACCGGTGCTAAGCTTGGTGTGTTGGCTGGGTGGGTTGATTTTATCCGCACATGGTGTGTTGGTTGGTACGGGTGGTGTGTTGGCTGGATTGGGATGGGTTGCATGATTACATTGTTGCATTTCTATTACTGATTCTATCATTGTATTGGGCTTAGGCCCGCATGTATTTTTTTCTGATTCTGGTACTATAATGGGCTAAGGCCCACACTGCACATTTACTGTTTTACGCTAAATCCACATTGTTCTGTAACTGAAAATGGCTCAGGCCCAGACTGTTACTGCTTATATTACTTACTGAATGATAGGGGATCACATACTGAGTTTTTGTAAACTCGCCCCGTTTTTAACCTTTCAAGTAATCCCCAGCGTTAGACGGTTCGGAGCTACGAGGGACTCGGAGACAGCCACACAACTGCACAAGTTTTATTCTGTTTTGCTCATTTACTAAAGCACTTTGATTTTGATTCGGGTTATACTAAGGCCTTTAAAATTCTGGATTTTAAATTCGGGATTTTATTGATTGTGATTCTTATCTGCTAGAAGGAGAACCCGATTTTCCAAAATAATAACTATTTTTAAATAACATGTTTTCGCAAATCATTTGTTTTAAATTAAGCTTCCACAACAATAAGGTTTTGAAGGTAACAATGTTTCTTTAATAAACCTCGGTTGAAAATAAGCAAATGCAAACTCAAGTTTTGTACAAGTTTTAAATGGCAAGAAGTTTGAAATTTCAAGAAGGGTTTTCAATGAAAACATGGTTTTCGAAAAACACTTCACTGTGACACACCAGATTCGGCCATAACTCCTAGGTCGGGTTTGGGGTGTTACACTTCATTCATATATTTGATTGCATATTCCTAAGCCCTGGCACACGCACACTGGGATGCAGTCAGAAAGCCTAGGTTCGATCCCAAGCAACCTCATCCCCTCTCCCAATTATCAAAAAGTAATAATAATCGACTACTCCAATTCTGTTAGAGGTTGTAACTTTCGTGCAAGCACTCTACTACTAGTCAATGCTTATTCCTTGGAGGAAACTATATTTCTTAGGGTTTGAAGAGGGGGAATGTCGTTGTTCAATCCTGTGCAAAGGCAAAATACAAGAGCTTGGCCAATGGCATGTGTGATGTAATATGATGAAGTCCTTTCTACTAGGAGTTTTCTTATTTGTTGTACCAATTATGGTGTTATCACACAAGTGTCGTGGCCCACTTCACAAACCTAGTTCAACATGCTTGAATAAAGCTTGTAGAGCTTGATCTCTATTTTGTTAGAGAAAAGGTTATGGAATGAGCAATGTATTTCAACTACATTCCAACTATTGATTAAGTGGAAGATGCCCTCACACAGCCACTTATTGTTGATTTCTTTATGAGTTGCTTATATCATAATGTGAATAAGGATAAATATGCTATTTATTAAAAAAAAATTCAACTCGGTACAATGTGAGATCACTCCTTTAACCAACAACCAATAAGAAGCAAGGTAGGGGACAAAGCACAAGGATAATAAATATTTTCCCTTACAAAAGGTCATTTTTATCTTACCATCTTTTCATATCTCTATTATCTTCAACCTTATTTTTATCTTACTTTCTCCATTACCAAGATCCATCACTAACTTAAGCATCAGAGAGCATCCTAGAGCACAAGCTCTAATTCCCTAATAATTCACCTTCATCTTGTAGAAACTCAAGAGAATTTAAATCTATCTCCAAACCCAATATGTCTAAAAGTGACTAAATCAATTGGCATCATTTGTGGGACAAGTGTTAAACTAGGATACTAATTATATTACCTGCCAAGTAGTAACGATGCCAGCCAAACATGATAGAAAACCAGGCTGCAACTTATCTTTCGTATTATACTCCAAGAATAACTCAGGTCTCTAAATAATAGCTATTCTATTCCTGTGGAACATCTTACATATATTTTAAGAATGTCTCTAACGCTTATTATGGCACCCAACTGCCCTATCTCATTAATATTGTATTGTGGCCATCATCTTGTGGTCCAATCTAGATTCATGATTATGCTTGGCCCTTATACAACAACACTATCACCTAAAGTTGAAGCATTAGTAACTTTGCCTTTACTTTTGCCCTTAGCCTTGGCCTCTCAATAAGCCTCGCACCCTCTAAGGTAGATAAATAATTAGCCTATTGATAGAGGTTATCCATTCACCTTGATTAACAATAATATTTGAGTCTTCATTAATAGTCTCTTTCACCTTTTTACAAACCAAGGGAGTAACTAAAAAGTCATTAGCAATCCTTCTCTCTATATGATAAGAGAATGTTACTTAATAACAACATGCAACTTACAAGTGCATCTCTTTCTCTCTACAATTTTCTTATCAATGCATGGCACCTTCATTAGAACCTTTATTATAAGTACTTAACAATACAAAATCTACCTCCATGCAAAAATAAGATCCTACAATGAAGACCTTTTTGAAAACAAATATGACATGTCCTCTAGTTCTCAAGAAAAAATGTGATGCAAACAACAAAAAGTGCATTATTTAGTCCACTATATAGTCATTAATATCTGGGGATACATTTTCACATTCTTATACCCTCAGAGGATTTGTTCCTAATCCCTTATGAGATCTATTCTCATATCCTCATGGAATATGTTCTCACATTCTCATTCCCTTAATAAGTCATTTCTTAATCTCTTAGAGGATACATCAACATTCCCTTATGGGATACAATCTCATTTCCTTAAGGGATACATTTTATCATTCTTTTAGGGGATTTGTTCCTAACCTTTTGCGAGATATGTCACCATTCCCTTGGGGGATACATTCTCATTCATTTAAGGGATCCATTCTCACTCCTTTATGGTACACATTCTCACTCCCTCAAGGGATACATTATCTTTCCCTCATAGGATATATTCACATAAAAAACATTGAGCTCACATGTTTACTCCCATTTAACAAGCAAAACTTGAGCCCTAGAAGAGATATGATTTTAACCCCTTAAATCCCACTTCAAGAATTATGTTAAGTCTATTACTTTAGTTTCCATGGAATAACTCCCAAATGATCAAAAGGAAATAATGCTTCAAGGGATATAATTTTAACAATCAACTTTGCCTTTGCTATAAGCCCTTTTGGAGCTAAAAGATCGCATAGTATAATCTCAATACCATCAATCCAATTTCATCAACATAACTCAGATACCTTACAAGCTCTCATCAACTTCTCGAAAAATGAAATATTACTATTATTACAACTTCATCAACATAATCAAACCAATGATCCTTAGATCGACAATCACTAATCAATTATATCTACTCAAGCAGAACCTTATTCCTAGACACTCTGTGTGAAAGCAACAAACTTGAAAGACAATGCACCACATCCTAGCCAACATAGAAAAGATCTTAAGCAACAAAAAAATTCTTATAGCTGATACCTCAGAGGATGCAACCAAGTTAAACGATTTGACATTCACATATTTATCCTCATATGATCAATAAATCCAAATCACTTAATACCAAAGTATCACATCTTAAAAAAACCTTAACACATGTCTTTATGAGGTCTTTATAATTAAACTTAAACCAAACGGAAGACATATTGCTCTACCGTAATACAAATAAGGACAAATGTGTTAATTGTCAAGCTCTAGCAACTCAACTCAATATAATGTGGGATCACTCCTTATGCCAACAATCAACAAGAAACAAGCTTGGGGACCAAGCACAATGACAAGAGGTATTATACCTTACAGGGGGGTCATCTTTTTTCTATCATCTTTTCATATCTCCATTATCTTTACCCTCATTTTTACCTTTCTTTATTACGAGCTCCCCTTACTAACTTAAATATCAGAAAGCATCCTAAAGCACAAGCTCTAGCTCCCCCATAATTTACCTTCATATTGTAGGAAGCCGAAAGCATTCGAGTCCATATCTAAACTCAGTCCATTTTAGAGTGACTAAAACATTAGTTTTCAACAAAAACTGAGAGTCCACTCCCCTCAAGAGGCATTCTATAGTAATTCAATGATGACTGAAGACGTGTTTAGAATAGAGAAAGAGCAACGAGAATATCATAGCATAGTCAAATCAATCAACAACTTGTTAATTAATTTGTTTAAAGAGTTAGAGAGTTTGAAGTTATTTTGTAAAATTAGCTATTGTCTATTTTTAAATAGTAATAAAGTTCACACTCAACTATAAGAACTAATAATGTAATCATACTTGGTTCGATTTTTTTCGGAGCAATCAATACAAATTTTCTCTGTTCTTCGTCTACTTCCCAAAGAATTTTTCTTATTCTTGAATAACATCAATTAATTTTCTTTATTTTCCTTCTAAACATCCTTAACTCTACAAATATTTATCTTGCACAATTAAACATTACCAAAAATCAAATTAAAAAAGAATTGTTATAGAATACTAATAAGCTATAAAAGTAACATATTTTAATCTCATTCTTAATGCATTTTTGGATGATTAATTATGCAAAGTAGTGAATTTGATGCTCATAATCCTTTAAAATCATGTTTCTATACTTAGAAGAGTATTTGGGAGCAAAAGAAGCAAAAAATGAGCCAAAATTGGACAAATAGAGCTGTTTTCAAGAGCCACACGGCCTAGGCATTTCCAAATGGGTTGGACAAATGCCCATGTGTGCCACATGGGCTGAACACTGGAAACACGAAACTATATGTGTTTTTACATGCCCTTTTTAACTTAAAATCATGCTATTTCAGTTAAATTCTTGTCTATAAATAATTAAATATTATAAAATAATTAAATTATGTTAAAAATATGATGAATTTTAATTAATTTTATAGTTGATTTTGATTAATTTTGACTATTTTCGACAGATTCGCACAAAGGGCAAAAATTGACCTTGCAGACACCGTTAAAAAAACAAAATCGAGAAGCAATTCAAAGTAACAAGGCAAAATAATTTCCAGCCTAAGACGATCCAAATATGTGTATTAATTCATGATTTAATTAATTTTAATTTATTCCTAATTTAATTTGGGCTGAATACATTAATTTTAATTAATTATGGAAAAAAGGACCAGTTGAACCACACCAGTTGAACCAAATTGAGCAAACCGAACCAGCCACCAATTAGGTAGCCCAGAACAGTTCAAATGCTGACCCAAATCAGCATTTTTAGCTGATTAAATTAGCTGCAATAAGGCCCTTGGAATACTTCCAAATTTCATTCAAACCTCACCTTAAATCAAGGCTTTACGAATTTTCCCCAGGCTAATTTCAGCAAAGTTGAAAGTCTCAACTTTGCCATGTAGGATGGCCGGCCATGAGGGGGATCTTTGGCTGCTGAAATTTGCTATTTTTAGCAGCCATCCTCAGCAATATAAACCTTCCTTTGCTACCTATTCAAATCATCCCTCACACTCTCATTCCCTCTTCTCCTCTCTCACTTTCTCTCAACTTTTCCTTACCATTTTCCCTTTTGTTCATGTGTCAATTTCTTCTCTTGGGAAAGAGGTCCTCATCAGCCATTGTTGAATAGCAATTAAAGTGTTCATAAGCCACCTTAATAGCCGAGGAAAATGGAGAATGAAGAACGGAGAAATCAGTCAAACCACAGAAAAACAACAGATTTGCTTATTGTTCCCTAACTCTTTAAATTTTGTTGTTGTTTTGACAAACATGTTTATGAATATTTATGGTATTGAAATGGTTATTTTAATCAATCTAGATTGAATTTACTCCGTGTTAGGTTGATTATATTTTGCCTGCTTGAATTATTGAAATTGTGTTTGTGCTGTTATAGGCCTCGATAAGATGCTTGATTAAGTAAAATCATGCCTAAGTTATTCTTGCAATATTAATTGTTAGATAACTAATGAATTAATTATTAAATAGTGTTGAAATTGTAATTAGTCGACACAATACTTAATCAGTGCATGTGTAACAGCCCGAATTTGGGGCTAGTCGGAATAGTGGTTTCGGGACCACAAAGTCGACGAGAAAAAAATTTGTTTTCATTATATTTTTATGGTCTAAAATTTCACAAAATGATTTCGTGAAAATTTCGTTCGAAAATTTTGACGTTTGGGAACTCAATTAAGTCAAAAGAACTAAATTGTAAAAAGTGCAAAAGTTGAGTTCTATATGTTAGAGGTGTCCAATTGTTATGAAATTTTAAATTGGAGGTCTTTATATGGTAATTATACCATTGGTTAAGTTGGTGGACAAAAATGGGCATGTTTAGGCATGTTTCCAAAGTTTTTCATTAAGGCCATTTTGGTTATTTAGTTATTAAAATGAATTAAAAACAAAATTAAAGGCCAATTTTTGTCCATCTTTTCCATAAGGCCGAATTTAGCAAGGGGGAAGCCATGGTTAGGGTTTTCAAGCTTCCAAGCTCAATAGTAAGTCCATCATTGCCCCGTTTTTAATGATTTTTACGTTTTTGAGATTACCGTAATATGATTTACCTATTTCTACCATTTATTTGAGCTAGAGTTGATGTTTAAAAATTTACCCATGGAGAATATGCATTATTTTGATGTTCTACGGAAGAATATGAATGTTTGGAGTGTGATAAATGATTTGTACTAAGTAATTTTCGATAAAAATGTCTAAAAGTATTAATTTGTAAAAGTTATAAAATGTGTCATAATTGTGTGAATAAGTGAAAATTGTGAATTGAAACTGTCATAAAATGGTTCGACTAAGCCTAAAATGCAAATAAATTGAATAAAAAATATTTTACAAGCCTAGGGACAAAACCATAATTTTGTGAAACATTAGGGGCAAAAACATAATTTTGCCAAATTATGATTTTTGGACTGGAATGAATAGTGTGAATGTTATATAAGTTAAATTTATTGTTATAAATCAAGAAAGACGAGAAATTGAAATTGATCGATAAAAAGAAAAGTGAGAAAAAGTGAAAAATTCCCGAATGAACCTTTGGAATAAAAAGGGATACGAATGAAGTGACAGAAATGATCACATGTGTGGCACGGAGTGTGTGTAGGCCACTATGTAAAAGTGAAAGTGATAGTCACATGTGTAGTACTATGTGCAGGCTACTACGTGTACCGAAATGATAGGTCGCATGTGTAGTACTATGTGCAGGCTACTATGCGTACCGAATAGTTTCGATCACGTGTGTAGTACTATGTGCAGGCTACTATGTGAACCGGACATCATTGATTAATAAGGTGGTTGCTATGTGTTGATTCCAACGGACATCATTGATTAATAAGGTGGTTGCTATGTGCTGAATCCTCCGAGTATCTGTTATTATTTCGAAGTGTTCATTGGGAAATTGACTAAGTGTAATTGAATAATGAATATAGGTATGGAATTGAATTGAATATCGACTTAGAAATGGAAAAATGAATTTTGAATTGAATTGTGATTGAAAGTGAAAAAGTGAAATTATGAAAGAGTACATTTCGCAACAAAATTGTTTAGACAGCAACAGTTATGTGCCTTTGAAAATTCACCAAAATTATGGAAATTGAATTAGAAGATAAATAATATATGAAATTGAAGCTGAATGAATCTATTTTCACATAAAAGAAACAGAGAAAGAAAAGAGTTATATATTTTGAGATATTTGAAGTTAAGTTAGACATAGTCGAATGAGTTTGGAATCCTCTGTTTTGAATTTGGAAAATTGTAAAAATTGCAAAAAAAATAATTATGGAATAAAGTTTATATTTTAGAATACTTATTGAATCTATTTTCAAGAAAAACAAACAGAAACAATATCTAAATTTTGTACAATGAGATAATAATTTTTAGTCAAGAGAGGTCGAACTACTGAGTAGTGAAATAGGGAAATTTTAATGAATAAACTGTACCATTTGGCTAAACCAAAAATTCTGAAAATTTTATGGTAAGAAGATATGTGAATCTAATTTTGGGGAAAATTAATAGTTCTTAATTTGGAGTTCTGTAGCTCTAGGTAAAAATAATTTAGTAACTCTGACTCGAGAGATAGTTTTAAGTATACATGTAAGTGAATAGTGAAACTATAGAAAATGTTATTTCTAAGAGTGTTATGTACATTAAGGATGTGGAATGGAGAGGAGGAGGAGGAAAATTGGAAGAACATATGAATGATTTGTGTATAATTGGCCATATGCTTGATTATAATCGATAAATGATTGAAAAGAAATGATGTTTATAATTGTGCATTATTAGTTATGGTTAAAGTTCATGTAAGAAAATAAAGTTTCATAGTATGTGTATGTGGTATACTTGGTATATGGTTTGGTATGTAGCAATGTCAAAACTGGTTTATGAATTAACTCATGTTGGTAAGTTTGATACATAAATAAATGTGGTGCTTATCCATGCTTATAATGCTTATACTATATATTTATTTGGCTAGCATATTTGGTGTGTATGCTTAGGCTTTGGCCAATTTGTGGCTGGATTACGCCGCATTAAATTTATTAAATTATGCATTGAGATGGTAAATGCCTAGATGGAAATATGCTTGTAATCATAAAAGGGTGGTAAGGTTTAAAGTTTGTAATCTTTATTAAAATGGTTTATCATGTGGTTAGTCTTCAAAAAAGACTAGCTTGCGACTATGGTTGAGTGTAATGTTTATATCTTGTGTGATATGCATAGGAAACGGGAGTGGAAAGGAAATGAAATGTTAAGTTCATGCTTGAAGTGTAAAATGACGCAAAAAGGGGACGTTAAGTTAAACGATAAATATGTATTAGTATTGAACTTAATGAAATTGAACTGTACGTGAATTAAATGAAAATTGCAAATGATATGATTTGAATTAAATGAATGATTGTGGTATTGAAATGTATATTGGATTGAGAAATTGAATTGAATCGTAAACATGAGAATCGTGAATTAAATGAAATGGAAATGAAGTATTGAAATGCATGAGTATGTATTGGGTCTCAGAAGCCCTATTTGTTACAAATATAGTATTTTGAAGTTATAACGTGAATATTTATAAAAGAATGTTAAAAATTTGAAAAGCTTAAATTTGAATGAAATTTTATAACTGGGTTTAACATGTTTATAAGTGTATGTGTTCTGGTAATGCCTCGTACCCTATTTCGGTGTCGAATGTGGGTAAGAGGTGTTACAGCATGTTTATTATTCTAAGGTAGCTGAAGTTAATTTAGCATTGTATTTGGCGATACATATGCCTTGCATAACTTCCAAGATTATTGTGATTAAACTATTTCAAGGTAGAAATACTTTGTTACCTCACATAGTCTTTTATATGCTTATTAAATCGAGTTAATTGTTTGAATTGACATAGGGATATGTTCAAGAGATTGATTAATTTAATAAGTATGTATGAGCAGTAGTTAGCAAATTACCCAGTTGCCGTGAATTTGTTCGTAGCAAAGATAAACATAAGTATAATAATTCTAAGTGAAAGGAATGTAATTAATCCAACACAATTATATCATCTTGATTAAAACATATTTGAAATCGTGCATTAGAACCTTTTTATTTTTAATTTTTTTACTTAGTTTTTAACCATTAGTTTTTAATCATCTTTAAACCAAAATATTTTCCATCACCAAAGTGTTTTAACATTAATTTCATAAATATTCTTTTTTACAGTCTCTGTGGGTGCGATAACTCGACATTTACTTGTCACTTTATTACTTGTTACGATTGTGTACACTTGCACATTTTTGTCATTCCAGACACACGCCTACGTGCCAGCCAGTGTCGATTTTACAGTCTGCTTCCCAAATACGTGGAAAAACACAATTTTTAGGCTTTCTGAGCATTCTAAAAGTCTATAAATACAAATTAGATGAAGACATAAATGAGCCATCAGAAAAGATAGAAGAAAACACTTAAAAAAACACCATCGGATCCAACTCAGAAGAGGATCTCCATCAAGATCGAAGATCTCCTTTTAATTTCTTTCGAAGTTTTTATGAGTTTTTTTATGTCTTGTGGTTATTCTGACTTTGAGATGTTTCTATTTACGATTATGAACTAATTCTATTATTTAATTTTTGATTTACATGATAAATACTTGGTTCTTGTTCTCAATTATGTGTGCTTATTTCTTGTTTTAATATCTCTAGGATATTAATCATGTTTAATGTGCTTAATTCAGTGGAGGAAAAGTTCATGTTTAATAGTAGATCTAGCATAATTGAGTGGAGTTGCATGCAATCCTAGAAATAGGACGACATAAATCTACTGGATTAGAGTCAAATCTAATAGGGGAATCCATAGATCTAGTTAATGCGACAATAGGGGTTTTAATTGGAAAGAGACTTTAATTAATCAACCTAGAGTCAGTTGTTCTTACTCTCGAAAGAGATATTAACATAATTTAGATATTTCTACGGATCAAGACATTGAGTGAATAAATCATTTAAATCATATTACTAATAATAGAAGAAGTCGAGGTGGATTATTTCCTGGGTATTATCTCTCTCATTGGTTATCTTTCGATTATTTTCCTGATTCGTTTTTTTTTTTTTGCGTTCTTAATTAAATTAGTTTAGTAATTTTATATTAAAACTCATCACTCCAAATTTTCGGCTAAATAATAAGAAAACAGTAATTACTAATACTTTTAGTCATTATGGATACGATATCTTTACTCATCGTAGCTATACTATTGTTCGATAGCTGTTCTTGCCTTTGTCGTATTTATAGTTAGTTCTTTGGCCATCAAGTTTTTGGCGCCATTGCCGGGAACTAAAATTTTAAGAACACTTTATTTTTATTAATTTAGCCATTTTTACTTTATTTTATTTTTTAGTCTAATTTTTACATTCTAATTTTTTAGCCATTGAGACCATTACTGTTTGATAGCAAAATTGAAAGTATATCTCGTAGAAATTATAGAGACGTAAGGAAAAGTCGACAAAATTTAGTAGACAAACAAGAGGACATTATTATTACTGAGGAGATGGACGATATTCAGATTATTCAGCTACCTCCTGTAGTTGCAGTAGCTCATGTTCCTTGTACTATGTACAATTATGCTAAGCCCACTCTGTCTGGCCCTAAATCGAGTATTGTGCGACCCACCATTGCTACAAATAATTTCGAATTGAAGCCGAACGCTATTCAAATGGTATAACAGTTTGTTCATTTCGATGGTTTGCAAGACGAAGATCCAAATACTCATTTGGCCAATTTTCTAGAAATCTGCAATACTTTTAAGATTAATGGCACCACTGACGATGCCATTTGCTTACGATTATTCCCATTCTTGTTGAAGAACAAAGCTAAACAATGGTTGAACTCTTTACCATGAGGTTCCATCACTACATGGGCTTAGATGACCGAAAAGTTCCTTCTAAAGTACTTCCCACTGGCTAAGATAGCCAAGTTAAGGAATGATATCTCTTCTTTTGTTAAGATCGATTTAGAGACTCTATATGATGCATGGGAGAGGTATAAGGACTTATTGAAACGATGCCCTCACCATGGGTTACCCTTATGGTTACAAGTTCAAACCTTCTGCAATGGTTTAAACCCTTCGACAAAACAATTCATTAATGCAGCAGTCAGTGGTACACTGAATAATAAGACACCCGAAGCGGCTTATGAGTTTATAGAGGAGATGGCACTTAATAACTACCAGTGGCAAGTTATGAGGACAAAGCCAATGAAAGTAGCCAGTGTCTTTAATTTAGATACAGTCACCATGTTATCAAACCAAGTAGATTTGCTTAATAAGAAAATTGATGGTTTATATTTGTCTATGCAGGTACATCTGGTGATGCAATGCAATACAAATGAAAGTGGAATGAATAATCGAGAATGTTTACCCTTCAGTCCTAGCACAGAAAACGAGCAAGTCAATTATATGGGTAATAATTTTAGGCCTGAAAATAACCCTTATAGTAACAACTATAATGTAGGTTCGAGGAACCATTCCAATTTCTCTTGGGGTGGTCAAGGAAATCAGAGAGCACAAACCCCTCTAGGCTTCCAACAAACACCTTATTAGTAATAGAAGAAGTCAAACCTTGAGGAGATGTTAATGAAGTTTATCTTAGTGTCAAAAACCCATTTTCAAAACACTGAGGCAGCATTGAAAAATCAGCAAGTGTCGATTCAAGGACTTGAGAATCAAATCGGTCAACTTGCTAAATTAATCTCAGAAAGACCACAAGGTAGTTTACCTAGCAATACTAAAACTAACCCACGGGAGCAGCTTCATGCAGTTATTGTTCGAGATGAAGAAGGGTTAGTTGAATCTGAACAAGAATCGAGGCAAGAAATTATGGTGAATAACAATAAGGTTGGCGTAAGCTAGAAAGAGCAAAAGCCGGTTGCCAAAGAATATAAACCTCGAGTTCCATATTCTAACACGACGAAGAGAGACCATACGAACGAACAATTTGGTAAATTTCTTAAACTCTTAAAAAAAATTACGCATTAACTTACCGTTTGTTGAAGCTCTTTCGCAGATGCCCAATTATGTCAAATTTTTAAAGGAGCTATTGGCAAACAAACAAAAGTCAGATGATTCGTCGACTGTGGAACTCAATCCAGTTTGCTCAGCCATCTTACAAAATAAACTACCTAACAAACTGAAAGATTCAGAGTTTTACAATTCATTGTTTAATTGGTAGTTTAAATATTGATAATGCTTTGGCTGATTTAGGGGCTAGTATTAACGTCATGCCCTATAAAATGTTTAAACAACTAGGTCTTGGGAAACCCAAATAAACTAGGATGAGTATTTAATTAGCGGATAGAACCATTAGATATCCTAGGGGTGTTATTAAAGATGTGCTTGTTAAAATCGATAAATTCATATTTTCCATTGACTTTATTGTGCTGGAGATGGATAAGGGTAGTGAGGTACATTTAATTTTAGGACGACCCTTTTTAGCCACTGTCAGGACTATAATAGATGTTGGTACGGGTGAATTAGAACTTCGTGTAGGTGATGAAGCGATTACTCTCCAAGCTCGTGATTCTGTAAGAACATCTAGTGATTGAGATGGTTTTAAATATCCTTTTAATGTTAATGACCATGCGGCTCAACCTTCTTTGCAAGAAACCCCTCGAAAAAACGTAATAGAGTCATGTTTCAGTCAATGCGATAGAAATAGAACAACCTATGAAGAGCGAATGGTTCAAATTGATGAACTAGATGAATGGCGGACACATGTCAAGGAGAAACTAAAAAGCACGACGAAGAGCCAAAGCAACGCCATGATGAACCAATTTAAGGTTGGGGACAAAGTACTACTAGACAAAACGGATCCACGAATTGCCCCGTCGGAGCTTGATGCAAACGAATCAAACCCATTCATGGTACTAAACATCTTCCCCTACGATAAAGTCGAGGTAACTCATTCTGAATTCGACATATTTAAGATGAATAATACTCGACTTAAACCTTATCTTGGTATTAATTTTGATAGCGAGAAAGAGGAGCCTCGGCTCTGCGAACCACCATAATCGTGCGCACAAGGTAAGTCGAGGTTAAACTCTAAATAATCGCTTCTCAGGAGGCAACCCGAGTGTCTAACATTCTGCCAATTCTTTTAACTTTCTTTCATGATTATTTTCAAATTAATTAAATTAAATTAAAAAAATTAACCCATACGGCCTGGACACACGAGCATGTCCCAGGCTATGTGCACAATGGGGCATTCGACAATGAGCTACACGACCTGGCGACCCGTGTGAGTCTTGGGACTTAATTTTTCAAAAATTCGAAGGTTACATGGCCTGGACACACGGGTGTGTCCCAGGCCGTGTGAGTCCTGGAGTTAATTTTTTCAATTTTATTTCAAGTCAATGAGTTACACGAGCAAGAGCCACCGGGTCGGGCTACATGGGCATGTGGGTGGCTGTGTGACCCACACGGCCTCACACACGGGGAGAAACGAAGGAAATCACACACGGCCTGGATGCACAGGCGTGTCCGAGGCCATGTGAAGACTGGGCTTGATTTTTAAATCGCACACGGGCTGGGAAAGCCCTACACGGGCGCATGACATCAAAACCTATCTTTTTCAACCTAGCCGCCGCTCCACCTTTTATTATCGACTAACCCCCACGCCCTCTGATCACCGGCCACACGACCAGCCCCTCCTTCTTACCCTGCACCACCGTGCAGCCTCCCTTCTCCCCCCGCGACCAGCCCTCACCCCATCATCCCCTCTCCTCTTCCACATCGCACCACCACGAGCCCCCTCTTTTAGCCCGTCGACCGCCACTTGAACCTCCAACCACCGTCTCATCGTCGGGCCTCCCTATTTCCCCTATTTTTAATTCTTTATTATTTTATCATTTAATTATTTAATTATTTTATTATTTTATTATTTTATTATTTTATTATTTTCTTTAATTTATTTATATATTTATTTTCTTATTCTACTTATTTTTATTTATTTTATTTATTCCACTTAGTAATTTTATTATTATTGTTTGATTATATTTTTGCATGCTACCTTAGCAGACCTCTCCGAGCGGTTCACTCGCTTCGAGCAGCACTGGTTTTAGAGGTTCGACAGTATTAACGCAACATTGCAGCACATCTGTCAACACCTTCATATATCCTCTTCAGCACCGGTGACTCACGATACTGATGCTTCTGACGATGAGGATCATTGATTTTATTTTTTTCTTTTTAGTTTTATTTTTATTTTTATTTTATGTTTATGTTTATTTTTATTTTTTTTTTTAGTTTTTTAATTTTTATTTTCTTTGACTTCTTTCATTTATTATCTTTTAAACTATATTTTTATTTTTTATGGTTGTTTCTAATTGAGTTGTAACCCATTAATCTTCTTCACTATTTGTGTTTATTTTCTTATTAGTTTGCTTGGACTAATGCATTACATTTAGAATTACCTACAATTCCGCTTTTCACCATCCTGACAATTTCATTCAATATTCAAAGAAGTTTTAGTTTTCTCCCTCTCTTATGACATTCTGCTTATACTGTGATTATACCTGTTTGTACATTAAGGACAATGTACATCTTAAGTGTGGGGAGGTTATTCATATAATTATTAGAAAATCCCTGAATTAATATATGTATTTAAGTAATCTTCTTATACTTCTATTAGAGTGAATTAATTTCGAGTTGGAATTTTTATTGATGTTTTTGGATTAATTTGTAGATATTTTTGCATTGGTTGATTTAAACTTTAAGACATGAGAGAATCAGGCATGATAATTTATTTTTAAAAAATTTACAATCTTAGGTTGTTTCTCTAAATTGAAGTTTTATCTTGAAGTTTGAGATTTGCAAGTTTGACATCAAAACCATAATTTTTGTGAGATTTTGAGCCTTTAGAGCATACATTTTTTTCATGTTCATTTTATTATTGGTTATGAGTGTGTCAACTTGATTTTTTATTCTAGAATTTGCTTCGATTATGCACGTCAAGACCACATCTTTGATTTGATATACTGAGATGGTAAAGGCACTTAGATTTTAACTCACTTATCTCATAAAAAGCCTACCTTTTTTAATTACCCCTTAGTGAATCCCCTTGAGCCTGACACATTTTTTCTTGATTTACCCATTAATGTTAACCCATAACTCATTTTTTGTTTGTTGAGACTTTTTCCCGTTTGATTAACTTCTTTTTTTTTTTAGATTTGATCTGGTTAGTTGCTTAACTATGTTCTTATGTTTGATTTGTTAAATTATTTTTGATAGTTCTAGATAAAAAAATAAAAATATATAAATACATTGAAAAATAATATTGATTATTATTTGGTTCTATGTTGGTTGATTTATGCACTTGTTCTTAATTCAGCATTTGTTTATTTTGGTAATTTATCAATTCGATCTCGATTATAACCAACTTTTTTGGTCTTTCTCCACACCCTTAACCTAAACCCCGTTACAACCTCTTAAAGACATTTTGATTTGTGTATCATATCATTTTATAGTGGTGGAGATTTGATTTTCAAGCAAGCCTATGGTAATGACATTTCTTGTTCGACTATTGAGTGCATATTACTGAGCCTTAAACACTTTGAGTGCTTGAGTGAATCTTTAGTGAGGATGTCAATTCTTCTTAATTTTGAATAAAAGGTAACTACTTAAATAAGGGGAGACACCTACGTTTTCGTGCTTACAAATGTTAGCTTAGATTGTTTGAAACTTTAGTGCTCTTTTAGTTGAATTGTCAATGCATGATTATTTGTAAATTATTTTGAGACATTATTGATGGGAATTACAAGTTGAGAAATATTAACTTAAATGTCAATTGAGGATTTTGCTTGAGGACAAGCAAACACTTAAGTGTGGGTATATTTGATAAGCTATAAATGTAACATATTTTAATCTCATTTTTAATGCGTTTTTGGATGATTAATTATGCAAATTAGTGACTCTGATGCTCTTAATCCTTTAAATTCATGTTTCTATACTTAAAAGAGCATTTGGGAGTGAAATGAGCGAAAAATGAGCAAAAATCAGACAAATAGAGTTTTTTTTCAAGAGCCACACGGCCTGGGCATTTCCACACGGGATGGATACACACCCATGTGTACCACAAGAGCTGGACACACGCCCATGTGCCAGCCTGTGTCGATTTCACACCCTGCTTCCCAAATACAAAAAAAAAACACAATTTTTAGACTTTCTGAGCATTCTAAAGTCTATAAATACCAATTAGAAGAAGACATAAAGGAGTCATCAGAGAAGATCGAAGAAAAAACTCGAAGAACACCATCAGGGCCAACTCGAAAATGAATATCCATCAAGATCGAAGATCTCATTTTAATTTCTTTCAAAGTTTTTATGAGTTTATTTATGTCTTGTGGTTATTCTGACTTTGAGATGTTTATATTTACGATTATAAACTATTCCCTAGATACCTAGGGAAGATGAAACCTATGACGAATTCTATTATTTAATTTCTTATTTACATGATAAATACTTAATTCTTGTTCTCAATTATGTGTGCTTATTTCTTGTTTTAATATTTCTAAGATATTAATTCATGTTTAATGCGCTTAATTCAGTGGAGGAAAAGTCTCTATTTAATAGTAGATCTAGCATAATTGAGTGGAGTTGCATGCAATCCTAGAAATAGGACGACATAAATATACCAGATTAGAGTCAAATCTAATAGGAGAATCCATAGATCGAGTTAATGTGACAATAGGGGTTTTAATTGGAAAGAGATTTTAATTAATCAACCTAAAGTCAGTTGTTCTTACTCAAGAGATATTAACATAATTTAGGGATTTCTACGGATCAAGATATCGAGTGAATAAATCATTTAAATCAGATTAATAATAATAGAATGAGTCTAGGTGGATTCTTTCCTGGGTATTGTCTCTCTCATTGGTTATCTTTCGATTATATTCCTAATTCGTTCTCTATTGTGTTCTTAGTTAAATTAGTTTAGTAATTTTAGATTAAAACTCATCACTCCAAATTGTCGACTAAATAATAAGAAAACAGTAATTGCTAATACTTTTAGTCCTCGTGGATACGATATCTCTAATCACCGTAGCTATACTATTGTTCGAAAAGTGCACTTGACTTTGTCGTATTTATAGTTAGTTCTGTGACCATCAAATATATCACAAAATACGATCGATCCGGGTGACCTAAAATCTGACCCAATCAAGGAAGGGACGGTATCTCCTGACTAGCTCACCACTCTGCTAGCTCCCTACTCTGCTAGCTCATCACTCTACTAGCTCACCTCCTCGCTAGCTCACTAGCTCATGGGATCTTAGCAGGGGTAACTCTAAGGATTCATGTTAAGCCTAAGAGGGTAACTCTAAGAATACGTGTTAAGCCTAGGAGGGTATGCATGATATCTAGTTACTCCTAGTGTCACGGGCCAGAGTGCAAAGCCGGTGACCGTTGCACAAGATGCGCCCCATAAAGGTCTATCGATTAGATGGGGAACATTTAGCCCACGAGAACTGGCCCGATTCAAAGAACTATTGGAGAAGCCTATCAGATTAAAGTCTGGTTGGCCCGATAATGAAGACATGGCAACTTAGGCTAATATGGTAACTAATCTTAGAAGATAGAGGGAATCATATCTTGTAAAGATTAGATTAGATTTGATATGGCATATCTTGTAAATCCCTAAAATAAAGGGATATGGTTAATCTCGTCCGTCGATGTAAATGTATCTTGACCGTCGGTTTTGGGGGAGCTCAACTATAAATAGAGAGCCTCCCCCTCATTTGTACCCATTCCATTTTATTCTGAATTCTTAAGAGTAATAGAATTCTGAGAGCATTTACTCAAACACCTTGTGTGCATTCTTTTCTGTGGCTTTCTGTTGTTTTTTGGTTTAGCTTCTTTTGGCATAAATTGCTTCCGCTCTTCAATTGGTGCCTTGGAGGAGTTCTTAAAGAATCCTCACTTGAGTTAAGGCTGACTTAGGCGAGTTTGGACGAACGGATTGCCTAAGGCCGCACGATTCGCGAGAGAAAACTCTAGCCCCATGACACTAGCACGTCATATCAAAGAATCGTGTCTAACAAATATGAAGAATAGCTTCCATGAAGAGGATGGCAAAAAACGCCTCAACAAGAACCATTACATTTCTTATATTATAATCCTAAATTTCATAAAGGTTTTGGATTTCATGAGGTGCCCTCAATAATCCAATTACTAACAAAGGGTACATGCCAAAATTCCATGAACCAATTTGACTGCTTTACAAAAATATATATAATCCTAACTTAATTTTCAATAAAAAATTGGAACACATGAAAATAATCAATCAACTTGCAAGGCGAATCTCCAAATATGCCCCTTTTTTTAATAAAAAAATTTAAAAAAAAGGAAAAATTGTACTAAAGCATGTATTAGCTAAGGATTTGTACTGAGATTTGATGGTACGTATGGTTTGCTTTGAGATTCTTATCTTATACTTTGCTTCTTTCCTTACAAAATCCAGAAACCTGTTGAATATTTCTCAGCTGTAATAAAGAAGTTTTAGAAAACAAATTAAGGACGTACTAAGGGCACTGGGAAAACTTAATGAGTGTACTTAAGAAAAAAAATTAAAAAGCAAAGGACTTGCTTTAAATATCTTCGTTCTGACTTCTTTGTTTAATTAGATTTGTTTCATGTAATCACTTTAAATAGTAGCATTCAATCAACTCAGATACTTGCACCTTCTTCTTCATCTCAAATTGCAACCTTTATTTTGTATATTAAAAAAAAACCTCTACCTCCATTTGTCTTATCATATGATTCCTGGCTAGTTTTCCCAATGATTATTAATATAGAAAAAGAAATTAAATTCAATTTTAATTTGACAATATGGGATAACAATAAAATCTGTAAGGAGAAAAAAAAAAGAAGCAATCAATGGAGACGTGAGAATCATAAAATGTCACATACAAGCACTAGCTATAGCTAATCACATTGAAATGGATGCAACGCATGCACCTTGTTTCTTTATCTCACATTGAGACCAAAAATAATCATTAAACATATATATATAGTACAAGAAAGAAAAGACATGAAAAGGACTTCCATCACAATCCAAGTCAGAGCTACAGCTGTTGTGGCATGTTTAATGTGCAAAGCCCCTTCATATCTTTAAAATAATATATATACACACAGCTCTTGCATGGTAGTTTCTAGTTTATTTGGGGACATATATACTTCATAAAAGACTGACTATATTTATGACACACACAATCATATTAAATAATCACCCTAAATCAGGGTAACTTTAGTGTGAGTAGGTGAAAAAAGAGCAGTGTGAAAAAGAGTTCCAACTAATGATGTGTGGCTTATTAAAGGGGAAAAAAAGAAAGATAAAGAAAAAGTGGGTTGTTTCCTTGAAAAAAAAAACAAAGGGAAACCTGTTATGCTACAGAGCTGAATCATTCTTTACCAAGCCTTGCATTAACAATGAAAATGGCATGTAAAGCAGGAAACCATAAACAAAAAGGGCCACGTTGCAAAGTTATTCTCTCAAACTACAATTTCATCATCAATCATCAATCTAAGCATTTTAACGAATTGCTTTGAATAATTTATCCACAAACCCAACTGCATAGAATACATGAATATAACAATGTCAGAATATGCTGAAGCCTCTTCGTCCATCTACACAAAACCATACATCTATGTTTAAAATAACAAAGAAATAAAGGTGACATGAAACGAGCAAACTTATCAAGCATAAACCAGGCAACTTTGGCCATATAGTACATAAACTACAAACCGAGAAAATTTCCAAAATCTACATAGTATGGTTTCTCAAATCTCTGCTTGATAAGAATAAGGATTGTATCAGCCAATAGACAGACAAATGTGTTGAATGCGATTAAACCTCATCTCACCTGGAGTCTTCATTTCCCTTGTAGTACTCATGTCCAACACATTCAGACATGAGTAAGAGGTGACGATCCTCTACAAATATGAAAATACTTGATAAAGAGTTGAGTATACATGTGTTGGACACATTTGTATATGCCACTCGCTCCCCAGTCCGGGTAACATAGGTTAAACCAATAGCAGCCTCAATCAATATTTGTATACATATTTTATATATCAGATAACTACAAATCGAACCTTTATGAAACAAGCTAAAGCTTCTTGGATTGGCTCACGCTGGTACATGCCACAGAGTACAAAGCTTGAAAATGCTAAAGTTGTCATATAAAAGATCTGCATAAGCACACAAAAAAAATAAGTCCAGCTGCATCCATTTGAACACAATAACCAAATGTCCAAATCAATTGTAAACTAAATATAGTGAATAAAAAACCCATATACAAACAGACAAAGGGCAAAGCTAAACTGAAACTCACTCCAGCAATGCTTTCAAGAACTGCTCCATTGTCTGAATTTGCATATTCCACGACGATTTTCAGTAAAAGAATCACGAATGGACTGGAGCATGGAACATACAGCAGGAACGCTGCCCAAATCTTCATTATGTTCCTATAAAGATAATACATATAGCTTGAGTATTTTGCTAGACATGAATTTGAGTTTGTTTTTATTTGTGTGCATGTCTGTGACAGGGAGAGAGGTAATACCACTTCAGAAAGACGCTCATCGAAACCCATAGAATTTGTGTTGCTGGGCATGAAAATTTTTCTATAAGCTGTTCTCAAACTCTTAATCTAGAACCTTGCACAAAAAGGAAAAAAAAAAGTATAGCACTTTAAACAGGTGAGCAAATTAAATGGAACTACAAAAAAGGGTAGAAATTTCATATCCATATGCATCAAGGGTATGGAATATAAATGATGAACAATCTAAAACAGATATAGAAAAATGACTACCAATAGCATTAATAAAATTGTGCTAAAATATAATTCCAAAAGGCTGCCACTGACATCCCCGAAGCAATAAAAGGTCAAAAGATACTAGCACTTTATGCTGTTTAAAAACTTAAACATGTTGATTTTAACAGCAAAGGAAGCAAGTATAAAGTAGAAACTAGCATCTTCTAATCTTGATAGATTGTAGCATTACTCCAAATTTAATGAGTTCCCTCTTAATATCATTCATCAATTTATGGATAATTTATCTTACAATTTCTGTCATTTCTAAATGTTTTCCTTGGAGTGTCAACTCCATAAGATACACTTTGGAGAAGGCATACCATAATATTGCCTTCTGGCCTACAGCAGTCGGTCTTGTGGCAAATATCAAACATCTTCATAGGACGGTGAAAGCATACACAACTCAAGAAATGAAGGCAGGAATACAAACCGAAGTAAATGCAACTTAGAATAGTTTCAGGCTGCACAACATGCAGGTAGCTAAAAACCTCAAGCAAAATCCAGATGACAATGATATGAGATTTTAATTGGTGGAAGACTACATCAACAATTAAAGGAACCTTTTCAACTAACGTCTTATCTATCTTACACTAATATTATGATAGAACTAAACTATAAGCCATCATAATAAAAGTTGAATTTTTCCAACAACCTCTGTGACTTGGAATCCACAACGCCGAAGACCCTCAAAATTCAAACCACGAAGCTCAGCTCTATCTCCAGAAACCATCATGTACTTTGGGACATCTTGCGAAACCTTCATGCATAGAAATGAATAGCAAACATGGTTCAATTCTTTTTGTAAATGCAAAAAGAAAATGCTTAAAAGTCTTCGGCACTATGATTGAACTGTCCTACAGGTGGACTACGCTACTAGTGGGCTTAATTAGCATCTTTTTGCAGTGTAGGTCATTTATGCAATCATACCACTGATCCACCACCGATGAAAGAAAATGAGCCAATATAACAAAATTGATGAACAACAGTAGCTCCTCCAGTGTGCACATAGTCCTACATTGTAGCACTTGAATCAAGTTCTAAGCAGAGACTGTTGTCTACAAGAGAAACATGCAGAATGACTCCAACAAACATTAAGAAGACTTACCTCCACGATGACATGTCCTGCCAGGAGAGTGGTATTAGCAAATATATTATTGTTACCAATTTTGCAGTCATGTGCAATATGACAAGACCCCATGATGAGATTGTTATCACCAATAACCTGATAAGACAGCTAGTTAAGAAAGGGAAGAAAAGGACTAGAGAATATACACATGTTTCTTACTATGATATAAGTAAACAAATATGTGGTTATTTTATATTCTAATTTACCGTTCCATCACGTGACTTTGAAGATCGGTGGATTGAAGTAAATTCTCTGATCTCATTGTTGTCCCCAACATCAAGAAAACATTCATCCCCTAACTAATACCACAGAAATACAAGGACAAGATCATTTTTTTTTTGCTAAAGTTTAACATTTGAAGCATAGTGCATCAATGTTGTCGATATGTACATGCGAGATACATCTAGTCATTAGCAGCATGCAATTGATTATGCACCAAAAGCATAATAAGATAAGTTACCTTGTACTTCATGTCTTGGCATTTAATACCAACCACGGCATGATGCCCGATGATGTTATTGCATCCTATTACAGTATGCCCAGGAAGATCATCACCAACCACCGCACCACTGCCTGATAAAGTTTAGTACTTAAATAAATTACAACATAAAATATATATATTTCTAACAGAACCTCACAAAGAAGATGAAAAAGCAGCCAAATAAAACTCACGTCATCAAAACGCAGTGGCTCCCCAATTCTGTATTCCCAAAAATATGGCTGGAAGGATGCATTTGACACCCATTTCCTAGTTTTGCCGAAGGACCAATTGTACATAAAGGACCTACTGAAACACCCTGTGCCATTAATTTCGAAATTTTAGTGAATCTATAGACTATAGCTAAATGAAAAGGCAATTAGAGAAGTATATCTCTTTATTACACCAATAAATTAAGCTGCTTTGAAGTAAAAAAAAAAAAAAAGCTTTGAAAGTTTTACCCTTATTTATTCTTCTGGGTTGATTTAATCTTGGTATCAAAAGACAATTCAACAAGAACCATTGGTAAAGGAGCAAATTGATTGACAGGGAAAAGCCAACAAAGATCTTAGCTTTAACAGTCAAAACAAATCACAGATTTCTGATACATGAACACCAGTGCCTCTTAAGAGAAAAGAAAGCGGCAGCTATTAAACAAAGAAGAGAGAGTAGAAAACAAAGCACCTGGCCAATCACAGCATTGGGATGAACAATTGCAGTGGGGTGTATAAAGCTCGTCCCCTCCTTTTTCTCTTCGAAAGCATCTGTTTCACAATCACATACAGAGAAGAAGCCCACTCAGCAAGTTGTTCAATCTTCATATTATGATATATTAAAGATAGAGGAAGGGTTTACAGTGGAGAGTTGTAGAGAGGCGCTGCAAAGATAGTGAAGTGAGAGAAGAACTTAAAGGCCTTCGAAACTTGAGCAGGGAATTCATAGATTTTCGCTCTCAGTCTTTGGCAATAGCTGATATTTTTCCGACCTGTTTTATTTTTTGAACTTTTAACAGAGTTGAAAGAATGTTTTGGCTTCGGCCGCTATGTTGTTGCCTGCTTTGTGAAAGAGGTTTGACCTGTCTTGTCTTCTTCATCCCAGATTTTACTCGTTTGTAGCGTACTATTTTACTCGCATTAAATCTAGACTGTTCGTTTATCCGACTGGACGCTTGTTGTATGGAAGGAGATCCACATTTGACCTCAAAGAACTCGGTTATTGAGGCCCAGTAATTCTCGGACTACGGCCCACACGAGGCCCAGTAATTGATAAGATTCAATTCATTAAATTCTACCAAAAATATGATTTTCTTATGTTCTGTATTTATTTATTTATGATATAAAATGGTGAATTTGCATCAATGATCTTTGAAATCGGCCGAACATTAGGAATTAGTTAGGGTGTCGGTACGAAGAATGACATTGAACCGTTTGGATTTAGAATCAGTACGGATCGTTTGAACTGACAATTGAACTGAGTTTTATTATTTTTTAATATTTTTTATTGTTTTAAATTTTTTATAATTTTTTTATCGAACTAATTGGACTGATCAAGCCAACAAACCAATGGTCTGACCGATTCAACTATTGCTCTGGTTTTAGAAATATTAGTTTGCATTTGAGATTCTGTGTCAAATAATATACTTCATGAAATATTAAAGGTGTTGTAAGATGTGTTGAGTCCATATATTTTATGAAAGAAATTTATTTGTAAAATGATTTTCATAATTTTAAGGTGAATTTTCATTTGGAAAAATAAATATTAGAATTTTTAAAGTTTCATTGGAAAGAAGTATTTTTTATTATTTAAATTCTCTTTTCAAATTTTAAGGTGGAATTTGTGCTTTGTTGATAGAGAGTTTCAATAAGGGAGGAGATAAGGAGAAAGTAGTAATGACAGGATGGTCAGTTCACCTGTGACATGTCACGAACTGTGGGTCAAAGCTCGTGACCAATACGCATAAAACGCCCCATAGAGTTCAATTTATTAAACGGGGTTCATTTGACCCACATGAATTGACTTGATTCGTGGAACCCGTGGAGAAACCCATCTACTTGAAGCCTTGATAGCCTAGTGAAACACTCCAGTAAAACTAGAGTTATCAGGGTAAATAGTGTAAATCTTAAATGATAAGATTGTATAGAGTTTAAATCCCTTACGACTCTTAATTGTAGATGGGAAGTAATCTTAGCCGTTAATGTAAATCGATCTGTACTGTTAAATTTGGAGGAGTTCAACTATAAATAGAGGTCTCCCCCTTCATTTGTAATCATTTTATTCTTTCTGAGTTAAATAATATTAAGAGCGTTTACTCAACCACTTGGTGTGCATTTTTTTTTTGTAACTATTCTGCTCTTTTAAGTTTATTTTGTCTTTGAGATTGCTTCCGCTATATTTTCAGTGCCTTAGAGGAATTCTGCGAGAATCCTCACTTTGCGAGAGTTAGTTGACTTAGGTGCATTTGAAGTGAAGAAATCACTTAAGGGCGTGCGGATTGTGAAACGAAAGGTCTAGCCCTGTGACAGTTAGTATTAGAGCTAAGGTTGCGAAGGCATTGTTCAAGAAGTCAAAAGAAGTTGTTGATCAGAATGAGTCAATGGAGACCCGTGGAAGGGTTAGGAAAATAAGTCGATCGAGGGATATGTTGTCGACCTTAAATGGTAGAGTGGCCAAACTTGAAGGCTCTAACGGTGATGTGAAGGAGACCCTCGAGGAAGTTGATGAGTGTAACACAGAGCTGGAAACGAGGCATGATCAGCTCAAAGACCAAGTAGCAAAGGCCTTCAGTGACAATATGGATGCAAGGGATCCTAAATATCATTGTGGGTGAGGTAACTAAGAAGAATGATGCTCTCGAGGCTATGGTGTCAACCTTGAAGGAACAGCTTGAGGAGCTCAAAAGGGAGCTCAATATCTACAAAATTGCTTCTAGTAATAGCGTGTTGGTTGCGACATCTATGCCTAAGATAGATATCCCATTGCTGAAAGAGTTCAGTGGGATGAGGTCCAGAAAAGATGTAAAGAACTTCTTGTGGGGGATGGGGCAATACTTTCGTGCTAAAGGAATCATGAATGATGCTACTAAGGTAAATATTTATGCCATGTATTTTATTGATGTTGCTTGGTTATGGTGGTGTCGCAGGTCCATAGATGAAAGACGAGGTGGTACTGCTATTGGGACTCGACACGAGTTCCATAGAGAATTCAAGGCACAATTTTACCTAGAGTATGCTAAGGATGAGACTCGAGCTAAGTTGCGTCGGCTTATGCAACAACTCACAGTAAAGGAGTATGTGCGGGAGTTTAGCGAACTCATCCTCTAGATTTTCGATTTAGGTGAGAATGAGACATCTCATTTAAGGATGGGTTAAAGTCGTGGACATGTAACGCTTAGGTTTGTGCAAGTGTACACAGTCGTTATCAAGTAATAAAGTAAGTAAAAGAGTTATTATCTCCACAGGGACTATGTATGTTAATCAAGTAATTATAAAATTAAAGTTAACAATTTGGTGATAAAAATAATTTGAGTGATGATGATTAAGTTAAATTGAATTATCTAAATGCAAGATGATCTCCAATACAATTTAATCTAAATGCAAAGTATGAGATGAGATGTATGAAATGAGTTTAGCAGCAAAAACACAAAATTCAACAATCAATAACGTGAATATGCTACGATAATTACACTATTCAACTTAGTTTATTTTTCTCATGCTTAACAGTGTTCGAAAAATATTCCATGACAACTCGATCTTTCATGAGTTTGGAAACCAAATTAAGTCCTTTCAGAATCTTTTACTTAATAAAATATGCATTTTACTGACCATATTAAATTAAGGGTTTCCTAAAATTCATGTGAAGTAACAAGGACGGATCAGGTTTGAAACAATTTAATCACATAAATCTAAAAACTATGCAAGATAATAAAGCTTGTCAAAGTTATTATGAGCCTTTAATTTAGTCGGATCAGGATCTAAATTAAGCATGCACTTTTCAATTATTGTGTCCATTAGCCGTCGTCTAGACAAGATAGCTTAGTTAATTCAAATGCATCCAATCACGTATGAATGAAATACATACTTGAATTTAATTGAAAACATGATCGACTGAGGCACAAACACTATAAACATGATTTAACAAACTTCATTGAATAAGTACAATCATCCTAGCTCAATAGATTTAAGCTACCATTGTTGATGACAAGATCATGAAACACATTGCAAACATATTTAAATCAAAATAGCAAAGTAAAGAAAGAATAAACTCTGTTCAAATCGGTAGTCTTGAGAACTCTAAATGAAGATGTTTTCCTTCGATCCTCATGTTGCTCCTTTGCTAATGCATCCTTAAGTGGCCAGCCAAGAGAGAACCTTATCACAGCTTTTTTGGCTAAAGTGATATGCGTGGAAAGAAGGAAGAAAATGAGAGAATGAAAAAAATGAATGGATGAGTAATGAATGAATGAATGATGGATGATTTTTGAGATTAAGGGATGAATGAAAAGGTGAGAGGAGTATGGTATTTATACTTGAGGTTAGTGGCTGAATTTACTAAAAATGGCGTCAAATATCCCTTAGTTCTCTCCTATTAATAGTGTTGGTTGATGGATTTAAGCATGGAATCATGCTAAATTTAGCCATAGAGTGGACGGTTTCTTGAGCAATCTTCATGTTCTAATTTTTAATGATTTTCAAAGTGTAGGGACCTCCAAATAATTTTCCCAAAACTGATATTTAGGCAGCCACAAACTTGTGCAGAATTTGGGCTTGACTCCTTCTTGTTGGACGGTTTAATAACCCAATAAATAACCAGACATGTCCACCATGTATCATCACTTAAACTGGATCAAATTAATATCCTTATGACCCAATTTTGCATGGTTTTGTCATCCAAGTAGGGTAGATTTGTTCATGTCCATGTAAGAATTGTACTGAGCTCCATATTATATCACCTCATGGTCCCACTGCATTATTAAAACACAACACATTAATAAATAACATAAAAATAATTTAATTTATGCACAAAATTCATATAATAAAACACAAATTTGCATATTTCATAAATTCATGTTCAGGATTGAGATTTAAGCAAAATTCACTAAATTCATTAACAAATGCTCGGGATTAGTGTTATTTTAAAGTAAAAATATGGTAAAAACGACTAGAAAAACCCTATACAATTTAGAGTTTACACACTTCCAAACTTAATCCATTGCTCGTCTCGAGTAATGTTTCATGTAGAGCACAACTTTTGCTAAGGCAATTTTGCAATAAGATTAAGTAGCATCAATCTTTGCACATAACCATGCACCAACAAAATCATGTTCACAATCTATTTTCATTGAGAAGTCACTCATATGCAAACATTATTTCAAAATTTTATTCTATATGCGGGAAAATTCTAATATAAGTTATAGAGTACATGCTTTTCAAGATCATACATAACATTCACCATTAGATCAAAGTTTCCTTATCAATCAAACAAAGCAATCACAAGGTCTAATTAATGGTCCTCATATGTTGAACTTAGCACTTCCTCTCCACTAATGTAGTTGGCATAATTATCCAAATCAATAGATCTTTTATAAGGTTGTAATGGGGGCTAAGCTTAAGGTAAGGAAAAAGAGAAATGAATTTTAGGTTCAATAATCTTAACCCTATCTTTGCCTTAGATCAATTCGAGGTACATCCTTCCTGCTAATGAGTTTTTACCCCCCAAAACTTAATTTTGAAACATATGCCCAATATTTCTCAATACTTTAAGTATTTATTTTTCTCTTTTTGCTTAACATTTGAATAGAGCTTTGTTTTTTTTTTTTTTGAAACATATGAAGAACATGTACATCTTTTTTGTAATTTTCCTCGATATTTGCTCACTAACACAAGTATAGTTAAGATAGGTTCAAAAATAAGATAAAATTTAAAAATATGGTAGTATGGATTATAATGTAGGTAAATAACAATAAAATAGTCTTTAAGGCTAAAATTAAGGTTTCAAGGGTCAAATTTATATAGGCTAGGCTTGAAAGGCTTAAACGATCCAAAGAAAATGTGTCTAAATCATGTTTAGATTCTTATGCCTCCTAGGATTTTGCCTCAAGAAAGTTACTAAGTCAATTCTAAGAACTTAATCCTTCATGCATGTTTATTTTAAAAGAAGTTCAATTTTCATGGTAAAAGGCTACATAAGACCTAAAAATACACAACCAATCCATAACTCAAGATAACATAAAAAAAACTCAGATAAAATCAGAAATCATGTTTGCATTTAGACTAACTTATGAACAAAAATTATTTCTGAATATTCATTTATTTTAGCATACTTATATTGAAAAGATTGAAACATACTTGAAAATTTAAAAATTTATGCAAATATTGCCTTACCCCCTTTAAAAAGAAGCAATTTCCTCGTTACGAAAACAAAGCAATGAATAAAAGTTGAGCACCAGGTAAGATAGCAAGAAAGAGGTGAGTCACGAAGACCACTTAAATACCAAGTCTTTCTCAACAATCCAATCCTAGACATTTTCATTCACATTACCACATCAATTCATTTTTTTCTAATGAAGAGACATTGACCTTATTTTATTCATGCTTGCAATATCTTATTTATTATACGAAAGCAACATACTAACTAATGAATAGAAATAAACACCTAAAAATAAATACTAAGGATAAGAAATTTCCCCATTTTTATTTGTTTCGTCCTTCATGTCTTTTTCCTTTTCCCTTCTTTGTCGCACTCAGTCCCACAGTCTTCTCTTGCCATGTCTTGAAGATATGATCTGGGAACTCAGGAACAAAAGTGTTAAAGATATTTTTAAGAGTATTTTGTATGGAATCATATCTAACTTTTGCATATCTCTAGTAAGCTTGTTGTTGGTTATGCATGAATTTCTATATATCCATCTTAGTTGAAAATTTCGAATTCTTTATAGTGTTTGAGGAAGTAGGAATAGTCAACTCAAGATTAAAATTTGGCTCCAATGGTTCAGCAACATTTGGCTTCACCCTCAATTCAGGGTTGTTTGGTTCCTCTTCAGTTTTTGTTTCTTCTATCTCATCAACTGAGTCATCTTCTGATTTAGATTTGGTTGATGACCCTTATGATTCCAGTTCATTTGGCTCATTTGGTTCAACTTGGTTTAATAATCCAACATTCTCCACTAACCTCTCAAGGTCATGCCTTGTTATGCAACCTTGAACATAAAGGTCCTTTAGGTTTGCTTTCGATCTTACTTGGGCCCTCAAGCAAAGCGAAGTAATCAATGATGGAATGTAGGCATTTCTTACCTTTTTCCTAGCACAGTCTTGTATCTCCTTAAGAATAATTCTCCCAACATTGATAGACATTTCTGTCATAATTGCATACAACAAAAACATTCGTTCCATCGAGATGGTGGAACTATGTGAGATAGGCATAAAGCTATATCAAATAAATAAAACCATACCTTAGCCACTAGATTTAAATATTCTCTTCGAAAAGAATGACTACCATACTTTCTTATAATCCATTGGGATCCCAGATTTGTAACCACATTACGAACTTGTTGAAGAAAATCTCAATTGATATTCGTCATCATGGCAGAGTACTCATATTCTTCAACATCAGGTAACTTAAACAAATCATTAATGGATTTAAAGGGGGTACCTTCTTTTTATGAACAAGAACTTCATTAGCATCTGGCGTGGTCAAGTTGGCATATAACTCTCGCACTAAATTTTCATCAGGCATTGAACGTGCATCACAGAATTCCTCCCAATTTAAAGCATTAATTGTCTTTCGAATTGAAAATGGCATAACCATCTTGTCATTGCTCTCTAAATTGAAACTTTTTTTCTGGCATCATGGGTTGATTCTTGAAGATTGAATCAAAATTTTCCCTTGCTTCCTTATCTTGAATCATAATTAGATTTTTGGCAAAAGTCTTGGAAGATCTAGTTCTTTTGTGAGACATGGTATTTTTCTCGAAAAATAGGTAGAATTTTGGCAAAAGAAAGGGGAAAGAAATCGTCAATGTGTGTGGTAGAGGTTTGCGACGGTGATGGATTTGCAATAGTAGCGAACTTACAGTAGCGACGGGCTTACAGCGGCGATAAGACTGCTCCGGCAACGATATTGCTACGGTAATAAGAAAGACTTGCAACAAGGAAAGAAAATTAGGGAAAATTTTCGAGATTTGATGCTAACGACAAAGAGGAATGGAATGGGTGGCTAGGGTTTACTTGAATGGTTATGAAAAATATGATGGTATGAAAGGGTTTATATAGTGATGGATTAGGGCAAATTTGTAGAAAAATTTTAGCTACAAGCAATTACTTGGGCGGCAAGGTAAGAAGGGAAGGGAAAAGCGGTGGTAAAATTAGGGTTTTGGGACCCTATGGACCTAGTGGGTAGATTTCTCCTCTTCACTATTCTAAGCCTCAAGCCCAAACTATAATTATTTTCTAAACTGAAAAAAATAAAACTGTACTAGAAAAATAAATTAATTAGTACTTGGGCCAAATTGATCCCCTTATTAAATATAAAAAATTAAAATTAAAATTGCAAAATTAAAATTTAAACTTTTAGATTACTTAGAAAATATCTTCTTGAAAAATTACATCAAATTAATATCCTAGGAAAGGTTGGAGGGGTAAAAAATGGTCCCGCTTAAGTTCCAATCTCCTTAAAAAAACTTAATTTAATGTATTAATTCAAGAAAATAATTTCTAAGTATGTCATTTATTAAAAATAAAAACATAAAAATTAAGGGTCTATTAAATTGAATAAGGTTTCAACTTGCTCAACTTCACCTTCCCAACAATGTTTGAGACGTTGACCATTAACTTTAAACATACCTTCCTTATTGTTGTACAATTCTACCGCTCCATATGGGTAAACTTTATAGATGGTATAAGGTTCTTTCTATTGGTATTTGATCTTCCTTGGAAATAACCTTAGCCTCAAATTAAACAATAATACTTTCTGTCCTTCTCTAAATTCACGAGGTTGTATACGTTTTTATGCCATCTCTTAGTCTTTTCTTTATACATCTTGGCATTCTCGTATGAAAATAACCTAAACTCCTCTAACTCATCAAGCTGTAACATTCTTATCTCACCGGTTTGTTTAGATCCAAATTTAATTGCTTTAAAGCCCAGTGAGCTTTATTCTCCAACTCAAGTGACAGATGACACTCATTCCCATTGACTAACCGATAAGGATTCATTCCTAACGGTGTCTTAAAAGCAGTTCGATAGGCCCATAAAGCATCATCGAGCCTTCGAGACCAATTTTTTCTATTAGGTTACACTACCTTCTTCAGGATTCCTTTGATCTCACGGTTCACCCATTCAACTTGCCCATTTGACTGTGGATGATAGGTAATGGAAATCTTGTGTTTCACATTGTACTTGTCAAGCAACCACTTTAGCCATTTGTTTACAAAATGAGACCTTTCATTGCTAATTTTAGCTCTAGGAGTCCTAAACCGTGTGAACACATACTTATGTAGGAATCGAATGACTACCTTAGCATCATTCGTTGGGTATGTCTTGGCTTTAACCCACTTGGATACGTAATCAACAACTACCAAGATATACCTGTTACCGTAAGAAGAAGAAAACAGGCATATAAAAAAATGCCCAACACTTCAAATAATTCTACCTCTAAAATGTTTGTCAAGGGCATTTCATTCCTCATTGGTATGTTTTTGGTCCTCTGATATCTATCATAATTTTTCACATATGCATACGCATCCTTAAAAACTATAGGCCAAAAGAATCATACTTGTAAGATCTTCGCTGCAGTGCGAAAACCACCAAAGTGCCCCCCCACTCGGAGATGAATGGCAGTAGTAAAGAATCTCATCATTTCACTTTCGGCTACACACTTCCTAATTATGTTATCTGCACATTATTTAAACAAAAACGGATCCTCCCAAAATAGTACCAACTATTGTGAAGGAATTTCTTCCTTTGGTGGTATGTCATTTCTCGAGGAATTTTTCCAATGCTAAATAACTCGCATAATCAGCAAACCAAGGTATTTCATGAATTCGGCTTACCTCAAAAATATGCTCATCTGGAAAATTCTCATTAATTGGAACAAGTGAATGAGTTACCTCATTTTGTTCCAATCTCGACAGATGATCGGCTACTTGATTTTCAACACATTTTCTATCCTGGATCTCAAAGTCAAATTCTTAGAGTAAAAGTATCTATCAAATCAACCTCGGCTTAGCCTCTTTCTTCATGAGTAAGTATTTATTGGCCGCATGATCAGTAAATACTGTGACTTTCATACCTATGAGTTAAGTGAGGGTCATGTCAAAGTTCTGCTTGCATAGTAAGGTGAAATACTTTATTCCTTCTTTGACCCATCACAGCTCCAATAGCAAAATCATTTGCTTCACACATCAACTCAACAGTGAGTTCCAATCAGGTGTAACAATTATTGGGGCTGAGATTAACTGATTTTTCAACTCTTCAAAAGGTTTTAAACATGTATTGTTAAAATCAAAATTGTATTTTTCTCTAATAGCATAGACAAAGGTTTAGAAATTTTTGAAACATCTTTTATAAACCTTCGGTAAAAATCGGCATGGCCTAAGAAACTTCGAACTCCTTTCACACTAACTGATGGTGGTAATTTCTCAATTACATCCACTTTCGCATTATCAACTTCGATCCCATTTTTGGAAATTTTGTATCCTAAAAAAATTCCATCATTAACCATAAAATAGCATTTCTCCTAGTTAAGAACAAGATTTGTTTCATCGCATCTCTTTAGTACCATAGCCAAATTACTTAAACAAACATCATAAGTATTGCCAAAAATATAAAAAAAATCATTCATGAAAACCTCCACAAAATTTTTAACCATATCAGTAAATATTGACATCATGCATCGCTGAAATGTGGCAGGTGCATTACATAAACTGAAAGGCATTCACCTAAATGCAAACGTACCGTAAGGGCAAGTAACAGTGGTTTTATGTTGGTTTTTCGGGGCTACAACTATTTGGTTGTATCTCGAATATCCATCTAAGAAACTGTAATATTCGTTACCTGCCAGTCAATCTAACATTTGATCCATAAAAGGCAACAAAAAATGATCCTTCCGAGTGGCTTTGTTCAATTTTATGTAATCAATGCAAATGCTCCAACCCATGATAGTTCTTGTTAAGATTAACTCATTACGTTCATTCTCAACAATCGTAATTTCACCTTTCTTGGGTACGCACTATACCGGAGTTACCCATGAACTATCTGAGATGGGGTAGATAATTCTCACATCTAACCATTTGATCACTTTCTTTTGAATTATTTGTTTCATGATAGGATTGAGTCTCCTTTGCCCATCGATTCTACCTCTTTCGCCATCCTCTAAGATAATATTGTGCATACAAAAGGAATGGCTTATACCTCGAATGTCAGCAATGGTTTAGCCAATCGCCTTTTTAAACTTCTTTAAAACTTCGATTAGTTACTCTCTTAGTGTTCTGTTAATTCTGCTAAAACAATCACAAGCAAAGTAGACAGTTACCTAGATAAATGTGTTTCAAAATGGGAAGGAAGTACCTTAAATTTGATTTTGGGCGGTTCCTCGATTGACAACTTTGGTTGTGTAAATTCCCAGACTTCGAATTCTAGCAGTTTAAACCGTGCTGGTTGAGCATATCTCTTCAGCTTGTCTTCCATTGAACCCATGTTTTCATTACCTTCTTCATCCTCCAATGGCTCAGACCCTAAGGTATTCTCAATTGGGTCTTCAAAATTATTCTCCCATTCCATAGAAACTAAAATTTCAAGCTCCTCCATTACTGAACATTATTCTGTCAGATTGGGAAATTTCTTTGCTTTCAAAACATTAAATATTACTTGATTATCTTGAACTCTCATGGTGAGTTCGCCTTTATGCATGTCTATCAATGTTCTTCCCTTGGCTAGGAAAGGTCTCCCTAGGATGATCGACACTTCCTTATTTGCTTCAAAATCTAATATAATGAAATCAGCAAGAAAAATAAATTTATTGACTTTTACCAAAAAATCATAGATCTTTCCTTCGGGGTATGCTAAAGATCGATCCATTAGTTGAAGTGTCACGGTAGTAGGTCTCACTTATTCTATTCCCAATAGCTTGAAAATAGATTTGGGCATCAAGTTGATGCTCGCTCCTAAGTCACACAAAGCTTTACCATGGCAAGATTCTCCAATATTAAAGGGTATGGTAAAACATCCAAGGTCCTTCAGTTTCAGAGGTAGCTTGTTCTATAAGAACGCACTACACTCCTTCATTAAAGTGACAATCTCATACTCATTGAGTCTTTTCTTCTTTGAAAGAATGTCCTTCATAAACTTCACATAATTGGCCAGTTGCTCTAAAGCCTCCACCAATGGGATGTTGATGTGCAGTTACTTTAGAACATCCAAAAAATTCATGAACTGCAGCTCCTATTTCTACTTATTTGGTTGGAACTTTTGACGATACAAAGATGTTGAAACTTTGGGTTGAATTGGAAAACTTTTTTGAGGAGATAAATCTGCATCCAAAAAACATGTTGCTTTTGATAATTTATTGAGTTAAATTTTACCTCATCAAACTTTGTAAGTTCTGGCTCTGCCGATGTAAGAATTTAAACTATTGATTGACTTTCCTTCTTCTCAACAGGTTCATCTTTATTCACAACTATCTTGGGCTCCAAAGTCTTACCACTTCGTAACGCAACTACCTTGTAGTGTTCCTCACCCAAATTCCTTGGATTTTCTGTACCACTCGGCAAGTTTCCTTGCGGTTGGTTACGAAGATCCGTAGCTCACTGACCAATTTGGTTCTCCAAATTTTTCAATGTTACTGCTTGGCTTTAGATTAAGGCCTTATTCTTCGCTGTGTACGCCTTCAACAAGTTTTTCAAACTGTTTGATGATTCAACTTGGGCTTGACTTGTTCTATACTGAATGTAGTTGTTCAACCCTCCTCCTTGGTTACTCCAAGAAAAGTTCGGATGATTACATCATGAAAGATTGTAAAAGTTGGACTGTGATCCTTGTCCACTTCTATTTTAGTGTTGATTCCCCACGAAGTAATTCCTTAAATCTTTCAAACGCCTCGTACAAGGATTCGTCATCCAATTCTGAAAAAATGGTTATCTCATTTCGCAACTTAGCATTTTTTCTTGGTGGAAACTACTTAACCAAAAATCTTTCTTCTAATTCTTGCAATGTAGATATTGAACTTGGGGGATATAAATTAAGCCATACTCGTTCTTAATCTCGTAATGAGTATGGAAACTGTTTCAACCTCAATGCATCTTAAAAGAATTTCTAACCTCCATGAACAATCAAAGGTGAAAGTGTTGATCTTCCGTAGGCATACCACTAAATTGGCCCACCATTGGAGCATTTGAAACATCATAGGTTTCAATTCAAATTGGGGGGCCTCAATTTTTGGCCTCCTGATTTCAAGATTTAATTCAATGAAAAGGGGCACAGCGTACTGTCTTATGGCATGATCCCTATCATCAGCAGTAAAGATTGGATTGTGCACATGATTGGCTCCATTCCGTTGTCCATCATTCTGATTTCCAAGGTCCATCTTGACGTGTGTTTGATCTGATCGTTCACGTCTTCTCTATCTAAATGTTCGCTCGATTTCAAGGTCTACGACTAATAAATCGATAATTTGATCTATGCTCATCAACTCCTTAAAATAAATCACAAAAAATGATAAAGAATAAAGAATTAATTAGTAAGGTTAGAAGTTAGATAAAAATGAAATAAAAACCAAATTGAAAAGAATAATTTTACGAAAATGATTAAGGCAACAGTCCCAAGGAATGACGCCGAAAACTTGTAACACTTAGGTTTGTGCAAGTGTACAGAGTCGTTACCAAGTAATAAAGTAAGTAAAAGAATTATCGTCTCTACAGGGACTGTGTATGTTAATCAAGTAATTGTAAAATTAAAGTTAACAATTTGGTGATAAAAATATTTTGAGTGATGATGATTAAGCTAAATTGAATTATCTAAATGCAAGATGATCCCTAATGCAATTTAATCTAACTGCAACGTATGAAACGCGATGTATGAAATGAGTTTAGCAGCAAAAACACAAAATTCAACAATAAATAATGTGAATATGCTAGGACAATTACACTATTCAACTTAGTTTATTTTTCTCATGTCTAACAATGTTCGGAAAACATTCCACAGAAACTCGATCTTTCATGAGTTTGGAAACCAAATTAAGTCCTTTCAGAACCTTTTACTTAGTGAAATATGCATTTTACTAACCATATTAAACTAAAGGCTTCTTAGAATTCATGTGACATAACAGGGACGGATCAAGTTTGAAACAATTTAATCACATAAATCAAATACTATGCAAGATAGTAAAGCTCGTTAAAGTTATTATGAACCTTTAATTTAGTTGGATCAAGATCTAAACTAAGCATGCACTTTTCAATTATTGTGTCCATTAGTCGTCGTCTAGTCAGGATCTCTTAGCTAATTCAAATGCATCCAATCACGTATGAATGAAATACATACTTGAATTTAATTCAAAACATGATCGACTGAGGACCAAACACTATAAACATGATTTAACAAACTTCATTGAATAAATGCAATTATCCTAGCTCAACATATTTAAGACAACACTGTTGATGACAAGATCATAAACCACATTGCGAACATATTTAAGTCAAAATAACAAAGTAAAGGAAGAATAAACTCTGTTCAAATCGATAGTCTCACAATCCAAATGAAGATGTCTTCCTCCAATCCTCATGTTGCTCCATTGCTAATGGATCCTCAGGTGGTCGGCTAAGAGACGACCTTATCAGAGTTTTGCTGGCTAAAGTGCTATACGTTGAAAGAAGGAATAAAATGAGAGAATGAAAAAACAAACGGATGAGTAATGAATGAAGGATGATGGATGATTTTTTGAATTAAGGGATGAATGAAAAAGTGAGAGGAGTGTGGTATTTATACTTGAGGTTGGTGGTTGGATTTACTAAAAATGGCTTCAAAGATCCCTTAGTTCTCTCCCCAAAACAAGTGGAAATGAGGGTGAGTTGATTGTTTGATTTAAGCTGGAATCATGCTAAATTTAGTCATGGAGTGGATGGTTTCTTCAGCAATCTTCATATGTTGATTTTTAATGATTTTCAAAGTATAGAGACCTCTAAATAATTGTCCCAAAGCTGATTTTTTGGCAGCCACAAGCTTGTTCCAAATTTCGGCTTGACTCCCTCTTGTTGGACGATTTCATGACCCAATAAATAACCAGATATGTCCACCATGTATCATCACTTAAACTAGGTCAAATTAACATCCTTATGACGCAATTTTGCATGGTTTTGCCTTCCAAGTAGGATGGATTTGTTCATGTCCATTTAAGAATTGTACTAAGTTCTATATTCTATCACCTCTTGGTCCTACTGCATTATTAAAACATAGCACATTAATAAATAACATAAAAATAATTTAATTTATACACAAAATTCATATAATCAAGCGCAGATTTACATATTTCATAAATTCATGTCCATGATTGAGATTTAGGAAAAATTCACTAAATCCATTAACAAATGCTTGGGATTTGTGTTATTTTTAAGGAAAAAGGTGGTAAAAACAACTAGAAAAACCCTATACAATTTAGACTTTATAGGGCGAAGCAAGATTTGCACCGCCGAGAGGTCAAAAAACTTTCCAAAGATATGACCGTAGCGAAGTCCTTATTTGAGCTTGTTCTAAACAGAAACAAGTTCGAGCTTTTTTAACATAGAGAAAGGGGAAATGGTGGGAGAGATGAAGTGTAACACCCTTTACCAGGTCTAGTTGTCGAACCTTAGTAATAGAATGCTACAGAAAAATAAAAATCATTTACATGCAATTTATTATTCAAAATCTCAATTAAATATCAACAAATTACATATAATTAAGTATAACAAGGATTACAACCAAATTTGGGTTTATATCGAGCTTTCAAAAGCTTAAACCAACCTGGTATCAAACAGGGATGAATTTGAAACAAAGATAAAAAGATATGAAAATTCTGTAAATAGGGGTCACACGATTGTGTTCCCTGACCGTTTGGAAGGCTAAGGCCGTGTAGGATGGGACACACAACCATGTGGGATGGGATACACGACTGTATGGGTAAGTCGTGTAACAATTTGATGTCGTGTGGGGCTGGAGACACACGGTCATGCGACCAACCGTGTAACTCACTGATGTTCTGTGGGTCAAAACTTCAACCATTGAAAATATGTCACACGATCATGTAACAGACTGTGGCTATGTGCACCAAATATCATCCAAAACCTATAGACCACATGGTTGTATGTTAGGCCATGTATACCTGAAAAAACCTTTCAATACAATTTTTCTACCCCTACATCTTGTATGCCACAAGACAACATTTCACCATACTTCAACCAATTCAAAATCATACCAAAAACATCACTTATAACAACCATCCTAAGTGCCTAACCAATATGTTGCAATTGGAACCTCAATCAACAATTCAAACTCAACCAAAATATCACTTTCAAACCATACCAATATGCCTTCAAAGGCACCTCAACATGTTAAACCTAGCATACATCATTTAACCCTTTAAGTCATATTGAATAACTCAACTTCAACCACAAAAACATGCACCAAAACTTACCATTCATAACAAGTTCAACACAAGCATACCATCCATAACTTTCATAACCATGTATCAACCAAACACATCACTTAGCATATTATCTTCTCACCAATTAGACCATTAAGCATATATGTCGAACTACTTCGACAAGATAATATTAACATGACCATTTCCAACACATACATATACATTTATATACTTGATCCCCAGAATGCCAACAAGGAACCAAAATAAAATATTGTATAACCAAATGACACCTTAGGTACCTGCCATGACCAAAATTAAAAAATCATCAACACTTGAGTCTGGGATTGTCGCTAGATGCTAAAGATGACGATCGAGTCAAAAAGTACCTAACCTGTGCACGTAAAATAAAATCGTATGCTAAGTATAACTCAATGGTCTTTCTATATCTGAACTTTAAAACATAATATAAATCATGTAATTCATGAATCAACAAATGAAAGTTCAAATGCAAATTAATATGACTATCTACATGTCAAAATATATAACTTGATTATAAGTCAAACTCTACATTTTCGAACCTATAATCCAATATCCATTATTTAACCATATTTCAATTTAAAATAATTAGTTTCTCAATTCCGCAACATAATTTCATCAACCAATCATCCATTCGCATATGTGACAGCATAACTCATCACAATTTGAATTCAATTGCATAATTATAACAACATATCATATTTTTAAAATTATTCAATTTAGTCCTCATCACAAACAAAATATTCAAATCGATTCAATTTAGCTCATTCTATCAATTCCAACTTACCTTATGTTATTACCATGCAACGCAATTCGTAAATACAACAATTGAAAAGATTCATGTTATAGAAATACAAACCGTAAACTCCAAGCTATTCACCGACAACTTTATCCTTTCCCTTCCTTTTTGAGGAATCCGGGTTGACGTTAGCTATAGATTAACATGAACACATAACACTATCAACATACAACCAATTTTAGAATCAATCATCAATTTATACAAATTTTGTATCTTATTCAATTTAGTCCCTAAAATTATGACTAACATAACTTTCACTCTAGAATTCATATTTTCAATATGTTTTCACAATAGTCCAACTAGGACTCCCTATTTCTCATTTCTACCACAAATTTTGAAATTTTTGGATTTTAGTCCCTATTGTGCAAACCTATAAATTAACTTCACAATTTAGTCTCTTTTTTCACTCCTAAGCTTAAATTCTATCAAATTAGTACCTAAAACTTCAAAGATTCATCAACGATAACTTTATAAATCTTTAAGAGTTCTGAAAAATAATACACGAGTCAGCTATCTTAAGCTCCCAAGATTCCAAAACATAAAAATTACAAGAAAATGATAAAATTGCACTAACCAAATTAAACTTCACAATTCAAAACCCCTAAATGAATGTTCATCTTCTTCTCCTTCAATTTTCGATGGTGAAAAGGGTGAAAACAACAATGCTTTCTCTTTCTCCGCACGTGCAAGTTTTATTCTATGCCTTTTATTTTATTTTATAATCTAATTAATTAAAATTTATAACATAAATCATCATTCAATCATCCACCATCCATCGTAAATCCAATGTGGTATAACTACCATATGAGTCCTTATTCTAAGTTTTTAATTAAAAACTCTATAGTAATTAAACTTTTACTAGTTTACAATTTAATCATTCTACCTTAATTAATAACTAATTTGATAAAATTACTTACCCACACTACAATTCACTTCTAAAATAACTCTATAAATATTAAATAAAATTATTTACGGTCTCAACTTAAAGAAACAGGGTCCCAAAATCGCATTTTTCAACACCACTGAATTTCGAGTCGTTACATCAAGAAGGGTCGGTTGAGAATAGCAACAACAATAGTGGCAATGAAAAACCAACGAATGGGAAGTTGAAGCCCAACCAGCAAACCAAAGAGGCCAGTGAGGAGCTTCCTTTGCGAAAGTACACATATTGTGAGGGATTGTCTGAAATAATCTGTGTTATCTACTATATAAGGGGATGTTGAGTCAAATAGACCATCAATGAGGCTTGGTTCGATTGTGCGGTCTATTGAACCCGTGGAAAAATGTTAAAAATTTAAGGTGAATTTTCATTTGGAAAAATAAATATTATAATTTTTAAAATTTCATTTGAAAGAAGTATTTTTTTATTTCAATTCTCTTTTAAAATTTTAAGGTGGAATTTGTGCTTTGTTGACAGAGAGTTTCAATAAGGGAGGAGATGTAGAGAAAGTAGTGAAGATAAGAGGTCAGTTCACCTGTGACATGTCACGGGCCGTGGATCAAAGCCCGTGACTAATGCACACAAAAAGCCCTATAGAGGTCACCCTATTAAATAGGGTTCATTTTACCCACATGAACAAGCTTAATTCGTGGAACCCATGGAGAAGCCCATCTACTTAGAGCCTTGGTGGCCCAGTGAAACACTCTAGTAAAACTAAACTTACCAGGGTAAATAGTGTAAATCATAAAGGGATAAGATTGTATAAAATTTAAATCCCTTAGGACTCTTAATTTTATATGGGTACTAATCTTAGTCCTTGATGTAAATCGATCCATACCGTTGAATTTGGGAGAGCTCAACTATAAATAGAGGTCTCCCCTTTCATTTGTAATCAATTCATTCTTCCTGAGTTAAAGAATATTGAGATCATTTACCCAAACACATGGTGTGCATTATTTTTTTGTGGCTATTTTGCTCTTTTAAGATTCTTTTGTCTCTGAGATTCCTCTCACTATATTTTGGATGCCTTAGAGGAATTCTACAAGAATCCTCACTTTGTGATAGTTAGGCTGACTTAGGCGTATTTGAAGCGAAGGAATCACCTAAGGCCATGCGAATTGCGAGAAGAAATGTGGAATTTGTGTTTTGTTGATAGAGAGTTTCAACAAGGGAGGAGATAAGGAAAAATTAGTGAAGACAGGAGAGTCAGTTCACCTGTGACACGTCAAGAGCAGAATTAGGAGGTTGAGGAGTGGAAGAGAAGGCTATGAATAAACTTAAGTTTTCTTGACGAAGAAAAGGTGGAGATCCTTTGTCTCTTGAGCTTTGACTTATATAAAAGGTTATCCCCCTCTATCATTGTGCCATGCAGCCAAAAGTATGGAGGGTAGTCATGTTCGTGTGGTCGACCAAGTGGCAGGGTCGTTACAGATTAGTTGCCACCATATGTGGTATTGAGTGTTTCTGCTTTGACATTCACCTTATTGAGGCTATAGGAGGTTTTTATGCCTCACTGGTCCCTCAATGGTCTCCACGAAGGATTCATAGTAGATCCCCTCCATAAAAGGTCTGCAAGTGGATTGTTTCCAAGGTAGCTAAAGTAGGATTCATGAAGGGTCAATCATGGATGGTCTTGACCAAAGGGTAATTATAAGGTATACTCAGCGGAGCCGAAAGGTCACTTTCATGGGTTGTTTGTAGTGGAGGGTCATTAACGAGTCAGTCCTTATTCTACCATGTATCCTTGCCAAACTGGGATATAACATGCTTAATTTACTAAAAGGATAGCATTTATTATATTTTTCTTTACTTTTTTTTCAATTTAGATAACAAAATTCATTTTAAAATATATACCCTTTATTTATTGTGCACTTAGATATCTATTCATACAAATCTAATGACACACGTTATTTTTAATATTACCGATACACATGTTTCACTCAACCGAGGTCTCATCGTGTAGTTAAAGCCTTGCAAATGGTAAGCATCATTAAACATGACAATTTATCCAAGTCATGGCCACGTAAGATCCAACTACCTTGACAAGACCACTACCACTCATCATCAATATATCTTTCCTCTCTAGCACATCAAGTAATGTACTGCACCTAACATGTAACCTATGTTGAATAACAAGCCCACCAACCTAAGAGGGACAAGTGTCCAACAAAGGTCCCTCCTATATATTCTTTCATACCTCATAACAAAATGAGACATGAATCCATCAGCCACCCATATCTCTCTCGACCTCACTTTTTTAAAGTTCCCAATCACCTCATATCTCCTTTCCTAAGTCACTTATGACTCTCAGTCTATCGGGTGAACTACCTCTAATCCCTAAACAAAATTATTGTATCGGCTCATAGATGAACATGAATTACTCCAACTCAAAGAAATAGAGATGAACAAGAGCAAAATCCACGAACTCGAAAATAATTGCAAGGAACTTAAGACCAACCACAATATTTTCCCTAACAACCTTTTACTTGACAACTACAACCCTAACCTCAATTGAGTTGTCACTATAATCTATTTAATCCTTATGACCTACACTACCCATAGGATGCAACTTATTCCCAACACCCACCACTAGGATACTACACTTACTACTCACCATCTCCTTAACCTACCTTTATTCCACCCTAGTAGTAGTAGTCGCACAAGGGCTTGGTAGTTGTCCTTTCTAAATGGATCAATCTATTTTTTTAAATGTGTCTTATTACACAAAACTAAAGTTCCCTTTTCAGGAAACAAGCTTTACTAATTAGAATAAACCCTTTTATGACTCCATCTAAAAATTGCAAAGAAAATACATCCACTTTGTTTAGAAACAAAAAATTATCTTCTTCTTTTTAAGCTAGAAATCATGAACCACTATGTGAACAATCACTTGAATCACCATTGATTGAATCAGCCAGACTTGCAAGGGCCCAATACAAAGTCAAAGGACATGAGTTTGCATGATATATTAAAATATGAGGTAAAAGACAAGTCAAAATCATGTCAAATCGGACCAGTTGTTGTCAACCCAAGCCTGAGATATTGTGAGGAAAAATTCCAATATGACACTAAAGAATCAAGAATGTGAATAGCAGGATAGAAGGCTCAAGCAATCTATTTTACCAAGAGTAAGGCATTTATTAACTAAGGAGAGAGGCACTAACGGAACCAAAAAGGTTGTGGAACTCACCACCAATGTTGAAATGTTTAATGCTGGTGCATGTTAGTGCATATCTTCGGTGAGGAAAATCTCGAACACACGAATGGAACATGAAAAAAAACATAAATAGAAAAAAAGAAATAGGACAAGGCTCCAAGGTGTGTATCAAGCCACTATCTTTAAGGTTCTATTCGCCCCCACCTATACTTGGTGTACAAATGAGTTTCAAGCAAATGAACCTTGAGGATACAATGAAACCTGATGACTATTTACATTTTACACTAACGAAAAAAGTCCACTAAGAACTGAGCAATGTTTAACAAGAAAATCAACTTCTATAAAGAATCTCTGCAGTAACTCTTTATAGAACAATCTAATAATATTAAAAATAGAGGAAAGATAGAAATAATTTTTAGAACTTGTTGGTATATTCCCAAATGAAATCTCATTCCTATTTATAGGAATTTTCATGTCTCTTAATAGATACATCTTTCAATATGTGTCTTTTCGAATAATAATATCTTTAAAAGAGACATATTTGTTCATCTAATATCTCTTGATTAAACATAACTATTCAAATAATATTGTTTGAATAGTCATAATTATTTGCCAATAACCAAAAGATATAAGTTTTGATTAATTATAAACTTTCATTTATAATTATTGGAACACTATAAATATTGTTGAATGTGTTCCATCAATCTCCCCCCTTTTTCAAAATATTTTAGATTTTGATATTCTTGAAAATCAATTTGCATAAATAAAGGTGTCTTACGATTGAACCTTCAGTTTGTGAAAACATGTTAAAGTTAATCGAAATTGTATGGTAGACTAAGCTTTGAACCAACTATTCCATTTGATTAACCTAACACATATCACACAATGATTTTAACATCGGTCAATGCATAGTATCTAGGGACACTATTATGGCCATGTGTCTATGTCCTCTTTTCATGAATGCTATCAAAGCCAAGCCCTTGAGCTCTTAGAAGCGACCACACTTCCACACAAATTAGTAGATCCCATCAAGAGTGTTCCTGTAATTATAACACTCCAACATATTTATGTTATGAGGCTATTAATAGTATATTACTTGTCATTCCCTTATCATTATAGGTACCTAACACTTTAATCTTAGGATGGATTTATTTATATGTTAGAAGTCACATACTAATGATGTATTTTGTCTCACTGAACTCAAAACTTCATGTTATACCAAGCGTTGAGTCGATTTTCCACCATGGGTGCCTCTAATTAATAGGCTTGAGTCACATCTTTTTTTAGGTCTTGTTGACTACCTCTCTAGCAAGACTTTTTGTCAAAGGATTTGTCGAATTTTCACTTGACCTCACATAATTAATAGTGATCACTACATCAAAGATTAATTGTCGGACAAAGCTATTTTATAATACAATGTGCCTAGACTTTCCATTATATACTTGGCTATATGCCTTTACTAGAGTAGCTTCATTATTACAACGGATAGAAATATGTGAAATTGGTTTAGCCATAGAGGTACTGTTGGGAAATGTGTCCATATTATAGTAAACATGTAACTATTTTCTATTTATTTGAACGATGAATAAATAAATAAATAAATTTAATTTCACATTTCACTATTATGTCTTTTGTATTTTTATCTTTTATATTTTGCATGCATGGCGAAACTGTGACAAGCAAATATTATCTCATTGATTGTCTAAAGTTCAAACTGAAGACAAGTGGCATTGTAAAGAACGTTTACAATGCGAGAAAGACAACTTACTTTAGTAGATAATCTAAATGAGTCTGTAATCTCGTAAAAGAATCAAAGTGAGCATTTGATTCAAATACTAAGAATGATTATTATGTCGTCTACAATTCCAATTGGGGAGATGGCTAGTCTTGGCTATCGGAGTAGTTGACTCCATATGTAGAGATATAAACGTATTCATTGGTAGAATGATACATTAGACTGGACCCAAGATGAATTAATTCTGAATCTGTTTGTGAATTAATTCACTTATGAAGTTCATGGTGTGATTTACCTAAATCCTAAGTTAGTCACTGACCATGCGTATGCAACTCATGTGCTTTGATATAAGTGGAGCCTTATGCTCTAAGATGATCGAGCTCATAGCTGGTATGTTGGGTACATGACTTGTGTATGGCATGGCTTTACTAGCAATAGTGGAATTAATAGCTCAATTAAAGAGTTATCTCATTGGCATTGTGTGGATTGATAAATATGAAACATGACCACGGGTTGCTCGTTCTCAAATGAGCAATTTATCACAGTCATTTGTTGATAGTGATCATATTAATCATTAAGAAGACACAATGATAACAATGAGATAAAATAGGATTGTATTGAGTGGACGGATTTAACTCAAAGGAATCAATGATTTAATATTAGGGTAACACACAAATGACGAGGTCATTGGACAAAGCAGTTGGATGAATTGCTTTCGTAAAGAGTATACAATAAGGATTTTTCAATCATGGTACTTCTTGTAAACTGACTCCATGATTAAGTAATTATGAATCAGAATGATGCTTCTGGACATAATTGCAATCACCGGAGCCTAATTGTATATGTTCAATTGGTCCTTCTGCTAGCTTAACAAAAGCTCGATCAAACTTTGGGAATAATTTAATTAAGTCGATATATTCGATGTGGATTTAAATTAAGTGGTCATGAGAATTGTTTAGCTAAAGAATTTAATTAAAAAAATTTTCTTGAAAAATTAATTTGGAAAATCTAAGTGATTTTTGGAAACATTAATTTTGATCAAGTAAAATTAAATTAATCAAATCAATTAAAATTAATATGATATTTTTGGAAGTTGATTTTCAAGTCAAACAATTGGCCCAATGGGTAATTGAACTTGAAAATTGGACCTGAGATCGTAAATTGGGCCCGAAATCCCCAAACCAAGACCAAGACCCAAAAACTGGTCAAATCGAGCCCGATATGTGAAACTGGGCAAACAGTCTAACCGGTGGCTAGACCGGATCGGCCGAGTCATCATTGACCTGAACCGAACCGCGGGCTGTAAAGGTGTCGGACCTGCATCACCGGACATTGTGGTGTCGGTGGCTGCAATGGCGGCATTCCGGTGGCCAGGGGTAGTTGGTCGTCGGTGGTTAAGCAGTGAAAGAGTTACACTCCTACTGGGACTCTACTAAAAAATTTGATTTCAGATTAATTATTCTAAAAAATACTATTTTAATGGTTTAATATTAAATTTAATTTAAAATTTATCTTAACAGTATTTTATTAATTTAATATTAAAGTAATTATCTTAATATTAATTTAATTTAATGTTTATCTTATAGATAAACATTCTATTATTTTAATAAGATTTAATATTAAATTTAATCTAATATTTATCTTGATAAATTTTATATTAATTTAATATTAAAGTGATTAAGTTTAATCATAATTGAACTCTCTAAACTCTCTTTATATAAAGAGAGCATTGGGTCATTATTACACACACTTGAGTTCAAGAAAAAGTTGAAGAGAGAAAATTCTCTAAAGAGATTATTCCAGAAAATTTCTAAACATATTTTTCTGATTTATAACTTGACCCAAAAGTTTAAATAAATTACAAAATTACCATTCTGGTAATTTTTGAGAAAAATTTTCTGATTCAAAGCGAGTCCACACTCGGCAGACGTGAACTTGAGGATAACGGTGAAGACTCCTCGATCGAAGCTTTCATCCTAAACGAATGGAAAAGGTATAATATTGATTAAGTGTTTATTACTTTAGATATCACAACCAATATCTTGTTTTGGAAAAAAATTTTAAAACTCTGATTTTTCCCTAAATTTATTTTTCGCTACATTTTCCAAACCTGTTTTTCCAACAGGTACATCATAAAGCATATTTATTAACCATTTTGCTTCTTTAGATGTAGCGGCTAATGCAATAAATTCAGCTACCATGATGGAATCAATAATACATGTTTGTTTCTTAGAACCTCAAGGAATGGCTCCTCCACCAAGAATGAAGATTCATCCACTAGTAGAAACATGGTCTTCCAAACTTGTAATCCAACTAGCATTCGAATACCCTTCTGAAATTGAAGGATATCCATTATAGCACAACCCACAGTTAATAGTTTTTTTAAATACTTAAGTACTCTATTCAAAGCTTGCCAACGCAAACTACTTGGATTACTTTTGTACCTACTCAATTTCCCAAGAGTATATGCAATATCTAGTTTTGTATAAATCATTATATACGTAAGACAACCAATTAGACTTGCATATTTCAATTGATTAATTTTTCTACCAGCATTAGATACTAATTTTATTTAAGTATCTATGGGTGTATATGTTGGTATACAATTGAAAAGATCAAATTTTTAATCATATTTTCAATATGATGTGATTGTGATAAAGCTATAGTGCTTTCCTCTCGTGTTTTTAATCTCAAGAATAACATTTGCTACATCTATATCCTTCATAGCAAAGTTATTTTTTACAAGAATTTCTTTGTGTTTTCTATTTGTTCCAAATCTATGCCAAATATGAGTATGTCATCTACATATAAGCAAATTATGACACATTTTCCATTTTTAGATTTGTTATATATGCACTTATCGGATCCATTTATTTTATAGCAATTAGTTAGAACAACCTTATCAAACTTTTAGTTTCATTGCTTTGGTGCTTGTTTAAGTTTATATAGAGATTTAATAAGTTTACATACCTTATGCTCCTGTCCTGGAACAACAAGTCCTTCCGATTGTTCCATGTACGCTTTCTCTTCCAATTCATCATTTAAAAATGCAGTTTTAGCATCCATTTGGTGAACAACCAAATTATATATTGAGGTAAGTGATATTAAGAGGCTAATCATAGAAATTCTTGCTAATAGAGCATAAGTATCAAAGTAATCAATATCTTGTTTTTGTGTGAAACCTTTGGCTACCAACCTTGCTTTAAATTTATCAATGGTTCCATCGACCTGCATTTTCTTTTTGAAGATCCATTTACAACCTATTAGTTTGGAACCCGATGGAAGATCAATTAACATCCAAGTTTGATTTCACATTATTGAATCCATCTCATTATTTATTGCCTCTTTCCAAAAAGCAAAGTCTTGAGGTTTCATCGTTTCTTCAAATGTAATAGGACCAGATTTCGTATTATAACAATAATGTATTTTATTGCCTATACTTTCACATTTTCCTTCTACAAGGAACATAATGAAATCTGGTCTAAAATCTTAGACCTTTTTAATCATTTTACTTCTTAATTCTTGACAAAATTCATCATTATTATCAATTTGTTCCAATGGAATCTCATTCTCATTTGAAGAATGAATTAATTGTTGTGGCTATAATTGTCTAGAAATAAAATTACATATATTTTCATCAAAAATAGCATCTCTTGATTCAATAACAGTATTAATTGAAATTGAATCATTTATTTCGATTACCATAAACCTATATGCCTTGCTATTATGTGAATATCCTATAAATATGAATTCAATTTGTCGAAACCACTGTTGGAAAAATAAAAATTATTTGTCGACTTAAAAACGAAAATTGGAGTCGCCACCGATCTCTTACTGAGGTGTGATCGGATCACCTTGAAAACGATTATGGTCTATGAGTTTCAGAAAAATGAGTTTGGGAGTCGATTACGTGCGAGGAAAGGTTAGCACCCTCGTAACGCCCAAAATTGGTACCGAATTGATCGTTTAATGTCTTAGTGTTGAAAATTTGGAAAGATTTTAAAGTATGATCCTTTGAAAAGAAAACTTGAATAAACTAAATGGGATGATAAGACACTCTTATTTCAAAGAAATAAAATGTCACGCTTAGTGAGTTAGGGTGCAACATTTTTAATCTTCAAAATTAAGTTTATCTTTTGAATTTTTAAAACTCATGCATTTTGAAAAGGATATTTGGTTATTTGGGTCAAACGAAAAAATCAGAACCCAGTAAGTTAGGGTTCGATCTCTTGAAATTCCTAAACACCGAATATTGCCTCTATTTTTAAAAATCCTTAATTCGAGATAGCAAAATGTCATATCCAGTGAGTTAGGGTTCAACAATTTGAGTCCTCAAGAATAAGCTTTATTTGAAATTTGTACAATTTTATTGAAAAAGATACTCGGCCACCTAAATTCAACGAAGAAAATTGAAGCCCAGTAAGTTAGGGCACAATTTCTCGAGAATCTTTAGATACAGGGTATTTTGGAAACTTATAAATAAAACTATTTCGAAATTTTAATAAAATGCAATCTTTTAAAAAATGTAATGTGATTGAATGTTTACGTACAACGCAAAAAGGATAATTCGAAAATAAAATGTACACCAATGAATAACAAACAATTAACAAACAAATACAAACAAGCATAACAATAATAATTTCAATCATATATTATGTAAATACCAATATCAACGGTCAAACATCAAATGAATTATTAATCAAAAAATTTTAATACACTAAAATTAACAAAAGGAGAAATTTTAATTTATAGATCCTATGTACCAAAGTTTTAAAATAAATTATATATATGAGTGTAAAAGAGATTTGAAGTAGAATAAAAAAGTTCCATAATAGTATTTGAAATAATTTTGAAGCAAATAATATACATATATTAATTTTACATAGGTAATACATATAAAGTAAAACATAATAGTAATAATACATATTATAAAATATCAAAACCGTATACAAAATATATCAAATTTTCATAAAAAAATATAAAATAATTAAGGATGAATTAAATAATAATATGTTAAGTTTAAAACGATAAAGCATAATGAATTTGAATTGTTAATTTATGATTATTTTAAATAATGTTAATAATAATTTAAAATAATAACATGTTATATCTTAAAATAATACTAGTGATAAATTTTAAAACGATGTTAACTTTAAACATTAAGTAATACTAGATTTAAAAACAAATATATTAAAAACAAGAACCAATTAAATTAAAAAAGTACGCTAATAAGAACTGAATTTGAATTAAAACAGAAGTAAAAAGAGAAAAAAAAAAAGAATGATGGGTCAAAATGGAATTAAAATAAAATTAAAGAGCAACAAACAGAATTAAAATAAATAAAAAAGGACTAAAGTGCAGCGCGCAAATAATATGAGGGACCAAAAAGGGAATATTCCCAACACCTCAAAACGCTGCGCTATGATAAGGACCAAGGTGAGCAGAATTCAAAATACATTGGGTAAAATTAACAAATAACGAAAAAAATTAGAAATAGGAACTAAAACAGAGGGACCAGTGGCGCAAATATTCCCTCCGAGACTAAAACACGCGGACCTAGCCATGCTCGGGTCGGGTCATCAGGCCAATGCCAATACGGCATCGTTTTAGAGCCATTGACACAAGCCCTAAACGGTGTTGTTTTATGCCCTATATAAATGCCATTCAAAACCCTAAAAATAGAATACTTCAAAGCTTTATTAAACTATCAGAAAAAAAAAAAAGAAACCTAAACCTCTCTCACCCTCCGCCGCCTCAAAACCCAAAACTCCGTCTAACTCCGATTTGGATGGAGTAAATGGAGCTCCAACGGCGTGCTCACAGGTAAGATCCCCCCTCTTCCTCTTTTTGTTTCGTATGTATATAAAAAGGAGCAAGAACAGAACGACAGAAGGGAAAAAAAACTTTGAAAAATTACCTTCAAAAACTCAGTCTTTTGCTTTTGATTTTCTTTTCGTAATTTTTTGATACAGTATGCGTAAAAAACTTACAATCGTTGGCTGTTTTCTTTTATAATCGAATATTCAAAATAAAAAAATAAAATAAAAATACAATGTTTTTTTCTTCTCTACTCCGTTGTTTGTTCTATTTGCAGGTAATGCGTACGGAGGCTGTGGACGTGGCATGTACGGAGGTGTGCATGAAGAACGGCTCGACTGCGGCACAGAGGCTTGGCACGCACGGAGGAGGGTTTGGCTGCTGCGGCGCTGGGAGCCAAATGTTGCTAGGGTTTCTTGCTTCTGTTTTGCGTTTTGGGCTCATTGGGCTAGAAGTTTTTAGGCTAGTAGGCTAGGTTAAATTTAGGTTTTGGGCTTGGGTTAATTGGGTTTGGTTGTTATTTTGGGTTTCTGTTAACTGTTTAATGGACTTATTTATGTAAATGGACTTTTAATTTTTTTTGTTTTTATATTGGTTTTATTTATTTACACAGGCCTGGGCAAATTGGGCTATTACACAATTCCTCTTTCACCTAACTTTTTACATTTAGGTTTTGGAACTTTGACAATAGCTCTGCAGCCTCAAATCTTCAAATAATTAAGGTTTGGTTTCCTTCTCTTCCATTGTTCATAGGGGTTATTTTAGTTTTCTTATTAGGAACTCTATTCAATATATGACGAGCTGTTAGAATAGCTTCTCCCCAAAAACCTTATCCAAAACCTAAATATGATAACATTGAATTTACCATTTTAGTTAAGACTCTATTTTTCCTTTCAGCTACGCCGTTTTGTTGTGGTGTGTAAGGGGCTGAAACTTGATAGATAATTCCAGTGGATTCAAAATAACTTGAATTATAGTATTCTTCACCTCTATCCGATCTTAAGCACTTGATAAATGATTCACATTGAAGTTTAACTTCAGATTTATAAACTTTAAATGTATCAAACGCTTCATCTTTTGAATGCAATAAATATGCATAGCAATATTTAGAATAATCATCAATAAAAGTAACAAAATATTTCTTTCCACCTATAGTAGGAATATTATACATGTCACATAAATCACTATGTATCAAACCAAGCAACTTTGTTTTCCTTTTAACCTTAGGGAAATGGTTTCTAGTAATTTTAGTCAACATACATGTATTGCATTTTTCAATATTATTATTAAAAACATGAATTAAATCTAACTTATGCATGTCATTCAATTTTCTATAATTCAAATGACCTAATCTATAATGTTGTAAACAATAAGATTCAACTATATAAGAAGAAATAGTATTTTTATTCTTGTTAATAATATTGAGTTTAAACATGCCCTCATACATATACCTTTCCCCTACAAAAATTCCTCCCTTAGATAGAATAAACTTATAACAGGCTTCTAGACACTAAATTACTCCTAACTTCTAGTACATAATATACATCATTCAAGGTTAAGACCTTTACAGAAGTGAATGGTAGTTCAATAGACTCATTGCCTTTTATTGCTGTGGTGGAAGAATTTCCCATGTACAAGATATTGTCATATTCACATTGTGTGAACTTTGTGAACATGCTTTTGTCTTTGTGCATATGTTTGGTTACTCCAGTATCAATCCACCATGCATTATCATCTTGTGCCATATTAATTTCAGAAATCATGGCAACGAACTTTTTGTTATTATCAGCCTTAGAAAATTATTTCTTCTTTAAAAATTAACATTTATTCTTGAAACATCCCGACTTACCATAATGATTGCCTGAGCCCTTTTGTTTCTTTTTGAATTTAGGTGCTCTATCAGTTTATTTGAACTTTCTCTTGGATGGTTTAGTAGTTTGTACATCCTCTATAACATGCACTTTGGCATTTTCAGAATCTAGGTGCTCATCTTGCTTTCGATATTCTTCTTCAATACGAAGATGGTTTACCAAAGCCTCAAGAGATTTTCTTTTTGTTATGTTTTAGAATTCTTTTAAAGCCTTCAACCTTAAAATTGTTAGTACAAATCTTCGGTGAGAAAAATCTTGAACACACAAATGGAACACGAACAACAACTCGAACAGGAAACGAAGAAATAGGACAAGGCTCCAAAGCGTGTATCAAGCCACTATCTTTAAGTTTCTATTCGCCCTCACCTATACTTGGTGTTCAAATGAGTTTTAAGCAAATGAATCTCGAGGACACAATAAGTCCAATGACTATTTGCATTTTGTACTGACAAAAAAAGTCCACTAAGCACTGAGCAATGTATAATAAGAAAACCAATTTCTATAAAGAATTTTTGCAGTAACTCTTTATAGAACAATCTAGTAATATTAGAAAACGGAGGGAAAATAGAAAGAATTTTTAGAACTTGTTGGTATATTTCCAAATGAAATCTCATTCCTATTTATAGGAATTTCATGTCTCTTCTAGAGACATCTTTCAATAGGTGTCTTTTCCGAATAATAATATCTTTAAAAGAGATATAATTATTTATCTAATATCTCTTGATTAAATATAACTATTCAAATAATATTTTTGAATAGTCATAATTCTTGTCAATAACCAAAAGATATTTTTTATTAATTACACTATTTCATTTATAGTTATTGGAACATTATAAATATTATTAAAATGTTCCAACAATGCAACCATGCCCATGACAATATGTGATATGTTATTATGAAGATCAGATATAGTTTTAGTGAATCTACTTAGGGATGAAGTCAAGAAATTTTTCTTGATGGCAGAATTAAGTTGTATATTCTTATAAGAGCTAAAATGTAATTTCACAATTTTAATAGTTTATATCTTTATAACTTTTAAAAGATTGAATCAAAATTTTATCATTTTGAGAGAGGCCAAATTATAATTTTACCTTTTACTAAATTAAAGGGTCAAAGTGAAAATTTTCATTTTTAGGGGTCGAGTCTCCTACCCGCCCCTATCTTCACCTCTAGATCTACTGCGTAATATCAAGTAGGAGATTCACGTAGTGATCAAGTTACACACTTCTAATTTATTTTTGTTATTTAGTTAAAGTAAAATATTATTAAAAAAATTTTGGACGGTGGCTAGTAAACATAATTACCCTTGGATTTTAGTTGATGATTTTAATGATTTTCTTTCTTAAGAAGATAAAGAGAAGGGGACTTCTGGTGTTTCCTACTTAGAGATTTCAATGAATGTCTAAACTGTTGTAAAATGATAAGTAGTACACATGGTCAAACTTAAGTGACCCCGTAAACCTCGTTCAAGAAAGATCATATTACGTTTTATCAATCCACAATGATGACTAATTTCATACAAAGATGCATATGTCGCTTATCTTCCTAGCACTAAGATCCTATCATTGCCCCTACTTTTAACCCTTTCGCCCTCAAGACCAAGGCCTACAACAGGCCCTTTTGCTTTCAGAAAAATGTGGTTGCAACATCCAGACTTCCCAACCAATCCTCAATCACTTTTAGTCAAACCCTAATATGTTTAGGAGGAAGATGCTTTTGGATTGCCACCACCATTGAAGCTTTCATGGCTCACTTCAAGGATTGGAACCAGGAAAATGCTTTTGGAAATATATTTAGGGGGAAGAAGCAAGTTCTTTCTTGACTTAGTGGCATTGAAAGGGCAATAGAAAACATCCTAAATATGTTTCTATTCAAACTCGAAAATGGCAGTACCTGAAATTTTTAAAAGTGCAAAGTGGCACATGGTCTAGACTGCAAAAAGTAAGGTTGTGAATAAACAGAGTGTTTGTTGAACAATTCATAAATAGTTCAGTTTTTGTTCATTTATCAAGCTAAATAAATAAATATGAACAAAATTTGAATGCTCGTTTAATAAACGAACCAAACATGAGAAAAGCTTATTCAGTTCATTTATATTTGTTTAAAACTTGCTTGTTGTTTGATTGTTATATAATTAATAATATTATGATTGCGTGTGCTGCTTATTTTATTTATTCATAATACAATTATTGATATTTATATTTGATTATTTTATATTTAAAATATAAGATAAATAGTATTTAGTCTTTATTTGTTTATTATTCGTGAACATATTCAATTATATGTTCATAAACAAGTTTGTTTAACTTAAATAAACGAACATGAACTCACATAATTTTAAATAAATAAATACAAACACAATTTTAGAATTATTAATAAACATGAACGAACTTAAAAATAAACAAACACACAAATAAAGATCCGTTTATTCAAATTTAATTCATTTAAACACTAAAAAAATATATCATGAGTTATCTTATTTAAACTTTGCAGCTGATATGTTTTTTTTCCACAAAAACTGATGAGTAGAGTCAAAGATCGCAAAATTGGAATTAGACCTGCTGAAGAGCTTGGGAAATACTTGGGATCTTCTCTCTCCCTTATATTTCTTTATTAATATTTCTTTTTTCCTTTTTGTTCTTTTGTTTTTGTTAGTTCTATAAATAAACAACATTGCATTGTGTAGATACTAATTCTTGTCTCTGTCAGCAATCAGAGGAAAATATATGAGTATGCATACAATAAAGGGTCGTCACATAGCAAGTATCACATAAAATATAATATTTTTGTCGATAATACATTGATGGAACATGAAATAGTATAATAGGATGATAAGAAATTGTTTTGTTTTTGTATTGATTATATAATATTAGGTGAGAGATGATGATAACTGATAGTCACTAAATTAACTATAAAAACGATTAAGGCAAGTGTACTTATCGAATAATAGTATAGTTATAGTGAGTAGGGAATATCGTATTACGAGGACTAAAAGTACTAGTAATTACCGTTTTCTATTATTTAGCCGACAAATTAGAGTGATTTTTTTAATCTAAAATTACTAAACTAATTTAACTAAGAATGCAACAAAGAGTGAATTGGAAAAATAAACGAAGATAACCAATGAGATAGACAATACCCAAAAAATAATCCACCTAGACTTCACTTATTATTATGATTCTGAATTAAAACGATTTATTCACTTGTGTCTTGATCGTAGAAATTCCTAAATTATGTTAATATATCTTTCGTGAGTAAGAACAACTGACTCTAGGTTGATTAATTGAAACATCTTTCTAATTAAAACCCCTATTGTCGCATTAACTCGATCGATAGATTCCCCTATTAGATTTGACTCTAATCCGGTAGATTTATGTCGTCCTATTTTTAGGATTACATGCAACTCCACTCAATTATGTTAAATCTACTCTTAAATAGAGACTTTTGTTCCACTGATTAAGCACATTAAACATGAATTAATATCCTGAAAATACTAAAACATGAAATAAGCATACATAATTGAGAATAAAAATCAAGTATTTATCATGTAACTCAGAAATCAAATAATAAGATTCATTATAGGTTTCATCTTCGCTAGGTATTTAGGGAATTTAGTTCATAATCCTAAACAGAAACATCTCAAAGTTAAGATAACAACAAGACATAAAGAAACCCACATAAACTTCTAAAGAAATTAAATGGAGATTTTCAATCTTGAAGGAGACCTGCTTCCTAAGATGATTCCGATGGCGTTCTTCGAGTCTTTTCTTCAGTCTTCTCTGTATATCTTTTTAGGTCCTCTTCTAATATGTATTTATAAACTTTAGAATGCTCAAAAACCTTCAAAATTGGATTTTTCAGTGTAAAAGGGATGCAGGGTGCGAAATCGACACAGGTTGGCACATGAGCGTGTGGCCAACCTGTGTGGAAATGCTCAAGCCGTGTGGATACTGAAAACAGCTCTTTTTGCTCGATTTTGGCTTGTTTTTCGCTCCCCTATGCTCACTCAGTATAGAAACGTGAATTTAAAAGATTAGGAAGATCAAATTCACTAATTTACATCATTAATCATCCAAAAATACATTAAAAATAGAATTAAAATATGTTGCTTTTACAGCTTATCAATAACACGGTTTGAACAGTAAAATTTGTCTGCTTTGGTTGGCATTAACTTTTCTGCTTTGGTTTGAAATCAACCTCCGGATATTGTTACTGTCATTTAATTTTTGAATGCACCTATTTCTAATTAAAAATAAAACAATATAACTACTGCTCAAAGTGCCAAACAGGAAAAACTATGTAATTTACAAAACATTCACTCATTTTTTTTACAGTTATATGAGTATGAAATAAAATAAAATTCTATGCGATAGTTAAAATCAAAGGGTGACATTATTTCCAAATAATATTTGCCTCGGGCCATCTTCAATCTTCTTCAACTCTTTGTATGGTGTAGGTACCTCTGCTTTATGTCTTGATCATGCAATGGTAGGCCATTGCTGATGATGCTGATATTCATTCTAACTGCTTCAGCAGATCGGCGGATGCACTTCCAGGATCCCTAGAATTCATGCACGAAAGTCGAATTTGTGATGACATCGCCCTCCAACATCCGAAGTACCTTCACAGTGTAAACACCACTGAGTTAACTGTAAACTGAGGAAGGCTTACATATAAAGTTCTATAAGAATCAAAGAGGTGACAGGGTGCTGTTTCAAGAAGCTAGTGAAGTTTGATAGGCTTGTAATTTTGGAATATGGATCGCTTTTGTTGCAAAGTGGAAACACTGCAGAAAGAACCAACAGTCTCTCGCAGAAGATAAACTTCACATGCATATACAGCAGACCTAGAAGTTCTCTTTCAGCTATTGTTCACATTTATTTGCTATGATCATTGAAACAATGATGAGCCGATATATACACAATTCTTTTTTCGAAGGGATTTTTGTTATGTAAATTTCATTTTCCCAACCTGAGACATGCGAGGCCTTGTATGAGGATCCCGCCTGATGCAAAAGGAAGCACATTGCAGCATGCCATAAACCTCTTGCTCCACATAGCCGTTCCCCAAGCGGGGGTCAACAAGTTCCCGTATCGCATGACTTTCTAGTAAAGGGCGTGCCTAATCCATATTCGAACCAGTGAGAAAATCCATTTTGATAAATTCTAGAAGTAACAGAAGGTGATCTGTTGGTGTTCTTATGACGAAAAGTAAATCTAAATTATTAAAGATTTTCAGCAAACACTGATGTATAAGTTCATAACCTAAAATAAGTCAAGTTTAATACCCATTCTGTGAGGCACTGCTGTCCCTTTGGCCGACTGATGTCCATAGCTTTTCGTCCAGTGATGAGCTCTACCATTACCACCCCAAAGGAATAGACATCAGCTTTTTCTGTGATTTGGCCGCTTTGGGCATATTCTGGAGCTAAATACCTACCAAGAAGAGTGTTTTCCTGAATAAAGTTGTCCTTGCTAGATAATATAAGTAACAAGGAATAAACAAGCTAGTATGTACCCGAATCGTCCAATCACTCTAGTTTCCACTCCCCTGTCTCCATCCGGCTGCCACCTTGCCAACCCAAAATCCCCAACCTAAAGAGTCCAGAAGTAGTCAGTTTACAGTCTGTCTTATGCTATATGTGCCTAAGGTTCGATACAAAAAGAAGACTATTCACACTTGAATGAGACGAGCATTAAGAAGAACAAACAGCTGGTTTCAGAAATTTGAAGTTTTGTTCAGATTGAGTTTAGAAGATGTGACATACTAATGGTTCAAAATCGTGGGTGAGAAGGATATTATTAGGCCGCATATCACGGTGTACAATACAACCAACTCTGCACTCTTCATGAAGGTATCTCAATCCTCTGGCTGCTCCAACAGCAATCTTTTGTCGTGCTGACCATTGCAATGTATCATGATTATGCCCTGAAAATTTCCCATATTATGATTAAGTTACCAATTTAGAGAAATTATCAATGATTATGAAGGAAATGGGACAATATTAGACTTGTAGACAGCTTGCTCCAGTACAACTACCAAGCAGCATTTTTCATTAAAGTCAGTTCAAACCCGTGATCGTGAACAATTACATACACTTCAACCATATTTATCTACCAATTAAATGTTGTATCAATGTCATGACTTAAGGACATTCCTGTGAACTCATGTTAGTTAGTCAATGGAACTATGGTTCCAAAGTTGGTCAAACTGAAAAACTGAGATAAACATTTCGATTTCAATACATAAGTGGAGAGGAAAATCTCCCTGGATGTTCTGGCTACTTGCTTTCTAGCAGTTTCATGATCATGTTCGGCAAGTGATAACATGAATTAGGGTAGAAGTTAACTTACCATAAAGATGAGAATCCAAAGAGCCATTGCAAACGTACTCATAAACTAGCAATCTTTTTCCATCCTCAATGCAGAAGCCAATCAGCATTACAACATTCCGATGCTGTGCACAACTTAAAACCTCTACTTCCGAGCAAAATTCTCGGTCACCTTGAGAACTAGCCAACTTATGTAGCTTCACAGCTATCACCTGACCATCTGGTAAGATCCCTCTATGAACAGAACCAAATCCACCTTCAGCCAAGAAATTCGATTGTGAAAAGCCATTTGTAGCATGTTCTAGTTCAGCATAAGTGAACCACCTTGGAGGGTGCCCAAACACAGGAGCTTTGTGCTGACATATTGAACATAATGGAGGAGGTCCAGGAGGAGCATTTCTTGACAGTGAGATAGCTTCCCTCACACTTTTGCTGACCTTCAGATCAAGCCTATAATTAAGGACCCCAACATCAGGTTCTCTGTTCAATGTAGATAATTTCTCCAACAAAATGTTATATGTTGAAGTAAGCGATGAATCATTCAGTCTCTGTAAATCCTTCCCAAGATGCTTAGAGTCAGCGCTAGAATTACAAATGTCAGACATCCATGGAGGGAAATAAGATCTTGTTTTAGGAGGATCTAGCTCACAGTCAGTGTCTGAATCAGATTCGAACAGATTTTGGCTTTCCTCAGTAATAAATGAATACTCTTTCTTCAAACTCTCATATAACGCAGGGAGGATCAATGGTGAGGCCCCTGGATCAGAGCCTGATATTGATGAAGTTCCAATATCAGTAGCAGTCAGGGATGATTCACGCTCAGGACTACTGACTGGAGTCACAAATGGCCCTTTTGTTTCATCTAACAAGTCATGCTTGCTTTTCTTACGTTTAGGATATGTTTCAGATTCAAATGATAATGGCCAAGCCAATTGAGGTGCCATGTTCGGTGATCCAACCAAATTCAATCGAAGAACCTTTGGCTGAGATCGCTTCATGACCACAAGATTGCATTGCAGCTCTTCCAGGCAGTGTTTCTTCTCATGTTTTAAGTGTCTGTGCAAGGATTCAAAAGCAATAATAACCATAATTAATTGAACAAAATAGAAGAGTTAAAAGGAAATTGAAGTAAACGAAGAACTTATTGAACATGAGAATGCTGTCCACTACACAAATGAGTTAACTAAGACCTTGTGTAATTTGCACAGTCACCCTAGCTACAAGCATGCCTTAAGCTAACAAAATGTGATACATCATGCAAGAGAACAAAGTTTACATTGTATATATTACTTGTCCAATATAACCCAGTTGGATTGGGCTTTCTTGGCTTCAGTTGCGACTATTCCGTAAGGTGATCCAGGAACAATTTTTATCCTCACTTTTACCTGCAAACATAACTTCAAAATTCAATTCCAGGAACAAATAATGTACTAACTAAAGAAACATCAGAAAATAATCAATCCACAAACCTTGTCGGGGTCATAAACATCTTTTAACTGGAAAATCATTTGGGAGCATGAATCTGCAATATCTTGTTTTGCATCTGAATTAGCTCCTGAGGCTGAGAGAGACTTCCAATGACCAGTGGCGCAATCACTGGTAAATCTTGAAATACCCCATATCCTTCTACCTGAGAATCAGTGAAGTTATTAACAGCAAATAGTTTGAAGTGAATAAAGCAGCAGAATGCTTAAACCTCATTTGATATATAACTGAACCTGATAATTGCATATTAAGATGATAAGAAATTGCAAATGAACATTATCTTAGCCTAGGCTTTGAGCATTTCGACCTGATAATAGATCAATTAATTTCGATAACGTTCTTTGTTAGTCGCCATTTATAATCTGTAAAGCGACTGTATCAAACATAGAATGAAGAAGCTGAGATTAGCAGTTATGAACCAACCAACGGCCAATGTTCAACAAAGGATTAAAGGAACATTCTGCAATTTCACCACAAGCTCACTATCATTTACTCATGCTAAGTGACGTTAAAAAGCATAATTAACTTCAGAAACATAAAGAATTTCATTTTCCACTTCAACATGTACGTAGGTAATGAACAAGGACGAAATAAGGTCCTCCAAAACTTTTCTTCCTATTGGATAAAAAGGCAACATATTTTGTTGCAATAACTGCATCTAGCCACTTGTAAGACTTCAAGGTTTCAAGATCCAAACCTGCCAACCAGGCAAAATCTCTATACGCCGACTATTACATCTTATGCTTTAGATCATCTAGTGATAATTCTTTCCTTAAACATAAGCAAGTGGTGTAGAAGTAGAACATATTAGTTATCAAACATATGAAAAGCAGAACCCAATGTGCTCAATGATTTTATCATCATACAAAAAGTAAAGAGAAAACAAATAAAAGTGAAAAATGTGTTTAAGAGGAAAAAGTAAGTTACTTGAGGAGTGGACAGGAATAACCACGAGCAGCTTAATGCAATCCCCAGGCTGGGCAACATGAGTCAAAGCCCAGACCAGAGCAGTCCTTGGGATCTCCCTTGCTGCTTTAACAGCCACCACCACTACTTTACTAGCCAAATCTGAGCTACCCTTCTGTTTCATCTCCAAAGCCAAGCTAGAAACTAAACCCCTAAACACCTTCCACACACCCCATAATCAAAATCCACCCACCCCCCCCCCTTTCTCCACCATAAACAAAACTCTCGATCAAAAAAGACTGTATTTTTCCCTGATTCACAATACCCAAGATGCCTTTTTTTTTACCCCTTCTTTGAAGTGCTCGGCAGAAAAGCTTGATTTGAAAAAAGAGGGAGTAGCAGACAGGGACGTGCACTTCAAGGTAACTTTATCAAATCAAGTAATAAGCTCTTTCTCATAAAAAGGACGTGTCAAAAACTCTAGTTACCAAGCTGCAAAACCCCTCTTTCTCTCTTTCTCTCTCTGTATTAAAAGACAGCTTTGCCTGGTTTGGATGCAATAAAGGAACATGTATCCGTTATTGTAACTTGTAAGAACAAGCTCAGCTTTCTTTCACAGAAACTGAGGCTGCCTTTTCTTTAAGATCATGTAAACTGCGTGAGCTTTCTTTACAAAAAGAAACGATTCTTGTGCTACAAAAGCGGTTGGCCTAATTTTAGAAGCTTTTCTTTTGTTTGTCTTGTCAACTTTGCTAATGTTCATACATATATGTCCTCCAGCTTTCTACAAAATTACAACAAAGCTTAATAGGCAAGTATATATTAATATATTATCATATAATTAACAGGCGACAAAAAGAAAACAGGGCATGGTTAAAGACAAGACGACAATTTAATACCAAACCACATGTAATTATGTAAGTAATCAGTTGCATGATTGGAGGAAAGCTTTTTCTTACCCCCTTTTTTTTATCTCCCTCAATCTTGACTTTTATAAGCTATGAAAGTTGAGAGTAGGTAATGGAGGGAGGCTAATTGTGTACAGTTTTCAATCTGTGTTTACTAGTGTTTGGTCATGTGGCTTACCTTCCATTTTGTTTTAACACTAAAATATTTCTTATGAAAAGCAACAAAAATGTACTTTAAGATCTTGGGATTTCCTATTTCTTGCACATTGAAGTCACCATTATTTGATCTACAGTTTTTTTAAGGCAACTGTCTCTTGGGACTTGAGACAGTAATCAATTATTTTCTGTCTTAAAAGTATACACAGATAAAGTAATGCTTCTTTTTTTTTTTTAAATGTGGCACTTAAATTAGTGCAGGAACATCAATTAAATTTTCTTTTGTTTTGTGTAGTTCTAATACGACACAGCATGGCAGATTAGTAGTGAGGTAGGACATAATATATGAACCCTACATACTGACAAATGAAGACAAAGAGCTTGTGGTACGTCATGGCAACATCAATTAGCAACTTGATGCCATTTGAATTCAAAGGAATTGTCAATTTGTAGACAGCAAAACTTCAGCTTATAGTTTTATCTCTCTTCTACAAATGAATGTTGTTAGTTTGTAATGATTTAATAATCGAATTAGTGATTGAATTGATGAAATAATTATTAGTTCTCAATTCAATTAATAGATGAACGTTAATTAATTAATTAAAATTCATAAAAAAAATTTAAAAAAATTTTACACAACCACTTGTAAGAGAACATATTCAAAAGGTCTATGATTCCAACATTTTTAATTTTTCGTATGTCCTCCTTTGCACCGAAAAATTGAAGGACCAATAGTCAGCTAGAGATCTACAATTGAAAAGAAAAAACGCAACACAGCTAAATTCAATGGGATATTACATGACAGTTTACAGCAGATAGGGTGTACTTAATGGTGAAGATAATTTATATTAAGGACTGTAATTTCACATGCAAACATTGAAATCTGGTAGTAAAAACTATGAAGAAATGGAGCAGATAAATTGAGAGGTAGGTTAGAATTTGGCATCCAAAAAGCTCCCAATTATATCATTCTTTATGAAAAGTGGGACCTAAAGTTAGATAGCTAGACGCAATGGATGACTACCTTTACTAAATATAAATAATAATGAAAGAGAAACTTCAAGATATTCCCTCATCTTATTTTATACAAAGCTTTGCTCCAAATCTATTCTTCTACAAACAGGAAAAGAATCAAAATTTAAAGACAAATATATATATATATATATATTCTAATTCACTCAATGAAACTTTTTGAGATCATCAACTTAAACAACTTTGGTGCTAAATGATTTAGCTTTTGACAATGAATGCAGCAAATAAAAGACAATCTTAATTTCACAATCACATAACAAGGTTACAGACATATATGATTGTTGGCTGCAACAGTTAAACAATGATGAAGATGCTTTCTTTTTATCTTTTGTTTGCTAAGCTAGATTCTGTTTTGGCAGGAAGCATATTCGTATGTTAAATAGTTTTGTTACTTTGGATAAACATTCACACAAATCCCCCAAATGTTAATGCATTTATGAACAACAACAGTGATTATGCACCAACATATTGTTGAACTTGTAAGTTGATATTTCCATTTGCCAAGCTAAGATTTAGCCCTAAATGGTTAAGGTAAACTCAGTTACCACTCATTACTGTGTCCAAACTACAATCAACTTTCATTGTAATATTTGATTTTTTGCATATAGAAAAACCAGGGCGTGTTTAAGAAATTACTAAATTAAGAAACCATTGCCGCTATATAAGTAGGGATAAATATTAAAATTATACATCAACTTTGATACAATTTGTAATGTTATATATTAACTTTAATTTGGTGCATTTGTATACACCACACTTTAATTTTGATTCAATTTTCACATTTTACTAACCCCATTATCTATGTAATACAATTTTCCATTAAGCCATGTGAAAACTGCTGATATAGTATTTTATTAGGTTAAAAACAAACAAATAAATTTAAATTCTTTCCACTTAGATTAAAAGAAAAAATCTTAAGAAAAGGGTTTCTTACTTCTCCAAAGAAATCTATTTCTTAATATAGGTGAAAATAATTTAAATTTATTTTTAAATCTAATAAAATGTCATGTCAATAATTTACAGATGATTAAACAAAAAATGTGCTACATAGGTAACAAGTATATTGATGTATACAAATATACCAAATTAAAATTGATAAATAACATTGCAAATTCTATCTGTACAATTTTGATATTAATCCATACCCAAAAATAGGTATTGGCAAACGAGAAGGTTGGATTAAGGCTTTTCCTTTTAAGAAAATTGGGCTTAAGGTTTTAGACAAATTCTTAAATTGGAATGGACTTCAAGGATTTCAAATGCGTGAATATTTACACAAGCAGCTCTGAATTCTTAGTACTGTCATAAGCCTTTATATTCATTCATTGAATTATTGATTGTCATGGAAAAGGAGTCTTAGTAGTGCTCATTGATGGGTTTCTTCTGAACTCTGAACAGGTCAAGAAATATCTCATAGCATAATTAATGCATGTTGAACCAAAAGTAAATGCACGCATTCATACACGTGTGAATTCTGACTAAACATCTCATAACAAGGATTGAATTGGTTCATCCCATCTCATCTGGAACAAACACCCTTCCCCCCACTAAATGGAAGTTTTATCAGATCCTGAAATGTGGTATTACAATATTCAGCGGAGTTTTTCTCCATTATTGATTGCTCGTCCTCATCATCATAAATAAATACAAATCCTCTTTATATTACATACATAATTGCGCACTAGTTACTGACTACAAAAGAATAGATTATGAATCTATATGAGAAAACCATTGCGCACTAGCCTCTTGTTTGTATAGGAATTCCAAACCCGTGCACCCTTAAAACTACAAGCTTTGAGGGCATCATGCATGTTACCCTTCCCTATATTCCTTCATTTTCTTCCCTTATATCTACAACCCCCACCTCCACATCTGCTTCTACCCTTGTACATTTTCTTTTTTCCAAAGACAAAAAATAGAACCAAAAAGTCTTATCAAGTATAATGTGAAACACGGATTTTTATAGGTTTTAAATTCAAACCCGAGCTTTCAGGAGAGAGAAGCTCGGGTGAGATGCAAGATGGACTTAAGTGGCTCCTTGGGCTGTCACTCAAATGGCAAGGTCTATACAATCCATATCCCATGAAGAAGTACTCCATAGGTATCAACATTGCATGTGGTTGTTCTTCTGTCACCATGGATCCACAAGCCTGAACCTGCACCAACAAGCATCCTACCCCAATTAGGCATAATTTTGACACTAATTTTAATTACACAAAGCATTAACTACTAAAGAAAAAGGGACAAAAATCATCCAACAGGTAGGCTGGCCCACCTTTAATGGTATTTTTAGAGCAGGTGATAGACCACTAGATACTCCAGGTTTGCAAATTATTAGGAAAGTAGAGTACTAGATAAGAGTAGCAGACTAGACAAGAATCATTCAACATCATACTAGCAATCAAACACAGCAATCCCTGTTACATAGGTAATTGAAAACTCTGCTACTTACCTCAACTAAGGCACTAAATCTTCTATCCAACTTGGATGTCATGTGTAGGGCCTCAGAATGAAACGGTGAGCTATCGCCAACAAATATTAAGGTTCGACATCCGAGCCTCTTTAGCCCACTGGTAAGGTCAGGTCTCCTGCATGTTAGTGAAACAAAGTTTTGAGCACTTGAAATATCTTAATGTATAAAGAGAAGTAACATGCAAAACACGAAGTAACAATCCAATCTAGTTCCATTATTTTGTAATGTACCCATTAATTGCTTGAAGAAATTGCATCACATTTGATCCATGCCTCTCATCTAGCAACTAAGGAAACAAACATACCAAAGGAATAAGTCATGTTGACTTCAAAAGAAATTCACTGGTTTAAGAAAAGAAACAGAAACAGAATGCAAATCTAGTATAATGTATTAATGTTATTCAGGAAAGAAGAAAAAGAAATGCTTAAGCACTAACTCTTCTGCACGCTTGAACTATGTCCGACTCAGGAATTTCTGTATTACCGCAAACTTCCTGCTACGATTTAAACCTCATCATACAACCTCCTCAATAAGTGAGGATATAACCCAAAAAAAGATATATTACTAGGATGGAAATGCTAGGTACCTTGCTAAAGTAACGTTGAAGCAAAAGCTCTTTAAGAAGTCCACACATTCCATAAAAATATAACAAATTTGACATCACCTACAGATTATATCATTTTAGCCATATAAATGAAATTTATGCATAAAACCCAACAGTCTTAGGAAGGAACCTTGTTATAAAACCATTCAATCCAAGACGGTGCTCTGAAAAGAGGGGATATAAGTATCAACCCAATAACACGTTTTTTGTATTTCATCTGAAATGGAAAAGCTTGGTCAAAAGAACAAACATAAAAAGCATTTAAATAATACTACTCTTAAGATTCATAAGGAAACCTACGGCAAATAGAGTAAGAATGTAAGCACCCGCTGTCACTCCCATGCACATCACTGCACCAAGCCTGATGCAATCAGAAACGAAGTCATCCTAACTATAAAACTTTTAATAAATACAATCTAGTGCTCTTCATGGGAAAAGAAACCCCTTTTCAACCAAACCACTAATACTGGCTATATCTAATAGCTTTTACTAAGCTGCCAACTAATGTAAAATTACCCAAAAAAGTTGAGAACCTCTAGGATCTGATCAGCTAAGTCGTCAACACAACGTGCAGAAGCACTTGGACAAATTGGAGCAGCTCCCAACTGCAAGAACTTGTGAAAGTGCCAGAAAGGAAACTATGTGAACATAGAAACCAACAATTGATTTAGCATGCTACCAGAAGATAAAATAGACCATATACAACAGAAATAAGGCAAATAGGCATATGCCAACTAATTTACAGACCTCGTGTCCAGGAGGACTAATATGGTAAATGCAGAAATTGTGGAGCAACAAGGAGGCCGCTTCGGGACAAAAGAACAATCCTTGGAAACAAGATACATCTGAAGGAAATTATAAAAGAACACTAAACTTGTTAGAAAGCAGATTTGGAGATATACGCCAACTAAGAGTACCCTGTAGATGTGCATGAATAGAAAATTTGAACCGGTTAACAAAATAAACCATGACTGAAATAGCATGTATATTGCAGAATTAGCAAAAGGAGGTTTTTCCCAAATTTAATATGAAAAATACAAAAGAGGTTATGATATGAACAGCATTATACATACGATTCAAAGCCAGATCAGGATATGTAATTAATGCTGGCTTGTGTTGGTCCCCATAAACTATAACAGACAGAGAACCACAGCGCGTTCGTACATGATGTTCCTGGAAGTTATTTACATCAGCACAGATTAAGATTTATACCAATCAAAATAGAAATAGTTAAGCTTATTGTAAAACAATCATAGAAATAGATATATTTGGAACTTAGATACCATATGTCTTCTAGATACGGAAATAGTTATTTAACAAGAATAGCTTTTCAGTTAAGTAATTTATTTTAGATGACCCTTAAAAAAGAAAAGAAACACCTAAATTATTCATCAAAAGCAATTCCCATGTGCACAGTCACCTTTTTTTTAGGGAAATCCAAAAAAGAGAGAAAAATCAAATGAGTGATTCCTGATATCAATCATTAAATTCTTCAAAAAAGAGATGACAGTCTAAAAGGAGAGCAAGAATCTCTCAATTTAAAGAAGACCATGACATTAAACACATACACACACACACACATATATATATAAAAGAAAAGGTAAATTTGCCGGCAGCCAATTTTAATATAATAAAAGCAAAATAAAATAAGAAATAGAGCCAATGTTTCTTCAATGAACTGCAAAGACAGGTGAATAATCCCGAGGAATCCATCATCCAACTTCTTTTGCCATTAGAAGTAACAAACTAAGAATGAAAAAATCTCCAACTAATCGAAAATGAAAAGTTAAAGCAGATATAAACCCAAAGGCAGTAGCAACATGAAATAACGTAAGAGAATTACACGATATTAGCAAAACAATCAAATACATGTATAAATACACGAACAAAATGGAGTCTAACTTTGTAATTTTAACAGCTAAAATAAACACAAATTATATACAAACCAAGATAACTCATTTACCATAAAATGACAAAGAAGGTTGAGAAAATAAATAAAAAATTTGACTGTTATGTATATATATATATATATATATATATATATATATATTTAAAAAAAGTGGATAAAAGAGCATATTTGACCAAATAGGAAATGTATAGATATGTTGATACCAGATAATTTCTGAATATCGCAGAATTAAAATTAACATAAATTGGAATAAAAAATAACCAGAAAAATGGGTTCTCTTCCCATAAAACTAAAAAACCAATGCAGTAATGAAAATGCAAAATAATAAACTGATAACAAAAAATAAAGAATGAAAAACAATTAAAAATGGAGATGTAGAAAAACGATAAGAAAAAAGAAACCTTTCCACCAAAATAGATCTTTTCAGTATCAAGAGGAATGGAATCGTTTGAGTCAGCCATGGCTGTGGCTCTTTCTCTGTTATCTACAAAACAAAGAAAGAAAGACAAAAAAAAGCTTATGTTCTTTTTTTTTCTCGAAACAAAACGGCTTTTCTCTGTCCCTTGTTTCTCCCTTGGATAAATATAAGTCTCCGGCTTTTATGGCTTGCAAAATATAAATCAAGCCATTTTCTTTCTTCGAAACCTCGCTCGCTCCTTCCCACTCTTGTTTATTTATTTATTTTATTTTCCCCCTTTTTTAGCTGTTCAAATTTCAAGCTCAACGCATTTTTGGACTCCCTGACTTATGGTCAAATCATAACCCTCCTCTAACGAATAATCAGAAAAACGGCACTGCTTTTAAGCATGGCCCGTGAGCCCTGGCGGGTTGATTTAAAATAGAGTGACTGATTGGCTCCCTACTAATTTGTTATGATTTAAACTGTGAATTTGATTTTTATTTTTTTTAGTTAAATTTAGTTATTAATATAGAAGAGTTAAATCGGTTTTTTTAACAGAAATTATGACTAAAATTTTAATTTTAATGTTGCTGGCATGGTAATTTGTATGGTAGTTCATGTGTAAGCTTCACATCAACAAATAATTTAAATTTTATAAAATTAGAATTTTTAAAAAATAGCATTGAGTGTATGTGGATTATCATGTAAACTGTCGTGTTTAAAATTTAACATTTTAATTAATATTTTCGTTAAAAAATATCATTTCAACTCTCTTTTTTAATTTAATTATTTTTGGAAGATTGAGGTTAAACTTAACTCAAAAAAAAAACGAACAAGGGCTAAATTGACAAAAATATATATATAAACTTTAAAGGCTAATTTTGATATTGTACCTATCTTGAATAGATAAAGGTACTAAAAAATATAGTTTTCTACTTTCTTTTTTGTAAATAATAAACAGCCTCATCAGGCTCTAAGCTTCAAAACCAGCAAAAATATTGGAAGCAAAGTAGCACAACATTAGGAGGCTGTGCGAAAACATGTAGTCCAACTTCAAGTGCAAGACCCAACTTTGCCAATCTGTCTGCACAAAGACGCAATTCAATCAAAAAGGCACTTGGAACCAAGATGTGAATTTGTATAACCCTTCTAAAATAATGTGATTATGGAGCAATTGGTGGACTTAACAACCATTTTTTATTTACCTTAAATAGGTAGAATGTTGAGATTTTTTTCCTTTATTCATCATGAAAGGCTAATGCAGTAATTTTCCACATGTTACTATAAAAAAATACATACAAAACACATTTATCTTAAAATTTAAAATAATATTATTTAATATATTAATAACAATTTCTTTTATTTGCATAAATTTTACAAAAATCAAAACAATAAAATTGAAGAATAACCAAAATTGTTCACTTCCCTCCCAAATTTGGAGAGAAATATCTCAAATTTTACTCACCAAAATTAAAAAGATTTCGTGCCAAAATTTTTATTTACCAAGATAACCAAAACATCATTGATAGTTGGTTGGATGCCTTCTTCCAATCAGCCGAGTCTTCAAGCTTGAGACACACCAATCAAATTCTTCAAGCTTTCGAACTTGGTCGAGTCTAGTGCCTTGGTAAACAAGTCAGTCAACTAATTGAGAGTAGCCACAGACTTCAACTCTACTGAACCATTTTCAACAAGCTCTTGAATGAAATGATGATTGATCTTAATGTGTTGGGTCCTTATGTGCATAAGTAGATTCTTGCAGATGTTGATAGCTATTGTGTTATAATAGTAAATAGTAGCCACTAACAATGTCAGTTCAAAATCCTCCATCATTTGCTTCATCCATAACAACTAAGCATTGTAGCTCCTAGTAGCTATGTACTCTTCTTCTACTGGTGAGAGTGACATTGACTCTTGCTTCTAATGTGTCCTTCTGATCATTACTGATGTGTCCTTCTGATCATTGTTGTTTCTAGCCCGATCAACATCACAGTAACCAATAAGGCTCATTAAACTATCTTTGGAAAACCAAATTCCCAAGTCTAGTGTTTCATGGACATATCTAAAGCTTCTTTTGACAACCTTAACATGTGATTCTTTAGGATTTGCTTGATATCTAGCGCATACCCCAACATTGAAACACAAATCTAGTCGACTAGCAATGAGGTGCAACAAACTTTCAATCATGCTCCTATAAATGGTCTCGGAAGTGGGCACTTCTATTGCATCTTCAAAAATTTTCTCACCTGTAACATTGGTGTTCTAGCAGGCTTGGAATTCTCTAATCCAAACTTCTTTACAAGGTTTCTAGCATACTTCTCTTGTGAAAGGAATGTCCCATCCTATATTTTCTTAATTTGGAACCTAAGAAAATATGGCAATTCACCAATCATACTCATCTAAAACTCACTCTGCATCATCTTCGCAAAATTGTCTTTTGTAGCTATTGAAGTTGCACAAAAAAAATCATGTCATCCATATATATTTGAGCTAGTATAGTTGTGCCCTTGTGTCGTCTAATAAAATTTTTTTTGTCAATTGATCCTCTTTGGGAACTTTGACTAACCAAGAATCGTGATAGCCTTACCGTCTAAGGCTTTGCTCAATTTATACAAATGATCAGAGCTTGTAAGGTCTTCGAAGTCTCTTGGCTGGTCCACATACACCTCTTCCTTCAAGAAGTTATTAAGAAAGACATTATTGGCATCCATTTGGACAATTTTATGTTGAGGTAGGTCACCACAATGTTGGAACATCTTCAAATATTTATAGTGTTCCAATAACTATAAATGAATGTGTGTAATTAATTAAAAGATAATTTTTTGTTCATTGGTCAAGAGTTATATCACTTGGTTTTTGAAAAGAATTATAACTATTCAAACAATATTACTTGAATAATTATAATATTAGATGAATAAATATATGCCTTTTAAAAGATATTATTATTTAAAAAGACACATATTGGAAGATATCTCTATGAAGAGACATGAAATTTCATATAAATGGGAATGAGATTTCATTTGGAAATCACACTAAGAAGTTCTAAAGTTCTTTTTATCCTTCCTAATTTTCTAAAATTATTAGATTATTCTATAAAGAGTTTCTACAGTAATTCTTGTGATAAATTGCTCAGTGCTTAGTGGACTATTCTCGTCAATGCAAAAAACACAAATTGTCATTGGCTTCATTGTATCATCAAGGTTAATTTGCTTGAAACTCTTTTGCACACCGAATATAAATGGGGGCGAATAGAACCTTAAAGATAGTGGCTTGATACATGCCTTGGAGCCTTGTCCTATTTTTTCATTTTTTGTTCGAGTTTTTCTTCGTGTTCCATCAAGATTTTCCTCACCGAAGATTTGTACTAACAATTTTAAGGTTCTATTATCATGATGACTACTACAACACATGAAAGTGGAACACTAAGGGAGTTCGCTTCCAACTTTGTCAAACTTGATCGGTTTGATGGTGGCAATTTTCGACGATAATAGAAAAAGATGCACTTCTTATTACCAACTTTGAATATTGACTATGTTTTGGATACCCTAAGACCGAAAAAGAATGAAAACGAATATGTTGCTGCAACCAGAGAAAGGCAAAAGTGGGACAATGTTGATTATTTGTGTATAGGCCACATATAGAATGGTTTATTCAATGGTTTGTTCAACCCTTACCAAAATGAGGTCGCCTCTAAGGAATTATGGGACAAATTGGAAACAATATACATGACCGAAGATGCTACAAGTAAGAAATTTCTTGTTAGTCATTTCAATAACTATCAAATGATTGATGGTCGTTTTGTTATGGAACAATTTCGTGATATTGAAAATTTTTGAATCAATTTAAGCAATATGATATGAAAATGGATGAAATGATTGTTGTATCCTCCATTATAGACAAACTTCCTCCATCTTAGAAAGACTTTAAAAAAAAGTCTAAAACATAAAAAAAATGAAATATCTCTTGAGGCTTTGGCAAACCATCTTCGTATTGAAAAAGAATATTGAAAGCAAGATCAGAACCTAGATTCTGAAAATGCCAAAGTGCATGTTACAAAAGAAGTACAGGCTACTAAACCATCGAAGAGAAAGTTCATACAGACTGATAGAACACCTAAATTCAAAAAGAAACAAAAAAGCTCATGCTATCATTGTGGTAAGCCGGGACATTTCAAGAATGAATGTTGATTTTTAAAGAAGAAATCATCTTCTAAGACTGATAATAACGAAAATTTCGTTGTCATGATTTCTGAAATTAATATGGCACAAGATGATAATAAATAGTAGATTGATACTGGAGCAACCAAACATGTGTGTAAAGACAAAAGCATGTTCGCAAAGTTCACACAATGTGAATATGACAATGTCTTGTACATGAGAAATTTTTCCACCACAACAATCAAAAGCAAAGGGTCTGTTGAACTACAATTCACTTCTAGAAAGGTTTTAACCTTGAATGATGTATATTATGTACCGGAAGTTAGGAAGAATCTAGTGTCTAGAAGTCTGTTGAATAAGTTTGGTTTCAAACTTGTTTTTGAGGCAGATAAGTTTATTTTGTTTAATGGAGGAATTTTTATAGGGAAAAGATATATGTATGAGAACATGTTCAAACTCAATATTATTAATAAGAATAAAAATATTATTTCTGCTTATATGGTTGAATCTTATTGTTTATGGCATTATAGATTATGTCATTTGAATTATAGAAAATTGAATGACATGCATAAGTTAGATTTAATTCTGCTTTTAATAATGACATTAAAAATACAATACATGTATGTTGATTAAAATTACAAGAAACTCTTTCCCTAAGGTTAAAAGTAAAACAAAGTTGCTTGATTTGATACATAATGATTTATGTGACATGCATAATACTCCTACATTAGGTGAAAAGAAATATTTTGTTACTTTTATTGACGATTGTTCTAGATATTGTTATGTCTATTTATTGCATTCAAAATACGAAGCGTTTGATAAATTTAAAGTTTATAAATCTGAAGTTGAACTTCAGTGAATCATTTATCAAATGCTTAAGATCTAATAGAGGTGGAGAACACTATAATCCAAGTTATTTTGAATCCACTGGGGTTATCCATCAAGTTTTATTCCCTTACACACCACAACAAAACGTTGTAGATGAAAGGAAAAATAGAGTCTTGACGAAAATGGTAAATTCAATGTTATCATATTCAAGTCTTGGACAAGGTTTTTAGGAGATGTTGTTCTAGCAACTTGTCATATATTGAATAGAGTTATTAATAATGAAACTAAAATAACCCCATATGAACAATGGAATAAAAGGAAACCAAACTTTAATTATTTGAAGGTTTGAGGTTATAAGGTTATTGTCAAAGTTCCAACACCTAAACGTAAAAAGTTAGGTGAAAGAGGAATTGAATGCATATTTATATTATATGCACATAATAGCAAGGCATATAGGTTCATGGTAATTCAACCAAATGAATCAATTTCAATTAATACTATTATTGAATCAAGAGATGCTAGTTTTGATGAAAATAGATTTAATTATATTTCAAGACAATTATGGTCACAACAATTGATTCATTCTTCAAATGAGAATGAGATTCCATTGGAAAAAGTTGATAATAATGATGAATCTTGTCAAGAATTAAGAAGAAGTAAAAGGATTAAAAAGGTCAAAGATTTTGGACCAAATTTCATTATGTTCCTTGTAAAAGGAAAATGTGAAAGTATATGCAATAAGATACCTTATTGTTATAATATGGAATTTGGTCCTATTACATTTGAAGAGACAATAAAATCTCAATACTCTACTTTTTGGAAAGAAGTAATAAACTCTGAGATGGATTCAATAATGGGAAATCAAACTTAGATCGTAGTTGATCTTTCACCGGGTTCCAAACCAATAGGTTGTAAATGGATCCTCAAAAATAAAATGAAGGTCGATGGAAGCATTGATAAATTTAAAGCAAGGTTGGTAGCGAAAGGTTTTACACAAAAATAAGATATTGATTACTTTGATACGGTAGCAAGAATTGTTATGATCAGACTCTTAATATCACTAACCTTAATGTATAATTTGGTCGTTCACTAAATGGATGTTAAAACTACATTTTTAAATGGTGAATTGGAAGAGGAAGTGTACGTGGAACAGCCGGAATGATTTGTTGTTTCCGAACAGGAGCATAAGATATGTAAGTTTGTTAAATCTCTATATGGACTTAAAAATGTATCAAGACAATTGCACCAAAAGTTTGACAAGATTGTTTTAGCTAATGGTTATAAAATAAATGAATCCGATAAGTGCATATATAGCAAATTTGAAAATGGAAAATGTGTCATAATTTGCTTATATGTAGATGACAGGTTCATATTTGGCATGGATTTGGAACAAAAAGAAAACACAAAGAAATTCTTGTCAAACAACTTTGCTATGAAGGATATAGGTGTAATAGATATTATTCTTGAGATTAAAATAACCCAAGAGAAAAGAACTATAGCTTTACCACAATTACATTACATTGAAAAGGTACTTAAAAAGTTTGATCTTTTCAATTGTATACCAGCATCTACACCCATGGATCCTCAAATACAACTAGTATCTAATGCTGGTAAAAAACTTGATCAATTGAAATATGCAAGTCTAATTAGTTGTCTTTATGTACATAATGACTTGTATAAAACTAGATATTACATATGTTGTTGGGAAATTAAGTAGGTACACAATTAATCCAAGTAGTTTGCATTGGCAAGCTTTGAATAGAGTACTTAGGTACTTAAAGAAACCTATTAACTATGGATTGTGTTATAATGGATATCTTTCAGTTTTAGAAGGGTATTCGGATGCTAGTTGGATTACAAGTTTGGAAGATCATGCATCTACTAGTGTCACGGGCCGTAGTTCAAAGCCCATAACCATCACACCAAATGCATCCAATGGAGGTCTATTGCTCAGATGGGGATCATTTGGCCCACGAGAACTGACTCGATTCAAAGAGCTATTAGAGAAGCCTGTCAGATTGAAGCTTGGTTGGCCCGATAATGAAGACATGGCAACTTAGGCTGATATGGTAACTAATCTTAGAAGATAGAGGGAATCATATCTTGTAAAGATTAGATTAGATTTGATATGGCATACCTTATAAATCTCTAAAATAAAGGGATATAGCTAATCTCGTCCGTCAATGTAAATACATCTTGACCGTCGATTTTGAGGGAGCTCAACTATAAATAGAGAGCCTCCCCCTCAGTTGTACTCACTCCATTCATTGTTTCATTATTCTTTGTGAATAAGAGAATAGAGAGCATTTACTCAAACACTTTATGAGCGTTCTTTCTGTTGTTCTTTGTTGTTCTTCTTTTGGCATAAATCGCTTCCGCTCTTCAATTTGGTGCCTTGGAGGAGTTCTAAAAGAATCCTCACTTGAGTAAAGGCTGACTTTGCCAAGTTTGGATGAACGGATCGCCTAAGGCCGCATGGATTGCGAGATGAAAGGTCTAGCCCCGTGACACTAGTGGATGGATCTTCATTCTTGGTGGATGAGTCATTTCTTGGGGTTCCAAGAAACAACCATGTATTACTGATTGCATCATGACAGTAGAATTTATTGCATTGGCCACTGCATCTAAAAAAGCAGAATGGTTAAGAATTTGTTTTATGATGTACCTCTATGGCCTCAGCCAATTTTACCTATTTCTATTCGTTGTGATAGTGAGGCTACTCTAGCAAAGACATATAGCTAAGTATATAATGGAAAGTCTAAACACATTGGATTAAGAAATATCTATGTCTGATAATTAATCTCTGATGAAGTGATCACTATTAATTTTGTGAGGTTAAGTGAAAATTTGGTGGATCATTTGACAAAAAGCCTTATTAGAGATGTAGCCAGCAAGACCTCAAAAAGGATGGGACACAAGCCCATTAATTAGAGTCAACCATGATAGAAACTCGACTCAATGCTTGGTATAACGTCAAGTCTTGAGTTCAATAAGACAAAGTACATCATTAGTATGTGACTGTTAACACTATAAATAAATCTATCCTAAGATTAAAGTGCTAGGTGCCCGTAACGATAAAGGAATGATGAGTAATGTACTCTTAATGGACCCATAACATAAATATGTTAGAGTGTTATAATTACGGGAACACTCTTGATGGGATCTACCTATGTGAGTGGAAGTGTGGTCGCTTCTAGGAGCTCAAGGGCTTGATTTTGACAACACTAATGAAAAGAGGACACAAACACATAACCATAATAGTGTCCCTGGATACTATGCATTACCGATATTGAAATCATTGTGTAAGATGTGTTTGGTTAATCAAATGGAATAGCTGGTTCAAAGCTTAGTCTACCATGCAATTCCGATTAGCTTTAACAAGTTTTCACTAAGTGAAGATTCAATTGTAATACAACTTCATTTATGCAAATTGATTTCCAAGAATATCAAAATCGAAAATATTTTGAAAATGGGGAGATTGTTGGAATATTTTCAAATATTTATAATGTTCCAATAATTATAAATGAATGGGTGTAATTAATTAAAAGATAAATCTTTTGGTCATTGGTCAAGAGTTATATCACTTGATTTTTGAAAATAATTATAAATATTCAAATAATATTACTTGAATAGTTATAATATTAGATGAATAAATATGTCTTTTAAAGATATTATTATTCGAAAATACATCTATTGGAAGATGTCTCTATGAAGAGACATGAAAATTCATATAAATAGGAATGAGATTTCATTTGGAAATCACACCAAGAAGTTCTAAAGTTCTTTCTATCCTTCCTAATTTTCTAAAATTATTAGATTGTTCTAAAAAGAGTTTCTGCAGTAATTTTTTGTAGAAATTGAGCTTCTTGTGATAAATTGCTCAGTGCTTAGTAGACTATTCTCATAAATGCAAAACACAAATAGTCATTGACTTCATTGTATCGTCAAGGTTAATTTGCTTGAAACTCTTTTGCACACCAAATATAGGTGGGGATGAATAGAACTTTAAAGATAGTGGCTTGATACATGCCTTGAGGTCTTGTCCTATTTCTTCATTTTCTGTTTGAGTTTCGTTCGTGTGTTTGAGATTTTCCTCACCAAAGATTTGTACTAACACGTAACAAGTAGCATCTTATGGTTTCAAGTCTTGCAATTGGTGCAATAGTTTTCTCAAAGTTTATTCTTTCAACTTGAGTGTATCCCTACACCACAAGTCTTACTTTATTGCTAGTTATATGTCCATATTCATCTATTTTGTTCTTGAAAATCCACTTGGTGCTAATGATAGTATAATAAGCATTCCTTAATTCATTTGTTCTTTCATCTAGAATGTTAATTCTAGTTGCCTTTTTGGGGGAGATTTTGCTCTAATGTGTTAGCTTGATATTGTCGAAATGGAGTTGGCCAAGCCTTTCTTAGAAACAACAACAATTCTCTCTAACTAAATGTCCACAAATATTGGAAATGACATAAATGTTATGGTAACTACCTTTTTACTTGGAATGAGGGTCCTATTCCTCTCAAGGATGAAATTTTTATTATTATCTTGATCATCGACAATCTGAACCAAATTAAATTTCCATAAGAAATAAGCGATTCAAGGACTCATTTTTAACATGACAAAGATCACATGTTGTATCAAAACCCTCCACTCTCTTACCAATTTCATCACTGCATAGGAGACTATTATTTGTCTTTAATTTCCAAAGAAAAGCAATAACAAACATCAATAGATTAAGATGTAATTAAAATATTTTAAAGTTTAAGGACTAATTTAAAATGAGTATCATAGTCTTAGGATATTTGATGCAATTAACTCTCAAATAAAACAAGATTATGAATAATTTTCAAGTTTATGCATTGAACTCTGTGTTGATTAAGAGCTGCAGTTTAAGGTTCCCTTGGATTCAAAAGAACTTAATATTCTTTTCTCACAGCACTAGTGTTTTATTTGGATAGAAAATGGTGCACGTTTATTTTTCTAAACTCACTGCACCTCTTCTTTTAACTAAAAGATAACATGCCAATGAAAAAAAAAAAGCTACATCACTTAGAAATGTTTGTTACCACTTCAACACTGATTTGTTTTTCATTTAGGCTCTGTTTGTTTAAATGTAAAAGGTTTTATGGAAAAATATTTTTTGCATTTTCCTGTATTTGTTTCATAGAAAATAATTTTGTCAGCAAAAAATAACTTATAGATCAACATAAAATAAGCACTTTTACTGTAAAATGACTTACCCTTTTAAAAAGCGTAAGTCATTTTTGGAAAAAACTTCTATAGGTAATTTTATTTTATATAAAAATTAACTTAAATCATAATAATTTTTCTTTTATATTTAAAAATATTAAAATATTGTATTTTTCAATATTATTAAACATACATATTTAATTATTTATATTTAGTCATATAATAATTTATTAATATAACTAATATAATTTATTATTTTAAAAATTATTTAATATTTCAATTTTATTTCAATAATAAATTTTAAAAATAATAATTTTAAATAATATTCTTCGCATAATTGAACATATTCAATATTAATACTTTAATAATAAATGTTTTGTAGTATAAAGGTTAAAATATGTCATATGCCTATGTACTCTTCACAAATTTGCAATTTAGTCTTTGTACTTTTATTTTCAAGAATTTAGTCCATCTACTTTTGATTTGAAAATCAAGTCCAATTGTTGACATTATTTTTTTTGTCAATTTTGTTGATGTTAGATCTTTAAATAATAAATATTCATTATGTAACTAAAAATGACGTTGTAATGAATCAATTTAACAATATTTTTAATATATACAAAAACAATATAAAATATAAATTTATAGATATAAAATAAACTCAATTAAATAATGAAAAGATAAGAAAACATCAAATGTATGTTTGTTTTATTGAAAACAACTTTTATAAAATATTTTTAAAAATCATCAAACAACAAAATTATTTTATCTGATTTATCTAAACACCGAAAATATTCACTTTTTAGGGAGGTAAGTCATTTTCATAAATTATTTTCCGGAAGCCGTTTTCAACGAAACAAATATACCCTTAATTTTATTTTTTTTATGCATTCTAATTTACGAGTTCTTGTTGGGTTTATATATATAATGAAAGTTGGCTTTATAAAATTTAAATATATTATATATAATATAAGCTTAAATTTAATAATTATAGAAATTAAGGCCATGCAAATTGTATACCCTTGTTGATAAGTTTTGTTGAGGGGGAATTAATTCTTTCGGGAGAAATCTTCGAAGTGTTATATCCTTGGGGATGCTGATCTAGTCCCTCAACAACGGAAGGTATTGTCCCCCGAGCTAAAGTGGTACTGTATACCCCAACATTTTACCTATATTTAATAGGCCAAGGGTTTGGGTCCCACAAAGGGTAAGATGCTCATGTCGCCTCTTGGTCAGTGGTCGTACGTACATGTACGGTTGAGACATTCCCCTCCGTGAATCATACACGATTCTCTATGAAATGGGAGACAAAACTCTCCTCCGAGGGACAATATCTTCCATTGTTAAGGGGCCAGATCGGCATCTTCAAGGACAACACTTTGAAGACTTCTCTCAGATGAGCCGACCCCTTCACTAATAAAAGGGGTACCACTTTGACTAAGTGGTACCATATACCCCAACAATTGACCTATATTCGATAGGTTAAGGATTCGAATCCCAGCAAAAGGTGAGACGCTCACGTTGCCTCTTAGTGGTGGTTGTACATCCATGTTCGGTTGAGGCACTCCCCTCTATGAACCGTACACAACTTTTCGTGAAGTGGGAGACAAGACTCTCTCGAGGGGACAATTCCTTCCATCGTTGAGGGACTAGATCAACATACTCGAGGACAACACTTCAAATAATTCTTCCAGAGGAGCTGATCTCCCTTAACAAGTTTAGATTGGTGATTAGGTTTGATTGAACTTTATTTTTTGGATTATTTAAACTTCATTATAGTTTAATTTGATTTTTGTTTTTATTTCTATATTAAATTTGAATTTTGAGTTTTTGTACTTTATTTGGATAAAATTATTTTTATAAATTTTGGATAGTTTATTTGATCAAGTTTCAAAAAAAATTCATTAAATATTTTAAAATAAATTAATTTTTCAAGTAAATAAAAATTACCAATACTCCATATAGTATATAGTGTTTTTATAATAATTTTTAATACAAACATTTTAAGTCTTAAATATAAAATATTTATTTTTACATCATAGAAAATTAAAATAATTATACATTAAATAAAAATAAAATTCGATTTGATTTGATTCAATTAAAGTGGTTTTTTAACTTATGAACCAAAACTATCTAAATCTTGCTAGTTTGATTTTTATTTTCCTCAATCCTAGAAATACTCGAAAGTTATTCAAGTTTGACTAAAAACATGAATTAAATTCAATAATTATCAAGTTAAACTCAAGCTATCAATTGAGTCAAATCTGAGCACCGTAATACTCAACTAGAACCACTCATAAACCTAATCAAACTTTCCATTTTTATATGTTCTTATATCATAAAATTAGTATTACATTTAAACCATTTTTATATATAAAAAAAACTTGAATATAAATGAGCTTAATCAAACTCAAGTAACTCAATCAAATCTTGAGTTGAGCTCAAATGTAAAAAATGATGTTTGATTACGCGGGAAGCTCACTACTATTTGAGTTTGGGTGGGTCAGTCGATACACAATCCGTTGATACATCTGTTTTTTAATTGCTCCCATATTTTGTCCACTTGCCTCACACTTTCTATTGTAGATCGGCCTGGATCTATAAGAGTCATCACTTCTCCATTGGAAGATGATTCAAACAAGAAAACAGCAATATTGAGGTTTCAGGACTTCCAAGTTAAAAATCTAAAAACACGAGACAAACTTATAATCCTAATTTACTCATGCAAACATGGTAAAGAATCAATGAAAATTAAAGGGCAACAAATGTTACATTCCATATGAAAGAACCAATATTCTCAAGCAGTTGAGGAATGTTAGAATACAAATGCATTAAAATAGGAGCAGCATCTTCATGCTTTAGCCTAGGCCATAAATTTATGGTGGTGGTGGATAAAAATAGTAGTGAGAAACATCAGCGCATCTTGTAGAATTGAACTCTTGAAACCACACAACGCCGACCACTGAATGAATATTTTACCATTATATCAACATCTCGGGGATTCTTCTTGTTTGGTGCAACAGTCATGCTACCAACTATTGCCTCTCCCTCACATATGGTTAGCACATCCTCTAGATACAACACCGTTTGCTTCCAATGTGTAGCTCGCGATTTTGGCCCTATATTTTGTTTTTTATTTGAAAAAGTCAGAAACATCGATTCTTTCTTTTCTTTTGATAAAACTCAGAAACATGGATTAATTGTACGAAACATAAGACCTGAGCAGAGATGCATTATTGTATTGCTAGGGCAAAATAATTATAGACAAAGCTTGCTGCTTTAAACATAGATATGATGGGAAGGACATAGGATATATAAAATTTCGTAATCTATTGGCTGGAGTGAAATGGAAACAAGGAAACAAGGAAGAAAGAAGAGATAAACCTGTAGAGAAGCCCATCAATTTGTGGCACTTGGTAAATGATACATCAAAGTACGCAACAAAAGCATGGATGTAATCATCACGTTGTGCAACAAGCTTAAAAGATGCAGTGAAAGAAGCATCACCCGGAGCCATCTTGGAGATATCCATTGTCTGAATAAAGAAAAGCAAAATAAATATAGCAGATAAATTCCAAGGACAATAAGTCAAGAATTTTCAGCGACCATATGCTTAAATAGATACACAATGATATATACATATACATAAGTTACGCTTGTGCTATTTATTCTCACCTTGAGAAGGTGGCTATTCGTCACAATTTGATTCTGGTCAACTGTGTCCACAAGAGGTTCCATCATAGCTTGCTTTTTGATGCAACTCATGTCAAACCCATAAACATTATTCCAAACTGTAGCAAGATGATGCAATGGAGAAAAGATGTGAAATATAAGAATACAAGAACTCAATTGCAAAGAACCACAATAGAAAAACTGATTGAAAGCCCGTAACTACAGATGAACTCGAATACAAAGAACAATATCAAAGTATCAGTCTACTACGCTCACATTCGATCTTGTCATCTTTGTACTCTGCATCCTCAATTGCTGTCAAGTAAAGAGAAGCCTTATCTGGTAGCACAACACCATCATTGACCTGGCATGGGCAACCATATAAGAAATTTGATTGAAAAAATACAGCATATAAGGAACCAACAAAAATTTGCATTCAAGAGCAAAACAATAAACTTAAAAGGCCACTTAGCCACCACATAAAAGAGCAAGCAAAATATTGCTCAAAGAGAAGATTAAACAAAGATGTAGTTAAAGTCTCAATCATAAACAGTTATATTTAGACCTCACTTACAGCCCACCTTGTGCACATCATACCAGCCAGCAGAGGATGTAAGCAATCATGTTACATATTGTAATCCACAGAGAGAAGTAAAAAAAAGGCCAAGTGGGATATAGGAAATGTCAAGAAAACAAGGATAATATGACCATGCAACATCACTGTTTGTTATAGTAAATTTTCAGATCAGTAGCATGAGAGTGCACTGGATATAAATATCATAGGAAACAACCAATAGAAGGCAACCTGCTTTCACAGTCAGTTGATAACAACCCAACCTAACCCAAGGCATACCTAACACATTATGCTGACTTACCGACCTGTATATGCAAAGCATGAATCCAGGTTGAATATCAGTTTAACACAGCACACACATAATGAATCATGAAGGAACTTCTGAGTACATAATATATACACACAAGCATATTCCTATACCAGCAATCATGAAAATATATCAACCAGAAGATGTTAAAAGTATCAATAGTAGAAGCAACTTACCAGCCATTTATCACGCGCATATAACACTGTATTCAACATATTCTCAAACAACAAAAAGTAACCCATCCACTCTGATATAATGATGTCTACTTTGGCAACAGGAAGCTCAATTTCTTCAATTTTTCCCTTCAAAACTGTAACCACTGTAACACAAAATAATTCTTAGTGTAAACAATGGAATGAAATAGAGAATCAATACAATAAGACACAACAAAGTTTTGTAAACCCCACCATCAGACAATCCATTTGTTTCAACAATTTGTTTAGCCATATCAGCCATGTGAGAGCACTCGACCTAGGAATGGGAAAATATTAACCACGTTAAGCAAACTTGGGATGGACACTAGGAATGAAATAAATATGCTGGCCAGAGAAATATAACCAACAGATAAAACAGAAATAAAAAGCACAAAGGAACAGGACCACATACTGCATAAACATGTGCAGCCCCTGCCCTTGCACAAAACAAGGACAAGATTCCAGTTCCAGCTCCCACATCAAGAACTACTTTGTTCTGGAATAGAAACTTATTCTGATAAATAACATTTTGATATGTCTTAGTTCGCACTACATCCTTGAGCATTTCCTGAAATGCAGTGACTAGCAGGTTAGCATAGAAACAAGTTTAAGTAAAAAATTATTCAATTCTCCGAAGCTTTTCCACTACAACCAACATGCTTAAGTGAAAATGATAATTGTTTCCGGAAAGCAAGCACAACACATTATGTCGTGGGTCAGCTTAAATAAATTGAACGATTACAGCTGAACCTTCATTCACAAATATTCAGCAACCAATATTCAGAAAGTAATGGTACCAAAGCAAAACTATTCTATGAAGAACTCAAAAATATCCAAACAAGAAAATGCCCTGCATTCAATAGTCCAAGTCCAGCACACTTACTTCGTGAATTCCTGCATACCAAAAAAGGAAAATTCAAAATAAGCTTCAAAAGAATGTGCTATCTGCACATAAACGATACTATTTAAAGGACAGATATTAGTCAACCCAATGCAGCGCCAAATGTATACTGCTAAATTGCCATTTATTAAACGTGTAAGATAAAGCCAGAAATTGCTAGAGCTTCATTAAATTAGACATAAGCAAACTATAGAACTGAAAGAGCCCTAAATTTTGCAATGATTGAAATTTTCTTCCCTCATTCGAAGCTTCCTCATAAGCAAAGTTAAAGCCAACACTAAAAAATCTCACAGTTTCCCCCAGTTTTCTAATCGACAAGAAAAATAACAGTAAAAAATCAAAGCTACAAAATAAGAGGAATAAGAAAATATACCAAAGTGAGAGTAAGAATCGAAGTAATAATCAGCACTGGTTTTATCATCACCGGCATCGCTATCTACAAAGGAGACGTTAGGTTCTCCCATGGAAACATCTTCAGCAGCTTTATCAACGGCAAGGATTGATTCGTCAAGATTGGAGCTGTCAGTAGCGACTCCATCGTCGTCGGCGTCTTGGAAGCGAATCTTCGTTCCTTCGAATTGGTTCGAAGAGTTCGTCGAGGTTTGGGCCGTGTTGCTTCCTTTGCGGCGACCCATTTTCCTAATGACAGTGATTAGGGTTTAGCGGAGGAAAGTGGGCGAAGGTTAGGGTTTTTGTTAGGGCTTTTCCGCTTTGTATTGGTGAGAAAGGTTAGCTCCACTTGCGAGCTATATTGCAATTTGCTTGCGTTTAAATAGCGGTTGGTGTACTGTCACGTCCCGGTAGATTTTTAGAGGGACGAATGTCGAAAGTTTTTTCAAAAGAAAATATTCTAAAATAAATGTGCAATATTTCAAATGACGTCGTTTTACCAGCGACTGATCTCAGATAAAGCCAATGATTTTTTTTATTTTTTATTTGGGTGTATTATTCCCGTTAGACAATCCATATATTAGGCATATGATACTAAAACATCCAGTGCATAAACAAATGTTTAATTATTTAATTTGGTAAGACTGATAAGATATAAATATCAATAATACAAACAAGTCAACTTTTATTGGCTGATAGGGAGAGATCTTCCGGTCCCCACATTCTCAGGTACATAACAATGTTGAAAAAACTTGACTAAAGCTTCCCCATCACTTTGGGATTAACCAGAGGCCTTGTTGAGTGGCCATGGTCCCCCTGCCATGACAGCTTCAATCTCCCATGTTTCTCGAGGAACTTTTGTCATGTTCTTGCTACCGTTGGCCGTTACAAGCTACAATCGAAGAAAGGAACTGTATGATTAAGAACAATGACACAAACAGATAAAAACGCAGAGCCTACCCTAAATGTATTTTACACAAATGTAGCACAATACACGAAAGTCCCTATGACTAAATTCTTTGCACATGAGCTAGCTGTAAAGTATTCATGGGTTTTATAAGGATTGCATGTATTCAGCAAGAGTTAGCATCCCACAAATCTTGCAGTACATTATCCATACTCCTAGACACTCGAACACCAAGAAGCAAATTCGTAAACTGAATTGTTAGAACTTAGAACACTGAAGATTCTCAACCAAAACTCTTCTTCAGTTCTTTTATAGCCAATACGTAGTTTTGTCGCTGTGACCCATTTTATTAACAGCATAGGGAAATGTAATACCTATTTCTACATGCATGTAGACGATAATAAGTGATAGAGTTGATTTGTTTTTAAACTATGATTGACACACAGACCGACTACTTATATATGTAATAGAAATAAGGCAGGAAATTTTGGACTTCAATAACTGTAAGATTAAGTAAATATATACCACATCACTTTCTATTCGAACTCCACCAAAATTTTTAAATTTGTCCACTATTTCACGGTTGAAGAACTTTGAAGTGTTTGCGCTTTTCATAGCTGGAACCAACAATGCATCAATGAAATAGCATCCAGGCTCCACTGTTATCACCTACAACAAGAAGACGCAAGCTTTAATACATCTCTAAAGCACTACTTGAATTCCATGTGTAGAACTTTTATAAGAAAGAACAAAAGATCAATTCTTTGAACCTTCATAGTGATATAATTAATGCAAACTGATTCCTTTTTAAAACAATTTAAGGGCTTCATGCACTACCATGATGTCATAGACTTAAACTAGGAATAACTAATTGAAAATTAAAGGGCTGTTACCACAGAGTTTCTCAAGAAAAATAGTTGATATGTCATACGTTATGTTATACCAAAGCACATCAAGAGGTTCAGCTGACTAAGCTTAACTATGAGCAGAGAAACAATAATCAACAAGAACAATTGGTATTAGGACCTTGAATTGTAGTCCTTGGAAGGAGGCAGCCATTAATTTTACAAAAATGGTTTATGTTGTAATTTGAATAAAACATACCATACAAAAATAGTTTTCAAATTTAAACATAAGTGATGGTTTTGCAAATGAAACAAATATAAATTTAAAACATACTTGATCAACATTCTGATTTCATTTGACTACAAAAATAATGAAATGTTTAACCAGTGTATTGTACAACATATTAGAACCCTCCTCTGACAAGAAAAAAAAAAGGGAAAGAAATAACACTTACCATTCCCTCCAGGAGTTGTCTAGCAGTACGCAAAGACTTCAAACCAGGTTCTTTTGGTCTTTCTATGCCCTGCAAGAGTGTAACCCTTCCAAACCCATAAGAGAAATGAAAATTTGAAAATTGTAGCTACCAACAAACTGAGTAAAGTAAGACTACCATAGAGAAAAAAATCTATAAGCAGATAAGTTAGTCACAAAGACCTTTGGATAACCACCAGGATCATGAGTATCAATACCCAATAAATGGCCCAGACCATGAGGCATAAAAACAGCACCCACTCGTTCAACCATCATATCATCAAGGTTTCTACAATAAAAAAAAATTAAGCCAGCTACTAAAAAGATTTACTTCTAATGGTACTAACAAGAAGTGAATCAAAGAAACAAGTACATCATTAAGAAGATAGAATTTACCCAACAAGGATGTTGCCCTTTTCCAGCGACTCTAGAATGATTTTCTCGGCTAATCTGCAACAGAGAAAAAGGAAACAAGAAAATACATATTAAAGATAAAAGAAAAATATTGTAAGAAAAATAATCTCATAAGTATTACTTTTCTTTGCCCTTACTTGTGCATATCCACCCAGCTCACACCAGGCTTCATAGCAGCTATAACAGCATTGTGAGCATCAAGGACAGCCTGCAGAACATAGCATGTACGAAAAGGAAGATCAAATAATGACAACTTAAATCGAAAGGATTATTTTCTTTTCTTTTTTTTATTCAATAGTCAACTCAATATTGATTCTCATAGGAGGAAACTTGATATACCCATCACTCATTGATCAAAGAATAAATACTTACGTTATATATAAGGCTCTGGTCACTTGTAAACTTCCCATTCACCTGCATTCATGGTAGGATTTACTTTAGAGAGGAAACTTATATCACCATATACTAGAGAACAAACAAGCCTCTTACTCAGAGTCCTTCTAGCGTGGTAGATTTTTTTATTTTCTGAAGATATATCAGTATTCTCTACAAGGTTTAGAAATATTAGTTATCCTAATAGTCTGCTGCTAAGGAAAGACTCAGCCCCAAAGGTCACAAAGATACTTATTCGTAAACCCATACAAGTGACACAAGATTTGGACATGCAAAACCCTACAATTTCTGCTTCAAATCTTAGGACAAATGCCAATGGTAAATGCTATTTTTTGGGGGGAACCAGTCTCAATGGCTTTGAAAAATTAAACCAAAGAACTGAGAGAACTAGGAAAGGAGTCAAACATGTCAGAATATTGAGTTTCTTTTGTGCAGCTGCATTAAATGCTTCGATTGAAAAGTGAGCAGCCCATATCCAGCATTGAGCACATAAGAAAAGACATTGATTGCAACATAAACAGACATACTCACAGGGAATGTGCATGTAATATCAGATCCATAGAAACTGTACTCAGCTCCCATGTCAAGCAAGGCCATATCTCCATCTTCTAAGATCTGCAGGAAAGACATATACAATGTTGAAACCTTACGAACTACTTCCATTTTATCAGATTAACTTAAATGGATCAATTTGAAACTCTTATTGCTATTCACATCATTAACAACTCAATGGGATTGTGTTTTTCGTGCAGATGAAACTATCATATATTTCAAACATTATAGGACAAATATTGAAAATTATACCCTGTCATTAGGAGCTGCAGCATGTCCATAATGTAGAACAGCACTGCACCATAGAAACATAAGGATTATTATTTTGATCCAATATCAACATGTCATACGCAAATATTAATCATAGAACAAGTAAAGCGTTCCAAAAGAATAGCAGAATTCACAAATTATACAGAATGACAAGCAGAGTACCAGCTGTTGACATTGAAAATTTTTCATAATAACGAGGTATTGTAGTGGAATTTATAACAACTGTAGCTATCCTGGGTTTTATTCTATTGATGCTTTACTTAAAAGGTAAATGCTGAGAAAATAGGCATGAAACATTATTAATGTGCAGTTATTACTCCATGGAACGTACTAAACAAGAAACAATCAGGACCTGAGATAATCCTAACCTGTTTTCACCAGTAGCACAAATACACGTATATGAACAGTGCCTACAGCCACCATACATGTAGGTATGATGAAGAAACATGCTTTCCAACTGATATTCTTTCATACCTGCTTTAGTTTTTCTCATAACCTAGTTATATAGAAAAGCAAGTACATGTTAAATTATCATTCTCAATATTACACTAAGAAAAACGAATCTGCAAAGAAATTAATGATGCAGGCAAAGTAAACAATGAAGAAAGGAAAGAAGAAGAACCAAGTAACTGGCTATAAACTAAACGCTAAATCATGAAGAATGACAGATTATATCTGATAATCATTTACTTAAATATGCAAAAAAAAAAATACAGTTGTTGTCCAAGCTATGAAATAAAGTGATTACCTCAACATGAGCTTCAGAACTTATATTGTTTGCAATTTGGATAAGAGCAAGCTCCAAATCTGACTTGCAAACTCGGCACTCGGTCAATACGGGATGCAGAGTTGTCAAATCTCTCTCAAAATTTTCTATTCCCTAAAATCAAGATAAGGAGAAAAAACTACATAACCCTATAACAAACAAAATGATACATTTACATAACATCATAACTTTGAGTCAAAGGTATGCATTAATTCAGTAACTCTGGCATAAGAAAAGTACACTAGAACTCGAGATATAATATCACACTGTTCTAAAAGTAAAAGGAAAAAGGCAAATGAAAGTAGAATAGTGGACATAATGTAAAACCTTAAACTCGGCAGGTTTTGAGAAATTATTGCTATCAGTGTTAAGCCCATGTAGGAGGAACAATAAAGGTTTTCCAGATCCCTTGTATTGGTCAACCAAGAGTTGAACAATCTCATCAGTGTAGTAGACCATGCTAACCATATACCTTTCCTGCCAACAGGAATGTAAACATAAAATATACTAAACAAAGACAATCGCTGGCATAACAAAACAGTGAACATAAATACAATAGTCACCTGAAAGTAGGAAACTGGCTTTATTTCCCCCAACCAAACAGCATAATTAGCTGGTAACCTAGGCGCAAAAAGAATGGATTTCCCAGTTGCAATGTCCTTTAATGGGTAAAAAAGGAGAATTTATCAACTTCAAATCTTCAACCGTTTATAAATTCTTTAAACTCTACCATTTAAGAAAGGATTCAGAAGTTAAAAAATTTGTAATTTAAAAAAAGAAGGTCATACAAAGAACTTACAATAGCACCATAGAAACCAGGCTCCCTCACACCAAACAGGTAAGCGAAGTAACTCTCTTGCCTAAAAACCGATCAATTGTCATTAATGTCAATTATTTTATTCAAATTGAACTGAATTCTAATGTAATTGGAAGTTTAAAAGAGAAAGGCAAAGTCGAGGTACCTGAACAGCTCGATGTGATCGGTGCAATAGCGCGTTTGCTCTTCGCCACCCTGTTTGATCGATTAATCCAATAAAAATTAACTTCGATGAAGGCGTTTGTGGATGGAAGTTATTGAAATATTACTTAAATAAAAGTACCTGGAGGAGAACGAAGCCATGATGGGGGCGAGAGGAGTTGGAGAGGTGTTGGCGAAGAGATTTGAGGAGCTTTTGACGGTTGGATACGTGGAGCTCCATGGGTACCTTCGGAGGAGAGAGAGACGACGGCGAGGTTGAAGCCATGGAAATGGCTTCTCTCGATGATTTCGCCATTTTCAAGCAACTAAGCTGAAGACTGAAGAGTAGCAGTGCTTCAAATTATTTGGGATTTTCCCATTTCAGAACTACGGACAAGTGCCAACGTGACTATCTTAGGTATGCTTGGCCTGACCCGATTGGTGCCTTTTTGTCAAACTTCAATTTATTTTATTTAAAAATTAAAATAATATGATTTAAATAAAGTAATTTAGTATAGATTTTGTTTGATAATGGATCGAAAATTCAAAATTTTCTTGATAATTATTTTAATTTTTATTTAATAAAAAAGTTGAATAAGATAAATAGTTAGGTAGCTACTTATCACTTAAGGTAAAAAATTAATTTTATTTTATTTTATTAAACTTTAAAATAAAATATTTTTAAATATATATATTCAAATTATCATATTTATCTTTCATCCAAAATTATTCAAAAAATATCAAATATTATATTAATAAGATTAAAATTAAAAATAAATAATCTTTTAAAATTCAGTATTTATTTTCATTGAACAACATAATTATACTAAGTATTACTAGTTTATCAAATAATTTTAATATAAATTTAGCACAATTAAAAATAAATTCAGCTTTACCAAATTTTCATGGCTATTTAATTAGCACTTGTTTTCTTATTAAACAAACAAAAGAGATTTTATAAAAATAATAGAACCAAAATCAAGACAAAACAAATTATGATGGAGAAAATAAAACTAATCCATAATATTACTTTATACATTCGGTCTTATATCTTATCATTTCACTGAATAAGTTTAAACCAATATCAAAAGACAAAATAAAAATGATATTAATAGAAAAAATGCGTCTAATAAAACCACCTAATCAAGCGAGGCGATTTTTTAACATCTCTACGTGTACAACAACAAAAAAAATGTGTCCAAAAGAATTTTAACACCGAACAATAATGAATAAGCACCCAACAATGCATTCACCAGCAATAAACAGTTGGGTTCAACAATTATATCCACAAGAAAGCCTTCAACCATCCATGGATCAAGCAAGACCGTTGTCGAACCACATGACCCTGTCATCTTGAAGTATTGCTGCATATCCAACCGGTCCGCATTCAGTGGACCTATAAGCATCAACATTACAATTAGTCCACCCAAGCGGTGCCTTCCTCCATGACGCAGCAGCAAGAGGAACCTCGTTAACACTTACTTTAAGAGATTACAAATTGTGCATCTTCCATCATTCATAATTAAAATTAATTCAATACACACCATAATGAATTGAAAATCCAACCTATATTAAAATAAATTTAGATATAATCCACACACAATATTAAAATTTAAACTAACTAAAAATTTATAAAATATTTATGCACGATGAAATTCAAACTGAAATACTTTAATAGCACGTTTGGTTCGCTGTAATGGAATAGAGGCGTAATAGGTAATCCTTTTGTTTGGTTGAATAAAATGGAATAGAACTGTAATAGTATTCTTGTGTTTGGTTGAATGGAACTGTGTTGTAATAGCATAAGGGAAAAAACTAAAATGACTAGAATACCCTTAGCAAAAAAATTTTTAGGTAAATGATTATTGTTATTGTTATTAAATTTTAATAAGATTATTAATATCAATAATAAATAATTTAATTATATTTTAACATAATTATTATTAAATATATTTTAATTAAAATATATAATTTAATAAAATTCTTAATAATAAGTATTCTTATATGAATTTACTAAAATCATAGTATATAATACTATAAAATATAATTTAAAATAATTATTATTAAATATATTTTAATTAAAATATATAATTTAATAAAGTTCTTAATAATAAATATTCTTATATGAATTTACTAAAATCATAATATATAATACTATAAAATATAATTTAAAATAATTATTATTAAATATATTTTAATTAAAATATATAATTTAATAAAATTCTTAATAATAAATATTTTTATATGAATTTACTAAAATCATAATATATAATACTATAAAATATAATTTTAAAATAATTATTCTTAAATATATTTTAATTAAAATATATAATTTAATAAAATTCTTAATAATAAATATTCTTATATGAATTTACTAAAATCATAATATATAATACTATAAAATATAATTTAAAATAATTATTATTAAATATATTTTAATTAAAATATATAATTTAATAAAATTCTTAATAATAAATATTCTTATATGAATTTACTAAAATCATAATATATAATACTATAAAATATAATTTTTAAAATAATTATTCTTAAATATATTTTAATTAAAATATATAATTTAATAAAATTCTTAATAATAAATATTCTTATATGAATTTACTAAAATCATAATATATACTACTATAAAATATAATTTTAAAATAATTATTATTAAATATATTTTATAATCTACTTTATTATTTTTAAACGCAATACATATTTAATGTGCTAAAATATCATTAGTGAAACAAATAATTTAATTATTCTACAATAAAAAATATTAGTAATAATAAATAACTTGAGAATTATATTTTGCATAAACATAATTTTCATATATTAACAAAAGGTTAGATGAAAATGAAATTCTACATCATAATCCATATGTTATACAGTTTTACAACATCAAAAAGTTTGAACATTGTAGTGACATACCATCCCAAATATTACAAACAGAAAAAGTTACGAAAATATTATCAACATAACCATTATTTTTAATGGTCAGCAAGAAATCTTCTGACCCATTCCAATCTCACATCAGAAGGTAAACTAAAGAAAACGAGCATTTGAGTTGGATGATTTGGAATTTTACTCAAAGCTCGATACCGCTCATCCACAAATAAACCTTCTATTTCACATAAGGTTGGATATAAATTTGTAGCTTTTTCTTGGATGATCTGGAATTCTTCTGACTTCTGTTGAACTACCACATCGGAGGCAATACTCTTACTGATTTGTTCGCCAATGGCCCGCATATTTTCTACCAATAAAGTGGCAGCCTCATTAAATGAAGAAGAAATATTATCACCTGCATCAGAATTCTTCTTTTTCTTCTTTGAAGATGAGGAACCCCTTGGTTTCTATCTGGTTACAGCTTCGTAGCAGAAACATCCATGTCATCCAAAGAGACATCAGCTTTGCAGTCATAGAATTTGTTTCTTTCTTCATTAATATCTGTAGTAGGTATATCCTGAGCATTTATTTCTTCAATAACATCAGCGGCTGTTTGAGCATCTTTACCAGTCGCTCGATCTCGTGCGTAGATGGCAGTGAGTTGGTCGTAGTAAGGGAAACTACGATGTCTGAATTGACCGGCTTCTTTATGACTCTATAAAAATGAGAAAATCATATTAGTTATAAGTTTGGTAAAAATAAGATAATAAAGACTTGAAATAATTCCTACATTTAAATAAGAGTCCCAAACCGCATCTTCAGCAACAACGAGCTACCTATGCTCATCCCAACCAAAACCGCTATTGTTTTGGCCATTAAGCATGTCATACACGATTGACCAATCCCATTTTAGTAACCTAATCCTCGATTCAATATTAGGTCTAGCCTTCAACATTGCATTGGGTAAAGCCTTTTTTAACATTTTTTCCAACTCATTTAAATAACCGGCTTTGAACCCCGTATCAGCATTAAATGTTCCAACATTGTGCAAGTCCACCATGCAGGAAACCAATGTGCATCTTCTTCTGGAACCCATTTCTTTTTGGTTCCTCGAGAAGCTTGGAAGAAACATTTGATTCTGAAACACCTGACATAATAAGCTGAAGAAAAAAAACAATTAAAGTTAAGTTTAATATCATGAATCAAAAGGTGAACACTTTATAAAATTAAAATTAAGTTCAATATCATGAATCAAAAGCTCAACACTTTATAAAATTAAAATTAAGTTAAATATCATAAATCAAAAGCTCAACACTTTATAAAATTAAAATTAAGTTCAATATCATAAATCAAAAGCTCAACATCAGTATAAAATTATTATTAAATATAAATGAAAAGAAATTAAATTATAATTCAACAAGTTTAGTACAATACAAAAAACAATTCAAACACCACCAAAGTTTCACAAACTAGAAATATAAAATAACATAAACAAATTAACTCAAACTCATTTTGTCCCCAAACCTAACTAATTTCTAGATACTTGCCATTCATCGAACATTTGGTTGGCTAGTTCCATCCTCCAAGTAGCCCATGCATCCGATGGATGAATATTTACTATATTCGGTTAATCATCATCTACCACTAGGTAATCATTCTCCCACCTTCGTTTCAATAGGATCAATACTCATATGGGTTCGAATAAAATTATGGAGCAAACAACATGCAATAATAATTCTATTGTGCACCCTTACAGGATAGAATGATGGACTCCTAAGTATTCCCCATATAAGTTTTAATAACCCAAAGCATCTTTCAATAACATTACGTGCTGATGCATGTTTCATATTAAAAAATTCTTGTGGAGTACTTGGTTGATAACCCTGACGCCACTCATTCAAATGATATCATTGTCCTCTAAAAGGTGCAAGAAATCCCTCACAATTTGTTTATCCACCATCAACTAGATAATAGCAACCTATAAAAAAATTTTAAATGATTAATTCCCCAAAAAAAGTTTGATCTTAATGAATAATTCAAAGTCCTCTAACTATCCATGTAAGAACCCATTTCGCCCTGACCCAATAACAAATAAAATAATAATAATGTCCAGTCCAAAATTACCTTACAATCCCATAATATAACAGCCCAAAGCCCAACAAACTAAATTTTTTTTCAGCAAAGAAAACCCTAGCCGCATGCCTCTGCCCATACGCGCCGCTCCACCTCCTCGCACGCCGCCACCGCCCAAGGCTCGCCTACCACCGGTCGTCCACACGTCTGACACTTGCGGAAATTAAATAGAATGGCAAAAAGGGAGGCACGCGGATAGTTAATAACAACATACATTAAAGAAGAGGAAGGCATTTTTAATTCGGCTATAAAAGCCTGAATTGAACCTTTCTAATTTTTTTACAGAGATATTGGAATCAAAAAACAGAAAACAAGATTAAAAAAAGGTTGATTTGAACTGCTCTCCCTTCCTTTTTATTTATTTTTGTGTATTTATTCATTTATTTTTGCAAATCGATCTTAAAAATAATCAACAACAAAAAAGAAAGGAAAAGAAACTACCTGAATCGGCCCTTAGGCCCGCCGTCGATGGTACTCCACCGTCGCCGGATGTGGGTTTAGGGAGGGGCCAAAGCTTTTCTCTTTCCCTTTGTTTCCCCGTTCCATGGCCTCGACCTCTGAGCGCGCTTCAATGCGCCGATAGAAGGCGCCCTCACATGGCTCCGGCCACCGGAAAGTGGGGAGGCATGACGGCGGCGGGGTTCCTAGCCTTGGAACCCTAGCTGAGAAAAGGGAACCCCCCCTTTTTTATTTTTTGTGATCCTTTGCAAAAAAAATGAAACTACAGGAAGCAGATTTTTTTTAGCCTTTTATGGTGATTAAAACGGCGCCGTTTGAAGGAGGGGAAACCTGCGCACTCTTGCCCTAATGGGTAAATTGCGACTTTGGTCCCTCCAATTCTGCGGCACATTCAATGCAGTCTTTTATTTCATTTAATTTTGGCCACGTAATTTTTCGCCTGTTCCAATCTAGTCCTGCGCAAGGCGATGCGCATAAGGAACGGGGAATTTTCACAGTCAGTCCCTCATGTCCTCAGCGCGTTTCATTTCGGTTCCTCGTTTTTTTAATTTTTAATTATTCCCATTAATTTCATTCTGATTTCGATCACACCCTTGACCCTTTAGCCCCCATTTTTGTACATATATTGTTTTTTTTAAACTGCATTTGTATTTCTTTATTATTTAGTATTTCCTCTTATATATTATTTTATTTTAAACTGTTTTAGATTTATTATATTTTATTTCAAGTTTTATATACATTAATTATTTTAAATATATATACATACATTATCTCCCTGTTTTATTTTTCAATATAAAACAATTTTTCCTTTTTACATTCTTATATGATAATGTAAAATTTTAGCTATTATCTTAAGGGCTTTATATATTATTTATCATATGTTAGAATGTATTATATATTTTAATTATTTTAAAACCGTTTTGTACCTTTTCAACTATGCTATTTGTTTTTATGTTTTATTTATAATCCATTTTAAAATTTTTCCTATCTCACGCTTCTATATGTACATACATATTACTTTTAAATTTTTTATACGTAGTATTTTAAAATTGTTTTTGTATATAATATATATATTTTATATATATTCCTTTTTCATATTATTTGTTCAAAATTCATTTATTATCCTTTTCAAATTATCCTACATTTTATTTGTTCTAATTTGTCTTATGCTACACATTTTGAAATTGTTATATGCTACTTAATTCATTCGTCTTTAATTATTAATACTGGTATTCAAATAATGTATGTTGAGTGTGTATTGTCATTGTGGATGCCATAATTAGTTTACTTGCATCTTCATATTATTGTTATACATTTGCGTAATTTTATCCATGTATCCTTATTCCATGATTATTATTATATTGTCATTTCACGTCATTGTATTGTAAATTAAGCTCCAACATAGTTGTCCAACGTAGATTGCTTTATTTTATTCTAAGTAAGATAAATGCATACCTTCAAATATATTAACCGCTATTATTCATAATGGAATTTTGCTAAATGAGGTAATATTTTGCATTTTGGTAATTCGAGGAATCGTACCCTAACTTACGGGGTTTCGATTTTCTCGTTAAACCTAAATAGCAAAGTACCCTTTTAAGCCTAAAAATAAAAAAAAAATTCGATATAAGGCAACATTTCGCGTTTTGGGTAATTCGAGAAGTCGTACCCTAACTTACGGGGTTTCGATTTTTCTCATTAAACTTAAATGGTGAGATGTTCCATTTAATTTTAAAATATGAAATTCCAATAAAAGTTAAAGTCAAGTTTATTCTCTAAAGTTTCAAATATCGTGTCCCAACTTACGGGGCGTAACATTTCGTTACTTTGGAGTAAGCGGATCTTTAACTCATTTTCAAATTTACTCAAACGATTTTTAAATATACATCAATAAAAATGGATTGTATTTTAATTTACTTTTTTCAAATTCTCAAATTTCGGCATTCAGACATTTACTAATCAATTAGGTACCATTTTTTGGGCGTTACGAGGGTGCTAATCCTTCCTCGTACGTAACCAACTCTTGGACCCGATTTCTTAAATCATCGTAGACCAAAATCATCGTTTTGATAAATTGATATTTTATTAAAACGACTATTACGAGGTGATCCGATCACACCTAAACAAAAAGGATTGGTGGCGACTCCTATTTTCGTTTTTGTTTTTAAAATCCAAGTCGACCCCGTTTTATCAAAAAAAAAATAGTGTCAACAATCCACTTTACCATGAGGAACTTTTAGTCCATGTCTCCTACTAATGGCATCTCGAAGAACCCGTCCATCAGCAACAGAACCTTCCCAACCAGGAAGAACATAAACAAATTGCATATCAGGTGTACAAACACCAAGCATATTTGTTGCTATGTCACCTTTTCGCGTTTGATATCTAGGTTTATCAACTGTTGGAACCCTAATCTTGATGTGGGTTCCATCAAGAGCACCTAAGCAATTCTATATCACATGTTATAAAACCTTGAGTTAGGATACTAAATTTAAACCTAAATTAACTAAATTATGTACAAGCTATATATAAAACTCAGTCCAGTACCTTAAACCATTTCCACCTCGTGTCTGAAGAATTAGCTGTAATTGGCTCCGCCTTTTTAAATAACACATCTTGTAAGCGTATGACAACATTTAAAACACTATGAAATGATCTGCTAACAGTTTCCCCGGACCTATTAAAGTGATGCTTGATAACTCGATTTTTAAGGTGATGGGAAATGATATGTAAAAACATTACCACTTGTTCATCAACAAGCATGTTCCTTGACAACTTCAATCCCCCTAACGTTTGTAACATCTCACATAGTTTAAAAAAGGCAAATCTATTCATCCTAACTTGTGAAATACAGATCTCATCACTAGCATATATAAGTCTTTTTATATAATCCCGTTTTGCATAAAAATCTAAAATATAGGACCTAATCCTTGGTCTATAAGTATGTAGGCTATGGATGGCAGTTAATGTAAGTAAGAACCAACTTGCAATTCTACAGATTTGCAACCATATTATCAACGCAATACCAATTCTTTTACGCCTCACACTTTGTGCAATTAGAGGCAGACGAGTCATTACTTCAAGATATTAATGTGTTCCATATTGTCAAATCGTAGTAAAAGGGCCACATTTCTCCAATCATAATTTCAATAACAGTAAAATAAAATTAAATAATTTAATTGCCAAAGAACTTACAGTGATTGTATGAAAAGAAGACGCTCAATTGTGGGTGGAGGAAGTAATCAAACAAGTCACTTCAATAGGAAGCAACACACTATCAAAGAAAAATGAACAATACAAATTTAGAATCTTTACGAAGCAAAAAATAAAAATAAAAATATCTTTGGAACTTGAAATTCATTTCTTTATATGGATATTTGTTTCATTACAGCGTGATAAAGGGAAAAAAAGAAGAGGGAAAATCTTGAAATTCAATTCTTTTTTCATTACAACTTGATGAAAGGATATTTGTTTTTCTGGGGTTTTTTTTAATATGGAGCCTTATTTAATGAATATTTTATATGTTTTAAAATAATTAAAAGGAAAAAAATGTTGATTAAAAGTGCCACATTCATTCCCTTTCTTTAATAACTAATTCATTTAGGAGTATTAGGTTTTAATCAATTACAATCATTTTAACTAATTTTTTCAATAATAAATGTAATTAAATTATAAGTATTTTTAAATATGTAATAATTATCACAATATTTGTTAAATTTATAATTATAACAAGTATAAAATATTCTCGTCAATTCAAATAAAAAATTCAAACTCGTACTATTATATATATAAAAAGCATATTTTAAACATCATAATTATAAAATGATATTATTTTTATATATATTCTTTTATCATGCTTTTAAAAGGAACCTTTATTTATTATTTTCTTATGCTATCAAAATCATGACACTTTTAATTATAAAATAGAATTGAGTTAAGTAGCCAACTCATCTTATTAAACTTTTATATTTTAAACATTTAAAAATGAAAGAATATATATTTGTAGTACCCAAATTTTTATTTTCATATATCAAAAGAAAATAGGAATTTATTAAAATTAGATGGTTCCATATTTTAGGTTTTAAGCATAAATTTCTCTCAATATATATAAAATGTACGATAAATTGACGCAATTAGGGTGATAAAAAATCTCAATTTAATGGGTTTCAATCTACTATAATTTTATAGGTATGAAGCATAAATAAAAAGTTTTACTTTAACGAAAGGAAATGAATGGACTTCGATAGTGTCTTGTCGTTTTGATGAAAGAGTCCATTAATAAAGTCGAGGTAAAAGTAAATTGTTTTAGGAAAATTGGTTAGTTTATCTATGTGGTTTTAATTTTAATTCTTTTCAATAATAAATAAAAAACTCCAACTGTATTAAACTAAGGTAAAATAAAAATCAATTTAAAATTAAAATCGAAATAAATATTTTAAATAAAACCGAATTCAAAATCATATATATATAAATTGATTAATAAAAAATAAATCCAACACCCTACATTGCTATCCCATTCCTACATTGCTTCAAAAAAAGGTACCTTCCAGAGGCAGAGAATTAAAGGTTCATATAAAATATTCATTGTAGTGCACCCTCACAGCTTTATAAAGGGAAAAAAAGAAGAGGGAAAATCTTGAAAATAATACCTTTTCCTTTTTGATAAGCTTGCAACCTTCAACAGGATCAAAACCAGGAGGCAAATTTCCACTTGGGATTGGCTCTATCTGCAGAATAGAAAGGTTCCATGGATTGTGATGCGCAAGTCCAATATTACAATTGAAAAAAATAAGGTAAAATTGAAAAAACATGAAGCTGAAGATCTGTTGTTAATTGTGATGCACAAGTCCAGTATTACAATTTCAGGCATCATAAAATGTTTTGTAAAACTATTCAGGCACTCACACATTTGGCAGCACATGAAGCATAAGAAAGGAAACTCTATGAGAGGTTTACATGAAGCATGTTTCACTCAGTAATACCATATATTAGATCATAATAGGCAAATCATACATGATATATTTGTCACTAGATCTTACAGAAGTGAAACTAACATGCTAAAGCTGCCCATCGATTGATCCAAGCCCAAATTTACACCTAATTTATAGTGAAACTGAGCTGAGACAATAACTACATCATAAACTAACACTATGCTCCAGCACCAGCAATTTCCATTGGATTTAAGGGAATCTAAACTCTATACGTAGTACATTGCAACAAAGAGTAACTTCAACAACATAGATGTGTATAAAAACAAGGCTATTCAATAGAATAGGGTACCACAAAAGAGACTAACAGGCAATGATTAAAACAAAAACTTACTTATACTTTAACAACTAATGATGTAGTTTAACCAAAATAAATTGGGAGTAAAAAAGTACATTGATACAACCATGGGTTACGTCAAAACTCAAAACAGCACACCATATTCCTTTGTTTCAAACAAAAGGGCCGGTCAGGTTTTTTACTTGTTATTTTGCATGCTAAGCACAACCAACTCCCAACTCCAACAACAGTAATGATCTTCGTTTTCTTTCCCTTCTTCCTTAACTAGCGGCCCTTATTTGTCACTTTTCAGGTTTGGTCTTTCCTGCCTACTTCTTTCTTTTTCGATCCCTTCTTTTTCTTTTTTCTTTTTTTGAGGTTTTTTTATATGTTTTTGCTGTTAGGTTCTTTTTTAGAAATAGGGTACCACAAAAGAGACTAACAGGAAAAAAAGGTGCCAAATTATCTAGAAATTGTACAATACGCCACGTAAATCTTCTTTAATGGTTACTGCTTGCTTAAGACTAAATAAGGTTGATTCAGCTGGATAATAGATAGCTAAGAACTAAATATGTAAAACAAAATTACATCTCTTCAAATCATTCCAATTAATAAACAACACATTCAATTTCAAGCATTGAATGAGGAACAAAATGAGCACCATCATTAAGCAACAAAATCCAGAAGGTAAACAAAATGAGGAGCAAAATGAGCACTATCATTTGCAGCCTACGGAACAAAATGAGGAGCAACAAAACAGAGAAACATTGGATTCCCAATATGCAAATCCAGAAGGTAAATAAAGAGCACCATTATTAAGGATGTATAATAGAAGTAAGAAATTTCAAGCATATACCATCTAGATCATACGATAAGCCCACACAGTAAGTGGATGCACAGCCAAAGAACCATACTTTAAACTGATAATTAATAGAACTATGGTAGTTGCAACTGGCTATTATCATATAATACACTTTCACTTGTTTTTCCTAGTATTATTGACTCTTGACTAGCATATTTGAGCATATAAACCAATCAGAAATTTTGAGAGGAAGATATTGAGTCTATCATATACCTTGAATGATATAAATTATCTTAAAATGAGTTCTAAAAATAAACAACATTAAAATAATAGAAATTATCTTAAAATGATTTGTATAATATTCATTATATTTACTAATAACCGGTAGGAATAAACAAATAAAATGATGAAAAATAAAATGATAAAATTAATCATGGGGAATCCTTTTGTGAGATGCATTAGAATTTTATTTGCACTAAAAGATTGCTAGGAATGTTCCCAGTCCAAGATGAATAAGATAGCTGTTTTAGCAATCAAGCATGGTTATCCTTAACATACAAACTTGAATTGGAATTTGGTCTGCTAAGTTTTCAGAAAATTACCAATCTAAAAACGTGCCTATATGATATACTAGGAACAAGATGATTAAAATATGCATGCAGATAATTACATAAATAGAGGCTGCCAAAGCTATATACCTTAGTTGGTTGTTGTGTTCTTCTTTCCTCCTGCAAAAATTATGGTTAATTGTTAAATTTTCTCATCAAAAGCAATGCATACAGATTTATACGAATTACTAAACCAAAATTTTCATGCTTTACAAACATCTGAAGCTCAATTCGATGCAACTAATGGTGGCCAGAGAAGGGAACAAGTAGGCGTACTTATTCACATAGAAGATGAAGTACTTTGAACAGAATAGGTAAACATAATGAATATAGAATAAGCATCTTTTAGCAAGTAGCATCTATAACAATGCTTAACAATTGATAAACCATGAATTCTTAACAATGCTTAGGAAATCAGGATGCTGACCAAAAGTTGAAGAATCGAATAGGCTTAGTCGAAAAAGTGCAATCTTTCATCGTTGAAATTGGGATTCATGATTCAATTCAACTAGTTTAAGTCCTGGTTTTCAGAAACCTTAGATGCCACTTTTTAATGATAGTTACATGATTCAACTAATTTGATGAATCAAGTCTTAAACTTTCTAAAACCTCATGTTAAAGGTGAATGCATGATTCAATTTCTAGAAATGTTGAATCTTTCGTCATAAAAAAAACATAAAAGGGAAAACATGTTGAAAGAATGTTAGGGCAGACAGTGTTTACCTTGATTGAATTGGAAAGGTTTTCTTGAGGGTTTATTTGGAGATACTTGGGATTGATCTCTAATAATGTCAAGAGACTTCCCTACTCACTGCATTTGAAGAACACAAGTCTGGTTTTGGTCGACAAAACAGTGCTCTGAGAGTTCTAAAAATGTGCAAGAAATGAAACAGGAAGAGGCTGAAAGTGAAACAGGAATAGAAATCGGGTCTGTTTGATGTTGGGAGGGAGAGGCTGGAGATGGCTCTTGTATTGAGAGGGTAAAACAGGGCAAATCACAATCGGGAGGGTTAAACGGAGCTAAACTGACCTTTTGGAAGGGAATAGAAATGGGTCATTAAGCAGGAATACACACGTAATGTAATAACCCCGTAATAGGGCATTACACCCAACCAAATAGATGCATAGGTGGGGCTCACAGAATAGGGGTGTAATGGCTATGCCATTACACCTAACCAAACATGTTGTAAGTCTTAAAACCTTTTTTACCAACACTAAAAATATTTTATTCGCCACTTAAAATTTTAAATTATAAATATTAGTTCAACTAGTTCTCAAAAATAAATATTTGTTTATTACAAACCATATATGAAAATATTACAAAAGAGGCTCTTGAATGCATATTACGTATTGGATTTGATAAAAGAATATAACAATAGATCTATCAAATATTTATGTGTTTGTGACAATAGAATGTATAATTATTATCCATGTCTATACCAATAAATAGAAGTTGTCTTATTGCTCGATTTTGAGTTCACAAGGCTTGATTTTAAGATTACCATACAAAAAATAATTTTAATGTCACGAAGCTAAATTAAAAGAGGTTGTTGTCTAATTATTTGAAATGAAGTAAAATTAATTAAATAAAGTTACACATGTATTTTAATATGTAGAAATCGTCATGATTTTAACAAAATTAAAATAAGACTTGTGTAAATATTTAATTGGACAATTAATTTTGGTTCAAAATTAGTTAAGAGTCCAAAATACATATGTGAACCTTAAAGTGGCCCAACAAGGGTTAATAGGTGGTTGGCCATACATGGAAAGAAAAATTGTTGTCCAAGCAAGTAAGAATGTGACATTAGAAGTCCTCTTGGGACTCAGTTTGCGACCCAGTGTTGTTATACTCAACCTAGGACTCTTTATTCTATTAGTAATTCTAAATAATTAGAACTTTAATCAGCTCTCTATAAATGTCTCAAATTGACTGAAGAGAGAAGATTGATGAGAATCCTCGAGTTTATGAGAACTAAAATTCCTTAGTTGTTAATTCACTCATTAGGCTAAAAGAGAGAGTTTGCTTGGGAATCATTTTTCTTTAAAGAGTTACAATTCAATAGTTATGTTTATGTTTAGAACGATTCCCACACATCGTGTGATATGTGAGTTAGAGAATAGTAGAGAAGATCCGATTGGTTGAAAGCAAAGATTGAAGTTACGTGAGAATTTGAAAACGATCTCGTAAGATTTTCTAAGGTCAATTTTGACTAAACTTTTTTAGATCCTTTGACTAGCTTTTCTGGTGATTATTGTCTTGAATTGTAGATATTTGAGCCCTCTTTGAAACAATTTTTAAATCACCTAATTTCGAGGTTTGTAGCTCGATATATGGTCATTTTCATAAAGCAGTATAATTCATAATGGAAAGGTCAAAATTAATCATTGGGTTTTACAAAGATAGCTTATACTTGACTTTTTAAGACCTTCTAACCATCTTTTAGGGCAATTATTGTTCTCAAATCATATATCTTCGAGTTCTCCTCAAAACAATTTTTAAATCACTTGATTTTGAGCTTTGTAGCTTGAAATATAATCATTTCCGTAAAAGAGTGCAATTCCTTACAAGTAGTTTGAGTTAAATTGCAAATGAAACTTCTCTAACTTGTTAAAGCGGATCATAACACAACTAAGTATTAAGTTATTGATGTTCTATTATTCTTAACTATCTGAGTTGATACTCACAGGACAAGCCTCACTATAGATACTCACAAGACAAGCCTATATCAATCTTACAAAGGGGATAATTTTATAAGTCAGGCCTATATCAAGCTCAATGCAAGGCTCATCCATGAAAAGACCCAATGGGCCACTGAGCTTCCCTTAATTACCTAAATCCAAAAATAATTCCAAAATTGTGGCATATGAAAAAGGAAGAACTATTTTACCTGTTACATAAAATTTTTACATCGAACAAGTGACCAATGAAAACCAATGACTTTTCAGCTCTCAACAACCCTATCAAATTGTTGAAAATTTTTTATTAAGAAAATGATTTTATGTTACAACAGAAGCCCAAAAATTTTGAAAACCGAACTGATTTATGATATTTATATTAATAAGTCTATTCTCAAAAAGTACTTGTGTTTTGTGTTAGATGGATCTATATTGTTCTTGGCTTTCAACCGAACAACTTTCTCCGCTATCCTCGTATCCCGAATCGAGTCAAGTGTGGGCTCGAGCAACATGAACCAAACATAGAACAAAAAATGACTTAATCACTTTTAGTAGGAAAGTAATTCTCTCAATAGAAAGTGATAGAAATTGGAATTCCCATAAAATAAAGTTTATTCTTAGAAAATAAGTTCTCACCAGTGTTAATAGATTTACCAGTGCCATCTATTTAGAGTGAAAGATAAGAGAATCCTAGTTGAATAAGTATAACACAAATAATATTTATTTAATAGAAAAGCACTCTTCCGGTCTAACTAGAAGAGGGGGAGGAGGGCGACACACCATAGATAAAAACACTAGTGTTGCCGCCCCTCACATGTAAAATGAAGGGAAATAAGTCTCTCATGTATTAGGCGCAATGATATGTGTTTCTTTGGACATTTAACCTAACATTTTATAATTTAATCTAACCCAAATTGATTTATATTCTCAAAATAAATATTATTTATTTAATTTAATTAACTAAATTAATTTCTCAATTAAATAATTTTCTTAACTCAATTTTAATTTCATTAAAGTTTTGACGACTTTACTGTAAAAAAATCTATAATAAAATATGTTTAATTTACATATTCAATTGATTTATAATGATTAATTAAATTAATTCCATTTTGAACTATAGTTAATTAAATAATAATTTGAAAGTTTTAAATTAATTCTTAAGTCATTTCTATACTCGATGAGAAAACGCATTCATTTGTGAATGCGACCCATTTATCTAACTTCATCATTTCTATTTATTTAAGCTCATTTGGTGGGCAAAATACCAATAAAAGCCTATTTTTTTTAAGAAATTACTGAAATGGACTGGTAAAAAATTAATTACCGGAATGGTCCAATTTCCCGAAAATACGTTCACATCAACGCATTGTCAGGTGATGAGGCAGGAAAACGCTTCCTCAAGGAAGCGTTTTGTCCACGAGGACAGAAAACGTTTCCTTGACGGCGCGCTTTCTGTCCACATGGACAAAGCGCTTCCTTGAGGAAGCGATTTGCCCGCCCGTGAACAGTAGCAACGGCTACTTTTTTGACCGTTGGTGACCCCCCAACAGTAAAAAAAATTATAAAAACCCCCTTTTCATTTTTTCACACCTAAATCCTTTCTCTCAATTTCTCTCCAATATTCTCTCAAATTTCTCTCAATTTCCTCTCAAATTCTTCTTAAAAAAAACTTTAATTTTTTTAATTATTTTTAAAAAATCTTTAATTTTATTTTTTTGATTTTTTTAAATCATAAAAAATTTTGATCGTGTTAACAATGGCCGGAGAATTAATTCGTCTCGATAACAAGCACATATCCGTTGAATAAATGAAAATGGTAAGTGTTAAATTTAATTTTTAAATATTATTTAAGATTTTCTTATTTATACAATTTTAAATAATTTTTATTTTATTATTTCTTATAAATGTCTGTAGATCGAATATTGCAATGCTATATCCGTAATATGCATGGTCCTCCATCACCGTTGGTAGAGAATTACCTGCGGGAAGCGGGTTTTTGGTACGTGGCGACAGTAGGCCGGGGATGCAAGTTGGACCCAAAGCTCATCAATGCGTTGATTGAGAGGTGGAGACCCAAGATACACACATTCCATCTTCCATGTGGAGAGTGTACTATCACTTTGGAAGACGTAAATTTGCAATTGGGATTGCCGTGGACGGGTACGCAGTCACCGGGTTTGTTCAATCTAGTGATTGGGGAGCGGTATGCTACGAGCTTTTGGGCGTTATTCCGGATAATATTAACGGAGGTCGGATCAAGATGGGCTAGTTACGAGACACATTCCCAGAGTCGAATGATGATTCTATCGAACTAGAAAAAATCTGATATGCTCGGACATATATTCTTCAGATAATTGGAGGTTATCTGATGCCGGACTTGTCACGGAACCTTGTACATCTGAGATGGCTGTTGAAACTCGGTGATATTAGAGCAGCTGGTGAATTTAGTTGGGGTCTGTCGTGTTGGCAACATTGTATCGAGAGATGTGCGGGGTGACGCGACCGAAGAAAGCAAAAATTGGAGGTTTTCTATCACTACTGCAGTCATGGGCACAGTTTTGCTTTCCATTTTTACGTTCTCGAGTGGACCACCCATATACATTCCCATTCATAACGAGGTAAATTTTATATTAGATTTTACAATTATTACGTAGATTTAAAGTATAATCGTATGCTAAAAATTTATTTAATTCGGTGGAAGCATTCGGCAAGTTATGCTCGATTACCTACCTCTCTTGAAGATATACGGCTTCTATTAGACCAACTGTCGGAAGCACAAGTAAGTATTAAATAAAATAGATATTTCCATCATGAGATAGTCGATTAGTATTTAGTATTTAGTATTTAGTATTTAGTATTTAGTATTTAGTATTTAGTATTATGTATTATGTATTATGTATATAACTAATATTTCCATTATGTTCATATAGTTTTAATAGACACCATACGAGGATCTGGCAATTCGGGCAGTAATTCTGGATGAGTACTTCTAAAATCCAAACGCTTGGCATGTGAAAGTCTCATTTGTCAACTTTGCAACCGTAGAGATGCACCAGTCAGACAGAGTATTACGATAATTTGGATTCGACAACCGATTCCCATGGCACCTGAAGTGTTGGATGATCATCACAAAATCGACCTACGATAATTGCATACGGATTGGCCAAGGTTCTGTCACACTATATCCAAATGTGGGAAGATCGGTATGATTATATACCTACTCGGGAACCGATCATCGTTCCAGAGTTAGCGTACGTGCCGAAATACATGCCATGGTTTAGGATCCATGGTAAGCCGTATTTACTGTCGGCAGAGGAGAGGCAACGGCAATTACGTGTTCAAAGGGAATGGCGTGGCCCTTTAAATCCAATAAGAAGAGACGACGATGTAGGCCCATCACAATCACCCGGCCTATCCCCAGGCCCAACAACAACACCCACACAGTCACCGGGCCCAACACTTCAACCGACGACACCTATAGCATAGCCTTTTCAGATGATGCCAGGTGCGTATCCTAGCCATTTTATGTATCCTAACCCTTTATATGTTTCCTTTTTCTAGTCCTATGGTAGGTTAGAGTCCATGACCCGGTTTATTTCCATTTTCAATTACGCCGAGTGGATCGTCGATGTATAGGCCACCTCGCATGAGGGATCGCATGAGGGGCCGTCGGGGAGCTCTTCTTTTTACCAATCCCCATCATCGTATGGGTTTCAGACAGCTTCACCGTTGGTGATGAAAACACCTCCACAGTCACTATTCTATCAAGGTGGCTCATTGTCCCAACACCGACAACCAGATTCCCTACCGGAGGAACTAGAATCCCTGCCGGAGCAACCACAACCCCCGCCAGAAGCTGGACAAAAGAGGAATCCAGTGCGTAACCGTCGACGACCACCATGTGGCACTGAATCCGGCGAGCACGAAGATTGATTTTTCTTTTAATATATTTGTACTAACATTTTGAATATTTTGATATTATTTGATGTAATAAAATAGAAATTCTTCTATATTATTTCATGTAATAAATAGAAATTTACTTTTACATTTTTATTATAATAGAAATTCTTTTAAATAACACAATATTTTGAATATTTTTATATTATTTCATTTAATAAAATAAAACATTGTTTTGAATAAAGTAATTGTAATTTACTTTAATATTTTTAATAAAGTAGATTTTCTTTTAAATAAGTCAATATTCTGAATATTTCTATATTATTTGATTTAAAAAATATAAATAATACAAAGTTTTTTACAATAACGTTCAACTATTGCGATTTAGGCATGATCGGCTTGTATGGCCTAGCTTCCTACACCATCCGCACAACTTCTGTTGACTGGCTATTTCTCGGATATCCATATTGTTACGTATTCTAGTCGAGCAAGGTCAACCTTTTGGTTTGCGACACAAAGGGAGCAAGCGATACAGACGGTCACTTACGTTTATCTGGACGTGTCTCCAGACGTTGTACATGTTTTCTAATTTGTACACTTCGTTGACATAGCTCATCAGATCCAGACGGAGATTCTGACAAGCTATAATTACATGAACACATGGATAATGAAGTGCGTCAAACATCCCACAGTTGCAAGTCCTATTTCGCAAGTGTACACGATATTACCTGCCAATAACACCTTGGTGCGGTCTGTCAAACTTTATCACGCAAAACCTTAAGTTGTCTCGATCGTGACACACTGTGTGCATGGTTTTCGTCCGCACCTTGGGCCTTGTTAATTTATTGCACTACCTTACTACACCATACATGGCCTCCCTCCATACATGGCATTGTTAATTTATTGCACTACCTTACTGCACCATACTCGCTACTCTCTTTGGAAATGACCCATCTAAATGAAAATATGTCTCTTGCACAACCGATGTTATCGGTAGATGATGAGTTCCTTTTAGAACAGAATTTATGCATTCAGCCAGGTTTGAGGTCATATGACCATATCGTAAGCCACCGTCGTATGCTTGTTCCCACTGTTCGAAAGGTATGTTACAAAGGTAGTCCACGCCTTCGCCGTTAATTGAACGCAAAACTGCCAAATATCATGAAAACGATATTTATTTATTTCATACCCTGGTAATATAAGTTCGTAGCGAATATTACATACCACTCTTTCATTTAGAATAAATTCAAAATGACAAACGAAATTATATTAATAGAGAGTAAATACCCATGTTGGTCACTTGTCGTCGTTCACTCTTAGATAGATATTGCCTGTAATAGTTGGAAGCAACGTGTCTTAGGCAATACCAATGGTGTGTACGCTGCCATAAGCTTCCCTGTCGATCAATTGCAACTAGTATTTCGATGCCCCGATCCGAAATAAAACAGATATCAAGTTGGGGGCATACATGCCTCCTTAGCCTAGATAGAAAAAAATCTCAGTCATCAGTTGACTCCCCCGGTGTTATTGCAAACGCAATTAGAAAAATTCTCCCACTACTATCTTGTGCCACTGCTAGCAATAGCCGATGGGTGTGTCTACCAAACATAAAGGTACCGTCAATTTGTACAAATGGCTTGCAGTATGAAAATGCATCTCGGCATTGCTTAAAGGTCCAAAATAGGCGTTTGAACACTTGGCATCCATGTAGCAATCGACCGTTGTAGTACGCATGTTCCGTTTCAAGGTCTGTTATGCAACCTAGGACGTATCTCTTTACCACTTGACACCACTGTCATATTTCATTATATGAAGCATCCCACCTGCTATGCAACTTCTCCAACGCCTTTTGCTTAGCTATCCAAGCCTTGCGGTAAGAGGGCGTGTACCCCATTTGGCTACGAATATTGGCAATTAAGACCGGCACTGAAGTCTTAGGATCTGCCTTCACCGTGGGCAGTATCAAGCTAGCTAACATAGCTGAATCAATCTTGGGATGATCTTGTGAAATACCTATCAACGGAGTACATTAAATAGTGCAACATTACATAATAACAGTATTATTCAGAAACCCTAAATACTGTACCTGCAGCACATGTATGTGGACCTTTATATTTTTTATCTCCCACAACCCTGTCCTTTTCCTCAACGAGGCCTAGATTTTCATGAACATGTACCGTCTTGTACTACACACTTCGCCTCAAACTTATCAGCTTTGAATTTAACCACGTGGTAGTTAACACCGTTATTAATGCTATTTTGTTTCAATGCACCAATAAAACTATCATTGTTGGAAAACTCATTACCAACTTCAAATTCACTTGAATCCAGTAGCGAACTTGTACGATCACGCAACCTGTGTGGTAGAACTGAAAACTCTAACGCATCATCTGCAGACAGATCGACATTATGCATGTGGGCTGGAGGTGAGTATGCCCTGAATCGTGGATCTTCTTATTTATCTGAACCCCCTTCAACATCTTCAGGTTCGGTTAGAATAGGCTCCGATTTAGAAAATAATGCAACTTCTGCACCATCGGGCCTAGGCTCTCGAGGTGGATCCATATCGGAGTCATCTTCTAACCCACCATCATCTGCAACGTACGAGGTCCCCTCACCGGTGGACGTCGTAGGGAGTATATCATCCCTTCTTCTGGGCATTTCATAACGTCTCCAATTGAATGTAGATTGTCAACCACTAGAAGTTGATACTGTTCCCCAGTACGTATTTCCAGCATCAAACATCGACCCACTGATGTGCATGTCTCATCCACTGACAGAGTGTTGTGCAGGGGTTGTGTATTCCATACTTCTACCAAACATGGGGTGTTACGTGTTTTGTAACCCACTAACCGAGTGTCGGGTAGGGTTCGTGTATACCTCTCGAACAGCAGTCGCAAGTGCATCATTTGGTGATTTAAATTGTACATATAACTCAATATAGGGTGCTCTACTAGCGAGATGAGTCTACACCGTTGCCTCCAAGCTACGAGCACATTTTATGTCGAACGAGTCATATGTCACTGGATCAACAGAAGAACAAAATCGATACGTCATAGACAGAACTTTCATTGGCGTCGTTCTGAATATTTTACGCCTAATTCTTTTACGAAGTTCTGTCAAATATATGTTCTGGTTAAAAACCAGTCGCACTACATTCTTCGATAAAAAAACAACACCATTCTTGGTGTGACGAACCTCACCATCATAGTAAATAATAGAACTAATACGTTCACTCATCTTCAATTTCTATCCTTCTGAGCCTCTCTAATTTTTTTTTTTGCTGTAACTTATGCAATCTGAGAAAAAAATTTGCCTCATTTATAGCCTTAGGCCAAATAGGAGCTACTGTAGCAAAAGCGCGTCCACGTGGGAGCTTCTTTCAATACTTTTGCTGACAAAGCATCCTGCTTAAAGCGTTTTTGGCACTATTTGCTCAGAAACGTCTACTTGAAATTATTTTTTCAAGAGCTACTGTAACAAAAGCGCGTTCATGTGGGAGCTTCTTTTAGTACTATTGTTGACAATGCATCCTGCTTAAAGCGTTTTTGACACTATTTGCTCAGAAACGTCTTCTCGAAATTATTTTTCAGGAGCTACAATAGCAAAAGAGCGTCCACGTGGGAGCTTTTTTAAATTAACAAATAATTTAATTAAGTAACCCTAAACCTCAAACCCTAATTTATTTGAGTTTTCCTTAAAAATTCTAAACACTAAACCCTAATCTAATTTTTTTTAAAAATTTATAATTAATTTACTCAAGTAACCCTAGACCCTAATTTATTTGATTTTTCTTTAAAACCATTAACACTAAACCCTAATCGATTTTTTAAAATTTTTAATTAATTTACTCAAGTAACTCTAAACCCTAATTTAATTATTTTTCTTTAAAAACTATAAACATGAAACCCTAATCTAATTTTGAAAAATTTATAATTAATTTAATTAAGAAATCCTAAACCCTAATCTCTTATTTATTTAATTTTTTCTTTAAAAACCTAAACCTAAAAACCCCAAAACCCCAAAACCCTAACCCTGACCCTTAAACCAAAAACCCTAACCCTAGCAGGAGACACGGGCAAAACGCTTTCTCAAGGAAGCGTTTTCCTGCTTCGTCACTTGACAATGCATTGACGTGGACGCGTTTTCGGGGAAATAGGGTCATTCCGGTAATTAATTTTTTACCTGGCCCATTTCAGTAAATTTTTTAAAAATGGGCTTTTATTTGTATTTTGCCCTCATTTGGTTCTACATGCAATTTATTTCTGGTTTTAACAAGCTAGCGGATGGGCCAATTGGATATATGTAATTAAGGCGTAAATAATTTATATTTAAGTTTCAACTTTTTCCCTATTAATTATAAACTTATTTAGTCACGAAGTCATTCCACTATAGTATCATGATTGAGCTCTCCCTAATTACATACCATTACGAAAACTACTTAATCAATATGCATCCAATGACCTTACCATCAATGTGTTACCCTCATAGGATATCTTTAATCTCTTAGGGATAAATTCTTTCTAATATAATTTTATTTTATCTCATGGTAACTAGTATATCTTCCTTTATGAAAAGTCAATTACTGTAAAATAGTAATTAAGTCATTACCCCAAAGATAAATGACCCGTGACCACGTTTATTTTTCATCTATCATGTAATGCTGACGAGAGGATGTCATTTACTCATTAGTTGGGTTATGAATTCTACTATTGTGAATGATGCTACATACTGCAAAAGTCGTACATCCAACGCATCAGCTTTCGTTTCCTTATCTATTTGAACTTGGGCTTTTACTTACATTAAAGTATACGAGTCACACATACATTGTTCATCATCCACTCAAGATTAATGTATGTCACACTATAAATGTCACAAGTGAATAAATCTATAAACGGATATAGAATCTATTATACTTGAGTCATGTCCGATGTTTTATCACTCCAGTTAGTTACATTTATGTCTCTATCTTTTAGGTGTCGTCCGCTCTGATGCTCAAGATAAAACATCTCCCCAATTGGACTTTATAGATGACATATCAGTCTTTCAACCAGTTTGCTCATTTCCGATTAGATTAATGATATGCTTAAGTTCATTTGCTAATACAAGATGTCATTTTGTATTACAATCCAACCACGTAATACCGCTTAGTATTAGTTAAACATTATATAACTAGTGAGCCAATATGTGCTTCTATTCCCATTTTGCTTTACATGCAAGAATATTAAGGACAATATACAAAGAGTATTAATATAATTAATAAATGTTATTATTAAATCAATTTGTTCGAAAAATATAAGTATACAAAATGAATATACTACACTTCAAACATCAGATTCAACACAAATCTATTATCAATTACCATTAAATAGAAAAATAAGATTAGAGGAAAAGTAGAGGGATCAAACAACTTACTCAAGATCAAGCATACCGTCCGTTTCAACGCAAGGAATGGAGGCAAAAGGGTTGATCATATCAGAAGGCTTATTAGAAAGAAAGACAACTTTATTGACCTCTTAAACGAAGTGGCCTTCCTAACCTTTAACGTGTAACTTTATCAGGATCCTCCATTAGTGTTAGAACCCACAATAGGATCTTGTGATGGCTTGAAAGACTCTTTAGTAAGCTCTAACTAAAGGATTGCATATTTTCAAATTGCATGTATCTTTGTTTTTCTCATTTTCCTACCATACACTCACCATACTTCTTTTGAATGATTAACTTGCAATGCAAAGAAGATTTTGATTTGCACCATTGCATGATGCCCTGGCTCATGGCTTAAACCATTAGGTAGCAGTGGCTCAACTCCATATCATCCATAGCAATGTCTTTTGTTTTTTTGGTCCTTCTAGAGGTTCTTCGAGCATGCCATGGAAATGTCTTCATCAGAGGATGCACTTTCTACTTTAATGATGGATTGGGATATTTCATGTTCTTACACGCAACACATATGATATTAAACACATATGCCATGGAAATGTTTTCATAGAGGATGCACTTTCTACTTCAACAATTGATTGGGACATTTCATGTTCTTGCACATAACACATATGACATTAAAAACTAAAATATATAAGTACGAGTTGGAAGAAACTTTTGAATTATCAATACAATCTTTATTGTTCATTATATTATTGAATTTTTCATTTCAAATATTTTTTATTTATAAGAGTTATTACGTTTATAAATAAAAAATCAATTTTACTAAAATAATTTATTAAAACCTATTACTTATAAATTAAAATTTTATTAAATTAATTTATATTTAAATTATTATGTTTCCATTAGCCAAAAGGTAAAAAGAAAAGTAATATATATTACATTTTCGATAGCAAATTTTAATTATTTATACACCAAGTAATTTTATATTTCATATTTAAGATTTTATAAATACTATATTTTTATAAATAATATATTATATTTACATTATTTATATATTATCTACAATTCATTATTGTCAGTTTATTGAACATTAAAAAATTGAATAGTAAACAATTTATCAAAATCTTTTATAATTTTTACAAATGTTTTAATAGTGATTAGAAATTTGTTATTAGCATTATATTTAATTAGTATATATTAATTATGTTTTTAGTTATTATTTTAGATAATATTTCTTTTCATTAATTAGATAAAGTGAAATTATATTGTATATTGAATTAATTTTCTTGGTGAGTATATAAATTATTTAGAATTATGTACGATTTGTAATATTCTAAATACATTACTTGCATAAATATGTACAATAGACTAAATAATTAAAATATGCGCATTTAAAATAATGATAAATAATCTTAAATTTAGAGTGACATATTCATAAATCATAAAGAAAGTTTGAAATTAATTGATATTATTATTATTTTATTAATTAGATGAAGTGAAACGATATTTGAATATTGAATTGATAAAAATGTTTATTATAATAATATTAAATATTGTTTTACACTAATATGATAGTAATTAAAACAATATTTGAAAATGTACAATTTATTTAAACTTTTTGTCTAAAATTATAATATAACTATAGTATTTAATCTCACATAGCTGTTTTTATATTAAACAAAAATTAAAACTAATTCAGTGGAATTGCAAAATGATCCCTATAAATTACATGAAAGAAAAATAGACCCTAAATTAAAACCCTAAAAGGGGTCATTAGCAAACGAGTCCACCGATCCCAGAAGCGTGGGTCTTCTTTCTAAGGTAAAGCGGCGTTAGAAGCCAAGAGCAGTCCTCCACTCACCTATCTATCGTCTTTGCCTTCAATCGATAACGCGCTCTCTTTTTCTCTCATCGAAGGTAAAATTCACTTCCTTCTCTTAGATCTGCAATTTATTTTATTTCAAACTTTCTCCTAGAGTCCAGTATTCTCTCTTTATTATTGTTATTATTATTATCAGATCTATTGATTTTAAAGTTCAATCACAGTCCACAGTTATTTTATTTTTCCATTTTGATTGCTTTTTTTTATGTTATTTTAATTAGCTAATTTCATGTTCTTTTCAATTTCACCATTTATGTTGTTAACTTAGGCTTTGCCTGCTATTTCAGAAAAAAAGAAAAGGAATGTGTATGTTTTTAATTATTTTATTTTTTATACGGTGCAGGTTTTGATGGCGTCAAAATTGCAGCAGTTGCAATCTAAGGCGTGTCAAGCGTCGAAGTTTGTGGCAAAGAACGGAACTGCTTACTACAAGCAATTGTTGGAGCAGAATAAGCAATATATTCAGGAGCCACCAACAGTGGAGAAGTGCAATGAGCTGTCTAAGCAGCTGTTTTATACTCGACTTGCCAGGTAATTGTTACTTGCCTTTGGTTATGAAGACTTTCAATTTTTGAGAAACTGATAGCAATTTGTTGTTTTAGTATCTTTTCCTCTGATGTTGCTATGTGTCCATATATTTTGCTTTCCGAGTTACTGGATCTGCCTGCATAGGAATTACTACTAAATGCTAGTATTTTATTTATGTATTGCACCTACATTATCATATAAACTAGAATTAATGTGTGTCAGCGCTTGACTGTTTATGTTAACCGGACTTGAGGATGAGTATTAGATACAGGTATGCATAAACTTGTGTAATTTTTTTGGGAGGATCATACCCTCGATCTATATGCAAATACTGGTCTCTCACAAATAGAGAGTGCGGAGAGTAAGTTTATGACTTTATGTTTTTCAATTCCAGTGCCAAAAGTTTTGAGCAATGAAGAAAGTGAAAGTGAGACATGACTTATGTTGTGTTGACATGTCAAAGTTCTGTTGTAGAGCTCTAAGATTTGAGGTCTGAAATAACAAAATGATTTTAATTCAGTTATTAAAAACTGCAGTGAAGGAAATATGTTATAACTAGTCCAAATATTGATCAAGTTGAATCTAGCAGTACTTCTTAGGCATAAATCAAGTGTAGAAGTTGTCTTTGATAGAGGTGACAATGTCTCGGGTTATTTTATATGGAATTTCAGCTGTAAAGTGAAATCATGCAGTGGTAGCAACTTTGTCATGTAGTTGTATCTGTCCACGGCTCCACACTATTGCTAAGCTAATGATTATGGTGCTTTTTATCAGCATCTGCTAAAACTATATGTGATTGTTAAAGGAGAATTGAATTTATTGGCTTGTTAGACTAAAATGAAAGACCTTGGATTTTCTTCTACTAGTAGCAGAATTCATTTCTGTGGGGAAGAATGGGGAAACCATTGTTTACAGAATTCCCTGAAAAAATGTCATTTTGTTACTCCTCTCTCCGTTTGTGGCTTGTGGTTTGCAGTTGAAAGCTGCCTTGCAGCTTATTAATAAATATGTCAACTATTGAGTTGACGAGAACCTACTAATGCGATTGTGCATTCTCTTCAACATCATGGGAATTTCTGGGACTTTGCTAGTGACATCCTATGAACTTCTGAACAGAAAAGAATTAAGGAACAAAACAACTTGGCTGGTTTGTTTATGATTGGGCATGTTACAAAGAGTTAATCATACGGCTCCTTGTACCTTTTTGCTGTGTTTATACCATCTAAACATCAGAAACCTGAGGACGTATCAGAATAACTCTTATTGGTGTAAATTTTGCAGTATCCCTGGCCGTAACGAGGCATTCTGGAAGGAGCTTGATTATGTCAAGAATCTGTGGAAGAATAGGCAAGAACTGAAGGTTGAAGATGCTGGTATTGCTGCATTGTTTGGACTGGAATGCTTTGCATGGTTTTGTGCTGGTGAGATAGTGGGAAGGGGTTTTACTTTTACTGGTTACTATCCCTAAGGAAAATCAGCTAGTAGAAGGCAGGGAGTCTGATGGATGTGTATGCCTTTTATCATCGTTTGCATGATTGAATTGCGGCCACTTTAGATGCACATTTTTCTTGTTTCGGTGAAATTTTTGAAGCTGAGAAATCAGTGGTTAACTTGCTAGCCTGAATAATTTTTATAGTCGAAATGGCTTAAGCTTGGTAAGCCTTACTGTTGTGTTTCTGGATATGTCAGCATAATGTACTGCACCCCATTCTTCTTCTTTCTTTGATTATTCCAATTATTTCATGCCACTGATTGGTGGTATAGTAGGGTGTTAGCTGAACTGCCAATTGGTCTATCCGCAGCCATGAAATTTGGATTATGGGTCAAATTTTAAGAAATTAAAATATCTGAAAAATTCATATAAATTAATGCATTAATATTCAATAAATCAATGTATAATATAATTAAATGTAGGATTATTACAAAATTATTAAAAAACTAAAAGAAAAGGTTTCAATAATTGGTATCTTTTTTACAATTGTTAGAAGGTAAAATTGGTGCGGATAGTGACGCGTTTCCCACTCAATAATGCACAACTAAAAGTGAATTCCAAGTCTTCAAGCAGGATGAACAAAGCCAAAGTATTTTTCATCACAGCTTATGGTTTTACTCATCGGTGTTCTTTCAACAGTTTCAGTTAGCTTTGTTGTTTGTATTATCTAAGGAGGAGTTTGCGACTGTTGAACATGCTAGGAGAAGTGGGGGTGTATAAAGTTGTCGTTAATAGAATTTTTGGAGTCTATTTTCTAGTGTACTTTTGATGAAGAAGAAGTGTATATCTTGGAAGCAATGGGTAGGAAGACAGGTGGTTGGAAAATAAGATAAGATGGAGGGATTGGAAAAAGATATATTTTTAGTTAATAATAAATTTATTATTTTATTTTAATTAAAATGTCACGTGCCATAATATAATCGGCAATAGACATTTTTTAATGGAGTTAATGGTTGGACCAAAAGTGTTACCTGAATCAGAGTTTGAGTGTCATTTTTATCAAAAAATTAGTAATTTATAGTTAATTTTTTATTTAAGTCTTTTGAATTTTATTGCTTGAAGAGAAATTAATTTTTTTTGATATAAATTAATTTGTTTTAAAATAATTATGGGTATTATTATTCAAAATTTTCTTGATTCTTCAATTAAATTTTTTTGTAACTCAAAAAATTTTGTGGGTGAATTGGCTCCACCTCTGCCTAAAGTTGACCTATCTATCATTAAGCAATGTACATGGTGGAACCTTTGATGTTACACTCGTGCTGGTCTTGCATGGCGCTGAACCCTGATCTTCCTTTAACGTAATACTAAAATGGCATTTGGAAGAAAAAAGAAGACACACACCGCAATGGGTAAGCAAATGTATGGAAATAATTTCCAACCCCTAAATCGTTTATTTGACGCCACAACTCTACGTCTTCCTTATATTGCGCCATTCCCTAATTTGAGTGAGTGTTGTAATGGAATTCGTTTACAGACTTAACACTCAGGATAAAATTTAAAAATAGAAAAAAATGTTGGGAAAAAAGAATGAAGAAAGAAAAACCTACATTTTCAATTTCCTATTAACATTTTTTTTATTCAGCTCTAACATCTTAATTTCCTTAAATCAAAATCAAAACTCAGTTTGTTTTCATGGTGTCTTCGAAAAAGATTTGAAGACAAAACCATTCTCTCCTTATCACGCTCCCTAAATAATCAAAATGCTTCGCAGGCGCTTCAAGCCAGAAAAATGGTAAATTATTTTCTTAATTCTATTTTAGTAATTGTTTCCTTAAAGTGGTTTTTGGATTGAAGAGGATGTGATCATATGGTTTTTCCCCTTGAATTTATGCAGCAAGATAGCTTTAAAGCTAGCCATACCGCGAATAAAGGTAATGAGGAACAAGAAGGAAGCACAGTTTAAGCAGTTCAAGAGGGAATTGTCTCAATTACTGGAGTCAGGGCAGGATCAAACTGCCCGAATTCGGGTACTGATTTAAAAAAAAAAGTTGATAAACATGATTTTATTATTATTATTTTCTTTTTGTAATCTGGTGGTGGTGGTGGTGTTTATTTTGTTTTTCAGGTGGAGCATGTCGTTAGGGAAGAAAAAACCATGGTAGCATATGATCTTCTTGAGATATATTGTGAACTCATTGTGGCACGTATGCCGAGCATTGAGTCTCAAAAGTGTGTAAAAGTACTTCCTTTAGTATTTCATATTTCGATTTTATTCACTTTTAACTTGAGATTTATATTGAATTATGCCTCTTATTTAAGGGTTGGGAGGGGTACGGGTAGTTCTAGTCATTGTATAAAAAAAACAGATATGATACGAACTTATAAAGAGATTAATGTTAAAAAAAAAACTTTAGCATACTTTTGTCTAGTATTTACTTCAAGCTTGGGTAATATGAAATTAGGAATTTAAATGCGGAGAATAAACCTTTCCCCTTGGTCTTTAAAACTCTTTACCTGACATTTGATTGAGCTGCCAAAAACTAGTTTGATTTCTATCCTCCTGCAAGAGTTTTGAATGCCTGTTTATTTAACTGGCTGGATATGTGTGCTTAAATGTATAGAAAGCTAATCATGGATAAATGCATTATGGCTAGTTAATAAAGAGGATGATCTTATAAGAGTTTTAGTTTTTCGACCAGATTAAATTATGTCAATCGCTAACAAACTTGATCATTCAGAAACTGCCCAATTGACTTGAAAGAAGCAATTTCAAGTGTCATTTTCGCATCTGCAAGGTGTGAGGAGATACCAGAACTCAAGGATGTCACCAAACATCTTACAACAAAATACGGAAAAGATTTTACTACTTCAGCTCTTGAGCTGCATCCTGATTCTGGTGTTGGTCGAATGGTGGGTTTTCATGAACATAAACGGGTTAACAAACATTGATTGAAATGTAACTTAAGGTTCTATAATACTACTATTGATTGATCCTTTCCTTTTAGTTGGTTGACAAGTTATCTGTCAAAGCACCAGATGGCCCAACCAAACTCAAAATTTTGACTGCAATTGCTGAGGAACACAACATTAAGTGGGACCCTGAATCATTTGGAGCAAAAGATTCAAAGGTTTATGACAACTTGATGGTAAGAGTAGAATAGTGCAAATTAGGTTTTTTCTTTTTTTTGTTTGACGTGCCAACATACAATCAATGCTTAGGATCATTCTTGGAGAAATATGGTCGAATGTTATTTGTTTGTTAGAGATGTAATGGTTTGCTTGAAAACTTATTTCTTTCCATATGAATTTGCTTGTGCAGAATGGACCGAGTACTTTACCAGAGGCCACCAAAATGTCGGCAGGTCCTCATAATACCCAAGCTTCAACAAGTTATTATGTACAGAGACCTCCTAGTGTTCAAGATCCAAAACACATTGCTAAAAGTGATGTGCCCTCAAGCTTCTATAAGCACAAACCAAGATTATCTCCTCATCCTAAAAACTTTGATTATTCAAATACTAGTGCCAATAATTCAATCTCCTCTGGAGCTTATCATCCAAGATCAAAACCTCAACGTATGTTAATTAGATTAGAACTTGCATATGATTCAATTCTTTTGGTATTTTTTTGTTATCATCATCATCACCATTATTTGGGTGCTTTCCTTAGCAGAAACTGAAAAACAAGGGATGGAATTTGAATTCTCAAATACTAGTGCCAATAATTCAATCTCCTCTAGAGCTTATCCTCCAATATCAAAACCTCAACCAATGTTGATTAAATTAAAACTTGCATATCATTCAATTCTTTCAATCTTTTTTTTGTTTGTTTGTTTTGTTTTTGACTTATAATTACACATTTGAGTACTTTTCTTTGCAGAAACTGAAAATCAAGGGATGGAATTCAGGAATTCATCTTATAGGAATGAGAGTGCTTCACCTAGGGAACATGAGAATATGGAACTCAAGGATGCTACTGCTGCTGCTCAGGTAGCTGCAGAATCTGCAGAGCGAGCAAGTATGGCTGCTCGAGCTACTGCTGAACTTTCAAGTCATGGAAATATCGCCCCTCAGTACTCAATGGAATCTAACATATCAGGTCACGGTATGAGAGACGAGGAACCAAGAAAATATATTGGCTCGGCCTCTCAGTATGAATATTTTGCCAGACATCCAGTTGATACTTCCTTTCATGAAAGGAATTCTACGAAGTATGAACAAACTGACAGCAACAAACAACATAATCGAACAGGAGAGACTGAAAATGGTTTTACTAACTTTGTGAAGAATGATGGTAAATCTACTCACTGTTCTTCTAAGTCGACTGCGGATTCCTTCAATGAAAAACCATCAGTGAATAATCAAATTCCAGATGCATATTCTCAAATAAACTCATCTGTAGGCAGGGAAATGGAGCATTTTTCTGAAGTGACTATGAAGAGAAACTCAGGCAATGAGATGCAGTTTGAGAACGAATTGCATGGTATTAAGAATCCGCAGAATGTTGACGATCATGAAGTGAGGGACTGCGAACAGTCAAGCTATTCTTCTCGTTCTCGATCAAACACTTCCATCAATGATTGTGATGTCGCCTCTAATTTAGATTGGCAGAAGTCAGAAAATGATAATAGAAACTCAGGTGAAAAGAATCAATTTGTGAATGAACTGCATGATAGGAAGAATTATGATGTTACTGATTATCAGGAAGAAAGGATTGGGAAGCAATCAAGCTTTTCTTCATCTTCTAGTTCAAGTACTTTTAATGATGATGTTGATGTTGTATCAAATTTCAATCATCAAAAGTTGGGAAATTTTTCTGTTGAGAATTCTGTTCTTCTCAATGATAAAGGAAGCCTTCAAAGAAACACAATTGAAACAACATATACTTATGATAATGCCTCAGCAGTTTTTGATGATTATGGATCATATAATGATGAAGGTACTTTTGATTTTGAGGAGGAGCACAAGGTACATGAAGACAATATTAACCTTTCATATCCATTTCAAAGATCACCGGCTCATCCATGTCCATGTACAAATTCTTTGGGCTTTAAGCAGAAGGTTGAATCACAAAAAGAGCCCTATTCACAATCGCATATTTTCTCAGAGCAGCGGTCTACTCCTGTCTTCTTTGAAAGTTCAACAAGCTCGGCAGTTCCTTCACATGGAAATGACTTGCCTCCAACTTTTGATAAGTATGGCCCTAGCTCAGAAAGTGAAGATGAAGTAGACAAGTCTGATAGGAACAACAATCCTAGTATAGGGAGTCAGAAAAGGAATATGGATTCCCACCAAGCTGAAAACAGTGTTTTCAATCAACGGTTGGCTGGGGGCATGGAAGATACTGAACTTTCTAATGATTCTAGTACGGAAAGTAAGGAATTGAACTTTGGGAAGTTGATAGGTGGCCTTCGAAATAAGGGCTATAGGCATCCACCATATTTAAAAATTCCTCAAGGGAGTGCTTTATCCTCTGGAGAGGCAAAGAATGATACATTTGCTAGAATTAAACAAACATCCCCACCACTAGCTGTGGAGGATTCAATTAGTACTAGATTTTACAATCAAGAATGGTGCAGTAGGAAAGGGAGTGGTGAAGCGAGTCAAAAACTCAACAAGAGAATATCAGTTACTCGTGTTGATTCTAGTGATGATGACTTTGAGGAGGAAAGACCAAAACAGACTTTTAGTAGCACTCGAGACCTATACAACATACTGCCAAGCTCTGAAGAAAATAAAAGATCAACCTCAAGGGTCCCCATGGCATATTTTGATTCAGGAAATAGTGATTCCGATGAAGATCTTCCTAAAACAGGTTCAAAGGTTCATACAAGCATTGGTTTTTCTCACAAGACAACTGCCTCCCCGAATTCAGGAAAAGGTTCCACTGTTAAAGCTGCAGTTTCCTCCGAATCGACGCTAGTTTCTAACCCCATACCATATTTTGGTCCAGGAAATAGTGATTCTGATGAAGATCTTCCTAAAACAAGTTCAAAGGCTCGTTCAAGCACAATTTTTTCTCATAGGACAACTGCCTCTCCAAATGCACGAAGAGGTTCCACTCTTAAAACTACAGTTTCCTCTGAATCGAAGCTAGTTTTTGACCCCATGCCGCATTTTGGTCCAGGAAATAGTGATTCTGATGAAGATCTTCCTAAAACAAGTTCAAAGGCTCGTTCACGCATGATTTTTTCTCATAGGACAACTGCCTCTCCAAATGCAAGAAGAGGTTCCACTCTTAAAACTACAGTTTCCTCTGAATCAAAGGTAGTTTCTGACCCCATGCCATATTTAGGTCCAGGAAACAGTGGTTCTGATGAAGATCTTCCGGAAACAAGTTCAAAGACTCATTCAAGCACTGGTTTTTCTCATAAGACAATGGACTCTCCTTCAAATTCACGAAGAGGTTCCACTCTTAAAACTACAGTGTCCTTTGAGCCAGCGGTAGTTTCCGATTATGGTGGGGAGAAGAATTCCTCCTCAAGGAGTTGTAGTGCTGATGAAGCACTACTGGAGCTTCAGTCTCATAAAAGGAACTCAGATAACAGGGAAAGCTTTCAAAACTCCCAATTGGCACCAGAGACCAAAATGAATTCGTCTGATGGATCTTCGAAGTCATCAGAAAATGAACAGCCGTCTACTTCTGTCCCAGTGATTGTATCATCAGGTAGCGCAGAAAGTTCGAAGGCTCAAAATTCAACCGAAGGGAGGCCAAGTTATGTTCACCCCAAGCTTCCTGATTATGATACTTTGGCCGCACACTTAAATTCTCTCAGGCAGAACCACCAATGAATATGTATTGTATTTGCATTCTGATATGCAGTTTACCAATATTACTACTGATTTCGATGTGCATGTTTATACATGTTCTTTTCGAGGTTTATAGGAATCCAACTTTATTTGTTTACTGATTTGATTTCATAAACTTGTTTGATTTGTGACTTGTAGTACTGCAATAAAATGTTCAAGTCTTTTGTGATTCGTCTCGTGCTTTCGGTTTATATTAGCATGCAATATCATCCTTTCTTGTAAATGTAAATATGTTATGAGTCAGTTGATAAGCTACTAATGTAGACAATCCAAAGCTGCCATCAAATCAAATCGGGTTTATTTATGTAATGGCGGAGCGACTAAGAGATTCACGGGCATGGTCCCCTAAGGCCCAAGATTTTTCAATTTTCTCTTTTATATACATACTATGAGCCGACCAAATATAAAAGTAGATTCCCTCAATATTAGAAGTAATATTAAAAACAATTATTTTTGAGAAAAAATAGAGGAAAAATCTCTTGAAGAAGCCAAATTTGGAGAGTTTCTTATAAATAATCTTGTTGTTTATATTAAGAGAGAGATTGCTGAAACTTTTGATTCAGAGTCTATATTTAGTGATTTTATTTCTTTAAAAGAATGCCGTGCACAATTTTAAGTAATGATATGCTATTTCTTCCTAATTGTTCTTTTTAAATATGTTTTCATACTATTTTTTAACTTATATATATATTTGAAAATATAATGTGGAACAAAATTTTTATTTAATTTTTGTAGTATAATTTACATATATAATATATGTTATAGGAATTCCTTTTATGTAGCACGTTTAATTTTAAGTTAGCACTCGTAAAGTTAATATTGTGGTTCACCACTGTATTTATGTTTTTTGGTTCGGATGATATGTTTAATACCGTTAGAATTTATGTTTTGAATACAATGATAAATTTTAAATTGGATATTATTTCATATTCACATTCGGTGTCATTTACATATTTGTCCAAATATATAAGAAATAATAATAATAAATAGGGTTAAATAAGGAAATCAGGCAATTCAAACTGTAGTATTTAGTTCAATTTTGGTTTGTTTACTCTTTTTTTAATTTAATTCGGTTTTGGTTCAATTATTATTTAAATACATTTGGTTTAGTTTGTTTTTCTTCACAAAATTTTAAAAATCTACAATTATTTGAATTGAATTAAATTTTATTTAAATTATAATTATTTTATAATATAAAATAAATATTTTATATATTAAATTAGTGAAAATGAATGTAAATGCTATAGAATTTTTTTTGAAAAAATTAAAATTGATAAACCAAACCAAACCAATCCAATTCAATTTAATTTGGTTCGATTATGTTTGGTATTCAATTTGGTTTAATTTGAATTTAAAAAATTTAAAATTTCTCCAAAACACATTTCAACCTATACTTTTGAAAGTAATTAGTCTATTTGTGAAAGTTGTGAATTTAGTTCTTATATTTTAATTTGATTATTTTTAGTTTCGTACTTTTTAATTTTTAAAATTTCAGTCCTTACTAAATGATAACGGTTAAATTCATTAATTAAGTTTTAATATTTTCAAATTTTGACGTGAAAACATATTATCACACGTGTAATGTCATATCAAGTATCAACTTGCCATTTCCACATATTACTCACTAAAATTTAATTAATGGATTAATGACTAACTTCACGTCAAGATTGAAATTCCAAAGTTTGAAAAACATAAGGATTTAGAATGATCCAATTAGATAATATGGAACAAATCTACAATTATATGTGTAGTATAGGACTAGGAATTGAATTTAACCAAATGGATTTAATTGCTATTGTTTGGGACAGATTAAAATTTCAAAATTCGAAAAGTATAAGGACTAAAATCAGCAATTCAAAAATAAAAAGACTAAAAGTGATCAAATTAAAGTTTATAGACTAAATCCACACCTTTCATGAAATATAGAGACTAATAATATAATTTAACCTTAGAAAGTTGGGGGATAGAGAGTTAGAGGTAGGGGCAAGTGAGTGTTCGACCGAATTGAGTAAAAAAATTTTGAGTTAATCAAGTTGGCGAGTCTTATTTTATCATCCTAACTCAATTCGAAATTTTTTCAAATCGAGTTGAGTGAAATGAAATTCAAGTTGAGTTGAAATGAATGAAATTGTTCGAGTTAAATTAAAAAAATTAAACATATCAAATTAAAATCTTGTTGCAAGATAACTAATTTCATGTTAGAGCACAAAATTTTGAAACCATAAATATTTGAAAAAATTTCAAAGCAAAATAAGAAAAAAAAGATACTTTGGTACGATAAACTTGAACCATTAATTAACTTATTTAAATCTCCAAAATTATTATTTTAACTTTTTTATATACTCTTTAGAATTTTGTTTTAAATTTTTAAAATATATATCAAAATTTTAAATATTTTGAAGTTTTGTTGTGAGAGACCAATTTACTCATTTTCAAAATTAACAGGATCAAAGCAAGAATTACACTAATTTATTATTTGAATTATTCGAGTTGTTCCAATTATTTGAATCATAAAATTCAACTCAACTTGAACTCGAAATTCGAATTATTTATTCGAGTTGACTAAAAAACTGAATAACTCAAATAATTGAATTTAATTAATTTGAAATTCAAAAAGAATTATTATTTTTAAATCCAACCAAGTTTTGCGGAAGCAGTGAGTTATCAATCCCTTTTCTTTAACAGGAATTAGGGTAAAAGGTACTAATTCAAACTTCGGCATATTAGTAATCCTTGTCCTAATTTTCGGTACAAAAACTAGTATTGTTTCAGTAATATACATGATAAATAGATTGAGTGCATTAAAATAAACTAATTTAGAATTTAGTGGACTAAAAGTGAAAATAAACCGTTAAAAGAAAATGTGGAGTCACAAATAAATAAAAATTTTAAAATATATATTGATGCCCGGAATTGGAAGTAAATTATATAAAGTAGAAAAGTTTAAGTGTAACATCCTTGACAGCTCGAAGATGAAAAGTGTTAGAATTTTCGAATTAGATAAAATATAATTTTTTAATATTAGTGAAAATGCTAGTTGGAGATTATAAGAAATCAAAAAGGCTTTTGGATTTAGAGATCAAACTGTAAAAGTGTGAGAGTTGTAACGGTCTGAAAGATAATAGTGTTAGAAATGGTGGTTTCAGAATCCCGTTCTCCAGTGATCGAGTTCGTAAATTTTATTAATTAATACTTACGAGTCAATTATAATATTATATTGAACTTTGGTCTGACGAATTTGTTAATTTAATAGTTGGTTAAGGTACAAGTGGATTGACTCTAAAGTCAGTGATATTAGAAAATGAGGTATCGGGACATCGTTTTCATAAATCGAACTCATAAATACTTTTATAAAATATTTATAGAGTTGAATTAAATTTTAGATATTTGATAAATTAGTAATTAATTAAGGTATAGAGAAACAATTGCTTGTGAATTTTTAATTAGAATGTAGGATCAATGTTTTAATATGCGTAGTGGGCGGTTAGGCTGAAGGAATATTAGATTTATTAAGAAAAAGATTATTGATTTTATAACTTAAATATTTTAATGTATATTATATGTTGGCGGAGGAAAAAGACATTATTCGTCATCTTTTTCCTCCCAAGGCCGAAACAAAGAAAAAGAAAAACCCAAGGGTGCGCTGGAAGCTTAAACCTTAATTGGTATGTTCAACTATAGTCTATTTTCTTGTAATTTTTATGTTTTAGAAATTTTGAGGGTTTGTTTTAGTTGACCCATGTGTTAATTTTGAAGTTTATAAATAGTGCCATTGTTGAATCTTGAATCTTGTGATATTAAATGGTTGTAAAATGAGAGTGGTTAGTTTTGAACGTAGGGACTAAAGTGTAAATATCTCAAAATTTGTATAAAATATTTCAATTAAGGCTCGAATTTAATATCTAGGTATGATTGAATATTTGAATGGTCAGAAATTTTAAAAATGTTACAAAAAAAAATCCCTATTTGATTCGTTTGAGTAAGACCTGGAAATGAATGTTGGTGATATTGAATAAGACCTGGAATTTTAAAAATATAAACGAATATTTGAAGATATTTGTGTAGAGCATCATCATTTCATTCTCTCTCCCACTTTTCTCATAGGCAATTTTAGCTAAACTTTCCTTTTCTTTCATTTAGGTTATTCTCTACCATTTTTCAACCCTTTCAAGCTCAAGTTTCTAAATTCTTCCATAGATTTTTAGTGAAAACAGGAGAATAACTCCATGGCAAGATAAGTTTCTTATGAAACAAGGTAAGGGGTGTTACACTAACAGGACCACCGGATTTAATCATCCTTTGAATTATCAACTTTCCGTTATTTTATTCAGACTGTTCATTGGTTAAATGCTTAGGATCGATCTTCCATCCATGACTCAACTTTTCAATTTCTCTTTTTTTGGGTTGCCATTCTGCCAATTAAGCTCTTCACTGTCGGTTTTAGTTGCTCTATTGATCTTTTGGATCATGAAATGTTAATGGTGGACATGGCTCCAGATTTTGAAACCATCCCTTTTTTTTTCCATGTCTATATTTTCAAGTCACAATTAGTTTCCATTATGAACTACAGAACCAGTTTTTGTAGTAATTGTTTTTACTTTATATAATGTGAAGTTATTGTTAGGAACAATTTGAGAGGTATGGATAATGAAAAGAAAAGATCAGCAAGTTTCAGCAAGGGGTTATTGCAAAGTGGAGAACTGTATCAGGTATTGCTCTCTCTTAAATCATTTCATTTCTTTTTATCTTGTTTAGTTTCTTAAGACATTTTTCAATAATGTGACAGTATGTACTAGAGACTAATGTGTATCCACGTGAACCGGAGCTGTTGAAAGAGCTAAGGGATATGACTGCTACCCACCCAAGGTAGTAGATTACCTTGCAAAATTACTGTGTTAGCTTATGAAATGAAATGAATTGATTTGTACTTAAGTTGTTATTTTACAGGGCTATAATGGCTACTGCACCTGATGCAGGGCAGCTAATTGCCATGCTCTTGAAGCTTACAAATGCGAAAAGGACAATTGAAGTCGGAGTTTTCACTGGATACTCCCTTCTCCTTACTGCTTTTACAATCCCAGAGGATGGCAAGGTATATAATACATCTCTTCCACCAAGACTAATACCTTAGCCCGCAAGTAAGCAATCTGTAGAATTGACCGTGGAGGTTTGAAGGCCATTTACTCGATCTCGTCTATATACTCTTTTTTACCATTTGTTTTTGTGTAGATTGTAGCCATAGATATGAATCGAGAGGCATATGAGATAGGGTTACCAGTTATCAGAAAAGCCGGTGTCGAGAACAAAATCGAATTCATAGAGTCGGAAGCTTTGCCGGTCCTTGACCAGCTCCTTGAAGATATAAGGATGAAGTATTTTAAAATCCTTGTTCTTGGTTTTCATTCATTGTCCTTGCATTTATCATTATTTCCTGTTTCAGCCTGGAAATGAAAATGGCTTCGACTTTGCTTTTATCGATGCCGACAAGATCAATTACTGGAAGTACCACGAGAGGTTGATGAAATTGGTGAAGGTTGGTGGGATTGTTGTGTATGATAACACACTGTGGGCGGGATCAGTTGCAATGCCGGAAGAGTGCACTCCAGAGATACTGAGGGAGGGCAGAGAAAGAACACTGGAATTTAACAAGTTGCTGGCAGCGGATCCTCTTGTCGAAATTTCGCTTGCTCCATTAGGTGATGGGATCACAATCGTATGCACTGAACTTTTTATCCAAAGCTTAAACCATTTTAAACATGTTTGTGGTGGTTCCCTGTTCAATTACTGTATCAGTCAAGGAATAATGAAGTTAAACAAAGAGTCACAAAGGCCACCATTTTCATTCAAATGTTTGGTCTTGGGCTTTCGGCTGCTTCTAGTTTAGGATGGTAATGGTTTGGTTAGATTTGTCCTCCAATTTTCTTCTATTTAAATTTCCTAACACTTAAATTTAAAATTGTTTGTTAAATTACTCAAAAACAAAATTAATGCCTATTAATTTTGCAGGTATGATATTTAGGTGGATGTCGTATCAATAAATAAATAATTTTTTAATATTTAAAATTTCAAAAAATTATTAAAAAATATAAAAGGTATAAAAAGTATTTTTAATTTTTAAAAATTAATTAATTGTGGAGTGACAAGTAAAACATGCCTAAAAACAAATAACTAGCATAGCAATAGCATTCAGTTGTCGTTTTAATCGCTTGTATGGCTTTTTAGACATTTCCAACAATCATTGGAGGTGTTATCGTAATTTTGGATACAAAATGAAAATGGCATTTTAGATATTAAAATGAAAAACATGACCATTATGTAAGTTGGTCAGATTCTGAATGGTAGTAATACCGTTTGAAACAATTCCAACACCTTCCATTCAGCTGTCTTGTCTTATTTTCCCTTTTCCTCTTCAATTTTTCTCAATGGATGATCTTCCCCCATCTCTTGTCGTTGATATCCTCAGTCGACTCACTGATTCTGCCGACGTTGCTCGGTGCCGAGTCGCCTCCAAAACACTGAACTCTCTCACTCGCGAGGTCCGTTCCCTTAACCTCCTCTGCACCTTGTCTCGCTACCTCAAATCCCGCTCGCCGGAGACCAAGGACCACGTCACTCCTTTCAAGGCAATCTTTAATAACCTTGTCGGCCAGGCTCCCTGTCTAAACTCAATCTCAATTGGAGTCGATAAATCGCTCAGGAATATCTCGTATGACGACGTGGATGACGAGTCGGATGATTTGTATTTGACTGATGTGGGGTTCGTCAAGGAGTGGTTGCCCAAGGTTTGCGGCGACCTAGGGAAGCTGTCGATTTCGGATTTTTGGATACAATCTTGCTGGAGGAAATCTCAGATTTTGAGCTTGATTTCTTCTTGTTGTGAGTTTCTTGGCACTTGCAATTTCATTTTATTTCTTATTTGGTATTTGGATACACTATAATTAGTTTGAAATTGACCTTAATGGAGTCGTTTTAAGGTAAATTGTACTTGTGAAGCTTAAATTGTGTTAAAATTTTGAGAGATAGGATAGTGAATGATGGTTAAGCATACCTTTAGAAATGAACTCTGTTACTACTATCTCCCGGTCATTTTGAATCGCTTGTGTTCCAATTCAGTAAGAGCAATTATCCCGTTAACATATATACATAAACACAAAAATTATATATACAAAAATGGTAAACAATCTAATGTAGTGAGTTGGGTTACTCGTACTGACCCGGTCCGGTCTGCATTCTTGGTAACATGAATTCAGTGTCAGTTTTGTTTTGGTTGCATAAAAGATTAAAGCTTTCTCTTATTCTTTAAGTTATATTGTTGCTTATGCAAAAGCCATTGCCTTTGTTTTTTTGTGTATGTAGGCAATGGTCTTATGGAGCTAGAGGTGAAGAATGCTTGGCTCTCGGTTGATGGATTAAATCCAATGACAAGGCTAACAAGTTTGACACTTGAATTTATTAGACTTGAAGATGAGGACCTAAACAAAGTTAATGAATGTTTTCCTTCTCTTCAAGTTCTAAATTTGGTTGGCGTTGGAGGACTTAAAGATCCCAAGATTCATCTCTTGCATCTTAAATCATGCTTGTGGACGGTGTCAAATGCTCCTCTGTCTCTGACTATCTTTGCTCCCAACCTCGTGAAGCTCAGGCTAAAATGTATCAAGCCGAAATCTCTTGTTCTCGACACCCCATTGTTGTCAGATTTCCATCTTTCGGTCGAGGAAGCATCTGATTTTAGAGTGAAAGAGTTCCATAATTTGGGAAACCTTCACCTTGAATCTTCGAGTCTTTGCTGCCTCCTTGGCATGTTTCCATCTGGTAAATCAGTTAGGAAGCTGACAGTGAATTCTCTCAAATGGACTGCAACAATTAAATTTCGCTTGGAAGCAGTGTTTGATGTGTTTCCGAATGCAACATATCTTAATATAGGCCCTGGGGCTTGGTGTGAAGCTGAGAATTGCTTTCGGAAAGGAGGTTTGGAAGATAGGAATGCATTGAAGGAGTTGAGAGAGATAGTGGCAAATTTAGTTGTGTATGATATTGAAGTTACCCTTTCGTTTATATTCTCTATCTTGGATAAATGCACCAAGTTATCAGACATGGCATTACTCTTCCACCCTAAAGGAGATTATAAACTTGCTAGAAGTCTCATCCCTAGGTGTACAGCTTATTGTCCAAGAGTAAAATGGAGATGGGGAATGCGGGAAGGGCCAAAAGACACCTGGGTCTCTGTTGGAATGTAATTTGGTTCTCTTTCCTCAAAATGAAATAGGAATGCTTAATCTTTTATGTTCTGTGTGTTGTTTCTCTGGTTTAAATTAACCTTCCTGCGTGAAGATGGTGAAGGTTTTTTAGTAAATCTCAAAAGCTTAGAATAAAGATTTTTCTTCTTTTTCTTGTAAATACATATAGGATTATAGGTGACTGGTATGGTATAAAGGCATCAGTAACTACATGACCTGTACAAATGAATATTGTTGCTTGGAAGGTGAAAGCATAACAAATTATAGATGAAGAACAAGGGAGTTCACCCACCAAGCACCACAACATCCCGCCTTCCAGTAGAAGGAAAGGAGAAGAGAATACAAAGCATTAGCAAGAAGTTGATGTCTGGTTGTTTATGGTGTATTTTTATGTTTTCTTTCAGGAGTATTTCTTAGGTGTATTTTTTTTCCTGATAAGCACAAAAAAGTACAGAATATAGTGCTCATGTTAACATTGGCAAAGCTTGTGTTTTAGTTGTTCCAATGAGGTTAATTCCTAGCCTGATGTATGTGGTCTGGCATTGAATGGTTAAATTTGTACGGATCTAGATGGAAAACAGAACTGCCGAAATCAAGACCACTTTTCACATAGAAAATGTGTAAAGCATTCATAAATTCGGGGCATTCCGAGAATCGAACTCGGGACCTCTCGCACATGGAAAACAGAACTGCCGAAATCAAGACCATTATCACATAGAAAATGTGTAAAGCATTCATAAATTCGGGGCGTTCCGAGAATCGAACTCGGGACCTCTCGCACCCAAAGCGAGAATCATACCACTAGACCAAACGCCCTCCTGATTGTTTGGCAACTTAAAATATCTATTCCAATCTTTCAAATTAATTAGGGTTTTTGGCTATAAGGGCACACAACTTAAGTTACATATAGTGTATCCATAATCAATTAGGCGACACTAAACCCTCTCTGCCGCCCTCCTCCCGTACTCCATTGTGGTAACTTCTTCTCCTTGTCATTCAAATAATTCCATTGCTTGTTTCCCAAACTTTGATATCGGCTGAAATTTACTTTTCTACGATCTTGAATTCGTTTCCCCAATTCCCCATTTTTGTTTCGCAGCGATCTGATATATCCATTGTTCTCAGGTAAGTAAATGGCGACGGTTCCAGGACAGTTGATTTGGGAGATCGTGAAGAGAAACAACTGTTTCTTGGTGAAGGAGTTCGGTCGAGGCACCGCCGGCATTCAGTTCAGTAAGGAGAGCAACAATCTCTACAATCTTAACTCTTACAAGCACTCTGGTAATCTCATCCTCCATTTTTGGTTTGCATTTGTTTCCCTAGTCCTAAAATGAAAAAAAAAACCCCAAAGATGTTAATTTTTATGTTGTTATAGGTCTTGCTAACAAGAAGACTGTAACTATTCAGCCTGGTGGGAAGGATCGATCAGTGTTGCTTGCCACCTCAAAGACTAAGAAGCAGAACAAACCTGCAAGTGTGCTTCATAAATCTGTTATGAGAAAAGAGTTTCCTAGGATGGCTAAGGCTGTTGTCAATCAGGTATTCCACGAATTTGTTTTACTATTAAATGCTCTAATGTGTAGTTTTAGCTTCTATTCAATCTATGTGCTTGACAAGGATTAGTCGGAAGTCTTTAAGTTCTTATGTTTAGCTGTAATGATAATATTCAGTAATGTCTATCTAGAAGAACCCATGCCAACCTAAGCCAGCGTTTAAATATCTGTTGAATCTTCTGTTTTGATGATCGTTGTTGGTAAAGCTACTTTTATCTTGGAACTACTCCTGTGGGCTCCATGATAACAAAAGCTGGCATTCAAATATCTGTGTAATCTTCTGTTTGGTGATCATTGTTTGGGTTTTTAAGTTACTTTTAGGTTTGAATAATTGCCTGCAACCATCCTTTTAAATTTGGTTTTATCATAGTTGCAGTGATGAGAAGCTAACATGTAAGAAGATCCCATCTTATTGAGGGGTTTTCAATGAAATATACCTGTTACGCTTGGCTTCTGAGCTTGCACCCTCAACCATTGATTGGCTTTTTTCGTAATTCTCTGTAGTCTGTTCTATCTTTGTTGTTTTGCTTGACATTCTATACTTTGTTTGTCAGATATTGGCCACTTGCTAACAATAATTACTGCTATTAACTATCAAGCGCTGTATTCCTTGTTGAATGTCTTGAATTAATCTTTTTCTTTCTTTATTGTGTTGGTTGCAAATGCTACTCGTTTCACAATTAGGGAAATTTTCTATTAGCATTCTAGTCCTAATGTCATCAATAGACTTTGAGGTTGAATCAACTCCCCCCCCCCCCCCCCCCCCCAAAAAAAAAAAAAACACGCGCACAAATTTTATGGCTAATATACCCATATCCATGGATGAAGAGTTGAGGAATATGAGCCTTTTACTGACTGCTGCTTGTTTGATGATGGTTTCAGGTTGTATATAATCACTACCGACCGGACTTGAAGAAGGCAGCCCTTGCAAGACTTAGTGCTGTCAACAGGAGCCTTAAGGTAGCCAAATCTGGGGTCAAGAAGAGGAACAGACAGGCAGTTAGGATCCGTGGCAGGAAGTGAAACATAGATAGTTGGGGAAACTGTCATGCCTGAATTGGTGATGGTTTTCTTTGGTTACAAAAGTTGCAGACAGTAGATTAATTTGTCATTTCGTGTTAATGTATTGGAAAATTTGTCACCTCTGCTAGAGATGGTTTAGCCTTGGATTTGATAATTGCATTTTTAGTTTTAAGTTATGCGCTAATGGGAATTTCAATTACATTTGTACGAGACTATTGTATGTTTATTTTGTTTTGGATTGTTGGTTGAAAAAATTATTTCAGTAACTGGATTAGCAACTTCCTTAAAGTAGCCTATTTTCATGTACAAAAGAATAAGGTTGTGATTGGCATCTTGCTATCTTTGCTAATTGCCGGATTATGGGTGGATATCTTCTGGCTAGATAAATTAGGAAAAAAAAATCCTGTCATTTTTATTAGAGGACTTGGTCTAATAAAAATAATTAAATCCTTCTAAAAAAATTATAAATAAAATTATTAAAAAATAACAATAGTGGCTTTTTGAAGTCTTAGATTGGGTCGGTATTGCTATTAATTTTTATATCACAGCTATTTTTTAAAAATACGAATATAAATAGATATATATTTTATATTTCAAAAAAAGAAAAAGAAAAAGAATGGAAGAATGAGGTCATGGTGGCCTTTAGTTTTCTACTAAGCCCATCATTTATGGGCTAAGAATAGGGTAGTAGAAGGCTCAAATAAAAATTTAAATAACCTTCGTTTCTGTCTACGTCACGTGGTGAGTACCCTTCTCTCTCTTTTCGACTTCACTTTGATTTATTATAAATAACCTAAATAATCCCCCCAATTTGTACAACATAATTTCCCGCCTCACCGTTCTTCATTTCCCGCTCTGCAAAACCCTAACTCTCCGCCAAATGGGGCAGAAGCAACAACATCCCAACGCCGATCCACTCCCCGAACCCAAGAAAAAGCGACGTGTCGGTTTTTCCAACATTGGTCAGTCCCCTCTTCTCCGATTTCATCATTTTACGTTTTTAGCTTTTCCATCCAAATTACATTTTCCTTTTTTTCCCAACTTCACTTCCCCTCACTTCGCTGTAAATTCCATTTTATTTACTTTTCAAAGAGTTGGTTTCTGATTTCGCTCATGGTTGTTTCTTATTTGTTTGGCCTTGGAGCAGATGCTGGAGTTGAGCCCAATGACTGCATTAAGATTTACTTGGGTGAGTTTCTTTTTTTTTTTTTAAATATTTTTATAACTTGTTTTAGTTTTTGTTAATTCTACTGTTATAATCTAAACTCTTTTTGGTTTTGCTATATGCTGATGGAGAAAAAAGGTTTAAAACAGAGTTGAATTTCCTGACTTCGTCAATTGAAAGCTCTAATTAACTGTGTTAATTGACGACAAAGACAATATTTTGATTTAGTCTCGACATCAATGGTATTTATGAGACTTAACTTTTCTCTTGCGTGAGTAGAGGCAGGCATAATATACAATAATTCGCTTATAACATTTTGAAAGTAGCTTTGCTGCATGACCTGTCAATATTCAAGTTGGCTTCTCAATTGATTTAAAAGAATTTGTTATATATGGCATGGGAGTAGAGGTGCTTCTTGATTGCTGTCAAATGGTTGGTTCCTGATAATATAACAAGAAGCTGTATTTGGTGAATTTTTAGTTTTGCATTTAAATTCTGCTACTTTTTGTGTGAGAACATTCTTCTGCATTACTTATTTGCTTAATTGATATTGATTTAGTTTCTAAGAAAGAGGAAGTCGGAACTTCAGATGGTTACCGTATCAGCCCTGTTGATTTGAACAGCTTTTTTGAAGAAGATGAGAAGATATACGGTTACCAAGGGTTAAAGGTAATATGCCTTCATAATTTCAACATAATGGCCTTCAAATAGTATTTTGATCTTGTGGATGATTTATGTTGATGTATTATTTCATTTTTGCCAGATAACCATCTGGATAAGCAGCATTTCTTTTCATGCGTATGCTGATATTACCTTCCAAAGTACATCTGATGTAAGTTGAAATCGGCAGCCCTGAACTACTATAAATGGTTTTAGTCTTCTTTTTATCATATATTGAGTCAGTGAAGCATTTTTTTTTGTCTTTTCATGGTATTTTAATGATTTTCACTGTTGTTTATTCAGGGGGGAAAAGGGATCACAGACCTGAAATCTGCTCTTGAGGTATACATTAGTTACCATGTTTATCCTTAACTTAAATCTCTTATATCTTGAGGCTTTTCTGATTGTCCTTTTTGTACAGAAAATTTTTGGTGAGACTCTTTTGGAGAACAAAGATGACTTCCTGCAAACCTTTTCAACTGAGAATAATTTCATTAGGTATTATGCCATGAAAATCTTGTACGCATGTAAAGATGTATTGCTCTTTTACCTTTGCAATGTTCGCATTCTATTTTCTTTTTCTTATGGTTTTGCAAATTCAATATGTATACCTTTTTCAGTTCTGTTGTTTCCAATGAAGAGAAGTTGCAAACCAAAGCCTCCAATGGCCATACAACTCATTTTAATGGCAGTTCAGAAGCAGCGTTTTCTGATCTGGAGGTAATTTTACTATCTATGCATGAAAGTAAGTGTTTGTTTTGTTGCTTAAATGTCACTGTTATAACTATCTATTCTAAGTTCCATCTCCCAACCTGAAACCTCTGGCCAAACACTTTCATTTGGTTTCTAAATTTTGCACTGGGCCTGGCAGCATTCTCTGACTCCCTGGTCTTTTGCTAGTATCTTGTTGTTAGATTCTTCTTTGTTGTTTCCCGTCTTCTTACAAGTTTCAGTCGTTTTGGCCTCATCTTTGTGAGATGCCACCTTTTGTGGGATTTTTTTACATTTCATGAAATTTTCAAGTATCCACAATAGAAAGGATTTTTTACCATTCCTTTCCAACAATCATTTCCATTTTTTATGTAGGCCCCTTTGGACAGTAAAGGGATTGTCTGTTTATGATAATTTACATGCTTAGGAGGTTAGTTGTGATGACACTGCTCCTTAACAGTTCAAACCACCATGGAAAGTCCAATGGAGTATATTGTAGGGAAAATATTTTAATAGATTTAAGGTACCTTGATGTTAGCTTGCTGGTAGTTTACATTATTTTGTAAGCAATGGTGTTGAGTTGTATATATTCAAATGTTAGCTATGATTGATTTGTTTTCTTTCTGTATTAGGTTGTTCGCCTGATGATGAGCAATTTGGCTGCTGGTCATCTTTATAGTCGCTTGGTACCTCTTGTTCTTCTTCTTGTTGATGGTAGCTGTCACTCTTCACCAAATATTAATGACAATTTGTATCTCATTTTTAATGTAGTCTAAATAATTATGTTTTCTTGATTAGGTAGCAATCCTATTGATGTAACTGATCCAAGCTGGGAGTTATATCTCTTGACTCGGAAGAAAACTGATCAGCCCGAGAACACTCAGCATATATTGCTTGGTTTTGCAGCGCTCTATCGTTTTTATCGTTACCCTGATGGTTCACGCTTGCGTCTCAGCCAGGTTAATCTCTTTCATTGTCATTATTCATGTTAGTATCTAAGGTAGACTGAATGGAACCCAAAGTATTGCCAGCGCCACTCTTCAACAACTGTTACACGTTGCTAATATTTTGTTAATTACAAATAGCATTTTAATGAAATTATTCTCCCTGTTGGCAGATTTTGGTATTGCCTCCTTACCAGCACAAGGGTTATGGCAGCTACCTTGTGGAGGTGCTGAGCAATGTTGCAATATCTGAAAATGTCTATGACTTGACAGTTGAAGAGCCTCAAGAGTACTTCCAACATGTGCGCACCAGTTTTGATGTAAAACGACTGCTAGCTTTTGAACCAGCCCAGAGTGCTGTTAAATCAGCTGTCTTGCATCTTAAGCAAGGGAAATTGTCAAAAAAAACCCAGGTTCCTAGATTCTTGCCATCCACTGATGTCGTTGACGAAGTCAGGAAAACTTTGAAAATTAACAAGAAACAGTTTCTTCAGTGCTGGGAGATTTTGATATATCTTGGCCTTGATCCTATAGAGAAGCATATGGAAGACTATGTAACAATAATTTGCAATAGGGTGAAGGCTGATATACTAGGTAAAGATTCTGAGACAGCAGGAAAGGAAGTAATTGAGGTCCCAAGTGTTCATGACGAGGAGACGTCATTTGCCATGTTCAGGTTGCAGAACAGCAAGGCTGGGGGTATTCAAATGGATGAAGATCAGACAAAAACCCAAGAACAGCAGCTGCAGCAGTTGGTCGATGAGAGAATCAAGGAGGTGAAGTTAATTGCACAAAAGGTGTCTCACAAACATGTATGAAGGGTACCACTTTCTTGGCATGATGCATTGACCTGGTTATAAGCATATTACTGATAATTTCTAGTGAAGCTAGCACTGTTGTAGGATTAGTAAATTTGAGGCTTGTTCTGTAAAATTTTTGAGCACTACTTTAATTGGAGCTTATCTTAGAATATTAGCAGACGATATAGCCAATGTGATAACTTTTTAACACATGTTAATTCCAGTATTCCCTTGAATGTTGAATGCTTGCTAGCTGATTTTTTTTTCCCCATTTTGCATTATGAATATTGACGGCTTGTCTGGTTGTTGATATATTATAGCAGCTGATAAACCCCCACCCCCAAAAAAAAAAAAACAAGAGTTTACCCTAACCATTTATTCTTATTGAATAAGAGAAAATAAAAAGCTATATTCTGTGCGGTGCTATTAGTATGCACTTGGCTATAGTTTTAAACACAATGGTGGAGAAGGAAACTCCAGCAGGATTCAAAATGTGCAATGATTGATAGCCAGTGGTGCGAGAAAAGGGTGGCCCTTGGTATGGAAATGGCACATTTAACAAATTTTACGTTCTTTGGTACGTAATTTGTGACCTTTTTGCATCACTACTGACCTGTGGTAAGGAAGGTGAATATATTTTATTATTATATTTTAAATAACCACTTTCTTAATTTTTATTTAAATCTATATTTGCAAACATCAAAATAATATTGAATATAAAATTTATTTTAATAATTTCTTTTAAGAGAAAAATGAACTAAAACACATACTAAGGGTGTGTTTAGTTTACAAAAAAAGTTTTAATTTAATTTTTAAATTGTGTTTGATAACTCTAATCAATTTACTTAATTCAAAATTTTTAACAAAATAATTTGAATAGAATAAGTAGATAAATAGCTACTTATTATTTAAATTTTAAAAAAAATTAATTTTATTTTTAAAACATATATTCACAATAAATTATCTCTTTACATTTGTTAAAAACATGAAATGTTCAAATTATTCCATTTAATTTTATTCAAAATTATGTAAAATAATATAAAATATTATATTAATAAGATTAAAATCATGAAATAATTAGTTTTCAATAATTAATATTTATTATTATCTCTTTTAAAATATATTATTATCAAACGATATAATTATATTTAACACTAATTTTACAAACAAATCAACTAACTTTATAATATGAATTTAGCACTTATAAAATTATATGCTATACTTCAATTTTCAATACTTAATTTTTTAATTTACTAAACGACACTTAACTTATATTTCTTGATTGAATTTGGGTTCTTAGCTTATCTTACACCAACTCAATTACAAGAAAGCATAATAATTTATTTAACCCTTCAACTTTACAAAAAAAAAGAAGTTATTTTAGCTCTTCATTAAAATTTCATATTTTTAGCTCTTAAACTTGTGTTTTTTTGTCAAATCACTCTAAAATGGATGAAAAATTAACATTTTTAATTTTGTAGACATGGGTGACACGTCAACATTTAATTAATTTTAAAATTTAAAATTTAAAATATATAAAAATTATTTTTAAAATCATTAAAATTATTTAAAAGTACAAAAATATTTTTAAAATTATAAAATTAATTAAATGTTGACATGTCATCCATGTGACAATCCAAGTGTATGTAATGTCGGTAAAAATTAATTAAAAAATTAAATAATTATTAAAAACAAAGAATCATTCCATTTTTTCTCATATATATACCTATATATAATGTAACTAGTTTTTCTACCATGATGCACAAATTTATTATGTATATAAATTATTTAAAATATAATATATTTGTAATATTTTGAATATATTTAATACATAAATATTGTGGAAAATTTTACTAAGATATAAATAGTATTAAAATATATTTTTAAAAATATTATATTTATGTATTAAAATATATTAAACTATTTCTTTAAAAAATATTATAAAAATTATACCGTTTGAAAAATAGCATGTTTAGAAATTAAATCATAAAATTAAATAATAATCATTGTAGAATTAATTTATGTTAATGTTGTTCCACTTTTTTATAATTTAATATAAATGAATCATTATATCATAGTCTTTAGGATATATATTGTCACACCCGGTTTTTCACTACGTCCGGTAATTAAGAAATAATTGAGGGGTTGAATTGAAATAAACTATAAGTTGACGGTCTCTACTGGAAAGCCAAGATGAGATAGTAATTGAAATTGGACAAGGTTGAAATCTGGTTCTGGTTCGGTTGGATTAGAACTAGCAGTTTCTTTAGTAAGAGACAAAATGATTATGGATGAATGGTTATCATAAGGTGAAAGACCAAGCTTGAAGGGCTATAAATAGTTGTTAAATGACTTCTCGGGGAGGATTCAACTCCATTCTGTTTCATTTTCCTCTCTTCTTCATCTTCTTCCTTGGTTGTTTCGAAGAATAGATGGTTATAGGAAGCTCTGCATCGAGTGGTGATCATGAGGTTTGAATCGAAAAAGTAGAAAATCCAGTAAGTTGGTAAGATTTTTAGTCCCTCTGTAACAATTAAATTGAGAAAACCAAGATAAGGATTTCTAGAAAACCTTTCAAGGGGTTTTGCATGATTCTAGAAAATCAAGTTTTAAGTTGTGAATACTGAGTTTAATTTGTGATTTTTGGTTATCATGCTTAGCTGCTAGGAGAATGAAAGTTCTGGCGTTTGGAAAAGCTAAGTCGATATGGCAAAAAAGAATTAGGTGAGTTTTATACCCCATTTTTGGGATATTGTTTGAATAGCATGAATTTGAGTAGAATGGTTGAGGTGATGCATGTATAAGTTGGCATGTTCCATGTTACTATGCTTATGTGATCTCATACCTGTGTGTGTCTATTCCAAATTGTGAAACATTGTGGGAAACATTGACAGGTTAGACGAAGTTAGGATTGAGAAATGGGTGGTTCTGTTAGATATCGCCATATGGTGTTGCTGGGTGTACCCGTTATGTGCGAAGCTCCGGCCTTGTCTTTATCATGATTTGTTAAGGCTCCACTAATGTTTTCAACTTTGCACAAAAATATACATATTACTAAGTATTCAAAAATAATATAGCTTACTCCTTTTATGTTCATACAACGGCTCTCAACTCACACATACTTATTCGACTTATTTTGTACAATTTATTTCGCTTAATTTCTTTTTTTAACTTAATTAAATCCTTAATTTCTACCTCCTAACCCCCTAACTTGTGCCTAATTATAGATCTAGATCTCTAACTTTGCTCAATTTCTTTAATTAATATTTTTTTCGAAAAAACATTGTCCATCCTCATTCTCAAAAGACAACCATTTAATTCATGCAATTACTTAAAGATTTTGATAAATTGAATTTGTAAACCTCTTAATCTCGTCAAATATGCTACAAATCATTTTAAAAACATCTTTTAGCTCTTTATTATGAGATTCACCATTTTTATGCAAAAGATAGCTTTATAACCATAGATCTTTAACTTTCTTGCTTTAAAAGACTTGTACATGCTAGTGACAAGACCTGTATAGAAAAATTTAGGATGAATAAAGTTACATTTTTAAACTATGTGAGATGTTACAAACTTTAGGAGGATTGAAGTCGTCAAGGAACATGCTTGTTGATGAGCAAGTGACAATGTTATTACATATTATTGCTTATCATCTAAAAAATTGAGTTATCAAACATCACTTTAATACTGAGTTTAATTTGTGATTTTTGGTTATCATGCTTAGTTCCCAGGAGAATGAAAGTTCAAGCGTTTGGAAAAGCTAAGTCGATATGGTGAAAAAGAATTAGGTGAGTTTTATACCCCATTTTTGGGATATTGTTTGAATAGGATGCATTTGAGTAGAATGGTTGAGGTGATGCACGTATAAGTTGGCGTGTTCCATGTTACTATGCTTATGTGATCTCATACTTGTGTATGTCTATTCCAAATTATGAAACATGGTGGGAAATATCGACAGGTTAGACGAAGTTAGGATTTCGAAATGGGTGATTCTATTAGATATCGCCATATGGTGTTGTTGAGTGCACTTGTTATGTGCGAAGCTTTGGCCTTGTGGAAGGGACACTACGGTGTTCGAGCATCAAGGTATCGGACGAAAAATGGAGGAATGGGCAGAGGAATAGGGAAAAAGGAAAATTGGAATTCCATTTTGATTTCTCCATCCAGGATTGTTGGGAGTAAACTGAGATGTGCGAAGCTTCGGGCCTTGCAGAGGGGACACTTTGGTGTTTGAACATCTAGGTGGATACCTGATAAGACGATATTGATAGCTATTAGGTTATTTAGAGCAACACCGTGATGGCGGTCGATAGGCTCTATGGGGCAGCATCGCGACGACGATAAGGTGTAAGACCATGACTCGGTTATAACAACCAATATAGTTCGTCAGGACACTAAACACGAGTAGTCCACCAAGACACTAAATACAGGGTAGTCCACTGGGACAATCAACACGGGTGGTCAACTAGAATGGAAATCGTGGGAGAAACTTTACGAATAAGAAAAAAATAGATTTAAAAGGAAAGTGGAAGTATGAGGCAAAATAGTTGGGCAGCGGGTAGAAGGAATCAGCCAATGAATGGGTAACAAACTGAAAAAGCCTGTTAGATTAGTAGTTGTGAAAGCTAGTAGGGCATATGTGTGGTAACCCAACAAGAAATAGTCACGGGAGTTGAAGCACTAGTGGTGCCTGGTAACAGGCTAATGAAAGAAGGTTTGAATGAGGATTGTAGTTAAGGATCTGCCGTTTAGAACCGCTAGAGTGTGCCCAAGGAAACCCTATAAGCTAGATGTGACACAAAATACTCGAGTTGGTCTACAAAAAAAAAAGGGGTTGGTTAAAACCCATTGACAAAGAATGATACACCGGGTGAAAAATATGTCTGTCAAGAATATTCCTCTTCAAAGGGAAAACCATTAAGAAAGTACCAGCCAGAAGGATAGTTTCATAGGGAACCAACATACAAGAAAAATCGTGAACACAGATGATCACTCCGACGATAGTCTGTTGGGTACTGAATGACAAACTGGTCCACAGCAAACGGACATAACACACTCATGAGCATGGTATCTTTAGTTTTCCAGAGTGAAACTTAGTGGAACTTAGTTTGTCAGAGTGACGGGAACCTCATTAGTTATCCCAACGGAGGGAATGTCAACAAGGCCTTCAAAATTATGGTAAGGAGGGGGAAATCCACCATTGACTAAACAAATTGGGAAATTTCGTCAATGGGCATGGTCCTTTCTCATAGGCCTTATGAATAGGTAGGCCTTATGAGTAGGATAACTGTGTATCCGCTAGGACTATGGCACTTACGATCCAGAACAAAACATAAAGGAGTATTCCTAACAAGGTGTGCAGGGTAAAGTGAAAACCGGCCAAAATAACAAGGCATTTAAAAACTACCAGAACTCTGTCGTCGGGACATAGGTTCGACCAGGAACTTAAGGTATTAGTGGTCAAATCGCCATTAAAGTGGAGGAAAGTGTATGAGAGTTTGCCAGTCTAGATTGGGCGCTAAAGTCTGGGTAAAAATAGGGAGTTAAAGTATTTTATTTTCCTTTAAAATTTTACCCCATTAAAGAAGGGGTGAGATATGAAATTTGGTAGCGAAGAATCTCACTAAGTTCATTGAACTTACCAAGATGTTGGCCTGTGTTTTGCAGGATTTGCGAAATAAAGGATTTGGGGAGGAACCAAGCCAGACCGTATTGGATCGTGGAAGTCCATAGTAAGGTGTAACGCACATAGGAAATGGGGATACCTTTAGAAACTTCGCCATGGGGGCGATTATATTGTATCTTTGTAGTTCTCTTAGAGTCTGAAATTTGGACAATGAACTTTTATTTAAAACATTTATCTCTGTTGTAAGTTAATTTTTATAAATAGGTAATACAATCTAACTTTAAAATAATGAATTCCAATCATGTACAAGAATCCAGTTCGGTTGCGACGCTCCATGCCCGGATTCAGCCAACAGGTTGGGTAAGGGTGTTACATATGTTGTACGTGAATAGTTTTTTAAAAAATAAACATGTAAAATATTAATAAATAACAATTATATTACAAACAAATTTGTGTGTTAAAAAATAAATTAAAGTAAAGAAGTTATAGAAATTAAAACCAAAATGGTAAGGATTAAAAAATAGAATTGAACTTTATTAAATAAAATAAATTAAGAGCTTAAATTAAAATTAAAAGAAAAGAATAATTGATATGAGTTAAAATTTAAATAAATCAAGTAGTATTTTAAAATAAATTTAAAAAATACTTAAATATAAGTCTAAAAGTGGTAATAATAGAAATTATATGGTTAATGTTTTTTCATGAAAAACACCCAAATTATTAATCAACAGATTATAAATTTATAATATGATAGGAAAAACTAAAGTCTCGGTGTTAAAAAGTTTCCTAAAATGTATTTGTAGTTTTCTTATTCATGTATGTATGTTGTTTTTCTGTAATACTATTTTTAAAATTTTCTCCTAATTTTTATAAATAATTTTATTTATATATATAAAAAGAATTTGAAATATAACAATCATAATTTTAAAATATATAACAAAATGATCAGATTTTAATTTTAGTCCCTAGGTTATACTCAAATTTAAAATATATAATAATAGTCAAATTTCAAATTTGATCCTTGTGCTAACATTTTGATATAATTTGGTACCTCAATTTTTAAAGTACCATCGATTAGTCCAAATACTTTATTTTGATTAAAATATTGATACAACTTTCAAGAGTTGTTAACATTAATAAAATTATTTGTTAAATTCAAGTCCACTGTAATGACATCTTTTGTGACCTCAATATTTTTGACTCAAAAATAATTAATAATTAATCTAATGCAAAACCTGAAAACATCCATACTAGTGCAGCTTTTCTTATAGGAAACAATTTTCTTTTTGTTGGATGGTCCACAATGTTTTAGGAAAAATCACATACTTATTTGCTAAATTAATCTAAAATAAATAAACAATTATATCCTTGTTATTAACTTATTTTATTTTAACTACAAAATAAAAAAATATAATTATTTTAAAATCATACTCAAGTATTATAAAAATAAAGGTTATTAATTTGGTACATTAGCAAAGAAAAATTTTAACTTCACAAGACATGAGTCTTTAAGTTAAATTCACAACCCCGCTGGTAGAGTTAAAATTTTTCAGTGTATATGTACAAAATAATAATCCTAAAAATAATTATAACTAAATTATATTTAATTTAATTATATATTAGATTATTATTTTAAATTAACAACCATTATTTAGAATATTTTAATGAAAATTAAAATAAAATATAAAAGCATATAAATAAAGAAAAAAACATCTGAATGTTAATCTTTAATTAAATTTAAAATATTTAACATGTATGCATATAAAAATATATATTAAAAAGAAAAAAAATATTATCATTCATAGCATTTTAGATTTTGGATATCATTATATTAAAAACTGTAGATAAGCAAATGATTTAGTATAAAAAATAGGATTTTATTACGTATCCAACGACCTAAACTCTACATATTCATAGTCATAAACAGATTAAACAGATGGGGGAGGTGCGGTGGCGTTGATGGCCATTTTCATTCCGGCGGCACAAAGATCGGCAACGGTGTCGATGAAATAATTAGCTCCGAAGGCAAGTTGAATTTTATCGTTCCCGGAGTGAAACACTTTGGCTCCGTCATTAAGGCTGCATGAATCATGCCCGGTTTGATTTACCACCGCTACATCGAACTGCTGACCATCATATGTGAAAACTGTTTCAAAAAAACAATGTAAATCAAATAATATGAAGAAACATAACTCATAGAGAAAACTGTATGCGTACCCAGAAAATCACCGGCATGGAAGGTTTTTCCTTTAGTCCAACCTTCCATGTCAAGGCCCGAGTCCCAGCCATCTTCGTCTCCAACCATATAAGTAGTTGGCTTTGAATGAATGGCCCCAAATTGTAACACCATCAAAATTACCATTATTATTGCTCTTCTCCTCATTTTCCTTTTGCTCTCTTTTCTTGAAAGGACCGATGATTTTCTACAGCACCCTGTGGTATATGTTATATATATTCATAATGTGCAGCACAATATGGAAATAAATAAATTAACTTTAAAATTGTACCAAAATTATGCCACACATTTTTACCACTTAAAATTAAGAATTTATTGTCGATTGAGTCTTAGCTGGATAGGCCAATGCAAGAGGAGGTTGATTCGAGTGTACTAAAATGCATTATCCTTCTGTTTAAAGGTTGGAGGGAAACTATGAATAATTTTAGGCTAAAAAAAATTAAAAATTTATTCATGCATATTTAGAGTTAATTATCCTATATATGATATCTCAAGTTAATTTGTTTATTTATGGTGTGGATTTCCTTTGATTTTATATGCAATAAATAGATAATTTGTCTTTAATAATTAAATGTTAATAAAATTTGTTGTATAATTTTTATTTTTTTAAGATTTTACAAATAACGTTTACTAATTTATGTTTTATTTGATGCTGAGGTTTTTTTTAATGCTACGTCGTTTAGTCCATGTTTTTAGTTTAATTTATTTTTGCTATTGTATTTAGATTATTTTTTACTAAAAATTCTATTACAATCACGTAATTACAATATAAACTTGTATTAAAAATTCTATTAGATTATGTTCGAACTTTGAAGACGACATTGTTGGGAGGGGCAGCCACGAACCCCGAATATGGATCGTAAAATAGACATGAAGAATACAATAAATAATGAAATGTAAAGTTTGAAACTAATTAATAATAATACATTGTCAAAACCATTTTTAAACAAAATGAAAATTTTTAATTTTAAAATACCGGGTTTTTAGTTAAGAACATAGAAATCGCCACCGATCTTTCTGGCTAGGTGTGATCGGTCACCTATAACTTCCCTTTTAAAAAGATAATTTTTGGTCTATATTGAAATCGGGAGTCAATGCCCGAAGATTGATATGAAATTAAATTTAGACCCTGAAAAAAGGAGGATATCATTTATTATTTGAGCGAATTTAAAGCAAAAATTACATTGTGTCACATATATTTCAAACATTCCAAGTTTAATAAAGAAAATTGCATCAACAGCACTAATAAACACCTCACTAACTATCCACAATATAAGGGCAATTTACTTTAGGACAATAAATATATCATTATTACTAATATATTGCTTGATAGCACAACAATCACCCCATGTCATAGTCTATAATAATAATTTTATTCCCATCACAAAATAGCAAGTAGGGACTAAAGTGAAAGTAAATCAAACATATAGCAACTCCCATCACAAATATACAGTCCACGTGTAGGTTTTCAACTAAATGCACCAATAAATTCTTATACATACACATATATACATATAGATATAATATTATCATATAAGTATAAAGTTTTAGTCCAATATATAAGTATAAAGTTGTTGATTTTTTTCTTTTAATTGTATTGTTAAATACTAACTATAATTATAATAAAACAATAAACTAAATAATAATATTTAGAAAATATATAATTTGATCTCAATCCGAGCTTGACCCGATTGTGACCCAGACGAATATAGTTACTGCAAATATGAAATATGTATAATATTAAAATAAAAATTGATTAAATAATGAGTAAAATTAAAATGTCTAAAAATCAAAATAAAACTTTGGTTGCAATAAATTTAAGATTTATTAATGTAATTAGTATGGGTTCAAATTTTGCTAGATCCGTTTTATTATTTTTTCTAATTAAAAAGACTAAACACTCGAATAATATAACTTATTTTAAATATGAAAAATATTTTAATAATTTTATTGATGCTCGATTGACTCATGATACTAACTCAATCGAGTTTAAATAATAGTATATATATTATTTTGATTATTTATTAATGTCATTGCATGAAGACCTGATTTATTGTATAATTGAGTTAATTTGATCATATTTTGCATGATAAATTTTAATTTTGTTTTGGGTAAAATTCTAAATGGTTTGTTTTTAGTCCAATATTAGTTTATTTGATTAAAATATTTTACAATTTCTTTATTTGAAACAATTTTAAATTTTAGAAATATTTTTGAGTTTTGAACAAATAGTATATAAATTTAAAATATATTATTTTATTATTGTATCTGAATTTAGGTTTTAAATAAATTATTTAAGATACTACTTTAAAAAGGTAAATGTTGAAGATTTAAATAAAAATAAAATAAAATATATATTTTTTAAAAATATTTATTTTATATTATAAATATAATATTTAATAGAACATCAAATAGTTTTTATTACCAAGCCGTGCTCACCTGTTCCATGGTTTTTTTTTTTTAAATTAAACATTGTTTAATTAAAAAGATATTTTATTTTTTTGACCTCAATATTTTTATCACCAAGTGTTGGGTGTAATGGTAAAGCACATTACATTTTTAAAGGGAGACAAAACTTTGAACCTTCGAAATGACATTGTTGGAAGAGGAAGCCTCGAATATGGACCGTAAAAATGGACATGAAGAATACAATAAAAAAAAAGATAATGATAATTTTACACATTACTAGTTTCTAATGTCACATGCATTGCATTTAATTTTACACATTTAATTTTTAACGTATTTTTAATTATTGTTACCTATCATAATAATGATAATTTCTCTTAATTTTCAAATTATATACAAATTTTGAACTATACAAGAAAGTAAAGTATAATGTTACTTTCAAAAAATTTAAAAAAAATATGTGGATAAAAAATCACGAGTAAAGATAATTTCACTATAATGGCAAAAACGAATAGCACAAAGATGGAGATAAAACTAAACCCCAAAACCCGAAAATAAGAACCCTCAAAACGTAAAAATAGAATTCTTTGAAAACTTGAAAAAACTAATACCTAAATGTGTAATAGGAAGAGCTTGATGAGAAAGTCCTATCTGTAATTCAGTTGTGCCTCACGAAAAATGTATTGAAGGAGTTGTTGATGGAGAAAACGACATACACCTTGTGGAAAATGTTAGAAACCCTTTACGCGACAAATTTTATGGTTAACCAATTGGTGTTGAAACAACGGTTGTACACGTTCTACATGAACGAATGTGAGCACCTTAAAGGTCACATCAGTCAATTTATTATTCTTTTGAATGATTTAAAGAATGTTGAGGTTTAGATAGACGATGAAGATCAGACAATGCTATTATTTTTCTCTTTACCCCATTCATACAAGTCTTTCAAGGAGACCTTGATTTATGGTAGAGATAATATCTTGTTTGAGGATGTGAAAGGTCATCTGTTGAGAACAAAAAAACTCGACAATGAGTTTGGTTCGGATAACAAGTCAGATAGACAAGCCACGATTTTGGTAGCATCAAGGAAGCAAGATAAGAGATGTTGCCATTGTAAGAAGTTAGGTTATGTCAAGGTAGATTGTTACAAACTATGAAATAAAAGGGCTGCTGAGAGTAACGAGGAAGATTTAGTTGGTGCTAATTTGGTCGATGACATGGGTGATGATTTCTTGTTGTTGTCAACAAGTGAAAGCTCTGAGCTTACGTCCGAGTGGATCTTGGATTTGAGGTGTTCTTTCCACATGTGTCCCAACAGGGACTGGTTCTCCACATACAGTTTAGTTGAAGGTAGACTTGTGTATGGGCAATGATTCACCCAGTAAGGTAATCAGTATTGGTACTGTTCAGATCAGGATGCACGACGAGACAATCGAGACACTATCAAACGTCAAGTATGTACTTGATTCAAAGAGAAGTCTCATCTCCTTGGGAAATTTAGACTCGAAGGGTTGTAGAATTAACATCGAGTCAAACGATATTAAGGTATCCTGTGGGGCTCTCATTTTGATGAAAGGTAAAAAGATTGACAATCTTTATGTTATGGAAGGATCAATGGTGACCGGTGAAATAGAACGTCCTTCGTCTATTAAGGAGTCGAAGTCGAGTCGTTTGAAGTGGAGACAACTTAGCCATATGAGGGAAAAATGTATGACCATTTTGTATAAGAGATGTTCTCTTTTGGATGCATGTTTTGAAAAGATAGGGCACTGCATTCGTGAAAACCAGACTCGGGTCAGTTTTGATTTAGCAGTGCACGAGTCGAAGGCTAGAAGAATTCCAGCTTCAAAGCACAGTTTCGACTCAATTAATATCCTACAAAATTCGAGATAGGCCTGTGGCGGGCTTTAGTAAAGAAGGCACTATGAAAATATGAGTGAAGGTGGAGATTTGTGGAGTATGCCTCGCATTTCGGTCTAATTAGGACACAATGACTTCGCAATGAGGAGGAGCTCTTCATCCTGGCGAGTTGCCGACGTCACAACGAGGAGAAGACCGTCGTCCTGATGACATGACGTCACTTCGTCCTAGTGACGTGAATTCCATGTCATAACGTGGAGACGTGCCATGCAATTTTCTCAGTTTTCTTCTCCTAGTTAAACTTTGATTATTTGTTTCAATTGAACTTTGATTAGTGTATATTTTAATATTATTTGACTTATGAATTTAACCTATAAATAGGCCTTTTACAAACTTAGAAAGATCAACCCATTGCACATTTAGGTATTAGTTTTTTCAAGCTTTCAGAGAATTTTGTGTTTACGTTTTAAGGGTTCTTATTTTTGGGTTTCGGGGTTTAATTTTATCTCTATCTTTGTACTCTTATTTTTTACTATTATAATGAAATTATCTTTGCCCATGATTTTTTATCCTTTTCGGAGGGATTTTTCCACCTAAAATATTTGTGTTCGATCTTTTCAATTCCTTTTTTATTTTACTTGTTCGTTACTTAATCAGGTTTATCCTTTACAAATTGGTATCAAAGTTACGGTTCAGCTTTCGCAGATTGACTCGTTCGGTGACACAACAATGATTTTGGATATCGAGAAGTTTGACGGATCACAAATTTTAGTTTCTGGCCATTTCGAATAATTTCGGAGGTAGCTGATGTGGCTGAGGACAAGGGTGATGATTCATTGCTCTCTACATAGTCCAGTTGAAGGTGGAGTCGTGTCAAATGTCAGGCTCGTGGAAGCCAATGTTATGTAAAAAGGGTTGAGTTTTAGAACTTTAAGTGGACTGTTTAGTAAATAGGGGTTAGTTAGAACCCAATGACTGAAAGAGGTATTAAAAAGGATAGACCGAGTGACAAATTTATCTTTCAAGACTATTCCTCTTTAAAAGGGAAATCTATAGTAAAGTAACCGTCAAAAGGCCAGTTCTGCATATAATCCTTGCATGAGAGAATTAGTGAACTCGAGTAGTTTCTCGGATGACAGACTGGTGAATACTATAGACCCAAGGGGGTCCATAATAGACGAACATGCACCTTAAGGGCATAGTATTATTGTTAGGGCGGTTCCCAAGGGAATAACCCAAACAAATTGCAACACAAACGTAGGGTGGAATGAGATTTGAATTGCTAGGGTGGCATAGATCCTTATTAGCTAAACCTACATGTGGAGGGTCAGTAAGTTCTGTAGGACTGAAGCAAGAATATAGAGTCCTCCATGGACGATTCGAATTTGCTATGCCTGCCAAGCAAGACAAGCGAAAGGGGAGAAAAAGATCTTATACTAGCAGCTGACCTCCCAACCATATGGTTAAGGATTAAAAACTATGGGTACAAGTGTGTCCGTTAAGGAAGACAATCAAAGGAAAGAGGGATGAAAGGAATAAATAGAGTTCACCATTGGGGCAGGATACCTGAGAAGCTGTCGAGACTTGACGAATGGCTATAGGTTCAACTAGGGAAAGATCGATTAGCGGTCTATTCACCTATAGATAAGCTTGGGGAATGAACCAAATACCGCCAACCCAGATTGAATGAAAATTTTCCAAGACGATTAGGGGTTTAAATATGTCTTTTTACTCTTTTTAAATGCCTCAGCAAGGTTGGAGATAATTTGCATAATATAGTAACGAAACTCACAAAGTTCTTTTGAACTTACAGAATTTCAACTTATGTATGTAGGACTCGTCGGACGAGAAAAGACCTTGAGGAGGGACCAAGCTAGACAGTTGAAAATCGAGGAACGATCATTAATCGGTGTGATGAACATAGGATGGGAAACCATTAGAGGCTCCGCTTCGTGGTCGAATGAGTTGTAACTAAATAATTCCCTTAGAATTCAGAGTTGAGACAATAAACACTTATCCTAAATTATTGTCTCTGTTGTAAAGGTTTTTAAATAAATAGGTAATACAGTCTGTTTTCAAAATAATGTGTTCAAATTTGTACATGAACTGTGATGCCCCAAACCCGAGTGGGACGGTCTGACCTGAATTTCAAACATCATATTATCCACTGAAGTGACTCTTCATTTAAAACTTTACGAACCACACTAACCAACCTTACACACCACACATTTGTAGAATATTTCATACAGGAAATTAAACCTAAGTGCATGCTTTTCTAAATTAATGATTTCATTTACACAATCAGAAGGTATAAGGTGTACCTTATTACTCGGCGGTCTCCCTTAGTTGCAAAATTTTTTTAGTTCATTTAATTATCATCACATGGAAGAAGTAATAAAACCATCTAAATAAGCAATCAATCAAGGAATTATAACGTTCAAAACTCCAAAAAAAAAGTCCGTAATGTTAGTTTACAACCCGTTGAAAATTTTATTTAAAAATTCTAAGTCTAATTTTAGTACTAAACCCTTGGAACAACCCACATTGCCTTCACATCAGAGTTTAAAATCTCAACACACATACTCTAGAAAAATGCCTTGCGATGGATCACCGATTTACCACCTTCCCTGCTAACCTGCGAACTATTTATTTGCAAGGTAAACTAAGGAGTGTGAGCTTGGAGAAATTCAGTGAGTACACATGCATACAACACAAGTAAACACACTAACACATGTTACGATTTAAACATACCTTAACAATACACATATAACACAATTTTCATACTCAACACAGTGATATATATTGGCAATTCATGAATATGAAACATAGTCAAATTAATGCTCATTGGATAAACGGATCTCCAAAATGCGCCACATGACTCATAAAGTCGTACGCTATCTCTATGTAATTTAGCATGTATGCTCACACTCTCCAAACACACCACACTATCTACAATGACTGGAGCTATGCTCGACATTCCCCTATCTCTCCAATGTTATCTCTGGGTCACAATGCCCAACACATAATAAAATGGGGTGGGCACTCACAATCCTATGGCATGCCAATGATATCCAACTGTTTCAAGTGTTTACATTGCCAACATATCTATTTAATCACATTTTATTACACAATATAACTGGCTCGCATTACTGTTGAGCTCACACTTAGCATTTCAAAATAATATAATTTTGTACTAATCAAAACTCACAATATCATAAATCTCATCATTCACTTATTGGTTCGTGCATAGGGGTGAGCAAAACTCGATTTGACTCGAAAAAATCGAAAAAAATTTGAATTTCGAGTTAAACGAATCGAGTTATTTGAATTAATCGAGTTATTCAAATCAACTCAAATTTTTTTTCAAATTTCAAGTTTGAATCGAGTTGAGTTTTCGAATTCGAATAACTCGAATAATTCGAATAATTCGAATATCAAACTATAATATTTTACATTTTTACCCCCAATTTCCAAATTTTTTTACTTTTACCACAAAACTTTTACTCCTTCCCACTTTTCCCCCAAAACTTTTACTTCCCTCCCCTCCCAACCCCCCAATCTACCCAAAATCCATTTCCCACCAAAATTTTACTCCCAAAAACCCTCAAAACCTTTTATTTTCCCCCAAAATTTTTACTCCCTCCTACTTTTCCCCTAAAACTTTTATTCCCTTCCCATCTCACCTCCCATCTACCCCAAGCCCTCCCCCCTCCAAATTTTTTTTTAATATTTTCCCTCCAAAATTTTACTCCCCCTATTTACTTTCCCTCAAACTTTTATTCCTCAAAACTTTTTATTTTCCCCCTAAACTTTTACTTTTCACCTGTACTCTCAAATAAAAATCAAAATTATCCAAAAAATCACTAAACATAAATAGTAATAGTTTTATTTATATCTACTATTTATATTATTAAATTAAATGTCACATTTTATATTATTTATGTTATTGAATTATTTAGTCATATTGAATATTTATATTAAAATTGAATTATTAATTATGTCTTAAAATATTCGTGTTAAAATTTTATATTGGTATCAATTTCACATTTTATTTTTAAAATTACTTTTATTAAAAAACCATATTTTTACATTTAATATATTTTTTAATTCCAAAATACATAGTGAAAAGAATCTGAAGATAATTGAAACAACTAAGCAAGCAAGCTAACCAATATACAAAAAATTAATAAATAAATTATGAGGCGATGAAAGTTAATAAAAATTTTGATTAAGGCGGACAAATTTTATTACGATGGGTGACAGTGGTTACAAGGACCCAAAATTATTTTTTAAAATTTAACTCGAACAAATATATTCGATTCGATTCGACTCGAATTCCATCTCACTCGACTCGATTCGATTCGAGAAAACTTCAAATAAAGTTAGGATGATAAAATGAGATTCGAAAACTCGATTAACTCAAAAATTTTCGATTCGATTCGATTCGATTCGATCGAATGCTCACCCCTATTCGTGCATGCATAAATGTGCATTATCAATAAATTTTACATGTTGTAAAAATCTATATTTTATTATTTATTTTTATATTTGTTCACAAGCATTACATAACTATATATGAATATATATTACATATATATACATACCTATTTAGTGACCTTTGTCACGTCAAATTTTAACATATATTAAAAGTCTCATAAATGTATATATACTAAATAAAACAAAACCTATAAACATATATATATATATATTATATAATAAAACTCACACATAATATATATACAACCACACTCATATATATATATTATATATATAACACGCATATATATATATATATATATATATATATATATACTAACTCCCCATTTATATATTATAAATGCAACACGCATATATATATGTATATTGCCAACTCCCCCATTTATATATTATATATATAACACACACTAATATATATTGTATACAAAATAAAGGCCAAGCATATATATTATAAGTTCATGTATTTTAACTATTAAAATCACATAGTGTATATACGTAAATATTCAACCAAAATTGCAAGGATTTGTACAGGGAAGAAGTCAAGGTTTGCATACCATAAATGGGGATTTGCAAGTGTCACTTCGACTCTCTAGATCTTGTAATTCATGCTAAAATACAACGTACAAATGCACTCACCTATAACTAATATTTTATGCTTGCCTTTATCCTGATTTGTTAAGGCTCCACTAACGTTTTCAACTTCGCACAAAAATATACATATTACTAAGTATTCAAAAACAATCTAGCTTACTCTCTTTATGTTCATACAATGACTCTCAACTCACACATACTTATTCGACTTATTTTGTACAATTTATTTTGCTTAATTTCTTCTTTTTAACTTAATTAAATCCTTAATTTCTTCCTCCTAACCCCCTAACTTGTGCCTAATTATAGATCTAGATCTCTAACTTTGCTCAATTTCTTTAATTAATATTTTCTTCGGAAAAACATTGTCCATCCTCATTCTCAAAAGAAAACCATTTAATTTATGCAATTACTTAAAGATTTTGATAAATTGAATTTGTAAACCTGTTAATCTCGCCAAATATGCTACAAATCATTTTAAAAACATCTCTTAGCCCTTTATTATGAGATTCACCATTTTTATGCAAAAGATAGCTTTAAAACCATAGATCTTTAATTTTCTTGCTTTAAAAGACTTGTACATGCTAGTGACGAGACCTATATAGAAAAAATTAGGATGAATAAAGTTACTTTTTTTAAACTATGTGAGATGTTACAAACTTTAGGAGGATTAAAGTTGTCAAGGAACATGCTTGTTGATGAACAAGTGACAATGTTATTACATATTATTGCTCATCATCTTAAAAACTGAGTTATCAAACATCACTTTAATAGGTCCGGGGAAACCGCTAGTAGATTATTTCACAATATTTTAAATGCTATCATACTCTTACAAGATGTGTTATTTAAAAAGGCAGAGTCAATTACAACTAATTCTACAGACCCAATGTGGAAATGGTTCAAGGTATTGGAGTAAGTTTCATATATAACTTGTACATGATTTAGTTGATTTAGATTTAAATATAATGTCCTAACTCTAAGTTTTATACATGTGATGTAGAATTTCTTAGGTGCTTTAGATGGAACTCGCATTAAGATTAGGGTTCCAACAGTTGATAAGCCTAGATATCAAACGCGAAAAGGTGACATAGCAACAAATATGTTAGGTGTTTGTACACCTGATATGCATTTTGTTTATGTTCTTCCTGGTTGAGAAGGTTCTATTGCTAATGGACGGGTTCTTCGAGATGCCATTAGTAGGAGACATGGACTAAAAGCTCATCATGGTAAAGTGCAGAATTGGAGGAATTTGAATTAATTTTTAAGATAATACTTTTTTGGGGAAATTAACCATGATAAATAGTTTTTTCATAGGTTGTTATTATCTAGTTGATGCTGGATGCACAAACTGTGAGTGATTTCTTACGCCTTTTAGAGGACAAAGATATCATTTGAATGAGTGGCGTCAGGGTTACCAGCCAAGTACTCCAGAAGAATTTTTTTTAATATGAAACATGCTTCAGAGTGTAATGTTACTGAAAGATGCTTTGGGTTATTAAAACTTAGACGGGGAATACTTGGGAGTCCATCATTTTATTATGTGATGGTGCATAATAGAATCATTATTGTATGTTGTTTACTCCATAATTTTATTCGAACCTATATGAGTCTTGATCCTATTGAAGTGAAGTTCTGAGAAAGATTACCTAGTAATGTGATTGATGATGATGAACCAAATATCGTAAATATTCATCCATCGGATGCATGAGCCACTTGGAGGATGAAACTAGCCAATCAAATGTTCGATGAATGACAAGCATCTAGAAATTAGTTAGGTTTAGGGTAAAAATAGTAAATATTAATTTGTTTATGTTATTTGATGTATCTAGTTTATGAAACTTTGGTGGTGTTTGAATTGTTTTTCTAGACTGTACTAGACTTGTTGAATTATAATTTATTTTCTTTTGATTCATCATGTGTTATAATTTTATAAAGTGTCGACCTTTTGGTTCATAATATTGAACTTAAATTTAATTTGCATTTTTTCTTAAGATAATTATGTCAGGTTTGTCACGATCAAGTGTTTCTTCCTAAAATTCTCGAGGAACCAAAAGAAAATAGGTTCTAGAAGAAAATGCTGCATTGGTTGCCTGTATGGTCGACTTGCACAATGTTGGAACCTTTAATGTAGATACGGGATTCAAAGCCGGTTATTTAAATGAGTTGGAAAAAAATGTTAGAAAAAGTTTTACCCCATGCTATGTTAAAGGCTAAACCTAATCTTGAATCGAGGATTAGGATATTGAAAAGAGATTGGACAATCATTTATAACATGCTTAGTGGAAAAAAATAGTGACTTTGGTTAGGACTAGCATAAGAAACTTGTTGTTGCTAAAGATGCTGTGTGAAACTCATATATAAATGTAAGAATTATTTCAAGTCTTTATTATCTTGTTTTGACCAAACTTATATCTAATATGAATTTCTCATTTTTTATAGAGTTATAAAGAAGCTGGTCAATTCAAACATCGTAGTTTCCCTTATTATGACCAACTTATTGCCATCTAGCAAAAGATCGAGCTATTGGGAAAGATGCTCAAACAACCATTGATATTATTGAAGAAATAGATGTTGAGGATGTAACTACTACAAATATTCATGAAGAAATAAATGATTTACATGCATGCGAAGCTGATGTTTCTTTAGATGACATAAATCTTTCAGCTACACAACTGCAACCACCTAGAAACCAATGTGATTCCACATTTTCAAAGAAGAAAAAAAGATTTCTGATGCAAGTGATCATATTTCTTCTACTTCATTTGTTGATGCTGCCACTTTATTGGCGAAAAACATAAGGACCGTTGGCTTTGAAATCAGTAGGAGTATTGCCTCCGAAGTGCTAATTCAACAAAAGTCAGAAATGATCATTCAAGAAAGTGCTCTAAAATTATATCCAACCTTATGTGAAGTAGAAGGTTTAATTGAGGATGAGCCGTATCGCTCGTTGAGTAAAATTCCAGACTATCCAACGCAAATGTTCATTTTCTTTAGTATACCTTCTTCTGTGCGATTGGAATGGGTAAGAAGATTTCTTGCTGACCATTAAAAATCATGGTTGTGTTGGTGATATTTTGGTAACTTTTTGTGTTTGTAATATTTGGATGGTATAATGACATGATAGAATGTCATTGCAATGTTGTAACTTTTCGATGTTGTAAAATTTAACATATAGATTATGACATATAAGCTAATGAAATCATGCAATTTTTTGTTAATATATGAATATTATGTTTGGATATGAAATATAGTTCTCAAGCTATTTATTACTTCTAATTTTTTATTTTAGAATAATTAAATTATTTGTTTCACTAATGATATTTTAGCATATTAAATATGTATTGCGTTTAAAAATAATAAAGTAGATTATATATTATTTTATAATATTATATATTATAAATTTTAATTCATATTATAATAATTATATTAAAATATAATAATTATGTTAAAAATGATTAAATTATTTTTATTATTTTATTAAAATATATTTAATAATAATTTTCTTAAAATTTAATAATAATAACAATAATCATCTCATTTAAGCATTTTTCCTTATACTATTACAACATCTATTTTATTCAACCAAACACAAGAATGCTATTATAGTTCTATTCCATTCCATTCAACCAAACAATTGAATTACTGATTACAACTCTATTCCATTACAACTTTATTTCATTACAACTCTATTCAATTACAGCCCTATTCTATTACAGTGAACCAAATGTACCCTTATATTCTTTACAAAATTTAATAATTTTTTAATATATTATTTATATTCCTTACCAAAATTATCAACTTTCCTCAAATAGACCTCGAGCTAGAATTATTTAAGTTTGAATTTTCTCGAGCTCTAATTTCTTTTCGGGCACTAATAGTTAAGAAATTAGATTTTTTTTATATTCGAAAACTATTACCGACTTGGATCGACATGAACAAGCTTTCGAGTTTAGGCCTAGCTTTACTGTTAGATTATATGTTTGGTATGTAAATGAATGAAACAAATTGAATTCGAAGTTGGATTTTATTTATTTTGGGTAAACTACAACACCCATGATCACTGTAAAATAGAGTTTGTTTTATTTTGGTTAGTTCAAATTTTTTTCTCAATTTAGTCATTTTAAATAGAATAATTGTGTGAATTAGTCACTGTAGTTAAAATTTATGTTTTGTTTTAACGGATTTCTAATGTGGCACATCAGCACATTGAATGACTAACATGTGACATTTTTTGTTCACTTTTGACTAAAGTTTAGAGATCTTTCTATAAAGTTTAGGAGGAAAAGGTTTTGGACTAATTACAGGGAGGCCCCTAATCTTTAGTCAAAAGTAAAAAAAAATACCACGTGTTAGTCACTAAATGTGCTGATATGCCACATTAGAAATTCGTTAAAAGAAAACATAAATTTTAACTGCAGTGATTCGCACACTTATCTTATTTAGGATTGCTAAATTGAAAAAAAAAACAAAATAGAATAGACCCTATTTTAGAGTCACCATGAGTGTAGTTTACCCATTTATTTTTAGGCCGCGAGGCCATGGATTTAAGTGTCACAATGAAGGGCCAATAACATGGTCCATTAATATTCGGAGAAACGGCACCGGTTTGTAGAGCCGTATGCAAACTAGGGTTTTCTTATTTGTGTCTATTTTAACTTGAGCTCTTCCATTCTGTATCCTCTCTTCGGCGCGCTTCTGCTTTCCTTCAATCCAATCCAATCCAATCCAATCCAATCCAGGTCTCTCTCTCTCTCTCGACGTTTCCCTCCATCAGGTTTCCTAGAAAATCCAACGAGGTACTCTGAACTTAAGAAAGATCTCTAATACTTTTTGATTTTGAACTGAATGCAGGTAAGGGCTAAGGCGAGAGGGAGTGAAAATGGTTGAGAAAACAAGAGGAAGAAAGGAAGAGGTGGTGACCAGGGAGTACACCATCAACCTTCACAAGCGCCTCCATGGCTGGTAACTGGTCTTTCCCTCACTAGCAAAAATGAATTTCTTTTCTTTGTTTCTTTTCCCCCCTTCTATTCTTACTATTGTGATCTTTGCTTGACGGGTATTTTTTATTTTTGTTGTAAATTTTGCCTCTTGCTTTGAAAGTTATTTGCTTTACTTATTACTCTTTATATTTCCTTATGTTAATTTGACTTCAATTGTTTGCTTTATTCACATTGTTAGTGAAAAGTAGTTTAAGCTATTATACCAATGGATTTGGTTGGCTAAATAATGATTTTCATGGGTATAAGAAATGGGGCTATAGGGTTGAGCTTGTAAATGATAGTGAGGTTCATGATTCTCATTGTTTTTCCAATGTTTGGTAAATGCCTTCAAGTGAAAACGGATAGCTAAAGGTGGCACCACTTCGATTAAGTTAATTGTGCTTGGAAGTTGTATGAATGGATTTTAGTTATAGGAAAATAATGCTAGATTGAATGCCAAATATTACATATTTTAGTATATGGCTTCTTGTTCTTTTGGCAGCCATAGCTTTATGGATAATCTAACTATGATTCTGCCTTTGGATTGGGTGGAATCTTAAGTTATTTCTGCAGCTGTGTATCACTTTTTTCTGGGAATATGTTTAACCTTATGGTAGTTTTTTTTTTAACTTCATGGTTATCTTGTAAAACAGCACATTCAAGAAGAAGGCTCCCAAGGCTATAAAGGAGATTAGGAAGTTTGCAGAAAAAGCAATGGGGACAAAGGATGTGAGAGTTGATGTCAAGCTGAACAAACACATCTGGAGCCGAGGGATCCGAAGTGTTCCTAGAAGGATTAGGGTCCGCATTGCTCGAAAGAGAAATGATGATGAAGATGCGAAGGAAGAGCTCTACTCTCTAGTAACCGTTGCTGAAATCCCAGCTGAAGGACTGAAGGGTTTGGGCACTAAGCCCATCGATGATGATGATGAGTAATTTATTGATGTTTAGTTTTATGAAAACTTGCATTTGTTCACCAAGAAATTTACCCGAGTTTTGGTTAGTGTTACATTTGTGACCTGTGAGAGACATCATTCTACTCATATATTTGGTTTATTGTTGTCAAGACTATTTAAGCTTGTTCCTTGTGCAATTGAAATTTCCAGCAGATTTTAGAGTATTGTGGTATTGAAGCTTAAGCTACTATTATATTGTTATGAAGTAGGCCCGGCAAACCCTGTTTTCATTTGGCCATTACAGGATACTGTTGGGTTCCCAGCTTTTTGATGATAAGAACAAAATTACCTAGTCTAGGTCTTGGCATGAATATTGTCAAAGCCTTGTCACCATCTCAATTGCATATACAACGGTAGATTAAATAAAAACAAACCTGGCATGTTAAGTCTTAAATTTGGAGCTTCTGTTCTTAGATTGCATATGTAGGTTTAGAATTTGATTTCTTGTATGCATAAACCCCTTTTTTATCTCTAAATCATGATGTTATCTACGACCCTTGTCTTTATCCCTAGACTGTACCCTTGTCTTTAAATCATGATCAGAACATATTCCTTACACTCGGGCTTTTCGATTAACTGGCATTTTAGGTGTAACCATGACGGAAAGACCTCACAAATACCTGGGATGTCAGATGGGACACATCCTTAACGAGAAACAGTTCTTTCAATCCACCCTTGGAACGCATTCAAATCAAACTCGCAGGATGGAAAGCCAAACTACCATCGCTGGGAGGTACCCCGTAAGTTGGTACTGATAAAAGCTACTTTGACGTCCATACCAATTTATTCTTCATGTATCAAGGCCCCACAAAATATTATAGACAAAATACACCGAGTTATCAAAAATTTTTGTTGGGGTCACAATTCCAATACAAAAAAACCTACAACTACGTAGCTGGAAACTTCTATGTCGTCCGAAAAGAGAAAGTGGACTAGCTAGCTATACCCCAAACAGAGCTTTTGAACGAAGCGCTTCTATGTATGGCGTATTCTCACATAACCACACTCCTTCGGCCAGGCACTACTGTCAAAATACTGCACCAACATCAACTTCCTTGAGGTTGGACTGAAACCAGTGGATTCTTGGACATGGAAGAGTATCCTAAAAGGCCGTGACATATGTTTACTAGGACTTAATATCTAAATCTGGTCTAGCCGCAATGTCTCTATCTGCGGAAACGGTCTAGCACTCCGGCAATACCAATCACAGCAATTACCGAGAATTCCATTAACAGACATGCAAGATACAGTAAACAAACAGTGGCGTTCCCAGTTTATACAAGATCGACTGAGAGACAACTGGACAAATGAACTACATTAGAGAAGTTTCTCTTTAACCGAAAATGAGGACAGGTATGTATGGAAACATAGCTTCTCGGGTGAGTTCTCAGTAAAAGCTGCCTACAACATGCTAATCGAGGAAAACAACCCTGAACCAAATAACAGCCAGTTTCATATAAAATGGGAGGCTCTATGGCGCATTAATGTCCCACACAAGATACAACGAAACCCTATGGAAGTAATTTACCGTGTAATACCTAATTATAGTGAATACAATGGGGCCTTGCAAACAAAGGGCAACTTACAACCTGTCTGGACAGCAGAAACAAGGGTTGAAACAACAAATATTTGGAACGCCAATACATCAATTCAAGAGAGGTCTACTTCTGCCTATCACCTAACATTATCGTTCACCTACAATCACCAATACTCAATATAGGGCACAACAGCAGCCCTCACCGTTGAAAGCCCTCCTCCACTAATCTTTGCTATCTCCCTACAACATCTCGACCAAACCCACAGCAAATTAACATTCATCGGTCAAATTCTATGCCCGCTCCAACGGCTCCGAATTTCAGAATTTCAACACGTGTTATTTATCTCCCCAACAGGAAACGGCGCAAGTATTTCCTTGGCCAATGTCAAGTCCATTGGAAGACTCCCCAACAGATATAATACACTTGCAAAAAGGGATCCAAACACACGTACATGAGGAACGTCATCCACTCCAGGCACTGGTTAACAGGTTGGCGTATCGAGCAGCACACTCCGGGTTCTCAAAGCAATGGTCAACGTAACTTAGAACTACTATGTTTCATTTGTAGATTACCAAAAAAAAAAAAAAAAACTGAAAAAAGGGCTGAGAAGAGAAATGAAGAGTTAGAAGAGGTGTCAAGTAGTGATTTTCGTTCCACTGAGAATTACTGGTTAACAGGTCTTTGAAGTGCAGAGCTAAAGTTGCTTCTAATTCTAATCATGCTAAACAAGATAAATTCTGCTAAAAAATGAGCCTAGATGAGCTGAAATGCTGCTTAAATTGAGCTTATATAAGATGTGTAAATATCTCCATTAGTAAGAAAGCAAGTATTGCTTCTATTTAATTCCTGCTTTTCGAGCTCAGTTTTTTTTTCTGATCTTTGTAGGAAATTACAAAAGAAAACATACTACTTCCCATGGAAATCAGACATTGTCTTGTTTCCCTCTCAGGCTTCAAATATTACTCAAGACGGTAGTTTTATCATTTAATTTGTTACTAAGATAAAACTGTAGGTTTCAGACATGAGGTAAAGAAGACATATTATTGCATTAGATGATAACACTAACATCCATATATAACAAACATGTGCTGTTAAGGATGAACAGAGAAAGAACAAAAATGAAGAAACAGTTTTACTTTTACAATTCTTTTCAAGGTACGTAATATGATTGCCAATGCGCAAAAATTACTAAAACCCAGGAGTATTAAACTGAAAATCAAGACCACTTTCTCAGGTCATCTTAGAAAAATCCAATCACAGATCAGCTCTTCCTGGATATCTTGGGAAGGGAATAACATCTCTAATGTTCTCGATGCCAGTGGCAAAGAGAATCATTCGTTCAAAGCCTAGCCCGAATCCACAATGTTTAACAGTTCCGTATCGCCGCAGGTCAAGATACCACTCATATGGCTCAAGAGGCAACCCCACCTCCAAAATTCTGCGAGGAATAGCAACAAACTCATGTTCATTATTATTTTCAATATCCAATGCCAATGATAAAACCATGACAGGTCAGCAGTACAAAACAAAAATACCATCATGGCATGAACGAGGGAAACACTCCCACATACCTTTCCCGAATGACCTCATAACGTTCTTCCCTTTGGCTTCCCCCGATTAGTTCTCCAACCTGAAATATTTGAAAAATATTAACTCAAAAACGTGACAAAGCAAAAAGGTAAGATTGTAAATGAATATGTAACGACAGAATAGGAAGTAAATGCCGACCTTGGGCACAAGGACATCCATAGCAGCAACAGTCTTCAAGTCATCATTGAGCCTCATGTAGAATGCTTTTATTCCCTTTGGGTAGTTATAAACAATAACGGGCTTCTGAAATTTAACTTCAGTCAAGTATCTGCAAGGCCAACGCAAAATAGGATTTAAGCATCCACATAAAGCAGGTAGAAGAAACAATTAGAAAGACTTGCATACCTTTCATGCTCAACATTTAAAGCAGGTAGAAAAACTAATAAAAAAGACTTGCATACCTTTCATGCTCAGAAGCCAAATCAATCCCCCACTTCACTTCATTCTCAAATTTCTTACCACCTTTCACAGCTTCCTCTAAAAGCTCCACTGCTTCTGTGTATGATATCCGTACAAAGGGAATTGAAGCAACCATTCTCAACCGATCAATGCAACCTTTATCATAACTTTTAGCCATGAATTGCATATCGTCAAGGCATTTATCAAGCAACCAATTGCACATATACTTCACATAAGCCTCGGCACAGTTCATGTCATCCTGTAAAAGCATCCAATCTTTTGACTTAATTTTCAACATAGATGAAAGTAAAGGAGTACTATGACGCCAGCCATACCTGAAGATCTGCAAATGCTATTTCAGGCTCTACCATCCAAAATTCTGCCAAATGCCTTGAAGTGTGAGAGTGTTCAGCCCGAAAAGTTGGCCCAAATGTATATACGTTACTAACAGCACAAGCATATGTTTCAACCTGCAGTTGCCCAGAAACTGTCAAAAAAGCTTGGCGGGCAAAGAAGTCTTGAGTGTAGTCGATCTTCCCGTCCTTCTTGGGAATCCCAGATTTCAATTTAGATCTCTCCTCCAGCTTAGAGAGATTCTCCTTTGCTTTGTTAAGTTCAGCCACAGAAGCAGTGATTTCCGATTTGCTTGCTTTGGCAGCTTTAAGCTGTTTAACAGCCTCTCCTCTCTCGCTCACAACTTGCCTAGCTGCTTCTATGTCAACCTCCGATGGAGGAGGGTTTTTAATCAGTTCCTTCTCCAGCTTTTCAGATTCACTAATCAAAGTTGTGACTTGAAACATCTCACCAGCACCCTCACAATCACTAGTAGTTAAAATTGGAGTGTGCACATAAAGGAAATTATGCTCTTGGAAGAATGAATGCGTAGCAAAGGCAAGTGCGTTCCTAATTCGAGCTATGGCTGCAATCTGAATCCACATATAATTACCAAGAATTACAAAATAACAAAACAAGTAGCAAAATACCTATTGCACAGCATTAAAAGGTTCCTAAATTTACCAAATTTGGTTTCCAATTGAACTCAGCACTGTTCACTTGTCAGGAATATTAATAACTATACCTTCAATGTTGTTTAGTAGTAGTAAAATTTTAAGCTTTTTTTCAGGGAAATAGTGTTATTTTTCAACGTTCCATAAAAAGAAGGGATGAGCATTCAATTTGAGTAATGATTCATACCGTGTTGGTCCTAGCTCGAAGATGAAGATGATCTCTCAAAAATTCAAGCGTGAGCTTCGTTTTTGGAATCGGGTACTTAGCAGGATCCACCTCGCCTACAGAAACCACTTTTTCGACCCGAAGCTCAATCTTCTGCCTCGTGCCTTCAGGTGGCACCTTCAATATCCCATCCACCACCACGCAGGTGCCGGTCGCCACCAGCTTGCTCAGAACAGCCAGTCCGGCGTCCACAATCACCTGCAAGTTCGCCGGGCACGACCCATCATTCAATTCCAAGAAGGCGAAAGTTCCTTTCCCTTGCTCTCTCCCTGTCTTTACCCAACCACCGGCCCGGACTCGTTGCCCAGCAAGGCCAGCCCCGCCATCTGGCCGGCCCACGATGGAACGGATCAGGACACGGTCAGAAAATGCGTGTTTCTCAACGGTGTCGGTCAAGTTCATCGCGGCGAGTTGGTCCGACGGCGGCAGCGCCTGATCTGTTTCCGCCATTGGATTTTTTGAGCGTGACAGAAATGAACGGGGAAAATGAAGGCCTTAGAGAAACTTAAGTGATATAAACCCTAGAACTAGACTTTATATGTAATTAGGAGCGATCTGTTGCAGCCAAGACTACATTAATTTCGATGTACTCCAATGGGGGCAGGGTCACAATGTCTTGTTTCGTACACGTGTGCCTTTTTAATTGGTGCATAATGAGTCCCACGGAATCTTTGATTTCTTTTGCGTCTGAAACTGACGAAAAAACTACCAAGGATTCAGAGAGCGCGTTATTTTAAGGTGGAATCTTGTTTTCATGCTGGCGCTGCTACAATCATACTTTGTCCAAAAACTTCTTTATAGTAAAATGTAAATATGGCAACTAAACAATTTGCTTGTCTAATAAATTGTTTTTTCATTAGTTTATTGATCTGCGCATATTATATATAAAATTTGATATGTTAGTTTATTCAATTATGTTAAATTCTAAGTTTAGTGACAATGTAATGATCCATTAGAGGGAATGCTTTCTTGAGCAATCATAAACTATTAGAAATCTTATTACATACATATACATGTATATAAACCAACAATTGTAAGCTTATTTGAGTTAGCAATGACTAATCTTTTTTACATTCCAATTTGTTAATATCACTATTTTCATCTTTTATTGTTCTCATGTCTTGTTACCTCTCTCTCGTCGACAACGTCAACATGATATCAGAGCCACCTTTCGTGGAGGTTACTGGTCAATCATTTCTCCTGCTTTGTGGTTTTCCCTCTGCTTCTGTTTACTTTGCTATTTGCTTCAATTGTTTTTTTGGCTACTTGTTTTTCTGTACGATTTTTGGGTTTCTCTATTACAATAACCATTATAGATTTCAATAAAAGAGGTGGAGAGCCTGTCACCATGGTCTACAATAATCCAATGTATCTGCATCATTCAGATACACCAGACACATAGTTAATTTCTCATAAGTTAATGGGTCATGAAAATTATGCCATTTGGAGCCGATCCATGCGAATTGCATTGCTGGCCAAGAATAAGCTTGATTTTGTTGATAGAGAATTGGTGCAACCAATTTTTCATTCACAATGTGATCGTTGCAATGCGATTGTTCTTTCATGGATCTTGAACAATGTTAATATTGATCTGTGCATTGGAGTCGTGTTTGCAACCAATATTGCCCAAGTATGGAAAGACCTTAAGGAATGTTACGATAAGGCCAATGGGTCACGTATCTTCTTTCTTCACTGGGAGATTGCTCCGCATATTCAAGGTACTACCTCCATCTCTGATTTCTTTACTCGATTAAAGTTGCTTTGGGATGAGTATAATGCCTTGGTGCCAGTTTCTTCATGTAATTGTGAAATGTCCTAAAGATTTTAGAGCATGTTCAACAACAGAGATTGTTTCAATTTCTCATGAGCTTGAATGATCCTTATGCTGCTATATGTAGTCACATTTTTCTTTTGCAACCATTACCTACGGTAAATCTTGCATACCAACATACTTCAGGAGTTTCCTTTAATGACCCAACAGTCTTGTATTCTTCAAACATTCAACAACAATCTCAGAAAAAAAAAAAGGTTTAATGGAATATGTGATCATTGTAAGGTAAATGGGCGTAAGCGAGAATCTTGCTACAAGTTGATTGGATTTCCTCCAGGCTTCAAATTCACTAAACGCAAGTCAAATACTTCAATGGCAAATCAGGTTGGCTCGAACGAATCGTCAACTGAAACTTCTATTACTACAAATTCTCTACCTTCAGCCCCGATATTCACTCAAGAGTAGTACCAGCAAATTTTAAATCTAATGATTCGAAGTCAGTAGATAATTCAATTGGAGGTGCTACACATATGGCAGGTATGGTTTCTTCACCGTCTTCCTTCTAGTGGATTTTGGATATTGGAGCTACAAACCATATGATATCTGATGAACAATACCTGGAATCTCTGATTTCATGTGCTTCAATCTCATTGTTTGCTCAATTGCCTAATAGAAAGTCGGTACCAATTGTTAACAATGGTTCATACACTTTATTTCCCTTTGCCAAGCTTACTAATGTTTTTCGTGTCCTAGATTTCAATTTTAATTTGCTTTATATTTCAAATTTAACCCGATACTTACATTGTTTCGTTTCTTTTTCCCCTCATTTTTGCCTTCTTCAAGACCTCTACAGAAGACAGGTGAAAGCAATTGGTTGAGCAACATGGTCTCTACATTCTCTAATTTCCACCACCTTCTCCAAATTAATTCTCTTCAACAACATAAACCTTCTATGACACCACCGCTTTCATCTTTGGCCACACAAGATTCTTCATTTCTTTGGCATGCTCGTCTTGGACATGCTTCCATTTCCAAAATCAATAAATTAGATAATGTTTCATGTAATGTTTCGAACAAAAAGTGTATTTCTCAATGTCATATTTGTCCTTTAGCTAAACAAACAGGACTTCCATTTACTATAATTCATGCACTAGCTATTGCACCTTTTGATTTGGTATATCTCAATTTATGGGTTCCTTACAAAATTCCAACCCATTTGGGACATCGATTCTTTCTTATTATTGTTGATGATTTTTCGAGAATGACCTAGACTTTTATTCTCAAGCTTAAAAGTGATACTATTGTTATCTTAAAACAGTTTATTGCTCTTGTTAATACTCAATTTTCTTTGTCTATTAATGCTTTTTGCAGTGATAATGGGACAAAATTTTTTAATTCCAAGTGTAAGCCGTTGTTTGTTTAATGAGATTGTCCATCAAAGTTCATGTCTCCAAACACCACAACAAAATGAATTCGTTGAACGTAAACATCGTCACCTTTTGGAAATAGCTCGAGCTCTCAAATTTCAGTCAAATGTACCAACTAAATTCTAGTACGAGTGTGTGTTGGCAGCTTGTTACTTAAATCAATTGTAACTTTTTTTCTTGATTGGAAAACTCTCCTTTTGAAAAACTATATCATAAACCACCTTCTTTATCTCATTAACGGGTGTTTGGTTGTCTTTGCAATGAAAAAAATTTAGTCCCATCGGATAATTTTCCCCTCGGTCATTACCATTGGTTTTCATAAGTTATTCAATGGTTTAGAAGGGTTATATTTTGTATAATTTGGAAACAAATTTTTTTTGTAAGTTGAGATGTACTATTTTATGAGGTTAAATTTGATCTGTCTCATTAATCCTTATTTCCTCCTAACACGTCCCATCCTTGCTTGAACAATGAGTTTCTTACCGTCGCTCCTCTTGATCAAAATATATTAGCTCCACCGACCCCACATGCGTCTTGTCTGACCTCTGCATTGTCACATGACCTTATATTTTCTTCAACCGGTCGTTGTAGGCCTGCTCATCGTACCTTCACTCCTTCCATTACCCACTGTGTTTTTCATTCCATTACGTCATACTCCACGATTATCTAAGCCTCCAACCTGGATACAAGACTATGCGTGCTGCTCTCATTCGGCTTCTTCCTCTCCACTTCAGGCAGGTCAGTATCCTCTTACTTCTTTTATTTCTTATCATCATTTACTTTCTCATAACATTTCCTTTGTTGCTTCCATTTCCCACATACCTGAACCTTGAAATTATGTTGAAGCTATTAATTAAGGACCATCGATGGGTTGAAGCTATGCAGCAAGAGATTCGGGCATTGGAATCAATTACCATTTAGGATGTAGTTCCTTTACCCCTGGTAAAATACCCATTGGTTGCAAATGGGTCTTGAAAGTCAAGTATAATGGTAATGGTTCGATTGAATGGTTCAAAGCTCATCTTGTTGGTCAGGGGTTTACTCAGCAAGAGGGTCTTGATTACCATGACACATTTTTTCCGATTGCCAAACAAGTCACAAGGCGTATTGTCATTGCCCTTCCTGCCCAACACGGATGGTCATTGTTTCAAATGGATATTTAAAATGCTTTTTTACAAGGTGATTCACATGAGGAAGTTTACATGTTTCTTCCTCCCAGTTTTTGCACTCATGGGGAGACTCGGGTTTGTCGACTGCGAAAATTACTTTATGGATTGAAGCAAGTACCAAGACAGTGGAACATGAAGCTTACAGAGGCTCGTTTACTTAATGGCTATTCACAAACTAAGCATGACTATTCTCTTTTTACTAACAGTCGATGATCGAATTGTTATCATGCTTATATATGTTGATGACTAAGTGATAATTGGAATGATGGGGAGTTTATTGATGAGTTGAAACAAGTGTTACTTCAGAGTTTCAAGATGAAAGAATTGGGAGAACTTAAATATTCTCGGTATTGAAATTTTTCGGTTAGAGAGTATGGTTGTATTGAACCAAAGAAAGTATTCTCTTGAACTAATTTCAGATATGGACCTCACTGGAAGGAAAGTAGCTGTTATCCCTTTAGAACAAAATCAGAAGTTAACTTCCATTGAATACAATGAAACAGTCCAAGTCAATCAAGATGATGAAATGTTATCATACGTGCAAATGTGTCAACAACTTACTGGGAGATTGTTCTACTTGACTCACACTGTAATACCCAATTTTAGCCCGGGTTCACATATGGAAACATAATTTTTGAGGATATGCAATCTTAGATATGATATGCAATCCTAGATATGATATGCAATCTTAGATATGATATATAATCTTAGATATGATCTGCAATCTTAGAATATATGATTTTGTAATCTTAGAGATTTAATTTGTAGATACCCTTTAATCTCAGCCGTTGATGTAATTGATCTGTACCGTTGGATTTGGGGAGGCTCAACTATAAATAGAGGCCTCTCCCTTCATTGTAAAGAAGAAAAAGAGGAAAGAGGAGGAGGAATAAAAAAGAACGATTGGCAGTTTTTTTAAAGGTGGCTTACTATTTTTTTCTTTCGATTATTTTTTTTACTTATTCACGATTTTAAAAAAGGGAGAAGGTGATACCACTGCGAATTTTATTTTATTTTATTTAGCCCCTCCGCCTTTTAATGTTTTTGTAATTAAGTTTTCTTTATTTTTTTAATTTACCCTTTTATTTATTTTAAATTCCAATTTAATCCTTTTGAACGACACCGTTTTAGAGGAGAAGGGAAAATTTCCCTTCCAGCCCCTCTATGTAATTCGCTTGTTCAATTTAGTCCTCCAAATTTTATTTATTTGCAGATTGACCCCAAATTTGTTTACTTGTAGTTCAATTTAATCTTTTTTATATTTTTCTTAAAATTAGTTAATTTTGTTAATGTAATTATTATTATTTTCATATGTAATTATTATTATTTTAGCTATATATATATATGTATACTTGTTTCTATGTGCGTATTTATATTTTTTTAAAACTAATATTTTTTCGCATATTTATTTTTTTAATATGAGGTAATTATTTTTATTTTATTTTATTTATATATAATTATTTTTATAATCTATATATGTTATATTTATATTTGTATATATATGTATGTATACATATTAATATTTTAACCAGTTTTTATATACTTGTATATATATATGAATATATTTTTTTAAAATGCTCAAATATATGTATTTTTAACACTTACTTTATAATTTATATTTTATTTTCACAAATGAATTATATAATCTGCTTTTATAAATTTTAATCCAAAGTTACATATGTAAATTATGTATATGGCTTTTAATTTCAATGTATATATTATGTGTCTTTTATTCTTTATATTTTGTTTATTTTCTTCATTCGATTATTTATTCATGTTTTCGTTTATATGTTAAAAAGAATTGTTTTTATGATTTATTTGATATTTTGTATATGATTATTTTTATTATGTATATTGATTTTATTTATTCATTTTTTATATTATTTCTAGGCCTTTGTAATATTTATTATTGCATTGTATATTTAATATAGCATCACATCATTCTTTACTCGATTTCAAACTTTTCAAAATTGAGAGAATGCTTGAATTTAGGATTTTCAAGGAAATTGAGCCCTAACGTATTGGGTTCCGATTTTCTTCGTTAAGTCTAACAATCGAGCATTTCTCTTTAATCAAAAAATAAGAATTCATTATTGGGAATTTAACACGTTGTGTCCTAACGTGTTGGATGTGACGCATTGATTTCTCGAAATGAAATTTTTTTTCTAAAAACAATAAAGGAAATATTCCGAGTTTGGGATTTTAAAGGAATTGTGCCCTAACGTATTGGGTGTGATTTCTTAAATCTTGGATAAGTGGATGTTCTTTTAAAGTAAAGGAAATATTCCGAGTTTGGGATTCTAGAGGAATCGTGCCCTAACGTATTGGGTGTGATTTCTTAAATATTAGATAAGTGGATGTTCTTTTAAAATATTATTGTACAAGTATTTTGGACCAATTCATTTTGGGGAAAATTAGAATGCTGTGCCCTAACGCATTGGGTGTGGTATCTTTTTTCTCTGAAATAATAAGGGTCTTAATACGTAGCCTTTTAAGTTTTGCTAAGGATTAGGTTTTTTTCCAAATTCTCGACCTTAAGACACTAATTAATTAACTAGGTACCAATTTTGGGTGTTACGAGGGTGCTAATCCTTCCTCATACGTATCTGACTCCCGGATCCGTTTTTCTAAAACTCGTAGACCAAAGCCATTTTTTAGGTGATCCAATCACACCTCAATAAAAGATTGGTGGCGACTCCCATTTATTTTGTTTTTTTAGAGTCGACAACCTAAAAATTTTGTTTTTCAAAAAAACGGTTTCGACAGCTTGGAGACTCCACTGGGGACTTAAGAGAGTCGAGCCACAAAGTTGATTAATTCTTGTCTTATAGTCGAGCAAATATTTTTTTATAAAAAAAACTCATGACATCCTTCATTATCTTCTTGTTTAAATATTGTTTGCATTATACATTCCATGAGCTGACCAATTTTACCCTTTTAAGTGGGAGTGAGAAGCTATGCCTTCGTGAGGTTTTCACCTCCGTGTAGGGTAGTGGATTGCTTCCGGGATACATCTGTACCTATGTCTTCATGAAGTTTTCTTCTCCGTGCAGGCATAGGGAAATGTATTCCCCTGAACTGAACTCGGTCCATATGAGCCTATAATGGGTGAAGATCGAGGAATCTGCTGGTTCGGGTACCTTTGCCCTAGAAGCCGAACTTCATATAGTGAACTTTAGGAATCCACCTTAGGTAGAACTATACTAAACCCTAGTAGATATCCTAGTAGGTGTTTTACTCTTTCTTAATTATTTTCTATGTTTATATTCGATACTGACTTTTTGTGTTTTATTTTGATTGCATGACATGACATTTCATTTCATCATAAAAAAGGAGGTGTTGATTCACGTTCAGTTGCTAAATTGAGAGCTTGTCATAAGGAAATGGGTTTCTTGATAAAGTGGATGACAATATGGTTGTCCGAATATGGTCCAAGAACACGTGATAAGAGAAGGATGATAATTTAATAGAAGACTACACGACTATGGCTCCGTTGCCCAAGGATTCAAGATGACAAAGATTATTTGAGAGCTGCTGAACCTTCTTAAAGAGAAGCCAACGAGCATCACGAGGATGAGTGAGCAACAAGTTACGACCTGGATTGAGCAAAAAAGGAGATAGAAGAGATGTTTTTTTAAAGAGTTCATCTTAATGCTCAAATGAAGAAGAGGATCGAATATCTCCACCTATAAGGGCAAGGCCATATAAATATCCATTTTATGTAAAGAGATTTGTTTTCTAGTAAAGTTTTCTAAATGAAATTGAATCAGAATCAACATATCTTTATGCATTCATTTCATGCATTCACATTACATGATATCATATGCATTAAAGTCCACTAAAAGATTCTAATTGATATAAATCATTCCTCAGTTAATCTGGAAACAAACCAGCCTACTAAACACCGCTACGGTACTCGATTGAAAACTAAAGGATATGGATCAAAGGATGGAAAGACTAGAACAATCCCAAAAGGAAATGCAGGAGCAACTTCAAAAGCAAATGAATGAGCAGCAAAAAATGATAGACAAAATGATAGAATCTCAAGGGAGTATGATGACTCAGTTAACTCAATGGTTCAACAAAGGAACTGATAAAGGAAAAGGTTCTGTGCTCAATAATGAAGAAGGAGACAATGAGGGACCTGTTTATCCTCTAGACTTACCCCCCAACAAGTTGAGATATACCCGCGTAATTCCTCTGTTACCATTAATCCTCCGGGTGACGCTGCAACGCTATTGAATCTCCAAGCAGGATCAGGCTCTAACCCCGGAGCCAACTTTGTTAATCCTGCTATTCCTTATTTCGATGAGACGGCTGGAAAGGAAAAAATGAATGATGAATTGCCAAAACAGCTAGAGGAAAAGTACAAATGGCTGGAAGAGAAGTTTAGAGCGATGGAATGTGCAGAAGGCTACTATGGGATGGATGCTAAAGAATTGAGTCTGGTTCCGGATTTAGTGCTCCCTTACAAATTCAAAATGCCAGAGTTTGAGAAATATAATGGAACCAGTAGCCCCAAAGCTCATATTACCATATTCTACAGACGAATGACTGATTATGTCAATAATGACCAACTCTTGATTCATTGCTTCCAGGATAGCCTCACAGGGGCAGCATCCAAGTGGTACAATCGATTGAACCGTACCCAAATTAATTCATGGAGAGATTTGGCACAGACATTCATAAAGCAGTACAATCATGTGATAGATATGGTTCCTGATAGAATCACCTTACAGAATTTGGAAAAGAAATCAAATGAAAGCTTTAGGTAGTATGTACAGAGGTGGAGGGAGGTCGCCGTCCAAGTTCAGCCACCGCTCTTGGAAAGGGAAATGACAATGTTATTCATAAATACATTGAAAGCTCCGTTCATCACACATATGTTAGGGAGTGCGACAAAAAGCTTTTTTGACATAATCATGAATGGTGAAATGATTGAAAGTGCCATAAGGAGCGGAAAGATTGATGCTGGAGGAAATAACAGAAGGCAAGCCTCAAAAGAAAAGGGAAATGAGGTGAACAGCGTGAATACATACGGCAAATCGATTGCTAACCAACCGGGTTCATCAAGACAAGAATTAGGTGTGAAGCCAGGTACTGAAAAGCTTCAGTTCACGCCAATTCCAATGTCGTACAAGGAGTTGTATCAAAGCTTATTCAATGCGCATGTTGTTGCTCCTTTACATGTGAAGCCTCCACAGCCCCCGTATCCCAAATGGTATGATGCAAGTGCACAATGTGATTATCATGCAGGAATTACAGGGCATTCTATAGAAAATTGTATTACCTTCAAAAAACTAGTTGAAAAATACATCAACATGGGTATTGTCAAGATAGATGGTTCATCTAATACCCAGTCATGATTGAATATGAAGGGGTGTCGAGAAGTGTTCACGATGAAACAACTGAAGAAGAGACCTTGTCAGATTTTTGCCCTTATAGACTTGGGAGTGTTTTAAATAATTAGACTGCAGAATAAGCCCCTGTAGTATTTAGAGATTACTCAGAGTAATGTTTAAAACACACTTTTTGCCTTCAGCCTAGAGGCAATAAGAATTCCTTTATGAAATAGGCTCATGTCTGAACGTTGTTATTCTAATAAAATACATCTTTGCATTCATTTTTTAAGCCAATATTCTTTCATTCTTTTCGAATAATTATACTTTCATTCTTTCGGATCTTTTTCCATATTATTCCATTCATTCATAATTGTACAAATGATTATTCATACATTCTTTTTGTATATTCTTTGGTACCTATTATGGGTCCCCAAATATCAACGACATGAGTGATGCTGTTACGGATTCAGAAGTTCCTTTTAGTGGGATCTGTGTTTAGAGGGATCTCATGACTTTAAAGATGGCATAGATTGTGGCCTATTTTCAGACTTGTTACAGATGGTCGAACAGGAATGAAATCTTACCTCATGAGGAGACAATGGAGATTGTGACCTTAAGGGAACGTGCATAACCGAAGAAATGAAGTAGAACCTTGTTGAGTTACTTCAAAGAGTTCAAAGATGTCTTCGTATGGTCATGCTTGGGTATGCATTGACATTGTAATCTGAACAACAATGCAATAAAATTTTTTTTACAGTATGTTCAAGATTAAAATCATGAACGATGCATTCTTTGCTGGGGCAATGCTTTCTTCTTTGGCTCATAATGGTTTAGCCCGTCGAAGTCAAGTTGTCATTTCTCCGTTGTTGGATTTCATATTAATTGAAGAGGAAGATCCAAAGTTTTCGTCATAGTTAAAATTATGCCCCAAAAGGCTCTATCAAAGAAATTTGATCAGAAAGAAGATTTTACATTGGTTCTGATCGAAAGGGATAACGAAGACTTGTCTAATCCTATGAGTTCAGATTCAAAAAAAAAACAAAAACAAAAACAAAAACAAAAAATGAAAAAAAAGGAAAAGTGGAGAGGCCAAAGTGAAAACCTGCGAAGGGCACTTTGAGACCAAAGGGAATTTGAGTTGAAAACCCGAAAAGGGCGGCTCAAATATTGATCAGAATGGGGTACGAGGTGATTAGAGCAACTTGGGGCATGTGGTGATCTTGGTATACCTGAATTATCAAGAAAAGGTAAGCAACATCTTGGGGCATTGGCAGAGTACTGTGGATATCCTAAACACATGTCAAACTCAGATGGATCTTCAAAAAAAAAAGTTTGTACAGAGAAGTTCAAGCTGCGATATCTGGGGCACCCAATATTCATATTATTTATACTAAATTTGTTATTCTCGGAACACTTCATTTGTTTCCAAGATACGTATTCCCAATTAATCTCTTTGTTATTCTTCTTTATTATCTTTGATAATTTATTTCAAGTTATGCTCAGAATTATCTCTATTTCATCCATCGTTTTGTTCTTTTTGCAAGCATGTTGCATTAGAATAATGATCAATGGACTAATAAAACTTTCACGAAGGAAGTTTTGCATATTACTCTAGAAGTTTTTAAATAATACAAGAGCCTGAAACAGGACTATTATTTAGAACGCACCGGGTTTAAAGGTTGGAAATCTGAAAAGGAACAGTCTAAACTAGGACTTTCTCTTTGGATTTTGTTGTCAAAAAATTGGATGTCGTGTTGATGACAAAGCCTAGATCAACAAGCAATTAATGATCACCAGGCAATAGAAAGAGGTTACCTCAGGGAAGAGAGCCTTCAGTTGCGCGTGAGCCTTTGGTACGACACCTTGGGAATGGTGTAAGAGACTAGAAAGATTTAGATCCTGTATCTTTGAATTGTGATAGGAGAGGATTGAAGAAAAGTCATATACTCTTGGGTTACAGTGGGAGAACGATGATATGAATTTTTGCACCCCAATGGATTAAACTTGGAGGTTCACAGTGAGGGGCAACCTGGCTAAATGTTTCTTAAGAAAAGCCAGTCAAGCAAGAAGGCGTTGTAGCACGTTAGTCACAATGCCTTAATAAACTTCGAATAATGACAACCTAAGCAGGATCATTCTCGAAAAAATAAAATTTTGCATTCATGCAAGCACCATTCATACATGTCTAGATAGGAGCATTTGATGCATTTTTGATCATGCCATTCTAATCATTAGGCATAATTAGGTTCATTATACAGGTCATGCTCCCCAGAGAACAGATTAGTGAAAGAGCAGATCTTGTCTTAAGCCTTGCCTTCCTCGTTTGTAGTGGAGCAGGCTAAAGATAGCAAATCTTGCCTTCCTGCATTGACAGCGAAGCAGATCGAAGATGACGGATTTTACCTCCCTGTGGTTATAGTGGAGTACATTGAAGCCAGTAATTCTACTTCCCTGGGCAGCAGTGGAATAGATTAAAGATAGCAGATCTTGCCTTCCTGCATTGACAGCGAAGCAGATCGAAAATGGCGGATTTTACCTCCCTGTGGTTATAGTGGAGTACATTGAAGCCAATAATTCTACTTCCCTGGGCAGCAGTGGAATAGATTAAAGATAGCAGATCTTGCCTTCCTGCATTGACAGCGAAGCTGATCGAAGATGGCGGATTTTACCTCCCAGTGGTTATAGTGGAGTACATTGAAACCAGTAATTCTACTTCCCTGGGCAGCAGTGGAATATATTGAAGATTTCAGATCTTATCTCCCTAAGCAGTAGTGGAGCAGATCGAAGATGGCAGATTTTACCTCCCTGTGGTCATAGTAGAGTACATTGAAGCCAGTAATTCTACTTCCCTGGGCAGCAGTGGAATAGATTGAAGATTTCATATCTTATCTCCCTAAGCAGTAGTGGAGCAGATCGAAGATGGCGGATTTTACCTCCCTGTGGTTATAATGGAGTACATTGAAGCCAATAACTCTACTTCCCTGGGCAACAGTGGAATAGATTGAAGATTTCAGATCTTATCTCCCTAAGCAGTAGTGGAGCAGATTGAAGATAGCGGATTTTACCTCCCTGTGGTTACAGTGCAGTACATTGAAGCTAGTAATTCTACTTCCCTAGGCAATAGTGGAATAGTTTGAAGATTTCAGATCTTATCTCCCTAAGCAGTAGTGGAGTAAATCGAAGATGGTGGATTTTACCTCCCTGTGGTTACAGTGGAGTACATTGAAGTCAGTAATCCTATCTCCCTGGTCAGCAGTGGAATAGGTTGAAGATTGTAAGTCTTATCTCCCTGCAGTTGCAATGGAATAGATTGAAGCACTAGCTCCTATACTTCTGAAGATGCAGTAGGAAGGAATGAGGCTACTTGAAGAAGAAGAGTTTCATGTTCCAGCAAGACCAGGCAAAATTGGGCATTTTTAAAGTCTTTGCTCTGTTCTGTTACCGACAACGAGCAAAGAGGGTAGTCAATACCCAATTTTAGCCCGGGCTCACATATGGAAACATAATTTTTGAGGATATGCAATCTTAGATATGATATGCAATCTTAGATATGATATATAATCTTAGATATGATATGCAATCTTAGAATATATGATTTTGTAATCTTAGAGATTTAATTTGTAGATACCCTTTAATCTCAGCCGTTGATGTAATTGATCTGTACCGTTGGATTTGGGGAGGCCCAACTATAAATAGAGGCATCTCCCTTCATTGTAAAGAAGAAAAAGAGGAAAGAGGAGGAGGAATAAAAAAGAACGATTGGCTGTTTTTTTAAAGGTGGCTTACTATTTTTTTCTTTCGATTATTTTTTTTACTTATTCACGATTTTAAAAAAGGGAGAAGGTGATACCACTGCGAATTTTATTTTTTTTATTTAGCCCCTCCGCCTTTTAATGTTTTTGTAATTAAGTTTTCTTTATTTTTTTAATTTACCCTTTTATTTATTTTAAATTCCAATTTAATCCTTTTGAACGACACAGTTTTGGAGGAGAAGGGAAAATTTCCCTTCCAACCCCTCTATGTAATTCGCTCGTTCAATTTAGTCCTCCAAATTTTATTTATTTGCAGATTGACCCCAAATTTGTTTACTTGTAGTTCAATTTAATCCTTTTTATATTTTTCTTAAAATTAGTTAATTTTGTTAATGTAGTTATTATTATTATTTTCATATGTAATTATTATTATTTTAGCTATATATATATGTATACTTGTTTCTATGTGCGTATTTATATTTTTCAAAAAAACTAATATTTTTTGCATATTTATTTTTTAATATGAGGTAATTATTTTATTTTATTTTATTTATATATAATTATTTTTATAATCTATATATGTTATATTTATCTTTGTATAAATATGTATGTATACATATTAATATTTTAACCAGCTTTTTATATACTTGTATATATATATGAATATATTTTTTAAATGCTCAAATATATGTATTTTTAACACTTACTTTATAATTTATATTTTATTTTCACAAATGCATTATATATTCTCGCTTTTATAAATTTTAATCCAAAGTTACATATGTAAATTATGTGTATGGCTTTTAATTTCAATGTATATATTATGTGCCTTTTATTCTTTATATTTTGTTTATTTTCTTCATTCGATTATTAATTCATGTTTTCGTTTATATGTTAAAAAGAATTGTTTTTATAATTTATTTGATATTTTGTATGTGATTATTTTTATTATGTATATTGATTTTATTTATTCATTTTTTTATATTATTTCTAGGCCTTTGTAATATTTATTATTGCATTGTATATTTAATATAGCATCACATCATTCTTTACTCGATTTCAAACTTTTCAAAATTGAGAGAATGCTTGAATTTAGGATTTTCAAGGAAATTGAGCCCTAACGTATTGGGTTCCGATTTTCTTCGTTAAGTCTAACAATCGAGCATTTCTCTTTAATCAAAAAATAAGAATTCATTATTGGGAATTTAACACGTTGTGTCCTAACGTATTGGATGTGACGCATTGATTTCTTGAAATGAAATTTTTTTCTAAAAACAATAAAGGAAATATTTCGAGTTTGGGATTTTAAAGGAATTGTGCCCTAACGTATTGGGTGTGATTTCTTAAATCTTGGATAAGTGGATGTTCTTTTAAAGTAAAGGAAATATTCCGAGTTTGGGATTCTAGAGGAATCGTGTCCTAACGTATTGGGTGTGATTTCTTAAATCTTGGATAAGTGGATGTTCTTTTAAAATTTTATTGTACAAGTATTTTGGCCCAATTCATTTTGGGGAAAATTAGAATGCTGTGCCCTAACGCATTGGGTGTGGTATCTTCTTTCTCTGAAATAATAAGGGTCTTAATACGTAGCCTTTTAAGTTTTGCTAAGGATTAGGTTTTTTCCAAATTCTCGACCTTAAGACACTAATTAATTAACTAGGTGCCAATTTTGGGCGTTACGAGGGTGCTAATCCTTCCTCATACGTAACTGACTCCCGGATCCGTTTTTCTAAAACTCGTAGACCAAAGCCATTTTTTAGGTGATCCAATCACACCTCAATAAAAGATTGGTGGCGACTCCCATTTATTTTGTTTTTTTTAGAGTCGACAACCTAAAAATTTTGTTTTTCAAAAAAACGGTTTCGACACACACAACGCCGAATATTGCTTTTGCAGTTCAACACCCAAGTCAGTACATGCAATGACCAAAAAAGTAACACTACAAGGCAACATTATGAATGGTAAGGTATATGAAGAAAGATCTCGGTAGAGGGCTGTTCTTTCCAACGAATGGGTCCTTAGAGTTAATAGCATATTGTGACTCAGGTTGGGCATATTGTCCAATATCGAGAAAGTCAGTAACAGGATATTGTGTGAAAATGGGAGAATCATTGATCTCATGGAAGTAAAAAAAAAAAAAAACACCATCTCAAGGTCATTAGCAGAATATAGAAGCATGGCCTTGACAATATCTGAAATTGTATGGTTGAGAGGGTTATTGGACGAGCTTGGTGTTAAAGGCAAAAAGCTAGCTACGTTATTCTGTGATAATAAAGCAGTAATTCAAATAGCAAGTCATCCTATCTCTCACTAGAGAACAAAATATATAGAAATCAATTGCCACTTTGTGAGAGAAAAAATACAAAGAGAGCCGGTTTAGATTAAGTATATGTCAACAAAAGATCAACTTGCAGATATCTTAACAAAAAGATTTGGAATTCAGCAACATGAACACTTAGTTGGCAAGTTGCTTTATTTCACCCTCATCCACTAACTCGAGAGGGAGTGTAGCAGTTGCAAATATGGTTAGGCAGTTTAGATAGTTACTAAGTTTGTTTAATAAGAAGTTGATAAAATAATGTATATAAACCAACGATTGTAAGCTTATTTGAGTTAGTAATGAATAATCCTTTTACATTTCAATTTGTTGATATCACTATTTTCATCTTTTATATAACATGCAAAATGTAACAAAGGGCTATCAACCATACCCTTGATTGGTTGTATACTTTAATATTTTCAAATTACTTTATTAAGATCAATGTTTGCTTATTTTATTATAATTTAAATTATTGTGCAATGATGAGTGACATTATTTGAATTTAAATTGTTTCTATAAATGGTGAAGACATGAAATTTTGTGGACAATGATAGTAACTTAACGCTTTCATCTAGTGTTTTTCCAAGTAAGGCTTTTATAGGAGATGCTACATTTAATGAAGAATTTGATAATTCAAATGAACATAGTAATGGGAAAGAGGATTTTCTCAATGGTAAGACATCCTAAACCCTTTTCTTGAAACTTCTAATCGGGGTAAGTAGACACTTGAGGTTGTACATGATAAAAGTAAAAAATCAACTTTAAGTAGAAAATCATCACAAAAGATATTAACTACTCAAATTGAGAAGTTGTGTGAGAGTATGGCTACTCAAAGGAAGTCAATGAATGGAATTATTTTCCCTCGTTTGCAATATACTATTTCAGATGCAATGGATGCATTATGTGTTTTAGAACTTAGAAGATGAAATTCCAAAAAAGAATGATTTTTACTTTTTGTCACCAAAATATTCTAAACCCTAATAAAACGAGAGATGCTTTTGAACTTAGATCCTAATGTTAGGGTTTGGTAGCTTTAACGTGAGTATGATGATCAAAATTTAATACACATTTTTCATCCTTGCTAGCTGCATCCTCATATGGCTTTCAACCATTTCAACAACCTTCTCCACCACAAGGTCCTTAAGATTATTAATGTGATATGATATGCTATCATTTTGTCTTAGTATAACTTTGTTATGATATTTCAGATTGTACTTGCAAACTTTGTTGGTTTTTGGGGTTGTATTTGCTAACTTCAACCAAAAATTGATGTGTAAATAGGGGCAAAGCCATAAAATTTTTTTAGGGAGTTAGAATTAAATTATATATTTTTACGATAGTAAAATGCTGGAATTATAATTTTTAAAGGATTAGATTTAATTTTTATCATTTTTGGAGGGTCAAAGTGTAATTTTACCACTACTAATTTAAAATTTTATAAATTATAAAGGGGCCTAAATAAAAAATTTTCTATTTTAGGGAGGGTCGGAACCCTTGCTAACCCCTTGGCTCCACCCCTTTGTGTAAAACTGATGGTCACTAAACTAACTATAATTACGACAAAGGCAAGCGCACCTATCGAACAATAGTATAGCTATGGTGAGTAGGGAATATCATATCCATAAGGACTAAAAGCACTAGTAATTACTGTTTTTCTATTATTTAGCCGACAAATTGATGAAATTGTTTTTAATCTAAAATTAGTTAAACTAATTACTAAGAACGCAACAGAGAGTGAATTAGAAAAACAATCGAATAAAATCTATGAGATAGATAATACCCAGGAAAGAATCCACCTAGACTCCACCTAGACTCCACCTATTATTCTAAATCTGAATTAAACGATTTATTCACTTGTGTCTTGATCCGTAGAAATCCCTAAATTATGTTAATATCTCTTTCGAGATTAAAAACAACTGACTCTAGGTTAATTAATTGAAATCTCTTTCTAACTAAAACCCCTATTGTCGTATTAACTCGATCTATGAATTTCCCTATTAGATTTGACTCTAATCCGGCAGATTTATGTCGTACTATTTCTAGGATTGCATACAACTCCATTCAATTATGCTAAATCTACTCTTAAACAGGGACTTTTGCTCCACTGAAATAAGCACATTAAACATGATTTAATATCCTGAAAATATTAAAACACAAAATAAGCGTATGCATAATTGAGAACAAGAATCAAGTATATGTAATTCAGAAATCAAATAATAAGATTCATCATAAGTTTCATCTTCCCTAGGTATCTAAGGAATTTAGTTCATAATCTGGAATGAAATCATCTCAAAGTTAGGATAATAACAAAACATAAAGAAACCCAATAAAACTTCTAAATAAATTGAATGGAGATCTTCAATCTTGAAGGAGATCCACTTCTAAAATGAATCCGATGGCGTTCTTCGAGAGTCTCTTATTCGTTCTTCTCTGTGTGTTCCCTTAGGTCATCTTCTAATATGTATTTATAAACTTTAGAATGCTCAGAAATTTTAAAAATTGGGTTTTTTTGCGTAAGAGGGAAATAAGGTGCGAAATCGACACGGGTTGGCACATGGACATGTGGCCAGCCCGTGTGGCTCACACGGGCGTGTGCCTAGCCCGTGTAGATCCTGAAAATAGCTCTTTTTATCCAATTTTGACCCGTTTTTCACTCCTTTCACTTCTCTATGCTCACCTAAGTATAGAAACATGAATTTAAATGATTAAGAGCATCAAATTCATTAGTTTATACAATAAATCATCCAAAAACGGGTCAAGAATGAGACTAAAAACATGTTACTTTTATTGTTTATCAAAAACTAATGTATGATACTTTTTTATGTATGACATTTTTATGCTTTGTTTTTTATTAAAGTGTCTTTGTATTGTATAGAGTGTCGAAAATATGGGATTTTTATTTATTTGTTTACTTTTTCAAAGTTATGGATGATTTTATGTACGAGAGTTTTGATATGAATTATGATAATATTGAATTAAATAAAGAAGTTCAACAAAGAATAGCCACAATTGTTACACAAGTTGAAACAATAATTATCATGAAAAGGAAGATCATGTGTTGGATTCAAATTATATTGATACATTATAAAACTTATTTCACTAAACAACCATGTATGGATTCAAATCATGCAGGTTAAAAGTGGGTGGAAGAAGTATTAACTGGGCATGAAAATCATTGTATGAATAGTTTTAGGATTCCAAAAAATATATTTTATTGTTTGTTGCATGATTTGTAAACAAATCATGGCTTAAAGCATGAGAAAGTATCAACAATAGAGAAGTTAACGGTAACATTGTACGTTCTAGGAAATAAATAATCAAATTCGAATGCAGTAGAGCGGTTTCAACGATTAGAGGAATTGTTAGTTGAATTTTTACTGATTTATAATTGCTTAAATGAGAATAGACACAATCAAACCCATTGAAGGTCAATTCAAGGAAGTATCAAGTCATATTCGACATGATCCAAGATATTGGCCTCATTTTAAGGTAAAATTTGTTGGTAATGCAAAGTGGGTGTATCCCACATTGATTGAGTATAGGCTACTAAAAGAGTTTATATATATTCTTCTCTATTACCTTTATTGAGTAATTGGGCTAAAGTCCTAACACATGCGCGTTGTTTTTATTGTTGCTAAAATGGTGGGTCAAGCTTGTTGCTTCTCTCGTTCTTTTTTTTTTAACCTTGGGGGATAATGTTCACTACATGATTACACTGATCAGAGTGAATTTGCTTCTAAGGCAATGGTTCTTCCACGACACAGTGATTCTTTCTTTTATTTACGCTTGGTTTATTTTCCAATCAGTGCTAACGATTTTGTTTTGTAGTCGTATATTTTAAACAAAATTTACATAATTTTTTTTTATTTCTTAAATAAAACAAAATACTATTTTTTATCACATTGCATGTATTTATTTTAAAAGATTGTATTGGGATCATAGATGATAAAAAAATGCATTTTGCCTTCTCATCAAATGCCTTTTATTGGAAGGAAACATTGCAGTTTGTGATTTCAATATATGCTTTATTTTTTTATTTCTTGGTTGGGAAGGAACAACACATTAATAGTAAATTTTTTTCCAAGCACTTGGAAGGCAAGAGTTAAACTTTCCACACCCTCCACCAAGTTAAAGTTTATTTATTTTAGTTGATAATTACATAAAGTTAATATTATATCTTTAATTTAATTTTAATATTTTTGAGATTAATATCATTTCTACCTTTTACATGGGAAAATATTATCTTGTGGCTTCAAGATATCCATAAATGACAGGTTTTCTAAGATCATATAAGAGAGAATGATATCGTTTACCTAATTTTTCATCGAGGTAATTGTTGGTATCATGAAAAAAAGAAATATTTAATCATGAGCATTCTTCTTTACGCTCTGTGATTGAACGAACATTTGAAGTGTGGAAGAAAAAATTGTCAATATCAAGAGATATTCCAAGTTACTCATTCGAGAAACAAGTTTTAATTGTTAATGCAACAATGATTTTGCATAATTACATTCCAAGACAAGCTGGACCAAATTATGAAGATTTTAGAGAATTTAAAAATATGCCCGACATACTAGTCTTTTATGATGAAAATTATGATGTTAAGGAAACTATTTCAATGAATTCATCTTCCTAAAGAAACTTTATATCTTAATTTAAATTCTAATATTAATGTAAGTTGTTATGTATTATGTTAACTTAATTTATTTTCCAATATTAATATATTTTATTGTATTTAAAAATATTCAAGTATATTCTTTAAAATTTATAAGTATGGTGTTATTATTAATAATATTATTTTGGTTGTGTTATTATTTGTGAAAATAATACTGGGCATTTTAAAGAAATTAATTATTTATAAATAAATCATATTTATCATTTAATATAATAGATAATTTAAAATGAATATGAAACAATTAATTAAAATATTTATAAAAAATATTATGTTACACATTATTATTTTATTAAATAAAATTATAATTTCACATACTTTTAATAATTTCATAAAAACAAAATAATTTAAAACTTTTACTATATTTCATTTTTAATCTAACATCCTTAATAGTTACTTTCCTTTCTGACCTCATCTATACAGTTGCATTTGAATCAAAACCCATACCTCACCACTATTTTCAATCTCACAGCTAAAAGTAATTAATCTCATCGCTACCGCTGTTTTTAACCTCACCAATGGCAAACTCACCACCCATCCAAAAGAAGCCTAAGTAGTTATGAGTTCCATTTGTTCCCTCAACAAAAGCCATTGTTTTCTAGCCTAAATTTCTTTCTTATCCAAATACAAATATGTGGATATTTCTTTCATGGCTTTCCTCAAACTTTCATTCGTTTGTGTTAACACTCATTTCTTTAAACCCTTCATTAAACAAGGAAGCCTTAGGGCAAATCCCGCCCAAGTTTCTTGAATTCTCCAAGAACCCAGAGATTATGAATTGGATGATTAGTACTAGAAGAAACGAACATGAAAATCCATAACTTGGTTATGAAGAATTTGATGTTGGTAATACAAAGGGTTGGTGCTAGTGGGTATATCCCACATTTATTAAGTCCTAGCTATTAAGAGTGTTTTTATATAGCTTTACTTCTTACTCTCATTAAGCAATTGGGCTATAGGCCTATTACACACGTGTGTTGCTATTGCTCGCCTGTGCTCGTGTCCTCGACACGTACTGTGTGCGTATTTATTTTGGATAAATTTTTTTTTATTTTTTTCAAAAAGTAATATTTTCAACAATCTTATTTTTTTCCAGTTACTGATCTGAAAAATCCGGGATTTTTGGCTGTTGGGGCGGAAATAGTAGGGGTAGTTTCAGTGCATTTTTTACTTCTACGCCCCTACCTTTTTACCGTTTTGCCCTTCTATTATTAGTATAAATAAAGGGTTGATTTCCTCATTTTTCACACTAAACAGAAACACAACCCTTTTTGAAAAACATCCCTCTTCTCTACTTTCTATTTGTGATTTCTTTATAAACTTTGTTGTTTTTTTCCCCTAATCACTTTAGAGAAAATTATGCCTAGGAGTTTGGGTTTTAAGCGGGATTGATTGTGACTCCCTAAACTTTCTTGGGAATTTTTCCTACTATGATTTCCCGAAAAGAGAAACAACAATTGAGTTTCATCTTCCATATTCGGGTGTACGGATATCGAAGGACTATGTTAACCTTAGGGGACGACGTCCACTACATGTTTACACCGATCAGGGCAAATTTGTTTCTAAGACAATGGATTTACCACGACACAATAATTTCTGATTTCATATTTAATTATTTATTCTTTCCAGTTAGTGCTAACAAATTTGTTTTGCAGTAGGTTTTTTTCCAACATTTGAGACTAGTAAGCTTTAAGGGTTGAGCTTTATCTGATGGGAATCTCTTATAAATACTCGATTGTTGTTACCAACATTGTCGACTAAATTGGCATTGGCAAGCCTCCTTTCGTTTCACTCAAAGCAGAGATGAATGCTCTAGCCATGAAGGTAGTCTTTGTCAATATTGATTTTGTTAGGGAATAACATCACTTTCACCAAGTAGCATATTTTGTAGGGTTTATGAGCTTAGATTTAAATTAAAAAATCCAATACCTTATCTGTTAAAAGAGTTTTTTATATTAAATTTCTTTGTTAAAGTAACTGGTGGAGTGGGAGCACGAGAGCAAAGTTCTTGGAAAGATATTCATCATGTACCCAACCAAACCCCCAACACTAGTTGGTATTGTCTCTGCGTCAAGTCGAGCTCAAGCTTAAGGCATTGGATGTGGCCTTGCGTGACACACAACTATTTACCAAGGGATGTGCATGTCTCGCGCTTGGTAGGATTCAAACTCTCAACCTATAACATATAAGTCACTGTCAAGAAGTATGGTACCACTTGATCTAACTCCTACTCTATGAACTTCACCTCAAGCTCAAGCTCAAGCTCTCATTAAAGTTGAAAAATAAAATCCTGGTTTGACCTAAGGACAATATCGACTATTGTTTGGGTTTCGGCCGATTTCTCAATGGATATCAAAATGATTTGATAGTTTCTTTTTATATTTTCTTTGTTGATTATGAAAAAGTCTTCGTTTTGCATCCATTTCAACTTTGTTATTTGAACCTTTGTTAGAATAAATGTTGAGATAGATCAATTTATAATAGGGTAAAGCAAGAAGTAAAATAAGGAGAGAAATAACACACAATATTTGTTAATGCAATTCAAATAACAATCCTACTCTTCAGAGCCTTACTCAGATAATAATTTTATTAAGCAATTCATCCGAGCAAACTATTTGCTAAAACTCAAACTACCCTTTACACACAAATACTTGCGGCCCCAAAATTAAGCCTTATTGAGGGGGGTCAACTCCTTTGGGAGAAGTCTTTGAAGTGTCATCTACCGAGCTGTTGACTGGTCCCCCAACAATAGAAGGTATTGTTCCTTTGTTTGAGTTTTGTCTCCTATATTCTATCAAGAGCCAGCACGCCACGAGCGGTTGCCCGAAAGGCCTTGTTCACAAAACTAGAAGCACCTCAGTTGATGGACTTGCAAAACCAAAGGAAAAGGTGTCAGTATAGGACGTGAGAATATTATGAAATTACTTGAGTGCAGGGTGACTCGAACCACCAACCCAAGGCTTATGACACACTTATCTTCAACCATGGTGAATTTTTAAGCTTCATTAGTTTTTCATAGTTGTGAGTGAGAATTTTATTATATTATACTTTTTATGATGCTTATGGGTCGTGTTGGTTGGGTTCATGTATAATACTAATATCATACATAATTGTTTAAGCTCAATCTAATTCAAATATAAATATTAAATTTTGTCTAAATTCATCCATATTTATAAATGACAAAACTAAATCGATTTAAATATATCCAATATTATTATTTAGTTACATATATTATTTAATATTTAGTAATTATATATATTCTTTTATTTTAAATTGTAATGATAAACAACTTAATATCTATGTTTTTAACAGGGTAAGTGCAAGAGGAAAGACAAGGTTGATTAAAAAATATAATATTATAAATTAGAATAATGGTAAAATTGTCTTTTAAACTCACAAATTTTATAATTCAATTTTAGTCTCTTTAAACTTTTTCCTACCTTAACTCATGATTTTTATATTTATATTATAAATTATATATTTAATTTTAATATGATATAAATTATATAATATAAAATTAAAAATAATACCTTAAAAAATTAAAAATGAGTCAAGCTTAAGCATGTGGCGAGGTTCTTTAACAAATCTAAAAAAAGTTAAAATATAATGTCTATCCCAGTTCTTCAATAAAATATTCTTTTTTTATTTTATTTTAAAATTTTAGTCCAATCATTAACATTATTAGCATTTTCTATTAAAATTTATCAACTTAACATGTTGATTAGATGACATATGATTGACAAAAATAAATATACTAATCAAAATTTGACAACCCAACATGTTGATTAGATTGCATTCATATAAGATCACATATGATTGATGAAAATAAATATGCCAAGTTTAAAAAATTGACAAAATATCAGTGGTGTCAATAATTGAACTAAAATTTTAAATAAAAAATTAACTTTTAACTTTTTAAGTATAGGGATTAAACATATTTGGTACAAAAAGCAAGGCGGTGATTTATGTTCAAAGATGAGTTTTCTTTTTCAAAGTTGTATGAAATATGATGCTTATAATTTTAGCGATATAAAAGCAATGATTTAAGAAACTATTAAATGTTGTTCAATTATTTCACAATCTTGTCTTAATAGAATAAAATGGATTGACATTCAAAGGTGATGAATCGACAAATGCTTTCTGTGTTTAGTAATACTTTTTAGAAGCACTTTTGAAGCAAAAAGATTGCTAAATAAGCAATTTTTTGTTGAAATTTTTGGCTTTTATGGAGAAATTAAACTTTTTAGCTTTTCTTATTCTAAAAGAACTTTTCAAAGCTTGATTATTTTTTCACCCCTCCAACACATGGTACTTTTCCTTTTCTGGTTCTCCCTTCTCTTTCATCTTCTTTGCTTCTTTCATTTTCTCCAAGGTTTTTGTTGCTCTCTCCCTCTCTATATTTCTACTCCCCTAATCCCATCTTCTCATTTCAACTCCCCATTTAACTTTCTCATTTTCCCCCCATTTCAGGTTAAACTCTTTTTGGTTGCTACTAAGTTTAGTTGCTCTCCATTTCAAGTTAACTTTCTCATTTCACCTTTGATTTTCTTGAGTTTTCTGTTTGGTTGTTGAGTTTTGAGAAAAATATAATGTCGGTAATGACAATATATCGCAAAAAAAATAGAAAAATAAAAAACACACAGATTTTACGTGGAAACCCTTTCGAGAAAAAACCACGGGCAGAGGAGAAGAAAATTCGCTATGTCGAATTCGAATTAATTACAAGAGGAGTAGACTATGCCTATTTATAGGCTTGTAAACCTTATTCTAATAGGAGTGAAACTCCTTATTCTAATAATATCAAATAGATGGAGTTTAATAAGGTTTAAAAAACCTTATTCTAAAATAAAATAAAAGAAGTATAATTCTATAGGGATTTTACTTTTATTTTATTTTACTACAGTATTTAATTTAAATAAGGATTTTGGTCACTTAATTCTAACAATCTCCACCTTGACACGAATTCTTAATGAACAAGTTCTTCATCACGAACTCTCAACGAACAAGCTTCTCCACCTCTTCCATAAAACCCCTTAAGGGTTTATTTTCAACAATGAACACCAACCAAGTCTAAGCAGTGCTCAAACTTGGTTATAGGAAGTGACTTAGTCATCATATCTGCAGGATTTTCATGAGTACTAATTTTGCTCACAACAATATCACCACGAGCAATAATATCACGAATAAAATGATACCGAACATCAATGTGTTTTGTTCTCTCATGAAACATTTGATCTTTTGTAAGGAAGATGACACTCTGACTGTCACAAAATACTGTATTGATTTGAAGGTCTTCATTGAGTTCACTAAAGAGTCCCTTCAACCAAATAGCTTCTTTACAAGCCTCAGTAATCGCCATGTACTCAGCTTCAGTGGTAGACAAAGAGACTATAGTTTGCAAAGTGGTTTTCTAAGTGATTGCTCAACCTCCGATTGTAAAGACATAACATGTGAGAGATCTTCTTCTATCGATGTCTCCAGCAAAACCAGCATCAACATACCCAATGACTCCATCTCTAATTCTTCCAAACTGTAAGCAAACATCGGTAGTACCTCGTAAGTATCTTAAAACCCACTGAACTTCTTTCCAATGTTCTTTACCGGGGTTCGCCATGTATCTGCTAACTGCACTAGCTGCATATGATAAATCTAGACGTGAACAAACCATGGCATACATGAGAGATCCTACTGCACTAGAGTATGGAACATGTGACATGTACTCAATCTCATCATCTGATTGTGGAGACAAAGTCGATGAAAGTCTGAAATGGGCTGCTAAAGGAGTACTAACAGGCTTAGCATTCTGCAAAGAACTTTCTCAATGTACCCCTTCTGACTTAGGTACAATTTACTTTCTTTTTTATCTCTAAGAATCTCCATTCCAAGTATCTTCTTTGCTGGTCCCAAGTCTTTCATCTCAAATTCTTCATTTAGTTGGGCTTTGACCTTTCTTATCTCTCATTTATCTTTCCCTGCTATCAACATGTCATCAACATAAAGGAGTAGATACACAAAAGAACCATCTCTGTTTTTCTTAAAGTAAACACAACTGTCAAAGCTACTTCTTTTAAAATCATGAGAAGTCATAAAGGAATCAAACCTCTTATACCACTGTCTTGGTGATTGTTTCAAACCGTAAATGGAGTTTTTCAGCAAGCAAACATAGTCCTCTTTATCTGAGACTGTAAAACCCTCTGGTTGTTGCATGTAAATATCCTCCTTAAGTTCTCCATGCAAAAATGCAGTTTTTAAATCTAACTGCTCAAGCTTCAAATCATGCATGGCCACAATACCAAGCAAAGCTCGAATTGAACTATGCTTCACAACTGGAGAGAACACATCTGTGAAGTCCACTCCTGGAATTTGGCTGTAACCCTTTGCAACAAGCCTTACTTTATATCTGGGTTCTTCAAGTCTTGGAGTCCCTTCTTTCTTCTTAAACACCCATTTACAACGAACAACCTTTTTACCTTTAGGAAGTTTCACAAGATCCCATGTTTTATTTTTGTGTAGTGATTCCATCTCCTCTTGCATATCAAACATCCACTTTTCCGAGTCTTCACAACTAACCGCATCAGAATAATGAGATGGCTCTTGGTTTGTATCTATATCTTCAGCCCATTTAAAGCATAAGCAACTAGATCAGCCTCGGCATACTTCTTTGGAGGTTTAATTTCTCTTCTAGTTCTATTTTTGGCAATAGAGTATTATGGTGAAGAAGCAACTCTATTTTGAATTTTTGTACTGGCTTTAGTAGTCGACTCTGTTGTAGATTCTAGATTAATCTGATGCTCCACCTGCTTTTGATTTTCTTTATTGGAAGAGTCTTTAAGAGACAAGTTAGGTAGTATAGCAGTTTCATCAAAACCAACATCTCTGCTAATCACAACTTTTCTATTTTCAGGACACCATAACTTATACCCTTTTACACCAGCTTTATAACCAAGAAAAACACATTTAATAGATCTTGGTTCCAATTTTCCATTATCAACATGAGCATACGCAGGACAACCAAAAACTTTTAAATCAGAATAGTCAGCAGGATTACCAGACCATACCACTTGTGGAGTCTTTTTCTCAATGGCAACGGATGAAGATCGATTGATCAAAAAACATGCAGTAGAGGCTGCATCGGCCCAAAATAACTTTGGTAAGTTGGCATTTGACAACATACATCGAACCTTCTCCATGATCATTTTGTTTATTCGTTCTGCAACACCGTTTTGCTGTGGAGTATGATGAACTGCCAAGTGTCTCACGATCCCTTCTGACTTGCACAATTTATTAAACTCATCAGAACAGAACTCTAAGCCATTGTCTGTACGGAGGTATTTTATTTACTTTTCCGTCTGTTTTTCAATCATGGTTTTCTAATACTTAAATGCGGAAAACACGTTACTTTTCTGCTTCAGGAAGAACGCCCACACTTTTCTGGAAAAATTATCAATAAAAGTTAGCATATAATTAGCTCCACCTCTTGAAGGCACTCTGGATGGCCCCCAGAGATCAGAATGAATATACTCCAATGTTCCCTTCGTGCTATAGATTCCTCTAGTGAATCGAGCTCTCTTTTGCTTCCCAAAAATGCAACGCTCACAGAACTTCAGTTTGCAAATTCCTTGCCCATCAAGAAGTCCTCTTTTGCTCAATTCTGCCATACCATTCTCACTCATATGCCCTAGGCACATATGCCAAAGTTTAGTAATATCATCATCTGACAAGGAAGAGGATGAGACAGCTGCATCACCAGTAATAATAGAACCCTGCAAAACATATAACTTGGCAGTCTTTCTCTGTCCTTTCATCACAATGAGAGAACCTTTGGAAATCTTCAAAACCCCACTTTCAGCTGTGTATTTATAACCTTTTGAATCAAGAGTACTCAACTAAATTAAATTTCTCTTTAATTCTGGAACATGTTGTACGTCACTAAGTGTTCTGACAACTCTATCAAACATTTTAACTCTAATTGTTCCAACACATTCAATTTTACATGAAGCATTATTTCCCATCAAAATAATACCTTCAGACACTATTTTGTAAGTTGTAAACCAATCCCGATTGGGACTCATGTGGACGGTGCAACCCGAATCAAGGATCCACTCCTCACTCGCTTTAGAACTATTGACAGAAGCGATTAGAAGTTCACAATCGTTGTAGTCTTCTACAACATCAGCTTTACCAGAATTTTCCAGTTGTTTTTCATTTTGATTCGCAGCCTCCCTTTTGATCTTATTTTGTAGCTTATAATACTCAGATTTAGTATGTCCTTTCTTCTTGCAGAAGTTACAAGTTTTACCTCTGTTTAAAGACTTAGATCTACCCTTAGATTTACTGCGAGGATTCCATTCATGTGTCCTTCCATGATCATCATCAACATTCCGATCTTGTCTCCCACGAACAATAAGACTCTCTCCCTGAAAGTCAGTTTTAACCACAAGATGATTCATCTTATCATACAAGGTTAAAGAATCATAAACCTCATCAACTGTGAGAGACTTGCGGCTATATAAAATCATATCTCTAAAGGTTGAATAAGACGGGGGAAATAAACAAAGTAGAATCAACCCTAGATCTTCTTTATCATACTGAACCTCCATAGCCTCCAAGTTTGAGAGAATTTCTTTAAATATTGTTAAGTGTTCGTGCACAGATGCACCTTCCTCCAAACGATGAGTATAAAGACGCTGCTTTATATGCAGCTTGCTAGTTAGAGTTTTTGACATACATATTTGTTCCAACCTCTTCCATAATCCAGCGGCGGTCTTCTCCTTTATCACATCCTGCAAAATTTTGTTAGACAAATGCAGATGTAACTGTGTTAACGCCTTTCGATCCTTGCACTTCTTCTCTTCCTCCATCAATGTTGAAGGCATCTTATCTACCCCTAGCAGGGCTTCCTCTAAGTTCATCTATGCAAGAACTACCTGCATCTTTATCTGCTACAACGCAAATCTGGTGTTGTGATCAACAGTGGAATTTCGTACTTCAAAGACGTCATTACCGTGATTTGAGATGAACAACTCGAAAGCTCTGATACCAATTTGAGAAAAATATAATGTCAGTAATGACAATATATCGCAAAGAAAAGAAATAGAAAAATAAAAAATGCACAGATTTTACGTGGAAACCTTTTCGAGAAAAAATCATGGGCAGAGAAGAAGAAAATTCACTATGTCGAATTTGAATTAATTACAAGAGGAGTAGACTATGCCTATTTATAGGCTTGTAAACCTTATTCTAATAGGAGTGAAACTCCTTATTCTAATAATATCAAATAGATTGAGTTTAATAAGGTTTAAAAAACCTTATTCTAAAATAAAATAAAAGAAGTATAATTCTATAGGGATTTTACTTTTATTTTATTTTACTACAATATTTAATTTAAATAAGGATTTAGGTCACTTAATTCTAACAAGTTTGATTCTTTTGCTGAGTTTAATTTTCTTGGGACTTACAATGAAGCTATTAAAAGAGTCCTTATAATGGCAAACACACACAACAATTAACCCTTAATAAAAGAGAATGATATGGGACAAAATACTGCTTTAAGAAATGGTCCACCTTTTTAATTTACTTCAATTTCGTTACTTAGATGATTCTGTTAATGCTTGTTTAATTAAAGCAAAAACTCTGCATTTTGTTTAGTGAAACGGTGCATAGCTGATAACTATTTTGACAGCTGTTTTTGGTTTGTTATCTTATACCATTGTTTGTCTCTATTTGAGCAGTAGAAAGGCTCGGAAAATGGTTATGAATGAACATAATAAAATTCTAGCTTCTCTATATTTCATCTTTTTCTCTTCTCTCTAAAAGTTCTCTTTTTCTTTCTCCTTCTCCCTTATTTTCCTATCTTCTGTGTGTTATTTATCAAACGTATCAAAGACAGACAATCTTTATGGCCATCGAGGGAGTCACCACACGCCTTCAAAAAGAGATGAACCAACTGCAACTCGACGTGACACAAATGAACACTAAACTGGAAACTAAATGCAAAGAGATGCATATAGACTTAAAGGAAGAAATCCGTTCCATGCAGACGGAACTAAAAAGTGAACTTCGTTCAAAGTTACAAGCTATTTTGAAGCAATATCTTAGGTAGTCTTCTCCAGTAACAACTTTAGGGGTCCAACATGACAAGGGAAAGGGTATCCAACATGACACTATGCTCTTCGATCTCGAACCAATTTAGTCAAATCAGTGGGTAAGGATTACAAAATAGAGTGTCCAAAGTTTGATGGTGGAGATTTTAGAGGGTGGTGGTCCAAGTTAGAATAATTTTTTGAATCGGAAGCAGTCCCTGATCACTCTAAAGGTTGAACAGTTATGTTGCATTTGGAAGAGAAAGCATTAGACTGGCATCATTTTTTCTCATAGAGACAAGGGGGCTATAGCATATTTCCTGGGATGTTTATGCAAGGGGTCTGCAGAACAGATTTGAAACTGGTACCTTCTTGGACCCTATGACCGAACTAGTTACTCATAAACAATAAGGCCCAGTAAAGCATTACCATGACATATTTGTGAGTCTCTTAAACTAGTTATGCCTACCTGAAAGCTATGCCCTTAGCATTTTTATTTGCAACTTAAAAGGGGACATTAGTCAATACTAACGATTATTTAAGCCTTACACGCTGGTGGAAGCTTATCAAATTTCCTGACAAGTTGAGGAAATTATCGCTAACCCTCAAAGGAAGCCTCACTTCTTAGGCGGTACCACTTACTCAAAACCCTTCCTACCTAGCTCTAAAGAATACCACCATGTGCAAACCTCTGTCGAACGAGAAAGATTCAACCACTTAGTACACAGTATAAGGCCCCTATTAAGTCTCTCTCACAAGGTGAATTGGAAGAACGTCGAAAGAAAAGCCTTTGTTTTTGGTGTGCCTCTAAATACACCCCTGGTCACAAGTGCCTTAAATCACAATTATGTCAACTAGTGGTGGAAGCTTCTATTCAATCAGCAGAAGACCCTAAAACACAATCTCCAGAAGGTTTTTAGGACTGTCCTGAATAGTTGGAGGGAGCAGAACCCAAAAATGACTTCACCACACTAGTTCTATCCATACATGCTCTCAAGGGATCCCAATGACATAACACAATGATGTTGGCAGCAATAATTAACCACCAAAAAGTAATTATACTAGTTAATTCGGGAAGCACACACAATTTTGTTAACCATAAATTGACCAAAAGGCTACATCTACCAGTAGAACCAGGGGAGCAACTCAAGGTTATGATTACCAATGAGGGCAATTTAACCACACAATGAGTGAGTAAATCAGTCAAATGGGAAGCACAATGGTACATTTTTGAAACTAATTTTTTGGTTTTATCATTAAAAGGTTGTGATTTGGTACTAGGCATACAATGGCTATTGTCCTTAGGCTCAATTATCTGGAATTTCACCACTCTCACCATGATGTTTGAATACCAAGGGAAATCCTGTGCTTTACACGAAATCATTCCTAGGGTTTTACAACTGGTAATAGGCTCTCAAGTTTCTAAGAGCTTTACCATGACTGACAATGGACCAAATCCCATGTTATTGGTTGCAGGAGATCAAACATCTATTCACATATCTTCACTCCAAACTCCTAATAAATTAGTACAACTATTAGTCGGATTCGAGGATATTTTCTAGGTGCCTAAGCAACTCCCACCCCACAGGATACATGATCACCGGATTCCATTGTTGGATGAATCTAAAGTGGTGAAAACTAAACCATACAGGTACCCCCTCTTCAAAAGACAGAAATTGAACGATTTGTAGGGGACATGCTACAAATTAGAGAAATTTGAAATAACAACAACAACCATTTAGCTTCACTAGTCGTAATGGTCAAAAAGAAAGATGGTAGTTGGCAACTTTGTATTGACTACCGACAGTTAAATCAACTCACTATCAAAGATTAATTTCTGATTCCTCTAGTTGAGGAGCTGTTGGATGAACTCGGGGCAACAACTCATTTCCCCAAGTTGGACCTCTAGTTAGGTTATCACCAGATACGAATGTGGGATCACGACATCCACAAAATACCTTCAAAACCCATGAAGGCCACTATGAATTTATCGTCATGCCATTCGACCTCACAAATGCCCCCTCCAGTTTCCAATCACTAATGAAAACAATCTTCAAAAAACTCCTTCGGAGGTCAGTACTCATATTTTTGATGATATACTTGTATATTCTACTAGTTGGCAGGAACACCTAGCACAGTTGAAAGATGTTCTCCAAATTTTGAGGGATAACCAACTTTTTGCCAAGTTGAGTAAATATAATTTCGGTACTTCACAGATAGAATATTTGGGACATGTCATCCATAACGGTTTAGTCTCTATAGATCCTACTAAAGTCGACGGTGTTTTGAATTGGCCTCCACCACAATTTGTCAAGGAATTTTGAGGGGTTTTAAGGCTATCGAGATATTACTACCGATTTATTAATAACTATGGAGTGTTGGCTAAACCTTTAACAACATTACTGAAGAAAAACAATGCGTGGCAATGGAATTATGAGACACGCACAACATTTAACCAGTTGAAACAAGCAATCTGCCAAGCTCCAGTGCTCGCTCTGCCAAACTTCAAAGAGCAATTTTGCTTAGATGCAGACGCATGTGGCCATGGTGTTGGTGCTGTTTTACAACAAAATGGGAGACATATAGTCTTTTTTAGTAAAGGGTTAGGTGTTAAACACCAAGCACTATCCATTTACGAAAAAGAAATGTTAGCTGTCTTGCTTGCAGTAAAAAAATGGCATGCATATTTAATTGGGAGGCCTTTCTTGATTCAAACAAACCACCAAAGTCTCAAATTCCTCTCAACTAGTTAGGCCATCACACCTTACCAACAAAAGTGGGTTGCAAAAATGTTAGGGTACGATTACTTTATTATCTGCAGAAAAAGCTCCTTAAATACTGTAGCTGATGATATATCCAAAAGATCCCATGTGCAAGAAGGAAAAATGCTCCAATATGAGGTCAGCAGGGTCTGGTCTGATATTTGGAATAGAATTATTAACTCAGTACTGGTGGACACGAAACTGCAATAAGTGATCCATGAGCTACAGTAACAACCCAATGCTCACCTTAAATATAGCTGGGATGGAACTGTTTTGCGAAGAAAGGGAAAAGTGGTCGTCCAAAACAATACAGATCTCAGAATGATCTTTTCCACTATTTTCATGATAGTCTATTGGGAGGCCACTCTAGAATACATGCCACACGGCACCACATCTCCACTTTACTTTACTGGAAGGGTCTATCGAAGGATCTCAAGAAGTGGGTGCAAGAATGTTTAACCTGCCAAAGATGCAAGACATACCTCACAACCTTCCCTGGTCTTTTTCAACCTCTACCTATCCCCGATCAAGCTTGGTCTGCCATTAGCATGGACTTCATTAAGGGATTGCCCGCATCCAAGGGAAAGAACACAATAATGATCGTGGTTGACCGTTTGACTATGTATGGACACTTCTTATCACTAGCTCGCTCACCCGTTCACTGTTGCCCAAGAATTTATGTTACATTTACAAACTCCTTGGAGCCCCTGAATCCATTATGCCTGACTGCGACAAAATTTTCATTAGCATCTTCTGGCATGAGCTATTTAAACATATGGAAACCAAATTGCATCTCTTTACTGCATACTACCCACAAACGGATGGTCAAACAGAGGTCTTAAATAGATGCTTGGAAGGTTATTTATGATGCATGACAAGTGCGAGACCTACAGATTGGGTCTGTTAGCTACCTTTAGTCGAATGGTGGTATAATACCACACATTATACAACTATAAACTCTTCCCCTTACATAGCACTCTATGGTCAAGACCCCCCTTTACACCAACCTTATCTTGCTGGATCATCACTGGTGGCTACTGTGGATCGTAGCTTGCAAGCACGAGAAGCAACTTGGCAGCTCCTCAGATTTCATTTGAAACGATTTCAAACAAGAATGAAACAGTTGGCTGATAAAAGAAGATCCGATAGAGAATTTGAGGTGGGCGATTTGGTTTATCTTCGACTGCAACCTTATCGGCAACATTCCATTCGACACATAGTGAATCAAAAACTATCCCCCAAATACTTTGTCCCGTATCCTATTGAAGCTAAAGTGGGACAAGTTGCTTATAGACTATCCTTATCCTTACCTGTTGGCTCGAGAATTCACCGTATCTTCCACATGTCACAACTTAAAAAACCATAACGGTCGAGCACCTCATTCTCCTTTGCTACCCTTAGTTGGCTCTGAAGGTACTCTACTGAAAGTGCCAACCAAGATCCTGGACAGGGGGATGGTCAAAAGGGGTAATCATGCAGTCACCAATGTTCTATTGGAATGGGCGAACACTTTTTCGGAGGACTCAACATGGGAGAATTTCAATGAACTTGACAAGAAATTTCCAGACTTTGATCATTAAGGACAAGGATCATGTTCGAGGGAGGAGTAATTGATATGGGACAGAATGTTGGTTTAACAAATGGTCCACCTTTTTAATTTACTGCAATTTCATTACTTAGATGATTCTGTTAATGCTTGTTTAATTAAAGCAAAAACTCTGCATTTTGTTTAGTGGAACGGTGCGTAGTTGATAACCGTTTTGACAGTTGTTTTTGGTTTGTTATTTTGTACCATTGTTTGTCTCTATTTGAGCAGCAGAAAGGCTCAGAAAATGGTTATGAATGAACAGAATGGAATTCTAGCTTCTCTATCTTTCATCTTCTTCTCTTCTCTTCTTCTTTCTCCTTCTCCCTTATTTTCTTATCTTCTGTGTGTTATTTATCAGAGAAACGGTGAAAAATGGGAATTCTCTTTTACAACATCAATTAGATGAGTAGAAAGAATTTATTGAGAAATAAAAGATAACAGAACTTGACAAAGTTTTTAACAATGAAGCCTTCATTAGTTACTATACTGTGTTTTTAAAGATTGAAAAAAAAGGGGTAGTCGCTACCCTTGGGACTAGTTCTTTTCTGGCTGCTGATTAGTTTTTGGCAGCCAAATTTGTTTGGCTTCAAGGATCAAAAACTTTCATGATCTCTTTCTTTCAAGGAAAATCCAGATTGAAAATCCCCGTTTTGGCTCCAAGTGTGTCCCTTTTTTTTTTTTTTCTCTTGGAAAGGAATGAGCTTTTCTTTGTGTTCTTTGAATGTTCAATTCCATGGCTGTCTTTTTGGTTTTTTTTTTCTCTTTTTTGTTTCATTAATAGTTGTGATTAAAGCTCGATTAAGGTTGTTGGCTTGAAATGGCGCTAAGTTATTCCAAGACACGAACTTTTTCATTTTTTTTTTCATGGTAAAAGGGGATGTTGGGAAATATTTATAGCTTGGGATTTCACGCTAATGGAAACCTTGATATATTTTTAGGTGTATTTGGTTAGGAAGAATATCTAATTTTGCTTGGTTCATTTGATTTCAGCTGCCTTTTCTTTTCTTTTCCTGCTGTTCTAATTTGTGGGTACGTTTACAAAGAAAATTTTCAAGCTTGTTGTAGCTGAATTTAGATGTTGGGACTTGAAAGATCAGTCTTGAAAACTTCGCACTGGTTCATAAAAAAATTGTTGTTTTTTCAACTTCATTAGCATATCCTCAGATCTCATGTTTGAATAACGTGGCTAAATCATAACTTAATTGGCAAAAACACCTTTCCTTCAAAGGAAATCTAAAGTTGAAATCTTTTTTTCTCAGCCAACTTTGTATTTTATAAATCTGTGTGTATGTACTAGAAAGATAATTCTTTTTCTGCTGATCTATATTTCTCAGGTTAACTTTTTGTTTGGTTAGCTTTGATGTTCTCTTTATTACAGCTGTGGATACTCTTTATATCTAATATATTGGATATTGTGATGATAAAATGTTGTTTCAATTTTAAAACCGTACGACTCAATATAAAAGTTTTGCTAGGCTTAGTAAGAAAATCTCATAAACACCCTTCTTTAGCCTATATGTGACATCCTTTGCTAATACCAATATGAACTTTCTAATAAAATGGATGGTTACATTCATATATCTATATCGTGTTGCACTTATTACCTTGCACAGGATACTCTTTGAGGTTCAAGTAAGAATAAGAAGACTGTAACTTGTTTTGATTTCAAATTATGCTACCCTGGCTTTATTTTGTTAAAGCTTAGAGACCTTAAAGAAATGATATCCTGTTTCTTGAGGTCTTATTTCTTTATTGGGCAGTATCCTCTCTGAGAAGCTTTAAACTGATAGTTTATGGGTTGTTTATGTTTAGTTTTTGGATATTGAATTTATGTTCTACTTATTTATGTATAATTTAGTTTTTATCAATAGTTGTTTATGTTTGATTTTGGATATAAAATTTGTTCATAGGTGATGAGTATGAGTGATAATTTCAGCGGAGATGAAAGGGAAAAGAAAGATATTTTACAGCGCATGGAATGTTTTAATTGGGCATACGAGAATATATGCAATTCAAGTTATTTTGAAATGGAATTAACAAGAGATGCTATAGATTCTAGCTTAATAAATTCACTTTAAATTACAAATGCTAATATAAAATTTTAATATTTATATTTAGTATATAAAGATTATTTCTTTTGAAATTTTAATCCAAATACATATAATATTTTAATTTGTTAGGTTTATGTTTTCTATATTAGGAAATATCTAATATGAGTTATATATTCAAATTAAATTTTAAAATAAAATAATACAAATGTGTTAAAATCATTAATTAAAAAATATTTTTAAAAATAATACAAATATGTGCATCTCTAATGGTTATATTTAGATATTTAAAATATAATTTATATATTCTAATTAAATTTTATAAATAATTAATATTAATTGCTTAAAAATATTTAAAATTTATATTTCATGTATTAAAATATTAACAAGTTATAATAAATTATTTTTATATTCTTACTAAAATATCATAATATTAACTAATTTGAACATTATTTAATTACATATTTATTATTTTATAATAACAAAGGAGTCCTCTTTTAGGAAAACACAAACTAAAAAATCTCGGCATTATTCATAATAGTTTGGATGAGATATGCAACTACATACTATTAGAGTTCATCACGATAACTTACTTCTGGAGGTGAAGTATGTTTGGTCGGATTTTGCAAGAGGTATGTTGTCGCCAACGATGCATGTAAAGCTGCACCGTATGGAAAAACATCTTCATTTACTCTGAAGTAGGGTGAATGTCCCGAGTGAACTGCTCCTTCCGTCTCCTTCATCCCAAGAAAGAAAAAAAGTCCAGGGATCGACTCTGAAAAGAATGCAAAATCCTCTCCTCCCATCTGCGGCTGCATTTCTATAATGTTCTCAAAGCCCAAAATCTCCCCTGCAACCTTTCTGAAATGCTCATGCAACTCTTTGTTGTTTGAGTTCACAGGGTACATGGACCTTTCGTCAAAGATCACTGTCGCATTGCATCTTTGCACGCTTGCTTGTTTCGATATAACCTGTAAGTTTGCTTTGTGTGATTACATCAATAAATAAATAAAGCTATGTACATTAGAAGTAAGAGACAAGTGCACCTCCTCAATCCTTTGTCTGAGTTGAAGAAAGCTTTCTTTTGAAAATGCCCTGAAAGTGCCACCAATGGTGACAGAATCCGGAATGACATTGAATGCACCACCCCCTTGGAATTTCGCAATGCTTACCACCTGTCAAATTTATGTTTAAATGAGCATATATGTAAACAAAGTATCTGGAACCTATACAAATATCTTGAATTGCAACCAGATAACACAAGTGAAATCTATAAAAAAGAGTCAAAGAAACTGATAAAACATGAACAGCATAATGCTATAAATGAAATGGATTAGTTTCAAAACCAAAAGCTATACAGGTTATGTAAACTGAAAATCATTAGATGCAATTTGCATAAGTTCTTACTTGACAAAAACATGGATGGGGGAGATTAAATACATGAATGGGTTTGAGGCAGGTTCTCCAAGGTGAAACCTTAGGAGCATTTCTAATTAACAGGGAGCAAAAGGAACCAAGGAAACTAAGTAGAGCATGAGCGCAATACAGAGAAATATTACCTGAGAATCCAAGGGATCAGCTTCACGTGAAACTAGATGTTGCAAGCTAACAATCACATTGGAAGCTGCTAAAATGGGGTCTACCGTATGCTGAGGAATTGCAGCATGTCCCCCTTTTCCATTAATTACAGCCTCAAAGAAACCCATTGCAGCTGAAATCGGACCAGGTCGAGAGGCCACCATACCGATGGGGACTCTAGCTGTAACATGGAGTGCAAAGATGGCATCAACATTGTCTAAAGCCCCTTCATCTAACATTATTTTGGCTCCCCCACCCCCTTCCTCTGCCGGTTGAAAAATAAGAACAACTGTTCCCTATTAAACAACGATTTTGAAGTTAATATGTACGGCGATGTACCAAATCAAGCAACCTAAGTTCAATTAAGAATTCAATTGCTACTTGCGAGGTCAAACCTATAAAACAAGGAAGGGAAAATATAGCAAGGAACCTGCAAATCATTTTGATTATGTTGAAGCATCTTTGCAGCACCAAGAAGCATAGCAACATGAGCATCATGTCCACAAGCATGCATCTTTCCAGGAACCTTACTCTTATGCTCCCACTCCACCAGTTCCTTTAACAATCAAAACCCAAAAATACCTTCTCACAGAAATTTCATATAAAAAGAAACTATGGTAATATTGAAGGTACTGATAATTTTTTCAACTTAGATCTAAGCTCATAAACCCTACAAAATATGCTAGTTGATGAAAGTGATGTGATTGTCTAAACTAGTCAATATTGTAAAAGACTACCTCCATGGCAAGAGCATCCATATCTGCTCTGAGTGCGACAAAAGGAGGCTTGCCGGTGCCAATATAGCCGACAACACCGGTAGCAGCAATCGGGTACTTGTAAGGGATGCCCATAAGATCAAGCTCAGCTCGTATAAGCTTACTAGTCTCAAATTCTTCATAACCAAGCTCCCGGTTTTCATGTATTTTTCTTCTAATATTAACCATCCAATCCATAATCTCTGGTTTCTTGGAAAATTCGAGAAAGTTGAGTGGGATTTGCGGTAAGGCTTCCTTGTTTAATGAAAGATTTGAAGAAATGGGTGTAGGCATAAACGAATGAAGAGTGAAAATCAGTAAAACCCACTTGAGGAAAGCCATGAAAAGAAAAAGACTACGGATTAGAAGAAACTTAGGTTGGTACTTAGAAAACAAAAGGTGTGAAGGAAACAATGGCTTTTGCTTGGGAACAGAAAGTAGAAGAGCATAAAAGGGAAGTAGTAAGTACTTAGACATGAAAGCATGTCACATGGAAAAGAAAGAGGTTTGATTAGAGGTGCTCATGGGCCGGGTCGGGTCTAGAAAAAAATTCGGCCCGCATTCTAGGCCCGGCCCAAAATATGGGTTTGAGATTTTATCCAAGTCTAGTTCGGGAAAAAAATTTTAAGTTCGAGTCTGGCCCGGCCCAGCCCGGCCCAGCCCATTTTTTTAATAAAACACTAAAAATTTATTTTAAAAATAAAAAAATTTTAAAATTTTAAAATTAAAAAAAATAAAAATATATATTTATTATATTCGGGCCGGGCCGGGTCAGGTCGGGTCGAGCCCGGGCCAAAAAGTGGTGCCGAGGCCCGGCCCGTTTTCTAAACGGGCCTCATTTTTTTGCCCAAACTCATATTTCGGACCTATATTTTTACCCAAACCCTCCCATATATTTTTTTTTGAAAAAGTAAATTTTACTATTCAATAATAAATTGAGGTAAATACTTATTTAGTTTCAAGAAATTTTAAAATAGATAAATTAAACTTTCACAATAAAAATTTAAAATTTAAAATAATTTTAAAATTCTAAAATTTATATTTTTAAAAAATATAAAAATAAAAATTCTAAAAGAAGTTATGTTTTAAAAAATTTAAAATAATAATTTTATGATCTAAATAAGTTAATTAATGATTCAAGCTTATCATATTAAAATATCTTATTTTTATTATTTTGCTTTGAAAATTTTTCAAATATATATGGTTTTAAATTCATGTGTTCTAACATAAAATTAATTATATTGTAATAATATTTTAATTTGACATGTTTAATTTTTTAATTTAAATCCAATAATTTCACTTGATTTGACTTGACTTAAATTTCATTTCACTTTGATTCAAGAAATTTTAAATCAATTAGAATGATAATATAAGACTCATCAACTCAATTAATTCAAATTTTTTACTTAATTTATTCAAGGCTCACCCTAATCACGGTATGTGATTTCAAGTAGAAATTCATGGGCACATCTCAATATCTCACCCTTTATTATTATTTTTAAAGGATAAATCCTCACTCAATTATTAGAAATTATTTTATTAGATTATTCAATTTTAAAAATTATAAAATAATTAAGTGATATATTTTTCAGTTTTTTAAATTAAAAATCGTTAAATTGTTAACAATTAACAAATGTAGTTATTAACTTAATGACTTTTTTAACTGCTTAATATAATATTTGATACTTGAATTTGACACTTTTTTAATTTAGTGTCTAAGCTTTGTTTTAGCCTAATTTAGTACCTAAACTTGACTCATTTTCTTAATTTGGTACTTAAACTTTTTTGGACCCAATTTGATACTTCAACTTGGCATTTTTTCTAACTTGGTACCTAATCTTTTTTAGGTTCAATTTGGTATCCAAATTTATTAAATGTTATATAAATTACATAAAATACTAACGGTTTTAATTTTTTTTTTGGTTATGCTACATAAATATTATCAGATTAGAGAAAATTCATGTTAAAAAAATAGGTATTGAGCTATGCTTGACTAATTAATATTAAATAAAAAAGATTTTTAAAACCCTAAATTAAAAGAAATTCATTATTTTCAATTAATAAAATAATTAATTAAATAAATAAAACTAAAAGTAATTGAATATATAAAATACAAAAAATATTATATCATTTGTCACATGTTAATCATACATTGATTATTTTTGCTACATCGTAAAAATATGTTTTAGTATATTGAGTAATTTGTAAAATATTTGACAAGTACCAAATCAAATAAAAAAAGTATCAAATTAGGAAAAAGAGTCAAGTTTAGGTATCAAATTAAACCCCAAGATGTTAAAGTAAGAAAAATGTTAAGTTGAAATACTAAAGTAGAAAAAATGTCAAATTTATGTACCAAGTTGGACAAAAAAATAGGTATCAAATTAGAAAAACGTGATGTGAAATGTTTATATATATATATATATATATATATATATATTAACCATTATTTTATTCCACATCATTTTCATGTCCTATTATAATTAAAAAATCAACTCAAAACTACATTACACCGTTTTGGATTATTTAAAACCCAAAAAACTGATACAACTCCATCTTCTTGTTCATTTCAATGTTCTTCCAAGCTGAAGTATAGAAGTTGAAGCAACAAGAATGAACGGAGAATGGAGCTTCCAAGAGTGTTTTCAATCACCGATCAAGTTCAAATTTGGGGAAAACCCCCAAAAAATTCCTTCCTAAACCTTAAAATGAAACTAAAAAAATTCCCAAATTTGTCCTGATTCCAACAAATAAAACAACTTCTCCCAGAGATTTCAATATTTCTGTTTAAAAAAAACACAATTTCCCCCAAAACCCACTATCATCCCTTCCCTTTGAGTAGACACAACAGAGTGAGCAGAAGGGTTACCACGGTTTTGAACTTATCACAATTTTTTTTAACCTATTCAAACCTCATTTTATTTACCCATATTATAGTTTTAATTATAATATTACATGGAAATGATGTTGAATGAATGAAAATAAGTCAGACGACAGGACTTAAAAGAAAAATAAAACTTTTTTTAAATGCAAGGTTAGATACATTTAAGATTTAGTATTTAATATTTAAGGTTTAGAGTTTAATATAATTAAGGCTTAAAATTTAGGGTTTTTAAGTTTAAGATTTAGAATTTTAGAGCCAAATATTTAAGATTTTAGAATTTTATTTAAATACAAAATTTTAATATTATATCAAAAAAATAATGGCCAAGATTTTGTAAGTGTTATTAGCGAAGTCCTTCCTAATTTTTTTTACCTATGTATCTAGAAAAATAATGGGTAAATTGTCAATAGTTACTCAAGTTTTAAGGCGTTGTTTGTAGCACTTCATACCCAACCCGATTGTCGGGTCCAAATTTGTGACACCACATTCATTGTTAAAGCAACTTGGACTAACTTCTCTTTCAAAAACAACAACATAAGCATCAAACATTTATCACATAATACAGACCATTTATATTAATTAAAAATAAATTCAAGTCATTTTAAACACTTTAGAAACATTTTTAATAGAGTTCTAGGTGTTCGGGGATGATCGAGATTAAGTTCAGGTTTTTGAGGGGGCTTGTTTTGCCACACTTGTATTGGTATAAGTTTGGACTTCTATCAGTAGAAGTCTATGCTACTGTTTATTTTTGGCTAATGACTTGTTCCGATACATCTAACCATTTGTACTAGTAGAAGTTTGCAAAGACCCAAAAATGACCTCAAAACACACCTAGTTTGATCCAAAACAATATCAAATCATTTCCAAACATTATGAGACATCAAAATCATATTTAAACACCATTTAAGCATACTTAAACATGTTTGCACACATGCTTTCAACCATAAACACAACATTGCCAACTTCAAGGATCAAATTCTCTTACTTAGCATATAAATAACACCTAAGTTATGACATATCTATTGCATTTAAGACTAACATACCAACATAACCATGAATAACTTATTTACACACCATTTACATATATAATCATATACCATATACAAATTCCTAGCATAGTAAATACCAAAATGATTTAATCAATACTTGTGCATGAAAAAAAACATACATTAAGTAATAGAGCATATTGAAAACAATATAAACAAGTATCATCCAATCAAATACATACATTAATTATGTAATTCAAATATAATTAAACCATGTCAACATTTCTTGTCTCATGCCTTTATTACCATGCTTTCATGCTTGTTATAATATATCACATATTAACACTTTGAACTCAACCATCATACTATTTTAATACCATTTCAATTACATGAATATATACATATTCATTTCTCATTTCACAATCGAATCTATTGATTCATTTTGATAACTTTATCGACCCTTAGGGCTCGTAATTCTAGAATCGCTTGATCTTTCACGTGCTATCTTTCAATGCATTAATATTCATATGCAATTTCTCAATCAACATTTAACATTCAATATCCAGTGTCATTTAGCATATCACATGATTTATAATCTCTATTAATTGGACACAGACTCAAGACGGATACACAGATCAACCAACTGTCACATCAATATAATTTGCACCTATTTCATCATCAATATGTCTGAAGTAATGTGTGCTCCGTGCCTCATCGCTATAAACAGAAGTAATATATATAAATGTACCTTGCACCTCATCAATACATTTGAAGTAATGTGCGCTCCGCGCCTCATTAGTACAAATCAAAGTAAATCTCATACGCTAATCTTATAGCATGTCAACTATACTTAACTTTATCCGAAATTGTTAATAAGGTATTCAATGTTTCATAATATATATGTTTCACATGTTATAAACTATTACATAGCAAATTCATATCATTCTCAAATCATTTGTATACCGTTACATTTCATTATTATGTTTCCACATTTCATATACAATTAATATGACAATTTACATCATTCACATATCATTTACATATCAATTCCATGCTTTTGCATATCTTTTACATATGCATTCATACTTTCACTTACCATTATCACATTTATCTCATAGCCATATTGTAACACCTTCAACCCGATCCGTTATGTCCGATCTGGATCTTGGTTGGTACCAAATGAATACATACAAAAACTTAATCTACTTAAATAAGTTACAATCAAACTGAACCTTCCTTGTTACAGATTTCAAACTAAATTACCTAAGTATATACAATAAGAAAATACAATTACCACACATGGTAATTAAATTACAACAATATCCAAATTGAAATCCTAATCTATTGCTGATATCCCAAAGTATGGATTTCTATGTAACAATTTAGACTTCGAACTAACCGCTAGACTCGTTTTATATGCATAATAACCTGATACCCCACTTCTTGGTGTAGTCTTGACATTGTCCCTCCTGACGCAGTCCCATATCAACTCATTTGTAATGTAACACACCCAGATAAGTTCATAAGAACTTATTGAGGAAAACATCATTTACATTAGTCATATTTTCACGTTGCAACTTATAATTAATATATATAAACGGGTTCATCGTTCTTAACCTTCAACCTTGTTTGTGGTGAATGCTTCCGCAAGTTCTATTCCTTTACACTCATCCGTTATTATACCTTACTCTGAAACTATTTCCTTTTGTCAACAAAATGTTTTCATTACATCACTTACATTCTTCAATCTCTGAGCCATCACTTCATCCCGATTCAAGAAGAAACACATACGCTGATCACAGATGCTTCTTTTGAACATATAAATTCATGTTCTTAATCGGAATACATTTTTTATACTAACTCATTACTTCTTCATGTCTTCTTAATTCTTTATTTTCAAACTAATCTTAGTCTTGTGTGATACTTTACCATATAATCCATGGGTACATTATCCTTACTAGTTTCACATATTACATTTAAGAGTCATATTGAATACGCTAATTAATCAATGTAGAGCTCCCCATAAAAAACGTCCTTCAAAGTTTTTCACTAAGAGCATTATTAGGACTTGTCATAAGGGTAGTCCAATCGGAGTGTGCCATAAAGGCTTCCATTGTAGGATTCGCCACAAAGGCCATTCTTTCATAATTCACCACAGAGGCGATTCTTGTAGGATTGCCTCAAAGACTATTCTTTCATAATTTTTCACAAATTTTATTCTTTCGTAATACGCCACAAAGGCTATTCTTTTAGACTTTGCCAAAAAGGTTATTCTTTTAGGCTTCGCCATGAAGGCTACTCTTTTTTGACATGTTTATGATATGGATTTGTCTAAGCTCACATTACGTGAGATCTTCCCATTATTGTCCTGGGACACGCAGAGAACCCTATTAGGTAATCATCATTCATAATTCCTTTTTAAAGGGTACCATACATGTAAGGTTCCCAGTCCAAGCTAAACTTTTAAAATAACAATAAATTACTAGTCTAGGCTAAATCTGTGTCACGTATACCTTCGAGTCCATAACAAATGTTGGAGCTCGATCTCAACTAGACTTCATTTACAAACCTTTCATACACTGACGCAAACTAAGCATAATCATTCTAAATACCACTACATAACAAAAGTACTCACATCACATAACATACTGTCCAGACATAGATTCATATCAATATTTCATCACATACTTAAACTTATCAAATTCCATACTATATTTACATACTATCCTCAACACATGTTTATACGATCATAGATATCCTTTAATAATCACCCATAGAGTCACATACCATACATTTCTTGATAAGCTTCTTATAGATATTATGGTATGAACAGTACACATGCAAGAGTTAGTATAAAGACTCACCTGACAACCACGGATAGCAGCTTTAACTTTAGATTCAACATCCAACGAGAAATTGCAACAACCACTGCTTATAAAACATAATAACACCATTAAACTCATTTGTGTGACTTTTACCATTATCTCAAGCCCAGATTGCCCTAAAAAAAGAGCCTTATTTCTTCATTTTATTGTTTATGCTCTCTTATTGACTTAATCTTTCATAACATAACATGCAGAGTCATAAATTTGACGTGGGGTAATCACTGATACAGATCCAGATCTACAATTCCATCTTAAAAGAGAAAAGAATATTTTAGGTTCCTTAAGGTTCTAATAGCAGTACTTCTTGAAGAAGGAACAAGAAAAATCCCCCTTTCTCTTACCTAAATATCTATTTGTACAACCTAAGTCCTTATTGGAACTTGAAACATGTTGTCTTCTTTCAAAATTACCCCAATAGTGGTTTACAACTGTAGAGAAAAATTAAAAGAAAATCTAATATTTTTATATACCTCTGGCTGTTCCATTAGTTCCTAACCAAATCATTTACAACGTAACTAGCACAATAATTTTAACAGCTCGAATTTGGGGCTAGTCAGAACAGTGTTTTCTGGACCACAAATTTGACGAGAAAAAAATTATTTTTATTATATTTTTATGGTCTATGATTTCAAAAAATAATTTCGTAAAAATTTCGACATTTGGGCACTCAATTTAGCCAAAAGGACTAAATTGTAAAAAGTGCAAAAGTTGAGTTCTACATGTTAGAAGTGTCCAATTGTTATGAAATTTTAAAATAGAGGTCCTTAAATGGTAATTAGACCATTGGTTAAATTGTGGACAAAAATGGATATGAGATAAGTGAAATAGGAAAATTTTAACTCAGGGGCATTTTGGTAATTTGGTAATTAAAAAGTATTAAAAAGACAAAATAGGCCAAAAATCATCATCTTCAACCTCATGGCCGAAATTAGCAAGGGGGAAGCCATGTTTAGGGTTTTCAAGCTTCCAATCTCGATTGTAAGTCTGTTCTAACCCCGTTTTTAATGTTCTTTACGTTTTTTAAGTCCTAGTAACTTAATTTAGCTTATTCTAGCAATAATTTAATCTAGGGTTCATATTTGGAAAAATACACATAGGTGAAATATGTTTATTTTGATGTTTTATGGTAGAATATGAAGCTTGAAATTATGTTAAATAACTCTTGCTAGCCGATTTTAAATGAAAACGAGTAAATTGACATAATCGATAAAATACCTAATGTTCATAAGTAAGTGTTAGAGTGAGAATTTGATGTTGCCATAGAAGGGAAAAATATTCAGCATGTCATAAAACATAATAAAAAGGAATAAAGTTTAATTTCCGAGCCTAGGGTCAAAATCATAATTTTGTGAAACTTTAGGGGCAAAAATGTAATTTTTCCAAAATGTGATTTTTGTACTGGATTGAATAATGTGAGTGTTAAATAAGTTAAATGTGTTATTATAAGTCAAGAAAGACAAGGAATTGACTTTGATTAGTGAAAAAGGAAAAAATGAGAAAAAAGTGAGAAATTTCCCGATTGAACATTCAGAATAAAAAGGGATATGAATGAAGTGACAGAAATGATCACATTTGTGGCATGGACCTTGTGTAAGCCACTATGTGAAAGTGAAAGTGATGGTCACGTGTGTAGTGCTATGTGCAGGCTACTACGTGTACCAAAATGATAGGTCGCATGTGTAGTACTATGTGCAGGCTACTATGCGTACCGGATAGCTTCGATCACGTGTGTGGTACTATGTGCAGGCTACTACGTGTATCGAATAGTGATGGTCACATGTGTAGTACTATGTGCAAGCTACTATGTGAACCGGTATCATTAATTATAAGGTGGTTGCTATGTACTGATCCCACTGGATATCATTGATTACAAAGTGTGGTTGCTGTGTGCTGAAGCCACCGTGTATCTGTTATTATTCCGAAGTTTTCATCGGGAAATTGACTAAGTGAAAATACATGAGATCATGTAACGATTAAGTGTAATTAAAAAATGAATATATGTGTGGAATTGAATTTAATATTGACTTGAAAATGGCAAAGTGAATTTTGAATTGGATAGTGATTGAAAGTGAAAAAGTGAAATTATGAAAAAGTAGAATTAGCAACAAAACAGTTCTGGACAGCAACAATCATGTGACTTTGAAAAATCACCAAAAATGGTGGAAATATAATTAGAGAGTGAATAATATATTAAATGAAATCTTAGTGAGTCTATTTTACATAAAAGAAATAGATCAAGCAAAAGAGTTATATATTTTAGATATTTGAATTTTAGTAAGACAGGAACGGATTGATTTCGGAATCCCATGTTCTGATTTTGGAAAATCATTAAAAATTGTAAAAAAATAATTATGAGTTATAATTTATATGCTTAGAATCCTTAATGAGTATATTTTCAAGAGAAACAAACAAGAACACCATTTTAATTCTGTACAATGGGATAATTCATTTTTAGTGAAGAGTGGTCAGAGCTGTCAGACTGTGTAACAGGGTAAACTTTAAAGAATAAACTGTACTATTTGGCTAAACCAAAAATTCTGAAAAATTTATGGTAGAAATATATGTGAGTCTAGTTTTAGTTAAAATTAACGGTTCTTAATTTTGAGTTCTGTAGCTCCAGATAAAAATAATTTAGTGATACTGACTCGGATAGACAACTTTGAATATACATAAGGGTGAATAAAGAAACTATAGAAAATGTTATTTCTAAGAGTATTAAGTACACTAAGGATGTAGAATGGAGAGGAGGATGAGGAAAATTATATATATATATATATGAATGATTTATGTATAATTGGTTATATGATCGATTATAATCGATAAACGTGGAAATAGAAATGATGCTTACATTTGTATATTATTAATCATGGTTTAAGCTCACATTGGAAAATAAAGTTTCATAATATGTATGTATGGTATATTTGGCATATGATTTGGTATGAAGTAAGGCCACGAATGATATATGGATTAAATGCACTAGTTTGCAACTATGGTTGAGTGTAATGTTTATATCTTGTGTGATATGCATAGGAAACGAGAGTGGAAAGGAAATGAAATACTAAGTTCATGCTTGAAGTGTAAAATGACGCAAAAAGGGGACGTTAAGTTAAACGATAAATATGTATTAGTATTGAACTTAATGAGATTGAAATGTACGTAAATTAAATGGAAATTGCAAATGATTTGATTTGAATTAAATGAATTATTGTAGTATTGAAATATATATTGGATTGAGAAATTGAATTGAATCGTGAACATGAGAATCATGAATTAAATGAAATGGAAATGAAGTATTGAATTGCATGAGTATGTATTGGGTCTCAAAAGCCCTATTTGTTACAAATATAGTATTTTGAAGTTATAACGTGAAGATTTATAAAAGCATGTTAAAAATTTGAAGAGTTTAAATTTGAATGAAATTTTATAACTCGGTTTAACATGTTTATAAGTGTATGTGTTCTGGTAATGCCTCGTACCTTATTTCGGTGTCGAATACGGGTAAGGGGTGTTACAATAACCTAATGAACTTGGCATATACTACCTTTGGCGATAACCCAGTTTACCCAAAAATCCTCAATACTCTTGCCAAACTCTCATTCTTTACAACTCAACACGTTTCGAGGTGGATCTTTACATAATATTCAAATGTCTACTATGTGCCCGATCTATATGCCAAAGCAACAGTTGGTTGGGTAGAACGGTGTCTCATAGATTACTCTCAGTCTATACGCCAAAACTTAGGAGCCGCCAAACTAGAGTGTTACACATATTTTCACTTCAAAACACCATATACATACAAATACACAAACTTTCATCACATTATAACCATTCACCATAATACACAAGAGAAGTTGTTGTGTTACCTTAATGAAGTTATTACTTAACAAGTTATATATTGAATTCAAATTCATGAGAGCACAAACCGGGATAGAGTTATTCGTCTATGACCTTTGCCTTTCCCTTATCCTGCGACGTCTCGTCGTCAGTTTTAGCTATGTACAATAAATTCATTGTAGAAACTATATTAATTTCACACAAACACATGAAAACACATAAATTAAATATGATTTATATTTTATTCATTTTAGTCCCTATAAGCCTTAATATCTTGAATGCTTGTATCTTTTGTTATTCAATATCGAATCAAAATATAATTTCATATTTATTCACTAGAGACCTCTAGCTTCCAATCCATGACAAAATTTTCTAACATCTTTTAATTTATTCAATTTAGTCCCTAATGTCATAAATCAACTAAATGCCTTAGCTTAAATTTAAGCTAAATTCATTACTTCCTACTAATTTTCAACATACGATTAACATAGTCCAAATCCAACATTCATTAATCTATCGCATCCAAGCTTCAATTCACAAAAACTCATTAATGGCAACTTGAACAAATCTTTCTAATTGAAAAAACTAAAAGTTGGGTCAACTAAGCCAAGCTCATATGATCTAAAATCCATAAAAAATTCAACAAAAGATCACTCCTACCTTGTGAATTTTGGATCTACAAAAGCTTGGAAAACTTTCATTTTTTTCCTATGTTATGGCCGACAATTGCATGGAATGATGATGAATTTTTTCTCTCTCCTAGTCACTTGTATATATATACTAAAGATTAACAAATTAATCAAGCTTAATTAAACCTAATGAATGTCGTGGAATTAGAACCAAAGTGGGAATGGATGGATGAGATTTTCTTATCCTACTAACTATGAGTTAATGATGGTTAAATAACCATCAAGTCCTTGGTTGAATTGTTATATAGGTCCGTTTACATTTTTAAATTAAAACTCAATAGTGATTGCACTTTTATAATTTAGTCTTTGTACTATAATTAACAACTTTCTCGATTTAATTACTCAATTGTCCAATAATATATTATCATCCTCAATTTTGGGAATTAGATTTTGAAACGCATTTTCAACATTAGCTAAAATTAGGTCGTTACATTGTTATTCGATCATAATTTTTCTAAAAAATTTTGTCACTCTCTTTAAATCAATTTTAAGTTCTAATCATTCCATTGTTAAAAAGTAATTGGTCACCAAATGAAATGCTAATATAGCTTTTTTTATTAGTATAATAGCAAATTTAACCATCAACATTTACATTTGACCCTTTTTCAAATATTTTTGAAAAATTTAAAATTAGACCAAATTAATATAATATGTAAATGTAGAGGATTAAATTTGTTGAATTTAAAAAAATTAGCAAAATGTGTAAAATATTAAGGGCTAAATTTGTTATTATACCAATCAAAAGAGGGCCACATCAACCTTCCAATTGGTGGCCAAATATATTTTAATGGTGGTATGGCTAGAATTTGAAATTGATCTAACATGGGTGATGAAATTAACAAAAAAATATTGGTGATCAATATGGGAGTGCCCTCAAACTTGAGTGGCTATTTTGGTAGTTTACCCAAAAATAATTCACATGTTAAATAGAGGGAATTTTTATTCAAATATTGTAAGAAATAAATTTAATTTTCTAAATAAGGAAGGTTTGGGATTTTTTTTTAAAATATACAGTTTTAGAGAAGTATTTTGGCACCATGGGTATTGAGATTCTTTATTTTTTTTTTGTAACACCCCTTACCCGAGACCATTGCCAGAGTCGAGCATGAGGTGTTACTTGACTTAACTTAAAAGTTCGGGGCATAAAAATTTACTTTTAAAAGTTATTTCACTGTTCATAATAAGGCTGTCCACCTGCACAGCAGTCACTAAATCAATTATAACTCGAGCTACGAAACTCAAAATTTAGATCTGTAAATTTTTCCTAAAACTAGACTCATATATATTTTTACCATAATTTTTTTGAAATTTTTGGTTTGGCCAATTAGTACATTTTATTAGTTAAATTCTTCCCTATTTCACTGATCGACTGTCCTGACCTCTCGTCACTAAAATTCAATTATCTCATTGTACAGACTTCATCTGGTGTTCTCACTTGTTTCTACCAAAAATAGACTCAATAAGGTATCTATAAAAATAAATTAAAACTCATAACTATTTTTTTTTACAATTTTTAATGATTTTCCAAAGTTAGAACAGAGAATTCCGAAAACCATTTGCCTTGTCTAACTAAAATGCAAATATCTCAGAATACATAATTCTTTTGTCTACACCGTTATTTTTCTATGAAAATAGACTCAATAATATTTAATTATATATCTCATCCACCCTCTAATTCATTTTCTACTGTCATTGGTGATTTTTCAAAATCACGTTACTACTGCTGTGTCAAAACTGATTCACTACCAATTTTTACTTTTTCATGATTTCTATGCATAATTTATCACCTAGACATTTATAACAACAAACACCTTCATACTTAGCCATTTTAATAACTATTCATCATCAAATATTTACATATCATCTTTTGGTCATATCTTAAGAATATACAATCGAAATGACCAAGTCCCTATGCATGCCATAGCTCAAAACATTTATCGTCTTAAAATACCGAGTTGTGGTGGTTGATAGTGTGAACGCTCTCCGATGTCTTCAAGATCCTGACTCTGCTCGATAATAATATATGAAAGAAAAAGAAATAAAATAAATAAGCATAAAGCTTAGTAAGTTTACAAGTAAATAAATAACAACATTTATCATAAACAATTATATTCATAAATTTTTATTAAGCATTAAGATCTTTACTTTCTTCTTCACTTACTCTCTTACTCGTTTACTTACTTGTTTACTTAACTTACTTCTTCGTTGCTGAAATTTCTTTTCTCAAATGATAACTGAGATACTCTTAATCTTATTAACTCACCTGAACTTGTCTATTAGGCTTTTACCTGAACTTTCATGTAACATTGTCTATTTATTAGCCCGTTGAATCACTTGGAATACTAAGGATACTCGGGTCTCCTGTCTGAATATAACATACCAAAACTATGTCCCAGACATAGTCTTACATGGGATGTTTCTTGTACTGCCAATGTCATATCCCAGATATGGTCTTACATGGGAGTTCTCATATAGGTGCCCATGCCATGTCCCAGACATGGTCTTACGGGGGACCTCTCATCTCGGTGCCAACGCCATATCCCAGACATGGTCTTACATGGGACCTTTCATCTCGGTGCCAACGCCAAGTCCCAGACATGGTCTTACATGGGACCTCTCATAATCTCAATGATGCCAATGCCATGTCCCAGACATGGTCTTACATGGGACCTCTTTACCCAAATGTCATGACATTTGTATCTAATACATTCCTCATGTTTCAACGGGGCCTTTTAACATTGATTCTCTGTCATCTCATACTTGAGTTAACATTAGATATTTTCATGAAATAAATACATAATTGCTGAAAAATAATAGCATTGATAATAATTATCATAATATTGCATTTATTTACCGTAAACTTACTTCGGTACAAAATATGATCAAATCTAGCACTTTAGTCCTCAACCTTTTTCTTTCCCCGGTCTAACTCCGGATTTTGTTCTTCTTGATCTATAATAGAAAATTTAGCTTATTTAATACTCACATTCATCAAAACAGTCCTTAACTCAAACTTTGACAAAATTACATTTTTGCCCCTAAACTTTTGCATATTTACACTTTTCCCAAAGCTCGGAAATTAAACCTCATCCCTTATTCTTATGTTTTATGACATGCTGAACATTTTTCCCTTCTATGGAAACATCAAATTCTCACTCTAACACTTATGAACATTAGGTATTTTTACCGATTATGTCGTTTTACACGTTTTCACTTAAAATCACTTAGAAAAGTTGTTTAACATAATTTCAAGCTTCATATTCTACCATAAAACATAAAAATAAACACATTTCACCTATGGGTATTTTTCCAAATATGAACCCTAGGTTAAATTATTGCTAGAATAAGCTAAATCAAGTTACCGGGACTCCAAAAACGTAAAGAACATTAAAAACGGGGCTAGAACAAACTTACAATCGAGCTTGGAAGCTTGAAAAACCCTATTCATGGTTTCCCCTTGTGAAATTCGGCCATGGGGTTGAAGATGGACAAAAATTGGCTTTTAATTTTGTTTTTAATTCATTTTAATAACTAAATGACCAAAATTCCCTTAATGAAAAACTTTGGAACCATGCCTAACCATGTCCATTTTTGTCTACCAACTTAAAAAATGGTCTAATTACCATATAAGGACCTACAATTTAAAATTTCATAACAATTGGACACCTCTAACATGTAGAACTCAACTTTTACACTTTTTTACAATTTAGTCCTTTTGACTAAATTGAGTGCCCAAACGTCGAAATTTTTGAACGAAATTTTCACGAAATCATTTTGTGAAATCGTAGACCATAAAAATATAATAAAATAATTTTTTTCCTTATCGAATTTGTGGTCCCGAAACCACTGTTCCGACTAGGCCTAAAATCAGGATGTTACATTTTTAAACAAGAATCCTAAGAGAACCTAAGTCCATGTTTGAAAAGAAATGAATATAACAAAGAAAAATAAAGAAAGAATTTTGAAAACTTGGTTTCTTCTATTCATCAAAATCAATCTACTTTTAGTTAACTCCTTCACCCTTATTTATGCTAACTTAGTTAACAACTACTCATAATGCATGTGCTAAATGATTATGGTTATAACTAATTTACTAGATGGTTACAGCAAGTAAAACTAATTACAACAATACTAACAACTTGTAAAAATATTAACAATACAACTAACTATCTACAACCAACTATATTTAAACTAGCACAGGAATATATTAAATACTTTAACATTCCTCTTCCACTCTAGACTTCTTTTGACATAACATCATCAATGGGACAAACATGAAGTTAAGAGCATAATTTGACAAAATAAGCTACTGATAAGGGCTTAGTAAGCAAGTATGCAACCTATTCAATGGCAAGAATGAGATTGACTTGGAGATGACTAGCAACAATTTTCTCTTGAACAAAGTGGATATCCAACTCTACATGTTTCATGCAAACATAAAGAACTAGATTGGAACCAATGTTAACTACGTTAAGAGTATCACACTATAAATTTGGAGGCCAAGAAAGTTCAATACCAATTTCATTCAATGAATTTTGAAACCATACCAACTCAACAACTATTTCTGCAAGACTTCTATATTTTGCATTAGAAGTAGACCTAGTTACAATAAGATTCTTTTTAGATGACTATCCAACTAGGTTATCACCTAAGAAAATATGAAGCTAGAAGTGGATATCATATCTTTTAATGAACTACCCTAGTTAGAGTTTGAATAGCCCATTAATGTGAGAAAAAAATCAACAACTCAAAAAATCAAGCCATGATAAAGACTGTCTTTCAAGTACCGGAGAGCTTGCCGATGTTTGTTAATGGGAAATTGCATATACTAACTGACCTTATTAACACTAAAACTAAGATCAAGTCATGTAATACAAATATACTGCAATGCACCTACTACACTTTGATAAGTCTTGGGACCATTAAGAACATTCCCATTAGAAGATGATAATGGTGGAAAAGTAACCATAGGAGTTGGAACAAGAGTAACACTCATCATACATGTCATTTAAAAGTGTTTTGATATATATTTCCATCGATTCAAGTGCGAACTATCATGGCCTCTTGTCACTTCAATTGTAACCTACCCAACCCGACCTAGACGTTAGACCCGAATTCGGAAGATTACATTAGCCACCGAAGTGACCAAGTAAGTTATTGCGGTTTTGAAAATAATTATTTTAAAACCCTTTTTTAATTTAGTATAAAACTTAATTCAATACCAATTTATAAATATTCAAAACCTTAATCAAGGTATAGCAGTGGAAAAGTGATATGTGGTTGCTTTTAGATAAAGTAAAATTAAGTGTCATGCATAATAAAATTCATAATCCTAAGTCCTATGCCATAATTCAATATAATATAAAAATACAATATTCAAATAATATAATAAACCCAAAATAATTTTGTAATTAAAAATCGAGTCGAGACCCTCTGGATGTTGCATTCAAGTTCTAACCTAACGGGTTATTTATAAGGATGAAAATCAAATGGGGAGTGAGCTATGACACTTAGTGTGAATTCCATCACGAGTAAATCAATGCCAAACAATAATCCAAGCATAAATAATAACAGTTCTCAATATATTAGTAATCGTATAGCCTCGCAGAAGGTAACAGTTCATTCAAGCATGTTAATGAGTGATGATGCAATATAATTAACAATTTCAATTGTGATGATGCAATATAATTAGCAATTTCAGTTTAAAAGTATAAATATGTCTTACCCCACCGCTATACTTCACAGTAAGAATTCCCTAGAATCTTATATCTCAGAGACTCCAGTCTGTGGATAATCCACCAGTGTTGATGGTTAATACATTGCCGGTAACTGTGAATACACAATGATTTTGCAAATAATAGTTGCCAGTATAGGTTGTTGATAAACCATGAGTGCTTGCAGGTTAATACGTTGCCAATAGTTGTGAATACACAACAATTTTGCAAATAAAAGCTGCTAGTAATTTATGGATAAACAACCAGTTTTTGCAGTTAAAATTTCCAGTACTTTCTCCTTTCAACGTGTCCCACCGTATAGATGTAGTATGTCATGCGAGCATCAATACAGTACTGAAACAGTAAACATGCTTAACATGCGTTTATATCATCAATAGCAGTATACATGGTTGACATGTATTTGGTTATCAATATAGTGAGCATTTTATTCATGCAATCAGTAATTCAGTTCAACGATTAACAATAGTAATTTATTGGTAATTAAGTCATAGAAGGCATATATAAATCACATAGCATACTTATATAGTAGTAATCTAATCAATTAATCATGGACTCTAGCATTAATCCTAAAATCGAAGACTCAATTGAATAAAATAAATTACTAAAAATAGTTCAGGAAACATTTAAGGACTAATATGCATAAATCATAAATTTTTTTGGTGAAACTGTAATTTCTGAAAAGTAGGAGACACATGGCCATGTGGGAAGCTTTGGACTGTGTGAAGAGGGTACACAACATTGTGGCTAGGCCTGTAATAGACTGAGGTCGTGTGGTATTTGAAAATTCAACCTACAAGGGAGGCACGACCGTGTGGAGGGTCCTAAACCGTGTGAGAAGTGAATTCCCTAGGGTTTCAGGGAGGACATGGCCATGTGCAGGGGTCGTGTGGTCTATATGAGTGGCCCACATGCCCGTGTAGCTATTGTGTGGTTTATGCTAGGCTCGATTTTACCTCAATTTTCTCATAAAATAATACACACCTATCACTGGGGTCTCGAACGATGATCCTCACGTCCAAATCTGATTCAGGATACCTACAACGAGTCTTTCAACGGAAAAATATGCGAGAATTAATAACAATTTTCAAGATTTTCTAAGGTTAATGAAAGATTTGATAAAAATCAGGAAAAATTATTTTAACAATTGCAAGATTATCAATAGGCGAGTATTTTGTAGAATTTTGAGATCGAGTATCGAAATTAAAACGTACTTATTGATTCTTGGCTAGGATTAGAGACAAGATTGTCAATGTTTCACTAAATTGATAGGGAAAATGGTTGAACTATGATAATTTTAGATTCGGGATTGCAAAAATAATTTCAACAATGTAAAGGAAATAATAACAAAGAAAAAGATGAAGAAGAATAAGAATAAGGAAAGAAATAAGAAAAAGAAGAGTAAAAATTAAATCTTATTTGGAGAAAGAAGTTATAGTTCTATTGTAATTAGAAAAGAAGTTCAATATCTAGGGTTTCAAAATTAGAGGGGTTGGTTGACAAATTTCCCCCTTTTGCTGAAAATAAAAGGGAAATAAAGGGTGAGTAGCGTGATTTGAACCCTAGAAGAAAAGAGAGATATGCAAAAGCTTTACCGTTTGGGCTTTTGCCCACACTTGACATATTTTTACCAAAACTTATATATATCCTTGTGTGATTTTGTACCTTGGTTGCTAAAAAAAGGAAAAATGGAAAAAGTGTGGCTTAAACCTTGGTTCTTTAAGTAGTATACTAAGCGCTTAACAATCAAAATTAAGGCTCATTTCTTAGTTAATTAATTCATCTAACCCTATATATTTTGGGGTGTTACATCAATGCCCAAAAAGTAACTAACCTTAAGACAAAACTTATTATTAAGATGTTGAATAGCCAATTCTACATCTTGAGAACTATCACCAGTAACAATTATGGCATTAACATAAGCAAACAATAACACATAATAAGTTGTTGTCTTTAGAAAAAAACTAGGAAAGGTTAACAATTGAAGCTTTAAATCCAAGATTAGTGAGAAAAAAAGTGTGAAGTTTTTTAAACTAAGCTTGTGGGGCTTAGCACAAGCCATAAAGTGCCATTGTTAATGTTGCATAGTGATGTGCACATTAGGTGGTTCTTAAAAAAATTTAGTTGCTAAGAAAACTTTTGGCTTAAATATACAAACCTTGGTATAGGTAATCATATGATGATGATTACTAACCACAAATAAAGCATTAGGGGTATTATAAACCAAGGGAGAAATAGAGCCACTAGAGAGATAAGAGAAGTCACCAACAATAGAAGAAATTGAAAAACTAGAGTTTGGGTGTATTGGTAGGAGAACGATAAACTTGCTTGGTAAGAGAAGTCTCAAATGTTGCAATAGTGGATGATAAAACAAGTGGAAGTTGTGTAGTGACCATAGGACAAGAATTAAAGAATAGTCTGGTAACATCTTTAGTGGGATGAAATAGAAACACAAATCAAATGTGTTGAGAGATGTATATTCGACTAGAGGAATCCATAAACTTGTAACTAGAATGATGCTCACTATAACGAAGAACATATATGGGTAGATATATAAGCCAACTTATTCTTGTTATAGGGAGTGAGAGAAAGGAAACATATGCAGCCAAATAACTTCATAAACTTGTAATCTAGTTTCCTCTTATGTAAACATTCAGAAGGAGACATCCCACTTAATGCTTTAGTATGCAATCCATTAACTAGAACAAAAGCAGTGGAAAATGCATTATACCAATGAGGTAATGGTATGGTAGGGAGGCCTGTTCTAAGAAAGTCAGACCACATACAACAATTTGTTTGTGTTTACGATCCAATAACCCTTTCTATTTCAAAGTGTGAAGGTATGTAACTCTGTGTTTGATACCAAAACTGTGAGGATAAGAATTAAACGAGCTAAACTCCTATCCAACATCAATTCAAAGCTCCTTAATCTTACAAAGTATCAAAACCAATAATATCATGCATTAATTTGGATCTCCTTTGGTTTTGAGTATTCCTTTCAACCTCTGGATCAAATGGGATTAGTTCTCAATCTTTCCTAAGCATAAAACAAGTAAAGTGAATTAGTTAAAAACTAAATAACAAAGTGCAAAATAAGGAAATCAGATGCAATTTTAAAATACACAAACTTAAAATATTAGTAAAACTCAAGAGTTTTATACTCAACATTAGTAAATTAGACTATAACATCCCAAAATTTTCGACTAGACACATGGCACTATTTCGATAACATATATAGTGAATTCTCAAGAAAATTAAAAATTCATCAGATAAAATAAATATTATGATAATTGCTTTGGATATGAGAATTAATTAAAAGAATTTTACAAGTGAGAGTGTGATAATCACAAATTTTAAAAAGTTTGAGGATTGAAGTGTAATTTGTCCAAAATGTGAAAAGTAAGTTAGTATTGATTAATAGGTGTGAGTATAAGTTAAAATATGTATTGGTATGATGAAAATTATATTTGGGACCAAATTGAAAAATATTCAAAAGTATAGGGACTAAATTAAAATTTCTCATTTTTACGGAAATGGGTAAAAGTCCAAGTTTTACCACCAATTTTTTTAATAAATTTTATTATAAATTATGACATGGATGAACCATGTTTTTAATTTTGGGAAGAAATTGTGCTAAGTAGCATAAAAAGGTAAAATGTTAATTTTTACCCAAAAAGGCATTTTGGTCAATTCTCACATAAATGAGTTCTAATAAGTTAGAAATTTTTTAGTATACAAAATTCAATTTTTTTTGGATATCAAGTTATGTTCATTTGTTTACTGGATGAGTATCTCTTAGTAGAGTGTTAAACAGACACTCATAGCTCATTCCACTATGGCAACTAAGTTTACTGTAACATCCTAAAAATCGGGTTAAAAGAAATTGAGTTTTGAAATCAATAGTGGTTATCTCTCGATTTTAAGTCTAGATTTTGGAAATTTTTTTATAAGTAAATTGATTTGGTTCAGTGGTTAAGTGTTCTAGTTATGAATGTGAAGTTTTGGGTTCGATTTCTATCTCTTGAAATTTTGCTATTTTTAATTAAAACCCTATCTTTGGACATGTGAGTTATAAGTTAATTTCAATCAATTGATGACAACAATGAGCCTAGTTGTTCAATAGTTAAGCTTTTGTGAACTATTTGGTCTTGTGTTTGAATCCCTACGAAAGCAATAGGGAAATGTTTTATTTTGAATTGCTCTGTGTGGTAGTTATTTTTGTTAGTTAATTAAACTTTCCAAAAACCTCCTGTAGGGTTTCACGTTTTTTTTTGTTCTTTTCTTTCTTTCTTTCTTTCTTCTTCCATGTATTTTTTGCCATTCCTCCTCTGTTCTTTATTTTTCTTCGTTTTGAGCTCTTCTCTTTGAATTACCTTTCTTTTTGCTATTTTACGTCAAATTGATTCTGTACGGGGTTTGACTTCTCTTACCTGGTTCAATTCGGTTGTCGATAAGTTTCAATTTAGGTTTTGTGTCAAAATTTTTTCGACATAACTTCGATTTTGGATGATAATCTTAGCAATTTGTTTATGAATAAGTCGTCTAATTTGTCACTATAATTACGCTTTAAGGGACGAGGATTCATCCTTGTTGCTTCTGCATCAAATCCGTAATAGGTGGGTAACAAAAACCCAAATTTCTACAATTTACGAACGTCGAAAACATGGCCTTTGACGCCACACTGTAGTGTCAGCCCGTGTGCACAACACGTCTGTGTGTCAGGTCGTATGGTAGACCATGCGAGGCACTATTTAGGGTCACACGGGTTAAGGACATGAGTATGTGTCCAGGCAGTGTAACTTATTATTTGGGACTAGACGGCCGTGTGCGAGGTCGTGTGAGTCACTAAGAGGTTCACACGGGCGTGTGCTAGGCCGTGTGGGCCACACGGGCCGGACACCTAAGCCTTGTGGATCCACACAGGCGTATGGGTCAAAATTCTAAAATTTTCCCTAGGGTCGTGAACGTCGTCTAGATTGAAGGTAGGCCTTCCATACGGTCTATATGATCTGTATTAAGCTACAAAACTCAGGAAATTATTAATCTGTTAGTGAATAATTTACTATTTGTACGTATGTCTATCTTGATTTAAGATAAGTAAAGATGAATGCTAATGTATAATGTACCCCTGTTTGGATGCGTTGAGGTATGTGAATTATCCAGGTACGATCCATATTCTGTTAAGTCTGATGGTACGCCCCTGTGTTACTCTGTTGATTAAGAATATATAATATCCAAATATGTTGAATTGATTGGTATTGATTCTAATTTATAACCATGCATGTGACTTCATGGCAATCTGATGTGATCTGTTGAAGTTTGATAAATCTGTTTTACAAAACATGGACTCCCATGCTTAATAATTTTCTTATTGTACGATAGCATGACCTACATGCTTATTAATATGACTCTGTATATGCTTGCCATGACATATTGCAGGGGATTTGGGATGATGTGAAAGGAGAAAGTTTATGGTAGTTTAATGATCTATATTATCTAGTGGTTTATCCACAATCCAGTTCTGGCAGCTTGACTGCAATATTGTGGCTTGACCACATGTATCTAATCTAGCGTTTTTAACTGCAAATTTAGGTAGCACTGTCCACAACTATCTGTTGGTGTGGTTTGGTTGGACGAGTTCCGGGGAACTCTATTTTGGTGTGTAGCGGAGTTGGGTAGGATATTTTTTTGATAAATCTGCACTCTGATTGGTTTTGAAAAATTACTATAACGACATAGACATACATTTGTTGTTCTGTTCTGCTTTGTTCTATTCTGCTCTGCTTTGTTCTGTTCTATTCTGTTGTACTACCATTGTTGTAATCTCTGTGATACTCTGGATTTGTTCTGTGATAATTATATGGCCGCTATTAAGTTCTCTGTGTTACTACGATTTATATGTTGTGATCTATTTATTTGTATTTGCGTTTGGTTATATATTGTGTTTTGTAGCTCACCTCTTTGTCTTATCTTTATCTGTTTAGGTAAACATCTGACTTAGGGTCGGACGGTGTAGGGATCTCAGATTGTTTTTGCATTGATGCAACTATGATTTGATCTTTTGGGTTTGTAATATGCGTCTGAACTCGCCTTGCTTTTTGCTAACCACGTCAATAATTGACAATTTCTAACACGAAACTACAAAATCACTTAAGTTTGCTAAAATGGATTTTTGGTTTTCAAAGTTAAAACTCCGAAAAGATTTCGTTGCAAATCAAGTAAGGTTTTGAATGTTTTATGAATACTTACTGAAATCAGTTTTCAATACGTTAATGTAACTCTTCTAGATTCGACTTAAACTTCTAGGCTGGGTTTGGAGTGTTATATTTACAGCCTATTATGAGGCATCTAATCATGGAATATGGATGTGAAATTTCTTCACTATGTTGCAAAACTGTGGATGGAATAGAAAGACCACTTAAATTATTTTGTGACGATAAATCTACAATCATTTATTTCAATAACAATAAGTTCAAAGTAGAATAACATATACATTAAATTCTTTGTTGTTAATGAAAGAGTTTAGAGTAGTCAATTATTTATAGAGCATATTGATACAAACTTTATGATTGTGGGTTTGTTTACAAATGGACTACCTCTAAGATTTTTCATGAGCACATTAGTCATATGAGTGTCATGTCATTTGAGGATTTTCAACTTTATCGAGTTTTGTAATTTCAAATAATTTTATTTCATAGATACATTTTCAATATTTTAGTTAAGTATATTTTAGTATTATTTTCAACAAAAGAAAATTTCTTTTGTTTTTTCACACTTTGATTTTAGTATAGTCTAATATTTCAAGAGTATCGTTGGAAATAATCATTTTAGATCACATTTCTTGTAATTCTCATTTTACACATCCATATTTGATCGTATGTCGTTTGACTGTATTGATATACACGATCATGAATGGATTAATTACGATATATGTAACAAAAGTTACACTAATTCCATGTTAACATACTTGATGGAGGAGATTGTTTGTAGGAACTTGATTATGATAATATACTTTTGAGCTCATGAGCTTATAATGGCATACAATTAATAGATAATACGTACTTATATTTAATCCAAGTAGGAGATTGCGGTAATACATTATATAATAATTGTATGCTATTTACTATTATAAAGGGTTATCCCAAACTAAAATGATATAATCATATAATAAAGTATGGGTTAAATATGTGTATATACTCAAATAATTAATTTTTTATTTATAACGATCTAATAAAAAATTAAGGTACTTGTATAAAACTTACATATTAGGGTTATAGTCTTAAATGATATGTACCAAACTTGTTTGACATTCCATCTTGAGGAAAGAAAATAAGAATTTCTTCTTTGAAAAATTTGTATACTAATTTAAAAGATAAAACCATAGGACTCAAGAGTTACAATTTAGCATTTAGTTTATTATTATTGATGATGTGATTTAAATGATATTTAATCAAATTTATTGAAATTCTATCAAATGTTAGTATTTTACATAGAAACAAATTACATTTGTCAATTGAGCCACCTCACAATAATAAAAGGATTTTTCTTGAAATGAAGTATTGGTTGCTAAAAGGTATTAGGTTCTATCCGTAGATACCCTTATTGACTTTATCTAAAAGAAAAACCCAAATTAAATAATTTACATATTATAATTCTATAATAAAATCTATACAAAAATTGTGATTAACAAAAATAATTTGCAAAATTCTTTGAGTTGTTTATATATATATTTAATTTAGAACATTATTAAACCTTTTCGTTAAATTGCTTATATGGAAATTTAACAATTTTTTGAAGAAAAAAAATTGAAACGAAAGAAGAATAATCGTCAACATATCATGTTGTCTTTGAAGAGACCACTAAAGAAAACCTAAACAATTTAAGGTAAACATCCAACATCACAACGTCTAAAATCTAGACATGACAAAACATGACAGAATCAGTTTAGCATTGCTTCTCAAATGCACTTTTGGGACAAAAAATACTTCTGAGATAAAAATATTATTAAATAAGATACAATGTTTCTGAGCTTTTCAAAAGTAATATTTAAAAAAAAAAAACCTTTGCAGAAGTAATTTTTTACCCAAAAACAAAAACAGAACCTAAATCACTAAAACATCAAGGCGATGAGAAAAAGCCATTATTACTTGCACCACCAAGACCACTTCCACTTCCAAGGCCGACGCCACGGCCAAAACCTACAACACCATGTAAGCCTCCTAGGCCGCCAATACCCATATAAGCATCTATTCCAGAGACACCATCAATTCCACCATATTTCCCAATCCCACTAAAGCCACCAAGTAAAAGGATTCCACTAAACATACCAGCGTAGTTGCCAATTCTAGCAAAGTCACCAACTCCAGCGTAAATAAAATTCTTCTTGTCATCAATGCACTTCCTTTTGGTGAATCTACCTTCTGTGCATCGGTTTACAATGTTCGTTTCTCCTTGAGTCGAAGCACATTTGCACAACCACCAAAACAAGTAAAAAGTAAGTTGTTTACATCATGTTTTAACAACAATTGTGCTAACTTCTTAATGTTTAAGACGGACTAACTTTTCGGTTTTCATAAAATAGAAGTATGAAATTCCAATTAGACGTATATATATACTCACTTAAGACGACATCGTATGAGCCACCTAGTGGCCAGTTAAACGCTAATAAATATGGAATGGATGGAGCCGAGCTCCTTAAAAGCCGATCAATGAGGCCACGTGGAAAGCCGATAACGTCAACGTCGTCAAGAACAGAAGAAGAAACGAAGCAAAGGCAGCTTTTATTCTAATACAACACGCTTAAGGAAAAATCGCCAAATAAAATACCACTACCCTCAAGGAATCTACAGATCTCTGTCCCTCTTTCTCTACGTCTCAAACCCTAATTCCTTAATTTTTACAGGTTACAAATCATTTTCTTTATAACGCTTTTTTTATTTGATGGAATTCTGTTTTTTTTTCCGTGTTTCCGAGTTATTGATTATTGTTTCTTTTGATCGGATCTTATTGGTTATTATCGTTAAACAGAAGATCGAGGGTTTAATCGCGGAGAATCAACCATGTTTAACAGGCTTTTCGGGAAACCCAAGCAGGAAGCAAATGCTCTAACCACGTTAGACAAATTAAATGAGGTATATTCTCAGAATTTTATCTTCTATTTTTTTCTTCTCTAATTAAGAAATAACTTATTTGCTTTGGATTTCTTTTGCGTTGCGCGGATCGGATTTTTGCTCTGAATTCGAAATTTGCGTTTGATGAATTTGGGGTGGGTTGAATTTAGCAACAATAAGTGGTCGGGACTTTGGGATTTGCATGAAATAACTGAGTTACTGGCTAACGGATTAATGGAACAATATTATGTGATACCTTTTGGTGAATTATTAAATTGTTTGATTACATTTTTGGAAGGTTTGTTTTTGATCGACGAAAAATAATAATAGCTGAAGTGGAAAAAAAAGTAATTCACATACATACAAAAGTAGTAATGGAACCCTTGTTGACATGGGCTGTAGATCATCTTAGGGGGAAATCCTTGATCAGTGGCTCCTAGATTAGCGTGGAATGCGTGTTTTTACACCCTTTAACAGGAACTTAATAGGAGAATTCATGGATCTGCATTTAGACAATGGAGGCACTTCTGCAACAGATTACTAGTTCTGTTCAATATAAATTGTGAAATATCAGCAAATTTTGTCATAATCTTGATGAAAGTAGAATTTGGGGATTGGACATAATTGGTTAAATGAATATAGGCATTGTTACTGCCTTCAGTTTTGATTTGCAGCAAACTTTGCTTTCTTTTTGGATAAATAAAATCTTTTACTTATCCAAAAAATAATGGAGCCCTAATTACATTGTTTCTATTTGAGATTTTGCTTAATTTGTACCCTATATTTATTTCCATCATACAGACCCTTGAAATGCTTGAGAAGAAGGAGAAAGTACTTGTGAAAAAGGCTGCTGCTGAGGTTGAAAAGGCCAAGGAATTTGCCAAAGGGAGAAACAAGAGAGGTAGGGATGCAATTCTTCTGCTCAATATTTTTCATGGTTTTCCATGATTTTCTATGTTGAAAAATACAAATCAATGTTTGGTGGGACTGTTGGACTTTCAATTTATATGCTATAGTGGTTCTCCTGTTTGCTTGGTTGTGCATAAATAAGTTATGTAGTGTATTAAACTCGTTTGCAGCAGTACCATGTGATGACTGCTAACTTACTGACACGAGAGCTCATGATAATTATTCTTTTATTTTTTGGTACATTTGGTAATCAGACGATAATTATTCTTATTTCTTTAGTATTTATATGGTTCTTTTTCATTATAATCCCGACGCGATTTTTGCTTATTCCAAGATAGAACATATTAGAGCAAAGGTGCCCTAAAAAGAGAAAAAAATGATACTCTCAAACTCAAGGCATTGCAAGTTTCATCTTTGGGGGTATTTTTCCCTTTAACTGTGAGTGATTAATGTTCTTTGGACATTGAGTGATGCTCTAATGCCAGATTAACATTAACATGCTATTATATAATTCTGAATTTCTGGTGTGTAATGTGCTCCTCGTGTGAACTTCGACATTCAAAGATCTCAACCTTGTGTAGAAAAAAAAGGATGAAGTAGTTTAGTTATGTATCATTTATCATCTGATTTATGACTTTGTTTAGAACCATGCTGGTTACATTTATAGTGAAATATGTCTTCATTGATGCTATCTTATGCAGCGGCTATACAGTGCTTGAAGAGGAAGAGACTATATGAACAGCAAATAGAGCAGCTTGGAAACTTCCAGCTTCGTATTCATGATCAAGTGAGCTTGGAATTTTGTTATTTTTAGTGTTTTAACAATGCCTTGGAGCCTCCTTTTTTTTTTTTTTTTTTTGGCTGTTTCTGATGATACTAGTTTGTATGTATCTCTTCCACAGATGATAATGTTAGAAGGTGCTAAAGCCACAACTGAAACTGTAGATGCATTGAGAACTGGAGCAGCTGCAATGAAGGCAATGCAGAAAGCAACGTATATATTCTATATGTTTTTATTGTTAGACAAGAATTTTCCTTTAGGTTTTTCTTCATTGTATTTATCCCTTTGTAGAATGATTACCATATCATTGAAGTTTGCTGGCTTGCAATTTATGCTAATCTACATTAGCACTTATCTTCATGAAGAACAGGCAGTGGTTAATTCTCAATGTTATACTGAAAATGGCTTTATTTGCAGGAATATAGATGATGTTGACAAAACAATGGACGAGATCAATGAACAAACTGAAAACATGAAACAGATTCAGGAAGCACTGTCAACTCCTATTGGAGCTGCAGCTGATTTTGACGAGGTTAGTAACTTTCTGATGCGCTTGTTTGTGTTCTGTTTTTTCCTGTTATTTTTCTATATTTACAAATATCATGTCTAGCATTTATGCTCATGAAAACTTTTGATGCTGTAGGATGAATTGGAGGCAGAACTTGAAGAACTTGAAGGTGCTGAGTTGGAAGAACAACTTCTCCAGCCTGCAACAACTGCTCCTGCAGCTCCAGTGCAGGTGCCTGCTGGTAGGCAACCAGCTCGTCCTATTCCTCAAAAGCGCACTGCTGAGGAAGATGAACTTGCTGCATTGCAGGCTGAGATGGCACTTTAAGGTAATTCATTTTATTTCAGTTCCGAGAATTACGTGGGAAGCTTAAAACATGGGTAATTGAATTGATTTGATTTAATATTTGCTATGCAGGCATGTAGTAGAGAAGTGATTTTGTTGATGGGAGTACCGCAGGTCATGTTGCAAAACATGAAGAGAGGCCATGTTGTATTATTGAATCTTCTACTTCAAAATTTGTGTGGATTTAAGATTTGACAATGTACATAAAGATTTGCATGAACTAAATGAAGCTCCCCCTATCTTTTGTTCGTTCAATAAAATATTTATATTCTATTCGAGCAGTCCATGTCATTGAAGGAAGTTAAAATTGTCGAAAAGACCATGTTTTAAGTCCCAAATACAGATTCCTTCCCTGGTGTCGTGCTAACTAAGGTGGTTTTGTCGGGAATGGCAGTCGGAACTGAACAATTTCTATAAAAGATTTTGTTTTCAAATATCTGTAAAGGTAGATTGTTAGTACAAATCTCCGGTGAAGAAAATCTCGAACATACGAATAGAACTCGAATAGAAAAATAGGAAATAGGACAAGGCTGTAAGGCGTGTATCAAATCATTATCTTTTAAGGTTATATTCGTCCCACCTATCTTCGGTGTGCAAATGAGTTTCAAGTAAATTAATTAGTCTCGAGGCTGTAATGAAGTTAATGACTATTCACGGTTTGCATTGACGAAAATAGCTTACTACACACTGAGCAATGTATGACAAGAAACCTAATTTCTATAAAGGATTTTTGCAGTAATACTTTATAAAATAATCTAATAATATTAGAAAATGAGGAAGGAAGAAAAGAATATTAGAATTTGTTGGTGTGATTTCTAAATGAAATCTCATTCCTATTTATAATAATTTTCATATCTCTTCATAGAGACATCTTTCAATAGGCGTCTTTACGAATAATAATGTCTTTAAAATAAACACATAATTATTTATTTAATATTATAACTATTCAAATAATATTATTTAAATAGTTATAATTCTTTTAAAAAATCAAATAATATAACTTTTAATTAATTACTCTCATTCATTTATAGTTATTGAAACACTATAAATATTTAAAATATTCGTATAATAAATAGACAAAAGTAAGGTTTGAATCCACACCCTAGTTGTCATCCCGAACGAGATAATTAAGGCAAGAATAAAACTAGTCATCGCTTTTCTCATTTTATAAGTAAATACGGAAGAAATAAAAATAATTACAAGCTGAGATTGAAGAAGAAAACAAAAATTTAAATCGAGGAAAAAATAAAGAAATTTAAAAATTACAAGCACGACTTGGTTGTTTAATTCCGTCACAGATAATGTCAGTGAATGATATATGTGAGCACCAAAGCAAGCAGCATTAAAACGTAAGCAATTCCCTGATCAACTGTTACCCCTGCAAATCAAAATCTAAACTGTCTCATGCTTGCCCCCATAAAAGAAAACAAACCCAACCGAAGTGCAGAGTAAGAGGAAAAGCATACCATCGCTCATAGGAGGAGATGCAGGAGCAAGGCTTTGAGCATTGCTGGAATGTACCATATTCAATACAAATCCAAAAATCAGCATTACTGCGAACCCAACTCTTAGCCTCTCCATTCTTTCTACCCTTACTTCCTTCTGTATTTTGTTTTGACAACTTGGAGAGTTGAGGAGGGTTTAAAAAGAGATCCGAAACTGAGAATCTTAAGGAGGAAGCCGCCACTCTGGCTTCCAACGCCGTGACAGAATTAACAATGTTGTGAAAATCCCCACTTTTCGGTGTTGATTGGTGCCACGTGTAGGACCAATGGCGGCTGCACGTTCAGAGTCCAGGTGTTGTTTAGCTGTATTCCATGGAATCACCGATGAATGTAGTGCCTGTTTTTTTTTTTTATTCCCAATTAGCTAGCCACATGCGGAAATGATTGGGTTTTAACCGAATATTTGTTGGTTTAGTTACATATGGATGTATGTCAGCTTGTCGTTTTCAAAGTTGTCTAGAGGATTTTGATGGTCATAATCTCAAATTTAATCCTTAATGTTTATATCTTTTGTCAATTTAGTTTTTTTTTTTTCAAGTTAAATTTAGCCCTTAATCTTTTAAAAAAGTCAAATTGACCATCAAACTTTTAAAAAGGAGTCTAAATGATGTTTTTTTAAATAAAATGCTAACTAGAATATTAATTTTTAAACACGACAACCTACATGACAATTCACGTGTACTCTACACTAATTTTTTTTGAATTTTTATGATTTTTTTATTTTTATTTTTTAATCTTAATTTTGGTTTATTTTATTTTTATAATTTTTGAATTATTTGTTAATGTGAGATACAAGACAAATGATGTTATGTTAGTGTCACGGGGCTAGATCTTCCATCCTGCAACCTATGTGCCCTTAGGCGACTTCTTTACTTCAAATGCGCCTAAGTTCGCCTAAGTCAGCCTAACTCTTAAAATTGATAATCATTTTAGAACTCTTTAAGGCACTAAAGCAAAGCAGAAGCAAATCAAAAGAGAAAAGGAACTTGAAAGAAAAGAAAAGCCACAAAAAAGCAAAAGCACAAGAGTTTGAGTGAATACTCTCAAAGAATTTAATTACTCAAGAATGAAGTGATTACAAATAAGAGGGAGAGGTCTCTATTTATAGCTGAGCTCCCTTAGTTCTAACAGTACAAATTAAAGTACATCAATGGTCAAGATTAAAAACAATCTACAAATCAAATATCTAAGATTTATAGAATCAGATCTTCTAAAATTACAAATCTTCCAAGATTGCATATATTTTAAGATTACTTTCCATACTTGCCATGCTATGTAGATGGGCATTAAATCTCTCTAAGTAACAGGTCAATCCTATTGAGCCATGTGACCTATCACGAATAAGATGGATCATTTAATTGTGCCATGGTTGCAGGCTCTCTTGAGCAGCCCATGACATTCTCTCCCACATGTTCTTGTGACGCCCTCGTTGCATCCTCCGAATGAAACTTATCTTTCTTGTCTTGAAACTGTCATAAGGCCTTGACAAGCTCCCAAATAGCTTCATTATTGGGAAGTCACTTCCACTGAACTAAGTATTCATGTCACGGCCTATAGTACTTTTGTCGAATCACTCGGTCTGTCATGATGCATTCAACTTCACAATTATAGGAGACCTTTACCCCTATTGGCACTTGTTCAAACTTGCCTCGATTTAGGTCTTCCTGATCCTTATGGAGTGGCTTAAGCATACTAACATGAAACACCAGATGAACCTTGAGTTTTGCTGGAAACTCAAGTTTGTAGGCCACATTGCCTACTCTCTTAAAAACTCGAAAGGGTCTCTCATATCGTTGCACAATCCCCTTGTGCAAGCCATTGTGGCGCAAAATCAAGCGTAAATTCGCAAGGACTGAATCACCAACCTGAAATTACACATCCCTACGATTCTGATCAGCCCACTTCTTATTGCGCTTACTTGCCTTGTGTAGGAAAGCTTTAGCTAAATCAATTTTCTCTTGCCAATCTTTCGCAAATCGATAAACTATGGATTTGGTCCTGCATAGCGGTCGCAACAAATTTGGGTGTGAGTGGTTTTTGATAAGTTACTATCTCGAACGAACTTTGAACCATGGCTCTACTTCGTTGCAAGTTATAAGAAAATTGGGCCACATCCAAAAGCTTTGGGTAGTCCCTCTTTATGCCAACAAAGCATTCACTCTTTCGGTCTGCCCATTAGCTTGCAGAAAAATGCTAGTGGAAAAGTTCAAGTTTGATCTCATGAACTTGAACAACTCTGTCCAGAACCGGCCCATAAACCACCTGTCTTGATCACTAGTAATGGACTGTGGCACTCCCAAATATTTCACCACATGTCTAAGGAATAAACGAGTTGCCTCCTTCATAAGGCACTCATTGGCAGCTGGAATAAAGGTTCCATACTTGGAAAACTTGTCCACTACAACAAAAATACTTGCAAACCCATTAAATTTAGGCAAACCAACAATAAAGTCCATAGATACACTCTCCCATGGGCGCTACGAAATAGACAGAGGTTGTAATAATCTGGCTAGAGTCTTCAACTCTACCTTCTCTTGTTGGCACACCAGACAAGTTTTCACATAGGTCTCAACATCATCACCCATATGAAGCCCATAATAACGACCCTCCAAAAGAGCCAACGTCTAATGCATGTAATAGCTCGTTTTTAGTGAAATCAGAACAGTGGTTTCGAGACCATAAATCCGAGTCAGAAAGAAAAATTATTTTAATATTATTGCATGGTCTGCATTATGACAGAAATAACGTATAAAAAAAATTTGTGGAAATTTTACCGATTACATGTTTAATTATAAAAAGGACCAAATTGCATAAAATGCAAAAGTTGAGTTCTAATAGCTAAAAGGATTAAATAGCTATAGAATTCAAAATTTGAGGTCCTTATATGACACTTAGACCATTAAATGGAGTTAGTAGATATTTATGATGATTCATCCATGGAAAATTAGAAAAAGAAAAGGACTAAATTGGAAATTGAATTAATTAAAGATGGAAATAAGCTAATATCATCTTATTTCATCATCTTCCCCAAATTAAAATACATGGAAGCCCTAGCTAAGAGAAAGTGAGTTCAAGAAAGTTGTTTTGGCTCAATTAGGTATGAATTCTTGTCCCGTTTTTAGTAATTTTTATATTTTCGAGATCGTACTAACCTAATCTATCTATTTTGGGGATCAATTTGTAAAGTTATCAAAGTATAAAAAATTTTTCATGGATAATTATGCTGAAATTTTGAAATTCGTGGTAGAAAATGAAAAGTATTGATAGATAAACAACTTTTGTAAAGGAAATTTTCATGAAATTGTGATTTTAGGACTAAATTGAAAAGATGTAAAATTCATGAACATTTTTAAATTTTGTGAAATACTTGGGCTGTAAATGTTATATGAAAAATTTGTTTAGGCTTGGAATAAGGATTAAATTGTATGAATTTCATTTTTCGAGACTAGGGACGAAATTGGAATTAATCAAAAGTATAGGGGCAAAATGGTACTTTTGCCTAAGATGTAAATTGGATTGAATTGGATATGAAATATTTTAAATTGATGTTAAATTCATTTATATAGATCCAAAAAGATCAAATAAGGAGTTAGATCGAGGAAAAGAAAAAGTATCGGAGTAGTAGATTATTGAATACGAACAATTGTAGAGGTAAGTTCGTGTAACTAAATTGTGGATATTTATATGCTTGAATTGAATGTTATATATGCGAATTGTATAAATGCCTTATGTATGAAATTGATCACATGTCCGATTATACCTGATAAATAATAAGTCCCGTTTGAATAAATGAAATTCGATAGATACAAGATTTTTCGTATTGGTCGTGGTTCTACATATGTTGTGGACACACCATAGCTCAGAAGAGCATCCTATTATAAGCCTCTCAATCATCCTGTTACATAGTTCCTACGAGCATCCCGATCGGTATTGATATTGCATGTGTTGCGGGCATACCACAACTCTTTGTGAGCTTCTTGTTATATGATCGGTATTAATCCTGCATATATTGCAGGCATACCTCAACTCTTTATGATCATCCCGTTATAAGGATCTTAATGAGCTTCCTGTTATGGCTCGCTTGAACTTCCTAATATTTGGCTATCCGGAGCTTCCTGATAATAGCTCTTCGGAGTTACCTGTTAAGCTCACATGAGCTTTCTGTTTTAAGCTTTTATGAGCTTCCTGTTATTAAGCCCGGATAAGCTTCCCGTTACATGGATCACATGAGCTTCCTGTTATATGGCTCGAGAGAGTGCTTCCTAATTATGTGCTCAAATGAGTACCCCCGGATATGAATATACGGATTTACAGTTTTGTGCACTTCGAGTGCACTACCGGTGTATCCATCGATATTTCAAATAAATTCAACGGGCAAAGTTCTGACATGGCTAAACTAAACTTGAGATGAATTGTCATGAAAATGTATAAGTTATATGGAAATATGATATGGAAGGTATATGTATATAGAAGTTATTACATGATGAGCTCATTCATGTTCTTGGTATTTATGTGAATTATTTGACTAACATGATTAGTGAAAATTTGTGTGTTTTAGGCTTTAAGCTAAATTGTTTGGATGCCATTTATATGTTATTTTAATGAAATGATTGGTAAGTTAATTTCTCGTTATACAAACTTACTAAGTATTATATGCTTACTTTGTTTTATTTTCTCTGTTTTATAGTACTCGAAAGCTCGTAAGGTTTGGATGTGGGTCAAAGCAACATTACACTATCCTTCAGCTTGTTTTGGTATAAAATGGCAAACTTTATTTTGAATATAATGACATATATAGGTTAATTAGCCTATGTTGGCACGTTAATGTTTTGGTTGTAACTAGCCATTGGAATGGCTAGTATTTGACATATTTTGATAAAATTATATTAGACCTTATCATGTCGATATGTGTAGTAAAATGGTTAAATGATGGATAGTAGATAAATCTATTGATAGATGGATTGAGGTAGTATAGTTAGTTAAATATGTCTATTTGTACATATATATAATTGGTAATTTGGACACTTGAACATAAGTGATAATATGATAAGCATAAGACATTGTGTTAGCTTAGTTTTAATCTTTTGAATTGGTTGGTAAATGTATTTAACTGTTTATGTAAGTGGAAGACAAGTTTGGGTGAGAAATAGGCTTGGAAATGACCTTATTATGTTCACACGGGCAGAGACACGTGCATGTCCCTCAGCCGTGTGTCACACACGGCCATGCACACGAGTGTGTGTCTCAGTCGTGTGTGACACACGACCATGCACACGGGTGTGTGGTTTGGTCGTGTGTCCCCTACACCTAATTTTTGAAAATTAAATTATCCACATAGCCTAACACACGGACGTCTAGTTGGCTGTGTGACCTAAGTCAGAGAGTTATATGGGTATGAACACGGACTGGGACACGACCGTGTGCCTTACATTGAATGCCCACACGGCCTAGGGCATAGGTGTGTCACTTGGCTGTGTGAGCCACATGGCCTTGCCACACGGGCATGTGTCCCCTGCACCTAAGAAAAATGTTGAAATTTTATTAAATATTCTCTAAGTTCTCGATTTAGTCCCGACTGGTTTCTAATGCATAATTTGGGTCTCGAGGGCCCATATAAGGGACATTATAATTGAATACGTTTGATTTTGGATATGAATAGTAAATGATATACAATAATTATAATTAATCAGTAAACTTCAGTAATGCTCCGTAACCCTATTCCGGCGGCAGATATTGGTTAAAGGTGTTACAATGCGTGCCTGGATGGCCAGCCCATCTCGAATCATGACATTCCTTTCACAATCTGACCTAGAAATGGTACCTTGCGTTAAGCAAATGAACATTTATCCTCTTTGACATAAAACTCATTTTCTTGCAAGGTTTGGAACACTTCCCTCAAATGTTTCACATGCTCCCCAAGCAACTTACTGTACACTACAATATCGTCAAGATAAATAACCGTAAAATAATCTAGAAAGGGTTGAAGTACCTTAATCATTAGGGTGCAGAAGGTGGCTCAAGCATTCGTCAGCTCGATAGGCATCACAATGAACTCATACAAGTTACACACACGGTATTTGGTTCATCCCCTTTGGCTATTCTAACTTAATGGTACCTCTATTGCAAATCCAACTTGGTAAACCATCTTCCACTACCAAACTAATCAAACAAATCTACAATAAGGGGAATCGGGTATCTGTTCCTTATAGTAATTTTGTTCAATGTTCGGTAATTGATGCACAATCTCATTGACCCATCATACTTCTTCTGAAATAATACTGGCACGTCAAATGAGGCTTTAAATGGTCTAATGAACCTGGCATTTAAAGGCTCATTCAATTGTTTTTACAGTTATTTTAACTCTAGCGGAGACAGTCAATATAAGGCCTTAGCCGGCGGCTCAGCATTGGGCATCAACTTGATTCTATGATTCACTTCTCTCTTAAGTGGTAACTTCTTGTGTAGCTCTGCAGGCATCATATCTCGAACATTTTAGCCATGCAAGAAGAGATGAAATCACTTCATGATAATAGAATGTGGGACCTAGTAAAGCTTCCTAAGGGTAAAAAGGTTGTTTGTTGTAAATGGGTATTCAAGAAGCAAGAAGGGACTCCAGGAGTTGAAGAACCCAGGTATAAAGCAAAGCTAGTTGCGAAAGGTTACAATTAGGTTTCAAGTATAGACTTTACAAATGTGTTTTCTCCAATTGTTAAACATAGTTCGATTTGAGCCTTGCTTGGTATTGTGCCATGTATGATTTGGAACTTGAATAGTTAGATGTGAAAACAATATTCATGTATGGAGAACTTGAGAAATATATTTACATGAAACAACGAGAGGACTTTATAGTCTTAGAAAAGGAGGACTATGTTTGCTTGCTGAATAAGTCCTTTTATGACCTGAAATAATCACCTAGGCAGTGGTATAAGAGATTTGTTTCATTTATGACTACTCATGATTCCAAAAGAAACAATTTTGATAGTTGTGTTTATTTTAAGAAAAAATATGATGGTTCATCTGTATAGCTACTCCTTTATGTTGATGACATGTTGATAGCAGCCAAAGATAAAGGAGAGATAAGAAAGGTCAAAACCTAGCTCAATAAAGAATTTGAGATGAAAGATTTGGGAGCAACAAAAAATATACTCGTGATAAAGATTCTCATAGATAGAAAAACATGTTAATTGTACCTAAGTCAGAAAGGGTACATTGAGAAAGTTCTTTGTAGGTTCAATATACAGAGTGCCAAGCCTATTAGTACTCCATTAGCAGCCCACTTTAGAATTTCATCGACTTTGTCTCCATAATTAGATGATGAGATTGACTACATGTCACGTGTTCTATATTCTAATGCAGTGGGATCTCTCATGTATGCTATGGTTTGTTGACGTCTAGATTTATCATATGCAGTTAGTGTAGTTAGTAGATACAAGGAAAATCTCGGTAAAAAACACTAGAAAGTAGTTAAGTAGATTTTTAGATACTTACAAGGTACTACTGATGTTTTTTTATAGTCTGGAAGAACTAGAGATGGAGTCATTAGGTATGTTGATTCTGATTTTGCTGGATACCTTGATAAAAGAAGGTCACTCACAGGGTATGTCTTTACTATTAAGGGTTACGCCATCGGTTGGAAAGCCACTTTGCATACTATAATTGCTTTGTCTACTACTGAAGCTAAGTACATGTCAATTACTGAGGTTTGTAAAGAAGCTATTTGGTTAAAGGGACTCTTTAGTAAACTTAGTAAAGACCTTCGAATCATTACAACGTTTTTTTATAGTCAGAGTGTCATCTTCCTTATAAATGATCAAATGTTTTATGAGAGAACAAAGCACATTGATGTTCGGTATCATTTTATGCATGATATTATTGCTCGTGGTGATATTATTGTGAGCAAGGTTAGTACTCATGATAATCCTGCGGATATAATGACTAAGTCACTTCCTATAACCAAGTTTAAGCATTTCTTGTACTTGATTGGTATTCATTGTTGAAAAATACCCCTTTAGGAGTTTTGTGGAAGAGGTGGAGAACTTGTTCGTTGAGAATTTGTGTCAATGTGGAGATTATTAAAGTTTGTGACACCTAAATCCCGTCACTTGTTGAAGAAATAAATATAGTGGTGAAACAAGGGGATTTATGGCACAAGTTGAGTTCGTATAGAACTATACTTATACTATTTAACTTTGATTAGAACACGATTTTTCAACCGTTAAATAGATGTAGTCGAAAATCCTATTGTATCATTCATTTTTCAACATTAGTGAGTTTCTTCTTCTCTGCCCGTGTTTTTTTCTCGAAAGGGTTTTCACGTAAAATTTGTGTGTTCTTATTTTTCTTTCCTTATTGCTTTGCGATTGTTCTACCATCATTATCAACGTTTATTATAACAATGTCCCAAATAAAAAAACCTAGTAATATTTATACCACCAAAGATCATCGATGATGTGTTTTTTGTCTAGAAAAAATAAATGTATACAAAAAATAAAAAAACTGCAAAACATGAAAATTGTGAAGCGTTTTACATTTAAGGGAACACAAAAGCAACACTAGCAACAACGACACTGAGGGGCTCCGATGGATCTTGGGTTGACAACGATGAGATCGACCCAAACGAAGACGATGGTGGGTGTTTTTCTTCGTCGACCCATCAACCCTTTAATGAAAGGATACTATAACACCCTATACCCGATCTGATTGTTAAAGCAACTACGATCAGTTACAATTCAATTAAATAACTAAAACATATTATTAAGTTCAAAACATCATTACGACATGATTTATAATCATATACGAGCTTAAGAAATCTCTTTAGATAACTTGAGGTCGAATAATGATCATATTGTAAAATTTTCAAACTATCAGGTTAACTTGTGACTTTGAGGGTTCCTGGTCGCGACGCCACTCACTGATTACTCCTTGTCATGACGTTAAGGGGCCAACTTTACGACGTGACTGGCTATTTTCATAATGTTCATATACACAAATTCAGATCACTTGAATCAAACTATCAAATGCAGGATTTCTACCATTCTTGCCATATAATACCATTTACATTCATATTTCACAACTATATGCATAATTCAAAATGGACATTAGTTATACAATCTTCTAATTGACTCTTTTTTTTATACAAAATCGACTGAAAACATAGGTACATACATTTTATCGAAAATGTAGGTAGACTAACAAGCATTGTTGAGTTGATATTGTGGATTGGATGTTGAAGTCACGTATCGAGACTTCGAGATCTAAAAATACCTACGCACGGGAATAAACAAATCATACGCTGAGTGATAATGCTCAATGGTACTTTCATGACTCAAGTTAATAATTCAATAGCATTAGCTATGAACACATTCAACACATATTCTAGGTTCAACCAATTCATGTACTAATCATGCCAAATATCAAGATGATGTACAAATTCATTTAGCTAGGCGTATACACATCTATTAAGTCATTTCTATCTATTCATTTCTTTCTATTCAATCTTCATCAAATCAATTAATTCATTTCATTTCATTTCCATGTCGGCCCTTGGGGCTCGTAATAACCAATTTGCATAATCTTTCACTTATTATATTTAATCACATTTCACACATATATGCACATATAGTATCATTTCAGTTTAATATCATTTATCGAGTTTATACTTTATAACCCCTATTAACCAGACTCGAGCTCAAAACGGATACACGAATCATCCAACCAACACACCAATTTGGCACCATAGTGCATATTGACACACGAAGTGCATACTGATACACATAGTGAATCATTGAATAAACCAAAACAAATATACTGGCACACATAGTGCATCATCAGACAAGTGAAGCAAATATACTAGCACACAAAGTGCATACTGACACATGAAGTGCATAAACTCGTACTCAATCTTATTCCATGGCATGCCAACTATATTCGACTCCACTCAAACAATTAATAGGGTACCAATGATCCAATCACATTAAATATACCAATTCATATATCATAATCTCATTTCATTTCATCATCAATTCATATATGTCCAGTATCACATGGCATGGTTCGCACCACAATCATATCACATATCATATATCATTTATATCATATTCTTTTCTACTATATTCATTTCAGTCCAATTTCTCGGCATTCAATATCATCAAGTATTAACCAAATTATACGAGAGTAATACATTTACCTCAATATATAGATTTGTAACATGCACGCGTGCGCGCGCGCACAGGCACACATTAATATATCGAAATCGAATTATAAAAGTACAAATTGAGATTGTTCGCTACTTGTCAGCAGGTCTCACTGATTGTTCGCTACTTGTCAGCAGGTCTCACCTTACCCTTCTCTTGAGGCTGTCTGACATTGTCTTTAGCTACATTCGATAATTCAATAATAAAAACAATATCAGGTTACATTCAATTCCCATCCAAATACATAGCCTCTTATAGTTTACATTTTATTCAATTTAGTCTCTATACTTGGGATATGCATATTTTTCGATATTTAGCATCAGATCAAAATTCGATTTCACATTCTTTCATTAGGGACCCTTTACTTCTTATTCATAGTATAATCTCATGACATTTTTCAATTTATTCAATTTATTCCCTAATGTTACAAAGCTATCTTGCAAGTTCAATTTACTTTCTAATTTAGTTCTTATCATGATCAAAGCTTATTAGCTATCAAATTCAAGTCTAGTTCATCAATTTCTCTATAACAACTTGTTAAAAACTTAACAATTGAACAATTTGATATATAGGCTAGCTAAACTAATTTCTCATTATGCAATTTCCATAAAAAAAAAAAGCTTAAGGACTTGCTTAAATTGATAGTCAAATTTTCAACCATGAAGTTTTCTTCCTTTCTTTTGTTCTTTTGTAGACGGTGGAAGCAGGGGTGAAGCCATAAAATATTTTCAAGGGAGACCGAAATTAAATTGTAACTTTTACGATAACAGAAATGCAATTTCACCATTTGAATAGCCTATATTTTTATAGTTTTTAAAGAATTAAATCAAATTTTTATCATTTTTAGGGGGGCGAAAGTGCGATTTACCTTTACTAATTTAAAATTTTAAAAACTTTAAAGGGCTTAAATGGAAAATTCTCTAACCCTTAGATACGCCCCTGGGTTGAAGAAGATGAAATGTTTTTCGTCTTTCTTCTCACTTAATTTAGCATATATATGGTAATTAGTGTATTAGTTAAACTTAATTAATCTAGCTTATTAATCATTAATCTAATTTAATATTTAATTAGCTATAATTTAAAACTAAGTGGACTCGTCATTAATCTCACTATTAATATAAAGAGCAATTATTTAATAATTATTTTGGTCTTCTGAATAACTGTTAACTAAATTTTTAAGCATTTTCTAAATTAAAAGTAAATAGTGGTTAGACTTTTAGAATTTAGTCTTTAAGTTTTAATTAACTATTTTCTCAGTTAAATTACTTAATTGATCTTTAAAATAGTTTTATAATAACTTTGTAAATATTCCCTTTTTACCTTTATAATCCCAATTTACAACAATAAAATTACGAAATTATATTTTTCGACACCATTAAAAATCATATCATTACTGATACAAATAAGCCAACACCCAAATTCAAAGCAACCTCCTCTAAGGAACATGTTCCATTGTCAATAACCGAAAAGTGTCCTCGCGAAAGCACTAATAAGAGGAATGATGTTGACCATGGAGATAACAATCGGTGGGATCCTCAATGATGTTGACTATGTATAAATTGCATATATATTATCTTCATCTTCACCTGCTGATTTTGATGTTAATGTAAACAAGATTTCAATACTTGCAATCACTTTCAAAAGATCTTGAATACATTCGATGAAATGGAAACTGGTTTTGGATAAATCAGAACTGTTTATTATTCCACTATTCTTCTAATGAGATCTCAGTCCATTTTATCTCAAATAAAGATAAAAAAAATGGATAAATTGTTTATATATATATATATTAAAACTTTTACTATTTTTTTAAAATTTTTTCATTTTGCAATCATTTAAAATGAATCTAGATAGGTTATTGTCCAGATTAATCTTATATGCACATTTAATTAGTTTTTTAAAATTATATTTTTCATTTTTTATTTTTGCACATGTGGCATGTCAACTTTAGCATATAACCACATGGAAGCTTTTGGTGGCTTCGGTCAGTCACGTCATCGTAGTTAACAGCCACACCAGTTAACTAACTGTCTCCGTTAATAAAAGGGTCAATTGATTTTTTGTAGTTATTAAGGACTTGATTAAATGCACTTTTTTTCATAATAACTCCATTGATTTTTTTATTGAAGATTTTTTTTACCCTTTAACTTATTTTTTAAAAAAAAGTTATAATTTAAAACTGTAAAGGTTGAATTGGATTGAATTATGTCTTTCTTAAATAAAAATAGGGTAAATTACACCAACAGTAACTCAATTGTGATGCAGCTGACAAAACAGTCACTCTGATTTCAATTTAGTCACTCAACTTTCAAAAAATAACAAATCAATCCTACTAACCATTTTCTATTACAGACGTAACAACCAAGTGACCTATCATTTAACAAGCCACCACATTATTTCCAACCCAAAATATATATAAGGGTAAATTACACCAACAGTCACTCAACTTTGATCTCAATGACAAAACAACCACTCAACTTTTAAAAAGGAACAAATTAGTCCTACTAACTTTCAAAAAACCAGACAACTAAAAAGAACAACAAATAAAACCCTTGAATGAACTCTTCTTGTTCAAGAAGAAAGCTAAGAACCATGGCTTCCTCATTGTCACTACCCCAAAATACCATTTTCGATATCCTTTCTAGATTACCCCTTAGGTCCGTGACTCGATTCAAATCTCTTTCCAAGGATTGGGCTTACCTCACCTCGACCCCAACTTTTCTTGCCGACCATCTCCATCACTCTTCTTCTGATCCATCTCTCATCCTCCTTTGCTACAATACCCAGTCCAATTTCGACTTTGGGACCACGTTAATCACTGACTCGACCTAGAATTTCACTTGTCAGCATTTGGCTATCCCTTTGGAGGAACCACTTCCTTTATTTCTGAAAATCATGGGTTCAATCAATTGTTTGGTTTGTTGGATGTTCCCCTTGTTTTGCTTCTAATTTTGTTTTATGCAACTTGATAATATTGGCAATGGAGTTAGTGTTGTTTAGCTTAATCGACGACCCTTTTGTTTATATCATCATATCCCATGAAGATCTCGACAAATCTGAGTCGTTTTGGTTCTTGAATCGCTTGAAATTTGCTTTTGAGGATTTTCTCCTCACCAGTTTGGTTGTGGGCATTGATAGTTTGACCCAAAATTATCTCCAATCCCATTTCAATTTGGTTTTCTCAGAGTTAATAGCTTTGGGCAGTAAAAAAAAAGACAATCGGATCCCAACCGTGGTGGCTCCTCTATTGAGGGGTTGAAAAAGAAGAAAAAAGGATAGGGTGGTGGTTTGGGGGTCAACGATGGTGATGCCAAAGATGGTTGTGGCAGAGGTGGCGACGACAAGATTGTTGGGATGGAGAAAAAGTATAAACATATTGGGTCATTTACGTAAAAAGTAAAAATATTGGGCCATTTATTAGAAAAACAAAAAAGGAATGACAAAAAAAGAATGCACTCAACTTTGCCTCGCCTAATGTGGCAAGTTAACTGGCCATATCAGCTAGTTTACTGGCCACGTCACCTGCTTCGTTAAGCTTGTAACAAAAATGTTAATGAGTGACTAATTTATAACTTTTCGATAACAATGTTAATGGGTGATTTGATTTGTCACTTTTCGATAACGTTAGTGACCGATTTGTTATTTTTTGAAAGTTGAGTGACTAAATTGAAACTTCACATCATCCAACGTGGCAAGTTAATTGGCCACATCAGCTAGTTAACTGGTCATGTCACCTATTCTGTTAAGCCTGTAATGGAAAATGTTAATAGGTGACTGATTTGTCACTTTTCGATAATGTTAGTGATTGATTAGTCATTTTTTGAAAGTTGAGTGACTGAATTGAAATCAGAGTGACTGTTTTGTCAACTGCATCAAAGTTGAATGACTGTTGGTGTAATTTACTCATAAAAATATTATCATTAATTAATCTTGAAAAAGTGGATACTGTCGGCAAATTCATTAATTCCATTAATCTGATCAAAGCGGATATTATAATACTGATTCAGTTCATTTTTGCTTTTTCTTTTTCCTATTGAAAAGGGTGGAACGTTCAACATTCAACAACTCTATAAGTTATTTTAATGTAATACTATGGGAAGTTCAACATTCAACAACATTCAGTTCTTTTTCCTTCCCTGCACTTACATTATGAAACTATTAAAACTTTACTAACAATAGTCTAACAATTTGATGAATATCTACGGACGGCTTGCTTCTCTACTAGTATTCTCTAAAGCTTTTTTGCGTTTTGACCTCAAGAAAAACCAAAGCAAAATGTTTTTTGGGTACCTTACTCCATTGTTGCTTTCCCTTTCTGTTCTTGTTCATGGACAACTCCAAACAGGTTAGTGAAACTTTATTCCTGTTTAACTATCTCTGCAATAGGGTTGTTTTCAATATGTATCTGATTATATATAAACACCAAGTTTAGAACTAGATTGAACACACTAAATATGATTCATAATGATTTAATTAAAACTGTAATCAATCACAGTTTGAAGAATCTTAGATGGTGCTTCTTTTATTCTTTTCTTCTCCAGGATTTATAAGCATTGATTGTGGGTCACCTTTGAATTTCAACTTCGTAGACGTTGACACTGGTATAAGTTATACACTAGACGGGGCTTACGTAAGCACTGGGATTAACAACAACATTTCTTCTGAGTATGCTTACCCAAACAATCCAAATCTAGCTTTTCCACTTTCAGATCTTAGGAGTTTTCCAGATGGCAACAAGAATTGTTACACCTTAACACCTGCAGTAGCAAAGGGCAGCTTATATTTGCTTAGAGCCTCTTTCTTGTATGGAAATTATGATGGTGAAGATAAGCTCCCAGAATTTGATCTTTATATCGATGTTAATCTGTGGTCATCGATCAAATTCAGTAATGCTTCTGATGTCATTACGATGAAGATAATCGGTGCTTCAGTTTCAGATACTATAAGTGTTTGCCTTGTAAATAAAGGTATGGGAATTCCTTTTATATCAACATTAGAGCTGAGGCCACTAAATAATTCAATTTATGGTACAGAACTAGGGAGCCTTGTGTCATTAGTACTCTTTGAAAGATTCGATATCGAGTATACAAACGGAACTGGTCGATACAATGATGATATTTACGATCGCATTTGGTCCCCCTATAACTCTCCTTCATGGAACATAGTTAGCACGTCTTCAGAAATTAACAGTAATGAAAATGGATACAGAGCTCCATTAGAAGTCATTAGAACTTCTGCTGTGCCACGTAACGGTAGTGATCGACTGGAATTTTTGTGGACAGCTGATGATGATGCTAGCAAATTTTATGTTTACATGTACTTTGCTGAAGTGCAGCAACTTGCAAAAAACCAAACAAGAAAATTCAATATCTCCTGGAATGGGTCCCTAATTTTTGGACCTTTAGTTCCTCGCTACCTGTTTGCAGCCACAATATTGAACTCAGACGCCTTTACGGGGAAAGAACATCATATTTCAATTTATAAAACGGCTGATGCAAACCTTCCACCTATTCTGAATGCCATTGAGGTTTACATGGCCAAACAACTGGATGAATTGCCAACATTTTCTGAAGATGGTAAGCTTTCTTGAATTTCATTAGCTGCATGAAATGCTAGCTTGCCATAAGGTAGTTTTTATTACAAAACAGGTATTAGCTCGGATGTATACACTGATTAAACTTTCACTAGTCTGTTAGGATTCCTCAAAAGTTCAACTACTCTAGATTTTCATTTGATCAAATTGAAAAGCTGAGGTTCACACCCTTGTGATTTTTTTTCCACAGTTGCTGCTGTTCTAAATATCAAAACAGCATATCAAGTAAATAAAGGATGGGTGGGGGATCCATGTGGACCAAAGAATTATACCTGGGAAGGTTTGGAATACAACTACAGTGTTTCACTGCCCCCTCAGATCATTTCTCTGTAAGTTATCTTGCAATAGAGTCTCCTCTTCGTTGAAATACATTGTTTGCTAAGAACATAAAGAGTTCCTTAATTTTCAATGAGGGCAGCAACTTGACTTCAAGTGGATTAAGTGGCATTATATCTGCTTCATTTGCAAACATCTCATCAATGGAGTCCCTGTAAGTACACATGGTATAGCACTCATATTGTTGAATCATATTTCTGATTCTAAACAAGACTTTCTCAGAACACCCAATGTTTGTAATGCTCCATTTTCTGCCAGGGATTTGCCAAACAATCACTTGAGTGGACCAGTTCCCGAGTTTCTGAAAGAACTTAAGTCTCTGAATTTCTTGTAAGTTATGGAGCTTTAAGAATGATACCAAAATGATGAAGAACAATTTTAAAGCTGTAATAGTAATTACATTGTACCTTTGTAGGAACCTAGAAAGTAACCAACTGTAAGGTTCTGTTCCTACGGAGCTTGTAGATGGATCAAAGGCTGGACTACTTACTCTGTGGTCTGCATTTCAATACCTACAACAAGATATTTATGCCTTTGTTCTTATTTGATTTATAAGTGCTTGTCTTTTAGGAAAAGCAATATAGTGAAGGAAGATATGACACCTAGAGAACATATTCTAACCAGATTTTTCTTGATCCCAGAGTGGATGAACAGAATCTTTGTAGCTCAGGTTCATGCAAAAACAAAAAGAACGTTGTTGTTCCAGTTGTCGCATCATTGTTATCGGCTTTGGTGCTGTGCGTTGCTTTGATTATGTTGTAGAGACTACGAAGGAAACAAAAACCGGGTAATTTTAGATATTTTTTCACAAAAATATGTTTGTTACGCAGATATGATTTTCTTTAAGATGTATCTTTCTACTAAAGAATTTCTAGGGAATTCCACACTGCGCATTTTGAAGCAATGTTTGTGTTTGTACTTTCCTGGCAGAGGCTGATACCTCCAATGGGGAAGGAAGACCATTGCCATCAAAGAATCGCCAGTTTACTTATGCCGAGGTTTTAAACATTACTAACAACTTTCAAGATGTTATTAGGAAGGGAGGATTTGAGACTGTGTTTCGTGGAAACATGAAAGATAAAACCCAAGTTGCAGTAAAGATGTTTTCTACTTCATCAAAACAAGGGTTAAAAGAGTTTCAAGCTGAGGTATGTAATGTAATAATTCATAGGTTGTTTTCTTTTAATGGTTGGACAAGGAATCTGATTAAACTGATTTCTAGAATGAGAAAACAAATCTGATAAAAATGCATTTACCATTAATGGATACTAGTCCTATGTGTTCTTTGTTAGACTAAATGGGAAGATTTACTGTAGGAAAAAAAAAACAAAAGAAACTCACTCAGTAACACTTTATGAATTATATACAAAAGACTCAAAGATACTTTTTATTCACTTATTTACATCCTTTATATAGGCTGAAACTACAACAACTTTAGCTAAAAAATAGGATAACTCAGAAGCAAAATCACAATATGATATTAAACCATGGTTTTAGCTAACCATTCAACAACTTTATTGAAACTAATTTGAATATTTCATCTGTTGATATGCCCAAGATTTTAGGCGACTAATTGAGTTAGTGGTGAACTTTAACACTCCCCCTCAACGCCAACTCCAAACCTTTTCACAATCCCAAGTTGTGAGCAAAACTTTTCCAACTTAGTTGTACTCAAGCCTTTCGTGAACAAGTCTGCAACCTGGTTATCAGTCTTGACATAGGACAACTCAATTTCTTCTTGTAATACCTTCTCCCTAACAAAATGGTAGTGCACCTCCACATGTTTGGTCTTTGCATGAAACATAGGATTTTCTGCTAAACGAATAGCTGACTGATTGTCACAATAGAGGGGTATAGCATAATCAACTTTTTGGTGCAAATCTTTCACAAGTTGCACTAACCATGTACTTTCTTAAGCTGCCATAGCTGCTGCTCTATATTCTGCCTCTATTGTCGATAAGGACACAGTTGGCTGTCTTTTACTACACCAAGAAATTATCCCTAAACCAAACTTGAATACATAGCCAGTGGTTGATCGACGTGTATCGTGATCCCCTGCATAGCCAGCATCACAATAAACAACTAGTTTGCAAACCTCACCTTTCTTATATAGAAGACCATAATCAAGAGCACCCTTCACATATCTTAGAACTCGTCGAACTGCTTCTAAGTGTTGTTTCTTGGGATTCTGCATATATCGAGTCACTACCCCAACAATATAAGAAATATCAGGTCAAGTTAAAGTTAGGTAAATGAGATTACTTACAAGTTGCTAATACATCAACCTATCTTCTAAGTCTTTCCCTTCATGAACACAAAACTTGGTGTTTGGTTCCACTGGTATAGTGATGGTCTTGCAATTGAGCATTCCAAATTTTTGCAACAAATCTTTTGCATATTTCTCTTGACAAAGAAACATGCCTTCTTTTGTATGATCAATTTCTAGCCCCAAGAAGTGTTTAAGTTCGCCAAGTTCCTTCATTTGAAAGCGGACTGACAAGTTTTGTCGAACTTGGTGGATTTCTTCACTATCATCTCCAGTGATTATCAAATCGTCCATATACACCAACACTATTGCCAACTTTCCTTCACTAACTTTGACAAACAGACTAGATTCCACATGAGCCATAACATAACCAGCTTGAGTTAAAAATTCAGCAATCTTACCTTATGATGCTCTCGGTGATTGCTTTAATCCATATAACGCCTTCTTTAACTTGAAAACATAACTAGGATGACTTCCACTCTCAAATCCAATAGGCTGATTCATGTAAATATCACGATCTAGCTCTCCATGCAAAAAAAAAAACATTCTTCACATCCATTTGCTACAACTTTTAATCTTTGCTAGGAACAAGATCCAAGAGAACTCGAACAGTAACAATCTTTACTACCAGACTAAACGTCTCTTCATAGTCCAATCCATATTGTTAAGAAAATCCCCTTGCAACTAACCGAGCCTTGTTGGCACTATGAAGATATGGGTTTTGCTAATCTATCAGGACGATACTTTATTTTATATTCACATCTGGTGGACATGGCACAAGCTCCTAAGTCTGGTTTTGCTCCAATGCAGCAATCTCTTCCTCCATTGCTTTTACCCACTCAAAATCTTAAGATGCTTTTTCATAAGTTGTTGGCTCGACCAAAGGTTTTTCTTTCGCTACAGCTATATTATCATACTTTGGATTTTGCCTACGAAATCTAGTTGATCTTTTAAGTTGCAGCTGCGAAGTTTCTTCACCCTTTGAATTGATTTCGACCTCCTGCCTCTGATAAACACCATTTCGCCAAAGATCTATTGTTGTCTCAACAACTTCATTGTCTCTAATTTTTTTCATTAGTTGCAGGACTTGGTTGTATCTCAATAAACTGCTCCTCTATTTTCCCTTGGGGTTGATCTTCTTTTACTTTAGAAATTGGAAACTTCACTTGTTGTGGAGTCCACCAATAAGAAGTTTCATCAAACACTACCTTGCGTGATGTGTAGCATTTGTCAGTCATAGGGTCACAACACCTCCATCCTTTCCTTTGGTTATCATATCCAACGAAGATGCACCGGATTACTTTCTTATCAAACTTGCTCCTTAAATGACCTGGAACAAATACATAGTAAATACACCTAAAAAACTCGAAACTGACCAACAGCAGGCTTAGTATCCCATAGTACCTCAAAGGGTGAGATAAAACCAAGCTTTGGTGTTGGAAGTTTAGTAATGACATGAGCAGTGGTCTTCATACATTCTGCTCAAAATCTTTCAGGTATATTTTTTGCATGAAGCATACTCCGACACGTCTCAACAAGATAACAATTCTTCCTCTCGGCAACTCCATTTTGCTATGGCATGTTGGCACATGTGAATTGATGATGAATCCTGTTATTTCTTACATAGGTAGAAAACTCATCTGATGTGTACTCCCCACTGTTATCTGTGCGTAAGCATTGAATTTTTCTACCAACCTCTGCTTCAGCTACTTCTTTAAATTCTTTAAACTTGGCAAATGTCTCTGATTTTTCTTTCATAAAGAAAACCCACACATATCTTGAGAAATCATCAATAAAAGTCACCATATAGCGCATCCCACTAATTGAAGGTTGTTTGACACGCCCAAATACATCAGAATGAACTAACTCTAACGGAGTCTTTGCTTTGTACTTAGATTCTTCATATGGCAGTTGATGCGCCTTACTGAAATGACATCCTGCACAAACAGTATCATCTCGCACTTCAATTGAGGAAGACCCTTTAGCATTGACTTCATCACAACTTTCAGCTTGTGATAGTTGACATGTCTAAGCCTTGCATGCCACAAATTTGTTGTCTCATTCTTCTTTGTTTTTTCTACATAAGCAGTTTCTACCGACATCACATAGATAGATTTCATTCTCTTCCCTTCCATGGTTGGTGTTCTTGAGACTTTAACATTTTCGAATACCTTTACACCTTGTGGACTAAACAAAACATGGTAGCCTGTAAATGTTAATTGTGCCACAGATAATAAAGTTTTCTTCAGGCCAGGCACATGATAAACACCTTGAATTGACATTAGATCAGAACTAAATCGAGGTGTGATAGTCGTTTTACCAACATGGGTGATAGGTAGCCTTGAGTTGTTAGCCGTTACCACCACACTATTTCCTTTGTACGCTGCAACATCTTGAAGCTTTTCTTGATCACCAGTCATGTGATTAGAACAACCAGAGTCAACAATCCAATTGTTCTTGTAGTCAATCTTCTAGGAAGTTGTTACTACGAGTGCCAAGTCTTCTTCTTCCACAGATGATTCAGCATCCCATTCATCATTACTTTGAACATCTCCTTTCTTGGACCAACAGTGTTTGGCCATGTGACCTTTTTTGCCGCAATTATAGCAATCACCATCAAACTTATTTCTCTGGTTGAATTGGTTGTTGTAATTGCCACGCTTTTGAGTTTCTCCAAATTGGGAACTCCCATGATGACTTTCTGATTTGCCATCATTCTTTCTTGGTCTGCTTCTGACATTATACCTGGGTTTTTCTTTGCTCTTTTCACTAAAAAGTGCCACATCCTCATTTTTGATTGAGACTCCACCCATTTGTTTTGCCAAAGCCTCTTGACCCGTCAAGATATTCTTAAAATCTACAAGCGATAGTTGTGTTGGCCATCCTTGAATTGCAGCAACAAAACTCCTGTACTTCGATCTCAATCCATGAATGATGATTCTTCTTATTCTAGAATCCACAATATGAGAACTAGAATCAAGTTCAGAAATCTCATGGCATAAGGTTTTTACCTTAGTGAAGTATTGGTTGATTGCCAAATCTCCTTGCTTCATTGATAACAATTCATTCTCTAAGAGCTGCAGCCTTGTGTCATTTTTTCGTGAGAAAAGTTCTTTTAATGTGTCCCACGCCTGTTTTGGTGTGTTAGCGTCTCTAATATGCTCTAACATTTCTTCCTCTACAGTGGTTTTAATTGCAAACATAGTCTTGCTTGCACTGGCCTTCCACTTCTTTAAGTTGTTAGCTTCTTGAGGCAATGGTGAAGGCTAATCTCCGCTAATAATGGCCCACACATCTTGAGCTGCAAGTAAGACTTCATACATGTTTCCCATGTGTTGCAATTTTGGTTATTAAGCTTTTTTATTGCTCCAACAACTGAAAATTCAACCATGATTACCTTCACGAACCTGGCGCTGATACCACACTGTTAGACTAAATGGGAAGATTTGCTGAAGAAACAAAAAAACAAAAGAAACTCACTCAATAACACTTTATGAATTGTATACAAAAGACTTAATGAAAAACAAGAACTCAAGACAGTTTTTATTCACTGATTTACATCCTTTATATAGGCTGAAACTACAACAACTTTAGCTAAAAAAATAGGATAACTCAGAAGCAAAATCACAATCAGATATTAAACCATGATTTTAGCTAACCATTCAACAACTTTATTGAAACTAATTTGAATATTTCATCTGTTGATATGTCCAAGATTTTAGGCCACTAACTGAGTTGGTCGTGAACTTTAACATTCTTCTGAATCTATAGGCTGAGCTTCTGATGAGAGTTCATCATAGGAATCTGGCTTCCTTCATAGGATATTGTAATGAGGGCAGCAATATGGCACTCATCTACGAGTATATGGCTAATGGAAATTTGAAGGATTATCTCTCATGTATCCTTATTTCATGTCATTATCTGCATGCAAAATTGCTATTTATCATCCTGCAGTTCCTTTTTTTAAATCTAACAAAGCGGCTCAAGACTGGGAATATGGAAGGGATTGCAAATGCTCGAAGTCAAACCCCAGACCTGCTAGTGGCTGCTGCTTGAACCAACTGAAATAAGTTCCAGGTTCATCACCCTGCATTTTAAATGCATCCTCATGAAGATGATTCACATCATGTTACAACTTAATGCTTGCAGACAAAAGTTCAAATCCATTGAGTTGGGAAAGGAGACTCCGCATAGCAATAGATGCAGCACAAGGTGTGTACAGTTTCAAAATATGTTTTTGCCCCCATGATAAAATTTTATCAATCAAAGTTCCTTGTTTTGATTTGCGGGTTTGGAATACTTACATCATGGATGCAAACCACCTATAATTCACAGAGATGTGAAAACAGCCAATATCCTCTTAAGTGAAAAGATGGATGCAAAGATAGCAGATTTTGGTCTCTCAAGAGCCATTCCTAGTGACGACCACAGTGATGTAATAATAACTACAGTTATGGGCACCGCAGGTTATCTAGACCCAGAGTATGACTCACCTGTTTAATGCCAACTTCCAAATTCCAAAGCAAAACAAAGAATTTGTTAAAGTTTTAGATGAAAGTTTATTTTTTGATGTTTTTCCACTTGTTCTTCAGGTACTTCAATTCTCGAAAGCTAAACGAGAAAAGTGATGTGTTTAGTTTTGGGATAGTGTCGTTGGAGCTGATCACGGGACAAAATGCAATCATAAAGAAGGATGAATCAATCCACATAGTTCATTGGGTTAGCCCTCTGATTGAAAGAGAGGATATAGGAAGCATTGTTGATCAAAGACTGCATGGGGAATTCGATGTGAGCTCTGCCTGGAAAGCTTTACAAGTGGCAATGGCTTGCACTAGACCTAAGTCCTTGCATAGAGCTACAATGAGCACCGTGTTAACTGAGTTAAACCAGTGCTTGGCCATGGAGTTGTCTCACAATAGGGAAACAAAGGAAAGGTTCAGTGAAGAGATTTACAGTGGATCATATCATTCATCTGAAGTCTGTTCCACTAGCACTGCTTCTTACTCCATTACTAGTCTATTTGCAGGGTAGCATTCATGAAGAAAAAAATCATTCAACTTAAGTATAATATCTTGTTTCAAGCAAGTCAATCAGCCACCATTACAGTGACAAACCTCGGATTCAAACCTGGATAACCACGTGATGGAAAAAGTATGTTTTAGAAAATAGCATTAAATTTACCCCACAAATTCTTCCATTACTTTTTCCTTGCAGTTGAAAACCGAGAAAAAAGTGTGGTCCATTCCGGTTAAAAATTGTTATTGAAAATAAAAAATGTACTTTTCGAATTTGATAGTGTTAAATTATATGATATTTAAATAATTTAATATAATGATACATAATATATATAAATTTTAAATTTGTTTTAAGTAATTATTTGTAAAATTAATGATTCATAAATCATTTTAAAACTTAAATATAATAATAAATAACATTTAAATAATTTAATATAAGGATACATATATACAATATAAATTAATCTAACTTTTATATACCTTTTAAATAGTTAATATAAATAAGAATATTTTGATAATTTTCACTTTTATGGGAGAGCGTTCGACCGAATCAAGTTGAATCAAGTGAAAAATTTTGAGTTAATCAAGTTGGTGAGTGCTATTTTTTCCTTAAAAACTTTTTCAAAGCAAAATAAAAAAATAGATACTTTAATATGATAAACTTGAATAATTAATTAACTTATTTAGGTCTCCAAAGTTATTATTTTAGAAAATTTTAAAATTTTAACTTTCTTTATATCTTTTTAGAATTTTTATAATTTTTTAATAAAGATAAAATTTGAATTTTTAATAAATATTTTGAAATTTATTTTAAATTTATTTTGTAATTTTATAGAGAAATAATTTACTTATTTTCAAAATTGAAAGGGACCAAAAGAGTATTTGCATCAATATGTTATTCAAATTAATCGAGTTATTTAAATTGTAAAATTAAACTTTACTGGAACTCGAAACTTGAATTACTTATTCGAGTTGACTCAAAAAAAATCAAAAAATTAGAATAGCTTAATTCAATTAACTTAAAGAATTCACCCCTACATAAAAGCCACCACAATTTTCAACTTATGATAACAATCAAGAACAAGGCTAAGGGCCCTTTAGTGAAATGTGTTTAGTGTTAATTTTTTTTGTTTAATATTACCATTGTTATTGTTTTTAAATCATTTTGATTTTAGAAGAAAGATTTTGAAAATTTCAAAGTGGGGAATAAGGCATAATTGATGGGATGGAAGGAGAGGTAAGGTAAGGGCCTTGGAGAATCCCCTGAATTCTGTGGACCTATTCATGAAAATAACAAAGTGAGCCCTGAAAATTAGGTACTAATATAACCTTTTAACACTTCTTTAAATTCCCACACCAAATCGCTACATGAAGTGACGATTTGAACTTTTCTTTCTTTTTTCAGGATTCTGGGTTATAGAAGAGAAGAAATAATAAAAAATAAAAAAAGTTCAATTCTGTCCGAAGTCCCTATACTCTTCTGAAATTTAATATTTTGTCCTTATATTTTAATTTCGAGACATCTCCGTTTAATTTTTCATTACATTTTTTGAATCTTACAGGTGTTTGGTTCACCTGAATAGGATTCTTATTTATACTCTGCAGTGAAGCAAATGAATCTCATTCCTCCCTTATTACATGCAAGGTTGTAATAGCTATTCTTTAATGGACCTTAATGGTTATTACGGGTGTCACCCAATAACACAGAAAAGTTATGTACAATTTTATCCCCACTTAAACCAGTGGACAAACCCAACAGAAAACCATGGAGGGAACTAGAAATAAAATAAGGGACAAGGGAGAAGGACTAACTCTAACACCGGAAATAGTAATGCTAGAGCACAACTCGTCGGAAAATTTTTTTTTAAAAAAAACCTTAAATAGACCATAAAATTAGCATCTTCCTCAAAAAACAAACATGCAATCATCTAAAAACGGTCGATGATCTCCAGTACAGACATAGAAGTGAAAACTTGGGATTTTTATTTGTTTTTTCCCTTTAAAATTAGATTAGCTATTTTAGAGGCTGATTTAGGAGAAAATAATTAGAGTATCAAAGAGAGAAGATGAAGATCTATTTCTAGTAGTTTTTGGAGAGTGAAAGAAGTTGGTCGGCAACAACAAATATTGGTAAACTTGTCAGAAAATTGATCGGAAAACTGGGTTTGTAAAAATTTCTGAAAAGCGAAAAGAATAAGATGTGGAAAGGGATAAGAACAAAGTAAAAAAAAGAGAAACATACGGCTGGCGAAAAAACAGACAGAGAGGGAAATGATAAAAGATAATGAGGAGAGAGAAATTGGAATTATTATATTTAATATTTATTTAAGGCAATTATTAATAAATAATATGTGTAATTAATATTTAACAAATATTTAATAAAAAATAATTTAATTTATTAAATAACATATTCGTTATTCGAGTATTTTTTATTATATATGTATTCCTCTTAATTAAATGCATGAATATTATTATAATACTCATTTCATTCTATCCAACCAAAACACTGTTATGCTTATTCAATTCCATTATAGTCTTATTTCATTCCAGTGAGCTAAACGTGTCATTAGTGTTTGATCTATTGATTACGAGCGCTTATTTCACTTCTTTGGATTATTATGTATGTGAGAGTGATTATTACTATTAATGATGTGTGATTGTAAAAAAAAAAAATTATAGATGTGTTTTAAATTTGAATCTCAAATCATTTAACTGAAATAAAGAAATTTTTTTTTTTTTTTGGTTTTTGGATTTTGGATTTTGTTCATTGTTCAACCTCATTGTAGTTTATAGTAAAAAAAGGAGCAAAGAGTAAGTTTGAAGCAAAGTTGGGGATCAAAGTCCAAGTGGGGGAACAAGGCTTGACCAGAGTTGGAGCAAGACTCAAGGCAAATCCCCCCCGCCGCCCCCACCTTTCTTTTTTCTAGTAAAATTCTAACTTAAATGTTAGAAATCAAACATATGGTAAAACTAATCAACAATCATCATATTTTTGTGCTAAATTAGGGAAATAGGTCACTTTTAAGAGAGAGAAAGTGAAAGTGAAAAATCCAGCTGGATGCGTTTTCTGTATAGATGGCAAGAAAGCGGGCCCAACTGGACAAGCTTTCCCTCAACAGTCAAATGCAATGGCTTTTTAATCGTTTTTGCGCCAAACAGTAACAAAAAATTAAAATCCCAATGGTAATTTTTTAACCTATAAATACCCCCCCAAATTACATTTTTTTCGTTCACATCCTTCTCTCAAACTTTCTCAACTCTCTCAAGGCTTTTATTTAATATTTATTTATATTTGCATTTAAAAAATTATTTTTTTAATTATATCGTATTTTATTCGTTTTGATGAAAACCATATTTTTATCGCTTAATTAAAAATGGATGCCTTCTCTCAAAATGGATGCCTCTAATCTGCTTTGATGAAAACCATATTTTCATCGCTTAATTAGCAATGGTAAGACAAAATTTAAAATTACATTATTTTTAATTATGTTAAAATTTATTTTTTTATAAATATAAATATTTTTTATGTTATAAATAGGTGGACGATCGTATGCTGAAGATGTTCATACATAATATAGAGGAGCCTCCGATCCCTAAAATTCATAGGTACTTGCAAGAGGCTAGATTTTTGCATGTGAGACGCATGCAAGGGGGCTACAAACTCGATCCCACACTAATCAGCGCGTTGGTGGAAATATGGAGGCCCGAAACACACATTTCTGACCTTCCATGCGGCGAGTATACAATCACACTTGAGGACGTAACATTATAGTTCGGTCTTCCGGTGGATCGGCCAATCATCATAGGATCAGCGGTGGTTCAGGGGAAAGTGGACCTCTGCATGGGAATGTTGGGAAAGATCCCGAACAGTTTCGAAGATGGTCGAATATTGATCAACTGGTTGAAGACAAATTTTGATAAGCTTCCCAACGACGCAACGGAGGAAGCCATACAAAAATACGTCTGAGTATTCATCATGAGGTTAATCGGGGGCATTTTAATGCCCGATAAATATACAAATTTGGTGCATATAAGGTGGCTTCTACATTTATCGGGATTCAATGAATACGCATAACTAAGTTGGGGATTTGTCGTGTTGTTCACATTATACCAGGAGCATTGTTTGGCAACGCAACCGGATAAGATACCGATCGGTGGTTGCCTGCTACTGCTGTCGTGGACCTGGTGGCGAATACCGTTTCTACTTCCCACCCATACATGTTTTTGAAGGTGACGAGGTAAACATCATTTATTAATAAAAGCGTAGTTTGTGCAGTAAATGTTTTTATTTATTATATTTTTCGACTAATATATCGCTTATACATGTGGAACCATGAGCTGAGTTGCGTAAGATTGCCTGACGAGTTGGAAGACATTAGGCTGCTGCTAGATCAACGCTCGAAAATTGAGGTTAATTACCTATCCTTTTTGAACCTATATTAATTACACAATGATTCGTTAAAAAATCTGTACGTAAGGATATTTACAATTTTACTTTTTAGTTTGAATGGCTGTCGTATGTCAACCCTGAGATCATATCTTGCATCCCGCCAAAAGTGTTAGACAATCGGGAGATGTGAGACGCAAATGTGCTATTGATAGTGAACGCGACGATGGAAATGCAAGAATTAGATCGGGTTCTACGACAGTTTGGGTATAGGCAACGAATTCCACCGCCACCACGAGACATGAAGGAACTGCACAAGGTGGACATGCGATGAAAGAATAACGGGGACTGAGCGGAGAAACACAATGAGCACATCCGGGCTTGGGATCATAGGATGGAATCAATACCCACCTGCGAACCATTTTTCTTGACAGACATGGTGACAACTGATGATTACTTGACATGGTTCAAAGCTATCGGTAAGTCGTATCTGCTACCACTGAAGACGAGGAATAGGCAAATTCCTCTACGCGATCATCGTCCACAGCCTTGCGTTACACATTCTCCCTAAAAACACGATTGAGTGCATTTTTTGTTATAAATATTGTAATTTAAATATAAATATGTCATAAATAAATAAAAATTGAGGTTATTCATTCAAACAATACCTTTGTCTTTATTACTATCCATCATAAGTTACGCGTAATTTAACAATAAATAACAAATTAAACCAAAGGGAATACGTGAAGCACGCTAAAAAAATATGAAATTTGGTACAAGGTAATGTTATCGACACTGAGGCCCAACGTATCCCTTGGAAACACGAAAATATACATACTTTTTCATGTTCTTTTTAACTCAAATTCTTATAGTTTCGATAAAATTCTTGTCGAAAAATATATAATAATTATAAAATAATTAAATTGTACTTAAATTATTAACAAGTTGAATTTTAATTAATTTTATAATACTTTTTTTATTAATTTTGATCATTTTCGACAAATTTGCACAAAAGGCAAAAATTAGCTCGGCAGACACTACTAGAAGCGCAAAATCGAGAAGTAATTTTTGAAGCATCGAGGCGAATGAATTTTTCAGCTGAAGACGGTCCAAATTATGGATATTAATTCATAATATAATTAATTTTAATTTTAATTTTAATCCAAATTATTTTGGGTTAAATATTATTATTAATTAATTATGAAAAGAGACCCAGTTGAGCTGAACCGCGAAAACCGATCCGACCTAGCATTGGGCAGCCCAAAACCGTCCCACATGCTGACCCAATCAGCTTGTTTGGCTGATTATTTGGCTTGCAAAATGGCCATTGAAGACTCCTTGAATTTGCATTCAAACCCCTCCACTATTTATGTCTTTCTAGATTTGTCACTACCTTAAAATAGCAAGTTTGAAACCTTCAAACTTGCCACATGTGTCACCGGCCATGGAGGGACTCTATGGCTGCTGATTTTTGCTAATTTTAGCAGCCATCTCAACCTATAAATACCCCCATTTGCTGCTCACTTCAAACATATCTCAAAACCACTCATTCTTCACTTCTCTCTCACTTTTCTCTCTTCATTGTTCTTCATTTTCTTTCCCATTCCCTTACCGATTTCACCTCTTGAAAAAGAATCATTCAACCACCATTTGGAGTAGCATTCAAGTGTTCGTGGCGGCCTCGGTTCAACAAGAACAAGCGGAGAATGAGGAGTGGAGCAAACTAATCAAGCCTCGTAGAAACACCAGATTTGATTCTTGTTCATTATCATTTTAGCTTTATTATTGTTGTTATGAACATATCTATGAATATTTGTGATGTTGATATGTTCAATTTAATTAATATGGTTTAAATTTAATTTGTGTTAGGTTGATTGCATTTCATCTACTTGAGTTATTAAAATTGTGTTTGTGTTGTTATAGGCCTCAGTTTTCCTAAGGACCATATTAATAACCAGTGAAATACTCTTTTCCTAAGGACCAACTAATTGTCGTGGTACGTTGGGCACATTTTGAGATTGGTTACGGAACCTGGTAGGTACCAATCCAATACCTGACACCATTGTCATAGATAGTTACACGAACCCTCCTACCCATGATACAACTTTTCCACAGCCTTCTATTTTGCAACCTACACTTTGTAGTACGTTAGAGTGTATTGGTATTGGTTACGTATGTCCGCAATCAGCACCTATATTTGAATCTGGGGATTGGTCTCATCATCGGTAGAATAATGTCAACAATCATGTCTTAGTCTAGCTTCGGATGGTCCTGACTTACACCCATCACAACACAGGTATAGGGACTGAAATACTTCTTTATCTTCCACATCCCAATTTTCTTTCGATAAGACGTCATGATTTTCCACTTACACCTCTCGTCCTTCATTACGTACTTTCCTTCAAATTTATCAAAATGATAATTTGTGATGTAGAAATGATTTAGTACAGTAAGGAAAACATTTTTGTTTGGGTATTCCATTCCAACTTCCAATACTCGTACATCATGATATGTGCTTGCATGACTAGATGTTCTGTGTGGAAGCCAAAAAAAACTTTAAACCACCCTTGGTCGATAGGTCAATGTTCGTCATGTGGGGTAGAGGTTCATACTCCCTGAATCACACATTTGGATCTAGACGTCATCGTCAGACTCGCAAGGTTTTGACTCTATTATAACCGGATCCGGTTCAAAAAATAATGCCACTTCTGAACCATTCGAACCATACTGTCAGATTGGATTAAGTTCTAACTCCTCCCCATTGTTTACCTCTACAACCCCTTCTTCATCAAGTGCATTTCTTTACTTATCCGCACCTTCATTGTCACCTTCGAGCATGGTGTTAAAACTAGGACGTACACTCGCCGGCGCCCGTCGAAAAGAGTAGGTCATCGATTCTCTTATAACTTATGTGCTCGCCAGAATATTTAACGGGTTGATGTCTGATGTACGTTGATGATCCCCCGGTATAACTGCTTCTGCCCCATAACATCGACCTAGTGCCGAAGTTGAAATCAAACGCATTGATTGAATGTCGAGCCCGAGTGTCTAGATTTGGGTTATGCTGATACCCCGACTAGTACTGACCCCTGAAGTTTAGATCGATGCCAGAGACCGATGAATGTCTACCCATAGATGTTTTGGGAACATTGTAGTAGGCGCTTTGTAGAAGGCCAGAAAACCCACCACACAACCATGTAGTAGGTCATTTTGCTTTAGCTTCGCTACCCTTATTCACCGCAATGATAGTCGAAGATGGGGTCAAATCCATCAGCATCTATGAACTCGACGTATAACTCTTATAATACTCTAAAATGACATAATTTTATGTGTTAATTACATATATATTTTGAGTATGATCCTACTAATTTGGGCTTTTTATATTTTTTATCTTATAGAAACTAAATTGAAGGCAAAGGGAAATTTGAGAGAAAAAAGCATGAATTTAAAGACAAAACGGGTCAGCATTCGAAATAGAAAAGAAGTGGTGCCGAAAATACAAAGTGTAAAAGGCTTGGGGCAAAAATTCAAATAAAAGATTTATGAACATAAGACTTTATTTAAAATTCAAATTTTATTTTTAGTATTATTGTTAGGATTATTATGATATTATTTAGATTTAATTTCAGATTATATATTTATTTATATTTTAGAGTTTAAAAAGGAACAAACTATGTTTTCTATGTACTATAAATAGGGGATGGAGTGACATGAATATTACTCATCATTTTCTGTAAAAAAAAAAAACTCCTCCCTAAAGCTCTTAGCTTTTTGTTCCTTTTATTTTTCAATAAAATTCATTTTCATTAAACTTATTTCTTTTTTTCCCAAAAAGCATGAGCCACTAAACTCATCTAACCAAAGGTTATCAAGACTTCTCCAAAAGAGTTCATGAGGCTTAGAATCCACACTTAGCCTTCTCAATGAGTATTCATCATTTCTCCGCATTACGGGACTGAAGCTTCCGTCCATGTCCTTCCAAAAGTAATCTTTTCATCTTGTACAAGGAACGGTCATTTTGTATGTTTTGGAAAGGTTACACAGTCGATTCGTTAACTTACTGCGTAAGAGGTTGTCGAGCCCAAGAGATGAAATAACGTGGCATTCGCCATTGAGAAATGATGATCTAGTGTAAGACGATCCCCCAAAAGTGACGGTTGATTAGAATCAGGCTCCTCTAAATTGTACGGCTAAAATCTAAGTGGTGTTGGTGGTCGTAGGGGTCCTCTTCCATTATAATTAGCTTATTATGGCATGAGAAGGATCACCTAAAAGCCGATGGTTGAACCAAAGAAGGATTGGGAATCCCTCAAATCGAAGAATCATTTTTCTCAATTCTGTTTCTTTTTACAATTTCATTTTCAATTTATACAATTCCAACTCGTTCCTAGTTTTAATTATGTCTTTTTTATTTTTTTCTAAGTACGTTATTTTTCTTGGGTACGACTGTGCCCAAGATTTCGAGGAAGAAGAAGTTGCAGCGATCTAGTCCCTAAGGAGTTGACCCTACTTCCCTTATACTATTCTTTCATTATTTTTTGGGGATAGGTTATTTTTGGAGACACACCAAATTTTGGCGTCGTTACCGGGGACTAGTAACATACTAATCTTGTTTCCTTTTTTCTTATGACCAGATATGTTCCAGGAAATCTTGCATTCAATTTAAAAATAAAAAAGACTGTGAGAGCTAATCGCAAGGAAACAGAGCTATGAAAAAAACAGTCAGAGGTGGTAGGAACTCAGAGTAATCCACCACCGAAAATAAAAGTAGACGACGAAATTGAGTCTAGGGTTAACGAAAACCCTACTCAAACACTAGATAACGAAAGAATAGGAGTCGATCCACCATAAGAAGTACCTAAGGCTAGGGTTAATGTAAACCCGAATCTAACACAACGACCTATGGCTCAAACGATTCAGTAAATGGCCGAAGCTCCTGCAGAACAACAGCCGTTATGCATTACATATTCTACTATGGATACTAATTTTGAACTAAAGTCAGGATTAATCCAGTTGCTGTCGACTTTTCATGGATTGCAAACTGAGAATCCACACAAACATCTGAAAGAATTTCATATGGTTTGTCTTAGTATGAAACCTCAGGGCGTAACTGAGGATCAAATCAAATTACGTACTTTCCATTTTTTCCTAGCAGGTTCTACTAAGGAATGGTTACTTTATCTATCACAACTTGGACTAATCTTTTTCGTTTGTTTCTCAACAGATTTTTCTAGCATCACGTGCAGCTGAGTTAAGGAGGGAGATTGTTGGGATAAGGCAAAGAGATGTGGAGTCTCTTTACGACTATTGGGAGTGATTTAAGTAGTTTTGTGCAAGTTGCCCATAACATGGGATAACAGAACAGTCTCTACTCCAATACTTCAATGATGGCTTGAAAGTCATAAAATTGAATATGATAAATGCCGTCAGTGGAGGGGCATTAGTCAACATGACCACCCAACAGGCAAGAGACTTGATCTCTACGATGGCTACAAATACACAACAATTCCGAGCCAATCCTGAACCCACTAGAAGGGTTCACCAGCTAAGTAATTCAACTTTAGAAGATAAAGTTGATAGACTTACTAATATCATGAATTCTTTTTTACAGTAAAAATAGGATCAACCTAACTATGTGAAATTTGTGCAACACCCGAACATACAACAGATGCATACCCTAGTTTGTGTGACGATACTATGACCCATTTGGATGCTGTGGGGAACTTTCCTAGACCACCCCAAAAGTGATATGACCCTTACGGTAATACATATAACCCAGGATGAAAAGACTATCCTAACTTGAGTTATGGGGCTAACCCATGGTATAACCAGCCATACCAAAACTGATTTCCACAACAAACGCAAGATTTAAATACCTCTTTAGAAACCATGGTCAATAAATTAGTGCTAATATACTTTATTTCTAACAGCAAATACAATGGGAAATTGTTGATTTCCAAAAGGAAACAAAGGATTTTCAATAGAAAACTGAGACGTCTATAAGAGAGTAGACGCAAATGCAGTGACGTTGTGAAGTGGAAAAGTACTTGAACCAAATCCTGGCAAGAATCTTGATTAAGATTCTGCCTAGAAAAAGTAGGAAAATGATGAACAGGTTCGAGCGAAACCTCCATTGCTCACAATTCAACCTCCATTTCCAGGACAGTTGAACCAACATCGGAAAGGAAAAAAAGGAAAGAGAGATCCTTGAAACATTCAGAAACGTCGAGATTAACATACCGTTGTTGGATTCCATCAAACAAATTCTACAATATGCCAAGTTCCTTAAGGTGCTTTGCACCAACAAACGAAAATTGGCTAGAAATGAAAGAGTAAGTGTTGCTGAAAATATATTTGCGATGTTGCAACGGAAGATGCCAATAAAATGTAAAGACAGGGGCATGTTTGCAATACCATGCAAAATAGGTCACTTAGGAATTAAAAAAGCTATGTATGTTTTAGGGGACTCCATAAATGAAATGTCTTTTTCTATTTATGAATCACTTAACGTGGGTTTTTTGAAGAAAATAAGTGTTATCATTCAATTGGCGAACAGGTCTATTGTACATCCCGAAAGAGTCTTGGAAGATGTATTGGTGAAAGTCAATGGACTTATCTTTCCAACGGACTTTTATGGGGTGAAAATAGAAGAGGATAACGCTATTAGGTCTTTAGACATCTTGCTGGGGAGACATTTCCTTAGTACCGCAAGTACTAAGATTGACGCGCGTAACAGAACCCTCACGATGGAGTTTGACGGGGAGATCGTGAAGTTTAATGTTTATGGCGCTATTAGTTACCCTAGTGAAATTTTGAACGTAAACCGTGTAGACATAATTGACTTATTAGTAGAAGAAACTTTTGAGTCACCTTATGAAGATAAACTTGAAATATTGTTTGATGATAATTTCGATTTATGATCTATTTATGAATCTGTTAATGAATTATCAGCTTCTATGAACACTAAAATTCTACCTACTATTGTGCAAGCATTAGATCTATAATTAAAACCACTTCCCAAGCATCTCAAGTACACATTTTTAGAGACTGATGAGACCATTGCAGACTTAAAAGGGATTAGCCCCTTGACATGCACACATAAGATTTTCTTGGAGGAAAATACGAAACTAAAGTGAGAGGCGCAAAGATGATTGAACACAAATATGTTGGATGTGGTAAAAAAGGAGAATTTCTAAGCCCATACGATTGAAAAAATTCAGCTGGAACAGCCCCAATACTAGTTAGGCCTTCAAGCTAACGATGTTAAACAAACGTTTGTTGAAAGACAACCCAATTTTTTTCTTTATTTTCTTTATTTTCTTACATGTTAATAAATTTTATCTCTCTTTTTATATCCAAGAGAATCGATGAAACGAAAAATTAAATTTGGAAACAGGTGGCAAAAAACAGTAACGAAAACGACATGGGGAATATTCTTAACCCTTTCTTTTTTATCATATTTGTTAATATTATTTTTCACATTATGGGCAATGTGATTCAAGTAGGGGGAGACATTCCTCATTATTTTTGTTGTTTTATCTGTCATTCTTCCTGTTGTGTTATTGTTGTTGCTGCCTTGTGCTTGTTTTTGCCCACATTTATTTTTTTAGTATATCTTGCTCTTTTTCGTGCCCAAGATTTTGACCAAGAATTACCCACTATTTGACCTACGAGCATGATTCTTATCTACTGAGTTAGTTGTGATTTTTGCTATGTTGATTTCATCTCTACTGTTTTATTTCTATTAAGCTAAAATAATTATGACTAAAATCGATTAAGTCTAAACGCAAAGAGGACATTTAATACAAATGTATGCTAAATTTATTTTCATGACTGATAGGTACTTGCTATTTTTGACACTTGATTATTTTTCCTAGTCCTCCAAAATTAAAGTTTTGTTTCATTAAAAGAATAAAATGAAATGAAATCTGATGATTTCGTGGTTATGAGCATAGCTTAAAATATGACTAATTGAGTAACTGGGGTAGGGTGCTTGGGTTGTTATCCTACTTCGCGAAAAAGGGTTGTGTGACTTGTTAGGTAAAACTCCACTAACTGGGAAAAAATATTTAAAAGAGTGTTGGGCTGAGTAATCGGGGTAGGGTGCTTGGGTTGTCATTCCACTTCGCGTCAAAAGGGCCAATACATTCTTAAACACAAATATATATAATATAATAAATTAGGAGTATGTTGGGTTGAGTAACCGAGGTGGGGTGCTTGGTTGTCATTCCACTTCGCGTCAAAAGGGCCAATACATTCTTAAACCAAAATATATATAATATAATAAATTAGGAGTATGTTGGGCTGAGTAACCGAGGTGGGGTGCTTGGTTGTCATTCCACTTCGCGTCAAAAGGGCCAATACATTCTTAAGCATTAAAAAAATAATAAAATAAAAATAAATAAAACGAATGAAAAACTAGAATTACATTTAGGGACTAAGGATGGAACAAATAGGGTGTCTTGGTAAGTTTAATAAATTATTTAACTTTCATGAAATAATCCAAGCCGATTTAATTTTTGTGTGTTTAAATTGGAGTACTTTTTTGTTTTACTTAAAGCAAGCTAAATGTTCTCTTTATTTTCATATGTATTATGCCTAATTTTTATAAAACTTTAGAGTGATATTTCTTTCATGGTAAAATCTAAATTACAGAGTGGGATATGAACCATACTTGAGGGCAAGCATGGGCTAAGTAGGGGAAATATGATAATACTTTAAAATGACATTCTTTTATGTGTTAATTACATATATATTTTGAGTATGATCCTACTAATTTGGGCTTTTATGGTTTTTTTATATTGTAGGGACTAAATTTGGGCTTTTATGGTTTTTTATATTGTAGGGACTAAATTGAAGGCAAAAGGAAATTTGGGGGAAAAATCATGAATTTAAAGACAAAACGGGACAACATGCAAAATAGAGAAGAACTGGTGCCGAAAATACAAAGTGTGAAAGACTTGGGGAAAAAATTCAAAAAAGAGATTTATGAATATAAGACTTTATTTAAATTCAAATTTTATTTTTAGTATTATTGTTAGGATTATTATGATATTATTTAGATTTAATTTTAGATTATATATTTATTTATATTTTAGAGTTTAAATAGGAACAAACTATGTTTTCTATTTACTATAAATAGGGGATGGAGTGACATGAATATTACTCATCATTTTCTGTAAAAAAAAACTCCTTCTCCCTAAAGCTCTTAGCTTTTTGTTCTTTTTATTTTTCAATAAAATTCTATTTCATTAAACTTATTTCTTTTTTCCCAAAAAGCATGAGCCACTAAACTCATCTAGCCAAAGGTTATCAAGACTCCTCCAAAAGAGTTCATGAGGCTTAGAATCCGCACTTAGCCTTCTCAATGAGTATTCATCATTTCTCTGCATTACGGGACTGACGCTTCCGTCCATGTCCTTCCAAAAGTAATCTTTTCATCTTGTACAAGGAACGGTCATTTTGTATGTTTTGGAAAGGTTGCACAGTCGATTCGTTAACTTACTGCGTAAGAGGTTGTCGAGCCCAAGAGATGAAATAATGTGGCATTCACCATTGAGAAATGATGATCTAGTGTAAGACGGTCCTCCAAAAGTGACGGTTGATTAGAATCAGGTTCCTCTAAATTGTACGGCTAAAATCTAAGTGAAGCTAGTGGTCGTAGGCGTTCTATTCCACTATAACTGGCTTATTCTGTCATGAGAAGGATCACCTAAAAGTCGATGATTGAACCAAAGGAGGACTTAGATAACCAATGGTTGGAATCTCTCAAATCGAAGAATCCCTTTCCTCAATTATGTTTCTTTTTACAATTTCAATTTATACAATTTTAACTCATCCATATTTTTAATTTTGTCTTTTTTTTCCTAGGTACGTCGTTTTTCTTGGGCACAATTGTGCCCAAGATTTAAAGGAACAAGAAGTTGAAGTGATCCAGTCCCTGAGGATTTGACCCTACTTCCCTTATACTATCCTGTCGTTATTTCTTAGGGATATGTTATTTTTGGTGCTTTTAACGACACACCAAACTCAATAACAACATTTTCGCTTGAGATGTACGATGACATGACCGTCTCGAGATGCATCTCGCTAATCACATCGAATAGCTCATACTTATAGGGGTCAACGGAAGTAAGAAATCTATATTGTAATATCGTAATTCTTCTGTGGGTCGATCTCCCGACTTTCCTCACAACGGCGGAGAATGAGGGTTATAACAACATACTAATTTACTCAGCTGCTACTTACGGGGGAGCCACCGCTTATGATGGTTGTCAACTTGTCACAATAGTGCAAATAATTTTTAGAATGCATTTAGAAGTCATATAACTTCATCACGCCTATGCTCCCAAGAGATTCTACGCTACATAACGTGCTCTACAGGCATCTAAAAAGGCATTTTCTCTCTTAGAATAAAGGAAATTTGTTAGAGGAAGCTCACCCAGCTGAGGGAGATTTCTTGCCATGTTAGCAGAAAAGCTCCCCCAATTGGGCGAGCTTTCTCTAACCAATTTCCTATTCCTCGGTGTGAGCCTGACGCTTCAAATAATTTAAACGCTTTAACCACGTTTAAAATATGTTCATCACTCCTACAGCGCGCTTTCAAGGTTTTTCTTTACAAACAGATCCTTCTCTGCGGCTATAAAAAGGCTATCACACATCAAGCTTCCTTATCTCTCGGTCATATAATATATCCCCAATCCTCTTCGTTCCTCCACTATAAACTATGTAACATCCCGTTTTTCACTGATGTCAAAAATAGTGATTTCAAGACCACAATTCTGATGAGAGGGTACATGATTTATTTAATTAATATTTATGAGTTAAATACAGTATAATAGTGAATCGTGATTTAATATATTTTATTAATTGGTCAGTTGGTCAAGATACAAGTGGTGTGTACCGAAAGTCGAGTGGTTTTGGAAAATGAGGTATCGAGACCTCATTTCTGTAAACTGAGCCCATGAATATTTTGTTAAATATTTATGAAGCTGATGTTGACACCATTTTTTTGACAAAACAGGGTCAACTTGGGTTTTGGAAAATGAAAACGAAAACGGGAGTCGCCACCAATCCTTTTTGATGAGGTGTGATCGGATCACCTCGAAAAGTGGTTGTTTTAATAAACGATTTTATTTTATTAAAACAACGAGTTTGGTCGACGAAATTCAGAAAAATAGGTTCGGGAGTCGGTTACGTACGAGGAAGGATTAGCACCCTCATAACGCCCAAAATTGGTACCTAGTCGATTAGTTAATGTCTTAATGTCGAAAATTGAAAACTTTGAAGAATTTTTAAAAAAATACGATCATTGTATTAAAATGTTGAAAATTTTGGGAAAAGAAACATATTTCACGTTAATCGAGAAAAAAGCATCATATCCAGTAAGTTAGGACACAATGTCTCGATTCCTGATACGCGAATAAATGCTAAAAATTTGCTTTTTTTAAAATATATTTAGTTATTTCGGATTTAAAAGGATCACGATCAGTAAGTTAGAACATGATCTTTTTTAATTCCCAAGATCGTTTAAAACTTGAGTTTGGAAATATTCACGTATTTAGATTCATTGTGAAAATCGAAACTCAGTAAGTTAGGGCACGACTTTCTCAAATCTATGTGCAAAATACTGCCTTTATTAATTTTTAGAAAAAAAAATCCTCATCTCGGGAAAACAACGTGTCATATCCAACGCGTTAGGACACAACATATTGAATTTCCGATAATGAGCCTTTTATCATTTTTAAAAAAGTAATCTCGATTATTTAGATTCAACGAAGAAAATCGGAACCCAATACGTTAGGGCTCGATTCTCTCGAAGATCCCAAATACCGAGTATTACTTATATTTTTAAAATTTCTTTCTTGAAATCTAAATAAAAATGGGTGTAATGGAATAACAATAATAATGATGTAAGTAAAAATAATACAAGCAAAAACAAAAGATAAATAAATAATAAGTCACATGTAAATAAATAAATAAATGAAGAAAATAAATAAAAGATATGTATATGGATTATAAAATATAAAAGCATAAATATTTACATATATAGGTATATAGATTATAAAATACAAAAAAATATATAAAATATAAGTATATACGTTATAAAAAAGTGTGTATGTACGAAAGCAGATATGCATTATAAAATATATGTGTATATATACATATTGTAGAAATTATAAATATAAAAGATACATGTATGTATGTATATGTATATAGGGAAATAATAAAAGGTATATAGATATATATAGACATATATTATAAAATAAAAATGCGTTTGTATGTATGCATAAATAAATTATAAAAATATATGTACAAGCATAATGCATATATATAGATATATGTATATAGAATAAAAATAAACCAAAAAACAAAACTATTCAATATATTAACGAATAAATTAAAGGACAAATAAAACAAATAATAACAATAATTAATAATAATAATGATAATAAATGCTAATACAAAATTAATAATGATAGCATTAAAAATATTTAAACAATTAATTTAGTAAAAAAATGATTACAATAACAGATTAGGGATTAAATTAAAAATAAACAAAGTTTAGTGTCAAAATTTAAAAAGAAAAGCACTAAAAGGACCAAATCACAACACGCGTGAAAGGGAAGGGACCAGAAGGGGAAATACCCCTCCCTTCAAAACGCATTACTTTGATCAGGGCTAAAATGAAACAAAAATAAAGTTATGCAGCTAAATTAAAGAAACAAAAAGGGACCAGGTTGCATTAAGGCCCAAAAGCGGAAGGGTCTCGTGCGAAAATATCCCATTAATATGGAAACACACGGATCTTGGGTTGCGGGTCGGGTCGACGTGCGGGTTATGGGGGCTAAACGGCGCCGTTTCATTCCTGGTATAAATATATAAAAAAAACAGAAAAAAGAAAGAAAAAAACTATCCTATTCAGTTTTAAAAAAAAACAGAGAAAGCTCTCAGCTTTTCTCTCTCGTTCCCCCATCTGGCCTAGGTTTTTGGCCTTAGCCGCCGCCGCCTCCATGGCCAGTGGCCGGAGTTGCGCGAAATGGGCCTCTCGACATTCCCTTTATGGTGTCCCTGAAAGCCAGGCCTTCTCAACCGCGGGACCAAGAGGAAAAAGGAGGAGACACCCCTCCCTGTCCGACTCCGGTGACGGCGAAGGCGACCTCCGACGCCGGCCTTTCGAAGCGGTCAGGTATTTTTTATTTTTCCTTTTAGTTTCATTTTTGTGTTAAAAAGAGTAATGAAACAAACAAAAATAAAAAAGAAAAATAAAGAAAATAAAAACGCCAGAATAGGTAAAGAACTGGAATCAACCTTTTTCTTAAATTTTTTTATTTGCTTTTCATTCCGTTCTTTTTTTTACAAAAGTTTCGCCTTTTGTTTTATAGGCCGAAACAATGAACAACAAAAAAAATGAAAAATGAAAATACAATTTTTGTTTTCTACTGTATTGTTAGCTCTGTTTGCAGGTACGTTCGTACGGTGACGTGGTGCGATGCGTACGGAGGCAGAGGCTGGCATGGAGCGGCGCTGGAAGCTATTGTTGTCTAGGGTTTCTGAGTGCTTCTTGGTGTTGGGCCGTCGGGCTAGGGTTAGCCAATGGGCATTAGGCTTAGTGGGTTGGGGATATTGGGCTAGGCTAGTGGGTTAAAACGATTTGGGCCTATGTATTTGGACTGTTTTATTTGTAAATGGACTTTTAAGATTTTTGCTTTTATACTGGTTTTATTTATTTTAGTGGGCCCGGGTCAAAATTGGGCATTACAGCTGATATATAGGTGAATTGAAGTTTGTTCAAAAAATTTTAGTGTTTGGATGGTTAATTATGATAAAATTACTAAATCGTAAAAACTGTAAAAGTTAATCAGTATTCATTTTTAGTAACTAAATGGCTTAATTAAGGTACAAATTGGTAATTATGCCATAACTCTACAATGGTGGTCGGTTGGTGTGGTTTTCTAACATTAAATGATTTATTTTTAATTAAATAATTAAAATAAAAATAGTTAAAACATAAAATAATTAGGAAATGATCATCACTTTCATTTCTTTTCTTCTCCTAAAACTGAAAAAACCTTGGATTAATGCTCCAAGGTTCAGTCAAGTTCATGTTTATGCATATAAGTCCTCTTGAAGCCCATTTTTCATAATTTTTATATTTTCGATATCGTTGTAACTAGGTCCAGCTAACTTGTATCTTCGTTATCAAAACTATTAAAGTTCTAAAATGTTGTCATTGATGAAAATTCAAGCTTTTGATGTTTAATGGTATGCTTTTGAGATTAGTTGTGAATAGGGATTAATTTGTTACATAAATTTTGTTAGTTTTACATTTAAGGACTAATATGTAAAATGTTAAACTTAGCATGAAATTATTGAAATTTTAAGTGATTTAAGGCTGATATTGGATGGAATTAGAATTGGTTATGTGTATCGGGGCTTAAATGTGAAACTTTTAATAGTTTTGATTTTAGGGACTAAATTGAATAAAGTGTAAAAGCTTAAGGAAACTTTTAAAACAGAAATTATAAGTCATATACATTAAAATGAGTATGATAATTTATTTTTTAATTTAATAAATTTAATTTAATTATTATATAGATCAAGGATTGAATCGCATTTGGAGGATAATAAGAGAAAAGGAAAAATCGGGGATTAGTCCTCATGAGTCAACTGATAGCGTATCTTAGGTAAGTTCATAGATTAGATATATATATATATATATATATATATATATATATATATATATATGTTTACATGTTCATTTTATATGTTGTATGAATTAATTAATTAATTTGTGATTGAATTATTAATATGAAATTAAGAATATTAACTATTTAAGGTTGAATGTAAGGTGAGTAAGATTTACTTGAAATGTGATGAATGTATATGTAAATAAGTATAATTCATGCTATCTTGAATTAGATAAAATTGATATGTGATCGAATATTTAATATCGATTTGTAATGATAAATTGTTTACAATTAAGTATAATGTGAAAGAGTATTTAATTGGAAATTGATGAATGATTGTGAAATATGAATTATATGATCTTGAAATGGATGTAATGGAATTACAATGTGTGTACGGATATTATGGAAGTGCCTCTAATTTTTTAATGTGATAAATTTAGTTAAAGTTCCCGTTTGAACGTAGCAAATGATTAGGATACAATTGGCATGCCAATAGGGTTACTTGCACGTTGTACGGGATATATGTGTGATGGTACTAAGATATTACTGATTATATCGGAATCCAACATGAATGAGTATAATTGTCTTTGTTAAGTAGCATGAATGAGTGATTTTGGTAATCGGATTTGGAACCTTATTGATGATTAAATAAGTTTCATATGATGATTGCATACTTAGTTATTAATTGGAATAGATAATATGGTTAATAGATCATGGTTGAATTATGGCATGTTTGTAATGGATTGAGTGAGTTTTATGCAGGTCATATGTGTACCTATTTGTATCTATGAATTAAGATATAGCTTTGGGCATCAAATGAATTTTCAAACTTGTAATTTTTGACTAATTGGATAAAAGTATCGATACTAGAGACCAAGGTATCCATACTTGACCAAATGAACAGTGTTTTCAAATTACAGAATGCCAAAATGGTATGATATTGATTTTGGTATCGATACCTATTACAAAAATATCAATACTTTTTTTTAGTATAGTTACTTAGTTCAAATTTTTGGAAAATTTACAGTTTGATCCTTTTTCATGCTCAAATTTAATCCCTTATATTTAGAAGTTTGATTTAGTTCTGTGTTCATTTTTAATAACTAATGTGTGTATTTATATGATTGTAAAATGTTTTATATTGCATGTGATTGTTCTAGATTTATTCGTTGCATCTTGTAGCTCGATTTGGCAATCAGACCGAGTATGGATGTTACAAACCATTTCCTGATCTTAAAAACTTTAATCGCTAAAAATATTTGGTTTACATTTGAGGTATTCTTGAGTTGTCAGTGATGCGATATCACTCCGAGCCGCACACATTTCATATATCATGCCAAGATGAGATCATTGCCTCCGAAGCTTATCCTAGGGAAGTCGGTTAGGGGGTGATTTTGCTTTCTACGGTCAATTGTGGAAGTTGATGTGGAAGTCTCAATTGACGACCGTTATGCGATAATAGATTGGGGTGTAACGAGAGAGCTAGTTGATGATCGTTACGCCGCCACAAGCTCAATCTTTTCAAATACCCAAAAATGATGCCCTATAAATATCATACAAAAGTTTGAGAGCATATTCATACGGAAAAACTCTAGGGCTGCTCGTTATAATCAGTGTAATTTTTTTCTCCATTTCTAGGCAACCAGTACCTTTAGCCTTCCTTCTTATTCTAATGTCGACACCGTCATGAACACAATAGGACTCTTAAGCGGGGAACGGCTGTTGCGGTGCAGTAAAGGTGATGCTTCTTTTGGGGCGACGATAATTGTCATTATTAAACAACCCATTAATAACTACAACTGCTGCAGCGCAAACCCAAGTTTAACCTCTACTATGTTGAAACATCCGCTCTCCACCTGAAAGCCCTCTTGTATCCACCTTGGTAAGAATGAAAGGTTAAAGATACCTATAGTTTGGAAATAAAGAAAGAAAATTATGTTGATTACAACGGAAATCCCAAGAGTTTTTCCATATGATTATGGCATCAATCTTATGTATGGTATTTATAAGGCATCATTTGCGGGTACCCAAAATGCTTGACCTCCTGACCGCATAATGATCGTCACTGGGGCCACGGTTATACTCGAACTCGTGACCGTATCACGGCTGCCGACTGGGACCTCTACCTAGACTTCCACCCCTAGTCATATCAAGCATTATTAGCCCAAAATTGGATTTCCCCACAATGGGTTCCTTAGGTGATAATCTTATCCTGCCATGACATATGAAATGTATGTGTACTGAGGCGCGTTATCACATCTCCGACCCCTCGAAACTACCTAAGAACTTCCGCTATTTCAATCGAAAACTCTGAACACTTTCAAAATACCCTAAACCCTAATAAAAACAAAAATCCTAAAAACCCTAACCCTGGAGAGAGAAAGTGAAGTGTATCCAGCTAGATGCGTTTTCCTGCCATCTGTGCAAAAAGGTCACCCAATCGGGCACGCTTTCACTTTCACTCTCCTAAAACGGCCTATTTCCCTAATTAGAGTTAAAAACGTCCTAAAGGCCTAATTTTAAAAAATTACGTATTCTATTAATTTAGCCATATTTTCGATATATAGAGAAGGTTATCAATTATAACAAAATTAACAATGTGAAATTAAAGTTAAAAAATAAGATTACGGGATTAAAAATTATTTACAATTTTAACCTTTAAATTCTTCATAAATATATGCAACTTCGAGTATGAGATTAAAAAGCGTTACTTGAGAAAAATAACTAATCTCTTCTCCTCATGGTCAAATGAATTATTTATCTCTTTCTCGTTAAGGCTAAATGTCATTAATTTAGCAAAATGCCGAATAAATTTCCGATAATTTGACCTGATCATAGGTCGAGTCAGGTCAATGTAAAATTTTAAGTTTGTTTTCTAGTTCATCTCGATTTGGCAAATAGGTCTAAAATTCTGCTCAAGTCCAGTTCAGATTAAAAATGCTAAACCCGAGTTTGACTCAGTCCGCCCGTATTAATTTTTTAAAATTATTTTTTATATAAAAATAAATTTTAAAAATATAATACATCAAATACACTAAAAACATTAAAATAAATGTTTCCCAACAAATTGAAAATAAATTAAAAATATCTTTATACTTAAATAACACTAATATAATTCCAACTTAGCAAGTAAACGCCTCTAAAATAGTAGCAAAATTAACAATAAAACAAAAGTTAAACAATATCCAAACAATAACAATAAAATAGTAGCAATATAATTACGAAATGACAACAAAACAACTGATTTGGGCCAAGTCAAGCTTGGACAAAAAATCTTTTCTGAGGCCCAACCTATTTAGAAAACGGGCCTTATTTTCTATCCAATTCATTTTTTGAATCTATATTTTTATCAAAACCTTCTTACTTTTCGAGCAAACTTCCGAATTCAAGTAAGTGACCCAATCCATAATCAGGTCTAATGAAATAAATCTTCATTTTCGTTTCTCTACAGTGACATTACCAATTTTATTGTTATGAAATATAATAATCAATCTTTAAAAAATTAATCTTCATATATGATATTCATCATGTTTTTTAAAAAGAGCTATTAACTTCCCATGGTAGTTTTTTAATTGTAACTTCCATTCGGAATTTATTACATTTAAGAAAATCAACGTGATGTCATAAATAATTTGTTTTACATCTTTCACTCGCACTTAATGGTTACAACATTCTCAGAATCAATTTCAAGAGATCGTCGTCTCTTCTCCGTATAATTTTCATTCAACAAAATAGGTCATACAACCAATATAGTTGATAATTATAAGAGCTAGCAACTATGCATGATAACTCGAAAGTTTAAATAAAGTATGTATGTAGTATATTGGATTGATTTATTCATATTACAAGTTTTTCATAATTTCTTTATAAGTATAAAAAGTCCATAAGAAAATTAAAAAAATCAATTAAGTCCCTCAATTTAATAAAAAATATTAATTAAGCCCCTTCATTTACGGTTCCATCTTTGATCACGTTGATCGTTAAAATCAATTGACGAACTAATTAGATGGCAACACATGACAACCCATTATTTAATCTTTCATTTTTCTAGTAAAACATATTTAAAAGATCATAAATTTATAAAACTTATTAAAACTTATAAAATTATTTAAAAAATCATAAAAGTTATAGATATTATAAATGTCACACCCGAAAATGTCAAATCCTAAGATGTATAAGAGACTTGAGTATTAAATTGAAAAGCTTTCTAATCAGATGGGCTCTTTTTGTAAATAAAAGCAAATGGCGGGTTGTATGGAAAAAAGGGTTGGATTTCAACCTTAGTTCGGTTGCTTGAACTAAAAGGCTTTTTAGTAAGAGAGACAGTGATGAGGGATATCTCTAGGTGACTGTTGAATTGGTTTTGGTGAAGGAAGTACGGGTGATTATATATAGGGGAGGTGTTACTCTCCGATATCACCTTTTTTTTTTCATTTTATGTGCTTCTTGATTGAAAAACAAGTTTGGAAAACACAAGGGAAAATAAGTTTAAAAAAAATCAGAGTTTTGAAATTTTTTCCAAAACTAGATCTTGGTTGTGATATCTAAAGTAATAAACAACTCTTTGGAGGCAAAGGGTGGATTGTTAGTGTGGACGATTTGGAAGATATTGGAGGACATGTATGGTTAGGTTCCATTTGTATATTTGGTGGAATCTGGCATATCTTAACCAAACCTTTTACATGGGTTCGTTGTGCACTTGTATGGTTGGGAGGGGCTTACTTGTCTTATAGTTTAGGTGCTTTATCCGTTTTTGGTTTCATTGCTTGTTGCTTTGTCTAGTTTTTAATACCATTTATCCTAGTGAGTTTTATGAGACCACTGGACCAGAAGCTTCTCAAGCTCAAGCATTTACTTTTCTAATTAGAGACTAATGTATTGGGGCTAACGTGGGATCCGCTCAAGGGCCTAGTAGGTTAGGTAAATATCTAATGCTCCTTAGTTAGAAACTCTAAGAGGCCCCAATGGTTTCGACTTGTGTAGGTTGAAAAAATACATACAACCTTGGCTAGAACAGCGTTCTGCGGAATATATGACGCATGCTCCTTTAGGGTCTTTAAATTCTATAGGTGGCATAGCTACCGAGATCAATGCAATTAATTATGTCTCTCCGAGAAGTTGGTTAGCTACCTCTCATTTTGTTCTAGGATTCTTCCTATTCGTGGGTCTTAATCAAAATTGTATCTTTTTTTATTCATCTGGGATGAAAGCTTCAAATCAGAAAATTTTCCACAAAATTACCAGTGGGGTAATTTCACAATTTGTTTAAACTTCTGGGTCAAGTTATAAATAAGAAAAATATCTCTAAAAATCTTCTGAAATAATTCAAGTGTGTAAAAAATAATGACCTAAGACTCTTTTTATATAGGGAGAGTTTAGAGAATTCAACTATGATTAAACTTAATCACTTTAATATTAAATTAAAAAAATACTATCAAGATAAGTATCAAATTAAATTTAATATTAAATCTATTACAATAGTATTATTTTTGGAATAGTTAATCTGAAATCAAATTATCTGACGGAGTCCCAGTAGGAGTGTAATTCTTCCACTGCTCAACCACCAAAGAACTGTCATCGCTGACCATCCGTCGGCCACTGGAATGTTGTCGTCGCAATCGCCGACACTGTCGTGCCTAGTGGTGCCATCGCAGGTTTGAAACCCTCACGGCACCCCAAGCCGATTCGGCTGTTGCTAGTGAAGGCCCGATTAGTCCGGTCCAAGCACCGGTTCGACCGTTGGCCCAGTTTCACATACCTGGTCTGATTTGACCAATTTTTGGGTCTCGATCTCGATTTTGGGTTCCCGAGTCCAATTTTCAATCTCAGGTCCAATTTTCAAGTTCAATTACCCATTGAGCCAATTGTTTAACTTGAAAATTAATTTTCAAAAATATTATATTGATTTTAATTAATTTGATTAATTTAATTTTACTTGATCAAAATTAATTTTCCTAAAAATCATTAAGATTTTTCAAAATTAATTTTTCAAGAAAATTCTTTAATTAAAATTTTTAGTTGAACAATTTTCACGACTGCCTAATTCAATTATACATCGAATAAATCGACTCAATTAAATTATTTCCAAAGTCGTAAAATTTTCTTCTAATTCAAATGCAGTCTGATCGAGCTTTTCTTGAGCTAATGGGGAGAGCAATCGGACATATACAATTAGGCTCTAGTAATTGTAATTATATCCAAAAGCATCGTTCCGATAATTCACAATTACTTAATCATGGAGTCAGTCCACAAGAAGTATCATGATTGAAAACTCCTTATTTTATACTCTTTACGAAAGCAAATCATCCAACTGCTTTGTCCAATGATCTCGTCATATGTGTGCTACCCTCATATGATATCCTTAATTCATTTGATTTAAATCTGTTCACTCAATACAATCCTATTTTACCTCATTGTCACCATTGTTTCTTCTTAATGATTAATATGATCACTGTCAACAAAATACTGTGATAAATTGCTTGTACAAGAATAAGAAATGTTTGGCGTAATGTCTGTCATGCATGAACTTTAGTATTGGTTGAATGCTTGTGTATGAAATGCGTGTGTATGAATTATATGTGGAGTGTGGAGGTCTGACGATGTGTAATTGAGACAGGAGATGGAGAAGGGATTATGATATGTGATTTGTCTCCGGTAGGGCATGTAAATGCAAACTGGAATAGGCAAATGACTCTGGCCTTGTAGGGGAACACTTGTGTTCGAATTAACAAGGATGATTTGCGAAGGTTTGGTGGACTATATGGAGAAAGATGCGCACCAGTATATGAGAGCCCTTTTGGGACATACGAATGAATCCGAGTCCATGGCCATGACAAGATCCAAGAAGGTCCACAAAATAGTTCACGTTTATGAATCCGCCAAACGTACCTAGATGGCATAATCCAGTGGAGATTCGTGAGATAAAATCGCGTATATAATCCATATATATATGTGTGTGTGTGTGTGTGTTTGCATCTATGCCTCTGCAAATATTGGATCCGCATAATAAGTTCGCCACGAATGAGTTTGTTCTTTTGTAATTTATTATTATGTGCGAAACCAAAGGTACGAGTTATCTGTGTGTGTAAGACCGTATATGAAAAATATGAAAGTTCGTCATGACTATCTTATATGTATGATTCCATAAATAGGGGTTTCGCTCTTAAAAATCTATCTACATGTTATCTGTTTAAAGAGAAGATCACCAAGAATGGGTTCTGTTATTGCGAAACAAAGTCAGGATGTGACGGACCACCAGATCTGTCTACTCAATTGAGATGAGTAGACTTTATTAATCCGTAATAGGGTCTTCCTTATGAATTTTCTGGTATGTTTCATAAAGCATGAATCCACATATTTGATTCTGAAACATGAATCCATAAGGATTGTAATACGAATTTGAGTCCGTTAGGACAAGCTGCTAATAGTAGTCGCAACAGGGACTATTCGCCAAGATCGATCTTATTTGATTCTATAATTATTGGTGCAAGGTGTACTATGGGAATTATCTATGAGTTATCTTTTGCAAGTTCTCAAGTAAGAATCCGTAAGGATTTCACATAAGAGTTCACAAAAGCAACTAGTGAAGTTAGAATTCGCAAGGATAATCCGTCAAGAGATCAGTTGCAATTAAATATGTATTTTGGTATTACATCTATGAAATCTAACCAGTTGAAGCTTTATGTGCACAAGGCTTCGCATAGCCATACATGAAATCTTCTGTTTTCAAGTCGTCAATAGTAGATCAACTGCAATCAAGTAAGATGAATTGTTCTCCAGGGTGCATAAATAAATAAGCAACGATATCATTGAAGATGATGTGCCAAGTACAAGTGAGCCAATTCGTGTGATATAAATACTACACCAATGAGATTGGCGTACCGTCCTAATTCAGACATATCAAACTTGAATTCTGAGCCATGAAATATAAGTGTGAAAATGTTGGATAATAAAGTATCAAAACTCACTAAGTTTATTAGAACTTACATGTGTTGTTATGAATTGCAGGTACAAAAGGAAATTGGATAGTACGAGGAAGGATCAGGCCAGAATCTGCCATGCTCAAACGAACATGACCCTTAGAAGTAAAATGCATACAATGAGGTGACCTAGAGGCGGAGCCCCAGGGTCTCAATTGTATTTGTAATTAAGTTGTCAGAAAATAATTTCAATGCACGTAATATTAAACAATAAAAAAATCAAAATCAAAATAGTGAAGAAAGAACCAATACGATGACAAACTCCAACTTTAGGTGCAATATTGATTTCGGTATTGATCATGGATTGTATAATATTTTCTTACTCATTGATAAATCAATTATAGCAATCAAAGAATAATTTCAAGTCACCAATCTTTCCTTAGATGATCAATTAACTCATAGAACAACTCAAATAATTAACCATTTCCAATCGAACAATCGTGAGATACTTCTAGAGTTTAATTCACCAATACCCTTATGAATTAAAAAGGCCTAACTCTAATCAATAAACTCAAATTTTCATTTAAATTAGATTATTCATTTATAAAGCACGACTCGATCTCCTTATTTCAATAAAATTATGTCAATTTGTTACTATTTGTTAGAACAAAAGACAATTACAGATCTATTCATTTTAACTAAGGACCAATAAACTCAAACTAGAAACAATACTAAGAATAATAATAGATGGTAAAGACCTAATCCTATAAACAGAGGGTGAGTAATTCTTCCTTTATAAAGAAGAGTTTTATTCTAACTTTCTCTAAAAATGATAAAGATAATACAAAATAAAATCTGAAAATGATAAAATTATCAATAATAGTACTTATCTTCCAAGAGGATTTTCTACAAAAGCATTTGTCCCAAAATAATCTCCATAATTAAGCTTCCCTTTGTTGTCCACACCACCTTGCCTCCATGTTTCGGTCAAACGTCAATTATAAGCCAATTGCACAAATTAACCTAAAAATATGTCAAATATGCACACTAACCATTAATATTTATTTATTGAGCAATATGAATTCTTTAGCATATTTTTTTCTCTCCTAACAAACCAATGGTGAAAACTTGTTCAAATAGATAAGATACTTTAAGTGAACCATTTAGACCCCACCAGGCTTGGGTTTTCGTTCAGACTGACCGTTTCCAAAACGCAAAATTAAAGTTTCTCCACTATGGTTATGAAATTCAGAACAGGAGTTTGAAGATTTGTGGCCATTAATATATAAACAAATCAACTCAGGTTGCTTCTTCATAAAACACTAGACAAACATGATAAGAACAACTTTGACTTAGGGTTGATTTTCACCCTGACGAATATTCACGGCGGGTGATTGGTAATATAAGAATATAAGATTTGGGATCCTTAAACACTTGACTGCTGGAACTTGCCTGATGTGGACATAAACCTGATTTCAAAGACTCTGAAAAGACTAGTAAAATAGAAAAATAATTATCCTAAACTAGAAAATAGAATTTTGAATAGGTACATTAAGAAGAAGGTGTAAGAGTGTCATACATGCATGCATTCATGTGTCGGATGGAGACGTTTTGCTTCAACGTTGAATTGGGTCAAGCTTAACCAACGCAAGTTTCGTGATTTCTCATACAGCAATTAAATTTGCTGACTGCCTTCCCTCAACTTCATCAACACTTCACCTTAATCATCAACCAACTTTATTAATGTTTACAACTTTTTCTAAATTTACCCTTTATTCATTATTATTCATATAAAATTGTGATTCCACATCTATTTTCAATATGAGAATAACAAATCAAATATTTCTTCCTGATTTTTAATATTTTTAGTTGGATTTGGTCATGGACCCTTCACAAAGAGTCAAACTGTTTTTATTCAATGTAAATGCCGACTAAAACAATAATTTCATATGATAATTCATGTGTACTTCATGTTGACATATTGTAGTACATCAAATATAAAACTTAGGAAATAGGACAACCCACACAACTAATTATTCACAATGTGCTTCATTAAACTTTACATAACCTTGGAAACATCCAAGTATAATTCATTAAGAGTTACAGTCTCCATTAGATATATCCTAAAAGTTCTACTTAATTTCCCTTCTTTTCTTAAAAATAATTTCCCGGCTTCATTTTGGATGAACTCTAGGCTATATTGATATGCATGGATCACTACAATTGGGTTAATATTATAAAGTACTGTTAGCCAGCTTTATAAGTTGAGCATGGAGCAAGTTTCGCTACTTTTCACTATATTTGTTGACCAGAGGCAGTGAAAAGATAGTGAGGGCCCTCAAAATCAAGCTGGTCCAATAAGATTCCTTGATCTTCAGCACCACCATCAATAAACCAAGCGGTGGAATTGTTCTCCGGGGCAAAGGAAGACGAATTGCAAAGAATTGAAACTTCTTGAGAAGATGATGACATACTGTAATTGTCATTAGCAGTACTGGTGATGCTATATTCCATAAGCCCTGGAAGAGTAAACTGATCAATCTGGTCCAAAACCAGCCCTGGATAATCATAATTTTGCTGGTATTTCATGTTTATCATGTAAGAAGACGATGTAGTAGTTGTAGTACTGCCATTAACAAGAGCCTCAGCTTCAATAGGAACCGAAGTAGTAGAGCTGTCAGTGATTGTTGATTCATGATTGTTGCTGTTTTGGTCGACTCCAGTCTTTGCTGCAAATAGTTTTTTCTTCAGCTTGGTGTTCCAATGGTTCTTTATATCATTGTCAGTTCTGCCCGGCAGTTGGGCTGCTATCAAAGACCACCTAAACCAAGAATATTGCAGTATTGGGTTATTTTCAGATATAAACAAATCCCCCATCAAAATTAGGTGTTGAATTGACACTTGCCTGCTTCCTATGCTACTATAGAGGGAGCATATAATGTTGTCTTCTTCGTCCGTAAATCCTCCATGCTTGATGTCTGGTCTTAGATAGTTAAGCCACCTTAGGCGGCAACTCTTCCCACAGCGTTTAAGACCTAAAATATAGAAATTAATTATCACATGAAAAAAAAAAGTACATACTTTATGTCTAAAAGGATAGTGTATACTTTGAAAAGAGCTACAAGTATAATCACAATAATACTAACTGATTCAAATCACCACAAGTAAAATTAATCCATGCAGAAAAATCATGATTGGCGTTAAACCCCAAGCCCCAAAGTTAAAAGAAGAAAAAGACCTGCTTTGCGGGGAAGGGCAATCCAATTGCCACCAGTGCCATGTTTGGCAAGGTAGTTTCTGAGGGTATCATCTTCATCAGGTGACCATGGCCCTCTTTTCACGTTGGCTTTGTCACAGCATGGAGCTCTTCCCATGGAAGCCACCTAGTGTTGTGACCACACAAATTCAAGCAAAGCACAAAGAGAAACTTTGAGAGAGGGAGAGTGAGTGAGAGATTGGGAAAAGGGCTGAGGTGCTTGGTATGAGAGAAGACAAGGTCTTAAAGCTAGCAAGGTAAAGAACTCTAGGGAACTTGACTTATTGACTTGTTCATACATATAAAAAATGAAAAGAAACCAATAGGATATTTTTCTCCGTACAAAACAAATTTGGTTTGTTGGAGATGAAGGGAAGTGAAAGCGGGTGCATGAGAGAGCACGGAGATTTCATGCAATTGTTGTCAGCTGCAGTACAGACTCGTTGGCAGGTTTTTTTCTTACATATGCAGATATCATTCAGAAGACTCAAACTCTTTATCTTTCTTCAACTTTCACGCGGTTTCTGCTTCACCATGTTCCCCATTTTTTATAAAACTAATTTTATATTTGGTAGCCTTTGCATTGCATGCATGTGAATAATATATTACTTGCACAAAATTTTTACATCTCAGTGCATTGTATAATATTTGATAATTTTTTATTATTTATGTGAATTTGTTCATAATAATAATAAACATTTTTTTTAACTTTTATATCCGTTTTTATTGTTGAATTTATAATTATTCTCATCAATATTATTATCTTCATACTTCAAATTTACATTCTCACAGAACCATTTTCAAGTGCTTCATAAATCAATTATGAGATTATAAAATCAAAATTTTGAACCACAACAAGTTGGGCCGAAATTATTAGTCCGAAGGCTAAGCTTATAGTAGATGACCCTTGCTAATGCAACTGAGATGTTTACCTTCCAATGAAATCAAATCCATTAATCTGCCAAGATTCATCACAATGAAATGAACTCCACCAAACATAAGGTGGCTTAAGTTTAACCTTCGATCAGAAACCTTGGTTCAACAAGAGCTGGAGTTACTATTCGTGATTCCAAAGGAAGATGGATGGCTGGTTGTCACAAGTTTATCTAAAACAAACCTCAACATTGCTAATCTAATTGTGGAAGTTGATGCTACTTTTGTCATTAGTCTCATTAATCCAGTTTGCTCAAATTTACTTCTTTCATACCCTGGTGAATGATTGCAGGATTTCATTGGAGACCCGACTGCTCCACATTTTCAGGGAGGGAAATTGTTGCACAGGAAAGTAATCCATGTTTGCTTTGTAATTTTAGTTCTAGGGACTTCCAAAGACTTTGTTGTTTATTTTCAGATGCCGAGCTTGATGCTCCATTTTGTTAAAGTCGATATGGCTGGCATTGCTATTTTTAGAACTGCTATTTAAGTTATGAATGAACTACTCTTTTATGACCCCAAAAAAAAAAAAGAAGAAGATGGTTTTAATTAAGGATAAATTACACCTAAGGTCACTATACCATTCGTAAGTTTATGGTTCGGTCACTTAATTTTAAAAAGTTACAAAATGATCAAGTCACTAGGTTGTTAAAATCATTATTGTATGGCCTTATCTGTTCATACCACCTGCACCAATCGAAAACTCTCCTTCTCCTCCCCTTCTACAATTCTGTCTTTTTTTCATGAAACAGTTTTAAACGTTATAAATATGCAAACCAAAACCCAAACAGTTTTCTTCTCCAATCCCTAACATTGACCGTCAAATTAACTTGAATCTAAGTTATATTCTTCTACCTAGGGGTGAGCGCTTGATCGAATGAAAAAATTTCGAGTTAATCGAGTTGACGAATCATATTTTATCATCCTAATTTAATTTAAATTTTTCTCAAATCGAGTCGAGTGAGATGGAATTCGAATCAAATCGAATATATTAATTTGTTCGAATTAAATTTAAAAAAATGACTTTGGGTCCTTGTAGCTACTATCGCCCACCGTAATTAAATTTGTTGTTAACTTTCATCTCATCATAATTTATTTATTAATATTTTATATACTGTTTAGCTTATTTGCTTGCTTAGTTACTTCAAAAAAAAGTTTTTGAGGTTTGGTGGAAGTAAAAGTTTTGGGGAAAAGTAAAAAGAAAAATATTTTTGGGGTTTGGAGAAGTAAAAGTTTTGGGGAGAAAGTAAAAAAGAAAAAAATTGGGGGTTTAGGGGGAAGTAAAATTTTTTAGGGGAAGTAAAAGTTTTGTTTGGGAGGGAAATAAAATGAAAAAAGTTTTGGGATTTTGGGGGAAATAGTTTGGTATTTGATTTATTCGAATTATTCAAGTTATTCAAATTCGAAATTCGAAAAAAAATTCGATTCAAATCGAATTTTGCTTACCTCTATTTCTCTACTCGTTGATGGGCACTGGTCCACTGTACCAATTGTCAAATCATTGCTTGTAGCTAACTAACAGGACTTTTTTTTTCTAGAAAAAACTTAAAAGTCCAGTGACTTGTATAAAAACTTTTGAATAGTTTAGTGACTTAAATGAAAATTTTAAAATTGTTCTATAACCATTTTGTAACTTTTTAAAGTTAAGTGACCAAATAATATTAAAATATAATATTATGGATATATTAAAATTTGACGATTAGTATTGTTTCATTTGTTTTATATTAAAATTAATTATTTCATATAGTGGATTACTCTTGTTTCGTCTGTTTTACATTTTTTGTTCACATACAAATATTTCACGGGCATGGCCAGATATCAATGTTTCTTTTAAAAAAAGGAAATCTAAAATTTGTTGAAAAACAGAAATTTAACATTTAAATTGGGATAAAATATATCGTAAGTCTTTGTATTTTTTAAAATTTGTAATTTTATTTTTCAAATTTAGTCTCTTTATTTTTCAAATTTTAAAATTGTGTTCAACTATTAACATTATTATTTATTAAATTCATGTTCATTACAACATTATTTTTTAGTTATATGGCTACCAAATAAGTTTGTTTTTTTAAATGTTAACAATTAAACTTAAATTTTGAAATTTAAAAGTAGAGTAACTAATTTCCTGAAAATAAAAATTAAAGGGCTAAATTTCAAAATTTCAAAGAATATGGGAAGTTAAAGCATATAAGGTGAAATCAAAATTATTGAGCATTTTTATGAATGGATATAGAGTTAAAGAAATATCAACAACCTCATTTAGGATATTTCGTCCTTCAACACTAACATCTTCATTAAATCTTTACAAATTTAATTTAATCTATCATATCTGACCTTTCCCTTCAATATAATCTGCTTGTGGGACGACTATTGTCGCTTTTAATCTCGACTTTCCTTTAAATACTTCGAGTTTTTTCTCTCCTCCATGTGTTAACTTGTATTGATCAACATATCCATCTCTAAGTTAGTGATTGATGCTTCAATATTAGACTTGATTTCTTTGGCTACTTGTAATATTGCCGGACAGCTTCCACCATCATCTCAAAAGATTTACAACATGCTGCTTCTTTCGTCCATCAATGATGGATTTTCACTACCTTTGTCTATGTTGGGGTGTTTCTTTCGTTTTGGGGGTGGGATTTTCTAACCATTTTTTTTTTATTCTAACTCATTATTTTCATGTTGAATAAAACTTGGTTTATTTGGCTAATTACATCGTAATTCATTATGTCATGTTTGGTAGTACACATTGTAATTACACGATTACATAATTTATAATTTTAAAAAATATTAATTACTATAAAAATTATTAGTATGATGAAAATAATTTCTAAACAAATAACAAAAATTAAAATAAAATCATATGTATTATGTCACTCTAAAAAGTAGCTAATGGTACGATTATTGATAAAAGTAGTAAGAAAAATAAACATCACATGCTATTTTTAAGGGTGAACAAAATTCAATTCGATTCAAAAATTAAAAAAAGTTTGAATTTCAAATTATTCAAATCGATTTAATTGAATCAACTCAAATTCTTTTTTTGAATTTCAAATTCGAATCAAGTTAAATTTTTAAATTCGAATAAACCATTTTACTTCCCTTCCCAAATTTCCCCCTCAAACTATTTTAATTTTTCCCAAAAAATTGACTTCCTCTCGAACCCCCAATTTCTTTTTCCTTTACTTCCCTTCAAACCCTTAGAACTTTTTTCCTTTTACTTTCTTCCAAAAATTTATTAATTTTTTTTAAAATTGAATTATTGATGATGTCATAAAATATTCATGTTAAAATTTTCTATTCGAATCAATTTCACATTTTATCTTTAAAATAACTTTTATTAAAAATCACTTTTTTTCATTTAACATATATTTTAATTTCAAAATATATTGTGACAAAAATTAGAAGATAAGTGAAGCAACTGAGTAAGCAAAGAAGCTAACCTGTATAAAAAATATTAATAAGTTAATAACAAATTTGATTACGGTGGATGATAGTGGCTATAAGGATCCAAAGTCATTTTTTTTAAATTTAACTCAAACAAATATATTCTATTTAATTCGAATTCCATCTCATTCGACTCGATTCGAAAAAATCTTAAATCGAGTTAGGATGATAAAATAAGATTCGTCAACTCGATTAACTCAAAATTTTTCATTCGATTCGATCGAGCGCTCACCCCTAGCTATTTTTATCTAATTGTTCTAGTGCATATTTGTTGGGTTATTCCCTCTTTAATATTTAACATATGCTCTTTTATCATCATTTGTTGGTCTTTGACCAAGTTTATCATCATCTAAATTTGAATTTGCATAATTAAGATCATCAAGATTTCCTTCTTCCATATACTCTTTGAAGTATAGATCATTTCAATTCTACCTAATCATTAAAGTTATGAAATTTGCAACATGTTAAGACGATCTAACCTTTTTTTTTTATGTTATACTAATGTTAACATGAAAAATATTTTTTTATAACAACAAACGCCTTCTAAATCACATTTTAAAGCCTTAAATGTTTCAAATTAAAAAGTTTGTGAACGGTCTATAGTGCCTGTGTTTAACACTATTCTCTCAAATAGTATCATACCCTCACAATATAGTGCAAGAAAATCTTTTGTATTTGCATAATTAGCATTGATCTTATAGTATTTGGATTCAGTTCAAATAGTTTGTACTTTCAATTATAAAAGCTTATACAAACTTAATTTAGAGAAAGATTTATATTAGATTATATCAATTTTTATAATATGTAAATTAAGTAAATAAAAGCAAATAAAATTTATAATATATAACCTTCTTTATAAAGGAATGGAACCTGATGAAAAATGTTGCCGTGCGATTTGAATTAATAAGATGAAAAACGAAGGTTAGAGTTGGTGTTATAAGGTGAGTGATCACCAGATACATGTACTCATCATGGCCCCATGACATTGTAACAATTTCAAGCCCACAGTTGTGTGTGTAGACTCCCAGCTTTGTATTGAGAGCTGGGTTCTGATAGTGGAGACCAGAAAACAAATTGGTTGAACTTGAAGCTGGTTTTCAATCTGAAACAGAACATTAGATTCTGAGTAAGGAGATAAATTTACATGCTGCTGCACAATCGCTTAGCAATTAGAAACATAAATCAATCAAGGAAAAAATTATCTCATTGATTTATCGTAAAGCAAAAGATCGAAGTGTACCAACAACCACCCATTGTGGCAACGTTATTGAACAGAAAACAAAATGAATAATGTTAGTTATTAAACCACAAAGTGAAAAGAAAAGTCATATTTCTAGAGAAAGGCCTAAATGTTTTGCAACAAACACCTTGTAATTTCATCATAAAAAAGGATCTCTTTCTCTTTGTCAAAACCCATTATTTCTCATCGGCCAAAGGGGAAATTATTTGATAAATTACATTACACCAACTATGAACAAACTTCAACCCTCAAAACGTAAGGTTCCTTTTAAAGTTTAAACATAGCTAAAATACAACTAGTTAATCTTTACTATCAACAATTACCAGCTATCAAAGTGAACTTACAAGGACAAACCCTGAAGCTAATTCAGCAAACTTTCTCAAATCTCTATGAAATGAATATCGAGACCAAACCCAGATTAAAACCCCAAATTATAATCTGAGCTGAGCAAAACCCATGAAGCCGAACATCAAGCTAAGAATTAAGATGCAAAGGAAACAGAGAAAAAAAATACCTGGAAAATGCAATAAAAAAAAGAATTCAGGGAAAAAATCAAAAATATTTGGACAATTTCTCGATTTGTGCGTGTCATCCTTGCGCAGGGGCCATGCTAATCTTCTCTGTATCGTTCCAATTTTATCGGATGTCCCCGAAGGAAAAACCAAAGCTGGCTGCTGCGTCTATATAAACACTTTCGCTGCTATGTTCCTAATTAATGTGGGATATATAGTTGGTTCCCAACGAAGTCATGAACTAGCCTACCTCAGCCTGACTAAGTCCAACGAGTGGGCTTAGGTGTCGCTCAAAACAAAATCCATGGGTTTGCGCTGGTACAGTGGGACCCTTTTATTTAAGCATGGGCTGGTCACTTAACCCGAAGGATGAAATTTTGATGGTTGCATTAGCATAGAATATATAGTTCGGCTTAGATTACTTTTTAGGTATGATGATTTGCGGGTATTGCTACATCCCAACTCAACTCTGATAGAGCCCTCATAAGTTGATAGTGGGTTCCCAACTATCCAGTTAAAATAATTAAGAAAAAAGTAATCATTTTATGATAATCTTGAACATGTTATGATAACTGGCTCTGGTCGGAAGAATGGGGAGAGAAACATGGATCAAACCTTTCACATCATAAAAGAATCTTACAGAACGTATGCGAAAACTGAACTGAAGGTCTGAGAAGCAAAATATGTGGGGAAAAGCACATCATTGGTTGAGACACAGAATGTAACACCAACAATGACCGGAGAGGAAACGCATAGCTAAGCTAAGCTAAGCAAAGAAAAGGTAATGCAGCTAGTGAGCACAAGCAAGAGCCTCCATTTCTAACTTTTTATAGGTCCACATTCTTGGCAGTACTTGAGGCATGCTGTTGATATGAAATTACGTATGAGTTCCTTTTTTCGAGTAAAACTCGATTTGAAAAAAATAAAAATTATGTTCAAATTTTGAGTTAATTGAATTGAATTATTCAATTTTTTTACTTAATTCAATTTTTAAGTTCGAATAAAGTTGAATTTTAACTCGAAAAATAATTTTTGTAAATATCCCTTAGGTCCTTCTCAATTTTGAAAATAAACAAATTGACCCTCTCAACACAAATTACAAAATTTTATAAAATATAAAGAAAAATATTAAAAATATTTAAATTATATAAAATTTCAAATTATAATTTTTTAAAAAATTCAAAATGATAAATTTCAGCCCTTAAACAAGTAAATTAGTAAATCAAATGTATCATACTAAATTATCTTTGTTTCCCCCTTATTTTGCTTTTAAAGAGTTTTCAAATATATTTCACCTCAAATTTATGTATTCTAACTTTGAATTTAGTCATAAGTTTAAATATGTCAAAAGTTTTGTACTCTTTTAAAATTTAAAATTTAGTCTCTATACTTTAATTTTGAATCATTGAGTCCTTCTACTTTTTATTTTAAAATTTTGGTCCCTCCGTCAATTTTTTCCTTAGAATTGTTGATGTAATGGTTATAAAAAAAGGTAAATTAACTTTTTAGCCTTTAACATTTACATTTTTTCAATTTGATCTTTACTCTTTAAAAGTACAAAACAATTTAAAAATGTTTTTAAAATTAAAAGCTTTTTCGTATTTTCAATAAAAATATAAAAATGTGAAATTTAAAAAAAAAGAATAAAATAATTAAAATGATTTTTAAAAAATCATTAATTATAAACTCATTTAGCCACGAAGTCATTCCACGATAGTATCGTGACTAAGCTCTCCCCAATTACATACCATTTCAAAAGCTACTCGATCATAACTGTGTTACCCTCATAGGACATCAATAATCTTTTTGGGATAAATTTGTTCTCCCAATATGATTATATTTTATTTCATGGTAATCATTACATCTTCCTTCATGAAATGTCAATTACTATCAAATAATAATTAAGTCACTCATCATAAAGCCGAACGACCTGTGGTCATATTTACTTTTCATCCATCATGTAATGCCAATTAGAGGATATCATTTACCCATATCTTGGGCTATGAATTCAACTATTGTGAATGATGTTACATACTGCAGAAGTTGTATACCCAATGCATCAGCTTTCGGTTCTTTATCTATTCAAACTCAAGATTTTACCTACATCAAAGTATACAAGTCATGCATACATAGTCCATCATCCACTTAGGATTAAAGTATGTCACATTATGAACATCACAAGTAAATAAATCCACAAACAAATTCAGGATCTATTCTACTTAGGTCATGTCTAATGTACTTTCAATCCAATCAGTCACATCTATGTCTCTATCTTTTGAGAGTTATCTGCTCCAATGGCCAAGACAAAGCATGTAACACCCTAACATGTATCTGTAATTGAAACAAAGTTACGAAACATTACAGGAAATTTCAGATCAATTAAACAGATATTTCACATTATATAACATACATATCATAAATCAATCATAATGTCTCTTATATGAGCCATCGAGGCCCAAAATACATATTAACAATGAGTCGGGACTAAACCGGGTACTCAGATAATTTTTCAGAAAACATCAAAAATTTTCAAAGATACAGGGGATACATGCCTGTGTAGCCAGGCCGTGCAGCTCACACGGTCGAGAGACACGCCCTTGTCTTAGGCCGTGTGGACATTCGAAATAGGGACACACGGCCATGTCCCAGCCCGTGTCTAAACTTGGGATCATACTGACTTAGGTCACACGGCAAAGCCACACGCCCGTGTGCTAGGCCGTGTGAGCATACTGGCTTGTATTAAATAGGTGCAGAGGTCACACAACCAAGCCACACGTCCGTGTGCTAGGTCGTGTGAATAATTTTGAACATTCTATTTTTCAATTTAAAAGATGCATGGGACACACGGCCAAACCACACGCCCATAAGATAATTAGTGTGTCACACACGGTTGAGACACACGCCCGTGTGGACGAAAATAGGTCATTTCCAAACCACATTTCTCACTCAAATTTGGCATCAATCTAATACAACAATTTGCACATTCACAAACCATATCAAAGCACTCAAAACAACCCAAAATCATGTCTTAAACATGACATATTACCACATACAACCAATATGCTCTTAGGCACCTCAAATGATAATTTATTATCATGTCATCCTAATACTCATACTTACCTAGGTACCAATTTCATATATGCATAATCAAATTCATACTTCAAACATGATAAATCTACTTATATACGCATCAAAACATATTCATCATAAGTCATTCCAATGGCTAGTTACAATCAAAACATTTACATGCCAACATTGGCTAATTAACCTACACATATCATTATAACCAAAATTAATTCACTTTTTATACCGAAATGAGCTTATGGATAGTGTGAGATATCCTCGCCAAGCTTCCAACCCAACGAGCCTCTGAATTTCTATAAAATAGGGAAAATAAAACAGAATAAGTTTTAAAGCTTAGTAAGTTCGTATAACATGGAATTTAACTTACCATTTCATTCACATTTATGGTAAGCTGACTAAACATGCTCAAATCAAATTTGGCCAAATGCCTAAACACAAATCCATATCATATTAGCCAAGTAATCATATGTATAATCCATAATCATAGATGAACAGAGTCATCAAATAAATTCCACATTCGTGTAATAACCAGTTTATGCTTCAATAAATCAAGTAATATCATTTTCATGTATTTCAGGTATATATCGGTATAGTTCATTTTAAATTCACATTGTCTCATGTCAGAACTTTGCCAGTTGAACTATTTAAAATATAGATGGATACACGGGTATTACACATGAAGCGTACAAATCTGTAATCCGTCAATTCATGTTCGGGAATGCTCATAAGAGCACATAAACGAGAAGCTCATGAAAGAGCCTTTAATCGAGAGGCTCCGGAGAGCCAATTATTAGAACGCTCATAAGAGCTGTGGTGTGTCCGCAACACATGCAGGATCACAACCAAATCGGGATACTCATAAGAGCTATTAACGGGAAGCTCGTGAGAGCCATATATTAGGAAGCTCAAGAGAGCTAATATCGGGATGCTCATGAGAGTTATTATCAGGACGCTCTTGCGAGCTGTGGTGTGTCCACAACACATACAAGACCACAACCAATTCGGGAAACCTGTATCCATTAAATTTCATTTATTTGTTCGAACGGGACTTAATACTTGTCGATCATCGTCGGATATGTGATTAATTTCATATACATGGCAATAATACAATCACATACATACAATTCAATTAATACATATAAGTTCTCTATTTAGTTACACGAACTTACTTTGACAAGTGTTTGTGTACAAACTACTAATCCAACACTTTCTCTTTACCTCGATATAACTCCGTATTTGATCTATCCGGATCTATATGAACGAATTTAACTCAAGTTAATAAAATTCACATTCAATTCAATCCAATACATATTTTTGGACAAATTACTATTTTACCCCTATACTTTTGATTAATTACAATTTCATCCCTAGGCTCGGAAAATAAAATTCATACAATTTAATCCTTATTCCATGTCTAGCCAATTTTCATATATAACAATAGCATCCCATATATTTCTAAAATTTAGAATTTTTCCATGAATTTTCCATCTTTTCAATTTAGTCCCTAAATCACAATTTCATCAAAATTCTCTTAACAAAAGTTGTTTATCTATCAACAACCTTTCATTTTCTACTATAAAACTTCATAATTCATATATATTCATCCATGAAAAAACCCTAACACTTTAATAGTTTTGCAAATTAATCCCCGAGATAGCTAAATTAAGCTATTACGATATTGAAAACATAAAAATCATTAAAAACGTAACTTGAGTACTTAGCTAATTAAAGAAACTAAGTTGGCTAACTTCAAGCTCCCATGGCTAGGGTTTCTATGCCTTTAATTTTAGGAAAGATGATAATATGATGATATTTTGTTTTATTTTATTATTTATCATCTTTAATTATTTCATCTTTCCAATTTAACCCTTAATAATTTACTAAATTCCATTGATGACTAATCATCTTTATCTACTAACTCCTTTAAATGGTCTATTTTCCATATAAGGACTTCAAATTTTGAATTCCATAGCTATTTGATCCGTTTAGCTACTAGAATTCAACTTTTGCACTTTATGCAATTTGGTCCTTTTTATAAGATTAAACATAAAATCAGTAAAATTTCGTAAAATCTCTTTACGAAATTTTCATATGACATTTCTATCATAATGCAGACCATGAAATAATATTAAAATAATTTTCTTCCAGACTCGAATTTGTGGTCCCAAAACCACTGTTTCGATTTCACTAAAAATGGGTTGTTACAAAGCATCTCTCCAATTGAACTTGATAGACATCATATTAGTCTTTCAATCAGTTTGCTCATTTTCGATTAGACTAAGGGCACGTGTATGTTTGTCTACTAAAATAAGTTTTTATTATGTATTACAATCCGACTACGTAATACCGCTTAGTATTAGTTAAACATTAGATGACCAGTGAGCTAATATTTACTTTTATTTTGCTTTTATTTTTCTTTTCATGCAAAAACCACGTGAGGACAATATAAAAAAAGGTATTAATGTAATTCATGAATAATTTTATTAACCAATCTCTTCAAAAAAATTACAAGTATACAAACGAATATACTACACTCAGGGCACCAGATTATATAGTGAGGCCAATAATAACGATTCTCTAAAAGAGCCAATGTATGGTGCATACTTGGATGGCTAGCCCATCTCAAGTCATGACACTCTTTCATGATCTCTTTACGCAATTTCTCATATTGAAGCACATAAAAATGATGCCCTTGAGCATACAACAAATCTCACTCAAGCCAAAATTGCCTCGTTTTCCCTTCTCTGACAAACTCAATCAACGTTTTAACTGTGGGATCATAGAACAACCCCTCTCTAATGTGCTCCAATAAGGAATTATCAGGCTGATTGATTACTGCAAATTCTAGCTTTCGACTCAGTGCATTAGCTACTACATTGGTTTTCCCCTGCTTATATTCCATGCTGAAATCAAAATTTTCCAATAAAACCTACCAATGAGCCTACTTGGCAAACAACTTTTTCTAGGTTAGGAAATAACTACTTGCAACATTATTCGTAAATACCACGAACTTGGAACTCATCAAATAGTGTCTCCAGTACGCAAACAATGCACCATTATGGTCATCTTTTTTCTTCTAAATTGTATATTGTCGCTCAGTATCATTAAGCTTTCGACTTTTAAAAGTTATCGGATGCCCATCTTGCATCATTACTCTCCCGATCCATAGTTTGATGCGTTCGTATGCACCTCATACGATTTAATATAATCTAACAAGACAAGTACAAGCTCTTTGGTCATTACTTGTTTCACCTGATCAAAGGCTTTCTGAAATTGCTCGTTCCAATCCCACACCTTACCTTTTTTCAATTGATTTGTTAAAGGTGTGGTGATTCTAGAGTAGCGTTCAATGAAACACCGGTAGTAGTTTGCCAACCCAAGGAAAGATCGCAATTCTGTTACCTTGGTTGGTGGCTCTCAATTGACAATCACTCGAATTTTCCCCCAATCAATCCAGATTTTGTCACCTCTCACAATGTAGCCTAAGAAAGGTACCTCATGTTGAGCAAATGAGCATTTCTCCTCCTTGACATAAAGCTCATTCTCTCGCAAGGTTTGGAACACTTCCTTTAAGTGCTCCACATGTTCCTCAAGTGACTTACTATACACCACAATGTCATCAAGATAAACAACCATAAAACGATCTAAAAAGGGTTGAAATACCTTATTCATCAGGGTGCAAAATGTCGATGGAGCATTAGCCTGAAAAATAGTGTACACTAAGTGTTTGAGTAAATTCTCTCAAAAGTATTCTATTACTTTGAAAGATCACAACTAAGTGATTACAAATGAAAGGAATGCCTTTATTTATAATTCAGCTCTCTCAGATCTAATGGTGTAGATTGAATTACATCAATAACCGAGATTAGTTCCCATCTATAATAAGAGAGTCCTAAGGGATTTAAACTTTATACATCTTTATCCTTTAGGATTTACAATAATTATCTTGGTAAAATACAATTTACTAGAGTCTTTACATTTTAACCAAGATTGAAATAGATAGACTTTAAGTCTCTTCCAAGCAAGGGCATAGTTCTGTCAGACCAAATGACCCTAAGAGAACATAAAGGTTCAATAAATATGTGCATCAGTTGCAGGCTCCTTTATGCGGCCCGCAACATTAGTACCTTTGTTTTAGGAAATAATTTAGCCATGATTCAAATGTTTTTTTCATGGTTAAATTGATAGGTTACATGGTTGTTAGTCATGTTGATTTAGTAGTAGTTGATCATGGCTAAGTTGGCGAGTATGATGTAATGTGTAGTCATTTTTCATGCATATAAATAGGAGTGTTTGCTCTGATTTGATGTATTACCTTTCATTTTTAATTCAATCCAATTCTTTATTATACTTTATTATACTTTCTCTTACCTTTTGTTTTCTTAATGTTTACGTTAGCTATCATATTATTAAACAGCCCAATCAACGATGACTTATATGATTAATATTTATATGGTGGGAAAAGATTCTATGAAATAGGGACTATCACATCATTTGTATTTTTTAACAGTTTAATGTCACTTCATATTTTCATTCTAAATTTTAGTATTTTTATCTTGAAAAAATCAAATCTAAATGAAAATTCTAAAATTTAAGATGAAATTATTGAGGTGACATTAAACTATTAAAAAAGGTAATATCCATGTTTCATGCAAATATAATAGTCTCCTTGCTACTTATATGGAGATAGAAATCTCAATTTCAATGTCTTAAATTAATAGGCTTATGTGATCAAAAGAAAAATTAATAAATTTGTATTTTTTTTTTGGCTTTTCATTGAATAGATCCAACAAACAACCCATGAAAAATTATATTACTTTTGTTTTGGTTCTATTAACTTTTGCTCTGAGAATTTTCGCATTAAGTAACTTGATTTGAGAAAAAATAAAAGAGAAAAAAATTATATAATAAATATATTTATTAAAATTTATATAAAAATTAAAAGAAGTTTTTCTAAAATGATAAAATTAAAGGTTTAAAATTCATTGTCTTAGGTTAAAATTTCATTATGTGTAAATTATTTATTTTATATAAAATAATTTAAAAGGACAAAAGTAGCCTTATAATAATGTATCTTACATTGTATATATATAGAAAGGTATTTTAATTATTTTTAAATTGAGTTGGTATCCGATTGACTCGTGATACCAACTTAATTAGAGGCTTAATATATAACATAGACAATAATTCAACCAAGTTAATTAAATTTGGTTTGGTTAGCTTATCTTTTATTCATATTTTGATATTGATACGAAAACCCATGATTCCTTGATAACTTGTTAAATAAATGACAGAGATATTTTATCATATGGAACATTTAATCAACTTGTAATTAAAAAGTCCAATAATCGGACAAATCCCCTACAAAACCTCTAGAAAGAAGGACTCCTAAAAACACGATGATTGGGATTTGAAGGTTGTAAAATTTACAACTCCAGAAGGCTTGAAAGTAACAAATTGCAAACGAAGAAAAAGAGCCGAAACACTCAAAACTCTCTAAAAGCTCTTTACATCTCACAAATAAAAAACAATATTTTCACTAAGGAAAAGGATAATTTTATTCATCAAAAAACTCATTTGCATCTCACAAAAAAAAAAAAACAACAACAATATTTTCACCAAGGAAAAGGGTAATTTTATTCTTTTATCTCTAATTTGAGTCGCCAAACTTTCTTTACATATGCAAACTCCTAAGAAAATATTAAAAATTCAACACTAACAATTTAATCTACTTGAATTCTATTTAATAAATAAAGAATTTAAAAACTCTAAAATTATTGAAATATTCAATTTTATAAGTTTTATAAAATCAAACTCTTAAGTAAATGAATAAATAAACAATATAAAATTTAAAATATTCAAACATGCCCAAATCCCATTCAAAAACGGGTTGCAAGTTCGTTGATGTTCTACATCCTCCTAAGTTTGTATAAGATATATTTTTTAATTGGTTAATTTTGTTATTAGTTTATGTACCTTACAAAAGCTTACTTTAATTTGATCAATTTTATTCTTTATACTTTTTAAATTGTGAAATTTTAGTATTGACCCAAACAATATCAATTAAATTTAATTACAAATCTTGTACTACATGTACAGTTGTTGATACATTTCATATACTCCTCGAATTTTCAATTTTCAATTTTAATGCAAATGACAATTGTTAATCTATTAAATGGATTTTCAATAAATAATATGTGAAAATAAGAAACTGATTTGACATTGCATATATGAAAATATGTTTACTATATTAGATTTTAAAAATAACAAAAGTTGATGCATTTAATTGTTACTGTTTGATGATGACTGAAATTTTAAAATTAAAAAGACGAAATTAAATTACATGTATTAATTAATAGTAGAATTTTAAAATTTAAGATATAATCAATGAAGTTTACCAGTTCCAATTAACATCCTACTGATTAGTGCGCTCTATACTGTATTCCGAGTCACAACTCACTTCACCACGTATTTCCAGGAGAAAGGGATCCATTTTTACAACACATGACCAAATCAAGTGATGCAGGGGAAAACAGGAATGTTAAACATGCTAAAACGACACATGGATAATAAATTTCTTTAGTACGTAAGATATATTTTTAGTGGGGAATAAGCTCACCAATCATCATATAATCGAAACAATTGACTTTTAAGTTTCAACTCCAGCTATTTAATGGTTGAGTTTTCAAAATTCATCTACTTAAATATAAGTAGAATTAAAATACAAATCTAATATCGGACATGTGTTGCATAATATTAAAATACAAGTTTGTTATTACCTCATATAAAATATTTTTTTCACTCACACAAAATCTAATTTAGATTAAGTTTGACCAATGACATCATTCGATTACTTAATTATGAATTTGTTAAATTATCCTCTCATATACAAATTAAATAATATTTTTATGACAGCTTTATATATATAATAAATCAATAAAAATTAATTAGAGATTTAAACTCAAAACATCACCATTTCATTCTACAATTATAACTAAAACATCAATTATTGTTTTATATTTCTTACATAATTTTTACAAAACATCAATTATAACTAAAACATCAATAACAAATGTATTTCTTACATAATTTTTTCACCCATGTCGCGTGAGTAACATAAAATCCTGTTTATGTAATTTATTTTTCAAGAATAAAATTAATATTTAGTAAATTTTATTATGTTTATCCTTATTCCAATGTTTCATAAAACAGTAAATGGTCGTTTTCAATGGATTTTAAAAAGAGCAATCCCACACTTTGTCATAGGTTCATCTCGCATTTGCATTAAATATCTTCTCACTTTTCCTATAGCACCAACTAGCCTGTTTATTAGTCAAAGCGACGGCACATCAACGACCGTCGTTGCCAAATATATATATTTATTATGCGTAAATTCTATTTAAATTAGAAATTAAATATATTTTAATTTTGTAAATATTGATTAATTTATTTGAAAAATATTACAGTGGGGAAGCACGGCGGGCGGCGGAAATAATAAAATTAGCAAGCGAAAGATCTCTGATTGCATCCTGTCTGACCATGTTGCTCAATCCGAGTGATGTTTTGTCGGTTGATGACGTGGCTTAATCTGAATCGTCGATCATATATTTTCTATCACATGTGTTTTTAATTTTATTGATAAAACGGAAAGGGTGTGATGAATGCATCCATAAACACAGCTCAACCGTTGATCTAAAACCACTCCGATTTTCGCACCACAAATAAAAAAAGGTCAAATAAACTCGTTGGGCATGACTAGATGCTGCGTCAGTTTGACCCTACTTATTATAAGATGCGTTATCCACGTAGTGCTGAGTCAGGTTCCTAATTCCATTCTTTTTTGCCCTTTAATGTTATTGGAGTAATCTTAAGGTAACCACGTTCTCATTCTTATTACCTTACAACTTCCCATCCTAACCGCTAAATTTAAGCTTTAAAATATTAAAATAATAATAAGTTAACTACCAAACGTATTATTAAAGTCTAAAGAAAGAAAACATTTTTTTAGATAAGATTTTGAGCCGGTTTACGTGTGATCTTATCGGACCAAAGCCAGACATTTCAAAGTTGGATAAAAACCGCGTAATACAGTATTGTACACGTGGAATAAAACGGTTGGAAAGTGAGGTTCACGCTACTGAAAGAGAGTGAGTCCTTTTGGATTATTGTCAACGTTTTTTTTTGGGATAAAGTTAAAATAGCTGGAGAGGAGGAAAGAAAGTGGAGATTTATTTTTTCAGTTGAGGACATAAAACATTCCAATTGACAAGGAAGGACTTTCTTTTCTCTGATTTTGAGCATAAAAAAGTTTTCAATTGAGGACATAAAACACTCCAATTGACAAGGAAGGACTTCTTCTTCTTATTTTGAGCATAAAAAGGATTTTCAGTTGAGGACATAAAACATTCCAATTGACAAGGAAGGGCTTTTCCAATTTTACTATAAAAACCACCCCTGCTTTGCAACATCACCAACCACAACAACTTGAGCTCTTTCTATTGGTTCTTTTTTGGGTTTTCGGACAGTATTTTCTTGGGAGGAAAATGACTATACTTATGGAGAAGCCTGAGCTAGGTACCAATACCATTCATTGTTTTTTTTTTTTTTTGAGAAAACAACCAGTGATTGCATTCACTTTTTTGTTCTTCTTTTTAATGTAACAGTGTCTCAATCAGACTTCCAGAATCATGCGGATGAAAGTAAGGAATTGGTGTTGGATGGTGGATTCCCAGTGCCGAAATCTTTGTCAGGAGAAGGATTTTTGGCACCAGAGATCAATTCATTTGGCAACTCCTTTAGGGATTACAATGCAGAAAGTGAAAGGCAAAAGAGCGTGGAGGAATTCTACAAGCAGCAACATGTTAACCAGACATACGACTTTGTAAGCCAAAAGACCTAAACATAGATATATTACACTACCAAGTGAATGGGCAGATTTGTTTGATGGGGAAATTTGAATAATGCATGCAGGTGCAAAAGATGAGGGAAGAATATTCGAAGCTGAATAGAATGGAAATGAGCATATGGGAATGCTGTGAATTGCTGAATGAGGTGGTGGATGACAGTGACCCTGACCTGGATGAACCTCAAATTCAGCACCTCTTGCAGTCGGCTGAAGCTGTTAGAAAAGATTATCCTAATGAAGATTGGCTGCATTTGACTGCCCTCATTCATGGTATATCATTATATTTTTTTATCATATTGCATTGTACTTGAAATTTCTACAGAAAAAAAATATAAAATGTTTTGTGGATATGCTAGATCTTGGGAAGGTTCTTCTTCTACCTAAATTTGGAGGGCTTCCACAATGGGCTGTTGTTGGTGAGTTTATATTATTTATAATCAAGCAAAATAATTTATAAAATTATGATGGCTTTTTTCTCTCTTTCTTTTGTCTATTAATGTCAATATTTGTAGGCGACACATTTCCGCTTGGGTGTGCTTTTGATGAGGCCAATATTCATCACAAGGTAAGAAGTATGTCATAAATTAAAAAAAAGTTATTAAGATATAATAAAATAAACCTTGTTTTTTTTTTTTTCAGTATTTCAAGGAAAACCCAGATTACAACAATCCCTCTTATAACACTAAGAATGGAATTTACTGGGATGGCTGTGGCCTTGACAATGTTACAATTTCATGGGGGCATGATGATTACATGTATTTGGTACGTTTTCTTATAATAATAATACAATACAATTAAGCAAATTTATTTCCCTCTCCTAAATATAAAAAAATAAATAATTAATGTTTTTGCAGGTAGCCAAGGAAAATGGAACTACTCTACCTTCAGCAGGGCTGTTCATTATCCGATATCATTCACTCTATCGTAAGTATATCGTTTTATTTAATATGCAATTTATTCTATAATCTAAATTATATTTCAATCATAATTATGAAGCTTTACATACGGAGGAAGCCTACATGCAGTTTCTTAATGATGAGGATAAGGAGAATCTGAAGTGGCTTAGAATATTCAAGTGAGTTTCAATTTTGTTTTAACCCATATATTTTACATTTAATGAACCTATATTTAATAATTATAATTTCACAGCAAGTATGACCTGTACAGCAAGAGCAAGGTGGCTGTGGACGTTGAAAAAGTGAAGCCATATTATCTTTCGCTTATTGAAAAAGTGAGTAAATTATTTATTGAATAAATTGTAGTTGTAAATTATTTTTTATCTCTGAAATTTATATATAATGTTGTTGTCTCAGTATTTTCCGGCAAAGCTCAAGTGGTGATAGGTTAAAGAAATGAAAGAAATAAACGGCGGCTTGGTGCTCTTCATTTTCTATGTTTACTATAATTGATCTAATTATTATGTAAAAGATAAATTGAAAATTCTTTCCTCCTTTTGTATACATAATGGAGATAAAATAAATATTGTTCCATCATACTAATTACTCGCCTAATTTCTCCCAATTAAGAATGATTTGTTTATTTTAGTTAAAAAGAATCATTTTATTTTGCACAATTTATTAAATTGATTCATTTTAAATATTTATTATTCTTACTAAATTTCAAATTCTTCTATGTCATGAATCAATTATACATTTATTTCGCTTTCTTCTATAAATAACTTGAATCACTCTCACTTTACTTTAATTTCTAATTTTAAACTATATCACTAGTCATTAAACTATGGTTAAGTTTTCATTTTGGTCATTTAACCAAATAAAAGTTACAATTTGATCATTCTTAAATTTATTTCTTATCGCCCAGTGACAGTTTTTAGTTTGTATAATAACAATTTTTGTCCTTATTTTTATATTTTGTCACTTTAACCCTAATTTTATATAAAAACTCAAAATTATTTAGAAAATAGAAAATTCTATATAAAAATTTTACTAGTATTGAGACATAAAGGTCAATGTCTCGAGACATACCATTCAAATTTGATAATTGAAGATATTTTACGTCTATAATACATTTACATGAATGGTAATGATGATTGATTTGAAATGTATGATGCTTACAAGTTAAAGTAGTGGAAATGTATTGAGTTAGCCTGAGTTGCTTTGACAATATAATGTGACGTCACACATTCGGGTTCAATGACCGGGTCGAATGTGGGGTGCTACATTTAGATAAAATCTCGAATATGTTGTTGTTGAAGAACTAATATTTATGGGACATAAACAAAATTATCATTCAATAAAATCTAATAACAAATTAAAAACATAACCAAAAAAAAGTTAGATTAATGTTACATGCATCCTAGTGTTTCTTGAAACCAAATTAGTAATATCTTCAAGTCGAGTTCTATGCCCTTGAAGAACATCCATGATTGATATTACAGAGGCTTGTGAAATCAACTCTGATTTCATTTTTTAGCCCAAAATACAAAATATAAAACAAAATCTTCTTTTTCAGACTCAATTCAAATTTTCATTTCATTTAAATTATTTTTCTAAACCCAAATTGTAAAATTAAATTATATTCTAAATTTTTCTTTTCTTATAACAGTGGGAGAGGTAAAATTATTTTGTTTAATGTTTTATTTTTCTATTTAAAGATTGAGTAGTGAATATCTGTATAAAGATAATAAAGCGAGAAAAATTGTAGGGTTTAAAAAATTCACTCATTCTCTCTCAATTTATTTATTTTTGAATTTTTATCTATTTTTAATATTTAGAATTTTCTAAATTTTTAAAAAGAATTTCTATTTTTTATCATTTTATATATAATTAGGGTCAAATTGACAATTTCTAAAACATTAGCGATCAAATTGTAACTTATTTTAGTTAAGTAACCAAAACAAAAATTTACCTATAGTTTAGTGACTAATGATGTAGTTTGTCCAAAGATTTTTATATTTTCATATTGATTTTACTATTCAATTCGGGGTTTATGGTTGGCCCCAATAAGATCGTATCAAAATCGAACATGTTTTCTCTCTTTGAGGATGGAATGTATCTTATCAATGCAATCAATATTTACCGATAAAACTATAAAAATATTGATTTTGATAAATTAGAGTTAGCTTTCAATGTTTATCGGATGTTCCATAATTTTATTTGATTGCTTTTATATTTTCATTAGTTTTTTTTAATTTGCTTCTATTTATTATGCTTGTATTTGTTATGGTTTCGCTTATATAATTCAAATCTCCTCTTATTTTCCAAATCTTCCATAACTATATTTTTTTTATTTCCATATTTTATTCACATAATTTTAAAAAGTTTCGTTGTGCTTTAATCTTCTCACATATATGCTGTAACAACTCGTTTTCAGTGAAATCGAAACAGTGGTTTCGGGACCACAAATTCGAGTCCGTAAAAAATTATTTTAATATTATTTCATGATCTGCATTATGATAGGAATATCGTATAGAAATTTCGTTAAGAAAATTTTTACCAATTTCATGTTTAATTGAGAAAAGGACCAAATTACATAAAATGCAAAAGTTGAATTCTAGTAGCTAAAAGGAAAAAATAGCTATGAAATTCAAAATTTGAGGTTCTTATATGGCAAATAGACCATTAAGAAGAGTCAGTAGATAAGTATGATGATTCATCCATGGAAATCTAAGAAAAGAAAAGGACTAAATTGGAAAGTAAAAATAATAAAAGATGATAAGTAATTAAATAATGGAAATATAATCTTTTCAATCATCTTTCCCAAATTTTTTTTATGGAAACCCTAGCTAAGAGAAGAGAACTCAAGCAAGCTTATTTGGCTTAATTGGGTAAGCATTCTTGTCCCGTTTTTAATGATTTTTATGTTTCCGAGATCGTAATAGCTTAATCTAGCTATCTTGGGGATTAAGTTGTAAAGTTATCAAAGTACTAGGGTTTTGCCATGGATGAATATGCATGAATTATGAAATTCATGGTAGAAAATGAAAGGTCGTTGATAGATAAACAACTTTTGTAAATTGAATTTTGATGAAATTGTGATTTTGGGACTAAATTGTAAAGATGTAAAATTTACGAAAAATTCTAAATTTTATGAATTACATGGGCTGCAAATGTTACATGTAAAAATTAGTTAGGCTTGGAATAAGGATTAAATTGCATGAATTTCATTTTCCGAGCCTAGGGATGAAATCGTAATTAAATGAAAGTATTGGGGCAAAATGGTAATTTTACCTAATATGTGAATTGAATTGAATATGAATTGTATTAAATTGAGTTAAATTTACTCGTATAGATTCGAATAGACTAAATACGAAATTGGATCGAGGAAAAGATAAAGTAACAGATTAGTAGATTTTGTATACACGAACATTGTCGAGGTAAGCTCGTGTAACTAAATTATGTATATTTATATGTTTGAATTAAATTTTGAATATGTGAATTGTATAAATGTTATATATATGAAATTGATTGATATTATATCCGACAATGCTCGATAAATATTAAGTCCCATTTGAGCAAATGAAATTCGATTGATATAGGGTTCCCGAATTGGTTATGGTCCTGCATTTGTTGCGGACACACCATAGCTCAATAGAGCGTCCCGATATTTGGCCCTCTCGAGCTTCCCGTTATATGGTTCTTGCGAGCTTCCCGTTAATAGCTCTTCGGAGCATCCCGATTGATTGTGATTCTGCATGTGTTGTAGACACACTACAGCTCTTATGAGCGTCCCGTTATATGGCTCTTTGTGAGCTTCCCGTTATGGCTCACTTGAACTTCCTGATATATAGCTATCCGAAGCTTCCCGTTAATGGCTCTTCGGAGCTACCCTTTATTGCCTCGCATGAGCTTCCCAATTATGGCTCGCATGAGCTTCTTGTTATACAGCCCGAATAAGCTTCCCATTACATGGCTCACATGAGCTTCCAGTTATATGGCTCGAGAGTGTGCTTCTCGATTATGTGCTCTAATGAGCACTCCTGGATATGAATTGACGAATTACAGATTCGTACACTTCGTGTGTACTACCCGTGTATCCATTGATATTTTAAATGATTCAACGGGTAAAGTTCCAATTTGAGGTTATATGAATTCAAGATGAATTACTATGAGAAATACTTGAAATACAACGATATAATATGTACATGTTCATGGATACTTAAAGTGATAAATACATGTATGTGGAAATTGAATATTGATGAGCTCATTCATGTTTCTTGGTATTTAAGTGAATCACATGACTAACATGGTTGATGAGGATATGTGCTAGGCAATTGGCCAAATTGGTTTGAGTATGTTTACTTGCTTACCTTAAATGTAAATGAATGGTAAGTTTATTTCCTGTTATACGAACTTACTAAGCATTAAATGCTTACTCTTTTTTATTTCCTCTTTTTTATAGGATTCCAGAAGCTCGTGGGGTTGGAAGCTTGGTGGATATATCATCACACTATCCATCAGCTCATCTCTATATAAATAGTAAATTAATTTCAGTTATAATGGCATGTATAGGTTTACATAGCCAATGTTGGCATATAAATGTTTTTGTTGTAATTAGCCATTGGAATGGCTTGTGATGAATGTGTTTTGGAAGTATGCATATGAGATAATGTCATGTTTGATATGAGTGTTTAGTGTGGTTGAATGATAGTAAACTTTATAAGTATGTTTATATGTATTTTTGGTTAAATAGGTAAGTTTGGATATAAGGATTTATGAGGTGATATGTCATGCATAAGACTTGATTTTGGCTTGGTTTAAATGTCTTGGATTGGCTTGTGAATGTGTTAAAATATTTATGTAGGTAGAAGATAAATTGGGTGAGAAATAAGGCTTGGAAATGACCTTATTTTGTCCACACGGACAGAGACACGGGCGTGTGTCTCAGCCGTGTGTGACACACGGCCTAGCACATGGGCGTGTGTTTTGGCCGTGTTTCCCATGCATCTTTAAAATTCAAAACAGAATGCTTAGGATTTTTTACACTGCCTGGCACACATGTGTGTGGCTTGGTCGTGTGACCCTTGCAACTACACACGGCTTAGCACACGGGCGTGTGACTTGGGCGTGTGACCCAAGTCAGAGAGTTACACGGGTACGGACACAGGCTGGAACATGGCTGTGTGCCCTATTTCGAATGCTCACACGGCCTGAGACACGGGCGTGTCTCTTGACCGTGTGAGCCACGCGGCTTGACCACACGGGCGTGTGTCCCTTGCACCAAGGAAAAATTTTAAAATTTCACGAAAAATTCTTTAAGTACCCAGTTTAGTCTCGACTTGTTTCTAATGTATGTTTTGAGCCTCGATGGCTCATATAAGGGACTTTATAAATAATATTTGACATGAATGTTAAATAATATGAAATGTTTGTATTTGATTTGTTTATTCCGGTAATGCTCCGTAACCCTGTTTCGGCGACGAATAAGAGTTAGGGTGTTACATATGCATAATTTTAATATATTTTTGTACTATATTTGAAATTGATTATTATCATGTACACTGATAATGAAAAGCAAAAATTCAATCTATATAATTAGGACCACATGTTTTTTATTTATGTTTTTTTAGTTTTTTAAAAATAAAACATCAAAATGCATTCATTGCAACTTAATGATGTACAATACATATTATTATTGAAATAATGTACAATGCATAGTTCTTTATCATAATCTAACCAAAGTTGATGTGAAAACCAAACGTTGATAATGATAATGAATCGTAAAAAAAGAGACAAAAATAGAACACACCAATTTTACGTGGAAACCCTTTCGAAAAAATACCACATGCAGAGGAAAAGAAAAATTCACTAACTGTTTTAATTCGAATGATACAAGAGAATAGATGGCTACGTTTATTTATAGGCTTAAAAACTTTATTCTAATCAAAGTTTAATAGAAGCAATGCAGTAAGGTTCAAACACCTTATTCAAATCAATATCAAGGAGAAGAAGTGTACTTCTATACAGATTCCACTTCGGCCCTCAGCCTTCGCCTCTACAGATCCCTCTATATTTTCACTTTTTTTTAGCAGGAATTTGGTTTACACAACTCTAACAGTTGAAACAACAATAGAAGGTTCATCTAACCAAAGGCATTGATTCACTAAAGATAAGTTGCATGGCTAAGATATGTGCAACGTCATTTCCATTTCGACTTGTATGGCATAACTCACAATATTAGCAAAAAGTAGCAAAATCTTGGTGTATATCAACAACAATGGCTCTTATCCAAAATAGATCAATTATCTAGCTTGTAAGCTTCCTAATGGTTGCCAATGCCTCTCTTTAAAAAAGAGCATGTCTGTGTGTCTGTAACCTATATCCGCCACCAATCAAATCACTTCCAGACATGCAAATGCTTCAACAATGAAAGGATCACATACATTCAACACTTTGGAAGCACTGGTTATCAAGAAATCACCATTATGGTTGTTGAACCCACTCCACCTTTATCGGAAGTACTATTAAAATCTCCTTCGAGATTCGCTTTGACCATTGAAGTTTATGATAGTACCAAGTGATGGCGTATAGTAGCTTTTGCAGAAACATCCCTTTCCAACTCAACTTTATGACTTTCAAAGTACTCCTTTATAAACCAAATCTATTTTGATGAACAACTTTAAATACCTTTAGGGGTCTCTCTATTTCGACTTCCCTAAATCATCCATATTGTAACAAGGAAGATAAGGGAGCATTACTTAATTGAGTAAAGAACTCCCTGAAAGATCCATTGTTAAGAGCTTTGGTTGTGATTAAGTGAATTCCGCACAAAGCTTAACTCGAGCCAAACATCCTTTACCGCTAAGCAGTGTTTCAGTGTCTGCAATGTTGATTTGCTACAATCACTTCCCCTAGGACAAATTGGGGGAGTAACAAAATGCTTACGATGTAGCACTTCTATCGTTGGAGAAAATTTTTATACATACATTGCACCATTAGCCAAATCTTATTAGGTAAATGCATAAACCATCAACGTTTATTGGAAACATCATATTGCTAATTCATATATGTTAATGATTGATTTGAACTTGTTCCCATATCTATAATTTTCTTATGTCCACTGCTAATAATGTAAATTCCATCTTTGTTGTGTTGCCATACCCTAATGTTTGTTAAATTAGCTCTGTTAAGTGGAATGCGAGTGATCACATTAACTATATATGCACTAAACAATGTAAAAACAAGGTTAAAAGTCCTGCATATCGTTTCTTAATTAATTAAGTCACTAACCCATACCACAAAAGAGTTGCTCTGATTATTAGATTGAACTCTACAAGTGGGAATTTGAGATCCATTTATCCCCTCACACTCTAATGGTAGAACCATTACCTACCACCATCGAACACTATCTTGTAATGAGTTTGTTATACCATGTGTAAGAAGGGTTGGATCCAATATTTTTTGGTAAAAAATATTCATTTTCACAATAATATTTAGCTTTAATGTCTTACTAAAAAGGGAATTGGAGTTGCAAATAACCTCTATTCGTATTTGCTTAGCATTCTAAGTTGAAAGCCATCATGTCCTTGAAATCAACACCACCCCAACCTTCGGGGATGCATAAGTCAAACCACCTTTACAAATGTATACTTTTTATCTACTTCCACTGGTAGTTGTAGAGCAACCTATTAATCAAATTAGAAACTATAACTGGTAAGCAAAATAATCCATATTATATATGGGAATAACTTGAAGAACTAGTTTTATAAACACCTGTTTTCCACCCTGGGAAGATAATGCACACTCTATGCTTTCATTTTAGCAATGATTCTACCTATAATTTTGTTAAATGCTTTATGTAACACCCTTACCTGACCCCTTTGCTGGATCCGGGTACGGGCGTCACCACTGAATTGGGTTAATGTACATATTTAGACATTATTTTAAAATCGAACTGTATTACTTACTTATAAAAAACTTACAAAAGAGACCAAATTACTAAATAAAGTTTGTTGTCTCGACTTTAGACCCGAATGAAACTATTTTGTTACAACATATTCGCCTTTTGTCAAAGTCTCAACGGTACCCCTTCCTTATGTGCCTTACACTTTCCAGATGAATTTCCTTGATCTCACACGGTCTAACTTGGTCCCTTCTCGAGCTCCTTATCCAATGAATCTTGTAATCACAAGTCATACCCTTGTAAGTTCGAATGAACTTAGTAAGTTTCTAAGTTACACAAAAGAGACCAAATTACTAAATAAAGTTTGTTGTCTCGACTTTAGACCCTAATGAAACTATTTTGTTACAACATATTCGCCTTTTGTCAAAGTCTCAACGGTACCCCTTCCTTATGTGCCTTACACTTTCCAGATGAATTTCCTTGATCTCACACGGTCTAGCTTGGTCCCTTCTCGAGCTCCTTATCCAATGAATCCTGTAGTCACAAGTCATACCCTTGTAAGTTCGAATGAACTTAGTAAGTTTCTAAGTTACACAAAATATGCCCCACCTTGTCGAGGTTCAAATAAATAAAGTACAACCAGAGGAGGCCTTATAGCAAGGAGGGATTTTGAAGGATGAGCCTCCCATTATGAGACTGACCATTATTGGCGAAACTACAAATGGTTTTTACGCTCCAGCTTTTCTCTTGAAGAATTTCACCCTAGGCAGTCTTTACTGTTAACCCAATTAAGTTCTCCATTACTTTCAAGCTTGTTTCTTCATTACTCGATGAATATCATATACTAATATGAGCCAATCACTAACATTCAATTACTCTTGGTAACCCTTCATTAGGAAGTGTTTCAAGCTTTGAACACTCAAGAATGGAGCGAAAGAAAAAAAGAGAGAGAGAGATGCTTATGGGTCGGGTCAAGTTTGGGCTTAATATTAACATATTTTATGCTTTATTTAATTTCGGCTTGACTCAAAATATGAACATAAAATTTTGTCCAAGTTCATTCATATTTGCAAAAGATTAACTTAAGCTCATTTTAGGTTAAACCATATTATTTTTATTTTTTAAATATTTATATTATTTTAATTAATATTTAATAATTTTATATATTTTTATTGAAATTTTTTATATAGTCATCTTTACATTATTTTAATGTTTATATTGGAGTAGTATTATATATTTAATATATGTTTATTTTTTAATATGTTATAAATTATATAATATATAAAAATAACTTAGCCGATTCAATCTTAGTTTAGTTGGCATCAATATTGTTACTTATGCAGGAGGACGTGGGTTCGAGCGTGTTAAAGTGCATTTGTCCTCCTATTGAAGGGTTAGTGAGGGACTATGGGTAATTCTAGGCAATTTGTATAAAAAATATTATAAACTTAAAAACGGGTCGGGTCGAGCTTAGGCCTTAAACGTTCAAGTTCGGGCTTGACCCATATTTTAAACGAGCTTAATTTTTTGTCCAAATCTATTTTTTGAGTCTAATATTTTTGTCCAAACGCTCTTAAATTTCGGGTGAGTCTCTAAAGCTAGATGAATAGTCTAGTCCGTAAACAGATGTAATGAGAGATGGAAAAAGGAATTGGAGAAGGAGAGAAAATAATTTCATTTTATTTTTAAATAAAAATAAGTGAATTTTATAATGAACTGGACAAAAAATTGAAATGGACATACCTATTTAAAAATAATAATTGAATATAGTTGAAACTCAAATGTTACGTGGCAGCGGAGAAGTGGGAACAGCTAACAAAAATTGATCTTATCTAGTGATGAAAGACCATTCCAATCAATTAATAAATAAAATTACTGAAAACCTTTACCACCTGGCGAACAAAGAATAAAACATGAATATTGGGCCATAGGTCCAGGCCCATAACGGCCTCAAGAAACCACTGAACTGACACGTGGTTCTACTTCCCTATTGTCATTTCCTTTTCCATATACGTAATTCCAGAAATAACCTCATAACTTTTACATGTTTTCAGTTCTACCCTTCGTTCCACTTCAATCCACACTCTTCTACGCATAAGTGATGATTCCATTGCAATTTACTACGCATTTTCACAATTAAGATTGTTTCTAGTAAGCCCAATTTGATTTTTCTCTCTGTAATGAGTCTGCCATCCTTTAAATGGCTCGATTTTCTTGTTATTTTTTCCTTTTACTCTTCTTTTTCACCATAAACCCTTGTCTCGCCGTTGATCAAATTGATGAATTCTCGATCATCGACTCGGACCTCCTCTCTTCTCACGGTGACTACTCTCCGCCTTCGCCTCCGCCGCCTTCCTTGCCGCCGCTTCCTCCGTCTCTCTCGTGTGAGGAAGATTTAAACGGAATTGGCTCACTGGACACTGTATGTGAGCTCAATTCCAGCTTCAGTTTTGACAGCGATGTGTATATAGCAGGAAACGGAAGCTTCCACGTGCTTCCTAATGTCATTTTGAGTTGTCCTATGAAGGGTTGCTCAATTTCCATCAATGTGAGTCGTGGGGAATTCAGTTTGGGGCAGAACGCCGGCGTATTTACCGGGACATTGTTTGTTTCGGCGAGGAATGCGAGTTTCTCTAAAGGTTCAGTGGTAAATGTCAGCGGCTTAGCCGGTCAACCCCCGGCTCAGACGAGTGGAACCCCTTCGGGGATTCAAGGTGCGGGCGGGGGCCATGGTGGAAGAGGCGCAAGTTGCGTGTCGGATAATATGAAACTGCCGGACGATGTGTGGGGAGGAGATGCTTACTCTTGGTCATCTTTGGATAAGCCTTGGAGTTATGGGAGTAAAGGAGGGACGACTAGTAAAGAAGAGGATTATGGAGGGGAAGGTGGTGGGAGGATAAGGTTAGAGGTGGAGGAGGCCATTGAAGTTGGAGGGAGTTTGTTGGCGAATGGAGGTGATGGTGGTGTAAAAGGCGGTGGAGGCTCAGGTGGAAGCATTTATATCAAGGCTTATAGAATGTAATTTAATTTGTTTCCCCCCTGCTCATCAGTTTTGTAGGTTTCACGTGAGTTGAACTTTAATTGCTATGATGATATAATTGTTTTGTGTAGTTGTTGATTGATTTATGATGCTTTAGTTCGTCTTGATACTGGTTGTCTTCAATTGCCGTAAAAAACTTTGCAAAATGGTCCCCTTTCCTTAAGTATAGACTGAACTTTCTAAGCATGGTTAACACTGATACATTTATGCATTTATTGCAAATATGGCATTGTATTTATTTTTGTCGTCAAGGATGTTGTGGTTATAAATTGGGAGGTCAGGATGCATCATCTGAGAAAAAGAGTGAGGATGAAAGTAAAAAAAAAAGAGAGGAAGTCAAAGTAAATTCAAAGTTTAAAGAAAGAAGATGCATAAGGCTCTGGAGGAACTTATGGCATTTTTAGAAAAGAGAGAGTGTGAGTGGATGTCTAAGATAAGGACTTTCAGAATTTGGCTACAAAGTACAGTGATGATTTAAGTTACAGTTGGAATACCTTTGCTGGGATTTTCAAGCCTGCAGTTTCTAGAAATTAGGTGAAATTTATATGTGGACCAACATGTTGAGAAATCCTATGCTTTTTCTCCCATACTTGTGTTGTTGAAGTTATTGTATGCTCCTTATTTTGAAATTGATGGCAGAGTTTGTTTCTTAGAATGTCAGTTAATTTGGCTTCCTTTACTGTTGTTTTATTATTGAAATATGTTTTCTGTGCATAACTTAATAATTTTATCACTTGTATCTGGAGAATCAGATCTTCATCTGTTACTGTATGATCAGCACATAAAATCGATTTTCTAGCAAATGTAAAGGTCATGTTCTCATTTACTCTATTATTAAATTCTTGTTAAACTCTTTGTGGTTGTGATTCCTCTTCTATCCGTTAATGTACTTTCATCTCTCTTTAAGAGGAAAAAGATCGTTGTATGTCCGATTTTCCTCCATCTCATGTTTAATACTTGTATCTTCCTGCAGTATTCTCCTTTGGGGTATTTGTAGTGCATATCTGAAACTCTATGCCGTAAACTTTTCATAAGTAAATGGATTATGGGTTTCCTAATTACAACCTTCTTATCTGAAGACAGAATGGATTATGGGTTTCCTAATGACAACCTTCTTATCTGAAGACAGGACTGGAAGCGGCTGGTTAAGTGCGTCTGGGGGGAATGGATTTGCTGGAGGTGGTGGTGGAAGAATTTCGATTAATGTTTTTAGTAGGCATGATGATACAGAATTCTTTATTCATGGTAGGTTTTCAGTTTCTATGTAAATTTCATATCCTTAAATAAATTGCATAGTAAACTGTGTGCCTATTCGATGATTTTAAGGAGAAGTTTCTTGGTGAATTTTGCTAAATGGTCATTTTTTAAAATACAGTAATGTGAGCTTGGTTTTTCTTCTATTATCCTTGTCTACAAAACTCAAATCCTGTCTGTAATATTTGCTCTGACCAGAAGATGTAGTCTAATATCTTGTTATCTCCACTATGTCATCTTTTTTGCAGGAGGAAAAAGTTTTGGCTGTCCCGATAACTCAGGTGCTGCGGGTACATATTATGATGCTGTTCCTCAGAGTCTAATTGTTAGCAACCACAACATGTCCACAAATACTGACACACTTCTAATGGAGTTCCCTAAACAACCACTTTGGACAAATGTGCATGTGCGAGATCATGCCAAGGCTTCTGTTCCTTTGCTTTGGAGCCGTGTTCAGGTCATTGAAGAGCTAAATCTTGTTTTTCTATTTGAATATACTCTTATGTTTATTGCCTTTTTTAGTTGATACATGATGTTTCTTCCCAGATAACCATGTTTAGTTGGCTTATATCCTTCGAAAGCATGCATTGATGCAGTTGTTCTCTATCAGGAGTCATTTCATCTAATTTAAAATTGGTTTCTGATTATCTCATCTCTGAAAGGTTAAATTAGAATTAAATTTAAATAAACTAGATGATTTATCCCAAAATAAGCGTTGAATTGGCTGTGGTAGCTTGAGTCAATTTTTGAAAATTAAATGATTAAAATGGTGTAGGAATCAGATTACATCACCCGATCCTGATGTACTGTGTTGGAAACCAGTGGAAAATCTTAATTCTTATGGGTGTGAAACTTAGATCCTAAACAGATAATGAGAATACTTGTCAAACATTGGAGTGGACACTAAACCTGCATCCCGTGACACTAGATCCAATCCAAGTTAGTGTAATGTTGAGAGTTACACTCACAGAGATCAGAGTGTGCTGTATTTCATAGTTTTGACTTTGTAATTGGTCATATAGGTTAGGGGACAAATTCGCTTATCGTGCGGTGCAGTGCTAAGCTTTGGTCTTGCGCATTTTGCTTCGTCTGAGTTTGAATTGATGGCGGAAGAACTTTTGATGAGTGATTCAATTCTCAAGGCAAGTAATTATTACTTATCTACTCTAATTGAAAGCATTGCTTAAGGCAATAATACTGGGATCTGCCTTATCTATTTGCCATGTAAAATAGCTACAATATAGTCTGTGGTTAACCACTGTGTTCTTATAGTCTTGATGATAGTCTTCACCGTTCCTTCTTTCAATTCAAAATGATAGATATATGGGGCTCTTCGTATGTCTGTCAAAATGCACTTGATGTGGAATTCGAAAATGCTTATAGATGGTGGTGCTGATGCTATTGTGGCAACATCCTTGCTTGAGGCCAGCAATTTGGTAGTTCTAAGGGTAATTAACTGATAATGTTTTTTCATTCAACAAAAAACCATGATTATATTGCTTCGAGGTAAGATATGGTGATTTCTGGTTTTCAGGAATCTTCTGTAATACATTCTAATGCAAATTTGGGAGTTCATGGACAAGGATTTTTGAATTTATCTGGACCAGGGGATACAATTGAAGCACAGCGTCTGATCCTCTCATTGTTTTTTAGTATCAAAGTAAGCTGAATGCTTCCTTTAGTTTGATATATGCATAGCCTTTTAGAATCAGGCTTTCCCAGTTCAGGTTTGAATGGGTCTGGCTAATCATTTTGGTTACATATAGGTAGATGGATAGTGCATAAAACAAAGTGTTCTACAAAATTGACAGCTGTGGGACCCAAGTTTGGGCATAATTTGCTTTAATTCTTTTAGTGGTGGAAAACTAGCCACTGCTAATATTTGAGATATTTTCCCTCTTTTGATTAATGAAATTTGAGAATTGAAAATGTGTTACTTAATTGACGTGGCAGTTAATTTCTACATTGGCATTTAATCTTTCCATTTGCATTACTTATTCATGTGCTAATTCTTCCTTCCTAATATGAAGGTTGGACCTGGATCTATTCTGCAAGGTCCCCTGGAAAATGCCAGTGACAATGATATGTAAGTTATTAATCTAAAAGAATTTAATGCTTCCGCCATTATCTTGTTAGGTATTTAGTTCTGGTAACTGGCAGGGCACCACGGCTTTACTGTGAATTTCAAGATTGCCCTATTGAATTGCTTCACCCACCTGAGGACTGCAACGTGAATTCTTCCTTATCCTTCACCCTTCAGGTCTTCGGTTAGCCAGTTTGAAATCCAAGTCATCTTTGTCAGATTATAGTAAATTTGGCTGTGAAGGTTTTGTGTGTTCAACTTGTTAATGAATTGTTGGATTGGAATGGCATTGCAGATATGTCGTGTTGAAGATATTATAATTGAGGGCATTGTTACAGGATCTGTTGTTCATTTTCACTGGGTTAGAACTGTTGTTGTCCATTCTTCTGGTGAAATTACCACGTCAGCTTTGGGTATGGATTATACCTAATTTCTGTTTAAAATTTCAATGTGGATAGTTGGTTATTTTAATGAGGAATAATGTTAGACTGTTAAAAGTTTCAATTATTTGCCCACATTCTGATTTGGACTGCTCTAGGATGCACTGGTGGGGTGGGTAGGGGAACAGTACTCAATAATGGTCTTGCTGGAGGTGGAGGGCATGGTGGCAGAGGTGGGATGGGATATTATGATGGCAGTTTTATTGAAGGTGGTGTTTCTTATGGAGACGCTGAGTTGCCTTGTGAACTTGGTAGTGGTAGTGGAAATGATAGTCTTGCTGGTGCAACTGCTGGTGGTGGAATAATAGGTAAGCTTCTGAATCTATTGAGGTTCCGCTATTGTTATTAGTTACTTTTGTTGATCTTTAGATGTGATAGAGCATGGAAAAAGGCTTAGTTGGTTGTTACTTTTATATTTTAGATGACCTTGGTGAGTTGTCCAAATACATAATTTTCTCCTATGTTTAAGCCATAGGGGTTGATTCCAGAGGCTTGGGGTTTGAATTGCTCCCAGTGGCATATGTATCTTCTGTTGTGAGGCTATTGTATATTTTACTGCTCCTTGGTACATTGTTCTACAGTTATTTAATCAACATCCGGACACAATTATTCCACATTATTTAACACCTATAAACCTTTTCTAAGGAAAATTTTTGCATCACTTCTAATATCATAAACTTCAATTTTTTATCTATTAATATAACATATTCGTTGTAGTTTTATATTTTTGTTCTCTGTAGATGGGCTACCCATTTCATTTTGACTTGCATAAAGTGACCAAAAGCAAAAATTTCTTTACACCAACTTCAATTCATTATGAGAAATTGTATTCAAATAAACCTTAACTATGATTATATACACATCAATCACAGACACTGAAGTTTTCCTTTCAATTACTATGATTAGCAACCTTAGTTTGATTCAGTTCTTTGCTCTGTCCAAATCATATTCTGAGTGGTGGATATGTTGGGATAAGTTGAATTTAAGTAATTTTACAGAAAATGGTCGAGTTTCCCCTCCCTCCTCTTTACAACGAAGTAAAGGCGAGTTATTTCTGTCAGTTTTTTCGCACATCATTGAACTTGGGAAATTGTTTTGTTGCTATGCTGTGGCGACTTTTACTGATGTAAATTTGGTCCAGTGATGATGCTTCTATTAATATTTTGTTCATTTTTTGCCTGAACAGTGATGGGTTCACTGGAGCACTCACTCTCAAGTTTGTCTGTATATGGTTCCCTTAGAGCTGATGGAGAAAGCTTTGGAGAAGTTATCAGAAAGCAAGATCATAGTACCATTTCAAACATTGGTCCCGGTGGTGGATCTGGTGGAACCATCCTTTTATTTGTTCATTCAATCATGCTTGCTGATTCTTCTGTTATCTCAACTGCTGGAGGACATGGCAGCCCAAGTGGTGCTGGTGGTGGAGGTGGTGGACGAGTTCACTTTCATTGGTCAGATATCCCAACCGGGGATGCATACCAACCCATAGCAAGTGTGAAAGGAAGCATTAATACCAGGTTTGTATCAGAGACATGTGGCTTGCTTCTTATGTTTTGCATCTGATGAATGATTAAGCCAGCTCTCACACCCAACACCATCCACCCTGGAGGTCTTCCTTCTCGTCACTTAAGTCGCATAATAATTGTTTACGATTGTTGAAATTAATTTGGTAATAGAGTGAAGAAAATTTAAATGCATAATCTAATGAGGCTGGAAACAACTTATTTTATACTTATATTCTTTGAAAGTCCGGATGCTAATAGGTGGTGATCATTCCCAAATTCAATTGCTGTGGTATGTGACCTGCAAAGCAAAAATGTTCCTTTATTCTTGTTCTGTTCTCAATTTAACTAAGCACTGAGCAAAGGCAGATAGGTTACTAGCTTATATTGTCCTTCGGATGGCCCGGAAAATACAGGTCTTTAAAAGTGTGTTTGTACATGTGGACTTTAGTGTTATGAAGTATATCATGGACTGCTGGAGGCAGAAGAAACAAGGAGGAATCAAGGGGTAGTTACATTTTGCTGGCAACTTTGAACTTTTGTGATCACATCTCGATGAGTACTAGTCACAGAGGCACTTCTGAACCTTTGATAATTAAGGGACCTCTTAGTTTTTATGTTGTTACAAAAGGACCTCTTCCTGGGCTGTTATGTTCATTAACTGATAGGAAAGCATTTCTTGTCATCAGTGACAGAATTTTCCATTTGAAGCTGTAATAAACTGGCAAGGCTTTCAGTTCCTTGCTTGCCGATAGGTGATTAACTGTGCTAGGTTGTGGATACTTGGTGAAATTATTCAGATTGCTAGTGCTGTTTGCAGGGGAGGCTTTGGCAGAGGTCAGGGTCACACTGGAGAAAATGGCACTATCACTGGAAAGGCCTGTCCTAAAGGGCTTTATGGTATCTTTTGTGAGGTAGATTTGCAAATTTATGTTACTTTATTTGGAGTTTGGACTTGTTTTAGTTTCTAACGAAGTTACCTTGCCTTCATTTTGGAAGGGTACAAAGATTGGTTTGCTTGAGAGAACTTTCAGTTGACATAATGCTTTATCTGGTTTACCATATTACAATTTTCTTCACGAAATGTATATTTCCAGGTTTTGGAAAATTGACTTGTTCAGAGCTTTGCAACTATTTCTAAATGTTATCTGGTCACCTGGATGGTGTTAAATTTCTTCTCGCATACATATCTTCCAATGATCAATGGTAGAATTGGTTATTTGTTGTCATTTTTCATCTGGTTTTCTTCACAATTTTAGATTGTCTGCTGCAGGAATGCCCTCTTGGGACGTTTAAGAATGTCAGTGGATCTGATAGAGTCCTTTGTCATAGTTGCCCAGCTGATGAGCTTCCAAGTCGAGCCATATATGTTGACATTCGGGGTACGTTTAACTTTAGCTGCTTCTACATGTGGAAGGATGGGCATCTCTCATTGCCTGCATTAATGTGGGCTTTTCCACATATTGCTCTGAAAATTTAATAGTGGTTTTGCCGGGTTTTGGTTTTTCTTCTTGCATTGCTGTCAATAATACATGGCATTTTGATCCTTGCAAAGTTTATGATTCTTTTTTCTTCACCTGGATAATAACTTTTGTTATTGGTCCCAACCTTGTGTTTCTCAATAGGTGGTGTAACTGATCGCCCCTGCCCTTACAAGTGCATTTCTGAAAGATATCATATGCCACACTGTTACACGGCACTTGAAGAGTTGGTATATACCTTTGGCGGGCCATGGTTTTTTGGTCTTATTCTTTTAGGCCTCCTCATTCTTTTAGCACTAGTTCTTAGTGTTGCAAGGATGAAATATGTTGGTGGAGATGAATTACCAGCTCTCATGCCTGCTCATCGTGGCTCTCAAATAGATCACTCGTTCCCTTTCCTAGAGTCATTGAATGAGGTTTTTTTCCTTAGTTTCTTCCATGTACACTTGATGTTTTATCTATTGTGTTGGTCGAAATACAAACCACTTACTAAATAGTATTCTCAAGTATCTAATTGTTATATCCATCAGGTTTTGGAGACAAATAGAACTGAGGAATCCCAGAGTCATGTGCACAGAATGTATTTTATGGGATCAAATACATTTACTGAACCTTGGCATCTTCCTCATGTTCCGCCCACACAATTAATTGAAATTGTGTAAGTTCTTATTTTTGCCTCCATGTGTGATAACTTGTTGGTCAATTTTCACTTTAATGATAATCTATAATTACAGGTTTTGTTCTTCTGTATGAGCAGCTGTGTAGTGAGCTAACTATTTCCAAAGTATTGAAGGAAATTAATTTATGTAAAAGAGTTTTTTGAATGTCATTTGCATGGCAGATATGAGGATGCCTTTGAGAGATTTGTGGATGAGATTAATGATTTAGCTGCATATCAGTGGTGGGAAGGATCAATCTACAGCATTCTTTCTATTCTTGCATATCCACTTGCATGGTCCTGGCTACAGCAATGCCGGAAAAGGAAATTGCAACAGCTACGTGAATTTGTTCGATCTGAATATGATCATTCTTGCCTTCGTTCTTGCCGTTCACGCGCATTGTATGAAGGACTTAAGGTACCTTGTTCCATTATATTCTTAAATTATTGTATAATTTTCCTTATGGATATTTTTGGCTTGTTATATGTTGGTATAGTCTGGTTTTGGAGTTTAAAATAAAAACATATGCTTTTGCTGTTGTATGTTTATGGATGGGGTAACTGGATGAAGCTGATGGAAAATTAAACAAGAATTTCTATTGATTGAGATATGATCTTTCCTGCTGGAATCTTTTTTTTCTTTAAGCTTAAGAAGTGCTGTGTCCTTTTGTTTCATGCCAATGGAACTGAAAGTTTTAACACTGGTCCCTGTGGTGTTACTCTGCAGGTTGCTGCAACTGCTGATCTGATGCTTGCGTATGTGGACTTTTTCCTTGGTGGAGATGAAAAGATAGGTGACCTTCCTCCTCGTCTTTATCAAAGATTTCCAATTTCTTTGGTTTTTGGAGGAGATGGAAGTTACATGGCTCCTTTTTCTCTTCAAAGTGATAACATTCTTACGAGCTTAATGAATCAGGTTTGTCATTAAATAGTTGGTTTGTGAAAAGTTTTTGATAGCTTCTTTTAGTGGTTGAGTGCTGTTGTTGGTGTCTATTTTTCCCTCTTTCTGTTTTGCAGTGTGTTCCACCAACCATGTGGTATCGACTAGTGGCTGGTTTAAATTCTCAGTTGCGCCTAGTTCGCTATGGACATTTGAAACTAACTTTTGGCCATGTTATTAGCTGGCTTGAAACACATGTAAACCCTACCATAATTGCATATGGTGTACGTGTTGATCTTGCATGGTTTCAGCCAACATCTTCTGGTTATTGTCAGTATGGACTCGTGGTATCTGCCACCAGCAATGAGAATGTGCAGTACTGGACTGAAGGTCAAGATACATATTTTCCTTCTATGGAGCAGTTAAGGTATCAACTGTTTGATAGTGTTTTTCTGCCTTTAAGTTCAAGTATAAAATTTGGGTTAACTTTCATTGTTCTTTTTCTAATTTTGGGGGGGGGGGGGTTATTTGCAGTTGGTCTGGTGCTAGTAGGGGAGCCTCAGTTGGTCGTCCAGGAGCTAGTGAATATTTAAGGATATTTGGAGGGATATTGCATGCAAAAAACTTACAAACACTTAAAATGAGGAGGGTGATTTGTTATCCCTTTTCACTTATAGTTTGCAATACCAAGCCTGTTGGTCATCAGGTTCATTTTTCTTCATTGCAGACAAATAATTATCTTTCCTTTCTCTCACACACATTTGGTCGAAATTTTTGGAGAAAATCCTGACTCGTCTTCCTTATTATTGGCAGGATCTTGTCGGTTTGCTTGTCTCTATATTACTTCTGGGAGATTTTAGTTTAGTTTTGCTTACTTTGCTACAGATGTATTCTATATCACTGTTAGACTTCGTTTTAGTTTTTTTCATCCTTCCTTTTGCAATATTTCTTTCGTTCCCGGCTGGTATCAGTGCCTTGTTCAGTCATGGACGAAGACAATCAGCTGGCCTCGCACGTGTATATGCACTATGGAATATCACATCGTTGATCAATGTTGTAAGTTGTTTCCAGGTTATTTTAGGCTATTTCTTAATGTTCTTTGATGCATGGTTTGGAAAATAATATTTGATGAAAGTGCATGTGCTAGCAGCGAAATAGTTGTGCATCCAGCAATTCGAGAAGGTTATGCTGTTTTTGCTGTTAATATCAGATTGATAATGAGTGCCATTAGGAGCATTTTGCAACTAGTATAATTTTTCATGTTACTTTGCACATGGTGCGGTTAGTGGGAGTGATGTCATAATCTCCTGATTCTTTGGAGGAAATGTCAGGAAAGTTGAATGAATGACTAGTATTGCAAGTGCTTGTTCACACTGCTATAGTTGATTTATGAGACAAATTAAAGGGTTTATTTTATAGACAGTCAATATTGCTCAAACTCACAAGTTACTTTCAAGCATTTGTCATCCTGATTATTTCTGTAATTTGCGACAGATAACTGCCTTTTTGTGTGGATTTCTACATTACTGGAGCCATTCAAGCAGAAAACATATGAACATTCAGTCATGGAATTTTAGCATGTAAGTATTATCTGTTATTATGGCTGTGGGCTAACTCTAGTTAAATTTATTATTAGTATTTTTACTAGTGTGGTGTGGTGTAGGGGTGATAATGGATGAAGTGTTTATATTATATTATGGAATGTGGGTGTGCAGGGATGAAAGTGAATGGTGGATGCTTCCTTCTGGATTAGTTGTCTGTAAAATAATCCAAGCAAGACTTATTGATTTCCATGTGGCTAACCAAGAAATTCAAGATCACTCTTTATACAGCACTGATCCAGATGTGTTCTGGCAATCTTGAAGTAAAACCTTTCTTCCTTCTTTCTTTCCCTGAATACTTGCATCATAAGTAAAACAGCATTTAGGAAACCCATTTTTCTTTCCCCAATTTGGTGTGATGGATTTGAATAGTGAAGGAATTTAAGCATGAGTGGCACTTGAATTTTGTAAATGGTAGATACTTCTATATATGATTTATTTTCATACATATGCACACACACAACAGAGTAAAGAATCAATGAACCGAACCATTGTTTGATACCCAAATCAATCAACGTGATTAGGATTTTTATTTTAATTTAATTTTGCATACATGGGAAATGGAAGCCTTGATGATATATTTTATTTCATTCAGTTACATGGTTGAAAGATGGGCGTATTTTACAGAGAAACCAACCCAGATTTTCTTTCATTATCATTATGGCAGTGTTATTTAGATTTTGATAGATTTTGATGTATTTAAAATAATAATTTTAATATTGTAAACATCATATCTGTATTAATAAATAAACACCTGATCAGGAAAGATTAGTAGAATATGGATTTTGATGTATTTAAATAATATTTTATATTTTTAAAATATTTTTACATTTTTTATTTTTGGTAGTAATATTATTAATTTCAACTAATTTTTCAATTATTGTATTTCTTGTAATTGTTGATTTCTATTTATATTTTTAATGTTTATATTTATTTGATAAAAAATATATTTTTACAAAAGGACATCACGTGACGTATATGTTAAGTATACATTAGATATTAAATTGGGTAAAATAAAATATAGGCACTAATATAAAAACGATATATTGCAGATCGTGAATTTATATAATTATTCTTTTGAACTTCTCTAATTCAATGCTTAATTTTTTGAGGTGAAGGTTGAACGTGTAATAATTCATCAATTAACTAATAATATTTTGATAACATAAATTTACATCATTAACTAACCTTATGAAATGGAAAGAATTGAAGAGGTAATTTTTTACTTAAGTTTTAATTTTCTCAAATGATATTAAAAGCACACTGTAAATGCTCAATTCTATACAAAATAAATGAAAATCCAGAAATCTATAAATTCTACCAGTATTTGGTTGGAGACTTAATCTGTCAAATATTCAAGGTCGTACAACAAATTCATTAACGAGTAGAAGAACATAGTTTAGATCAAGTCAATTTGGCTTAATGTTGAAAATTAAAGGAGAAAATTGTTCGGATTTTGACCTGTAGATTCATGATGTTGAAAGCTATCTCATAAAAAAACATATAAGTTTTAGAAGAGAAAGGGAATGAGAGACATCAAGTGGTGCGAATAGAAAAGATCATACAACAATGATTTAACAGCGTAATGACTTAAACAAAAACTTCCGAATAGTTTGATGAACGTTTTTGTAACTTTTTGAAGTTGAGAGACTAAAACATAAACTTATTAATAGTTTAATGACTTTGGGTGTAGTCTACCCGAATCAAAACTTTGTTACACTCAAACTGCTCAATGTGCAACATGTTCAAGCTTACAAACACTTTATAGCCAACCTTTCACCTGAGGAAGTACGATTGTTATACCAGATTGTAACCACATCTACGACCTAACACTGAAGCAGGCTATAACAAACAAATTCCTAATCCCACAAGGCTCGAAGCTTAGCTAGTTGTTAGCTAGAGAAACTGCCACTTATGATGATAAAGTAGCTACCTAGGATCAATAGCCTTGTAAGAAGGACACTGAGCATTCAAGGTCGTCCAACAAATTCATCACTATGTAGACTAGCAAACTGGCAGGGCCAGACAAGCGGTGAAAGAATAGTTCCTGAGCAGCCCCTCGAATAGCCTAGATATAAAATTATATGTGAAATTCAGACGTCGATAATGACAATGAATCGTAAAGAAAGAGAGAAAAATAGAACATATAGATTTTATGTGAAAATCCTTTCAGAAAAAAATCATAGGCAGAGGAGAAGAGAAATTCACTAACTATTGAATTCAAATGATACAAGAGGAGACGTCTATTTATAGGTCTAAAAACCTTATTCTAATCAAAGTCTAATAGAAGCAATGCAGTACCACCGATTACAACCCCAATTCAGTTTTATGCTTAATAGGGATTTTAGCACTTTTTTTAAACTAGGAATTTAGGTCACACAATCCTAACATTATATATAACTAGTTACAACCCCTTTTTCACTATCTACATTCTCAGTTTTATTACTAGCTTAATCTCTCTTGCTTTTCGACTAGACATTTTGTTTATCTGAATATTAGAGGACATATGGAATCACAAACTTTGACTCCCCTTAACTCACATTTATCTAACATAAACATCCCACCCCAAAATCAAATCCATGTACCTCACTAAATTGTTTTCCAATTGGATCCAACCCATGTACCCCCAAAACTAATATTCCGATCTATTACTATTACATTTAAAATGATAAATAAGTATATGATATTTGCAAACCACACCTACCGGTCCTAACGATAATTAATAGAAAAAGGATATCCAAATTATTCCCTTTGTTTTTCTGAAAAAAACTTCATTGTAAGTGTCATTGAAGGGAGGTTGGGTCTTGGATATTCAGCAGAAACTATTGTTCATTCGAGATTTTGTTTTTTTTAGGGAGCACCTCGGTTGATGTAGATGCGACCTACAATCTCACAAGAGAGGTGTCAATATTGTTAGAAATTAATTATGGAAAGTGCACTTGCAGAGGATCGAACCATCAACCAATGCAAGTACAAATGCATAATTGATTCTTAACAATACTGACACTTCTTCTGTGAGCTTGCAGGTCTTATCTGTTGGGAAATGTACTCATATTGTAGTAAACATGTAACTGTTTTTATGTATTTGAACTATAAATAAATAAATAAAATTAATTTTACATTTCACTATTATATCTTTTGTGTTTCTATTTTTCATGTTTTGCATACATAGCGAAATTGTGACAAACAAATGTTAGCTCATTAATTGCCTAAGTTCAAACTAATGATAAGTGGCACTCTAAGAACGCTTATATTGTGAGAAAAATAACTTACTTCAGTAAATAATCTAAAATGAGTCTATAATCCCGTAAAAGAATAAAAGTGAGCGTGTGATTCAAATACTCAAAAGGATTATTATGTTGTCTGCAATTCCAATTGTGGAGATAGCTAGTCTTGGCTATAGGACCCGTTCACTACACGGGTAGAGACATAAATGTACTCATTGGAAGAATGATACATTAGGCTAGACCTAAGTTGAATTAATTCTGAATCCGTTTGTGAATTAATTCACTTGTAACGTTCATGTGACTTGCCTAAATCCTGAATTAGTTACTAATCATGCGTATGTAACTTATGTGAAGCGGAGACTTATTCTCTAAAGATGATCGAGCTGATAGTCGATATCTTGGGTACATGATTTGTGTATGGCATGATTTTACTAGCAACAATGAAATTCATAGCTCGATTAAGGAGTTAACGATATCCTCTCATTGACATTGTGTGGATTAATAAATATGAAACGTGACCACGAGTTGCTTGTTCTCAAACGAGCAATTTATCACAGTCATTAGTTGACAGTGATCATATTAATCATTAAGAAGACACAATGGTGACAATGTGATAAAATAAGATTGTATTGAGTGAACGTGTAACACCCCCATACCCGACCCGATCGCTGAGTCAAGGCATTAGGATGTCACATTCGTTTTTGAAGTAACTACTGAAAATTTCAGATCAATTTATCATATTATTTAATTAATGTAAATCATTAACTCATTTTAGTAATAATTGAATTTACAATAGAACTAATTATGAGTTAAAGGAGTTCATTAAAACATCCACAATTGATCAAAGGCCAAATTGTAAAGTTCATAATTTTTTTTTGAACTGCCGTTGTGACGTTGGGGTTTCCACGTTGTGACATGACGAACTTGTCCATGTATTCAGATGTCATAACCACCATTTCATTTTACATATAATCTACTTACATCTATTTCTAATCTAAAGTCCTCATAAAAATATGATATTCAATCAAAGATAACAAAGTTTATAAAATTAACACAAATATTAAAGTTTTACAAATAAGACCATTGGAGGACTTGCACTTTCAAAAGTAGTTTACCCAATTTATGTATATTTCATATTTATTTCTAAATTGTGCCAATCAATTTAATTCTTCATAAAATTTTAACAAAGAATTCAATATCACATCAATTAACAATTATTCACTTATTATTTTATCAATTCATTTAAACATACTCACATGTATTAATCACTCCATCACTTACAACCATTTGAAACATTTCAAATTCATCTATTATATATATTCATATATTTTCCTCCTCCTCCTCTCCATTCCACATCTTTTATGTATATATTTATTAGAATTTTTAGCTTTTAGTATATAACATGCTTATATGTAATATTGTCTATAATTTCACTATTTACTTATGTGTTCATATCAAAGTCGTCTTGAGTCACAGATCACTAAATTATTTATATCTTGAGTTGCGGATTCAAAATTAAGGTCCGTTTGATATTATTGAAACTAGACTCAAATATATTTTTACCATAAAAATTTAAAAATTTATAATTTAGCCAATCAGTACAATAAATTCTTCAAATTTGTCCCTGTTTTGTTGCTTGATGACTTCGACATTTCTTTACTAAAATTAATTAGACATTTCTTTACTAAAATTAATTATCTCTTAGTACAGGGTTTGGATGATGTTTTCATTTGTTTCTCTTCAAAATATACTCATTAAGAATTTAAACATATAAATTTAAACCCCTAATAAATTTTTTTCAATTTTGATGATTTTCCAAAGTCGAATAGGGAACCCGAATCCACTCTTACCTTGTTTCACAAAATTAATATATCTCAAACTATAAAATTCGTTTCTTTCACCATTTCCTCCATATGAAACTAGACTCAATAATATTTAATTCCATATTTAATTCAATCTCTAACTAAATTTCTATAATTTTGGTGAATTTTAAAATTTAAGTCACTCTTGTTGTCCAAACTGTTTTAATGAAAATATTTTCTTTTCTAAGGTTCTTTGCACTATCTTTCGTTCAACCACACATAATTGCCATACTTTTGAATACTATACAATTTAGTCACTTATGTTTATGTGTAGATTACATATTCATTTCTTAATCTTAGTACTTTTTACCATACAAATCACATTCTCTCTTACCAATTTAGTGTTTTAAGTCTCTATTCTTCATCAAATACTTTCTATTTCTAGTATTTAGTACTTAAATTATACTTAACTTGTTTAGAAGCTTTTGTTTGCATATTTAACTCAATCTATTGAAATACAAGTAGGTTTAGAATGAAACTTACCTCCTTTGTCAAGAATTTATTCATTTCTTCTTCATTTCCATGCATTTCTCATCTTCACCACTTTCCTTCCATTTTCTTCTCATTTTCTCCACTTTCATCTACTATTTTATTGCTTCTAAATTGATGAATATATTCTATAGAATCTCTACTTCATCTTCTCTCTTTAATATCTAATAAAATTTTTAAAACTTTTGGGTAAAAGGTAGGTTTTCATGAAAAAGGACTAAATTGTAAAGAAAAGAAAACTTTCTTTCTCACCTTTCCACTCGCGTTGGAAGGAAGGATGATAAATTTCCTTCATCCTTCCTTTCTTTCTATACTACCATTTTCTAAATAAAATAATAATAAATATCTAAGTAAAACATTAATAAAATAATATTTAACTAATTAATTAATTAAAAATCACCAAAAATCATCAACATCATCATTACATTTTAGAATTCTCCTCTTACTAACTGACTATTTTATTCTTTATGATCTTTAAAATTTCATCCTTGAATAATCACTTAATTTAGTAAAATTACAATTTAGTCCCTCACAATTCTTCACCTATTCAATTTGGTCCTTGCATGCCAATTCCATATCTTAGTAAATTGGATTATTTTTACTTTTGGTCCTTCAAATTTCTCATTTTACACTTTGATCCCTAAATTTTAAATATTTACACTTGAGCCAAAACTTTTCACATATTTATGATTTAGCCTTTACTTTAAATCAATATAATAAAACCTACTTATTAATTATTATTATTATTATTATTATTATTATCATCATCATCATCATCATCATCATCATCATCATCATCATTTTAATACTCCTCAATATTCTCTTTTATCATATTTATATCATTTTCTCATTTTACCGAAAAATCAATTATACATTATTAAATTTATTACTACTTTTATTATATATCAAATTTAGGGATGTTACATTTATACTCGTGCCATAAAATTTTTGCATATTTACAATTTAGTCTCTTCCTTAATATATCATGTCATGCTTCTTGATTTAACTCTTTTTTGATATATTGCAACTTTCATTTTCTTTGATCTTATACCTTATTTCGCTAAGATTTTATCTCATATTATTTACGACCAAGGGGGTTTCGAGGATGTTACAGAACAAATTTAACTCAAATGAATCAATGATATCATATGAAGGTAACACACACATGGCGAGGTCATTGGACAAAGTAGTTTGATGAATTGTTTTCATAAAGAGTATATAATAAGGAGTTTTTAATCATGGTACTTTTTGTGGACTGGCTCCATTATTAAGTAAATTGTGAATTATCGAAACAATACTTTTGGGCATAATTGTAATTGCTCGAGCTTAATTGTATATGTCCGATTGGTCCCTCCGTTATCTCAACAAAAGCTCAATCGGACTACATTTGAATCAGAAGAAAATTCTACAACTTTGGAAATAATTTGATTGAGTCAATTTATTCAATGTGGAATTAAATTAGATAATTGTGTGAATTGTTCAATTAAAGAATTTGATTAAATAATTATCTTGAAAAATTAATTTGGAAAATTTCAGTGAGTTTTGAGAAAATTAAATTTGATCAAGTAAAATTAAATTAATCAAATTAATTAGAATAAATATAATATTTTTTGAAAATTCATTTTCAAGTCAGACAATGGGCTCGATGAGTAATTAAATTTGAAAATTGGATCCGAGAACCAAAACCCGAGCCTGAAACCTAAAAACTGGTTGAACCGGGCTTTGTATATGAAATTGGGTTGATGATCCAATTGGAGCTGGATCGGATCAATCGAGCCGTCATTGGCTCGAACCAAACTGGTAGCAGTCGAACTAGCTAAGCCCATTTGGGCAAAACGATGATGGTTCAGGGTGCCGGGGGACTCGCACTGACGTTGGCACCACTGAGCATGGTAGTTGCGACGACGACGATTTGACGACCAGCGGATAGTCGGCGATGGTAGTTTTTCGGTTGTAGAACAGTGGAAAAATTAGAATCCTAGTGGGACTCTACAAGGTAACTTGATTTCAAATTAACTTTTTTAAAGATAATATTATTTTAATAAATTTAAAATTAAATTTAATTCAATATTTATCTAAATAGTATTTTATCAATTGAATATTAATATGAGATATGAAATTTAATTTAATATTTATCTAGATATTATTTTATTAATTTAATATTAATATGATTAATTCTAATTCTAATTGAACTCTTTCTAAATTCTCCCTATATAAAGAAAGAAATTTCAATAAATTATTCTCAACATTATTTTCATACACTTGAATTTAAGAAAAGTTGTAAAGAGAAAAGTCTCTAAAGAAATTTTTTCAAAAATTTTCTAGAGATATTCTTGTTATTTACAACTTGACCTAGAATTAGAGAAATTATGAAATTGCCCCACTGGTAATTTTGTGAAAATTTTTCTAATTCGAAGTGAGTCCATACTCGGTAGATGTGAGCTTGAGGATAGCGGAGAAGACTACTCGGTCGAAGAGTTCATACTAGACAAATCATAAAGGTGTGATTTTGATTAAATATTTATTACTTTAGATAACACTACTAAGTTCTTATTTTTGGAAAAAAATATTAATACTCTGATTTTCTCGTAAATCTAGTTTCCGTTGCATTTTCCGAATCTAATTTCCTAATAATTGGTATCGAGTCGGGTTGTACTTTATCTATAAGTATAAACAAGTAATCATAATAGATTTCTCTTCTTGAATGCTTCGATTACATAAAAATGATATGCTTTAGATTTTATGCATGTTTGGAGTTATATATGAGAATGGATGCAATATTATATATTTGTTATATAATTGTTATTTTTGTTAATGTTGTGGTTCTTAGGAAATAGATCGTGAATTATTATTTCCATGTTTTTTAGTTCATAGAATTTTAGTGAGTCGAAATGGACATAAAACTTAAATATAAGTTTTTCAAAAGAGTCATTGACAAGGAGAAGATAGAGCGATGGTGGTTAAAGACCTAAAGAATGCTTTATGGTGAAAAACTATGCAATTTTTTTTTCATTTTATTTCTAGAAATAAAACCATAAAAACTTTGAACGATAATTTTATTTTAATTACCCATATCTTTTTATATTTGTTTTATAATTATTTATATTATATTATATTATAATTGTGATATATATATGTATGAGATGATCCACAGTTGATTGATTAAAAAAATAAGAAGTGTGCAAATGCGAAAATATATGTGTTTTATTATTTCATTCACTTTTTTAGGTTATTCGATTGCTATGAGAAGTGTGGTAATGAGAAGGTGCATGTCTAGGATTGACTTTGGAAAGGAAAGACTTGGTTTTTAAGCAGTTAAATAAGATTCACCTCCCTTTCCTGGGACCCTACCTAGTGCACTGTTCAGATTCACTTATTTGGTTTTTTCCTTAAAAGAAAAACTGTGGAGAATCAAATTTTTTTTTTATGATTGATTCTTGTTAATGAATGAATGAACGCGAATATTATTAAACTGTCGTAGCATGCCATGCATATATTAGAAGCATGTCATATATATTAGGTAAGAATGTCACTAGGACTATTGTATGATCATTCTTGAAATATGGGATAAAAAAACCTTGCATATTTTTTAAAATATTGAGTGGGAGAAGGTTCCTGAACAAGACCTATGACTTCCATTGATGGTCCTTAAGTGATAACACGATAAAGTTTCGAGTCGATTCTTACCCTGGCCCTACCCCAAGGTAAACTTTATCATGTGGATTCACTGGATGGGATCTCCTTTTAAGGACAACTATTCATGCACAACTTTCAGTGAGATTATCTCAAGATGACTCACAAATGAAAGCATGTTCATGATAGGTGTTGAGTCAATTGTTACACACTTACAAATGAAAGCATGTTCATGAAAGCAATGCAACTTTTCAATGTTTGATATGAATTTGTTGCATGTCTAAGTTTTAAATATTTCAATACTTTAATAGAAAAATAGAACGAGGAGAGAGGGAATGCATGCTTCAAAATACGTTTCAAAATATGCATTTTCGTTGAATAATAATGAAACGCTCTTCGGTGCTTGAAAGCGTGTTTCATAGATCAAATAATTTTATCAAACGCGTGCTTCAAAGGGTATTCAGTGCTTCAAAACATGCTTCAGATCTTCCTCGGGATTCCCAAGATCAGGGTACTTTTTGGCAGATTTTAGTGGAAACGGTAAGAAAACTCGTCTAGCTGGGCGAGCTTTCTTGCTGACATGGTAGGAAAATGCACCTAGCTGGATAAGCTTTCTTACCATTTCCACTAAAGTCTGCCAAGAAGTACCCTAATCTCGGGAATCTTAGGTAAGATTTGAAGCACGCTTTTCAAATATTCGATGAAAACGCTAGTCCTGTTAAGCGTTTTCGATCACGAGGATTTTTTCCTTTACAATCTCACCCTTCCCCCACACCTATAAAAGGGGGGGCTTCCCCTCCATACTCCATCATCCCTAAAATCATCATCTCTCTCAACCTCTATCCCTGCACTTTACAATATTACTCACTTTCAATTTTTTTTCCTCGCTTCAGTGTTAAAAATTTTCATTGCTAATAAAATTTCTGATTTGAGGTATTCTTGAGTCGTCAGTGATGTGATATTGCTTCAAGACACACATTTTATATATCTTTCCAATATAAGACCATTACCTCAGAAACCTATCTTGTGAAAGTCAGGTTTCGGGGTGATTTTACTTTATACGATCACGAGTGGAAGTCTACGTAGAGGTCTCGCTTGGCAGTCATTATAAGGTCATGGATCGGAGTATAATAGGGGAGCCAATTGACGGTCATTATGTGGGCATGAGCTCAAACTTTTCGGATACCTAAAAATTTTGCCTTATAAATATCATACAAAAGTTTTAGGGCATAATTATAGGGAAAAACTATGGGGCTTTTCGCTATAATCGACATAATTTTTTCTCCATTTCCACGCAACCAGTATTTTAAACCTTCCTTCTTATTCGAAGGCCAGCACCGCTGTAGACGCAGGAGGGCTTTCAGGTAGATAACAACTGGTTGCGATGCAATAAAGGTGATACTCCTTTCGACGTGACAACGATTTTTGTTATTAAACAACCCATTAATAACTACAACTGCTGCCGTGCCGGCCTGAGTTTGACCTCTACTATTCTGGAATATCCTCTCTTTGCCTAAGAGCCCTATTGTGTCCACCTCAGTGTCAGCCTTCGGATAAGAATGAAAGGTTAAAGATACTGACTGCCTGGAAATAGAGAAAAAAAAATTACGTTGACTACATCAAAAATCCCTCCGTTTTTCCCTATGATTATGACCTCAATCTTATGCATGGTATATATAAGGCATCATTTGTGGGTATCCAAAAAGTTTGAACTCGTGACCGTATAACAACCGTCAACTGGCCCCTGGTTATACTCGAACTCGTGACCGCATCATGACCGCCGACTAGGACCTCCACTTAGACTTCGACCCGTGACCGTATCAAACACTGCCACCCCGAAACCTGACTTCCATATGATGAGTTTCTGAGGTAATGATTCTATCCCAACATGACATATGAAATGTATTTGTTCTAAGATGCATTATCGCATCCCCGACCCCTTAAATCTACTTATAAACTTTCATAGTCTCACTCATAAAATCTTAAACCCTGATTCCTAAAAAAAATCCTAACTCTAACCCTAAAAAATAAAAAAAGGCTAAAAAGAGAGAATGTGAAAGCGCGCTCTAAAAAATAACCTATTTCACTTATTTCAAAAAAATAAAAGGCCTAAAAAGCCAATTAAAAAAAATCAGCATATACTACTAATTTAGCCAACAATAAATTTAGTTTTTAATATTTATATATATATATATATATTTAAAATTTCCAATTAAATTTGATTTCAACGTTTAAAAAAGTCGAATTTGACCAATAACCATTCAAAAGAGTTGAGGTGTTGCTTTTTAACAAAAATATTGACTAAAACAATTAACATGGAAATACACGTTTACTTCATGTCTTATTTTTTTTTGTTTGAAAATTTTTATTATTTTAAAAATATTTGTTGGACTGACACATAAAATAAAGACTTAATATATAGATTGACCCTTGAACTTGATAACTTTTTTCATAATGGCCCTTGGACTTTTTCTGGTTCACTTGGTTCCTAAGGTTGGCATCCAATACACAGATTGATTTCTATACTAACACTGTTTACTTTTTTTTTGAAGAATTTGTGATGTGGACGACCATGGGGCTAACATGTGGACAAATAATGCGACGACACGTGGATTCATCTTTAACTATTTTAATTTTTTAAAAACCTTAAAAATTCAACTTTTAAAAATTTGTTAAAAATATAAGAAAAAAATTCAAATATATATAAATTGAAAATAAAAATAAAAAAAAATTAACAAATTTAGTTAAAATTTCAAAAAAATAAAAAAATAAAAAAGTTTAATAAAAAATAAAAAAATAAAATTAGTTTAATTTTTAAAAAATTACAAGAAATCATAAAAATATAAAAATATTTTAAACATTAAAAAAATAAAAATTGACCGATTGGCGTTGGTCAACTCCTTATCAGAATCAATCAATGTTGGTTAAGCCTAGTCAACTTTGGTCAACGCCGGATCAATTTTTCATTCTTATTTTTTCATTTTTTTTGTAAATTTATAAAAAATTACTTATTTATATATATATATATATATATTAGTTTTTAGAATTTAATTATTTTTATTTTTATAAGTTGAAATTTAAAGAGAAAGTTTTAAATGTTAAAATTTAACTTAATTTTTTATTTTCATATTTTATTTTTTACATATTCAATTTTTGAATTTTTATAATTTATAATATCTCTTAAAATTTTAAAAATTCTATTTTTTTGAAATTAAAGTTTTTTTGAAATTTTTAAAATGATTAAAGATGAATTCACATGTTGCCCTCAAACTTGTCCATATCATCAAAATTCCAAAAACAAAGGGTGTTAATGTAGGAATAATCTAACTAATATGATAAAAAGAAAAAGTTGAGAGGCAATGTGAAAAAAGTTGTGAAGTTGAGGAGAGGAGTGAATCTATACATTATAAAATTTACATGAAAAAGAACAAGAAGATAATATTTTAATCATCATAATGGTTGAAAAGAAAATGAATTTTAAAAAAATAAAAGCGAATATTATGATTTATATTTTATAAATGAAGTAGCAGTGAGTGTGAATCCAGTATTTATGATTTCTTGCTTCTTTGCTCTTCGTCTTCTCATCTCTGTCTGCACCTTCCCTTTGAATTTGCTTAATTTCTCCCGTTTCTTCTACTTTGATTTCCACTCTCTTCCTCTTTTACAGTAAAAGAAAAGAAAAGAAAAGAAAAGCTGCACCTTTATTTTCTTTTTTCTTGAATCCCATTCTCTTTTGTCTTCTTTTATCCGGAAAAAGAAAAAACCTTTGTCCTTGTTCATTTCGACTTTGAAAAAGAATTTCTCATCAAGAGAAGAAGATGAAGAAGAAGCTCTTAATAAATCTTGTGGTTTAATCTATTTGAGGTAAGTTTTGAGACACGAATCTCTTCTTTAATAATTTCGAGGTGATCTAATAAGAGAGTAATTTCTGGGGTAACAATTACACGAGTGTGAAGTGGAGTCTGTGAAGATATCAATTAAGCAACTCAGTTGAAAATTTTATTTATTTTCATTTACAAATTAAATAAATTCAGTGCCATATTTCCTTTTTCAATTCAATCTGATTCTCTTTTATTTGCCTCAACTTTTTAACAACTTCATTATTTTTATTTTTTGGTTCACAGTTTCATTAATATCTTGCAATGATTTCAGTGAGGTTCAGTTTGGTTCTTAGACAGACATTGCAAGGAAACGTTTAAAGTGTTGGACTGTTGGTAAGTTTCTATATACTTTCAAAGGAGTAAAACATTAATGTATCATTTTTGTTTTTTCAATTCTCAAAGGAATAAGTTATGGATTTGTCTCTTTGCTTAGCCAATTAATTATAAACAATATATTTGTTTATCTATTATTAGTATTGGTGTAGTGGCAAATGACTTGCATTGCTTTAATCCTTGTTGATATCAGGTCCCGAGATTATTCAAATATATATAACAAAAGGAATATGTATTATTCTCACTGGTTTCTTTCTACTTTCCTTCAACTATTTTTCATTTCAGATTTAAGAGTTGGAGCATTTTCTTTGAAGCAGGCAGAGCACCCTCTAAGCATCGCTTAATAATACATCTTCATCTTAATCATAAGTAGTGAGTCTCAACTTTTTCATTACTGTTTTTGAGTCTCATTTTTTTAGGCATTTAGTGCATATTGTCTACCATTTTGCTTAGGCTGAGCAGAATTGTTATGTGAATTCAGACTAACGACAATGCCCGAGTCTTTCTTTATTGACGCTGCTACTAATGCCGTGGGAACACTGATGGTAGACTACTTGGTGAAGCCAATAGAACGCCGCATTCGTTACTTATTTGGTTTCCATAAGATTGTTCAAGAGCTCCATGAGCAGCAAAACAATTTGAATAGAGAACAAACTCGTATACAAGAAGACATCAAGGAGGCTAAACTGAATATTCAAACACAAGTGATTGAGAAATACGTAGAGGACTGGTTGACCGATGCAACAAATGCCTTGAATAATGTACAGAATTTGGAAGCTAGAATTGAAGAAAATAAGAGATGCTTTCGTTGGTGTCCTAACTGGAGTTGGCGATATCAGTTAAGTAAGAGCATGGACGAGGAGATATTAGCCATTATTAAACTCGTAAATAACTCCAAATTTGAACGAATTGGGCACCGCGCTGAGCTTCCTGGTTTAGAGTTCTTCACATCTAAGGGTCTTGTAGCCTCCAAATCTTCAACTACTGCTTTCAATAAGATCATGAAGGCCTTGAAAGATGCTGAAATCAACAAAATTGGAGTATGGGGGATGGGAGGGGTAGGTAAAACCACCTTAGTCAAAGAGGTAGGCAATAAAGTCAAAGGATTTGGTCAGCCTATAATGGTTGTTGTATCCAAAATTCCAGATATAGGCGAAATTCAAAACAAAATTGCAGATGGCATTCACTTGAAATTTGAAAAAACAACCAAAGATGAAAGAGCGAAGGAGTTATGGTGTAGACTGAAAGAGGGAAAGTTCATCATAATCCTCGATGATTTGTGGAATGAGTGGAACGACGATGAAGATTTTAGAAAAATAGGGATTCCATTGGTTGAAAATGGGAAGGGCTGTAAAATCATTTTGACAACACGACGTTGGACGGTATGCAAATCTATGGAATGTCAAGTTACTATTCAAATTGATGTTTTGGATGATGATGAAGCATGGGCTCTCTTCAAAATGAATGCCAACCTTGATGAAAACGTTTCAAGGAATATCATTGAGGAGGCTGAGAAAATTGTAAAAGAATGTAATGGTCTACCTGTAGCGATTGTAACACTCGGAAGGTCTTTAAAAGGTACTAAAACTCAGAAACGATGGGAACTAGCTCGCAAAAAACTTGAGAGTAGTAGATTAATGGAAATTAGGAACATTGAAGAGGAAGAAAAAAATGCCTATATGTGTATTAAGATGAGCTACGAGTACTTGAAGAAGGAGGTGACCAAGCGATGCTTCTTATTGTGTGCTTTATATCCGGAGGATCACTCAATTGATGTGGAAGACTTGGTGCGATATGCTTGGGCATTGGAGTTATGTGGCAAGGTTGACTCAGTTGAAGAAGTGAGGATTCAAGTCTTGGAAGCCATTGATTACCTCAAAGATTCTTGTCTATTATTAAAAGATACGCAATGGTACGATCCCCTTTCACGAGCTGGTATTTTTAGTATTCTAATAAGTAGAAATGTCTAAAACACTAGGTAGAATTATCTAGCTTAGTCCACAAGCTCAATGAAACTCAAACAGACCCTCCTTTGGTTGAGCTTGAGAAATATTCTTTATTTATAGATAATATATTTTAGTTTTTAAATTTAAAATATTTTCAAAATATTAAAATATGAATATATAAAATATGATATTTTACTAATGGTTAAAATATTCTCTAAGTCCCTATACTTTTGCACGTTTTGAATTTGGTCCTTACTTCTATTTCCAAGAATTTAGTCCCTTACTTCTATTTCCAAGAATTTAGTCCCTTACTTTTGGATTTAAAATTCAATTTCAATTGCTAACACTGTTAAAAGTTTTCTGTTAAATTTATTAAGATTTCATTTTGAAATACAAAAAAATAAAAAATAAAAAAAAGGACACAATGAACTCAAATTTAATAAAAGAAATAACAATTGGACTTGCATTTTTGAATCTAAAAGACAAGAGGGATTAGATTCCTGGAATTTAAACTACCATTTTTTATATTTTTTTGTAAGGACTGAAGTACAACAATTTCATTTGGGTGGGGGGAAAAATGTAATTTTTCCATTTTATTAGTTTATAATTTTACAATTTTTGCAAGGACTAAACTACAATTTTTCCATTTTGGATCCAAATCCCCTACCTGCCTCCACCCCTGTCAGCTCCCTTGATTGTGATTCATCGGAGGTATAAACTTGTTAAGAAAACAACATTGGTAAACAGGACATCTAGTTCTACCTATTAAGCCCGCCTGTCCTTTGCTAAGACAATTTTCCGCATCTTTGTTTCCAAGATTTTATATCATACAAAACATAACCAAGATATATGCTATAGGTAAATTTGATATTTTGCTTTTGCATTTTTTATTATTTTTTCCTCCTATTGTTCCTTTTCTTGTTTCTTTATCTTTTAAATTTCTAAATATTGTATAATAAAAAATATTATTCAACATATTCACTTTTGTTTTGGCTTGATTAGGTACATTAAGTTACATGATTTAGTTCGTGATGTTGCTCTATGGATTGCATCCGAAGAAGAAAGTGGATTTATGATCAAATCTAGATTGGAGTTACTAAATGAAAGCTTTGAACCTTGTAGAGCGATCTCATTGCTGAACATTGAAGAAAAAAAACTTCCTGGGAGATTGATACCTTCGAACCTTGAGATCTTGTTGCTTAAGAACTGTGATGTTCAAGGTACATGTTTTCAATGGATGAAAGAATTGAAAGTGTTAAGTCTTACAGCTGGCAAACATTGTCCCGTGGGGATGATTTCCTTGTATGCTCTTACTTCTCTACCAAAACTTCGTGTTTGGAAAATTTTGAGGACTTCTCATTCCTTAGAAACCTAAGGACACTTGAGGTTCTTAGTTTGCGTGGTTTAGGATTCGAGGGTTTGTCAAATGAATTATGGAGGTTGGAAAATCTGAAGATATTGGATTTAACTGATTGTACATTTCGCTCCAGATTTCCCCCTAACGTCATTCAAAGGTTATCAAAGCTAGAGGAGCTATATCTAAAAGGTTCAAACATTTGTGAGACAATTGTTGATATACTTGTCCAGATAAATTTCTTATCTAGGTTGACTGCATTATCCTTGAGGTTATCATTAGATCATTTTACGGGTGACGTTGTGTTTCCTAAATTGGAAAGATATGATATATCCGTAGTGGATCCTTATAAACTTAAATGTGATCTTTTTTCCATTACGGAAAAATCATGGAAAATTAAGGGACCGATTCTTTTTAATGTAGTTTCTCTCTTGCCAGAGAATTTAGAGTCTTTTGAAGTGTCAGATAACATAGATAAGTTTCTGGAATGCTTGATTGATAAAAGTTTGAGGCTCTCAAATTTGAAGCTGCTATATTTGCATTATTTGTCTAACTTGAGTTGTATTGGGGAATTGCCAACCCAACATGTAAGGCTTAAAGGTTTAGTTGATTTGAGGATAACAAATTGTCCAAGTTTGAAATCACTCTTCCCACTTTCTCTTGCTCAAAGTTTGGTGCTCTTAGAAATCCTTGAGATATCTAACTGTCCTAGATTGAAGCAAATAGTTACAGAAATGGAAGGTGATGAAAAAATATCGTCAAGCATCAATTCTCATAATTCTTTGTGTTTCCCAAATTTAAGGGAACTCTACATAGGAAACTGTTGTGGTCTGGTGTATATTTTTCCAACTTTGATGGCACCGCAAGGGCTTCCACTACTAGAAACTCTTGCTATTCATCGTTGCCCTCAATTAAAACAAGTGGTCAGACCTAAAGAAGGAAGGGTGGAAAATGATGTTGTGCTCCAACAACTGCAGTTTTCGAAACCTTTGATGCAGTTTTCAGTGTCGGCTTGCCCTTTGTTAACTGATTCATTTGTTCATTTAGACGTTGAGAAGGCTTGCTTCAAGGTACTTTCTTTTTCTCCTTGATTTTGTTTATTCACTTAAGTTTTATGCGTGTAGTGAACACACATTTAAAATCAATTAATCCTTAGTTTAATAAGTATTTATTACTAACCAGCATATATATAATTTCTTTTTTAATTACGTGATGAATTATAATTAGGAGGTTCGATTATCAACATTCAAGGAATCATTCAGCAGTGCAAAACACCTTGAAGTACACTATGCAATTGAGGATCATAATCTGGTTCCAGATGCAAAGGGAGACTGACTAAATGGATTAACGTCCCTTCAACTCAGGGATTGCAAGGATCTTGAATGCTTGGTTGATATCACAACAGGGAATGGGCCAATTTTTGTATTCACTAATTTAAAGAGATTAAGTATAGAAGATATGTTTGGTTTCGAAACCTTATGCAAAGGTCACCACCCTCCACAAGGTTTCCTCCAAAGTCTTAAGGTTGTAAACATAAAAGGGTGCAGAAAATTAGAAATACTCTTCTCACCTTCGGTTACTCAAGGCCTAGTGTTTTTAGAAGAACTCACGATAGAATTCTGTCGTGAATTGAGAACCCTTTTCTCGGTAATGGCAAATGATGGTGGAATAAGATCAAACAGCTGTTTTCCTCCTTTCTGCTTGCCGAAACTGAAAACTCTTTACATCCGTTTGTGTTCAAAGCTAGAATATGTTCTGCCAATCACTTTGGCTCAAGGTCTTCCGGCTCTTGCATCGATTTCGGTCTTTGGTTGTGATGAATTAAAGCATGTATTCAGCATGCCAAAAGAACAAGATGGAGTTGAACATCATGGTATCATGCTCCTTCCTAGTCTACAATATCTACGACTTTCAGGGTTAGAAAACTTGACTAGTTTTGTCCCAGAAAACTTTTTTGTCAAGGCACCAGCTTTGAAAAGCTTAGAAGCTTACGAGTGTCCTAAAGTGATGAACTTCCACATTCAACAAGTTAACAAGCAACTGACATTAAAGGTACATTTCTTTCTCTTTTTCTTTTCTTTATTTGATTTTCATTCTGTTGATTAGATATTAAAATGCGTCTTCAAATATTTTATCTTAAGCCAAGTTTATAAAGATATTTCTATTTTCCACATAAATATTATTTTATTTGATTTTTCTAATTAATAGCAAAAAATAATTATGTGTAGAAATTTTAACTGTTTATATAAAATTGAATGTTCTAAACCATATGTATTTTATTATGATTTAATTAACATATATTTTAAAAGGTAATTAAAAAGGCCAAAATTGAGAGAAATTGATTGCAAAATCAAGAATAAAATTGATGCTTCTTTCAAGTCATGTACAGGTAGTGTGTTTGTTCTTCTAGTTATATGATTGAATTAATGACTTAATTGGTATCCCAATCTGTTACCATATTAGTATCCAATATCTAATTGGTTCCTTCATTATTTTTGTTTTGTGATTTTCATTTGTATTTATGTGATGAATTATGATTAGGGGAATGGATTATACGTATTCAAGGAATTGTCATGCAATACAAATCTCATTCCAGATGTACATTCAAGACATCCAGATGGATTAACGTCCCTTGACATTTACCATTGGTGGGGTGGTGAATGCCTGGTTGATAAATCACAAGCAAAGATGGGTATCTTACAAAACCTTAAAGATTTGAGAGTTAGTTACTCTGGTATGTCTGAAGTATTCCGAATTGATGAAGGCCTTTATAATAGAGAAGAAAATCAAGCACCACAACTACTTTTAAATTTGGAGCAGTTGCAGTTAAAGCGTTTACCGTATTTGAGATGGATAGTTCAAGGCCCCACCCATTGTGTCAATCTCCAAAGCCTAAAGGTTTTAGAAATAACCCATTGCAACAAATTGACATCTATCTTCTCAATATCCGTCGTTCAAACCCTAAGGTCGTTGGAAGAACTCAAGATACATGATTGTGATAAACTAAAAAGTGTTCTGATGGAGTTGGAAACTGACACTGAACCGAACAAACTTTGCTTGCCAAACTTGAAAACCGTGGAGATAGTAAAATGCCCAAGTCTAGAATATGTCTTCCCACTTGCTTTGACTCAAGGTTTTCCTTGTCTACAAAAGGTACAACTTGTTAAATTAAGAAACGTGAGAGGTTTTGTTGCTGGAAATAATTTTGTCCAAGCACCAGCTTTGGAAATTTTAATTATCAAGGAATTATGTTCAGCATTTACGAATTTTGTCTTTCAAAAAGAAGTTAACAAGTGTGATCCATTAAAGGTACTTTTTCTTTTACTCTCTCTTAATTCCTTTGGTTTTTTTTATTTTTACTTTAGATACCTGTGTGATTAATCACATGATTATTCCAGTGTGTTTTCAATTTCATTTCTTTTGGTTATCTCTACCGCAAAGGATAAACCATATAGCGTGATTTAAATTTTTAAATCATATAGGATGCTAAAATTTCTATACAGAAGTATACTTCTTAAATGAGGTGATATCATACAGTAAACTTGCATTTCATATCTGTTTGAATTTTATTAAATCTAATTTTCTTCAAAAGTATAGAAAAAGAGTCCTGTAGGCACAATTTATTAAAAACTTTTACATGATTTTACGTAAAAGAGCCAAATATGAGAGTGCTATACGTACTCAGTTGATATTATAATGGAATAACACTTGCCCTTGCTTTTATGCAGGAGTTGACCTTCTGTACGAAAAGTATAGATGGTGAAGATGTCGAGCCATGCAATATGGTAAACACTCGGTTGAGACAAAGATCAACAAATTTCGAATATATGACCCTAGGCAACTTTGAACAACTGTTTCAGCTTCAAGGTGCATATTTCATATCAAATCTAGAGAAAATGCAGCTTTCTAATATGATTTGGCTACGAGATATTTGGAAAGGTCCCATCCATTTTGAAACCAATCTTAGAGAACTAGCAGTTTATGACTCCAATTGTTTGACATACATCTTTCCAGCGACTTTCATTCCACATTTTCCACATTTAAGTATTCTGAAAATAAAGGCGTGTGAGAATTTGAAGCAAATAATTGCCAATGATGACATTTCGACATCATCGTCACAAGGTCCTCAGTTGGAGAAGAAAATGGTATTTCCTCATGTAAAGCAAATAATACTTGAAAATTTGCCAAGGCTCGAGAACTTCGGTCTTGCAGGTTATCATATGGAATTCCCATGTTTGGATTTGCTTGATGTTAAGCAATGTTTCAAGATAATCACAAGTTTCACTGTGGATTATTTAACATTGACTGTGCATGCTAAATCTGATGAGGTATTTATCCACTCTCTACTCTTTACTTAAATTTTTACGGGTGCAAAAATGGTTTCCATTATGTTTCAAATATATATGAAATTGAGTAATTTACCCTTTGTTTTTATCTTATTCTCAACAAAATTTCATTTGCCATGAAATGAAGGCATCCCAGCTAGATGATTTTAATCCCTCACCAGAAGTTATATTCTGGGAAAAGCGTAGACCCACCTTACTACCTCAATATGTAGAAGAAGCTGAAAAAGTTTCACCATTGAAGTGAAAAGCATTGCATAAGCATACTTGAGCCTAAATCTCACCTCTATTAGAGTTAATTAACCAGGTAAGACATGATCATTCACCTTCTCATCTGTCTTATTTTTCTTGTCAGTAGTGATGTTGGATAATGTGATGTCATGACTGTGTGCATGTAATCAATGTGTTTAGAAAGGATGAATCTAGGGAATCTAATAGGCATTTAATTAACATGCATGAATGTAATTTATCTAAGATGCATGTATGTACTAGGTATACATTAATTATATCAGATGTATGTATTGAAACTAATAGTCACATAAAACAATTATATAAAGGTTGTCAGCGACGAAGCCCTTGTAAGAAAGTAAGAGAGAGAGAATATGATATGAATAAAGTATTCATTCCATGTTGAGTGTCTTTTCCCTTCATCATTTCCAAAATCTCTCCAACAAAGTGGTATCAAGAGCTAGAGATTCTTACAAAGTGAGTGTGTGAAAATAAAATTAATAATGACTTCCACAAGCATAATCTATAACAATGTTTAAATTCTTGTCTTCGATGGTGAAAATTATGAATTTTGGGCAGTCAAAATGGGTAGAAAAGTGAACAACATATAAATTAGACATGTGAAATAAGATATTATGAGGAACTAATGGATTAAAGTGCTATGTGATAGTGAATATTGAATTTCATGTTAAATATGACTAAATTGAAAAGTATGTGAAAGTTTTATGTGTTATTATTTGATAAGTGAAAAGATGTAAAGAATATGAAATATAATGTGTATTGTGAATTAAGAATTTACTAAATAAAGTTTCTTGATTATCGTAAATGAAATTACAATTGTTATTTAAATTGTGGAAAAATAAAGACTAAATTGAAGAAATGCAAAAGTGTAGTTAAATTGTGAAAATCGTGAAATCAATACTAATATGAATAAAGATCGTAGTTAGTCATGGAATGGAAGTGTAAAGAAAATGCTCTTAAAAGTTTTAATATTCGAAATTATATGTTCGTATAATATTAAATAGTAAACTAGAATGAAAGAAATGCGAAAGTGTAATGAAATCATGAAAATCGTGGAATAAAGTATTTGTGATTAATTATTGTAAATTCAGTGATTTTCGAGTGCCTATATGGATTAGCATTGAATTTCGTAGATATAATTGACATGCCATAGAAACCTGAGCGCTCTTGTGTTATTCGTGATGTTCGTGATATTGCACTTCGGTGCCTCCTGTTCTATTATGCACTTTGGTGCCTTGTTTCAAGGACTTTTGTGCTTCGTGTATCGTGATATGTTCTTTGTATCTATCTGGTTCAAATGTGCCTATCATGAGCTAAAAAAGTCATCGAAAGTGATTTTTGATAAAGGTTTCATTTCTATTAATCCGTGAAATGATAAAATTAGTGAATTAAAGTATTAGTGAATTTTGTAAATATGGAATAATTTATTGATTATTAAGATATATTCATGAATTATAATAGTAATAATGTTTGTGTTAAATAAAAATAGAAAATGGTAAGATCTAAATTCATGGGTACTTATTAAGCTCTTATGAGATTAATGTGTTATTTTTCAACGCGTAGGTGAAAGATTAGATTGAAGTTCTCGTTCGCAGTAGCGATCTTGACACATCTCATCACTTCATGAAGACTTGGAAGAAAAGGGATATGAAATAAATTTCATGGTATAGAGTATGACATGTACATGAATGAATTAATGAAGAAAGAAAGAAAGTGCCTAGTTGTTCTAATATTGAGTTTAATGTGTTTCGAAAGGTAAATATGAGGTATTACGTAGTTTATGAGCTTTGACTATTGTTTTGAATGATCATGGACAATTTTGGTATGGTTTAGATGTGTTTGAAAATAGAATTTCAGGTCCTCTGTCCTAGGTCTCGAGACATACTAAATGTGTCTCGAGACACAATAACTTCAAAGCTAAAAAAGCTACAGTATCAGGGTCATGTCTCGAGACATTGGATTTTATCTCAATACATAAGCTCATTTGTTTTGAGACATACATTCATTTGTCTTGAAACAGGACAACTTTGAAGCTAAAGTTCTACAGTAACATGACATTGTCTCGAGACATATAAACTTGGGTTAAAACAGACTTGAAACGAGTTTGGAATGGAATTAAACTTTATTGTTAGTCTAAATATGCTCTAAAAAGTGTAATGTGATCTTGATAAAGGTCTAAATTATAAGTATTTGATATTGTAAGGAATGTTCGGTGCCAAATGTAACATTCATTACTCGGGTTTCTCGGGTAACAAATGTTACATTTATTATTTTTTATTTAAGTATTTTTATAAAATTATATATTCAACACCCTTAATACTAAAAGTAATTTTAATAACTTCATGATTTTTTAAATATTTTTAATTATTGTTAAATTTAGTTAAATATTTTGAAATTTTTTAACAAACAATTTTACAAAACTAAATTTTTCTAATAATTTGTATAAAATTTTATTTAATATATTTTAATTTATAAATGCAATTAACTTGTGCATTGCACAGTTATGCAAACCAGTTATTCATATAAATAATAGTATAGATTGTCCAACACTTATATATTCATATAAATAATCAACTATGTAGTTCCCTCCAATATTCTCTCAAGAGCTTAAAACTTGTGCAAATAAAATTCGTCTGTGAGTTTTTTTATCACATAAATGATGATTATAATCAGGCTTAATCCAATAGGAGGTACCTCTCGATTGGAAAGGGGATATTATTATTCCCCATCCGTGACAAGGCACGTGGCAAGTCTAAGAGATTTCTAAATAGTAAGCTTGCCATTAGTGAGCCGGGAGGACACTAGTGAACTTACCTTTGGACAATGGATGGCTTGATTTTCATTGGGAACATGGAATTATTTGGTCATCAAATATCACATAGGCTTAACTGTTTTATGTCATCAGAGTTAGAGTGGAGGGCATGATTTGCCCTGTCACAAACATTTTCGTCCCATCGAAGACATCCCCTCTTGTGCTCTTTAATGATGTTTAGATGGCAAGTCTAACACGATAACGTCATATTGCATGGGACCCTCGCTTATAAATATTCTCAAGAATGATGAAGAGAAGATCTACCCTTCAAGAATACAAAGTTATACTCTCTCAAGATTCTCCTAGCCCTCAGCCTTCAAACTCTTTCCACCGTCATTCTTCATAGCCTCTAGCTCGTTGTCTCGATTGGGTAAACCAACCTTCTCAATGAACCGTCATTCTTCATATCACTTTCTATTTCTTTAACATTATCATCTTTTACTTTCTTTTCTTTTACTTATGTTGAAATAAAATAAAAAGAAAAAAGAAAAAAATGGTGACATTTAACCGTATGAGGTAACCATATATTGCACAATAACTAAGTACTAAGTGCTTGAGACGAAGGAATTAAATCAATTAACAATTATTTACATACATCGTATAAGTTATGTCAGGTATAGTGAAAGAACTTCGGAGAATATTGAATTCAATTAAGTTTTTTTTTTTAATTTACCAAAAATTTTGACAATAAAGAATACTAAGACCAGTGTGGATAAAAAGAACAGGGAAGTAGGCAAATCGATGGTCAATCAGCAAATGGTTCAATATGAGGTGATGATCCCTAAAACTAAGTTGCAGTGGATCCAAAGGTTAAACAAAAATGTCCAAGCAGTTTCTGAAGAAGAGGGTTTCCCCTGCAAAGTTGGGTTGTGGAGTGGATTATCGATCATCATTCAATTCAACACCATTGATGATATGGTCTCAGTCCAATCAAATAGATTGGACTTTCTTTCAGCATTGGTTTGATTACTTGTAGCCATATGAGCTTGAAGATCATTGTAAGAACAGATGAGTTTGGGTTGGGTTGATGGAAGTGCCATTGCATGTGTGTAAGTCAAAACTGATGATGATATAAGGGAGAAGAGAAAAACCAATGTAGCACGTATATTAGTCATAGTTGATAAAAACTGATGATTACAGTTGTATTATTGATGATGGAAGTCAGAAATTTTGTTTGGGAGAACGAAATTAAGTTGTATATTTTTACAAAAATAAAGATGTAATTTCACCATTTTAATAGTGTTTATCTCTATAACTTTTAAAAGATTAAATCAAAATTTTTTATCATTTTGGGGTCAGAATAATTTTCTCATTACTTATTTAAACTTTTACAAATTATAAAGGGTCTAAAAAGAATTTTTTTTATTTTATAGGGATTCGGGCTCTTCCAAGCCCTAACTCTGCAATCAAGATTAAAAGTATATTAACCAAAAGATACATATTATACATAATATATAACATTGAAAATTTCAAAACCTGAACATAAACAAATTACAGGTAAACAATTAAATATTGCTAATAAAAATAATGTTAATATGTAATTCATTATAATCACTACATATATATTAAAATATTCTTGATCCCAACATGAATACTCAACATATTTCACAAAATATCCAACATTTTTCACAACAAATTTATTTATACTTAAATTTCAAATATTCACAATATCTTGATATTTCACAAAATTGCTTACTTTCTAAAAAACCCTAAACCATGGTATTAGTAATAAACAAACTATATTTTTAACATGCATGCATTTTTTACACAATAATTTTATCAATTACATCATTAATATAACAAAATAATTATTAACTAGAATTTACATATTATATAAGACAGTTCTTTTTATAATTACAAAACCTTGCAAATCAAATAAATGATAAATAATTTAATAATCATATATTGCTCATAAAAATAGTATAACTACCTAATTAATTTAAATTAAATGGAGGGAGCTTATCTAAATTTGAAAATTTTCTCTCAATCCAATTTGAAAAAAAAAATCAATTTTTTTAGAAATTTATATTTTTTAATTTTTTTTTGAGATTTTTTTAACTTTTTAAAGAAATTTTTTGGAAATTTTTAGAATTGTGGGAAGAGGTTTTTTTTAATGAAGAGTTGTTTTAGGAAGTGTGTGAGATTTAGGGCGGGGAGGGTTTATATAGTGGTTTGTGGGAGGGTGATAGTTATTAGGGTTAGTTGGGGGTAGAGGTGATCATGGGTGGCCCGGCCCGAAGGTCCGCCCGAAAAATGAGAAGTTTGGGTAAAAATATAGGCCCAAAATATGGGTTTGGGTAAAAAATGAGGCCCGTTTTCGGGTAAAACTTTTTTGGCCCGGGCTCGGCCCGGCTCGAATTATATATTAAATATATATTTTTTTATTTTTAATCAAATATATATTATATATATTAAATATATATTTAATATAGGCCGAGCTTGGCCGGGCTTGGGCTTTACAATTTTCTCTCGGGCCGGGCTTGGACAAATTTTTAGGCCCATATTTCGGGTCGGGCCGAGCCCAGGCCTAGAAAACGGGCCTAAAATTTTGGTTGGGCCTGGCCCGAACCTGGCCCGGCTCGACCCATGATCACCTCTAGTTGGGGGTTAGTGTGTTTAATGTTTGATTGTTGGGGGTTGTAAACCCCACACCTGATCCGAATGTGTGATGTCACATTACGTTGCTGAAGCAACTTAGACTATTTCAAGTAATTTAATCAAACAATTTGACATTAATTTATAATAATCCCATATAGTCACAATTATCAACATAAACATGATGATTCAATGTTATATGATTTTATAAATAGTGTTATAGCTTTGCGTTCGGTCAAAAACAGAGTTAAGATTCGAATCAAAACTCTATTCATAAAATTTCAACATGAAGTCTCAAGACAAGGTCTCCATGTCTCAAGATAAACTACAAATTAATTTTAGAAATTTTGCTTTGATTTTGACACTTCTTGAGACATTGAAATCCATGTCTCGAGACATATCTTCTTAAGTCTCAAGATAGGCCTCCATTGTTTCACAATTTTAGCTTCGGTGTTTAGATGTTCCCTTGTCTCGAGACCTGGAACAGGGTAAAATTTATTTAGGTTTGATTTTTACTCATCTCGGGACCATGGGGTACTTGTCTCGAGGTCTACAATTTATTGTCTTGAGACCTATTCAACATGTCTTGAGGCAATTACCCTGAAATGTACCATTTGATCATTTTTGTTCATGCTATCTCGAGACATAACCAAAGTGTCTCGAGACCATCTTGCCAAAATGTCAAAAATGCAAATTTTCCAACAAGTAATTGATGCCAAAACACTTCTTAAATCATACCAAACTTGTACCAAGCTAAAACATGTCCAATTGACAAATAAGAACATGATAAATATCTTAAAGTCATGACATTTCACATTAGTAAATGGATGGTTCAACTAACTAAATACATATTTAACTATTTAAACCAACAACTACCAACACAACAACCAATTTAACTTATATCAATTTAATGCACACATACTTAACTTGTATAATTGCATTCAACTCCTAAAGATCATATCATATATTCCAACGCAACTAACCTAATTAAACTAACTACTAACTTATGCACAACTGGCCCTTCAACCAAAATCACTCCATTAAATCTCTCTCTATATATACCAAAAGATAAGTAGAATCTAGAATCATTCAACCAATCACCAAGGCATGCATCAATAACAAATTTACAAATCAAAATGACATAATGACTTCAAAGCACTTCCTAATGACTTAGGTACATGCCACTTATAATTAAATATAGGAAAACATTACAACTGATGGCTAAGTTGAGTGCTGATGGCTTGGATGCTGATAAGATCATGAACACACCAAAACCTAAGATAGGCCTGCACACGAAAACAAACAAAATTGTATGCTAAGTATTGAATACTTAGTAATACTAACATAATTTGAATTCAAATATAAAAATATTAAGATAGTAACACATAACTAATACGTTAGATAAAAATGTTAATAACCTTAAAATATCATTTCAATAGGATTATCGTCATATATTATACTCATAATGACCCTTCATAAATAGAATTAACATAGTATTTGTAACACCCTACTTTTGACCCGATCGTTGAATCTGTAACACCCCTAAAATCATCATGCTAAATCTGTAAAGTGTTATACTCATAATGTGTATAATTGATTTATTGAGTAAATGAAATAAGGTACATCAGTGTTAGTAGAGGAAGGTATTGGATATTAGAGAAAGTTGAAAAAAAATTACTATATTGCGAAATATAAATCTGAGGTTTTGATTAAATTGTGACAAAGTGAAAAGTTATGGGATCAAAGTGTAAATATTTAAAAGTTGAGGGGTTAAGTGTAAATTTAAAAAGTTGAATGACTAAAAGTGCAAATAACCAAAAGTAGAAAGGACATAAATGGAAATATAAAATTTGACCAAGAGCAAAATGGTTATTTAGTAAGAAAGATAATTTTAGAAAGAAAATTACCAAAATGCCTTTAAATGTGTGGATGAATTGTGGTCATTGGATTTGTTTAGCCTTGATGTGTAAAATATGGGCATTTGGATTGTAATAATGATGTTGGTGATATTTTATATTATTTAGTTATTATTTTAATAATATTTTATTAATTAAATTAGTTATAAAAGGATGAAAAAATGAAGGAAGTTCTCCACTTTTCCATCATTCTCACATCCATCCACAAAGAGAAGAAAGAAAGTTCTCTTTTCTTTTCAATTCGGTCCTTTTTCACCAAAATTCATTATTTTCACCTAGAAACCAAAAGAATTTCCATAACCATCAAGAGGAAAAAATGATAAGAAGACTATGGTGAATATGAATATCAACTTGGATTCAAGAAAAATATAAGTTGGAGGAGAGAGAAAGTCATGAAAATGGTTGATATCAAGGGAATAAGGTAAGAAATTCAAATATTTCTTATAGAATTTATGTTTAATTGAAGTATAGACATAAGAAAATGATTTTAATGAGTTTTGATTATGTATTTGGTGTGTTCATGAAGTAAAAAAAGGGAAGAAATGATGGAAGTGTTGGAAACAAAGAGAAGATGGTGACAGAAGTGAGGGAGGAAGAGAATTAAAGGCAAAATAGTGAAAATCTAACAAAAGAGAGGTAAGTACTTCAAGAATTTTACTATATCTATTATAATCCAATTATAAAATATGTGAAATTGTTATATTAGTATGAGTGATTAACTTAAAAATATTTGTGTTTTATTTAATTTGAAATTGATTAAAGATAGTGAAGATATCCATTTAATTTAAATTTCAAAGTGAATTAATGTTGTGTAAAGAAAGTACGAAATCAATGATTAAATTGTAAAGTGTACATAAGTTAATGTGTAGAATATAATATTATGAATAAGTGCTTGAATGAAGTGTTACATGGTAGAGAATTAAATTTAAAATGATATTGAAGTGGATTTATAGTGATTATGAAATTTCATATTGTTAAGGACTAAATTGTAAAATATTCAAAAGTGATTATATGTACTAAAATATTGTAATAAAATGTTTAAATGAAGTGATAATATGGAAGTGAAACGTATTCTAAAGTGAGGATAAAGTGATTATTGAATTATATGTTAGCAAGAACTAAAATGGAAAGATTGTAAAGTTAAGTGTAGTGAAATTAATGTAAACAGAATAATTTGCAAAGAGCGTAAAGATTAGAAGTGTGAAATAAAAATATTCGAATTGAGAGTTTGAATGAAGTGTTTGTGATAGTGAATTTACTTCTAAGTGAAATTAAAGTGATAGTTTAATGAATATTGATTTTCATGAAAATGAGGACTAAATTGTAAAGAATGTAAAGTTTTAGATGCTATTAATCAGTAAGTGATAGTGATGAAAATGAGAATATAATTGCCCAAGTAGACAAGATATGAACATGTTGGATATAGATGGAATGTCAATAGGAAACTTATAGTGCACATAGTGATAGTGACACTTCTTTGCAAATTAGTGATAGTGGCTCTTCAAAGCATTTCAGTGTTCTTTCTGCATATCCTTCTTGTTTAGTTGAGTCTACTATAAGCTAAATGAAAAGTGTTAAGTGAAATATTAGTGAATCGGTAAGTGAAATGGTAAGATTGTAAGTGGAAATGAGAATTTAATGATCATTTAACTAAATTCATTGTGTATTTAAAGTATTTACATGTTAAATTTAATTAAGGAAATGGTAAGTTTAATTCTTGATGTACTTACTAAGATTTTATAAGCTTAATGCGTTATTTCTCAACATGTAGGTGGTAAAGGCTTAAATTGAAGCTTTAAAGTGAAGATACAATCTCAACTAATCACATCACATCTTAAAACTTGGAAGAGGGTATGGTGTTGATCTTTTGGTAATAGTTTATAGCATGTGCACAAGTTTAAACCAAGTATGTACATGTAAGATTTCTAATGGAATCATTTGATGGACATTGGGCACCTTGTTAACTTTGCAAACTTAGCTATATTTGATTGAGTCTTAAGTTGAATTATGTGATGTTTAAGGTTGGAAATAGTTATATATGAATGGCATGTTGGTTGAATTGGTTGAAAGGTTTTATATGGACATTGTTTTAAGTGTTGTGAATTGAAATATATTGATTTCATGGAAACAGAACACACATCGTGACATCAAATTCTTCAGGTCGTGACGAGACATAAGTAGTGAGTGACCTTGTGACCTGGTCACCTTAACATCACGACGTCAATCCGATAGATGAAAACTTTATAATTTAGTCCTTAATCAATTATTGATCATCAAAAGAGCTTTCAATTCATGTATAGAGCTCGAAAATGTTTATAAATCATGTTATAAATGTGTAATGAGAAACTTGAATAAGAAGTTGAATCGATATGTAATTATTTTTAGTTGCTCTAAAAATGAATGTGATATTCTGGTACCTTGACCTGGTAGTCGGTTCGGGTATGTGGTGTTACAAGATCTGATATATGAGATGTCACATTCGTTTTCGACGCAACTATAACTTTTAATTCAACATTCGAAGATAATTCATGCAACCATTTGAGTTTTAAAACTTCTATTCATATTAATTATTCAAATTTGGGTTATAAATAAGCTTATGAAACTCCGATAACAAATGATGGACTAAAACGTAAAAATTAACTAATTTAGGGTTGTTGTTGCGACATCGAAGGGTGAGTGTCGCAACACTAAATGCAATAACTTGATGTTGCGACTTCAATATGAATGAGTTGTGACCATGAAGATAGCAATTCGACATCGCAACTTCGACAAGGGAGTGTTGCGACTTCGAGGACAAGGAGCTCAATGTTGCGACACGTACAGAGAATGTCGCTATTGGAAAATATTTGATTTGAAAATGGTTTTCTTGTACAATGAAAAATTAAAATTTTGAAAACCGAGTAGGTTTGTGATATTTATAACAATAAACCCTTTACTGAAATCACACATGTGTTTTCGGCTAGATGGATCCTTGTTGTTCCCGGCTTTCAACCAAATGACCTTCGCTATACTCGTACCACAAACTTCTTCGAGTGTGAGATCGAATGAGTTCGAATCAAACACAAAACCAAAAATAGTTTTTCTTTACTTTCAGTGGGAAATCAAATTCTTTCTCAATAGAAACTGATAGAATTGTTATTCTGGAAAATAGGATTAAAACTTTAGAGAATAAACTCTAACTATTTTTAAGCAAAATAACAATATCTTAAAGTTGTATATTTATTCCTATCGGTGCAATCTATTTATATGTAGAAGAGGTGCAACCCTTGTTGAATTGTAGAAGTCTATTTCAATAGAAAAATGAAGTCTTAGTTTAACTAGGATTAGGTGGGGCAACAATCCTAGTTAAACAAACTAGGGTATGCCATCCATTGCTTTAAACATGATAGGCTTTTAGGTCTCTTCCATATCGGGTCCAATTATAAGTATTTCCTAGGCTTTTAACCTAGTACTTTATTATTCAATCCAACCCAATATTTGTTTTTCTATTTCTCAAAATAAAAATCTTAGATTAATTTAAATAAATTAACTTCCCAAATAAATAATTTTCTCAACCTAATTCTAATTCTGTTAAAATTATAAATACTTTATCGTAAAAGAATCTATGAGAAAATATATTTAATATTTCTACATTCAATGAAATCACCATGACCATTTCCATTTTCGAACTTCAATTATTCGAAAAACCATAAATTCATTTTCAGGTCATTTTCAATTTCAATTTCATTTAGAGAAAACCATATTCATTTCCAAATGTTTCCCATTTCTCTAACTTTACCATTTTGATTGCCTCAATTGTCGGTATGCGAACACCGGGGCTAAAAAATCAACACTAACACAATCAAAATATAAAATGGTATTTGCAAGTGTGGCAAGTCAGTTGTAATATTTCTAATGTTCAATAGAACACCAGAGTATTCCAAGGATCGAACCTATAGGATTTGGTGATTAAGTGGTTTCTAAAATTCAGACATGCAATTAAAGGAGTCTAGTTAACTACTCACAAAACAATTATATTATGACAAGCCATACAAGAGGTTAATTACATACTTAAGGAGGTTTTTTTTCTGAGCAATTTAGGATTTTAATTTACGTTTTTAGTAATTAGGCCTTAGGAATAAAATTTAATAAAAATAAGGGTGCGTTTGGTTCGCTGTATTGGATTAGAGGTGTATTGGATTAGAGGTGTAATAGCAAATCAACTGTTTGGTTGAATGTAATGGAATAGAGGCGTAATAGTAATCTTGTGTTTGGTTGAATGGAATAGAGGTGTAATAGCATAATGGAAAAAAACTAAAATGACTAGAATACCCTTAGCATAAATTTGTTTTGGTAAATGATTATTGTTATTGTTATTTAAATTTTAATAAGATTATTATTATCAATAATAAATATTTTAATCATATTTAAACATAATTATTATTAAATATATTTTAATTAAAATATATAATTTAATAAAATTCTTAATAATTAATATTCTTATATTAATTTACTCAAATCATAATATATGATACTTGTAAAGTATAAATTAACATAATTATTATTAAATATATTTTAATTAAAATATATAAGTTAATAAAATTCTTAAGAATTAATATTCTTATATTAATTTACTCAAATCATAATATATGATATTGTAAAATATAAATTAACATAATTATTATTAAATATATTTTAATTAAAATATATAATTTAATAAAATTCTTAATAATTAATATTCTTATATTAATTTACTGAAATCATAATATATGATACTTGTAAAATATAAATTAACATAATTATTATTAAATATATTTTAATTAAAATATATAATTTAATAAAATTCTTAATAATTAATATTCTTATATTAATTTACTCAAATCATAATATATGATACTGTAAAATATAAATTAACATAATTATTATTAAATATATTTTAATTAAAATATATAATTTAATAAAATTCTTAATAATTAATATTCTTATATTAATTTACTCAAATCATAATATATGATATTGTAAAATATAAATTAACATAATTATTATTAAATATATTTTAATTAAAATATATAATTTAATAAAATTCTTAATAATTAATATTCTTATATTAATTTACTGAAATCATAATATATGATACTTGTAAAATATAAATTAACATAATTATTATTAAATATATTTTAATTAAAATATATAATTTAATAAAATTCTTAATAATTAATATTCTTATATTAATTTACTCAAATCATAATATATGATACTGTAAAATATAAATTAACATAATTATTATTAAATATATAACTTGAAAATTATATTCTGCATAAACATAATTAACTTATACTAAGAAAAAGTTAGATGAAAATGAAATTGTACATCATAATCCATATGTTCAAAAGTTTTACAACATCCTCCAAGTTTGAACATTGATATTTAATGGTGAGAAAGAAATCTTCTGACCCATTCCAATCGGGCAACAGAAGGTAAACTGAAGAAAACGATCATTTGAGTTGGATGATCGGGAATTTTACTCAAAGCATCATACCGCTGATCGTCGGTTAAACCTTTAATTGACCATAAGGCTGAATATAAATTTGAAGCTTTCTCTTCCATCTTTTCTTCAGACTTCTGCTGAACTACCACCTCGGAGGCAATACTCATACTGATTCTATCACCAACGGCCTGGATTTTTTCCCCCAACAAGGTGGCAGCCTCCTCAAATGAAGTATACACATTATCACGAGCATCAGATTTCTTCTTTCTCTTGTTTGAAGATGAGGAACCCCTTGGTCTCTATCTCGCCATGGATCTGCATCAGAGACATCCATGTCGTCTACACAGACGTCGACTTCGCATCATAGAATGTGTTTCTCTTCATTCATATCTCGTAGTACGTTCATCCTCGGCATGTATTTCTTCAAGAACATCAAGAATTGTTTGAGCGTCTTTCCCGATCGCCTGATCTCTTGCGTATATCGCAAGAAGTGGTTGTAGTAAGGGAAAGAACGATGTCCGAATCGAGAGGCTTCTTTGTGACTCTAAAAAATGAGGAAATCATATTAGTTATAAGTTTTGTAAAAACAAATAAATACTTGAAATACATTTTACCTTTACATATGATTCCCAAACTACATCTTCAAGAACAACGAGTCATTTATGCTCGTCCCAACCAAAACCATCGTTGTTTTGGCCATTAAGCATGTCGTAGACGACTGACCATTCCCTTTTTAGGCACCTAATCCGAGATTCAATATTTGGTTTCGCCTTCAACATTGCTCTTAGTAAAGCCTTTTCTAGCATTTTCTCTAGCTCGTTCAAATAACCGGCTTTGAACCCGGTATCAGCATTAAATGTTCCTACGTTGTGCAAATCCACCATGCAAGAAACCAAGGCTGCATCCTCCTCTGGAACCCATTTTCTTTTGCTTCCTCGAGAAGCTTGAGAAGAAGCACCCGTTGGTGGAACACCTGACATGTTGTTCTTAAGAAAAAAAAACAAATTAACATTATTTACTATTTTGAATATCATTTAATTGTTGGGTGAATAGTTTATAATATTATATCGGTAGTTCAATACTAAATTTAAATTTATAACACATGCTGAATGAAAAGATACTTAAATTATAATTCAACAAAGTTCAGTACAAAACAGAATTTTAATCAAAGACCACCAAAGTTTCATAAACTAGATACATAAAATAACATCAGCAAATCAATTCAAACTGAATTTGTCCCTAAACCTAACTAATTTCTAGATGCTTGCCACTCATCGAACATTTGGTTGGCTAGTTCCATCCTCCAAGTTGCCCAAGCATCTGATGGATGAATATTTGTGATATTCGGTTCATCGTCATCCACCACATTAGTAGGTAATCCTTCTCCCATCTCCGCTTCAATGGGATCAATACTCATATGGGTTCGAATAAAATTATGGAGCAAAAACATGCAATAATAATTCTATTGTGCACCCTTACAGGATAAAACGATGGACTCCTAAGTATTCCCCATCTAAGTTTTAATAAGCCAAAGCATCTTTCAATGACATTACGTGCTGAGGCATGCTTCATATTAAAAAACTCTTGCGGAGAACTTGGCTGATAACCCTGACGCCACTCGTTCAGATGATATCGCTGTCCTCTAAATGGTGCAAGAAATCCCTCACAATTTGTGTATCCAGCATCAACTAAATAATAACAACCTACAAAATAATTTTTTTTAAAAATGATTAATTCAGCAAACAAAGTTTTATTTTATAATTAAAATAATTCAAATTCCTCTAACTATACACTGTACCATGAGGAACTTTTAGTCCATGCCTTCTACTAATTGCATCTCGAAGCACCCGTCCATCGGCAACTGAACATTCCCAACCAGGAAGAACATAAACAAATTGCATCTCAGGTGTACAAACACCTAGCATATTTGTTGCTATGTCACCTTTTCGGGTTCGATATCTAGGTTTATCAACTGTTGGCACCCTAATCTTGATGTGGGTTCCATCAAGAGCACCTAAGCAATTCTATTTCACATGATATAAAACCTTGAGTTAGAATACTAATTTAAATCTAAGTCAACTAAATGTTGTACAAGCTATATATAAAACTCAGTGTAATACCTTAAACCATTTCCACATTGTGTCAGAAGACTCGGCTGTAATTGGCTCCGGCTTTTTAAATAAGACATCTTGTAAGCGTATGACAGCATCTAAAACACTATGAAATGCTCTGCTTACGCTTCCCGGACCTTCTAAAGTGATGCTTGATAACTCGATTTTTAAGGTGATGGGAGATGATATGTAAAAACATTGCTACTTGCTCATCAACAAGCATGAACCTTGACGACTTCAATCCCCCTATCGATTCTAACATCTCACATAGTTTAAAAAAGCAGTTCTATTCATCCTAACTTGTTCAATACAAGTCTCGTCACTAGCATATACAAGCCTCTTCACATAATCCCGTTGTGCATAAAATCTATGGTATAGGACCTAATCCTTGGTCTATAAGTATGTAGGCTAAGGTGGCACCCATTCTAAATAAGAACCAAATCGCGATTCTCTGATTTCCAACCAAATTGTCAATGCAAAGACCGATTCTTTTCGCCTCACACTTTGTGCAATTAAGGGCAAACGAGCCATTCTTGCACCATATTAAAATTAGAACTCAAGATCAATCCCTCGGACTTTAGAGATGCAAATTTATTAAAATAAATATCGTATAAGATATCTTTTCAATTAATAAAATAGATAATTCATTCAATTTTTGTTGAGATATTGTTAATCTTCAGTAAGATTTTATCAATTGTTGAGATATTGTTGAGATATTGTCATTTTATAATTTGATAATTAATGCTTTTATTTAAAAATGTACATAACCACTAAAGCACATATTTGAATCAACATGCAGTGGCATCTATGCCAACACTTCATAACCACTCAACCACTCAACCATTTTGCTTATATCTAATGAAAATGCTAATCAGCCTCGAGACAATGGATTGAAAGAATAACATCATGAAAACAAATGCAAAACCAACCTTGCAAATCAAAAGGCCTTCTGTCTTTCCTTCTAGCTCCTCCTGAAAGGAAATAAGATAACTTTCTCACACCTGCACTGGAAGGTAAACAAAGAAGGCAATAAAATTAAGAGAAAAGCAACGTCTTAAAGATGAGTCATATAGCAATGAAGAGGCCCATAAGTGAAAGGGAGCAAAAGAGAAAAAGGGGATATTAAACACAGAAGAAAGGCATGGAATTATTTTACATGCTTTCGGTCACAAATCATATTGCTAAAAATGCGAGAAAGTACAGTAATAAAGTATAAATTCAAAAGTTCCATTTATAAATGTGAAACTGAAACCGCAATGATCAAGTAATCCGAGATTTAATAGTATGCTGTGTAGATATTGTTTCCTAAGCTAGAGAAGTTGAAACTATCCTCAATTCGCATTGAAAGAATATGGCTTCCCCAAGCATTTTGCTCAATTCAAAAATTTGACAACCTTGATCATTGAGGGTTGCGTCAACATAAAGCATGTGGTATCCGACTCCATGATTAAGAACATGTTTGCAGCAGCTCAAATGCTTGGAAGTAAGTGAATGCAAATGCATGCAGGAGATAATATCAATGGAGAAGCAGATCGAAGAAGCATTCTAAAACAGAGGATTAATTTGCTTCCCTCGATTGAACTCCCTCAAATTGAAAGATCTTCAGAAACTCATTGGATTTTTCCATGAAGATTATACTGTTGACTTCCCAGCCTTAAAGATTCTTGAGATAGAAAACAGTCCAGACTTGAAGGCATTCATCCATAAATCTATCAACAAATATAACCCTACTGGTGGAGTTTTGTTCAACGAAAAGGTACTATTTTTAACGCAGTGAATTGTACCTTATTTTCATTTCTCTTGTATTAATTAACTCTTCTAATCATTTCTTCCACAGACATGAATACTGACATTCTTATATTACTTCTGTTAAATTCACCATCTCTAAACAACATAAATTCAAGGATTAACTAAACATAACAATAAAAAGAATTCAAAACCCCAAAAAGAACAAATCTTGCAGAGACCCAAAATTAAAAAAAAATTGAAACATGATTACATATGGCTTCTAAATTGAAGGTTTAGTTTACCTGTAATGAATATGGATTTCCTTTGAAATAGATTGAAGCCTTGAGTGGAGCCTGGAAAGAAGCAGAAATGGCGATAACTAGGCGCAGGCAAGGCAACCAAGAAGAGGAATAAATTAGGAGGAATGGAAAGCTTAAAAACCCAAAACACTAACTCAGAAATGACCAAATCCGCACAAGTCACGATGAAGAAGAAGTCAGAATCGAAAAGGGAAACCGATTACATGCAGAATCAGCAGAGTGAAACAAATCTGGAGGGGATTAACTTACCAACAACGAATTCGGCAGAGGCTAGAAGGAACAGAAGAGAAACGAGGAAGCATATGGGAGGGTATAACAGGGATGGTAAACCTATGCGGAGCCTAATCTGAGCAAATGGGGTGTATTAGAAATCGGTGGATTTCACCGATTAAGTTAGTCGCGTATTACAGCCGTAATAGAAAAACCACGAACCAAACAACGGCATAGAGGCGTCTTAAGTGGGCCCCACCGATTAGGGGTGTATTGGCTATGCCAATACACCCAACCAAACATTCTGTAAGTGTTTTTAACAGATTTTGTAGGTGTTGTGACCCAATAGGCCGACACAGGCCTTAGGTTGTGCTAATTGGTTCAATTGAATGTCTAGGATGGAGATATAAAGCCCAATTGACGTGGAAGCAAGGGTCGAGTGATGCACAAGCTTCCCAAGATGTCAAAGTGCCAAACAAATGACATAAGGTATAAATTTGGTGTCATGTTGCGCCATGCAAGGGGTGTGGCGTGACACACATCGGCGTGCTGCCCAAGTCTATCAAGGTTATTTTCGTGTACGCAATCAAACTTATATGAAGACCTAGGACATGCCGAAGACCTAATTTGGGCTGCCAACACCACTATAAATAACATATTAGGAGATTGATATAAATAAGTCGTCCTAGACGCCTTAAAAAACCCTCGTAGTTTAAAAGTAATTGTAGTTTATTTTCTTTTTGGCTTTTCATAACTTTCTTGTTTTTCTTATTGAATCAGTTTTGGTTCAAGAGTTTATCTATATTATTAAAGTATTTTCAGTTTATGTTCTTTTGCATTTGTTTTATTTTGTTATTCCAATCATGAGATTTACTACTCCATTCCCCATTCGATATTCAACCCACGATTATTCAATTCTCTTTTCTTCTTTGAATTGATCGTGTCTTTACATGGTTTATTCAATTGAGAGAAAGACCATGAATAACATGAGTTACTAAATCCCTTAGAGGAGATTAACGAGTGGATGGGGAAGTGATTAATGGAGTATTTAGGGTTTCTTGAGATGGATTAGTTAGTATAAATTATGTGTTATTAAACTGTTAGGCTTAACAACCCTAATAAGTTATCATAGGCTAGATGAGGTCAGGAGATAAGTCGAACTTAGTAAATTGTAATTTATCCTGTTTGAGAAGGTGAGGTTAGGAGATAAGCGAGTATAAGCCAATCAATTAACTAATTAGAGGTCGAGATATAATACTTGGTTAAGCAATGACTAATCCACCTTAGAACCATAATCTGAAGTTAGTTGCAAACCCTGAAACGAGTTAATCTTCCTGATTGGTTTATTGATTTATTTCTTTGTTTATTTTTATTTATTTATTTATTTTCTTTATTTTATTTTTATTCCATCAATTTCTTTTATGATCTATCGTAATATAGGAAATAGTTATTACTACTTAGACTTATTGTTGTAAAAGTGTATTCATTATTTATTCCATCCTCCATTGGGTACAATCCTCAGAATACTTCCAAATTATTTTGTTGTACAAACTATATTACAATTTGACCCGTGCACTTGTGGACACCACCACTCTTAATTCTTATATTTTGGTGTGATATTTAAACTATAAACTATAACACGTTTATAGGCAATCATTTAGTTACATCAAACCCTTAATGTCTTATTTATAGAAGTGTTGGCAACCCAAATTAGGTCTTTAGCACATCCTAAGTCTTCGTATAAAGTTGATTGCGGAAATGAAAATAGCCTCGGTATTCTTGGGCAAAACGTCAACCTGTGTCACGCCACACCATGTTTATGGCACGACACGACATGCAATTTTCGCCTTATGTCGTTTGTTTTGTGGTTTGATGTCTTAGGAAGCTTGTGCATCACTCAACCCTTACTTCCACGTCAATTGGGCATTTTATTCGTCATCCTACACACTCAATTAAACAAATTAGTACTCCATAAAGCCCGTGTCGGCTTATTGGGTCACAACACTTATAAAATGTGTTAAAAAATACTTATTTTATTAACATTTAATCCCAAGGCCTAAATACCAAAAATGTAATATAAAATTCTAAATTGCATAGTAAACAACCTCCTTAAGTATGGAATTGACCTGAATTGACTACTACATTTGAAGATAGGTCAAATTGCGACACCGTTTAATTTTATATATTTCTGGTGTGGTATTTTCTAGTCAAACGTTCACACATTTGGTGGCGATCATAGTGAAAAGCTAATTTTACGCTCCTTAATCGATTTATCATTTTTGAGCATATTTTTCAAATTTTCTATTTTCACTCACAATGCTTTTAGCTTTAACTATGCTTTTTATTTGCTCGCTTTGCTTTTGATCCTTACATTGCTTTTATTCGCTCATATTTTTAATTTTATGCACATTTTGTAAGAGTCTATACATGTCATAATGAACCATTCTTCACTATTCACTCAATTCATTTTTAAGACCTTCAAAATGTTTCTACCGAACCCTCAATGTTCGTGGCCTAACATCCATTTATAGTACATTTCAATATTAAGGACCATGAAGGGTTGAGTTTTCAACTCACTTTAGGCTCGAGGTCTAAAAAGAAGTAGATTCATCAAGAAAGGATAATTAAAGGCTCAAGTCACGGGAACTAGGGATAATGTAGCATATAGATTGGTCGTTTAGGCTCTAGGCTATACAAATAATGTCTTAGGTCATCCCTTAACATTTCAGTGATTTCAAAACCAAAACATATCTTTACTTATTTCTATGAATAATGTTGAATTCTAATGCATGTATGCTTATCCCGAGTTTAGGGACTAAATTGAATAAAATATAAAATATGTTTGGCTTTGTATTTCAATGAGAATTGGATGAATTTTGATATTGTTCCATTATTTAATTATTAATTGTAGCAAAAAGTGACGTTGGGTCGTCGCAAGAGAAAGGAAAAGTGAGAGTCGTAGACGAGTAACCATGACAATCGATTTGTACTTTACGATTCAGGATCAATATAGTTGTTTGCATATTCATGTTAATTACATAATTAAGAATCGAGGTGAGTATATAATTGTCGTATGAATTGATTCATTGTGATTGATATTGAATATTGAGAAATTGGACCGAATTGAATAAAATAGAATAAGTAAGATATAAATTGATAAATGTCTTATATTATGAATTGATGATAGAAATGGTACGGAAAAATGGTGTTGAATATGTGATGATATGAATTTGATATAATAAGTGATATGAATTTATTTGTGTTGATAATATTGAATTATATTGAATATCGAAAATGTGGACTAAACTGAATATAGTATAAAAGAGTGTCATATTATTCATATATGATATGTGACATGAATTATGCTATATGATATTTGATATCTATATATGTTTATGAATTGATGGTGAAATGAAATGAGACTATGATATATAGATGATTGATGCCTATGAGAACTTAGTAAAATGCTAGGACACAATTGGCATGTCATTAGGGTTATATGTGCGCTTGTGTACGGGCTAGTTAACAATGTGGAGACTATGGTATATTATTCAGGGATCCAACATTTATTATGGATCATTGAGTATTCACTGCCTCTACGGAGATCTTGGTGTGGTGGAGGGATGTATTTGAATATGTTTAAACATGTGATGCTTATGGGATTTGCACTATGGTGCCTTGGTGCGGTGTAGTTCATGCTCATACGAGCTATCTTGGTGTGGTGTAGCTCACCCACGTGTTCGAGTCTATTTTACTAGGGTTCCGTTGGGCGAAACATTAAATTGAATTTTGAAATTAGAATATGAAACGTGTATTGGTTAAATGATATTTGCAATCATTTGATAATACAGAATGGTATTACAAAAGTATGTATGTGATCTGTAATTATTGATAGCATGTGAAAGACCATGCGAGCCGATATACAAGCCCAGAGGGCTGATATAAAGATATAGCGAATCAATAGATTTGATACGGAAACGGGATAATGATTCATTACATAGAATGAATTGAAATGAAATTGAATGTATTAATGCTAATAGAAAGGAAGGTTTGATATTTTATATTGATAAGATTAGTTGGTGACAATTTAGATTAAAATATATGCATGATTGGTAATAGTTTGATAACATGATGTGTATAAATTAGATTGTAATTGTAAAACCCCTATCTCGTATTTTTCACCGAATTAGGGTTACGAGGCGTTACTATACAAAAAAAAACACATTTCTGAACAATCACTTATTAAAATTCATGTATAAAATTTTATCAACTTCTTTATCAAAGTTCTCAAGCTCAAATAACATCTCACCAATCATTCATAAATGTCAAGTCATTACATATATATCACATATCCAATTAAATAAATCATGAATCATTCACGAACCAAGTAGCCATAATTCACTGAATCACATAAACCAAATTCGCATTACAAACCATGCTTTGAAACTCAACCAAGTTATTACCATTTTCTTATTCAAATATTCGTACCAACTAATATATATCCATATCATGTTTCTTATGCTTCATAAATTCAATGTTCAAAGCATATGTTCATCTATTCATGGCATTCGAATACCTAAAATATAATCAAATATATTTTATTCCATATAACAATCACATATTTCATCTCATTCTTTTGTATACAACTAATTCAATGGCTAATTATTAAATGTATCATTTCATAAACCTAAGTGCATCAACAAATCAAGTCAAACCAATCCATATTATACAACCTATTAATTATCCAAATATAGGTCATTATCAAATATCACCAGATGGTCAAATATAGTTTTAATACATTACAATTTCATGCGCAATATGCTACAGTAACAATAGCTATTCCTAAACTCAGTTGTCGAATCAAGTATACCAAATTTATAAGCTTTACACATTTGTATATTATACCAATTCGACCATTTCCCACAGCTTAATTTCCATTAACAAAATAGACAATAACTAGCATTATCACATTACCAAAATATACCTCTTTTCACATTACAAAATTATGCGTATATTACATATCAATTTGAACCATTTTCGAACACTAATAAATAGACATATCATGCTAGTTCACGTGCTAAAATCATGTCTAGACATCACCCTTTTCAACCATCCAATGAGTGATTAAAAAACCGAACCTAAATGACCAACCATTCAAGCATAAAACATGTGCATACTTTGCCATCACCAATCAATTATACCAAACTTAGTTTATAGAAACTCATGTATTTTAGCAAAACACAACCATCAACTAACTCATTATTCAAACCGAATCATATAACCAAATACCACACATATATACACCATGAAACATACTTCCATAATAATCTTGAGATATGACTGAATACACACAAGCATTAACATCATGGTTAAGCCATTTTCGCATGTCTATATATATACACAAATTCCAAAACCAGTATATCAAAACTAGCCTATACATGCCACATAACCAAAACTCAAAGCATTTATTTACCGAAGCGAAAACTGAATAGTGTGATGTGGTTTCCCATGACTTCCAATCCGAGCACGTCTCTGAAACTCTATAAACATAGGAAAAATACATAAAGTAAGCTTTGAAAGCTTAGTAAGCCATAAGCAAATAATTCATCACAATAACATATATAATTCAATTCGAATAGACTGAATTTAGTTAATCTCATACACATATACAACCACTTTTCTCATATAATCCATATTGTCACATTACACAACTTCACTTACCTTATTTATCAATGAACATATAAACCGTGCTTTAAAATTCAACCATTTCAATCTCATTTATCAATTCAAAATTCAAATTAACTACCATACATCAAAGTCATATTACACATGCTTCATAATTCCACTGTTCGAACCATATATACTCCTCATTCAAATATATCACATTCGGTCATACAAAACACATAACCAACAAATCAAAACATGCTTATTTAACTCTTTCACATTTACATAACATATTTAATAATTTAACCTTATCAATAACATTTATCTAATCATCTTTCAAACCAAACTAGCATACCTCAAAACCATGTTTCATAAATCCCATGTTCGAAACATAAGACCACAATTTCATGGTATTCGAACTCTTGAATATAATTAAGCTTATTTCATTACAATTTCATATAACAAGCATATGTATCACAACGTTCATTTATATACATTCATTTCATTCATTGTCATGTATTTCACATATCGTCATTTGAAACATACTCACCTTTCATTCTTGAATATCATATACACTTCGTACGTACCTGAATCGGATATACTTTCACATAGTCATTCTTTTCTCGATATTGCCCGTTAAACCGTTTGGAATCAATAAGGATACTCGGATAGCTCGGAAGCTCTTACAATGCCAAATTCCCAGACGTGGTCTTACATGTAATCAAATATCGATGCCACTGTCCCAGACAAGGTCTTACACGAAATCGTATACGATGCCGATGTCCCAGACATGGTCTTATACGTAAATCTCAAATCGACGCCAACGTTCCAGACGTGGTCTTACACGATAACTCATATCGAAATCCTATGTCATGACATATGTATCCTATACTATTCCTATGGTTCGTATAGGGCTTTCGGACGTCATGATTTGATCGATTCAAGCTTGTAACTAGTTCTTCAATGCTTAATTCATTTCGACATTTACACATATACTTATTATAATTCAATTAAGCACATATAACACACATACTTTCGAATTTAACAACATTTATTTACTTATGAACTTACCTCATACGGACACGAACGAACCGGACGACTATTCAAAAAAATTTTATTTTTCCCCGATCCAAATCCGATCTCCTCTTTTCTTGATCTAATTCAATTCAAATTTGGCTTGTTTAATAACATATTCATTCAATTTTATCCAAAAATACATAATTTGGGCATTTTTCATTTTAGCTCCTAACATTTCATATTTTTACAATTTAGTCCCTATTTCAAAATAACACAAATTACTCAAAATTTCAACAAACCCATGTTAGGACAAATTTACCTTAGGTCCTTAGAAGCCCATTTATTCAATTTATTTCATAATTTGACCCTTCAATTTACAAATTTCACAATTTAATCCTTAATACACATTTTTATCAAAAATCATTTAATTAAACATATTAATCTATCAACAAATATTTATTTTTCATCATCAAACAACAAAAAAATCATGCTATAATCAATGGAAAATCACAAATTCATCATAAATTCTGAAAATTAGGGCATGAGCTAGCTAGAATACGAAGCAATGATCTAAAAAACATAGAAATCATCAAAAACCGAGCAAAGAACATACCTAAATCAAGATTTAAAGGTGCCAAAATTCAGCAAGCTTTAAACCTTATTTATTTTCTCTATATTCGGTTGAACATGCAAGAATATAAGCATATTTTAACTTTGTTTTATTTAATAATAACCTTATTTCTAAAATTACTTATTAAACCTTAATTAATATAATTTATAAACACTGAGTGGATGGTCATTATTGTCCATTAACCATATCAATGGTCCATTTGCATAATAAGGACTTCATAGTTAATAAGCCATAGCAATATAGCACATTAACAAATAGCATACAACTTTTGCATTTTGCGCGATTAAGTCCTTTTATCAAATTAACCAACCAATCGGTAAAATTACTTCTCGAAATTTTCACACATATCAAATAATATGTTTTAAATACCAAAAATAATATTAAAATAATTTTACGACCTCGGATTTGTGGTTCCGAAACCACTATTCCGTCTAAGGTCTAAACCGGGCTGTTACAGTAATTGATGCCATTGTGTGAAATTGAAACACTTGATATGATATAGTTAGAATGTGAACTTGCAATGGTATATATTCATCTTGTTACCATGCTAGTTATATGGCTTGAATCATGAAAGTTCCACTGAGTGTTATCACTCGGCGTACGGTTTGTTTATTCCGTGCGTAGGTATTAAGGAATCTCAAAGTCTTGAGGATTGATTCAGCATCCAAATCGTAGTTCTCAACTCGAAAAAGTTTGTATAGTCCCTTTTTCATTTTGATATATGGCATGTACTTAGGATTTGAAGTCGGTTTTGTATTGAAATGGAAATTATGAATTTTGAATTGGCATTGTGGTTTAAGTCAAGTTACAATTTGTTTAATATACATATATGCACATGGCATAAGTAGGTTGAAACGGTTAAATAGTCATATGTTTTGGATTTGAAATGATGATTTGTCTAATATATATAAATATATGTATATATGGTGTTAATGATCAAAATTAAGCATATAAGAGTGGTTAAAAGTGTTGAAATAGTTGAATTGTGGTATAGGTTTGATTGATTAGGTGATATGAACTGGTACCAATTGGACCTTTTGAAAATAGGCTGTCACGTCGTAATGCCGGACTTTTAGCGTTGCAACGAAGTGAAGTTAGTGAGTTACGTAGTGACTTGGAACCCCTGAAGTCACAACGTCAACTCGATAGTTTGAAAATTTTACAACTTGGTCCTTATTCGACCTTGAGTCATATTAAGAGCTTTTGTAAGCTCATACAAGGCTCATATATGGTTGTTTAACATGTTGAAATGAAGATTTAATATTAATAATATGTCTTAACTATTAAAATGAATTGTATTTGATCGTAGTTGCTCTGGCAACAAATGCGATATCCTGTAGCTCGGACCCAACAATCGGGTCGGGTATGGGGTGTTACATTAACAGTTTTCTTGACTAATTACTCGATTGTCCATTAATAAATTTTCCATTTAAATACGAAAATTCTTCTATTCTTAATTTCACTGACTCAGTTTACGGAATTTGATTTCGAACTCGCACTTTTCGATGTCGACTAAAATAGGATTGCTATAGGGGAAGTGATAGGGGAAGTGGTGGGGTATTAAGTGGGCAGGGACGTGTCTTGTTCCTGACATCCCTGCAAGGTGTGCAAGCCTCGGGGAGGCCCAAATCGGCACCATGGCAAGGACAAGACACATCCCTAATCACTTAATATCTGGATTTTTATATGATTTCAAGGTCGATTCACCTTTAGCAATTCTTATTGGAGCCTTGGAAAAATAAAAATAAAAATACTTTTTGAAAACATATCATTACTGTAAATAAAAATCAACCTATATCATTTTGGTAATATATATATATATAAATAGTATTATTTGAATGAAAATCCTTACTAACTTAAAAGTTAAAACTCAAAGTCCTTATTTTATTTTTTATTAGCTTTTTACGCATGCTCCTTGTTTTATATATTTTATATAATATATCACTACCAACTAATCCTATCGACAATTACTAAAAGAAATTCCAACATGTGAAGGTACCGCGTCAGTATGTAATTGCTTTATATATTTTATGTTCCATTTTCAAATTTTATTTGAGTATATAATTGAACTCAAAATGATGACATCTCTCTACCAGTACCACCCACCTAACTTCTGCAAAAAATATCTCTTCCTTTTCCTGTGGAAACAAGGGATTCATGCATGGGGAGACATAACATGGAAGCTCCTCTTTTAGATGAGAAGAACAACAACAGAAACATTATTCGGAACACTGCTCTCTGCTTCTTCTTTCTTCTTTTAACCCTTTCAAGTCAGTTCCTTTATTTATTTTTTTCCTTTTTTTCTTGTTTCTTGCTTTTAATGTTCCCATCAAGACTGGTTTTCTCTGTATTGTTTTTTTTCTTTTTGTTTTCTGTTTTTCCAGGATCGATTGCCTTGCTTTTATCCATTTATTTCATCAAAGTCAACGGTTTTCTGTTACTTTCTGTTACATGAGAATTTAGAAAAACCAAAAGAATACTTCCATATTCATTTGCTCGACTAATGTTTATAGAATAATACCCAAAAGTTTCTATATTTTGTGACTCTCAGTGAATAGTTGAATGAGTTTGGGGTAAGATACATTTTCATTTGCTAAATTTACAGCAGCGGTTTTGTAATAATAACTTCTATTACAGCCTTATGAACCTGAAGGATTCTTTCTGATCTGATACGATATGGTTATTGTCAGTTGCACATAAGCAAAAGTTACCATTTAGCAAAGGTTCCTGCTGCAAATCCTGGGTTCATATTTTTCAACAAATCCTGATTTGCATTCAAGAATTCCTTTTTAAGTGAATATACTAAGACTACTCTTGTTTCATATAGTTTATAATCATGGGTTTCTGCTTTATTTGATGCTGGGATATGGTGTGTGTCTCTGTTGTAGGCCTTATATTCAGAGACGACTTTAGCTACTTGTTGGTTAAAGGAGGAAACAAGTACAATGAAAGGGTTGAAGTTGGTGGCCCCGACAGTGTCGAGTCAGATCAGGGCGTTGTTGCCGCTGATGATGCTCGTTGTTCTAAAATCGGTGCCCTTATGCTCAAGAAAGGAGGGCACGCGGTGGATGCAGCGGTGGCAACGGCATTGTGCGTTGGAGTCGTCAACCCAATGGCTAGTGGAATTGGAGGTGGAGCTTTCATGGTGGTTAGGTCTTCATCGACTTCACAAGTCCAAGCCTTTGATGCCAGAGAAACAGCTCCCTTAGCCGCTTCACAGGTTCCCAGTTCTCTCTTTCAGTTTATATTATTTCTAAGACAAGTTTATCGATCACAGGTTCAGTTTTTGTCTTGCTTATGCCTTTTGGTAATTGTTAACGCGCAGAACATGTACGAGAATGATATGAGAACCAAGTACTATGGTCCATTGTCAATGGGAGTTCCTGGTGAAATTGCTGGCCTTCATGAAGCTTGGTTGAGATATGGTCGATTAGATTGGAAGACACTATTTGAGCCTGCAATAAAACTAGCTAAAGAGGGATTTATGACTGCTCCTTATCTTGGATTAAGTATTGCTGAGCACGAGCTGCTGATCATGAATGATCCCGGCTTAAAGCAGGTGTTTGCACCAGAGGGGAAGCTGTTACAAGCAGGTGAAAAATGCTATAATGTAGAGCTAGCCCACACCCTTGAGGAAGTGGCAGAACAAGGACCATGGGTTTTATATAATGGAACTATAGGAGAGAAATTGGTAAAAGATGTGAGACAGGTTGGTGGGATTTTGACAATGGAGGATTTAAGGAATTACAAGGTAGAGGTTACAGATGCAATGGCTGCAAATGTGATGAATTACACTATATATGGAATGCCACCTCCTTCAAGTGGAACACTTGGGCTGTCTCTGGTGGGTAAAATGTATATATTAACTTCATTTTTCATGCTTTAGACCCTAGTAGCATTCAAACTTCAAGTCTTTCTAAACATCATGACATGAAACAGGTTTTGAACATCTTCGACAGCTATGGAAGTGCCGATGCCGCAAAGGGCGATCTTGGAGTGCATCGCCTGATTGAAGCATTGAAACACATGTTTGCTGAAAGAATGAACTTGGGTGACCCTGATTTTGTTGACATTACCAAATATGTATCTGAAATGCTTTCTGTTACTTTTGCAAAGCAAATTCAGGAAAAGATAATTGACAACACCACTTTCCCTGCAAACTATTATATGTACAGGTATGCATTATAAACAAGGTAATACGAACAAACCTTTAGAGTCTTTACAATGAAGTTTCTGAGCTTTGTAATCCTTTCCATTGCCAGATGGAGTCAACTCAGAGACCATGGAACTAGCCATTTCTGCGTCGTAGATGCAGAACGTAATGCCGTATCGATGACCACCACTGTAAATTACCCTTTCGGAGCTGGAGTGTTATCGCCTTCCACCGGGATCATTGTTAACAATGAGATGGGTGATTTCTCAGCACCAACAGAGATATCTCCAGATATGCTCCCTCCTGCTCCTGCAAATTTTATTAGACCAAACAAGAGACCTCTATCTTCCATGACACCACTTATTATTACCAAGGTTTACAAAATTAAATGCAGCACTTACGTTTGAGTTGTTTCAGTAACCTTCCGATGTCTTGATCTGTTTCACTAACCTTAATGCCTGACTGGCAGGATAATCAGCTGGCAGGAGTGATTGGTGGCAGTGGTGGAATGAACATAATACCAGCAGTAACCCAGGTTTTCCTAAATCATTTTGTATTGGGGATGGAACCTTTAGCTGCAGTTCAACATCCAAGAATCTACCACAAGGTATGATTCCATTGGACTGGATAGATAGTAATAATAGGTCATGTAATTGGTATTCTTTGTATTTGAAAGAGCATCCAATGAAGTTCATCTTGGTTTGCTGCAGCTAATACCAAACCTAGTTTATTACGAAAACTGGACTGTGATTGATGGGGATCACATCGAGCTTGCAGATGAGACAAAGATTTTCCTGAGAGAGAAGGGGCATGAGCTGCGGGCCAAGTCAGGTGGGGCTATCGTCCAGTTTGTTGTTCAAGCCCTCCAGAAAGACATAGAAAGGGGCCGAAAATTTGGAAAAGATTTATATATATTTCATGGAACATTAACTGCTGTTAGTGACCCTAGAAAAGATGGAAAGCCAGCAGCCGTCTGAATAAGTTGAGAAGCATTCAAAGCAATATGCCGTTAAAGAAAATTAAAATGCAAAGCTTTGTATTCCCTTTTCTTTTGTTTAAGGTGCAATGCATAGAAATGAAGGATAAGGTGTTAGATGGAGCAGGCTAAGTAGTTGCGGACACTTTCGGTGAGACGAGTCTGTTCTAGCTTCTTCACCGTCAATATGAAATTTCTTGTATGCAAGAACCAAGCTCCATTATTTTCCTAAATTGTATATAGTTTTTGTTATGTGCAAATTGCAAGGTATGGGACTTGTATTCCGCATAAGAAAATAAAAGATTTCCTAGTGGAGTTTATATGGACTCTCTAACTTCAATAGTTAGTTTTTGGGTTGTAGTTCTCCAAATATCGTATCAGTTGGTATTAGAGTCATTCATCATGTATCTCAGTTGTAATCGTGTGGCACGGGTGGTGACGTCGACATTGCAGTGTTAGTCCTAGCTCGTGTCGGCTACAAGGCTACAGAGCATGATGGATTGCTATGTGCCAATTACAAGGTATAGACTTGGATCCTATATAAGAAAGTAAGATTTTCTAGTGGGGTATATATGGACTTAGGCCAACCTCAATAGTTAGCTTTTGGAGTGTAGATCTCCAAAGGTCCATATCATTTTTTTTAGATAAGTAAGAATTTTTATTCATCCAAAAAAGAAAATAATTTTTTTTTTGGTACATAGGAGTGGTCCAAGACCGCTTTAATGCATAACAGGTATAACGACCTGATAGTCAGGGGCGACGAAAAGTATTGTTTCGAGACTCCGCTTTTGTAAATTGGGTCCATGAATATTTTCTTACGGAGCTATAATAGAGGCGAATTAAATTTTAGATAAATAATTTTCAGGAATTAGGATTTATTAAGGTATAGAGGCTAAATCGTATAAGTACTAAAAGTTAAATTATAAATTAAAATTAATTAAAATGACTAAAGTAGTAAATACACTACTAATTAATTGTTGATAGACGGTGGTGGGTTGGGTGTCTTAGAAATTTATTAACTAAACTATTAATTATATGTTATAAAATATAATATATAAGAATAATAATTTAGTGGAAAGAAAGAAAACTTTCATTTTCTTTTTCATGCAAACTTTCAAAGCTTAAGGGGAAAAGAGCTTACGAACGACCATAGAAATTTTGAGGTTTCAAGCTTAAATTGGTTAGTCAATTTAATCTTTTTTTTTATAATTTTCATATTTTTAGAATTATGGTATTTAAAGTTAGCCGACCCATGTTATAATTTTTAGTATGGTTTAAGACTGAAGATGCTACCATTGTTGATTAGTTAGAGTTTTATGGATTAAATTGATAGATTTTTAAGTTAGAAGTGGAAAAGGACTAAATTGTGGAGTTAATTATTGATTTTGAGCAATAGGGACTAAATTGTGAAAATTTCAAAATTAAGGGGTGAAATTGAAAATTTGGAGCTAAATTTAGCTTAGAGTGGAATTGGTATAAAAATTTGAGGTTAGATGTGGAGATTAAATTAGTGTTGGTTTAGGGACTAATTTGAGGATTAAGCAAATGTAGTATAAAATTTGAAATTTAATGAGAATTGAGTTGTGTATTATTAATCTATTTTATTCCGTAGCAAACGTAGTTACGGATTCTCGAGTAAGAAGGGGAAAGACAAGGTTGACATTGAGTAGCTCGGAATATATGGTTTGTGTTTCTATAATCCAAACTAATTATGAATTAGTGCATATTGAATTGTTTGTGTATGGTAAGTATTTGATGTGAGAACTCTTATACATTTTGGGTTGCATTGAATCAAATGATAATTAAAATGATCCAATTATAAAAATCGAGAAATGGTGTATTTTTATGACCGTTGAATTGAATATATGTATTGATAAAATGTAGCTGCTATCAATTTGAATATATGATTATATGTGATAATGTACATATATGAAATTGAGACATTGATTGTATTGAAAAGTAAAATAAAACCCTATTAACTGTTTCGGGCTAAGTCGAATATAGATGGCATGCCATAGGATAGGAATAGTACAAGGATTACTTCGACTTCGAGTCGATGAGGCACTGGGTGCCAAGTTTGCTTCGATTTAACCGATGAGACAATAGGTGTCAACTTATTATAGCACTGAGCGTAATTATTTGCTTCGGAATTATCTGATGAGGCACTGGGTGCCAAATTGGTGTGTTGGATGGATCCGTGTATCCGTCCGAGTCCGAGTCCAAGTCTGAGTCTTGTTAATAGGGAAAATAAATGATAAAAATTGATGTGTTTGGTACTGAAAAGACAAAGGATGAGAAATGGAAATGAGATGTGAAATGGAATATTAAATTGGTAGATTTTGTTGAGAATATTGATGAATTATGAGCACTGAATTCATGAATTGGAAATGATGATGAATTATGCCATTGTATGAATTGATTTATCAAATGTCTTATGAAATGCTGTTGTCATGTATTAGAACTTGCAAGATTAGTTGGATGTGAACAAGGAATGAGTAAAATTAGTATTATTGGCATGATATATTATATAATATTACTTATTTGCATTTTTACATCTTAAGTATTTATATCTCATTTTAATGTTCAAATTATAGAATTACCACCGAGTTATACTCAGCGTACGTTTGGTTTTCCGTGCACAGGTTAGGTACTTTTCAACGTATTGTCGACTCAGCATCCAACAACGATCTCGTTCTCAAGTTGTGGTGATGTTCTATTTTGTTATGGCATGTACCTAGGTGGTCTTTTGGTTGATCGTTATTTTGTTAATGTGATGATATTTTGAGTCCCAAGTGTAATGGTATTTATATGTTCATATGGTTGAGGTTGAAGCTATATCTTGGTATGTTAGTCAAACTTGATGTTTTGCATATTTTTAGCTTTAAACTTGGTAGCCTAATTAGCTAGAATATTAGCTCAATTATGATAATTCGGTATGAATAAGTGTTTGAATGGTTGATATCTTATTTTAATGTGTTTGAAAATATAAAATTTGGTACCAATGAGGGCATATTGGTTAGGCACTTAAGATGGATGTTTTGGCATGTTTTTAGCATATTTAACGGTGATTTGAATAGTTAAATGGTTGGTAAATGGGTTGCTTAGCCTTCAAGTAAACACGATTTGATAAACTTGCATTTGAAAGTACATTTAGGTATATATGGCCTGAGAAATGGTCTGTCACACGACCGTGTGTCTTGTTAATTTAGATACAAGTTTCACACGATTTGGCACATGGCCTACGACACGGCCGTGTGACCCAATCAGTGAGTTACACAGGTAGAGACAAGGGCTGAGACACAGCCGTATGTCCCAACTTTGAAAGCCACATAGCCTGGGGCATGTCACACGGCCATGTGACCCCTGTTTCTAAGTTTTTTTGAAAATTTTCCCTAAACTTTCTGAATTGTTTCAATTTAGCCGTTGTTTGTTTTCAGACTATTTTTAAGGTCCCGTAAATTCGTTTTAAGGACTGTAAAAGTATTTGTACTCTGATTTTAAATGAAATAGTGAACCTTAATTAGGTAAAGTAGGTCATTCTACTAATATCGTTGGTGATAGTAGGCAGAGTATAAGCGAATGCACTAATGCGAATAATTGGAATAGTATTGCTGCAAACCTAACTTTTAACTTTCAAGATGGGATAAATAGTGATAAGAGTGTAGTTTGTATAAAACCAAGTTTAGCATTGCATAACAGCTCACATTCTTACTTGTTCAAACTAATGAAATGGGAACACTAAATAAATGTGTCATGATTTCTATATAATAATGAATGATAATAGTTAGCTTGCATAATTGCTTATGTTGAAATTAAATGTTCTGATTGGTTAGTAATGCTCCATGACCCTAATTAGACGTCGAAGGTGGGTTAGGGGTGTTACAACAAGCCTAAGCCTAACTACACAAATCATGTCCTTCTGGATAATCCTTGGTAAGGTTCCTGGAGGGTGAACCAACTTAGTGACGTCAAAAGGCCCCAGCTTGCCAAAAAAATCCGCACACATTATCTTCACGATAAATATGAACAAGACTACAATTCCAATTGCAGCAAAACAACTCTTTACAATTTCAGATCACTAAGGAGAAAGGATCATGTTGTTACAAGGGGTTCAAAATCTTATTAACAGCCACAAGTGAGTCTGACCCGATAACAAGATTCCTTATGCCATGTTCCCAAGTCAGACGAAGGTCATTATATATAGCATAAAGCTCAGCTTTGGTGATATGCATGTCCTAATTTCCCAATAAAGCCAAATAGCCAAAAAACCATCAGTACCACCCATAGTGAGATCAACAAGATTCAAAGTAGCTGCAACATCCACGTTCATTTTGACAAAGCCAGGAGGTGGCCGAGACCAGGCAATAAGAGAATTAACTCGGTGATTAGGCAGTTACAGATTGACCTTATGACTATTAAAATTACCAATACTAGTAGCTAGTAAGTGGGAAACATTACATGGCCATTGATAATCTGCTATAAACACTACCTTTTTTCTCCACCTCCATATCAGCCAACAAGTAGATGCAAAGTATTGAGACTAAATAATCAAATTTTCCACTAGGAAAGAGTTGTTAGAACAATTCACACGCAGTCATTCACTCAAATTGCATGAGTTGAAACGCACTAACCTTCCACCACAAAGATGATGTGACCATAATGTTTGAGATGAAGGGCAATCTCGAAGCACATGCAACATAGTTTTCTCATGACACTCTCATCTAGGAAAAGTTGCATCATTAGTAATATGTCGACGAACACACGCTGCCTTAGTTAGTAAACGGTCATGGGTGACCAACCACAAAAAGAAATGAATACAATAAGAGACATCCAACTTCCAAATTTTCATCCAAACCCCATTGATAGAGGCATTAGATGTCAACAATTTATAGGTAAAGGAGATAGAAAAATTACCATCGAAAGAGGCAATCCAAAAATTGCGACCGCTCTCACCTTCCAAAATATACACCATTTATAATTGCTCCCAAACTTCAATTGGCAAGGCAGCTACCAGCTCCTTATAAGAACTAGGATCCACGACCATGCCCTTAATAGTTAAGTGATGGAATTCAGGTGAGATATCAACCTCAAAATTCTCTATAATAGAACCATTGTCCTACCATTCTTTTATCAAGCAATCAGAAATATTTAAAATTTACTTACATCTAGATAATCTATTCCTTACAACTTCTTTAATTTCTTTGGAAAGAACCTGAACCAATGTAAGCAAACTTTGGTGAAGCATTCTATTTCGTTCTCTCCATATCATATAAAGAAACGCACACCAAGCCAGCCTAAGAAGAGTTGAAGAAAGATTTTCCTCTTCCATTCCTAAGAACCCTGTCAAAGATATTTTGCCAAGAATCATGTTTCTCATGAAAAGGCCTACAAAATTTGCTTCGAGAGAATCTTGAAATAAAAACAATCAACCTACATGTAATCCCTAGTTTCATTAGACACATAAAAAAGAACACTAACAAAATTAAAATGACAACCCCAAGAAATTAACTTATCCTTAGTTGGTAGCCTATTTTGAATTGCTAACCAATAAATAAAAGAATGCCTAGAAATTGAAAGCCCTCCCCATATGACTTTATGCCGATGCACTTTGTCCTTATAGTCTCCCAAACTTTACTAGCTTTGTAAGAACCTTGTATCTTACCAACCTGTAGCATAAGCTCCCTTAATTCAATAGCCTTTTCCAAGCCCAACTATGCCCTGAAAGAGGTTGAGCATTCCAAACCATAATGATCCAACCCTCATCAAGATTAGCCATAAACATTTCATTATTTTTTGGATGAAAAATCTTCTCCCAACTCACCCTAGCTCCTTTAGCAAAAACTTCATTAACTCAAAGCAATGGATTACAAAACTCATCGTCTAGATTCTATCTTTCCTTTTACATCATTACTTACTCAAGCTCCTCGTCCAGATTCTACCACTGTTTCCACTTGGATTCCACCACTAATAAAGGTCAACATTCCACCATCATGCATATTACCATCCAAAGTCGGTACCCAACAGCCCCAATGTGAAGCTCCAGCATAATCTTTACCCATGACAAACCAAACAACCACTTTTCACCATTTCATATATGACTCTCAAATTCAATCCATCCCACTGACCTCCACTATAAACCCCTCACCACCCGTCCCTCAACGTACCCAAAACACACCACGACCAAACCATCCAATGCAAATTAGAGCAAAAGCCAACATTCATAAACCTATTAAAAAATTAAACCTTCATACCCAATTATCCAAATTGCTTGACATTGAACCCACTACAATAACTCAAGCTTTGAAAGAACCAAAATGGTGTGGTACGATGTTGGAAGAATATAATGCTATTGTTCGAAATGAAACTTGGGAGCTATTGCCACCTAATTATAGTCAAAATGTATTGGGTTGTAAGTAGATTTTTTGAATTAAACATAATTTCTATGGTTCCATTAACAGGTACAAGGCACGATTTGTAACAACCATTTTTAGTGGTGTCAAAAACAGTAGTTTCAATACCACAATTCTGACAAACGAGTTAGTGAATATTATTAATTTAATATTTATGAGTATTTATTAAAGTCATACTAATGGTTAAGAAATGTTAATGTTTATATAGTTAATTTAGGAAAAAAGACTAAATCGTAAAAGCTACGAAATATAGTGTCTATTAGTTAAATGTGTTAAATAGTTATAAAAGGTAAATTAATGGTTTTATATAGTAATTATACCAAATATATATGTAGTGGACGGTTTTGGCTTAAGGATTAAAGAAATTTCTATTAAATTATAAGGGTAAATGAGTAATATAGTGAATAAATGATAAATCAAATAGGAAAAGATGGCCAGCATCTTCTCCAAATGGTTTTTACTAACAGAAATACCCTAGGAAGAAAGCTTGAAGGTTTGGTTGATATTCTCCTATGCATGTAAGTGATTTTAGCTTCTGTTTTTAGTAACTTTATGTTTTTGGAATCGTTGTAGCTTAATCTAGCTAGCCCAAAGACTAATTTATAGAAATTTTAAAATTTTAGGGGCTTACCATGAATCAATTAAGTGTGTTTATGAATTTAATTGATAGATTCTTGAGTTTAATAGCTAAATATAAATATTTTGTTAAGTGATTTTTGGTAATTTTAATGTTTAAGGATTTAATTGTTAAAATAGTAAAATTTCATGGAATTATTTTGAAATGATGATAAATATGGGTTGATTTGGAACCTTAAGAAAATCGGCTAGCTTGGATTTTGCTTAATTGTAGTTAAATTGTAAGTTTCGGGTTTAGGGACTAAATTGTACAAAGGGTAAATGGTAGGGTAATTTTTAAATTGATAATAAAAGGGGTTTATAAGTATAAGTTAATTATTTAAGTATTGGAATTGGATTAATTGAACAAAAATATTTATCTAGATCAAGAAATAACTCAAACGGACACAAATCACGGAAAGACCAAAGTAGCAGAGTAGTCGTTGGTTCATGTTAAGAATCATTTTGGTATACGTAAGTTCGTATAATGATTAAGTTTATTAATTACTGTCTTGGTTAAATTTTTGACAAATGTTGTGTTTGATTATAGCTCTAATTGATTGTTAAATGATAATTAGTTGTTTGGATTAAGTTGTAAGGTTAGTTTAATTGAAGGTTATAATTGAAAATGTGAAAATTCATGATTTGTTTGATAGTGATAAATCAATGTGCAATAATTATAAGGTTTGAGAATGTAATATGTCTCATTTGAACATTGTGAATACTGAGGATACAAATGACATGTCATTAGGGGTTATACAGTTTCGGGTGTTGATCTTGGATGTCCTACCAATGGCTGAAATTCTGCATTTGTTGTGAATTCTCTACATGTCATGTGAGCAGCATCGTGTAGCTTTCATCCTGACCTACAAATTGCGTGAACAGGCCCATTTCACAGCTCGTGTGAGCATTACAGATATCATTACAATTACAGATATAGGCACACTTTGTGTGAGCATGGTTCTCGTGTACCCGACATTGTTTCATTTGGTTCAACGGGTAATAAAGGCTTAAATGAGTGAATTCAATTATATGGAATGTTATGTGAACATGATAAATGAAATGGGAAATGTTACCATATTTTCTTATTGGAATGAATAAATGATACATGTTGGAAATGTGATAATGTAATGTAAATTACTATGTTTCTAGTTTATGTGCATGTTGTGGATGAATCACATGTTTCATGCATGAATTCACTAACTTAAAATTTTGGTGATCTAAATAGGAATTGGATAAACTTATGAGCATGGTAATGGTGTTATACATGAATTATAAAAATTGAGCCTAATAGGTAAGTTTTCGTTTATGATTATACGAGCTTACTAGGCACTATTCACTTATGTTAGTTCTTTTCTTTTCTTGTAGAACATCGGAAAGCTCGATTGGTTGGAATCTAGTCGAAGCACATTGACACTATTCGTTCATCACTTTGGTAGATGTTTTGTTATTTTGTTGATGGTTATAAATGGCATGTAATAGGAGCTTTTATGCTATTTTACCAATGTAGTATGGTTTGAGCTTATTACTAGCTTACTTGTATATATGACCTTGCTTTTGGGCTTGTAAATGTCTAAGTATATATGTGTTTTGGTCACTTAATTATGCCATTAGAAAGTAGATAGTTAATGGTGGAAATGGATTGTGAATGAATTGTTTAATTGGTATGTTTGATACATGTTTATGACATGGACTTGTAGCCTTGCACTTGGATTGATTTGGTGTATAAATTGTGGTGCCAAGTGATGGCATATTGGTTAAGCACATAGGTTGAATGATTTTGGCATGATTTTGGTGTCTTTTAATGTGTTTTTAACATGTGAAAGTAATTAGAAATGGTTTAGCTTGGTGTTTAAGAAAGGGTTGTTGAATTGGCTTGCATTAGGGGTCAACTTGGAAGCACACAACTTGGGGCACATGCACTAACGGCTGTATGCCACACACGATCACATCATATGGTCGTATGTCATTTTAATTTTAAGTACAGGTTGGTCCACACTGTCACAAAGAGTTACACGGCCTGGCGGCACGACCATGTAACCTTACTTCAAATATACACACGGTCTATCACACGGCCTACGACACAGCCGTATGATGTTATTTTGAATACCCACACAGGCTGAGACACGGTCGTATGTCCCATATTTTGAATTGTACATGGTTGACCACACATCCATGTTTCTGAGCCACATGGCTTGGGCTTTTTCACACAGTCGTATGACCCTTGTTTCCAAAATTTTTAAATTTTTCTATAATTTTTTGTTTTGTTTCAAATTAGTCCTTGATTGTTCCCAAGCTATTTTTAAGGCCTCATAGACTCGGTTTAAGGCCCATAAATGTATTTATACTATGATTGAAACTTGAAATTGAATGTTAGTATTTAATTTTGAATAATTGTTTCTATATGATGTTGAATGTTTTGATTTGTATTATAATACTCTATAACCCTAATCCGACGACAGAAACGGGTTAGGGGTGTTACATGATTAGTTACAAAAGGGTTTCATCAACGACCAGGAGTTGATTATCATGACACCTTTAGTTCGGTAATCAAACTAACCATCATCCATCTTGTTCTTAGTCTTGCAATAAGTCGTGGTTGGTCCCTTCGTCAGCTTGATGACAACAACACCTTTTTACAAAGCCATCTCAGTGAGAATTTGTATATGAGTCAACCGCCTAGGTTCATTGATCTAGATTTTTCATCATATGTATGTAAGCTTCAGAAAGTTATCTATGGCCTAAAACAATCACCTTGAGCTTGGTATCAAGAACTCTGCAAATTCCTACTTCACTCAGGCTTCAAAAATTCACATGTTGATACATTTCTATTTGACTTCAAATCTAAAGGTCATTCATTGTATCTACTTGTTTATGTTGACGATTTAGTTGTCACTGGGATAATGATACATGGTAAATCGATTTGTTCATTTCTTAGCAAGCCGATTTTCACTTAAAGACCTAGACATGCTTTCTTACTTCCTTGGTGTTGAAGTTTTTCCCAACAAGCATGGTCTTTTGCTTTCTCAATGACGTTACTCGTTGAAAACTCTTGCCCGTGCACAGATGTTGGATGCTAAACCAGTTCAAACATACTACCAACAAGCTCCTCACTATCACTACACTTTGGGCCTGCCTTATCTGACCCTTCAGAATTTCGAGCAATAGTGGGTAGTATACAATAGTTATTACTCATGTGTATTGACATTGCGTTTGCAGTTAATAAGTTGTCTCAATTTATGCACGAGCCAACCACCAAACACTGGGCCCTTGTTAAACGGTTACTCATATATCTTTGTGGCACTCACTACACTAAAACAGGCTTTTAGCGGCATTTTTAGCGGCGTTTTGACAAAAAAACGCCACTAAAAATCGATCATTAGCGGCGCATTACGTAAAATGCCGCTAAAGATCGATCATTTGCGGCGCTTTCAGGAAAGCGCCGCTAAAAATGAGCATTAGCGGCGTTTTTTGGAAAAACGCCGCAAAAAAACCTAAGCCCAACGGCATCGTTTTCTACCTTTCGGGGCTTTAGCGGCGTTTTTAAAAAAAGCGCCGCTAATGCTCGAATCTTTAGCGGCGTTTTGAAAAGCGCGATGCTCGAGATCTTTAGCGGCGTTTTGAAAAGCGCCGCTATCTTCAGATCTTTAGCGGCGTTTTTGAAAAAGCGCCGCGAATGCTCAGATCTTTAGCGCCGTTTTTGGAAAAGCGCCGGTAATGCTCAGATCTTTAGCGGCATTTTTGGAAAAGCGCCGCTAATGCTCGGGGCTTTAGCGGCGTTTTTTAAAAAGCGCCGCAAAAACATTTTAGCTGTCAATTTACTATTTAATTTGTTTATTTATATTAATTAAAATTCAATTTATTTTAATTGAATATTTGTTAAAATGGATAAATTTGAAATAATGACACGTAGAAATAATTTGAAATAAAAAATATAGAAAAATATTTGTTAAAAATGGAGAAATTAAAATACTATTATTTAAAATAATTTTAAAATTTTTGGGTAATAATTTCAAATATAATTGTAAAAGATACGATAGTATTAATTTTAAAATATTTAATTTAATTATCATTATAGTTTAGGGTTTAATATATATGGTTTAGAGTATATATGGTTAATTTAGGATTTAGGGCCGGTTTAAGAGTTACAATTTTAATGTTTATAGATTATGGAATTAGGGATTATAGATTAGGGATTCTGATTTAAGGGTTGTGATTTAAGGTTTATGGGTTAGGGGTTAAAGGTTAAGAGTTAGGGATTTAAGGTTTATGGATTCGGTGTCAGGTTAAGGTTTAGGGTTTAGATTAATTAGTGTGTTTTAATTTATATATTAAATAATTTTTAGGGGTTAGGGGTTAGAGATTCGGGGTCGGGTTAGGGTTTAGGATTTAGATTAATTAGTGTTTTTTAATTTATATATTCAATAAGGTTTAGGGGTTAGTGTTTAGGGGTTTGGGGTTTGGGGTTAAGAGTTAGTTATTTAGGGTTTAGAGATTTGGGGTCGGGTTAGGGTTTAAGGTTTAGATTAATTAGTATTTTTTTAATTTATATATTAAATAAGTTATTATATAATTGTAAAAGAGATAATAATAAATTGTAAAGATTATTAATCTAAACCATTTGATATATTTAAATATTAGATTTTAAAAAATTAATAAAAAATGTAACAAATTGATACGGATAGGTAACTATCTATTTTGGATATATAGGACCAAATTTTAACAAATAAAAATAAAATACAAAAACTAAAATCATTCCACATCGAACATCTAGCAAAATAATTATCTTTTAGTTAAAGAAATATCTCTAATAAAATGGAGATTAGATCGGAAGCAATCAAGGAGTCCATGCATTTATAGCCCAAATCAGGGATGCTGATGGTTATCTATGTCAAAATGTTCGGATTGCTGACTGTGGTCGTAAAATTGGTCTATACGGTGTTGATAATGGTCGAATCTGGTAATTCTAAACCTACACTTCTTTTTCTATGGTATGAACTCTAATATTTTTGTTTCCTTGGAAAATTCTAATTTAAAGGTTTACATTTGCAATTTCAGGTTTGGAAATGTGTATTCTAGGGGCTTTGGGATGTAGAAAGCAACAATGATGGCCAACAAGAAGGGTGCGTTTTGCGGGTTATATTATAGTTTTAGTCATTCTATCTAAAATGTTCTTTGCAGGTAAGTCTTTTTGGTGTTCTTAATAGATTTTTAGTAGTTAACTGTTGAGTAACTTTGGTGCTCTGTTGATGTACCATGATTCAGGATAATCACTTAGTTTAGATGCTTTATAAATTTTAATCCTGTTGTAATTTGTTTCAATAATAATGGATATTTTATCCTCATTTGTATATGTGTAGTCGTGTCACTTTATTTATGCACTTGGCTTTTTCTTGTATGGTGGAAGGTAATTGCATTGACATTTATTGTATTGTTTCTAATTGTTTTAATGGCATTGGAGCTAGCTTAGTGTGATAATTTGTTTTATGTTTAGGAGCACACATTTTAAAACACATATATTATTTTTCTTTTTATATGTTGACATAAGCTTTGATATCCGGTTTGTGAATTAAAGGAGTTGATTTTTCCTGTTATAACAAAACCGGGAAGGATAACGATGCGTTAAGCATTTAAATATAATAAACAATATATCATGTTGATATAAAAAAGCAATATATCACTATATTGTACTACAAAACACTCACATATGCATACAATGAATGTAAAATATACTAATGATGCAGCTGAATTAAAACTTTTTAATATGGATATACTTTGATCACATGCGTGCTCCTAGTTACTGACACTTAGGCTTTGCTAAACATTTGTACTCATTGTTGATAATTCTATATGTATCAACATTAGAACAAATATTATTAGTTTATTTAGAAATGAATACTTGGTTATGTGGCTTTTGTCAGAGAAAATTATTGACGACGACTCTTGTATTTCAATGTTGCTTGTATCATCTCCTAATTGCATTTGCCCTTGTTCATTTTCTAAGATACCAGTTAGATCTTATTGTAAAAATACCTACCTTGTCTATTGTGTGAGCATGGGAAAGCTATATAATAACATATCCAATCATTGCAGGCTTTTAATGTTGCAGCGTTTCCCTGTAGAGTCCAAAGGACGGCGTAAGAAGTTGCAAGAAGTATATATTTACATTAATGCAGTTGTGGTTTTGAGTCCAACAATTTTGCCATCCATTTGCATTTTTTGATTGTTGTTTCTTTTTGGATTGGGCAGGTTGGTTATGTGACAACCATATGCTTCACATGTTTCCTACTCAGATGCATCATGGTAGACCCCTCATTTCTTTTCTGGCTTTACTAACCCTTTGTATTTCTCTTGAGAAAGCTATAAGCTTGTTTTATTTGATCTTTGTGAAACTTTAGATGCATATAATGTTTATAGCCTTTTTGTTAAAAAATGGAAGTACTCAATTTGAACCCTTTAGCTGCTAGTTGGTTTAGATCATTTATCTAGTTGATCAATCATTGATCATTTGTCCAAACTTATCTAATTTGAGCTCTATTGTTATTTTTTTGTGTAGATGTGCTTTAATGCATTTGACAAAGGTGCTGACCTTGATGTTTTAAACCATCCAATTCTAAACTTAATATATTACCTGGTAAGTTTGATGAATGGTTGTTTTTGATGAATGATTGTGTTATGTTGCTTGTTGCTATTAAGTTAGATACTCATGTTCAAATACAGTGTGGAAGTTTCTTAACTGATCTTATTGCCATATAAAAATTAAATGATTGTTGCATGCTTCTTTTACTTAACTAGAAACTCATATTTCAAGAAACTGCAAGTTTGACAAGCAATTTATAAGTCTTTGGCATCAAATTTTTACATCAAAGAAGCTTTCAAGTGCAGTGATGACTATTTTTGCTGTCAAGTATAAAACGGGGTTGTTTTAACATCATATATTGTTATGACCATATGTTGTATACTGGGTCAAATAGACCACCATCACCCAACTTTTATCCTCATTGCAACCTAGTCCTTGAACTTAAGGTTTAAATAATAGTTTCACTGATAATTATTAGTTACATCTGCAGCCATGTGTTAAGTTTTTTAATTTTTACTAATTAAATTAAAGAACATATACTTCTTTGCCTATTATCATAGAAAATAGATTTATCATAGTGGATTCTAAATATGATTCTTGTTTTATTTTTGAATTGTATGCTTTTTTTTCCGAATATAATCTTTAGTTTAATACATATGGCTTTTATCAGCATGTTTCTGTTCTGCTTTTTGCAAATTAATACTATTGTTCTTTGTTAAAAAATTGAATAGTTTAGACAATCATTAGTAAGAATGCCTATTTGGGACAAATGGAAGAGCTATGATTGAGATTGTTTGTTAGTATGGTTCAACCTGCTACTAAAGCTACACATAATTGTTTGTTATATTTATTTTTTGAGCCTTAATGGCTATATATATTTTTTATTTTTAACATCTCTGTTGTTTACCAAGTTTGTTGGTTTATGTGATCATTTGGTTTTGCCTCCTTTAGATATTGAAGGTGTAGTGGAGGATTCAATCTTTTCAAGCTGGAAAAGCCAAGGCTAAGCACTTCTTCAAGTGGAGTGTTATTTAATGTTGCATTCCATGGTCGTTTATCTTAGTCGGAATTTCAATTAGGTGTCATAGAAACAGGGTTTTGTAGCTACCTTGTGTACTAGCTTCTTTAATCATGACTGTTAATTATTACGTGTTTTGTAGCTTTTTTTATATTTGGCCGAGTTAATATAGATTAGATGAGTTGTGAGGTAGATTGTTCATTTATTTAAACATAATACTTTAATTCTAAATTTAAATTCATTAATTTTATATTTACCTTTAAAGTTAAAATTTTAATGGAAAATTTAATTTAATTAATTTTTATCCTTAAAATTATATAGTTTAAAGTTTAAATTTCAAAATAAAACATAATATAATATTTATTATAGAAATAAATATTATTTAATTAATTTTTTTTAAAGTTATGTTTTTAGCGGCGTTTGTGAAAAAGCATCGCTAAAAGTCAATCTTATAACGGCATTTGTAATAGACGCGTCGCTAAAGGTCTTGATCTTTAGCAGCGTTTGTGGTAAAAGCGCCGCTAAAGGTCATGGTCTTTAGTGGCAATTGTGTAAAATGCGCCGCTAAAGGTCTTGGTCTTTAGCGGCGTTTGTGGGAAAAGCGCCGCTTGGTCTTTAGCGGCGTTTTTTTCTATAAACGCCGCTAAAGTTAGCGACGCCATCTTTAGCGACATTTTTTCCAAATACTTTTAGCGGCGCTTTTTAGCGCCGCTAAAAGCCTGTTTTGGTGTAGTGACTCCTTATCATGGTCTCCAGCTCTATCGTGACTCTCCTACTTCTTTGCATACATTCTCTGATGTTGATTGGGCTAGAAACGTCGATGACTTCTTTTCCACCAATGTTTACATTGCCTATTTAGGTCGAACCCCATCTCTTAGAGCTCCAAAAAGTAACAAACCATTGCTTGTTCCTCCATCGAGGCCGAATATCTGTGTTGCTATTACTACTGTTGAAATGAATTGGGTTTGCTCTCTGTTAAATGATCTTGGTCTTCAACCTTCTACATGCCCGGTGATATACTGAGACAATATTGGGGCAAACCAATTATGCTTTAACCCAGTTTTTCATTCATGAATGAAACATGTGTCTATCGACTTTCATTTCATTTGTGATCAACTGCAAAATGGTACTCTGAAGGTTGCATATGTATCCTTTGTTTATCAACTCACTGATATTTTAACAAAACCACAGTCTATCCGCGGAATGTGCCTACATTTGTATCCGCAGATTGAATGAAAATGTTTTGGTGCACACCACCACTAACAAGTGCATGTTTGTTCTTGGTATGTTTTAGGTAAAACCAATCTTAGTTGGTAGATTGTTTTATATGTTTAGATGATGAATGACATGTTTAGTTTGTGTACAAGAAATGTTTTTTCAAGTTTCACGATTGTATTAGTGGGGTTTGTTGAGTTCTCTTGTAAAGAAACTCATATATATTGTAAAGTTTGAAGATAATGAAACATAGAGCAGACCTGATATACTATTAATTCTCTTTTTTTTACTTTCTTTCTTAGTTCAAAACACCAACAGTATTGAGAGAACTTATTGATAGAATTTGAAAATATCTAGCCTGGTGAAAGAGAGATACTTTAGTTTTGCCAAGAATATGCCTATATTGAGTGGCATTAATTGGAGAGGAACATTATCTAGGCACAAAATCAAATTGGAGCTCTTACGAGTTGATACACCCTTACTCTCTTTCATATTAACCTCGTTGAGTATATCTTTTCTATATTTGGATTGACACAACACCAATTAGGGCAGATCCAAGGGGTTGGTAGGGGGCCTAGCCCCCTAAAATGGAAAATTTTTGTTTTAGCCCCTTTATAATTTATAAAATTTAAATTAGTAGTGGTAAAATTATATTTTGATCCAAAAATTATAAAAATTTGATTTCATCATTTAAAATTTATAAAAAAAAATAGGGTATTAAAATAATAAAATTACACTTTTACTACTGTAAAAATATATAACTTAATTCCCGTCTCAAATAAATTTCTGAATTCGCAACAACACCAATCTATGATCATTTTAAATTACCTCAATACGAAGTGGTTAACATGACTAAAATATTTAATGAAAAAGCGAGTGTTAATAGAAGAAATAACCTAACAAATAAGAGTGTCACTGCTCCCAATAATACTGTCGTCAACATGTATCATGATATAAACTGTGGCAACTCAGATTGTGAAGAATAAATAAATAAGTGTCAGACTCGGATTTGGCAAACCCTACATGAAGTAGTTGAGTTTTGAGCTCATTATACCATACCCTCGGGGCCTATTTGAAGCCATATATAACCTTGCAAAGATACATGAGAGGGAAGGTCCGGATGCTCTAAATCTTCAGGTTGGGCCAGGAACACTTCTTCATCAAGTATATGTTTCAGCTTGAATATCTTAGTTTGTGATCATGTGGTTACTCGGTTGGTCAAATTAGAGGGTGGTAGAAAGTTGGTAGAGGGTGGTGGGTTGGGTAATTGAGGAGTATGGATAAGCACGATTGGTGGTGAGAAGGACTGGTTGTTGGAGGAGGGGTTGGGAATGGTTTTATTTGTAGATCGGTGATAATATTGGATAATTGTTTTAGAATTTTTTAGTGCTTAGGGAGTTGGGATTGGTTGTAATTGAGGTGGTGGTGGAGAAGATGGAGTAGAAAGTAGTTAAACAGAAGACATACCTAAACATGCAAATCCCTCTAGAACAAAAACCAAAGGAGACAGACTACAAGTGTGGGTAAGTGGCCAATGGCATGTGAACTAGGATGGGGTTTGGGAGCAATGAAATCAGAGGAGGTTGATCCGAAACGATGTCGTTGGACGATGGTGTTTCCCACGTGATATTAAAATGTTATTCAAACTCAATTATTGGTGCCATGTGACGGTTGTGAATCAAGCAGTATAATTTTCATGTGGATGAATTTGTGGCCACTTTGCCTTTATTTTGGCTGCATGCTAGCATTTTCTGGGAGTGCAAATCCTCCGCGAGAAAATAAAAAAGAAAAAGTTCAATTGATGTTAGATTATCTCGACAGAATTTAAAAACAAAGATAAGATTTTATTTGATATTCAATGCACATAAGGTGTTAAAAGAGCATAAAAACAAAAACATTGTTTGATGCTTTCAAATGGGTGGATCCAATGTGAGTGAGAGGAATTTTTTTACCATCACCCATTTTGACTCCTTCGGTGCCATTGTATTCCTCAAAATTGTGTGCCTCCGTCGTAATATGATGTGATGCACCAGAGTTAAGTATCCATGGATAAGCATTTGTTGGGAAACTAGCAACATAATTGGCTTTGGCTTTAAGATGATCATGGGAGCAAAAGCCGCAAACACCATCAATATGGCCAATTTTGTTGCCAAGCTAACATCGGATATGTGAAGCAGATCTCTATGGGAACCGAGTATTGTTTGGGGTGACACTACGATTGTTGGATTGACGCCATGGTTGATTGGGTGTTTAATCGAGGAATGGTGCAAGCGAGATTGCTCTCTTGAGCAACAACAGCGTAATTGTATTAAAGAGTTTCTTTTCATGTCTTTATGTTGTAGAAAGGCCCCATGGTTAAGCCATTTTTCTTAAAGTTCTTCATAGGAGATTGTGGAGTTACGTGCTCTAATTGCAGTAGAGGTCTTATATTTTGAGCCAAGATCCTTGAGGATCTTGACAATCAGTTCTTCATTAACATTGGTGCACCAATAGTGGCCAGTTCATCCATGAGCGAGTGAACATCACGAAAGATAGAAACTTTTGTGAGTCTTGCGAGTTTGTATCTGAGGCTGAATATTCTAGTTTGAGATTTATTAACATATGTAGCGTGAAGGGAGTCTCATGCTTGTTTAGCATTTGGGGCAACAACAACAACAACAATGAAAGCTATTGCAAGTATGTGTAATCGGGATTAGGATCCCTTCATCTAGTGAAGGTTGGCACAAGAATAAAGCCATGGAGATGGTTGTAAATATTATGACCTCGTATGAGCATAGAGAATTGAGCTTTCCATGTCGAGAAATTGTTAATGCCACTTAAACACAGTAATTGTGAAGGAAGTATTATCATTGTTGACAGTCAATAAGACCAAGACTAATGAGATTCGGTATTGGGAAAAAAAGAACCTTCACTCTGATTTAATAGTTCTGATACCATAAATTTAACAAATAAAAGAAGACTAGATAATTTTATTCAATCGCCACAAAATGTTTTATATCAAGCTGAAATACAACAGAGAAGCATGACAACGTCAAGTGCTAATATTTATTAGCATATGTAACTTTTCCATTAGCAAGCAAACTAAGCATTCTTAATATAAAATAAAATAGAATCCAATAAAGCATTGGAGCATAATTTCTGCCAGAAACCCAAAAATAAATAAATTAAAACTCAAGTTTAAAACCCAAAAATCAACATGCCCAATGGCATACAACAGAATTATTGAGGACCTTATGGAAGAACACTAGGCAGCTGCCTGGATGACTATTGTAACTATGCGGTACACATTTGCATGACCTCAATTGGGGCTACACTTTCCATTATCCAACAATTCGTTTGAGGATTCTTCATGGCCCTGGTCTTCAAGGATCTCTTTGGGGCACAAAAAGCTTGGTTGATTCGTCGAAGACAGGAGCCTTGCCCACATCCTATCTGTTATCACTACCTTGTTCTGTGTCTCGGTAATCCGCTGCACACCAAAATAATCCAAAACTAAAACCCCATATGAAACAAGTTTTCTGGTGTGTTACACCGGCACATCCTATCTGTTATCTAATCTAATCTAATCACCAAAGTTCATATGTAACAAGAAAGAGTTGGATGATACGTTTCAAGGACTAATAGAAGCTTTAAGGTATTCTGTAAATAGCCTGAACATCGGCAAGACACAAGATTAACTGATCACCGTCAGAAGTGATGCATGCAAATAACCAGAAAGGTTCATCATTGCAGAAGGGATACTAAAATCACACCATCTTTGAATACTATGGCATTAAGCATGCAACAGAAAAACAATGATTTTTGAGATGAAATTTTCAAATCAGAACTCTTTACGTCATTTCAAACTCACATAGAATGGTATGTATGTCTGCCTGCCATTCACAAGACCGCTTGTGAAGCCGGTGTACCCAGCCATTGCTCCATGCACAGCACTTTGAGCAAGAAGTGTGCAGTAAACATTGTCAGATGCATTGCTTGGAATAGCACGGATCATATAAGTAGGATCTGCCATAAAATGAAGAAAATTTCTCAACTTCTGCCATTAACTAGCAACTCAAACTGAAAAACACCTACAATTTTCTTTCCCTCTTGCGAAAAGAAACCTTCCAAAGCGTATTAAATATTTATTCTACTAACCTATATATTTGAGGTTTATTGTCATCTTCCTTTCTTTTGAGAAGTGGTCCTGCAAATGACAGTCAAAAACCAAAATGAATGTCACATCAAAAAGTTCCATATTATATATCATTACGTGCCTGTGAATTGTTCCTAAGTTGGAACCACGTAGCATACCTTGATCCTCTGTGATATCCATAAAGCAACATCCTGCAGAAGCCTGTTTCCTGAAGCATCTTTCTGTGTCATTGATTGCAAGCTCTCAGAAAGCAGCTCCTGTCCTGCACCCTCTGCTATCACAAGAACCATATGCCCATTTTCTTTAAGTCGCCTCTCAATGTATTCAAAAAGTCCTCCAGGTCCTTCAAGATAAAAGGGAGACTCTGGTATCAAGCAACAATCCACATCTCGGCTTGCAAGAGTAGCATACATTGCAATAAAACCTGCACAAGTTGCGGGATTAGATTGCATTTAAAAAAAAACAAAAACAAAGGAACAATCTGACAGAGTTTCAGGAAACAGAGATGCATGATAAGAGGGAACGTAAACTCATCTGAAGAAGAAAAGCATAAAGGAACAAAACCAGTATAATTCTAAATGATACAACTTAAAATAGAAAAGATTTATTTAAATGTCATAAATTGATAGTTGTAACTCTCACTTTTGAAATTCAGAATTAACACTTCAAATAGAGACCAAACAGGAAACTTACCACTGTAGCGACCCATCAACTTCACAAGACCAATGCCATTCTCAAAACTTTCAGCCTCAACATGAGCAGCATTAATGGCACGCTGAGCCTCCTCAACAGCAGTGTCAAAGCCAAAGGACCTGTCAATAACCTATCATGCATGAAAAAGAAACAAAAGTTAAAAGACCATGTCACAACCAAATAAAATAGTGGCAATTTCTAGCATGCTTCTGGTTCAGCAAGATTCTATACAAGCCAGCCAAGAGGATTACCGGGATATCATTGTCAATGGTTTTAGGGATTCCAGCAACTGAAACTTTGAGACCACGCCTTCTAATTTCCTGTAAAGTACACAATATTTTTTTTTAGTATGTACAAAATTGCATAGCACATCAATGTCTGTATATTCTATTAAAGACTCACCTCAAATATAACAGATGCACCTCTCTGAGTTCCATCTCCACCAATAATGTAAACCTAAGTTCCATCAATATGTCAGATAGGTAAGTCTTGATCATGATAACTAATTATACTTTATTGGCAACAATCACAAATATCATAGTATTTTTACACAAACCTGATTAATTCCACGATCCTGAATGCTGTCAACAATCTTTGAGGTATCATGGCCACCTCGTGATGTTCCAAGGATAGTTCCACCACGTTTATGGATATCATTGACAACCTTAGGATCTAAATGCACAGTATTTTTAGCATAAAAACCCCGATATCCTCCCTACAAATGCAAGAAACTCATTAATTGGTGATGCACCAACTCAATAAATGATGGATGACATATTTCGAAACATCTGATCAAGGGAAAATCATACCAGCATGAAAAATGTTAGGTTGACACATTTAATGAAGTCCATATAATAAGCATTTATATGTTTTCCTTAAGTCATTAAGATGGGGTGCCATTATTAGCAAAAGTTAGAGCCAAACACTATTATTGATTCAGGAAAAACTTTTTTCTATTTTTTTTATTTAATAGATGTAGGGGAAATGAAAAAGATTAAAAAGAACTCCACTCCAAACAAACTCGAGGTGGAATGATCACTTACATCTATCCCCGAAACTTTCTTCACACCATACATGTGGAACAAGCCGCATACTATCTCTCTAATCACGGTGTTGAGTCCAGGGCAAAGACCACCACACGTTACAATACAGGCATGAACGTCATCGGAGTCGAAATATATCTAGGTAACCGTCAAATGCCCCAACACATTATCATAAAAACATGTCAGAGTTTTCATCATGCCACATTTTATACACAAGGTAGATGATGTTAAACGCATACCTTTTGACGTGGTCCAGCTCGTCGGAAATGTACTCCTCTTGGACTATTCTTGTGAACAACAATCTATAAAGACGAAGAGATATACATATATATATATCAAAACCATATCACTTTTAATAAATAAAGAATCACGGTAACATAGCATTAAAAAGGAAAATATGAGAGCTAACCTTTTGAGGAACGGTGTCATCTACATGGACAAAATATTGCCTGGTGAAACAGGGGAATCGATCCAATTAATACAAATTTTTTACAATTAATATCAAATAAATTTGTTTAAAAAAAAAAAAGAGTTGTGAAATGGGCTTACTTAACAACTGAGTATGCAGGATTGTCTTGCAACGGATTCGAATAAACCTTTAACATGAAAAAGGTAACATAAAATCAGATTCAAAACTGTCAGAAACTACTTTTAACTAATTTATTATCAATTAACTATGAAAAGAAGAGATGAATATTAAAAAATGGAATCTGAAACTGTGATTTGTTGCCCAGAAAAGAGAATGGTAAAAGCTTTTCAAAAGACACATTACTTTTGCTTTTCCAATTCTTTTGATCAGAACAGGGAAAACGATAACATAATCGAGGGGAAAATAAATTATACGTACAGGAAGATCAGGGATGTAATCCGATAAGTGAGGGACATCTTCAAGAACATAACCACCTGGACCGTTGACGATCTTAGGCTGTGGGATCTCAGGCGAAGCGGAGGAAGACATCGTCGGAGATGTCGAAGACTTGATCTTCGAACGACGGGAACTACTCAACCTTAAACGACAAGAACGGCGACTATAACCGAAACTAACCGTACTGAACTTTCTCAAATTAAAGAAACCCAAACTGGATGGCAGCGAGTTGTGCTTAATCCTACTGTTGCTATTGTTGTTCAAAGAAGGGAAAGACGACGTGGAGGAAGGGGCGAGAAGGGAATCCATTCAACGAGACATGGAGAAGGGTGCTTGGAAGGGAAAGAAAAATAAGAAAGCCCCATATTTATAGGAGAAAGGCACTGTTTTGACTACAAAAATGAAAACTGGACGAGCGAGCTTGGCTTTCGTGAAAATGGCTTTATATAGCAGGAGGAAGAGGGTGGAAAACCTGGTTCCGCCCTCGTTGAATATTTATGTGGTTTTTGACGCAGAGAAGAGAAGGGATCGTACGGACTCGGTTATTCCTTTTGGAACCTTTTCCCAACTTGGGTTGTTTTACTGTACCATTCACAGCGAGGGAAGTCGGAAGGAAAATGAAGCTTCAGTTTTTTATTTCTTCGTTAAACTTGGGTGATACTTGGTCAAAAAGAGAAAACAACGGATTGGCTGGAGGGTCTGGTTTTTCAGTCTTTTGGCTGGACAAGCTAATACCAGGGTAATCACGCACACTGGATGAACCTAATGGAGCTAAGAGCTATAGGTTTAATCACCCCTTCAGTCCCTGTACTCCTAGGACTTTTGAAGTTAATCCTTTTTCTTTTAATTCCAATAATTTAAACCATCTACTTATCTGATTTCTTTTATAAGAAGAAAAAGGAAAGGAAGTAATAACCAACTATTTAAATTTAAGAGAAGTTAATTAGCAGTATTATTAATTAAAATGTAAAGACGAGAATTTAATTTATGGAATTAAAAGGAGTAGAGGGACTGAAAATAGAATTAGTAATAGAATCTAAGACAAATGACAAATTATGACCACCCACATGTGTGTCTAAATTTTGTCCATACAATGATAGCATCTCTTTCCAAACCTGAGAACAGTGTTTGATTTGGTAACCAGAGGTAAAAGCAGGTGATTTATGACGATCATTTTTCAAAGTTGGACTTGGGGGGTTCTTTGTTTCATTTTTAACCCTTTCGGCCCGCCACCTTCGATTACTTTTTTCCCTTGCCGTGAAACTAAAATAGAAGGTTCCGCTGACCGGTGGAGAATAACATATTTTCCGAATATTAGTAAAAATCTTGATTTTTTCTTTTCTACAGAGTTTGGCCTTTGTCCATTCTACATAACTAAATAGAGGTGACTGCTCAAATTTTAATTTAATAATAAAATATTACCGGGGAAAATTAGTAATATATGCGAATTTCAACCAAAATTTAAGATTTAATAGTTAATCGTGCTTTCAGGCGTATTTTTTATTTTTATTTTAATTAATAAATCTTTTATTCATTTACTAAATATGTAATTATATAATGAGAATATATATTTTATTTTAAACAACATTTTATATATAATTTTATATTTCAAATATTTATTTTCTCCACTTACAATGTGGGTATGATAAGTTCTAATATTATCAAATCAATTAATTATTTCAAATATAATTATTTTAGTAAATATAATTTTATATATAAAATATTTATTTTTAATCTATATCATGAGTGCAGTAAATTTTAGTATTATTTATTTTTGTATGTGTATTTGAAATATCTTGCATATATATCATTATTTTATAATATTAAAATTTACCATACCCACAATATAAGTAAAAATATAATAATATTTGAAATATTTTACGTGTAAGGATAATAATGATATTTGAACTAATTTTTGATTCTATAATATTCAATTTGTAGGTGGAAAAAAATATTTGACACATAAAATTATATAAAAAATAAATTAATTGATACTCTTAAAAATAAAGTATTTTTAACCTGATATATATCAAAATATTTTTTAAATTATATAACTATATATTTATTATTTTGTTTATATAAATAAAGGAGTCATTAATTAAAATATTTTAAACATAATTAAATATATTTTATTATATAATTATTATTTTATTTATATAAATAAAATATTAATTAAAAATAAAATAAAAGAATTTGAGAAGAACATGTTTATTAATTAAAACATTAACTAAATATTAAAACTAACAAAAGAAAAGCTCGAAACAACGTAAATTAAAATTAAAAAAATCAAATATGCCGGAGATAAGAATTTACCAGAGAAAATATTATGTAAAAAAACGCTTGTTACAAAAAAAAAATGTGTTTTTCAAAAAAGCACTTTTTTCAGGATAAGTTTTGTCCAAGTCTACGAAAAATCAAACCTATTCCTTTAAATAATCAAAATTTAAGCTTATATTAATTTTTTTCATAGAATCGAAATTTACTCCTAATTTTGCATCCGATAGGGGATGAGGCTGGGATCCATCTAGAAACTGCGGTCATTGCACAGTGAACGGATCCGATGGGACAAGTCTATGCCTTTTATGGGCATTTTCCCTGATCGGTGGCATCCATTTCCGTCCACCGTTTTACTACTTCACATGCGCCTTCTGTTTTTGCGGTTTTAGTCCTCAACGTTGCCACGTGAAACACTTCAACTGTTACTAACCCAACTAATTTCTTTATTAATATTCCTTTTAAGTACAATTCTATTATTAGTCGAATTTAAATTTTTTTATTTTAATTTAGTAATTTTTAGTTAGTATGTTTTGTTTCATGTGTATAATGTTATGTTAATATATTATTTTGACATAATATTAAAAAATTACATTATTTTAATTAATAAATACCAGTTGAGTCGGGACTAATATTTAAAATTTTAAAAGTACAAAATTAAGAATAATTAAATTAAAATATAGAAATTAAATTCATATTTTACACATAGTACAAACTTAAATTAATTATTACACTTAAAATTAATACTAAAAATTCAAAATTAGAAAATAAAACAACTCAACCAAGTTGAAATGTAAAAATTAAAATTAACCAATTTATTTTCAATTTATTCATAATGTAAGAACTAGAGTTGTCCATGGGTCAGGCCAAGTAAAAAATGGCCTAAAATTTTGCCTAAGCCCAACACAGATAAAAATGTTAAACTTCGAGCTTGGCCCGCTCATATTAAAAAATTTTATATTATTTCTTAATAAAAAATTAATTTAAAAATATAATATATCAAATACACTCAAAATATTAAAATAAATGTTTCCGGCAAATGGAATAAAAATTAAAACAAATACTTAAATAACACTAAAATAAGTGCAACTTGGCAAGCAAATACATCTAAAATAGTAGCAAGATTAATAATAAAACAAGAGTTATAGAATATTCAAAAAATAATAATAAAATAGTAACAATATAATAGTGAAATGATAGCAAAACAATGAAAAGAATAGTGGCAAAATAGTAAAAAAAATAGCAGCAAATCTTTTTGCAAATTCAGGTTGGGCCCAGGCCAAAAAAACTTACCCGAGGCTCGACCCATTTTGAAAATATGTCTTTTTTTTATATCTTAGTCCATTTTTTTAGCCTATATTTTTCCAAAATCCTTCCTGTAATAACCCATTTTTGCCCGGGCCCAACACACTCAAATCAGACAAAAATAAAACCAAAATATCTCAAAAGTACATCACCAACCCAAAACCAAAAGCAGCCCAAATACAATTAAACCCTAGCCCAACAAGCCCACAAAACTTAACAAGATTTCAGCCAAAAGAAACCATAGGTGCGCCGCACTTAGGTCCACCCCCAGCCACGCTACCGCATGCGGACTAGGCTCCCTCACTCGCCTATTGCCGACCATCCATGCGTTTGACACCTGCAAGAGGAAATAAACACGCAACAGCCAACGCCAACAAGCAAAAGCAAACGCAAAAAGACAAAAGAAAATAATAACAAATAGCCTTAATTCGGCTATAAAAGTCGAAAATGAAACCATTGTATTTTTCTTCTAGAGATTAAATACAAAAAAAAGAAGAGAAAAGACTTGAACTTTTATTTTAAGGTGATATTTCATTTTTTTATGTTTTAGATCTAGTGTATTTTTTATTTTACCTTTATCTACGAATAAAAAAGAAAAAGAGAAACATACCTGAATCGTCCCGTGGCTCCGTCGACAAAAGTCCCTTCGTCGTCGTCGAAATCGAGCTTTAAAAAGGGTCTAAGGTTTATTTTCTTCAGCCCCTCGAGTTGAGAGAGCCCAACCTTGGTCTGTTGCTAAGCAAATTTGAAAAGCCCATTTCTTCATCGTCGACCATCGGCCTAACAATGGCGTCGGAGGCTAGGGAAACTCAATGGCCGGAGGGGAAGAGGGTGAGAGAGCAAAGAAAGAGCTCTCATTTTTTTTAAGAAAGGGTGCAGAATGATTTTAAAAAAAAAACTCAGCTTAAATAGGCCTTATAAAACGACGTCGTTTTAGGGCTGATTACAATAGCTCCAAAACGGCATCGTTTTGGCCTCTGACCTGAAAACCGACCCGTTGGCCCTCAGGATCCTCGTGTTTCTGCGGTGAAGGGGCTATTTGCGTATGTGGCCCTTCCGCTTTTGCGAGGCTTTGCAATTTAGTCCTAAAATTCTTTTTTTTCTCTTACATTTTGCGGTATAATTTCATTTTTGTTTCATTTCGATCCAGACGGAAACGATGCGTTCCAAAAGACTGAGAATAATTTCTCATCTGGTCCTCACCCTTTTCCAGCGCGTTTCATTTGGCCCCTTTTTCCTTTTTTATTTGTAATTTATGCCTTTAAATTCCATTCAAATTTCGATCCAGTCCCTTTTATATTTATTCATCCATTTTATTATAATTTAGACTCCAAAGTTTATTTTAACCTCAATTTGATCCTTTATCCGTTTAATTTCAAGCTTTATTTATTTATTTATTCTTTTCATTCTGTTTTATTTATTTATTTATGCATTCATGCATTTATCCATTTCCTTACTTTTCTTGTGTTTAGAATTTATTTTGTTATTTATTCCTTTATTTATACATTTCATTATTATTATCACTATTAGTGTTTTATTCATTTTATATTTTTGGTATTAGAATAGTAATTAATATGGTCATTGTTATTATTATTTGGTGATTATTATTATAATTATGTCATTATTATTATTGTGTTCTATGATTTATTATTTAACCTTTAGATATTCTACTAATATAGTTATTTTACGTTATTTCATTATTATTATACTATACATTGTATGAAAAATTGTTTGCCTTCACACGATCTTTGCATAAATTAAACGTACATCTCGTTAAATATTACATTAATTCTTACTCAAATTCAAAAAAGAAAATTTTCAAAAATAAGACAATGTTTCGTTTTTGGAAATTTGAGAGATCGTACCCTAACTTACGGGGTCTCGATTTTCTCGTTGAACCTAAACAACCGAATATCCTTTTGAGATTAAAATACATAAGTTTTAAATGAAATTAAAGGCAAGCTTATTCTCGAAGGTTCAATGTGTCGTGTCCCAACGTACGGGGTGTGACGTTTTATGGTCTCGAGACGAGAGGGTCTTAACGTTTAATTCGATTTATTCAAGCAAATTTTAAGTAAAATTAACATTAATACAAAAAGGGATTGTATTTTAAATTTCCGCTCAAATTTTCAATCTTCGACATTAAGACATTAATTAATCAACTAGGTACCAATTTTGGGCGTATCGAGGGTGCTAATATTTTCTCGTGCGTAACCAACTCCCAAACCCATTTTTTGGATTTTGTAGACCAAAAATTGTCGATTTAGTAAATTTAAACTTTTATTAAAATGATTAAATTACAAGGTGACCCGATCACACCTCATGAAAATGATCGGTGGCGACTCCCATTTTCGTTTTTGTTTTTAAATAAAAAGTCGACCCTGTTTTCAAAAATAATGGTTTCAACACTTCCACTTTTCGGTTAGGTCTTTAAGCTGAACTAGGTAACCCGACTGATGAACAAGTCTAATAAAAACTAATAGTGAAATTTAACCTTCTCTTTACTTTTTCATTTAATTTGGAATCCATTTACATATTATTTAAGGCATAATGATGTTTTTAGTTGTCCAACTTTATAAAAAATATATTTTTCTCTTCATTTAATTTTTTACTTTTTTAGCTCTTAAAGTTGTGTTTTGTCAAATCACTCCAAAATAGATGAAAGAGTTAATTTTTTTTAACTTTGTTGATGTGATATACACATGGATAATAAGTCGATATTTAAATTTTAAAAATTCAAAAAATTTAAAAATTAAAAATCATTAAAGTTATTTAAAAGTATTAAATTTATAAAAATATTTTGAAATTTTAACAAAATTTAATTAAACGTTGACATATCATCTACGTGATAATCCATTTGTATGCCAAGTCGGTAAAGTTAATTTTCTATTGGAGTGATTTGACAAAAACTACAAATTTAAGGGCTAAAATAAGTGAAAATTAAATGAAGTGCATACCAAATCATTTGTTAAATATATATATGCCAAGTCAGTAAAGTTAATACAATATAGAAGTGTTGGTTAAATATATTTTCCAAATCATTTGTTTTTGAATCTTTTTATTCATAAACACTTATATAATTGAATATTATATATTGACTTTCAATTCATAGTATATTATGATTCAAGTTTTTCATTTGATTATTAAAAATATGAGGAATTAATTTATTTAAATTAATTTTAGAAAATGATAAAATAATTCTATTAAAAAATTTGGAAAAACACCTTTTAAATAAAATATATCACAAACAGTTTTTATTTAAATAAGTAAATAATTTATTAATAAAAAACTTTTAATTTATATTTCAAAACAATTTACTTTTTTAAAAATATAAAAAAATAATTTTTAAAGAAAAATTTATAATTAAATTTTGAAGAAAAAATGTTCACTATTTTTGAGAAAATAGGTTTAATAATAATCAAATAAATATTGAATTATTAAAATTTTGAATCTAAAATGTTTTCTTAAAACATTTTTTAAAAACCTTTATCAAATTAAGTAAAAGAATTAATGAAATTTAAGAAATCTTTTAAAGAAATCCAATTTAGTTAAAAAATTATTAAATATATTTTTATAATTTACAAGAAAAATATTTAAGATATTTCTACAAAATTATCAGAACGCAATTAAAATTTGTATATTAATATTTTTTGCTGAATTATATTGATTAATTTAAGCACAGATTGTAAAAAAATTAAAACAAAATTGTATTTTGTTTTGAAAATGTAAACTTTAGTTTCTTAAATTAATTGTAATTTTTAAAATATTATGATTTTAAATACAAAAGGGTTGTAGATTTGAAAGAAGAAGACAAAACAAATCATCTCATCTTTCTTCCTACTTATTTTGCAATTTACACTTATGGTTACATTTTGTCCTTTTACTGGTTTAACCTCTAAATATTAAAAGAAAAATTATAAATTTTCAAATTTCAAATCAAAAACTTAGAAATTTAAAAATAAAAAAATTCAAATGTTTTTAGAAAATGCACAAATCATTTATTTAATTCCATAGAATTAATAATAATAAAATTCTTAAACTTTTCAACATTTTAATAAAAACTGTTTAAAATATTTACTAATTTATATGTATAATGAATTTAAAAAGAAACTATGTTATATCCAGGATAGCATTTAACAATGAAAGTGATGGCTAGACTGATAGAATTAGGATGACAATTTGAATTGCAGATTCGAATAATATTTGAATTTGGGTATTAAAATCACCATCCATTGTTGATTCGAGAAAGATGCGGATAGACCCCCTCGAATATCAATTATTCGAATCTGCATTTGTTATTCAAATAAAATTTTAATTAATTTTTGAAAAATAAAATTTTAGGTTGTCGACTCTAAAAAATGAAAATTTGGGAGTCGCCACCAATCTTTTATTGAGGTGTGATTGAATCACCTAAAAAGCGGCTTTGGTCTCGAGTTTTAGAAAAAGCGGATCCGGAGTCGATTACGTGCGAGGAAGGATTAGCACCTCGTAACGCCCAAAATTGGTACCTAGTTAATTAATTAGTGTCTTAAGGTCGAGAATTTGGAAAAAAACGTAATCCTTAGCAAAACTTAAAAGGTTACGTATTAAGACCCTTATTATTTCAGAGAAAGAAGATACCACACCCAATGCGTTAGGGCACAGCATTCTAATTTTCCCCAAAATGAATTGGGCCAAAATACTTGTACAATAAAACTTTAAAAGAACATCCACTTATCCAAGATTTAAGAAATCACACCCAATACGTTAGGGCACGATTCCTCTAGAATCCCAAACTCGGAATATTTCCTTTACTTTAAAAGAACATCCACTTATCCAAGATTTAAGAAATCACACCCAATACGTTAGGGCACAATTCCTTTAAAATCTCAAACTCGGAATATTTCCTTTATTATTTTTAAAAAAAAAACTTCATTTCGAGAAATCAATGCGTCACATCCAATACGTTAGGACACAACGTGTTGAATTCCCAATAATGAGTTTTTATTTTTTGATTGAAGAGAAATGCTCGATTGTCGGATTTAACGAAGAAAATTGGAACCCAATACGTTAGGGCTCAACTCCTTGAAAATCCTAAATCGAACATTATCTCAATTTTAAAAATTTTCTATCTTTAAATTTGAGTAAAAATGATGTAATGTGATTTTATACATACAAATGCTATAATAATAACAACAAAATAATAAATACATTAATGACATAAAAATAATGTAATCAAATGAATAAACGAAATAAAAAACAGTAATCCATGACATGCAAAATATTAAATGTAAATACAATTATACAACGAATGGGAAAGCAAACAAAATAAATAAAGATCAAAGACATATAATATACACATGAAAATTATGAAGATTAAAATATATATATAATTTACAAATAAAATTTTGGGTTATAGAATTTATCTATAAATACAATACATAATATACTTATGCAAATAAAGGAAAAATATAATTATACGTTCATATATAAAATAATAAAAATAGGTATATTTTAAAAAAGAAAAAGTGAGTATTTAATCATTTAAAAAAACGTAAATATATACATATAAATATGAAAATATTCTTTAAAAAATATAGGAAAATATTAGTTAAAAAAATATACATGTACATATAAAAGGAATATACATAGATAAAAAAATTAAATAATGAGTACATTATCAAAATTAATTTTAAAAAAATAAATATACGTATATATACATATATATATAAATACGAGAAAAATATTAGCTGAAAAAATAAGTATGTTCATAAAATATACATATATAGATTTTAAAAAATGAAAATAAAAATAATAATTACACTATTAATTAATAAAATAAAATAAAAGAACATAAAAAACTAAATTGAATTGCAATTAAAAATCAAAGTAAATCCATAAATAAATAAAAGTAAAGGACTAATTTGAACGCGAATTACATAGAGGGTGGAAGGAAATTTTCCTTCTCCTCTAAAACAGCGCCGTTCAAATGGATCAAATTGAATTTAAAATAAATAAAAGGGTAAATAAAAAAAACTTAATTACAAAAACATTAAAAGGCGAAGGGGCTAAATAAAAAATAAATAAATAAAATTCGCAGTGGTATCTCCTTCTCCTTTTTTTTTAAAATCGTAAATAAGTAAAAAATAATCGAACGAAAAAAATAGTAAGCCACCTTTAAAAAACTGCCAATCGTTCTCTTTTTTTATTCCTCCATTTCCTCCTTTTCATACAGTATCTCAATGGCTTTTTATAGCCATAATAAAAATACAAAACAAAGAAATAAATCTGTTGCAATTTTCTTGATTTTTCTTGCCATTGTTTATTTCCTTTCTTGCTGTGCAGGTGGAGATCGCGTGGAGGTGACTTGCGGCGCTGTTGATCCTCAGAAACCCTAGGGTTTCCTCATCCGTTTTGGACCACTGTATTTGGGCCATATTCGAAATTGGGCCACTGTTTTAAATCGGTTTGGGCCTTTTACTCGGGCCAAAATCGGGTATTACACATGCTATATACACTTTCATGTTACAATATATAATCAATCTTGAGCCTTAATCAAGCTTGCGAAAGCTCTAAAGACAAACCAAGTATGAAATAATTCTAACAGAAGAAGCCACAAGGAATTCAAGTGGGTGTCGCGACTTCCAAGGTTGGGTGTTGCGACAATAGAGGCAATTCAGATGAGGACTAAAATGTAAATATTTCAAACTATGGGGATGTTGCGACATTGGGTTCAAAGTCATGACTCCAACATTGGTGTCGCGACTCCAAAGATAGTAGTCCGAGCTTTAGCTTGAGGACCAATTTGTAAAATTTCTAAAGCAAAAAGGATCAGTGTCGCGACAACTAGAGTGCGGTGTCGCAACATCCATGACAATTCGCTAAGTTCATATTTTGGTAACTTATACAATTTTAGTACCTAAATAAACCATTTGCACCTTTGGTGCATTTGTGCTCATTCAAACCTACATAAATCATTCCAAAGCATACCAAATCATCATATTCAACCAATTCCAATCATTCAATCTAATATAACTTCTAATTGACTATCAAACATGCCAAATCGACTTATATAAGTTCAATCTATTTAATCTCATCTTTGATCATTCCAAACCATCATTTATCATACCAATTCATATTCAAAATTGTCATTTAAATACCATTCAACATGTTGTAACACATTACCAAATCAAACGTATACAGATTGGTATTAATTTATACAAAATCAAGCATTAACCAAAGTTTCAAACCAAACTAACATTTTTAAGTTAATATAGCAACACCTATGTCCATGTCACATAATCGAGTCTAAAAATGATCAAAAGACTACCGAGTCTATGGTAAGATAGAGTGAGCTTCAGGATGATCCGGTCGATACGTTCCGCAAGCCAACAATCTACAAAGAAAAAGGAAACAACAAGGAAGCATATTGAATGCTTAGTAAGTACATATGAAATTTACTTAACTTACCTTGATAATTTAACAATTGAGTAATTAAAACACATTGGAATTAGGTTAATCTACAAAAATAGTCACTTTTGTTTGCCTCAGTTTACATTTTAGTCACTTATGTTTGAAATGTTACGTTTTAGCCACTTATGTAACAACCCGATTTTCAGTGATATCAGAAATAGTGATTCGAGGCCACCAAATTCAACGAGTAAGCTCGTAAATTTTATTATTTAATATTTACAAGTCAAATATAGTTTTAAAAAAATGAATTAGTAATTTATGTCTTATAATGAATTATTAGATTCGAGTGATAAAACCCTAGTTTAAGTGGTTTTAGAAAATAAGGTATCGGGACCTCGTTTCTATAAACCAAGCCGTAAATATTTTTATAAATATTTACGAAGTGTCATTAAGGTACTATTAAATTTTGTTGAAAATTTTTAACGTTTGACAGTTAATTAATTAAAAAGACTAAACTAAAAAGGTGCAAAACTTGCTAATTATAATAAAGTGACTAAATGGCTTGATTAATAAATAAAGAATGACCTAAATAGAAATTATGCATAAATTAAAAGATGAAGCGACATAACATGGAAAAAAATAAAATAAAGCCATTAATGGCAAAATTGTAATTAAATTGAAAATAAAATAAAATAAAAGTGAAATTAGAAAGTTTCTAGGCAATTCTTTATTTTTCTCCCAATTTTCGGTTAAAAAACAAACATGGGAGAGCTCCTTGAGCTGGTTCTTCATTTTTTCTTCATGTGATTTCAATTCTTACCCAATTCTTACCCGTTTCTTGTAATTTTAATGTTTTTGAGATTGTTACAATTAGGTTCAACTAAATCTTACTCAAGTTTTTTTATTTTTTTAAAGTTTTTAATGTTTCCATTGATGAATCTATATGATTTTAGTTATTAAATGATGAATTGTAGATGCTGGTTGATATTTAAAAGCATTTTATTAAGTAATTTTGATGAATTTTTTGATTAGGGACTAATTTGTTGAAATAGTAAAAATACAAGGGTTTTTTGTAAAATTATTACAAAATTGGGCTGTATTGAATGCCATGAATATTTGGCTAGCATGGTTTTTCATTAAAAATGGTTAATTTGCATGATTTGGGCTCAGGGACTAAATTGAATAAAAGTAAAATTTTAGGGGTAATTTTGTAAAAATGTCAAAATGACCAAATTGCATGAAATGAGTTATTTTATTATTTAAATTAATAAATTGAATGAAATTATTAATTTAGATCAAGATCAGGTGGAAAATCAAGGGAAATAAAAAATTACCAAAATGCCCTTGAATCTTGGTATTTTTGCAATTTAGCCTGGTAAGTTCGTATGAACTATATTCTATATAATTTTGATTAAATTTAATGTTATTTGGTGATGGATATTATATATATGTGTGTGTTCTATTGTTGGAATTGAATTATTATTGGAAATATATTATCAAATTTAATACTCAGTTTGGATTGAACGCGGGATTTGAGTTCATTAGTAAATTGGTGTATGGTGGTATTGGAGGGAGACATCGAAATATTACCCAAGTAAATGTTGTTCAGCATTTGTTTATGATGTACTTTTATCTGTTCAGCTCTTATGAGCTTCTGTTTATGATGTACTCTTATCTGTAAGTCGTTCTTCGTATGAAAAATCTCGATAAGGTAAATTGTTAAATAAATTTGAAAGATTTGTTAATTATTGAATATTGACCCAAACATAAATGAAAATGAGATATGTTGTAACTAAATGAGATACATGAGTTATGTACTCATGAATTGAGTATTGAATGGCTAATGTCAATGTATAAACAATTGTGGTTTGATATGTGAATAGCTATTTATATAGCAATTGTGTGAATTGGGACATTGTTATTCAAATAAAAGATGTTAGCATGTGCAATTTGAGTATTTGACACTTTGTTATTGAATTGAATTCAAGTTGATTGAATGGATTGAAATTGATATATATATTGAATGTATTGATTATTTGAATTGAAATGAATATTGGTTGTATTTGAAAAATGAATTGGAACCCTATTAACTGTATCGGGCTGAGTCGAATATAAATGGCATGCCATAGGATTGGAAGAGTTCAGAGATTTCTTCGACTTCGAGTCGATGAGACACTGGGTGTCAATTTATTACTTCGGATTTATTTGATGAGGCACTGGGTGTCAACGTACTTCAGTTTAACCAATGAGACACTAGGTGTTAATTTACTACTTCGAATTATCCGATGAGGCACTGTGTGACAAATTGGTGTGTTTGGATGGATCCGTGTATCTATCCGAGTCCGAGTCATGTTAATAGGGGTAATTAAATAAAATGGTACTATGATTGATATTGGATGATATTGTATGAGAATTGAAAATGGGATAGTGATTTGAAACATGAAAATGAGTTATATACATAAATGTACTAACTTGTGTATTGATGATGGTGATTAGGCTTATGTCAAGCTTGAGATTATAATTGATGTATATACTTATGTCTAGTATTATACAAATGAAACGATTATCGGAAGCTCGATTGGGTTGGAAGCTTGTCAGGGTTATATCACACTATCCATCGGTTCTATCGGTACTTTTGAATATTTTGATTTTAGTTATAATGGCATGTATAGGTTATTTTGGTTAAATGTTGGTCTATATGTGTTTTGTTGAGATTAGTCATATATTTGGTTTGTGTTTTGGTATTTTAGTATGTGCTTAATTTGCCTTATAATGTTGATGTGTGGAATAATGAAATAAAAAATAGTAGTTGAAAATGCATATGAGGTATGTTTTATAACTTGGTGTGATTTGGTACTATGTTATAGTAAGTGTATATGTATTTTATGCTATTGAATAAGTGGTACAACTGGTACCAAATGGCAAGTTTTAGTAAGTGATTTACATGTTGTGTATTAATGCGATTAGACATAAAAGTTAGTTGATTACTTAGTTACTTGGTATATATGGTTAAACATAATTGTATTGGCCATTTAAAATGCCTAAGGGCATAGTGATTTTATGTGAGTATACTACATGTTTAGGGATTGATTTTAGATGCTATAATATGACTTGTTTATATACACAATATTAATTGTAGGTTGACACCAAATTGGGTGAGAAAAATGGCTTATAAAATAGCCTATTTTCATCCACACGGTTAGAGACACGGGTGTGTGTCTCAGTCATGTGTGACACAAGGTGAGGTGACACAGCCGTGTGTCCCCTGTGGCTTGTAAAGGTTTACAAGTCAGTATGTTCACACGGCCTAGCACACGGGCGTGTGGTTTGGCCGTGTGACCCCTGCAACTTTGAAAATTTTTAATGTATTTCGAAAATTTTCTTGAGTTTCCGAGTTAGTCCTGAGTTATTTCTAATGTGTATTTTGGGCCTCGAGGACTTAAATAAGGGAAAGTATGTATGAGTTTGATTGGTTTCTGACATGAATGTTATGTTATATGAAATGATAAAATTTCTGTCTGTTTGATCTGTAAACTCCGGTAATGCTCCGTAACCCGATTTAGGCGAGGGATACGGGTTGGGGGTGTTACAACTTACATTATCGTTTTGTTAGGAAGTGGTCACTCTACCATTAAATTACGTTACCTCCCTAATGACGGTCTTACGTGACAGTCCAAATGGGTTTTAAATACCAACTTGAATATCTTACGTGGCAGTCCAAATTAAATTTATTTAATTAAAAATCTATTTTCATCTCAGCAACTGAACATCCAAGTTGGCATTTAAAACCCATTTGGACTGCCACGTAGGACTGCCGTTAGGGAGGTAACGGAGCTTAACGGTAGAGTGACCACTTCGTAACAAAACGATAACGTAAGTGATTAAAATGTAACATTATAAACATAAGTGAATAAAACGTAACATGAGGCAAAAAAAAGTGACCATTTTTATAGTTTATCCTTGAAATTAAGTATGAAATCCATTTGTCCTCTTATACTTTCATATGCAATTCAACAAATGCATCAAATAAGCTAGTTCATTGGCATATCATGAACTTATACCACAATGATATAGATATATATATCATTCCATCTTATATCATGTACAAACTAATTCATATTCAAATTGCAAACATGTATAATTCCATTCGCATACGTTCATTTCAACCATTTCGTTTCCATTCAATACATTTTCATTTCTGTTTTCGCCCGAAGAACTCCAATAAATTGAACTTAGATACATGGAACTAATTTACTTACATAAGCTGACATATTTGGGCTACTCACACAAGCTTCAGACCAGGGTTGCTCACAAAAGCTTCAGAGAATCTACAACACATGTTGGATCTCAAGCCATCTTATTAATCTCTGATCAAACACTTGTTTTCCTTTTTGGGAACCTAATGACATGTCATTCGTATCTTAATCGTTTACTTAAGTTCACACGGGCACCGTTACTGTTTTCATATCATTCCAAACCTTGTAACATCATCATATACATATCATCCCATCATATAACAGTTCACATCTATTCAATACCATTATCTAATCGACTTTGTCATTTAGTTCATATTTTACTATTTAGTCCATTTGATGCCAAAAGACATTATATTCATAACAATTCAAACTAGAACACAAAACATTACAATACAAACATATTATGAATTAATAAAGTAAGTCCCATATGAACTTACCTAGAAAAACAACAACAAACAAGACATCAAGGACTAATCTATAATTTTATATTTTCCTCGATTATCCTTTGATTGATTCAATTCTGATCTATATGATAATTCATTTCAAATTATCAATTCCAAATACCTTATTTCATCATATTATAGGTATAATTCAGTTCAATTTCACTTTTGAATGTTCTTTAAAATTTTACATTTTATTCAATTTAATTCCTAAAACCGAAATTGCCATAACTTTCAAATTTGAGCTTGATTTGAAACCAGTATCAATTTTGTCCTTCTATAACCCTATATTATTAAAATTTATAGAAATATTATACCAATTTAGAAATTCATGCATTTTAGTCCCTATGTTCATAAACTAGCGATTAAACTTTACAAAATAGTCATTTTTCACTTGAGCTTAAAATCTAATTATTTAGTACCAAAACTTTAAGAAATCAATAATGAAAACTTTTGAAAACTTTAATATTTTTACAAATTGGTATCTGGGCTAGCTAAATCAAGTTTTGAGACATCAAAACATAAATATTACAAGAAACCGACTAAATCAAATATGGTTGAAATCTTTGAAACATAAAACCCTATTTCTCCCTTTTCTAACCGTGAAGAAGATGAAGATGATAAGAAATGGCTTTAATTTCTTTTTAATTTTTGTTTATATAGTTTAATTAGTTACTAATTAATTACAATTAACTTAATTAGCATAACTTTAATTAAACTTAAGTTTAATTAACAATTTTGGTAGGTTACAACTATTCCCCACCACCGATTAACATAATAGGAAGGGTCCAATTGTTCAATTGGTCCTTCAATTAATTAAAATTTTATAGTGATTAATTTTACCACTTTTACAATTTAACCTTTGTACCTTAATTAACTATCGATTGACAAAATTAAGAGACCAAACTTTAATTAAAATTTATACTAACCTTGTCAATATTAAATAATAATTTACAAACTCGAATATCGAAAATAGGATTCTTAAACCACCATTTCGACACTACTTAAAATGGATTGTTACATATAGTTTGTAAAAAGAATACTAATATATGGACTTGGGGATAATGTATATTTTATTAGTAATAATTATAAAATTTAAGGTAAATTAAGTTTTGTTTTGCTCACTTATCTAAAAAAAGTTACAATTTAGTTATTGATATTTTCAAAACTTTCTTTTTTGGTCACCCAACCATTAAGTGGCTAACGATAACAATTTTTTATTTTGCTCAAAAAAGACTGATTTTAATAACACAACTCAAGACAACACAGTAGCTGAAAAGACAGCAACACAGTAACATGAAACGACAAGACCAACAGAAAAAGAAAGAAAAACAACTGGCAAGTATACGAACAAAACAAAGCCTAGAAACTACCAAAAGCAGAGAGAAAAAAACACTCTTGAGCCAGCAACCAAGCGTTGCTTCAAAAAAACCTCAATATCAGCCAAAACTCTCCTTACCATCTAAAACCTGAAACAAGCGTAAAGGGAGAAACAAAAGCTTTGAAACGAGCCTCCTCCATTTTCAAAGCAAAAAAAAAACGAAATGACCTTAGATTTGCTGGTTCCAGACCAACCGATCATTCACTGCCACTATCCTCGCAGAATCAGGCACTCCGTTAACCCAACCCTCGTAAAACTGTCTTCTCCGACCTTCCAACGCCAGGGTGTGAGCCGCTTTATTAACCACTCGAGGCACAGCATGGTAAGATACCTCATCAAAAAGGTTCCCTAAAGAAAAGATATGATGTGTAATCGGTCTGAGCACCGATTTATCTTCCTCCTTCTTCTTAACATTTTTGATAACTGTCAAGGAATCTCCTTCCATAACCAGTCGTCGAAAGCACATCATACTCGCAAAGATCAAAGCCCTTTCACAAGCTCTTGCTTCTGCCACAAACGCATCCATAACATCTTTAAAAAGATAAGTTTCAGCCTCTACGATTTCACCTGTAAAATCTCTAGCTATTACTGTTGTCACGGCGAGTTTCTTTAGACAGGACACATCAAAATTTAATTTGATAATTCCATAGTCAGGGGGTTTCCAGATCTCCTTAACCATAGACCTAGGAACATGACAGAAAGTCATATGGGTTAGATAAATATTTTGCACATATCCCCGAATAAACCCCAACACTATCTGCAACGAAAATTTAACCCCTTCATGAACCAGTTTATTTCTATGGAACCAAAGACTTATATGGAAATCGCTATGACTCGTTTTTGTTGGTCATCTGTTGCAGAAAACATCCGAACAAAACGAAGCTTGTGACATATCGACTCTTCAAAAGATGGAACCTTTACTTGCAACGAAGTCCACACCCACTGTAGAATACCACAAGACCATAACAGGTGATCAGAATTCTCCAGCTCTGCCTTACATAGTTGACAAGATACTTCCACACACAAGGTCCGACGCGCCAGATTAACAAAATGAGGCACCAGATTATTCACCAGTCTCCAAATGTGTATCTTAATTTTTCTCGGAATATTCAATGCCCATAGGGCTTTGTAAAATTCTTTGTAATCTTCAGCAGTAGATGACATGTGTTTAGCGTCCTGTAGATGCTCTGTATTAAGTACACGATACCCACTCTTAACTGTGTATTCCCCAGAACCTTCATGTTTCCAAACCAACCTATCCTCCGAACTACTTCCAAAAATGGGAATAGAGAGAATTCGATCAGCTGTACACTCATCAATTAAGCTACGAACCAACTCCCTATTCTAGGTACCAGTCCCAGTCATAATCAGTTGACTAATAGTAGTCCAAGAAGGTCTAATCTCCTGAACTGGAATTCTGTTATTCTCTCTTCCAGGTAACCAAGGATCATTCCAGATATTAATGCGATTACCGGTTCCAACCCGCCACAAAACCCCTTCTTCAATCACTTCACGAGCGATGCACATACTTCTCCAGGTAAATGAAGGGTAAGATCCAACTTTTGCTGATAGAATATCAGAATAGGGATAATAACGGGCTTTTAAGACTCTAGCTAACAAACAATGAGGCTGATCCAAAATGCGCCAAACCTGTTTTCCTAATAGGGCCTTATTAAACAAAAACAAAATTTTAAAACCTAACCTCCCAAAACACTTCGGTTTACATAACGTTTCCCAACTACTCTAGTAAATACCCTTCAAAGACTTATTATTGGTCCACCAAAATCTGTTCATAATGCCTTCAAGCTTACGACACAATGACTTTGGCAAGAGAAAGCATTGCATAGCATACAATGGTGTTTCCTGTAAAACCGATCTAATAAAGACCTCCTTCCCCTTATAGACAGGTATCGCAAACTCCATCCCTCGATACGTTTCCTGAATCGATCCGCAAAACTAGCAAAAGCCCAAGTTTTCCTCCGACCTACCATCATAGGCAATCCTAGATATTTCTCCGGATTCGAAGCCTTTCGAACTCCTAACAAATTGACAATCTCCTCTTTTACACTCGATTGTACATTTGTACCAAAGTAAATAAGGGACTTATCAAAATTCACCCACTGCCCCGAGACCACCTCATATTCTTGAATTATGTCATGAACCACTCCAGCCCCATTACACAACGCGTCACCAAAAAGGATGCAATCATCTGCAAAAAACAAATGATTGATTAAAAAACACTCCCTACCAACAGGAGTACCCACCATCCCACCTTTTTGTTTAGCTTCCATAATAAGCGTAGAAAACCCTTCGGCACAAATTAAAAACAGATAGGGGCTGAGAGGATCTCCTTGCCTCAACCTTCTTGAGAGACAAAACCATTCACTGTTAGTTCCATTAAGGCTAACAGAGTAGGAAACAGAACAAACAAATCTCATGACAAGTACAATCCAATCAGCATGAAAACCTAGATGCTTCATCATTCCTGCCAGAAAATCTCATTCAACACGATTATAAGCTTTACTCATGTCAAGCTTAAGCGCAAAGTTCCCATTCTTACCTCTTTTCTTCATTTTGAGAGAATGAATGACCTCATAAGCAATCAACACATTGTCCGAAATAAGTCTGCCTGAGATAAAAGCTCATTGAGCTTCATTAATACAATGACCCAAGATCTTACCCATACGAATAACCAAAACTTTAGCCACAATTTTGTAGATGACATTACAAAGACTTATGAGTCTGAACTAGGTCATATTTTTTGGTTTATCCACTTTGGGAATCAAAATAATTCACGTTTTATTAATATCCCTTATTTTAGCTTGGCCATTCAGAATAGATAAACAATACCGGAAATCTCTGTCCCAATAATATGCCAGTACCTTTGGAAGAAGAGTATGGGAAACCCATCAATACCAAGGGCTTTTAAAGGAGTCATCGATTTAACTGCATTGGTTATATCCTCCTCAGTGAACTGTTTTAGCAAATTAGCATTCATGTTATCAGTAACCCTCTTCTCTACTAACCCAAATAAATGCTCATCTAATCCCATATCTGATGCCGTGAAAAGTTTGCCAAAATAGTCTGAGGCAATCTTTATAAAGTCGTCAGATGAAGTAGTTTGCCTACCATTCTCGTCCTCTAAATTAGTGATTCTTCCACGGTAATGACGTTGCACCACAATCTTATAAAAATAATTGGTATTCCGATCGCCATTTTTCAACTAATTGACTCAGGCTCGTTGCTCTCAAAATAATTCTTCTTTATCTGCTTCCAAATTAAGTCCTAGTTGAACCTCCATAATATCCGCAAGGTTCTCATCAGAAAGATCCTGATGATAAAGACAATTTAGCCTTTCTTTTAACTTCACGCGATCTTTTTTCTCCTCTCTATCCCTGGACTTACTCCACTTTTGCATTTGGTGACTTATTCTCTCAATTTTGCTCGGAACACAATCATCATTACCTTCCCACCATCTTCTAACCATCTCCTCAAAAGAACTTTCCAAACACCATTGGGCTTCAAATCGAAAGGTCTTAACTTGACAACTCCGATCAATCAATATGGCCCCTACAGTATCAAGAAGAATAGGGCAATGATCAGAAAAAGAGTGACTCAAGTGTTCAAGCTGATAACTTGGAAAAAGATTCACCCAGTCTAACGTAGCGACACCTCGATCCAGCCGCTCTCGAATGTTTGTAGAAACAAATCTACCTCTTTCCCATGTGAACCACCGACCAATAAACCCTAAATCATTAAGACTGCAATCCTCTAGAGCCGTGCAAAAATCCTTCATCTGACGTTCTGATCTAAGACGACCTCCTTTCTTTTTAAAAGACTTGGTAATTTCATTAAAATCGCCCAAAACAACCCAAGGAACCGAGCGATCATAGTCTAAATGTCTGAGCAAATCCCACGAAGCATCTCTATGCCTTTCATCCGGATTCCCATAAAACCCCGTCGTCGCCAACAACTACAACATTCATTATTGTGAACCTCAACATCAATATGAAAGGAGGAGAAACTCTTAAGCTTGACCAAGGAATTCTCGTTCCAACCCAGAAATAATCCACCTCTAGAACCTATCGCCCCAATATCAATTCCATTCACAAAGCCACACTTCAACCTGACTCGTTCCATCTTTTTTGAACTTAATTTTGTTTCTATAAGAAACAAAATTCGGGGATTAATAGCTCTCAACTTATTCTTGAGCCTCATTACTGTTCGTGATCTCCCCAAACCACGAACATTCCAGCTAAGTATTTTCAATGAGTCCGGCTGCTCTGTTCACCAGAGCTAGTCGATAATTCCATAGTACCTGATCCAGTTTTAGACCCCAAAAAACCAACCGGTCCCTCCACCATCCTCTGTCTCTTTTTCCCTTCCACCATAGCAATTGGGTCATTTTCCTCCTCTAGAACCAAATCCATGGGTCCCTTCCCCAACCCGTCAGTAACCAAATCATCTTTGCCCCAAGTGCTCCAATTATTTTGTCCACTCGTAACAGGCTGCTTTTTTCCAATATTGCATTGTGACCCATCAGTTTCGCGTAACCATCTGCTCACTTCCATAGACCTACGCCTCACCACCGCACGCAATGATAAATCCCAGCCAAAAATAATTTTTTGTGGCTCAATTCTTAGTCTGAAAGGGAAATAGCTCTCCCCATGCCCTGATTTCCCACATATAAAACAAAATAAGCTTAGCTTTTCATATTTAAATCGAGCATAAACAATCATAGACTTCCCGACCTGAACTTTCTTCTTGCGTTTCAACGGGACAGGTACATCCAAACAGACACGAATACGCATAAATGACTTTTGACCCAAAGGCGGGATGGAACTATCATACTCAAGAAATTGTCCACAAAAATTACCTAACTGTTTGGCCATCGATTCAGACATCAAACCTGGGGGCAACGATAACAATTTTTTAATTGATATAATAACAATTTTAATAGTCAACTTTTATATTTTATGTTAATTTGACCTTGATTATATATAAAATGATTTGAAAATTAGAATTCTTTTAAAACTTTAGAAATTTCCAAAATAAATAGAAAATTTAAAATTTTGAATAAAAATAGATAAAATTTTGAAAAATAGATAAAGTGTGAGAAAATGAGGAAAATTGTTTTTATTATAAGAGAAGAAAAGAAAAGATTTGGAATATAATTTTTTATGATTTATGTTCTAAAAATAATTTAAATTTTGAATTGAGCTTGAAAAGAATTTTTTATATGTTTTGTATTTTTTGGCTAAACAAATAATGACATCATAGCCAATTTCACAAGTTTATGTGATATCAGTTTTGGAAGAAGCTCTTTAGACTTAGAAATATTATTAATTTGGTTTTATTTTGTTTTTAGTTTGTTATTGAATTCTATTAAATGGTTATTTTCGTTTTTATGTCTCAATAGCCAATGATCTTGAGCTTTACTACAATAGAATCTTTAGTTTTCTTGTATGAACATTAGTTTTAATCATATTTAAGCTTTATTTCATATGAATATTATGTTAAGATTTTGAATTTGATCTTCTTCTTTTTGGTTCATTTTTATTTTCATGATTTTATGGCAATGAGGATTTGTTGCTGTAATAACCTAGTAAAACCTGAATTTTTATATAGAATTTTTAAATAATTTTGCGTTTTTTTTAAATTTGTTTATATAGAATTACGGTTAAATTAACAAAAAGTATAAATCTAAGGCCTAAAATTATTATTATACCAACTAAAATGTGTCATCATTCGTGACTAAAAAATAATTTGAATGCATTAGTGATCAAATTGTAGGGTTTTTTACACAAATAGTATAGAAAAAAAATACTGAAATAGGATGTCAGAAATTTTTTTTACCAAAATAGGTTACTTTTTCATTGGAGCCTATTAGATAGGCGCCAATGAATAAAATAATAATAATTTTTTTGAATAAAATATTTTTATATTTTTTAATAATTTTTAAAAAAAATACGAGTCAAAATACGGTCAACGGGTCGGGTCGGGTCGGGTGGCGCCTATCAGGTAGGCGCCAATGAAGGTGCCTCATAGAGAGGCGCCAATGAATATTGTAATTTTGTATTAATATTGTAATTATTTTATAATTAAATTTGTATTTATAGTTTTGGATTAGTATTTTGTATGAATATTGTAATTTTTTGTATGAATATTGTAATTTTTTATGAATATTGTAATTTTTTATGAATATTGTAATACTATAATTTTGTATGAATATTGTAATATTGTAAATTGTATGAATATTGTAATGTTGGGATATATTGTAATATTGTAATTTTTGTATGAATATTGTAATTATTTTATAATTAATTTGTTAGTAATTTAGGATTATGTTATAAATTTTGTGTTTGTAATTTTGTAATTAAAAAATGAATTCATTAATTTGTTTCAAAAAATCAATAAATACTGTTAAATAAATACAAAATCAAATAAAATTTAATTATATAAAAGTTACATTATATAAAAATTAAATTAGTTAACAACAACTATATGATTAAAAAGTCAGTTATAATTAAACTTTTAATAAAATGATTTTTAATTTTTTATAATTAAACTTTTAATAAGATGATTTTAATTTTTATAAACTTTATATGTAAACTCACCAAATATTAAACTAAACACAACAACTTATAGCTTAATCCTAAATTACTAATAAATTAAATTTTAAATAATTACAAACACAAAATTTATAACATAATCCTAAATTACTAACAAATTAATTATAAAATAATTACAATATTCATACAAAAATTACAATATTACAATATATCCCGACATTACAATATTCATACAAAATTACAAAATTACAATATTCATACAAAATTATAATATTACAATATTCATACAAAAAATTACAATATTCATACAAAATACTAATCCAAAACTATAAATACAAATTTAATTATAAAATAATTACAATATTCATATAAAATTACAATATTCATTGGCGCCTCTCTATGAGGCACCTTCATTAGCGCCTCTCTGTGAGGCACCTTCATTGGGGCCTACCTAATAGGCGCCACCCGACCCGACCCGACCCGTTGACCGTATTTTGACCCGTATTTTTTTTAAAAAATTATTAAAAAAATATAAAAAATATTTTATTCAAAAAAATATTATTTTTTATTCATTGGCGCCTATCTAATAGGCTCCAATGAAAAAGTAACCTATTTTGGTAAAAAAATTTTCTGACATCCTATTTCAGTATTTTTTTTTTCTATACTATTTGTGTAAAAAACCCTCAAATTGTAACTTTTTTAGTTAAGTGATCAAAACAAAATTACTCATAGTTGAGTGGCTAATAATATAATTTGTCCAAAAATTGACTCAAATTTATTTTAATTTTTTATTTTAATAAAATGAAATAAGTTGGTTTACTTTTTTTTTCTTGTTTCCTCGTGTCAAAGCTTATCTACTTTAATTTGTAGGAATTTAGGTATTTATATTCTACAAAAACCGAAAAGTTAATTTATTTCTTTGCAACAACATAGCCTTCAATCACTGATTTTTACTAATTTATTGCAGATAAACTGCTAATTTTTGCGTATAAACTTGTTGGTTTCCAACTAAACGAGGATTAAGTTGTCAATTTTTTTATAAAATATGAGGACTAAATTGTGATAAATTAAAATAAAAAGAAGTGCTTTTTTAGAAAACAAAGTAAAAAAGAAGAAATAATTAGAAGCAGAGTAGCTTACCTAAAAAGCAACCATTTCGAAGAAAACTGTATCCACCCACATGAAGAGAAGTTTGTGATTGGCTCCATTATATATATAGTCATTCGCTGATAAGGTTAAGATCATACATATAGAGAGAAAGAGAGAGACAAGTTAGACCAATTTCTTCTTTCACGTCCCTTACAGCCCCACAAAATTATCGGATCTTGTTATTGCCATTTTTAGTTTCATTTCCCCTAAACATAAATGATTCAATATTTACAACATCTACATCACCTTGCATGAGCAGGTGCATTTCTCTTTCACCCCTACCACCTTCTTCTATATGGTCGTTAACTTGGAACTACTAATATAGTATAGTGGATAGAAATGGTAGAGAACGTGGTCAACATGGACTTCATATTTAGGGGAATTCATCATTTATTACCCTTAGTGGCGAAGCCAAGGGACAGGCAGGAGCCCAGCCAAAAATTTTTAATTTAGACTTTTTATAATTTATAAAAATTTAAATTAATAACGATAAAATTATACTTTGGCTCCCCAAAAATAATAAAAATTTGATTTAATCTTTTAAAATTATAAAGATATAGCCTATTAAAATAGCGAAATTGCATTTTTACTTTTTAAAAAATATACAATTTTATTTCGCAAAAAAAAAAAAAAGGAAAAAGTTTCGAACTCCACTACTACTTGTTCTGATATCGATATGTGGCTATGCTAATGAGATGTTTAACTGGTTGCATGTAGTTGCAATTGCATCCTGTACGGGAATGAGATTCTTTTCCCTCTTCTGATTGCTATTCATTTCCTCACCTTCACACTTGGTTGGGGACTTGACAATATCCTCCTCCTCCCAACATTCAAACATTCTTTCTTAATTATTGTTAATAGATTCAAATTTGAATTGAGTTAAAATGTAATCCTTTTTTTTTTTTAAGCTTATAACTTTAAATTACAATGTCATCAATTTAGAAAATAAAATATAATTTTACCGTATATTAATTTATAAAATCTACAATATATAAATACAAAAATATATTTCAATTACATGCATATAAATATATAAATATATGTTTTAAAATTATTAATTAGATTCAATAAATTAATTTAAATTTAAATATAATTATAAAAAATAATTACAAAATTTAAATCTAGAAAATGTTTTCTTTAAGTTATTTAAGTAAAATTGTAACGTCCAAAAATCTAATTTTGATTTGTTAAATTTTACTATTAATAAGTATTTGTTTTAGTGGTTAAGTGTTTTGGGTGTATGTTTGAGGTCATGGGTTAAAATTATATTTTTAGGAAAATTTAATTATTTTTCGTTCCTAGGACTATCTCTGTTCGTTGGGTTTAAGTATTATTTTCATTCAATTTATGATAGAATGAGTTTACTAGTTTAGTGGTAAGATTTTAGGTTACTCTAGAGTCTTGTGTTTGAATCATTGCATAAGCAAATTGATAATATTTTTTTTTATTTCTGTTTGAGCTGACCACGTAGTTGTGTTTTAATCTAACTCTGGCTTTGGAGAATCTGATAGAAAATATGTTGGGCGCAGTTTAGATATTATTTTGTTTTTATCTTATTTTATTTTGAACTAAAAAAAATACAGCCCACTTTGCACGTTCTTTCTTTTCCCTATTCTGCTCACGTTATTCTTCTTTTCTTTTTACGTGGATTATAGCAAGAAAGGTCTTCAAATTTTTTCCTTTTCTTTCTTGATTTTGTGTTCTTGATTGGTGGTTTTGGGGGTATTTAATTGCAGTGGTGGTTGTTGTTTGAATTGTTGGTAACTCAGTTTTCGCGTAAGTACGATCAATATTTGTTTATTCAGTAACTAAAGTTCTCTTTTGTTATTTGTTATTTTGATAAGTTGGGGTTTTTGGTGGTGTGTTTCTATTATTAATCTTCTGGGTTATTTAGGTAAAGGTCACACAACGATTAATCCATTGGAGGATTTAGGCTTGAAAAGGTGTTTTTTTACGTCCAAGGGTAATGATTTTTGGTCAATTTGGAACTGTGGTGGCTGTGGGGTTAATTGTTTTGTGGGTTGGGTTGATAATTTAGGAAAACTGAGGAGTATATCCTCTTAAATCAACTCACTTTTGTTGGCTAATTCTCTGAGTCTTTGATGCTTTTAGGTACTAGAATACTCAATTTTTTGTATTGCATCAGAATTATCCAGGTGTGTAACGAAAACTTAAGAAACAACGAACAACAAAAGTCAAAAAAAGGGATTGTGGCGTCGACACACAGTTGTGTGCCAGACCGTATGAGACACACGGTCTAGGCCAATTGGGCTGTTTGGGCCACAACGATGTGTAGGTCACACAAGCGTGTCTGAGATCGTGTGCTGGACTGTGTGGGCCACATGGGCTGGCCATGTAAGCTGTGTGAGCCCAAGTTCTAAAATTTTCCCTTAGGGTCATAAACATCGTTCAGATCAAACGTAGGCCTTCTGTAGGGTCTGTATGTTATAATCTTGGCTATAAAACGTGTTTCCTGTTAATCTGTTATCATAAAACTTGATATAAGTACGCGTAAAGTATGTGTAATTAATATGTAATGTTATACGATATGTATGATCTATGATACGATTTGTCTGATCTGTTACTTGTCAAGCATGTTTTGCATCTGTTATATGAGCATGTATAATATATAAATTCTGGCATTCAGTATTTCTATATGTGCATTAGGGTGGGATCTGTGTTATAGAGGAAGTGTAGGTAGTATAATTACCTATCGATTCTGGTGGCACAGCCACAATGATATCTGTACAAGGCGATTAATCGCCTATTGATCTGACAACTAAGCTGCAAATATTTTGATAAGTGTCATATCGACACTAAGCGGTATGTAGGGCTGGATGGTATTTAATACCTTATGTGGTGTGATGGGATGGTCGGAAATGGTGTGTAGTGGATGGGGGCAAGAATACAATTTTGCATATGATTTGTTCTGATTCTAATTCTATATCTGGATATGATATATTTATAAATCTATTTGACTTCTGAAAGTATGTCTGAAAATTGTATTTGATATATTTGCTATGTCTGAAAATTGTATTTGATATATTTGCTTATATAAGTTACACACTGAGCTTGTAAGCTCACTCTCGGGTTTTTTTATTCTTAGGTAATCCTCAGTCCTAGGCGAATCAGTGCCACAGGAGCTCGATTATTCAACTTTTAACTATTTTTGCTAATTTAATTTGATTTATAATGATTTGGGTTTGATGGACTGTTCTGGATGCTTTTGGGACTGTTTTGAAGTTTGGGTTTTATTTTCTGTTTTTATTCGTTTTAACGATTTTGGTTAAAATTAGAACTGCAAAATGTTGAATTTTTCAATATCAAACCGTGTTTTTCAAAATTGGACTCAACTAAGATTTTCCACTGCAACGTGAGTATTATACAAGTAAATAATTAAGAAATGTATTTTCTCCAAACAAACTCGAATTTTTCGTAACAAGAAATGGAAATGTTTTACAAACCAAACGAATTGTAATAACATCTCCAAATTTGGTCATAACGTCTAGGTTGGATTTGGGGTGTTACAAAAATAATTTTGTATGTATGTATAATTAGTGGCACAACCAGAAAAATTAAATTATAAAGTCAAATTTTAAAAAATTAAAATGTCTAAAAAATTATATAAATTAATGCACAATACTAATACTCGATAAATTAATATATGACATAATTAATTCTAGGATTATTACATATATATTAAAAATAACTAGAAGAAAAGGTGAATCAAATAAATTTCAATAGCTCATACATTTGTGGAAGTTGTTTTCTCATTTGTTAAAACAATTAAACATTTTCGAGTGTGTGAGACAAAATAAGAAAATTTAAGAGAAAAGTGATAAATATTAAAAGAAAAATTATAGATTTTTCAATTTTAATGATTGAATATCGATTAATTTATTTCCATACAAATTAATTTGTTAGAAAAAGTTTATTAAAAATTGTGAAATCATTTTTTCAATTTTTTTATCAATACAGCTCGGTCAGTCACTTACTGTGTATAATATTTCTAAATAAATATTTTTGAAGTTTAAAAGCAGATAAAATCCAAATTTAAATTTGAATCATCCAAACATTAAATTTGAATTAATTCAAAATTTTAATTTCAAAATATTATAACTTTTAAAGATTTTGGAAAATATAAATTTGTAAATAATGAATTCCAAATCTAAAATTTTGAAATCTAAATCTAGTTGTAAATTCCAATTTCCAAAGTTACCTTAAGAGTTTTAAAATTATCATTAAATTCAAACTTTTAACAAATCCATTAATTTAATGAAATAATTGTAAATGTTATAATTATATATGATTCAATGTTTTCTAAAGGGACTGATGATTAAACTGGTCAAGCTATCAATTTAATTGGTTCGATTAAAATATAATATAAAAAATATAGTTCAATCGTCAGCTCAATTGATTCGTACCAATTTCCCATCTAATCAATTCAAAAACACTTTCCAAATCAATCCATTAATTGAATGCCAATCTAACGAATCCGATCGGATCCAGACAACTCTAATATAATTACTCAATTACATTATTTTTAAAATTCAAATTTCCAAATTCAAAGGTTCCAAATTGCCATGTTAATAAGCAACCTCTACTTGATCGAAAGCCAAAAAGAAAAAAAAGGTAAATTGCACCAACAGTCACTCAATTTCAGGGTAGCGGACAAAATAGTCAATCTGGTCTCAATTCAATCACTCAACTTTCAAAAGATAACAAAAACAGTCACTAATGTTACCGAAAAGTGACAAATCGATCACCTACTAATAGTTTCCGTTACAGACCTAATGGGATAGGTGATGTGGCCAGTTAACTGGCCACGTTGGATGTCCACAGTGGAAACCCACCCAATTTAAAAATAAATTGAAAAAAAAACCCTAATAACAAAAGAAAAAGAAGAAGAAGAGACTGTAAAATCCCTCTTAAAGTCTCCAACGACCCCAATACAACTAACCCACCAAACAAACCAACAACACCGACAACAAATGCTTTGGCCGCCACCACTTAAACCGCCATTAAACTGGGCTAGGGTTTTTTCCCCCAATATTCTTCTTCTTCTTCTTCCCTTAGTTGCTGCTGTTGTGGATAAATTTCAACCTCCCCCCAACACTTGTACAACTAAATATATACTTCACTAATTTTTCTAAGGCTAAACTTTATCCACAAATTAACTTCTTCTTGAAATACTTAAGGGTTTGTTTGGATGGGTGGTGTGTTTACCTCCGGTGAGGTTAAAAACAGCGGTGGCGGTGAGATTAGTTACTGTAGCGGTGAGATTAGAAACAATGGTGGAGTGTGTATTTGGATTCAAACGCAGCCGTAGTGGTGAGGTGAGAATAAAAAATGACTATTAAGAACATCATATTAGAATTGATATATAATAGAAGTTTTTTAAATAATTTTAATTTTTTTAAATTATTAAAATATGTGAATTTATAAATTCATTTAACAAAATATTAAAATGTATCTTCCAATATTTTAATGAATTATATAATTAATTTAAATTATTTATTAGATAAAATGATAATTATTTTAATTTTTATAGTTAAATATTTTTTATAATAATGGTAAATATTATTTTCACAAACAAGAACATTATACTTGGATCAAATTTTAAAGTATCTAAACGGATGATTTTTAATAAAAAAAAATATAGTAACATAAGACATAACAAGTTTCATTATTACTAGAAATTAGATTATGATACAAAATGTTTTTACAAATATGGATTCATTAAACTAGTTGCAATGGTTTCCCTTAATATCTTGATTTCAAGGTCACTTTCTCTGTTAGAAGAACTCAATTCACCTCTGTCAAACTGGCTTGAAGAGATTGGCATGTCAGGTATATTCTCAAATTCTCGAAAATCCTCATCATTTGACCAAGCATGTCTTCGAATGTAATTATGCAAAACCATTGTTGCAATAACTATTAAAACTTGCTTATTGAATGAATAACTTAGAATATCTCTTAATATTGACCATTTTTTTCCACACTCCAAATGTTCGTTCAATCACAGAGTATAACGAAGAATGGGCATGATTAAAAATTTCTTTTTTTCCAGATACTTGATGATTAAATATTATCATTAAATATTAACGGTCAATGTTAGTAAAAGGATCTATTGTTAATTCAAAAACTCAATTGGATGTAAAAAGCTCAGAAGGATTCAATTGATTATTTTGAAAAAAAAAATTGAGAGCTTATAATACCAAAAAGCCTTATTATTTTGAGCTGAATATCAACATCTTTAGCCCCAGAGTCGTAGAGCTCATTCTCTAACCCCCCAAATCCCTTGTTTACAGGCTCCTTTTGTATCATAAAGAATATACAAGCATGTAAAATGATTTGATATTAAGGGAAATTAACATTGTTAACATGATTCAGCAGATTGGAGTGACTTCCATGTAAATGACATCTTCACAAGAACGATAATACGGAATACAAGTACAAAATATTGTAGAATGTGAGATCTGTCATAATAAATAAGATATAACATCCTACTACATTCCACATTTCATATATATACTTGGTGGGCTAATCACTATCGAGATCAAGATTCGAAGCACCAAAACTGATTTTGAAATCGAAGGAAATGCAAGTTAACTGTTTAATTCCCACTTGATAATGTCATCTTAAGTTTGTAGGAACCCCGCAAAATAAAAAGTAAATATAATTACCTATTTATGTCAATTGTAATGTAACTGGTTGGTGAACGAAGCCTAAAAGAATCTAATTAGGATCTCGAAGTTTGAAACCCATATGATCTGTTTCACTTCCCACCGGAGTTCTTTTGGGATAGAACCACCAAGGCGACTAAATGGAGCTAATACATAGGTGCTACAAAGGATAAACCTCGGATTCGGTCACTATTGATGCTTAAGTATGTAACCAAGTATAATAATAAAAAGTAATCAACCAAGTGGAGCATATCTTCCATATGAAAAACTAGATAGAGGGAGAAATTACCAAATTGACTACATTCTGAAATCTAACAAAAATCCCAAGTGAAAACAAGCTTTAAAGAAAACCAATTAAGAAAGATTAATCAATGGAATGATAGCAAACCAGTTAGCAGAATACAAGAAAAAAGGAGCTGAAACAATCCATTCATGACTGCAGTGAAAGACGGACTTAGTTATAAGTTCATCAGCTTGTGCGCAATACGAGGTCCTTGGTTTGAACAAAGGCGTTGGAGTTCTGTTGGAACAATGGCAGCAGCAAAAGAAAACAAGGTTGCAAAACAAAATTTGCAAAACTGAAGCAAGAAGTATCGAAGCAAAAGAAAAACAAAGCAAAGCAAAAACAGTGAACAAAAATTGAATACTCAAAGAAATTGTAATCGAACATTACCTATTTTCATTCAAAATTTGAATATATAAAAGAGTTACAAATTTGATTCATTTGACGATTACCTAATGACATAACTGCTCCCACTTAAACTAAACTAATACAAGCTTAAGTCAATACAAAATAAGTCGACATATCGCCTTTTACATCATCAATCCAATCACAAACTTAATCCAACTAACTTTGGAAACTAGTTAAAGTTGAACTAAACTAAATTACAAAAGAACAAAACATCCAAAGTTGATTGCTTCATCCGGTTCACTTCAGTCTTGCACGCCAAGCAATATCACCAAGCTCAATAGCCAACCATGTCATTGGCCACATGTTGCTTTGCGCCCAACTTTCAACACTCCTCCTTGGACTGTAAGCAACACATACCAATTCCATTTCTCAATACATCAAACCTAGCGCTCCTAAGGGCTTAGTCAAGATATCGCCTAATTGTGCCTCGAGCTACAATGAACAAGGTGATCTCTTTAGTTTGTTCACCTCTCGAACAAAGTGTAACTTTATCTTAAAATGTTTAGTTTTCCCATGAAACACAGGGTTCTTAGCTATAGCAATCGCGATTGATTGTCCACCCAAATTTCAGTTGCTTCAGCTTGTGTTTCATTAAGGTCCTGAAGCAATTTCCTGAGCCAAATGGCCTGATTGACTGCTGCTGCAACTGCAATGTACTCTGCTTCAGCTGTGGACTGAGCAACAGTTTGTTGCTTCTTTGAACTCCAGCAAAACATGCCCGATCCAAGTGTGAAGAAGTATCCAGAGGTACTCTTCATGTCATCGAGGGATCCTGCCCAATCACTATCAGAGTAACCTTCTAATTTCAGTTCCTTCCCACTTCCAAACATTACACCAAAGTTAGCTGTGCCTTTGATGTATCTAAGAACCCTTTTGGCAGCCTTCAAATGCGCCTCATTACAGCAATGCATGAACCTTGATAGCAGACTAACACCAAACATAATAAACCGCCTAGTTGTTTATTAGATACAACAAGCAACCTACTAGGCTTCGATAATGCCTCTCATCAACCCTTTGCTGATCACCATTGCTGGTCAATTTTTCACCTTGAGCCACAGATGTGCTGACTGCTTTACAGTTATGCATGCAAAATTTGTCTAGGATCTTCAAAGCAAATGAGTGTTGGCTGATGAAGATACCTCGATCAGACTGGTGAACTTCCATGCCAAGGAAGTAAGTCATGATCCCCAAGTCTGTCATCTCAAACACTTGTCGATTTGGACCTTGAACTCATCAATGAGCTCAACTTTGCTCCCTGTCACTAACAAGTCATCCACATACAAGGAGACAATCAAGAAGGTTTCAAATTCGACCTCTTAACATACGAGTAGGTTCACTAAGGCTCTTCACAAATCCAAGCTTGGTCGATAAGCATCAACTCTCATCATACCAGGCCCTTGGTGCTGTTTGAGCCATAGAGGGCCTTTCTTAACTTGTACACTTTGTCTTCATGCCCAGCAACTTCAAAACCTACAGGTTGCTCAATGAAGATCTCCTCCTTGAGAAAACCATTTAGGAATGCTGATTTGACATACAATTGGTGAACTTTCCACTGTTTCTGAGCTGCTAAAGCAAACAGCAGCTTAATTGTATCCAGTCTTGCCACTGGAGCAAAAGTCTCCAAGTAGTCCACACCATACTGCTGACTGTAGCCCTTCACCACAAGCCTGGCCTTGTGCTTGTTCAGTGAGCCATCAGCATTGTACTTGGCCCGGTACACCCATTTAACTCCAATGACCTTCTTGTGTTCTGGTCTGCTCACCAACTCCCAAGTCTGATTTTTGTTGACCATTTCTAACTCATCTTCCATAGCTTTCATCCACTTCGTCCTGGCGACCTCTTCAAAGTCTGAGGGCTCAATCACAGCAACATTGCACCTCTGATAGATATCAGCCAAAGTCCTGGTGCCCCTCACTGGTATGTCATCTACAGCATCTTCACTTGGTCCCTCTTCTATAGGTTCATCAACCAAGTCCATCTGGTCCATTTCAGACATGTCAGCTTCAACACCATTCCAATTCCACACTTTTTCTTCATCAAACTTTACATCCCTGCTGACTAAGACCTTCTTTGCTGTAGGATCATACACTCTATAACCCTTCTTGTTGCTGCTGTAGCCAACAAAGATTCCTGGAGTAGCCCTGCTCTCGAGCTTGGTCCTCTTCTCTACTGGAATAAGAGCATAACATATACAGCCAAACACTTTTAAATGTGTTACCATAGGTTTGACTCCATGCCAAGCCTCAAAAGGTGTTTTATCCCCGATCGCCGAGTTGGCGCCTATTGAGCAGATACACTGAGGTGTTGACTGCCTCAGCCCAAAACTGGCTTGGAAGCTTGCCTTGAAATAATAGACACCTAGCCATATTTAGCACAGTCCTATTTTTCCTCTCACAGACTCCATTCTGTTGAGGAGTATAGACTGTTGTGAGCTGATGGTGAATTCCAGCACTATCACAAAGCTTCTGAAATCTCTCAGACACATATTCAGAGCCATTATCAGTCCTCAAGGCTCTAATTTTGCAGCCTGACTGATTTTCAGCATATGTCTTGAATTTGCAGAAGGCCTCAAACACTTCTGACTTTTGCTTCAAGAAGTAGACCCAGCACAACCTTGTTAAATCATCTATAAACAGGGCAAAGTACCTGTTCTCACTGATTGAAAGTGTTCTCATAGGGCCACAAACATCAGAGTGCACCAATTCGAGCTTGTTCTGAGCTCTCCAAGCACTGTCAGAGAAAGGCGCCTAGCCCGCTACCAAGTCGACAAACTTCGCAAACATTCCCACTAACTTCAATTTTTAAAATGTCATCAACCAAATTCAGCCTATGTAGTAGATCGATGGATCTAAAATTTGCATGGCCTAGTCTCCTATGCCACAAGTCAGTTCTTTCAACAAGGTGGTGTATGCCTTTCTTTCTATTTTGCTAACATCCAAAGATGAAGCACCTATCACCATAGAGACAAGGACTATCTCCGCACCATTCATGTCTTGAACAATACAAAGAACCATCCTTAAAACCAATGTATAGCCCTTTTCAACTAATTGGCCAACACTAAGCAGATTCTGGTCTAAGTCAGGTACAAAAAACACATCTGAGATCAGCTTATTACCTGAACCAGTGCTAATCAACATATTGCCCTTGCCTTTAGCCTCAATCAGCCTGCCATCTCCAATTCTAATCCTCGAGTGGAAGCTCCTGTCTAGGCCCTTGAACAGCTTCTCATCTGCAGCCATATGATGTGAGCAACCACTGTCTAGTAGCCAATCATTGCTGGCCTTGGTTGTGCCAAAAAAACAAGTTGCTGTGAACACATGCTTCTCCCGAGCTTGAATGTCCTCAAGAGGTCTAGCTTGTTGCAGAGCGACCTCCTTGGTTTGCCCTTGCACACCTTCTCTACATGGCCAAACCGCTTACACTTTCTACATCAATATCCGGCCCGAACCAAAGCAATACTTTTCTCGAATGTGTTGTCTTCTTGCAATGAACACATGGTGGGAACACCCTTTTGCTTCATCTCTTCCTCGACTTGACCCTTTTGTTGTGCCAAGGCTTCTTGCCTTTTGCACTCACACTCGAGCCTTCACTGGCTTTAGCCTCGAAGGCGCCTTCAGATTCTCCTCCGCCTATTTGCCCTCCTTTGTTCAAGTGCATACAGGAGTTTATCACTCGCACAATGAAATGGTGATAAATCCTCGAGTCCTCAAGTGAAGAGATTTTGACTCAAATTTCTCGGGAGAGTTGTAATGACTTTTCAACAACTCGCTCTCTGAAGTCCACTCCCGTGAGCCTAATGTCATTGACAATGGCCATTATCCCGTCTCGAGTAATCGCTTGATGGTCTCAGACTCCCTCATCTTCAAATTTTCAAAGTCTCTCTTGAGGTTGATCACCTGCTGTTGCCTTGTCTTGTCAGTCCCCATGAACTCCTCCTTCAGCTTGTCCCAGGCCTGCTTAGGTGTGTCACATGCCATGATGCGTGTGAATATCACATCAGACACTCCACTCTGCAGACAGGCCATAGCCTTGTGCTTCTTAGCTCGTTCCTCAGCATGTTGCCTCATCTGTGCAATAGTGGGATTGGCTCTCAATGGAGGTGGTTCAGTATCATTCTCGATCACACTCTAGAGATCATGTGCCTGAAGGTAAGTCTTCATTTTAACTATCCAAATGTGATAGTTTTCTCCAGTGAACACAGATAGAGGTGGTGGAGTGAAACTCATCCTGCAAGATCGAATCCAGATGCTTGATCTTACCAAATTTTGAACTTGTTGTTGGTTTTGATTTGAACACAACAGATTGCATACAAAGGCCCTCAAAGACTCGGGCTCATGATACCATTTGTTGGAACAATGGCAAGAAGAAAAGAAAACAAGGTTGCAAAACAAAATTTGCAAAAGCAAGCAAGAAGTATCAAGCAAAAGAAAAACAAAGCAAAGCAAAAACAGTGAACAAAATTGAATACTCAAGAAATTGTAACTGAACATTACCTATTTTCATTCAAAATTTGAATATATAAAAGAGTTACAAATTTGATTCATTTGACAGCTACCTAATGACATAACTGCTCCCACTTAAACTAAACTAATACAAGCTTAAGTCAAATACAAAATAAGTGACATATCGCCTTTACATCATCAATCCAATCACAAACTTAATCCAACTAACTTTGGAAACTAGTTAAAGTTGAACTAAACTAAATTACAAAAGAACAAAACATCCAAAGTTGATTGCTTCATCCGGTTCACTTCAGCCTTGCACGCCAAGCAATATCACCAAGCTCAATAGCCAACCATGTCACGGCCACATGTTGCTTTGCGATCCACTTTCAACAAGTTCTACTTTTAAAGAGAAACGATACCAAGAGGGTGAAATACGAAAATCCTTGAAATATTCATTACGCTAAAAATTTTAAAATATAAGTTCAAGTTACTTCTTCCTTGAGACTATTTTTTCGATAACTCAGATTGTTTACTTTTGTTCAGATTACTCTTTATATAGCTTTGCTAATGGTTGGAGCACATCACAAAGTTAACGATCGGAGCGGAAGATGGCATCATAAAAGGCCAAGTGGCAAACAACTCATAAACTATCGGTTTAAGGCTTCGAGAGGATATCGCCTAACAGAGAAATGAGACCTCGTGAAATAGGATATCATTGCTTTAAGGTCTCTAAGCTCATAGTTCACTAAAGAATATCAAACAGCAAGGATTTAATGAGAATAAAGCCAGTGTAGCATAATCAAATCAAAACAAGTTACGATCTTCTTATTCTTACTTGAACCTCGAGAGAATATCCTGCAAAGAAGTAAGTACAACACAATATAGATATATGAATGTAACCATCCATTTTATTAGAAAGTTCGATTGGTTCAAAGAAAGGATGTCACATATGAAAAGTGTTTATGAGGTTTTCTTACTGAGCCTAGCAAAACTTGAGGATATTGAGTCGTTTATATAATACAAATGTACATACAAATATAAAGATTGAAGTGAGGCTTAGAAAAGAGAGATACTAAGATCAATCATGAAGCATTGCAAACAATCGGTGGTTTCTTTAAATGAATATATAAAAGAATAGGTTAGTTGAATATCTCAAAAGTTCAAGTTATAAGAGAACCTCACAAGTGTTATAATTTGAACATAGCTTCGAAAGCAAAAAGTGTGTCCCAGTTAAGTGAAACTTACAGGTGGAGTAAAACCAGGTAAAACTTGATTGTGAGAGAGCACAAAGTTGCCGACTGTAATAGGGCAAGATGTTTCCTCACAAAGGTCATGAGTTTCTTGATGGATATGAAACCCAAAGAAGTAAACTTCAATCACCGCTTTGCCACCAGTAATAGCTTGACCTGCAAAAATGCATTCATAAGATGCCAAAGAAGGCTCCCTCTATGAACCGTGGATGTGAAAACAAAAGGCAATTCTCATATAAATATACACCAAGGTACCGCATAAAAAAAGGCACTCATTGACACAAATGAAGAAGGTTCTCAATGCCAAGAAATGGCTTTGCCAGTAAAAGACAGCACAATTCGAGCAATTAAGAATGAATTTTACATGCAAGAGCATAGTCCACTAAGATTAGAAATGTATTTACTAGATAAATTGGATAATAATGTAGGGTATTGTAAATCAGAAAGAATACTAGGAAGAATTAACTTTCATTAAGAGGGTTTCAAAAGAATTGATAAATTAATGATATGGATTTTGGGGTTGTCTTTGCAACTTGAACAAAGATCGAGACCGTTATTTAGGGGTTTTAGGGTTAAGTTTAACAAGAGCTTTAACCACTGTTTCATACAAATCAATACATTGAAGGTTAGATTCTTAATTAAAAGAAAGTCTGAAGCTTTTAACCTAGATTTGTTTAACATTACATTCATGCTTGATGTCCCTAAGATTTAAACATGGTATGATATATGATCTTCAAAGACCCTTTAAATACATGATAAACCAAGAAACAATTGTATTCATACTCCAGTTTAAGTAACATAGATAAAATTATCCTTACACACTTCTAATCTTACCCACAACAAACTTAGAAAAGATTTTATTATCTTTAGTTTATGATCCGAGAACTAAATAAACCCTAAAGCTCACAAAAAAAAGTCAAAACCATTTAGAAATTACAAAAGTGAAAGTTACTAGTAGAAGTCGAGATCGTGAAGGTGGCGGCTTCCCACTAATCACGTGATTAGGTGATATGTCGACTCCATCCACTTTTACAACGTAATTACCTTTATTATCTGCATTGATTTCAATCTAGGAACTCGCATATTGAACACACAAAAGAACTAAAAGAACTGAAAAGCGATTAACTCAACCAGAGGTGAAACTATCGAACAACAAAGAAATCACAAGAACCCAATCAATACAATAGATAACCGAACAATTCCAATTCTTCGTTGGGAGAAAAAAATAAAAATTTTAAATCGATCCGTGCATGATAATCATGTAAACAGAAAATAATAATTCAAATAACTGGTGGAAGCATTGAGTTAAAATCAATGAACGATAGAAGCAAAGATAGAAAAAGTTTGAATCTGTTTGAATCTTGGGAGAATATTTAGATGGGTTACCTTAGATTTAAAGGATTTATCTCTGTTCTTGAAGTAAGGAGAAGTAAATTTCTGGCGTATAATTGAGGGAACCTAACCTCAATGAAAAAGAAAATGTCTATTTTCCCAAATCTAAAAATAAATAAGGTTGGGAAAGAATATACTATAAAATTGTAAAATAATAAATGAAAATATGAGTATTTTTGTCTGCAATAAAACTTGACTGCCCAATGTGTTTAAGTCGAAGCTTTTACCTCCAGTTGGAAATGAGGCTGGCAGTGAGGTTCAAACCTTCAACTGCACCTCACCATTGTTTCTCCAAACACCAACACAGTGCAGGGAAAAAGAATATTTTTTTCACTGTTTTTTTTTTCAGATCTGAGTTTTTTCTTTTTTGTCGTTTTCGTGTGGGATACTAACATGGCAAGTTAACGTGCCACCAGAATGAATTAATGGACCACCTCAGCTTTCTGTTACGTCTGTGACCGTAGTGATTGTTTTGTTATTTTTTAAAAGTAGAGTGACTAAATTAAAATTAAACTGACTATTTTGTCAACTACTTCAAAGTTTGAATGGCTGTTGGTGTAATTTAAAAAAAAAAAAATCTAAACCCATTGAGATTTTTGAAACTTTGAAGGTATCTTCCGAACAGCCTCCTTCGGCTTCCAGGAACATTCCCGAAGTTTCCAATAGACAATTTTAATAATTCATCTAAAAACATTTTCATTGTGTACTAAAATTTTACTTGCAATCAGGGTATTCACCATTAATAACACTGATTAATTCTCTCACCTTCCATACGTCGTTTTACCAGACTCCCCGGGGTTCCCTCATTACCGAAACAGTCGACGGCTCAAAACCAGTCTTAGTAAGCTGCTAATAATAGGTGAAAAAAAATATAGCAAACAGTTTAATCTGTGTGGCAAAAGACGTTTGTAGAAATGTGTTTGTCTATAGCCTAACTTCTACTTAAACCAAATGGTTTGGCCATTTCTTGGCAGCTTTCTCTAGCTCTAGCTACAGTTATGTGGGTGGTGGCCTGCCAAATATCTTTGCTTTTCTTTATGCTATTTTCGTCTTCTGTTTGTTTCATTTATAATCATTTTATTTGTTCAGGAACAATTTCTTTTTAAAACTCCAAGAAGTTAAGAAATATCAGTTTCAATAGTGATGTTACTTGAAGTTAGTCATTGTAATAGGGTATTGATGTTAAGCTGTTTTATTTGCATTTTTAAAATTGATTCTTCAGTTGTGATTCACCTTGTAAACTTTTTCATTTATTGATGATATGACTGCTTGGGAATGTGCTATGTTGTGAATGATAATGCTAGTATAGGGTCTCACATACCATAGAGTACTTTCAAAGTTTGCAAGTTCAAGTGTCGTTGCTGCAACAGCTTCTCTAGGTGGCTTCTTAAGTTACTGGAAGTCAGTCCCAGTCCATACCTTCACTAGATTTTCCCCTACCAGGTGTTGCCTTACCTTGTTCATTACATGATCATGTTGAACCTGGTACAACTAAGATTACAACTCTGCCAAATGACTTTAAAATATGCCAAGCAGAATCCTGCAGCATCTATAGGATTATATGTTGACTGTGGTTCAATCTACAAGTCACCAGCCTCATTTGGGGTCTCACAGTTTCTTGAGCGTATGGCCTTCAAGAGCACAACTAGTTGCAGTCATTTGTGTATTGTGAAGGAAGTAGAGGCAATTGGTGGCAATGTGATTACTGCAGTTTCTTAGGAGCGGTTTGGATATACCTTTGATGCATTAAGGACATATGTTCCTGATTGACTGTGTGACAAACCCTGTTTTCTTGGATTGAGAGGTCAATGAACATGTAAGTCTTAAGCTTGCTGTTTTTGTGCTAAGTAGTTTTGTGCAATTTCAGATTAAATGTCTGAATTTCGAGAGAGGAGAAAAAAAACCAAAATAGGGAGGTTGCTGCCAGGAATGGCTGCCGCCTTGGAAAAAAGAAAGAAAAGAGAAGAAATAGAACGATAAAGGAGGAGATAATTCTGTATTTTTGTGCATCTCTTTATTTACAAACTTCTTTTGCAATTATACACTTAGTGTCTTTACTATTTTATTTAATTTGATCCAGTCAGCATGAAAGTGTATTGGTTATATTAAGAGCAAATCTTGGATGAGTATCAGACATTATCTGCATTTACAATCATAGTGGCATATTACTTGGAATACAAGCTACCACTGTAAGTCTGCTCTTAAACTTTCATAACTGATTCGTATGAAGTTCTCTATTTCTATCTCTATCTTGTCCAGCCCCCTTATGTTTTTATGTAGCAGGAACTCAAGTTGATATCTTAACTTTTATTGTTTTTCTCTTTGAATTGTTGGGAAGGGATATTTTTCCTATCTATTGTTCTTTTCGGTTCTTTCCTTTCCTTTTGTCTTGTTTTCTGTTTCCTATGGCACTGTAGATGTTCAGGCCACTAGGTTTGCCCAAAATTATAGGTCAATTATATATTGTGGTGAGGTTTGATGGTGTTATGGGACAGCAGGATTTTGGTGTTCATATTTCCTTTGGTAGATTTGAATTATGAAATTTCTTGCATAATAAAAGGTCAAGATTCATGACATTCCATGTAAAATGATGTTGTCTTGTAATAGTCATACTGGCATAGCTGAACTATGTTGTGGTTCTTCCTGTGCCTAAATTTTTAATGACCATTTTTTAATTTAGTGACTTCCCATATTAATTTAATTGCATATAGATTAATTATTTGTTTTAATTAAGTGTTGTAAGAATATTATTTGGTTGATTTAAATAAAAAATCTCTAAGATATGTTTTGAAGCCATTCGAATTAATCTCCACGAAACAGTAGATCCAATTTACTTGATTTAAATAAATCCAATCTTTAAAAATTTGTTGCTTCATAATATCAATCTTCAAATATAGACTAATACATGTCCATAATATCAACTAATTCATGGCCCAACTATATTGTTTCAAAAAATTGCTAACTTCAAATACGACAAATTATAAAACCGTAAGTACTTGGTGTTGTTGCTCTTACAAGTGCCTCAACAATTTTAAAACATTTTCTTTTAAAAGCAATTTCAATTGGAGTCTATAGGATACCAAACTAACAAATTTAATTTTATTAGGCATAAACTTCTATTGCATTTTATTAGAGTTCATTCAACTAGAGGTGAGTATTCAGTCGAGTCGAGTCAAAAAATTTCGAGTCAAGTTAACAAATCCTATTATTTATGCTCGATGTTGTGTTTATATGGACCAATTATTTAACTAGTAGACAAAGTACAGGATTATTTAACTACATAAAACAATATAATGATTTTGCCTTTTAACTTAATAGCTAAACATTTATAAAAACGAAATAGTTTTGCCTTTTAACTTAATGGTTTTGACTTTTAACTTAGAAAATGTAAACATTTATCAAAACGACGTAGTTTTGCATTTTCTTAGTCGGATTTTCGAATAACTCAAATTGTATAATTCACATTCGAGTTAAACCAAAATATTTGATATTTTTATTCGAGTTGATCTGAATAACTCGATTAACTTGAATTGTTTAACTCAAAATTTAAAATTTTTATTGAGTTTTTTGAGTCGAATCGAATTTTGCTCACCTCTACATTCAACCATTTCACTCAATCTTGAAACATTAGATTTATTCGCGGGTCGAGTTTAAATAAAATATAGCATGTTATTTGACTAAACTTGACTTTACTCAAAGCGTAAAGTTACTTTTCTACCCAAATTTAACTCAAATAAGTTTAAAAGAATTTGAGTTTGACTTGATCTGCATCAGAGGTGATTATGGGACAGGTTATAACAAAATTTTAGGCCTGTTTTATAAGCCCAACCCAGCTCGACCTGATACCAAAAATAGGCCTAAATTTTTGTTCAAACTTGGTCTGGATAAAAAAAGTTAAAACTCGACCCCAACTCGATCCGCCCGTATTATTATATATATAAATAGATTTAAAAAATATAATAAATTAAATATATTAAAAAATTAAAATAAATATTTATCAACAAATTGAAAGTAAATTAAAAAGAAGTCTTTATATTTAAATATCACTAAGATAAGTGCCTCTAAAAATAAAATAGTAACAAAATTAACAATAAAACAATACTAATATAATATCCAAACAATAATACATAGTAATATAATAGTGAAATGACAGCAAAACAGTGACAAAATAACAATAATTTTTTTTGCAAATTTAGGTCGTGTCGGGTTTGGGCAAAAAAAATGCTTACTTGAGGCTCGACCCATTTTTAAATGGGCTTTATTATTTTTTACCTAAACCAAAATTTTAAGTCTAAATTTTTGTACAGTAAATCAGTGAGATTAGGATTGAAATATATGACTTGGCGACACAGTTGTGTATCATTTGATAATTTTCTTAGGGTGCAAGTTAGTGAGTTACACGGCCTATGTAACGCCCCAGAATTGGGTTAGAATTATTCAAGTTAGTTGGTTAGATCAGTGGTTAGATGGGACTGTTAAGTTAATTTTTGTGTTTTAGTGCCAAAATAAACCATCTGGGTTAGTAGCTAGGTCTTTGGTAGTTTTGAGTCGTGAACAATGTGGAAATTTATTTTCTCTTTTTAAGTATTTTTTTTATTTACAATTTTAACTCCTTAAAATATATGTTAAGCCTGTAGAGGGTTTTTGATAAATTGGATATTAATTAAATTGTTTTGGAATTTATTTTTTTATAAGAGGATAAGAATAATAAAAATAAAATTGTTTTTGTAGTTCCACACTTTACTCACTTCCCCCATTTTTTTCCCGCTTTCTCCATCTTGGCTTTCACTTTGTTTTCTTTTTATTGCTAGGATTTCCTTTCTGTCGTTTCTTTTCCTTCAAATTAAACCCAGCCCAATTTATTTTCTCTCCTCTAAGAACCGAACTTGTTCTCAGCACTCAGCAGCCGACTTTCACTTAACACAAATCCTATCTCAATCTCAGTCGACGGGAAAACCCACCATTTTCACACCTTTTTGTTGTCCATTTCTCTTCCACCACACCAATACCCAGACCCAGGTTTGCTTTCTTCTAATTTCCCTTTAGTTTTTCTTTTTTCCAATTTCTTCAATGGATCTTTATTGAATCTCTAGTTCTAGAAATTGATTGTTAACTTTGATGTTTAGTAACTAGTAGAACTTTTCAGTGCTAATGATTTGCAAGTGTTTAGTTTATTTTGGCATTTTCTATATCTTTTTTATCATGTTCTTTCTTTCTTTTTTTAATTATATTTCTGGCAGATATATTTTAGGGTTTTGTTTTGTTTGCTTTTTAATGTTAATTGGTCTTATTTATGCTATAAGAATTATTGTGTACAAGTTCTCGAATTGCATTGCACCTTTTAACTTTGGGGTTTCAAATCCCATGCCCATTTATTTATGTACTGCTGCTAATTTTCGTATTCTGTATATTTACCTGCAATCGATACTCTCAAACCCTCTTGCTTCAATCGTACCTTATTACATAACCCCAGCCGCAAGCCAACCTTGCATCGCTTGCTCAATCGTTGCTGCTATCTGCTTCAGTAGCCTGCTTCTTCAATTGGCTACTGCCAATTGCTACATTGAATTGCTGCTACACTGACTGCTACTACATTCGTTCGTAATTTGCTGCCCATTTCAACAAGGCAACCTGCTACCTTATAGTTCGCTTTGCCGCTATTTTGATGGTCAAGTTGTCCTTATTGCTGGCTGCTATTGAACCGATTAAGGCCTTTGTCGCACCAATTCTTTAGTAAAGTTATTGCCTTTAGAAGCTGTTGTTGTTGCCATTCAAAATTATTGTTACATTTCCAACTCATTGTCTTGACAAGTATTTTAGTTTGCCACTAAGAGTATAAGCTTGTGAAGGTGCATGCTTTACTTTTATGAAATCCATGCTATTATTAGTTTCATTTGTTCGGTTAAGTTGAGTTAGCAATACTGGAGAGTGGGGTGAGTTGTCGAAAGCAAAGGTCATTGAGGATTGCCTTAAATTTTGATTAATTTAAATGTATGGCTTTTTTTAATTTTATTTTGTGAAATTGATTTAAGTTGATTGTGATTGTGTCTATAAATTGTTTTTATCATTATAAAAATGCTCAGTAAAATGTGTCGAAATCTTTTGGATATAGTCGACATGTTGTAGAGTATAGGGATCCCCATATTGTTTATTGTATTATGTGGATCGCCTTGTGTGCCCAGGAGTATGGTTATTGTTGCATTTTGCGCATTGGTGTTTGGTTGGTTATTGATTAAGGCGCGTATACCGCACACCGAAATATTGCGATTGTTAAAAGAAGTGCCTTGCACCTTCTTCATTGATTGTTTGGTTCTCGGTTGAAAACTCATGTGTTTGAATGTATTTCATATACTTGGGTTAATTTTAAATTTTTTATTTGTATTAAAAAATGTGAATTATATTGACATTTTGTGAAAAATCATTCATTCATTATTTTTATATTGCTATTGAAATGTTTTAAGGATTCTCCTTGTTTTATTTAAGGATTCTCTTTATTATGTAGTGATTCAATTCGGGTAATTCGGGAAATTCGGTTATTTTTTAACCAAAAATAAAAAACATATAATTTTCTGTTAATTCGGTTAACCGACCGAATTAGCCGAAAAAAATTCGGTTCGGTTAATGTTTTTTTAAAAAATTTCGGTTCGGTTAACGGTTAAAAATTTTGGAAGGTCAGTTAATTCGGTTAATGCTATTTTAAGTCGGTTAACCGAATGAAAACCCCTACGTGAAACTTCTTCTTAGATGGCAATTGGCACCTCCAAATCATTGCTAGCTGATTTTCATGCAAGTCATCTTTTCTGTTGCTAATGCTAATAATATGCATGGTTAAATGGCCTGCATTTGAAAGGTTTTTTAGCTTAAGTTTTTTCTGCATATTTGTTACCTTCCTGTTACTCTTTTTTTCCATGATCCTTAATTATTCCAAATTTCCACTTTTTATGTAGTCATCTTCTGATAATTTCCGTATAATAGTACTACTCTTGATATGTTTTTGGACTCAGTGTTCTCATTTTGTACCAACTGCCATTAATGTTGCTATCAAGGAGCTTATTTCTGTTGCAACACCTGGACAAGGTTGGCTGCTCTTTATTTTTGCAATTATTTTCTTTGCAGCAACATTCACTCAATGGCTTGTTATTGAAATGCTCTTCATGATGTTCTTTGAAGTTGGCTGGAAATATCTAGATCGTGGTAAACAATCAGCCAAGTCTGCCATTTTGATGAATTTAGAATCTGGAGTATTATATTTTCTTTTTCTTTTTTATTGTAGACACCTTCGATTATGATTCATGCTCAATGGCCAAAAATTGATGTTTACTTATGAGATGTTTTCTGCAGATGGTTGCTTTAGAAGACATTGCTAAGCAAGTCTCGACATATGGTGAGAGGTATGACTGTTTACAAGGTTCTTATCTTTCCTTTATTGCGAGGGATATGACACTGCTAGTAAGTTGCTTCTCATAGACTTCAATATCTTTCCTTTGTTGGTGTGGTGGTAGTTCTCAGTTTATTTTAACTCGAAACACTGGATTCAGTTCTTTTATTGGAACACATGTTAGATTAACTTGTTGGTTTTTTTCACGTTTTGCAGCCATCAATGTCCCAAGCTACGATTCAATTAGCTCTAAGTTCAAGTGAAAATCAAAATTGCTTTCTTGTGTTAAACTCGACAAGAATTTTTTTCCTCAAGTTTGAAAATAGGGAGTTTAGGTGATTTCATTGTTAACAAAAAATTGCTTATCCCCCTACCCAGGCAAGGAACATATTATAGTGACATTACTTCTGAAGACTGAAAACAATGGGGGACTCCCATGTTTTCTGCTGAATTTCATGACCTTGGTCATGGTTGGGGATAAAAGTCCATGTTCTTTTACACTTACAGCATGTTTGGTTGGCATGAATAGCCATTCCATTCCTTGCCTATTCCCGCGCTACAGTAATTACAACCCTATTCCAACGTTTGGTTCACCGTTTTACTAATTCCACAGTTTTGCTATTACACCCTTATTCCCTCAGCAGCTGTAATAGGTATTCAGGGGTTTTAGCTTGGAATAGCTATTCACCTTTTTCTGATTCACATTTTGAGACCAAAATAGCCTACCTTCTTCTCCCCAAAAATTTCCCTTAGATTTCATATCCCCAAATCAAGCCAAATCGATTTGCCTTCATCTTCTTCCAGCCAAAGGTAGGTTTTCACAATTTCTTGCAGTTCTCGGGTAAGAACAGTCATTTTATTTAGGGCTTCACCATTCTTCCGCTTCTTGCAGCGACTGAGAAACAGTAGCAGGAAGGGAGGTAATCTTTTTCTGCCCTCATCAAGCTTCATCCTCTCCGACGTTTCCCTTCCATTGATTGCAGCGGTAATCTTTTTACTTCTTTTCTTCATTGATTTTTCCTTCTTACGTTTGGGAACTTAAAACCAATTTCTGCCCTCAGCTCCATCTTCTCCTACGTTTCTGCTCTTCATTTTATCAGGAACGAAAAATGTTTTTTCACTCTTTGCTTAAAACCGATTTATTGGGTTAGGGCAGGGAAGATAATTTTTTCTTTTCTTTCTACTCCTAACTCTACAGCAGATACATATACAGGTCATTACCATCTGTAGCAGCTCGCACTCTTTCCTTGTTTATTTTACAGGTTAGTTTTGCTTTTCCTCAAATCTGCAATATTTGTTATATTTGTTCTCCTAATTTTGATTCTTTTCTTATGATTTCCATTGGGCTTTTCTTTGACTGTTTCTGTTGCATGTTCGATTGAACAGATGAAATTATATATTCAAGGTGGTTCTATTACTTGTTTATTCTATTGCATGTTTGACTGATGAAATTATATGTTCATGTTTTATCATTTTAAATCGATTGAATGAAAGCAGTAAGATCAATAATTCATAGCAAAGTTATGCGCTATGCAACTTGCCAGATAATGGAGAAACAAAAGAAAAATGCTAATCTTCCTGTATTAGAGACAGTAGAAAAATCCGAGACCCCAGCATCACCTGCTGTGAACTGGGTAGAGAAAATCAGGTCAGTGAAATGTAAAACAGATGTCAAATTGTAGAAATGTTTTAAGTTCAGGTTTCTTGTTTCAACTAGTTTAGTAGTCTACAGTGTACCCTTCATTGAGGCCGGTAATGCCAGCACAAATAAACTTGCCAACATTTTTCTTTATCATGAGCTTTAGGATGATTACTGCTGCCAAAAGTTCAGCACCAAGTTGAGCTTTAGGATGATTCTATAGTCTTAATAAGAGAGGGGGAGGGTTAAGGATTTACCCGGTGTGAGATATCACATTGTTTGAGGAACCCTAGATGCTGTCACTTGTTTGTATGAAGGATCGCCAACAGGATGAGATGTTTTAGTTCTAATGGAGCAGGCTAGCATACACTAGAAAAGAGATCTGGATCTTGATTGAATCTTTCGTGTGTGGGTTCTTATTTAGTTTGTCAGTAGGATTTTGCTTGAGAAGTGTAATATAGTTTTTTGACAGAAGGGTCTGTGTGGTTGGCATATTACTAGTTTTATGTTCGTGATACTGTGATTTGAGGTTGGAAGCTTGTATCAAGGGGGAGGCTATTAATATCTTGTTGATTTATCTATATATTGGTCTCATACTTCCTACTTGATTGTTTTAGACTTTCTAGCTTCAAATTTATTCTACATGCTGATAGTAAGGTTCCTGCTTAAGTGGGCATCTTCAATTTTATATTTTGTTTCCTGTTGTTACTTTCAATAGAAGCTACCTCTTGATGTTATGGTATCATGATCAAGTGTTTGTGTTTTTGAATAATCATTCTTTAAGTGGGATACATTCCTGAATCGTACCAACCCAAAAGAATTTTGAAATGCTTTATCATTGTTCAAATGTTTCTGATATTTGTAAACTAAATCTCATATTATATTAACTAAAGATTGACTTTTTACCTAATATACCAGCCATTAGTACAATGATGGGATGAGGAATGTTTCCATGCTATACAATTCTCTTTTGAAAGTTAGATGATATCTTCCTCTATTTCAGAAGGGCTCTCTAAAAGCACCCAAAAAAGCTCTGGTGTTTCGTTTGAATGCTGCACTAAAGTTTAGCTCCTTGAACTATGGTGGTTACAAATTTGGATAGGATTTTTAGAAGCTTATCAATAGAATTAACGTTCTACATTGTCATTTTGATGCCTATATGTTTATATGTTGAAGCTTTTCTGAAGGGAGACATGAGCAGAATATGTCAATGGGACCATAACTACATCATGCTGACTTCTACAGCTTAGCATATAGATTTGATGCAGTGCATTTGAGGAAATTCAGTTTACTTCTTAATTTATGTAATATGATGAAAATCTATGCAGTCTTAGATGAGACTCAATTTCTACTTGCTTCGTAACTATCTTGGTAGTATCAGATGAGACTCAAATTCATGCTTCCTTGAGGAATCATGTTGATGTAACGCATTTTTTTATAAATTTGGTCAGCCTGTTGTAATCAAAATGGTGTGGAGCTCCTGGAAAAGCCTTTTGGTGAACTAGAATTTGGCTTTGGTTTTGGACTGTAAAACAGAAATTGTTGGCTTGATACTTGAAAGTTTTAAATGACTCTACTTTATATTTCGGTACTGTTGATGATATTTTGGTAATGAAATCATGTAACCTTTTGTTAATATATGAATATTATGTTTATGCAAAATATAATTCTCAAGTTATTTATTACTTTTAATCCAAATGTTTATTCTAACATCCATCCTATCTTTGGGAAATCTCTCTCAAGTTATAATGAACAAAGAAATAGAAAAGAAATTATAATCTAAATGTTGCACATCAAATTAATAGATGAATATATGAATATTATGTTTGGATGTAAAATATAATTCTCAAGTTATTTATTACTTTTAATATTTTTGTTTTTTTTATTGTAGAATAATTAAATTATTTGTTTCACTAATGATATTTTAGCACATTAAATATGTATTATGGTTTAAAAATAATAAAATAGATTATATATTATTTTTATACTATTATATATTATGATTTTAGTAAATTCATATAAGAATAATTATATTAAGAATTATATTAAATTATATATTTTATTAATTATGTTAAAAAATTAAATTATTTATTATTTATATTAATAATCTTATTAAAATTTAATAACAATAACAATAATCATCTACCTAGAAAAATTTTTGCTAAGAGTATTCTAGTCATTTTAGTTTTTTTCCTTATGCTATTACAATATCATTCCATTCAACCAAACACAAGAATACTATTACAATTCTATTCTAGTCCATTCAACCAAACAATTGAATTACTATTACAGCTCTATTCCATTACAGCGAACCATAACCAAACGTGCCGTTATGGTTTACCTATTACCCACAGCTTCTACCAATGTTCCTTAGGAAGCATACATTTTGACTGGGAATTTTTTGGTCAAATTCTGCTAGTAGCCCCTGTACTATGTGTAACTTGCGAATTTAGTCATTTTAATTTAGTCAATTTTAGTCCCTATACTTTTAGAATTAGTTAGTTTTAGTCATTGTATTTATTAAAATTTAAAATTTTAGTCTTATCCCAAATGGTTTAGTTTTGTACTATTCATAAATTCCTAGATTTATTATCAATAGATGGGACAAAAACTGTGTGTTGCATAAGTTTGTGATTATTGAAGTTCATACACTGGCTTAATCCTTTCTAATTCCCAAAAATGAAAAAAGAAAGGTGAGGAAGTTGTGAAGAAAGAAGGGTGGAAAGCACCATCAACATGAAATTGGATTGGAACAGAACAAAAGCAATTAGGGCCGAAATTAGATGAACCTAACATCTTAAAAACTCGACTCCACTGGCGGAATCTTCCTTGTGGAACGGAGATTTCTTTTTTTATGTATTGGCGACAAATAATACCAACACACTTGCGGCAGTATTCCATTCTTGTGAAAACAAACTAGGTTGGTAAGCAGCAGCTAATATCCTTTCTTTAATTTTCAAACTTGTTTGTTTACCAGTTTTTTCCTTGGAAGGTAATTCTTTTCCCTTTTTCTTTTTTCATTCTTCACTCATTAAATGTGACATGACACGTGTTATTGTCGGTTATAAAACAGCTTGACTCGTTTGCCATGAATGCGTATAATCTAGAAATATCTTCTTTTTAGCATTCTCAATGTTTTGTTATCGATATACATTTATGTATTTGAACTCACATTTTCAAATGCAAAGAAATTTTAGTTTTGTTGTCATGGGCATCTATAGATTCAAATCCAAATCTACTTGAATATATAGAGGTGCATGTGAAAAATAACAAAACAATGAAAAACCTCCGAGTACTTAAAAAAGAATGTCGAAACCATTTTTTATTGAAAAAAAACGAGTATCGATTTTGAAAATAGAGTTGGGAGTCGCCACCGATCTTTTATTAAGGTGTGACCGGTTCACCGTTATAAACGATTTTGGTCTGCGAAATTTTGAGAAAGTAAGTTCGGGAGTCAGTTACGTACAAGGAAGGGTTAACACCCTAGTAACGCCCAAAATTGATACCAAATTGATTGTTTAATGTCTTAATGTCGAAATTTTGAAAAGATTTTAAAATACAATCCTTTGAAGTTTAAATTTGAATAAACCAAATTGAATAATAAGACGCACTTATTTCGAAGAGATAAATTGCCACACTCAGTGAGTTAAGGTGCAACAATTCAATTGTCAAAATTAAGTATGTCCTTTTAATTTTTAAATTTTAAAATTCATGCATTTTGAGAAGGTTATTTGGTTATTTAAGTCAAACGAGAAATCAAAATCCAGTAAGTTAAGTTTCGATTTCTTGAAGTTCTTAAACATCAAACATTGCCTTTATTTTAAAATCGGGATAACAGAATGTCACATCCAGTAAGTTAGGATCCAATATTTTAAAATCTCGAAAGCTTTATTTTTAAAATTGTATGGTTTTACCAAAATGAATACTTGATCATCTAAATTCATCGAGAAGAATTGAAGCCCAGTAAGTTAAGGCACAATTCCCTAAAGAACTTATGCACATCAAGCCCTTTTTTAGGAACTATGAAATACAATAATTGTAGCGCTTTAATAAAATATAATTCTTATAAACAACATAATTGAATAGCAATCACAACACCAAAACAGGCTTTAAAAGCGCCGCAAAAAACGCCGCTAATGACAGCGTCGCTAACTTTAGCGGCGTTTTTAGAAACAAACGCCGCTAAAGAATAAGACCTTTAACGGCGCTTTTCCCACAAACGCCGCTAAAGAACATGACCTTTAGCGGCGCTTCTTGCAAAAACGCCGCTAAAAACATACATTCAAAAAATATTATTTTAATCAAATTATATTTATTTTTATGATAAATATTATATTATGTTTTATTTTCTAAATTTGAATTTAAATATACTTTTAAGGATAAATAAAAAATATTATTTAAATTAAATTTTCTATGAAAATTTTAACTTTAAAACTAAATATAAAAATTAATGAATTTAGTTTTAAAATTTAAAATAATAAATTAATAACACAATTAAAATCCAAAATTTAGAACTCAACTTGTTGTAAATATTAAAGTAAAAATAAAAATTTAGAATCAAAACTAAAATAAATAATACATATGAGAAACTTGTATGGCTTCTTCCATCTATATTGTGCGTTTTGGAACAACTTCCTAATTACATTTCAAAATGGCAATGAGTAGGCATGAGTCAGTACAACTTTAAACAACCTTAATTAGTTTTATGTATTACGAAATCTACACAAGTGAGGAAAATTGCACTAGTTTAAAAAAGTAGACCAAAATGCATAATATGAGGATGAACTTGCTTGGAAGTTTTCTCATCTACATGTTCTCATGTTTTCTCTGGGAAAATTAGCAGAAAAGCTGGTTAATTTTTCCAAGGGCAATTGTTGGAAATGCCTTGATAATGGATAAAAATTAGGTTGCATGAAGCTCATCCATGAGAAAATATTCCTAGCAAACGATGGCAAGAAAAAGACACCTATTGTTCTTGCTCCCATCCTCCTAATCTCTCCCCAGGGTCATAGTTTGTGAACACCCGAAACTCATTTCCAAGTTTGCTTGAGTGTCGTGGCCGAAAATTGCATGCACGCAAACCCAAAAGCTCTGCAGCTCTATCCCTCTGCACCTCTTCTGCAAGTTATTCTCTTAGCTTTTACTTAAAAAAAAAAGCCACTAAAACAACCATTGACATCCATACTTATATTCTGCACTATATTGGAGTTATCCATATACGGCAGTAAAGATGACTAACTCACAGCATTTATTGTAAGTTATGTTCAGTTGGAAAGGAAGTAAAAGCTTTACCCATAAGCAAAAGCAAGTGAGATTCTCGTGGTTGACCAAGAAAAGATATTGTTTGAGTAACTTTCTCTAAACACTCCTTGCTCTGCAACCATGCACAACATATGTAATATACTGTCAAAAATTTCCTCCAAACATGAACTCAAGTGAACACCAGTACAGCCATGGCAAAGTTAAGAAACAGGTGCCCATAAAAAATATCTGCTCAATCGAGATTATGAGAAAAATAGAAACTGATGCTCTAACCCTAAATGTTCCATATGAGACCAAAATAGTGGTTTACCTACCATCTTGTGATTGAAATATGTCAAAATCTTCACATTCTCCGACAATTATATATTTAAAACAACTCTGTAAAATAAATTAGTAGGATTACAGATTTCCCAGACTTAAAAACGTATCACAGGAGGAATTTTATATCAAGGTAAAGTGGTAGAGAATCTCTGGTATTTACAAATTAAAAGTCTTTGATTTCGTTTTCATCAAAAAGAAAATCTCATATTAATGGGCACAAGATAAATAAGCATAGGCAAGTGGGTTTTATACTCTGTAATCAAGATAAACAAGCAAGTTCATCCTCATATTCAAGACAAACAATAAGATGCTTGGAAGTAATATGTGGAAACTAAGTGCAAAATAAATTGTAGATGCAAAGCATGGGAAGAAAGTGATCTAAGATTACGCATTCTCAAATGATCAAAATAATGCAGGTCAGACTATTGATTTTCATATGCTGCCTGCATTCTTTCAAGATCTAAAACACTTAGCAATCAATAATACCAAACCACGAGAAATGATGCAGATTAATTGAGACAGAATCTTGCAAAATCTAATCGTAAGTATATTTCATGTTCTTGTGGGGAAAAAATTATCTCCCTGCAGAGTAGCAACTATAAACCTATAGTTGGAAAAATGTAAAACATGAGGATTGGAGAAAATACTCACCACAACAATAATGATGAAGAGATCTTCCAGTGTTTTTCATCTACTAGTTGAACTGCAAGACTATCACTTCCATCATCCTCCTAGAGGTATTAAAAAAGAAGAAAATATAAGAATTGGTTACTCAAAGGTACTACCCTTCCTGATGAAAGATGAACTGTTAAATACATGCAGAAATGAACCGTTCAACACATACAAAAAGAACTTACTTTTCCCATAATCCACTTAACGAAACCACCAAACAAACTCCGACAAGCACTACCTGAACCTTGCCTACAAAATATTTTTAAAAAATTAGTAAATCATCAATTGAATTACAACTAAAATTCTTGCATCTCTATAAGTAAAAAAGGCAATACCTAGCTATAGCAGAAAGTTGACTCTCATCTTCACTGACATTCATAAGCTTTGCAAGTGCAAAAACTGCATCAAACCCAAAACCATTAGTCCTATAAACTGTATTAAACAACAAGTAAAAAAAGAAAAAGAAGGTTAAAGGGTCTGCACAAGGCTAGCTGAATTTATTCCACTACTTAGCATGGTTTGTATTAACTTCATTGATCAGATTCAAATAACAACATATAATCTGTAACTAACTGAATTTATTTCTTAAACACGGAAAGCTACAAACTGATATATGGTTTATATAAAACTCACCGTTAGGAACCAATAACGAGACCTTCCGGAGCGATGTTTGTTATCACACGAAGCACTGCTTTACAAGACAAATATTTAAATATCAATACAAATACAGAAACTCTTCTTTACAAGACAAATATTCTAAGCTATCGATATGAATCTCATATTTAGTAAGTTTGAAAATTTCATAATTAAAGCAAAAGATATTTAAATATAAATAATATAATAGATATGAACAAAAATTAATTATAACTCATAAACTAGTAAAATCCAAATCCTAAATTTATAATATTATAATATTATATATTAATTTTGCATCATAATTAAATTTTCATTATAATATTATATATTTAATTTAATTTAATGTAAATTACATCACATATAAAATAAAACAATATATTATTAAATATAAAATAGACTAGGTTGGAGTCCAAATCTAACCCTCTCGTACATATAAATTTAATATTTTAAAAATAAATAAATTTGGTTGATATATCAAACTTAATATAAAAGAATTGCAGACTTTGAATATGCCTAAAAATGAAAAGGCCAACAACGTTATATATCGAATGGAGATAAAAAGGCTATTTTAGATGGATTGCAATTGAAAATTGGGAATTAGTATTAGTACCAAAATCTCAGTATGCATGGCAAAGTTGATAAAATAGGCCAAGAAATAGCAACTTACTAGTTGGTGTCAAACCACTTGGTCATTTCCATGGCAGGCACAGAGGCATTTCCTCTGGCCATTGAGAAGTAATGATTTCATCATCAAAATAAGCAATTCAAATCCATTTTAACAATTATCATTAACCATCAATGCACACATAAACTTAACAACAAGTTGAGAACTATGAACCTATATATTGAACAGTCAGCACTTCCACTTCAATTTACAGATCCACCAACAATAGAGTAGCATCAGGATACAGATCCACCACCTTTTAGCACCGTTTGCAAAACTATCATAAGTTTATATGCTCATAGCTGAAAACAAATAATGGAACCTATAAAGCTAAAATATTAGAAACTGACCTTCTTTTCCTTTTCCAAAATTTCTCTTATGGGACAAGGTAGTGCTGCCTCTTTGCTTGTCGTTGAACAGTTTTACTAGCAAATTTCTACTCCATCTGTGGAAACTTAATCTTTTTAATAACATCAGTCTTCCCCTTAGAACTTGCTCAGTAATTCAACAAAGAGCTCGTTAAATTCACAGGATAGAAAATTTTAAAACACAATATTTGACAACAAATGCAAACAAAATGATGAGGGAAAAAATCAGTCAAAAATAGGATAAAAATAGGAAAAAAATTCCTTAAATGATATGTGGATAGAAAGTGGTGAACATGATTGATTCAGTTCATCGCTTGATAAAATTAAAAAATTCAGTACTTACCATCTCTTGGCTGGGCACCTTTAAATTTTCTACTCTCTCTGCCAGTAAATTTATGATTAAAGACATTTCCTCTGGTTGTCCCTCTTGACGGGTGATCTACATTAGAAATATAAAGGTGTAAAGATTACAAACCCTCAAATCATAAATTACTTTATGTTGACTAGTTTTCAACAATATCTGTGAATTCAATAAACCAAAGATAAAAGACAGTTTACTGCATTTTTTAATTTTAATCAACACTAACCATTTTTGCATAGATTTAACAATATTATTTGTATAGATTTAAAAATAATAATAAATAGTTAGGAGTTAGGACTTCTCTTTAATAAAAACATTTTGTATTAAATAATATTATTTGTTATCATTTAAATTTAAATTTGACCAATATATAATAAATACAACGAAATATTAATTTTTTCAACTTATAATAAAAAAATATAATTGAAACATTACTTGAGAATATATTATTAGATTTTATTATTAGCGGCGCTTTTTCAAAAACGCCGCTAAAGGTATAAGCATTAGCGGCGCTTTTTGGAAAACGCCGCTAATACTTATTTTTAGCGGCGTTTTCCAAATTGCGCTGCTAATGCTTGATTTTTAGTGGCATTTTTTGTCCAAACGCAGCTAAAAATGCCGCTAAAAGCCTATTTTGGTGTAGTGAATATACAAAATAAAAGATAAATGGTAGACTAAATTTACATTAAGGAACAAGCAAGCATATAATACATCAATATTAATAATTAGATATCTAATAAATTAATAATAAAATTCCTAAAGATACTTTGATTACAAATAAAATAAAATAAAAAATAATATGAAGATTTAGAAACAATTTGATAATAATGCTAAAAACAAAGAAAATGTTTAAATGAATCTTAACGAAAGAATTGTAAGAAAAGAAAGAAAAATCTTAGAACTAATATGTACATTTTAATTTATAAGCAAAAATCTTGATGTAAATAATAGTATACATATAGTAGTAATATATATATATATATATATATATATATATATATATATATATATAAGTCAAAATAAGTAGAATGGAATAGCAAATTTAAAAGGATAAAATATTTGTGCATAAAAATAAGTAAAATTTCAATTTGAAATTAATAGCATATCATTACATATACATATGTATACTATAAATAATTTAATATGATATACACACATATATAAAAACTTGAGATATTATTATAAAAAATTTTGAAATTAAATGTATATACATACATATATGAAATAAAAATAGAAAATATGTATAAATTGTACTAAGATAATATAGAAATGTATAAAATAAAATAATAATACCTAAAAACATAAAATAATATCTTATAATAAAATAAAAGGATCTATATAATAAGATTAAGAGGAAAATAAAATAAAATAAAAAGACTAATAATAATAATAATAATAATAATGACTAATAAAAATAATAACAATAAACCAATTAATTTAATAAAGATGGATCTATTCCGAATTCGAACAAAATTCTAAGGACTAATTTGAAATAAATATACAAACAAACAAATTGAGAAATGCTTGATATTGAAGGGACTATTACGCAATTAAACACGAAAATACTCTTTGGCATACGGATTTGAATATTCAAAACGGTGCCGTTTCTACACGGACTCAATTGAAACTAAAATCAAATATAGCGTATAAATTAAAATAATAATAACAATTAAATTAAAACAAATCAAAACACAAAAGGATCTATAGCGCAAATAACCCATTGAAATAAAATGCGCGGATCCTGAGAAAATGGGTCGGGTAATCGGGTCATTGGCTTTAAACGACGTCGTTTCCTTTGCTGTACAAAACCTATCTTGAAACCCTAAGCACTTAAGAATCAGAGGACTTTCCTCTTCTATTCTCAGCCGCAAGTACTGCGCCGTTCATGCGCCTACAACCTCCACCATTACTCCGATTGCGACGGAGATGGATGGAGATCGACGGCCTCCCACGACAAGGTATGACTCTTTTTTTCTCCTTTTTTTGTTGTTTCGCATATAGAAAAAAAAACAGAAATGAAAAGAAACGGAGAAAGGAAAAAGAAAAAAAACTGCAAATCACCTTTCAAATCTTTTTTTTATTCCTCTGAATATTTTTCTTGTATTCAATATATGTCGAAAAAGATCCCTTTTACAGCGTTGGAATCGGACTTATATAGCCGAATTGAAAATAAAATAAATAAAAATAAAAAAATCTCTATTTTTCTCTCTATTTCTGTTATTCGACTTCTTTGCCGTTATCCTATTGCTTTTTTGCTGTTGTTGGTTTGTTGTGATGCAGGTACACGCCAGCTGGAGGCGCACGTGGAAGACACGGCGCGTGCAAGAGGCGGACAGAAGCGATGGTGGCCGAAAATGTTGCGGCGACTAAGGAAAAATGGCCACTGGACCATTCCAAAAAAACTCTAGGGTTTCTGGAATCTGAGTTTTTTTTTTTTTTTTGGCACTGGGCTGGGGTGTATTGGTGTTGGTGGGTCTGATAGGTTTAGTATTTGGGTTAAGGACTGAATTGGGCTTAGAACATTTGGGCTGGTAATTTTATTGTAATTGGACGTTAATGTTTTTGGACATTATTCCTTATTTGGTTTGTTTTATTTTATTTTATGTATTTGAGCCGGGCATAAATTGGGTATTACAAAGAAAATAATTTTACTTATGCGTAGTGTCAAAATAAAATAGCAAAAGAAAGGTTTAATGTTGTTTGAACAATGGACTTCTCCATTTCTAGTCACTACCAAAGAGAAAAAAAAGGAAGTTGGGACTCTAATCAATCTAAAGAGAGTCACTTAGAAATGTCTGAATTTTGAAAGATGGATTCTCAACTGATATGTTTTTCTTCTTCAATGTTTGGCCTCTTTTATATGTATTATTAATGTCAAAAAGAAAATTTGTAAGTGGGACATAGGCATATAGGAATGTCAACCTAATTTAATTAATAAAGTTGCACTGTTTTTTTAATGTATATTATCATCTTAATTAATTGCACTGCACCTAGTTGATTACTGACCGTACAAAGCCTTCTCTTCTGCCTAATAACCCTACCACCCCTTTCTAATTACAATAACCTTGAAATGATCTCTTTTTTTTTCTGATTAAGGTTAAACTTTGAGAAATAAAATGACAACACAAATTTTACACTAAAAAATAATTATATGATCATAAAAATTATTATGTATTTTTAAGAAAAATATCCTAATTATTGAAAACCCAAGCGACTGATTTTCTATTGAAATTTCATTTGGGACAAAAAGGAAAACCTATTCTAAGCTTTTCTTGAATTTTATTTGGCCACTTTCTTTCTTTTTCTCCTAACCTTATTTTTCTAAATTATATAAAAATAAATAATGGCGTAAAAAAAACTTCACACAAGTTTATTTAAAGTTTTTTTTTTTTAATTTCCATATTATTAGATAACATCAGCCATACAACTAGGAACAACATCACAGGTCATATATCGGTCAAAGAAAACAGAATTTCCGATAAGCCTATGAGCTGCCTCATACAAGCTTAATATCACTCAAACTCACTCGGACCAATCCGACTCTGAAGAACACAATGCAAAGTAGAGATCTTGTGCGTCTATAAAGATTGTCCCTTCACCTGCTCGAACGAAAGAACTATCCTGTTTGTTAAAGTCAAATTGAATTTCAAAGTCGGCAAAAACATGAAGACAAGAGCAAGCTTCTATATGTTTCTACAAAACGTGGCTTCAAAATAATTGCAAAGTGGCAGCCTTAAACCATATTTATGTGGTGGTTGCCATTGAAGAATCAAAAGATCTGTCACAAATATCAATTGGCGAACTTGTGAGTTTCCTCCAAGCCCATGAGCTTAAAATGAAACAAAATGATGATACTGAAAATTTGGAGAAAGTCTTACAAAGTAAGCTGTCCTTCAATAAAAGTGGAGCTAGCAATAGTTCTGGACAAGGTACCAGCAATCATTGAGGATATCATGGAGGATATAGAGGCAAAATAGAGGTGGACGAGGCAAATCAATCATATGGTAGAGGCCAAACAGTTGAAGAATATCAGACATCAAGTCGTGGACGAGGAGTTTGGGGTCGAGGTCGAAGAAGAGGTAGATTTTAACAAGGAAATAAATCTCAGATACAATGTTATAATTGCAATAAATATGACCATTTTAGTTATGAGTCTAGATCAACTCCCAAAGTGGAAGAGAGAAATCATGTAGCAGTAGCTAAAGAAGAAGAAAGTGCGGAGTCCAATGTATTTCTCACTTATAAAGAAAGTGGAAAATCAAGTAAAAATATTTGGTATCTTGATAATTGCGCTAGCAATCACATGTGTGGTTGAAAAGACTTATTTACTGAGTTGGACGAGAATATTCACAGACAAGTAACACTTGGAGATAAATCACACGCCACAATCAAATGTAAAGGCAAAGTTACTATTACACAAAAGAACGGAGAGAAGAAGTACATATAAGATGTTTATTATGTACTGACTTTGAAAAACAACATCATCAGCCTTGAACGACTTTTAGAAAAAGGATATAAAGTACATATGAAGGATTGTACGCTCGCTCTAAAAAATAAGAGTGGTGAATTAATTGCCCAAGTTGATATGACACGTAATCGTCTGTTCACTATTGATATTGAATCTGGAAAAGTGAAGTGTATGAAGAATGCAATAAAAGATGATTCATGGTTGTGGCATTTAAGGTACGGACATCTTGGATTTTCTGGCCTAAAGCTATTATTAAAAGAGAATATGGTAAATGGATTGCTAGAAATTAATCCTCCTGATCAACTATGTAAAGCTTGCATTAAAGGAAAATAACACAGACAGAGTTTTGAAGTTGGAAAATCTCGATGAGCTAGGAGACCATTGGAGATCGTGCACTCTAACATAGTAGGTCCTTTTGATATGCCATAACTTGGCGAAAACAGATACTATTTTAATTTTATTGATAATTTTAGTAGAAAAATTTGGATATATATTCTTAAAACAAAATTAGAAGCATTTGACAAGTTTGTCGAGTTCAAAGCTATGGTAGAAAAACAGAGTGGACATTATATTAAGATACTCAAAACTGATAGAGGCGGTGAGTATACTTCAAAGCTATTTGAAAGCTTTTGCAAGGAGCACGTAATTATTCACCAATTGACAACCGCGTACATGCCACAACAAAATCGAGTCACTAAAAGAAAGAACCGCACTATTCTTGATATGGAAAGAAGCATAGTTAAAGGTAGGCATTTACTAAGAACTTTTTGTGCCGAAGCTATTCAATGTGTTGTTTATTTGTTGAACCGATGTCCAAAAAAAGTGTGAAATACAAGACGCTAAATGAAGCCTAGAGTAATCAAAAGCCAAGAGTCGGACATCTTAAGATTTTTGGATGCATTACATATGACCATGTTCCTGACCAGACGAGAAAGAAGCTCGACGATAAAAGGAGTAAAATGTATTTTCATTTGTTATGAAAACAGAAGTAAGGCATATAGGCTATACAACCCTCTCACCAAGAAAGTTATTGTTTCAAGAAATGTTGAATTCACTGAAGCTAATTATTGGGGATGGAGCGAAGAAGAAAAAAATAAAGGATTAATTTTTAGTGATGAAAAAGACGATGACTTCATCAATCAAGAACAAGGTGATGATCAAAGCCTTCCACCAAGTCCTGTTGCAACAACTCCTTCAACATCATCATCACAAATCAACAGCTGTACCAGTAGCTCAAAGGAAGCACATGTAAGAATGCGTAGTTTACACGATATTTATGATATCATATAACCCATAAAAACAACACTCGATTATTCTTTATCCTACTTAATGTTAGAATGTGATCCAATAACATATGAAGATGCAAATGAAAGAAGGCAATGGATGTACAAATTACAATAATAAGAAGAAATGACACATGGGAGTTAACAGGTCTACTAGAAGGACATAGTCCAATTGGAGTCAAATAGGTGTATAAGACGAAGACCAACAGAGAAGGAAAAGTGGAGAAATATAAAGCAAGACTAGTTGCAAAAGGCTACAAGCAAAGATATGGAATGGACTATGATGAAGTATTTGCTCTGGTCGCCAGAATTGACACTATAAGGCTTTTCATGGCAATTGCAGCACAAAATAAATGGAAGATTTATCAGATGGACGTGAAGTCAACATTCCTTAATGGCTACCTAGAAGAATAAGTCTTTATTGAAAAATCACCTAGATATAGCAAATAAGGACAAGAAGACAAATTTTATTGCTAGAAGAAAGCTTTATATGGGCTGAAGCAAGCCCTGAAAGCATGGAACACAAGAATAGATGAATGCTTTCAGAAGAATAGGTTCATGAAAAGCCCATGCAAGCATGCCCTATATACGAAGAAAAATGAATTTAGCAACATCATGATTGTGTGCTTATACGTGGATGATATGATTTTCACAGGAAACAATCCAAGTATGTTCAATGACTTTAAGAAAGCTATGAATAAAGAATTTGAAATGACAGGTATTGGTGAAATGTCATACTTTCTTAGAGTCGAAGTGAAACAAATGAAAGATGGAATATTTATGTCTTAAAAGAAGTATGCAAAATAGATTTTAAGAAAATTCAGAATGAAAGATTGCAAGTCGGTAGCCACGCCAGCAGAACCAGGCATGAAATTAAGTGTCGATTCATTTAGAGAGTCGATAAATCCAATGTTGTTTAAAGTATCATTGGAAGTTTAAGGTACTTGACTATCACTCAGCCAAACATCATGTACGCAGTGGGAATAGTTAGTAGATACATAGAGAAGCCAAAACGAGATCACTTGATTGCAACAAAGAGAATTTTGAGATACATCAAAAGTACGATGGATCATGGTTTATTTTATACACACTCACAAAGCTCAAAATTTAGGGAAAACTAAGTTTTAATTTTTTTTTCCAAAACAAGATCTTGGTTGTGATATCTAAAGTAATAAACACTAAATCAAAATTGTACCTTTTCGATTCGTCTAAAATGAGCACTTTGACCGAGTAGTATTCTCTGCTATTCTTAAGCTCACATCTGCCAAGTGTGGGCTCGCTTTAAATCAAAAAAAAATTTCACAAAAGTTACCAATAAGGTAATTTCGTAATTTCTCTAAATTTTTAGGTAAAGTTGTAAATTAGAAAAATATCTCTAGAAATTTTCTAAAATAATCTCTTTAGAGAATTTTCTCTCTACAACTTTCTCTTGAATTCAAGTGTGTGAAAAATAATGACCCAAGGCTCTCTTTAAATAGAAAGAGTTTAGAGAGTCCAACTATGGTAAATATTATATTAATTCAATATTAAATCTTATTAAAATAATAGAACATTTATCTTATAATTAAATATTAAATTAAATTTAACATTAAGATAATCATTTTAATATTAAATTAATAAAATAATATTAAGATATGTATTAACTTTAATTTAATATTAAATTATTAAAATAATATTATTTTTAGACAAGTTAATCTGAAATCAAATTCTTTGGTAGAGTCCTAGTAGGAGTGTACCTCTTCCACTGTTCAACCATCGAAGACCAATCGCCGTCGGCCACCGAAACGCCGTAGTTGCAACCGCCAACACCTTTGTGTCCAGTGATGCTGGTGCGACACCTTTACGGCACCCCAAGCTGGTTCGGTTGCTGCCGGTTTGGTCTGGGTCAATGACAATCCGATCGGTCTAGTCTAGCCACCAGTTGGACTGTCAACCCGATTTCACATACAGGGCTCAGTTCGACTAGTTTTTGGGTCTTGGTCTTGGTTTTAGGCTCCCGGGCCTAATTTATGATCTCATGTCTAATTTTCAAGTTCAATTACCCATTGGGCCAATTTTTTGACTTGAAAGTTAATTTCTAAAAATATCATATTAATTTTAATTAATTTGATTAATTCAATTTTACTTGATCAAAATTAATTTTCCTAAAAATCATTTAGATTTTCCAAATTAATTTTTCAAGAAAATTCTTTAATCAAATTATCTAGTTAAACAATTCTCATGACTACCTAATTTAATTTCACATCGAATAAATCAACTCAATTAAATTATTTTCAAAGTTTTAGAATTTTCTTCTGATTCAAATGCAGTCCAATCGAACTTTTGTTAAGTTAACAGAGGGACCAATCGGACATATACAATTAGGCTTAGTAATTGCAATTATGATCAGAAGCATCATTTCGATAATTCACAATTACTTAATCATGGAGTCAGTCTACAAGAAATACCATGATTGAAAACTCCTTATTGTATACTTTTTACGAAAGCAATTCATCCAACTGCTTTGTCCAATGACCTCGTCATGTGTGTGTTACCCTTATACGATATCATTGATTTATTTGAGTTAAATTCGTTCACTCAATACAATCATATTTGATCTCATTGTCAGCATTGTATCTTTTTAATGATTAATATGACAACTGTCAACAAATGACTGTGATAAATTACCCGTTCGAGAACAAGCAACCCGTGGCCATGTTCCATATTTATCAATCCACACAATGTCAATGAGAGGATATAATTAACTCTTTAATTGAGCTGTGAATTCCACTTTTGCTAGTAAAGCCATGCCATACACAAGTTATGTACTCAACACACCGGCTATGGGCTCAGTCATCTTTAGAGCATAAGCCTTAATTTATATCAAAGCACATGAGTTGCATATGCATGGTCAGTGACTAACTTAGGATTTAGATAAATCACACCATGAACGTAACAAGTGAATTAATTCAAAAACAGATTCAGAATTAATTTATCTTGGGTTTAGTCCAATGTATCATTCTACTAATGAATACATCTATATCTCTACCCGTGGAGTCAACTACTCCGATAGCCAAGACTAGACATCTTCTCAATTGGAATTTTAAACGACATAATAATCATTCTCATTATTTGAATCAAATACTCACTTTGATTCTTTTACGGTATTACGGGCTTGTTTAGATTATCTACTAAAGTAAGTTGTCTTTCTCGCAATGTAAACGTTCTTACAATGCCATTTATCTTCAGTTTGAACTTAGACAATTAATGAGCTAATATTTGCTTGTCACAATTTCACTATACATGCAAAATATAAAATATAGAAATACAAAAGACATAATAGTGAAATGTGAAATTAACTTTATTTATTTATTCATATGATTCAAATAAATAGAAAATAATTGCATGTTTACTACAATATGGACACATTTCTCGACAGTTGCAACATGCACATGTCAAGCAACTTGGTTGAACAATATTTTGGGTGAATTATCTATTATACATGAAAATCCAATTACAATTTATGTTGACAACAAGTCCATAATATCTCTTGCAAAGAATCCAGTGTCTCATGGTCGAATCAAGCATATCGATACAAAGTATCATTTTATTCAAGAGTAAGTGAAGAATAAAAATGTGGAGTTAGTCTACTGCAGAACAAAAGATCAATTGATAAACATCTTTACGAAGCCATTGAAAGCGAACGTATTCCACAAACTCAAAGAAAAGCTTGGAATGAAAGCTCGGTTTGGGGGGGAATGTTAAAGTCGAAAAAAACATGAAGACAAGAGCAAGCTTCTATATGTTTCTACAAAACGTGGCTTCAAAATAATTTCAAAGTGGCAACCTTAAGCAAATGGATAAACATCATCAATAAACAGCTGGATTTCATGAAGCTTAAGTGATAAGAATGGATTGTGGCGGCAACACTTTAGGTCGGTTTAATAAGTCTATAAATATGGTTTATGAGTTAGTATAATAGCAACTGAAAAAAGTGAGTGAATGTTGAGGAAAAAAGAAAAGAAAACTGAGTGAGTATTAAGAAGAAAAAGAAAGAAACATAGTGAGAGTTTTAAACTAGCAGCTAGTATAGAATCAAAAGATAGTTTGATTGTGAGTTATTTGTGAGAAATAAAATTAGTATCTCAACCAGTATTTTTTTTTCATTACACTTCCAACATTGTTTGTAAATGATTGCGCTTGCTCCACACTTTCTTTCCTCATTAAAAGTCGCGGCATCCACCCAACAACACCAAGTTCCACTCCTAGAGAATATCGTTTATTTTTTTTATACAATGTTTGAAATTATCCATAACCCTTTTCAACCTTTAAATAGAAAGATAAACTCACCTTATTACACCCAAATTCAGGGGCGAATCTGAATTTCTTTTAGTAGGGTTCAAGTTTAATTATAATTTTTTCATAGATCAAAATATAAGTTTATTATGTATTAGTTCATATTTTCATCATTTTTGAAGGGACTAAATAGAAAATTTTTTATTTTTAGGGGGCTAAAGTGAAATTTTATTATATATTAATTTACAATTTCTTTATTTATAATAGAATTGAATTGAAATTTTTTCATTTGGGGAGGCAAAGTGCAATTTCGCTATATTAATTTATAATTTATCTATTTATAGGACTAAATTAAAAAAATCACTTTTGGGGGCGACCAAGGCCCCTGCTAACCCTTTTAGATTCGCTTCTGCTCAAACTTACGTCCTCTTGCATAACAATAATATCGTTACCAACTAGGGGTGAGTAAAACTCGATTCGACTCGAAAAAATCGAAAAAGAAATTCGAATTTCGAGTTAAACGAATCGAGTTAATGAATCGAGTTAATCGAGTTATTTGAGTTAATCGAGTTATTCGAATCAACTCGAATTTTTTTTTCAAAATTCGAGTTCGAATCGAGTTGAGTTTTCGAATTCGAATAACTCGAATAATTCGAATATCAAACTATAATATTTTACATTTTTAAACCAAACTCCTAAATCTTTTTACTTTTCCCTCAAAACTTTTACTCCTTCCCACATTTCCCCCAAAACTTTTACTTCCCTCCCCTCCCAACCCCCCAATCTACCCAAAATCCATTTCTCACCAAAATTTTACTCTCCCATTTATTTTTTCTCAAAATTTTACTCCCAAAAACCCTCAAAACCTTTTATTTTCCCCCAAAATTTTTACTCTCTCCCACTTTTCCCCTAAAACTTTTATTCCCTTCCCATCCCACCTCTCATCTACCCCAAACCCTCCCCCCTCCAATTTTTTTAATATTTTCCTCCAAAATTTTACTTCCCTATTTACTTTCCTCAAACTTTTATTCCCCAAAACTTTTATTTTCCCCTAAACTTTTACTTCTCACCCTTTACTCTCAAATAAAAAAAAATCAAAATTATCTAAAAAATCACTAAACATAAATGGTAATAATTTTATTTATATCTACTATTTATATTATTAAATTAAATTTCACATTTTATATTATTTATATTATTGAATTGTTTAGTTATATTGAATATTTATATTAAAATTGAATTATTAATTATGCCATAAAATATTCTTGTTAAAATTTTATATTGGTATCAATTTCACATTTTATTTTTAAAATAACTTTTATTAAGAAAATCATATTTTTACATTTAATATATTTTTTAATTCCAAAATACATAGTGACAAGAATCTGAAGATAATTGAAACAACTAAGCAAGCAAAGAAGCTAACGAGTATATAAAAAATTAATAAATAAATTATGAGGTGATGAAAGTTAATAAAAATTTTGATTAAGGTGGACAAATTTTATTACGATGAGTGACAGTGGTTACAAGGACCCAAAATTATTTTTTAAAATTTAACTCGAACAAATATATTCGATTCGATTCGAATTCCATCTCACTCGACTCGATTCGAGAAAACTTCAAATAAAGTTAGGATGATAAAATGAGATTTGAAAACTCGATTAACTCAAAAATTTCTATTCGATCGAATGCTCACCCCTATTGCCAACCGATCTAAAATTTAGTCGACACAAAACTTAATGGGAGCTAAAAGGGCCTTAACCCCTTTCAAAATGTCATAAAAATTTCAATTTTCATTAAAATTTAACTAACAACATTCTAAACTTAAATTTTTACTCTAATAACAATATATAAAATAATTACCCAAAATATATAATTTTTAAAAAAATAGTAAAAAAATAAAAATGAGAGGAAGAAGCAATGAATGAATTGCAAACATAAAATTGGGTCCATCATCATTCACTGTTTAGGGGAAGGAATGATTTCGTCCTTGACTAAACCCAAAAAACATGAATGTTATAAACGTGAAGCCTAACCATCATCTCTCTTACACTGGCCCCACAACCTTAATTACCACTCTAACCACTCACTTATAACTTCTATTTAATTAAATATTCTAAAACAAACAAATAAATAAAAAGAGACTCGTATTTTCCATACCCAAATAAACAAAATTTTCAAATGAAGAATAATTATTACATATCATCACTTATTTTAAAAAATAGGTCGATTTTGAAATGAGACACAAGTGTCCGCCCAGCTGGACGCGCTTTCTCTTTAAATCACATCTTTCCTTTTACATTTTTAATATAATCAGTTTTTTTAATTAGATGGTTAAATATTAATGGTTTTGTCCTTGAGTCCTGGGTTTAATTTCTTTGCCACTCACATTTGTATTTTTTATTTTATTTTTTAATTAATATTTTAACATATTAACTCCTTTAATTAAATGGTTAAATAATATTGATTTTATCTTTAAGTCTCAGTTCAATTCCTCCTCTTTTAAACACATTTTTAATTTTATTAATAAATATATTGTTTTCATTTTTTATTTTAATTCATCTTTTAATTAATATCTCTTTTATTCATAAAACTAAATAATAAATATGTATTATATAGTAAAATATATACTTTACATATATCATTATGTTAAAAATATTTGAAATTAATAACTCCTTTATATATAATATAAACATCAACTAATCTTTTGATATATTTTTCTTTATATATAATATTTATATGTTAAATATTTATTTTCTCCACGTATTTTGTGGGTATGGTAATTTCTAATATTATAAAATGAAATAGTTAAAATTATTATTTTATATGTAAGATATTTCAAATATATTTTTCCCATCTACATTGTGGATATGATATTTTAAATATTTTATATGTGAAATATTTTAAATACACATACAAAAATATATAGTACTAAAATTTACTATACTCATGATATGGATTGAAAAATAAATATTACATATATAAAAACTATATTTACTAAAAATAATTATATTTGTAATAATTATTTGATTTTATAAATAAAAGAGTTATTAATTAAAAGATGAATTAAAAATATTTTTTGAAAATAATATATTTATTAATCGAAAATTAAAAAAACTTGAAATAAAAATTACAAATGTGTTTAGAAGAGGAAGAATTGAACATAGGACTCAAAGATAAAATCATTATTATTTGACCATTTGATCAAGGGAGCTGTTATGTTAAAAATATCAATTAAGAATAATAAAAAGCTTAAAATAATATGAAATAAAAAAAAATACAAATGTGAGTGGTAAAGGAATTGAACACGAGACTCAAAGACAAAACCACTATTATTTAATCATTTAACCAAAGAAATTGATCATATTAAAAAAAGTAAAAAAAAATGTGTCTTAAAAGGACAACGTGTCTAACTAGACGCGCTTTCCTGCTAACTGTGCAGAAAGCACGCCTAGCTGGATGCTCTTTCACACAATCTCTTCAAAATTAACCTATTTCCTTAAATTAAAAAAAAAAGTCTATTTGGCCAATTAACAAAAAAGACATATTTAGACAATTTAGCCGACTTATTTAGTCCTTCAACTTTACGAAAATATTCATTTTAATTTTCTATTTAAATTTTTTGTCTGTTTTACCCCTAGAACTTGCATTGTTTGTCAAATCACCTCAAAATAGATAGAGAAATTAACGTCTGTTATCTTAATTTACTGACGCAATATACACGTGAATTGCCACAATGATGTCACATTAGCAATTTATTAATTTTTAAAATTAAAACAATATTTTAAAATATTAAAATTATAAAAAAATCATTTTTAATTTTAAAAACTTAATTAAATTGCTTACGTGGCATACACGTGGTCTGCTATATCAGCAACGTTAATAGACATTAACTTTTTCATCCCTTTTGATATGATTTGACAAGTAACGAAAATTCAAAAGATAAAAAAATTAAATAGAAATTAAAATATAATGTTGAAGGATTAAATAAATTATTATACCTTTTAATAATAATTCAAAAGAAATTTCGTTAATAAAAAATAATTAATTTCCTTTTTCCATAAAAATTAGCTTCCTATTTATTTCCACAAAACTTTATTTTTTATTTAAAATTCCCATTAAATATAGATTAAATTCAGACTTGAATTAAGTCAAACTTATAAATTAAGAACAATTTTTTTCTAATTATATTCTCTCCCTACGAAATTTAAACTCAAAAAAATCCATTACCTTTAAAACTTGAATCTTTTACTTCCTACACGTTTTTTTTCCTTTTCTTCTTTTATATATAAATATATATATATATATATATCTGTATGTATATGAATAAGATTAAAGTATATGATTTAAATATAGTAATGAGGGGTGGTGGTGGTCCATCGAGTACACACTGCTCATTTGCCTTGTATATCAAGCAACTCCGTAATTCTCCTCTTTCTCTCTCCATCTCTTTCTTTCTTTCTCTCTCTGCAACACTAATGGCGAAAAGAATAATCATCACCACTCCATCTCTATACCCATGTGAGTTCGTTTTATTTCCCCCCCCCCCTCTCTTCTAACTCTATATATCTTTCCACAATCTCGCCTTCTATAAACATAAAGATTTTTTGCCCCTTTTTTCATGATATGGTCTCACTCTAATCTCTTAATTAGGTACTCATATATATTATGAAAAACCAAAAAGAAAAGAAAAGAAAAAGAAAACACTGTAATTTTCCCGTATATCGTCTTCGTTACTCAAAGTTTTTTCAGTGCCACGTCTAACATCATGGCTTACTTTTTTATATACATATACATATACATACATATATGAATAAAAATATTAATTTATTTAATTGTAGGGAGGGGTTAAAAAGATGATGTATATTTTAAGTATAGAGATACAGATAGGGTTTGCCATGCTTTTGAATGTGCGCCTTAAGTAACAGCTGTGAAGACCGTTTCTTCCTTTATTTTGCTTTAGCAGTCAAGCAAGACCTTCAAAATAAAAATAAAAAACAAAGGTGTGGGAGGCCTTAAGCTTTAGAGAAGAAAGAAAAGCACCCAAAAATATGCATTAAAACAGCCAACTGGGGGGGGGGGGCGGGGGGGTGTTTTTATTTTATTCTTTTATTTTTTTCTATATTTGTTTGGCTTGGTTTCTCTCTCTTAAACCGCCTAGCTACATGAGCTCACTTAAATTAGCAGAGGGTTAAAGGTGGAGTGTGTAGGTGTTATTAGGAAGGGGCAGGCTGCTTTTCCTTTTTGCTCACTTGGGGGCTTCAGTTAAAGTAAAGGCTATGTGAGGGAATTCTGGTGTGTGTGTTTTTTTCCATCTGGTTAAAGCAGGTTTCTTTATAATCCTCTCTATCCCACTGTGTCACAGTTTTCTCTCTCTCTTTTCTTCCTCTATTCTTCCTTCACAGTATATGAAAAATATCTTCTTTTGAACCATACTTCTCATCTGGGTTTTCCTCAAATTTCTTGTTTTTGGTTATATACCACCTTTGGCTGATGATAAATATCCCACTGTTTTCTTCTTCTTCTTCTTCTTCTTCAATCATTTTGTTCACTCGGAAACCAAACTACTTTTTTATTCAGACCCATCACAGTTTAATTATTTGTCTTTTTCTGTGTTTTTTCCCTCTAGTTTAAGGAATATCAGATCTCAAAACAGCTTTTATGGTTTCTGTTATATAGAGAAAGCTATAACTGGGATATGAGTAGTTGGCTGGTGTATGAAGTTGGTGATCTGATACAAGATTTTAAGAGCTTGAAGCATCTGCCACAACAAAACAAAGGGGAATTAAAGAAGCAATGAATAAGAGTAATTTGGGTTCTGTCAGCAGCTCTGATCTCATCGATGCAAAGCTTGAAGAGCATCAGCTGTGCGGATCCAAGCACTGCCCTGGCTGCGGTCACAAGCTTGAAGGAAAGCCGGTACCCAATCACTCTTTAACATATTCTTTGCTTCAACACCAAGATTTTTTTATTAAAGCCGCCTTCTTTTTTCCTTTTAAAAAAAAAAAAAGGTTTAAACTTGTATGAAAAATTGCAGGACTGGTTAGGTTTGCCAGCTGGAGTGAAATTTGATCCCACAGATCAAGAACTGATAGAACACCTTGAAGCTAAAGTTGAAGCTAAAGACATGAAGTCTCACCCTTTGATTGATGAGTTTATCCCTACTATTGAAGGTGAAGATGGGATTTGTTATACCCATCCTGAGAAACTACCAGGTAGCTCACCATACATACATACATATATATATTATATTATATCTATACATGCATAAATATATATACATTGTTTCATATTGTTTGTTGCACCTAAGTGAACCTAACTTTGATTTTTATTACATTACTTGCAGGAGTGACCACAGATGGGTTGAGCAGGCATTTCTTCCACAGACCATCAAAGGCGTACACCACCGGGACAAGAAAAAGAAGGAAAATACAAACCGAATGTGACTTACAAGGCGGAGAAACCAGGTGGCATAAAACCGGCAAGACAAGGCCGGTGATGGTAAATGGCAAACAAAAAGGGTGCAAGAAAATCCTTGTTCTTTACACCAATTTCGGCAAGAACCGAAAACCCGAAAAGACCAATTGGGTGATGCACCAATACCATCTGGGTCAGCACGAGGAAGAGAAAGAAGGGGAGCTTGTGGTGTCGAAGATATTTTATCAGACTCAACCGAGGCAGTGCAACTGGTCGGATCGAACTGCAACGGCGGTTGAAGTAAGCAATGCCAATGATCCTAATAGCCGAAGAGACAGTGGCAGTGGGAGTTGTTCTTCAAAGGAAGTAATCCCTCTCAGAGATGAAGTTACCGGAGCTGGGGTTGCCGCTGCTTTATCGAGTTATGCCGCCGGTGCCATGGATATCCAACAGTTAAAATCTGATCATTTCAGTTTCACCCCATTCAGGAAAAGCTTCGATGAGGTACAATTTTGTTCATATTATTATAATGTCAATTTATGCATTGTGTTTTCTTCCCACTACAGCTTCCAAAGACTTTTCATATGATACCACTACTTTTAACATTCATGATCGACCATGAAATAAAAGCATAAACTGACATCGACCTTTATTCCTTGTAATTTTATGCAAAAATGTTGTATAATATCTATCAACTTACAAGTTCTAAGTCAAAAACAAACAATGGAAATTAATTTGATATACGACATGAAGTATCTATATGGACCTCACTTGATTATCTAAACAAAACTTTGTTAACCCACCAATAGGACCAATATTTAAACCGAGAGTAAAACTATAGAAAAACTTGAATAAAGCAATGGAAAATGGTTGTGTTTGAAAATGGTTCTTGGGGATGTATTTTGCAGGTGGGGATCGGAGAAGCTTCGGCAGCGAGGGAAGCTCCAGTTCAAGGCACATGCGAAGAGATACCCGAGCATCCACGGCCACATCATATGGCACATGATCATCATCAGCAACAGCAGCAGCACCAGCAGCAGCAACAACAGCAACAGCAACAGCAACATCATCAGCATCACGCACATCATCAGATAGCTACGACGGCCTTCCACATTAGCAGGCCTTCACATCCCATCTCCACCATTATAACCCCACCTCCCCTCCATCACACTTCTATCATTCTCGACGAGGACTCCTTTCATGTCTCCAGAATAATGCTTCAAAATGAAAGTTTTCAGGTAATGTATATAACTGTGTATATCTTTGTCACTCAAATTAAACTCCATAAATTCTCCCTCGATATAATAATCCATCAATATTTTAAACAAGCTCACATTGTGTGTGAACAATAAATTTTATGCATAATTCATTGTAATCAATAACTTTCTCTAGAAACCACAATTTTAAGTGGTATTTTATTTTATTTTTAAAAAAAATTCCAGTTTCTGATATAATGTCTATGTACTCAGCAGGAACAAAATGACACAGTGTTTTACACATGCATGCCACATTTACATATTAAGTACGGTACTTATTAAGCTGAAGCTTTTTTTCCCCCAACTTTCATTTATTGTTTTTTAATTAAATGAGACCTTAAATATAAATGAATATACGGAAGCAACTCGACCATGAAATTGACTCACTGGTTTCTTGAGGGGTGTAGGTAGTGGCAGACTTAATGTAGTCGTGCTATTTCTTTAGCCATGTGTCAACTAAGTTGGGAACAATGGACTGCCTTTTTCACTTTTACATCCTTTTTTGTTCATAATATATAGTTGAATTGAATAATATGCAGCAGCAGCAGCAGCAGCAGCAGCATCAACAACAGCAGCAACAACAACAGCAGCAGCAACATTATAAACTGGCAGGAAGGTCTGCATCAGGTTTGGAGGAACTAATAATGGGTTGCACTTCATCTGATATCAAAGAAGTGAGTATGAACTTTTTGACCCTGAAATCCATGAGCATTGTTTTTCATAATACCAACTAAGCAAATGGTAGAAAGGATGAAAGAAAGAAAAAGTGTGGGAAGTATAGTTTTTATTAAAAAAAAACAAAGGATAAAAAGAAGAGAATATATATACCAAATCCTTTAGTAATATATATATATATATATATATTTTTGAATAAAGAGAGAAACGACCATAGTTTCTTTTCTTTTTCTCTTTATCTCTTTTTCCTTTTTTGTTTTTCATGTTTTGATCAGAGAGTTTAGCATGGCATTCAGCATCCTCTAAAGAAATGCACGTAGCTATCATACTACAATAAAGTGCTGTTGAATAGAGTGCACAGCTTTTTCTTCATGGGAAATTTAATTAAAACATAAACTGCCTCTTGAAATGAACAATAATTCCTTAGTTCTCCTTTATCATTGTCATAAGATTCAATTAGAAAGATTAAATCAAATATATTAGAATGTGAAACCATGAAGCTTTCAAATTAAATCAAATCCTGAAAACAAAATAGAATCTTCTTTTATATTTCTCTTTAGGACAAAAAAAGAAAAAGTAGTTGGAAAACTAAAGCCTATGCCACTTTCCCTACACCTCCTTTGTTATTTCTAATTTGAATATATGTTTCTGAGAAGAGCTGTAAATCCTGGAAATCATCTCAGCATGGAAAAAAAGTGTAAAAAGCAAAGAAAAGAGGTAGTCAGTGATAACATTCTTTTGGTTGGGTTCATGGGAAAGGAAAGGAGACTTGTAAGAGTGAATGATAGCAACATATGCATGAAAATCCTTATTATCATATGTGTAGCCTATGATAGATACAGCAAACAAACAATTTGATTGTGGAGTGGGAGAGAGAGGACAAAGAAAAGGCAGCTTCTTCATTTGTTGTGTTTATATAATAGGTGAAATTTTTGTGGTTAAAAAAAAAAAAAAACCCTAAGTCTAGGCGGTGGTTGTTTTTAATTTTTTTTAAAACATGGGTGTTTTTTTTGGGCAGGAATCATCCATTACAAACCCACAAGAAGCTGAATGGTTGAAGTACTCCTCATTCTGGCCTGACCCTGACAACCAGGATCATCATGGGTAGAAGCAAAATTTTAAGACAAACAAAGGAAATTCCTTACGGACATCATTATTATCATCATTATTAGTACTTGAAGCCTAGCTCTGGTCAAGTTCTTTTCAAGGAGAGAGGCCAACAAAACCATCTATTACTATAGTTTGCTCCTTTTTTTTTATTCTTTCTCTTTTTTTTTTTTTCTTCTAATGGGGGAGGACCAGAGGGACCTGGTTTATGACTTTCAAAGGCTCTCAAGTCCCAAATGAACTAACTGTAAAACAGTCCATGTTGGAAAGAGAGAAAGAACAAAAGGAAAAAAGAGAAGAAAGTAAAGTAAAGAAAAGAAAAGAAAAGAAGAAAAAAAGCAGGAAAAAAGGCTGGTCTCTATACTGACAAATAGAAGGATGGCCAAAGACCCAAAGCAAATATCCTTCCTGCATGAAAATCACCACCATTATGATGACAATATCATCTTTATTTGGCTCTATTCTTATTATTTTATTATTTCAGGACTCTTGTATAATTTCTTTTCTATCTTTTTTTTTGTCAAAAAAATATACCAAAGAGTTTGTGCAAATTGCAACAATTACCTTGTTGATTATGTTGTGTTGTTAGTCACTTTTCTAGTAAATATATGTATGGATTCCCTTACATATATAGAGAAATGAAAAATATCGATTTCAGAATTGTTTAGTTCATTGCTGTGCCACTTTTTCTTTTTTTGTTCTCCAGTTGTTATATTATGAAATGAATAAGAATTGTAAAGATGGTTCTAACTTCTAAAGAGAGATTAGATAATTAGATCAAGTAGGTAGGGATTATGACTTGTCTCTGCAGGCCATATGTCTGCAAATAGCCTATAGGAGAAGAGAATTAGCCCTTCAATAATTAGAAATTTTAGACCATGATCATGACAACTTTTCATCATCTAAATATTTTTTCCATAGTCAAATCCCTTATTTGAAGTAAAATTAGCTCCTTCCATTGCTTTTTCCCTACAATATAAGCACCTATGGGGACAGCAGTGCTACTGCTACCATTATATATGCTAACCAAATCAATGTCAAAAGAAAAAAACAAAAAAAGGAAACTACTATTGCTAATGATGCATGAAGAAAGTTGGTGCAATTGATTTTTATCAGGTCAAGTGTTCTTTTTTTTTTTTTATGCTTTGGATTGCCTTTAGCATGACAAATGGTGGAGATGTTCTTGGGGGGGAGCTTTAAATGAGAACTCCTTTCCTTTGGAGCTTGTATTGGTATTGATGTTAGCCTAATGAAAAGTAAATGTACTTTACCTGGTTTTGGGGTTTAAATGTTGGGTCCTCACACTAAAAGACATTCCAAACAGTTTCTTAAAGGTCAAAAAAAAAAATGGAAATTTGCCCTTGTTAACAATTCCAATTACCCTTTAAAAAGTAGCCTTCACTAACATCATTTTAAGGTGACAAATGGGTGATTGCCACGATGAAGTTTACTTGCATGTGTTCTTATCCATGGTTTTTTCTTTCCGTAAGTGCTTGTCATCCTCCAAATAAAGGAGTTAATTTGTTTGGTTCTGTGGATTTTACAAATATCAAAAGGAGGAGAGAAGAGAATTTTGGGTTTCTTTAGTCTCTTATTGAAATCTTCGAATCTTTCAATAGTACAGCAGCATAAATCACATTTTAAAGTACCAGTCTCTCTTTGTCTTTTTGCTGCTTGGGAAACTTCTTTACTGCTCTTATCCTAGATTCGAGCTCGTTTTTTTTCTTTGTTTTGTATATTATACTACTATTGTATACACATATATGTAGAGAAAGTAACGTACATAAATGTTATCTTTGCCTTTCAAGGGACGTGCATGAAATGCAAGATGGAGGGGTGAGGCAGCTTCGTTGCAGTTTCTGAGAGGGGAATAAAGCATGGAATGCAAGGGAATGAGCAGAGAGACAAGAATAACCTTTAAGCTTTGAAAGGACCCTTCATATCTTATTGGAAAGATTCTTTTTTCTTGTCATATTATATATATGTATATATACTGTACTATTATACTATATGATCTATATCCATTTGGTATTATAATTATTCCCATAACATGAATGTATCTTAGTACATTATATATATATACCCATTTATAAGTACCAATAAAATATCAACTTGTGCACCAAGCATATCCTGATATACCTAAAAAAGGATGCAAAAATTCATTATACTATTCCCAAATGACATACATTCCCCCCCCCCCATTTTAACTATATATAATTTGGTAAGTAAATTTATATTATATTTGCAAAAAAGGGGTTTGAGGGTTGGGAGAATCCAAATACTGTGGTGCAAAGATGCTTGAGGTTAGTATATAATATAAAAGAATGTGTTGTTACACATGCAAGGAAAATAGAAAAAGAATATTGACATGTCTTGTTCAACCTAAAAAGTGATATTCAATTTCTTTCGCTTTTGCTGAAGATTTTGGATGCTTTCAAAAGACAGAAATAAAGAAATCAGTATTAGCAGTACTGTTTAGGGTTTCTGAGTTTGCAAAGATTTGGTCCCATAAAGAAGTTGCAGGTAGAATTTGTGTAGTGCAATAAGGAATATCACAACATGCCAATTCTTGCCTTTCTTGGATTCTCCAACACCAACGCCATGGATGGCCGCTCCAGCCCGGTGAGGCCAACCATGCTTTTTACATACTAAATCCAACCCTTCTCCATTCTCATCTCAGCTTAAAAGCTTATTTGTCGAGATTAATATTTATGTACTTCAAAGAGACTTAGTCTATTAGATATCACTACTTTACATGATGAACTATTTTTTGAAGCAAGTGGTTAAAGCTCTTCATTGGCTTCATTGGCACGTAGATGATTCGGGTTAAGGTCCTATCATCCCGGCTATCTCTCTGTTTGTACATGAATATTTATATATATAAGGGAATCGTGCTGTATTATTGAAGAGAGCTAAGTTCACTAAAGTAATCATCCTGTTTTGTACCTTTTGTTTGATTTGTACTCTTGACATGGTCCATTTGGCTGTAGGCAAAACTTCTTTAATTGCTGATGTATGGTAGGTAGTAGTCTTCCCTGTCAAATCACACTTGTATAAATTGGTTTTTACTTAGGAAAGCTTGGTGAGGGTTTCATGCATATATGAATAGTTTAATCTAAGACAACAAATAAAATAACAATTCAAAACAAAGGGTAATATTACATATATATAAATACATATAGTACTACAATCAATGATGTAACAAGTAACTGATGCTATAGCGCCTAACAGAATCAGACTTTTAGTAAAGAAAAGTAATTGAAGCAGCAAAAGTTGAAAGGATCAATTGGGATGGCAAATGCTCATCAACCATTTTCTGTCTTAAAGTATTATAATAATAAATATATCATTTTCCTTTGAGGGTTTTGGAAGGACTGTTAGAATTTCACATCTTGTTTAGATGCACAAAACAAAGTTTTGAATTAAAGTATAATACTGTGGGATGAAGATAAGATAGAGAATAATGTATAAAATTATATCCAGCTCCTTTCATCTAGATGTTTGAAAATGTATGCAAATACCAAAATGACTTTATGGGAGTAAATTCTTTAATGTGATGTTGCACCAAATAATAGTCTTTAAAAAGGTGTCAGCTCATATATAAACAAACAATACCAGACAATTTTTTTCCCTCAAAATGAATCACCTTTTGGAAAAGGAACAGTAAGATATGGAAACCAATCAATATAGTAAGCAAAAGTGAATAGGGGAAGAAGATGGTAGTATTAGAATGGTAGCCAGCAAAGAATGATAAAATCTTGTAGTATACCTGCGAGTAGCTTCCTTTAATAAAGACTTGTTTGGATCCTTTCTATCCGTATAGCAGGTGCCATTTCTTCTTGTTATGAGACAACTGGCAAACAGAGCATAATCATACTTCCATCTCACCATGATGAAGTTTCCTTCTTTCCCTAATTAGTTCCTCTTTTTCATCAATTTGTTCAATGAATGTTAAAGTCTCTTTGAACAGGCTCAGGATCGTATAAAACAGGGAATAGATAGATGCACCAAAGATCAATCTTTCAGGTCTAATGCTTGAATTAATGGTCTGCATCAATTTGGTTTTATGTATGACAATGCTCCATATATAGTTATTGCAAGTTCTCCATTGCTTAAAAAAAGTACTTCTGAGTCTAAAAGCCCCTTTGAAAGAAAAACTATGAAGAACAAGCTGCTTTTGGCTGAAATTTTTAGCTTTTCAGAAGTGCTTTTGAAAAACACTTCTGAAAAGGAGCTGAAAAGGAAAAGCTAAAAATTTTAGCTTTTCCTCTCCCAAAAGCACTTTTGATGCTTAATTACTTTTTTACTCCTCCAATAACATAGTATTTTCTTTTTTTTTTCTTGGTGCTTAATTACAAATGTGTTAAAATCATTAATTAAAAGTAAAAAAAATATTTTTTAAAATACTAATTACAAATATTTAATGGTTATATTTAAATATTTAAAATATAATTTATATATTCTAATTAAATTTTATAAATAATTAACATTTATTGCTTAAAATATTTAAAATTTATATTTCATATATTAAAATATTAACAAGCTATAATAATTTTTTATATTCTTACTAAAATATAATAATATTAACTAATTTAAATATTATTTAAATGCATATTTGCTATTTGATAATAACATGCCTAAAATGAACATTTTATTTCTCAAAAACACCTTTTGATAGCAATACTAAACACTCAAATTTTAGACCAAACTTTTTAAAAATACTTTTTTACAACACTTTTTAAAAGTAATAAAGAACTGGCCTTAAGTATCATTTTAGGTAGGACTAGGTCATGCAAAGAATCTTTGCTTTTGGAGTAAGTCCACAAACACTTCAGCCTGGAAACTTCAGAAGCTATTTTACAAGACCATTGTACCATAGGCATCACATCAAAATGGGATAAGGTTTTGGCATCTTACAGGGTACTGTATAATGCAACATTGCTCACTCCCTTGGAGACCTGTTTGGAAATACAGGCAAGGATCCAAATGACCTAAGTGCAAAGTTGCTTTCGTTGAACAGTTTCAGCTAAACGACAAAAGAAATAGGCACCAGATAAAAACAGGGAAGCATCAAGTATGCTACTTCTTACCAGGCTATTCAGGACACTTGAAACTGCTAGAATCTCTCTTTTGTTAGTCCATTCCCACAAAACATGCAAAGCATATGCCTTTTCACAAATGGAAACTTTTGCACAATTTAAACTTTGAGTATATAAAATAGTAAAGCTGATTGTATGATTGAACATATGCTACACATCAATTACCATTGAAGAAGTCTTCTAGGTTTCTGCGTTTCATAGTTTTCCTCCTATTTCTGTCGTACACACTTAAATACATATTTAGCAGACCTCTACAATCTATACAAGCAACAACAACAACAAAATGTTTTCAAGTAGCAGCAGTCAGCAAGCACGTGCTTCATGAAGCCTCCCACTTACAGGTCCATATACACCAGAGACTTTGAATGATGCCAAAAGGCATGACAATCTTGCTATCATTGGCCTGGCTCTCACCATCCTCGGTACGATTACAAGCTCCTTACTAGTAATATCATCAAATGTGCTATGATAACCTTCAAGATCGGCTTTTGTAATCATAACTGCATCTACTGAAGGAGAGTGTATAGTAGCCGGTTGTCGGTGCATGCTGTACTCCACAACTGCCTGCTCATAACCATTAACAAGCAAGGAATTAACAAGCGGGAACAGACAGACATAGTTCATTGTTGCCCGTAACTGGAAGAAATCTGGTGTTAGTTCTATTAGGAAATATAGATCTATTCTTAGTTCATATATAATACTGGTAAAATCTTGTTCCTTTTTCCGAGCAAACAGTAAATGGCAATGGAGACATGAGGTTTTATCTTTTGCAACAAGAGAATGATGCCAATTCATGCATAACCTACAACTGACTAACAAAAACAGAGCCACTGGTGAAAATAAATAAAAGTCTTGCGGAGGGATACAGGCGAGAAACATACAGAAAACATGATTTCTAAGAAGGTTTCACACTCTGCAAATGATATTACCACAAGACTTACCTTCCACTGTGAGGGGGCAAGCAAAACTCGAGGTCTTCGAGACCGAACATATTCGAGGGCACCAGCAGGTGTCATCTGCTTATGCTCTACCTGTCAGAGTTTTAAAACAAATTCAACCATTAAAATAACAATCAAATAAAAGATTACTTGACAACAGTATGCAACAAGCAATATCCAATAGATAGAGATTTACTAAGTAGCAAAGCACAATGGTGGTACTCCTTCCTCGTCCAGCTTTACAATGTACATAGGTGGTTCTACCGCAAGATGCATTGTCTACAGCCAAAATTGGGTGAGTGAGACGGCCACTAGACCACAGTGACTAACACAGGTAGTTGAAAGAAATATATTCTTACTATGAATGAAGTCCACAGCTCTACTAATATCTGAAACTGAAGGAGCAAACAAATAATCTCTCGTTGGAATTACAAGGTGATCAATTCCATAAGCCTGTCGATAAACCATAGAGCAATAAAAGTTAACATCTATACCCAATAAATAAAATTGGAAACCATTTCCATGCTTAGTGAAGTCAAGCTATATATGATGAATTTAAAAAAACCTCAGTTAAACATTTCAAAAGAAGAAAAAGTTACATGATATAAGGAAGTGGAAACCAGAGTTTCAAAGGGCTCATTGAGAGTGATGACGCCGCCAACGCCCAACTGCTTCAATCGTCGAACATCCTTGGGAAATGGAACTGCCCCCAGCAAAAGAAACTGAATTGAAGAGGAAAAGCAAAGAAAGTAAGAAATTTTAAAAGATCATGAAAGAAGAAGAAAAAATTTAAGGATAAGATGAAAAGAGAAACCTGGTCAACTTCGTCCCACCATCTGAATTCGGATTGGATTTTGTTTCTGAAGACATTATACAAAAGGGTGGGGTAAAAGAGGATACGAGCACCGGCTCCGACTAGGAGTCGTTTGGCGTCGTCCACTCTGACTATCTGCAACTGCTTCGCGCCGTAATCGCCGTCTTCATTCTCCACGTCACCCAAATCCTCGATCTTCATCTCACGGCAACCCAATTTTCTTTTCTGCTCTTTAGATAGAATTGAAATTGGGTAAAGTTGAACAAATCAAAAATAATTTGCAAGTATTGAGAGCTAATAGCATGAAATCAAACATCCCAATTTATTAGGAATTTGAGAAATATACGAGAGAGCGTCTATCTCACTTCGATGCGAATAATTTTTTTTTTTTTTGAAAAAGTCGATGGAAAAAACTATTATAAATTTGTTGGTAAAATTCTGCTGTTAATTCTTATGCTTTGTCAAATTTGTGACTTTAGTCCCTGTATTTAGTTTGATCAATTTTAGTCTCTCTACTTTTCGAATTGGTCAATTTTAGTCTTCTCCCAAACAATAGTTGTTAAATCCATTTGTTTAAATTCAATTACTAGTCCTATAATATGTGTACAATTGTAGATTTAGTTCATATTCTCCAATTGGATCATTCTAAGTCCCTATGCTTTTCGATTTTTGAAATTTTAGTCTTGACACAAATGACATTCGCTAATCCATTAATTAGAATTTTAGTGAGTAATTTTTGAAAATAACAAGTTGACATGGCATTACATATATAATAACATGTTTACCGCATTAGATTTTTGAAATACATGAATATAACTTAATGAATTTAATAATTATTGTTTGGTGGGGATTGAAATTTCAATTTTCAAAATGTATAGGGACTAAAAATGACCAAATTTAAGTACAATGACAAAATCCACAACTTTCACAAAAGTATAAAGACTAGTAGCAAAATTTAACCAATTTTGTGGAAATAATTTCGAGTTAATCGAATTGACGAGTCCTATTTTATCATTCTAACTCGATTTGAAATTTTTTCGAATTGGGTCGAGTGAAATGAAATTCGAGCCGAATCGAACCGAATCAAGTGAAATTGTTTGAGTTTAATTTAAAAAATTAAACATGTCAAATTAAAATCTTGTTACAATATAATTAATTCCATGTTAGAGTATATAAATTTGAAATCATATATATTTGTAAATCTTTTCAAAGCAAAATAATAATAATAAAACTTTAGTATGGTAAACTTGAATCATTAATTTAACTTATTTAGGTTCCCAAAATTATTATTCTAGAAAAATTTTAATTTTTAACTTTCTTTATATATTTTTAGGATTTTTTGAAACTTTTAAAAATAATTTGGAATTTTCATAAATATTTTGAATTTTAAAATTATTTTTTGTAATTTTGTTGAGAGAGAGACCAATTTGCTCATTTTCAAACTTAATATAGACCAAAAGAGTATTATTTTCGAGTTATTCAAGTTATTTGAATTGTAAAATTCAACTCGATTCGAACTTAAAACTCGAATAACTAGATTCGATTAACTCAAAACTTAGAATTCTTTTTAATTTTTTCGAATTAAATCGAGTTTTGCTCACCCTTAATTAATAAAGTTCTATTAGTAAATTGACCCTTCGGTTCATATTGGTCATTAAAATTTTTTTTAAAGAAGTGTTGCTTAAAACCTATAAATATATGGAATTTGATAAAATGTATCGCATATTGTGTTTTTATTAGGTGAAATCGTTTGATAGTTTAAGATCATTTCTGGCCAAAACAAAAGTGAAGACCAATTGGAGAATTTGGATATAGTTTAGGGCTAATTTAAAATAAAACCAATTTTGAAAGAAATAACATATATAGATTATAATGAATTATAAAAGCCCTTTGAATTGCTTTAATTTACACTTAATACTATTCATTTGTTTTCTTAGTCCATATCCTTCTGTATTCCACTCATATTAAATTTAAAATTCAATCCAACCCACAAGTTGTTTTTTTTTTATAAAATAAGTAAATTAATTTTCTATATATTGGATTAAAGAGTACCTAATTCGATGTACATGGACTAATTTTTAATAGTAGAAATGGATAAAATTTGTAACAGAAAGATTAATTTATTCTTTAATCTAGCATGCAATAACTAATTTAATATTTGGTTAACAAAAGGAAATATAATCCAAAAATCTAAAGGTAGAATATATATTTGATGAATCTTGAAGAGTAGATAGGCTTCAGCTTCCCTTCAAAAGGAAATAAATATTATTATAACGAAATTCATTCCTCACTAAAACCACATGCCTTGAAAATGATAACATCAACCCACTAATTAATTGCTTGAGCCACAATTTTTATTTTTACAAGTTATTTTAATTAAATGAGTGTCAGAATACTATCATAATTAATATTGGTATGATGCGTAAATCATGAATTTTTAATTATGAGACAAAAGGTAGCGATTAAAGACTGTACTTTATTCTCTAATCAGTCTAACAAAAATTATTTAAAAATCAGAAAATAGGGAAGAGAGAGGAACGGAAATGGAGACAAGCAGATGCATCTGCTACCTCCTCAACTCCATTACTATACCATCATTTAATAGACCAAAAAGCTTATGGCCTAACCCAAATGAAGCTAAGTGGCCCACTCCAGTAATTTTGTTGTTTCTATACCAAACCCAACTGCCTTTTGCTTTTATTAATGATTAAACTATGCCAGCCATGGAACAACAATGCATTCAAGCCCAACCTCTTCTATTCCAGAAACAATAATCCATATCATCTTTCCTTCAACTTTAAATAAGGCATTAAATGTGAATGATTAGATTAGTAATCCTCAGCAATGACCTAAATGCTACTTGCACCCACCGTAACTCCAATTAACCGCTTTCCACCAACAGGCAACCACCCATTATTTCAAATCCAGGCGACTTGAGTAAATGTGTTTCAAACAAATTGCTGCCACCTTATTGGTATTCAGGACTGGATGGTAATCTAAGCTACCCCCTTTTATTTTACCCATACTTGTAAAATAGTACATTTCCTTTTTGATGGCTCAATTACGAAGAGTTACATATTCAATTTTATCTTTTTTAGTCATAAGTTGACTATAGGGGTCTAACCGAATCAAGTCGAGCCGAGCCAGAATACTACTAAGCTCAAACTTGAGCTTGACTCAAAATTCAAAGCTCGATAGAACATATGTTTTTAAGCTTGTATTCGACTCAATAATTAATTCAATAATGTAAAAATATGAAAAGTTCGATAAAATTCGTGAGTTGTTCGAGTCAAGTATTACTAAGCTCGAATTTGGCTTGACCGATAGCTTGAGTTGCTTGAGCTCGGCGGCTCAATAATTACCCAAATAACTTGCGAGTACCAGTGTCTCATTTACACCCTAGTTGGCTAATAGTGGCAACTTTTAAAATTGGTATAATAGCAACTTTAACCCTCAACATTTATAAATTATGTCAGTTTAGTCTTGATTCTAAAAAAAGTTAACCCTCAACGTTTACACATTGTGTAATTTAGTTTTTTTTTTTTTCAATTTTGGTTTTTTATGACATTAATAGTTAATATTAAAAGAATGAGAAAAGATGAAAATTATTATCTTGAATTTTTTGGGTGATTCTATTTTTTTGTATATTTTCAATCAAATTGAGATGATAAATCTGTATGTTTTTTTTAGCTTTTTAGGTAAAATGATCACAAAAAAAAAGTAAAACTACAAAAAGGAACAAGTTACACAATGTGTAAGCGTTGAGGGTTGGAATTTTTTAGAATCAATGCTAAATTGACAAAATGCATAAATATTAAAAGTTAAAGTTACTATATGCCAATTTTAAAAGTTGCTACTATCGGTCTGCTAGTAACCAGAAAAAGTAAAATTGAATAGTTGGATGACTCAAAACAATATTAATAATTGGACGACTATTTTGTAATTTTTAATAATTGGGCGACAAAAAATTTTTACTAATTAACTGACCCAAAATTTAATTAACTTTCCAAAACCGTCCAGATCCGCCGCTGTTGTTATTACCAACATTTCAATAAATAGTGTTTTGTTTTTCCCTTTTTGGTTATTTGAGATTTGAATGTAAGCTAGCCATACGAAATGGAAACAAATGGTGCATGCATTTTGCTTTAGTCATTCAGATTCACATGGAATTCTCTAATTTTTTTTTCTTTGGATAAATGTTTGTGAACCACACTCCCACTCATCAGTCATCACACACGGAAGGGACCATTGCATGTGAACTATTTTACATATGAATCCGGTCGTGTGTGCTGGTTGGATTGAGCCCAAACCTGAAAATGATGACCAAAATTGGTTCTATCTGTTTTGCATAATTTATTGATGGCGTTAAGCCTGTAGAACGCTCTGGCCTGTCTTACACTATAGGCATGGCCATGGATGTTGGCTAAGCAACTCATCATATTCATGAGCTCAGCGCAGCAACAGCCACCCTTTTCTGCAACATTAGTCTCTCAAGTCAACTTCTGCACAGGGAAAAAGTTACTCGTACAATACAATAGGTCCAACCCTATAACCAACCAACCACACATAAAAAAAAATAAAGAAAGCATTCAAGAGAAATAAACCCCACCATGCACTCTCTTCAATGCAACACAGCCTCATTTGCACGACATTACAAGCAAACTAACCCCATCACAATAAGCATCTTACGGTCTTCAACATAGGGGGAAAAAATGGGGATGTTCTGGCTCCTTGCTTTTATACTTTGGCAGATAATTCCGACACAAGCAGCTATCACTGTGGGAGGTGGTGGTGTTGGCATTAATATCGGCAATGCTGGTGGTGGCGGTGCAGGTGTTTGGATTGGTGGAGGAATCAACAACGGCCCAACTCCATCAAGCCCTTCAGTGTCAAAGCTCACCACTGCTTACACTGCTCTACAAGCATGGAAATCTGCAATCACAGATGACCCATTGGGGATTTTGAAGACTTGGGTTGGCTCAGATGTGTGTTCTTATAAAGGGGTATTTTGTGCAGGCCCTGGACCATTTGTTGCAGGCATAGATCTCAACCATGCCAATCTGCAAGGCTCTCTGGTTAAGGAACTCTCAGTCCTCACTGATATTTCAATCCTCCACCTTAACAGCAACAGGTTCTCAGGCACCGTTCCCGATACTTTCAAAGACCTTTCGTCACTTCAAGAGTTGGACATTAGTAACAATCGTTTCTCAGGACCTTTCCCTGCAGTTACTTTATACATTCCCAATCTCGTTTACTTAGACCTTAGGTTCAACAGCTTCTCAGGACCAGTCCCTGAAGACCTATTCAACAAAAGACTTGATGCCATCTTCCTCAACAACAACCAGTTTGACGGTGAACTTCCTCAAAATCTGGGTAATTCCCCAGCTTCTGTGATCAACTTGGCTAACAACATATTCAGTGGGAACATCCCAGCTAGTTTTGGCATAGCCAGTTCCAAGTTGAAGGAGATTTTACTGTTTAACAACCAGTTAACAGGCTGCATTCCACAAGGAATTGGACTGTTCTCAGAGATGCAAGTTTTCGATGTGAGCCACAACTCACTGATGGGTCATTTGCCAGACACGGTATCTTGCCTGAGTGACATTGAGGTTCTGAATTTGGCACACAATAAACTATCTGGGGTACTCCCCGATTTGGTTTGTTCTTTAGGGAGCCTTATGAATTTGAGTGTAGCATACAATTTCTTCTCTGGGTTTAGCCAGGAATGTTCAAAGTTGTCGTTTAGGAAGGGAGGGTTTGATTTCTCGTTGAATTGCTTACCCGGGAGAGACATGCAGAGACCACAACCAGAGTGCTTGGTGATCCCTGGTGGGGGGTTGAGTTGTTTGAGAATTCCTTCTGCACGGCCTCTGGTTTGTGGGGCATTGCTTGGGAACTTGGAGGTTAATGTAACCTCAACATCTCCATGATCTCATCTCCTTACAGAGTAAGAAGTTACTAGTTTTTTAGTATAACAGGTTGGCCATATGGTTGTCAATTCTCCCATTCTTGCATGGACGGATTTTAAAATGTTAAAACCCAAAGCAATGTTTTGCGTGCATTCAAACACTAATTCCATTTTTCATTCAGCAATTCAACGTTTATTCTGGTTTAAGATTATTGTTTTCTGGTGTAGCGGCATCATGCTTCCATTTTTTTCCATTTTCTTGTTTTGACGAAGATGATTTGAAAAGATTTTCAGGACAGGCAAAATCCATAGATCTGCAAGGCCCGCTTAGACTTGTAAGCCATCCAAGATTCTCAGAAAATAAAAGAAATTTAAAAAAATCACTTGTTTAAGATAAACTAGTCATGAAATTTGCATGCTAGAAGTGAAGAATTACAACAAAAGGATTGCTTGTTTAGGCAATGTAATACATTGGATTTGGCAGCTTAAAGGAACGTTTAGCCACTGCAAAACCCAGCAAGTCACTCCATTGATCTCCAGAATTCCCATGAATCCTGTAACCTTCATTTACCAGAACTGATCTCCTCTCTGATTTGAATATGGTCGCCGGCGTCCCTCCATCTGAGGCTCCCCTGTACCATAACCAAAAATTCCATCACCCATTTTTCAAGTAATTTTGTTTAATTAAAAACTAGTCCTACGTAGTTTTCCATTAAAAAAGAACCAAAACAGGAACTGCTTGCTTGAAAACTAGACAGACCTCAAGATAAGCCCTTCCCAGCCAGTATACCCAGCTAACTCAAGATTTTTTCTGGTGTCATTCCTCTGATGTTCGCTCCGGCCGGTAAGCACAAATATTTTGAACCTCATCTGCTTCAACCCATTATACAATTTCAAACTCGATGGTATAGCTGGGGCCTTGGCTTCTGCCACCCATTCATCCCAACAGCTCTCGTTAAAAATTTCTGATCTACATTCATCACAAGATAGCTAAGCAACTTCAACAAATGAACACAAGCATAAAAATTCAGGACAAAGTAAACAGATTAAGCAATTCCTTTAAACATGATTCGCCGTGCTCGTGTTTTTGCACAATGAAGTGTCAAATGTTATTAACAATACAACTCCAAACCCTTTCTTCACAAAAAAGAAAAAAGGAATCCTTTGATTCCCTACACTGAACTTTGCACAAGCCATATGCACATTCAAAACTAGTAACTAGGATCATAGTATATTCACATTCTTTCTCCAATGCCAAAACACAACCAAGTCGGATGAAATCATTTTCAAAAGCACCCAACACAGTTTAATCATCTATAACATGACAATTGCCAATAGGCAAAAAGGTTACCTTGGATGTCAAATTTTCATTTTCGGCAAATGTTACCCAAAATCTTTCAAACCAAGGTTTTTGTTTTGTTTTGTTTTATCATGAACAAATTAATAATTGTTTAGTTTACAATACTGACGTTACAATAAGGAAATTCTAGCATAAGTAAAACCCCATATAAAGTTCCTATTTCAAACCAATGCATTGAAAATCATGAGAGAACGAAATTGCCAAAAAGGGTATTCAATATAAATGCATAAGTATAAATAACATATTATATAATCTTTAAGTCTTAACTAATTTTAAATAATATCAAAGGATATTAAGTAGCAAAATCACTTTTTAAACCACTAAATTTAGTCATTATATTCAAGAAAAAGCATAGAATACAATAATTGTCAATTTCCTTCCTCAAATATCAAATTTTAATAGGAAAACGGTTGAGGTTACCTTAATAATCATAACTTAATGATCGCCTGATTCATAATCATATCAAAAGTTATCTTGCCAAGAAGAAGAGAGCATATCATGCATCCGATAGGGACTCTAGCATTTTTTAATGTTAAAAATTTGCGATTGGTTTCCTCATTTATGGTTGACCAAGAATGGCCATCTAACCTTCCAAGCCAAGACAAATCTGGGTGTGTGTTTTTTTCTATACCATTAATCCTACCAAAAGCAAAGAAAGCGCATTCATTCGAATCTTATCCGATTCATGGTGTTAAAAAAAAACGAGGACAGGGTTGACGTACATACCCGAACCCGTGATCTCGATAGTAGGGTAAATTGGTCAACAAAGTCTCGTCGACGTCGAAGACCCAGGCGTCTTTGCCGTCGGATGCGATCTTGACGGTGGAAGCGTAAGCGAGGGAGTAATTAGCGACGACCTCGCAGTCGGAAGCGTAGCGTTGACCGGTCATATAATCTCTGACGAAGGGAACGCATCGGGAGGGGATTGCGGCCCAACTTCCTGCGTTATTGGTCTCGACGGCTAACTGCCAGCTGGCACAGTAAAGGTCGTCATCAATGTCGGATCGAGGAACGATCGTTGCCGTTGTCGGGAGGCGGATATTGGGTTCAAAAGAAGTCGAAGATTCGAGAACGGAGGCGGTGAGGAGGAGTAGGAATAGGAAGGTTAGGGGCTGAGACGCCATTGGAAGTTGAATTCAATATTTGAGGAGGGAGAGTGTTTTTTTTTTTTTTTTTCCTTACCTCTCCCAAGCAGTGGCTTATTGATTGTGACAAAAAGTTCCTATAATTTATTGTGAAAACTGTGGGTTCTCTTCACATTTTAACCATTCATTTTTGGGTTAATAGTTTCCACATGAGTTTGTCCAACATTGCATAATTAGTAATTCAATTTTTTTTAGACTTACTGATATTTGAATTTGTATTCTCGATCACCTAAATTTGTATCTATGTATTAATACCGTTAATTTATAATTTATACTCACATAGCACTCATAACTAATTCGTTGATGAAAGAACTTTAAAATATATATAAATTAATAAAAAAAATATTTTTTTCACAATAAGAATGAACTTTGATCTATGTCACCATCAGATTGACCATTAACGCCACATCAATATAAACTAATGGTGTTAGTGCGAAAGTACCAACTAAGTAGTTATGGACAAGTTCAGATTAACCCTTTATTTTCCAATGATTGTTTAGAATTTGTATTTATGATAAGGTTAAAATATGCTATTAGTCCCTATACTTGTATAAAATTTAGAACTTAGTCCAAATACTTTCAAAGTTAAAAATTCAATCCTATACTTTTTCAATTTAAAATCTTAATTGATAGTTTGTATCAAAATTTATGAATGTATCATATTTATGTGATTATAGTTTAACAAAAGAGAATCCCATGGATAGGCTTCTAAAAAAGATAGGTTATTGAAATCTCGAGTACCAATTTGGTAAGAATAAATCTCAATTAATAAATAATAATATATTGGTTTCATAAATTATGATAACCAAATTAAATATCTCAATTTATCTATAATATGAATTGAATTATTTTTACCCAAACGTCTCCCATTTCATTCTACTTTCCCAATTGCTCACACAATAAATAATTTTTCTTGCTTATTTTTACCTTTCAATTATCATTTTCCAAAATAAATATAATTAATTAATATATAAACAATTGAGATGAGCTCCAGTTATATCCAAAAGATTTGACTTGAATAAAAAATAAAATCTCATTTTTTAAGTTTTATCTTTTGTCTAAATTTTCTCAGCCCCTACTTTTAATGCTTTATAAACAACTTGTACTAAATTGCTTTTAGACTTTCCAATTGCAGGATGCCCATCCACGAGAAGCTTTGTCAGCAATGCCACTATATAAATAATTAATATATATAGAATTGAGCGACACTCGAGCTAGGTCAAAAGAATTCTACTCAAGGCTGGGCTCAAATAGAACTCAAAATTTTGTTTGATCTCTTTTTTCGAGCTTCGTACTTTTGTATAAACCTTCCCGTATTTTGGCTAGTACCTCCTCTTAATGATTTATACATGACTTGTCCTAGATTGCTTTTAGATCTTCCGGTTCCACTGGAAACCCTATCAACAACACTGCATCTTTTAGTGTTATTTTTGCTTTGGCACATTAGAGATTAAATGCACAAATCTCAAGTCTCCATTATTCAATTGGAGTAGACACGAATGACAATAGGGAAATTAACTTTCCCAACTAGGGTGATAGAAACTAGCATCCATTAATTGAGGAATGATTTTGTTGTAAGCGAGATCTATATTTATATAGCCGCAAAGTCAAATCGCAAGAGAATACACAAAGATGTTGAGGTTCTATAATCATATTATAATGATTACTTGGATGGAGCACGGAAAACTTAGCAGTATTGACATCCACACAAAATTTAATTGTGGGTGTCGAGGTACTCTTTTAAAAATGTATTCTAAACAATAACTTTTCATACACGTATTTTGATAATAATAAAAAGGGTTACTATTTGATGTACTGGCAGTTTACTGTTTTTATTCCACAAGTGGTTTTAAAAAATTGTCATGTAATTTTTTTTAAATATTTAAGTATAATCTTATAGGACACATGTCAACTCTCTAATCCTGTTTATAAAGTTTAAAAACTACATTGACAATGTACCAAATATTTTCTCATAATAAAATATGAATATAAAAGTTAAAAAAATATTTTTCAAATTCATTTGATCTGATTTTTTTTTCAGGATTTTTTAAAATTTATGTAATTTTTAAAAATATCATTTTATAATTTTTAAGAATTTTATAATATTAAAAAATCCAGGAGAAAATGGTAAGGAGGAAAAAGGTAACTGGAAGTGGATCAACGGGATGAGGAGTATTATCGTCAAAAGGGGATCCTGATTTCTAAAACAGACATGTTGGCCGATGGAAGGGGAGGGAACTTAGCTCAATGACTGGTTCTTGATAGTATCATTTGTTGATTATTTTTTGCTTATTCTATTTTGAATTATTTTTTAAGAAGTTGTAACTTGTAAGATCGTTTTGATTTTTTTGGCCTCAGAATTAATAAAGATTCAGCTTTATTTTTTTTAAAAATCCAATATTTTTTTTTTGAATTTCTCTGTTTTTTCTATACTTGGAAATTTTTCCTATTTTTTAAATTATTTTACGTAATTAACGTGGCACTTTCTTAGCCCACCATGTCTTTTTCTTGTTGTAACCAACATTAAATATCAACTTCAGGGCTAAACTAAAAATGATTTGTCCTAAAACAAAACAAAACCCACCAACCCTAATTCAAACTCCAAAATACCATACATCAGCTAATACATGTTAGACTTGTAAGAAGGCAACATAAACTAATCATGAAGTGAATAATTACAGTAATATATTCCCCATAATTGCTTATATATTGTTTACCCAAGGTACTATATTGGAGTTGAGGGGTTCATAGGCTGGGTTGGATCTAACTAATATTTTAAAATCGTTTGTTAAGGTTGAGCTCGGCCCAAAAAATGGGTTTAAAATTTTTCCCAAGCTCTACCCAGATAAAAATACTAAAACACGGGTCCGGCCCGGCTTGACCGTATTAATTTTTTATATAATTTTTCTAAAAAATATATAATACGTCAAAAATACTAAAAATATTTAAATAAATATTTCCCAACAAATTGAAAATAAATTAAAAAATAGTATGTATACTTAAATAACACTAAGATGAATTAACAATAAAACAAGAGTTATACAATATCCAAACAATAACAACATAATAGTGAAATAGTAGCAAAATAGTGAAAAAAACAACAAGAAAATAATAACAAAACAGTAAAAATAATAATAATAAAAACAACATTTTTTTTTTTTTGCATATTTGAGCTGGGCTCAGGCTAAAAAAGTCTTACCCGAAGCCCGGCCCATTTTCTAAACGGGTCTTATTTTTTTGCCCAAGCTCATTTTTTAGGCCTATATTTTTATCCAAATCCTCCCACTTTTCGAGCGGGCCTTCGAGCAAGGCCAGGTGACCCGGCCCATGGATAGGTCTACTGCAAAACCCAATAGCGTATGATGATAAAAGCAAGAATGAAAGTATAACAATGAATTGAAACAATTGAATTCATTTTATCTATGAGATTTCAATCTCTAAGGTATGAACCTAACAACAAAAGATATGTTCCCTTTATATTTTGTGTTAACAAAAGCCCAATCTACAAATAAAATCACGACAGCACAAGGGAGAAATTTGCTATGAATTAGGAGTTTCAAGAAGAAGGATCCTCTTCATCATGGCAAAGCTCTTTCCTAAGTTTACATGAAGTAACCATGCTAAGATCAATGGCAGTTGAAAGTGCAATAAACAGTGCATCATCAGGCATACATGTTACATGATGGATCCCTACTTGTACCACCGGCTTGCTAACTTTTCCTTCACCTTCAACACTCGACCCCTTAACGAATCCCTTCACAGGTGACTTTAATACTCCCTTATCTATACAAAATTAGTCACCCTTTTTCACACTAATTGAAGCTTCAGCAATGGGGATTCCATTATTACTTCCATGCTGACTAGCAACAAGTTCAAACTTGTAGCCTAAGCCATCAATTGGACCTCGTTCTCTCCATGTCTCAAGATGACTTGATGGTTTCCAGATGTTGACGGAGAAGCCATTGGGGTGGAGTATTAGCCATGCACCAAGGTTCAATCGAGAAACACGGTCTGAACTAGGGGAAGGTACAAATGGAGTGATCATTGAGGCAGCTGCAATAGGTGAGCTTGAGAGATCATATATCATTATAATCCATCCCTTCTTCCTCGCCTTTCTTTTTTCTCCTGATAATGTTGTCATCCATCCTCTCTTCTTGACCATAAAATCTAGTGGGAAGGATATGGTGTTTATAACTATTTCAGAAATGTTAAACAAAGTAATCTACGAATACCATGAAAAATTCATACAAACTAAATTTCTTAAATCATCCCTTGCATTACAGCCATATTGGAAGTGAAAAAAGGAACTTACCAGAATTTTGAACCATTGGCGCTAAACTTGTAACTGAACATTGGTTTTCTAATGTTGCCCTGATTTTGAAACACAACGGGGCTACATTCCGCTTCTTCACTGAATTGGAAGAGAAATCGGGGATCAAGTTCGGCCCGGATCGTCTTGTCTTTTTTTTCCAAGCCTAGTTTTTTTTTCTTCATTCTTCTCATACAGTTACTCCAAACTCCTTGAGATAAACTTTTGAAAAATCATTAAATTCAATCCTTAAGTTGGTAGGATCAATTAGCCCACATGAAAAACTCAAGCTTGTATGCATGCATCTTTCTGACCCTCCTCAAAAAGATCTTTCCTCGAATCTTAGGCTACATAAAAGAGAAATGATTAAAATCAACAAGAGTAGAACTAATCAAATACTTACATAAGCTTCCAGTTGGATCATCCTTTCCTTATTTCATCCAAAAACTATCTTCAGGATCAAAGACATGAATTGATAATCCAATTCAACTTGGATAAAAAACTTATCTTCGAAAAACAAGTCATCAACATTAAACAAAGAATTGTTAGGTGCATGAATGTTCAAGTAAAAAATAATCTCTAACTTTCCTTGAACATGCATGGTCATTCCTAAGACTTGCCAAAGTTGAATTAAGAATTTCACATTGCAATTCATAACATTATTTAATAAATTTACCCAATGCAACCATCCTAAATAAACCTATAATATAAATTGAACTTTCAAGCTAATGTTTAATAAGATTTGACAAAGGTTAAAACAAGTCATAAGGCAAAATCTTACAAGCTCAAGAACATTCAAGGTATACATTTTTAATAAATCATCAATTTCCAAAGTATTTTACCATGTTCACATTTTATCATTTGTGGAGAATTGTCAATGATAGAGTAAAGTAATTGAAAGTCTTTCAATGAGTTGTTTAAATCCTGTAGCGAAAAATAACCACTAAACAAATTTGAGTTATAGTTGGTTAAAACATAACCATTCTTCTCCATTGTATATGTATTTTCTTTCTTTTCATTTTTTTCATCTTGATAAAAGTTCTCAATTTTTATCTCATTTGAATTTCCACTTACCACCACTCACCAATGTTGGACCTTCAATTAGACTTTTATCGTTTAAGGTCTATTTTCCCTTAGTCTTTTCACAAAAATTATCTTCACTCCCTACATCCCCTCACAATGATTTTGAATGCTTAATTCGTCAGAATACAACTCTTTAGGATGTCATGTTGTATCCGATTCTTCTAAATTCATGGACTCTAGGAAACATTACCAATATCATCACAACTCTCACTAAATGTATCATTTCTAGTTTTGACACCGTTTTTTTGATAAAACAGGGTCGACTTGGATTTTAAAAATGAAAACGAAAATGGGAGTCGCCACCAGTCTTTTTAATGAGGTGTGATCGGGACACCTCGAATAGTGATTGTTTTTAATAAATAATTTGATTTTATTAAAACAACGATTTTGGTCCACAAAATTTAGAAAAACGGGTTCGGGAGTCGATTATGCACGAGGAAGGATTAGCACCCTCGATACGCCCAAAATTGGTATCTAGTTGATTACTTAATGTCTTAGTATCGAAGATTGAAAACTTTAAAGAGATTTAAAATACGATCCTTTATTGAAATGTTGAAAATTTTCGGGAAAATGGCATATTTCACGTTAATCGAAAAAGAGAATTATATCCAGTAAGTTAGGACACAATGTCTTGAATTCCCGATGTGCGAATGAATGCCAAAAAATTACTTATTTAAAAGATATTTAGCTATCTTGGATTTAAAAAAGGGATCATGCCCAGTAAGTTAGGACACGATCTTTTCTTAATTCCCGAGATCATTTAAAACTTGAGAAAAAAAGGATCATGCCCAGTAAGTTAGGACACGATCTCTTCTTAATTCCCGATATCGTTTAAAACTTGAGTTTGAAAAGATTTGTATATTTCGATTTATTGTGAAAATCGAAACCCAGTAATTTAGGGTACGACCTTCTCGAATCTAAATACAAGATTTTGCTTTTTCAAAAGTTGAAATTTATGCGTCGAGATAAATTAATCTAACACGAAATAGTAGAAATGAAACACAGTGTTAATATGCTTAACAAAATGAATACAATGATGTAAGCATAAATAATACGAGCAATAGCAACGAAAATGAGATAAATAAAAGGACAAATCAATAGCATACAAAATAAATATATAAGCAAATAAAGTTAAAGCATTCTTTTAAAATAATAACAAAATGTAAATAAATAAAGAAAATGAATAAAATATAAAAATATAAAATGTAAAAGATGTATATATTTGTATATATATATGCATATAAAATTATAAAATAATATATATATAAGTATGTATACATATATTTGTAAAAATAAAAATATGAATATAGATATATGTAGATATGTATAGAAGTTATAAAATGTATATATATATATATATATAAGTAAATTATGAAAATATGTACGTGTATAAATATATATTATAGAAATGTATATATATATAACAAAATTTGAGATTAAAAAGATAATAATGAGTAAATAATAATAATAATAATAATAATAATAATAGTATCAAATTTATTAATTTTAATGAGAAAATAACCAAAATAACAAAGAAAATGGCTAAATTGAATTAAAAACAAAATTCGGGGTCAAATCGCAAATCAATTAAAGGGGAGGGACTTTTCTGAACGCGCGCATAACATGGAGGGACTAAAAGGGAAATTTTCCCTTCTCCTCCAAAACGGTGTAGTTCCAGAGAGGACCAAATTGTAAATCAAAATAAATTACTAGGCGAATTTAAAAAAGGCACTTGATTATAAAGTTATTTAAAAGTGGAAGGGCTGAAAGCGCAATTAGCCCCTCCACATAGAAAACACTCGGATCTCCTGGTCGGGTCGGGTTACACACGGGTTGTCCCCCTAAACGGCGTAGTTTTGGCGCCTAGAGCTATGGCCCAAAACGGCACCGTTTTATGTGCCTTTATAAATCAATTTTTTAAAACTTCATTTTCTGCTTTCCCTTTAAAAAAACTAAACTTTCTCTCAAAAATCCCTCCCCTCTAGTCCATAGCTCCGACCGATGGCCACCGTGCCGGACTCCGGTAACCAGTGTTAGCTCCGCTGCACACGGTGGCTGGTAAAGGCAAAAAGGCATATTTTCTAGATCTCGACCCCTCTAAACCCAAATCCGACCTCAAAACACCAAAAAAACAAAAGAAAAAGGATCCTCAGTCCTCTCAACGACCGATTTGGATGCCGGAGGAGCCTTCGACGACAAGGGCGTAGCGCGGCTCCGGTGGGTTCCTCTTTTCTTTTTTACTATTTATTATTTATTTATTATATAGAAAAAAAGTGAAATAAAATATAAAAAAACGAACAGGAGGAGTAAAAAAATCGAATCTAGAAATCAACCTTTCAAAAATCATTTATTATTATTATTTTATTTCTCAATCTCTTCCGAAAAGGCCGAACCCCTTTTGTTTTTACAATAATCGGTTTTATAGCCGAAAAAAAAGAAAAAGAAATAAATCTCTTCCCCCGGTTTTGTGGTTTGTTTCTGTCTTTTCCTTGGTTGCATGTTTGCAGGTGCAAGTGGCGACGTGACCGTAGCGGTGGCAAGTGGGCAGGTGAGCAGCGACCGACGTGACAGTGGCGGCTGGTCAGGGCAAGTTGGCGGCAGAAGGCTGCGGCTCCAGGCTAGGGTTTCAGTTTTCTGAAACCCTAGTTTGACTATTGGGAATTTAGGTATTGGGCCTTATTTTATTTGGGCTGGATATTGGGCTCGGGTTGTAATGGTTTTTTGGGCCTAGTGGGCTGCTTAGGCTTGTTTTTGGGTCTGTTATTGGGCTGGGCAAAATTGGGCTTGTACAGTTGCCCCTCTTTGCTCATTGTCGTGTAATGAGAACAGAGCAAAAACCAAGAAAAACCAATTTTGCCCGGCCTCGTCGATTCTTGACTTGTTCTGGTGCTTCTCTTCCTCAAGTAGCTTCATTCCAGTCCACTGCGTCTTGTCGCTTCGATCTACTCCACTGCACTTCAGAGAGATATGACTTGTAATTTCAATCCACTCTGCTGCAACTTTAAGGGGACGAGATTTTTAATTTTAGTCTGCTCTACTGTGTCTCGTTGCTTCAATCGACTCTACTGCACTTTAAGGAGATCTGACTTGTAGCTTTAATCTTTTTCGCAACACTTCAGAAGGACGAGGTTTTGGTTTTAGTCTGCTCCACTGCAATGTCAGAGAGATAAGACTTGTTGCTTCAACCTGCTCCACTACGACCTCAGGGATATAAGGTTTGATATGATAAGATTTAATCCGACCCTCTACGACTTCAAAGGTGTAGGATTCATCATTTTAATCCGCTCCACTGCAACTTCAGGGAGATAGGATTAGTAGCTTCAGTCTACTCCACTGTAACTTTAGGGAGATAAAACTTGTATCTTCAACCTGCTCCACTGCAACTTCAGGGAGATAAGGTTTGCTATCTTCAGTCTGCTCCACTGCAACTTCAGGGAGATAAGACTTATTTTCGAACTGCTTCGCTGCCAGTACAAGAAGACAAGATCTACAATCTTCAACCTACTCCACTGCTGCTCAGGGAAATAGGACTAGTGGCTTAAATCTACTTCCCTACTACCTTGGGAAGATAAGATTCGCCGTCTTCAATCTTAATGCAGGGAGATAAGATTCGCTGCCTTCAACTTTAATTTGCTCTGCTACAATGCCAAAGAAGACTAGCTGTCTTCAATCTTAACGCCAGGAAGATAAGATTCGCCGTCTTCAGTCTTAATGCAGGGAGATAAGATTCGTTGCCTTCAGCTTTAATCTGCTCTGCTACAATGCCAAAGAAGACTAGTTGTCTTCAATCTTAACGCCAGGAAGATAAGATTTGCTACCTTCAGCTTTAATCTGCTCCACTATAATGCCAAAGAAGTAAGATTCGTTGTCGTAGTTTCAATCTATTTAACTGCAATGTTGGGGAAACGTGATTCGCCGTCGTAGCTTCAATCTGTTCCACTACACCGCTAGGGAAGTAAGATTCGCCGTTGTGGCTTCAATCTTTTTAATTGCAATGTCGGGGAAGCAAGATTCGCCGTTGTAGCTTCAATCTGTTCTACTGCACCGCCAGGGAAGTAAGATTCACTGCTGTGGCTTCAATATTTTTAATTGCAATGTCGGGGAAGCAAGATCCGCCGTTGTAGCTTCAATTTGTTCCACTGCACCGCTAGGGAAGTAAGATTCGCCGTTGTGGCTTCAATCTTTTTAATTGCAATGTCGAGGAAATAAGATTCATTGTCGTAGCTTCAATATGTTCCATTACACCGCCAGGGAAGTAAGATTCGCCGTTGTGGCTTCAATCTTTTTAATTACAATGTTGGGGAAGCAAGATTCGCCGTTGTAGCTTCAATCTGTTCCACTGTACCGCCAGGGAAGTAAGATTCGCCGTTGTGGCTTAAATATTTTTAATTGCAATTTCGGGGTAGCAAGATTCATCGTTGTAGCTTCAATCTATTCCACTGCACCGCTAGGGAAGTAAGATTCACCGTTGTGGCTTCAATCTTTTTAATTGTAATATCGGGGAAGCAAGATTCACCGTTGTAGCTTCAATCTATTCCATTACACTGCCAGGGAAGTAAGATTCACCGTTGTGGCTTCAAATTTTTTAATTACAATGTCGGGGAAGCAAGATTCGCCGTTGTAGCTTCAATCTGTTCTACTGCACCGCCAGGGAAGTAAAATTCGCTGTTGTGGCTTCAATCTTTTTAATTGCAACCTTAGGGGTATGAGTAACTCCATTGATCAGCTCTTTGGGGAACATGACCTGTAAAGTCCATTTTATGAACCTATTTATGCCTAGTGTTTAGGATGTCATGATTAGAATGAATCAAATGCTCCTAACTAGATGTGTATGTATGATATTTGTAGAATGTCATGAGAATAATCCCTTTTTAATGCTTAGGTTATCATTACTCACTGTTCATCAAGGTTTTATCACTAATGTCTTTTTGTTTAGCCGGTATCTTTGATAGAGAAACCAAAGAAATAGTCGCAATTTAGACTAGTCCTTCTCCAATGCTTCTAACCCTTAAGTTGGTTAGTTCTAAACAATAGCCCTGTTGCAGGCCCCTTTACTATTTAGAAGCTTTCAGAGTAATATGCAAAACTTCTTTTTCTTGAATATTATCAGTCTAGTAATCATTATTTCAATGAAAAACACTTGAAAAAATTTATCAAAATGGAAAAGATGAAATTTTGTTGAGAGTAAAGCTCAAAATGAATGAATCAATCAAGATAGCAAATTTTGCTAGAATACAAAATGAGAATAAATTAATCAATATGACATATTTTTTCAAAAAATATAAAAAAATGAATAAAATAGAAATAGGTGCCCCAGATATCGTAGCATGAGCTTCTCTGCCCCAAACTTCTTGAGGGCCCTTTTGAACTTGATATGTGTTTAAAAAATCGTAGAAGACTTTGTTGATGCCCCAAGATGTAGCATCTCTCCTTATTAATTAGGAGAGGACAAGACTACCGCATGCCCCACCTTCGATCAAAATTTAAACTGCCCATTCCTGGGTTTTTAATTCAAAAATTCTTTGGTCTCAAGGCGCCCTTTGCGGGTTTTCACCTTGGCCTCTCCTTTTTCTTTTTTCGTTCTTCTTTTCTTTTTTTTTCTTTTCGTTTCTTTTTTTTCAAGTGAAGTATTTACTGCTTGAATCAGAATTCTCAAGATTAGGCAGGTTCTTGTCATCCATCTTGGTCAATATCGACATTTTTTCAGATTAGACCTTCTACATAAGGTCCTTTTTAGTTTGACATCCACTTTCTTCTGAAGTCCTTTTGTATGGGAAGGATCTTCTTCGATATCAGGTCCCCCTCATGGAATTCTCTGGGGCGAACCTTTTTGGTGAGCTCGCATCATTCAGTTTTGGTACATTTAACCATGACGGATAGCTTTCAACCTTTTCTCTTCAATCAAATTTAACTGATCATATTGGGCCTGGATTCATTCTGCTTCATCCAACTTCGACTCTGACAAGGCTCAAAGGGAAGGAATATCAACTTCGATTGTAAAACTGCCTTTATTCCATATACCAATCAGAAATGAGTTGCCCCGATAGAGGTTTTTTTATTTTGTTTTATTGTTTTTTTTGTTTTTTTAACTAAACCGTTCATTTTGGGGCAAAATGGTGTTAATCTTAAACAAACTACAAACTTCTGTTATCGTGCTGTTGTTCAAATTTAGTGCATTGTCAGATATGATCCTTTTTGGCATTCCATACTGACGTATGATTTTTTTTAAAAATTTGCTGACTGTCGACTTTGTGACGTTGGCATATGAAGCAACTTCCACCCACCTAGTGAAGTAATCGATGACCACAAAGATGACTCGATGACCGCCAGAAGCTTTTAGCGAGGTTGGCCCAATGACATCCATGCCCCTCATAAAGAAAGTCTATGGAATAGCCATAACATGAAGAGATGAAGAAGGCATATGAATCTTGTCTCCATAAATTTGGCACTTATGACATTTCTTGGTATAACTGATGCAATCCTCTCTCATGGTGGACCAACAGTACCCGAATCTCATGATTTGCTTGGTCATTGCAAAACCATTGGCACTTTATGGACCTCTTGCAGGATTTTTTTTAACCTCAACAGCGTCCACACGTCTTAGTAGCTCAGGCATATCTTGATCATATGAAAACATCTTTGAACTCTTAGAGTAACTTAATGATGTCTCACTTTGTCTTTGCAGTGATACATGCTCCGATCTTCACCTCCTAAGCTCACAATTTCCACTGATTTTTTTGTAAGATAGGATCTGTTTCTCGACTTATTCTACCATCCTTAACAAATCAAGAGATAAACCATAGTCTTGGTCGCCTTCAAAGTCCTGAGGTTCCTCTGGACACATATCTTGCTCATAAGGAGATTCTGAGTCGCTCATATAATTGATATCTAGAGACCTGTTCTAGGGACGAAGGAAGACTCAAAGAGCTAATGAATCAAAGGATAATTATCTGTATGGTATGAGTATAAATGAAATGGAAGGAACAAGAGCATGTTTGCCAAGACAAAACACATAGATGCATTTCATAGAAATAAAAAATAGTGGACATGTGCCTTTTTCACAAAAGAATTTTCTATTGCTCCCAGGCTTAGAGCAATAAGAGTATTCTGAATATTACTCTGAAATGGTCATAAAACACAAGAATCTCCTCCACACTCCAGTTGTTTAGAATGCTTCTAGGGATGTAGAAACAAATTCTTGATAGGCTTTTTTTAGTTCCTTCTTCAAAGGCACAAACATCTTTACCTTCCAAATCATCAATATATTCAAAGAATTCAAATTTTTTATCATCCATCTGGCTTTGCACTAAAGTTCTAAACTCGACGTACTTTTGGATTTTAGGAAATTTTTTATATGCAACAAAATGTAATGTTGATGCATGAATGCAAAAAGAGGCATTGATCTTGATTCAATTCTATTAGAACAATTTTTCTAGAAAACAAATCTCTTTATATAAAATGGATATTTACATATACGACCTTGTCCTAACACTCGAAGTAAAGACATCGATCATTTTCCTCAAATCCATATGTTAAGATTGAATATTGAAAAATTTTTAAAGGGGCACCTCCTCTATATCCTTTTTGCTTGATCCGAGCTGCGACCCATTGTTCACTCATTCTCGTGATGCTCATTGGTCTCTTTAAGAAAGTTGGCATTAGCGGCTCTCCAATAGTCTTCGTCAGCTTGAGTCTTCGGGCAACGAGGCAAAGTCATGTACTCATTCACCAGACTATCACCCCTCCCTCATTACGTTTTTCTAGACCATATTCGGATAACCGCATTGTCTCCCACTTTATCAAGAAATCCGTTTTCCAGTACAAACTCTCTATTTAGCAACTGAACGTGAATCAACACCTCCTTTTTATGACGAAAATGCAATACAGTCATAACCAAAACAAAAAAAAGTAGGTTAGTACAAAATAAAAAGCAAGCAAGAAATAAATAAATAGAGCACCTATTCGGGTGACCACTAGGGATTTAGCGTAGTTCTACCTAGGGTAGGCTCTTAGGGCTCACTATATGTGGTTTGGTTCTAAAGTAAAGATATCCGAACCAGCAGATTCCTTGATCCTCACCCATCATAGGCTCATATAGACCGAGTTCAGTTCAGGTGAAAACCTCACGAAGGTGTAGTTTCTCACTCCCACTTAAAAGGGTGTGACCAACGGTCATGCAATGCAATGTGCAGAAAGATACAAAAACCTAAACTAACACAACAATTATAAACCATAATGAGGAACATCATAATAAAGACAGATGAAATGCAACGAAAGGATCGTATATTAAAATCAAGTTTTTAATTTTTTACAAAAAGACAAAAAATAATCAACTCGTGCCTTAACTCTCTTATTTTGTCCCCAGTGGAGTCGCCAACTGTTGACACCGTTTTTTGATAAAATAGGGTCGACTTGGATTTTAAAAATGAAAACGAAAATGGGAGTCGCCACCGATCTTTTTAATGAGGTGTTATCGAGACACCTCGAATAGTGGTTGTTTTTAATAAATAATTTGATTTTATTAAAACAACGATTTTGGTCCACAAAATTCAGAAAAACGGCTTCGAGAGTCAGTTACGCACGATGAAGGATTAGCACCCTCGATACTCCCAAAATTGGTACCTAGTTGATTACTTAATGTCTTAGTATCGAAGATTGAAAACTTTAAAGAGATTTAAAATACGATCCTTTATTGAAATGTTGAAAATTTTAGGGAAAAGGACATATTTCACATTAATCGAAAAAGAGAATTATATTGAGTAAGTTAGGACACAATGTCTTGAATTCCCGATGTACGAATGAATGCCAAAAAATTACTTATTTAAAAGCCATTTAACTATCTTGGATTTAAAAAAAGGATCATGCCCAGTAAGTTAGGACACGATCTTTTCTTAATTCCCGAGATCATTTAAAACTTGAGAAAAAAAGGATCATGCCCAGTAAGTTAGGACACGATCTCTTCTTAATTCCCGATATCGTTTAAAACTTGAGTTTGAAAAGATTTGTATATTTCGATTTATTGTGAAAATCGAAACCCAGTAATTTAGGGTACGACCTTCTCGAATCTAAATACAAGATTTTACTTTTTCAAAAATCGAAATTTATGCGTCGAGATAAATTAATCTAACACGAAATAGTAGAAGTGAAACACAGTGTTAATATGCGTAACAAAATGAATACGATGATGTAAGCATAAATAATACGAGCAATAGCAACGAAAATAAGATGCCAGTAATACCTGTTCTGTTTTTTCTCTTAGCCTTTGTTTGGCAAGCTGCTGTAAGTTTTCGGTGAGATCCTTAATACTATCATAGAAAAATTCATGAGTGATTCAAGAAAAAAAATTCTAACAATTGAAAAGATCAGATAAGTCTTACACTATGAACGATCCCTCAATTCAAAGATTGAAATTCTTGGATAGCCCTGATAAATCTGGATCATCCCATTTCCTCATTTTGACCCTTTTCACCGAAGAACCCTATTTAGATTAGAGTCTGCCACAATATATAATTGTTGGTATGAAAGAAATTTTTTTGTAAAGAAAAACTCAACTCTTATTACAAGTGAATTTCTGAAAATTCTTTTCGATTTCTAGAAATTCTAGAAATCACTTTATTTCTTGGTGTCAAAATCAAAACAAAATAGGATATGTGGTATAAAAACGGAAAAAGGACAAATCAATAGCATACAAAATAAAATATAAGCAAATAAAGTTAAAACATTCTTTTAAAACAATAACAAAAATGTAAATAAATAAACAAAAAGAATAAAATATAAAATGTAAAAATGTAAAAAGATGTATATATTTGTATATATATATGCATATAAAATTATAAAATAATATATATAAGTATGTATACATATATTTGTAAAAATAAAAATATAAATATAGATATATGTAGATATGTATATAAGTTATAAAATGTAAATATATATAAGTATGTATATATATAAGTAAATTATGAAAATATATACAGTATAAATATATATATTATAGAAATGTATATATATATAACAAAATTTGAGATTAAAAGATAATAATAATAATAATAATAATAATAATAATAATAATAATAATAATAATAATAGTATCAAATTTATTAATTTTAATGAGAAAATAACCAAAATAACAAAGAAAATGGCTAAATTGAATTAAAAACAAAATTCGGGGTCAAATCGCAAATCAATTAAAGGGGAGGGACTTTTCTGAATGCGTGTATAACATGGAGGGACTAAAAGGGAAATTTTCCTTTCTCCTCCAAAACGATGTCGTTCTAGAGAGGACCAAATTGTAAATCAAAATAAATTATTGGGCGAATTAAAAAAAAGCACTTGATTATAAAGTTATTTAAAAGCGGAAAGGCTGAAAGCGCAATTAGCCCCTCCGCATAGAAAACACACGAATCTCCTGGTCGGGTCGGGTCACACGCGGGTTGTCCCCCTAAACAACGTAGTTTTGGCGCCTAGAGCTATGGCCCAAAACGGCACCGTTTTATGTGCCTTTATAAATCAAAATTTTTTAAAACTTCATTTTCTACTTGCCCCTTAAAAAACTAAACTTTCTCTAAAAAACCCCTCCCCTCTAGTCCATAGCTTCGACCGATGGCCACCGTGTCGAACTCCGGTCGCCGAATTAGCGCTGCCGCGCACGGTGGCCGCTGAAGGCAAAAAGGCGTATTTTCTAGATCTCTACCCCCCTAAACCCAAATCCGGCCTCAAAACACCAAAAAACAAAAGAAAAAGGATCCTCAGTCCTCTCAACGACCGATTCGGACGCCGGAGGAGCCTTCGACAACAAGGGCGCAACGCGACTCCGGTGGGTTCCTCTTTTCTTTTTTACTATTTATTTTTATTTGTTATGTAGAAAAAAGTGAAATAAAATATAAAAAACGAACAGGAGGAGTAAATAATCGAATCTAGAAATCAACCTTTCAAAAATCGTTTTTTGTTTTTTTTTATTGCTCAATCTCTTCCAAAAAGGCCGAACCCCTTTTGTTTTTACAATAATCGGCTTTATAGCTGAAAAAAAGAAAAAGAAATGAATCCTTTCCCCCGATTTTGTGGTCTGTTTCTGTCTTTTCCTTGGTTGCGTGTTTGCAGGTGTAAGTGGCGACGTGACTGTAGCGGTGGCAAGTGGGCAGGTGAGCAGCGACCGACGTGACAGTGGCGGTTGGTCAGGGCAAGTTGGGGACAGAAGGCTATGGCTCTGAAACCCTAGTTTGACTATTGGGAATTTGGATATTGGGCTTGTTGGGCCTAGTTTTGTTTGGGCTGGATATTGGGCTCGGGTTGTAATGGTTATTTAGGCCTAGTGGGATGCTTGGGATTGTTTTTGGGTCTATTATTGGGCTGGGCAAAATTGGGCTTGTACATCTAGCATCTATTTCAACACCAAATTTAGAACAAAGTGTGATGCTAGATCTAGACTCAACAATAGGCACAATGTCAAGCTTATGTTCTTTTTTGGGCGACCATTTAATTGGGCATTGGAAAGTTTAGTGACCTTTTCGACTATAGCACCAACATTCAATTTCTTGAATTCTAGTTGTTTATGAAGAATAGGTACCTTGAGTAAGTCTTTGGGGGTTTTGTTTGTTCACACTTTTGATAATAATATGGAGGAATATAGTCTTACTCGAACTTATCAAAACCATAATAAACTTTTCCCCCTAAGTTGAGAAATCTTAGAAGTGGATGAATGTTTAGAGCTCATCTTTTGGCCCTTGAAGAGTTGTTCAAGCCTTTCTATCACTATTTTTTAATCAAGTTCGCCGTTTAAGTCATTGTGGCCTATTTATTTTCCGTAAATTTAAATTTTGTTCTTGGACTATTCTTTTGTTGAAGGTCTCCACTTGATCTTTAACTTCTATAATTTGGCCTTTAAAATAATCAATATAGTTTCCCACTACCTTTTGATATTAAGGATTTTGTTCTCATTTATCCTTTGGATTTTGTTTCCTTTTGTTCCTTTCACCCTTACCTCTTGTATGTATTGTTAAACCTACAAAATAAAATAAAAAATGATTGTAAAACTCACCTTTAACACTCATTAGACATTTTCGGAAAAAAATTTCACTTGAGCTTTTTTTTCCTTTAAATATAAAATTCAACTCTTGTAATATTTTTTAAAAAAGTTTTTAGCAAAACAATTCAAATTAAAGTAAGTGGTGTGTTGGAAGCAAAATCCACCTAATACAACCTAAGAGGCCAATGAAAAGACGAGGCAATTTGTAGCCTAAGTCGCACGGAAAGAGGATTATAGGGTCAAAGATTGACTCCAGGATCGTGATGGGGGACCAAGCCAGACATAACTAGGTCCATGTGAAGGGTGATAGTTGTTTCATGCATATAAAGGGGCACCCCTTTGAGGCCACACCTCAGGGAATAATCGAAGCAAACTCATAAGTCTTATTAAGCTATAGTAACTATTCAAGTATCTTAAGTTGAAATGTCGACACTAACCTAGTACATGTATGGAATAGAAATTATTTCAATGTTAAATGAGAAGCTATTATTATTTATGAAATTGAGTAACATATAAGGTTATTTAATTTGTTACGGTTGCAAATAATCGGTTAGGAACTTATTAAGAAATAATGGTAATTGTGGCATTTGGTACCCGGACCCGGTGATCGGGTCAAGTATGGGGTGTTACATTCTGCTTGTAAGGATAGTATTTATTGTTACATTGTTAGCAACACATATTTTCTTCCTCAAATAAAGTTAACAAATTTTGAACAAAATATTTGGGCATATAATAGGTATGTTATCACATTAATAACATAAGTTATCTCTGCCTTTTGAAGGGTTATGTTGAGAACTCTCATTGTTCTCTTATTTATTACTGTGTTTCCACTTTGAATGATTATTATTATGCCACTTATATTATATCCTTTATTTTTTATGCTTGCATTCACTTTGGGGAATGCAACAAATCTAATAGGATAACTTCTAAATGTCCCGATATATATATATTTTAAAGAGAACCAATATCACAAAAATTATCTTTTAGCCGACAATCAATATATATTTAAACAAAAACATTTTATAAGAAAAGAATATGTACTCAAATACAAAGCAACATTGTATTAATATATTTTACCAAACCCCAAGTTTTTTGAAATATTAAAAAGAAAAGAATATTATTATACGATTTTTATAAACAAGCATTTGAAAATAATATACATTAATAAACCTAATGAACCCATCAATATTTAATAATATAATTTAATATTAAATTATATTTAAAACAAACAAATAATAATCAAACATCAAATTAAAAAATGTGGAAGCTCCTGACCAATCAAAATTTTGCTCTATAAATTCAAGATCAAAACTAAAATTTGATCAATGCTAAGATAATATCTTTAGAATCCTCAAAAGATAGAAATAAAACAAACTAATCAAATAAATTATAATTAATCATAGATAAAAAATAATCTCAATATGGAACATTAATAAAAAAACTTCCCGCAAATCTTTGCACAACCTCAAGATATTTTTTGACAATTTTGGCCTTCTTTACGTCTATGTAGCAAGAAATTGTTTGATTTTTTAACTATCTTGGCATGTAATAGTAAAAGTCTTTAAGGGAAAGATTTTTCTTAGAGGGGTTACCAAATAAAAATAAAGAAAATAGGAGCGGATGAAAATCAAGTATCGTGCTAATAATATGTTATTAAATAAATAATAAAGAAAGTAAATGTACAAAGAAAATGAGAGGGCAAAAGAAGTATTAATAGATAATAGGAAGTTTACAATGCTTCTCCAATGTTTATATTTATAGAAATAAAAAATATAAATGAAATAAAACTCTACTTATAATGAATTAAATTTATCTTCATCTTCATATTTATAACAAAATTTTATTTTTAACTTAATCACTATTAATTTGTTCCTTTGTAAGTAATGACCCATTTCTTTTTGGCCCAAGATAAAAATAGTCAAAGGGAGTCCAATTTGAAAAGTCCAATTTTAAGGAGTTCAACAAGACTTTGGGATTTGCTCCATTTTTTGAATGTCATGAGGTAATGTTGAAAAATCTACTTTTTCATATTTCTTTGAAGAATAAGGATTCCTCCACCTCTCATTGTTTAAAAGATAGTGCATAAGTGTAAGTAGCACTCTGTTGCCAAAATGTGTAATGTAAGTAGAACTTTTAGGTAACCACCATTACACCTATTATCTATGTTGGAATATTTTCAAATATTTATAGTGTTCCAATAACTATAAATGAATGGGTGTAATTAATCAAAAGTTATATTATTTGATTTTTAAAGAGAATTATAACTATTTAAATAATATTATTTGAATAGTTATAATATTAAATGAATAATTATGTGTTTATTTTAAAGACATTATTATTCAAAAGACACCTATTGATGAAATATGTCTTTATGAAGAGACATGGAAATTCCTATAAATAGGAATGAGATTTCATTTGGAAAACACACCAACAAATTCTAATATTTTTTCTTTCCTTCCTTCATTTTCTAATATTATTAGATTATTTTATAAAGTATTACTGCAGAAATCCTTTATAGAAATTGAGTTTCTTGTCATATATTGCTCAATGTGTAGTTGGCTATTCTCGTCAGTGCAAAACGCAAATAGTCATTCGCTTCATTGTGTCCTTGAGGTTAATTTGCTTGGAACTCATTTGTACACCGAAAATAGGTGAGGGTGAATATAACCTTAAAGATAGTGACTTGATACACGCTTTGGAGCCTTGTCCTATTTCTTTTTTTTTGTTCGAGTTTCGTTTGTGTGTTCGAGATTTTCTTCACCGGAGATTTGTACTAACAATCTTAAGGTTATATCTCATGATGACTACCACAACACATGAAAGTGGAACACTGAGGGAGTTGGCTTCCAACTTTGTCAAACTTGATCGGTTTGATGGTGGCAATTTTCGACGACGGTAGAAAAAGATGCACTTCTTATTATCGACTTTGAAGATTGCTTATGTTTTGGATACTCAAGACCTAAAGAGAATGAAAACGGATTTGTTGCTGCAATTTGAGAAAGACAAAAATGGGACAATGCTGACTACATGTGCATGGGCCACATATTGAATGGTTTATCTGATGGTTTGTTCGACACCTACCAAAACGAGGTCACCGCTAAAGAATTATGGGGCAAATTGGAGACAAGATACATGATCGAAGATGTTACAAGTAAGAAATTTCTTGTCAGTCGTTTCAACAATTATCAAATGGTTGATGGTCGTTCTGTTATGGAACAATTCCGTGATATTGAAAAGATGCTAAATCAATTCAAGCAATATGATATGAAAATGGATGAAATGATTGTTGTATCCTCCATAATAGACAAACTTCCTCCATCTTGGAAAGACTTTAAAAGAAGTCTAAAACATAATAAAGAGGAAATATCTTTTGAGGCTTTGGAAAATCATCTTCGTATTGAAGAAGAATATCGAAAACAAGATCAGAACCTAAATTCTGAAAATACCAAAGTGCATATTACAGAGGAAGTACATACTACTAAACCATTCAAGAGAAAGTTCAAACAGATTGATAGAGCACCTAAGTTCAAAAAGAAACAAAAGGGCTCATGCTATCATTGTAGAAAGCCGGAACATTTCAAGAATGAATGTCGATTTATGTGACATGCATAATACTCCTACATTAGGTGGAAAGAAATATTTTGTTACTTTTATTGATGATTGTTCTAAATATTGTTTTGTATATTTATTGTATTCAAAAGATGAAGCACTTGATAAATTTAAAGTTTATAAATCTGAAGTTGAACTTCAGTGTGAATCATTTATCAAGTGCTTAAGATCGGATAGAGGTGGAGAATACTATAATCCAAGTTATTTTGAATCCACTGGAATTGTCCATCAAGTTTTAACCCCTTATACACCACAACAAAATGGTGTAGCTGAAAGGAAAAATAGAGTCTTGACTGAAATGGTAAATTCAATGTTATTATATTCAGGTCTTGGATAAGGTTTTTAGGGAGAAGCTGTTCTAACAACTTGTCATATATTGAATAGAGTTCCTAATAAGGAAACTAAAATAACCCCCTATGAACAATGGAAGAAAAGGAAACCAAACTTTAATTATTTGAAGGTTTGGAGTTGTAGAGCTATTATCAAAGTTCCAACACCTAAACGTGAAAAGTTAGGTGAAAGAGGAATTGAATGCATATTTATAGGTTATGCACATAATAGCAAGGCATATAGGTTCATGTTAATTGAACCAAATGATTCAATTTCAATTAATACTATTATTGAATCAAGAGATGATATTTTTGATGAAAATAGATTTAATTCCATATCAAGACAATTACAGCCACAACAATTGATTCATTTTTCAAATGAGAAAGAGATTCCATTGAAACAAATTGATAATAATGATGAATCTTTTCAAGAATTAAGAATAAGTAAGAGGATTAAAAAGGTCAAAGATTTTGGACCAGATTTTATTATGTTTCTTGTAGAAGGAAAATGTGAAAGTATATGTAATAAGATACCTTATTGTTATAATACAAAATCTGATCATATTACATTTGAAAAGGCAATGAAATCTCAAGACTCTATTTTTTGGAAAGAAACAATAAATGATGAGATGGATTCAATAATGGGAAATCAAACTTGGATCTTAGTTGATCTTCCACTAGGTTCCAAACTAATAGGTTGTAAATGGATCTTCAAAAAGAAAATGAAGGTCGATGAAACCATTGATAAATTTAAAGCAAAGTTGGTAGCCAAACGTTTTACACAAAAATAAGGTATTGATTACTTTGATACCTATGCTCCAGTAGCAAGAATTGCTACAATTAGACTTTTAATATCACTTACCTCTATATATAATTTGGTTGTTCACCAAATAGATGTTAAAACTACATTTTTAAATGGTGATTTGGAAGAGGAAGTGTACATGGAGCAACCGAAAGGATTTGTTGTTCCAGGACAAGACCATAAGGTATGTAAGCTTGTTAAATCTTTATATGGACTTAAACAAGCACCAAAACAATGGCACCAAAAGTTTGACAAGGTTGTTTTAGCTAATGACTATAAAATAAATGAATCTGATAAGTGCATATATATCAAATTTGAAAATGGAAAAGGTGTCATAATTTGCTTATATGTAGATGACATGCTTATTTTTGGCACAGATTTGGAACAAATAGAAGACACAAAAAAATTCTTGTCAAACAACTTTGCTATGAAGGATATGGGTATAGTAGATGTTATTCTTGGGATTAAAATAAACCAAGATGAAAGCACTATAGCTTTATCACAATCATATTACATTGAAAATGTGCTTAAAAAGTTTGACATTTTCAACTGTATACCAGCATCTACACCCATGGATCCTCAAATAAATTAGTATCTAATGCTGGTAGGAAAATTGATCAATTGAAATATGCAAGTCTAATTGGTTGTCTTATGTACTTAATGACTTGTACAAGACCAGATATTGCATATGCTGTTGGAAAATTGAGTAGGTACACAAGTAATCCAAGTAATTTGCATTGGCAATATTTGAATAGAGTACTTAAGTACTTAAAGAAAACTATTAACTATGGATTGTGTTATAATGGATATCCTCAAGTTTTAGAAGGGTATTCGAATGCTAGTTGGATTACAAGTTTAGAAGATCATGCATCTACTAGTGGATGGATCTTCATTCTTGGTGGATGAGCCATTCCTTGGGGTTCCAAAAAACAAACATGTATTACTGATTCCACCATGGTAGTAGAATTTATTGCATTAGCCGCTGCATCTGAAGAAGCAGAATGGTTAAGAAATTTGCTTTATGATGTACCTTTATGGCTTAAGCCAATTTCACCTATTTCTATCCGTTGTGATAGTGAGGCTACTCTAGCAAAGACATATAGCCAAGTATATAATGGAAAGTCTAGACATATTGGATTAAAACATAGTTATGTCCGACAATTAATCTCTGATGGAGTGATCACTATTAATTATGTAAGGTTAAATGAAAATTTAGCGGATCCTTTGACAAAAAGTGTTGCTAGATATACAGTAAAAATGACCTCAAAAGAGATGAGACTCAAGCCCATTAATTAGAGTCACCCATGATGGAAACTCGACTCAATGCTTGGTATAACGTCAAACCTTGAATTCAATGAGACAAAGTACATCATTAGTATGTGATTGTAGCACTATAAATAAATCCATCCTAAGATTAAAGTGCTAGGTACCCGTAATGATAAGGGAAGGATGAGTAATGTACTCTTAATGGATCCATAACATAAATATGTTAGAGTGTTATAATTATGGGAACACTCTTGATGGGATCTACCTATGTGAGTGGAAGTGTGGCCGCTTCTAGGAGCTCAAGGGCTTGGCTCTGACAACACTCATGAAAAGAGGACATAGACACATGACCATAATAGTGTCCCTAGATACTATGCATTAACCGATGTTGAAATCATTGTGTGAGATGTGTTCGGTTAATCAAATAGAATAGTTGGTTCAAAGCTTAGTCTACCATTCAATTTTGATTAACTTTAACATGTTTTCACTAAGTGAAGGTTCAATCGTAAGACACCTTCATTTATGCAAATTGATTTCCAAGAATATCAAAATCCAAAATATTTTGAAAATGGGGGGAGATTGTTGGAAAATATTCAAATATTTATAGTGTTCCAATAACTATAAATGAATGGCTGTAATTAATCAAAAGTTATATTATTTGATTTTTTGAAAAAGAATTATAACTATTTAAATAATATTATTTGAATAGTTATAATATTAAATGAATAATTATGTGTTTATTTTAAAGACATTATTATTCAAAAGACACCTATTGATGAAAGATGTCTTTATGAAGAGACATGAAAATTCCTATAAATAGGAATGAGATTTCATTTGGAAAACACACCAACAAATTCTAATATTCTTTCTTTCCTTCCTTCATTTTCTAATATTATTAGATTATTTTATAAAGCATTACTGCAGAAATCCTTTATAGAAATTGAGTTTCTTGTCATACATTGCTCAGTGTGTAGTGGGCTATTCTCGTCAGTGCAAAACACAAATAGCCATTGGCTTCATTGTATCCTCGAGGTTAATTTGCTTGGAACTCATTTGTACACCAAAAATAGGTGGGGGCGAATATAACCTTAAAGATAGTGACTTGATACACGCTTTGGAGCCTTGTCCTATTTCTTCTCTTTCTGTTCAAGTTCCGTTCGTGTGTTCGAGATTTTCTTCACTGGAGATTTGTACTAACAATCTATACTATTATTAAGCCCTTAATTGATTTAGTATCACAAGTCAATTAGACGCCAATACAGCTAGAGAAAGTACGAAAATAACTTTTTGTAATTAAATTAAGTTATATTATTCAATGGTATTTTAATCTTTAAAGGTAAAAAAAAAAAAGTTGCATGTAGTAGAATTTGAATCCACGCTAATTGCATTAGTAATACAGTAAATTTATCACTCAAACAAAACTTTATTTTGATAATTTTATACATTTTATTTTAATATGCACGCTTTATTACCTCTATGTTCTAAATACATAGTTTCATCATACATACTGCGTGTGATAGGATTTCTATTATTAATAATATTTTTAATTGAATTGGTGTCTCAAGTTAACTCGATAGTAACTCAAGATTGATGACAACACCATGACACACAATTGTAATAATTTAATAAGTTTAATATGATATATTTATGTATTTAAATTTCATTCGACTCACAGTTTAATCTATTTTTTACATTTTAATATCATACGCATTCCATTTATTATTAATTAATTTTAAATAATATATTTTAATATTGACTGTATATTATTTTCAAATAAACCTCTATACGCATAAATCTAATTTTATTTCTCTCTGATTTCTCTTTATCAATTTTTCTCACTTCCGTGTCCATTATTTATAAGATATTCACCCCCACTTTATTAATAATTGCACTTTCATAACCTTCTTTGGAGGGTTATAAATTCTAGAATTTTTTTTATAACTATCACAAGTTTGATGATGGTTAACCATTTATCGCATTCATTGAACTGAAGACAATGAAGCTTAATGAAGATGACAACCAACAATGGAAGTCTTAAAACCCATGTAGTTTCTTTGCCAAAGAGAAAATTGTGGAACAAACTTTTTCGTAGTACCGAACAAGATAAGTGAAGGAATAAAATTTTAAACAATATAAATTTATTTAGAAAGCAAAGGATGTGGGCAATAAGACACGTGAAAAGAGAGAGAAAGAAAGGATGGGAGTGGGGAGGGTCAGGGGCTTTGGGTGCTAAAATAAAGGCGGACGTGAATGGCAGTAAAGAAATGGAGCATAACGGACGGCTCACATTTTCATCCAACTTCTTCAAATCCTTCTTCCTTTCCTTATTTATCGTCCCAATTCCTTCATCCTCAACTCCCCATCCCAAATACCATTTTAAGCAACACATCCAATAACAAAACAAAATCCCCCCCCCCCCCCCAACATCTCTTACTATACACAAATTAAACCAGCCACAAAGCCAACATGTCGTGGCAAACTTACGTAGATGAGCACTTGATGTGTGATATCGATGGCACAGGCCACCACCTTACTGCCGCTGCTATCATTGGCCATGATGGCAGTGTCTGGGCTCAGAGCTCTAAGTTCCCTCAGGTCACCCTATCCATCACATTCATCTTAACCCCCTTTCTTTTTTCTTATATGATCTGATTTACTTCCTTTGTCTTTTGTTCATTATATTGCTTACAGTTAAAGGGTAATGAGATCACTGACATCATGAAAGATTTCGACCAACCAGGCCACCTTGCACCTACTGGCTTACACATTGAGGGTGTAAAGTATATGGTGATCCAGGGTGAACCTGGAGCTGTTATTCGTGGAAAAAAGGTAATGGTTTAATCAGGTGCATATATTAGGAGTTCATAACATATTAATATGTGGGGTGTGGGCAGGGACCAGGAGGGATAACAATCAAGAAAACAGCACAGGCGCTTATTTTTGGGATCTATGAAGAACCAGTGACTCCAGGGCAGTGCAACCTGGTTGTGGAGAGGTTGGGAGATTATCTTGCAGAACAAGGCCTGTAGTGGACCTCTGCCTACACTTTCACAAATCAACCTGGTTGATTTACTCCATAAATGTTTTGTTTTGTTTTGTTTTTTTTCCCCAGTTTTGGGCACTAATTTTAATGCCATTCATTTTTCTTTCGAAGATTCGAATATTATGTAATTTTTCTTTGTGAAATGGGAGAATCATATTTCAAGTTTGTTGACTGTCACTTAGGTCTGTTTGATTGCCAGTAAAATATTTTCCGTAAAATGATTTCTGGAAAATGTTTTACTTTTCTGTAAAATGATTTACTGAAAAATATTTTCTAGTGTTTGATTGAATCTGTGTAAAATATTTTCTGCTGCTTGGCAGATTTTTTGAAAATATTTTTCGGAAAAATTGTTTTTACATATATTAATATATATTAATAAATTTTTATATTTTAAATTATTTTTACATATATTGTAATGATTTATTTATAATAATACTCAATTATTAAGCTACAATATTAATCGTTATAAATTGAAAAAACTAATATCAAATAAATTATTTGAAATTGTGTTAAAAAACAAGTATTGAATAATTAAAAAAGCAGTAACTGGAAAATCGATAAATGTAAGCGCTTTTCTACGGAAATGAAGGAAGGAATGAAGGAGGCAATAGATAGGAGAGCACGGAAAATGTCTTACTGAAATTGAAAGGGTAAGACATTTTCCCTAAAATGTAACCCATTCTCCCTTGTTTTGGAGTTCATTTTCCAAATGGAAAATGTTTTCCACCAATCAAACGCTGGAAAAGTTGGAAATAATTTTCCGGAAAATCAATTCTGTCAATCAAACAGACCTTTACTTTTCCTCACTCGTCTTATGATCTTATTATGAATTTATATGAGAAGCAGTAACCCTGTATTTATTTATTTTTCTCATTAGTTTAAATGCAATAAATGTAGGTATTAATTTATATTATTAATACAAGATTTTGAAAATAATTTAGAGTTAATTTAGGTATTTAATTACAAGATAACAAATTTGCACATTCATTACTTTTTCATGTAGAATAATTTATATATATATATATATTAATTTGTACGCTTCAATAATTCTTCCTGTGTGCTTCTTAGTGTCGTGACTCAAATTAATTATGAAATAGTTATCCAAGTATGTTTTTATTTTAGTTATTAAATTATGATGATTCTTTTAATTGTTTTCATTAATATTTTAGTTGGTTTCTATTTTGGTAGTTTTCTATTAAATGATTAACATACGGGATTGACATAACCATTTTCTAATTAGTATAATATCACATTTAATTAAAATCCTTATTAATACTTATACATTCTATTAATTTGATCTTAATTCTAAATAATTCAATAAATTTAACCCTTAACATTTACAAATCCTATAAATTTAATTTTAAACACATGTAATTAACTATAAAAATAATTAAATGATTATTAAATATTATGAAAAAGTATAAAATATAATATTATTTATATTATTTTGTATCAACACATATTTATATCTAATACACACCCGAATCCAAATAACATGATCCTAAACAATATTATTAGATGAATGACTTGTGCCTTTAGAGAACAAAAAAGGAATAAGCAAAAACAGTATTGTTGGGGGTTGACCTGATTAAGCAACAAACAAGTAAAAATAGCGGAAGAAATTGAGAAATTGAATACACAAATTTAACGTGGAAAAACCCCTCTAAAGAGGATAAAAAATCACGGGCAAAAATAATTTTACTATAATGGCAAAAGAACGAAGAGTACAAAAAATGGAGATAAAACTAAATCTCAAAACCCGAAAACAAAGAACCCTCAAAACATAGACACAAAATTTTCCAAAAGTGTTATGAGTTCTAATCTCTAATGAGTTTATTTTCTAAGGTTGTAAAAGAGCTTATTTATAGACTAAATTCGTAGGTAAAATAAATTATACTAATAAATGCTAAATATACTATACTAATAGATACTAAATCTTCTAGAAATAAAATATATTTTGTTTAACTTAACTTGCAAGCAATCTATTATTTGACTGAAATATGAGGCATACTCAACAAATCTCCACCTTAACTTATATTACCACAACGCCATCTTTGTCAAAGCCCGCCACGAGCCTATCTTGAACTATGCAGGGAATTAACTTAGTCGAATCTGTACTTAGAAGCTAGAAGACTTCTAGCCTTCGACTTGTGCACTGCCAAATCAAAACTAACCCGGGTTTAATTTTCACGAACACAATGCCCTAACTTTTCAAAACCTGCATCCAAAAGAGAACCTCTCTTCAATGAAACGGTCATACATTTTTCCCTCCTATGACCAAGTTGCCTCCGCTCTTAACGAGTTGACTCCAACTCCGTAACGGACGAGGGACATTCGATTTCACCAGTCACTATAGAACCTTCCAGAATATAAAGGTTACCGGTACTTTTACCTTTTAACAAAATGACAGCCCCACGAGATACTTTAATGTAGTTCAACTTGATGTTGATTCTGTAACTTTTGAAGTCTAAAATACTCAAAGAGATGAGATTCTTTTGTAAATCAGGTACATATCTAACATCTGAGAGTGTCCTAATCGTCCCATCGTGCATCCTAATTTTAATAGTATCAATACCAATTGCCTTACTGGATGAATCTTTTCCCATGTGCACAACTCCACCTTTAACCGAACTGTATATAGAGAACCATTATCTATTGGGACACATGTGGAAAGAACATCCTGAATCTAAGATCTACTCGGACATAAGCTTAGAGCTTTTGCTCGTTGGCACTAACAAGAAATCATCACTACTTTCGTCGGCCAAATTAGTACCAACTACATCTTTTCCGTTACTCTCAGTAGCCCTTTTATTTCGCAATTTATAACAATCTGCTTTGACGTGGCCTAACTTCTTACAATAGCGACACCTTTTGTCTCGCTTCTTTGATGCTACCAAAACGGAAGCTTGTATATCTGTCTTGCTATCCAAACCAAAATCATTGTCGAGTTTGTCTTTACTCAACAAATGACCCTTTACATCCTTGAACGAGAGTTTGTCTCTGCCATAAATCAAGGTCTCCCTTAAAGACTTGTATGAAGGGGGTAAAGAACACAATAATAGCATAATCTGATCTTCATCATCAATTTGAACCTCAACGTTATTTAAATCATTTAAAAGGGTAATGAATTGACTGATGTAATCTCTAAGAAGCTCACCTCCGTTCATGCGAAACGTAAATAGACATTATTTCAACACTAAACGATTAGCTAGAGACTTAGTCGCATAAAGTGTTTCTAACATTTTCCACAAGGCGAATGAGGCTTTCTCCATCAATACCTCTTGCAATACCCTATTAGCGAGGCACAACTGGATTGTAGACAGGGTCTTTTCATTAAGCTCTTCTCATTCTGACTAATCTAGATTCTCGGGCTTTTTCCCGGTAACAGCCTTTGTCAAGTTGATCTGAACTAGAATTGCCATCATCCGAACTTGCCACAAATTAAAATTTGTGACACTATCGAATTTCTCAATGTCCAATCTTGTTGTTGCCATCTCTGAACGGGCTGATTTGTGGAAATTGAAATAGCTCTGGTACCACTTGTTGGGGATCGACCCAATTAAGCAACAAACAAGTAAAAATAGCGAAAGAAATTGAGAAATTGAATACACAAATTTAACGTGGAAAAACTCCTCTAAAGAGGATAAAAAATCCACGGGCAAAGATAATTTTACTATAATGGCAAAAGAACGAAGAGTACAAAAGATGGAGATAAAACTAAACCTCGAAACCCGAAAACAAAGAACCCTCAAAACATAGACACAAAATTCTCCAAAAGTGTAATGAGTTCTAATCTCTAATGGGTGTATTTTCTAAGGTTGTAAAAGAGCCTATTTATAGGCTAAATTCGTAGGTAAAATAAATTATGCTAATAAATGCTAAATATATAATACTAATAGATACTAAATCTTCTAGAAATAAAATATATTTTGTTTAATTTAACTTGCAAGCAATCTCTTATTTGACTGAAATTTGAGGCATACTCAACAAACATTTGGTGGCCAAAAAACAAAAATAATCACACAATGAGTGATAACAAATTCTACTAAGAAGGTGCAGTTATTTTAAAATTTAACTTGCAAAAATTTGTACTTCAATTAAATTAGTTGCTTTTAAGAGATAAGTGTCATTAAAGTGGTTATGAAACTTGTTAAGGAACATGATTTAGAGGAGATTAAGACTTTGGTAATTCTTGATTCTTGATGCTTAGAAAGTTAAAATCACCATATGGACAACAAAGAAGTTTGCAGAAGGTTCAATCATTCTCAGTCTCATGCCCATAAATTTTGTATTCTATAAAATGGTTTCAAAAATTGTATAAATAATATTATATTTTGTGCTTTTTCATAATATATAATAATCATTTAATTATATGTGCTTAAGGATCAATTTGATAGAATATGTAACTATTGAGGACTAAATGTGTTATTATATTAATTAAAAAGACCACTTCATTTAATCATTTAATTGAGAGTGACTAAGACAAAAACGATCTAAAACATTAGTGACGAAATTTAAAAAAAATTTAATTTAGCCATCAAAACAAAAACACATTAATGATTAAATAACTAAATGTATAGAAAAATCAAGCACTTTAAAATATTTGTGGGATATGGTTTCCAACATTCTAGGCTTAAATCATATTCAATCCGTTTTTAATTATTTGATATATCATTTTGTTTTTATTTTTATATAATATATCACATATATAATACAACAATGTAAATATTGAAAAGCATTTAAATTATATATTTATAATATTTATAAAAGAGAAACATATTAAACTATTAAATATTAAATTAAAATTTATAAAAAATGTAGGTGATATAAACCCTAATTACACATTGTAATTACATACTTACATAATTTATATTTTAAAAATATTAAGTAATATAAAAAATATCAATACGATAAAATAATTATAAATGAGTAACAAATATTAAAATAAAATCATCATATGTAATACATTAGTCCAAATAAAAAAGTAGTCGATAATACGAATACTAAAAAAAATAATAACAAAAATAAATAACATATACAATTTTATCTAATTGTTGTAGCATTCCATATTTGTTGGGCTATTTCCTCTAGCATTTAACATATACTCATTATCATCAGCGTTGGTCCTTGATCGGGTTCATCATCTGAATATGAATTTGTATCATTAATATTACAATATATGGTTCATCCCGATTTTATCTATGAATGAAATTATGAAGCATGCAATATGCTAGTACGAGCTAATCTTATTTTTTATGCTATATTGAGATGATGTTGTTAATATTAGAATTTTTTTTTCATAACAATAAATATTGTCTTAACCGCAATACTTATGTCCAGGAATTAATAAATAAATATAAAAGATTCCCTCCCCATATAAAGGAAATTGGACAGAAAAGGAAAAGGGGACCAAAATGTGGGTTTTAATTTAGGAAAAAAGGATGGTTTGTGGCCCAAACTAAAAAGGAATATAGCAGATCCCGTAGTTTTAACGCTATATCTTCCTGTCTCTCCCTCTTCTCCACTCACTTGTGTCCTTCAGTCAAACATTTTTCTCACTTATTTATTCTTTCATTTATTTATTTGTAAAAACTCACACAAGTTTAGGAAGAAGAAGAAGATGTCGTGGCAAGCGTATGTTGATGATCACCTGTTGTGTGATATCGAAGGCAACCATCTCTCTGCCGCTGCTATCATCGGCCAAGACGGCAGTGTTTGGGCTCAGAGCTCCAATTTCCCTCAGGTTTTCTTCTCTTTTTACACCCTTCCTCCTTTTCATTAACCTTTGCTTCTTTTCTTTAGGTTTGGTTTCTCAGAAAAAAAATGAGGTCCATCTTTTGAGTAAAGAGGGGTCTGATTGCTATGATTGAATTCTCCTTACTTGATTTATTTTCCTGATCTGATTTGCTCCCAAACCACTTTTTTTCTTCTATTTTCTGAAACTAATTTTATGCTCTTTTCTTTCTCTTCTTCACAGTTCTTGTGTTTTTTTATTTGCTAGTTTATTTTGCATGAGGTGCTGACAGATTTGATTTTTCATGCATGGAAAATGTGTATAATTCTTGGGTTTTCTTCTGTTTGTACAGATTTCTTAGTTTTGTAAGCATTAAGCGTTGTTTTAAGCAAGTGAAATCAAGTTTTGCTAACAGATCTTTGCAGCGGACCATAATTTTAGTAAATGATGATATATGTAATTATAGAGCGAAATGTTTTGAGTACTACAAATCCTGTTTATTCGATTCTATAGCTATTTTCTCTCGCTTTAGACAGTAAAATAGAATGGTTTTCTTTTTCTTTTTCCTGATGTGCTTATTGTTTCTGGTTTTTATGCTTATTTCAGTTTAAGCAAGAAGAAATCAATGGCATCATGAATGACTTTGCTGAACCCGGATCACTTGCCCCAACCGGATTGTACCTTGGTGGCACTAAATACATGGTGATCCAAGGTGAACCAGGAGCTGTTATTCGAGGGAAGAAGGTGACCTGTCGGTTCTGAGCTTCACTGCGTATATGACACGAACAACTCTCATGAACACATGCATTCATTTACATTATGATCAACCCAAATAGATTTGTCATTCACACATTCAGGTCCAAGTATAGTTCGAGTTCAACCTTTTGATATGATAAAATGAAAATAAAATCCATTAAACACTGAACTTCATTGCTGGTTTTTCACCCTAAACTTTGTTTTTAAACACTTTGCAGAGTGATTTTAATGGTGATTAGCCGCTCAAAATAGGTACATTGATGCTGTGCTCACATATCTATGCACTATGCATCTGGCTTTTGCTGTTACCTATTTCTATGCTGCCCTTGTTTGTGCCTCCAGTCATTCGAGATTCCTTAGGGAGTGTATTTGTCCAGAGACAACTTGACAAAAGGAGGGGCATCGAGGCTGTTACTGCATAACTTTCTAGTTGCTGTCTGGAATATTTGATTGTGTCATGGTTGTATTCTGAGCATTTTTCATTTAAATTTCAGGGACCTGGAGGTGTTACTGTTAAAAAGACCAATCAGGCCTTGATCATCGGCATCTATGATGAGCCAATGACTCCCGGGCAGTGCAACATGGTTGTGGAAAGGCTGGGTGATTATCTCATTGATCAGGGTCTTTGATCTCATTGGTGTGCCTTATTTGTTGCAATTCTTGTTGGCTTCTATACGAAAGTGCATCCACCACCTCCTGTAGTAATGGTTGGGGGTGCAATTAAATAATAGGATGTTAAGTTATGGGAACCTTTTTAATGATACAGAATGGTTGGTGTTTGTAATAGTGATGCTTATGATCTCTTTGCTTTGTTTCTGTACCAGTTTGGTTGATGGTAATATCGAAGATTGTCGACTGAAATACTTTGTTTTACATTTACAATGGCCTTTCTTTTTTTTCTTTTTTTTTTTCTAGTGGAATTGGTAAATCATTTGCCCAAATTTGTTCAACTAATCTTATGTTTGCCTGCTAACGCCATTAAGACCTGGTAAGAAAATGACTCCTTGGTAGGCTAGGCTACAATCTCATATAGGACTCAAAATAAATATTGAAAATTGATTCCAAGCTGGTTTTTGGGTGATTGAAGTTATTTGAATGACTCCAATTAAGTTTTATTTTTATGTAAAAATAAATATTTTATATTTCAAATAATAAAAAACAATTTCAAATATTTTTATATTTCTTATTTATTTGAAAATTTAATTGCTTTTAAAATATTTATAGAAAAGGTTGAAACTATCCAAAACTCAAAGATAATTTATTTTGTCAAAAAGTAAAAACCTAAAATTAACATAAAAATAATAAAACCGAATCAAATTATGTTTGAAAAATTAGAACCTAAAAACCTAATCAAACCAAATCAAACTTGGGTCTAATTAATTTTCTATGGAATATTTTTTGTTTGAAAATGCTATACCAACAAATTTAATAAAGTTAACAATTGAACATGAATTTTAAAATCTAAAAATAGGGACTAAATTCCTAAAAATAAAAATAGGATTAAATTACAAATATACTAAAAGTACAAGGACTTGAAGCATATTTTAACCTAATCAGGAAAAAAAAAAACTTGAAAATTTTGGACCAAAAACAGGGACATTCATTGACTGGAAATAGCACCACATTTGATACAACAACAAACAGCGGTATTGGACATCATATACACTTCTCATCAATACCATACCAAAAAACTAGAAGGCAGCAGCAAGTTCTTCCCCACCGCAAATTTATTGAATACTTTCATGCCAGACCCCTCAACTGTCATGAAATCGATGCATCCAACACCTTTTCGGGGTTTAAAACAAATGAGACTAGCATCATTAGAAAGAAACTAGCAATCCATGCACACACTTCAGTCCGTCTGGATGACGAAGTACTAGCTATGGAGGTCATATTACTTGTTGCGGTTTTGTTTATGCTGCACGAGAGATAATCACAAGAACAACTTTAGTGAATTCATTGATGGGTGAGTTCAACAGATGGGAACAGATCCAAGGAAGGATGACAAAGAAAATCAGTGCTTACCCTTTTGTAGTAACATAAATGCAATTATCATAGCCTGCACAAATAGTTAAAACAAATTAGTTTCTTTCATAAGATAAAATATTCCTAAAGGGATACTAGTAGTTTTTAGACTTCAAAAACCATGCAAACCAGGCACATTGGATAGAAAAATGTTCACCTAAGCTAAAAGTTCACACCTATGAGCAGCGTTGGTATAATAGGTATTAATATGCATGTATAATGCAATCTTTGAATCAAATTTAGCTTAAAGTAATGGACTTACTAGGATCCTTGTCGACTTTGACTCCATTTCCTCCAAAACTGCAAGCAACATCAGTAGCCCCATTTTGCTGGTAGTAACTGTTGAATGCGAACGAGGCATGAGAAAGTGTATTATCAGGCTCGAAACATGGCTGGCTAGGCTGAATGGGAGAGCAATCCACATTCCCAGGACCACAAGCCCAATCCAGGGCATTTTGCAAATCTGCTTCAGAAGCTTTGCTAGAAGCAATACACCAGGTTGTCACATTTGAATTGGTGCCGTTCCCACTGTTTGTCACATCAACAATACCATTTCCGGTGAAGTCCAGGTTATAGACACTAGTCTGGTCAGGATAAAATAAGCCCCAGTTTCTCTCGGATTCCGGTCCAGGCTTCCTGTTCTCATTAAACAATGAGAAAATATACACGTCAAGCTCTTCACCAGGCTTGGCAGGAGTGCCAGAGTCATTGATAACATGATGAATTAGATTGGCATTATAAGTCTGAGCATTGTCAGGAGTAGCAGCCTTCTCTTTGGGTGAACCTTTGGAAGGCCAGCCAGTTTCAGTGACCATAACCTGGGTTGTTCTGAAATTTAAGGCCATCAGGGCAAAATAAAGGGCATCTATCTGCGCATCAAACATGTTGGTGTAAAGTAGACCAGTGTTAGGATCTATGACTTCTGAGGATGACTCGAACAAAGCATAATCCAAAGAGACATTGCTCGGAGAATCTCTATAAGCATAATAAGGATATAAATCGATCATAAAAGGCGAATGGTTCTCAGCTAGGAATTCCAACATAGGTTTCAGGAAAAATGCATGGCTGCTGTTAAAAGCCCCAGCAGAAGGTGGGAATGACCGGGACAGAACCCCAAGGGAATGAGTACTTGAAACTTTAATCCTCTTGTGCAGGCCAACCTTCTTCAATGCAGTGAGCACATTTTGCATAGCAGGCACAACCAAGGCAGTGGCATTATCAGGACTCTCCGTGACTTCAAGACCTACTGTGATGTATGCGATTTTTGTGGCCGGGTAATACGGAAGGATGCTGTTCTTTAGCCAGGAATCAACATTTGATTGGAACTGGGAGAATGCTAACAAGTCCGAATTCGGAACTCCCACCATAAGTTCAACACCGGTGTTTGCAAATGCCTTCAACACTTGGATATTTGAATCATAAATCCTTAGGTATTTGATTTTGTGAAGTTGAACCAATTTCACCACTTTATCAGGTGTTGGAAGATCATCAGCATTCCTTCCATAGCAAACTCCAACTATGCTTCCCCTACAGAAATCTGCCAGCACAACACAATCAACATTTATTGCCAAGACAAAAACATAACATTGCATTTCTTTTTCAACAGGCAAATTCAATTACAGTTTTAAAACCATTGCGAGTAGTTAAAGAACTAATTATCAGACAGGAGATTCAACATTCCACATGGAATGCGGCTAATCTAGGATTGATATGAACTAAACCGACTAGAACATTGATTGTAATATAGCTGCCCCATTCTCCTACACATTGAAGCCCTACCTACTTGATAGCATGATCTTAAATGCAAGTGGTGTACAAAGATAACATTGCTTGATACATTTAAGGCAGTACAAGATGACCCAAAATAGCAAATAACTAAACCAAGGACACCCATCAGAGAAAAGAATGAAGCATATAAAAAAGCTGAGAGTTTTAGTCAAAATAAATGTGGGTATTCCATCAAAATCAGAGATTAAAGCCTTAAAGTGAATACTTTTATTGCAGAAGAAGTAAGGAGGACATACCTAAAAGAAGCAGCAGCAAAGAAACAGCAAAGACAAGGTTGAATCTTGAAGCCATTGTTCACAAAAAACAGTACAACTTGTGTTGAACCTTGCAACGTTCTTCAGTAACGTCTTTATTTCTTTGTTAAAGGGAAAAAAGAACACAAAAACAGAAGGTTGGTTCTGAGAGGGGGGGAGTGAGATAGTGAGAGCACTTAAGCTTTGGTGGATGGCGCATGTTTAGTGTCAGAGTGACACAGTGTTTCGGACCGGACTTTACTATATTTTTTATGAATTCCAGTTAAGAGGAAGCATCTCGATTCCGCTACCCTGAGAATGTTTGTTTGTTGTCTTGGAGTTCTAATTTTCCATGTTGGGCCATTACCCTCAAACAGGACTGAACCAATATTGAAACAAAACAAGCCCACTTTCCTTTGATCCCAAGTAACGTAGCCCAGTACACTTTAAAATACAAAAGGTTAAATTTTTGTATTAGTCCTTTTACTTTACAAAAGTTGTAAAATTAGTCCCTATACTTTAATTTGATCGATTTTAGTCCTGATCCAAACTGTACCTGTTAATTCTGTTTGTTCAAATTCAATTACTAGTCATGTATTATACGTACAATTGTAGATTTAGTCCATATGTTTCAATTCAATCATTCTAAGTTGTGAATTTTGAAAGTTCAATTTCGACACAAATGATAGTCGTTAATCTATTAACTGAATTTTTAGTGAGGAATATGTGGAAATAACAAGCTGACATGACATTAAACATATAATAATATGTTTGATGCATTAGATATTAGAAAAACAAAACTTAATGAATTTAACAGTTATCATTTGGTGAGGACTAAAATTTTAAAATTTGAAAAATACAAAAACTAAAAGTAACCAAATTAGAATATAATGACTAAATTCACAACTTTTGCAAAATATAGGGATTAATAGCAGAATTTAACCAATCCAAAAATAGCCAATATCCTTCCCATTTAAAACCTTTTCCATTGTTCAGGCTTCTATTATTGTGCTTTCTTTTTTTTTTTTTTGGTTTTGGTTTTGGAAAGTGGTGTATTATTAAATTGTCTTCGCTTTTAGCCCATAACTTTAATTTTTTTTAGGGTAAACACCCAATTATCAGTAATTTATTTTATCATTCAATTATAAAAAATTATAAAATAATTATTAAACTATTCAAAAAAATTTCTTTTGATCATGAGGGCTGAGGAAAAGTGACATGTTTGTTTTAAAATTGGCATAAAAATAACTTTAACCCTAAAATATTTATACATTGTGTTAATTTAGTCTTAAATTTAAAAATTTAACAACCAACGTTTTCACATTGTGTAGTTTGATCCTTTTTGTAATTTTGCTTTTCTTTGTGACTATTTTGCTTGAAAAGCTTTAAAAAAAATAAATGTATCAGCTAAATTTGATCATATATATATACCAAAAATAGAAACACCCAAAAATCCAAAATCATAATTTTCACAGTTTCCCATTCTTTTCTCTTGATACTCCTATTCTTCATTGTTGGATAGGAAACTAATGGCTGAGATGACTTAACTTCATTGGTTTGATCTTCACCAATTTTATAAGATTCATACTTGAGGATTAAATTAAGTAACTTTGAATGTGGAGGACTAAGTTTGTTAGTATGTCAATTTTAAAAGTTGCCATGTTATCTTTCCATTAACATTTAATGGTTGGAGTCGAATAATTGGGTGGCCAACAAAAACACTTACTAATAGTTGAGTGACTACCAATATAGTTTACCCATGTTTTAATATATAAAATTTCACTTATATTAAATAATAATTATTTATTAAATACTAAAACATTTCATTTATTATATATTAAGTAACTTAAATTTAAATAATAAAATATAAAATTAAAAAGTTTAAAATTTTAAAATCATGTGCCAACAACCTCTCAACTTGGTGGCAAGAGCATTGTGACATAAGCAACGCGATAGAATTTTAAGTTTAATCTTGAATCATCCTATTCTCTTCACTAAATTATAAAAAAAATAATTAAAATCACTTAGAAATAAATTCATTCCAACAAATTATTTCTATCAATTGTGTACCATGAGTTTTATTGATTTTAGGTAATATTTTATAAGAAAAAATAAAAATAAAAATATAATTGATTTTGATAAAAGATTAAATTTGGGTGATTTTTCAATTGAATTGAGATGCGATTGACTTATGATATTAATTGAATCGGAGATTTTATAATACCTAGTTGTTGGTTGGAGAAAGTATGAAATGATAACACATATGGTTATGATGGTGCTTTTATTTTATTTTTCGTACATTTACATTCTTATTTGTGTAAAATTCGAATTTAGTCCATTAGTAAGAAGGTTGATTAGGAGTTTTTGAAAAAGGGTTGTCCTGAGCTAAATGGGATTAAAATGGATAAGAATGTGAGGGGTGATGCGGTGGCACATTAGCCTTTGTTCCCAAGTCAACCTTCTTATCCTAAGGAAATGGCTACCATGTTTTGTTAAATGAATCCACCCTATGTGTTTGCTTTTGGACCACATCCCATTTTCCTGCTCCGTACTTAGAAGACAGTTGTCAAATCTTGATCACTTTTTATGTAACAGAGAATATTCACTAACAGAAAGAATAGTACAATCTTTCATGCTAATAACTTTGATATCTCGTCATTGAAAATTTTAGTTAAATTGTGAAGAATTTGTTAAGAAAACTAAAATATTGAACTTTCCAGATGCACCTACACTGATTCCTTAACTATCGGAAGCCTTTTCTACCAATGTGACTGCCTCTTTGGGAGTTGTGGGACATGGAAATATGTACAATATGTCATAGCTTTTTCAAGCAAAGTTGCTAAAGATGGTAACCTCATTTTCAGCCTAAAAGAAAAAGAAAAGAAAAAAGGTGACTGACTAGGATATGGATGCCTTCAATTTAGATCTTATCCAAATGTCCTAGTACAATGGGAAAGCTATATTAAATTTAGACCATTAGGTGATGATAATGACAAATCTTGGAATAAAGGAATACAAGGAACAAAAAAGAAATTATTATCTAAAATAATAAACAAACTGGTCAAGCTTATTCTATATGTTTAAATACCACCACATATTATTATCAACTAACAATAGCTTTATATATATATATGCATTTGTATGCTCCCTCCTAGAAGACCAAATTGCACATAGGGTTTTCAGAAATCAGATCTTGCTCTTGTTCTTGTTCTTGTTATTGTTCCAGCTATGAATCTGAAGAAAGTGGATTGCAATGAAGCATGGTGCGGCAACTTGATGATCATGGGGAGAGGGAATCATAATGATGAAACGTGTGATTTAATATCCAGTGAATCCTCCCTTGGAGAAAACTCAGATAACTCCATTTATTCAATATCTTCTTCATCAGACATGGTTGAGGATGCATCTTCTGCATCATCATCATCATCATCATCTAATGGACCTCTTTATGAATTATCCGACCTCATGGCTCAATTACCTATCAGGTAAACAATTTCAACAAAACTACAAGTGTTTAGGAAATTAAGTAGTAGGTTGTGATGAATGGTTTGATCAATTTATATATATATATATAAATGTAATTGCAGGAGAGGGCTTTCTAAATATTATGAAGGGAAGTCTCAATCATTCACATCTTTAGCAAGCGTGAGGAGCATAGAAGACCTTCCAGAGAAAGTGTTAGGTCCTTTAAATATTAGACCCAAGATGAAATCATGTAAGAGCTATGGATGGGGACTTGGTGGTCATAAAAACAAGTCATATAGCCCTAAGGCTACCATATCAAAGAAGGGTTGTTCCAGTCGAGGTTGTTTCATGTCTTCTCTAGGTAAGAGAAGTAGTAGTAGTGTAGTGAATAGGGATTGAGTTGATTGTGCAATGCAGCAAAGAGAGATGGGGTTTGAATGTATAGCTGTATTTGTTTTTTTTTGGGTTATAATTCTAGTTGTAGAGTTGCAGAGGATTTAAATGAATTTATAACCCTTGATCCTCAAGGGGTTTTGAAGGTTTAAATCCATATGCGTGTGTATTTGTTCATGGCATCCAAGTACAAATACGATGGTTTATACCAAAAAATTTGGCTCTCCCAATGAATTTTTCTTGATTCTGAAATAGGATATGTAATTGCAAAAACATTGTCTTGTGAGCTACATTGTTCTGCCCTCTTGTCAGAGCAGGTAATAATCCAGTGTGAACAACCAAATTTTATTTTAACAAGAAACTGTAAAGTTCAATCATGGATCATAAGCCTTGCTTTTCACCCACTTCTTTTTTGTTTCTAGCATTTCACCTTTGGGTTCCTTCTTCCTTCTCCTTCCTTTTCCCCCTCTCCTCTTGTCATCGCCGGCGCCGCTCTTCCTTTCTCAGGTTCTCCAGTCCCACCCATGCTTCTTCTCTCCCCTCCCCCTTTTTTCTCTTTCTTTCGTTCTGGGTGCTCCCTGTCCCTCCCCGCCGGTTGTCTTACATTTCCCGGCTTGAGGGGTTTTTGTGTTCGGAATAATAGACTCCGTGTTTTGGGGCCCTGATGAATAGTTTTCTCTCAGTGGCTCGATTTCTCGATTCCGTGGTGACTCGATTCTTGAGTTTGAGTTGGATAGTTTGTTCTGCATCTGATTTTGACTGATTAAACCTTTTTTTTCTTAGGATAAAGAGCAACTTTTAACGGTAAATTGTAGGTGAATAAAGTTGATCTTTTCCTCCCTTAATTTTAAAAAATTACAAAATTTTAATCCATTTATTCAAAAAAATTTATCTTAGTGGTTAAATTTTTCAGAAAAAATTCGCCTAATGAATTTCAAGCAATAATTTAATAGTTTAATGTCAGAGATATAACTTATATGATTTTGATTCGCAGATGCATGATGTTTAAAGTTATTTTATGAAAAAGAACTAAACTGTAAAAAAAAGAAATAAAACATTTGATTGGTACATGATATAAATGAAAATGTCACATAATAGCGATTTTAATAATCTCAGTAATTTAAATAAAATTTTTAAATAATTTAATAATTATTTAATAATTTTTGAAACTAAATAATCAAAATATAAAATCACTAATAATTAAATCACATTGATTATAATTTACTTTTTAAAAAATTCGGGATCGAATTTAACACACCAACTTGTGTGAACGATTTGTTGATTAATACCTAATAATGATACTTTGTATTCATAAGGTTGATGTTTCTACATTCAGTTTTTGAATGGGTCAAGTGTACTTTGTATTCATAAAACAACTCGATATCAATTTAATTAAAAATTATTAAAATAACATTATATTTTAAAGAAGTTATATTATTATGAGAGTATTTTTGTCTTCTTTTATTTTAAGAACACGAATAATTGCACAAAAAACCCTAAACTATAAATTGGTCCTCAAACTTTAAATATTCTAATTACAACATTAAACTGTCGATGTCATATAAGATTCTTACATTACTAAAATCATTAATTTAAATGCTAAATGAGATACCGAATCTCATATGACACAATTTAAAATTAAAAGTTTAAAGAAAAATAAATATTGTAAAAATGGATGTTGTAAAAATATTGATTTTGAAGCTTCAAACTTTTGCAAAACTATCGTTCACTCTCTTTTTTTCGATTTTACTTAATTTTTAATTTTTAATTTTAAAAGTTATGTGACAACATTTTATTTTTCTTTAAATTTTTCATTGTAAATTATACCACATAATATTTTATGTGTCATTTAATGGTTAAATCAAATGTTTCAATAATGGAAGGACTTGTAGTTTGGAGACATAATCATAACATTTTGAAGATTAGGGACCAAGTTAAAATGTGGGTTATAGTTTGAGGATGTTTGGTGCAATTTGCTCTAAAAAACTAATATAAAATTATAAATGTTCGATTTGAACTCATGCCACCAATATCTATAAAAACTTTTTTTACCACTTCAACCAAAACTTTATATAAATTTTTTTATACATTTCAATTTTATTATACAAATTGTTTTACCCACATTTTTTTATATATATGATCTATAATCTATACTATTATTTAAACCCTTCACTGAGTTGATATCACGAGTCAACCAGGCACCGACTTGGTTAAGAAAATTACGAAAATGTTCTTGTGTAATTAAAATAAGTCATATTATTTGAAGGTACTTTAATCTTTTTATTTTTCAAAAGAAAATTACATATGATTGGATTTGAACCCATACTATTTAGATCAATAAAATATAAATTTATCACTAAACCAAAGGTTTATTTTAATATAATATTCTTAATCTGATTTATTTATATGTTTAACATTCAATTTACTTGCAATTTAAATTTTTTTTTTTAAAAGTAGAACTTCATTAAGATAATGAAAAAGATGCACGCAACGTTGAATAGGAAAGGCATACTAAACCTAAGTCATCTAGCTTACCCCATACACTCAAGCCTAAAACCCTTCCGCATTAAAAACTAGTGCACTATTAGAATTCAGGATAGAAAAAAAAAAGACATGTTGGGATGGTAACAAAAACAAATGGATTCACATGATCCAAGAATGCTTGTGCAAATGTATGGGAGACCCTATTAATAGTTCCTTGAACATAGCAAAAAGACTTTGAAAATGTGTCTGCAAATGACAACAGTCATTGAGAAGAACCCTGAACTCAAATAGATTTGGTGAAGTCGTATGAAGCACAGTAAAGACCTCAATACAATCACCCTCAAGGATTACATAAGAGTAGCCTTCCGACTTGACCCAAGAAAGTGCTTCCCTCATAGAAAAAACTTCAACTAGCTGAGGGCAAAGAAGAACTGGATAGGACCTTGAAAAGGTCTTAACAAACTACACCGGTGTTGGATTTGATGCCCTAAGTGTAGTATATTCATTTTGCATACTAGTATTTTTTGAACAAATTGGTTAATAAAATAATTCATTATTTACATTAATATTCTTTGTATAATGTCCTTAACAATTTTTACACGCAAAGCAAAATGCAAGCAAATATTGGCTCACTAGTTATCTAACGTTTAACTAATATTAAGCAGTATTACGTGGTCGAGTCGTTAGAAAGACAACTTATATTAATAGATAATCTAAACACGTCTTTAGTCTAATCGGAAATGAGCAAGCCGATTGAAAGACTAATATGTTGTTTATCAAGTCTAATTGGAGAGATGCTTTGTCTTGAGTATAGAAGCGGATGACTCCCAGAAGATAGAAATGTAGATATAACCAGTTAGACTGACAATACATTAGACATTATTCACTTGTGAAATTTATAGTATCACATACTTAAATATTGAGTGGATTATGGGCTATGTATGTGTGACTCGTATACTTTGATGTAAGTAAAAACCTGAGTTCAAATAGATAAGGAACAAAAAACTGGTGTTTCATAGAATAAGAATACCAGATTTACCAATAACTTAGATTACAGTTGTCCCCAGAACGAGAATTGATATTACTCAAATTTCGCAGATATCAAACAACTCAAATTTCCAACCCTTCTTAACACAGATGAAACCAGACTAAGGGACATTTAGATATCTCTTATAACTAAGAATATGCTTATATTCTAAACTGATAGATGACCATGACGGATATTTGAACATACAGATTCATACTTCCCTTAAGACTCATTCCATTACATCATAGAGCTGTTCAAACCAAAATAACTTCAGACCTATCATAACCTTATCATAGACTTATCTATAAAAGAATTTTCAGAACTTACCATAAGGGCGGATAACCACATTCTACCACATAAATATCATCGAATACGCCAATAAGATGATACAGAACTTGCCACAAAGGCCATACAGAAATACACCATAAAGGCTTAGCAGATCACGCCACATAGGCAAACATACAGAACCACGTGTTTACTGTCTTGATTGACTTTCACAGAAAGTTCCATAGGTTTCTCCCTCATGGACTTATACATATTTTCATGTTATGATTTGTCAGTTCGATTTACACATTACTAAATGCATCACTATGAACATTCATAGAATCATATATTGCCATGGGTCTCAGTCACATGGACTTACACATTCTCATGTTGTTATCTGTCAGTCCAACATTCATCTTACTAGAGGCTACACCAAGAGTGTTTTCATATTAAACATTGCCATGGGTTTCAACCATATGGTCTTACACTTATTTTTGTATCGTGATTTGCTAGTCTGGTTAGCAATATACCTGCCCTACTAGAGACATCACAAGGGAAGTTTTACCTATAATTTACTTACCTAGATTTGTTCATACACTTGGTTGATTTGTACTTTTTCTTATCAGACTTTACTTGCATAATCACCACTTACTATCTATTCAAGCAATACTTTATACATAACATTATTACACACATATAACATCTTTACTATGTTTCACACACTTACTCGCTATATGAGGTTTTATCGTTATATATATGTCTTTACCTAAACAATTAACATGCATGAGTCAGAATAGAGACTCGCCTAGACTGTAGCTTGAAGCTCTAAACTCAGACATCCATCTCGATCCAGTAGTAACAACTGCTTAAAGAATATAAATTCACCGTTAAAACCCATTTACATACAAATTGCTAACATCACAATCACAACTAACCCCCATGTAAGGCATTGTATTCATAACCTACGATTTAGATACCTCCTAATAGACTTATTCAAAACTTAACATGCAGAGCTGTAATACTTACCTGGAGATGGAATGACCACTAATTAAACCAAGAACATTAGCTTCTAACTTAATGAGGAAGAGGTACAATTAGATTTAAGAAAAAAAATCAGAAAGTAACATTGAAGAAAGAAGAACCTTTCTCACAAACCTTCTCACACATATATATAACCCAATCCCGCTTAACGGAACTTAACAAGTGTCATTTAATTAAAAATTTGTCATTCTAAATGGCCTACAGATTTCGAGAGAAACATAAATAAAAATCCTATACAAATAATATTTGACTAGTCAATCCAATTGGTCCCTTACCAGGTCACTTTACAACTCAACTAGTACAATATTCAGAAAAATTAGGCGTACTAAACATTTGGCGATAACTTTCACTTGGCTTATACTTCGCTTGATATATCATTCTCTTATATAATATTATAACATAAAACCTTTATTTACTCAACGACAAGTACTATACGCAATGTTTCAACTCGCCAGAAGACTTAACATAACGGATTACATTAGGCCAAACAGATAACTTCACAACTACATACCTCATTCTTAGATCCGTCAGACTTGGAGTGTGACATGGTGTTTGAGATGGTGTCACAAGTAAACTTGAAACCATTAAACCAACTCAACCAAGGAAATTACTAAAGTAACTTTACATATTTTAAATAAGTTATATTACTACAAGAGTATAGTCGAAACCATTTTTCTGAAAACAAAAATAGTGTCGACTTAAAAAATGAAAATTGGAGTCACCACCGATCTTTTATTGAGGTGTGATCGGATCACCTTAAAAATGATTTTGGTCTACGAGTTTAAAAAAAAGGGGTTCGAAAGTCAGTTACGTACGAGGAAGGATTAGCACCCTCGTAACGCCCAAAATTGGTACCGAATTGATTATTTAATGTCTTAAAGTAGAATCTCAAAAATTTGAAAAGATTAAAAATGATCCCCTTTTATTAACAATATTTGTGTTGTAAGCCCATTTTGACCCAGGGCCCATTACAATTAAAACCCAAACCCGGGCCCAAAATAGCCCAACTAGGCCCAAAACCCATTAAACAAACTAGGGTTTTTGCTTTTCTGAAACCCTAGCTAGCCCAGCGCCGCCTCCATCAGCGCAAGTGGCGCACCCCACTTGCCACCGACCCACTACCATCGTCACATCACCTACCGCCATGCCGACATGCCACCATCAAGTACCTGCAAAGCAACCAAAGCAGTGACAGAAAAAGTAGAAAGAAATAAAAAAGAAAAATACTTTTTTGTATTTGGGGGGGAATCGGTTTAAAAACTGATCTTTACATCTGTAAAAGGGGACAGACATTAGAAAAGAAAGAAAAAGAGATCTAAAAGGTTGTTTTTTTTCGATTTCTTTTTGAGAACTATCTCACTTTGTTATTTATCTTTTTCATTTTCTTTTAAATCTATTTAAAAAACGCCTAATAACAACAAGTAAAAGAGAAGGATTTACCTGAATTTGTTTGTGCCGTCAGAGACCTCTCATCGGCGTCGGATCCGGGCTCAGAGGAAGATTCGAGGTGCCCTCTTATTGCGGCCTCTTGGCTTAAAAAGGCTCCGCCTTTATGCATGCCGAAAGCCAAGGTTTAAAAAACCCATCTCGAGCGACTCCGGCCACTAGCCACGGAGGCGGCGCGTTAGAGGCCTGGAAACCCGACGGTCGAAAAAGGGGAGGGGTTTTTCAGAGAAAAAAACTCATTTTTTTTGAAATACGAAGAAATGAATTTAAAAAAAAGATTTATATAGGCCAACTAAACGGCGTCGTTTAGGGCTGGCCATGATAGCCCTAAAACGATGTCGTTTTGCCCATAACCCGCATGCACGACCCGACCCATCGGAGGATCCACATGTTTTCGTTTGTGGGGATATTTATGCAAGTGGTTCTTCCGCTTTTGCAGTAAAATGCAATCGGGTCTTCCTATTTTTTATATTTTGACCCCGAAAATTTTGAACTTGTTTCAATTTGATCTTGCGCGAAATGCTGCGCACAAGGGGTCTGGAACATTTGCTCGTTCGCCCCCTAATGTTTCCAGTGCATTACGAATCGGTCCTTTATCCCATATTTTTATTATTTCGAATGCTTACCTTGAAATTTTATTTAGTTTCCAATTCAATACATATATCCCCTATGTTTCATAATCCATATATATATTTTTATATTTTAAAATTTTAAAATATATAAATAAATGCATACATTTTTATAATATATGTATATACAAACTTTTTTTATTGTCATAAATACATATATATACATATACTTTTATATTTTTTTATATTTCATAATTCTTATATACATCTATATACATATATACATATTTTAATTTACATACACATATATGTATATATACATACTTACATAAATTTTATATTGCATAATTTTAAAATATATATACATACATATAATCTCCATATTTTTGTAATTTTATGTACACACACACACATATATATATATATATATATATATTATATTTTATAATTTTTATTTATTGTCTTTATTGTTTCGTTGTTGCGCGTGATGTTTACTTTTTACTTATATGCCCGTTTTATTTAAAAAAAACATTTTGATTCGACTCGTTTATTTACTTATTATCTTTCATAGTTGATTTGTCTTTTTTTTATCTTCTATTTACCGTCGCTCGTGCTATTTATGCTTGTATCATCGTATTCATCATTATTTTGTTATGCATACCAATAATGTAATTTATTTTCGTATTTTACTACGACATCGTGTTTCATTTTTACTCGACATATCAAAATTTGTTTTAAATAAATAGCATTTCGTATTTTGAGATTCGGAAAAGTTGTATCCTAACTTACGGGGTTTCAATTTTCCCGATAAATCTAAATATACGGGTCTTTTCAAACAAATTTTTTATGATCTCGGGATTTAACAAAAGATCATGTTCTAACTTACGGACGTGATTTCTTTTCTAAACCCGAGCTAATCAAATATCTCTCAAATAAGTAAAATTTTCGGCATTCATTCTCGTATCGGGAATTTTAAAAATTGTGTCCTAACTTACGGGACATAATTTTCTTTCTCGATTAACGTGAAAATATGCCTCTGTCTAAAAAATTTTCAACATTTTGACAAAGGATCATATTTTTAAAACTCTTCAAAATTTACAATCTTCGATGCTAAGACACTAGTTAATCAACTAGATACTAATTTTGGGCGTTACGAGGGTGCTAATCCTTCCTCATACGTAACCGACTCCCAAACCCGTTTTCTGAATTTCGTAGACCAAGATCATTGTTTTGATAAAATTAAATCTTTTATTTAAAACAAGCATTTATCAAGGTGGCCCGATCAGCATTTATCAAGGTGGCCCGATCACACCTCATCAAAAAGGATTGGTGGTGATTCCCTTACTAGTTTTCATTTTCAAATCCAAGTTGACCCCCGTTTTACAAAAATGGTTTCGATAGCTTGGCGACTCCACTGGGGACTGAAAAAGAGAGTCAAGCCACGAGTTGATTATTATTATTTTTTTGTCAAAAATTGAAAACTTGATTTAAATATACGATCATTTCGTTGCATTTCATCCGTTTTTATTACGATATTCATCATTGTGGTTTATAATTGCTGTGTTAGTTTAAGTTTTGGTATCTTTCTGCACATTGCATTGCATTACTGCTTGATTATACCCTTTTAAGTGCGAGTGAGAAACTACTCATTCGTGAGGTTTTCACCTCCGCATGAGATAGTGAATCATTTTTAGGATACATCCATACCTATATATTCGTGAGATTTTTATCTCTGTATGGCCATAGGGAAATGTATTCCCTGAACTGAACTTGGTCTATAAGAGCCTATAATGGGTGAGGATCGAGGAATTTGCCGGTTTGGGTACCTTTACTTTAAAATTGAACCGCATATAGTGAGCCCTAAGAGCCTACCCTAGGTGAACTATGCCAAACCCCTAGTGGTCACCTGAATAGGTGCTCTATTTATTTCTTTCTTGCTTGCTTTTGTTTTGTACTAACCTATTTTCTTTTGTTTTGGTTATAATTACATAGAATTTTCATCATAAAAAAGATGTGTTGATTCACATTCAGTTACTAAATAGAGAGCTTGTCATGGAAAACGGATTTCTTGATAAAGTAGAAGACAATACGATTGTCCGAATATGGTCTAAGAAAATGTGACAAAAGAAAAATGATGGTCTAATGGAGGACTATGCAACTTTGCTTCGTTACCCGATGATTCAAGTTGATAAAGATTATTTGAGAGTCGTCAATGTCCCGACGTTTTTAAAGAAACTAATGAGCATCACGAGAATGAGTGAGCAATGAGTCGCGCCTCGGATCAAGCAAAAAGGGGCTAGTAGAGGCATCCATTGAAAATTTACGAGATTCATTTTAACATCCGGATGAAGAAAAGGATCGTTGTATTCACTTGGAATATGAGGGCAAAGCCATACATATATCCGCTTTATGTAAAGAGATTTATTTTCTAGTAAAGTTATTCTAATGGAATTGAACCAGAATCAACGTCTCTTTTTGCATTCTTTTCATGCTTTTGCATTACATGACATCATATGCATTAAAATCTACCAAAAGAGCCTAATTGATTAAAATTATTTCAGTTAATCTAAAAACCAACCTACCAACCAAACACCCTTACGGTACCCGAGCAAAGTCAAGAAACATGGACCAAAGATTGGAAAAACTTGAACAACTCCAAAGGGAGATGTAAAACCAATTACTGCTGCAAGAGCGGTTAGCTAAGGTCCAACAAAATATGATGGACAATAAAAAAATAAATTTCTGTGAAGGAGTTAAAAAAAAAAAAGAAAAAGCGTTCACATCAATGCCATACATGAAGATAATTGAAAGGGGACCTTGTTAGATACTCACCCTTATAAACTTGAGAGTGTTCTAAATAATCGGGCTGCAAAAGAAATTTCTGTAGTATTCAGAGCCTACTTAGAGTAGTGTTCAGACATTTGTTGCTTTTAGCCTAGAGGTAATAAGAACTTCTTTGTGAAATAGGCTAATGTATGAACGTCATTATTTTAATACATCTTTGCGATCATTTTTTAAGCCAATATTCTTTCATCCTTTATGAATAATCATTTTTTATTCTTTCATTCCTTTGGATTTTCTTCCAAATCATTCTTTCATTCATTCATAGCCATACTGTACATTCATACATTCTTTTGCACTTGCAATAGGTCCCTGAATATCAACAAAATGAGTGACGCTGCTACAGACTTAGAATCTCCTTTTGAGCGAGACATGTATTTAGAGGGATCTCATGACTTTGAAGATGACATAGATTGTAGCCTATCTCCGGACTTATTGAGGATGGTAGAACAAGATGGAAAACAGATCCTACCCTACAAAGAATCAATGGAATCCATGACCTCTCCCTATATGGGGCATGAAGGTCATTGGGTCGATCTCGCTAAAATATTCTGGCGGTTATCAATTTATCTTCGTGGGTAGAAGCTACTTCATATGTCAATGTCACAAAGTCGACAGTCAGTAAATTATTGAAAAAATTCATACGTCGGTATGGAATGCCAAAAAAGGATCATATCTGACAATGCACTAAATTTGAACAACAGCACAATATCCAAAGTTTTCAGTCTGTTCAAGATTAACACCACGTCGTCCCAAAATGAACAGTACAGTGAAAAAACCTCTGCCGGGGCAATGCCTTTCTCTTGGGCTTATCGTATTTTTACCTATTAAAGATAAGATTCTTTCTCTCTAAGTTTTTTTTGAATCTAATCCCGATTAAAGAGGAATGTTCAAAGTTATCCATCACGGTCAAATGTGCCAAAAGTAAATAATGCGAGCTCACAAAAAAAAGTTCACCTTAGAGGATTCCATGAGAGGGACCTAGTATTGAAGAAGATCTTTCCCATACAAAAAAGAACTTTATAAGAAAGTGGATGCCAAACTAGAAAGGACCTTATGTGGAAGGCCTTATCTGGAAAAACATTGATTTTGATCGGAAGGGATAACAAGGACATGCCTAATCCTATTAGTTTAGATTTAATAAAATAAATATATTTCAAAAAAGAAGGAGAAAAGAAAAGAAAAAGAAAAAGAAGAAAAATAAAAAAAAGGCCAAGATGAAAACCCGCAAAGGGCGTCTTGAGACCAAAGGGGATTTGAGTTGAAAACCCAAAAAGGGCGGCTCAAATTTTGATCAGAATGGTACATGAGGTGATCAGAGCAGCTCAAATTTTGATCAGATTGGGGCATGTGGTGGTCTTGCTACACCTGAATCAACAGGAAATGGTAGGCGACATCTTGGGGCATCAACAAAGTACTGTAGATCTCTTAAACACATGTCAAACTTAGAATGGTCTTCAAAAAGTTTGTATAGAGAAGTTTAAGCTGCGATATCTGAGGCACCTAGTCTTCATTCTATTTATATTGAATTTGCCGTTCTTGGAATACTTTATTCTCTTTCAAGATATGTGTTCTTAATCAATTACTCTGTTATTCTTACTCTCTTTGATAATTTATCCATTTCGAGTCATGCTCCCAAATCAATCCTATTTTATCCATCGTTATGATCTTTTTGCAAGCATATTGCATTAGAGTAATGATTAATGGACTAATAATACTTTCACAAGGGAAGTTTTGCATATTACTCTAGAAGTTTCTAAATAATACAAGAACCTGAAACAGAGCTATTGTTTAGAACACACCAAGTTTAAAGGTTGAAATGTCTAAGAAGGAAAAGTCTAAGTTAAGACTATCCTTTCAGATTTTGTTGTCCAAACATTGATTGAACAAAACGATAATATATCGTGTTGGTGACAAAGATTCAATGAACAAATAAGCAATGATCACCGAGTGATAGGAAGAGGTTTCTCGAAAGAGAAAGTTTTACAATTATGCAAAAACATTTGGTACGACACCCTGGGAATGTGTGTAGGAGACCAAAGAGATTCAGATATTATATCCCTAAATTACAGTGGGAGAGGATTGAGAAAGAGCCAGATCCTAACTTAATGAGAGGAAGATGATTCAAATTTTATGTCCCAAAGGTACAGTGGATTGAACCTTGAGGATTACCGTGTTACCAGCCAAACAAGATGGCATTCTGACGTGTTGGTAATGGAGCTTTATTGAACAATGAGCAATAATAACTCAAACATTGAGGGATCATTTTCATGACATTTTGCATTCATGCATGCACATTTAGTTAAGAGATTTTGATTTCTTTGGATCATAATATTCTAATCACTAGGCATAAATAGGCCCATGAAATGGATTCTACAGGTTATGTTCCCCCGAACAGATCAGTGAAATCACAAACCCTATACCACTGAAGTTGTAGTAGAATGGATTAAAAAATATTATAGATTTTGTCTTCCTATATTGGCAGTGAAGCAGATCGAAAACACCAGCCTTATCTCCCTGAGCAGCAGTGGAGAGGTTGAAGATTGTAAATCTGTCTCCCTAAGTAGTAGTGGAACAGATCAAAGACAGTGAATCTTATCTTCCCAAGGTAGTAGGGAAGCAAATTTAAGCCACCAGCCTTATCTCCTTGAGCAGCAGTGGAGTAGGTTAAAGATTGTAGATCTTGTCTTCCTGTACTGGCAGTGAAGTAGATAAAAAAACACCAGCCTTATCTCCCTGAGCAACAATGGAGTAGGTTAAAGATTGTAGATCTTGTCTTCCTGTACTGGCAGTGAAGCAGATCGAAAACACTAGCCTTATCTCTCTAAATTTGCAGTGGAGTAGGTTAAAGATTGTAGATCTTGTCTTCATGTACTGGCAGTGAAGCAGATCGAAAACACTAGCCTTATCTCCCTGAGCAGCAGTGGAGTAGGTTAAAGATTGTAGATCTTGTCTTCCTGTATTGGCAGCGAAGTAGATCGAAGACACCAGCCTTGCCTCCCTGAGTTTTCAGTTAAGCAGACTAAAAGTAACAGATCTTATCTTCCTATATTGGCAGCGAAGTAGATCGAAGACACCAGCCTTGCCTCCTTGAGTTTACAACGAAACAGACTGAAAGTAGTAGATCTTATCTTCCTCTATTGACAGCGAAGTAGATCGAAGACACCAACCTTGCCTCCTTGAGTTTACAGCGGAGCAGACTAAAAGCAGCAGGTCTTGTCTTTTTGTACTGGCAGTGAAGCAGATCGAAGACACCAGCCTTGCCTCCCCGAGTTTCAGTGGAGCAGATTGAAAATAGCAGATCTTGTCTTCTTGTGATGGCAGTGAAGCAGATCGAAATAACAAACCTTATCTCCTTGAAGTTACAGTGGAGTAGGTTGAAGATTGCAGATCCTGTCTCCCTATGCAGTAGTGGAGCAGATCAAAGATGGTGAATCTTATCTACCCAAGGTAGTAGGTAAGCAGATTTAAGCCACCAGTCCTATCTCCCTGAGCAGCAGTGGAGTAGGTTGAAGATTGTAGATCCTGTCTCCCTAAGCAGTAATGAAGTAGATCGAAGACAACGAATCTTGTTTTTGATTGAAGATAGGCTATAAATCTTGTCTCCCTGAAGTTACAGTGGAGCAAATGAAAGCCACAAACCTTATCTCTCTGAAGTTGCAGTATAGCAGGTTGAAATAACAAACCTTATCTCTCTGAAGTTTCAGTGGAGCAGATTAAAGATACCAATCTTATCTCTCTGAAGATGTAGTGGAGTAGGTTGAAGACCGACTACAAGTCTTATCTCTCTAAAGTTGTAGTGGAGCAGACCGTTGATAGTGGATCTTATCGTGTTAGACCTTATCTCCCTGGAATCGCGGTGGAGCAAGTTGAAACATCAAAGTCTTATCTCCCTGATGTTGTAGTGGAGTAGACTAAAACCAAAATCTCGTCCCCTTGAAGTTACAGCATAGTGGATTGAAGCTACAAATCATATCTCGTTGAAGCTATAGTGGAGTCGGTCGAGGCAACAAGACACAGTGGACTGAAATAAAGTTACTTGAAGAAGAAAAACACCAGAACAAGTCAAGAATCAGTGAGACCGGGCAAAATTTGCCTTTCTTAGTCTTTACCCTGTTCTCGTTACACGACAACGAGCAAAGAGGGGCAACTGTTGCAAGCCCATTTTGACTTGGGGCCCATTACAATTAAAACCCAAACCCGAGCCCAAAATAGCCCAACTAGGCCCAAAACCCATTAAACAAACTAGGTTTTCAGCTTTTCTGAAACCCTAGCTAGCCCAGCGCCACCTCCATCAACGCAAGTGGCGCACCCCATTTGCCACCGACCCACCGCCATGCCCACTTGCCACCATCAAGCACCTGCAAAGCAACCAAAGTAGTGACAGAAAGAGTAGAAAGAAATAAAAAAGAAAATGAATACTTTTTGCATTTTAGGGGGAATCGGTTTAAAAATCTATCTTTACATCTGTAAAAGGGGACGGACTTTAGAAAAGAAAGAAAAAGAGATCTAAAAGGTTTTTTTTTCGATTTCTTTTTGAGAATTATCTCAGTTTGTTATTTATCTTTTCATTTTCTTTTAAATCTATTTTAAAAACGCCTAATAACAAGTAAAAGAGAAGGTTTTACCTGAATCTGTTTGCGCCGTCGGAGGCCTCTCGTCGGCGTCGAATCCGGGCTCAGAGGAAGATTCGAGGCGCCCCCTTCTTGCGGCCTCTTGGCTTAAAAAGGCTCTGCCTTTATGCGTGCCGAAAGCCAGGGTTTAAAAAACCCATCTCGCGTGACTCCGGCCACTAGCCACGGAGGTGGGGCGGCGGAGGCCTGGAAGCTCGACGGTCGGAAAATGGGAGGGGTTTTTGAGAGAAAAAAACTCATTTTTTTTTGAAATGCGAAGAAATGAATTTAAAAAAAAAGATTTATATAGGCCAACTAAACAGTGTCGTTTAGGGCTGGCCACGATAGCCCTAAAACAACATCGTTTTGCCTATAACCCGCATGCGCGACCCGACCCGTCGGAGGATCTGCATGTTTTAGTTTCTGGGGATATTTGCGCAATCGGTCCCTCTACTTTTGCAGTAAAATGCAATCGGGTCTTCCTATTTTTTATATTTTGATCCCAAAAATTTTGTACTTGTTTCAATTCGATCCCGCGCGAAACACTGGGCACAAGGGGTCTGGAATATTTGCTCGTTCGCCCCCTAATGTTTCCAGCGCATTACGAATCGGTCCTTTATCCCATATTTTTATTATTTTGAATGCTTACCTTGAAATTTTATTTAGTTTCCAATTTAATACATATATCCCCTATGTTTCATAATCCATATATATATATATTTATATTTTATAATTTTAAAATATATAAATACATGCATACATTTTTATAATATATGTATATACGAACATTTTTTTTATTGTCATAAATACATATATATATATATATACATACTTTTATATATATTTTTTATATTTCATAATTCTTATATACATCTATATACATATATACATATTTTAATTTACATACACATATATGTATATATACATACTTACATATATTTTTATATTGCATAATTTTAAAATATATATATACATATAATCTCCATATTTTTATAATTTTATGTATATATACATACATACATACACACATATATATATTTATAATTTTATTTATTGTCTTTATTGTTTCGTTGTTATGCGTGATGTTTACTTTTTACTTATATGCCCGTTTTATTTCAAAAAAAAAACATTTTGATTCGACTCGTTTATTTACTTATTATCTTACATAGTTGATTTTTCTTTTTTCTTTTTATCTTCTATTTACTGTCGCTCGTGCTATTTATGCTTGTATCATCGTATTCATCATTGTTTTGTTATGCATACCAATAATGTAATCTATTTTCGTATTTTACTACGACATCGTGTTTCATTTTTACTCGACATATCGAAATTTGTTTTAAATAAATAGCATTTCGTATTTTGAGATTCGGAAAAGTCGTATCCTAACTTATGGGGTTTCAATTTTCCCGATAAATCTAAATATACGGATCTTTTTAAACAAATTTTTTATGATCTCGATATTTAACAAAGGATCATGTTCTAACTTACGGGACGTGATTTCTTTTCTAAACCCGAGCTAATCGAATATCTCTCGAATAAGTAAATTTTTCGGCATTCATTCTCGTATCGGAATTTTAAACATTGTGTCCTAACTTACGGGATGTAATTCTCTTTCTCGATTAACGTGAAAATATGTCACTGTCTAAAAAAATTTCAACATTTTGACAAAGGATCGTATTTTTAAAACTCTTCAAAATTTACAATCTTCGATGCTAAGACACTAGTTAATCAACTAGGTACCAATTTTGGGCGTTACGAGGGTGCTAATCCTTCCTCATACGTAACCGACTCCCAAACCCGTTTTCTGAATTTCGTGGACCAAAATCGTTGTTTTGATAAAATTAAATCTTTTATTAAAAACAACAATTTTTCGAGGTGGCCCGATCACACCTCATCAAAAAGGATTGGTGGCAATTCCCTTACTCGTTTTCATTTTCAAATCCAAGTCGACCCCCGTTTTACAAAAAATGGTTTCGACAATTTGTATAAATTTGAACATATGTAAAAAGGCATTCTCACCCCGAGGCAACAAACTGTCGTATCCCGCAAGTTAGGATGCAACATTTGAATTCCCGAACATAAGCTAACCTTTAAAAACCTTTATTGAAACTTTGTATATTTGAAATCTAAAATGTTTGACCACCTTAGTTCAATGAGGAAATCAAAACCCCGTAAGTTCGGGCATAATTCCTCAAAGTTCCAAAGACGGCGTATAAGTTTGCTTCTATTAAGAAAATAAAACCTCGCTTTGAAATTTCGAAATGTCATATCCAATGAGTTAGGACACAACGTTTCGAATTTCTGAAATAAGCTTTGATTTGAAATTTTTACATTTGAATTGAAAAAGAAATACTCGGTTACTTAAATTCAATGAAGAAAATTGAAGCCCAGTAAGTTGGGGCACCATCTTCTCGAAAATTTTGAATACCGGGTATTATGTTGTTTTGAAACTAAATATATTAAAAACAACAAAATAAAATAATAATACAATAGATTTAAACAATATCAACAATAAATTTATAATAATAAGTTTAATTATTAAAATAATACTAGATTTAAAACTAAATATATTAAAAACAACAAAATAAAAATATTTAAAAAAATTTAAAAAATGAGCAAATAGAAATAAGGATTACATCGGATTTAAAACAAAATCATAAAGAGAAAAATGAAAATAAAATAAAATTGAAGGGCCCAATGAAGCACGCGCATTACATAGGGGGCTAAATGGGAAATATTCTTTATCCCTCAAAACGCATAGCAGCAGTATGGGCCAAAATGAGACAACATAAAAAATGCGGGGAAAATTTAGAAAATAAAGAAAAACCGCATTAAAACAATGAAACAAATTAGGAGGATTAATAGCGTAAATATTCCCTTTGAGACCAAAACACGCGGCCCTGGCCGTGCTCGGGTCGGGTCATATATATGCACATGTGTGTTTTGAATATGTATATATATATGTATATATATATGTATATCTATTGTATATTTGATGAGCTATAATTAAAAGTATATGAATTGAAATTAGTTAAGTATGAATGTTATATATATGCACATGTGTGAGGTTGAATATATAGTTATGTGTATATATATAAGTTTTGAAAATGAATGTAAAGTATAGACTTTACATATGCATATGTGTGGTTGAATAGATATAAATACATATACAAATACTTGAGTTGGATTAAAAGTATAATTTGTAAATGCTTGTATGATTCGAACATGGATTACAAATTTTCTTGGGATAAAGTTGAGGTTGTGAATTATACATAAATGTTATGAACATGTGTTGCTATTACGAAATATATGAGAAATCATCTTTGTATCTGTGAAATTGAAATTTTCGGGCTAAGCGCCTAGCGTGCTTAATGCTTGGTGAATTTTTGGACTTTAAGTCTAGCAAGCTAAGTCTTTGATCAGAATCGGGTTATAAGCCTAGCAGGCTAAGTGCCGTGATCTAATCAGTTATAAACCTAGCAGGCTAAGTGTCGGTGATCCGAATTAGGCTATAAGCTTAGCAGGCTGAATGCCGGTGAATATGTTAAATTAAGTGATTATATGCATTTGATATATATAAATATGTAAATGATTTTGGATTATATATAATGGATAAGTATATGAATATTTATTTATATGTACTTGATGAGCATATAAATGTTTGGATCTATGTGTTTAGTGAATAGGCACATATATATATTTGTTGTTATGAAGATTGTTGAATATACATGTATACATTCGGCACATGTGGATTAGAAGTATAAATGTGCATTTGGTTCATGAAGTTGATAAGTAAAAATATAAGCTTTTGACATATGTATTTGAAAGATCATAGATATGCATTCGATGAAATCCAAAGGATAAGTATATTAGAAATTTAATTTATGCAATTAATGATTATGTCTGTAACTTGATTATAAACATATAATGTTTATACATATGTTTGTTAATATGTATTTTAGATTTGCTATAAACTTACTAAGCTATAAAAGCTTACTTTGATTGTTTTTGTCCATTTGTTTTATAGATTTTGGAGTCGCGTTACGAGCTTGGGGATCATCAACATAGTCTATCACACTATCGACTTCTTTTGGTATTTTGTTATGATGAACTCGATCTTATGGCATGTATAGGCTTGAGTTGTTTTTGGTTAGTTTTGAATCATAAAATATAAATAGCCATGCGAAAATGGTTTAATTTCCATGTTTGTGATCAGTTTGGTTTTAAAAACGTTTTGTTCATGATCATCTTGTTTAAATTGGGTTTTATGTGTTTTCGAATGTGTGCTTTGTTTAGTAATGCCTCGTAACTCTAATCCGGCAACGGACGCGGGTCGGGGTGTTACAAACTATATTGTAGAATGCCGCGAAATGTATTGTAATCCATAATATTCTGAAAATCTTGTATGCAGAAGGTTGTGATCATAAATCAACGAACTGTTTAAGTAGAGTCACGATTGTAAATCGATAAACTCTTTAAGAAGTGTTCATGATCGTAAATCAATAAATTGAAGCCGTGATTGTAAATTAGTGAGCTTTAAAAATGACAATTGATAAGTGATAAAAGTAACATATTTTAATCACATTCTTAATGCGTTTTTGGATGATTATTTATGCAAATTGGTGAATTTTGTGCTCATAATCCTTGGAATTCATGTTTCTATACTTAGGAGAGCATTTGGGAGCAAAAGGAGCTAAAAAAGAAGCTAAAATCGGACAAAAAGAGTAGATTTCAGGAGCCACATAGGCTGGGCCTTCTCACACGGCTTGGACACATGGCTGTGTGTACCAGACTGTGTCGATTTTGCAACTTGCATCCCAAATGGGCAAAAGAACGCATTTTTTAGGCTTTCTGAGCATTCTTAAGTCTGTAAATACCAATTAGAAGAAGAGAAGACGGGGCCATCAGAGAATATCGAAGAAAACACTCGAGAAACACCATTAGGAACCAACTCTGAAGCGGATTTCCGTCAAGATTGAAGACCTTCTTTTAATTTCTCTTGAAGTTTTTATGAGTTTCTTTATTTCTTGTGGTTATTCTAACTTTGAGATATTTTTATTTACAATTATGAACTTTGAGATGAATTCTATTATTTAATTTTTGTTTTACGCGATAAATACTTGATTCTTGTTCTCAGTGATGTGTGCTTATTTCTTGTTTTAATATTTCTGGGATATTAGTTCATGTTTAATGTGCTTAATCAAAGGAGCAAAAGTCTTTGTTTAATAGTAGATTTAGCATAATTGAGTGGAGTTGCATGCAATCCGAGAAATAGGACTACATAAATCTACTGAATTAGAGTAAAATCTAATACGGGAATCCATAGAGTGAGTTAATGTGACAATAGGGGTTTTAATTTGAAAGAAATTTCAATTAATCAACCTAGAGTCAATTGCTCTTACTCTCTCTCTCTCGAGATATTAACATAATATAGGGATTTCTACGGATCAAGATACCACGTAAATAAATTGTCTAATTTAGATTTATAATAATATATGAAGTCTAGGTGGATTCTTTCCTAGGTATTGTTTCTCTCATTAGTTATCATTCGATTATTTTCCTGATTCATTCTTTGTTGAGTTCTTTAGCTAGAATAGTTTAGTAAATCTTAGTTTAAAACAATCACTCCAATTTGTTGGCTAAATAATAGGAAAACGGTAAGTACTAATACTTTTAGTCCTCGTGGATACGATATCTCTACTCACTATAACTATACTATTGTTTGATAGGTGCGCTTGCCTTAGTCGTATTTTAGTTAGTCACGTAAAATACACATCAGCAGCCGTAATCGTAAATCATCAAATTGCTTAAGTGGAATCGTGATTGTAAATCGATGAACTCTTTAAGAAGTGTTCATAATTATAAATCAATGAACTAAAGTCGTGATCGTAAATCAACAGGCTTTAAACATGATAGTCGTGATACTAACTCAGCGAAATGTTAATTGTAGTCACGATTGTAAATCGGTGAACTCTTCAAGAAGTGTTCATGATCATAAATCAATGAACTGAAGCCGTGATCGTAAATCAACAAGCTTTAAAAATGAAAATTGTGATTGTAAATTAGCGAACTATTTAAGTGGAGTCGCGATCGTAAATCGATGAACTCTTTAAGAAGTGTTCATAATTGTAAATTAATGAATTGAAGCCGCGATCGTAAATCAGTAAATTGTTAGAAACTCAAAGGTCGTGATCGTAAATCAGTAGACTGTAAGAAAGTCGAAGATCGTGACCGTAAATTAGTGGAACATAAGAAAGTCAAAGATCATGATCGTAAATTAGTGGACTGTAAGAAAGCCAAAGGTCATGATCATAAATCAACAGACTATAAAGTATAATTACCCAAACATGGATATAAAGGTTAAGATACTTACTGAGCATGTATATGTATATACTTTTTCATGCTTGGCCAATATCACACTAATCTAAATTTTAATAATGTACGACTCGTTAATTTAATTAATACACATACAAATTTTATAATATAGTAATTTACACATGGAAACGGAGAACCAAAGTTTATTAAAATGGAATCAAAAGAATTATCTTCAAGCTGGTCAATTACAACAATACAAAACCCAATATGAAGAGCGAAAACATATGGAAAGCAAAAGATTTCTTGCTCGGTAAATAAAAATTTAGGACAAATAGAGACCTGCCAAAGTATCATCAGTAGGACCATTAATGAAGAAAACAAAAAATCGCAAAGAAGTTTAAAATCAGCAGACCATATTGAAAAAAACTACTACTAATGATTAGAATGAATGACCTGTTAACATATTTAACATCTAATCAAAATGTTAACCGTTGCCATAAATGTTGCAATTTAGAAAGATGATGCATGTTGCAAGACTGGAACTAGAAGATGAAATCGTATACTTTAAATAAGAGTCTGACAACTTCAATTAGGATTCCCCCATTTCATGTTAAAGGGTGTATGTTAAGGTGAGTCAATAAATCATGTGTTTAGGTCCTATTTTGGAGGCCCTAAATGAAGAAGTCACATCAGCGTTACAGCTCCAAAACTAATTTTGGGCAAGTCACACTACTAAGTATATAGTCATTGTGATGACTAATAGTTGGTTTAACGAGAGAAAATTTAAAACTTCCGAGCAAGACTAATGCAAATGATCAATTCTAGTTACAAGTGCATGCTAGGGAAAAATTCAATAACCATTGTAGCTCTTTTTGCTATTAATCCTTTGCAAAATCAAATATTTTCAAATGTAAGGATAAAAAATTGCATACCTTTCGGAGCATATTTCTAACCTTTTACTCTTTTCCTTTTAATAAAAGGAAACAAGGGGAGGAGAGAAAGCAAGTATTATGGTTAATAGCTCTTTCAACTCAAATGAGAATGAAGAGACCATTTAGAGAAACTTACCACCTATTCCTGTCACTACAAGAAGCATGGTGGACAAAACATTCCATCTTCAACCCACAAAAATCATGATTTTGAACCGAACTTTCTAATTATCCTCCAAAACAGGAAATTTAATTTAGAGTAAATAGGCAACACAATACATTTTATACAAAAGCAAATGCAAGAATATTCCATACCGGAAAAAAATTAGAGAAGAATTTGCGACTTGAAGTTTAAAATTTCGTTTGATGAAACATATGTTAGTTTCAAGATTATAATATAATACCTAGAAATTCTCTTTCCTTTTGGAACATTGTCGAGAGAAACAAAACATGGGGTATAAGCAATTGCATACAATCTGCCCTTTGCAAGGAAAGAAATCTCTTTATGGCATGGAAAGATTAATGATTAGTAATCTCTTTATTATTTTTCAAGTAAATATTTTTTACCAAACACTTTAGAACATTAACTCAAAAATAGCGCAACCAAAATAACCAAAGACCATCCAATTAGGCTTTACAAATTCCTACCTTTATCTAATATTAAGTCCTCTTGAATCCCAATTTAACTAAACCAAAGAAATAAAGACAATACATCTTTACAAAACAAAGCTTATCATAACCAGGACCAAAGCATTAGGGGTCATCATAGCTAAAATTGTCACTAACTTCATAACCTCCAAAACGAAAACAACTTAAGAGAAAAGACAAATAGAAATGATTTAGATCTAAACTCAAAACAACATTATATGATCTAACTATTATACAGATAAAAAAGAACCCTCTATGTCAGTGAGAATTGTTAAAAACATAAATGAGGTAAACAATGATAGTGAAGCAAACGAAATAAAAAGAGGTAAGGACAGGAGCAAGTAGGTTACTAGTAAAAAGATCAAAGATGGGCATGTTTCAGCTATCTACATGATTACATCTTGTTAAAATCTTATATTTTCACCATCAAAATTGAAAACCCATCAAATTTGAGGCCTTGGCGTAAACCATAGTATAACAATATAGAAACAACCAAATTATTAATACGCCAAGTAAACATTTTTAAACAAACATTTGGCGAAAGCCTTATAAAAATCAATAAGGTTATTTAAAATGAAAGGTGATTTTTCCCTTATAAAAGTTTCAAGTGCATCATTGGCAGTTGAATATCATTCAAACAGTTTGGCGTACACGCCTAAGAGATGGTCTTATAAACTATAGTTCAGTATAAATTAAAAAATGTCTTAGAAATACGTAACATTCTCATAAAACAATATTTTTTGTGAAATGTGAATTATTACAAAGGATGGATACAAAACAACACTACACGCCACCCCTTACAAAAGGTCATGCATGATACAAAAATAGGCAAGTGGCTCACTATCAATAACAACTCTGGTGTTGTCCTTTTTTTTTTCTACAAATTCTCTTTCTTCTATTAATATGCCTAAGAAGGAAGGATAATAGAGTGAGTTCCATAAATAAAGATAACACAAACAATATACAGGGATACCATTGGTAATAAGTATTAATAACCATAATAATACTCAATCTTTCAAAGAGGTTCAAACGTACTAATCATATTACGCCCAATGGCATTCACAGAATACAAACATACATAAGCCGCTAACTTAACACGACACATGGGCGGTGACTATCCGCTAACTTAACCATAACTTAATCAATAATCATAACTTACACATGACCCATCTTTATGCTAGCCTCATAACTAGAATACAAAATCAGAACCAATCAGACGTATTCATATGCATACACCCTTAACTCCTCATATAATTTCTGTTTAGTTGAGCATGTTTTCTCGTGATTTTCCAGTCTAGTTTACAATATATCTACTCTACCGGAGGAATCACAAACATATCCCCTTTCTCCTTCATCACATATCACAATTCAAATATAGATGGTACTGGCTCGTGCAGTAAGGAAGGTAGTTACCTCGAAACATGAACTAACCGTACTCACTCCAATGACGATGGTTTAACACCACCATAATCGAATACTATACATGGCACCCATGAGAGGGAGTACTTACCTTATACAATTTATACAACAAGAGAATTTATAACACATGGAAGTAAGAAGGAACTCACCATAAAGTCTATTAAACGAATCTATTCAGCGGATCTTTTGCCTTTGTTGCTTGGACTTTTGTTAGCTTCTTGAGCTAAAAAGAGAGACAAATTTACCTATCAAATAATTGAACTACTGAAATTTAACATGCATGCATGAATCAGTAACATTCAATCCAGAATCAGGAAGTTTTCTTCCTTACGAACAGTTCTAAAATCTATGCATGCATTACTGTAAACACGTAAATTCCTTCGACAATAACCTAAGGGTTTACCAGAAACTACCAGGAAGCTGTTACTAACAGTGGTGTTATCTAAATACTAAGAACCTTCTGCATTTGAAGCCTTCTACCTTAAGGTTTTTCTTTCAAAAACTTATAGGATAATTCAAAGAGGAAGATGATGAAGTAACACAAGTTGGCGAACGATACCTTTATATACCCATGCAACGGAGACAAGGTTTAGTGGAAGGTTTAGATAAATCCCACTATCGTCCTTGATTCCCGTGATTAAACTCACTTAGTACATTTTAAATCTAATCATCTACAATATTCTAGTTCATTTCTAACTAGTTCTCAACTAGACCCCAACATTATTAACCAAGTCATCATAGCATACACTAAACACAAAAAGTAATCTATTGAGCTGCGAACTAACGAGTTCGCCCAAAACATCTAGGGTTGGAAGATAGATTAATAGAATAGTCCTCCAAATCCTAGAGTTTGCCAAAACCTAGAGTTCACCAGATGGTGAATCCCACAGAATATGCCACTCAGCCAAAAATAATTACTTTACTAACTTCTCATTTCTACACGCCAAATAGTAACTTGATATAACCTCTATTGGGTGGGCTATTACAATATAGCTCAGCTAATCTCTCGAGCGAATAATCTATTCTGACCGGAATAAAGTGTGCAGATTTTGTCAATCTATCAATAACCCAGACGACATCTTTCTTTTTCAGAGTCAACGGTAACCCCGATACAAAATCCTTTGTGACTCGTTCTCTTTTCCACTTCAGAATCATTATAGACTATAATAAACTTGATGGAACCTGATGCTCGGCTTTCACTTGTTGACATACTAAACATTTAGTCACAAATTCAAATATTTCACATTTCATACCTGGCCATCAATACGTTTGCTTCAAATTATTATACAATTTTTGTACTACTAGGATGAATCAAATAAGCACTGCTGTAAGCTTCATACAAAATGTCCTGCTTCAATGGTTTATCATTCAGAACACACAAACGACCCCTAAAATACAAAATATTATCATCAACGATATTGAACTTAATATTTTGTCCATTTTAACTAATTCTCGCTTCAATTTCAACTCAGAGTCATATTTCTGTAACTCACAAATTCGCTGAAGAAAAATCGGTTTAACTCTCAATTCAGCCAAAATAAATCCATCGCGTTTCAGAGTTAATTGAGTATTCAAAGCTTTCAAGGCAAATAGGGACTTCCAGTTCAAAGCATTTGTAACAACATTCGCCTTGCCAGGATGATAATCAATAATCAAATCGTAGTCTTTCAATAATTCGAGCCACTTGCACTGTCTCAAATTCAATTCTTTCTAAGTCATCAAGTATTTCAGACTTTTTGATTAGTGTAAATATGACATTTTTCACCATATAAATAGTGCCGCCAAATATTTAAAGCAAACACGATTGCAACTAACTCAAGGTCTTGTGTCAGATAATTTCTTTTGTGTGATTTCACGATTGCAACTAACTCAAGGTCATGTGTCGGATAATTTCTTTTGTGTGATTTCAACTGACGAGAGGCATAAGCTATCACCTTGCCATCCTGCATAAGTACACAACCCAGCCCGTTTAACGAGACATCACTGTAAATTATAAATTCTTTTTCGGATTCAAGCTGAGTCAAAACTAGAGCTTCGGTCAACATCTTTTTCAACAGATCAAAATTGTGTTGACACTTTTTAGTCCAAAAAAAACAAACATCTTTCTATAGTAGTTTTGTTAATGGAAAAAAAATTATCGAAAAAACTTTCACAAAATAATTTGCCAAGCCTAGAAAACAACATACGTAGATAAAATTTCGCAGAGGTTTCTAATTCACAATCGCAGAAAATTTGTTTAGATCAATCCAAATACAATCCACAGAAATCACATGCCCCAAAAATCCAACCTTAGGTAACTAGAACTCACATTTACTAAATTTAGCATATAGTTTCTTTTCACGCAGAGTTTGCAACACCATTCTCAAATGCTGATCATGTTCGGCCTCATTTTTTGAGTAAATCAAAATGTAATCAATAAACACATTGATGAATCGATCTAAATGCTCCATTCATCTTATCTATGAATGCAGTAAGGGCATTCGTCAAACCGAATGAACTAACAAGAAATTCATAATAGCCGTAACGAGTTCTGAACGTTGTTTTTGGAACATCTTTATCTTCGAATCGTAATTGATAATGACCTGATTGCAGATTGATTTTTGAAAACACAGTGGCCCATTTCAATTGATCGAATAGGTCATCGATTCGAGGTAAAAAATATTAATTCTTTATAATCATCATATTCAACTATCGGTAATCGCTATATAATCTCAAAGTGCCATATTTCTTTTTCACGAATAACACTAAAGCACCCCACGATGATAAAGTTGGTCTAATGAATCCTCGATCTATTAATTCTTTCAACTGTGCTTTCAAATCTTTAAGTTCTATAGGTGTCATTCTATATAGAGCAATAAATATCGGAGCAATTCCTAATACATGATGAATCACAAACTTGACTTCTCTTTCTGGCGGTAACCCAGGTAACTCTTCTAAAACTTGATATATTTTCGATTCAGATGCTCGTGTATCTAAAATATGTATCAAATAAGCTTCAGCACCTTTCGGGATCAACTTTTGAGCAATAAAAGCCGATACAATGCTAGTGGCACAATCAGATCTGTTTGTTTCAACATTAATCAAATCACTGCTTGGACATTTCAAAACAATCCATTTCTGTTTGCAACTGATAATTGCATCATAAACTATTAGTCAGTCTATGCCCATAATAACATCAAATTCATTTGACGACAATAACATCATATCAGTAGGAAATTTGTAACCTCAAATTTTTACTAGATAATTTTTACAAACTTTATTAACTATCACACTTTGATACCCTAATATCAAATTCAGTTGACTTTACTGGTAAATTATTTTTTGTTTCTAATGTTGTGCATTTATAAGAATGTGGTGACCCAAGTTCAATCAATGCATAAATAGTAACATCAAAAAGAGTAAAAGTATCAACGATGACATCGGGTGTCGTAGCCTTCTCTCTAACATAGACCGCATAAGCTCTAGCTAGTGCTCAACCTTTCGACCTAATAGTCGTATCACGTGCCTCTCTGCAACTAACTCTAGGAGTATTCCCAGGTCTCGGTCTTCTACTCTGAACCTGATTCAACCTTATTCGAACAATTCCTCAGGAAATGTTCAAGCGAACCGTATAAAAAACAAGCTCCCTTTTTGAATATACAAACACTGAAATGATTTCTGCTACAATGATCACAAAAAGCTGTGTTTGTATTCTGAACACTACTAGCACTCGCTACTAAATTAGCCTGTGTATTCGAAGGATTTTTTTTGAAATATCCTCTTTCTCATATTCCTGGCAGAAGGAACATACTAGCTCCAAAAATCTCTCGGTTTCTTAAGCGGAGGAGTTAGAAAATTTTTGGATATGTTTCGCTTGCTCGAGCTTTCATTTTTAGCTTTTGTTGGTTCTTTTCATTTTAGATTTCTTCTATTTTCTAAGCACACTTAGACAACACCACAAATTATTTAATTTCAAGTACTCCCACCATTACTTGGATGTTCTCATTTAAACCCCACTCAAATTGGGTACACATTTCAGCCTCTGAAGTTGATTACTTCCAGGCATATTTACTCAGATTAACAAATTTACATTCATAGTCAACAACCAACATATTTCTCTGTTTCAAGTCCATAAATTCTCGTTTCTTACCCTTCAAATACATTTTTTTGATATATTTCTTCCTGAACTCAGTTTCAAAGAATTCCTAAGTCACTCGATCTCTTGAAACTACTAATGTTAGTGTAACCCACTACTAGTATGCATTTACTTTCAACAATGAAACAACACATTTTAAACTATCTTCAGGTGAGCAGTCAGTTCGTCAAAAACATATTGAGTATTTTTCAGCCAATATTCAACTTTTACCCAATCATCATTATACAATCCTCATAATTCTTCAGGTCTACATTTATGGATTTTATCTGTAGGGGGTCAGTTAAATTTTTTTTGATTCAGGTTTTGAGGGCAACCAGGTGCGCAGGAAGGCATAAGAGGGGCGGAGGTTATGGAGTCATTGAATTAGCTCGCATAAATTGAGTAAACCACTCATTCATCATTTGGAAGAAAGCATTATGGTCCTCACTTCCAGGTATTTGTGATACGAGTAAACTCTGATTTGCTCCTCGTTCAGAAGTTAGAACATTACTTTCTACTTCATCATTTATGGCACAACTAGATTCGACCAACATCTTAAATCTATAAGACAAATATAGTCAGATCGGGTCAGAAGCATAAAATAAAATACCACTAAATGTAACACCCCATACTCGATCAAGTTACCAGACCCGAGGTACAAGATGCTACAATAATAAACAAAAACTTTCACATGCAATTTACTCAATAATATTCAATAAATCAATATATACAAGTTAATTCTATGTTAAACATGCGTTACAAACAAAATCGAATCTCAATCGAGCTTACAAAAGCCCTTAAATCGATTCGGAACCAAATCAGTAATATTTTGAAACATTTCCAAAAATATAGGTAAAAAGGTAAAACAATGGTCACATGGTCGTGTGGCTGGGCAATGTGACAAGCTAAGGTTGTGTGGTGCAATATCACACAGCCGTGTCCCCAAATTGTGTAACAGACTATTATTGTGTAATAGAGGGTCACGCGACCATGTCGCTAGGCCATGTAGCTCATTATGGCAATGTGAAATAAAAACCACTCTGAACGTGTTGAACACACAGCCGTGTCAACTACCCATGTATAACACAGGGCTGTGTAGTAGCCTGTGTGTAGCAAAAATGATCCTTTTTGTGCAAGTTACATACAATCCAAGCAAAATGACTTATAATGCCGTTTTATACCAATCAAACCTACTAAAAAACATACACATTTCAAGGCTAAAACATCAATTCACATGCTTATTTAAACATACAACCAAATATGCCCTCATTGGGACCAACAAAACATTAAACTCAAATCAACAACCAAATCATGTTTTAACCATCTCATTTCACAACTTCAAAAATGTCAAATATAACATTTGGTTACCACAAACCAATGTCTATAGCCATTTCATGCCACCACCTAAATCATATGCATAATGCCATCCAAAATACCAAACTTTGCATTTACCATACATTCAATATCAAACCACAAACATAAGCTTATATACAAGGCAATTATACCAAAGTTCATACTAATTTACATAAGTTAATCCAACCTAAGTACATGTCACAATTAACCAAAGTGAACATCGAAAGGCTACAAAATTGAGATATGGTAGATGTGTGTTTTTCTTTGATCTGATTGACATGTTCCGGACGTCCAAAATCTACAAAAAAGTAATAGCACGGGTAGTATATAAAATACTTAGTAAGCTCATACAGTATAAACATTTACTTACCTCAATTTCTTATCACATACAAACTCATTATGTAAAACAAATATACCTATCAAGATTCAAACAACATCATTAAACATATATGGTTTTGAGCTCAATCACATATATAACCTCAATAGTTCACATTTTCATTTCAAACCAACTTATACCTTGTATCAAAATCATATACATTACTTTGCCATGAGGTATATCATCACTTTTTCATTTACAATTCTACCCGATGAAACTTTGTAAAAGAACTTCGTACATAAGTGAAAGTAATAGTGCCTGGTTACCCGTTTGGGTTAAACCTACACGAATAATGAATCATAATGCATGGTTACCTGCCAAGGTTAAACCTACACAAATTGAATAATAGTGTCTGGCCATCCGTTAGGGTTGAACCTACACAAAAAATAACCTAGTCAGGGCTTAATATACCTTTATTCTCGAGCCCATAACACATGTTGGAGCTCAAAACCTACGGACAAGGACCCGTAACCTCGTATACAAGATTTTTACTAATTTCATCTGGATTTATCACAAAATGTACCACAATTCATAATCACCAACAATCACCATTTCAAAAAAATATAACTTATTAGCATTAGCAATTTAGTTATACTGTATGAACTTATCTGACAAAACCGTAGCGGTTTAGCTAATAGGGACTAGTCTGTAATTTTTCCTTCTCTACATACCTCCTCTGGTTGTTGTAATTCTTGATCTAAAGTATAATTTGACTCAATTAACTATTCCAATTAACATTCAACATCATATAGGAATCATAACATTGTTCAATTTCATTTATACAACAATTCTTCAAGTTTTACTTTTATCACAATTTAGTCCCTAAAACCGAAATACTATAGCTTTCACATTTGAGCTTCGATTTTGAAATCAATCTTAATTTAATCCTCCAATAGTCCATTAGAACACAAAATTTTGATAATTTTCATACATATTTTGAATTTATTGCATTTTAGTCCCTAAGTTTGAAACTAACAATTTTGACTTTACAAATTAGTCCATTAACATATCTAAGCTTCAAAACTAACCAAATAGCCACAAAAGCTTCAAGAAAACATCAATGAAATCTTTCAAAAACTTTAACAATTTCGTGAAATAGTCCTTGAGTTAGCTAAATCAAGCTCTCGGGATTCTAAAAATATAAAAATTACAAGAAACAGACTAGGAATTACTTACCAAATTAAAGTCGAATTGCTTGAAGGTGGAAGAATGATTTTAGGTTTTCTTTGGGTAGAAACGATGGGAAGATGATGGGAAATGTAAATAAAAATTTCACTTATTTGTTTATTATATTAACATAAATTTTTAATATAAAAAAATACTTAATAAACACATCCAACCATCCACCCATTTTTAAAGTGGTGAAATTTTCATTTTGAACCCTATAGTAACTCTAATTACCCACATAACAAATTAAAATCAATAGTGATATACTTTACATTTTTTACAATTTAGTCTTTTTTTCCTTAATTAACTAGCCAAACATCAGAATTATCAAAGAAAATCTTAATAGGACACTTAAATAACTTCTTAAATATTAAATGAATAATATTTATGAACTCACACGTTGAATTTATGGTCCCGAAACTACTGTTTTCAACTCCATTGAAAACGAGCTGCTACATAACTAGTTAAGACTAAGCTTGATTTATATGTATTTTGTATAGCTTCTCAATCTTTCCAAGTTTGATTTTTGGTGCTACAAACTGAAGCCAAAGACCAGAGGCTCACCCCTATGCCTCATTCTGTGGTATATCATCAAACAATTTATGAACACAGTGGAAATAGTTGGTGCGGGCATAATACCTTATCTTTTTTTCCTAAAGGGTGACAATATTTTTTGAGGAAATTACACAGGTTACATCAACAAATCAAAGTTTCAAATAATCAAAAAAAATTTCTCAAGGCCCTTCATCTATGAGTTCGAGATAACCGTTATCGAGCATAGAAAACAAAACATATTGGCAGGAGCACACAGTAAATATGTATCACATTAAATTAAATGAGAAATTACAAATAAAGGAAGAGAACAAATTGCTTACCTAAACCCAGAAAGGCCCAGACTAAAGAAAAACTCACCAAGCCAATAAATTAGTCGATTTGAAGTTAAATTACATCCTTTCCTCCTCACCGTTCTTCACATCAACTTTTCCGAAAGATCTGCTAATAAATGATGAACCCCATAACACAGATGATAGGAAACAACTAATGCAACAATTAAAATAATAACTGAGGCAAGCTTTGCTGAATAAAAGAAGAATTGGTAGGAACTCTAATAGGTGAAACAAATTGAATCCATTTTCAGAAAAAGAAGATAAGAGTAATAGGGATTTTAGTAATTTGTTGGTGGGGAAAATAAGATCTAGTCAATAATGATCGGTAGCATCTCACGATGGTCGATGGTGATAAAATATCAACTTTGTTGCCAGCGAAAACAAAGATGACATCACTGCCTACAATCAGATCCTGTTAGACCAAGGCAACCAAGAAATAGCTTTCATTATCGAAGAAGGACTTTTTTACTACCGGGTCATACCGTTTGGTCTCAAGAATGCAGGTGTGACCTAATAGAGGTTAGTAAATAGGATATTAAAGAACTAGGTAGGCTGCAGCCTCGAGGTCTACGTGGATGACATGTTACTAAAAAGAATGTCCATGGGGGAGCATGTGTGAAGCCTATGGGAGACATTCATAGTCCTAAGAGCTCATAGTATGATATTGAATCTAGAGAAGTGTGCTTTTGGGTTGTAAGCTGACAAGTTCCTAGGCTTTACGATTTTGAAGAGGGGAATAGAGGTAAACCTCGAAAAAATCTAAGCAATCATAGAAATGTCCCATCCTTGGACCATAAAGGACATACAACGTCTCGCGAGAAGAGTGGTAGCATTGAACAGATTTATCTCGAGGATGGAAGAGAAGTGCCTTCCTTTCTTCAAAGCTCTAAGAACCTCCTTCTCGTGGATAGAAGAGTGTTAAGCAGCCTTTGAGGAACTGGAACTATACCTCACATCCCCTATATTGTTGAAATCACCTCGAGTAGGAGAAACACTCTATTATACTTGGCATCCTTAGAAGAGACAGCCGCGGTAGTACTAGTTAAATTAGAGGGTGTCTACCAATTCCCGATATATTACGTCAGCAAGGAACTCTAAAATGGCGAACTGAGGAACTCAAAAATAGAAAAATGTATCTATGTTTTGATTGTTGCAACTCGCAAGTTACAACCATACTTCCAAGCCCATCCAATTGTTATGGTTACCAATTAGCCTATGAAGGAGGTGCTATCCAAGGCAGACACTTCAAGAAGGATAACAAAGTGGAGTATTGCGCTCACTGATTTCATAGTAGAGTGTTCCTTTGAAAAAAATGCCGACGCAACAAGTAATGTAGGTTACAATTTGAAATGTTGGATGATATATGTCCTGTAAAAACTGTACGCTGTATGAACCTTGATGAATGTTAACAACTGGATCTGTTACATTTTGTGACGAAGTATGTCATACTAACGATTTAATAAGTTATATTTTATGATAAGGCACCATGTGCTTCATATTTTATACTAAAATTATTCTTTCGTTTGTTGAATGCCGTTTACTAGCTAACCTTTCCCCAGAAAGTGCATATGCAACTGACAATTCAAAAAGTTGGCTAGTTTATATTGATGGCTCCGTAGCCAAAACAGGATCAGGGGCAGGCGCACTCATAATCGACCCAAGTGGCAATGAATAAAAATATGAACTATCCTTTGGGTTCTAAACATCGAATAACATTGTCGAATATGAAGCCTTGGTGTCAGGACTGCAATTAGCACGCCAATTAGGGGCAAATAATCTAATTATCCACATGGATTCGCAGTTGGTGGCAAAGCTGGTTAATGACAAATACGACGTGAAAAAAGTAGTGCTGAAAAAATATCATATAATGGCAACACAATTACTCACAAGATTCAAAAAAGTTCAAGTTAAACACCTCTCGAGAAATGACGACATGGGAGCCAATGTTTTGTCAAAATTGGCATCTTCAATTGTCATCAAACAAAGAGGAAAAATCCTACTCGAGCGCAGGGACATCTCGAGCTATGACACGCCCTGCATACTCTGCATAGCGTAGGAGAAGACCTGGTTGGCTCCAATAATCCGCACGCTCCAAGGTGAACAAGACAATCGAGACGGGAAAGAGCTCACAAAACTACAACGCAAGGCTGTGAGGTAAGTCATTATCACAAATCATAAATATTTGTTAAACTCCCAATATGTGAATCGAATATTTGAATGATGCGAGCCCATTACATGATGAATTAAGACAATGTGTTTTATCCTACGATTAAAAGATACACCCTTTTGAAGGGTGTCCTATATTGAAAAGAGTTTTCACATCCACTATTGTGATGCCTATCGCCATCTGAAGCGAAGTATGTTATGAGAGAGATCTATGGGATAAATTGTGGCGATCACTTAGAAGGTAGATTGCTCATACAAAAAAATTTTAGACAAGGGTAATACTAGCCTACAGTCAAGGAAGATGCCCATCAGATAGTTCGCATGTGCGATTCCTGCTAGAGAAATGCCAAAGTCCAATGAAAACCAGTAGAGCACTTTCAAGTCATGTCAGGTCCTTAGCCATTTGTAACTTGGGGGTTGATATTTTTGATATGTTCCCTATAGCCACAACACAAAAGAAAATCATAATAGTGGCTTTAGACTACTTTACCAAATAGATTGTAGTTGAAGTTTTGGCAACCATCACAGAAAATCAGATGGAGTCTTTTTTTTGGAAATCAAATTTTTGCAGGTTTGGGATACCTCACATTATCATCACGGATAATGACACACAGTTTTAGGGAAAATTCAAAAAATTATGTATTGACCTCCAAATAGCTCAAAGCTCAGTGAAAATGCTACAGACTAATGGGCAAGTGGAAGTAATGAATAAGAAAATTCTAACAACCCTTAAGAAAAAAGTTGGCAAAGCTAAGAGCGTTTGGTTGGAAGAATTGCTTGGAATTTTATGGGCCCTGCGAACTACACCCCACACCGCAACAGGAGAAACAACTTTTTCATTTCTCTATGGCACAGAAGTTGTGATTCCTGTGGAAATTGGTTTGAGATTACATAGAACACAACACTTCGATAAAGAAGTTAATCAGGAGGCCCTTAGGTTCAACCTCGATCTGATTGATCAACTTAGAAAAGCAGCTGAAATTAGGAACGCAATGTGAGTCCAACAAGTAGGTCGCTATTATAATTCCAAGGTTAGAAACAAACAGTTCCAAGTGGGTGATCTTGTTTTAAGAAATATAGAGGTTAGTCTACCCACTTCTTAATGAGGAAAAATGACTCCAAATTGGGAAGGGTCATACAAAGTGATAGAAAAAATAGGTTATGGAGCATATAAGCTAGCAAGAATGGAGGGCACAATTATACCACGAACTTGGAATACCCAACATCTCAAAAATACTATGTATAACTCCTTATCCTATGAATGAAAAATTTTCCCCAATGACATTCGAGTCATATTAAGGCTCGTAAGCAAAGAGTCGCAGCCTCCAACACAATTAGCGAGAGCAAAGCTCTACCTATCATATTAAGGCTCGTCGGTGAAAAGCCACAACCTCCAACATAGTTAACGAGAACAAAGCTCCTAGCTATCATATTAAGGCTCATAGCCGAAGAGCCACAGCCTCCAACATAGTTAGCGAGAGCAAAGCTCTCACCTATCGTACTAAAACTCGTAGGTGAAGAGCCGCAGCCTCTAACACAATTAGTGAGAGCAAAGCTCTAGCTGTCATACTGAAGCTCACAGGCAAAAACCTAAAGCTTACAGTCAAAGACCGCAGCCTCTAACCTAGTTTGCGAGAGTTGAAAACTCCCAACTATGTTACCTTTCAAAATTTTCACAAGTATAAAACAGCTCGGGGATTCACATCCCTAGTTGGTTATCTTTCAAAATTTGTACAAGTATAAAATAGCTCGCGGATTCACATCCCCAGTTGATTATCTTTCAGAATTTTCACAAGCATAAAACAGCTCGTGGATTCACATCCCCAGTTGATTATCTTTCAGAATTTTCACAAGTATAAAACAGTTCGTAGATTCACATCCCTAATTGATTATCTTTCAAATTTTTCACAAGTATAAAACTATTTGTGGATTAATATTCCCAGCTAACAATCTCATTAAGCCTTAAACAGCTCGCAGTTGGTGATTTTTGAAGGTTTTTACTTAAAGCCTTATAGCTATGAGACAAATATGATAAGCTCACAAAAGAAATAACGACAATAGACTCTAAAAAATAAACTTCTTCAATCATAAATTATCATTTCATAAAAAATAAGAAAACAAAAAATACAAATTGACTAAGATATGTTGTTCCCATCCACTCTATCAGCACCTTGGTTTGCATTATCTGAAGGGGAAATGTTGTCGTTCGTAGCAGACGGCGCCACATCCTCATTCCTAGCTGGGTCCTCTTCTAAGTAAAAATTTGAAGAGTTCTTCGAAGTGGACACAAATGAGTCCCATGCATTGCCAGGGGAAAAAGTACGTCAAAACCAACCTCGCTCATACCACCCCATCGAGAGCATCAAAGTCTACTTTACGAGCGTCGAAGGGGCCACCAGCAACTTGAGTGTGTAACAGTATGTTCATCTTCAGCTTTAAAATAGAACTCAAGAAATTCTCAGTTATTTTCTCTTTAAAATTTTCCAAGGCCTCAAACTACTTCCGCACAGTGGCCTCCACCTAGTCTTGGCACTCATTAGTAATTTTCTCAAGAGAGGCTATGTGCTCTACCGTGACCCTCTTTACCTCACCCTGTGTGACCTCATTATTCTATCTCTCAGCAGCTACCTCGCAGGCTAGCCCCTCAATCATGATCTTAACAATAGCCAGGCACGCTATAAGATCCCAATTCTTTCTATTAATAGTTTCATTTTCTTCCTTCACCTTGAGATACAGCTTGTGAACCCTCAATGCTGTGGGTAATTGTGTTGCTTAGCCTTGCAGCCTCTGGCACAAAAGCTTCCCATCCAAGGGCCACGTCATCAGGATTATAAGGGTACTTCTATGAGCTCGAATCTTCACACCACGTAAATGAACCTCTATTACTTCCAACTAGAGCTTCTCCGATAATAGGCACAGAAAGAGAGACGTGAGAGGTAGATGGGGGAGTATTCTTATCAATGCCAATCGACGAGAAAAGGAACAGATGGAAAGCTTGTCACTGGTAAGCTTGGAGAATTTGAAGCTTCAACCACTACATCAACAGAACCAACAGGGTCTGCCCTTCTCTTGCTACGTTGCTCTAGTTATTCGTTATTCCCCTCTTCCTCACTCACAGAACTGATGCGCAGAGCCCCCATGGTAGTTTTACGTTTCTTATGAGCACCAATTATAAAATAAGCAATATCCATGGCCTCGTTGATCTCGTAGGAAATACTATCAGACTCACTTAAGCTATCCTTAGAGCTGTGATGGATCATTGCATTAACAACAACCCTATGATAAGTGGAAGCAGTTAACAAATTAACATCCTACCTACCACCATCGTCTTGCGGCGACGCAATAAGAGCAAATGGGTGAATACTCATCTCGTAGAAATGATAGAAGAAATTTATTGCTTCCTCTTTGGAGCCCCACAATATCAGACCCAACTAATCCACAGCATCATAAGGCTGTGTACTTCTTTTAGGAAGCACACCGATGGACTGGGCGACCTTCCTATTGTCACCAGGTCTTCATCCATTGGGTCTGAAACCCTCTAAACAATATTGAAAAATATTTCTTCTCGTGACCATATCATTCAAAGCTGTGATTATATCTTCTGTGGGAAGGGTCCGTTAAAATGGACACATATCCTGGCTCGGTGAGGACCATTTTATGGAAAACCCAAAATTATCGCCAACTTTACTATGAACTCAGACATACTTTTCCCGATTCAGATGAAGATTTGAGCAGTGATTCACGTTGAAGGTGTCCACCTTTTTGTGATGAGTGAAATAATCGAACCCCGTTGAGTTTGCCCAATTTTGGCCTTTTAACTGATTTAAATGCTGGAAAATGGCGAGCAAAAGGACTTCACCACGCTGAGAACAGTCGAGAAAGTACTCCGTGGTGATCCACCATATAACACCCCTAACCCGTATTCGTCGCCAAAACAGGGTTATGGAACATTAATGGAATAAAGAAATCAAATACAAACATTTCATAATATTTAACATTCATGTCAGATATTATTCATAAAGTCACTTATATGAGCCCACGAGGCTTAAAACATACATTAGAAAGAAGTCGGGACTAAACTGGGTATTTAGAGAATTTTTCGCGAAATTTCAAAATTTTTCCTTGGTGTAAGAGACGCACGCCCGTGTGGTCAGGTCGTGTGGGCATTCAAAATAGGGCACACGACCATGTCCCAGCTTGTGTCCGTACCCTTGTAACTCTTTGACTTGGGTCACACGGCCAAGTCACACGCCTGCATGCTAGGCCGTGTGTAGTGGTAGGGGTCACATGACCAACCAAACGCCCGTGTGCCAAACCGTGTGAAAAGTCTTGAGCATTTTGTTTTGAATTTTAAAGATGCAGGAGACACACAGCCAAAATACACGCCTATGTGCTACTGAAACACATGCCCATATAGACAAAATAAGGCCATTTCCAGGCCTTATTTCTCACTCAATTTATCTTCCACCTACATAAATATTTTAACACATTCACAAGCCAATCTAAGACATTTAAAACAAGCCAAAATCAAGTCTTATGCATGACATATCACCTCATAAATCCTTATATCCAAACTTACCTATTTAACCAAAAATACATATAGACATACTTATAAAGTTTACTATCATTCAACCACACTAAACACTCATATCAAACATGACATTATCTCATATGTATACCTCCAAAACACATTCATCACAAGCCATTCTAATGGCTAGCTACAACCAAAACATTTTTATGCCAACATTGGTGATTTAAACTTACACATGCCATTGTAATCAAAATTAATTTACTATTTATACCGAGATGAGCCGATGGATAGTGTGATGATATCTCCGTAAAACTTCCAACCCAACGAGCTTCCAAAATACTATAAAATAGAGGAATTAAAACAGAGTAAGCATTTAATGCTTAATAAGTTCGTATAAAAAGAAATAAACTTACCATTCATTTACATTTAAGGTAAGCAAGTAAACATACGCAAACCAATTTGGCCAATTGCCTAATACATATCCTCATCAAACATGTTAGTCATGTAATTCACATAAATGCCAAGAAACATGAATGACCTCATCAATATTCAATTTCCACATACATGTATTTATCACTTCAAGTATTCTTAAACATGTACATATTATATCTTTCTATTTCAAGTATTTCTCAGAGTAATTCATCTTGAATTCATAACATCTCAAATCTAAACTTTACCCGTTGAATCATTTAAAATATCGATGGATATACGGGTAGTACACACGAAGTGTACGAATCTATAATCCGTCAAATTATATTCAGAAGTGCTCATTAGAGTACATAATTGGGAAGCCCTCTCTCGAACCATATAACGGGAAGGTCATGTGAGCCATGTAACGGGAAGCTTATCCAGGCTGTATAATAAGAAGCTCATAAGAGTAATAATCGAAAAATTCATGCGAGCCCATAACGGGTAGCTCTGAAGAGCCATTAACGGGAAGCTTCGGATAGCCATATATTGGGAAGTTCAAGCGAGCCATATTAGGAAGCTCACAAAGAGCCTTTAATCGGGAAGCTCACGAATAGCCATATAACAGGACGCTAATAAAAGCTGTGGTATGTTTACAACACATGCAGAATCACAACCAATCGGGATGCTCTGAAGAGCTATTAATGGGAAGCTCGTCAAATTTCATCAAAATTCATTTTACAAAAGTTGTTTATCTATCAACAACCTTTCATTTTCTACCATAAATTTCATAATTCATGCATATTCATCCATGAAAAAACCCTAGTACTTTTATAAATTTACAAATTAATCCCCGAGATAGCTAGATTAAGCTATTACAATATCAAAAACATAAAAATCATTAAAACCAAGACAAGAATGCTTACCTAATTAAGCCAAATAAGCTTGCTTGAGTTCTCTTCTCTTACCTAGGGTTTGCATAAAAAAATGGGAAATATGATGAAAGAGATGACATTTTCATTATTTAATTACTTATCATCTTTTATTATTTTTACTTTCCAATTTAGTCCTTTTATTTTATTAATTTCCATGGATGAATCATCATACTTATCTACTAACTCTTTTTAACGGTCTATTTGTCATATAAGGACCTCAAATTTTGAATTCCATAGCTATTTGACGCCTTTAGCTACTAGAATTTAATTTTTGTATTTTATGCAATTTGGTCATTTTCTCAATTAAACATGAAATCGATAAATTTTTTTCTTAACGAAATTTCCATACGATATTCCTATCATAATAAAAATCATGAAATAATATTAAAATACTTTTTCTTACAGACTCGGATTTGTGGTCCCGAAACCACTGTTTCAATTTCACTAAAAACGGGCTGTTACAACTCTCCCCCTTAAAGAATTTTCGTCCTTGAAAATCTTACTAGTAAAGAGGTTCGAATATTGATTTCTCATTATTTCCTCAGGTTCCCAGGTAGCTTATTCTATACAGTGCCGTTGCCAGAGGACTTTTACTAGAGCTACCTTTTTATATTTTAATTCTTTCGTCTTACGTGCCAGGATTTTGATCGGTTCCTCACTGTAAGCCATGTTAGGCTGGATCTCAACCTCTGTCGGGGAGATAACATGTGAAGGATCTGACCGATATCGTCGTAACATAGACACGTGAAAGAAATTGTGAATTTTGTCAAGCTCTGGTGGTAGGGCCAATCGGTATGCAACAGGTCTGATTCTTTAAATAATTTCTTATGGCCCGATAAATCGCGAACTTTTTTTTTGCTGCCAAACCGAAGAACTTTCTTCCAAGGTAAAACATTCAAGAATACCTTATCACCAACTTTGAATTCTATTTCTTTTCATTTAAGATCTGCATAAGATTTCTGACGATTAGAAGCTGCTTTCAGGCTATCTCGGATTACTTTCACTTTCTATTCGGTTTCACGGATCAAATCAACTCCATGTATTTTTTTTTCATTGAGCTCAGTCCAATACAATGGAGTTCTACATTTACGGCTATACAGAGCTTCATACGGTTTCATTTTAATACTTGACTAATAGCTATTATTATATGGAAATTCAACTAAAGGAAAATATTTTTCCCAATTGCCTTTGAATTCTAAAACACAACACTGAAGCATATTTTCCAAAATCTGTATTACACGTTCGAACTGTCCATTAGTTTGAGGATGGAATACAGTATTGAAATGTAATTGTGTACCCAAAGCTTCCTGTAGCTTCTCCTAAAATCGAGATGTAAATCACGGATCTCTATCAGAAATAATAGAAACTGGCACCCCATATTATTTTACAATCTCAGAAACATATAATTCAGTTAATCTGTCTAGGGAGAAATCCGTATATACCAGAATAAAATGTGCAGACTTTATTAAACGGTCGACAATTACCCAAATGACATCTTTCTTTTTCAGAGATAGGGGTAACCCTGATACAAAGTCCATAGTAATTCTTTCTCATTTCCATTTTGGTATCGTAACTGGCTATAATAGTCCTGAAGGTACTTGATGTTCAGCTTTAACTTGCTGACATATCAAACATCTAGATACGAATTTAGAAATGTCGTGTTTCATTCCTGGCCACTAGTACATCTTCTTAAAATCATTATACATTTTATTACTTCCCGGATGAACAGACATAGTACTATTATGAGCTTCATGTAAAATCTTTTTTACAACTTCTGAATTCTTCGGTACACAGACTCTGCCCCAAAATAACAGACAATCATCAGTTCCAATCTGAAATTTTGAATCGAATGTCGATTCACACTGTACCCGTTTAGCTTGTAAATCATTATCACTTTTCTGAGCTTCACAATTCTACTGTAGAAATGTTGGTCTAGCTTTTAACTCGGCCAAAATTGAACCATCATCAGATAGTGACAATCGGGTATTCATTGCTCGTAAAGTAAACAAATATTTCTACTCAGAGCATCAACAACCACATTTGCTTTTCCTGAATGGTAATCAATTACCAAATCATAATCTTTCAATAGCTCAAGCCATTTGCGTTGTCTTAGATTCAAGTCTTTTTGCGACATCAAATATTTTAAGCTTTTATGATCAGTGAATATATGGCATTTTTCACCAAACAGATAGTGTCACCATATTTTCAATGCAAAGACAATAGCTGCTAGTTCTAGATCATGTATCGGGTAATTCTTTTCATGTGGTTTAAGCTGTCTAGAAGCATAGGATATTACTTTACCTTCTTTCATCAAAACACAGCCTAAACCATTCAATGATGCATCACTGTAAATTAAAAAATTCCTTACCCGATTCAGGCTAAACTAGAATGGTGCTTCAGTCAACAAGGCTTTCAATCTGTCAAAACTTTACCTACATTTATCAGACCATTCAAATTTCACATCTTTTTGCAATAGTCGTGTCATCGGTGAAGCTATCATCGAAAAACCTCGTAGAAATATCCGATAGTAACCGGCTAATGTAACACCCTAGCCCGTATCCGTCGCTGGATTACGGTCACGAGGCATTACCGACCAAAACACAACTTATAACAGTATTTCATTTTAAGTCATGTACAAAGTTATAATAACTCATTTACAATAAAATTTCAAATTCAAATAGTAACCATCAAATTAATCATATAAATCACATTCAGTCATATTAAACATATAACTAACAAAATCAAAACATAATTATTTAACTCTTTCACATATACAAATTATGCTCCAGAAATTTCAATCACATGTTCGAATCAACTAGCCTGTCACAAGTCTTGTTACACATGCTTATTAATTCCACTATTTGAATTATAAATACATCTCACTCATGACATTCGACTTATCAAATTATATGACAGCTTATTACACTACAATTCCATGCGCATAGTAATATTACAGCATAACCGAACATACGTTTGATGTTATCCTATTATGCACACTTCACCTTAAAAGCAAAAGCCATACAATATAAGCCTTATAAATATATAACACGAATCATATGCTCAACTCTCTAATAGTATTCAAATACCTAATAAAATTAAACATTTTATTCATAATTCTATACACGCACATATTAAACCAAATAAATTATTAACTTACCACATGGTAGATTATGCTTTTAGTACCATATATATATATATATATATATATATATATATATATATATATATATATACACGCATAGTCACCATGTCAATATGAACCATTAAGAAACCAAACCTAAATAACTAACCATTAAGGCATAAACATGTGCACACTTTACCATTCATTTTATCATCAATTCGACTAGTAAGATAATTTATAAATTTATAAACCTGTCTCATTACAGTAATATTTATCAACTAAACACCATTGACAATTCAAGCATACTTATCTCGCATATCAATTATCAAGTTTAGACCTCATATGCCAACCATTCAAACTTCACCTATTCGGTCATTAGCACAACATCTCAATAATTCATACCATTGCCATCTCTCAAACTTAAGCTTAACACACTATCTCATAATCTTATATCAAAACAATATATCACTTATAACTAATCAAATGACCATTATGATTCGTACCTAAAAATCAAATTTACAAGCAATCATATATATATATATAACTTAGTTCATATAAACTTATCATGATCAAAATCACAATCATCACCATATTAACATCACATAACCGAATCATAAACAAATACATCACACATATATATATGAAACATACTTTCAAAAAGGAGCTTATACCATGACTAAATATTCACAACTATTAGCAACATAATCAAGTCATTTTCGCATGGCTATATAAACACATTTCAAAACCAAGCATATCAAGCTAGACTATACATGCCATATGAAATAAATATAAGTTTTCTTTCAAGGTACCAAAATAGATATCGATAGTGTGATGATGTTCCTCAACGGTCCCGAGCTCAAGCTAGCTTTCAAAATCTGTAAAACAACGAATAAACATACAAAGTAAGCTTGGAAAGCTTAGTAAGACATAAGCAAATAAATTAACACAAGAACATTCATAAATCATTTTGAAACAACCAAACCTAACTAACTCCATACATATATATAATCCCATTTCTCATAAAGTTCACATAATTACTATAATCATCAACACTTACCTTTTCTTTCAAAGTTCGTATAAACTTAATACTTACCTTAATCATTTAAAATGAACTCACATTCGGTCTTGCCATGTCTTTGCCAGTAGAACCATTCGGAATCAAAAGGATACGCGGATAGCTCAAAAAGCTCGTACAATGCCAACGTCCCAGACGTGGTCTTACATGTAATAAAATAATGATGCCACTGTCCCAGACTGGGTCTTACACGTAATCATATACGATGCCAATGTCCCAGACATGGTTTTACATGTAAATCCCAAATCGATGCCAATGTCCCAGATGTGGTCTTATACAAAATCACATATTAGAATCCTATGGTTCGTACGGGGCTTTCGGATGTCATAATTCAATCGTATCAAGCTCGTAAAGAATTCTCTCATGCATGAAAAAATCTGGCATTCACACATATATTCATTAAAATTCAATTCGAAATTTATAATACATATACATTCAATTTAACGACATTTATTTACTTATAAACTTACCTCGGACGAAGACGAACCGATTGGAACGACTATTTGACAACTTTCGACTTCCTTCAATCCAAATCCGATTTCTTTCTCTCTTGATCTAAATTAATTAAAATTTGACTTGTTTAATAACATACTCACTAAAATTCATTCAAAAATACATAATTTGGCCTCTAACATTTCATATTTTCTCAATTTAGTCCCTATTTCAAAATAACACAAAATACACAAAATTTCACTAAACCCAACTATAGCCGAATTTTACTAAGGTTCATAGTAGCCCATTCATTTCATTTATTTCACATTTCAACCCCTAAATTTACAAATTTCACAAATAAATCCCTAATTTAGATTTTTATCAAAATTTACTTAACAAAATTTAATAATCTATCAACACATATTTATTTTTCATCATCAAACAAAAAAAATCAAGCTATCATCAATGGTAACTCACAAATTCATCAACCAATTCAAAAATTAGGACACGAGCTAGCTAGAATACGAAGCAACGATTTCAAAAACGTAAAAATTATCAAAAACCGAAACAAAAACATACCTCAATCAACACCTTCAATGGTCGAATGTACAAAAGCTTTAAAACCTCCTTTTTCTTTTCTTAATTATGTTAAATAAAGATGAACTAATGCATGACTTTATTTTATGTTTTATTATATTAACATATTTAACTAAATTACAAAATTAACCTTTATGAATTAATTAGAAAACCATATAACAAAAGCCCATAACCGTCCACTACATTGTTCCATGGTCAAATATCCACTTAAGGACTTCACCTTTAATTAATTAAAGCAATTTAACACTTTAACAAATAGCATGATACTTTTTCATTTTACGCGATTAAGTCCTTTTTTTTAAAATCGAGCACAAACGATAAAATTTTCACATGAAATTTTCACACACATAAATTAACATGCTGTAGACACCGAAAATAATATTAAAATATTTTTTGACTCAGATTTGTGGTCCCAAAACCACTGTTCGACTAGGGTCTAAATCTGGCTGTACAACTAATCCCAAAAAACATCTAACTTCAGTCACATTTTTCGGTGGTTTCCAGTTAACAATTACTAAAACTTTATTTGGATCCACCCTGATGCCTTCAGTAGATACTATATGTCCAAGAAAACCAACTTCCCGAAGTTAGAATTCACATTTACTGAATTTAACGTACAACTATTTCTCACGTAGTGTTTGCAGAAAAATTCTTAAATGATCAGCATGCTTGGTTTCATCTCGAGAATATACCAGAATATCATCAATAAATACCACCACAAATCTATCTAGATATTGTCTGAAAATTCTATTCATTAGATCCATAAATACCGCAGGTGCATTTGTTAAGCCAAATGGCATCACAAGAAATTCATAATGTCTAAATCTAATTTTGGATGTTGTTTTTGGTACATTTAAGTCTTTTACTCATAACTGATAATAAGCAGAACGGAGATCAATCTTTCAAAACACGGTGACACTTTTTAATTGGTCAAACAAGTCGTCAATACGAGGCAGTGGATACTTGTTCTTGATTGTAACTTTATTAAGCTGCCGATAATCAATACACAATCTTAGAGATCCATTTTTCTTCTAAACAAACAGAACTGGCGCACCCCAAGATGAAGAACTAGGTTGAGCAAAACCTCTGTCAGTCAGTTCTTACAACTGTGCTTTCAACTCTTTTAATTTTGTATGGTGCTATAGATATCGATGTTGTCCCCGGAATAAGATCTATAGAAAATTCCATTTCTCTAACCGGTGGTAATTCGGGTAATTCTTTTGGAAACACATCAGGATACTCACAGACTACTGGCACTGATTTAATCTTGGATTCAGATGCCTTAGTATCCAATACATAGGCAAGATAAGCATCATAACCCTTTCTGACGTATTTCTATACTAACATGGTTGATATCACATTAGACAACCCATTCAAATTATCAGATTCAATACAGATCATTTCACCATTCTGACATTTCAACAAAATATACTTTTGTTTGCAATTTCCTATGACATCATGCTTAGTTAACCAGTCCATTCCCAGAATTACATCAAACTCATCAAACGGTAATAACATCAAATTGGCCGAAAAATAGAAACCTTGTATCATTAACAGAAAATTCTTACAAATTTTATCCACTATCACATAATGGCCTATGGGGTTTGATACTTTAACCACGAATTCAGTAGACTCGACAGGTAAATTTTTAATTGACACTAAATTTGTGCAGATATATGAATGAGTTGAATCAGGATAATTAAAGCAGTTATATCAGTATCAAAAAGAAAAAAGTACCAGTAATAACATTGGTTGCAGAGGCGTCCTCACGTGCACGAATAGTATATCTCCTTGCCGATGCTCGTGCTTCAGATTTAACAGTTGAATCTTTTATCGTACCTCGACTACCACTGATATTGTCAGGGTTACGAGGTGGTCTACCTCTTATAGCGGAGTTGCTTGGCTTTGAAGTCTGTACAATATCTTTCTCAAACCTTTTCGGGCAATCTCTGAGATAGTGGTCAAAAGAACCACATCTAAAACATGCTGCGCTTCTCATGCGACACTCACTAAAATAGAATTTATTATAGTGTTTGCACCTGGGTTTGGTATTTCTGACACTGCCTGCAGTCGCTATAGATATAGCCTGAGATCTCGGATTAGAGCGTTGAATACTTCTGTATTTCCCCGAATACCTTGTAGAAGTGGTAAAACGATCATAATATTTTTTTTGTTTTCTTCGAGGCTGACTGGTATGATTTTCTTGTAAATCTTTTACTTGAAGTTTTGGCTTCCATTTCAACTTGTCTCTTTTCTTTACTCAATTCTTCAGCTTTATGAGCTCAGTCAACCAATACCACAAATTATTTTAATTCTAGAACCCCAACCAACAACTTGATATCTTCATTTAAACCCTCTTCAAACCGCTTACACATGGCAATTTTAGTCGGGATACACTCCCTGGCATATTTACTCAGTCTGACAAATTCTCGTTCGTATTTAGATACTATCATATTCCCCTGTTTAAGCTATAAAAATTCCTTCTGTTTCTGATCTAGGAATCTTTGACTGATATACTTTTTTTTTGAATTCAGTTTGGGAAAATTTCCAAGTAACCCTTTCCTTCGGTACAACAAAATCAGTGTATTCCACCACTAGTATGCTGAGTCTTTTATCAAAGATACAGCACATTTCAGGCATTCAGCTAGAGTACAGGATAGTTCTTCAAGAACTCTGATAGTGTTTTCTAACTAGAATTTAGCCCTTTTAGGATAATCTTTGGTTATTGCTTTGAATTCTTTTGCCCCATATTTGCAGATTTTATCTACAGGAGGTTTACTAGTTCTAACAAGTTCTGTACCTTGTGGCATATCGGGAACTGGTTGAGAGACAGGAGGGGTGGAGGTTGTTGTACAGTTGGGTTTGTTCTTACAAACTCTATAAACCACTCGTTCATCATTTGGAAGAAGACTTCTTTAGCCGATTCTCAGACTAACGTAGCATGTACGAGTCTAGCTATACATGTCATTATATAACCTGTGATAGTGTGATATTTTCTGACCATTTTAAATATGTTTTTCATATAGTAATGTCGTCCAACCCAGCTGAATCCGAAAAAGCTGAGAGCAATGCTCAAGCTTCAGTTCAAAGAGTAGCATCTAGTAGTAGAAGGCCCGTAACACCCTTAACCCATATTCGTCGCCAGAACAGGGTTATGAAACATTACTGGAATAAACATATCAAATACAAACATTTCATAATACTTAACATTTATGTCAGATATTATTCATAAAGTCCCTTCTATGAGCCCTCGAGGCTCAAAACATACATTAGAAACAAGTTGGGACTAAACCGGGTACTTAGAGAAATTTTCAAGAAATTTTAAAATTTTCCTTGGTGTAGGGGACACACGCCGGTGTGGTCAGGCCGTGTAGCTCACACGGTCAAGAGACACGTCCATGTCTCAAGCCGTGTAGGCATTCGAAATAGGGCACACGGCCGTGTCCCAACCCTTGTCCATACCCGTGTAACTCTCTAACTTGGATCACACGACCGAGGCACACACCCATGTGCTAGGCCGTGTGTAGTTGCAGGGGTCACACGGCCAAGCCACATGTCCGTGTGCCAGGCCGTGTGAAAAATCCTGAGCATTCTGTTTTTAATTTTAAAGATGCAGGGGACACACGGCCAAAACACACGCCCATGTGCTAGGAACTTTACTCGTTGAATCATTTAAAATATCGATGGATACACAGGTAATACACACGAAGTATACGAATCTATAATTCATCAAATCATATTCAGAAGTGCTAATTAGAGCACATAATCGGGAATCCTTCTCTCGAGCCATATAATGGGAAGCTCATGTGAGCCATGTAACGGGAAGCTTATCCGGGCTGTATAATGGGAAGCTCATAAGAGCCATAATCGGGAAGCTCTGGATAGCCATATATTGGGAAGTTCAAGCGAGGCATATCGGGAAGCTCACAAAGAGCCTTTAATCGGGAAGCTCACAAAGAGCCATATAGTAGGACGCTCATAGGAGCTGTGATGTGTCTACAACACATGCAGAATCACAACCAATCGAGATGCTTTGAAGAGCTATTAACTAGAAGCTCACAAAACCATTTAACAGGAAGCTCGAGAGGGCCAAATATCGGGACGCTCTTTCAAGCTATGGTGTGTCCGCAACATATGCAGGACTACAACCAATTCGGGAACCCTGTATCCATCGAATTTCATTTGCTCAAACGGGACTTAATATTTATCGAGCACTGTCAGATATGTGATCAATTTCATATATATATAACATTTATACAATTCACATATTCAACATTCAATTCAAACATATAAATATACACAATTTAGTTACACGAACTTACCTCGACAATGTTCGTGTATACAAAATCTACTAATTCGTTACTTTGTCTTTTCCTCGATCCAATTCCGTATTTGGTCTATCCAGATCTATGCGAGTAAATTTAACTCAATTTAATATAATTCATTAGGCAAAATTACCATTTTGTCCTTATACTTTCATTTAATTACGATTTCGTCTTTAGGCTCGGAAAATGAAATTCATGCAATTTAATCCTTATTCCAAACCTAGCTAATTTTTACATGTAACATTTACAACCCATGTAATTCATAAAATTTAGAATTTTTCCATAACTTTTACATCTTTACAATTTAGTCCATAAATCACAATTTCGTCAAAATTCACTTTACAAAAGTTGTTTATCTATCAACAACCTTTCATTTTCTACTATAAATTTCATAATTCATGCATATTCATCCATGGAAAAACCCTAGTACTTTGATAACATTACAAATTAATCCCCGAGATAGCTAGATTAAGCTATTACAAACTCGGAAACATAAAAATCATTAAAAACGGGACAAGAATGCTTACCCAATTAAGCCAAATAAGCTTGCTTGAGTTCTCTTCTCTTAGCTAGGGTTTCCATAAAAAAAATTTGGGAAAAATGATGAAAAAGATTATATTTTCATTATTTAATTACTTAACATCTTTTATTATTTTTACTTTCCAATTTAGTCTTTTTCTTTTCTTAAATTTCTATGAATGAATCATCATACTTATCTACTAACTCTTCTTAATGGTCTATTTGCCATATAAGGACCTCAAATTTTGAATTTCATAGCTATTTGATCCCTTTAGCTACTAGAATTAAACTTTTACATTTTACGTAATTTGGTCCTTTTCTCAATTAAACATGAAATCGGTAAAAAATTTTCTTAACAAAATTTCTATACGATATTCCTATCATAATGCAGATCATTAAATGATATTAAAATAATTTTTCTTACGGACTCATATTTGTGGTCCCAAAACCACCATTTCGATTTTACTAAAAATGGACTGTTACACACCAAGAAAAGCCCGAGAGTTGACCAGGGCAATGCCTTATTCCTTGAGCAATCTACAGAAGAAGGGGTGCAATGGCAAATGGAACCCAACTCAAGCACATAAAGTGGTAGCAGGAAGCTGTGCTCGATGGTTTCGCACAACCGATGTGACCTCTCTAAGATGGAGAACTCATAAACAAAATTGGGGAGCTTTATCCCCCGTATGGCTAGAACCCATTGCAATTCCTCCCGCTTAGTAGTACAAGGGTAGATTTTAGTCGTCACAAGATCCCGAGAAGTTTCTCGTTCCCATGGTGAATGGACTTGAACTATTCGGTTACCGACCCCTCTCATCTTCATCATGATATTGATAAAAGAAGAAAGCACAAATGTTTTTGAAATTACCTTTGTTTCAAATTATTGGAAATGCTGTGTGAAAGATTTAGGGCTTCAAAGGTTCCTCCTTTTAAAGAAAGATTCTCTTTTTTCTCTTTAACGATTCGCATAATCGAGAAAAATCAACGATCCAAAAGTGAGCAGATGGAAAAAATTCAACTTTTAACGATCAGATACGCATACTCGATGCCCACTCGCGCATATGATAGAGCAATCGTTATGCATCACAGCTTGCAACGTACCTAACAAGCTGCATTTAAACTTGACATGATGGACCTAAGAGGCGCCACTTTATAGCACCCCTTAGGCCGACCCCTTAGGCCGACTGAGGGGGAGTAGATTGTTATACATCAGATACCACCGACCCCGACCCTACTGGGATCCGGGTTTCTGACCCGTGACTCAAATAGGTCCCACCAAGAGATTGAGTGTGAAGCGAACCACGAAGAGGATAGCAAGGTGAGTTCAAAAACCCTACTCGCAGAGAGAGCTTGTGGACCAAGCTCACAAGACAAAGCCAATGACCCAGCTCGCAACGCAAGGTCACCGCCTCAGCTCACGTACACCTAGGGAGCTTGTAAAAGGGGTTGCGTGCTCCGCAGGCCACCTAGACACGTGTCCTGCAGGTATGGAGCCTGCCCAAAACGCTAGTCCCATAAACAGAAAGGATCGCGTGCTCAGTAAACAAATGCCTAACAAACTTGAAGTTTGTAGAGAATGTCAGTACTAGGAATAGAGAATGTCAGTACTAGAGGCAACAGTGTCAAGAAAAAATAATGGAGTCCTATTACGAGCTATAATAGCATCTGTAACAACATGTATAAAGACTTGAGCGTTCCTATTAATAAGACACGAGAAAATATTACTCAAAAAATAAAAAATGGTGTTATGATTTTGTTATGAGTTATAAAGATAAATAAAGTTACGGGATAATGAATATCCTATTTGTGTTGTATATTCAAATAGGGTTGACAATGATTGAATTTGATATTATTACGATCTTATCCGTTCACGGATCCATGAATCACAATATTACACATTCACACCCTCGCCCACAGTCTGACACACTCTTCCACTCCCTATATAAACAGCATTACCCCCAAACCATCAAATCACGCGTCAGTATCCAATCTAAATTCAAAACCAAGTGGTAGCTCAGCTCTGCGGAGAAGATGAAGCACAGTGGAAAGAATAGCAAAGGCAATGGAAAGCAATCCGATGTGAGGAAAGATAGGAAATCGGGTACGGGAATGAACGGATCGCCCAAGAAAGGAGGTCATGGTGGCAAGTTCACTTGGGTTGGAGATGGCCTTTCGCCTGCCGAGATCGGGGTTGAAACAGAGCTTGTCGATGTCACGGATCCTAATTTCGAAGATCCCTATGAGATCCTGGCCGATTGATTGGCTTCATCATCGCTTTTGCTTCTCTACTTTGGTTGTAAATATTTCAGCAACTCAATGAATAAATTGTAATGCTTGCCATTTCCTCTACTGCTTATATTCTGGCGATGTTGTCTTAAGCTGAAGGCAAATGAAATTGTTCAAAAATCTTAAAAAATCCAAGTGATTTGAATTGGATGATTTATTACCTGTTTCATCAATTCAATTAAAACTTAGCCAAAAAAACAAACATATGCCAGTACATTCAAGAAAAAAAAACTAAAAATCTACAATTCATCTGTGGGATGGAAGATCAAGTTTAAATGCATAATGCATGGGCATTAACAACAATTCTGGAGGATGGTTACATTACATACCTTGTCGGCATTGTTTTGGGATTTTGGGTTTCTTGTACACGTTAATTCATGGCAGTATGCTCTTGTAGGAAGTATGTGTTTCAGTTTCTACACTGCTAGGCCTCTTATTTATGTCGCTGCTGGCTACAATGAAATCACACTTCGACATGCAGAGAATGAGAGCTTCCACCAGGTAGACATATTTGATGTATATATGTAGTTCCAATCGTAGTGCTGTTGTTCTTAATCTATATTCAAATTCGGATCTTGAATTCTGCCGTCTAGCCACTTACTCAGTTTTGTACGGTTTGTAAGCATGTAGGCTGTAGGCTTATACGGGATTTTTCATTATTAATACAAGCTTTTATCAAGAAAAAGAGAATAGCGTGGGTTATCATTGTTTAAAATTAAGGGAAGAACTTGTTTCTCCCTATACATTCTTGCATCTGTGTGCAAACAGCAGCCATTGCTGATCTCTTAACTTCTTGAAGTTCAATCTTTCTGTTATTTGCGTTAAGTTGTTTGTGGTTCATGAAACTAAATTGACCTAGACAGTATTTGGGTGGCAGACACCGATTCATTCACAGTCACGCATCACATTCTTTTTCCATAATTTTCTTTCTATTTACGCCAGATATTACCTGTTGCTCCACAAGGAGCTTAGACAATATTGAAATGTGGAGATGCCGAGATGGTTAGAATAGATGAAATGTGAAAAGGAAGTATGTATGAGAGTGGATGTAGAACTGACAGTACATACAATGTCATGTGAGATGGTTTCTCTAACCAATATGTTGGATTTGCAGGAGATAATATAACAAGCAGATAGGGACAAGAAGTGCATTTGAGACGAACATAACGCTAATGCCAAATCAGGTTGAATGAACTTATTGATTTTTGCATTAGTTGGTCTATTTGCCTTAATTCTCGATGCCAATGCTATTCCCATTTTGTTGTTCCCTTCATGAAAGCTGTGACTATAGTATGAAATTCTGACATAGAAATACCTGAAATAAGGCTCAGTACTGATGATTGATTTTAATGTAATCTGGCAAGGAAGTAAGTGAATTTTCTATAATCTAGATCTCTCTCATGTCCCTCACTCTCACTGAAGTATATTGCTGTCTCAAGGGTAGGTCCATCTTGCAGAATTCATGTGAGTTTTCCATCAAGGACTAAGGAGGCATGCTTGACAGCTCTAGCAACTCTCCAAACTTCATGTTGTACCACATGCCATGATTCGGCAGTGTTCAGATTCTTTGCATTTTCAATTGCATCATCTATTCCTGGGAAGGATGTAGATCCATAATCATTGTGCCTTGATGGTGCATAAATCTGCATGTCACAATGTCGGTATTTAGTCCATTTAGTAAAAACTATAATAATGAATAATATATATCTAGAGGTTTCCATCTTCGGATTATGATATCTAACTTCGTTATATAGTGAATTGAAAATGAAATCTTGGAACAATGAAAGTAGTTTGTGTGTGCCTGTGTGTGTGCTTTCTTTGGCCATATGGAAGTAGCTTGGTGAATGTAATTAAGGAAAGCTTACCAAGTGTTTGTACCATGGCCTTCTAAGAAGTCCATCACGGTCCGTAAATGCCCGTTCTGCCATCATTAGTCTATCATTGAGTTCACGTACTTTGACATGGTCGTTTCTCCTCATTGATGTCCAACCTTTAGCTTCTTTTATTTCCTAGAGAATGATACTTACATTACCTTTCTGCTCAATACTATTTTTTCATTTTCAAACTTGATTATGGAAACTGTTGTTACCTTTTTCTGGTTATTTATCTTTCTGGCTGCTTTTGATAGCTCCTCGATAGACTTGAACAAGGGAGAAAAGGTTATGCCCTTATCTGAAATCTCATTTTCCAGGTCTTCTGCACGCTTCTGTTATCATGTATTTTGTTTTATTGCATTAAGATTTTCAGGCTAAGCACTAAATCTACGTGTCGCATGCATATTGGACTGCAATTAGTTATTTATTTTCTAAAGGTTAATTTACCTGGAGTTCCAATGCATAGGAGTGATAATTAAAAGGCAAGAACTCTTCATCTGCCAGCCGAAGAGCAACTAAACCCCAAACGCTAGCCACTGTTTTTGTAAAAAAAAGTAATTTGTAATTTGGTTTTTTAAGGCTTCTTTTAATTAAATTTCTCAAATGAATTGTTTGACTGGAAAAAGTAATTAATACAACAATTGGATGTTGAATGAGCAATGAAGAGGAAAAACCTTAGATGCTACCATTTGCTCAAGGATTTCTAATTATGAGATGCTGTTATGTACCTGCAACATTTCTATGAAACATTGGGTCCCCAAAATTTTCCATCCAGGTGTAGTCATCATACATTGAGTGATATACTGGGTATCCTGCATGAACAATAACTTTTATCAGGCAGAAACAGGAAAACTCTATACTATCATATGTTTGCATCTACTTTGCTAGTGGCTGTAAAATTCTGGGGGTTTAAAGCTGCATCTAAGGTAAATGGCTTAAGCAATTAGAAAAGATGTCAAGTTGAAGTACCTTGCAGTGAAATTTATCTTTCATAGAGGGGTAGGGGCAGTTGACAAGGTAAAAAGTGATCAAAGATTCAATTTCTTGAAGGTCTGCAGGTTAATATTGACTTCTAACTTGAGAGTGGGAAAGTCATTTGGCTGCTTAAGGAAATGTTCTTTAAGTTGTGTTATACTTCTTTCTGATACAAATTATAATCTGTCATGTGTGGACATATATGATGCTTAACTTCTCTTTTAAGACAAACAAATAATCTTAGTATTATGAGCATGTATGTAGGCTGTGGGCCTCTTAGTTTGGATTAATGTCTAATGAACAATTTGGCTTTTCTTTTTCATGAATTTACATGGATTATGAGTTATTCTTGATGGCCAAAGTTGAAAATAGTTGGGAACTGGTTTCAGGTTCTATAATATTTGTCAGAGTACTAGTTATTTTATTATCATTTGTCATTACCCTTCTGACCTGATGAAAATACAATGAATTCTTTCTTTCAGAGTACTACATGGTTTGACAAGGTTTGATATTTTATTGGTCGTGTAGTTGCTAGATCTTCATATCTGCTTAAGTTAGGCTATATTGGAAACTTTCTGCTAGGGGTGAGCAAAACTCGATTAGACTCGAAAAAATCGAAAAAAAATTCTAATTTCGAGTTAAACGAATCGAGTTATTCGAGTTAATCGAGTTATTCGAGTTAATCGAGTTATTCGAATCAACTCGAATTTTTTTTTTCGAATTTCGAGTTCGAATCGAGTTGAGTTTTCAAATTCGAATAACTTGAATAATTCGAATAATTCGAATATCAAACTATAATATTTTACATTTTTACCCCAAACTCTTAAACCTTTTTACTTTTCCCTCAAAACTTTTACTCCTTCCCACTTTCCCCCCAAAACTTTTACTCCCCTCCCCTCCCAACCCCTCAATCTACCCAAAATCCATTTCCCACCAAAATTTTACTCTCCCATTTATTTTTTCTCAAAATTTTACTCCCAAAAACCCTCAAAACCTTTTATTTTCTCCCAAAATTTTTACTCCCTCCCACTTTTCCCCTAAAACTTTTATTCCCTTCCCATCTCACCTCCCATCTACCCCAAACCCTCCCCCTCTAATTTTTTTTAATATTTTTCCTCCAAAATTTTACTCTCCCTATTTACTTTCCCTTAAACTTTTATTCTCCAAAACTTTTTATTTTCCCCCTAAACTTTTACTTTTCACCCTTTACCCTCAAATAAAAAATCAAAATTATCCAAAAAAAATTCACTAAACATAAATAGTAATAATTTTATTTATATCTACTATTTATATTATTAAATTAATTTTCACATTTTATATTATTTATATTATTGAATTGTTTAGTCATATCGAATATTTATATTAAAATTGAATTATTAATTATGCCATAAAATATTCGTGTTAAAATTTTATATTGGTATCAATTTCAAATTTTATTTTTAAAATAACTTTTATTAAAAAATCATATTTTTACATTTAATATATTTTTAATTCCAAAATATATAGTGACAAGAATCTGAAGATAATTGAAACAACTAAGCAAGCAAAAAAGTTAACCAATATATAAAAAATTAATAAATAAATTATGAAACGATGAAAGTTAATAAAAATTTTGATTAAGGTGGACAAATTTTATTATGATGGGTGACAATGGTTACAAGGACCCAAAATTATTTTTTAAAATTTAACTCGAACAAATATATTCGATTCGATTCGAATTCCATCTCACTCGACTCGATTCGAGAAAACTTCAAATAAAGTTAGGATGATAAAATGAGATTCGAAAACTCGATTAACTCGAAAATTTTCGATTCGATTCGATTCGATTGAATGCTCACCCCTACTTTCTGCTATATATTTTTCATCTGTATATTGCTCAAACTATTCTGTGGGTGTTTAACTGCCTATTTGAATAGCCTGGCATGTATGTTATCCTCCCCCTTTTTGGTACCATTGTTAAGTAGAAGTAAAGTTTACAAGATACAATGTGCTTATTACCTGCTCCGAAACGCATGTCAGCTGCTGGAACACCAATATGTTGCAGAAAAGCTGCATAATCAGAACCTGCTCCTCCTAATCGTCCAATCTTCACAGGTTATGTGCAGGATAATAAATTCATTAACTTTGATGCAGATATGTAAACTACATGCACCAACCAGACAAGTTCTTCGGAATCATTTTGTTTCACTTTCATTATACTCACCAGAGAAGACTCAGTGGACTGAATCCATTGTTCGTAGATTGTTTGTGATGAGTTATCTGGATCTTGAACCTTCAAAAATCAAATAGAAAAATGACTAGTCAAGTGAGAGAAGAGTGACAAGGATTGAACTCCAATGACACACTGACTATACTCAGAACTTCTTTTATTTTATTTCGTTTCTTCCATTTAGACTCGGCTACTATTGCTATTGTCCTTATGTTGGTTTGGTTTAGCAGTTTTCAGATACCTGTTGTGCAGCTTGTTTGAGCAGATCATCAAGTTGTGGAGTTCCAGAAGCATGAAATCCTGCTCCAGATACCGCGCAGTCAACATTTAAGTATGCAACCGCCCTTGAAGCCAACAAGTCTCTGTTTTCTTCTACCCATTCTGTCGATCCTGTCTGGAAGTACTAGCCTGTTTATATTTCAGTTCAGAAAGAGGCAATAAAGATAGATGCATACGAGAGATAACCAGGCAAGACAGACCAAGCCATACTCCTCAGCATCCCAATTGCACAAAATAATTGTTCGTCGTGGTTTCCAACCACTTCTTTGTAGTTTCTGGAGTCTTTGTGCAACCTGCATGATGGGGAATTCAGCTGAAATGCACAATTTGTCCCGAGGGTGAAATCTCTGCTTTTAGCTTTGACAAGTAGAAAGTGTGGGATGTAATGGGATTATAATCACCTCTAGCAGTGCTGCAGTACCACTGTTGGGATCGACAGCTCCAAATGTCCATGCATCACGATGATTGCCCAGAATGACGAACCTAGCAATAGGATATCATTATAAAACAAGTGCTCTTAATTATTCCAAAGTCTTCTTATCATTGGCTAGTCATAGTGTTTGCTTAGTCGATTGCTATATTCATTGGTGAATTAGGTTAAGTCCTAATAATAATAGTGAATATCCAACACAAATGTGAGTAATTCATATGCAGCAATGTCCATATATGTTTCTGAATTTACCGATCGGGCTCCTCCACTCCTTCAATAACACCCATGACGTTTTGAATTGTTGCTATGACTTGTTTCCCCTGAAAATCTCATTCAAGCAAACCAACCCATTATTGACCATTTAAGTTGTGGTTCATTTTGACAGGTTGACCTATCCGAATTCAAGTTCATCAATGCTTACATTGTACTCGAGATTCACAACTCCTGGTCCTGGTCCAACTCTGTAAGTTGGGGCATCTATGCTTCCCTGCCAATTATCTTTTGCAATTTGTCCACCAATTAACCTCAAGATTGTTTCACCATCCGCACCTGATATCGGCATCGAGGGTATTAAAGGAACATCTCCACTGCTCTCCACCTCCTCAATTGACACCCTCTCACACCCTTCACTGCTAGCCCATCCAGGCGTAGTGGGGTCACCAGACCCATTATAGACTGTTCCCACCTGAACCCCACTCGGCGGCATCCATTTGTCATCGGGAAACCACTTTGCATCACCTCCCCCACCTCCATAATCTTTCCTATCAGTATACACCAGTGCCCCAATAGCACCAGCTTCAAACGCATTCATCACAATGTCTCCCCTATAAATCTCTCCGTATCTCGCCAAAACCACAGTACCAGTAACGTTCACTCCCATTTCTTTCAATGTCCCGTAGTCCTCCACCCGCCCATAGTTCACATAAACCACTGGCCCGACAACCGAACCAGACTTGGCATATGCGTGGTTAGTAGGCAGCACTTCATCAGCCACATCTGCATAGGGATCACCCTCGTATATTTCCTGCTTGAGATCAAAAGTTATAGGCGGTTCTGAAGGAGAAGGTGTCAGAGTCAAGGAACGTGAATCTGGGTAGGTTAATAAAACATCATAGGAGACGATATGTGCCTTGATGTTGCAGGCGGAGAGTGTTGAAAGAACATAGGATGCAGCCTCAGCGTTGGCTTGGGAGCCTGCAACATGTGGGCGGCGGGTGAGGGTGCGGAGGTGGTGAGATATGGAGGCATTATCGGACAGGGAACTGGATATAAACAGCGAGTGATAATATGATTTTGGAGGGGGAGAAAAGAGGAGAATAAAGAAAGAGGTGGCTATGGCTAGGAACGTGGCTCCGGTGGTTTTCAACATGGAAGCTTAATCGGTCTTCAATGCCTAATTCGTTTTGACTGTTGAGGTTCTATTTGGTTTTGCAATGAGGGGTTGAGGAAGAAAATAGATTTAAACTACTAGATAATGATTGAATGAATAAAAATTGACATATATATGTATATATATTTATGATTTGCTGCTAACGAAGGATGATAAAATGGCAATGTTTTAGTAGCAGTGTTGGAAATTTCATATCGATATCCCTTTGTTTTTCTTGGTTTAATCTTTGGATTCTTAATTTTTGTTTTGTTGTTATGATTGGGAATGTAAGCCTAACCGTTTGATGATTCCAAACCCCATCCATTACAAAATACAAACATTTGAGTTGGATTGTTTCTTCTTATCTTTCCCTAAGAGTAGCTAAACTTGTATCCACTGATGTAGTAACGTCAACTACCAAAGGCAACTTGACATTTAGTTCATGGCAATTTTATTGATTAAATTAAGGGCTGTCTGAAAGTAGAAAGGGTAGTGTGGGTTTGGAACATTAGAACTCTTGGAAATTTGTACAGATATGATCACGGGCTTAGAGGAAGATGTCCCAAAGGAACCTTTTTTTTCTTGACGGCCACCCCTTTGGCTGCCCTTTTCCAGTTTTACAATTTACACTCAAAAAGCTTCATTCTTTCACTCAATTTCTCTCTATGTCCTCCCTCCCTGTTTTATTTTTTGAGTCAACGGGATAACTACTAATATTTTTTTGTTGGCTTCAATTCTAGAAACATGGGAGGTGGTCCTTCTGCCACGTGTCCTCCACCCTCGAATTGAATTCCAGAAATTCATCTCTATCCACTTCCAATGCTCTTTGACTTTATATATATTATGTTTATTTTGGGCCTGCATCTGAATGCTCATTACTCATTTACCTTCTCTAACTTTAAAACTTAAATATCCATACTATTATTTAAATCTTTAATTAAATAAATATCACGAGTTAACTAGGCATCATCTCGATTTTAAAAATTAAAAAATTATTTTCTATAATTAAAATAAATTATATTATTTAAGGATATTTTACGTTGAAAAAATTCAGTTTAGAAAATAATTTTGTTGCACGACAGAAAATTAATTTTTTTTCTAAAACCGAACTATTATATTATTTATAGCAATAAACTCTTCACTAAATTTATACTTATGTTTTGGGACAGGTGGTAAAGGAAGTTCCCAGCTTTCAACCAACGTGATCTTTTCCACTATTCTCACACCTACGCTTGCTTACAATGTAGGCTTTAATCACGAACCGATAAATACAATGAAAAATTTATTGATGCTAAAAGTCACTCTCTCAAGATTTAAAATTTATTTAGAGGAATAAATCTCACTAAATTTTGATAAAGTGTCAAAGCTTAATGTGGTGTGTCTTTTGACCTTGCCATTAGTCTCTATTTATAGAGGAAATCACAAGAATCTTAGTTGAACAAAAAAAAAAAACAAAACATTTTAATAGAAAAATACACCTACCCCTATTGAGAAAGGCTATGGGTGGCAACACCCTTGTTCCACCTATGGGATCTAGGGTTGCCGCTCATCATGTTACAATATGGGATTTTGGGCTCATATTGTATATTAGGTATAATTATATGTATTATCTAATTTTAAACCAACTTAATAATTTAATCAACCTAATAAACAAATTTCTATTCCCAACATATTATTTGTGTAAATAAATAAATTTAATTTATTTCCTAATTCAATTATTTTCTCAACCCAATTCTAACTTCATTAAAATTATGATAACTTTTTTGGGGGTCGTAACGAAGGTATCCACTGACGACACCATACCAAACCTCATGGTTAAATCATGACAACTTTACCATACTAGAATCTATGGCTAAATAAATTTAATTAACTTATTCAATAAAATTGTGATAACTAATTAATTTAATTTTCACTTTGAAATTTAATTATTTAATTACATTCAATTAAATAATAAATAATAATTCAAAGAAATTAATTTAACCTCTAAGTCATCTTTTGGCTCATAGCATGGAAACACATTCACTACGAACATTGATACATACAATCCATTTCTCTAATTTGTTGTTTTCATTTATTTTCATCTCATTGATTCAAATGCAAACCATCAGGTTATACTAAACTAGCGAAAGGACATATTGAACATATATAATTAGGACTTAAATAATTTGTAATAATTTGTAATTAAGTTTTGATCCTTTATCTATTGTTTGCAACATTATTTAGTCATGGAGTCATTCCACTAAAGTATCATGACTGAGCTCTTATTATTATATACCATTACGAAAACTACTTATCAAATGCTTGTCCAATGACATTGTCATATGTGTGTTACCCTCATAGGATATCCTTAATCTCTATGGGTTAAATTTGTTCACCCAGTATGATCTTATTTTATCTCATGGTAACCATTACATCTTCATGAAAAAAATCAATTACTAACACATAGTAATTAAATCATTCGTCCTAAACAAATGAACCATGACCACATTACTTTTCCATCTATCATGTAATGTCAATGAGAGGATATTATTTATCCTTTATTGGGCTATGAATTCCATTATTGTAAGTGATGATATGTCATACAGAAGTCATATACTCAACATACCAGCTTTCAGCTCTATTACCAATTGAACTCAAGCTTTCAGTACATCAATGTATACGTGTCACGCACACATAGTCCGTCACTTACTCAGGATTGAGGTAAGTCAAACTATGAATAAAATGTAGTTATTTAAGCATTTTAATATGGTAAAGTCATTATGACTTTACCATATTAACGGGATCAAAATACATATGTCGACCTTAAAGTGACCTAAAAAAGGTCAGTAGGTGGATGGCTAGTATGATAAGCACTCCTTGTCGCATAAGCAAGCAAAGGAATTATTTTTGCCTAAAAGATTGATGATTGATGAAAATCCTCAAATTGACGAGAACTAAAATTTCTTAGTTGTCAATTCACTTATTTGCCTAAAAGAGAGAGAACATGTTCAGGAATTATTTTTCTTTATAGAGTTCCGATTCAATACTTGTGTTTGAGTTAAGAATGATGCCCACACATTGTGTGATCTGTGAGTTAGATAATAGTGGAAAAGATCGAATTGATTAAAAGCAAATATTGAAGTTTGAGATTAATCACTAAGTTTCATGGAGGTAACTTTGACTTGAATTTATGAGACCTTCAAATAATTTTTTTAGACGATTCTTGTCCCAAATCATATATTTTCGAGTCCTCTTTGAAACAATTTTTTAATCACTTGATTTTGAGGCCTGTAGCCCCAGATATGGTTACCTTCATAAAAGAGTGTAGTTCCCTACGGAAAGTTCGAGGTCAATCAAAATAAACTTCTCCAACTTGCCAAAGCGGATAAAAAAATAACTAGGTTGTAACACCCGTATACTTGGATCGACCCAAGGAACCTGATATAGTAATATTACATTTGGTGCCAAAGTGATTTTGGTTAATCACTAATATATTTGAACATTAAAAATAAATAATTTTTTATAACTTGTATTTTAGTCCCTACTACTTGGAACACACTTGATCTTCCTAAGTACATGCCATTCTATTCAAAATTTTGAAACATACCCTCTTGGCACTTGGAGATGTGATGAGATGGAGCTCACAACCTCAATTACAACTCTTCAAAATCACTGTACCTAATCTACGCACGGAAAACAAAACCGTACGCTGAGTAAAACTCAGTGGTATTTCTATAATCTGAATATTTAAAGATAAGGAATTACAAATATACAATTGAAATATAAACATATATTAATATTTAAATATTATAACAACCATATCATATTTCATTTGTTTCACAAATATCTCAATTCTTATACTAGCTATATAAATAGCTTTTCACAATTTATTTCACATTTCATTATACAATTGCATTATCCATTCCATATTTGTTTCATAAGTATATAACTCATATATTCCATATATTTGCAACATATTTCACATTCTATTTTCAGTTTACTATTTCACTTCCATTTCTCATACCATGCCATTTCGATATCAATTATAAAACTTTATTATTCATTTACCCCTATTAACACGACTCAGAATCGGATAGATATGTGGATCCAACCAAAACACACCAGTTTGGCACCTAGTGCCTCATCGGATAATTCAAAGTAATAAATTAACACCCAGTGTCTCATCGGCTAAACCGAAGTAAATTGGCACCCAGTGCCTCATCGAATTAATTTGAAGTAGTAAATTAACACTATAATAGCCCGGTTTTAGTTAAATCAGAATAGTGGTTTTGAAACTACAAATTTAAGTTCAAAAAATTATTTTAATATTATTTTTGGTATTTACATCATGTGATTATATATGTGTGAAATTTTCGTAAAGAAATTTTACTGTTTGGATGCTTAATTCGGTAAAAATGACTAAATCGCGTAAAGCGTAAAAGTTGTGTTCTATAAGCTAAAGGTGTCTAATAGCTATAGAACATTAAAGTAAAGGCCCTTAAGTGGTAAATAGGCCATTTATGAGTTAGTGGATGATAGTGGAGTTGCATTTGGTGTAATTATTAATGTTTTTAATGGTAAAATAGTAAATAAGTAAATTAATGATAAAATAAACAAAAAAAATTAAAGCTACCATCTTTATTCATCTTCCCCAACCGAAATTTATTGCAACAAGGAAGGCTTTGGGAGCTTGAAACTTTTGGTTAATAAATCTCTTGCATGTAAGTGATTTTTAAGCCCGTTTTTGATAATTTTTATGTTTTTGAAATCGATGCTTCGTGTTCTAGCTAGCCCATGCCCTAATTTTTTAAATTGGTTAATGAATTTGTGAGTTTCCATTGATGACAGCTTGATGTTTTTGAATGTTGATGATGGATAATGAATAATTATTGATAGATTAATATGTTTTGTAAAGTGAATTTTTGACAAAAATGTCAAATAGGGATTAAATTGTGAAATATGCAAATTGAGTGGTTGAAATGTGAAATAAATGAAAGTTTTGGGCTGTTAGGGGCACTATAGTAATTTGGCTAAGCTTGGGTTATATTGAATTGTGTATTTGTGAAATAGGGACTAAATTGAATAAATGTGAAACTTTAGGGGCTAAAGTGCAAAAATGTCCAAATAGGTATTTTTGGATGAAATTGAATGAATAGGTGATTAAATGAGTTAAATTTGAATTTGTATAGATCAAGAAAGAAAGAAATCGGATTTAGATGAGGGGAAATCGGAAGTTGATGAGTAGTTGATCCAATCCGTTTGTTTCCGTACGAGGTAAGTTCATATAAGTAAATAAATGTTTTTGAATTCAAATGTATATGTTTTATATATTTCTGAATTGATTTATATGTAGATATATACATTGCCGACTTGATTTGTATATGTATATGTATATATATTGTCGAATTGATTTGAGATCCCGTATAAGACCATATCTGAGATATAACATCGGTCTCGATTTGAGATCCCGTATAAGACCATATCTAGGATATGGAATCGGCATCGGTTTGAGATCCCATATAAGACCATATTTGAGATATGGCATCGGCATTGATTTTAGATTTCGTATAAGACCATATCTGGGATATGGCATTGATATGAGACTTTGTGTAAGACCATAGCTGGGATATTGACATCGATATGAGATTTCCATGTAAGACCATATCTGGGATATAGCATTTTTACGATACATTATTTACGAGTTTTCCCGAGTATCTTTAGTATTCCAAGTGGTTCAACGGGTAATACAAAGATTATGTCCAAGAAAAGACAAGGTATGATCATGTTGAAAGGATACAGGTATGTACAAAAAATTCATGAGTAATGAACTCGATGTATATTGGACATTTGGAAAGAATGTAAATGAGTAAGTCATACTTATGAGAATGATCTTGTGATGACCTTGTGACTATAGGTCTACACTTATGAGGTATAAATATGTGGTAAATTTGATTGATGATTGTGTGAGGCTTTTAGGCCAAATTAAATTGAGACATGATATGTTTAAGTCTTTGTTGTTGATGTATAGGTGGAATTGGCCAATGAATGGCATGTAAATATATGATAATGATTAGCTATTGGAATGACTAGTTATGGATATGCTTTGGTGTTATGTGTGTCTAAATAAATGTTAATACAAAGAAATCATGAAAGAGTAAAATTTGCAATAAAATAGTTTTGGACAGCAGCACTTGTATAACTTTGAAAAATCACAAAAAATTGTGGGAATCACATTAGAGGTTGAATAAGGCATGAAATTAAATCTTATTGAGTCTAGTTTCACATAGAAGAAATGGTGTAAGTAAAAGAATCTCATATTATGAGATATTTGAATTTTTGTGAGATAAGGTCAGAATGATTTCAGAATCTCCTATTGTATAAAAATAATTATGGGTTATAATTTATATGATTAAAATTCTTAATGAGTCTATTTTCAAGAGTAACAAATGGGAATATCATCTGAATCCCGTACTAAGAGATAATTAATTTTTAGAGAAGAAGGGTCGGAACTATCAGACAGCAGAACAAGGACAACTTTGAAGAATTAACTGTACTTATTGGCTAAACCAAAAATCTGAAAATTTTATGGTAAGAAGATATGTGAGCCTGGTTTTGGGAAAATCAAGCGGATCTTAATTTGGAGTTCCGTATCACAAGATATAAATAATTTAGTGACTATGACTCGAGTAGACAGCTTGATGTGAACATGAGTAAATAGTGGAACTATGTGCAATTTTGATTGTATTATCTTGAGAACATGTTGTGAGGATTGGTAAAAGCATGTCAACAGATTTCTTATTATTTACATACCAACTTACGAAGCTATATAGCTTACCACCTTTCTTTCTTTTTCTTAGAGTGTCACAAAAACTAGCTCGGGTTGGAGATCGTCGGAGATTCTATCACACTATCAAGCTATTGATCGGTATCAGTGTATTCAAGCATTTTAAGTTTATGGCATGTATAGGGACTCAGTCATTTTGTGTGTGAGTTATTATGTTTTGGCCAAATGCTTTGGTTTTTAATGGTTAAAGGTTTGATTTATGTGTAGCCATGTAACTTGGCTTATATTGACTAATTGGTTGTAATCCTATATATATATATATATATATATATATATATATATATATATATATAATTATATGCCAATGCCTAGATACATGATGAGTTGTGGGTATGGCCTAAATTCCTAATGGTTGTATGTGCTAGAAGTCTTGATGTCCAATGGCTAAGAGTTGTTGATGATGCATATACTTTGTTTTAAATTGAATGAAATTTTATGGTCGATTTTGTAAGGTTGCTTGTGTTTAAGACCGGTAATGCCTCGTATCCTGTCCTGGACATGGGAAAGGGGTTTTACGAACACCTAGTGTCTCGTCGACTTGAAGACGAAAAAATCCTTGAACTCTTCCAATCCTATGACATGCCATCTATATCCGACTCAACCTGATACAGTTAATAGTGTTTAATTTCACATTTCTGATATAATCATTATTCAATAGTGATTTTTCATACAATCACATAGTTACACATATATTCATTTCAATTCAAAAATCAATCCATTCAATATATATTTCTACCAATTCAATTCATTCAATCAATTACCAAAATATTAATTACTCACCTCAACACTTACCATATACATTAAATAAAAATTACAACAATTAATAACTAGCTTTGGATTATAGAAATATAAACCGAAAGTTCCGAGCTATTCCTCGTTGACTATAGCTTTCCCCTTTTTAGTCGAGGATTTCGGTACGACTTTAGCTACGAAATTCAAACAATTAAAATTCATCAATACAACACAATTCAATCTCATATTTAATATTTCAATTTTTACTCAATATTTGCCTAAATTCCAATTTAGTCCCTAAATTCCAATATAATATATATTAAATTTACATATTTTTAACTTATGCCGCCTCACTTAAAGAACAATGGCATAATTGCTCCTTTGGTCCCTTTAATTTTTCTTTAATCTATAATTCAACTTTCATCATTTATGTAATTTAGTCCTTATACCTAATTACTCTTAATTCATGTAAATTCACCTAACCAAAACCTAATTAACCACACAACTAGCTTCGTAAATATTTTTAATAAATGTTTACGAGTCTGGTTTATGGTAACGGAGTCTCAAAAATGTATTTTTTGACACCCGCGACTATCGGGTCGTTACAATTCTCCCACTAAATAAATTTCGTCCCTAAAATTTACCTAAAAATAGGTGGGGGTATTGAGATATCATAGTTTCTTCCGGTTATCAAGTCGTTTCTTCAACATTATGATTACGCCATAATACTTTCACTTTTCGTGCCAAAATTTCAACCAGTTCTTCTTTATATAACAAATCAAGATCTAATTCTAGTTCAACAAGATGGAACCGGTTAGTTCCTTAGTAAGAGACAATATGATTAGCAATGGATGACCACTTTGGACTATGAAGACCGTAAGAATGAGGATATATATGTGTGTGAGAAATAATACTTCTGCAAAAAGGAATTTTTCTCAAATATGCTTATAATTTTCTTCTCATTTACATATCATTTTCTTCGATTTCTCCGAAGAAGAGGAAAAGTTAAGGAAGTCATTACATGGGGCGGTAAATGTGAGATTCAAGTTTGAAAAGTAGAAAATCTAGTAGGTTGGTAAGCTCATAAGCCTTTCTATACTCTTGATTTAGAGAAAAGAGAAGTAATAATTCTTGAAAAGCTTTTGTATAATTATGGATTTGAGGTTTTAAGGTTTGAACACCATTGGTTTAACCGAATATCTAGATGTCATGCTTAGCTGCAAAGACGAAAGAGGCTCTGGCATTTGGAAAAGCTAAGCTGATGAGGAAGAAGGAGTTTAGGTGACTTTCTGCACTCTTCCTTTGGGTTATTGATGATATTGCGCTATTTGAATGGTTTGTATTTGTGTTTATTCTGAGTTTGACTGAATCTGCTGTTGCGTATGAAATGGTAAATGAGCATGTTGAGTATGCATAACGATGTGTAAGTAAGTATAGTGGATGTCAAATGATTCTAAATCGATTAAGTGATCAATGGTGTATTGTATGATATAATAATAAGTACATTGCCTTGAGTGTTATGCATGTGGAGTACAAAGGGAGTTATATTGGCAGGTTAGTTGAAGATAAGGAAAAATTGGTGTAATGAGGGAATGGGCAGATTGTTATGGTATTTAAGGGAGTTTGGAGGCATTATGGAATGGTTATCGACTAACTCGCTAAAGTGACTCCATGTCAACAGTCTATCAAATTTATGGAGAGACATCGTAACAACGGTTATCGGCTGGCTCACTAGAGCGACACCGTGACGACAGTCTATCAACTCTATAGAGCAACACCGTGATGACGGTTATCGACTAGTCCTTCGAGGCTACACCGTGTAAATAGTATATGGGTCCTTTAGGGTGACACTGTGCAAACGGTATATAAGTCCTTTGAGGTGACACCTCTAAAGAGGTTTACTGATTCTTCAAAATCAAAAGTCCATGGTTAACTGTGGCATTATCCAGTGGCGAACAGGTGTACTTTATGGCGAGATAGAGTCCGCTAGGGTAGTGAACCAAAAAGCCTATCAGAGCACAAAAAGGGAAATCACTATATGATTAACGCAGTGAGTAGCCTGACTGAATGAGCTTGACATGTCTAAGAACGTGGTAAGCATGGTAATAAGAGGAACCGCCAAAATACGAAAGTAAGTGGAATTAGTGGAAGCGTTTTAACACATATATATGCTAGAGGAAAAGATCATTTCCCTTCAAAGTATTAGTAAATATATATCCCTCATATGAGTCTACTAATGTTTGATAAGTAAACCAACTTTGGCTATAATAAAGCTGGACGGTGATGCAAACATTAATCCCATGTATTTATGGGAAATGAGGTTGTTAGAATGATAGAGGAGTCCATCAAAGTCCTTTTTATGAAGGAAGTCCGCTGAAGACTATTTTGGCTAGAAAATCGTCGAGGATTTACTAAAGACGAGAAATGTCTATCATGACTATATAGTATGGGAAAGCCCACGAAGAATATCAGACAAGGAAGTCCGCCTAGGGAAATTCTAAGTGAGAGACAATCCGCCAAAAACTACTGGATATTTGGAACATCTTAGTAGAATGATCTATGGAGGATAAGTCCTATGAGACGAAATTGTAAGTACAAGTCCGCAAGGAAAAAAGGGTCATTTATCCAATATACCAATTATCATATTCAAAATCGTAAATGAGAATGTTAGAATGAGTCTTTCTTTTAGGAAGGGTCTAAGTAAAAAGGAGAAAATAACTGGGATAATAAGGTAAAAATATAGAGTTTAGTGGAAGAATAAAGGGATCAAAGTAAGTATCTACAGATGTGGTGAAATCTCGACTAAATTACCAGCATTAGTCACAAATCTGTGTCTGCAAAAATGGGTATTAGTGATGAGTCATATCATGAAGGGTACAAGAGAGGTCTAAACTGAGGATGAATAAGGTCAATTAGAAGGTAAAATTTGGGTAAAGTACACCTGTAACTAAGCCAATCGACGTATCTACCAATAGTTCATGTGGAGAAAGTCATCGATAACGCCAGATAGATTTGTGGAATCTCTTAAGACACCAGGGAGTTTAATTTCTGAACAATCATTCTTATTTACCCATAATTTGAGGGTCTTTGATTTCTGCTGTACAAAATCTTACTAAGTTCATTTGGACTTCACGCTAAGGGCGGGGTAGTTGCTTCAGGCATATAAAGGGGCACCCCTAGAGGCTGCGCCTTGAGGATTAACTAAGTGTAATTGTAGTAGAGTATTGAATTACAATATGTAAATAACTATTCATGTGGTTAACGAGGAGGAATAATTGTAGGAATTTAGTATAATATGGTATAAGATTCAATTTGAATTTTAAATTTTAAATTTGTTAGTCGTGCTGTTGAGTTAAAATTGAATAATGGTGATATATGTATAATTTAGTATTATCTAAGCTTGTATGAATGTCAGGGTAAAAATTTTGTTAAGATATTCGAGTTAATTGTGACACTTGGTACCCAGACCCAGCGATCAAGTTAGGTATAGGGTGTTACAATGTTTTTCGTTCAAGGAAAGGCATGGACATTGGTGCTTAACGATGAAGTCAAACAGGTTGTTAGATTAGCTTGAGCAGGCTTACAAGTTGGTTTGTTGATGATAATCTTCTTAGAATATTTTGCAACTTTGAACTTTGAAGAGAATCAATGAATGACAAATATTGTCCCACTAAGTGTACCAAAAATTTGTACACACAAACTTTGAGTCGAATATTGATTTTAAAAATTTGGAGACAAATTTATTTATAACTTTGAAAAGAAGTTACAATCTATAGATTTCTTGATTATAAATAAAATTTCTTTGATTCTTCTATTTGGTGTGACCTTCAATCTAAGTGTCATCTAGGCTCGAACTTGGAAGGGTGTGAATCGCTCCAAAGATCGTTGAGACTTGATCTTTAAACTAGCTTTACTGAAATGCTTGCTTGAGAATTTGAATTGATAGGATTCAAGGGTCTTTGAGACTTGATCTTCAATCAATGATATTCTATTCAAGGGTAGTCAAGACTTAATCTTGAAAATTAATTTGCTAAGAATTTGGATCCAAGGGTTTTCAAGATTTGATATTGGACAGCGAAATCAGCTTCAATAGAATGGATTTAGCTTATTTTCTATTGATTTAATAGGATCGGTGTAACACCCATTACCCAGTCCAATTACCGGACCTGGGCTACAGAATGTTACAATCATAACTAAAACAAAACACATTCAATTCGCATGATTATTTCAAATAAACATGTAATACTTCTTAAATACACAATTAATACTCAAATTAAACAGAAATCATGCAATTGTATCCAATTCAATTCATAATCACCAGATACAACATTTCTTAAGCCTTATACGAGCTTACACATACTCTAGTATCACCCAGAATTTGACTAGGACTAATTTACAACATTTCCAAAATTTCAAATCAATTATGATATATATAATTAGATCTAAGTCTTAATTGAGCTTACAAAAGCTCTTAAGTTGACCTGAGCACACATAAGGATCAAATTGAAACATTTTCAAAAGTTAATGGAAAGTATGAAAAAAAGGGGTCACATAGCTGTGTGCCCAGGCCGTGTAACAATCAGAAACTGCGCGGACCAAAGCCATTCCACAAGCCCATGTATCTCACAAGGTCGTGTGGTCGCCCGTGTGGTACCACGTAGATAATAAAGTGCTTGCTTCAAAATCAATTTTCCAAGTAACTTTAAACCACATTTTGGCAATTCAAAAACCTACTCAAAACATTTCAAAGCGAAGCTGAAACATACATATATCAATTCCCTAAATTACTAACCAATATGCCTCAATGGCACCATCATAGATCAATAATTTCAAAACATTACAAGTCATTCAACTCAATTAATACCATTTATGCTATTCACTCCACATTACTCAACTTCTCAGATATGCACAACATTCATTTAATGTAACACCCTATACCCAGTTTGGTCATCGGATCCAAGCTATAAGATGGTACATTAGTTAATGATCATTATCATCCATGAATTCAACTTAAATATTCAACCAAACCACAAAACATTAAATAATATAAGTATAATATGATTTACGACTAAAACCAAGTCTAAATCGAGCATATGAAGCTTTTAAACCAACTCAGAATAAAAATCAGACTAATTTGAAACTTTTATAAAAAAAGTAGGTAAAAAGGCAAAACAAGGGTCACACGGTAGTGTGGCCAAGTCGTGTGATAGGCTGACGTCGTGTGATACTAGATAACATGGTCTTGTGTCTAACCCGTGCAACAAGCTAATGTTGTGTATAACAGGGTCACATTGACCGTGTCGCCAGGCTGTGTACAAAAATAACCTCCCAAAACATACAGACTACACGATTGTGACACATGGCCATATGTATCACACGACCGTGTGTCATACCTTGTATACCTAAAAGGTACCCTACAAGGCAAGTTACCAATTCAAACATTCAAATATACCACAACCATACAACTTACCATTCCCCAACCTGTTAAAATACATCAAAAATAGACAAAACAACATTTATAACATTCGTCCTAAGTGCCTAACCAATATGCCACAATTTGCACCTCAAATCAACAATTCATCACTAACCATTCATGCATACCAAACTTTCATACCTATTTATTCACCAAAACTACATCAATCCCAAATTTTCCAAATTCATTAAGTAAAATGCATACTAGGTACCAAAACATGCTTATACCATCAAGTACCACAACTAACCAAAACAACCATTAAGGTTTACATCTATACACATAATTCGTGTTCAAGATGGCACAAAACATAATCAACTACTTATGTACATACATTTCCATTAACCTATTTACATCCCACTTATAACTGGGCCAAAATGAGTAAAAGTCTACCAAAAGGATTAACGGATAATGTGAGCTCCGAAGACGATCCAATCGGCAGCACGATTCTGACAATCTACAAATGAAAAAAAGAAACACAGTAAGTTTACTTAAAGATTAGTAAGTTTGTATAATTTAAACACGACACACTTGTCATTTAAATTCTTACTAATTGAAATTAACATATAACTTAATATTCTTTGCCATGTTACATATTCCCTACCATACCAAATCGGTTAGTCATAAGCATATAACAAACATCAAGACATATAGATAGCATAATACACATGCCATTTACATCCATACAATGAATAACATTTCATGCCATAAGATTTCATTTCCAGTCATTTCCTTATCTTGTTTTTCCCTGAGAACTATAGTAAATTAACTTCGGATACTCGAGATAACTTCGCTCGCTTGAGCTATAAATCAGGACATTAACCATTACTCGATGTTACTCACACAAGCTATCAAGAATCCATAACAAATGCTAGATTCTAGCCATCAGTATGGTATCTACCATCGGTACATAGTACCTGATAATTATAACACGACACATAGTGCTTGATAAATATAACACCAACACATAGTGTCTGATACAACATGAACACCGATACAAAGTACCTAATAAATATAATCACCGGTACATAATGCCTGATAAACCCTAATGACATGTCATTTGTATCCTAATAATTCACTAAGATCACATGGGCCTTAAGTGAACCTCCATAATATTTCATCATTTAACATAATCTTATATAACAACATGTACCAATTGTCACCTCATATCATATCTCAATTCATTCTAATCACATATAAATATCACAACTTACAATTCAGTCCTTCAATCCCACTTTCAACATTTATTACATATCAACCATGCCAATGCACACATATATATACATAATACAAACATATATAAATATCAATCAAATTAAACCTAATACGAACTTACCTAAATGAAACAACAACAACCACTACACCAAGGACTACTCAATAATTTTCCTTTAACTACATTTATTAAACGGTTGATCTGCTTCTTGATCTATATATAACAATTTAAATCAATTAACCATTTCAAATACCTTAAAAATCCAAACACATGCATATGACCCTTTAATAACATTTTACATCATTTCCCTAAACTTTTATCTTTTATTCAATTTAGCCCCTAAAACCGAAAATTACATATTTTCACAATTAAGCACAAAACCTTTAGGCTGAATTCATATTGACTCCTTTAAAGCCCACAATTAATTAATTTTTACAAGAATTTCATGCTAAATTCAATATATTATCATTTTAGTCCTTAAACTTAAAACTAACAAAAATCTCTTTACAAAATAGTCTTATTTAACAACCAAACTTATAAACCTATCATTTAACTTCAAGAACATCTAAAAATCATTAATGTAAATTTTTACAACCTTTAACAGTTTTACGAAATAGTCTCTGTACTAACTAGATTAAGTTACAATGATCTCAAAAACATAAAAATTACTAAAAATAAGCTTGAAACACCTACCATGCAAGAAGAAAGAAGCTTGGCTAATTCTTCCTACCCCCAACAATGGTGTTTTCGGTTTGTAAGGCTAAAATGATGAAGATGATAGCCTTAGCTTCTTTTGTTTATGTTTTAATTATTTAATTACTAATTTACCCTTAAAAAATTTAAAATTTCTATACAATAAATGCATGAACCGTCCAAGCTCTTTAAAATATAGCTAATTGCCACATAAAACCACCGAATTATATTAATATACTCAAATAGCACTTATAAACTAATAACGATCAACTCTTTTTTAGTTTTTACGATTTAGTCTTTTTTCCTCGATTAACTATTCAAACATCAAAATTACCAGACCAAACTTTATTACGACACTCTAATAATCTCATAAATATTAAATAAATAAAATTTATTGACCCAATAATTGGAATTGTGGTCTCGAAACAACTATTTTCAACACCACTAAAAATCAGGTTGTTATAACTCTCCGCCCTAAAGAAATTTTCGTCCTTGAAAATCTTACCAGAGAAAAGGTTCGGATATTGTCATTTCATAACAATCACTTAAGTAGAAAAGAGTTCTCATGGGATGTAAACTCTTCTCTTGAAGTGATCCACAAAAATTAATCTCTTTTATTCATTATTTACCCCATATTAATTTAATTGATTAAAAGTAAAATAACTATTTAATATTATCACTTAATTATTTTAATTTAATTAAAAATATTATTTTATTATTTATGTTTTAATTAATTAAAGAAAATAACTCATGATAGTTTCAACTTAACACGAAGCACTTTATAATTAAACCGAAAATTTATTCGTCCATATATGGAAAGTAAATTAAAATAAAATAATTGTTGAATTTCACCACTCAAACAATTCGAGAGTCAATATGACCAAAATTCCATTCACAAGGGAAAGCAACTATATAACTATATAGAAAAGGCTTCTTGACACATGTTAAAGTTATAATTTTTTACATTTTATATGAAAATGGTCAAATATCGTTTTGGTCCCTCCACTATGCCTACAATTAAGCTATAATCTTTATAATTGAATTTATACAATTTGATCCCTATTTTTTTTTACATTATTTCCTTCTAATTACACATGACACACCCAAACGATGCTCCTTTCTCTTTTTTTTTTTTCATTTTACCAAAATGATTAAATTTCAATTTTGGTCTCTCTAATATGTCTAAATTTGAGATTTAATCTCTACACTTTAATTTTAACATAAATTGGTCCCTATATTTGTATAAGACTTATATGTAAAAACAAACCCTTAATAAAATGCAAAAAAAAAACCAATTAAGCCTATGTATTAAATTCACACCCAATTAAGCATCTGCCCTTAACTAAAATAATCAATTAAGCCCCTCCTTTATCGGCTTCCATTGTTGGTCACATTGACCATTAAAATAAATTAACGGGCCAATCAGATGGTGACACATGACAATTTATGGTTTAATCTAATATTTTTCCCATAAAAATTATTAAAAAATCTTAAAAAAATTATAAAGAATAAGAAAAAATGAGAAAAAAATTACAAAAAATAAACAATACTTAAGATATTAAAATTGATATAAACTTATCAATATTATAAATATTATAAAATATAAAAATTCTAATAAATTATAAAAATATAAAATTAACATAACTTACTTAAAATGTTTAAATTAAAAAACATATTAGAATTATTAAAATAAAAAATATTAAAATTGATATAATCTTATAAAATTATAAAAATATATATAAAAACTTGAATTGGATTGGTTAGTCCAAAATCGACAAGGACATGGATATGTGGAAAGCTATTAAACTGGTTGAACAATTTTTTTTTGTTTTTTTTATTAAACTAAAATTTCATTAACCAAATAATATCATATATCAGAATAAAATATTTAGATCAAAGTTTTCAAAATCGAACCAATGATCAAATCGGCCAAGCCACGAGTTTGTCAGTTTGATTAACCCGTCTAGTTAAATTAAATAAAAATTAAAAAATAAATATATATTAAAAATAAAAAAAATTGGTTCAACCATTTGGTTCCTAAGCCAGCCGGTCTAATGGCTTTCCAGAAGTTAATACCCTTGTCAATTTCGGTCTAATCAGTCCAACCGACTGATTTGGTCCAATTCTTTATGAATTTTTTAATAAATTTTATGATTTTTATAGAATTTTAATAAATTTTTATAAAATTTTACATATATTTTATTATTTTTATAATTTTTTAAATAATTTATTATATATTTATAATATTTATAATATTTATAAGGTTATATCAATGTTCATATATTTTTTAATATTTAATGATTTTTATATTTCTTGATAAATTTTATATTTTTTTATATTTTTATGATTTTTATGATTTTAATCGTTTTGATGGGAAAAAGTATTAGACTAAACCAAAAGTTGCCACGTGTCGCCATCTAATTGATCCGTTAATTTATTTTAATGGTTAATATAGTCAATGGTGGAAAACGGTAACAGAGGGGCTTAATTTATTATTTTAGTTAATAAGAGGGGCTTAATTTGGTGTGAATTTATTATAGGAGCTTAATTGATTTTTTTGCATTTTCTAAAAGCTTTTTTTTTCCCTATAAGCATTTTTATAATGTTATTAATTAGTCCAAATAGTTAGTATTGTTAACTTTTCTATTAAAACATTACGTTTGTAACCTCCCCAATCCAACCTAGACATTAGACCCAAATTCGGGAGATTACACTAGCCACCAAAATGACCTGACAGATTTATCGGAGTTTTAAAAACAGTTAATTTTAAACACTTGTTTATTTTAGAAGGAAGTTTTGGTCTCTTTTTAGAAAAATTCAAGAGTTGTAAGAAAAACGATTAAGTTTAACATCTTCATTATAATGGTGTTTACTATTGAAAACTTAGTTGAAAATCCGAATTACTTTCTTAATAAAACACATTCACAATTTAGCAGCGGAAAAGTGATATTAACGTAATTTTAATAAAACCATGTTTCATGCCTAATTAGATAAAATTCATATTCTAATAGCTTAAATGATTTAAATGTCATGTATGCCTAAGTAAAAACTGTAAACTAAGTCTCATGCCACAATAATATTAATATGATTTCAAATAACCAGAATTATAAAATAATCAATCTAAAATACTTTTATATAGAAATCAATATTCCGAGCCAAGCCCTTCGAATGTCGAGTCCGCATTCTAATCTTGTGGGTTATCTGAAAGGAAGGAAAAATAAGGGGGTGAGCTATGAAAACTCAGTGTGAGTTCCATCACAAGACAACCAAAGCAACCGATAAGCATATTAATTCAAATTACATAACTTAAATCACATTTAGCAAATTCGGTTTATCAGAATAACATAACAATTTTCACAATGTATAAGCAAAACACATATATCATATCATATCATATCAGAAATTTTTAGAATTTCAAGCACATGCTTACGGATGCAAATATATTCGGTTTAACATATAAGATCCTACCCCACCGCTACACACCATATGAATTCCTCGAAACTCATTCATCCTACACACCGGGTTGTAAATGAACCACCAAATGTTGTAGTTTAACACGCTGCCAGACGGTTGTGAATACACAACATAATTGCCGATAAAAGCTGTCAGATAATTGGTAGACGAAAACCAAGGTTGCAAGTTAATACGCTGCCAAATGGTTGTGAATACACAACATTTTTGCAAATAACAACTGCCACATTATATGTGGATGAACCACTAGATCATAACAGTTGCCAGAACTTCCTCCTTACAAATTGTCCCAACCCATACAACAAAATAAGCATGCTTAAAACAGATCATAACAGAAAAAATATTATGATTAAAAATAATCAAATATTACAGCAGTAAATATGATTTTAATCAATTAATTTAATGGCAAAATCGTATATTCTTCAAATGTTCAATTTAGTGGTGTCTTAAGGCATGTTATACAAAAAATCATAAGTACAAATACAATAAACATGGTTACTCACAGTTCATGCAATTGGGTATATATTTAATATTAATATAATAGTTTAAATCAAGGATTTAAGCCTTATGCATACTATCAGGGACTTAATTGCATAAATTAAATACTAAAAATAGTTCAGGAATCATTTAGGGACTAACCTGCACAAATTATAAAATTTTGGGAAAAATTTAAAAATTTAAGAAATAGGGGCATATGGCTTTGTGGGTTGGCTCATGTCATTTAGAAGGGTTACATGGTCTTGTGGCCAGGTCGTGTGGAAAACTCAAAACTTAAGCTATAGGGAGACACAATCGTGTGGCCAGGTCGTGTGGTTTGGGTTGGGTTCAATTTTGCCTCGATTATCTCATAAAAGAACACAAACTTGACTTTTGGGGTCTCGTACGATAATCCTCACATCCAAACCTAATCCAGAATACTACAATGGGTCTTTCAATCGACAAAAATGAAGGAATTATTATCGATGTTTGAGATTTATCGAATTTATCAAGATTTTTGGGAAAACTCATAAAAGATTCGAAATTGATTTGGGAAAATTGATAAGGATGATATTATATTAGATTTCTAGGGTTTTATGAAATTAGAAGTAGGAATCCATACCAATCTTGGCACGTTTGAAACATATTTTGACAGTGCTACGCTAAAACGATGTGAAGAACGATTTGAATAGGGTGGAATTCAGGTTCGGGATTCAACAAATAAATTTCCAACAAAGGAATATGAAAATTTATGAAAAGGAAAAGTGGGAAATAAAAGATAAAATATGTATTTAAAGAAGAGAAGAAATTATAAATTGGGTTAAAAAGCATAATAAAAAATCTATTATGATTAGGAAGGGACAAAATGGCTAGGTTAAGCAAACTTCAGAGGGCTGATTTGGTAATTAAACCATTCTATCGATAATAAAAATGAAAGGGAATTGGCAAGATTTGAACCTTGGTGCAAGGGGAAAATATTCTAAGGCTTTACCATTAAACTAGTAGGCTTATTCTTAGTCATTTTCTACCACATTAAATATATATACTGGCTTGAGTTTATTCCTTAGTTGCTGAAAAAAAAAAGAGGCAAAATGAAAAGAGTGAGACTTGAACCTTGGCTCTATAAGAAGTTTACTAAGATCTCTTCCACTTAACTAAAGCTCAATTCTTGATTGCTTTATTAATTCTAACCTTATGATTTTTGGGGTGTTACAGTTCTCCCCTCCTTAAAGAAATTTCATCCTTGATTTTACCTGTGACTCACCAATCGCTTAATCACAAAATTCGTTTTCCTTCTCTTTCAAAACAACCACCACACTTTTACTGTGTCACTCTGATTCCTTGGCAGTTCCATACAATACCTTTTCTTACTTCTTATTCCTATAGTCTTACTATGGTAAATCGGTAATGGTTCTTTCTATTTCGACATCTAATTTATTAGGCATTTTACGAGCAACTCATGGTTGGGTGGGTCCTATGTGTATAAGGGCAAAATAATTGCGATCGGATGCATCCCTCTCTTCGCGACCCTTAACAGCATAGACTAAGGCAGGTTGTTTAGCCTCGATACGATTTGTGCCCGTTACAACTGTATTCCAAGCCCTATTCTGCCTTTGGCCCCTTGGAGGTAACCGACTTGCCCTCAGGTTTTGGGTCAGAGCTTGAGTTTGGTCGATTCAACGAGGACAATCCTTAATCCTATGCTCAATTGACCCACAACTGAAACAAATACTCAAATTCCTCTAGCACTCGCTTGGATGGTGTTTACCACAATGCATACAATTGTTGGTCTTCTCTCCCGATTTAGCCACAGTTGTCATTTGCTGTGGTCTACCCTATCTGGTTTGTTTCGAGGGACGGGAATTCAACTTATTGGAACTAGAGTCTCTCTTAGCTGGGACCTTATTTTTCTCTCGTTGCTCATGATTTACCTGTTTGATTTCTTCCACGATCTTAGCTTTCTCCACTAAATTCTAAAATACTCGTTCCTAGTGTGGAAGGACATATACCTTAAGGTCAAATCGTAGCTCATTTTCAAAACGTGCACACTTGTCTTGTTTCGTGGAAACCATTCCTTGAGCATATCGACTGAGCCTCAAGAATTCAACTTTATATTCTGCCACAAATTTGTCTCTTTGTTTTAGCTCGATGAACTTGAGCCTGCGGGCTTCCACATACCTCGTGCCCACATACTTGTTTTAAAAGGCCTCTTGAAAATATTCCAAAATTATCCTCTCAACTTGTGTGCCTCTTACCATCGACTGCCACCAATGAGCTTCCTCCTTAAGCAAGCACACAATGCCCTTCAATTTCTACTTTGGAGTACAATCTAAGTCCTCTAGGATCCTCTCTATTGACACTATCCAATACTCGGCTACGGTGGGAGTCATACCAATAATGCCCTTGAAAATTTCTGCCCCATTTTACCAGAGTCTATTTGCAACGGATCCGCAGCTCCCTGATCCAGTTTGGCCTCTAGCAACCCTATTCAAAACCCTCAACATTGCATGTGTCACAGCATCATCGTCATTCTCGTAGCCTCATTGATCTGAGTTTTGAAAACCTAGGCTCTGATATCACTAAATGTAACATCCCCAATATGGCCTAGACATTAGACCCGAACTCGGGAGATTACATCGGCTATTGAAATGGCCTAGCAGAATTATCGAAGTTTTAAAAATAGTTAGTTTTAATCATTTATTTTAGAAGGAAGTTTTGATCTCTTTTCAAAAAAACTCAGGAGTTTTAAGAAAAATTATTAAGTTTAACATTTCATTATAACAGTGTTTACTATTGAAAACTTAGTTGAAAATTCGAATTACTTTTTTAACAAAACACATTCACAATTCAGCAATGAAAAAATAATATTAATGTAATTTTAATAAAAATCATGTTTCATGCATAATTAGATAAAATTCATGTTCTAATAGCCTAAATGATATAAATGTCATGCATGCCCAAGTAAAAACTGTAAACTAAGTCCCATGCCACAATAATATTAATATAGTTTCAAATAACCAGAATTATAAATAATCAGTCTAAAATACTTTTATATAGAAATCAATATTCCGATTCGAGCCCTCTGAATGCTGAGTCCGCATCCTAATCTTGTGGGTTAGTTGAAAAGAAGGAAAAATAAGAGGGTGAGCTATGAAAGCTTAGCATGAGTTGCATCACAAGACAACCAAACCAATCAATAAACATATTAATTCAGATTACATGGCTTAAATCACATTTAGCAAATTTGATTTATCATAATAACATAATAGTTTTCACAATGTATAAGCAAAATACATATGTTATATCAAATCGAAAATTTTCAGAATTTCAAACACATGTTTTACGGATGCAAACGGATTCAGTTTAAATAACTTAACTGCAATTTAATCACACCTTAAATTACTCAGACAACTCCAATTTCAGCAGTAAAATAACTTCACTGCAGCCCTTCAAAACATATTAATTTACAGCATTCTTTGGACAACATTATCTAAGTATTAAACCTATTAATTTCACAACATTGAGACTAAATTAATCTAAGACCAATTAGAAAATGTAATTAGCTAACATTAATTTAGTATTTGGACAGCATAATTCACCACATTTCTGACCATATAATTAGGCAAATATTTGGACAACATACATGCCACCTGCATGCAACAATAGCTCACTCGACAGTATACAATCTATTAAAATTTTCTTAACCCTATCGCATTACCAACACCTAGATACAACCAAATCAACAAGGAAGAAAATGCAAATAACTCACACATAATTGTCTTAAACACTAATTTGATCCTCCTCATAAAAACCATCTCGAATAGTTAAATTATCAATTTAACAACTTCACTATGATTTCATTTTCAACAGATTACCAACATGTAACCCCAACAAACTTTTCAACTGAATAATAACAATAATATAACATCATACATATAAAGCTGAAAGTTTAGAATTCAAGGACTCGCCAAAAGATTTTTCTGTTACCGTTAGGATCCTCCTCCTCCTCCTTGCTAGCAAGCTTGAAAGTTCTTATTTTGACAAACTAATCTCCTAGATTCACCCTCATGCAACCTCACTCCTCTCATTCTTTCATTCGAACCAACCTTCAATTAACTCGAAATCACTTACATGCAAAGGGAGAAGTTCAACCAAAACCTCCCAGCTTTAGAAATGGTGTTTTTCGAGTAGAAGAAACAAAAATAAAGAAGATGAATTTGGTTTTCTTCTTTTAACAATTAATTAATTTATAATTTAACATTTAAAAATCAATGGAATAATACCTTAACTGTTTTCTAATTCAATAAAGTGGCAAAATTATCACTTAAATCCTTAAAAACTTAATTAAACCTTTTATGAACCAAAATTTAATAGTAATTAAGTTTTACAATTTTTACAATTTAGTCCTTATACCTTAATTAACTAAAATCACCAAATTTTTAGATCAAACTTCAATTCACCTATATAAAAATTTCGTAAATATTTAATAAAAATATTTACTAGCTTGATTTATGAAAATGAGGTCTCAATATCTCATTTTCCAAAACTACCGACTTTTAGTACAAACCACTTGTACCTTGACTAACTGACCAATTAAGAAAATCTATAAAATTAAAATTCAAAATAAAACTATATTTACCTCGTAAATATTATTAAATTGTAACACCCCTAACACATTTCCGTCACCAGGTTAGGGTTACGGAGCATTAATATACAAAACAGAACCTTAAACTTCAAAACAGAACAATAATTCAACTTAAGTATAAATTTCCAATAACTCATTCCAACTATAGCAAACATACACATTTGGGCCTTAAAAACAATTTAAAAACAATCAGAGATCATTTTGAATAAATTAGAGAATTTTAGGAAAAACCTGAAAAATTAGGAAATTAGGGGTCACACGGCCGTGTGACTTGACTTAGACCGTGTGAACATTTGAAGCAGGGACACACGGTCGTGTCTCAGCCCGTGTATGTATTCGAAATATATCTACACGGTCGTGTCGCCGGCCGTGTGCTAAACCGTGTGACAAACTATTTTGAGACATATGGCTGTGTCGTAGGCCGTGTCTCAGATCGTGTGAAATCTGCATTTAATATATGAATGACACACGACCGTGTGAGGTGACCATGTGTGTGGCACACGGCTGTTTAACAACTTGTGTCCCAGGCCGTGTGCTCCAATTTAGCCCCTAAAACAAGTCATTTCAAAACCTATACTTCCATACCAAAGCACGTTTTTCCCATACACATTCATATGACCAAAAAACACCTTAAACACATACAAAGCATACCAATTCAACCATCTTATATGTTCTAACCAATATGCCATTCAAAGGCACCACATTTCAAACACCTAACCTAAACCAATTTAACATCATAAGTTCAATCATTTAACATACTTCAAGTACCAAATATCCACATCCAAAAACATATCAATCAACCATTTCCTTCCTAATTTCAAAATGCTATGCACAACTATTAACATCTTATAAATACACTCATATACAAACCATTTAAGGCACCCCAAGGCTTGGCACAATCCAATACATACCAAATAGACATACAACACTATAGATGCCATTTATAACCATTTCAATATATTCAAAAGCTACCAAAGTGGATCGATAGATAGTGTGATCATGCTCTGACAAAGATTCCTACCGTTCAAGCTTTCCGATGATCTACAAAATAAAGAAAACAACTATATAAGCAACTAGTGCTAAGTAAGCTCATATAAAGGAACTTAAACTTACCAATTGACTTAAATTAATGAACCATGAGTAATTCATTTTAGTCATCGACCAAATTTCCTTTTCCTATACACCACACCCTACAAGGTTAGTAGGTGAAGCAATGCACATATAAATCTAACCCAATCAAGTATATAACATATCAAGCTTTTCAATTTCACTATTCATCTATCATATGATTACCATATACCATCATTTTATTTTAACTATACTTATCATATATTCCATATCTTTACTTTAAATTATAGATCATTTCATATAGTCATATACTCTGTAAAGCTTTGATTAACCGTTATCATGAAAAGAATTTCACTATATAAATCATTCGTCCACATAATTCAAATGTTACCTTTTCAATCCAAATACATCAAAACAACGTCCATCTCAATGGACTTTTTCAAATCATAAATCACATTTACTCAAAGGAACAATCCATACATGTAACTAAGAAACTCATTATAATATCTTTCACTTACTAATACTATAAATATGCCATAATATATAAGCACATAAATAGATTGTAATTCAATTATTTCATAGCCTAATGAACTAGTAACTTGACTCAGAGGTAACTACACCACACCAGAAGCATCGTAGATGCATAATAGAGGCACCGAAGTGCAGACAGAGGCACGATTATGCAAATAGAGACATTGAAGTGTAACATAGTCATCAAAGTGAAATCCCGTACAAGCGCACATACTAAACCTATTGGCATGCTAATCGTGTCCTAAGCATTTACTATGTTCAACAAGCATTAAGCATAAATTCGTTACTTTTATACACTTTTATGATTTGAAAGCACTTAATCATTTTTTTATATTTACAATAACTCCATTACATTCATATCAATAGTGTGAAATCAAAAAAATGCTATCATCAACTATTCATTCCCATATAAACTCATTTGTTAATCGATATCTAGTAATAATAAATGAAATTTCTCAAACATATATTCAACTAACTAACAAACAATGATATAATAACAAGATATTTACATTTACATATCAAAACACTATAAATTTACCTTAATCAAAGTAAACATTTAAAGAGACAATCTATAATTCCTAATCACCAAATACAATTTTACCAATCACATTAGTAATTGTTCATATATCTTTTAATTTGATTAATTTCTATAGTTGATCCACAATAATAATTTATCACACCTTTATAAATTTAATTTAAAAATAGCATAAATATTTATGTACATTCACCTAAAATAGAAAATAATGATTTAAATCCTCATACGAACTTACCTCGGCAAATACAGTTGTAAAAACGAAGCTGACAACTAATCCAACACTTAGCTTTTCCTCGGTTTTGATTCGTTTGGTTCGTTTTGTGATTTAAATAATAATGTTTCACTCAATTAAGCCCTTCAAATAACTTAAAATAATTAATACAACTTATAACCCTTATCAACGGGAAATTTACAAAATTACCCAAAATATTTTACATTTTATGCAATTTAGCCTCTAAATCCAAAACCAGCAATTTAACCACAATTAATAAAATCTCATGTTAGTCGGTTTTCTTAGGATTCCATATGATCCACACTTTTCCTCATTTCACACAATTTACCTTGAATTTTACTATTTCAACAATTTAATCCTTAAACATTAAAATCATAAAAAATCACCTAACAAAATACTTATATTTAACTACCAACTTTAATAATCTATCAATTAAAATAAAAAAATCTCAAAATCATTCATAGAAAGTCTCCATACATTTAACAGTCTTACAAATTGACCCCTGGGTTAGCTAGATTAAGCTACAACGATTACAAAAATATAAAAACTATTAAAAACGAGACTCAAAAACATACCATGCAATGAATTGAAGTTTGGCCGAAACTTGCTTCTCCTTTAATCATGGCTATTTGGTTACAAAAAAAAATGAAAGGAAGAAGATGATGATATTATTTTATCATCTTTTACTTAAGTTTTATTTACTTATTTACTAATTTACCCTTTTATTTAAACTTACATTTTAATTAATCTCAAACCCATAACCGTCCACTAATTATAACATGGTATAATTCCAATATAAAACCTCCTCATTTAATAATTAAACCATTTAATCATTGTAATTCAATAGTGACTAGGTTTTACACCTTTTACAATTTAGTCCTTTTTATTTAATTAACTATCTAAACGTTAAAATTTCTTAACCAAATTATAATATGACCCTAATAAAAATTCATAAATATACTCGATTTACATAAATGAGGTCTCGATACCTCCTTTTCTAAAACCACTTGACTTTAGGGATATACCACTTGAACCTAATTATTCTTTCAATTAACAAAAATCGTAAAATCAAATTCAACGTAATTCTATACTTGACTCGTATATATTAAATAATAGTATTTACGGACTCACTTATCGTATTTGTGGCTCAGAAACTACCATTTCTGACACCACTGAAAAATGAGCTGTTACATAAATAATATTTAAGGACTCGACCATTGGAGAATGGGGTTTCAAAACCACTAGAAACTGGGTCATTACAGATTTTCTTGTAAAAGAACACACACCTGACTTTTGGGGTCTCGTACAATGACCCTCACATCCAAATCTGATTCGGAATACCTACAACGAGTCTTTCGATAGACAAAAATGCAAAAATTATTATCGATTTTCAAGATTTATCAAATTTATCAAGATTTTTGGGAAAATTCATAAAAGATTCAAAATTGATTTCGGAAAATTGACAAGGGCAATATTATATCAGATTTCCAGCGTTCTATGAAATTAGAAGTCAGAATCCTTACCGATCTTGGCACGTTAGAAATAGATTTTGACGGTGTTACACTAAAATGATGCGAAGAATGGTTTGAACAGGCTGGAATTTGGGTGCGGGATTCAACAAATAAATTTCCAGCAAAAGAACATGAAAATTTATGAAAATGAAAAGTGGGAAATAAATGATAAAAGATGTATGTAAAAAAGAGAAAAGAAATTCTAAATAGGGTTGAAAATGATAATCAAAATTATATTATGATTAGGAAGGGTCTAAAAGACTGGGTTAAACAAACTTTAGAGGGCTAATTTGGTAATTAAAACATTATGCCGAAATTAATAAAAATGGAAGGGAAGTAGCATGATTTCAAACTTGGTGTAAGAGGAAAATATGCTAAGGCCTTACTATTAAACCAACAGGTTCATTCTTAGTCATTTTCTACCATATTAAATATATATACTAGCTTAAAATTGTTCCCTAGTTGCTGAAAATAAAAGAGGTAAAATGAAAAGTGTGAGACTTAAACCTTGGCTCTTTAAAGAGTTTACTATGCTATTTTCCACCCAAATTAAGACTCAATTCTTGATAATTTTATTAATTCTAACCCCTATTATTTTTAGGATGTTACAACATTGTTATATATAATTTGAATACCACGAGAATTTTAAAAGCGAGATCCAGTTTCTTATTTCTTTTTCTAATAGGTTTGTGTATGTCGTACCCTTTTTTCTCACAGTTTTAGAAAATTAATTAAATTTCAATTTTGATCTCTTTATTATACCTAAAATTGATACTTAATGCTACACTTTAATTTGTAATGTAATCTAGTTCCTATATTTTTATATTGTTATTAATTAGTCCAAATAGTTAATATCATTAATTTTTATTGAAATATTACATGGTTATATATAATTTGAATGCCCTAAGTGTCTTAGAGACGATACACAACTTTCTATTTCTTTTACGTTTGTCTTGTTGCATTTTTTTGGCATTATAAGACAATGATTAAACTTTAGTTTTATCATTATACTATCTTGATTTAATCTATATATTTATTTTTGATATAATTTGATCTTTTACATTTATAATGTCATTAGTTAGTCTTTATATTTAATATTGTTTTCAATAAAATTGTTGACGTCAAATTTTCTTAATGACAATATTCCAACAAAAAATTTATTTTATCATGATAAATTCGAATGATTGTTTTTATGAGAAAAAATCAATATAAATATTTTCAATGCTATTCTTATTTTTACATGATTACCAAATGAATTTTTTAATTTTAAAATAATCACATCATGAATTTAATAGAAAAATTTAATTGTGGAAACAATTGAATCTAAATTTTAAATTCAAAAAGTAGAGGTCTAAATTTTTGAAACTAAAAGTAAGATTAGAGTATATTTTAACCTTAAAATTTATATTCCATAAATTTTTTTGAATTAAATCGGCATGTGTAACAACCCATTTTTAGTGGTGTCGGAAATAGTGGTTTCAGAATCACAATTACGATGAATGTGTTATTATTTTAATATTTTTTAATGTCTACGGGATGATATTAGGGTCGTATTAAAGTTTCGTTAAGAAATTTTGATGTTTAAATGGTTAATTAGGGAAAAAAAGACTAAATAGTAAAATGTGTAAAAGTTGAATTCTATTAGTTAAAAGGGCTAAATGGCTACAGAAAGGAAAGCTAATAGACTAAGATAGTAATCATAACATTTAAAGAGTTAGTGGACATGTAACACCCTTAACCCGTGTCCATAGCCAAAATAGGGTTACGGAGCATTTCTAGAAACTTTTAACTTAAAACATTCAATTAAAATCATTTATAAAACACATCATATTCCATTCAAACACGTGCATAACGTCCCTTTTTCAAGCCCTCGAGGCCTTAGAAACACTTTAGAAATGATTCGGGACTAAATCGAAAACATTTAAAACTTCATGAAAAAAATGGAAAAAATCACAATACAGGGGTCACACGGCCGTGTGAACATTCGAAATAGGCCATTTTCAAGCCATTTTCAAGCCATTTCTTTCACCCAAAATCTAGCCACTGACACAACCCAAATGTACCTATATTCATGCATTCAAAACACACTTAACATGCAAATTCAAGCTAAAATATCATAGTAACTAATCTTTCAACCAATATGCCAAAATGGCACCTCAATCTCAACAATCAAACTTGATTAAACATTTACTAAATTCATCCATAATTCAATCAACCAATTGCACAACTTAAATACTACATCTACCATAATGTTCACGTACCAATCCCATGCACAACTAATATCATTATGACCATTTCCACATATACCATCTATCTTAATAAATTTACCAAATGCCAAATACATTCAAGGCTATCAAAACTAGCCATTAACAACTTGATATACCAACTCATTAAATATCAACCAACATTTCAAATACACATTCTAGCAAAACAAGAACAACTCATGGCATACATATTTTAACTACCATACCAACTTCCATCATTTAATCACACAACACCAACCATTATAATACCAAATATACATGATATCATATCAACCAGTTCATCACCCAAAATAGCATATATTCAAGCTAAGCATAATGGCTAATTTCATCAAACAAAGACACGTATACATGCCATTATAATCATGACTCAAAATCATCAAAATCTATCGATATATTCGATGGATAGTGTAATGGATCTTCGACTAGCTTCCAACCTGATCGAGCTTCTGTAATCTGTAAAGTAAGGGATAAACAACTACGTAAGCAATAAATGTTTAGTAAGCTCGTACAAACTTTAAACATAATATTCCAATTCAATAATGAACTTTATATGATAAATATAAAGCTATACTAATGCCTCAAGATTTATCAGCTACATAACCACCAACTCATAAATGAGTAAGTCTATCAACATCCTATATATTTTCATTCCTAACATAATAGGATTTTATAAAACATTTTACACCATTATTAACCTTTTCATAAAACTACGAATAACTTCCTTTACTTACTTTTCATTCCATTTACTAAGCATAAACTTAAATAACAACATCAATTAACTAATTAATATATTTATTCATAACATAGGTAAGTTCAACCATAAGATACGTAATTTCTCATATATAAGTACATTAGTCAACTCATCAATCCCTTTTCATCATATCATATTTCAATTATAAACTTATCGTTTCATTACATTTTCTTACTGTTTCATTTGTATAATACCAGACATAAGCATATACATCAATCATAACCTCAACCTCGACATAAGCCTAATCACTATCATCACTACACGAGTTAGTGCATTTATGTATATAACTTATTTGGGGTCAATCACATGATAAACCATTTTATAAGAAATTACACCTTTTAAAACTTACCACTTTTTCATGAACATAAGCATATTTCCATTTGGCAAATTACCATTTCAATGTATATCATTAATATTAAACATGATATAATGCAACTAAAAGCTTAGCACAAACCTAAGCATCATCTACAATCTCAACTGATGAATTCGTTTATGTTCAGGTCAATATTCAATAAATAACAAATCTTTCAAATTAATTAAACAATTTACCTTATCGAGATTTTCCATACGAAGAACGACTTACGAATAATAGTACATTGTCAATCCAACAAAACACACCAGATGTTCACGCGAGCCAAACCCTTCAACACACCAATGCTCATAAGAGCTAATCCAACCAACACATCAATGCTCATACGAGCTAATCCAACTAACACACCAAACAAAGTGTATAACACGAGAGTTCCTAAAAAATGTTGAACCTTGATTTACTCGGGTAATATGAATATACATGACTCCATAATCATCTCCACTCCAATCCTCGTAACATACCAAATTACAACTGTACTCTATCACGCGTTTAATCCAATCCAAGTAATCAAATTCAATATTATATATCAAATTACCATTAATTATAATCAATTAAAAATAAATATACAAGTTGTACCATGTTAATCTACTCAAAAATTCATATTGATGTTAAATTCTAATTGTATGAACTTACCTGGCTAAATTGCAGAAATGTCAAAGTATAGGGGCATTTTGGTAATTTTCTATTCTCCTCGATTTTCCACTCGACCTTGATCTAAATTAATAATTTCATTCAATTCATTAATTCAGACAATAAAATAATTTATTTTATGAAATATAGTATTTTTATATTTTTACAAAATTGCCCTAAACATTTTACTTTTATTCAATTTGGTCCCTGAGCCTAAAACATGCAAATTAACCATTTTTAATACAAACCCAAGCTAGCTGAATATTCATGGAATTCAATACAACCCATTTTTTTAATAATTTCATAACCAACCATGTATTTTTACTATTTCAACAATTTAGTCCCTAATCAAAAAATTCATCAAAAATCACTTAATAAAATACTTTTAAATAATAGTTAATATCTCAAATTCATAATTTAACATCTAAAATCACAAGGTTAATCAATGGCAACATTCAAAATCTTTAACAGTTTCAAAATCCAAGATATAGGCTAATTGGACCTAGTTACAACTATATCAAAAACATAAAAATTATTAAAAACAGATAGCTTAGGGACTTACATGCTTAATTTTAACCATGGCCGAACCTAGCTTCATTACCATGGAGCTTTCTTCTTCCAATTTCGGTGAAGAAGCCACTAAAATGATGATAATAGTTTTTCTTTTATTTAATTAAAATAATTATAAAATTACAATTTTGTCCATTTAAAATGTAACCAATTTTCAAGCTTTGAATTGCCCAAAACCATCCACTAAATTTTTAAATGGTCTAATTACTATTTAATTCCCTTTTCCTTTATTTAATAAATAATTTAATCACTCAAATCAAATAGCGACTAAATTTTACATCTTTTACAATTTAGTCCTTTTAATTAATTAACTATCAAAAATTAAAATTTTTCAACGAACTTTAATACCACCTTAATGACATTCCGTAAGAATTTATAAAAATATTTACGACTTAGTTTATAGAAACAAGGTCTTGATACCTCATTTTCTAAAACCACTTGACCTTAAGGTCTTACCACTTGAACTTAATAAATCATTATAAAACATAAATTACCAAATCAAAAACCTTTTTAAAACCATATTTGACTCGAATATATTAAACAATAATATTTACGAACTTACTCGTCAGATTTGGTGGTCCCGAAACGACTATTTTTGACACCACTGAAAGACTGGCTGTTACGAGACAAATATGGATAGGTTTTATTGAAATTTTTTATTAATGATGAGGGTAAAGTAGTAAATTAGTAATTAAAGGAAAATTTAAGTAAAGAAAAGATGAAACAAAGTTATCATCTTCTTTCTTTCTTCATTTTTGAACCAAAATTAGCCATTGAATGGGAGAGGGCTTCGGTTTTGAATTATTCATGCAAGGTAGGTTTTCTAGCCTTGTTTTTAATTATTTTTATTTTTTTGAGTTCATTTTAGCTTAATCTAACTAGTCTGAGGGTTAATTTGTAAAACTGTTAAAGGTTGACAGACTTGCCATGGTTGTTTTGAATAGGTTTTAAAGTTATTTGATAATTTATTAATCTTGGTTGTAAAATAAACATGTTTTTTTAAGTGTTTTATTGTGAAATGTTGGTAATAATGGGTTGTTTCAAGGTCCCTTGTAACATTCGTTAACATGGATTTAGGTTAAAATGAGTAATATTCAAGTTATGAGTTTAAGGACTATTGTGAAAAGTTAAAGTATTAGGGGTAATTTTTTTTATTTTACATAAATATGAATTATGGATTAAATTGAATACTAGAAGTACTTAATTGAATGAAATTATTTATTTAGATTAAGATAAACCACAATCAGACTTAAATCGCAGAAAGGCTAAAGCTTCGGATTAGTTTGCAACTATACTTCTACGACCCTAGTTATCGAGGTAAGTTCGTATGAATTATGATCGTATTAATGTTAGTTAAATTGATTATTTTTATGTTGTATTAATATAAATGGACTTGAAATTACATATATATTGATGATTGATTAATTGACGGATAATTAATCCCGTTTGAACCTTAAGAATTATTAGGATACGAAATGCATGGTCTTTTGGTATGTTTGTGATGGCATGGAAATGGTCAATTGTGATATGATTTGGTAGATAATTGAACTAGGTTTTGTGCTTGAAGTATGGTCATATTGATTTATTAGTTAATGATGGTTTGGTATATATATATGTGGTGCCTTCGAATGGCATATTGGTTAGATGAATTAGGGTGTTTGAAATAGCATGTTTAGGTGTATTTGAATGATGTTTAAATCCCTTCAATGTATGCCCAAATGGAATGGTTGCTTAGGTATGGTTTGGTCTTGAAATGGCTTGATTTGGGGGTCAATTTTTGGATCACACGGACTGTCACACGGCCGTGTGTGATTTGTAAAATCCTAGTGTTTTAAGTTAGTGAGTTACATGGCCTAGCACACGGTCGTGTGAGGCAAGTCAGAGAGTTACACGATCTGGCACATGGTCGGCAACACAGCCTTGTGACCCTACTCAGTGAGTTACATGGGCCAGGACACGGGCTGGGACACGGTCGTGTGTCCCTTATTCGATTGTTACATGGCGTGGGCTATGTCACACGGTCGTCTGACACCTGTTTGTAAATTTTATATTTTTTCTCAAATCTTTTGTTTTAGTTCAAATTAGTCATGAATTGGTTCTAAGATATTTTTAGGGTCTCGAAGGCTCGATTTAGGGATAAAATGCTTATGTTTAATCAGTTTCCAATATGATTAATTTATTTAATATTATGCTGTTAAATGTTTTCCAATTGATTGGTAAAACTCTGTAACCCTAATCTGGTGACAGAGACGAGTTAGGGGTGTTATAGCATGCTTTATTGACACCACAAAAAAAAACACAGTAGATGGTTTTTTGGAAACTCAACCAACAGTAACACTAAACCCATAAAAAAAGAAAAATATTAAAGAGCCATAACCCAACATCAAGAGAAAGGAAAAAAAAAGAATTGCATACTTATCATCTACCTTCTCCCTCCTTTGCATGGTCGATAACCACCTCAACTTCACTGGAATTTGTCAATGAAAGATGACCATAGTTGAAATCTTGCAATCCAAATGCTAGCATATATCCAAATCTAGCCCTTACCACTTCCTTATGCACCACTGTCAATGAAAACGATTCACCCTCCGACTATTTTGTCCCACCAGCCCTTGAATCGACACTAGTCCCTCCTCCATCCAACAGACATCTCTTTTTCGAAGAAATCCCTCTCATGCTAAGAGGTGAGCAACCGTATTACCACTTCTCTTTATGTGTTGATTTGAATTGTTTAAACCCCAACACTAGCTGCTTCACGTCCCAAATATAGCTACTCACCTTTGATCTATCAATATCGGCGGCGTTGAGCTTTGAAATGACCATCGCCGAGTCTCCTTCAATTTCAACTCCTTGGAGCCCCAAATCACGGGTAAATCTAATGGCCTGCATGCCGACCAATGCCTTCGCAGCCAGCGCGCATGGTATATGCCACTTCCAAAAACATGTCGATACTAAAATCAACCCTTCTGAGTTCCTCACAATAACCTCCGTGCTTGATGCTTACAGGTCATTGAAAAATCCTGCACCAAAATTTATGCGAACCCACGGGTCAATCAGAGGTCTCCAAATCAGCAACTCTGCCACCTCAATAGCCCTACGCTCCACCGGCAGGACTTTCACCTCTCATGCATAGCCCAAAATAAAGATGAGTATTAACTAAACTAGCTGGTAAATCCCCTCATGGATTATTTTGCTTTTGGAATTCCAGATATCCCAAACTATAATTATAGATAACTGCACTTTGCGTGTATCTTTTGAGAATAATTATCCAACCCAGTTGATGGGTGAGTCCTCAATTATAAGTTGAGTACACCAACTAATCCCTAATTGCTGCCAACTTTCCAAGACAACAGGTCAGTCTATACAGGCATATAGATTATTTTCTAACCCACCACCACAACGCGGACACATTCTGCCAGAGCCAAGTCGGCAATGAAACAAATTAACTTTTGTAGGAATGAAATTTTTAAGAAATCTTCAACATGTAATTTTCATTTTTTCTAGCACATTTGCCTCCCACAATTTCCTGTAAATTATGTCTATTTCCTATCCAATGTCATTGTATCTATCACCCTCCAAATCTAGAAATCTTCTCAACAGCAATTGATAGTTGCTACAGACCATATATTTTCCATTCCCCTCAAGATACCATCTCCACCAATCCTCCAGCTCATAAGATACCAGCAGAATATTCAGAATTTGACACACCTCATAGTCAAAAAATGATGCTCGCTCTAGTTCATTATTCCAGTCTCTTCGATTAACATCTATTAATTCCACGACCTTATCTATCCAACTAACCTTATTGGATTGAATTTTACAGGGCTTGTTACCAGGAAGCCAAGCCTTATCCCAAATTGAAATTAAAGCACATTTCCCACCTACTAGCCGCTTCCCATCTATAGTAGGCCTTTAGCAACCTAAATGCTACGCCAAACAAGAAAAGGTTGATTCTCTAACTCTACTTCTATAAAATTGTTAGTAGAATAGTATTTTGCTTTAAGCATATGAGTAACTAGCGAATCTAGATTATTCATTAGCCACCACCTTTGTTTAGCGAGTAGCGCTACATTAAATTTTGACAAACCACGAAAGCCTAAACCACCCACTTCCTTTAAATCACACAACCTTTCCACGAACACTAATGAATCCCCTTTTTTAAACTTGACTTCCCCTACCAATAACGACATAACATAGCCACTAATTATTTACCAAATGAACTTGGAAGCAAGAAACATGACGTAGTATAATTCAGAACAGCTTGTAGAATCGATTTAATAAACACAACCTTACCTTCTTGCGATAAGAATTTATTATACCATCCACCAATTTGCTCAAGTAGACAATTTTTAATAGCCCAAAAGGCCCGCTTCTTTTACTCCCTACAACGACGGGTAAACCCAAATATTTCCCAGGCTCTATGGTACTGCAAACCCCCAATATTCCTTCAATTACACTTCTTATCCCAATATCAATGTTGAAGCTAAAATACACAAGAGATTTCCAAAGGTTAATTTGTTGTCCCAAACACATTTCATACTCCTTCAACACCTTCACGACATTCATCGCCCCATCAAATGACACTTCCTCAAAGACTAGACTATCATTAGTGAAGAAAAAGTGAGATATTCGAGGACTCGAGTGAATTGCCTTAACCCTTTTCAAAAGACCCCCATGACATGCTAGTCTCAACAAAGCAACAATACCTTCACTAAAAAAGAAAAAGAAAAAAATGGCTCAATGGGTTTCATTGTCGTAACTAGAAGTGTCCATGTGCTGGGCTGGGCTGGGCCCAACCAAAATTTCAAGCTCGATTGGTAGGCTCGGGCCCAGCCCAGTCTATTTTTTTAATATTTAATTACATCAAAAAAATTTACAATATAGTATATCAAATACACTAAAAAATTAATACAAAATTCCCCAAAATTTTCAAATTGCATTAACAAATATTAAATATTGGATGAAAACTTATTGCCATTTGGTGGATGTACACCTCATTAACATTCATAATAATTAATCATCGCTCCTTTTAAAAAAATAATTAATCATTGCTAATGTAATGATTATCTTTTCAAGGGAATAATAAATCTTGCACATAATGAAAAACGACAAAGTACAAGAACAAAAATAATGAAAAATAACAAAGTAAAGGATGTTATAAAGCTTGTTTCATTGAAGTACATTAAAGCTAAAGGGCAATACATAAAATTTGATAATTAGTGAAACAACTTGGTAACCAAAATCAACCACAACAAGGTTATATTCTCATGCAATTGATGTTGGAAACCTGATCAAATTAAAAGTTTTACAATATCCAAACAAAAGTTCTACAATATCTATATATCAAGCAAAATAGCACCAAAAATAGCAACAGAAATTAGCACCCAATGGCAATAGGAAAACAATAGTGAAACAACACCCAAAATAGCACCAAAAACAACCTGCAAAATGTAATCAACCATTCAAAATATCTATATATCAAGCAATCAACATATTTGATTTTATAACAAGCTATAAATTTAAGCTAAATTATATACCTAAAAAGGAATCGAAGAATTATCGTCCTTACCATCCTTACCGTCATCGTCATTCTCATCATTGTGCAATCAATTTCTAATATAAAATAAGAAAAATAGTTGGATAATCAAATTGATAAAATGTTATAAAATTATAATAATAGAAGGAGAATAATAATTACCCGTTGAAAATCCCTTAGCTCACATCCAATTATCAAAGCAAACAATAGCTTGAACCGTTTTTAGTTTAAGGGAACTCATCAAAGATGTGATAACTTTCTTCCCGATGTTAAAAGCGACTCGGAAGCTACAATCGATATTGGAATTGCCAAAAGATCACGAGCCAAAAATGAAAGCTCGTGATATCAAATTGAACTTTTGCTCCAATAATCCAGTACATCTATTTGGCTATTCAACTCAAGTTTTGCTTCTTCCAAATAAATATCCAACTGTGATCTTTCACTTTTAGTACTAGATTCACTAAGTATCATTTATAATCATCACTTTCATCATAATATCCTCCCAAATCAACCCTATTAACATTGAGTTGATGCAAACTAGAATCATCAGGATCATTATCCGAAACATTGGAACTCTTGGCCAAAGAGGAAGACATTGATTTGGAGTTCTTAACATACTCATTAAACAAGAGTTTAAGATTGTTAAGAATGATTTGCCCAAACTTTGAAGCATGAGCATTATAGATTGTAGTAAAGCAATACTGCACATAATTTAACTTGTAACAAGGATCTAAAATTGCAGCACATGACAATATTAAAGAATACTCAGCCCAATATTTATTAAATTTCTTTGGCATTTGCATAACCATTAGAGTTAAAAATGAATAAGGACCTTTAATTGTATTAATTCAAACCTTGTGAAACTTCCAAACCCTCTAAAATAAATATTAGGCGTTGGATAATTAGAACCAGAAAAAACACAAGTCACATTATAAAAGGCTTTCAAAAATTTTCAAAGAATAGCAACATTTATCCACTCTTCATCAGAAAGTGCAAATATTTGATAATCTTTATCCTGTTGGCCCCAATAATCTAACACGTCTTTATAGTAAAGAGAATATTCAAGCATCAAATCAGTAGAATTCCATCTGGCACACACATTTTGACATAACTTTTTGGTCACATTCAAATGAAAGCTTTTGTCGGCCACATCATAACTTTTTTCCTACGAATTACTGACTTTTTTTATGTACTTAATTCCATTTCGAGTCTTACCAACATCATCAGCAAGTTCCAAACTAGCTATAACTATAAGATTCAATATATGTGCACAATATCTAACTTGAAAAAAAAACACCATCACACAAAAGAGCTCAGTTTGCACAAAAACGATTTTTTAGACAATTAATCATAATATTGTTATAAGAATCATTATCCAGGGTGATGCTAAAAATTTTATTATCTATACCCCACTGAGATAAACATAAAATAAGTTCATCCGCTATATAAAGCTCTAAACCTTGTGATTCTCTTTTGTAGCTTGCAATCTTTGTCAACCCAATGAGCAGAAATGTAAATGTATTCATCATTAGTATGCTCAGAGTTCCAATTATCAAAAGTTAGACAAATTAAACTAGGTGATTTAGCCAACTCTTCTTTAACATGATATCTCTTTTGCATAATACATTAGGACATCCCTAGTAGTTATTTGTCTACTTATATTCTTAAAATTAGGACTAGAAACACTAATCATGTATCTAAATCACAGTTCTTCAACTGTCCTAACTAAATGCTTGCCACACACAAGAAAAGTAGAAACAACTCGACGACACTAATCAGCATCAAACTTATAGGTTTTTATAGATGAACCACCTCCTAATGATGGTTGAGTGGTTATGGTGTATTGAGTGACGTCCTTATTAATTTTTTTCAAATAGCTACTTAGATGGCATCATAAATGGGAGGTTCTACTAGAAGATTTACTAGAAAAGATACTCTTACAGTGATTACATTGTGCCCTCGACTAATCTTTGTTCTCACACTCATGCTTTGTCATTTCATCCCACACCTTTAAAGTAGTAGACTTTTGAAATTTGGAAACAATTTCATATTCATTAAATCCATCATCCACAAGTATTGGAGTGTTCAAACTAGCCATTGTCATAAAAACTAAAGTCCTGAAATCATAAAAACTCGGTTAATATATATAAAAAAAGAATAGAATCAATTTTTAAATACATATATGGTTGGCTATGGCAACATGATTTGAAATCTTGGTAAAGTACAAGTACTAATAATGGATTTTGATCATTCATTTTCATAGCAATGCATATTTAACATCTCAAATTTGAATACAAAATAATATAAACACCATCAAGACATCAACCAAATAATAACTCATGTTGTTAAAGATATGTGACCTAAATTCTTGTTAAATAAAAATCCAAGTGGCAAGATAGAGGGATCTACGAGGGCGAAGTCCGAGGGCAGGAGGCCTAAATTAGGTGTTTTAACCTTACTGCATTACTTCTATTTGACTTTGATTAGAATATAGTTTTACAAAACTATAAATAGACGTAGTCGTCTCTCCTCATATATCATTCAAATTCGACATAGTAAATTTTTTTCATCTACCCGTGGTTTTTTCCCAAAAGGGTTTTCATGTAAAATATGTGTGTTCTATTTTTCTCTCATTTCTTTCCATTATCAATATTTTTTCAAATTGGAATGAGAGCATTCTACGTTGCTTATCTTGATCACATTACTAGCATCAATGAACTATGAAATTTCACTGTTGGATCACAACACCAAATTCGTGTTGTGGTAGATAAAGATGCAAGTAGTTCTTACGTAGATGGATTTGGAAGATGCCTTGTTGGGGATAGATAAGATGTCCTCGACATTGATGGAGGAAGAGAAGAAGCGTAAGGATCAAAAAGCCTTGACGCATTTACATTTGCATTTTTCTAATGAAATTTTCCAGGATGTGATGAAGGAGAAGACCGTCACAGCATTATGGGCAAAATTGGAGCAGCTAAGCATGTCAAAAACCCTGACAAGTAAGTTATATATGAAGCAGTAACTTTATGCTAATCGTTTAGAAGAAGAAGCAGAAAATAAAATATATATTATATTTTATTTTGCTATATTCGTGTATTACTTATCCTTACGAAATATCAAACGAAATAGAACGATTTGAGAAAGGATATAATGAAATTCTTTGATTGGTTTTTCCCAGAGAGAGAAATGCTCTGTTTTATTTGACCCATGGGTCCAACAAAACCAAATCATTACACAATTAACAATTCCAATTAAATTAATATTTTTTTACTATTTAAATATTCAAATTGACTGGTGCGTCTATGCACGAACACTTAACTGTGTTTAAATAAATTATCTCAAACTTTGAGGTTATGGAGGTTCAGTTTGATAAAGAAAATTTAAGGTTCATTCTACTTTATTCATTGCCCCTATCCTATTCAACCTTTAGAGACAAGATTTTTTATAGCCACGAATCATTCACAGTTGATGAGGTCTATGATTCTTTGACCTTGTATGATAAGATGAAGCATCTTGTGATTAAATCCGACTCTCAAGGAGAGATTCTTATTGTTTGTGGGAGACAAGAACGGAATATTAATGATGATTATGGAAGGACACAGGAAGGGAATCCTTGCAGTAAATCTAAGGGTAGATCAATATTTTAAAGCACAGGTAAAATATGTAACTTCCACAAGAAGAAAGGGCACATTAAATCTGAGTGTTATAAGTTTCAGAACAAGATCAAAAGGGAGGCTGCGAATCAAAAGGGAAAATAACCAAAAAAATCTTGTGGAGCTAATGTTGTAGAAGACTACAGCGATGGTGAACTCCTAGTTGCTTCTTCAAACAATTCTAAAGTGAGCGAAGAGTGGATCCTTGATTCTGGTTGTACCTTCCATATGAGTCCCAACTGGTATTGGTTTACAACTTATGAAATATTTCCTGAAGGTATTATTTTAATAGAAAATAATGCTTCATGTAAAATCGCAGGTGTTAAAACGATTAAAGTTAATATATTTGATGGAGTTGTTAGAACACCTAGTGACGTATGAAATGTTCCAAAATTGAAGAGAAATTTGATTTCGTTGAGTACTCCTGATTCAAAAGGGTACAAATACATAGCCGAAAGTGGGGTTCTGAAGATTTCCAAAGGTTCCCTCATTGTGATGAAAGGGCAGAGAAAAACTGTCAAGTTATATATTTTACAGGGTTCTACTGTTACTGGTGACGCTGCAGTTGCTTCATCTTCCTTGTCAGATGATGATGTTACTAGACTTTGGCATATGCGTCTAGAGCATATATGTGAAAACGACATGGTAGAATTGAGCAAAAGAGGACTTCTTGAAGGGCAAGGCATCAGTAAACTGAAATTTTGTGAGCACTGCATTTTTGGGAAGCAAAAGAGAGTTCGATTCACCAGAGGAATCCATAACACAAAGAGAACATTGGATTATATTCATTCTAATCCTTGGGGACCATCTAGAATGCCTTCGAGAGGTGGAACTAATTATATGCTAACTCTTATTAATGATTTTACCAGAAAAGTTTAGGATTTTTTCCTTAAGCAAAAATGCAATGTGTTTTTCACCTTCAAGTCTTGGAAAACTATGGTTGAGAAACAGATAGGAAAATAGTTAAAACACCTTTGGATAGATAATGGTTTGGAGTTATGTTTTAATGAGTTTAACGAGTAATGCAAATCAGAGAGGATGGTGAGACACTTGACAGTTTGTCATACTCCACAGCAAAACAGCGTTGCAGAACGATCATGGAGAAGGTTCAATGTATGTTGTCGAATGCTAATTTACTGAAGCTGTTCTGGATTGAAGTAGCCTCTACTGCATGTTTTTTAATCAACCGATCTCCACCCATGTCCATTGAGAAAAAGACTCCACAAGAGATATGGTATGGTAAACCTGCTGATTATTTTGATTTAAAGATTTTTGGGTGTCCTGTGTATGCTCATGTTGATAATGGAAAATTGGAACCGAGATTTATTAAATGTATTTTTCTTGGTTATAAGGTTGGTGTAAAATGGTATAAGTTATGGAGTCCTGAAAATAGAAAAGTTGTAATTAGCAGAGATGTTGTTTTTGATGAAATTGCTATGCTACCTAACTTATCTCTTAAAGACTCTTCAAATAAAGAATAACAAAAGTAGGTAGAGCTTTAGATTCATCCAGTATCTACAACAAAGTCGACTCTTCAAGTTAGTACAGAAAATTAGAATAGAGTCACTTCTTCACCACAATATTCTATTGCCAAAAACAGAATTAGAAGATAAATTAAACCTCCAAAGAGGTATGACAAGGCTAATCTAGTTTCTTATACTTTAAATGTGGCTGAAGATATAGATGGAAATCAAAAGCCATCTACTTATTCCCAGGGAATTAGCTGTGAAGACTCAAAAAAGTGGATGTTTGCCATGCAAGAAGAGATGGAGTCACTCCACAAGAACAAAGCATAGGATATTGTGAAGCTTCCTAAAGGTAAGAAGGTTGTTCGTTGTAAATGGGTGTTTAAGAGGAAAGAAGGGACTTCAGGAGTTGAAGAACCCAGATATAAAGCAAGACTTGTTGCAAAGAGTTACAGTTAGATTCCAGGTGTGGACTTCACAGATGTGTTTTCTCCAATTGTGAAGCACAGTTTGATTCGAACCTTGCTTGGTATTGTGGTCATGTCAGCGTTCTTGCATGGAGAACTTGAGGAGGACATTTATATGCAACAACCAGAGGGGTTTACGATCTCTGAAAAAGAGGACTATGTTTGCTTGCTGAAAAAGTCTCTTTACAGTTTGAAACAGTCACCAAGACAGTGGTACAAGATGTTTGATTTTTTTATGACTTCTCATGATTTCAAAAGAAGTAGCTTTGACAGTTGTATTTATTTTAAGAAAAACTACGATGGTTCTTTTGTGTATCTACTCTTCTATGTTGATGACATCTTAATAGCGGTAAAAGATAAATAAGAGATAAGAAAAGTTAAAGCTCAGCTTAATGAAGATAAGGTGTATTAACCTTACTGCATTACTTCTATTTGACTTTGATTAGAATATGGTTTTACAAACCTATAAATAGACATCGTCATTTATCCTCTTGTATCATTCAAATTCGACATTGTAACATCCCGATTTTCGGCCTAATCAGAACAGTGGTTTCGGGACCACAAATTTAATGAGGAAAAATTTCTTTTTACTGTATTTTTATGGCCTACAATTTCACGAAATGATTTTATGAAAATTTCTTTCAAAAATTTCGACGTTTGGTCACTCAATTTAGTCAAAAGGACTAAATTGTAAAAAATGCAAAAGTTGAGTTCTACATGTTAGAGGTGTCCAATTGTTATGAAATTTTAAATTGGAGGTCTTTATATGGTAATTTGACCATTGGTTAAGTTATGGACAAAAATGGACATGAGATAAGTGAAATAGGAAATTTTTAAGTTAGGGGCATTTTGGTAATTTGGTAATTAAAATGAATTAATAGGGAAAAAGATGGCAAATTGTGCTCATCTTCTTCATTTGGCCGAAATTAGCAAGGGGAAGCCATATTTAGGGTTTTCAAGCTTCCAAGCTCCATAGTAAGTGATTCCAAGCCCCGTTTTTAATATTTTTACGTTTTTGAAGCCCCGGTAACTTGATTTATCTTATTCTAGCAATAATTTTACCTAGGGTTCATATTTGGAAAAATACCCATAGGAGAAATGTGTTTATTTTGATGTTTTATGGTAGAATATGAAGCTTGGAATTATGTTAAACAACTTTTGCTAAGCAATTTTAAGTGAAAACGAGTAAAATGACATAATCGGTAAAAATACCTAATGTTCATAAGTGTTAGAGTGGGAATTTGATGTTGTCATAGAAGGTAAAAATGTTGAGCATGTCATAAAACGTAAGAATAAGGGATGAAGTTTAATTTCCGAGCTTTAGGGTAAAAGTATAATTATGCAAAAGTTTAGGGGCAAAATCATAATTTTTCCAAAGTTTGAGTCAAGGATTGTTTTGATGAATGTGAGTATTAAATAAGATAAATTTGCTATTATAGATCAAGAAGAACGAAATCCGGAGTTAGATCGAGGAAAGAAAAAGGTTGAAGACTAAGTTGATAGATTTGACAATATTTTGTACCGAGGTAAGTTTACGGTAAATAAATGCAATATTTTGATAATTATTATTAATACTGTTATTTTTTCAGCAATTATGTATTTATTTCATGAAAATCTCTAATGTTAACTTAAGTATGAGGTGACAGAGAATCAGTGATAAAAGCCCCGTTGAAACATTGGGAATCTATTGGATACAAATGTCATGACATTAAGGGAATGAGATCCCATGTAAGACCATGTTTGGGACATGACATTGGCATCATTGAGATTATGAGAGGTCCCATGTAAGATCATGTCTGGGACATGGCGTTGGCACCGAGATGAGAGGTCCCATGTAAGACAATGTCTGGGACATGGTGTTGGCACCGAGATGAGAGGTCCCATGTAAGACCATGTCTGGGACATGGCGTTGGCATCGAGATGAGAGGTCCCCCGTAAGACCATGTCTGGGACATGGCATGGGCACCGATATGAGAACTCTCATGTAAGACCATATTTGGGATACGGCATTGGCAGTACAGAAAACATCCTATGTAAGACTATGTCTGGGACATAGCTTTGGCATGTATTATCAGACAAGAGACCCGAGTATCCTTAGTATTCCAAGTGATTCAACGGGCTAGTAAATAGACCATGTTACATGAAAGTTCAGATAAAAGCATAATAATAAATTCAGGTGAGTTATAAGGAATGAGAATATCTCAGTTATCAGTTGAGAAAGAAATTTTAGCAAGGGGGGAGTAAGTTATAATCATGAGTTATTTAAGTAAGCAAGTAAGTAAACAAGTAATTGAGTAAGTAAAGAAGCGAGTAAAGATTCTAATGTTTGATGAAATTTATGAGTATGATTATTTATGATAAATGTTGTTATTTATTTACTTGTAAACTTACTAAGCTTTATGCTTACTTTCTTTATTTTCCTTATTTTTATAGTATCGCCAAATTAGTTCGAGGATCACAAGGACGTCAGAGTTCGTCTCACACTATCTACAGACATCTCGGTATTATGTGATTTCGAAACGTGTAAACCTATCGCATGTATAGAGACTTAGTCATTTTGAGTGTGTTTATATGATATGGTTAATGGTTAGCTATTGAAATGGCTAATTAAGAACATGTGTGGTGTTATGAATGCCTAGGTGATAGTTTATACCTAGAAAATATGAAAGAGTAAAAGTTTGCAATGAAACAGTTTTGGGACAGCAGCAGTGACGTGACTTTCAAAAATCACCAAGGATAGTATAAAACGAATTAGAGAGTGACTGACATATATAATTAAAGCTTATAGAGTCTATTTTCATAGAAAAATAATGGTGTGGGTAAAGGAATTTTATGTTCTGAGATATTTGAATTTTGGTTAGACAGGGTCAGAATAGTTTTTGGAGTCCCCTGTTCTGACTTCAGAAAATCATTAAAAATTTTACAAAAATAATTATGAGTTATAATTTATATGTCTAGATTCATTAGTGAGTCTATTTTCTGTAGACACAGGAGAGAACACCATATGAAAATCATACTATAATAAAATTGATTTTTAGTGAAAAAAGGTCAGAACCGTTAGGCAGTGAAATAGGGGAGAATTTAATTAATAAAATATACTAATTTGCTAAACCAAAAATTCTTAAAATTTTATATTAAGATAATATATGAGTCTAGTTTTAGGGAAAATTTACCGATCTAAATTTTGAGTTTCGTAACTCGAGTTATAATTAAATTAGTGATTGCTGCACAGGTGCACAACATTATAGTGAACAGTGAAATAAATTTTAAAAGCAAATTTTTATGCTCCGAACTGGTAAGTTAAATCAGATAACGTCTCGTGCTCGACTCCGGCAACGGTCTCGGGTAAAGGGTGTTACAGACATAGTGAATTTTCTTCTCCTCTGCCCGTTTTTTTCCCAAAAAGGTTTCCACATAAAATCTGTGTGTTCTATTTTTCTCTCTTTTCTTGCCATTGTCGACATTTTTTTTCACATCTTACTATAAAAAAAATAGCATCATAATGGCATAAAGAGTTGACATATAAGCCATTTTTTATATATGCTATAAGTAAAAAAAATTCACTTGCAATATGATTGTATCATAATTAAATTATTTAAAATTGTTGGAGTATAAGTCACCATTTTAATATTTTATACTATTAGTAAAATAATGTTTTATTTCATTAATTACTTTCAGGTCAATTGTAGTATTTAAACAATTTATTTATTTAAACATTAAACGGATTATTTCCTACATTCACTTATGATCAATTTTAGACTTTCACAAAACGTATTTTTACTATAGTTAAGCTTTAAACTTAATGAATCAAATGAACATCAACTTAGATAGAACTTACTTTCTAACATATATATCTTATCAAAACTTAATTTCTAACTTCCACAAAAATAATTATTCTTCTAAGATTTGAACTTAATAGAACTTAATTTCTAACATCTATATCTTATTAAAATGACTAAAGTTCCATTTTAGTTGTTATATAAATTTTTTTTATATATAAATACATTCTTATATTTCAATGATGAACTATAAGAGTACCTTTATTCCTTGCTTTCTTGGACGAAATAGTATAAATACTCACCGCAATTAAAAATTATTTTATTTTAACAAGTTGTTAACATTATTTTTCATTCACTTCCTAGCCAACAAAATAGCCCTGAAGTCAAAAACTAGTCTACTAGCAGTTCATCAACAGTTTGGAGAATCAAACAGAGAATTTACATGTCGCTTTAGTCAAGCCAGATTGGAAGTAAAGGACTTCATTGATGAATAAGCCATCTCCATGTATATTGCTGGCCTTGAACATAAGCATCTCAAGTACATATTGATGTTTAACAGGTTGAAGAAATTTTACCAGTTATATGAAATATAAGTATCATAAATTTTTGAATAAAGAAAAAAATTCTTTATTATGTCTTGCAATATATAAAAGATTCTTCTTGTTCTTACAGTATATACAATAGTTCTCTAGGAAAAAAATTATATAAAACCAAGAAAAATAAGATCACTTTATATTCCACAATAAAGATTACTGGTAGTTTAAGTGTGTCAAGTGGTAAAATTATTGTATGTGTTATCATAATAAGTAGTTTTTATAATCACCACTAACCAATTGTTATTACAATGAGCAACGAGACTAAAGGCTGAATGTTGGAGACAAATGAGCAGCGGCGCTGGAAGTCTCTAAGCAGGGTGGGGGTGTCGTCTCAGTGAACGGGTGAGTGGGGGAACTGAGGTTGTAGAAGGCAGAGAAGTAAAAATTAGCAACAGCGACCAACGACTGGCGAATAAGTGGAAACCAATAGAAGGTGGAGAAGCAGCAATGGCAACAGTGGTGAAGAAACAAGCGAAAAGAAGCAAAATGAAGAGAATCAACATTGGTGGCAACGAAAAAGAAGCAAGAAGCAAGAAAAAAATTTAGGGATTAGGGATTAAGGGGAAATAGGGTTGGAAAGGGAAAGGGGAATATCGGGACTATGTCTATTGGGAAGTGGGGAACAAGGGTAAAAATTTAGGGTTAATAAAATCAAGTCGGGCTCAGACTAAAATAACCTTGCCTGAAGCCCGACCTATTTTTAAAATGGGCCTCATTCCTAAACCCAAGCCCATTTTTTGGGCCTATATTTTTTTCCAAACACTCATATATTTCGAACGGGACTTCGGGACAATTGAGTGGCCCGGCTCAAAGATAGGTCTAGCCGTAACCCACGAGATGGTGAAATATGCCCTCTAACTTTCCTATTCACAACCACTGAATACTTAACCGTTCGAACACACCGCATAACCATTTCCATCCAACTCACATCAAAACCCAACTTCAAAATGACCTCCTGAACCAAATGCCACTACAACCTATCATAGGCTTTACTCATCCAATTTTAGCGCAAAGTTACCCCTAAAACCACTCTGTTGCTTCTCGAATGAATGAAGGAATTCAAAGAAGACAATTTTGTTATCCATAATCAAACAACCTGGAACAAAGGCACTTTGTGCCTCATCAATACAGTGAGGCATAATTTTCTACAACCTTTAACAACCACCTTAGAAATTATTTTGAATAACACATTACATAAACTAATTAGTCAAAAATGGGTCATATTATACGAACTTCATTGTTTGGGGATTAGAACTATATTAGTATCATTAATCTCAATAGGAAGTAGATCATCATTAAACACTGCTAGGAAAAAAATTGCAAACATTCGTACCCACTATATGCCAAAATTTTTTTTAAAATAAAGCAGGCATACCATCACTACATGTCAATTTAATAAGAGGCATACTCCGAACCACTATAAAAACCTCCTCCTCTGTAAACTTAGATCACAAATAGTTGTTCATGCTCTTAGTAACATGAACCGAGATACACGATAACAACCTACTTATCTCTCCTTTACCCTGCAAAGTAAAAAGCTCTGAGAAGTAGTGTCATGCAACCCTCTCGATCTCCTCAATACACTTAACCACTCTCCCATTAGCATCTTCAATCTACTCCACAACATTAATACGTCGATGCTACGAAGCAAACCTATGAAAGAAAGTTGTACTACAATCACCATATCGTAACTAATTGGCTCGTGCTATTCGTTCCCAGTACCTCTCCTTTTTTTCAATCTTGAGATTAAGTTACATCTTTGAAATGATCATTTCCTCAAGAACATCATCATTCGGGTTCTCACTCCCAAGCTCCCCAAGATGTTCCTGTAGACTAAGTACAACCAATCTCGATAAACTTCACACCTTATCCCAATTCATCAATCCCTCGCCAACCAAACGAATTTGAGTCAGGATAGATCCCATCGAACACTCCCATAGACGATTAACCTCTACCTCACATGACTCAAGTAACTAGGATGCCTCAAACCAAAAGCACCTTCATCGCCCTTCCTGCTGTACTACCATAAATCTCGTATCAAGCAACAATGTGTAGTGATCGAAAAACGAGTGCACACAATCATAAATTTTAAAGTTCAAAAACAATTCTCTCCAGACCAACCGTGCCACCCCTCTATCAAGGTGCTCTCAAATATTATTCTATGGTAATCGACCCCTCTCTTATATATACTATTGACCAACATACCCTAAATCAATAAGCTCAGCATTTTCGAGCACGGATATGAAATCTTTCATTACTCTTTCCTCCCTTAGTCTCCCTCCTTAATTCTCATGGGGGAAAATGATTTCATTAAAATCCCCATGACAACCCATGGATATTCAACATCAATGGCTAACTGACACAGAAGATCCCATGATTGGTGATGATGATTTTTAATCGGGCTTTCATAAAACCCAGTAAACCGCCACTGATTCCACTCAGAGTCATCTTTCACCAACACATCTATATAACTTGTTGAATAACTATGTAGTTGAACCTTGCATTCCTCCTTCCAACACAAAGCCAACCCTCCCCTTGAATCAACACTACTTACCTCAATTGTAACACCCCTTACCTGGTAAATATTGAGTATACAAAAGCTTAAAAATGATTCGAGAATGAACAGGGATCTATTTGAATTAAAAATAAAATGTTGGGAAAAATATGAAAATATGGGACACACGACCATGTCCCGAAACCGTGTGGATGAGTCACATGGTCGTGTAAGCAAACCGTGTAACAACCTGATACCGTGTGAAATTGGGGTCACACAATCGTGTGAGTAAACCGTATGACATAGACCAACCCGTATGACTCAAGAACATGGTCATATGGCCAAACCATATAAATCTCTAAAATCGTGTGCAACAAAAATTACCAAAATTCACAGGCCACATAGCCATATCTCAAAATCATGTAAGGCACATGGTCGTGTGTCTGGCCGTGTGTACCTATAATTACCTTTCAAAATAAGCTTTCTAACATGATTCACTTATGCTACAAGTCATCTATTTTAAACCACAATCAACCATTCCAAAAGCAATCAAAACAAGCCAATTTCATCATTTATAAACACCACCCTAAGTGTCTATCCAATATGTCACAATTGGCACCTCAATCAATAATTCAAAGCTAACCAAATGAATATATAAAAATACACCAATATTCTTTAAGGCACCTCAACAATTCCCATTATTCTAGCACAACCAAAATAGTATAAAAATACCACTTCAATAAATATTAAATGACATATCCAATATCATCTACTCAAATACAAATAGCTCTACAAACAATCTCAAAATTTTAAGCATTAACTTATCAAAACATCTCCTAACGTAACCCATATATGCCATCCATCATTCCATATTCAAGCATTAATAAAAACACATTGCATAGCATGATATCATCTCATCCACGAAGGCATTAGGCATATAATCCAAACAACCTAACAAGTTATCTATAACATAACTATTACCATCCTATTTTTACATATATACACATAGCCTTCAAAAAACCAACAAAACACAAAATAACCAATACAAAACATAAAAAATCCCTAGTTACATGCCAATACCAAAAGAACAATTCACCCATACTTGAGTTAGGGATTATCGCTGGATGTTAATTCGACGATCGAATTGCTAAATACTTAACCTGCGTATAGAAAAACAAAATCGTACGCTGAGTATAACTTAGTGATATTTCTATAATCCAAACAAATAAGTCTAACATAAATCACAAAGGTGCATAAGTTAGAATGGAAATTATATGCAAATTAACAAGTTCAATATACCATTTCACATAATCATATATTCAAAACCATCTTATTTCTCTAATATTAATATAAGTCTATCACATTTCACAAGTCAATAATCACACAACTCATATAAGACACATTTCATCTCAAATTCCAATTTCATGTTTTCATTTAAAATAACATATTAATGTTTCCAATTCAATCCACAATTTCACATTTCATTTCCCATTTCAAATTTCATTTCTCATTCTTTTTGCCATATCAAAATCATATAACTCATTTCATCATTTATTTCCCTATTAACACGACTTGGGCGGATACATGGATCTAACCAACACACCAATTTGGCACCCAGTGTCTCATTGGATAAATCCAAAGCAAATAATTACACCAAACGCTAATAATCAGTTTGACACCCAGTGTCTCTATAACAGTCTATTTTTCAGTGGTGTTCGAAACAGTGGTTTCAAGGCGACAAATCTGACAAATAAGCCCATAAATATTATTACTTAATATTTATGAGTCAAATATTGTATTAAAATAAATTTTAAATTAACAATTTATGCTATTTGAATGAGTAATTAGGTTTATGTGGTAAATCTTTAAAGTCAAGTAGTTTTAAAAATTGAGGTATAGGGACCTCGTTTCTATAAACCGAGCTTGTAAAATATTTACAGTGTGTTATTAGGGCGATATTAAATTTTAGTTAAGAAATTTTAACGTTTAAATAATTAATTGAGTGAAAAGGGCTAAATTGTAAAAGATGCAAAAGTTGAATTCTATATGTTAAAGGAGTCTAATTATTATGAGAAGGTGAATTGGTGGCTTTATATGGTAATTATACCAAATGAATTGTAGGTGGACAGTTAGGTGAAGATTTTTATGAAATTTTATTAAATAATAAAAGACAAATTTGTAATTACATAAATAAATAAAATTAAAACATGAATAAAAAGATGAACAAAATCATCTTTATCATCTTTTAAAGGGGAGAAGGCTGAAACTCCATAGAAACTTCAACCAAGCTTTCAGCCAAGTCTATTTCACAAGCATGGTATGCATTTTTTTTACCCGTTTTCATGATTTTTATGTTTTTTAGTTCGTTTTATCTTAATCTAGCTAACCCAAGAGTCAAATTGTAAAACTGTTAAATGTTATAAATTATGCCATATGTTTATGAAGTTTTATGGTAGATTGTTAAGTTTGGTTGTTAGATAAACATATTTTGTTAAGTAATTTTTATGATTTTAAGGTTTAGGGAGTTATTTATGATAATGATAAAATTTAAGGAAAATATTGTGAATTGATGATAAATATGGGCTGTTATGCGACTTGGTAAAAATCGACTAACATAAATTTTAACTAAAATTGTAAATTTACAAGTTATGGTTTAGGATTTAATTGTATAAAAGTTAAAATAACTGGGGCAAATTTGTAAATTGATAATGGAAGGGTTTAATTGCATAAAACTACTTGTTAGAATGCTGGAAATGTATTAATTGGGTTGAATTATTATTTAGATCAAGAAATGCTGAAATCATATCTAAACAGAGGAAAAGCTAAAGTTTCGAATTAATTGTCGACTCTATTTTAGTAACCGTTGCAATCGAGGTAAGTTCGTATAAGGATTAAGTTATTATAAGTTATTTTGTATGTCATGTTGATAATTACTATGTTATAAATAATTAGATTTAAAATTATACAATATTATGGTAATATATACCAAAATATGATGTTAATTAAACTGAATGACAAGGTGCTTTGGTTTGGATGAAATAATTAAAAGGGAATTATGGTAAAAGAATTGTATATTGGAAAAAGGATATAATAGAAAGAAAAATTAAGGTAAATAGATTTTGGATGGATTATTATGTATAACATAGATGATGGTATTGTATTTAGTAACCAAAGTGAGTTATGATAAATTTATGAGTAGGTAAATTTCATGAATGGTTATCTGAGAATGAAAGTTAGAGATAAGGATATGGAAAAAGACCTGTTGAGCCTAGAAAATACTTAGAATACAAATGACATGTCATTAGGAATGACATGTCATTAGGAAGTATATGTATTGGGTGCTAGTCTTGGAGGTCTTACCGATAGTTGAGATTCAGCATGTGTTGTGGATTCTCCACAGCTCGTGTGAGCAGCATCGTGTAGCTACCGTCCCAACCCACAGCTTGTGTGAGCAGGCCCACTTCACAGCTCGTGTGAGCATTATTGAAAAGGAAAAATGAAAGGTTAAGTTTACATGAAAAGGTTTTTCGTGTATCCCATGTTATTTGAAAAGGTCCAACAGATAAGAAAAGGTCAACAGAAAGGCATATATAAAGACTTAATGTTCATATTATATGGAAAGATGAATATGCATATACGAAATGAAAATGGATTATAATTTATCAAGTGATGAATGAAATATGCATTGAATCCATTTCTTAATATATATTATTTTTGTAGATGTATTGTTTACTTTTTATCTATGAACCATATGATTTCAATGGAAAGTATATGTAAAGGATATATGTCTGGGTGATGGATTATGGATAAAGCCTAAATGTTTATCATGTATATGCCTTGAGTTACTTGGGATTTTTATGTAATGATATATTTACTAACCTTATGAGGTGATATTTACAGGAAAGGAAGTTTGCATATGACATGATGAGAGTATGTTTGGTTGTTTAATTTTATATGTTTGGTAAGTTAAAATTTCACTTATATGAATTTACTAAGCATTAAATGCTTACGTAATCGTTTCCTCTGTCTTGTAGATTATCGAAAGCTCAGCCGATTGGAATTTCATCAGAGTATCATCGTACTATCTATTCAACATATTAGTATTTATGGCTATTTTGGTTAATGGTCATAAATGGCATGTAATAGGGTTGAAAGGTTATTCAAGTGAATTGCTTGTCTTGAGTTGTGTCAAGCTTGTTATGGCTAATAAGGTTAATGTTGGCATGAATAATAGTTGCAAATATGGGTGAATGAACCCTCATGCATACTCCATAGATTCTAGATAGTATAAGGTATGATGGCATATTTTGGAATGGTTATTTTGGCATGGTTGGTATAAGGTTAAAATAGATTTTGTGTTTGAAATGTGGCAATATTGCCTTATTTTGGTTAAAGTTGTTTTTGGCATAAATGAGGTGCCTTTGAATGGCATATTGGTTAGGAGAATAGGGTTGATTGAATTGGTATGTTTATGTGTATTTGAAAGGTGTTAAAGTCTTTTGAATGTATGCACAAGTTGGATGCTTGGTTAGGTATGTTTTGGTCTTGAAATTGCTTTTTTAGGGTCAAATTATGGAGCACACGGCCTAGGACACGGGCTGCCACACGGTCGTATGTGACACACGGCCTGGCTATATAGACGTGTGTCACTTGTTAATTTTGGTATATCAAGTCAGTATGTTACACGGCCTAACACACGGTCTACGACATGGCCGTGTGTCACAAGTCAGAAAGTTACACAGTCTAGCACAAGGCCTGCGACACAGTCATGTGACCCTACTCAGTGAGTTACACAGTTTGAGACACGGGCTAGGACATGGTCGTGTGTCCCTTTATTCGATTGTTACACGACCTAGGCTATGTCACACGGCCGTGTGACCCCTGTTTTCAAATTTTGAAACTTTTTCTCAAATATTCTGTTTTGTTTCAAATTAGTCTCGAATCATTTCTAAGTTATTTTTAGGGCCTCGAAGGCTCGATTTAGGGACCAAATGCATTTGTTTGATTGGTTTTTAATGAGATTAGTTTATTTAATGTTATGATGTAAATGTTTTTCCGATTGTTTAGTAATTCTCCGTAAGCCGAGACGGGTTAAGGGTGTTACAGTCTCATCGGTTAAACTAAATATTGGCACCCAGTTCCTCATCGACTTGTAGTCAAAGAATCCCTGAACTCTTCCTATCCGATGGCATACCAACTATATCTAACTTTACCCGAACAGTTAATAAGGTTCCTATTTCGTATTTCATTAGCATCAAATATCTCGTTTTGCCTTTATTTTCATGATGAACATATAAATTTACATATGATAACATTATATCATCACATTACATACTCAATTTCGCATTTGAACAATATGTATACATTTTTCATAGCATTCAATTTAATCTTCAGATATATCAATCAAATCAATTCATCCCAAATAATTTCTTAATCATAAATGTCTTACCTCATATTCTTACCATACACAAACAATTCAAAATGCAGCAATTTTACAAAGAGTTCGAATTATAGAAATACAAACCGTAAACTCCGATCTATTCATCGACTACTTTGTCTTTACCTTTCTTTTATGAGGAATCCGGGTCGACGTTAGCTACAGATTAAAACAAACATAATAAATTTTCAATACAAAGCCAATTTCACATTCAATTTCTAATTTATGCAAGTTTTAAATTTTATCCAGTTTAGTCCCTAAAATTGAGACTAATATAACTTTCACATTTAACCTCCAATTTTTATATTATTTTCTCTATTGGCCTAATTTAACTTCCTATTTCGTATTTCTACAACTAAATTTTAAATTTGTGCATTTTAGTCCCTATTTCACAAAATTATCAATTGACTTACAATTTAGTCCTTTATCAATTCTAAACTTAAAATCCATCACAATAACATCTCAAAATCCAAATATTCAACAATGGTAACATCCAAAATTTTTAAACAGTACCAAAAATTATGACATGGGTCAGCTAGCTCTAGGTACCGGGATTTCGAAACATAAAAATTACAAGAAAAGAACTAAATTGAACTAACTAAATTAGGGCTTGAAATTTTGGAGAACTCAATCGTGCATATTCTTCCTTGTTCTTTTTGCTTCGAAATGTTGAAGAATGAAAAGAGAATTCATATTTCTCTTTCAATCCACTAACATATCATCTTTTAAATTCATTAACTTTTAATTGTATTTTATTAAAATTTTATAACATTTTTAATCTACTACACCTTATTGTCATCCACTATTAATAAACCATTGGTCTAATAGCTTTAAAAGTCCATTAGTCAAGTTCTACCTTATAATTTAATGACAATTGAACTTTTAACACTTTTACAATTTAGTCCCTTTACCATAATTAAGCATTAATTCGACAAATTTACCTAATCGAAATTCAATTCACTACCAATATAACTCTGTAAATATTTAATAATAAAATTTACTAGTCCAATTTATGAAAGCGGGATCCCAAAACCTAACTTTTCAACACCACTAACTTTCAGGTCGTTACATCAATGCCACATGAAAATCCCCAACTCCTACGAACCTTCTCCATTCTAACATTTTACAGGTTTGTTTCAATGAAAAAAGCCACACTGGGGTTCAATTCCTTCAACACGTGCCAAAGGCGCCGCACAGCCTGAGGGTTCCTCAGCCCTTGGACATTCTAACTTAAAAGTTTCATAGCGTCTGGCCGACCTGTCTAGTAAAGGCAGTCAATATCCCAAATACAGGGACGTTGGGTCGTCCACCAGTGGTTTCCTTTGAATGTATGCTAACAGAATCCGGAGAAAACACAAAATTATGAGATCATTTTTTCCCCTCATTAACCTCCATCAGGGAATCCTCCTCAATTGGGTCCAAATTAGGATCTACATTTTCCTCATCCTCAAAGTCGCTTGACTTACGTCCACCCCCCCCCAATTCAGTCCCAGATTAATAACAGTATAGTTCAGTAATGTTTTGTTTTGGAAAAAACCTTGAACATCTTTCTGCCCAATAGACACTTCTCTTTTTGATACTCTTCATACCTAATCCATATGAAAAACATTACCCTCCTCTCTAAGCCAAAAACTCTTACCTGCCATTTCCCTTCTGGATACTGTCTTAATCAATAGATCCCACTCTAAAAGTAACTATTTTCTACAATTGACAATTCTGACCAAACAAAATCCCTCCAAGTAACCCAATCGCCCACAAAGGAAACAAAAAACAAATAATCTTTCATATTGGAATTGGGCATATATACTGCTTTTTTGAGACAAAACAATTTTCTTCATTCGTTTCAATGGCCCCTTGATTCACACAAAACCCCAATAGCCCCTACCCATAGCTTTTGTATCATACTCCAAAACTTCCCAATAAAGTTTCTAAACTGCCTTGCCATATCCTTAGACATCAACCCTGATGGCAGATCATGGATTTGAACCCAAAAATTTGTAAAGACTAACGACACCTCCATCGGATCTTCCCCTTTCTGCAATATATGAAAGACTAACAAATGACCATTAAAAGTCCAAGGACTTCCCTCCAGAATCTATCAAAATAGATTTCATAATAAAACCGAAACAAGAATCACTTATCTCCCAGATCTAATAACATCACCCCTCCATATGGATGCCATAGATTGGCTAAAGTCGATTTCATTGTTTGGAACTGAATAACGCTGGCAGTCAAAAAATTGCTAACTACGCAGAGATCGTCCACCTCCTCACTCTCCTCCCCTCCGAAATCGTCTTGCCATCCTTCATCCTCTCCCCCTTCTAGCGAGAGCGCCGCCATCCCCCTCTCCATCCCAATGTTATCACCATCGCTCCCCATCTCAGCAGCCACACACATGCAAACCACCAACAACCGAAACCACTCAATAACCAAGTAGGACTCAAAGATATGTCAATAGAGCAAACTTAGAAACGTGTCAATAGAATAAACCCTCTAAAGAAATTTTTTATCTCAATTTTACAAAACCTGGAGCTCATCCTTTTTTATTTAACTACTATATTCCATAATTTAATGTAAACAAATATTCAACCTGATACAAAGCGAAAGAATCATACTAATTTATAATTATATTTAAGTACAGCAAGCAAGAGGCGCTACCAAAGACAAATAGCCATTTTAAATACTTCAATAAAAACTTTTGCATGCCCAGCTAATCTAACCACCCAAATTCATCAGTTTGGCAAATAATATAAGGATGTATTTTAATATACCCAACATTAGTATTGAATATAAGAGGTCATTTGTAAGATTTTTTTTTATCACTCACCATCAATATATAAATTTATAGACTACCAATAAATTAAATATTAACACATACTCTAATGATACAAATAAGTTAGGTAATCATCAAACAAGATAGAAAGATTTTGATAAAAAAAAATTTAGATTCCAATCCCATTATCTCTTCATACACAAAACATGGACAAGGAGAGACCACTCACGGGCATTACAACACAAACAGCGATAAAGAAAGAGCTGATAGAGAAATAGTTTTCATTTAAGACAAGGAAAAATATGTTTTCATTATATGCCAAAAAAAGTGCAACCTGGTCCTCTCTTGTGGCCTAGATTGTTTGCTTTTTCCCCCATATATCCCTTCTCTCTTCTTGACTCTTGACATGTTTGTCTACCCGTGACCTCTACCTTTCTTTCATTCTCTTTTCTCTATTTCAACAACAATATTTTATATTATATACCTTTTTCCAACTAACGATAAAGTACCAACTAAGCTGTATATAAACCATGAGAGAAACTCGCCACTCTCATCACTCAACCTCTAATATTACATTCCCCTTTTGCTCTCTCGTTCTCCTTTTATTCCTAAAACCATGTCAAAGTTTCAACGTTTTCTGTACATTACCTTCATTTTCTTTCTATTGAATTCAGGCCATGCATTGTGTCATACCAAAGGAATCAGATTCAGAAGCTCTAAAGGGAAGCACAGCCATAGGCAATCAACTATGACGGGAACCCATGGCTCCGAGCAGCAATTCATGCAGTGGGTCAAATTTGTTGGTAGTCTTAATCACTCAGTTTTCAAGACAGCAAAGAACAAGCTTTTCCCTTCTTATACTCTCACTGTGGACAAGAATCCGGCCAAAGGAGACTTCACCACTATCCAGGACGCCATTGATTCTCTTCCTTTAGTAAATCTTGTGAGAGTGGTCATCAAGGTCCATGCAGGGGTTTACACGTGAGTACCTTGTGGCTTTCCTTCATTTGTAGTTTTACTCTGTCCTTATGCTCTTCTGCACATATATATAGATTCTAGAGTTTGTCTACATTCACTTGTATGCTAATTCTTGTTCAGTGTGAGACCGTCATACAGACACAAGAATGTAATTTCCAATTTTGTCTTTATCTACCTGATCAAAATGCCTTCTGATATGGTTTTTGACCAAAGAGTCTAATTCAAACCAATCTTGTCTTTCAAACTATCTTTAAGAAATTAACAAATATTTACCTATATTTGATTTCAGAGAGAAGGTTAACATTCCACCATTTAAATCTTTCATAACCATTGAAGGATCAGGAGCAGATGAAACAATTGTCCAATGGGGAGACACAGCTCAAACAGCTGGGCCAAGAGGACAACCTTTGGGAACCTATGCTTCTGCAACTTTTGCTGTGAATTCCCCTTATTTTATAGCCAAAAACATAACATTCAAGGTAACTTAATTAATCAGCCTTCTTAACTATTCTACAATGTAATTATTTTCTTATTTGCAAAATCAAATACTGGTGCAGAACACTACACCAGTGCCACCACCAGGAGCAGTAGGGAAACAAGCAGTAGCATTTAGGATATCTGCAGATACAGCTACTTTCTTGGGCTGTAAATTCCTGGGAGCACAAGACACCCTCTATGATCACTTGGGCAGACATTACTATAAAGATTGTTACATTGAAGGTTCAGTGGATTTCATCTTTGGCAATGGTCTCTCCCTCTTTGAGGTTAGTTACTTAATTCCCGACCTGTATATAAGTACATATTATACAAAAAAAAAAAACAGATATGTTGATTAGTGAGATGTGTTTATTTCAGGGGTGTCACGTGCATGCAATAGCGACGTTAACAGGGGCCGTAACAGCACAAGGAAGAGGGAGTATGTTAGACGACACGGGGTTCTCTTTTGTGAACTGTAAGGTCACGGGGTCGGGGGCACTGTACCTAGGGAGGGCATGGGGTCCCTTTTCCAGGGTGATCTTTGCTTACACTTATATGGACAACATTATCATTCCAAAGGGATGGTACAACTGGGGCGACCCTAGCCGTGAAATGTAACTTCTTTCTTTCCCCCACACTTCTCTTTCATGCATGCATATAATATGCACATAATTTCATCTACAAATTTAATCATTAAACACTGAAATTGTTGGGTTATTAGTTAATGGTTCATTAATTAGTTAACTGGTTATGTTAATGGATAAAATATAAATACCCACTTTAGTAGTAGTGGATGCATGACCGGTGTTTTAGGTATAGTTTGTCAGCTTATCCTTTAGGCTGCCTCAATTCAAATCCAACTGAAAATGTTAAAAATTAGGAGGAAAAATTTGATTTGTCATCCTTCTAATGGAAAGGGATATAGATAACGTGAAATCATAGTTTCATACAATCTTTTCTCCTATACAAACTAAGTTTTTTCGTCATTTACTCTACGCTTAGTGAGAGGTTTGATTAAATAAAAATTTAATTAGCTCGAGTATTAAAATAATTAAATTTGTTTTCTTTTATAATTCGATGAATGTTAAATTTGATTTTTTTTTTTAAATGAAAGCATAAATAGTTGTTTATTCCCCTGACCATAACATTCATCTGTTTTGTTGGGAATTTAGGCTTATATATTTGGCAAACAAGTAGGACAAGAAATTAGGGCGGTTAATACTTAATTAGGAACCTGAGCTTCAAAACTGTGTGCTCTTCCTTTGATTGATCTGTAAAATCTACGTGTAATGCATTATGCAGAAGCAAAGAAAGAAAGAAAGGCGTAAGCAATGCCAGCCAAAATATTAGATTAGGTAGCAATAGTGGGGGGGAGGGGGGGGTTATAAAAGATAAGAGGCACGCCAGTCTTAACTCTAGTGCTGAGCGGTGCTAAAGTTTATTATATAAATTTAGCAAAGATTGCAGAAGCTATATAGCATGCGCATTCATGATGGGGTGCTAAAGTTCGTAATTTTGTATTGATGTGGTTGGTTTATGTGGGTTGGCAGGACTGTGTTTTATGGGCAGTACAAATGCACTGGACCAGGGGCAAGCTTTGCAGGCAGGGTTTCATGGTCAAGAGAACTTACAGATGAAGAAGCCAAACCTTTTCTTTCTCTTAGTTTCATTGATGGCTCCGAATGGATCAAATTGTAATCATCAAAGAAGCTTTTTGTACAATCTAACCAACAAAAATAATACATTTCTACATGAAGGAAGAATAATATAATCAACGATAAAATCGATAATTAAAATTTGGAACCCATAGCTAAATCTTTCTTTTCTAATCAGTCCATTTGCATAATGACCTGGTTGCAAAAAGTGATCAAAGTAACCCAATTGCTGAATAATGGGGAAATCTAGGATGGAGTTAGAGGCTCGGCCTGCAATAGAAACAGGCAAGCAGCTAAAGTTTCATCTTGGGTGTCTGTGACATAGGAAGATCATATATTAAAAAACAAAAGGGAAGTAAGTAGGATTCATGCCAGCTACCAATGTTAGGCCCATTGACTAGAGATCTTAGCTTTTGGCGGACGTTTTGAGCCTACCTAAGCTCTATGTCATGTCACGTGAGCCACAACTCACCATGATTTTACCTAATAATAATAATAATAATAATCTAAAAGAATTATTTATACAAATAATATTATATTTTCTACTTTTTCATAATATATAATTTATATATAATTATATCTATTTGAGGATCAAGTTGATAGAATTTGTAAATGTAAAATGTTAAATTTAATGAATTATTTAAAATTAAGATCAAATTGATAGAATGTATAAGTAAATGTTATTATACTAATTAGAAAATACCACATCATCGCTTCCGTTAACTATTTAATGGAAACTAACCAAAATAGAAATACACTAATAGTTGGGTGATTAATTCTATTATTTACTTAATATGTATATAACTTAATATATTATATTTTAAACATAGAAAATGAGTCAGGTTGGGATAGGATCGAGCCTTGAATATTTAAATCTGAACCCAACTTATATTTTAAACAGGTCTAAATTTTTAATCCTAACCAAGTTTTCGAGTCTGATATTTTTACCCAAACTCTCATAAATTTTAAACGAGCCTTCAAACTTAAATAAGTAACCCAATTGATTAAACCCTATGCTTTTCATCTCCCATGTAATAAAACTACAATGTTACGTTATTGGCGGGCCTTCCAATTAATGGGTTACCAATAACAAGAGTGTTCGTTAAAAATCCAAGATTAGTACTTGTTGAAGCATTCTATACATCCGTTGACTCTAAGCTTGATTCCGCTGGTTTTCGTATTACATTTATATGGTTTAAGACGCACTTTCAAACTCTCCTAGAGAATCCAACTCCTGTTGAGATAACTTAAGATGCTAGAGGTTACATCTTCCAAGTGATTGGAGGTGTGTTGATTAGAAAAGTTTGACAACAAAGTTCATTTAATGCATATCCCAATTGATACGAAACCCCAAAATCCAAAATAAGGAAAATTAGAATTGAAATATCTTAACAAGAAAAGAAAGTATAAGAAGAAATGGGGTTGGTGATGGAATGGAATTGTTTTGCCAAATAAAATAAATTTATCAATTATATGTTTTTTAAATAATTATTTCAAATTATGGTGTAAACTTTTCGTTTCATTAAATAAGAAAATTTTAAGTGTTTAACTTTTTAAAATGTTTTTTTATAATTGTCGAAACCACTTTTAAATTTAGAAAAAATAGGGATCGACTTTTAAAATGAAAATGGGGAGTCACCACCGATCTTGTATTGAGGTGTGATCGGATCACCTTGAAAATAATTTTAGGTCTGCAAATTTTGAGAAAACATGTTCGGGAGTCGGTTACGCACGAGGAAGGGTTAGCACCCTCATGACGCCCAAAATTGGTACCGAATTGATTGTTTAATGTCTTAATGTCTAGATTTTAAAAATATTTTAAAATACGATCCTTTTAACTTGAATAAATTGAATAATAAAACACTCTTATTTCAAAGAAATAAAATGTCACACCCAGTGAGTTAGGGCGCAACATTTTTAATCTTCAAAATTAAGTTTATCTCCTGACTTTAAAACCTATGCATTTTGAGAAGGATATCTGATTATTTGGGTCAAATGAAAAATCAAAACCCAATAAGTTAGGGTTCAATTTCACAAAATTCCTAAATATCGAATATTGCCTTTTTTTATTTAGAAGAACTCTCGTCTCGAGAAAATAACATGTCATATCCAATACGTTAGGACACAACATATCGAATTCCCGAGAATGAGCCTTTTATTTGTGTTTTAATTAAAAAGGATGCTCGGTTTCTTAGATCCTGAGGAAGATTGGAATCCAGTAAGTTAGGACACAATCTTTTCGAGTTTCAAAATACGAAATTTTGTTTATTTTAAAACCATATTAAATAAAACTAACTTAACATAAAATGGTAGGAATAAACACAATATTAACTTGTATAACAAAATGATGATGATAATACAAGCACAAATAATATACTTAATGATCACAAGAAATAAAATACATAAAATAAAAGAGTCAAGTATATGAGATAATAAGTAAAAAAACTAAAGCATTTCCTAAAAATAATAACGAACATATGAATAAATAAATGAATAAATATTGAATAAAACGACAATAGCAATACAAATAATAAGAGGTAAAATATCTACGTATTTATATTAGTAGATAAATTATAAAGTATACAAAAATATAAGTACGTACATATATATATATATAATGAAGTCTAACAGTATAAGTGGGTAAAAATAATAATAAAGATATTAAAAGATATTTACATTTAGCTAAACAAATAAAATAGAAATATGGTAATAATAACAATGTAAAAATCATGGCATAATATAATAGTGAGAAACAAATAAATAAATAAATAAATAAACTAAGTTAATTTATAAAATAGCAAAATAACAGGAAAAAGACTGATTTAAATTTTAAGACAAATATTCGGGGCAAAATGGAAAATGAAATAAAAAGGGAGGACCGAATGGGAAAAATGCGCAAATTCGGACACGTGTCCGCTTTCAGTGCGCTGATGGGTCAGGGATCTGATCGAAGTCTAATCAAAATTTTGTGGGTAAATTTCAAAAAGGTTAAAAATAAGCAACAGGACCAAATCGAAATAAACTGAAAATGCGGAAGGACCTGGACCGCAAATAACGCACCCGCACGAAAACACGCGGACCCTGGGTTGCAGGTCGGGTCAACACGCGGGTAGGAAGGGATAAAACGACCGATACGGCGCCGTTTTAGGGCCACTGAAACAGGCCCTAAACGATGTCGATTTTCGCACTATAAAAGATCCCTCCTAACCCTAAAACCAGTCTGTTGACACACAGACACCAAGCCTTCAACCCTCTGCGCCATTTTAGCAACGAAAGTCTCCCCCCTCGTCTATTCAATCTTGGCCTGAACGGAGGGGGATTCGGCGACGCACCGAACCAGGTAATGTTTCTAAACCCTTCCCCCTTTTATTTTATAAATATGCCTATATATATGATTAAGATCAGGCAGAAAAAAAGAAAAAAGCCATTAAAAAGGAACCGAAAAGAAAAAAAGGAGAACCTTTTTTTGGTATTGATTTCGTTTTTTCTTTAAAGTATGCGTGTGTAACCCCTTTTTACAGAAGACGATTGGCCTTATATAGCCAAAACAGAAAGAAGAAGCTCAAAATAAAATTCTCTAAAACTCTTTTTTTCTTTTACATTTTTTTCTGCTATTATCTTCTGTCCATTTGTTATGGTATATTTCTTTACTGTTGCTCTCTGTTTTTATTCTTCGTTTGCTTGTCCTTTGCAGGTACGGGTACGGAGGTGCGTGGGCGCGCATGTACGGAGGCTCGCGTGGCACAGTGCATGTGAGGAGAGGCGTACTCGTACGGAGGCTCGCACGCACGCACGAGAGCTCGTCACGTGCGGAGGGAGAGCAAAGGGACGTCACTGCTGCGGCGCTGGGAACCTTTGCTGCTAGGGTTTCCAACCTCTGACTTTGCGTTGGGCCGCTTCGTGATTGGGCCAGGGTATTGGGCTTAGGCTAATTGGGTTTAGGCTAGTTGGGTTTCTGTAACTTGGGTTGATGTTATTGTTTGTTTTGTTTGGTTTTTGGACTTTTTAATTTGGTATTTATTTGTGCACGGGCCGGGCAAATATTGGGCGTTACAGCTGCCCCTCTTTTCTCGTTGTCGTGTAACGAGAATAGAGCAAAGACTAAAGAGGACCAGTTTTGCCCGGTCGTGTTTGGACTTTGGTGCTTTTCTTCTTCAAGTTGCCTCATTCCATCCTACAGCATCTTCAGAGGTAATGGAATTGGTGCTTCGATCCACTCCATCGCAATGTCGGAGAGATAGGATTTGTAACTCGTAACTTTAATCTGATTAACTGCAATGTCGGGGAAGTAAGATTCACCATTGTGGCTTTAATCTGTTCCACTACACCGCTTGGGAAGTAAGATTCGATATCTTCGGTCTATTCCACTGTAATCTCAGGGAGGTAAGTCCTGATGCGATCTACTCTACTGTAATTTCAGAGAGATAAGATCATTTTAATCCTCTCCACTGTAATCTCAGGGGATAGGATTATTGGCTTCAATCTGCTTCACTATAATCTCAGGGAGATAAGATTACTGGCTTTAATCTGCTCCGCTGTAATCTCAGTGAGATAAGATTTGAATATCTTCGGTCTATTCCACTGTAATCTCAGGGAGATAAGAACTGATGCGATCTACTCTACTGTAACTTCAGAGAGATAAGATCTATTACTTTAATCTGCTCCACTACAACCTTAGGGAGATAGGATTATCGATTTCAATCTGCTCCACTGCAACCTCAGGGAGATAAGATTTGCTTCTTCAGTCTGCCCCACTGTGACTTCAGGGGGGATAAGACTCGTTTTCTTAGTCTGCTCCACTGTAACTTCAGGGAGATAAGACCCTATGCAATCCACTCTGCTACAACCTCAGAGAGATAAGATCTATTACTTTAATCCGCTCCACTACAACTTCAGGGAGAGAGGATTATCGACTTCAATCTGCTCCACTACAACCTCAGGGAGATAAGATTTGCTTCTTTAGTCTACCCCACTCTGACTTCAAGGGGATAAGACTTGTTTTCTCAGTCTGCTCCACTGCAACTTCAGGGAGATAAGACCTGATGCGATCCACTCTGCTGCAACTTCAAAGAGATAAGATCTATTACTTTAATCCACTCCACTACAACTTCAGAGAGATAGGATTATCGGCTTCAATCTGCTTCCTTACACTTGAAGATAAGATTCGCCGTCTTCGATCTGCTCCGCTACTGCTTAGGGAGACAAGATTTGTAATTTCCAACCTATTCCACTGCTGGTCAGGGACATAGGACTTGTGGCTTAAATCTGTTTCCCTACTCCTGGGGAAGATAAGATTCGCCGTCTTCGATCTGCTCCGCTATTGCTTAGGGAGATAAGATCTGCAATTTCCAACCTATTCCACTGCTGGTCAGGGACATAGGACTTGTACCTTAAATCTGTTTCCCTACTCCTGGGGAAGATAAGATTCGCCGTCTTCGATCTGCTCCGCTACTGCTTAGGGAGATAAGATCTGCAATTTCCAACCTATTCTACTGCTGGTCAGGGACATAGGACTTGTGATTTCACCGATCTGTTCTCTGGGGAACATGACCTGTATAATTCGTTTATGAACTTAATTATGCCTAGTGATTAGGATGTCATGATCAGAATGAATCAAATGCTCCTAACTAGACATGTGTGAATGGTGTTTGTATGAATGCAGAATTTTATTTTTCTGAGAATGATCCCGCTTAGGTTGTCATTACTCGAAGTTTATTAAGGCTTTAACACTAACGTGCTACAACGTCTTCTCGCTTGACCAGCTTCTTCAAAGAATCACTTAGTCAGATTGCCCCCACTATAAACTTCAAAGTTTAATCCATTGGGGCCAAAACTTGTACCATTTTTCTCTCGCTGTAACCCCAGGGTAGAAAAATCTGGCATTTTCTCAATCCCTCTATCACAATTCAAGGATATATAATCTAAATTGTTCTAGTTCCTTGCACCATTCACAAGGTGTCGTACCAAAGACTTATGCGCAGATGAAGGCTCTTTTCTCCGAGGTAACATCTTCTTCTTGCCTGGTGATCATTGCTTGCTTGTTTACTTAAGCTTTGTCACCAACATGACATCTTGTCAATCAATGCATTTGACAACAAAATCCAAAGAGAAAGTCCAAATTTAGACTCTTCCTTCTCAAATTTCCAACATTTAAATTTGGTGTGCTCTAAACAATAGTCCTGTTTCAGGCTCCTATATTATTTAGAAACTTTTCAGAGTAATATGCAAAACTTCCTTTGTGAAAGTTTTATTAGTCTATTAATCATTATTCCAATGCAACATGTTTGCAAAAAAAGGTCATAACAATGGATAAGAATAAAGTTGGTTCTGAGCATAGCTCAAAATAAATTATCCAAAATAGTAAAGATGGATGACAAAGAAACTGATTAGGAATGTGTATCTTGGAAAAGAATGAAATATTCCAAGAACAACAAATTCAATATGAATAGTATGAAAATTGGGTGCCCCAGATATTGCAGCTTGAACTTCTCTGTACAAACTTTCTGATGACCATTCTGAGTTTGACATGTGTTTAGGAGATCTAAAGTGCTTTGTTGATACCCCAAGATGTCGCCTACCCTTTCCTGTTGGTTCAGGTATGACAAGATTACCACATGCCCTAATCTGATTAAGATTCAAATCGCTCTGATCACTTCATGCCCCCATTTTGATCAATATTTGAGCCGCCCTTTTCAGGTTTTCAACTCAAATCCCCTTTGGCCTAAGGTTCCCTTTGCGAGTTTTCCCCTTAGCCTCTCCATTTTTACTTTTTCATTTTTTCATTTTTCATTTTCATTTTTCCCCCCTTTTTTTTGACTCAAAGTGCCCTTCGCAGGTTTTCACCTTGGTCCTTTCGAAGTATTTCTTGACTGGATCCGAGTTTATAGGATTAGCAATCTCACTCAGGATCAGTGCACTTCTGAAAAATGTCTTCTTTACAGGGACATCCCCGGCTTAGCATCCGTTTCCCCCTAAAATCTTTTTGTAGAGGAATGGTCTTTTTCAGTATCCACCCTTTCGTGGAATTCTCTAATATGGCCCTGTTTATTATGGGCTCGTATCATCGGGTACATCCGACCCTAATGAATAGCTTTTAACCTTTTTCCTAGGTCCAACTAATCACATCACGATTGGATCCTTCCAACTCTAATACCTAGAGGGAGGGGATTTCAATAGGTAAAACTACCTTAACCCCGTAAACCAAAGAGAACAACGTTGCTTTGGTAGAAATCTTGATAGATGTTCAGAAAGTAATGAGGGAAAATGGTAATTTTGCAAGTCTCAGTCATTTTTCAATTTTCTTGATGTTCATCTCTAGTCAATTTGGTGACGAATCGTGGTGTCTGCTTCTGAGTTGATTTCAGACCTCAGCTATCGTGCTATTGTTTAAGCTCAATGCATTCTCCAATACCATCTTCTCTGAAATTCTGTATCGGTATATGATGACTTTGGCCCATGAAGTAGCCTCTCAACAAAAATGAAGCAATGCCCATTAGAAGTCTTCGATAATGGTGATGTCCATGCCCCAATGTACTCGAAATTTGAGTCGCCCTTTTTGGGTTTTCGACTCAAATCCACCTTTGGTCAAAATGCCCTTTGCGGATTTTCGCCTTGACCTCTCATTTTCTTTTTCTTTTCTTTTTTTCTTCTCTCTTTTTTTATTTTCATTTTGACCTTGATTTTTTTATTTTTCTTTTCTTTTTCTTCTTTTTGTTTTGATTTTGATTTTTTCTTTTGCTCCTTTTTTTGAATTGGATCTGAACTCTTGGGATTAGGCAAGTCCTTATTATCCCTTTCGAAGAATCTTCTCTGATAACGGATTTCCTTTATAGAGCCTTTTGGGGCAAAACTACAACTAAAAACTTTTGATATTTCTCTTCCATCAGGATAAAATCCAACAACATCTTGAAGGGATAAAAACTCGACTTCAAACGGACAAAGCTATGCTGAATCAACGAGAAAGACATTGCCCTGGCAAAGAATTGTATCGTTCATATTGCAAATTTCTGCCATCGCGCTGCTGTGCAGATTTCATAATCAGCTGTTAACCTGGCATATCCTGATATGATGATACAAAGACAACTTGAACTCTAGAGGTAACTCAACAAGGTCTTGCTTCGTTTTTGTAATCAGGTCAATTCCAATATTCACCAAGCCTACAATTCCTAATGATTCATTGTGAGGCAGGATCTGTCTATCCTCTCATGCTACCATCCTCAACAAGTCTAGAGATAAGTTACGATTTATGTCATTTCTAAAGTCATGAGATCCGTTAAAAAACATATCTCGCTCAAAAGGGATTCTAAGTCTGTAGTAATGTCACTCATGTCATTGATATCTGAGGACCCATAGTAAGTACCAAAGAATATGCAAAAGAATGTATAAATTTATGAATAAATATTTGTACAATATAATTATGAATGAATGAATGATGTGGAAGAAAATCCAAAAGAATGAAATACTCAAAAATAATTATTCAAAAGGAACGAAAGAATATTGGCTCAAGTGATCACAAAGATGTATTTCATTAGAATAATAACGTTCAGACATGAGCCTGTTTCACAAAGAAATTTCTATCATTTCTAGGCTAAAAACAAAAAAATGTTCTGAACATTACTCTAGATAAGCTCTAAAACTATAGGGATTTCTTCCGCAGTCTAATTGCTTAGAACACTCCAGATTTACAAGGGCAGATATTTAACAAGGTCCCTTTTCATTTGTGTCTTCATATATGTCATTCATGTGAATGCTTTCCAACACCTCTTCATTCACTCCATTATCCATCATGATTGGGTAGTGGGCCTTCTGCACTAGATGAGCGGTCAAGCTTGACAATACCCATGTTGATAAGTCTTTCAACTTGTTTTTTGAAGGTAGTGCAATTCTCTTTTGAGTGCCCCGTAATTCCCGCATGGTAGTCACATTGTACGTTCGCATCATATCATTTGGGGTATGGAGGTTGTAGAGGTTTCACATGAAAAGGGGAGACAACATATGCATCAAACAAATTTTGATACAGCTCTTTATATGACACCGGAATTGGTGTGAACTGGAGCTTCTCAGTACTTGGCTTCACTCCAGATTATTGTCTCAATGAACCTTGTTGACTAGCGACCCCTTTACCTAGATGGCTTACTGATCTTGAGTAACCTATGTTATTCATCTCATCTTCTTTTCTCCTTGAGACTAATTTTTTGTTACTCTCTTCACCCTCTATTCTTCCATTCCTGATGGCATTTTCAATCATTTCACCATTCATGATTATATCTGAAAAACTTTTTGAAGCACTTCCCAACATGTGCATGATGAACGGGGCCTTCAGTGTATTGATGAAGAGCATTGTCGTCTCTTTCTCCAAGAGGGGTGGCTGAACCTAGACTGCAACCTCTCTCTACCTCTGTGCATACTGTCTAAAGCTTTCATTCAATTTCTTTTCCAAATTTTGGAAGGTGATTCTATTGGGAACCATATCTGTCACATGACTGTATTGTTTCATGAATGCCTGTGCTAGGTTCCTCCATGAACCAATCTCGGTACGGATCAACTGATTGTACCATTTCGACGCTGCTCCAATGAGGCTATCCTGAAAATAATGTATTAATAGCTGATCATTGTTAATATACCCAGTCATTCTCCTACAGAACATGGTGATATGGGCTTCGGTGCAGCTAGTCCCACTATATTTCTCGAATTCAGGCATCTTAAACTTGTGAGGGAGTACTAAGTCTGGAACCAAGCTCAGATCTTTCGCATCGATTCCATGGTGATTATTGGCGCTTTCTAGGGCTTTGAATTTTTCCTCCAACCATTTACACCTATCCTCCCATTGTTTTGACAGTTCGACGCTTGCCTTTTCTTTTCAGTCATTTCATCGAAATCAGGAATAACATGATTCACTGGGTTATCTCTAGGATTAGAACCTAATCCAGCCTGAAAGTTCATCGGTAATGAAGCATCGGTTTGAAACCTCTGAGGTCTAATTGAAACAGAGGATCTGCGCGGAGGCTCTTTGGTCTGAATCTGCGCATGCAGAGGCGTAAAGCCTAGAGGATAGGAAGGTCTATCCTTGTCCTCTTCTTTATCATTTATCATAGGGCCTTTCCCATTATTTATTCCTTTTAGTAATTGCGTCAGCTCAGTCATCACGTTCTTTTGAGACTTCAGCATCTTTCCTGTCATGTCCTGTTAAATTTTTTCCAATTGCTCTTTCACTTGCATCTGTAACTGATCTTGCATATCCTTTTGCATTTGCTCCAATTTCTCTAATCTTTGATCCATTTCCTTAGTTTTGCGACGAGTACCATAAGGATGTTTGGTTGATTGGTTTTCCAGATTAGCTGAAACAAATTTACTCGTTTAGACTCTTTCGATGGATTTTAATGCATGTAATGCAAATGCGTGAAATGAATACCTAGAGAGACATTGATTTTGATTCAATTACATTTAGGAAACTTTTCTAGAAAGCAAATTCCTTTACATAAAGCAGATGCATGTACGGCCTCGCCCTTATATTCCAAGAGACAACATCGATCTTTTTCTCCATCCGCATGCTTGAAATAATCTCGCCAATTTCCAATAGATGCCACTGCTAGCTCCTTTTCTTGATCTTGGTCGCGATCCATCACCTACCCATCTTCATTAAGCTCGTCAGCTTTTTTAAGGGAGTTGGAACGTCGAAGGCTCTTAGACAATTACCTTGAATCCTCAGGCTACGAAGCAAGGTCACGAACTCTTTCATGTGTTTTTCAGAATATATTAAGCTAGCCATATTGTTTTCCACTTTATCAAGGAATCTGTATTCCATGACAAGCTTTCTAATTTAGTAATTGGACTTGAATCAATATCTCTTTCCTAATATGCAAATGCAATGCAATCACAATCAAAACACAACAAAAGGGGTTAGTACAAAACATAAGTAAACAAGGAAAACAAAAAGTACCTAATCAGGTAACCACTAGGGATTTGGAGTGGCTCTACCTAGGTTAAGTTCCTAAGTCCACTATATGAGGTTTGGTTCTAAAGTCAAGGTACCCGAACCAGCAGATTCCTCGATCTTCACCCATTATAGGCTCATACAGACCGAGTTTGGTTCAAGGGAATACATTTCCCTATGGCTACACGGAGATGAAAATCTCACGAAGACATAGGTACGGATGTATCCCGAAAGTGATTCACTATCCTGCACGGAGGTGAAAACCTCACGAAGGAGTAGCGTCTCACTCCTACTTAAAAGGACAAGACTAAACAGTCTTATGCAATATGATGCTAAGGTATAAAACTCAATTTACAGTAATTATACAAACAAATGCAAAGAGAAGATCCTAATTAAATCAAATTTTAATTTTCGACAATAAGACAAAAACAATCAATTTTACGGCCTGACTCTCTTATCCTCCCCAGCGGAGTCGCCAAGCCGTCAAAACCATTTTTAAATTTAGATAAAATGAGGATCGATTTTTAAAATGAAAACGGGGAGTCACCACCGATCTTGTATTGAGGTGTGATCAGATCACCTTGAAAATAATTTTAGGTTTGCAAATTTTGAGAAAACAGATTCGGGAGTCAGTTACGCACAAGAAAGGGTTAGCACCCTCGTGACACCCAAAATTGGAACCGAATTGATTGTTTAATGTCTTAATGTCTAGATTTTAACAATATTTTAAAATACGATCCTTTTAACTTGAATAAATTGAATAATAAAACACTCTTATTTCAAAGAATAAAATGTCACACCCAGTGAGTTAGGGCGCAACATTTTTAATCTTCAAAATTAAGTTTATCTCCTGACTTTAAAACCTATGCATTTTTAGAAGGATATCTGATTATTTGGGTCAAATAAAAAATCAAAACCCAATAAGTTAGGGTTCAATTTCACAAAATTCCTAAATATCGAATATTGCCTTTTTTTATTTAGAAGAACCCTCGTCTCGAGAAAATAACATGTCATATCCAATACGTTAGGACACAACATATCGAATTCCCGAGAATGAGCTTTTTATTTGTGTTTTAATTAAAAAGGATGCTCGGTTTCTTAGATCCCGAGGAAGATTGGAATCCAGTAAGTTAGGACACAATCTTTTCGAGTTTCAAAATACGAAATTTTGTTTATTTTAAAACCATATTAAATAAAACTAACTTAACATAAAATGGTAGGAATAAACACAATATTAACTTGTATAACAAAATGATGATGATAATACAAGCACAAATAATATACGCAATGATCACAAGAAATAAAATACATAAAATAAAAGAGTCAAGTATATGAGATAATAAGTAAAAAAAACTAAAGCATTTCCTAAAAATAATAACGAACATATGAATAAATAAATGAATAAATATTGAATAGAACGACAATAGCAATACAAATAATAAGAGGTAAAATATCTACGTATTTATATTAGTAGATAAATTATAAAGTATACAAAAATATAAGTACGTACATATATGAAATATTAAAAGGTATATATATATATGCTAGTATGTATATATATATAAAATGAAGTCTAAAAACAGTATAAGTGGGTAAAAATAATAATAATAAAGATATTAAAAGATATTTACATTTAGCTAGACAAATAAAATAGAAATATGGTAATAATAACAATGTAAAAGTCATGGCATAATGTAATAGTGAGAAACAAACAAACAAATAAATAAACTAAGTTAATTTATAAAATAGCAAAATAACAGGAAAAAGACTGATTTAAATTTTAAGACTAATATTCGGGGTAAAATCGAAAATGAAATAAAAAGGGAGGACCGAATGGGAAAAATGCGCAAATTCGGACACGTGTCCGCTTTCAGTGCGCTGATGGGTCAGGGATCTGATTGAAGTCTAAACAAAATTCTGTGGGTAAATTTCAAAAAGGTTAAAAATAAGCAACAGGACCAAATCGAAATAAACTGAAAATGCGGAAGGACCTCGACTGCAAATAACCCACCCGCACGAAAACACGCGGACCCTGGGTTGCAGGTCGGGTCAACACGCGAGTAGGAGGGGGTAAAACGACCGATACGGCGCCGTTTTAGGGCCATTGAAACAGGCCCTAAACGGTGCCGTTTTCCGAACTATAAAAGACCCCTCCTAACCCTAAAACCAGTCTGTTGACACACAGACACCAAGCCTTCAACCCTCTGCGCCGCTTTAGCAACGAAAGTCTCCCCCCTCGTCTATTCAATCTTGGCCTGAACGGAGGGGGATTCGGCGACGCACCGCACCGCACCGAAAAGAAAAAAAGGAGAACATTTTTTTGGTATTGATTTTGTTTTTTCTTTACAGTATGTGTGAGTAACCCTTTTTACAGAAGACGATTGGCCTTATATAGCCAAAACAGAAAGAAGAAGCTCAAAATAAAATTCTCTAAAACTCTTTTTTTCTTTTACATTTTTTTCTGCTATTATCTTCTGTCCATTTGTTATGGTATCTTTCTTTGCTGTTGCTCTCTGTTTTTGTTGCTCGTTTGCTTGTCCTTTGCAGGTACGGGTACGGAGGTTCGTGGGCGCGCATGTACGGAGGCTCGCTTGGCACATTGCATGTGGGGAGAGGCGTGCTCGTACGGAGGCTTGCGCGCACGCACGAGGGCTCGTCACGTACGGAGGGAGAGCGAAGGGACGTCACTGCTGCGGCGCTGGGAACCCTTGCTGCTAGGGTTTCCAACCTCTGACTTTGCGTTGGGCCGCTTCGTGATTGGGCCAGGGTATTGAGCTTAGGCTAATTGGGTTTAGGCTAGTTGGGTTTCTGTAACTTGGGTTGATGTTATTGTTTGTTTTGGTTTTTTTTTTTTTTGGACTTTTTAATTTGGTATTTCTCTGTGCACGGGCCGGGCAAATATTAGGCCTTACAATAATGATATTAAATTTTAATTACTTATTAGGCTCATTCCGGTAGAAATCTTGAGAAATAAAAAAAATAATTAAGTTAAATTATGCAATAGAATGTACTCTTTATAAATTTGGGAATTTAGTTCTTATACTTTGATTTCTATTTTCAAATTTTAAAATTTAGGTCTAATTGTTAACACTGTTAATTTGTTTTTGTTAAATTTGTTGGTAGTAATGTAACTAAAAAATGACGTTGTAATAAACCTAAATTTAACAAAATAATTTTAATAGTGTTAATAATTAGACTTGAATTTTGAAATCGAAAATAGAGTGACTAAAATCCTAGAAATAAAAATACAATGACTTACGACATATTTTAAATTTTAATTTAATACAAAATTCAAATTGAATAAGATAAATAGGTGGATAGTTATTCATCGCTCAAAGTGTGTTTGGACAACACATGATAATTGGGTGAAAGTGCAATTAATAGGGTAGTAATTGCAATGTCTTTTAATTTTCCTAGACGTGTTTGATTAATAGAGTGTAATTACATCCTAATTTTCTGTCATGTTTGATAGTTTAAATTGTAATTACATAACCACATAATTTAAATTCTAAAGAAATATTAATTACTATTGTAAAAATTATCTATAATACTTAAGAAAACATCTCCAAACAAGTAGCAAAACCTAAAATCAAACCATTGTATACAATGCGTGAGTCAAAAAAACAAAAAAAGCATTCAACAATATAATTACCAATAAAATCAATATAAAACAAAAATCATAAGCAATTTTATTTAATTGTTCTAGCGCTCTATATTTGTTTAATTATACTTTCTCTAATGTTAAACATGTGCTCATATCTATAATCAATTGATCATTAGCCATGTATAAATAATTAATAATAAATATTATGTAATTTAATTAATTAGTAGGTCAATATGCATAAGAAATTATCTTTCATGAATAAAATTTTCAAATTATTTAAATAAAATTAGTAATTAACATATAATTATATTTTAAAAATAAAATATATATTCTAAAATTAGAATATTATTATTGTATAAACATAAAATTTTAAATTTAAATCATGTATGGACATGTTTAGAAAGTCATAGGATAATTAGATTAAGTGTAATTGTCTGTCGTTACCCATGTGATTATTCCAATTGAGAATTAAAAGTGTAATTAGTGTACTCAAATTACACCCTCAAAATATTAAAATTATTATATATAAAATTAATTTTTTGTAAAAATATTAAAATTATTATATTTAACTTTTATCCAAAGCTATCTAAAATGATATAAAATATTACATTTATAACATTAAAATTACAAAATAAATAATTTTAAAGATCATTTATTTTTATGAAACAACATGATTATATATACCTACTATTTTCATAATATAAATTGAGTACTAGAGATTCAATATTTAATTTTTCAAATTAAAAATAACTTTGTATATTAAATAATCCAAATAGAACAATTTAACTAAAAAAATTTTAATTTTTATTAATATTATGCGATTTTTGTGGGTTAAAATTCATGCATGATTTTCAAAACAGAAAACCAAATCTGGATGTTATAGGAGATGGGACAGTACAATTTGGGTTAATTTTGTGGGCTATGAAACTTCAGAGGTTATGGGCTTTCGGGGGGTGATTTTGCAAAAAGAGCCCATAATCTGAATTGGACGAAGTATCCCTCAATTGATTGTCGCCCAATTATAAAAGAAAGGTCTCATATGACACATCTAATGTTTTCTTTTTGTTTTCTATTTTTTACATTTCAATTCTAATCCTATAATTTTTTATGATTAAATTTTATTTATGATCATATCCCGAATGTCTTCCTTACATGCCACATGTCTAATTTTTTCTTTCTTAAATTTTAGTTTTGATCCTATATTCCACTCAAATTTATTTTTTAACATGAGTAGATAATGGCTACATTTTAATTCTAATTCCAATAATTTTTATGGTTAGATTTTAGTTTTAATCCCTATATTTCACTCAAATTTGAGATTTAATCTCTATACTTTAATTTTAACATAATTTTGTACTTCAATTTTATAATATCGTTAGTTAATCTAAATACTTTATTTTGATTAAAATGCTTATGTGAATTTTAAAAAATTTAACACTATTTGCCACGCCCCAAAATATAGAAAGTTAATTGAAATAATGAATTAAGAAATGACTTAGGTTTGATGGTTAAGTAGTTAGAGCACTCCATAAAGGCCTTAAGTTTAAGTCACTCCTCTCCCATTTCTTTTCTTTTTAATTTCAACAAACTAAGATAAAAACTATACCAAAATATATATTGTTAGGAGTAAAATTTTAACTAGAAATAAGCTTTAGGCCTAATTTTTACTCATATGCATCTCCCCTCTCTATACCCAAGTTCGAGTTGCCCAAATCCCCAAAATCCATATTATTTTCGGCAGCAGAGGTAAATTACCATGTAGCCCCCTAAAGTTTGAAAATCCTAGGTATTTAACCCTATTTTCCTAATTACAATTGAACTATAACTTTCTTTTCCAAACTCTATTGAATTTTTTTCTTTCTTTTTCCTTATTTCTTCTCCCTTTTTCTTTTTCATCTTCTTCTTTGCAAAATATTTTCTCTCCATTGCTGAAATTATTTTTGCTTCTCGAATCAAAGTCAATTTCCGTTTGAATTGTTTTTCTTCCGGTAGTCGATATCGCCATTGAAAGCATTTGTTTCTTTTCATCCAAGATCAGTAAGTACACCTAGTTTCAATGATCAAATCTCGTAATTCTCGTAGTAGTAAATCTTTGTTCAATGACGTAAATCTTTGTTCAATCAAATAATCTTTTGTGATTCTTGCCCAAATCTTGAGTCAATCTAGAAAACATCACTAACTTGTGTATAAATGTTGTTTGAAGGACTCATTTTAGGTGGATCGAATTAGATTTGATCGCGAGGAGCGTTGATTAGGCTCCTGGTGAAAGGTGTGTGTTCTTTTATAAGCGAATCTGGGCAAACCGTGTCTAAGAATAGAGCCACATGGACAAGCCCTCACCCGACCATTTGACCTGGAAACCCTTGGCTAGTTCGAATCTCACATGACCAAGAACCCTCCACACGGCCTACCACACAGTCGTGTCCCTCTTGTAGGTTAATTTTGTAATTTTTACACGGCCACAGTCTGTTACACGACTATGTAACCCTTCCACACAGGCTAGAGCCTCTCACACGGACTAGTCACACGGTCATGTGACCCCTGATTTATAATTTTACCCAAAATTTTATGAATTCATCAATTTAGCCCCTAAATAGTCCCCGAACTATTTTTAGTGTTCTGTCTCATTCAATTGAGTCCTTGATATTATGAATAATGTTGGAATCCATGATCTGATTAACTAAATTGTTACTATACATGCACAATATGTGATTAGTACATGTTTACTGTCATTGGTTTACTGATAAAATGTTATTGTTACTCGTACCACTGCGTTTTCGATTGCATGACCAACATGACTATTGTTACTAATAAATTGAACACATGTCATACATGGCCACTACTACTGTTAATCTGAATACATGCTAAGCATGTCTACTATTTCTCTATTGTACTATTATTAGCATGTCGTACTGCATTGCATGAGGTGAGACGATTGAAAAGAGGAAGTAATGTAGTTTATCTACAAACACTGGTGGTTTACCCACAAATTTATTGGCAGCTTTTATCTACAAACACGTTATGTATTCACAACCTACTGGCAGCGTATTAACCTGCAAACACTGGTGGTTTATCCACAAATTTACTGGCAGCTTTTATTTGCAAACCTATTGTGCATTCACAACCTACTGGCAACATATTAACTTGCAACACTGGTGGTTCATCCACAAATTGGAGTGTCCGGGTTAAAGAGTTCTAGGGAACTCTTACTGTGGAGGGTAGCGATGAGGTAGGACTTTTATTTTTTGTTAAATTGATATCACACTGCATTGACACACATAAGCATGCTCGAATGAACTGTCAATTTCTGCTATATTATATTATCATTACTGTACTGAAAACTGTTATTATGTATGCTAGGTTTATTATTCTACACTGATTTTCTTGTGATTGAACTCACACTGAGCTTCATAGATCTCCCCTTTTATTTCCATCTCTACAGATAACCCACCAAGTTAGGACGCGGACACGACATCCGGAGGGAGTCGACTCGGATTTGTTTTCCTTTTATATAATATTTTAGAGTTATAAATCAGTTTTTTATTATTCAGAGATTGTAATGTTTTATTTTTAAACTGTGGCGTAGTACTTAAGATTGGGGTTTTATAGCATACATGACATTTTATTTGATGTTAGGACGTTGAAATATGCATTATAATTAGCTATGCACGAAATATGATTTTTACTAAAACTAGGTTAATTATCACTTTTCCGTTGCTAAAATTATAATTAAAATTTTGACTAATAAATAGGTTAGGAGTTAGCTAAGTTTTTAAAAGTAATCACTATTACATAGGATAGTTAATCTAAATCGATTTTTGACTACTTATGGGTTGTTCTAAAAATAGACTAAGTTTTCTTCTAAAAAAATGTTTTAATGTGACTATTTTAAAACTCTGATAGCTTATTGGCCATCTTGGTGGCCAATATAATCTTCCAAAATTCGGGCCTAACTTCTAGGTCAGGTTGGGGAGGTTACATTTGGTGGTATCAAAGCCTAGGTTTTCTAAACACAGACTGTGGAAATTTGATTGAGTCTGCATGCATGTATTAAAAGGGTATTTTGGAAAAAAACCATGCCACAAGTTTTTGAAAAATTTATTTTCTACAGGAAATTAAATCCGAGACTCCAGTGTCGGTCCTACTTTAGTTACTTTACCTTTGAAAAGTTCAAAGATCAACTGTAATCTTTAGACTGGAGATACTCAGGAAATAGCTAATGCTTGAACTTTTGTTTGAAAATTGTAGATATACTCTAGATTTAAAATTCTTGTAAGATCATAACGAACACTTAAGGTAGATGTGGTAGGGGTAGGCTACATAGGTTGCACCTGTAGAGTCGCTCACTGTTTAGGGAGAAAACTTGATCATTGAGGAGGAGTACGTTGAGAATTCTACCGCCAATTGTGGTGGAAGCTATGAGAACAACGACGACGAGGTGACATAGGCGATGCTGAGGGTGTTACAAAAGGTTGTTGGAGCCCAAACTAGATCGGGGAGCTGTAGATTTATTGCGGAGAGGCTCCAATCGAATGGGACCGAAACATTCAAAGGCGTTGCTAGAACGACTCCTACTATGACAAAATACTGGATGAAGTCGACGGAAAAAATTCTGGAGAATCTAAATTGTACTCCAGAGAAAAAGTTGAAGATGATCTCAACTTTATTAAATTTATAATAATATAATTATACTTAATTCTAACTTTATACTATTTGTTTGTTCATGTGGTGTTAAAAATAATCAATTGAAACAAAATATTTTTTGTAGAGTGAAAAAGTATAATATATATTTTATAATGATAATCTCACATATTTTTGATATATCATAATATTTTTACATGACTCCGTTTTGTGTTCTTTTATCATATAACTTATCCCCAATATTTCACGAAGAAATGATTTAAAATAATAAAATATTACTCATTGAAAAAATTAAATTATTTAAATTATAATAAAATGTAATTGAAGATGAATATAAAGTGTTAATTCATATTTCTTGAAATTTATCTATTTTAATTTTTATTTAATTAATTTTAATATAATAATATTTAATGTTTATGGGGAGTGGAGACCGTTGCAATTAGTCTTGGTTTAAATAAGAAATATTTAAATTTATAAAATATTGATTATTTTATTGATAAAATTGAATAGTTTAAACTATAATTAAAATGTAATTGAAATGCTAATAACTGATACGTATAAGACAACTTTTCAAAGGTTTTAAATTCTGTTTTGATCAGACGAATTCATTAACTGTTGACAAAAGCAGGCCAATGACAAATCTAACATATTTCGAGAGAAAATAATAAAGTTACAGACTATTTAATAATGTTAAATTGTTTGTGAGGTATTAGACTAGGTTTAGCCTCTCCCAAGTTATTTTTTATAAATAAAAAAAGGTATTTGTGCTTAATCACTAATTAATTGTTATAAGGGCTGTTGAATAAAATTAATTTGTTTAATTATTTTTTATTAAGGATAAAATTATGAAGTTGCCCTATGAATAAACTTGTTCAAGTGGATTAAGAGTTGTTAGATATCATTATATTTTAATTATTAATTATTTTTAGTTTAATGTTATGATAAAATTAAGAGGTTAATTATCCCATTAATGATTGTTTATTATGATTTTATCTAAATAATTAAGCGTTATAAGAGTTATTTTCCTTCTTAAATTATTATTGTTTTTAATAGAGACGTTAATCATCACATTAATCACTAATTACCTAAAGTGTCTTTAATTATTCATATTAATCTATGATAAATACATCATTATTAAGATTTTATCTAAAAATATTATTTAAATTTAAATTTAATTCGTTTTATTATTATGATTTTATATAAATATTATTTTTAAATATTAATCCTGTAATATAGTACACCATAAAATTTTTTCAAACTCGTACTTTTATATGTATTATAAATTATAGATAAAAAAGATTTTGCAAGCAAATTGGAAGTGAATCCTAAATTAACTCACAAGTAGGTATACTTACCAAACCCTTCTAAATATATCATGTAAAATTAAATTAATGTTATTAAAATTAAACTTATGATACTTATATTTAGAGATAAATTTAGACATCAAATAAATTTGAACTCAATGTATAAATAAATTATTTTGGATAGTTATTTTAAAAATAATAACTTTTTTTATATCGGATTGAACTCCTTTAAATACATAATTAAATGTACTTATAATTGTAAACTTGTGTAGGCCAAACTTCTACTATGTACAATGTAAATTCTTTTTATGTTGTGTATTCTTGGTACAAACTCTTTTTTGCTGCCGAATGAAACACATAGTATAGGAGTTAGTACATGTATTTTGCATGCTTTTTTTTTTATAGAACGTAGTAGCTAAAAATAAGTGGTCATCCAAATTATGAAGTGGACCCATGATGTCAACCTCTTAGGGGTAGAGAATCATGGGTGAGCAAATTAAAGGAAGGCTAACATGGTTGCTAGGCTAGCTCTAGAAGATTACAAGTTCAAAAAAAAATTATATGATAGAAAAATGGTTTGGGCTGTTTCTCAAGGGGACATGTAATGGCAAGTTGAGAAATAAAGAAGCAGGATACAGTTGAACAAATCATAGCAACCAACCCTACTCTATATGCGTATATTATAAGTTAAAAGGGAGTGGTTGCCAAAAAGAGTAGCCATGTGAGAAGCATGATGCTGTAGAATAATGCTGCCACTCTTCTATTTTACTATAAATGGGATGGCAACTTGATTCGTTAGCTTATTATACTCCCAATATGCTTTGCAAGTATCTAACCTACAGGTTCTCATTTTTCTAATGAAAAAGATCGATGTGCTGATGGGATGACTACAAGAGTTGCAATGAGGTGCGAGAGTGGACTATATATAAATAACAAGAGTTAAAAGGTAGAAGACAGGAGTAGGTAAAAGTATCCAAGAGACTTTTGTAGCAAGAGGTAAATTGTATTCTGTTTTTTTTTATTAAAGAAATATACAAATTAATCATTATACATTAGATCAAAAATTAAATTGGTTCTTTTACTAAAAATTTTATCCTTTTATACGGTTAAAAATTGGTCTCCATTTGTCAACATGAGATATGTGTGATACGTTACAAGTAATTATCTGGTTATTTCATTAACTACGTAAACTTTTAATGATAAAAATATGTGAAAATTTTAATATAATGTACAAAATAAAATGCATGTTGTGTATGTCGAGTAGTTTGCTGTACTTATTGTGCGAAAATGAGGCTTTGTGCTAGCACTCACCATTTGGGTGACTTTTGAGGATATAAATTTATGATTTTTTTTTTTTTTTACTTTATAAGAGACTAGACTACATATACATCTTTTTTCTATGTAGTTTGGCATACATTGAAGGAAACTGTAAGTCTCTTCGGTAAAGAAGTTGAGTTTTGTGAATGAAAGGATACTAAAACGAGAAATGATTGTATGAAATAGTGATATTATCATTTTTTAATAGTTTAATGTTATATCGGATTTTCATTTGTATTTAATTTTTTGATGATGAAAATACTGAAATTCGAATGAAAATACATTGTAACATTAAATTGTTGAAAAAGAATACAGATAACTTGGCATCAATATTTTTATTTAAGAGTTTTATTTGATTTGATTTTAAATTTAATTGGTTTCAATTTAATTATGAAATATTAGAGAATCTCAAAAAAAAAATCTCCTTAACAAATGGCAATGAATTATTGTTTTAGATGGAAAAGAAGTCAAATAGTGATCCTCCCCCTTTTTTAATGTAGCACACTTGCAATTAACCAGATTTGACCTCACACAAGTTGATTAGAGAATGGAAATTATAAGGGTGAATCTGTTGAGATAGGACCACACAAAAACCTATTCAATTTAGTACATTGAATTATTGAAGCCAAAATTCAAAATGCAGTGATTTATGTGCTACAGCTTTTTTTATTTGGAATGGAAGAAGATAATGCTTTATAGGGAGATCTTCTAACTCTTCTTTTTTCCCACAAGAGGGCAATTGAAGATATTTCGTTGGGCCACCGGGATGTGTTTCAGCTTATTACACTATAGAATATATCCACTATCTACACACAGAATGAAGTTTAAAAGATGCTAAAATTATCTTATTCTAAACCATTAAATCTATTATCCAACTCCAACTTGCGATACTCGATGTTGATCTTAAAAATTCACGCTATAGGTTAAAATAACAAAGATCCTCCAAAAATGATAAAATCATATCATTTGATTTATTAATGGTTAGTATAGTTTAATAAGAATATCTATTTAGTTGAAATATGAAAATGAGATAGATTGATAATATCTTCCCTAATGACAAACAAATTGCCTTTATGATTATAATTTCCGTCAATTACAAATAGGGATGTATCTAGGGTGTGGGGTGATTGCCCTTTTAGAATTTTGAATTTTATATAAATTATCATGTAACATTCGCTTCCTTTGATCAAATTGTATTTCATATAATTCGCCTCCTTAAGCTATAAGGTTATATTTTATATTAACAAACTATTTTTCAGTTTTTAATTATACAACTTTAATAATAATCAAATATTAATGTATGATGAACCTTAAAAGACTAAACGTAGAGGCTCAATATGGATTTTTAAAGTCAAATTCTAGAATTATTCATCAAGTATTTATTTTCTTCTTAATAGAATTATTCGTCTTGTGCTAACTCTTCCCGTGTCTACTGCAACAACCGAACGATTATTTTCAGCCATGAAAATTGTGAAGACAATGCTTTGCAATAGAATGGAGGATGATTTTCTTTCAACTTACTTGGTGGCATACATCGAAAAAGAGACAGCTTGAGAATTTTCAACAGATTCTATCATTGAAGAGTTCGATCTTATGAAAGAGCGGATGGTGCAATTTAGGATGCCTAGTATTGAGAAATAGGACTAAGGTCAAGTTTTTTTAATTTAATTTTTGAAATTATAATAATATTTATGAAATTTTTAGTATAATATTAGTTATTCTTTTTTGCATATTGGAAAGGAATATTTAATAGTATATAGTATGAATTTTTTTCCTTTTAATTTTTTTTATAGCTAAATCATTTGTGCTTTTTTTAAAACATTAAATTGATAAAATCTGAAAAGAATTGACACTTTTTTACGTTAAAAATAAACTTACCCCTTAAAATAAAATTATAGATTCATCCTGATTACAAAGGTTGACAACATCAAATGGAGGTGAAACCATGAAATTCCAAAAGAAGGAAGTCCCTAACCAAATATATAAAAACATGGTGGGACTACATTATTCTTTGCTTCTTTATCAAGCTTCCCTCAGTTCCACGCTATCATCTTCCTAAAACCAAATCTAATTTGATTGTAAACCAAGTTAGAAATTTCTATTGAAATAAAAATATGTATTTTTAGATATTAAAGAATAATTTTATTATTTAAAAAAAAGTTAATCAAGTCTTAATTGATTGACATTAATATTTTATTAGTTGAAGAGGACGTAAATTCAATTATGCTAAAGCACAATTATCTTCCTATTTAGAGTTAAAGAGAGGTAAATGAACTCGGTCAAATATGTAATGTTGTACGTAAATTTTAATTTTGTATAATTTTATATTCACAACTAAAACCATTATCCATATAGCACCACCTAACGTTCATATATTATATACGTAAAAATAATGTTTATATAATATAAAATAAACCGATAAATTTATTTAAATGAATTAAACTAAATTTGATGTAAAGAATTAAAGATGTGGTTATTGCTTGGTTTGAGGTTAACAAATAATGTGGATGTGAAGTTTAAAATAAAATAAAATTTAAAATGAAGAACAAATTAGAATTAGTTTTAATTATATAGCAGTATTATTGAAGATGTTGAAGTAGAGATAACAAAACCCTTTTTTTGCCCTTCTTTATTTGTTAATTCTTATTAAGCAATGAAGAAATAAATTTACTAAAAATAAATAAATATCAGATTCTAAATTTACTACTGCTAATTTAGGTTAATTAGGCAGCTGAAGTCAGCACACTGCAAATGAACGGCTGTTGTTCTTCCTCACCCTTACTATTATTATCAAAATCATGAGGTAGCCATGTAGTATCTACACACGTCAGCATCTGGGCCCTCTTGGCTTGTAGGTCCCAGTCAGTGGACCCCACCACATACAGCATAAGCCCAGCGCAACACACCTGGGCCGAAAGTAGGCCCAACCATATCCCAGAAAATCCGACTCCGACATAGAATCCGAGTCCGACCGCAACGGGCATGCCCACCAAGTAAAATGCCCCGAGGTTCACGTTAGCTGCGGTGGAAGGACGTGCACTCCCTCTGAGGACCCCACATCCCACTGTTTGCGGGCAGTTCCCCAGCTCGCATAACCCTAGGATAGGTAGTGCAATGGATGTCAGCCGTAGGATCTCAGGATCAGATGTGAACATCCTGGCCCACTTATTTCTCATCCCTGATGCAAACGTCGACGCTGATAAGCCCATCATGGCTGATACGAAAACCGCCACCACAGCCAATAATCTCGCTTTATAAGGACGGTTTGCCCCTAATTCGTTTCCGACACGAGTCGAAACCGCGAAACCCAACGAAGAAGGGAAAACGTACAACAACGACGTCGTTTGAATCAATATCCCCATTGAAGCGACCGGCGCCTTCGGGTTCACCAAAAGCCCACACATCACGATCATGATCTCGTACCACCACCACTCCAAACAAACAGAAACACAGCTTGGCGCGGCTAGCTTGAGCAGCGGCTTCCAGCCGGTTAAACACTCCAAAGTGGGTTTTTCCCACGTGGGATGGTGGAGGCCCGAGGTCCAAATGTAAACAACCAGGGAGACGAGAACGAAGAAGTTGGAGATGGAAGCAGAAGCGGCTACCCCGGCGACGCCCAAGTTGAAATGGGAGACGAGTAAGAAGCTGATGGGTAAATGGAGAATGGTGGCGGCGAGGGTTGCTAAAGTGAGCGGGTGGGTGATGCCTTGAGCGCGAAGGTAAATGCGTATTGGGTGAATGAAAGAATTGGTGAAGAGGTCAAGTAGGGAAAACAGTAAGTACCTTTGGCCGATGCGGGTGATATTAGGATCTTGACGAAGATAAACCATAATGTTGAACATGTTTATCCAAAGAAAGGATATCAATATGGAAACGAATAAGAGGAAAATAACGTAGCGGTGAAGGGTTAAAGATAAAAGTTTATGTCTTTGAGCTCCAAAGGCTTGTGAACACAGTGGCTCCATACCTAAAGCAAGGCCGGAAAGGACAGAGTAGCCGGTGACGTTAGCAAAGGCTATAGCTAATGAACCGGCAGCCAGTTGGATATCGCCGAGATGGCCAAGGAAGAGCATGGAAATGATGGAACGAGAATAGAGAATGAGACCAGTCAAGGCTAAGGGGAAGGCTAGATTGAAGAGTGATTTAGCTTCAGTTATGATGTCAGAGATCGAAGGGCATAGGTGATGGGCTCCATGGTCATGGTGATGCCTATGCTTTCCAGGGTGGAAATAAAGGTGGGTTTGAGAAGAGTTCTGAGTAGAAGTAAGGATGGAAGCGGTGGTGGTTTGGTTACACATGATGAGGATGATGATAAGAGGGAAGAGGGAATCAAAGAATCAAACCAAATCCTGTTTGTTGTTTTCCGTTTCAGATACTCTCGTAAGGATCACTCTTTTATTTTCTCTCTTAGTTTGTATGGATGCTAAGTTTCCTCTTAAGGATAGACAGATTGGTTTGATTTTCAGCAATATTAATAGAGAAGTTGAGGTGGTGTTTTTATTTTTTTTTACTCTTCTTTTTTGTCTCCTATACAATAGTATACATGCAGTAGGCAGTATATATGTATATTATATATGTAGTGTGTGTGGTTTGTAGTTGTTTGATAAAGGGTTCAATTTCCGATAAGTGAAATGGAGTTTTTCACGAGAGGTTGTTGGAGGTGTGACTTTTTAATAATTTCTGGCCTCCTCGTCCGGCAGCTTACTTCTGCACTGCTATCACTTTTTTTTTTTTTCTATTTTCTATACCATTTTGTTGTTTACTTTTTTTAGTAATTGATATACTTAAATATGTCTGGAATTTTATTTTATTTAATAAGGGCAAAAAGGAATTATTATAATACAATATTATACAGATCAATGTAAAAATAATAATTAATGTAGTTATTTTATTATTAAAAATAATATGTTAATTAACATGTGATCTTAACTCTTTTACTGTTTGATTTATCCTGATATCAATCTCATTTTAATCAAACTATATTCTTTTGATAAACCCATTTCAGAATTGATTAAAATAGAAAATTGACTTAAAGAGAGAAATAATTTTTTTAAATACTGTGACTCAAATAAAATTACATTGAAATTTGAATGTGTATCTAAATAGTTTCCTAAATAAATAAAAACACAACAACTTTCGAAGCTCACAAAAATAAAAATAAAAAAATTTGGAGATTCCTACATTTTCTACTGATTAATACAGTAGTAATGCTATGCCATAAAGTACTTTAGCACACTTGTTAGCAAAACAAAATTTTCAGTAATTAGCCAAAAAGAAAGGTTCATTACTCAACAAAGAAAAAAAGTGAGTAAAAATGTAAAGAAATAATCAGTGTGAAAAGAAAAAAAAACTAGAACCAGAGGGATGATAATGACACGTGACAGGTCACACGTGCAGTTAAGAAGTTGCTTTTGTCCTTTAGGATTTCATTCTTCGTTTTTTACTTGTGGCAGTCCTTGAAGGACGGTGCAGAAGAGACAGAGTCGAGCAGAGCAGGCCAGGCCAGGCCAGGCTAAGAGAGAGAGAGAGGGAGAGAGAGATCGAAGAAGACGAAGACTGAAGACCCTGAAAGGACTGATATTGGATTGGACGACTGAAAGTTCGCTTTGCCCAACCATTTGGGACACCACAAGCCCAGGTCCCTACCCTACCTCTCGCATCAGCTAAAACAAACTTGGATTCATTTCACTACCACAACTGCTGTTGCTGGCTTTTCTCCCCACCACGCCATTTCTCGTCCCCACAAACGATGAGAAATTACGCATATTTCTGGGTGAAACGAAACACCGTAATACATATATACATGATATCTAGTAAGTAGTACAAAAGTAATTATAAACTGCATGCAGCCACATTCTTCCTTGATTTTGTTTCATTCATGTTTTCTCTCTCATTTTATGTCCCTTTCTATGTTGAGTTGGGTGAAATGGAGTGATGTGTCGTGTTGTGTTAAGGAAAAGGAAAACAAGCTTTTATAGTGAATACTTATGACCCACATATTTGGCTGCACCCTCCCACCTTCCCTTTCTTCCTTTCCCCATCTGACACTCTCTGTCACTGGCTGGCCTTCTACTTCCTGCACCATTTCTCGTGTTTCTATAACGGGAGCGCCCTCTGCTGTAAGGTCCCTTTTTTTGTGGGCTCCTTTCCCCTGCAAAAAAGATTTCTACTCTTTTTTTTTTTGTTTTTTTTTTCTCTCTAGAATCCCTGCTCCATGCTGCTTCGTTTTGGACCATTTGATTTCATTCCCCTTTTGGGGTAAGAATAAGATAATCATCCATCCCTTCTTTATTTCTACTTGTATATATATCATCCCTGACCAGTATTAGTTAACTGAGGCCAAGACTCTTCTACAAATGACAGATCAATTAAGGAAAAAAGAAGTTTTGTTAAACAATGAGCAATTAGCTATAGTTAATTAATATACAGGAACTTGTTCTGTCAATGATGGAATAACTTAGATGAGACTATGCATAAACTTTTTAACTTGTCATGGTTTCACTTGCATGCATGCAGGCACATGGAAAACAATGTCGAAGGTACTTTATTAGGCATATATTCCGATTTCCTCGTATATATTTCAATTTGAACGTCTTTTGTGGATGGTACTTGAAAGCTTATCTTACCCTAACTTTCCTTTTCGCTTGCAAGCTTTTTCAGGTGTGGGTTTGAGCTGGTGCCTTATAAAAATGCATGGGTCATCAAAAAAGAACAGGAAAAGCAAGAACCAAGTTGTAAGAGAAGAGACCCACACGTATGTCATATCCTATCCCACGTGGGGCGCATCTCTGCACATGGTTTGTGAGACATTATTCTTGTCTTAATTATTCCACTTTCCTTTCCCATTTTCAAATCCAACTTCTTCTCCATGCCTTTGATTTCTCCTTTTTCAGCAGCACACACAATATACGCAGCAAAATATGATATTTGATTTGGTTTGATCTTAAATAGGTTATTTTATTTAGTAATTGGAGATCATACACTTTTGAGTGCGACTACTTTAGCCACAATGTTTGACTTACTTATTGGTCTTCTATACTCAACACGCTGGGAAGAAAACAACAAGCAAATTGGTTAATGGGGTTGCTTTGATTAGATTTAGACACTTCAAAGGAATTGTAGTCGTCAACATGTTCATGTTCCACAAAAATGAACCAACACTTATTATTATTCTTAAATGTTTAGGTTCCTTGATTGATGCAGAAATGATTGAAGATGTAATTGGTGATCAATGGCTATTTACTTATAGAATTCAATTGGATTCAAGCTTCTAGTGGAGCAAGTAGTAGACCTTTATTTAGACGGCTCTCTTTGGACGTAGTGTACACATGTGTAGTGCAATGTTGCAAGCCACGAATCAAAGTCCATAACGAATGCACACAGAGTGTCTCATAGAGGTCAACTGATTAAATGGGGCTCATTTGACCCATTTGAACTAACCCGATTCGTGGAACACATGGAAAAGTCCATCTACTTGAAGCGTTAGTGACCTAGTGAAACATTCCAGTAAAACTAGAGTTACCAGGGTCATTATTGTAAATCCTAACGTATAAAGATGTATAGAGTTTAAATCCCTTAGACTCTTATATTGTAGATAGGCACTAATCTTAGCCGTTGATGTAATTCAATCTGTACCGTTAGGTCTGGAGGAGTTCAACTATAAATAGAGGCATTACCTCTCATTTGTAATTATTCTATTGATAGTTAAAGAATATATTTGAGAGTATTTACTCAAATACATTGTGTGCATTATTTTACTGTGGCTTTTATGTTCAATTCAAGTTTCTTTCTCTTTTGAATTGCTTCTATTTTACTTTTGGTGCCATAAAGTATTTTCAAGAGAATTTTCACTTTTCGAGAGTTATTTTCAAGAGAATTTTCACTTTTCGAGAGTTAGGTTAACTTAGGCGGATTTGAAACAAAGAAATCATGCGGTTTGCCAGACTTAAGTTCTAATCTCATGAAACAAGTATGTCCTTATTATGTGTGCGTGTGTTAAGTGTACGATGAGGGAGATTTCATGTAAGTGATATTAATTATTTAGAGTGAATGATTAAATATTAAAATAAAAGTAAGAAATTGTGGAAGGTGGGGTCGGGAATGACATAGTTGAAGTTGAATAAGTGAGGCAAATCTATGTTTTCGCGTTGAGAAACACAATGATTCAACCTTGTCTCCTACTCGGTCACTTGGTGCAAAGCAGCACGGGTCCAGGGCCACCACCACCCAATCCCCTTATTACTTTATGTATATATACAAATGGAAGGAACATGTTTAGGCAATAATAATAGTAAGCATAGCTAAGACTTTTCATGCTATCACCCATTCATTGCATGTGATATTCACTAATTGCATATAAATCAATATATTTCTTTGATATATATGATTCTTTTATTGTTCCTTTGTGTCAATGTTGAGAATAAGTTGTGAATTAGACATTATATAGCAAATACGATTATAGGGTGTGTTTGAAATATGATGTCATTCATTGCTCTCTTTTATTTTCTATTATCATATTTTGTGGGGTTATTTCGATTAATTAAATTAACTACAATTCAAACCAAAATTAATTAAGAATAAATTAATCCAATTAAAATGATTTTGATTAATTTATTTTGTTTTTTTTAACGAAACAACCTATTTTATAAGATAAGAAACAAAATATTAAAATCAACTACAATGCAACTTAGAGGTTGATGCTACCTTTGTTATTTTATCTGCACCTCTTTGAATTGGATCTCTTGAGCTTTCGTGTAACAACTCGTTTCCAGTGAAATCGAAACAGTGGTTTCGGGGCCACAAATTTGAAGTCAAAAAATTTATTTTAATATCTACAGCATGATAATATGATAGTATAAAAATTTCGTTAAGAAATTTTTCCGGTTGTATACTCAATTTGTGAAAAAGGACTAAATCGCGTAAAATGCGAAAGTTTTCTTCTATTAGCTAAAGATATTAAATAGCTATAGAATTTTAAAGTGGAGGTCTTTATATGGTAATTAGACCAGTAATTGAGTTAGTGGATGTGCATGCTTGGTAATTATGAAAAATTTAAAGTTAGGTAAGGGTAAAATGGCAATTAAGTAATTAAAGGTTAAATTAATTAAAGAAAAGCTATCATCTTCCCCATTTTTCTTCACCATAGCCGAAATTTACCCTAAGAGAGGAGAAGAGATTTTGTTCAAGCTTTTCCTTTGCATGTAAGTGAAAACCTATCCCGTTTTTAATAATTTTTATGTTTTCGGGATCGTTATAGCTTAACCTAGCTAACTAGGGGACTAATTTGCAAAATGATTGAAAGTATAAGGTTTTGTCACGAGAGCATTTGAGTTGTTTGTGAAGTTTAATGGAAGAAAATGAATCCTTATTGTGAGTTAAACACTTTTTGTTAAGTGATATTTTTATGAAATTGTAAACTAGGGATTAAATTGTGAAATATGAAATTTGTATGGTAAATGTGTGAAATTCTGAAATGTATGGACTGCCATGAGTATATATAATATTCGGCTAGGCTTAGGTGTGAATGAAATTGCATGAATTTCATTTTACGAGCCTAGGGACTAAATTGTAAAAAAGTTAAAAGTATAGGGGTAAAATAATAATTTTTCCATAACATGGTTTTTGGATTAAATTGTATGGAATGAGGTTTAAATTAATTAAATTTGATTGTATAGATCAAGAAAAGCAACATTCGAAATTAAATCAGGGAAAAGACAAAGTAGTGGACTTACCGATCGTTTTACCTCCGTACTAATTCGAGGTAAGTTCGTATGTTAATAAGTATAAAATTATATGTGCTTTAAATGCTTTATTATTATATTTTTGATGATACGACTTCACGAAAATATTCGATGAAGTTTCGGAGACGTATGGATCCTGGTTGAACCTTAGGAATAGATAGAAACAAATGACATGTCATTAGGGGTTACCGTATTTTGGGTGTTGGTCTCGTACGTCCTACCGGTGGCTGAGTTTTTGGCATGTGTTGCGGTTACTTTACAGCTTGTGAGAGCAGCACCGTGTAGCTACGTCTTGACTGACAGCTTGTGTGAGCAGACCTAGTTATGGCTCAAGAGAGAGCATTGATACGAGATATGAGATAGTGGTGGTTTTGACCACGTATTGACACTTAGTGTGAGAGATACCTGTGTATCCGATATTATTCCAAATGGTTCAACGAGCACAGTGTTGTTACAAGGATTATACGAGTTTGATACGAACTACTACATGTATTTTGTGAAATACGGGAAGTGATATACATTTGACATATGAATTCATGGCTAACATGACTATGGATTATGTGTTAGGCTTTTGGGCCGAATGGAGTTGAATTATGTCTTAATTTTACTTACCTAAATTGTGGTTGATTGGTAAGTTGTATTTTTAGTTATACGAACTTACTAAGCTTAACTGGTTACTCTGTTTATTTTTTCGTGTTTTACAGTGTATCGAAAGCTCGTTCGGATTGGAAGTTGTTGGAGATCTCATCACACTATCAAACGCTTGTTTTGGTACTTTTGACAATATATATTTTGATTAAATGGCATGTATAGGTCATTTTGGCTAATGGTAGCCTATATGTTTTGGTCATGTATTTAGCCATTTGATTTAGCTTGTTTTGGTATATTTTGTTATGTATATATATGTAATTGGCCTTATGTTATGTGGTGTATGGTTGCTATGTGAATGCCTTGTTGTGAAATGGTATTTAGGGTACCAAATGGTTGAAATTGAGATGTGGTATGCATGCTAAGTTTTAGGCACAATGTCTCAAATATATGTTTGACCATTTAGGTATATTTTGGAAGCATATTTTGACATGTTATAAATGGTCTTTTGAATTACCTATGAGAATCATGATTGTATGTGATATTATAACATGTTATGAACTTGATATTGGTTGGTTTTGAACGTCTAATTATGCCATGGTTATACGCAAATTGTCAAGTTTAGGTTGGTACCAAGTTGGGTGAGAAATATGGCTTGGAAAATGGCCTATTTTTGTCCACACGGGCAGAGACACTGGCATGTGTCTCAGTCGTGTGTGACACACGGCCGTGTGTCCCCTGATACTTCTATAGAAAACAAGTCAGTAGGTTCACACGGCCTAGCACACGGGCGTGTGGCTTGGCCATGTGGCACAAGTCAGTATACCCTCCAACTTTCACACGGCCTAGCACACGGCTTGACATACGGGAGTGTGAGGCCATTTCGAAGGGTACACGGCCTGGAACACGGGCGTGTGGGTTGGCCGTGTAACCTAAGTCAGTGAGTTACACAGGGTCGGACACGGGCTGGGAAACGACCGTGTGTCCCAATTTCGAACGCCCACACGGCCTGAGACATGGGCATGTCTCTTGGCCGTGTGAAACACATAGCCTGGCCACACGGGCGTGTGTTCCCTACACTTTGAAATATTTCAATATTTTTCTAAAAATTCCTTAAGTACTCGGTTTAGTCCCGAACCACTTTTAATGTCTTTTTGGGACCTCGAGGGTTCGTATTAGGGACTATATGAATGAATTTGAATGATTTTTAAATTGAATGAGAAATGAATTCGAATTGTTTGATTGTTTGATTTATAAGTTCGGTAATGCTCTGAAATCGTGTTCCGACGTCGGATACAGGTTAGGGGTGCTACATTTCGTATTCACATTGTATGAGTTTTGTAACCACCCTTTGAATATATCTATATTTATTAATATTTAATTTTTTTTATTAAGTAAATTGTAGGTGTGTGGGGATAAAATAAATTTATGTGAAATGAATGAAAGCTTTAAAGCTTGTATCAATATCACTTTCTTTAAGGTTCTATTCGCCCCCATCATGTGCAAAAGAGTTACTGGCAAATAAATCTCGAGGATACAATGAAGCCCAATGACTATCGACGTTTTGCACTGACGGTAACAATCCACTGAGTATTGAGCTAAACATAACAATAATATCAATTTCTATAAATAATTTCCGCAATAATTCTTTATAAAGCAATCTAGGAATATAAAAGATGATGAAAGAATATAAAGAAACTTTTGATTTTTTTGCAGTGTGTCCTGAAAATGAAATTTTACTCCTATTTATAGGAGGTCTCGTGTCTCTTCATTGGGATATAATTACACAAATGGGTAGTCATATCTTTAGCCATAAACATAATTATTCAATAGATATCTACTTGAATAATTATTACCCTTTATTTTAATTAAGTGACATAACTTTTGGTAACTTATAACTTTTTATTTATAACTATTGGAATACTATATATATTTTGAAAATGTTCTAACATAAATGCCACATTTCAACCAAATCGCTATTCAACGGAGAATTTACTAAAAGTTGATCATTTTATAAAACAGTAGATGTTATTTTTAAAGCAAATTTGTCTTTCAATATACAAGTTTAAAAATATTTATATATAGTGGGATTCAAACCAAAAATATTATGATTTTAATAATTTTATTTTACTATTTTAACTAAAATAATATTTAAGTATTATATCAATTCCTTTTAAAATTATTACATAAAATTGTAATTTACATTGTGAGTGAACTATTATCTAATCTAATTCGAAGTGTGTAACGAAACAAAATTAACAATTCTTTAATTTTTTAAATAGATAATCCTATATATCCAACTAAATTATGAAAATAAATCAAAAGCAAAAGAGAATAAAGATTATAAGAGCTATCAATTATCAAATTAATGCATATTAAAAATCTAAAATAAATAACAAAAAGTATAAAAGCTTAACATGATTTGTTATACCTTCCCCACCTTGGGACACATGGTAGCAGGTAGTTATCAGAAGTTCAACCTTTTGCCTCGATCACCCAGTCAAGCGGGAGGTACTTGCTCAATGAGACTAATTACTTATTCTTTCGATCACCTGATCTTTTGTTAAGAATGTGATCATTTTGATCACCAAAACTTACATGTATTTAACGATTTCGTACCACAACTCAAGGAGAATGACAATGCATGCCATCCAATAATTATGACCTGATAGTGGATCCGTCACATTAATTTCACCCAACATGAAACTTTGCCTATAAATATCCTCCAAGATGATGGAGTAGGGATCTATTGTCTAAGCATACTAGTCTACACTCTATCATTCTACTTCCAACTCACACTTCCACTATTTTCATTCTCTATACTCTCTGGTTCTCTGTCCAGATAGGATGAACTAACCTCCATCAACACCTCCATTTCCTCCTTTGTTTCTCTTCTTTATTAAATTTCACACATCAACACAATTAAATTTAATTGATAACTAAAATAACACTCAAATATCAAATTTTGATTATTTCAATATAACTTAATTTCATTAATGCAACAAATAAATCTATAATTAAATATTTTTTTAAATCAGAATTAAATTTCGATCGATTAATTCGATTAAAACCAAATAGCACCACCAATATTTTGGAGTGAAAGATTTGAGAACCCTGATGTTTATTTATCCGGTGGAAACAAACATGGATATGAACACATCAAATATGGGCCTGACAATACCCGACAACCCTAATAGTTTTAGGCCTCATACCCGCAATAGTTTATTATTGCGGGATGGCCCATGATCTATATCACCAACTGTGCGTATAAATTTGGAAAAATTTGAAAGCCGGTATTAGCGAGAGAATGGAAGGACCTGAACTCAAGAAGAGGAAAATCCCTAAGCCACCGCCTCGCCGGTAATGTTCTTTATACGCCTCTCTGCGCTCTTGGTTTTTCGTTTTTCTTTTATGTGTTTCTTTCTCTTGAGAAAAATATGCGCATCTGAGTTGCTTGATGCTTGCTTTTTAGAGTGTGTTGGAAAGCATGAGCTTATTCACTGAAATTTTGTTTTTCCCTTTTGGTAAATTGTAAGTTGTCTGCTTGCAAATTCAACTTTTATTTTTAGTGAAGGATGGGATTCCATTTAGAATTCAATTTTCAGCATTTGTTTTGTACTTGGGAATTGATGCATAGGATAAGCTGATAATGGATGGAGAAATTATGTGAATTGGCAAACTAGGGTTTGGGATGAAATTGAAATATTCAAGACAATTTGTTGAGAGCGAGTATCTGCTTTGGACTGTCTCACTCCCTCAACGGAATGTCTTGTTCCTGTGTCGCAGTTCTGTTTCTTGTACTCTGAGCAGAGCCCAAATGCGCTCACGGAGTTTAAAGAGTGCCTCAGTTGGTGAGATACGATTTGCAAGCTCACGAGGGAAGTGTCAATGTTGTGTAAAATATTAATTATGCATATTGTGCCCGTGGGCCAAGTGGTACCATGGATGCGAAGGTTGATGGTTCGAATCCCTTAAGGTGCAGTATGCATAATTAAAATTTTGCACAATACTGACACTTCTCCCGTGAGTTTGCACGTTGTATCTCCACTAGCCGAGGCGATCACCAAACTCTGTGAGCCCCTTTGGGCTCTTCTCCGAGTATGGGAGACAAAACCTTGACACGGAGACAATATCTTCAGTTGAGGGAGTGAGACACTCTAAAGTAGATACTCGGTCTCAACACACTTTTTTCTGTGAAAGAGTTTACAAGTACAATCACAAAAAAATACATGTCCGCATAACTATAATTATAATACAATCGGACGTAAAACCAGAATATACCTGTTTCTTACTAAATAGAAGAAAAGATTTGGTTCTTATTTCATATCCCCTGCCTCAAGTTCCAATCTCACAAGCAATGTGCCAAAGCTTCCACAAGAAAAAGAATGTTAAGCATTCAATCTAAAATATAACATTATAGGCAATCTAGGATTTAAGTAATATGGGATAAACCCACTTTAACAGGCACCCATCCATGTCATGTAGTTGGAGATGGAAGACCCTATCATATTACAAAATTGGAAGAGGTAAAAGACGAGAATAACAAGCAAGAAAAACATTACCAAACTTGTCCTTTAATATCATGTTAAGCATGTAACATAAAGCCAATTGGTAATAGGTGGAAAAGTCTAACTTGAATGTGAGATCATGGACAATCTAAAATTAAACTAATGTGGGATAACACCACTCTAACAAAGAGAACTTAAATTCTTGCCAGTTTGTTGCATCATGTTGTTTCATTCTGTTGTTAAATTGTTCATATGCCATGGCTCATGAAGAATAAACTCATGATGAGTCCTTACTTGGGATTTTATTTTATTTTTGTAGGACTGTTGCTTCACCTGCTTCAAAGACTCTCAAAGATGCAAAACCAACAAGTAGTTCGAGGGTAAAGCCTTTTCTCCTGCTTCTATTCTCATGATGTTTCATTTTTCTACCCTTTTTAAACCTTGTTTAAGTTATAATATGTCTATCCAATCAGATTCCAGGTGTACAAACAAGTGATATTAATAGTTTCAGAATCCAACAAGACAAAAATTTTGCTGTAGCTCAAGCACAACAAGACGGCTGCACCGGAAATTTTATGAAATTTGATTCATGGTATGGGAATTTTCTGGTACCGGTTGTTCCATCACGGGCAGAACTTAACAGATAAGTATTTCTTGTATCATATTAATTTTGATATGATTTTGTTTGCAAACAATGTGACAGTTGTTTAAGTCCTTGCTTTTGCTATATGGATCATAAGATTCTTCTCCGGCTGCTGGTTCTCATTTGTTTGACAACAAGAGATCCAATAGTACTTGTAATCGTGGTATTAGATAGGGATAGCCTAATCAACGAGTTTACCCACTTGATATCTATCTGTTTTACTCCATTTGTTCATTTATTGTCAATTTATCACTCATATTTTTGGCTATAGAACCAATTCCAGGCCTAAATTTTATCTTAGTTTGCCTTTGTATAGGAGTAAAACCAAAACAAATAAGATGAAGCTTAGAAGATATCTGGGTTTAGCTTGCCTTGGATAGTCTTATTCATTTCACTATCAAAGTGAATAGAAAAAGAAAATGATTGCTCTTTTAAATTTGCAAGGTTACAATGTGATCCTCAAGTAGTTGAGTAACAAATTTGTCATTTTCTGAAAAATATATCCTTATTGGAACTTTCACTCAGACTTCCTGAAGATAATTAGATTATGGTAATGAGGAGTAATCAATTTATTGATTTTAAAACAAATATATTTACAATCATATCTCTAATGTATCCCTCAATGTTGCTTTTCATGTATTGTCTACGACCCTTTAATACAAGTATCAATAATGTAATTTTTTTATTCAATTTTTCATGTACAATAAATGAGAAGGAAGGAATTGATTTTAATCTCGATAATGACCCAATTTTTCTTCTTTGTATTGAACGAGTGAGGAAGTTATAGCAGCTTGAGGACTAAATTAAAGAAACGTTTCTATTGAAGCTTTAATAGAAGAATAAATAACATGTCAAAATTTGACAGGATGAGTAAAACAAGATTAGATCTTCTAGGTGAAAAGGAAGGGTTTGGATTGTTAAAGACATTGTTGTAATTGGGCACTTTTGAAACAATATTAATTGATGCATATGCTAGATTTGGCACTCAAATGAATAATATTTGATAAAGTAAAATAATGGTGTAGATATATATACATGTATTCCTGATACAAGTGTAAGATATGAAAGATTCAATGTTATGTTTTTTTAAGGTAATTTATAAGAGGTATCCTAGTTTCTCCGAACCAAGGGCGGGCGCCGGCCGACCACAACTCTGCAGCTATGTGACATATGAGGACCAATTCTCTTATATCTTCTCATTTAATATACATTTATCTTCATATTTTTAATTCTCTCTCTATATAGATTACTATAATCCTTTATGCCATTGAACTATTTATCTCTTCAAGATATGATGCTCAACTTTTGTGCAGGCCTATAGTTTATAGAATCTAATTCCTTTAAGGTAAGTTTGGCTAAAATTATAGATATATTTCAGTTGTTTTTATGTGAACAAATTTGTTTCCTAATGGGGTTTAAGCTTATAAAGATCAGAATAATAACTCATCATTCAACATGACTGTTCAAACTAATGGATTGAAAAGCTCCAATCAATTAGCATAAATGTAAGTCTACATAAGTTTTAATTGATATTAATCATACCTTTTCATCCCTATCCCTTAATAAAACAAATTATTGATACATGTTCGTAACCTGTTATAATGAAGAAAATAGACTTGGTTAATGGCAGGGAAGTTAAGCATTCTTCATTCCCTAATTTGGATATTATATTTGGAGGAAGGAATTTTTTTTCTTGTCAATTTAGTTTAAAAGATAGATGTGCGTTTACAATAAACAATGAAACATATTGTATGAGTTCAAACCTTAATATTTACAATTTTTATTGGTTTTAATAAAAATAAGAAAAAGCAAAAGCACCATTGTAATAATATAATTTAGTCAAAATTTATAAGGTTGTTTTCATAATTTCATCAACTAAGTTGGTGTCATTTGACTTGTGGCACTAGGCTAAGTTTGGGCTTTAATAATAGTAGAGATATACAATTGATAAATATAATAAAGTTTACATAAAATGTTAAAATGTGCAAAATAAATTAAAACAAAACTTTTGTTGGAATGGTAAAGTTAATGTTTTATTGTTTGAAATTTTAATATTTGTAAATTTTATCGATTTTACTAAAAACAATAAAGGTATCATCGTAATAATATTACTTATTCAAAATATGTAAGGTTATTTTCATAATTTAGTAATTGAGTTGGTGTCACTTGAGTCATGACATCAAACTCGCTTGACCTTTAATAATAGTAGAGCTTCTAATGGCTTGGGTTCAAATCTTAATACTTGTATTTTTTTATTGGTTTTATTAAAATAAGAAAAAAGATAAAAATACCCTTTTGATAACATAATTTATTTAAAATGTGTAATATTATTTTCTTAATTTCATCAACTGAATTGGTGTCACTTAACTCCTAATACCAAACTCAGTCAAGGCCTTAATATTAGTAGAGATTTATTAATTAAGTTGGTGTCTCTTGACTTGTGATATCAAACTTAATCAGGGCTTTAATATTAGTAGAGATTTATTAATTGAGTTGGTCTCACTTGACTAGTGACACGAAACTCAATCAGGGCTTTAAATTAGTAGAGATTATCGATATATATACAAAAGACGTGAGAAAAATTGTGTAAAAATATTAAAATGTATAAAATTATCAAAATAAAACTTTGGTTGAAATGGTAAAAAATTTTTATAAATGTTGGTAGCATGAGTTCAAATATCACCATATGTAATTTTTTACTGTTTTATTAAAAAGATAAATGTACCCTCATGATAATATAAATTATTTTATACATGTAATGGCATTTTATAACACCATTAATTAAATTGATGATTGATTTGTTGGGAAAAATTTTGGTTCGAAAACCGTTTTTTACATAGCGAAAAGTTAAAATTGAGTGTGGGTACAAACAAATTTGAATCAAACACAACCATAAATTATTTATTTTACTTTTAGTGGGAAAAAATCTCTTTAATAAAAAGATAGAATTGTTATTCGAAAACAAAATTTATACTTAGAAATAAATTCTCACTATTTTCGGGTAGAACAAAAATATCTCAAAGTTGTGTAAAACTTATTGTGTATTTAGTCCTATCGGTATCATCTATTTATAGAGAGAATAAGTGAACACCTTGTTAAAGTAGTTGAAATCTATTTTATAGAAAAACTTCCTAGTTGAGCTAGGAGAGAGAGGGGCTAATCAGGTGTACTTTCACTCATATGTAATATGACGGGGATTTGATCCTCTCTTATATTGAGTCCAATTATAAGTGCGTTTTGTACTTTTAACCCAATACTTTATAATTCAATCCAACCCAATACTTTATGATTCAATCCAACCCAATACATATTTTCTATTTTCCAAAATAAACATCATAAATTAATTTAAATAAATTAATTCCCCAATTAAATAATTTTTCAACCCGAATTTGATTTTATTAAAATCATGACAACTTTACCATAAAAGAATCTATGAGAAAATATATTTGATTTTTCTACATTCATCAAATTCATTATAACCAAACTTCAATTATTAATTAATTAAATAATAATTTGAAAACTATAAATTATGTAACACCCTAACTTGTCTTCGTCGTCGGATTAGAGTTACGGAGTATTATGGCACATATCAAATCAAATAACATAATAAAACCATTCAAATATTAATTTAAATATCAATATTCAATCCACATATTAAGCATAACTTAAATATACTTACATGCCTTATATCAAACTTACGGGACCTTAAATATAATTTGAAAACAATTAGGGACTAATTTAAAACAAAACAGAAAAATATGAAAATTTTGGAAACAGGGGTCACACAGTCGTGTGATAGAGCCCAGACCATGTGGCTAAAAAATAAGGCCATGTACAATTCGAAATTTGGGTCACACGATCGTGTCGCAACCCGTGTGCCCGCCCGTGTACAAATCGAAATAAGGTCACACAGTCATGTCTTCAGAATGTGTAACAACATGTGACCGTGTGTGATAAACTTGCATCAAAATTAAATAGTCCACATGGCCGTGTGGTGTAATCGTGTGTGGCACACAGCCGTGTGACAACCCATGTCCCAAGCCGTGTGCACCTAAAATAGCTTCCAAAACAAGGCAAACTAAACCAATTTCTTAGGTGCCAAACCAAACCAAAAACAAGCATTCATATACCTTCAAAACACATTCAAACAAGCTAAAAACATACCAAAACATACAATCTAAGTGCCTAACCAATATGCCCTCAATAACACCACATTTTATGCACAAACCAATTCACATTCAAAGCTCACAAATACATACGTTAAACACATGCTAAACTTACCAATTCATACCTTCCATTCATGTTCAATTCTACCACAACCTATCAATTCAGAAGCAGCTTAACCCAAAATGACCAAATCATCTACATATAGACCTTTACAAGCCATATGCCAAAAACATATATATAAATGAGCCCAAATCAAGTTTACACAACATCATTCAAGTATAAAATGCACCACAAATATTAAATATCCAAAACATATACAAGACACATATTACATGCCATATAACCCAAAGTAATCATGTCAAAATCTATCGATAGATATCTGGATAATGTGATCTTCAGGTTGATCAGGTCGCCCAATTCCACAAAAAGTTATCTACAAAGCAACAGGAAAAATGATACGAGTAAGCTTCAATAAAGCTTAGTAAGTTCAACGATCGAAACAATCAGACTTACCTTATAAACATATCAATTATACAATAACAATTAATAAACAATAATCTTGTCAACTACAACCATTTCACAGGTGAGTCTTCATGTTTATACACATATTGTATAATCTGATCAATTAAACTAGATCATTCAATACAAATTCATTTATACATTCAGAAGATCATGTAGACATTTATAAGATTAAATAACGAATCATATAACCATTGAAAATCTGTCCGATGAACGGTATAAACGGATTCGGATATGCGGTTAACTATCCAGAACACATTAGAACACTCAAACGAGTCAAATCAACCGAGAACACACTTGGGCACCAAGTGCCTAGCCCGTAGGCTAACATCCCTCCAAAACACACTTGGGCACCAAATGCCAAGCGCGAAGGCTTTACATCCGCCCCCAATAACACGTCAGAATCATTATAAATATAACACGATAGTCCGCAATAAATGTTGGACTCCGGTATATTCAGTGGACAGTAACAAGTCAGGAATCATCATCACATCGTAAGTCAATCTCATATAGTGCGCAATATAACTTATTGGCATGCCAATTGTATCCTATCTTATGTTCATCCGGGCTCGATACAAGTAATTACATAATATTTTACAAATCAATTACATTTCTCACCTTGAATTAACTTTATGATTATAGCATTTTATAAATATATATGCGTGTTGGGGATCAACACAATTAAGCAACGAACAAGTAAAAAATAGCAGAATAAATTGAGAAATTGAACACACAGATTTAACGTGGAAAAACCCCTCCAAAGAGAATAAAAAACACAGGTAGAGATAATTTTACTATAATGACAAAAAAAACGAAGAGTACAAAAGATGGAGATAAAAACTAAACTCCGAAACTCGAAAATAAGGAACCCTCAAAACGTAAAAACAAAATTCTCCAAAAATGTTATGAATTCTAATATTTTAATGTGTGTATTTTCTAAGGTTTTAAAAGAGCCTATTTATAGGCTAAATTCATAGGTCAAATAATAATAGAATAATCTAGACTAATCTAAGTTCGATTGAAACAAATAAACAGAGATTAACTAGGAGATTATCTCTTAAATTTGATTGAAATATGAGGCGTGCTTAAAAATACGAATATTCAACAAATCATAATCCACAAGTCAAATATAACATTACAAATTATTCTAATTTAAACCGTACGAACTTACAAGGGTTAGATTGCAGAGATAGTAAAAGTTCAAGGTCTAATCAGCAATTATTTGTAATTGCTGATTATTCAACAAATCATAATCCACAAGTCAAATATAACATTACAAATTATTCTAATTTAAACTGTACAAACTTACTAGGGTTAGATTGCATAGATAGTAAAAGTTCAAAGTCTAATCAGCAATTTTCCTTTTTCCCTGATTATCTACTTGTTCTTGATCTATAAAATAGTTTATTTCAACTTATTAGCCTCAATTTCATATAATATTTAATTTGTCGAAACCATTTTTATTTTTAGAAAAAAACAAAAATTAGTTGTCGATGAAAATTGGAAAAATTGGGAGTCGCCACCAATCTTTTATTACGGTGTGATTGGATCACCTGAAAAACGGCTTTGGTCTATGAGTTTTAGAAAAACGGATTCGAGAGTCAGTTACGTACGAGGAAGGATTAGCACCCTTGTAACGCCCAAAAATTGGTACCAAATTGATTAATTAATGTCTTGACGTCGAGAGTTTAAAAAAATGCAATCCTTAATTAAATTATTTATTAAGACCTTCTCATTTTGAAAAAAGAAAAAATATCACACCCAATGCGTTAGGGCACAACATTTTATTCTCTTCACGATGAGCTAGTCAAAAACTCGTGTAATAAAATTTAAGAAAATATCTAGTTGTTTAAAATTTATGAAGAAATCGCAGCCCAATACGTAAGGGCACGATTTCTTAAAATCTCAAACATTCAATATTTTCTTTATTTTTTAAAAAAAATCTTTATCTCGAGAAATCAACGTGTCACATCCAATACGTTAGGACACAACATATTGAATTCCTGATGATAAGTTTTATTTTGTTTAATTAAAGAGCAATCATCGATTGTTAGATTTTACAAAAAAAAATCGGAACCCAATACGTTAGGGCTCAATTTCCTTGAAAAATCCTAAATACGAGTATTATCCCTATTTTGAAAAGTTCTATTTTAAAATCGAGTAAAAAGATGATGTGATGTTATGTTGTATGTATAAATGTCACGATAACAAATACAACAATAATAAATACGATAATGGCATAGAAATAATATAAACAAATAAATAAACGAAACAAATACATAAGGAGAAAAAGTTAATGACTTGCAAATTATTAAATAAACGAGCAAGATAAAAAATTAATGAAACCATAAATAAATAGAAAATAAACCAAAAATATAAAGAATAAAGGTACATGACATATACATTAAAACTATGAAGAATACACATGAATTTATATATATAGAATTTAGATTATAAAATTTATATAAACAAAATACATATTTGTGAAAATAAAGAAGAGTATAGAAATATATATATATATATATATATATATATATATATTATAAAAGATGTATTAAAATATAAGTAGATATTTAAGCATTTTGAAAATAAACAAAAACATATATATACGTGTTTATAAACATAAAAGAATATTTGTTTTTTAAAATATATATATAGATTAAAAATAATAAATACATTATCGAAAATAAATATGTGTATATATATAAATAAAAAATATTAGTTTTTAAAATATAATAATAAATATGTACACAAAAAAATATTCATGTAAAAAATAATTACATATGAAAATTATAAAAAATAAAAATAATTACATTATTAAAATTAATTAATTTTAAGATAAATGTAAAAAAAAAGATTGAATTGAACTGCAAATAAAAAAAATCTGGGGTAAATCCGTAAATAAATAAAGCCCAAAGGACTAAATTGAACGCGCAAATTACATAGAGGGGCTGGAAGGGAAATTTTTCCTTCTCCTCTAAAACGGCGCCGTTCAAAGGGGACTGAATTGAAATTTAAAATAAATTAAAGGGCCAATTTTGAAAAAAAAAACTAATGGTAGAATATTAAAAAGGCGGAGGGGCTAAAAGCGCAATTTATCCCTCCGCATAAAAACACGCGGACCCTAAGGCGGATCGGGTCGGATTCGGGTCGAGTGCTCAAAACGACGCCGTTTTGGGCGTCTGAGGGTTTCCCCAAAACGGTACTGTTTTGGTACCCTATAAAAGCCCCTAACTCTAAAAAAATTTATTTCAAAACCGATTTAAAAAAAAACAAAAAAAAACCTTTAAAAAAAACTCTCCCTCCCCCAGTCCGTCCAGCCTATAGTCCGGTCATCGGTCGATCACCGGCCACCGCGCCGGCCGCCGATCTCCTGCGTCGGCACCACCGTCTGTGGCGGCCGAAAAAGGGGAAAAACCCCTACTCAGTTCCTTCGGTCTCTTTAGGCCCAAATCTGGGCTCAAAATCCCCAAAATATCAACAAAATCCTCAAAGCAAACAAGAAACCTTTCGGTTTCAGGCCACCGTTCCTCGGGGGTGGCTCCCTCGACCGTCTCAACGACGTTTCAGACCCGAACGAAGGTGAGTCTTTTACTTTTTTTTAATTTTATATCAGTATATAAAAAAAATAAAAAGAAAATAAATAGTAAAACGAAAATGTATATCAACCTTTGGTTTCGATTGACTCTCTATTTGCTGTGAAAATACTTGTTTTTTTTATTTATTTTTCGAATCTGGATTCGGGATCCTTATTACAGTGTATTGAGTTTGCTTTTATAGCAAACAATAAAACAAGAAAAGTAAACAAAATCTTCTGGTATCTTGCTTGATTCATGATTTCAAAGATTTTTCTTGCCGTATTCTGTTTTGTTTCCTTCCTTGTTGCGCAGGTATGAAGATTGTGCGGAGATTCGGGGGCATGGTTGCGGCTGCCAAAGTTTACCCTAGATCTCTAGGGTTTCTGAAATTGTTCTTGGGCCTGGGGGTTAATTTTGGGTCATTCGTTATTGTATTTTGTTTTGGGTTTGGGCCCAAAAAAACTATTGTATTTGGACTGTTTAGCTTCATGTAGGCCGGGCAAATTTGGCCCATTACACAATTTAGTGCATATGATTTCCTATTTACAATTTTCACATTTGCCCCAAACTTTTATACTTTATTCAATTTAGTATTAATATTAAAATGAGTCTATTTTCACAATTAATTCATAAACCCAATTTTTACCAAACCTTTAACCATATAAAAGCAACCCTTAAATTCTGAAATTTTTCAACAAAACCCTTCCAAAATTCACATGCTTTTAATTAAATCCTTTAACTTAAAAACTATACAAATTACTTTACAAACTAGTTCAAATTCACTACCAAGCAAAAACAAAATGGTAAATTTTCCAAAATTTGATAACTTCACAAATTAACCCTGAACTAGATAGTTTAAGTTACAATGATTTCATAAATATAAAATTTACAAGAAATCGACAAAATAACACTTACATGCAATCGCCAAACAAATAGAATGCTTCAAGCTTTAATTTCCATGATTTCGATCACAAGAGATAAAAGAAGAAGATGATGTTTTTTTTTTTATGTTTTAAGTTTTATTTATTTTATTTTAACTTTATTTTAATTGAAATTTCATTATAAAATCACCTAATGTCGGTCCCTATCACAAATTATGGTCTAATTCGTAAAGATCCTCTCACTTTAACTATTTAAACATTTTAGTTAATAATAATCAATACCAATTAATTTTTACCACTTTTACGATTTAATCATTTTTCTAATTAGCTATCAAATCACTAAAATTTTCGGACCAAACTTCAATATATCTATATAATCACTCCGTAAATATTTTATAAAAATATTTATTATGGGTTCGATTTATAGAAACAAGGTTCCGATACCTCATTTTCTAAAACCACTTGATTTTAAGGACAAACCACTTGTACTTAACTATATATTCAAATAGCAAAAATTATCCGATAACAATTCTATATAATACTATATTTGACTCGTAAATATTAAATAATAATATTTATGGACTCATTCGTCGGATTTGTGATCCCGAAATCACTATTTTTGACCCCATTGAAAAACAGGTTGTTGCAAATTAATTCTCAAACCATTTCCATACTTAGTAAGAAAATCACCTTCATTTCTGAATGTTTCCCATTTCTATCCATTTCTGTTAATTTGATTCAACATGCAGTTCATTTCTGATTTCAACAAGATAGCGGAGGGACCGATTGAATATATGTGATTAGGGCTCAAATGATTTATAATTAAGTTCCAACTTTTCACCGCTTATTAATTATAAACTAATTTAGTAATGAAGTCATTCCACTATAGTATCGTGACTGAGCTCTCCCTTATGACATATCATTACGAAAGCAACTCGATCGATGCTCATCCAATAACCTTGTCATAAGTGTGTTACCCTCATTGGATATCCTTAATCTCTTAGGGATAAATCCGATTTGTCCGGTTCGATTGTATAAATTTAAAAAAAATAGAGAAATAGATTCAACTATTGATTTGACATGTTCGATCGATTCAATTGATTCACAAGTCAACCAATCTGACCCCTTATTCTAAACCAGTATCTCAATCGATTTCTAATCCAATTAGTTTGATTGACTAATTCAATTCAGTTCTGAAAATAGTGAGAGATAAATAACTTCATCCAATACTTGTAAAAAGTTATGAATTAGTGGAATTACATTAATAATTACTAGTGAAGATTTTCAAAATTTTTTATTTTTATTATTTTTATAGTTTTACATTTTTAAAAAATGTATCCACACTCTATTAAGACTTTGTTTATAATTGAGATCGAAAATTACTTTTCAACTCAAACTTTAATTTTAAACTAAAATTTTGATAAAAAAACTTTTTAACCAATCATTGATTTCAAATGGGATTTTAACCCAAGTCAAAAAGCCAAAAATTTTAGCTTTTGGCTTTTGAAAAATGCTTTTTAATAAAGTTATCTTTTATCCGCCATTAAATCTTCTACTTTACAACATTTTGTTTACAATTATCATTTTATTTCTCAATAATATTTTTTACAAAGAATAGTAAATACTTTCAAATTCTTTTTAGAAACATTTTTTCATAAAACTTTTACCTCAATGATAAATCGAGGTAAGTAGTAACCACATATATCTAGAAGTTCATATTTCCTTATAAATAAGTGTTTAATTGCTTGTGATCTCTAATTAAGAGAAGTGATTGTATAAAGCTGTGATTCCACGTCATCCATATTCATTTTCAATAGAATAAGAGAATGTCAAATCAAATTTTATATAATCAAGAGAAAATTCTGATTTGTCACTTTTCTATTGAATACGAATATAAACAACATACAATCACAATTTTATATAATCATTTAATCTCCAACAAAATAATAAAGCAAAGAAAGGAGATCATCCAAACCATGTGGCTTAGTGAAATTGGGTGACTAATAAAACCACCAAGTTGGCAACAACATTTATGAATCCCAGATTGATGTAGTTGTACTTATTTCCAACCATGGATTAACTCATTCTAATCCCCACTTTTATCTTGAGTTACACAAAGGAGAGATTCCTAAATATCATAAACCTGACACCTGTCCACTCATGTCTTCATTAAATTTAATACATCACATTGGAATGGAAAGGTCATTATCGTAATTTAAAACCACTCCTCACTTTTAAATATCTTCTTCTTCTTTGTATTTTTATTTATTTTATGCCAAATAACAAAATAATTACATCTTCTTCCTTTTATGGTCACTTTTCTCTTTGCTTTTTTTAAACAAATGAAAGCCGCTTCATTGCAGAAGCAAAGCCAGTAACTACTACAAATATATTGAATTTTCCAATAAAGAGACAATTAAAAATTCAGTCATCTAGACCTTCCCTCCTTTTGTTTTTTTTCTTTTTAAATCCAAGTTAGTGAAACTTGGATTGTTTTTTTTCTTTTGGGGGAGTATCCGTACAACTCTGAAAGTACTTTTTTTTCCTCTTGTTTGATTGGTGTTGCGGTGGTGATGGGGAAAGTGGCAGTAGGGGCGGCGGTGGTGTGCGCGGCGGCTGTGTGTGCAGCAGCGGCGCTGGTGGTGCGTCACAGGATGAAGAGTTCGGGGAAGTGGGCCCGGGCGCTGTCTATACTGAAGGAGTTTGAGGAAAAGTGTGGGACCCCAAGTTCGAATCTTAAACAGGTGGCTGATGCCATGACCGTTGAGATGCACGCCGGGCTCGCGTCAGAGGGTGGCAGCAAGCTCAAGATGATCATCAGCTATGTACATAATCTCCCCACTGGGTAACTTAACCATTCAACTTTTATTGTTCTTTCCTTAAAATTTTAAGTTCCAATACTTCTGGAATTCTCTTGATTGATCAACTCTGATTATGAGCTCTATTTCAAAATTTAAAAAAAAGAGAGGAAAATTTGTAGAAAAGTTTAATTCATGATTGACATTCAACTAGTTTGTGAGATGAAAAAGCTTTAGAGATTAGTGGTTTTGATTTTACTCACACTGTGGTCCATTCGGATTTGCTGTTAAGGAGATTGATAATTCATTAGATGCCCTGAATTGAACTTTCTATACCCAAAGGGTAAAAATTTAGTAGTTTCGAAATTTACTTTGAGTAACTGATGTGTTGGATTCCACTTATGATGGCTTTTGTTGTGTTATCAACACTGCATGCTTATCAACTTTATGCTTGTTTTGTTCTAAAGATGATTTATGGGTTAGTTTTTTCTACAAACAAGTGCTGCTTTTAGTATTCTTGTTTGTCCCATCAATATCTACCTTTTTGCTTTCAATTCATGGGATAGAAATAACTCACCTTTTCATCTTTAGCTTACCTTCCAAAACCTTTGATACCTTTTTTACTTATCAAGTTTATTTGGGGTTGTGGGTTATAGTTGCTTTCCTTTGCATTCTACTCCATGCTTCCTGCCTTCATTCTATCTCTACGTGCTGATGTCAAATATAGATATTAGAGTGGGTTGCCACAGATTCTATGTTTCTCCTACTTCCCCTTTTTCTTTTAGCTACCCACCTATATTTAATACTCATGTGAGATGTACATCCAAATATTGGTACCCTATATGATTTTCCTACCACTTTCTAAATACATCGGGAACGAAATTGAACATACCATGGATTAATGTTGCACACATGCACATGGATGGAACTAAATAGAAGGTGAGGGGCCAAATTTCTTTTTCCTTTAACATGTAATACTAAATATTCTAACTTTATACATATAATGTTTATAAATTTAAACATGAATTGGTCCCAATTAAATTTGTAATTTGGAACATGATTGACCCCAATTCAAATACAACTCACTTTTTAAAACCAATTAGATTCAAGTTAAATTTCATTTTATTTCTAACTTATATTTTTTCCCCAAAAACACTTCTATTTGTTTACTTTGTTCTAAAAGCTTTAAAAAAAGAGTTAAAAGCTTTCCCATTTATTTAAAAAAATTCCAGTCAAAACAAATGTTAAACTCTACAAGTATTTGGTGCTGACAGACAACAAGGTAATAACAAATAGTGATTTTAAGTCCTAACAGAGGTTTAATTTTTTTATTTATTGTATTGGAAGAACCAATGAGTCTAGGTTGTTGCCCTTAGAAGATTTGGGTGGTGATCTATTTATTTGTATATATTATTTAAATCTTTATATATTTTAAAATTATTTATTTAGATTTTTTTCTCTTACTTCTTTGTTTGTTAGGTTTTTTTTATTTTTATTTTATAAATGAAATATCATCTATAGTCAGCACTTCTTAGTAAGTCTAGAGACAAATTTTAAACCAATTGGGTTAGTTTACTATTGAGGTTGAAAAGTATTCTTGAAAAATATTGTGAAAAAGTGCTTTTGAAAAATTTATTAGTGTTTACCATTGCTGTCAAAAAGTGATTTTGAGAAGATAAAATATTAATTTTAAGACATGATGTTGTAAAGTAAAAGATTTAATGGGAGGATAAAAAGGTAACTTCATTGAAAAGTACTTTCCAAAAGCCAAAAGTTAAAAATTTTAACTTGGTTAAAATCCCAGTTCAAAATCAAGGTTTGGTTTGAAAAGTTGTTTGTTTATCAAATTTTTCTATTTGGAATCAAGATTTGGATTAAAAAATGTTTTTCAACTTAAATGGTAAACGAAGTCTAAGTACTCTTGAAAAAGGAAAACAAATAGCTTAAGTTTAAAGTTTTGAAAAAGGATTAATATACTATTTGGTACTTGAGTTTAGGTTCAATGTTCAAATTGGTACCTGAATTTGGTTTCAATATTCAATTTGGTACCTAAACCAAACATCATCATGTGACCCAATTGAATATTTGGCATGTGTTCTACTAAAACACATATATACTTAATTGGAAAAAAAACTCAAGTACTAAATTGAACATTGAAACTAAACTCAGGTACCAAATAGAATATTAACCAAAAAAATTATAAGTTTCAATCCTTCCGTTAACTAAAAAAGCCTCCTAATTCAAAATGAACACTAAACTGTGTAAGTATTTATTGATGAGACTCAACAAAACAAGGACAAATTGTGATTTCAATTTATATTTGGCCCAAAATGTTTGATACTGGTTCCGTCGTTGCATGTACCGATGTCCGAGTCTAAGTAACATGGTTTTGACATATAAGCAACCCAAATATCTTTTGCTTTCTATTTGTGGGATAAATAACTTATTTTACATATAGTTTATCTTCTAAGGCTTTGAAGTTTTTTGTCAAAGCCTCCTAATTATAAGTTTCTATTTGTGTTCTGGTTCTTGGTTTTAGATGCCCTCTTTACTGTTATTTGTCAAAGTTTTTTAAGATGAAAATTCTCTTTTCCATGGTGCCTAACTTCATTCTATGTGTACTTTGTATTATGATGATTTGCTGCTCAAAATGTTTTTCAGAAAGATAATAGAGTGGGTTTGCCATTAACACTATGTTGCTCTGACTTGTCGTTTTCCTTTAAGTACTTATATTCAACGCCTGTGTCTGAACCACATTTGGACATTGGTATGGGGATATAATCCTCCAAGTGCTCTCCAAATACATGGAAATCTTTTGAAAAAATTGGACATACCCACTGTGTTGCATGCATACCCGTGTCCAACACTCGCAACGAGTTTGAATAATACAGTTTTGATATATAAGCAACCCAAATAAACTTGTTTGATGTGGAGAATTTCTTGATTTTCCAAGTTTCAGGAATATTCGTTTCATTATTGTTTTAACTTTTAGTTAAGTTTTGCTGCTGAACTATGTATAGTGGGTGATAATTGCGAAAGAATTTACTTACTATCATGAAAGAAGTTGCTTTGCAAGGATGATTGGTAAAGTTGACTTCACAAATAAACCTTTTTTTTTCATTGGATTGTGCCATAAACTATCATATAAATATTCAAGAGAGAAGTAATTCTTATAAATGGATTCCTATGAACATAATTCCTAACAAGAAAAAGGAAGTTGCTAAGCTGTTATACAAATTTTGCATGGTGTGAAATATTATGTTTCTAGATTTACATGTTTGCATGAAAGCGGAGCTAAGTGTTTGTCATGTGTCCATGTTTAACTTGGCAGTGATGAGAAAGGGCTGTTTTATGCCCTTGACCTTGGTGGCACAAATTTCCGTGTTCTGCGTGTGCACTTAGGTGGTAAAGAAAGCCGTGTTGTTAAGCAGGAATTTGAGGAAGTTTCTATTCCTGCGCATTTGATGACTGGATCTTCAGATGTGAGACCCTTCTCGATCCCACCTATCAATATATAACACTGCCTATATTTGTTCATTCTCTGAAATTCTTTATATGATGTGATTGCAGGAATTATTTGATTACATTGCTTCAGCTCTTGCAAAATTTGTTGCTACGGAAAGTGACAGTCAACATGTTTCACCTGGTAGACAAAGGGAGCTGGGGTTCACTTTCTCATTTCCTGTTAGGCAAACATCAATATCATCAGGGACTCTTATAAAATGGACAAAGGGCTTTTCAGTAGAAGATACAGTTAATTCTAATAACCTTGACTCCAATTTGGCAGCTTTTTATGGTTGTTTGTAATGTGGTTGTTAATTTCCTTTCGTTCTGTTATCTGCTACATCCCTGCCATTAATATTATTAATTTTCTTTTAAATTTCCAAAGCATGTGGCATGCTGACCTTGGTCTTTTCCCCTCTTCTTAAGAAGCTAAATATTTTGTGCTTAAGGGCTACATATATACCCTGGAACTAAGATGCCGGTGAAGTGATAGTTTCAGATAAATACTTTAGGATCTGGCCTGGCCTATATATCTCTGATCAATCCCTTATTGTGTACCAACAGTTAAATTTGGCATTTAACTATTTTATGCACAACCTGAGAGGACACGTTCTTGCTAGAGATGCTCCAGAAAGCATACACGAGGACCTTTAAAATTTTATGTTACAGAGTTTTTTCTTTTTAATGCATTACAATGCCTATAACTACTGGAGTTCTATATCCTTAATGTTTTTTTCTTGGCTGATGCAAGTAGGTTGGACAAGATGTTGTTGGAGAATTGACCAAAGCAATCGAAAGGGCTGGCCTTGACATGCGTGTGGCAGTTTTGGTGCGTCTAATTTTGTTCTGCTGTTGCGCATTTTGCACAGTTTGTCTTGTTTAACATAGATGGATGCCATCTGGTGCTTTTACTTGGATACATGTTTGAGTTAATATCTCTAATTCTCTAATGGATTTTGCAGGTCAATGATACAGTCGGCACATTGGCTGGTGGTAGATACAACAACCCAGATGTTGCTGCTGCCGTGATATTAGGTACTGGCACAAACGCAGCTTATGTAGAGCACGCCCATGCAATCCCCAAATGGCACGGTCTTCTACCTAAATCGGGGGAGATGGTAAGTAGTATTAGTGTACCGTTACATATGTTCACTGCTTCTGTTAATGTTTGATTGAATAGACTTAGAATCGACCTTGTTATCAACTTCTTCCATGTTATTTGTGAAATGTTCTTGTGATTCTTATTACTGTTTCTGTCTAGAGTTTTAAAACCTCTCCATTTCTGCAGGTTATCAACATGGAATGGGGTAACTTTCGGTCTTCAAACCTTCCACTAACAGAATATGACCAAGCACTTGATGCTGGGAGTCTAAACCCTGGAGAACAGGTCACTTTCTTCGGTCCAAGTTGCTTGTTCCAACTTATTAACTTTTGTATATGCTAGATGTAACTTTATCAACTACTTTTCCCAGATTTTCGAGAAAATGATATCTGGTATGTATTTGGGAGAGATTGTACGTAGAGTTTTGTGCAAGATGGCTGAAGAAGCTGCCATTTTTGGTGATACTGTCCCACCAAAGTTGAAAATTCCTTTCATACTTAGGTATGCCTTGATATCACGGTCCCCAGTTAACACTCATTATGTAGATTAGAATAAATTTCTCATGTTTCATATTTTGCAATGGAACTTAGATGGATTAGTTGTCTAATGGCTTCTGCAATCTTTAGTTGTAAACTCATCATTTGTCACCAATACTAAATCTTCAGAGTGCCTATTACTGGATCCTTAACCCATCCCAATTATTACCTGATCTTATCCAGTTTGGTTTAATTGTTTGTTTAGTTACAAAATATAGGTGGTTCATACGTTCTTCATGGAAGATAACTGTTTTGCGATACATTAAACATATCAGGCTTTGCTTTTAGCCTGATGAGCATTTTGAGAGTCGTTGACGCTTATCTGTTAAATCTGCAGAACCCCTAACACATCTGCAATGCATCATGACACATCTCCAGATCTGAAAGTGGTCGCCACCAAACTTAAGGATATATTAGAGGTAGAATATGTTAGTACTTTGTTGTATGAATGCATACTTTTCTATTAATCCTTTTGGTTGTCTTCACTTTCTCTTCTTAATGCTTGTATTTAATGTTTTAGAATTTGGAAACAAAGAAAAGAAAAGAGTGGAAAGGAACTTAACTTAATTCGCAATACCCCTTTTAGGAAATATTTAAGACTATGGAAAGAATTCTCTTCTTAAAGGAAATAAGTTTTTACATGAGAGTAAATGAGATTTTTATCATGTGAATTCATTGCTTTTATTAGGTTTTCATATGTTTAAGTTGTCTATTCTTTGCTTTATTTCAGATATCAAATACCTCTTTGAAATTGAGGAAGCTTATTGTTGAGGTGTGTGACATTGTTGCTACTCGTGGTGCTCGCCTATCTGCTGCTGGAATCGTGGGTATCCTCAAGAAATTAGGAAGAGACACAGTGAAAGATGGTGAAAAGCAGAAGTCAGTGGTAGCTTTAGACGGCGGGTTGTATGAGCACTACACTAAATTCAGAACCTGCATGGAGAACACCCTCTGGGAATTGCTAGGAGAAGAAGCCTCCGAGAACATTGCTGTTGAGCACTCCATGGATGGGTCTGGCATTGGGGCAGCCCTCCTGGCAGCCTCTCACTCCCAATACATTGAAGTTGAGGAACCCTGAAGATGGTTGAAGTGTAGGTAGGTTAAAGAATCACAGCTATTCGGAATTTCACTTTCCTCTTTCTTCTTTCAGTTTTTTCAGCTTTTGCATTCGTAGTCCACACTCATCCCAAGTTATGGTCTCTTTGATGCCAGCAAATGTGTAAGTTATGGTGATCCGGGGTGTCTAATCAAGCAACGATCAAATGTCATGAGTGGCTGATAGTAAACCAAGGAACTTTGGTCATCGATCCCTAAACTGGTTCTGAAAAGAAATGTAATGTATGGTTAGAGAGGTCCAAGGAGTGAAATCGCTGCGTAATAATAATTTTATCAACATTTTGAGGTTTGGGTCATTAGATGTTTCATGGTCGGCTACGTATCTTTTGGAAAACTTGAGCCAATGACGATACTAAAACTGCCAACGACACTACTTTTCTCAGTACAGATCCCACCCCTGCCAACTCCTTACCGAAAGATTGCTTTTGTGAGATGTTGTTAGGGTCTTACAAGGTAAAAAATCCTTTAGTTTCAAGCGATGGTCCGCTTCCTGTTATTAGACAGATAAACCTTTTTGAATCGAGTGCCTGTATACATGCACTTGTGTCTCACAACAATGGCAGGCATTAAAACTGAAAACCGAATGTGCGCGCTACCCATTTCTAAACATTGTAACATTGAAGAGATAGCATTGCCCTCTTATTGCAGAACATGTCTTCCATAGCCCTTCCACTCGGAATTGATAATTATTTCAAGTAGAGAAGGGAAAAAAAGTCTATAAACTACAGATGGTTCATCATTCACAGCAATTATAGCAGCAAAAACCATAAAATGGGGACTGTAAATGGTAGCATATCAAAGCAATCAGCTACCAAAATTAAGTTGAACAACTGAAGACTGAAACCAACCATCACATAGCATAGTTTTAAGTTTGGCATAGTATCTAATAGGGTTCGTCAATGTAGTATTACTAGAAATTAACAGTTTACCAGGTTTAAGAACCAAGGGTCGCGTTGTTAAGCCTCTCCAGAGCCAAAATCAGAGCTTGGGTTCCCAAATTCCCTTCCCCATGAGCCTTAAGCGACAAATAAAGCTGTTGAGCCAAAGCCAGACCGGGCAAAGCAAGTCCCATGTTTTGACATTCCTTTAAACAAATCCCCAAATCCTTAACAAAATGGTTCACGAAGAAACCAGGATCGAAGTCCCTCTTCAAAATCCTGCTCCCGTACAAATCCAACGACTTTGAGCCAGCTGCCCCGGTCGATATCGCATCCAAAAACGACGCCACATTCAGCCCTGCTTTGTGGGCGTAAATAATTCCTTCCACTAATCCCACCATCGTCGATGCTATGGTGATTTGGTTAGCTAATTTCGCGAATTGGCCTTTCCCGCTAGGCCCCATGTAGTTAACTTTTCCCATGAGGGTAAAGATGGGGTTTAGGCGGTTGACAATGGCTTCGTCTCCCCCAGCGAATATCGCGAGTGTCCCGTTCTTGGCACCTCGGTCGCCGCCAGAGACGGGCGCGTCGATTGAGGAGCAGTTCTTGGAAGATGCAGCGGTGGATATTTCGACGGCGAGAGAAGGCTCCGATGTTGTCATGTCAACGAGTATGCCGCCGGGACGGAGGCCAGAGAGGGCTCCGTTAACGGGATCGAGTAGGACTTGGAGGACGTCGGAAGGGTAACCGACGATGGAGAAAACGACATCGGATTGGGCGGCAAGGTCGTGAGGTGTTTGGGCTAGGCGGGCACCCATGTCAACGAGGTGTTGGGCTTTGGAAAGGGTACGGTTGAAGACGGTGAGAGAGTAGCCAGCGTTGATTAGATGAGCACACATGGATCGACCCATGACGCCAGTCCCAATCCATCCAAGGCGAGTGTTGGATGGGTTAATGGGACCGGCAGCGGTGGAGGTGGCCATGCTGCGGAGGAGAAAGGTGAGGTGAGGAGTAGATGACGATTGAGAATGGGGAAAGTATCGTGAGAGTGAGCCAAGTAGATAGGACAGTGATCGCATTTTATCTTTTATGCGAAATTATCTAATCTTATTATAACCCTTTTTATGATTGTGCGACATAATTTTATATTTATTTAAATTTTTTTAATTTTGAGAATTAGGGCACTACCTACCCTTATATTCGCATCAGGTTGGTTCCAACTTCAACCTAGTAAAGTGTAGGGTATAGTCAGTCACACAAAGGAAGCAACAGTAGTAAGCCCATGCGGTCAATTGTTTGGGGGCAGCCGAAGGAGGATTTTTTGGAAGGCCCAGAGTTTGCCGGTTAGCAAGTAGGTCTAAGCCCATGGCTCCAAGTAGGAGGCCTGCTAGAAAACTTCCGAAAACAGAGTATGTATAAGTAAGGTATTAAATACTACTACAACAATAAATTGATTGAATCTTAAATCAATTAGCGTGAATATCATTTTCAATGCAAGAGGACGTAGGTTTAAGCTCGTTGAAACGCATTATCCAAATATTTATGAGTTGGGGAGGGGTTAAGACTTTTAACAAAAAATAAACATGAGATATAGTGCGGTGGTTACTTATCTTATCCTTTTAACTTTGAGATTGGAGGTTTGATTTTTGCCTATCAAAATGAAACATATTTCATAGTTAGATTTTTACCTCTTTGGAGAACACCCACAACAAACAAAAAATATAATAATCTTCGCATTCTTTATGAATTTACTTAATCTATTATAATTTGATTTTTGTTTAATATAGTTTTTGAAATGGGTATATTTAATCCTGAATTTAACATTTTGTTTTAATTTCGTTTGACATGTATATTTTTAGATAGTGATAGAAACTATAGTAAAGGACTAAAGCCATACAAAATGCCTGTTTTATAAAATTTTTTTTTTTTTGAGAAAGGCCTGTTTTATAAAATTTGACTAAACAAAATAGAGGCCAAAAAGAACTTGGGAGGAGCTAGATGGAATCCATCACAAGATCTAAATTCTAGGGCAGAATGTGGAACTAAGCCTGCTTGAAATTTCCTTTGGATTTGTTGAAAACCCCTTTTTTTCCCAGGTTTGTAAATCAAAGTACAACTTAGATGTAAATATGGAATGGGTTGGGGGAGGAGGTCCTTTTTGTAAGGTGTTGGATTTGGATAGACCTTTTATGGAATGAAAATCAATCAACTACCAATTCACAGCATCAAGATTGGAAGGTTGATAGCGGAATAAGTGTACAAGGCAACAACATGACATCTAGCTGTTTTGCTTGGATTGGTCCCCTTCTAAAATCGGCATTTTCCCCAATACTCATTATCGATGGTTACCTCACCTTGGTCCCTCTTCTTCCTCCCCTTCTTTTTTTAACTCATTATCTCAACTCGCTTCTTTTCCTTTTTAGGTTTAATGTAATTTTTAGTTCATCAACTTGATAATTAGATCTATTTTGTTGTTTATATTTTTTTGCTTCACTTTGATATTTGAACTTTCATTAAATAAAATAACGTAATACTATTATTAGTTGAAAATTAAAATATATATAATTTAATTTTTTTTAATTATAATTTTTTAAAGTTTTAGATAGTGATGTTACATATCCTCATAACTTCATGTTATTACACTTTTATAAAATCTAAATTTAATATCTAAAATGAAAAACTGTCAAATTCAAGGCTAAATAAGGTATATATGTCTTTTTTTTATTTGACCTTTTAGGCCATCTATTTTTCTTGAAATTTAGGGAAATAAGTCGTTTTTGGAGAAAAAGTGTGAAAGCGTGTTCAGTTGGGCGCACTTTCACACTCTCTCTCCTTGACTATTTTTAGAGTTAGGGTTAAAGTTTTAGGAGTGAAGCCATGAAAGTTTATTGGTAGATTTGAGGAGTCGGGGATGCGATAACATGACTCATAACACATACATTTCATATGTCATGTTAAGATAGTACCATTACCTTATAAACCCTCCCATGAAAATAAGGTTTCGGGGTGACAGTGCTTGATTCGGTCATGGGTCAAAGTCTAAGTGGAGGTCTCAGCCGACAATCGTGATACGGTCATGGGTTCGAGTGTAACTAGAGGCTAGTTAACGGTCGTTATGTGGTCATGAGTTCAAGCTTTTTGGATACCTACAAATTATGCCTTACATATGCCATACATAATATTGAAGCCATAATCATAGGGAAAAACAAAGGATTTTTCGGTGTAATTAACGTAATTGTTTTCTATATTTTTAGGCAGCCGATATCTTTAACCTTTCTTTCTTATCCAAAGGCTGAAACTGAGGTGGACACATGAGGATTCTTAAGAGGAGAGCGGATGTTTCGACAGAAGTAGAGGTCAAACTCGGGTTGGCGCAAAAGCAGTTGTGGTTATTAAGGGGTTGTTTAATAACAACAATCATTGTCACCCAGAAAGAAGTATCACTTTTACTCCACTAAAACAACCGCTCATCTCTTGAGGGTCTTTCTGTGTCCATGGCGGTGCCAACCTTTGCATAAGAAAGAAGGTCAAAGATATTGATTGCGTGAAAATAGAGAAAAGAATTACGTCGATTATAGCTGAAAGCCCTACAGTTCTTCCTTATGATTATGACCTCAAACTTATGTATGGTACTTTTAAGGTAACATTTTTGGGTATTTAAAAAGTTTGAGCTTGTGGTTGCGTAACGATCGTCAACTGGCTCCTCCACTATACTCCAATCTATGATCGCATAACGACCATTGATTAAGACCTTTACATAGACTTCCACCTGTGACTGTACAAAGTAAAGTGACCCCGGAACCCAACTTTCACGGGATAGATTTTTGAGGTAATAGTCTCATCTCGACAAGATATAAGAAATGTGTGTTTCAGAGTGATATCGTCTCTATCTTTTTTGTCTTCACCTTTACCATCGTGTTCATCTTTATCTTTACCGTCGTGTTCATCTTCAAATGCATTATCTCAACCCTCGTCTTTGTTTTCATCTCTATCGCCTTCTTTCGTGCTTGAGTGCGATACTACCTTAAGCTCATATCATGTGTCTTCCACTCCACGAGAAAGTGGTTGTGCCGCTGACCCACCTCGATAAAACAATAACGTGGTCGGTGTTTGTGACACTATCGGTGAATCACCGTACAATATACGGTGACATTGACTAGGGCATCAATATTGGTATCAATGACGGTATTGGTGCCCCCATCGATAACGGTACTACTGTCGACATTTGGCTCGGTGTTTGTGTCAACATTGACATCGACATGGGGGAGTAGGATGATGGGGACAGAGGTGCCTTGAAATATGTACTTCGATAGGGGTAAAAGTAGGGCGCTGCAATGGTGCACAGTGTGGTGCTTCTGAAAAAACACGAGGTTAGTGAAATGAATAAAATAAGTGGAATAAACTGATTGGGATGTGGCGTAAACATCGATAGCATTTATTGGGTCGGAGTCGGTGACAAACCCGTCGCGGCACTTTTTTCAGACCTACGCTGCTGGGATTCTCGTCGTTGCCTCTTCTAACAAAGTTGCCTACTCTTTGCCTCCATCGATAACAGATACAACTTGTCAGCGACTCTAAACCAGGGCATGTACTCCAAACAGGTTGTCATGTCCAATAAGATAAATGGTTCATGGATGGGTAAAAATCTCATCCCACATCCCAAATGTTGATATACTCTTTATAGTAATCTTGCCAATTTTCGTCGTTCTTGCCTTACAGGTTCAACTTGTGTAGTGCTTCCATGTCTCATGGTGGCGGTGGAATTTGTTGCCTCCACTCGAACTATCGTAGCACTCGATCCGATCCGTGCCCATCATTGCGTACACTATCAATGGCACATTCACGTGCCACATTTTCTGACTGGCCAAAAATTTCAACGAGACGCATTCTATGATATATGGCTCAGCATTTGGCATCCATTCAAACTACAGTGCATAATTGTAAATTATGTTATGTACGAAATTTTATTTTACAAATCATTGCGAAATTATTATATGTTTAAAAACATAAGTAACTAACATCAACTGACGAGCATTGATTTAATAGCAGTCGGATATCTTCGAGCTGTTTGAGTAATCCCACGTAACTCGGCCTATAGTTCCACCTATACAAGCGATATGTTAATTCAAACTACAACATTTACTATACAAACTACATATTTATTAAGAAATGATTTTTACCTTGTCACCAATGGGAAAATATATGGGTCATTCACTCGAGGACGTAGAAATAGTATTCACCACTAGGTTTACGATTGCAGCAGAAGCAGACAACCACCAATTGACATCTTATCTGGTTTCATCGCCCGACACAACTCCTGGTACAATTTGGCCAACGCTGTTAATCCATAACTCATTCATTCACTTTCTTTGAAGTCGACTAATTGTAGTAGCCATCTTTTGTGTACCAAATTTTGAGATTTATAGGGTATTAGAATACCCCCGATTAACCTCAAGATAAATGCTTGGACGTATTGTTTTTTAACGATGTCGGGCGTATTCGGAGGAAGATATTTGATATTGGTTTCCAACCATTTCATATATATTCGGCCACGTAAAAATTATTCGGCACATTCCCCAAAAATACCTCACAAAGGTCCTCTTTACCGGGAACGATCGTTGACCCCGTGACAATTGGCCCATCCACCGGTAAACCAAGTTGTAAAGCTACGTCCTCGAGCGTAATTGTACACTCGCCGCATGGAAGATGTAAAGTGTGTGCCTCGGGCCTTTATCTTTCCACCAATGCGCTTATGAGTGTAGGATCGAGTTGCAACCCCCAAGCATATGAAATCTCGCATCTTGTAAGTAACGAAGAATTTTGATATTTAGCTCTTTGACAAGTTATGAATGAACTCTTCTGAAACACAATCATCCGCCTATTTATATCGACCAAAATAATTAATTTAAAATATTTTCAAAAATAAAATACTTTAAATTTTATTCAATTGAAAATAACGAAATTTAAATTTTCGTCTTACCATTATCGCTTGAGCGACGAAAATGTATTTGTCGTTGAAACAAATCAAAGCAGTTGTCATTCATGATAATTTAATCGAAATGAATAATATATGAAATAATTAAGTAAAGCTATAATATTTTTAAACAAGTGTATCGAAAAATTTAGAGCAAAACTTGAGAAAATTGAAATAATTGGGAGAGTTGAGAGTTTAGAAAGAATTGAGAAAGTTGGATTTAAGTGAAAAGAATGAAAAATGGCCTGGTATTTATAGAGAAAAAATTGCCATTAAGCTTTTCAAAAAGTTTATCGTTGCCAACGTTAAAAAAATTGACCATTGGTGGAAAGCGCACCCAGCTGGTTATGCTTTCACATATTCTCTCCAAAAATAGCTATTTCCCTAAATTTAAAAAAAAACGGCCTAAAGGCCAAATAAAAAAATTGGCATATATGCCTTATTTAGCCCAAATTCAGTTGTAAAAGTCGATAAAAATGTATAAATATCAAAATATACCTAATTGCTAAGTTGAAGGTCAAAAATTATATTAAACCCTTTTTTATGTTGATAAGATGTAAATAGGCTAATCTTTGTGAACAATTTTGTTAGAACGTTGACTATAACAATAGTTATAACTATCGAAACACCTAATGTAACATTAGTTTTGACACTCTTTATGGCGATCAATTTTACATATTGTAAGTTGGAAAATTTCTTTATTCTTATTATATTTCAAATAAGGCAATAAATATAAAAGATTTATATATAAAGGAAATTATAACAATAATAAGAAGAGTCTATGATGTGAAGGACCTTTTACTATGAATAATTTGAAGATTCCCTGTTTTGAGGGGTACTCTTGAAACACACAATAGATAAGGGTAAAACTTGGTTGATTGTTGAAGGAGCAGAATTTGAACATGGCTAATGTAGAGATCTAGTGCCCTTAATGTAATGATTTCGTGTATATACTTGTACTTTTTCGAACAATTTGATTTAATAAAAATCCATCATTATCATTAATATATTTTGTATAAAGTATTCAATAGTTTTTGCACGCAAAGCAAAATGAAAGTAAATATTGGTTAAATGATTATCTAATGTTTAAATTAATATTAAGGAGCATTACGTGATTGAATCGTAATGCGAGAAGAAAACTTATATTAGAAAATAATCTAAACACATCCTTAGTCTAATTGGAATTGAGAAAATCAATTGAAAGACTAATATATCGTCTATCAAGTCCAAATGGGGAGATACCTTATCTTGGGTATCGGAGCGGATAACTCCCAGAAGATAAAGACATTGATGTGATTGACTCAATTGATAGAACATCAGACATGACCCAAGTAGAATAAATCCTAAATGGATTTAAGATTTATTCACTTGTGATGTTCATAATGTGACATACCTTAATCCTGAGTGGATGACAGACTATGTATGTGTGACTCATATACTTTGATGTAAATGAAAGCCCAAGTTCAAATATATAAGGAACTGAAAGTTGATACATCGGGTATACGAGTTCTGCATAATGTAGCATCCTATATTTGTTTATGGATTTATTCACTTGTGATGTTCATAATATGGTATACCTTAATCCTAAGTGGATGATAAACTATGCATGCGTGACTCATATACTTTGATGTAAATGAAAGTCTGAGTTTAAATAGATAAGAAACTAAAAGTTGGTAAATCACGTATATGATTCTGCATAATGTAGCATCATTCCACAACAGTGGAATTCATAGCCCAATAAAAGGTAAATGATATCCTCTCATCAACATTACATGACAGATATAAAGTAACGTGGCCACAAGTCATTTGTCTTAGAGATAAATGATTTAATTATTATTTATTAGTAATTAACTTTTTTTTAAATGAATATGTAATGATTACTATGAGATAAAATAAGATCATATTGAGAGAACAAATTTATCCTAAAGAGACTAAGAATATCCTATAAGGGTAACATACTTATGACAATATCATTAGACGATCACTTAACGAATTGCTTTCGTAATGTTATATAATAAGGGAGAGTTAAATCATGATAATTTAGTGGAATGACTCAATGATTAAATAATGTTGTAATCAAAAGGTGAATAGCTAAAACTTAATTATGAATTATTTGAGTCCTAATTATATATGTCCAATCGATCCATTCACTAGTTCAGTATAACCTTGATGGTTTGCATTAAAGTGTCTCTCGACAGGCGAAAGACTTACCTTTATCAATTCCACTATAGCCTCTCTCTTTGTCTATTCTTTTCTACTTTCAAAGCTTCTAATAATGTTTGTGAAAGCATTGATAGAGCTATTCGTGGTTTTTGGTAGGGTCACAAAGCTTATGAAGGAAGCTTCGTCTTTAACTAGAACAAACTTTGTTCACGATTATGTAAATGGGGCTTAGGTATTTGAAAAACTAAACTATTTAATGAAACTCTTGTTTTAAAAATTATTTTGCGAATTTTGATTGATCAAAATAACCTTCTCTCAAGAGTTCCAAGGTCAAAGTACTACAAGAAACTCCCTTTTGAAATTGTCAATCCAAAGTCTTCTGACTTCTAGGCTTGAAAAGGTATCTTACATAGGAATATCTGCAATCAAGGTAAGTTGTTTAGCTCTGGAGCAAAAATAACTATTGGAAACATATAAACTCTAACTCTTCATCTTAAACAATACCAGAAACAATGATTCTGACATTTAAGTTTTCTCTTGCCTTAATCCTAATATGAGCAATTGGAATGAAAGTAAAGCTTTTGATCTCTTAGACCCTTCTCATGACGAAGACATCTTCAATGGGAGTCTTTCAATCCAATGTGAAAGTGACAAAACTATTTGGAAATTTGATAATAATGGCCTTTTTCGATTAAAAATGTCTATCACCATCTCTGTTGGATAAGTACACTAACCCTTCCTTCTAATAATATGCAAAAAAGCCTAGATTAATCCCTGACATCTCAAACTCCATTATATTCTTATGAAAAAATTGCAACAATTGCCTCATTGCAAAAAAACCTCAGACAATTATTTTTGGATGAGAAATTTTACCCATTTTGTACCACTCACAGGGAAACAATTGAACACATACTCCTTCGATGTCATTTCACACAGGACATCTGATTTGGTTCCCCTTATCTCTACACCTAGATTCCCTCAATACCCTTTCCATCTCCAAATGGATCCTCCAATGACTCAAATCAAACAATGTTATTTCACAGGACTCCAAGAGATTTTATACCCTTATTGCCAGTGCTCTCTTGGTCATTTGGAAATCAAGAAACAAACTTATTTTTAAAAATGTTGATCCTAAGTTGATGGGTGCCCACATAAGAATCACTGATTGTTGCTAGTCAGTTCTTCACTCTTTCAACTATGACCCTTCCCCAGCCACCCAGTCATGATTTTCATGATCCTTCGACATTGGATGACGTGATCCATATTGGACTCTTTGCCTCAACACTTTTTAGAGTAACCCTAACGATTTTATTGGTAGTGTTGTTATAGCATAGGGCTTCGATGGCTTCCAACTTCTTTCGATTAGAAGTTACAAATTTCCCAGCAAACTTCAAGTTAGAATCCTAACTTTGCACTCTATTCCTCTTATTTTCAAAACGAACAATGTTGCTTCATGTAGATTTCTCAATAAGGACAAAAAATGGAGCAATATTATCTTAGGCTGCATCGTTTTAAGATGGAAACTCCAACCGGTAATTGATTGCATTCAACATCTCCTTCACTCAATTTTCATTCAACAACAAACCATTGACAATTGATAGCTCAAAAAAAGAGATAAAAAAAAGTTACTTTCACTTCCAAAGTATTATTAGCTTCTATTGGCCATAATTTTGTTTTATTGCAATTCTATCTAAAAATAGGGTAAATTACACCAACAGTCACTCAACTTTGATCTCAATGACAAAAAAAGTCACCTAATTTTCAATTCAATCACTCAACTTTCAAAAAATAACAAATTAGTTATATTAACCATTTTTCGTTACATATGTAACTTGTCCGTTACATAGCATTTAACCGACTCTTTGCTGTTATTAACCAACTCCTTGTTGTAATTAATCGGCCAGTTGAAGGGTTAGCTGTCATTTAAACGGCCCCATTTAAGAGCCTAACTGGGCGGTAAAAAAAGAAGAGAAAAAGAATAAGAAAAAGAAGAGAAAAAATTGAGATGTCAAACCATGATTCTGGTGCGCTATTGTGGAAACCCAACCAATTTAAAGACTTCTTGGTCCATAACAACCCAAGTAGAAGGTTTTTTTTTATGCAAAAAGTATAGGAATAGGTTTCAAAATCCATGCCATTTTTTTCGCCTAGTTTGATCTACCATTGATTTTTTTGAATTGTATTGGGTTTTCTGAAAAAAGTGAGGAGATTGGAGAATGCAAGGATGATGGAAAGAAAAACATGGTGTTTGGTGTTGTTATTTGTAATAGTGTTGTTGTTTAAATGAAAAACCAGGTTATGTTATAGCTAGTACTGTTATTTTTATTGAAATGGAAAACCATTTTATGTAATAGTTGGTATTGTTGTTGTTGTTGAAATGGAAAACCAGGTAATGACTACTGGTATTGGGGTTGTTGAAATGGATTAATTTAAAATTTTATAATTTGTAAAGGAGACAATGGAAAATTTTCCACTTTAGGGGGGCCGACCCCTTGTTGCCTTTGCTTAAGTGTATTAGCTACTGTCAAAAAATCAGCTGCAATAGACATCAGATTGGCCTCCACTATAAGTTAGGTTTGTTTGTTGTTTTAAATTAATTCTTTTCATCTTTGAATCGATTTTTTTTTGTTTTAAATCGATTCTTTGCTTACTTTAATCGATTATTTGTTGTTTTAAATCGATTCTTTGCTTCTTTAATCAATTCATTATTATTTGAATCGATTCTTTGTTGTTTAACTCGATTCAAACTCTAACATAAGTTCACTGTTGATATTCATTTGGTCTGTTATCAATACTTGCAGAACACAATATTTGTCTTTTATCAATATTAACTTACACTATTAGCTACTACCAAAAAAGTCAACTCCAATAAACATCAAATGGGCCTCAACTATAATTTAGGTTTATTTGTTGTTTTAAATTGATTCTTTACTTATTTGAATCGATTGTTTGTTGTTTTAAATCGATTCTTTGCTTCTTTAATTAAATCATTATTGTTTGAATCAATTCTTTCTTATTTAAATCGATTCAAACTCCAACATAAATTCACTGTTGATATTCAGTTGGTCCCTTATCAATACTTGCACAACACAGCATTTGTCCCTTATCAATATTGACTTAACAACACAACATTTGTCCCTTATCAATATTGACTTACACCGATGTAAGTAAGTTCTTTTTCCCTCAAACCTTTTATTGAACGTGTCAAGCAAAGAGAGGTTCCCTCAATGCTTTGTTAAGGGAAAATACGTAAATACATTGCATAAAGTATGAGGAATCAGTTAAATGATATGTTATACTGTAGAACTAACTGAGAAGAAGTCATACTTAGAATAGCTCTAGAAAGAGTCAAGAATTGGAAATATATATTGTAGGAAATATATATGAAGAGACAAAACAAATGAAAGAAAAATCATAAAACATTGGTAGAAATTATACTTCATTCATTAACTAAGGCCAAACTGTTAACAAAAAGAAGGGCAAACTATTGCCAAATTTGCCTACAATTCAGTACACTTGAACTTATCTGAATTGTAGGAAAATTTAGAAAAAATATTCAATACAAATTTACAAAAAATAATCTGCCTAAGTTAAGAAATCAGTAGCAGTAATAGGCAAATTTACACAATAAGCTCAAAAAGTTAACAAAATAAACTTTCGGTTTACAATGTCATCGATGGGTCTGAAACAGATGACTTTTGAGTAGAAGGCATCCATCTAATAGTGGTTGGTTTCCTCTTGAAAGGAAGCTTTTCTTTTAGGGCAGCGGCTTCTTGATAAGTTGGGGCAACCACTTGGTTATGAGCACCAACTTTAGAAAAATCTAAACCTGCAATTTAGTTTGATACAAACAATGATCATATTTGAATGAACATTTAAAAAATGTTTTGAATCATATTTGAATAATTCAATGACATACATAGTTTCGAATAATTCAATACAAACTACTTTATCAAGTAGGAATTGATTTGTCTCTTTCCTAAGGTTATTATTACGCATATGGCAGACAATAACTTTAGAAAAATCCAAACCGCAATTCAATTTGATACAAACAATAATCATATTTGAATTAAATTTTTAAAAATATTTTGAATCATATTTGAATAATTCAATGGCATACACAATTTTAAATAATTCAATAAAAAACTTATTTGTCAAATAAGAACTGATTTAACCTTAAACTTAAGGCTTTCTGTATGCACATGGTAGACCATAACTTTAGAAAAATCAAAACCTACCATACACTTTAATAACCAAAGAAATCAAAATTTGACATGCACTTTAATACAAACAATAAACATACACAGTGTATAAGCCCTATGCACATGCAACATTTTTCAACAAAAAAATCCAAAAAACCCTAAACCCAAATCCTTCTAAATCCAAAAAATCATAAACCAAATACAGAAACTTACCCGTTACAGTAGATGCAACAACATCGACTGCTTCTCTTCTATTAACCATTGTGGCCTTAAACCCTAACCACCGGTATCTTTTATTGTCTTCTTTTCTCCCTAAACCCGAAACCCAAATATCAATCATTCAACCTTCAATCGTTCAATCTTACCCTTACCCTGGAAGTTTTAATCCTTCAATCATCCAACCTTAAACCCTGAAATGTTAATCTCAGTCAATTTTCTTTTCTACTCCTTCATCTCAATCGATTTGTCTTTTTTTTTACCTTAAACCAACCCATATTTTCTTTTCTTTTCCCTAAACCCTTCCAAACATTAAACCCTTTGGCTTTCGCCCAACGTGGTAAGTTAACTGATCACGTCACATATTCCGTTAGGCCTATAACTGAAAATGTTAATCGATGATTGATTTGTCCTTTTTCGATAACGTTAGTGACTGATTTGTTATTTTTTAAAAATTAAGTGATTGAATTAAAATTTGAGTTTCTGTTGGTATAATTTACTCTAAAAAATAAGTGTATCCTTTTTATTTGTAAATTAAATCGCTTTATTGTTTAAAAAGCTTTAGTTTGAAATTTGAATAGAAAAAAGAACCAAATTTGAAAAGGTCGCTTGAAATTGTAAAGCTAACAATGATTTTAAGGGTAAAAAAGTGGACTGGTAGGTTGATGATATCACCCAACACATCAGCTGAAAAGTAAATTAACTTTTTTTTTTCCTTTCATTAAAAGAGAAAAAGAAACAGGGTGGGCCACATGGGAAGTGTGGAGACAAGGGAAAGTAGGCAAACCATGTTACGTCTTTGCTAGCAATGGGTTCTTTCAAATAAAAAGAGCTGGCATCTGCCCCCATCCATGTGTGAATACCTTATGGGGATTCCGTCTTTTTATGAGATAGCTACGTTAAACGTAATTAAATTGGAAAAATAAGTAAATATTAATTTTATTCAACTAATCTTGAAATATTTATTTAAAAGTTCAATTGAGTTTTAATTCGTGTTTAGAAGGATGTGAATTTAATTATTTATAAAGTAGAGAGAAATTATGAATAATTATAGATATTATATTAAATAGAATAGATATAATCGTAATTATTAAAAAATATATTTATTTGAAAGGGAGGGAATTTGTTAGCATTGGAGGGATATACGGCGAGTTGGGCGCCGCTAATCTCTATTTTCCTAAACAAAACAACATCGGCTTTTCCAAAACTAGACAACAAATTGACAGCTTATTTATTGTTGAGCCATGGAGTGGCCTACACAACCGCCCCCAATTTTGCACTTCCTTTAAATTTATATACCAATTATTCATTAAATTTGGTTTAGAATTTGGATCCTGCCCCTTTTCCTCTCCTAAAAATATATTTTCTCTTCATAAATTTATAATTTGATTTTTTTTCTTTTATTTTCAACTCCAGGGTTTTTTTACCAAAATATTATAAAAAATAAAAAAAATACCAAAATAATTTACAAAAAAGATTATTTACCAAAATAATACAAAAAAATACGGCTGAATGGAGGGCCTGCCACAGGCAGCACCCCCCTTTGTTCGTATTTCAGCCATTTATTCGTATTTTTTTCCCGAATTTTATTACTTTTAAAAAATATACTATTTTCTAATTTATTATTTTATATTATTTTAGTACATTATGCTTGAAATGTATTCATTTAGTGTGTTTTTATTGAAAGTAATAAAATTCGGAAAAAAATCTGAACAAAGGGTCGAAATAAGGGTTTTTTAAAATTTATTTAAAAACACACTAAATGAATACATTTCAAACATAATGTACTAAAATAATGTAAAATAATAAAATTAGAAAATATTATATTTTTAAAAGTAATAAAATCTAGGGAAAAAATACAAACAAATGGCCTAAATAATGGTTTTTTTAAAATTTATTTTAAAAACACAGTAAAGGATGTGGTAGCTGGAACTAGGGAGCAAAGGAAGAAGAAGAATGTGGTAGCTGTAATTATTTGGGGGATCAAAATAAAAACATTCAAAAAATCGATGACCAACTAAGGGCACATTTGGTTCGCTGTAATGGAATAGAGGCGTAATGGAATAGAGACGTAATGGAATAGAGGCGTAATAGTATTCTTGTGTTTGGTTGAATGGAATGGAGGTGTAATAACATAAGGGAAAAAACTAAAATGACTAGAATACCCTTAGCAGAATTTTTTTTAGTTGATGATTATTGTTTTGTTATAAAATTTTAATAAGATTATTAATATAAATAATAGATATTTTAATCATATTTTAACATAATTATTATTAAATATAATTTAATAAAAAATATATAATTTAATAAAATTCTTAATATAATTATTCTTATATGAATTTACTAAAATCATAACATATAATAATATAAAAATATATATAACTTACTTATTTGCTCATCTTTGTTGCCCAGTGAAATCTTAAACCCTGAAATAGCTGTCTAGGGTGAGATTTTCTCTCTTCGGTACGTGGAATGTTGTTTTATTTTCCCTTGTATACTTTTAAATAATCATATTTCTCTGTTATTTTATATTTGGTCGATTTATTGTCCCATGATCATCTATTTGCATTTCATGAAATGGTATAATCTATAGAGGATAGTTGCTTATTCTCATTTCCCTTTCTGTTCGTTGATAGTTACTTAAAAAAGGTGCGGAGATTTATTGTGGCGTTTATGAACTTCTCTAGAACTTCCTCTTGCATCTTTGAGCTGCTTAGAGCTAGAGCAATGTGTGATATTGATTATATCTCCTGGCATTGGAATTACAAGAAATTTTAGTATATTGTTACAGTGCCTTAAATGGAAGCCATTACTGAAATGATAAGTAAAATGTGGTTAGTACACCAATTATAAATGAAAATTTGGATTTGCATTTCTTCTTTAACAAATGACCATGCATCTTACGTGAATTTCTGGACTGACCCACAACATAGAAAGCCATACATTATTGTTTACAAGAGAGCTTGAAATATTATTAAAAAGTTGGAAAGAGGTCAACAATTCAAGAGATTAAGAATGTTCAAAACAATAATTAACAACACTGCATTTAATAAAAAAAACATATCATGGTTAATCCCCCTTCAAAGAATTAGGGATCACGTCCAGAACCCTGTTTTCCCCTAGCAAAATATGCAAACTCACAAGCTCCAGACAACAAGGGACTGGAGATGTTACCGTTAGCATACTACACGCGTGATTGCAAATTTATGAACATTCAACTACAACAGTCTAGATCCTACCAAAATTTCTAAGCAAATACCTCAGAATCGATTTGCTAAATATTGGGGAAAATTTGTTTCAGGGTGGCATTGTAGTTAGGAGATTGCGCCTGCAATAAAACAGTACAGTTGATCACATATGAGAAAGGTTAGGAGAGAAAAATGACTACTAGGCCAGTATAGAAGATTGAGAAATGCCAAACGATAATCATCAATTGTGCAAATAACTCTATACCTAAAATGAATGCAATATGCCAAGGGGAGGATGATGATATAGACTTAACTGAACTCAGCCCAGGAAGGTAGAAAACTACTTTAGATGGATGCCACAAAACAGCATGCACCAAATGCATACTCTATCAATAATTAAAGTCTTCATTCAAATATTAAATTGGAAACATAATTGAGAAAATATTACATATATGAAATCAGGAAAACACAACAAGAAAACGGAGCTCCGTATCATACAAAGTAAGAATTAATCATGTTCCAACTATGAATTTGAACCAGACAGAGAACCAAAATGGATTTCTTCCCTAATTTTATAAAACATCACAAACACGCATCACGTATGATGGAAATAAAGTTTCAAAATGGATTTCTTCAGGATTTATAACAGAATTCAATTGGAAGCTCATTTTCCAGCAGTCGTAATGTTTCAACTAAAACAAAAGGGGACTAATCAGTCTGTAATAGGTAAAACAGCGCAGCTTTAATATAACACCACAAGAAACCTAAAACTTACCAAATGAGGGATAATACCAACTCTGCATACTCAAAAAGTGCAATGTCATTATAGCATTTCTATCTCCTACCGGGGGCATAGATAAGGGAGGGCAGGCAGTGGCCTTACCCCCCCCAAATATTTATGCATTTTAGTCCCTTAGAAATTTATGAAATTACAAGTTAATATAATGGTAAATTTGTACTCCTCCCCCCCGCCCAAAAAAAAAATTTATGGCTCATCTCTAGCAGGGCAAAGGTAATTTTCTGGCTTCACCCTGCATGCTAAACCAGCTAATCACACATCTAAAAGTTTCCTTAATAAGATGCAGTTTAAGACTTTGATTCATTCATTAACAGATACAAAGATACAATCTTTGAACTTAAACCTAACACTCCTGAATAGGACATATCATAAATGTTCAATCAGATACTTACTAAATAAGAACATACGAAAATACAATAACTTTAAAAGCGTAATACAATTAAACAAAACAATCAAAAAGTAAAAAGGAACTAAGACACCAACCTTGTTTGGTCAACGACATCGGCATTTGGTCTCAAACTTCTCAATCTCAGAAGATTTTATCGGTTATCTTATGCTTAACCGCATGACAATTCATAACGATTCGTCACTCGATAATTCATGCTTTATTCGCTTAACCTTTATATATAAAGGTCAAATAGTACTCTCATAAGTAAAAGTGTTATCACCAACAAAATGTGAACTATAAAAAAAAGAAGAAGAGGAAATATGGGTGTTTTTGCATACCAATTTAACAAGCTCTATAGGTTCGCTAGCTCTTCGAATCTTATCTGATTCTTCCATTTTCCTAATCTGATCTGGTGTATACTTTACCAGACAGGTTGATATCTGAACCGTCCCTGAAAGAAACAATTCACAGAACAACAACATAAGGAAATGCAAACCACATGTCAAATGAAAGAAACCATACTGCCAAGACCAGTTTATGCGTTCATATGAAAAAAACTGTATACCTTGGGTCCCTTCACAGCAAGATAATCACCAACGCGCAGCTCTCTGAAATGGTTGATATCAGAAGTGTTTGGAAATTCGACAAAGATAAATAAAACCAAAATCAAAATCAATTCTACAGAAAAGAAAAGAAAAGAAAAATAGGGAAAAAATTTGGAAGAAGAAGCAGAAATCTGGAGAAAAGAAAATGGAGAAAAGAAAAGAAATATGAGAAGAAAAGAAGCGTACCGTACCAGAAGAAGAAGTAGAAATCTGGAAGGGAAAAAATTGAGAAACATCGGGAGAGGATGAGGGGAAAGAAATTACCTGTGCAAGGAAGCGTGGAAGAAGGAGCGTTGAGGACGAGGTCAGAAAACGGAAGAGAAAAAAGGGAAAGACGCGGAATGGGTAATCGGCGCTGAGGGGGCGTAATGCCTATTACGCGCAATCAATGTAATGGGGGAGGAACCGATTCGGGGAATGGGAAAGCAATGAACCAAACAGTAGTTTCTGGTGGGCCTTTCAGTATAGGGGAATACGCATGCATTCCCCCAACCAAACACGCTATAAATGATTTATCCTATTCTTTTATCAGAAACAACTCAAAATTGATGTGACGAAACAAAACTTTTTTTAAAGGAATGTCAGTACGTGTTGATTATGACTTAACTTCTGTTCAAGCCTTTAGCTGAAGTAATAGTAAATATTCAGTGGCATTAGTTGAAGTAAATTGCATTTTCGAGAAACAACACTGAAATATTGAAGATAATATGATTAAGAGAGATAATTATGAATTTTGAATATAAATTGTAAAATGAATATTAATGATAAAAAAAATTTGTAATTATTTTAAATTATTGGTGAAAAATGAAGGCTACATATAATAGAGTAATACAATAGCACGTATCTCTAGGACTCTAAGCATCTTTGAAAAACTAAAATATAAACAAAATTGAACATTTATCCTCGTATTAACAACATGAGAGGCGGCACTAGACCTGTCCATGGGCTGGGCCGGGCCCGGAAAAAATTTTGGCCCGACTCTTAGGCCCGGGCTTGGCCCAAAATATGGGCCTGAAATTTTGCCCAGGCCCGGCCCGGGAAAAAAATAAGCCCGAGCCCGGCCCGGTTTTTAATAAATACAAAAAAATATTTTAAAAATAAAAAAAATTAAAGTATTTTAAAATTAAAAATAAAAATAAAAAATATATATTTATTATATTTGGGCCGGGCCGGGCCCGGGCCAAAAAAGTTGAGCCCGAGCCTGGCCCATTTTTTAAACGGGCCTCATTTTTTTGCCCAATCCCATATTTCGGGCCTATATTTTTACCCGAACCCTCCCATATTTCGGGTGGGCCGTCGGGCCGGGCCGCGCGGCCCTTGGACAGGTCTAGGCGGAACCAACATGTTCGTATTTCAACCCTTTGTTCGTATTTTTTTCTTGGATTTTATTACTTTTAAAAAATATAATATTTTCTAATTTTATTATTTTACATTATTTTAGTACATTATGTTTGAAATGTATTCATTTAATGTGTTTTTTTAAATAAATTTAAAAAAACCCTTATTTCGGCAATTTGTTCGTATTTTTTCCCCGGATTTTATTACTTTCAATAAAAAACACACTAAATGAATACATTTCAAGCATAATGTACTAAAATAATATAAAATAATAAATTAGAAAATAGTATATTTTTAAAAGTAATAAAATTCGGGGAAAAAAATACGAACAAAGGGCTGAAATACGAACAAAGGGGGGTGCCGCCTGAGGTAGGCCCTCCATTCAGCCGTCTTTTTTTTGTATTATTTTGGTAATTAAAATTTTTTGTATATTATTGTGATTTTTTTTATTTTTTTGTAATATTTTAGTAAAAAACCTTCAACTCCAATATAAAATTTTGAAATTCCTCCCTGTACTTGCTCCTAACATTTTAACTCCCGAGAATGGGAGTGTTGAATTAAATACCAGTTAAATTGAATTAAAAAATTAAATTAATTAAGTTGATAAATTTTTTATCAACCAAATTTAATTTAAAATTTTAATGAATTGAATAAATATATTTAAATTAAAGTATATATTTAATTATATTTAAGCATGGTGAACCAAATCCTATAAAATTTCATATAACTTGAAAGTATTCTTAATAAGTCACAAATAATGAATAGCACAATAAGCATATTTTAAGTAGACAATCATTTAATGAAAAACTTATACTATAATTATGACAACTTTTTAGTTACATTGCTCTACTTTTAACCCTCGATAAGTGATTCAGTAAAAGTATTTTCTGCCACAAAAGTAATGAAAATTACCTTATTTTTGGAGTCAAAATTGTGGTAAAAAAAAAAAGTGTTTTTCATCCAAACACAAAAGTTTGAAATTTAAATGTTTTCTGCTTTTGTGTTTGGAAATGAAAATTATCAAAATATTCTTATTTATAATAATTATTTAAAAGTTTATAAAAATTTTGATTAATTTATATTTTATGTATCATTATATCAAACCATTTAAATATTTCATGTATCATTATATTAGGTTATTTAAATATCATTTTCATTATATTAAATCATTTAAATATAATTCATTATTATTTTAAGTTTTAAAATATTTTATGTATCATTAATTTTACAAATAATTTATATTAATTAATTAACAAATATTTAAAATTTATACTTCTTGTACCATTATATTAAATTATTTAAATATCATATTACTTAATTAATTTTAACTTTCTACTATTATGTCAAAAAATGACATTTTGACCTTTAACTACAATTTTTGACAGCAATTGAGAACACTAAAGATTAACAAACTCACAGAAATTTTGATCCCACCAAAATTTGTCAAAATTTTGAAAAAAAATAATTTATATAAAAATAAATTAATATCTTTCCACCGTCCTTAATTTTTTCGTTTTCTTCTAACAATCGTCACTCATCTTTCAAATTTCTTTCATTCTCTCTTTCCTCTAGAATTTTTACTAGATATGTATTCAATCTTTCAATACTTTCATGTTGGTCTCTCTAATTTAGTAACAACTCTTCTTTTCTTTTCATACCTTATTAATTAATATCTAAAAAATTAGGATTGTGGTTTTCTTTTATAATAGATTAAGATTTTTATGCAAAATTTAGTTCTTTATTTATTGAATGATTTTGGAATATTGGTTTTGTTTGGGATTACTAAAATTGTGATTGAGTAATAATTTTAAAGGTTGATTAATACAAATCATTGAAGAAATAAGGATTGATTGTATTTATAATCTTGAATTTCTTTAATATTGATTAGAAATTTAGTGTTATTTAAAAATTATTGTTGCTAGTGTGATTATTGTGAATTTTGTGTTTGGAAAATTGATATATTGCATTCTCAAGACGTAAAAAATTACTTAAGTGATTTTTATTTTTGTGAAAAAAATTACTAGTGTTCATGGGTCAGGCTACCCACCTAGGCCCGAAGACTTGCTTGAAATTTGAGAGGATTTAGGCACAAATATTAAGCCCAAAAAATAGGTATGGGTAAAAATATTAGGTCAATTTAAAATATGGGTCAAGCTCGGACTTAAACATTCAATGCCCGAGCTCGACCCTTTTTTATGCTTATAATACTTTATATTATGTTTTTTTTTATATATTATGTAATTTATAACATATTAAAAAAATAAACTTATACTAAATATATAATATTACTCTAAGGTAACCATTAAAATAATGTTAAGATGACTATATAAAAAATTTCAATAAATAGAAAAATATATAAATTTATTAAATATTAAATTAAAATAATATAACTATTTTTTAAAAAAATAATATGGGTAGACCTTAAATGGGCTTGGATTAATCTTTTGAAAATATGGGCGGGCTTAGGCAAAATTTTAGGCAAAATTTTGGGTCAAGCCGGGCTTGGGCAAGCATAATGTATATTAATATCATACTTAGGCTCGGCCTGAACTTGACCCGAACTGGCCCAACCCATGAACACCTCTAGTTATATGTTGGTTTCGTGAAAACCTATTTAAAGCTTAGATTTATTTGTTTTAAATATTTAACAATAATGGAAAAATATTTTAATAGAAAGTATACTAATGAAGTAGAGAAATAACAGCAAAAAAAAAATTATGCATTAATTTATATGACTTTATAAATATTTTAATTTTAAAATTTGATCCCACAATCCAAATTTTTGGTTTCACCTGTGAATAGGGTTGAATTATAGTTAATGGTTTGAATTATTGGAATAATTCAATTATACCTTTCAAGTTCAAACTAAACTATTTAACTCAAATGATTTAATAGAGTGGGCTCAAAATTAATTTGAGAATTTAATCAATTTTCAAGTAGAATCGAGTTTTACTCGCATTAATTTTAAAGAGTAGGAGTTTTAAAATTAATTTCATATTTAGCCTCTACTTTAGCAAAATTGTCAATATGATATTTGTACTTTTAATTTATTTGTTTTGGTACTTATACTTTATTTCTCGTATATCACTTTGGTATTCTGGCCTAATGGTGTTACATTTAATTTTTCATTTTGATACTTATATTTTTTTTTTCTGTACATCACTTTGGAACTTTGGCATAATAGTGTTAATTCTTAAAAAAGTTTGCACGTCGATCAATTATGGGCTGTCATGTGGCATAATGTCTGAAAAAAAAATTCAACAATCAAAGTCCAAGGACATGAAAACAATTATACCAATTTTTATTTTTAAGTGAAAATATTTTTAAAGTTGGTATAATTTTTTTAAAATAATTTTAAATTGAAAGATTTTAAATGAAATCTTCGTAATTTTAAATACTTTTACCTCCCTTTGTTTTATCTTCCTATTTTTAAAATTAAGATTTAATTACCCTTTATTTTTGTTAAATAATAAGTAAAAATCAAATTTCTTTAGTGGTTATTAGCTTACATTGGAACTTTTTGCTAGTTTAAATAATGTTTTTAAGAAATAAAATGTTTATTTTAAACATAGTATTATAAAGTAACAAATAAACATTTAAATAATGTTCAAATTAGTTAATATTATGATATTTCAATAAGAATATAGAAAATAATTTATTATAGATTGTTGTTAATATTTTAATATATGAAAAATAAATTTTAAATATTTTTTAAGCAATTAATCAGAGAAGGGAAAGTATCATATATTGAAGTGGTGAAAACATAATTAAGCGGTTAAAAGTGTTTTTGAGAGAGAAGCTAAAATTTTGGACTTCTCCATTTGGAGAAAAGTGCTTTTGAAAAGTAAAAATTCATTCAAAAATTACTTGTCTAGCATTCATTTTGCTTTAAAAGTATTTTACATGTCAAAAATGCTTCTAAAAAACACTACTAAACAAATACTTAGTTTTTTTTTCTTGGGGGGTTGTTTCATTCAAGAAAGAAGTTATTACAACTACAGGGTATGTTGTATTTTTATTGGTTTAGTTCATGTTGTTGGTTTTGCATCGATGCCGATGAAAGATGAGAATGATAGAGGAGTTGAGTAGTAATGGTTCAAGAAAGTCGTCTCTTTCACAAAAAAACTAAGAAACCGGGAAAAATCTAAGTTGAAGAGGTTTAGGTTGACCTCTTGAAGATCTAAAAGATGGGGATGTAGGAGAATAAAGTATCTTGGGCAAACGGCCATTCGATAGCTCGGATTTTTTGGTTTCAAAACTTTGCTTGGATTTTCATGGACTTTTGGTTGTTCTGGGGGAAATTAGAATCGAGAAAGAGAAAGGGGCAGAACGAGCTTCATTTTAGAGTAAGGTGCAAGGCCACCAGATGGCGTAGAGGCAACATCAATAGGAGCAACAATGATGGAAGAAAGGAGGAGGAAGAGAGAAAAAGAGAAAAAAAAAAAGAAATAAATGTGTTAATATGTTTAATTAAATTAAAAGGGCAAAATTCTCCAAAGTCCATGTCACTCGTCTGTTTACCTCTTTTCTCGGGCCAACATTGTCATGTGTCAATAGATGGAATACTAAACTCAACAAATTAAAAGAATTAAGTATTTATTTTATCCCGAAAGATAATAAATTATCTAAATTTAAATTCAACGAAACCTTAAGCAACATTAATCTTCCCACCACACTAAATCACTAAATTTTTTAGACATCCACCAATAAGTAGTTGAATTTCTTCTATAGACATTTGAATTAAGTTTGAATTCTTGAGTTGACATTGTTAAGAGGATTTTATTCGAATACCACTTAATTCGAATATGATCAGAACTAAATTGTAAAACGAATGAGTAATTGAATATTACGATTTAATGTTAAGTTTAAATGTGATTACTCAGAATATTGGGGGAATATATAAATTTGCAAAACAATTATCTAGTTTACAATGACATCCCAGGATATAGTTGTGTTCATAGAATGAAATTACTTTTTATTATTATTATTTACTTGAGATTGCTCTTAAAATAAGCTCCTTCTAAATAGACATTTAAGTCGACTTGTCGGGATCTTAGAAGTCGACAATACTAGTCGATGTTGGCGAGGACCAACATATCAAATCAATATTGAAAGTAAAAATTTATCCGCTATAACGTAATGCTGAGGAACAACAAATTATTTTTCTCATAAATCTAATTTTATTTAAAAATTTGATTTCGATCCTGAAATCCCTCTTGTTTCAAAATTTTAAATAATAAAATATTTTATATTTTCTATACAAATATTTTATAAAAATTAAACTAAATATATTATAAAATTAAAAGATCATAATGAAATATATTATGAAATTTTATTAAATTAAGAAACATAAACTTTATAATTAAAAACACAAAAATAATTGTAAAATTAAAAGAATGGGTTTCAAACATATTGGAGCAAGGCAGATTAGATGACTTGGAAAATTTTAATAAAAATGGATCCACCTTGTTTCAAAATCCATTTTCAAAAATACATAAAAAATTGGAGCAAATCGAAACAAGATAATTTGTTGCAATGCAGTTCATCATTTATTATGTTTCACCTTCTGTTCAATTAAGGGCGAATTACATTAACAGTCACTCAACTTTCAATTCAATCACTTTGATCGTGGAAGAAACTTTATCTTTCTTTTCCTAGAATTTGTTAACAATTGTATTGGGTTTTTGAATGAAGGGATTGTAAAAATAGAACGACAGTAATGACAATATATCACAAAGAAAAGAGAAATAAAAATAAAGAACACTTATATTTTTACGTTGAAACCCTTTCGGGAAAAAACCACAGGCAGGGGAGAAGAAAATTCACTATGTCGAATTCGAATGATTACAAGAGGAGTTTCGACTACATCTATTTATAGGTTGAAAAAACCTAATTCTAATCAAAGTCAAATATATTATGCTAATAAATGCTAAATATATTATACTCATAAATACTAAATCTTCTAAAAAGAATATATATTTTGTTTAACTTGACTTGCAAGCAATCTCTTAAAATTTGGGTCATACAACTCTAACAATCTCTACCTTGACACGAATTCTCAACGAACAAGTTTTTCACCTCTTCCATAAAACCCCTTAAGGGTTTAACTTCAACAATGAACACCAACCAAGTCTAAGCAATGCTCAAACTTGGTTATAGGAAGTGACTTAGTCATCATATCTGTAGGATTTTCATGAGTACTAATTTTGCTCACAATAATATCACCACGAGCAATAATATCAAGAACAAAATAATACCGAACATCAATGTGTTTTGTTCTCTCATGAAACATTTGATCTTTTGTAAGGAAGATGACACTTTGAATGTCCCAAAATACTGTATTGATTTGAAGGTCTTCATTGAATTCACTAAAGAGTCCTTCAACCAAATAGCTTCTTTACAAGTCTCAGTAATCACTATGTACTCAGCTTCAATGGTAAACAAAGCGACTGTAGTTTGCAAAGTGGCTTTCCAACTGATTGTACAACCTCCGATTATAAAGACGTAACCTGTGAGAGATCTTTTTCTATCAAGGTCTCCAGCAAAATGAGCATCAACATACCCAATAAATCCATCTCTAGTTATTCCAAATTGTAAACAAACATTAGTAGTACATCGTAAGTATCTTAAAATCCCCTGAACTGCTTTCCAATGTTCTTTACTGGGATTCACCATGTATCTGCTAACTGCATTGACTGCATATGATAAATTTGAACGTGAACAAACCATAGCATACATGAGAGATCCCACTGCACTAGATTATGGAACATGTGACATGTACTCAATCTCATCATCTGATTGTGGAGACAAAGTCGATAAAAGTCTGAAATGGGCTGTTAAAGGAGTACTAACAGGCTTAACACTCTGCATATTGAACCTGTAAAGAACTTTCTCAATGTACCCCTTCTGACTTAGGTACAATTTACTTGCTTTTCTATCTCTGAGAATCTCTATACCAAGTATCTTTTTTGCTGGTCCCAAATATTTCATCTCAAGTTTTTCACTTAGTTGGGCTTTGACCTTTCTTATCTCTCCTTTATCTTTTGCTGCTATCAACATGTCATCAACATAAATGAGTAGATACATAAAAGAACCATCATTGTTTTTCTTAACGTAAACACAACTGTCAAAACTACTTCTTTTGAAATCATGAGAAGTTATAAATGAATCAAACCTCTTGTATCACTGTCTTGGTGACTGTTTCAAACCGTAAAAGGAACTTTTTCAATAAACAAACATAGTCTTCTTTTTTCGAGACTGTAAAACCTTCTGGTTGTTGCATGTAAATATCCTCCTCAAGTTCTCCATGCAAAAATGCAGTTTTTACATCTAACTGCTCAAGCTTCAAATCATGCAAGGCCACAATACCAAGCAAAGCTCGAATCGAGCTACGCTTCACAACTGGGGAGAACACATCTGTAAAGTCCACTCCTAGAATTTGACTGTAACCCTTTGCAACAAACCTTGCTTTATATCTGGGTTCTTCAACTTCTAGAGTCCCTTCTTTCTTTTTAAACACCCATTTACAACGAACAACCTTTTTACCTTTAGGAAGTTTCACAAGATCCCATGTTCTATTTTTGTAGAGTGATTCCATCTCCTCTTGCATAGCAAACATCCACTTTTCTGAGTCTTTACAGCTAACCGCCTCAGAATAATTAGATGGCTCTTGATTTGCATTTATATCTTCAACTACATTTAAAGTATAAGCAACTAGATCAGCCTCGACATGCTTCTTTAGAGGTTTAATTTCTCTTCTAGTTCTATTTTTGGCGATAGAGTATTGTGGTAAAGAAGTAACTCTGTTATGAATTTTTGTACTGGCTTGAGGAGTCGACTTTGTTGTAGATTTTGGATTAATCTGATGCTCCACCTACTTTTTATTTTCTTTATTAGAAGAGTCTTTAAGAGATAAGTTAGGTAGCATACCAGTTTCATAAAAAAACAACATCTCTGCTAATCACAACTTATTTATTTTTAGGACATTATAACTTATACCCTTTTACACTAGCTTTGTAACCAAGAAAAACACATTTATTGGATCTCGGTTCCAATTTTCTATTATCAACATGAGCATATACAGGACACCCAATGTAACAGCCCGGTTTAGACCCTAGTTGGATAGTGGTTTCGGGACCACGAATCCGAGTTAGAAAAATATTTCAAAATTACTTTTGGTTTTTACGATATGTGAATTAATATGTGTGAAAATTTCATGTGAAAATTTTATCGTTTGTGTGCTCAATTTTATAAAAGGACTTAATCGCATAAAATTGAAAAGTAGAATGCTATAAGTTAAGGTGCTTATTTGCTTTAGTTAATTAAAAGTGAGGTCCTTATATTGTGATTTGACCATTGAATAATTGAGTGGACAAAGATGGACAACCATTAAGTGTTTTATTTATGTTTTATTAATGGACATTTTGGTAATTAAATAAATAATGGTTGCTTAAATATTTCGGCACCTTTAAATCTTGATTTAGGTATGTTCTTTGCTCGGTTTTTGATGATTTTTTATTTTTTGAGATCGTTGCTTCATATTCTAGCTAGCCCGTGCCCTAATTTTTAGAATTTATGATGAATTTGTGATTTGCTATTGATGATAGCTTGATGTTTTTGTTGTTTGATGATGAAAAATAAATAATTGTTGATAGATTAATATGTTTAATTAAATGATTTTTGATAAAAATGTGTATTAAGGATTAAATTGTGAAATTTGTAAATTGAAGGGTCAAATTGTGAAATAAAATGGGCTGCTAAGGACCTAAGTTAAATTCGGCCTAACATGGGTTTGTGGAAATTTTGAGTAATTTGTGTTATTTTGAAATAGAGACTAAATTGTAAAAATGTAAAATGTTAGGGGCTAAAATGCAAAATGCCCAAATTAGATATTTTTGGATAAAATTGAATGAATATGTTATTAAACAAGCCAAATTTGAACTGAATTAGATCAAGAAAAGAAGAGATTGGATTTGAATCGGGGAAAAATCGAAAATTTTCGAATAGTTGTCCGGTTCGTTCGTGTCTGTACGAGGTAAGTTCATAAGTGAAGAAATTTCATTAAATTTAAATGTATATGTATTAAATATGTCGAATTAAATTACTATGTTTATATGTATTCATGTCGAAATGATATAAGCATGGGAGAATTAAATACGAGCTTGAATCGATCAAATTACGACGTCTGAAAGTCCCGTACGAACCATAGGAATAGTTAGGATACATATGTCATGACATAGGATTCCGATATGTGGTTTCGTGTAAAACCACGTCTGGGACGTTGGCGTCGATTTGAGATTAACGTGTAAGACCATGTCTGGGACATCAGTATCATATACGATTTCGTGTAAGACCCTATCTAGAATAGTAGCATCGGTATTTGATTACATGTAAGACCACATCTGGGACGTTGGTATTGTAAGAGCTTCCGAGCTATCCGAATATCCTTATTGATTCCGAACGGTTCAACGGGCAATATCGAGAAATGAATGACTATGTGAAATTATATCCAATTCAGGTACGTACGAAGTGTATACGGTATTCAAGAATGAAAGGTGAGTATGTTTCAAATGACAATATGTGAAATACATGACAATGAATGAAATGAATGCATATAAATGAACGTGGTGATACACATGCTCGTTATATGAAATTGTAATGAAATAAGCTTAATTATATTCAAGAGTTCGAATACCATGAAATTGTGGTCCTATGTTTCGAACATGGGATTTATGAAACATGAAACATGGTTTGAGGTATGTTAGTTTGGTTTGAAAGATGATTAGATAAATTTTATTGATAAGGTTAAATTATTAAATATGTTATGTATATGTGAAAGAGTTAAATAAGCATGTTTTGATTTGTTGGTTATGTGTTTTGTATGACCGGATGTGATATATATTTGAATGAGGAGTATATATGGTTTGAACAGTGGAATTATGAAACATGTGTAATATGACTTTGATGTATGGTAGTTAATTTGAATTTTGAATTGATAAATGAGATTGAAATGGTTGAATTTGAAAGCTTGGTTTATATGTTCATTGATAAATACGATAAGTGAAGTTACTTAATGTGGTCATAAGAATTTACGAGTATGATGAATGTATATGTGGTTGAGATTTGCTAAATTCGGCCTAGTCAAATTGAATTATAATATCATTGAGATAATTTATTTATTTATGGCTTACTAAGATTTCAAAGCTTACTCTGTGTATTTTTCCTATGTTTATAGAGTTTCGAAGACTTGCTCGGGTTGGAAGTCATAGGAGACCTCATCACACTATCCGGTTATCGCTTCGGTAAATATAAGCTTTGAGTTTTTGGTTATGTGGCATGTATAGGCTAGTTTTGAGATGTTTGGTTTTGAAATTTCTATATATGTATATAGCCATGCGAAAACGACTTGGTCATGAAACTAATGTTGGTATACATATTCGATCATGTTATAAGCTTAATTTGGAGGTATGTTTCATGTTAAATATATTTGTGATGTTGGTTATATGATTCGGCAATGAGAAATTTTAATGATGATGTATAATCGGCCATGAAAGTAGCTCATTTTTTATGTATAATTTGTCTTGTGTAAAGGTTTGAAAGTGGTAAATGATGTGCTTTTGACATAATGCATATGCTCACATAAGTTAAGTTATGTATGTGTGATAGATTGCATTTGATTATTAAAGTACAGTTTGTGATAGTAAAAATATGAACATATAATGTAATTTATTTGATGGTCATTTAGGTACGGTTATAAATGGTACAGATTAGCTTTGATTCGAGTTGTGAAATTGGTAGTTATTATTTTGGTAAAATGTGCATAATTTGGTAAAACCAAATTTTATACTTGACCATTATGTGAAGTTGTTAATGTCGTATATATATTAATGTTTAATAAATCATGTAGTTTGGCTTGACTTAGTAAAATGTGAAGAAGTGCATATTTATAAATAGTGCTTTTGGAATGTATTTAATGAAATCGAATTATATGAATAGATGTCTTAATTTATGATCGGTATATGAAATTAATTATACTTGGTTATAAGTTAAGTATTCGATTGCTATGATTCATTGGTTATAATGTTTGAATATTAATTTGGGCAGAGTATGAATTATAGTATCGAAGCATGTTAGTTTGGTTTAAAATTATACTAGATGAACAGTATTGAATTGATTACATTTTTTTGGTATTTGAATTTAAATGAATGTCTATTTTGAGTTGTATTTTGATCGGTAAAGCCTCGTAACCCTAATCTAGTGACAGACACGGGTTAGAGGTGTTACACCAAAAGATCTTTAAATCAGAATAGTCAGCAGGATTACTAGATCATACCTCTTGTGGAGTCTTTTTCTCAATGACCACGGATGGAGATTGGTTGATCTAAAAACATGCAGTAGAGGCTGCTTTGGCTCAAAATGGACTTTGGTAAGTTGACATTTGACAACATACATCGAACCTTCTCCATGATTGTTCTGTTCATTCGTTCTGCAACACCGTTTTGCTGTGGAGTATGACGAACTATCAAGTGTCTCACGATCCCTTCTGACTTGCACAGTTTATTAAACTCATCAGAACAGAACTCTAAGCCATTATCTATGCGGAGGTATTTTATTTGTTTTCCTGTCTATTTTTTCATTCATAGTTTTCCAAGACTTAAATGCGGAAAACACATTAGTTTTCTACTTCAGGAAGAACTCCTAAACTTTTTTGGAAAAATCATCAATAAAAGTTAGCATATAATTAGCTCCACCTCTCGAAGGCACTCTGGATAACCCCTATAGATCAAAATGAATATACTCCAACGTTCCCTTTGTGTTATGGATTCCTCTAGTGAATCGAACTCTCTTTTGCTTCCCAAAAACGCAGATCTCACAGAACTTTAGTTTGCAAATTCCTTGCCTATCAAGAAGTCCTTTTTTGCTCAATTCTTTCATGCCATTCTCACTCGTATGCCCTAGGCACATATGCCAAAGTTTAGTAATATCATCATCTGACAAGAAAGAGGAAGCAACAACTACATCACCAGTAACAGTAGAACCTTGTAAAACATATAACTTGGCAGTCTTTCTCTGCCCTTTCATCATAACAAAGGAACCTTTGGAAATCTTCAAACCCACTTTCAGCTGTGTATCTGTACCAACCTTTTGAATCAAGAGTACTCAACGAAATAAAATTTTTCTTCAATTCTGAAATATGTCGCACGTCATTAAGTGTTCTGACAACTCCGTCAAACATCTTAACTTTAATTGTTCCAACACCTGTAATTTTACACGAAGTATTATTTCCCATAAAAACAACACCTTCAGACACTGTTTCGTAAGTTTTAAACCAATCTCGGTTGGGACTCATGTGGAAAGTGCAGCCTGAATCAAGGATTCACTCATCGCTCACTTTAGAATTGTTGATAGAAGTAACTAGAAGTTCACCATCGTTGTAGTCTTCTACAACATCAGCTTCACCAAAATTTTTTGGTTGTTTTCCCTTTTGATTCGCAGCATCCCTTTTGATCTTGTTCTATAGCTTATAACACTCAGATTTAATGTGTCATTTCTTATTGCAGAAGTTAACAAGTTTTACCTCTATTTGAAGACTTCGATCTACCCTTAGATTTATCGCGAGGATTCTGTTCCTGTGTCTTTCCACGATCATTATCAGCATTCTGTTTTTGTCTCCCACAAACAATGAGACTCTTTCCCTTAGAGTCAGGTTTAACCACAAGATGCTTCATCTTATCATACGAGGTCAAAGAATCATAAACCTCATCAATTATGAGAGACTCGCGGCTATATAAAATCGTGTCTCTAAAGGTTGAATAAGATGGGGGTAACGATTAAAGTAGAATCAACCTTAGATCTTTTTTATCATACTGAACCTCTATGGTCTCCAAGTTTGAGAGAATTGCTTTAAACACTGTTAAGTGTTCGTGTACAAACGTACGCTTCATATGCAACTTGCTGATTAGAGTTTTTGGCATACATATTTGTTCCAGCCTCTTCTATAATGCAGCGACGATCTTCTCCTTCATCACATCCTGCAAAATTTCGTTAGACAAATGCAGATGTAATTGTGTTAACGCCTTTCAATCCTTACGCTTCTTCTCTTCATCTTTTAATGTCGAAGGCATCTTATCTATCCCCAACAGGGCATCCTTCAAATCCATCTGTGCAAGAACTGCTTGCATCTTAATCTGCCACAATATAAATCTGGTGTTGCGATCCAACAACGGAATTTCATACTTCAAAGACGTCATTCTTATGATCGAGATGAACAACTCGGAAGCTCTGATACCAATTTATAAAAATAGAACGTCGGTAATGACAATATATCGCAAAGAAAAGAGAAATAAAAATAAAGAACACACATATTTTTATGTGGAAACCCTTTTGGGATAAAAACCACGGACAGGGGAGAAGAAAATTCACTATGTCGAATTCGAATGATTACAATAGGAGTTTCGACTACATCTATTTATAAGTTGAAAAGACCTAATTCTAATCAAAGTCAAATATATTATGTTAATAAATGCTAAATATATTATACTCATAAATACTAAATCTTCTAGAAAGAAGATATATTTTATTTAACTTGACTTGTAAGCAATCTCTTAGAATTTGGGTCACACAACTCTAATAGGGATTGTTCTAAAGAGAAAAATATAACGGAAAGAGATAAACAAAGAAGTTGAATAGAATTTTAATTTTTGGTAATAGTCACTCAACTTTGATTTCTTTTTCTGCCCAGTTAGGGTTTTTTTGGGGGTTGCTTAAATGACAACATAGGCTCCAATGTGATTGGTTAAATGCCACATCAATTTGCAGTTACGTCTGTAATGGAAAATGGTTAGTATGGCCGATTTGTTATTTTTTAAAAATTGAGAGACTATTTTATCATTGAGATCAAAGTTGAATTACTGTTGGTGTAATTTACCTTTAAATTAAATATTCATACTCTCAAAATTAAAAATAAAACTATCGTTTTTCCTTTCAAATTTTATATTTCTCTTTGCAATTTTTAATAAGTTAACATTGATATATTGACGTTGTTTTTAATTGCACAAGCAACTTAAAAATTGATAACATTTAAAAAATTTGATAATATTTATTTTTAAATATTTTGTCATACATTTTAGGACACTTGTCAATCCTTTGACTCTACTTGGAGAGTTTAAAACTCGCTAATAATGTGTGAAATCGTTCTCTTTTTAATTTAATATTCTATACATTTTATCGGTGAATATCTGAATTAAAATAATCATATTACGATTATTTATAATAAAAATAAGCTTTTAAAATTTGGGATTCAAGTTTGAGGATCATTTGTATAAATAATGTGGGAGTAAATTGATTTTGAGTTTAAGTTAATTTATTAGGTTAATTATTCAACGATTATAATTATTGATTGTAATGTTAATTATTAATATAATTTTAGAGAAAATTATGCACCACAATATTTAGGTTTTAGGGTAATTTCCATAGCCAATTTTTTGATAAACAATTGTCACAATTAATCAAGTAATAATATTTTATATGAAATATATAATACCAATAGTAATCTACCTAATACATGAGCTACTGCTATAATAATATTAATTTAACGAATTTGAAAATCCAAAAAAAACTTAAACAGAACATGCCGTCATTTTAACGAAAGCGAAAGGCGAAGATTCGGATAATTTGGATCCTAAATGCAGCATCTTTTTTAAAAAAAAAAAAACAAAAATTCAGAAAAGCAAAAAAGAAAGAATGGGGGCACGTGACAGCTAGCATGTGGGTCCAAATAATCCTCTATGGCTCTATGCCTCTATCCAATCACCCAATCTCTGATTTTATTTTATTTTATTTTTTATTTTCAGTTTTCGTTTAATTTTGTGAATAACGAAACCCATCTAACGGTCTCTCCCTCTTCTGTTTTTTTTTTTAATATTGTTTTATAGAATGCGATTTTCGTTACTATTTTTTCATCATTAAAAAGGAAAAAAGAAAGAGGATTTATGAATGTGGTGGGTTAATCACCTTTCTTTTTTCTTTTGATTGTATTCGTAGTTATTAAAAAAAAAAAAAAAGATTTACGCGCTCTCTTACTCTTACCGTCTGCTTTCTCTCTCTCTTATTTCCTTTCTCCCGGGGTTCCTCCGACGCACGACGGAGGGAGAGAAAGAAAGAGCCCACAACTTTCAAAAGTTGAATTTCTGGGGCTTTTTTAAATTTTATTTTTTCTTGTGTGGTCGATTTTCAGTCTAGCTAGTTAGATAGGTTGGATTGAGAGGGAGGGAAGAGCAGAAGAAAATAAATAGAATAGAAATGTCAGCGGCATTGGACCCTGTCGATTGGCTTCTCTTCTCTCTCAGTAGAGCTTTCCGTAGTCCTCTTTCTGTTTTTGTTCAGATCCAGGTTTGTTCTTCTTCTCTCTTTCGAAACCATTTCCTTCCTTTGATTCCGCGTTACACGAAGTCTGATTTTTTTGTATATTTTTCGCCTTTTCGGTGTTTGGATAGCTCTAGCGACTAGCATGTTGATTTTTTTCCCCTTTCTTTAATCTGAGCTTCAAAAAAAAAAAAAAATTAAACCTTATTTTACGTCTTTCCGCGGACATTAGTTGGATGTTTGGTTAGTTTCTCAGCTTTGTATCTTATCTACAACTAGCTTTTTTATTTTAATCTAATTTTTAAGATTTACGGTCTGCACCTTAAAAAGATTATGATTTCCTTTTACAATGAAGGCGCTGGCTTTTCATTACTATTGGATCTCGGTGGTTATGTCTAGAACTGAAAGCTAAATCTCTTTGATTTTTACTCTCTCTCTCTCTCTTTTTTATTTACCAGAAAAGAAAAGAGAGAAAAGAATACTGTTTGTGACATAATTGAAATGAAATGTTTGGAATTTGGTCAGAGTGGTGGCTGTTATGAAAATAGTTGGCAATGTATCTTGAAATGATTGCAAATTTTGTAATTTAAATACCTTGATTCTGCACCGATTATGTAATTTGTAGTATTGAGACAGCAAAGAGTTTTATTAAGCTCTGAATTGAGCTTTGTTTATTATAGGCTTATAGCATTAGAATCAAATGGAGTAGGAAGCTCCTTTTCCTAAATTTGTTTTCTCTATATCACGGGACTTTTGTTTTAGTTTACTGATTTGTTTATGTTGTTTGAGGGAAGGATGACATGTCAGTTAATGTAACAAGGGTCGTCTCATTGGATGGCAAAGGAAATGAGCTTTTAACCAATAGTTTATAAAAAAGAAAAGCTATTGAAACATCCTTATTTTTATTAATTACCAATTACAACTTTTGAAGGAACTACAATGTTTGACAAATTCATGTTATCTATTCTGCTAGCTGATGTTCTTCTACTTTTAACTAGTGCCTTTCTTTTAACTTCACAATCATTCCATTTATCTACTTTATGAATACAGTACTTTTAACTTTGATTGTTATATATCAGTTGCCTCTCTTTATCTGCCCGTTTGAACTTCAAAAAGGTTACCAATCCGAATGCTTTGTATATGATGTAGGGATGTGTAATATGCTTGACTCTTGCTATTGGGTGGGCTTTTGCTGCTTATGTCAGGTACATGGTTTTAAGAGAATTTAAAAAAGCAGGCTGCTTGCTGCCATAACCATTCTATGTTGTCTTATGACCTAGAAACTTGCCTATTTCATTTATATATACCTGCATTCTTTGCCCTTTACAGGAACAGAGAGATCAATAGAATGAAGGATGCCATGAAATGTGGCAATAGCTTTGCTTTTTTGTGCCATGATATTAATGAACTTGAGCACACTAATCAGGTCAATCTACCAAGAGTTACAGTCGTGATGCCTTTAAAAGGTTTTGGAGAACATAATCTGCACAACTGGAAGAGTCAGGTGAGTATTTTATGGTCTGGCTAACACTAAGCTTTAGGTGTCCTTTTAGTGCATTGCGTGCATTTACCTATTCCTTGTCCACATTTTGTTCATCAGAAAATGGAAAACTGAACTAAATTTCTCTCCTTTATATTTTTTTTCATATTGCTCTGAGAATTTTCATGTTTGCAATAGGCAATTTTCTGAAGTATTTGTTTAATGTCAATGGAAGCAGATCACATCTCTCTATGGTGGTCCTCTAGAATTTCTTTTTGTGGTGGAAAGTACTGAAGATCCCGCTTACCATGCTGTATCTCGGTTAATAAGGGATTTTAAGGTATACTAAAATTTGCTTTCTGATTATATTGACAAAAAAGTCAAATAGTTTTTTTTTTTTTTTTATTAATCTATATCCTTTATTCCCCTTTCACTGAAAACCCTGGGTACTCAATGCTTGCCCCTTGTTTCATGCAAGTGTTAGGGGGCATCATTTGAGTGTCTTCTCTGTGGCTTTACTTCTTGCCTTCCTGATTTCATTGCATGTTTTTCTGCGCAGGATGATGTTGATGCTAAAATCATTCTGGCTGGTTTGTCAACAACCTGTAGTCAGAAAATACATAACCAGCTGGTACGTAATAACTTTACCAAATTGTTAAACAGATTTTGCAAATGACCTCGCCTTTTATTCTTGTATTAGTATTATGTTTAAACTATAAAATTGTCAGTCTCACTTGTACTCAGTGAAGAATTATGTTATTCCACAATTATTTAAAGTCTGTCCTTGTATGTTGTTAACATCTCTTTGCTAGAAGTGTATTCAACGTATTATGTCATTTGGTATTTCTTTTGAAGGTTGGGGTGGAAAGAATGCATAAAGATACCAAGTATGTATTATTTTTGGATGATGATGTTAGGCTTCACCCTGGATCAATTGGAGCCCTCACTGCTGAGATGGAAAAGAAGCCTGAGGTATGTTGCACACAGCAATATACATTAAATCAAAATAGTTAACTTTTTTTCTGAACTGTTGATCTCTTTTGTGGTATTCTTGTTATTGGCAATGGCGTGCAGATATTTATTCAAACTGGATACCCTCTTGATTTACCGTCTGGAAGTTTAGGGAGTTACTGCATCTATGAATACCATATGGTATGATGCCATCTACGACTTATTTTCTCTTCCCAAGATTTTGTATATACCTGACCATATATTATTTTCGGATAACTTGAATTGTATTTATACAAGAGAGCAGTGAAAAACCAGCTATCAAAACAACAGTACAACAAGAAATAAAGCAATTAGTGACTAACACCTAAGTCAACCGTCCAATTATTTCATAAAATATGGATTTAATGGGGGAGTCAGGCACTAATAACTTTTTTGTATATGGTGTACTGTTTTGTTGTTGTCCTAATGTCAAAATCTATCAGCAACACCTGTAGATAAGTTGCACCTTTGATTGCTAGCTGAGCAACCCTGCTTTCCTCCCTAAATATTAAACACACATTAATTCGTGTACTCCGACTCATCAAATATTTTGTTTCTACAGCCTTGCTCTATGGGATTTGCCACCGGTGGGAAAACATTTTTTCTTTGGGGAGGGTGTATGATGGTAAGTAGCCCCCCCTTATTGTTCTCAGTGCATCCTGTGCAAAATTGAAGGATTATTTCTGATTCTTCTAGATTGTTTTTCAGATGCACGCTGACGATTTTAGACGTGACAATTATGGTGTGGTCTCAGGACTTCGAGATGGTGGATACTCTGATGATATGACACTAGCTGCTATAGCGGGTAATCTAGTCTCTGTTAGCTGTTTTAGTATACTAATATATCTGTTGATATTAGAATTAAAGCTTTTTATACTCATAGACTTGCAGCATTTAACTGCTCATGATTGTCTCTTCTCAGGAGCCCACAAGAGGCTTATTACGTCCCCTCCTGTAGCTGTTTTTCCTCATCCTCTTGCAAGTGATCTCAGTTTCTCTAGGTTTGTGAATTTTACCTGTTAAGCTGATCTATTATATGCAAATCCTTCTTGACTTGGACTTGTTGTCCAGGTACTGGAATTACTTGAGGAAGCAAACATTTGTTTTGGAATCATACATAAGCAGGGTTAATTGGCTAATGAATAGAGGACTGTTTTCATTCCATTGTTATCTTTCATGGGGATTTGTAGCACCATACTTTATGGCTGCAGTTCATATTGCAGCAGCATTACAAATCTATATCAAGGGTTATTCATATGAGGAAACAACCTGTACTACAAGTGGTGAGCACACTATTTTTCCTTTTTAGCTGGGTTTGGTCGTAGTATTAATTAGTTCAGAAGAAGCCAATATCTGGGATTGTAATCTGGTAGTATACCAGTCTATTTGTGACAAGAATTTGTTTCTTTGTCTTTGGCTGAGATGGAACTAAGTTATACTGATAATTTACCATTTCCTCTGGGTCCCCTACATATTGGGTTTTGGTAATTTAGACTTGTTTATCAGGGATGCATGCCTGTTTGCCTTCTACTACTAGAGATGCTAGCAGTAGCCTTTTTCACATAATAGAAATTTCTTTTTCGGTAGTAAATATTGGTTGCAGAGAAGCATGCTATGGTATTAAAGTTTGAAATAGGTCCTGCAACTAACCAAACTCTTTTTCCACAGGATTGTTACTAGCAAGTTGCTTAGCTATATGTACCCTTACGGAGCTACTTTCTATGTGGAACTTAACAAGGATTGAAGTTCAACTATGCAACATGTTATCCCCTGAGGCACCTAAGCTCTCACTTGATTATTACAACTGGAGCTTGGTAAGCACCTCTATCTCTTTAGTATGGAGGATGGCAACGAATTTTATTGAACTTGTATCATTATGTTGTTCCCATGAAACTCGAGTGCGTATCTTTGGTATATACCTCTTCCTTCTCCCCAACTGTATATTATTCATAAGTTGCACACACCTATGTGTTTAGAGTGATGACAAAAATTTCTGGCCTTTTTATCCGTTTCAATTCCTGGTCTAAAATCCTTTAATGATCTCCTTCACACTGTAGTGAAATAGTGTACTCAAGGTTTCACTTAAAAGGAGCATAAAAGTTTTATAGTTAAATCAACTCTGTTTTTTGTTTGATTAGGTCTGAATTTTGACTTGAAGCTTGGTTATATCGCTTTTCGAGTATGTAGATGAAATTGTTTTGTGACTGAGCAGATATTTGTCGCATTGCTGGTTGATAACTTTCTATACCCTATCTCTGCCTTCCGATCTCATTTCTCTCAATCAATCAATTGGTCGGGTATTCGATATCACTTGAAGAATGGAAAAATAAACAAGGTAAGTCAGTGGAGCATAGCACTTAAATTAAACCATTCATAATGACCTCGAGGTCTATTAATTTGTTGGAAGCTTAGCAGTATTTGTGTAATGGTGCAGATTGAAAGGAACAGAGGTAGGGGACCAAAGTTCACAGACTTGGGAGGTAAGCATTTATATGGGAAAAAAGGAGCTCCTCCAAAAGCCTCATTCCTAAGCTCATTGGCGAGAAGTTTGTGTCAATGGCATCAACCCAAGAAATACGAGGTTTAGCAGAGAGAAGGAATGTTTATTTTTTGTGACCATTGTGGCTCTTCATTTTTAGATCCGAGTGGAAGCAGCAAGGTTTCTGAAGCACAGATTCTTTAGTTGATTGGTGGTGGGATTATTTGATGATTCCTTATTGGATTGGTTTTAGTGGTTTAGGAATTTTCGCCCTCATTTTTTAGTTGCCATTCAATCAGATTTATTCTTAATTTTATCAACCCTCTTCATCCGGGGGCTGACTTTGTAACTTGTATCGATTTCGTCCTGTAATTTTATTAAATGATTATATGCAGTCGGTGTTCAAATGTGAGACACAAAGTTTAGTGTTTGTGATTTTACAGCTTTCCAATCCGCATCTGTATGTATCGACTGCCCATTTTGTGTTATATGTTTTGCAATTTTCATTACTCTTTTCTTGTTTTATCAAATTTCAACCAAAAGCAGGAAATGCTTTTAGATAAAGACTTACTTTATATGTTTTCTTTTAATGTAAGTCTAAGTTTGTTTTCGGGTCCAAAATGCAAGGTATAAATTGCCTTTCAAGCACTAGCAAGGAATAGTCCAACCGATGTTAATTGACGGAGTAAGTTGTGAGTTTGAGTTTGAGCCTGCTTATGAATAGTTCTTTCAAATTAAATATTAAAAAAAAAATCATATGTCAAGCTCTGATTCTTTCCTCCACCGAAAGTAACACTTCAAACGAGCCTATCTCTATCCATCAGGAATCAGAATAAAGTTACAAACAAAGAATCAAGCACAGCCAAACATCCGCCGTCAGCCAAACCTTTTTTTGTTGTTCCTTTCACATTCATATCCAAACTTGTTCCCTTGAAGAAAAGCATAGCAAACTTAGGTGCAAAAATAATAGAAAAGATATGGGGTGTTTCAGGGGAAAAAGTTCCAAAGCTTCCCATAACCATCCCATTCAACCCTCCTCAACTCAACCTGTAGTTGCATACCCAGAAACCAAGAATCTGAAAGTAGAGCCTCTTTTGCAGATTCCAGGATGCAGGGTTTATCTGATGGAGGAAGGAGAAGCCTTGGAACTGGGCAAGGGTGAGTTCACACTTGTGCGGGTATTAGAAGAGGATGTTCCTCTTGCTACCATCATTAAAGTTGGGGAAGATGTTCAATGGCCTTTGACAAAAGATGAGCCGGTTGTGAAGCTTGATTCCTTTCACTACCTCTTTTCCTTGCCCATGAAAGATGGGAATCCTCTGAGTTATGGAGTGACCTTTTCGGGACAATATGATAGCAGGTTCATGAGCTCCTTGGATTCGTTTTTGAAGGAGCATTCATGCTTTTCTGGTGCAACTTCATCCGGGGATAAACATGTGGATTGGAAGGAGTATGCTCCCAGGATCGAATCTTATAACAATGTTTTGGCAAAGGCCATTGCTGGAGGGACCGGTCAGATTGTGAAGGGAATCTTCAAATGCAGCAATGCTTATACTAGCCAGGTTTGCTTTCAAGTTTCAACTTCAACTGGTATTCTACTTCTAGCCATTTATCAGTTAACCCTAAGAAAACATTCATTGCTAAAGCTAAAAAAGCCTTGTATAGAACATACCATGGTTAGTGAATCTAAAGAAAAGAAGGAATTAAAAAGCAGGTTCAGAAAGGAGGAGAAACCATTTTAATGCAAGCTCCTACAGCAAGTAACAATGGTTACCAAAGCAGCAGGACCACTAGGAAGAGTAGTGGAGCTGTCAACAAAAGCCTAAAACGGTATCCCAAGACTTAATTATTTTTCCGGATATTATGTGAAGTTGACATAAAGTAGTTTTCATTAAAGTCAAAAGTTGTTGAACTCTGAGCCTAAGGTACTGCATATGTCTGATTGTGTAGTGTGCGAAAGCTGTCCAAAATGACTGAAAAGATGAGCAAAGCAATGCTGGGCATGGTTGGTGCGGCTAGTGGAACAGTGATGGCACCTTTGGTTAGCTCCAAACCTGGGAAAGCTTTCTTATCCATGGTTCCAGGAGAAGTTCTTTTAGCTTCCCTTGATGCTGTTAGTGAGTAACAATGGCCACATATTCTTGATTTCTCTTCTCTGATATTTGTGACACCAAATATGAATTATCCATTTCGTGTATGTATGGCTATGGCAGACAAGGTTCTAGATGCAGCAGAGGTTGCTGAAAAGCAAGCTTTTTCTGCAACATCATCTGCAGCAACCAGAATGATGACTGATAGGTAATATATATATACATATATTTGGCTTTTTTTTTTTAAATTAACTCAAAAAATTTAATTAATTACATAAATGACTCTTTTTTTTTATTATATATGTAAATGAGTTAAAATTTACAATAAAAATTGGTGGAGCCAAAGAGTTTGACGCCACTAATACGCCACGTCAGCAATCGAGATAAAAAAATTAATTTTTTTGTGGAACCATATAGAATAATGCCACTTGTATAAATATTAGGGAAATATTGTAATTTTTGAAAAAATGGAAGGACTTTAATAAAAAAATTTTTATTTTCTAGTGGAGCCAAATAAATTCGTGCCATTTTCAATGTGATTTTTTAAGTTTCTAAAATTTTAAATATATTAAAAGAAATGTTAAATATAATTAATTTTAAAAGGTTAATATATTTAAAATTTTAATATACTTAATATATATTTTAATAGGTAAAGACAAAAGATTTTCTTAATATATTTAAAATTTTAAAATTTTAAAAATTTAAATATATTAGAAAATGTTAAATATAACTAATTTTAAAATTTTAATATATTTAATATATTTTAAGAAATTAAATATATTAAAAAATGTTAAGTATAACCAATTTAATTTTTAATATATTCAATATTTTTTAAAATATATTTTAAAATTTTAAAATTTAAAATTATCTCTGTAAAATTTTAAATATATTAAAAAATCTTTTTTGTCTTTACCTATTAAAAATATATTAAAATATTAAAATTTTAAATTTGGTTATACTTAAAATTTTTTAATATGTTCAAAATTTTAATATATTAAGTATATTAAAATTTTAAAATATGTTATACTCAACATTTTCTTTAACATATTTAAAATTTTAATATATTTAAATTTTTTGTGTTTTTAAAATTTTAAATATATTAAAAATCTTTTTCTCTTTACCTATTAAAATCTATTAAAATTTAAAATACATTTTTAAAAAGATATTGAATATATTAAAATTTTAAAATTTGTTATACTTAACAATTTTTAATATATTTAATTTTTAAAATATATTAAAATTTAAAATTGGCTATACCTAATATTTTTAATATATTTAATTTTTTCAAGTTTTTAAAATTTTAAATATATTACGAATTTTTTTTTGTCTTTACCTATTAAAATATATATTAAGTATATTAAAATTTTAAATATATTAAACTTTTAAAATTAATTATACTTAATATTTTTTAATATATTTAAACTTTTAGAAAATTAAAAAAAAATCACATTGGAAACTGGTGGTGCCAATTTATTTGCCGTTATTCTACGTGGATCCACCAAAAAATTGATTTTTTTATTCCGATTGCTGATGTGGCATGTTGGTGACGCCAAACTCTTTGGCTCCACCAACTTTTACTATAGATTTTAGGTCATTGACATGTTTAATCAAAAAATGGGCCATTTATGTAATTAATTAAAATTTTGAGTTAATTTTATAAAAAAGCCCATATATTTCAATCTTGATTTGGTGTTAATGGTTTTGAGTAAGTGTTGCAGGTTTGGTGAAAGAGCTGGGGAGGCGACAGAAGATGTGCTAGCAACAGCAGGGCATTGTGCTGGAGCTGCTTGGAATATATTTAAGATAAGGAAGGCAATCACTCCCAGATCCACTGCCACATCAGGAGTATTGAACAATGCGGCCAAGTATAGAAGCACCAAATCTTATTAGACTCTTGTATTCAACTGACTCATTCCATCATCTGCAAACAAGCAAACATGATTTAAAAGCCTCTCTCTCTCTCTATAAATATGTCTGCAATTTTACTAAACCATGGATTTTTATATTGGAACCCACTATTCTAAAGCATGAGAAAATTCAAATGCAGTTTATTTTAATGGTAAGAGTAATAAGCAGTCCAAAGAGCTATATATCTGCGCAGCGTCTAGTTTTGAGGATTAATATATCATTTGGTACCCGTGTTTTACACTTTTTTTTCAGGTAGCAGTTACGTTACTTTTTTTGTTCAATTTAGTACCCAAAGGAAACAAGGTTACTTTTTTAGTGTTTAATTCAAGTTTTAGGATTGATTTGATGAAAGTTAACTACTAATATTATTATGTTTGAATTTTTCATGTTGTTCATAGAATAAATTTAGTGTTAATTGTGAATTTGTTTAATTTATCAAATATAATCCGATCATGAATGTGATTTAATTCGAGTCTTAGGATTGTTTTGATGAACATTAATTGCTAAAATTATTCACTAATTATGAATTTTTCATCAAATCAACTCTAAAATCCGAATTAAATATTAAAATTTACATTCTAGTAGTAAAGAAATGAGTGTGTTATTATTCCATTTCCATCGAAGCATAAATAATGGGCCTAGCTAGGGGTTACTTGGGGCTGGGCTTCCCTCCCCTTCATATTATCTCTTAATTGAACTTTTTGGAGAAAGAGTAAAAAAGATTTATCAACTAATAAACATATAATTTAACTATTTTTATTTGGGCTGCCTTGTGCACAGATACATAATCTATGTTATCATATATGTATATATATGAAATATTAATAAGTATTGGGTGCAATAATAATACATATTATGTTTTAAGAGAGAATTTACATTAGAATTTTAGAAACGATATTGCTATAAGAAACATTCACAAATCCTAAAAGAATCAATTTTCAAAGGCGTAAATCAGATATGAAAGGTGCCATGATCATTCCAAAAAAAAGAAAAATACATTAATTATAAGCATCTCTCATAGGTCCTCTAATAACTAACTATTGGCGGGTCTCTTTGTATGTGTTGTCTGAAAAGAGGAGGACTCAATGATTGTTTGTTCGCCGGAACCAGAAGTAAAAATTTTGGTAGACAGGGATCTCATAAAAACTTCTTTTGAGGAATGGGCTAGGTTGGGCCATTTCTCAAGAATAATAGTTAAGGGAATTGATACTAATACTTGGATCTGAACCTACATGCTCATACTCACGATTTTGATAGTCATACTAATAATTTGGAGATCTCTCCCAAAATATTTAGTGCTCATTTCGGCCAACTCTCCGTCATCTTTCTTTGGCTGAGTGACATATTTTCATGGTGCTCGTTCTTCCAATTATGAAGCATGGCCTAGTGATCCTACTCTAGTTTAGATTCTTTTATTATGCTCACTTTTGGAATTTAATATTTATATTTTTTATTTGACATAATTTGGTCATCTACTTTTACAATCACATTAGTTAATCTAAATAGTTAATATCCTTAATTATTCTAATTAAAATGTTAATATAAAATTTTCTTAAAACACATTTCTAGCCAAAAAAAATTAGGATAAGTGGGAAGGTTTTTTTTTCTAATTTTGTCTCAGTATTTTAATTGAAATATTTAAGAGTGTCAACTATTTGAATTAACAAATAATATTATAGAAGTAGATAGACAAAATGATATAAAATTAAAGTATAAATGTTGAATCTTAAATTTAAATATAGTGGAGAGACCATAACTATAAATTTACTTAAAATAATCTATACCTAACATAATCATCTTTATTTTATTTTATAAATTTAAATATTTTCAACAATTTTATTTTTCATTGTAATCATAGAAAAATAAAATAAACCAAAAAATCATATTTTCTTTCTCAACTATTTTATTACTTATATTTTGTATTTGTATTTTTACTTTTTGAGTAACAAAATAGGGATAGAAATTTAAAAAGAAGATACGTAATTACTATAACTATTATACAAGAATTTTTTTTGATACAACATTAAGGATAGGGGATGGTGGTGACACGAGTTGAATTCGTGTCAAACGGGTGTCTCACAAGAGTTTTAACCATCACTCTTATATAAATTAAGACAATTATTATACAAATTTTAACCTTTTGTTATTGACGTTGACGCATTGTCGGGGAAACAAAATGAAGGAAGGAAGGAAGAAAAAGAAAGATGGAGAAAAAAAAGAGAACCCATAATTGTTTTCTCCTAAATTCGTGGCCATAATTTGAGGGTATAGGCATGTAAATGAGAAAATGGAAAGTAGTTAGTTAACCCTTTTTCAAATGGTCCTCACAGTATGGATCACTAAAGCCACTTAAGGCTACTTTTGAATTGCAATTAAGATCAATTCTCTTTAAATCGCTTGTGTCTTGCTTGGAAATTTTATGCAGTTGAAGTCAACTCATTTAGCTTGTTAGTAAAATCAAACACTTGGTTAAAATTTTAACTTTTTAAGTGTCATAAAATTCAGAACCTTTCAAAGTTGGACTAAGATTCAAATTTTTTTCTTCAATTTTATAGATAAAATTCCATTTTGATTAAAAAAATTTATTTAAGGTGATACGAATTAATTGTCCAATGGAAAGCACGTGATCAACCTTGTGATTTCCATAATTGGAAAGCACAAATGAAGATATAAAGTTCGAATCCAACATCAATCCTTTACCTATTTAATTACTTTAATACCAATTTTAAACAAATCTTGTACTTTATTTATGGTGCCCAATTAAAAGCATGTCACTCCCTATATTTTATGTTTCTTCTTTCATGTAATGGAAACATGCTTTTCAGTTTTGTTTTCCCTAAAACAAAATATTAATAATATACGCTATTTCTTAGAATTTGTGACTTACTCCCTATCTTTTCTTTTTCAATTTACAAATTCTCGTCACATGACAACAACTTAATCAATATGCATACTCATGATTTTAATGATTGGATTGAGATTTTAACATTTTAAGTACATGGGCTAAATCTCAAATTTTATCAAAGTATAGAGACTAACAATATATTTTTGTTGGAAATATGCTACTGCAAAACAAAACTGTCAGCGCTGTTAGAAAACTAAATTGAGTGTAAATAAAATACCAATCACTGTGTTGTGAAAGAACCTATGTCTTAGAAGTAAATTCGCCTTGATCAGAATAATCATGTAGTGGACGTTGCCCCCCAAGATTAACATAGTAACTTCAATATTCATACACCCGAATAAGGGAGGTGAAACACAATTGGCATTGCTCTTCTCGAAATTTAACCTAAATAAAATAGTTACCAGTGTCTAAATGGAGAGAGATACCAATTGTCCATTGAAGCATTTCTTAAACCCTAAGCTGAAGAAATCAGAATAGAAGCAAATGATGAAATTTTGTTGTTAAATTTACCATTTGAAGCAAATTGAAGAGAGGCAGGGAAGAGCGAAGATGATCAGCTGGTCGCCATCGCTTTCAAACTTTTTTCCCCCTTTATTTGGATTGAGCAATTATGACAGTTAATTAAAGGGTTTGAGAGTGGTATTAAAAGTAGTGCTTAAACTTAAATTAATTTGCGGTTAAGAATTAAAGTGAAGATATTTAGGTCCCACCCCTTTTTCTTATTGTCTTATCTTTTATCCTTTTATACTTTAAAGTAACACAAATACATAGAGTTTAATAATATTATCAATTATTTAATCAGAATGGCATTTGATACGAGACAAAACTTAAAGGTGTTTGAAGAGATTTTAAGGGAGATTCTAACAATAGCTCCTGTCGTTAAAGCAAGAGATAGTCTCGTTCAAAGATTTTACGTGTAGTTAGTTTATTTCTCTAGTTTAATTTCTTTTCACCAAAATAAATGTGAGTAATTGATAGGTTTGGAGTTGGGATATTTTGATTGTGAGTTAAACTTCGAAAATTAAAATATTTAAAAAATTATATAAATTAATGTATAATATGATTAAATGTAAGAGTATTACATAATTATTTAAATAGTAATTGAATAAATATAAATCTTAAATAGAAAAATTTTCAAAATGCCAACTATATTATTAGTATTGGAAATTATCCATATTTATGGAAAATCAAAGATATGGGTATCAAATAATAGAAAGTCAAAGATATGGGTACCGAGATATTGGCATAATAAAATCTGAGATATTTGCAATATATGGTCCCTAATTGTAAAGTGACTTTGCAAGTTGATCCCTGAACCTCAACTATAAATAAGCATGACCATCTCTCATTCTGTATCTCAAACTTGCCATTCTCTACTTAAGGCATTGTTTTCTCTCTCTCTCTTTGTAAATTCTCACTTGTATTTTGGAGTGAAATATATTTGGTAGTGCCCGAGGACGTAGGCAAAATTCGCTGAACCTCGTTAAATTCTTGTGTTCTTTATTGTATTATTCTGCATGAATTGTGAGTGTGATTGTAGTGATTTATTGTGCTATTAAATTACGATTGAGGGATATTCTGGCTAGGAAAGACCTGGTACTTAAGCGATCCTTGTGATCCACCTCTCTTTCCTGGGAATTGAACTTAGTGTGATTTTTTAGTACAATAATTTTACTCTTTTACACACTTCAGCACAACAATTGGTATCAGTGATAGATTCGTACTTGGAGAATACGATCGTTCACGGTACTGTTCACGTACTGTAGTTGGGATTGATGAGAAAAAATGGAAAATGCATCGTCATCAATAAAGACTACTGTGACATATGCGAAATTTGAAGTAGAGAAATTTGATGGTACCAATAATTTTTGTATGTGGCAATGTGAGATCCTGGATGTCTTATGTCAGCAAGAACTGGATATAGCCCTTGAAGAAAAACTTGACAAGATGGATGACAAAGAACACAAGAAGTACTCTGTCATGAGGGAGACATCAGCGAAGAAGTTGTGGGATACACTGGAAGAAAAGTTTCTAACAAAAAGTCTTGAAAATAGGCTTTATATGAAAAAGAAACTTTATCGATTCACGTATGCACCCGGTATGTCGATAAATGACCATGTGAACTCATTCAATAAAATTTTAGCAGACTTGCTAAATTTGGATGAGAAATTTGAAGATGAAGACAATGCATTACTGTTGTTGAATTCTCTTCCTGATGAATATGATCATCTTACCACCACATTGCTTCATGGGAAGGATACAATCACATTTGATGCAGTCTGTAGTGCGTTGTATAGATCTGAGACTCGAAAGAAAGATAAAAAAGATCACAGAGATACAACTACAGAAGTCTTAACGAAGAAGAGGTCGTTCAAGCAAAGAACAAATCTGGTAGAAGGAGTAAGTCCAAAGGGAGACCTGCGAAAGATGAATGTGCTTTTTGTCGTGAGAAAGGGCATTGGAAAAAGAATTGTCCTAAGTTACAAAAGGGTAAAGCTATTTCTGATGCATGTGTAGCGGAGCATGATGAGGAGTCAGACTTTAGCTTGGTTGGCATGGCAATGGCATGTCATACAGATGAGTGGATTTTGGATTCGGGATGTACTTACCATATGTGTCCTAATAAGGATTGGTTTTCTAGTCTTAAAGAACTAGAAGGTGAAGTTGTTTTTATGGGCAATGATAGCGCTTGTAAGACAATGGGAGTAGGTACAATCCAATTGAAGAATCACGACGGCTCAATTCAAGTCTTGACAGATGTTCGCTACATACCTAGCTTGAAGAAAAATCTTATCTCATTAGGGGTCCTAGAATCTAAAGGGCTCACAATCACTTTGAGAGATGGATTACTAAAGGTAGTAGCTGGGGTATTGACGGTGATGAAAGGCACAAGAAGGAATAATCCGTACTATTTAAATGGAAGTACAGTTATTGGATCAACATCAACAGCTTCTACGAAAGATGCAGATTCAGAGGCTACCAGGTTATGGCATATGCGATTGGGACATGCTGGTGAAAAAGCTTTGCAGAGTTTGGCGAAGCAAGGCTTGTTGAAAGGTGCAAATTCTTGCAAATTGGAATTCTGTGAACATTGTGTTCTGGGTAAGCAGACGAGGATAAAATTTGGTTCAGCAATTCACAATACAAAAAGAATTCTGGACTACCTTCACAGTGATGTGTGGGGACCTACTAAAGTGGCTTCTTTGGGAGGTATGCACTATTTTGTTACTTTTGTTGATGATTATTCAAGAAAAGTATGGGTGTATCTAATGAAAAGGAAAATTGAAGTTTTGGATGTATTTCTGAAATGGAAGAATATGGTGGAGACCCAGACTGGTCGAAAAGTCAAACGACTTCGATCAGACAATGGTACTGAGTACAAGAATGATCCATTTCTACAAGTATGTCACGATGAAGGCATTGTACGACACTTCACTGTTCGAGATACACCACAATAGAATGGGGTGGCAGAACGTATGAATTGAACTATACTGGAGAAAGTTCGATGTATGTTGTCCAATGCTGGATTGGGCAAAGAATTTTGGGTTGAGGCAGTTACATATGCGTGCAATCTAATTAATCGGTTGCCATCAGCTGCAATAAATGGAAAAACTCCTATGGAGAGGTGGGCTGGTAAACCTGCTACTGATTATGATTCTTTACATGTTTTTGGTTCTATTGCATATTATCATGTAAAAGAATCTAAGTTAGACCCAAGAGCAAAGAAAGCATTATTCATGGGTATAACTGGTGGAGTAAAAGGAGACCGTCTCTAGTGTCCTGATACAAGGAAAATTATTTTCAGTAGAGATGTGACTTTTAATGAATCAACCATGATGAAGAATAATGATTCACGAAAGGATAACACAACCAGTGGTACTTTGCAGCAGGTGGAGCTTGAAAAGGTTAATGATGATCCAGCTAATATTGAAGGAACAAATGATGAAGAAGTTTCGACCCAAGAACTTCTACAGCAACATGATTCAATTGCATATAGAAGGGCAAGAAGAGAGATTCGTATGCCTGCTCGCTTTGATGATATGGTGGCCTATGCACTTCCAATTGTAGATGATGATGTTCCTTCTACTTACACAGAAGCAAGAAGTAACCCTGATGGTGTAAAGTGGAAGCAAGCTATGAATGAAGAAATGTAGTCTCTTCATAAAAATAGGACTTGGGAGTTGGTGACATTACCCAAAGGAAAGAAGGCAATTGGATGCAAATGGTATATGCAAAGAAGGAAGGATTTCCTGATAAAAATGAAGTTCAATACAAGGCTAGATTGGTAGCAAAGGGTTACGCTCAGAAATAAGGAATAGACTACAATGAAGTATTTTCTCCAGTTGTGAAGCATTCGTCTATTCAGATTTTGCTAGCCTTGGTTGCGCAATATGATCTTGAACTAGTTCAGCTCGATGTGAAGACCGCATTTTTACATGGTGATTTGGAAGAGGAAATCTATATGACTCAGCCAGATGGATTCAAGGTTGCTGATAAAGAAAATTGGGTTTGCAAACTGACAAAGTCGCTTTATGGATTGAAACAATCTCCGAGGCAGTGGTACAAGCGATTTGATCAGTTCATGAAAGGGCAAAGGTATACAAGAAGTAAATTTGATCATTGCGTGTATTTTTAGAAGCTACAAGAAGGATTTTTCGTATACTTGCTCTTATATGTTGATGATATGTTGATAGCATCTAAGAGTAAAGTTGAAATTGAGAGATTGAAGACTCAACTCAACCTTGAGTTTGAGATGAAAGATCTATGTGAAGCTAAGAAGATCCTTGGCATGGAAATATGTAGGGATAGAGCTCATGGCAGAGTTAGTTTGTCTCAGAAGCAATATTTAAAGAAGATACTACAGAAGTTTGGCATGAACGAGCAGACTAAAGCTGTAAGTACCCCGTTGGCTTCTCATTTCAAGCTTTCTGCACAACTATCTCCTTCGACAAATACGGAACAAGAATACATGTTACAAGTTCTGTATTCTAATGCAGTAGGTAGCTTGATGTATGCAATGGTGTGTACAAGACCCGACATTTCCAGTGCGAGTTAGTATAGTGAGCGGTATATGCATAATCCTCGAAAAGGACATTGGCAAGTCGTGAAATGGATTCTACGGTATATTCATAAGACCATGGATATTGGATTACTGTTCAAGCTGGATACTACACTTGGTAAAGGTGTTGTTAGGTACATTGATTCTGATTATGCTGGTGATTTAGACAAACGGAGATCAACCACTGGTTATGTGTTTACTCTTGCTGGAGGAACAATAAGTTGGAAGTCTACACTGCAGTCTACAGTTGCGTTGTCAACCACGTGTGAATACATGGTCATGTAAGAGGTCGTAAAGGAAGCTATTTGGTTACAAGGTATGGTTAAAACCTTGGGATTGGTTCAGGAGCATATTAATGTGTATTGTGATAGTCAAAGTGCTATTCATTTAGCAAAGAATCAAGTCTATCATGCACTTACAAAGCATATCGATGTACGTTTCCCATTTTGTGCGGGAAATTATTGATGAGGGGAAAATTCACCTTCAGAAGATTAAGACTGCAGATAATCCCGCAGATATGATGACCAAGGTGGTAACAACAATCAAGTTCGAACATTGTTTGAACTTGATCAATATTCTGCATGTTTAACAGTTGAAGAAGGCACTATCAAGTGTTGTTGACAAAGGCAGAGAGAATTGTGTGAAGAAAAGATTACTCGAATCAAATCTTCAAGGTGGAGATTATTGGGAATTATCCATATTTATGGAAAATCAAAGATATGGGTATCAAATAATAGAAAGTCAAAGATATGGGTATCAAATATTGGAAAGTCAAAGATATGGGTACCGAGATATTGGCATAATAAAATCTGAGATATTTGCAATATATGGTCCCTAATTGTAAAGTGACTTTGCAAGTTGATCCCTGAACCTCAACTATAAATAAGCATGACCATCTCTCATTCTGTATCTCAAACTTGCCATTCTCTACTTAAGGCATTGTTTTCTCTTTCTCTCTTTGTAAATTCTCACTTGTATTTTGGAGTGAAATATATTTGGTAGTGCCCGAGGACGTAGGCAAAATTCGCTGAACCTCGTTAAATTCTTGTGTTCTTTATTGTATTATTCTGCATGAATTGTGAGTGTGATTGTAGTAATTTATTGTGCTATTAAATTACGATTGAGTGATATTCTGGCTAGGAAAGACCTGGTACTTAAGCGATCATTGTGATCCACCTCTCTTTCCTGGGAATTGAGCTTAGTGTGATTTTTTAGTACAATAATTTTACTCTTTTACAAGCTTCAGCACAACAATTAGTATCAATTTAAACAAATTAAATCTTCTAATAAATAGGGACAAATAAAATTATCATTTTATGCCTTATCTTCTAATCAATATGTACAAATAAAATTATTTTTTATGCATATCGTTTTTATCTCAAGAAAATCTCATTTATAAGTTTAGCCAGGTAGTTCTTGGATAAAATATAATTTCTTTCACAATAATAAAAGTTGTATTTTTTGTGCCATGAAAATGCAATATGTAAAACACAATATGAACACAAACACAAAGATGCACACCAATAATAATATTTTTAAACAAAAATCCTGATTTTAATCTATATTTAAGAAATACAAGATAATACTGACCATCAAGCCTAATATCTTTAAGGATTTGTATTAATGTTAACTATAAAATATAAATCGACAAGATATTAGTGATATCATACAAAATCAATATCTTAGCGTCATCCCATCAATAAAAACTTAATTTCGCATAAAAATTCTAATTTTATAACAAGCAAAGCTACAATTTTAATTTTTAGAGATTAAAACTTGAAAAGGAAAGAAAAATAGTTACCAAATTAGAGAAACATGTTAAAAGCATTGAAATATTAATAATCTATCTTGTAAAATTTATGGCGAAAATGCTAGAGAATAATAAATTTTTGAGAAAAAATGATAAATGTTGAAAGAAAATAAGACAAAAATTAAATATTTTTAATTTTAATGGGTGTTTTTCAAATAACTTTGTAGGGTCAATAACTCAATTTACTAATTATATTATTTTTTTATAAAATAATTTTTTTAAAATTTTTGTTGCTAAGTAATTAACAAGTGTTGAATGAAGTGGTAAGACATATTGCACAAATTTGAACAACATTGTTAGGTGGGACAACAATGAACCCTGAACATGGACTGTAAAATGGACACGAAGAATATCCCAAAAAAATATGTGTGATTGAGTTGGTTCCCCCTATCAACTTTTTCATCTCAGTTAGAAAATTACTAAATAACAAAATATATTACGAAGGTTTATTTGTCTTTTATATATTTATATAATTTTTAAATAAATGAATAAAAAATATATAATGAGATTTAAACTAACACTTCATTTGTTTTCTATATAAAATTTTTCGTAAATATATTTATTCAATAATTTTGTTTCACCTCACATCGTGGATGCGTCATAATTTAATTATACATAAGTGTTTGACCGACCTTGCGTGTTAATTGAATATCGCTTTAATTAAAAATATAAATAAATCAAGTTTATATAGTAAAAATAATAAATAAGATAACTTGGGGTTTTTTACCTAAATAATTAAAAAAATTAAATACTGAAATAGGTTGTCAGTTGGATTATATACAAAAATTGTATTTTTTTTGGGTTGCGCCTATCTAACAGGCGCAACCATTTTTTTATATTAAAATATATATTTTTATTTTTTTAAAAATTATTATTTTATTGGTGGCGCCTTTCTCATAGGCGCCATCGCTTGTATTTTTTTTCTCGGATCAGTATATGACCCGTGTAGAGATACGAAAATGGTATGGGGGTAGGTGGTGCCTATCTGGTAGGCGCGATTGGTGGAGCCTATATAACAGGCGCGACTGGTGCTTAATTTTTCCCCTATATATACTCCCCCGAAAATCAAATGAGCAGAAGAGTAGGATAATTTTTCCCCTATATATACTCCCCCGAAAATCAAATGAGTAGGATAAATGTATTTTAGTTTATTTCTTTTTAAATAGAATGTAGAGTTTTGTTAGTAATTTTATTATTTGAAAGTTATTTTGTTAGGTTTTTAATTTTGTTAGCTTCTGAATAAAAAATTTTGCATTAAAAATTTTATGTAACTTTTTTGCTATTTGAAACTGTTTTGAGAATTTTGAAAATTTTTTAACAGACCTAGTATTGAAGATGGAGAATCAGTTTCTCGTATGCGTTTATTTCGATGGAGAAATTTCGACAACAACCGTGGGATGTATATTTGAATGTCGCAAACAAGTAGTAATGAGATTTAATAGAAATATCTCGTTTGATGATATGAAGGAAAAAATTAGTGAAAAATTTTGTAGACGTTGTGGGAGAAGGATCTCGAAACTTTTCTACAAGTTTTAGTTTGGATGGATCCCATAAAATTCACTGAAATGGAACTTGTAGACGATGAAGACGTGGAGACAATTGTCGCTCTTTATTGTGGGACTCGGAGTAACCAAAATGCACCGATTCAGTTATTTGCTGAGTTAGCTGGTGTGGAGCCAATTGAAGATCCCACTCTATTAGGTGAAGAAGATGGAGCTCAAGAGCCGTGTATGGTGGTTCCGATATCGTACGTTCATAGTTAATCAACTATACACGGGATCGACATTGATCTTAATGCTGCACCCGAGACTGATGTGGTTAGTGATGATGTATACCATAGTAGTGATCCTTCTGATCACGAGGTCGATAGTTACAGTGATCCCGATGTGGACGAGGTCTCAGATGATATTGATGAGAAGGCATGAATGACGATGGAAACGTTAACGCATCTTCAGTTGGGAACCAAATTCATCGTATTGTGATACACAATAATCCTAGGGCACACATGTCTCGAATAGACCCTGATGCGTCACACGCGGCCGAGTTCTCGGAGTACTCTGAAATACTACTTGCTCACTGGCTAGCCGCATATTATAATCCTGAAGAGTTGTTCGTGGGCCAGAGATTCAAAAGTAAGGAAAAGTGTGTATTTGCCATTAAGCGGTATAGCATGAATATATTAGTGGACTACAAAGTCGCAGTGCCTAAACCAACATTATATACTGGGGAGTGTTGGAGGTCAGCGGAAGGTTGCAATTGGCTGATACAAGCTACATTTATCCAGAAGTTGCAGACATGGGAGATACGAAAATTTGTTAGGCCTCACACATGCACTTCAACACGTATGACAGAAGATCATTAAAAACTTGATTCCAAAACTATCTGTATGTGCATCAAGCCAATGGAGAAAGACATGCCAACCATTAAAGTTTCGGTACTGATTGCTGAAATGCAGGCACGATTCCAGTATCGAGTATCATACCGAAAGGCATGGATAGCTAAACAGATGGCAATAGAGCAATTGTACGGAGATTTCGATGCATCGTACAATGAGTTATAGGGATGGATAGCCGCTATGCGGGAGTATGTGCCGGGGACTGTCATTGAGTTGTAGACACGACCTTATTACTACCTAGATGACCAATTACAACCAGAAAAAAAGAATTTTCCAATGGATGTTCTAGACGTTTGATCCATGCGTGCATGCATTTCTCCATTGCAAGCTGTTTGTGCAAGTAGATGGGACATGACTATACAGTAAATATACGATAAATATACACAGATCCTACTTCTTGCAGTTTCTCAAAACGGGAACAAGAACATGCTCCCGATTACATTTGTCATCGTAGATAAGGAGAATATGAAGTCGTGAGAATTCTTCCTTACAAACTTGTAGAGGTATGGTATTAGTAATGATAATATTTGCATAATCTCCGATAGAGGGAAATGATTAATTGCCACTGTAATAACCCATTTTTCCCGGGCCTAGAATTGATTAAACCCAAAAAATAATAATAACAAAACAGTCCCAGTCCATTACAACTAAATTAGCCCAAAAATACGAACGGCCCAAATGGCCCAATGACAGAAACCCTAGCCCAGCAGAATGGAAAACAAACAGCAAACCCTAAGCCTAAGCGCGCATGCCTGTGCTCCAGGTGCCACTGCCGCTCTCTCTCATGCATCGCCATCACATTGCTTGCCTATCGTCGACCCTCCACGCGCGTCAGACCATGTGCAAGAGAGAGCCACACGCAACAACAGAAGCAAAAAACAACAAACAAATAGCAAAACGATAAAAAATAACGATTAGAGAGTTTGTAATCAGGCTATAAAAGCCATAATCTGTGACTTATGTTTTTTTATGCATGTTAGAAATAAAAAAAACAAAAAAGAAAACAAAGGTTGAGGCTTCATTTCTTTTTTTTTGATCTATTCATTTATTTATTTATTTTATTCATTTATTTTCTACAAATCTGTTCTAAAAGAAAACTATTAAAAAAGAAAAGAAAAAAGAGGTTAGAAAGAGACCTGTATCGCTCCTTGGCTACGTCGACGGAGGTTCCCTCGCCGTCGTCGGAATCGTGTCTAAAAGGGGGGTGTAAGGCTCTTCGTTCCCTCCAGTCGAAGCTCGACTTACGTACACTGCGAAACAAGGGTCAAGAACCCCTTTTCTTTCACCGTCGGCCATTGGCCACGACAGCGGCGCGTCGGGAGGCCGGAGAACCCTAACTGACGGATGAGGGTAAATTTTTTGAGAGAGTTTGAGATGCTCTCTGTTTTTTGTTTAAAATGAAAGATGAAATGTTTTTTTGTGATTTTTTTATATTTGTATGGGATAAATATGACGCCGTTTTGAGCCCTTGCATTAGTGGCCAAAATGTCACCGTTTCGTCTTAGACCCGAAATCGACCCGACCCAATAGCCAGGATCTACGCGTTTCGGCTTAGAGGGGATATTTGCACATTCAGCCCCTCTTCCTTTCCTGTGTTGCGCCATCGGGTCCTATTTGTTTCTTTCATTTTGGCCCGATGATTTTTATTCGGGTTTCATTTTAATCCGCATTGAAACGCATCGTTTTGGGGATGGGGAATATTCTTGATTAGTCTCTTGTTCCTGGAGCGCATTCTGTTTCAGCCCCGAGCTCCCTTTTTTGTTTTATTTGCAATTTTAAACCCCTGAATTTCACTTCAATTTCAGTTTAATCCTTAGCCGTTTAACTTCATTTTTTTTGTTTCTTTTTAAAAAGAAAAAGGGTTTATTAATTGTCTTTTTTAATATTTTATTTATTCGCTCATTTACTTATTTACAATTCGCAATCTAATTTATATTTTTATTTTCTCTTATTTTTTTGTTATTTTCATTGGTTTGTGTATTTTATGTTTGCCATTAATAATGCTATTTATTCTATTATTTATTTATTTACTTTTTGCTAAATACTTCAAAAATAAATTTATTATTATTGTTGTTATTGTGATATTGTCATTGGCATAATTGTTCTTGTTAATGCATGTTAATATTGAAATTTATTAGAATCAATGATATGTGTATTCTTTGATGCATAGTATGTCATGATTGTTTTAAACGTGTTTCGCATCATCGTTGTTAGTCGTGTACAACCCTTTAAAAAAAAAAAGAATTTCTTTTCGAGTGTAATCAAAATGCGCATTCTATTTTGAAATATTCCATTAGTATTCATTCTAATTCAAAAATTTCAAAGTAATGCAATATTTTGCGTTTGGAAAATCGAGAAAACGTGCCCTAACGTGCTGGGTTTCGATTTCTCGTTCGACCAAATAGCCAAATATCCTTTTAAAATTTCAAAGCAAGGCAATATTTTGCGTTTGGAAATTCGAGAAAACGTGTCCTAACGTGCTGTGTTTCGATTTCTCGTTTGACCAAATAGCCAAATATCATTTTAAAATTTCAAAGCAAGACAATATTTTGCGTTTGTATATTCGAGAAAACGTGCCCTAACGTGCTGGGTTTCGATTTCTCGTTCGACCAAATAGCCAAATATCCTTTTAAATTTTAATCCATGTTATTCGAGTTTTTTTTAAGGATCGTATTTAAAAAAAAACTCTTCAATGTTTTCAATCTTCGATACTAAGACACTAATTAATCAACTAGGTACCAATTTTGGACGTTGCGAGGGTGCTAATCCTTCCTAGTACGTAATCGACTCCCGAACCTATTTTTCTGAATTTCGTAGACCAAAAACATTGCTTTAATAAAATCAAATCGTTTATAAAAAAACTTTTCGAGGTGACCCGATCACACCTTATCAAAAAGGATTGGTGGCGACTCCCATTTTAATTTTCGTTTTCAAATCCAAGTTGACCCTGGTTTACAAAAAAAAAGGTGTCAACAGCTTGGCGACTCCGCTGGGGACAAAATAAGAGAGTCAAGCCACAAGTTGATTATTGCTTGTCTTTTTGTCGAAAGTCGATAATTTGGTTTAAATTTACGATCCTTTCATTGCACTTCATTTCCGTAGTCTGCATTGTTTTGTATGTATACTTTATTTGTTCAAGTCTCGATACAGTTTTTGCATATTGCATTTGCATGATCGTTTGATTTTACCCTTTTAGGTGGGAGTGAGAAACTACGCCTTTGTGAGGTTTTCACCTCCGCATGGGATAGTGAATTGCTTCTGGGATACATCCGTACCTATGTTTTCGTGAGATTTTCATCTCCGCATGGCCATAGGGAAATGTGTCCCTCTGAACTGAACTCGGTCTATATGAGCTTATAATGGGTGAGGATCGAGGAATCTGCCGGTTCGGGTACCTCAACTTTAGAACCAAGCCTCATATAGTGAACCCTAAGAGCCTACCCTAAGTAGAACTACGCCAAACCCCTAGTGGCTACCCGAATAGGCGATTTGCTTACTATTTTTCGCGTATGCTTTGGGATCTAGCTTGACGCACGATACTAACTTATTCTATTTTGCTTTAATTTTATCCGTAAGACATTTTCATTTCAAAAGAGGCATTGGTTCACTTTCGGTATCTAAATAGAGAGCTCAACAAGGAAAGGGAGTTTCTTAGTAAAGTGGAAGATAATGCGGCTGTTCGAGTTTGGTCCGAAAAAGTTCAGTAGGAAAAAGGTGATAGCCTCACGGAAGGATACACATTAGAACTATGGGACTCACTCGCATTAGCGTGACTCAGAATAGTTTACAAGAATTAAAAGAGATATGGGATCAGTGGGAGAACGGGATCAAGCAACTCTTTTACAGTAACTATGGTGATCTGCCTTTTTTGCTTGACGTAAAAGTAGACAAACGCTTATTTCGAGCCCTTGCGCAGTATTGGAATCCAGCCTACAGTTGTTTAACGTTTGGGAAGGTAGATTTGGTACCCACAGTAGAAAAATATACGACTTTGCTACGGTGTCCTATGAACCAAATTGACAAAGCTTATTCGAGAGCAGTTAATGTTCAGACATTCTTGAAGAAACTAATGTGCATCACAAGAATGAGCGAGCAATGGGTTGCAGCCCGAATTAAACAAAAGGGAGACAGCAAGTGCATACCGTGAAAAAATTTACAAGATCTGATCTTGGCACATTTGGATGTAAAGAAGAGGGTTGACATCTTTGCCATGAGCATTTATAGCTTAGTTATTTTCCCCAAGGCATTAGGGCATGTGGATGAAGCAGTTTCAGATCTGTTTGATAGGCTTGACAAGGGGGTCACACCGGTCCCAGTAATTTTGGTTGAAACCTTCAGGTCTCTAAATACGTGTCGAAGAACAGGTGAAGGAATGTTCATCGGATGCGCGCAACTGCTATTGGTGTGGTTCCATAGTCACTTTTGAAAGGAGGAAAAGGTTTCCTATCGGGTCTTCTCAGAAAACTACTCTCCATTAAAGGAACTAGTGGTTACACCAAGGCGAGACGACATCACGAAAGAGAAGTGGATGGCGATTCTCCAAATCTTCAAGAGGATGACGTTGAATGGAAAGCTCATTGGATGGTGCTTGACGAGATCCTATATTAATGTGAGGACTTTGACTGGGTCCCTTTACTTGGAATTTGGGGAGCTGTTGGATATGCCCATTTGCTCGGATTAAGACAATATAGATCAAGACAGTTCATACCGGTAACGCAAGGGCTGGCTCAGTGTGAGTGTTCTTATAAGGATGATAACTACAAGAGAAAAATTTGAGAAATGTCTAACACTTAGAAACAAGTTCACCGGATGAAAAGATTTACCATAGGAGCAATGACAACTCCCAAATATTATGAGTGGTGGAGTAAAAGGGTCAATGACAACATCCCAGGGCCGAGAGAAGAATGCATTCGATCTATAGAGGATCACTTATAAGTAGTGCCGTCAGAATTAGAGATCATCAAATAGGACTTTGAAAAATGAAGTTCAGAGTTGGGAAAGAAGATAGAACAGCTAGAAGAGGAAAAGATAAGGTTGGGACTAGATGTCGATGTTCACAAGTTAGAAGTCGAAAAATTAAGGAAAGGGAAGAATAAGGCGAAGAGGATTTAGATAGTCTAAAAACGGATTATAAGAAGCTATGTTTGTCAAAAAGAACGACTGGGTTGGGTAAAACGTTGGAGCAATGGCAATAGGAGATCATAGAAGAAAAGACCAATGCTGATCAGTGGGAAAAGAAATTTCAAGACGCCCGAGCTCAAGAGAACGCTTTGGAGAAAAACTTGTTAGAATGTTGAAATGAAGAAGCGAAATTAAAAGTTCGAGTACCCGAGTTAGAAAAGTCGCTTCACCTGTACCATAGTCGTAGCTCTATGATCGAGTTAAGAGCAAGTTTAAGTAAGATCGAAGAATTGAAGGGAAAAATAGAAGAGCTTGAAGATGCATTGCAAAACTCTGAATTATGAGTGGAACTTTTTGAGAGGTGTAACGAACGGTGCCAAAAGTAGCTCTATCATTCCCAAAGTCAGATTAGAGATAGATATTACATTATGGGTGAAGCTGTGACTCAAGTGCGGGAAGTAGCTGATCATTTGCAATCCTTAGCAGTTCAGGTTGATGTATTGAGTTTAAAATATGAGTCAGAATCAAGCCGAGGCCGAGAGTTAGCTTGGCTTCTTAGGAAGGTTAAGGCTTTGAGTTTAAAGGTGAAGCCGTATATGTAATCAATTTTATGTAAAGAAATTGGTTTTCTAATCGAGTTTTTTCTAATGAAATTGAATTAGAATCAACACCTCTTTTTGCATTCATTCATCTGCATTACATCTCATCATATGCATTAAATTTTCAAAAAAAAGACCCTAATAAATTAAAATTATGACAGTTACCCTGGAAACCAACAAAAATTCACCAACCAAATATCACTACGGTACTCGTCGCCAAACAAAAGCAATGGATCAGATGTTAGAAAGATTGGAACAATTGCAAAAGGAGATGCAAGATCAGATGCAAGAATAATTGGATAAAATCCAACAAGACATGCTAGAATCGCAAAGAACTATGATGAATCAGCTGGCGCAGTTATTGGCTGGAGGGAATGATAAAGGAAAAAGCCCTGTAGTTGATTCTGGGGTTAATCATGAGAACCCTGTTTATCCTCCAGTTTCACCCCGGCGAGTACCCAAGCACAACCAGATATGTGCCCGCAAAAAGTACCTGTCACCATTAGATCCCAATACTAGGTCGGTGCCCCAGCGTCGATGAACTTTCCAACTGGCTCAGGTTCTAATCCTGGGGATAATCTTACCAATCCCATGGTTCCCAATCTTGAAGACGTAGCAGAAATGGAGAAGGCAAGAGCAGACTTGCCAAAACAACTAAAAGATCGGTGTAGGTGGCTAGAGGAGAAGTTTAAAGCCATGGAAAATACCGATTACCATCAAGGAATGAACGCTAAAGACTTGAGTTTGATACCTAATCTGGTGCTCCCTCCTAAATTTAAAATACCGGAGTTTGAAAAGTATAACGGGACTAGTTGCCCTGAAGCTCATATCACTATGTTCTGTCGAAGGATGATGGGATACATCAACAATGATCAACTCTTGATCCACTGCTTCCAAGACAGTTTGATCGGGTCAGCAGCAAAATGGTACAACCAATTGAGCCGGGCCAACATTCACTCATGGAAGGATTTGACACAGACTTTTATGAAGTAGTATAGCGACGTGATGGATATTGCACCCGATCGAATTGCATTGCAGAACATGGAAAAAAATCCTAGTGAAAGCTTCAGACAGTACACCCAAAGATGGAGAGAAGTAGCAACGCAAGTCAAACCACCACTTTTGGAGAAAGAGGCAACTATGCTTTTCATCAATACTTTGAAGGCTCCGTTCATCAATCACATGTTGGGCAGTGCTACTAAGAGCTTTTCAGACATAGTGATGTCTGGAGAATGATAGAGAACGCCATAAGGTGCGGTAAGATCGAAGCAGGAGAAAACGCCAAGAGGTCAGCCCTAAGAAAGAAAGAGCACGGGATAAATAATGCAAGTATGTTTAAGAAGGGCTATTCTAAACCAATCACGGTGGGACCAGTAAGAGCAGTAACCACTAGTTATCAAGGCTCTTCAAGGCAGGTATCCAACCCAAGGCCGAATGGAGAAAGACCCCAATTCACACCCATCCCAATGACGTATAGAAAGTTATAACAAAACTTATTCGATGCACATGTGGTGTCTCCATACTATCTAAAACCTATGCAATCTCCATACCTTAAATGGTATGACGCGAATGCCCAATGCGAGTATCACGCGGGAACTATGGGACACTCGATTGAGAACTGCATTGCATTTAAGAAAGTGGTGGAAAGATTCATTAGGATGAGGATTGTAAAGTTTGACGACCCATCAGGGCCAAATGTAGCAGGGAATCCGTTACCCAATCATGTTGTTAAAGGGGTAAATGTAATAATCGAGAGCAGGGGAAGGAGAATCAAAGTTGACATTGCGGAGGTAAAAACCCCATTGAGATGGGTTTGGAGATGAATGATAGATGGAGGTCTCATCAAGCAAGATTCAATGGAAAAGCCCGAAGGAACGAGGAAGTATTATGAATTTCATGCTGAAGAGGGCCATGACATCTAAAAATGCACTAAGTTTAGAACCATGGTGCAAAACTTAATGGATAACAAAGAGTTGGAGTTTTATGAAGAGGTTGAAGGATTAGAAGAACGAGAAGTTTACGCCTCGGAGGAAGGATCTACGGGAAAAGCCCAAAGGGTTAATCTCCCAGTGGTGACTATTTCAAGGCCAAAGAGCACAGAATCTGGAATACAAATAACGCCAAGGGTCATAATCTAAAAACTCGTATCCTTTCCCTACAAGGATAGCAAAAGGGTCCCTTGGAATTACAATTGCAACGTGATGATCCCGTGAGAATAAAACTAGGTAAATGCCTCAAAAGAGGGTAATGATGTAGGCTTCTATACACGAAGTGGAAAACGCTACGATCCGACAAATACAAGAGTGGAACCCACAAAAGGAAAAGTCTTAGCGGCTGAGCGAGGGGACGCAAAAACGGCTAGAATTGAATCGTATGTTAACAAGCTGGTAACAGAAAATGAGTCTAGAGAATTTCTAAAATTCCTAAAGCACAGTGAGTATAGTGTGGTGGAACAACTACATAAGCAACCGGCTCATATCTCGGTGCTTGAGTTGCTTCTAAGTTCAGAGACACATCGTAATGCGTTGACAAAAGTACTAAATAAAACTTATGTCGCTAACGATATCTAGGTGAACAAATTTGACCGCTTGGTTAACAATATAAGTGCCGACAACTTCATCTTCTTTAATGACAATGAAATACCGCCGGGGGGAAGAGGAGCCACCAAAGCCCTACATATCACTACTCGCTGCAAGGGATACACGTTGCCCGTAGTGTTAGTCGATAATGGATCAGCCTTGAATGTTTTACCCTGATCCACCTTAAACAGGTTACCGGTAGATAGCTCTCATATGAAATCATGCCAGAATATAGTGAGAGCGTTTGATGGCACTGAAAGGAAGGTAATGGGAAGTATATAAATTCCCCTCTTGATTGGCCCGAATACATACGAGGTAGATTTCCTAGTGATGGATATCAAGCCTTCGTATAATTACTTGTTGGGAAGACCTTGGATTCATTCAGCAGGAGCAGTGCCTTCATCATTGCATCAGAAGTTGAAATTGGTAACAGAGGCCGATTAGTTACGATAAGCGCTGAGGAAGACATCATTGCATCGGTAACCAGCGATGCACCATATTTTGGAACGAATAATGAGGCGATCGAATGTTCCTTTCGATCCTTAGAATTCGCGAACACAACCTTTGTGGTCGAGGGGAATAAGATCTCGATGCCCAGCATATCCAAAACCACGAGGATGAGACTGTAAATGACTGTTGGAAAAGGAGCCATGCCCGGGAGAGGACTCGGAAGATGTCTTCAAGGAAGGATAGAGGCACCAATGATGAAGGATAAATGAGACCACTTTGGTTTAGGATTTAAGCCAAATACGAAGCAAAGAAAGAAATAGTTGGAAAAGAGACAAGAGAGACAAAATGCGCGTTTGAGTGGGGAAGAAGTCGATTGGGAACCTATGACCTTCCCCCACATATCTAGGACCTTCGTATCAGGGGGAACCATTTGTCCTGAACGAAGGACATCAAGAAGGGATAGTACGAAAGAAAGGTTAAGAAACCTGAACGTCAATGCCATATTCAAAGAAGAACTCAAAGAAAGAAGTACCTCAGGCATCCGCCTTATGAACCTGGAAGTGTTCTAAAGAACTAGACTGTAGAAGAGATCCCTGTAACATTTAGAACTAATTCAGAGTAATATTCAGAACACTTGTTGCCTTGAGCCTGGGGGCAATAAGAATCTTTTGTAAGAGGCACATGTCCAGAATCTTATTTCAATGAAAACATATCATTCAGTCTCAGTTTGAGCAAATATTTTTTCATTTGTTTCATTCCATTTATAAGCATACTACGCATGCAATTATTCTTAGATTCTTCTTTCTTTGGACCTCCCTTCATCCCAATAACAGTTCTTCAGATATCAATGATGTGAGGAACGCTGTTACTAACTCAGAATTCCTATTTGAACAAGATATGAGTATGGATGATCCTCAAGATTTTGAAGATGACCAGGACAGCGTCTTATCTCTTGATTTGTTTAAGATAATAGAGCAAGAAGAGAAACAAATCCTACCCTATAAGGAATCAGTAGAAGTTGTGAGCTTTGGAGTGAGAAAAGAGATAAAAATTGGAACTTGCATTGCCGAAGAAACAAAGCAAGACCTCGTTGGGTTACTTCAGGAGTTCAAAGATGTCTTCGCATGGTCCTATCGAGACATGCCCGACCTAAGTACTACGGTACACCGACTGCCCATAAAAGAAGAATATAAACCGTTCCAACAAAAGCTCCGAAGGATGATGCCTGATGTCTTGCTAAAAATAAAAGAAGAAGTTAAGAAGAAGTTTGATGCTGGGTTCTTACAGGTGGTCGAATATTCAGAATGGGTAGCCAACATAGTCCATGTTCCTAAGAAAGATGGAAAAGTGCGAATGTGTATGGACTACAGAGATTTGAACAAAGTCAGTCCTAAGGACAATTTCTCATTGCCCCATATCGATACCTTAGTGGACAACACGGCTGGATACTCACTGTTCTCCTTCATGGATGGTTTCTCCGAGTACAACCAAATCAGGATGCATCTTGAAGACATGGAAAAGACCACATTCGTAACGATGTGGGGGACATTTTGCTACAAAGTGATGCCATTTGGACTAAAAAATGCGGGGGCGACGTATCAAAGAGCCATGGTAACCTCGTTCCATAACATGATGCATAACGAGATAGAAGTTTATGTTGATGACATGATAAGAAAATCAAGAACAGAAGGGGAACATGTGCAAGTCCTGAGAAAACTGTTCCTAAGGTTAAGGAAGTCTAGCTAAAGCTTAGCCCAGCCAACTGCACTTTCGGGGCTAGATCAAGAAAGTTGCTAGGATTTTTAGTTAACGAAAGGGGAATTGAGATTGACCCAGATAAAGTTAAGGCCATACAATAATTTCCTCCGCCACGTACTCAGAAAGAAGTTTGAGGTTTTCTAGGGAGACTAAATTACATCGCTCGGTTTATTTCACAGTTAACTGAGAAATGTGACCCCATCTTCCGTCTCCTTAAGAAACACAATCCAGGTGTATGGGATGAGGAGTGCCAGAGAACTTTCGAAAAAGTTAAACATTACTTGTCCAATGCCTCAGTACTGATGCCACCTTGCCCGGGCAAGCCACTGATACTATACTTGGTAGTATTCGAGAATACCACGGGGTACGTGCTCGGCCAACATAATGAGTCAGGACAAAGAGAAAGAGCGATCCATTACCTCAGCAAGAAGTTTACCGAATGTGAGACAAGATATTCGCCAATTGAGAAATTTTGTTGCGCCTTGGTCTGGACTACTCGAAGATTGAGATAATACATGTTGTACCACACAACTTGGTTAATCTCGAAACTGGACCCTTTAAAATACATGATGGAGTCAACCACTCTAAACGGAAGGATGGCCCGATGGCAAATTCTACTGTCTGAATTCGACATAGCCTATTGAATCAAAAGGCCGTAAAAGGAAGCGTTATAGCAGATTTTCTAGCTAGTAGAGCTCTAGAAGGTTATGAGCCTTTGAACTTTGACTTCCCAAATGAGGATCTGATATATGTGGCAACTGCTGAGGCAAACACACAAGAAGGTAATGCTTGGAAATTGAAATTTGATGGAGCCTCAAATGTTGTGAGTAATGGGATCGGTGCAGTCTTAGTATCTCCAGACCTTGATCATTATCCGTTCACTAGCAAATTAGATTTTGATTGCACAAACAACATGTCAGAGTATGAAGTATGTATCATTGGAATCCGTGTGGCTATAGAACGTAAAATCAAGGTACTTAAGGTATATGGAGATTCCGCATTAGTGATTTATCAACTCAAAGGCGAGTGGAAACAAGAGACCCCAAGTTGATTAGTTATCGAAAGCTAGTCCTGGAATTAATTGAGGAGTTTGACAATATCACCTTCTGTTATCTCCCACGAGATGTGAATCAGATGGCCTACGCTTAGGCTAAATTGGCTTCCATGATCAAAGTAAATAAACAAGATGATGTGAAGCCTATCCAAATGAGCATTTATGAGGCTCCAGCCCACTGTTGCAACATTGACGACGAAGAAAAAAAAGATGACCACCCTTGGTATCAAGACATATTGTGCTATGTGAAAAATCGCGAATACCCAGACCAAGCAACTGAGAATGATAAGAGAACGTTGAGGAGGCTGGCTAGTGACTACGTCTTAGATGGAGAAATCCTATATAAAAGGGGAAAGGATCAGGTGTTGCTGAGATGCATGGACGCTATTAAGGCTAGGAAAATCTTGGAAGAGGTCCATGATGGTGTCTGTGGAACACACACTAATGGTTTTACAATGGCCAAGCAAATCATGAGATTCAGATATTACTGGTCCACTATGGATGGAGACTGCATCAAGTATGCTAAGAAATGCCATAAGTGCTAGATTTATGGGGACAAAATTCATGTGCCTCCTTCACCTCTTCATGTCATGACTTCTCCATGGCCTTTTCCATGTGGGGCATGAACGTCATTAGGCCAATATCACCAAAAGCTTCAAATGGGCATCGATTTATCTTTGTAGTAATTGACTATTTTACTAAGTGGGTAGAAGCTACTTCTTACACCAACGTCACAAAATCGGCAGTCAGCAAATTCTTAAAAAAGGAGATCATATGTCAGTATGGGATGCCCGAAAGGATTATATCTAATAACGCATTGAACTTGAACAACAACATGATAGCGGAGGTCTGTAGTCGGTTCAAGATCAAGTACCACAACTCATCGCCATACCGCCCGAAAATAAATGGCGCGGTAGAGGTCGCCAATAAGAATATCAAGAAGATTGTGGGAAAAATGACTGAGACATATAGAGATTGGAATGAAAAGTTACCATTTTCCTTCTATGCTTATCGAATGTCTGTCAGGACCTCTACCGGGGCAACTCATTTCTCCTTAGTCTATGGGATTGAGGCAGTTTTACCCATTGAAGTTGAAATTCCTTCTCTTCGGGTTCTGTCAGAGTTAAAGTTAGACGAAGCAGAATGGATCCAATCTCGATATGATCAGCTGAACTTGATTGAAGAAAATAGGCTAAGAGCTATCTGTCATGGTCAAATGTACCAAAAGCGAATGATTCGAGCCTACAATAAGAAGGTTCGTCCTAGAGAATTCTATAAAGGGGACTTGGTACTAAAGAAGATCCTTCCCATACAAAAAGACTTTAGAGGGAAGTGGATGCCAAACTGGGAAGGACCTTATGTGGTAAATAAGGCCTTTTCTGGAGGAGCGTTAATTTTGACTGAGATGGATGGAAAAAGCCTACCTAATCCAGTGAATTTAGATTTAGTGAAGAAGTAATTCGCCTTAAAAAAAAAGAGAGGCCAAAGCGAAAACCCATGAAGGGCGCTTCGAGACCAAAGGGGTTTTGAATTGAAAACCCAGAAAAATGGCAATTCAAATTTTGATCAAAGGTGGGGCATGGGGTAGTCTTGTCTTCTCCGAATTAGCAAGAAGGAAGGATGCTACATCTTAGGACATCAACAAAGTCTTCTAGGACTTCTAAACACGTATCAAGTTCAAAAGGTCCTCAAAAAGTTTTGTCTAGAGAAGCTCATGCTGTGATATCTGGGGCACCTATTTCCATTTTATTCATTTTTGTATTTTGACAAAATACGTCATCTTGATTAATTTATTCTCATTCTAGAAAAATTCACTATCTTGATTAATTCATTCATTCCGAGCTTTACTCTCAACAAAACTTCATCTTGACCATTTTGATAATCTTTTTCAAGCATTTTTCATTGAAGTAACGATTAATGGACTGATAATATTCAAGTAGAAGGAGTTCTGCATATTACTCTAAAAGCTTCTAAATAGTACGAGGACCTGAAACAGGGCTATTGTTTAGACCTAACCAACTTAAGGGTTGGAAACATTTGGGAAAGAATAGTTTAAATTGTGACTATTTCTTTGGATTTTCTGTTAAAGATACCAGCTGAACAAGAAGGCATGGTAACACGTCAATGATAGAACATTGATGAACAATGAGCAATGACAAACCAAACGTTAAAAAGGGATCATTCTCATGACATTCTACATTCGTGCAAATATCATGCATACATATCTAGTTAGGAGTATTTATTCATTCTGATCATGACATCTTAATCACTAGGCATAAATAGACCCATGAAAGAGATTCTACAAGTCATGTTCCCCAGAGAACAGATCGGTAAAACTACAGATCTTATCTCTTTGAAGTTGCAGTAGAGCAGATCGCATCCAGTTTTATCTCCCTGAAGTTACAGTGGAGCAGACAGAAGAAGCCAATCCTATCTCCCTAAAATTACAGTGGAGTGGATTAAAACCGCAGATCTTATCTCTCTGAAGTTGCAGTAGAGCAGATCGCATCCAGTCTTATCTCCCTGAAGTTGTAGTGGAGCAGACAGAAGAAATCAATCCTCTCCCTGAAGTTGCAGTGGAGCGGATTAAAACCAAAGATCTTATTTCTCCGGGTTACAGAGAGCGATCGCATCCGCCTTATCTCCTGGTTGCAAGTGGAGCGATGTAAGAAACCAATCCTATCTCCCTGAAGTTGTAGTGGAGCGGATTAAAACCACATATCTTCTCTCTTTGAAGTTGCAGTAGAGCAGATCGCATCCAGTCTTATCTCCCTGAAGTTGCAGTGGAGTAGACAGAAGAAACCAATCCTATCTCCCTGAAGTTGTAGTGGAGCGTATTAAAACCACAGATCTTATCTCTCTGGAGTTGCAGTAGAGTAGATTGCATCCAGTATTATCTCCCTAAAGTTACAGTGGAACAGACAGAAGAAGCCAATCCTATCTCCCTGAAGTTGTAGTGGAGCGGATTAAAACCACAAATCTTTTATCTCTGAAGTTGTAGTAGACCAGATCCCATCAAGCATTATCTCCCTAAAGTTACAGTGGAGCAGGTTGAAGATACCAATCCTATCTCCCTGAAGTTGCAGCGGAGCAGATTGAAGCTATTAATCCTATCTCCCTGAAGCTGCAATGGAGCGGATTAAAATGATGAATCCTATACCTCTGAAGATGCAGTAGGTCGGATTGAATCTACCATGACAAGTCTTATCTCCCTGAAGTTGCAGTGGAATAGGCTGAAGATACTAGTCGTATCTCTCTGAAGTTGCAATGGAGTGAATCGAAGCAAGAAGACGCGGTGGATTGAAGCTACAAGCCGTATCTCTCTGAAGTACAGTGGAATGGATCAAAGTAACAAGATACAGTGGACGAAGAGGAACACCAAAGAAGTCAAGATTTGGCAAGACCGGGAAAAATTGGTCATTATTAAAAGTTTTTGTTCCATTCTCGTTACACGACAACGAGCAAAGAGGGGCAGCTGTAATAACCCATTTTGCCCGGGCCCAGAATTGATCAAACCCAAAAAATAATAATAACAAAACAATCCCAGTCCATTACAACTAAATTAGCCCAAAAATACAAACGGCCCAAATGGCCCAATGACAGAAACCCTAGCCCAGTAGAATGGAAAGCAAACAGCAAACCCTAGGCCTAAGCGCCGCATGCCCAGGCTCCAGCACCTCGCTGTCGCTCTGCCTGCGCACGCCACCACCGCTGCTCACCTATCATTAGCCCTCCACGCTCGTCAGACCACGTGCAAGAGAGAGCCACACGTAACAGCAGAAACAAAAAACAACAAACAAATAGCAAAACGACAAAAAAATAATGATTAGAGTGTTTGTAATCAGGCTATAAAAGCCCTAATTTGTGACTTATGTTTTTTTTTATGCACGTTAGAAATCAAAAAAAGCAAAAAAGAAAACAAAGGTTGAGGCTTCATTTCTTTTTTCTTTGGATCTATTCATTTATTTTTTTATTCATTTATTTTCTACAAATCTGTTCTAAAAGAAAACTATTTAAAAAGAAAAGAAAAAAGAGGTTAGAAAGAGACCTGTATGGCTCCGTGGCTCCGTCGACAGAGTTTCCCTCGCCATCGTCGGAATCGTGTCTAAAAGGGGGGTGCAAGGCTATTCGTTCCCTCCAGTCAAAGCCCGACTTGCGTACACCACGAAACAAGGGTCAAGAACCCCTTTTCTTTTACCGTCGGCCATTGGCCACGACGGCGGCGCGTCGGGAGGCTGGAGAACGCTAACAGACGAAGGAGGGTAAATTTTTTGAGAGAGTTTGAGATGCTCTCTGTTTTTTTGTTTAAAATGAAAGATGAAATGTTTTTTTTGTGATTTTTTTATATTTATATGGGATAAATACGACACCATTTCGAGCCCTTGCATCAGTGGCCAAAATGACGCCGTTTCATCTTAGACCTGAAATTGACCCGACCTAGTAGCCAGGATCTGCGCGTTTCGGCTTAGAGGGGATATTTTCACATTCAGCCCCTCTTCCTTTCCTGTGTTGCGCCATCGGGTCCTATTTGTTTCTTTCATTTTGGCCCGATGATTTTTATTCGGGTTTTATTTTAATCCGCATTGAAACGCCACATTTTGGGGATGGGGAATATTCTCGATTAGTCCCTCATTCCTGGCGCGCATTCTGTTTCAACCCCGAGCTCCTTTTTTTGTTTTATTTGCAATTTTAAACCCCCGAATTTCACTTCAATTTCAGTTTAATCCTTAGCCGTTTAACTTCATTTTTTTTGTTTTTTTTAAAAAGAAAAAGGGTTTATTAATTGTCTTTTTTAATATTTTATTTATTCGCTCATTTACTTATTTACAATTCGCAATCTAATTTATATTTTTTATTTTATCTTATTTTGTGTTATTTTCATTGGTTTGTGTATTTTATGTTTGGCATTAATAATGCTATTTATTCTATTATTTATTTATTTACTTTTTGCTAAATACTTCAAAAAATAAATTTATTATTATTGTTGTTATTGTGATATTGTCATTGGCATAATTGTTCTTGTTAATGCATGTTAATATTGAAATTTATTAGAATCAATGATATGTGTATTCTTTGATGCATAGTATTTCATGATTGTTTTAAATGTGTTTCCCATCATCGTTGTTAGTTGTGTATGACCATTTTTTAAAAAAAAAAAGGATTTCTTTTTGAGTGTAATCAAAATGCGCATTCTATTTTCAAATATTCCATTAGTATTCATTCTAATTCAAAAATTTCAAAGTAAGGCAATATTTTACGTTTGGAAAATCGAGAAAATGTGCCCTAACATGCTGGGTTTCTATTTCTCGTTCGACCAAATAGCCAAATATCCTTTTAAAATTTCAAAGCAAGGCAATATTTTACGTTTGAAATTCGAGAAAACGTTCCCTAACATGCTGGGTTTCGATTTCTCGTTTGACCAAATAGCCAAATATCCTTTTAAAATTTCAAAGCAAGACAATATTTTACGTTTGAAAATTCGAGAAAACGTGCCCTAACGTGCTGGGTTTTGATTTCTCATTCGACCAAATAGCCAAATATCCTTTTAAAATTTCAAAGTAAGGCAATATTTTGCGTTTGGAAAATCGAGAAGACGTGCCCTAACGTGTTGGGTTTCGATTTCTCGTTCGACCAAATAGCTAAATATCCTTTTAAAATTTCAAAACAAGGTAATATTTTGCGTTTGGAAATTCGAGAAAATGTGCCCTAACGTGCTGGGTTTCGATTTCTCGTTCGACCAAATAGCCAAATATCCTCTTAAATTTCAAATCATGTTATTCGAGTTTTTTTTAAGGATTGTATTTAAAAAAAAACTCTTCAAAGTTTTCAATCTTCGACACTAAGACACTAATTAATCAACTAGATACTAATTTTGGACGTTGCGAGGGTGCTAATCCTTCCTCGTACGTAACTGACATCCGAACCTGTTTTTTTGAATTTCGTAGACCAAAGCATTGCTTTAATAAAATCAAATCGTTTATTAAAAACTTTTCGAGGTGACCCGATCACACCTCATCAAAAAGGATTGGTGGCGACTCCCGTTTTAATTTTCATTTTCAAATCCAAGTTGACCTCGTTTTACAAAAAAAATAGTGTCAACAGCCACCATTAGGTGTTCCGGTGTGCCATGGAGATTCGTTTACTGCATCTGGCACATCGCGACTAACTTCTATTGAGATTATAAGAATGCAGACTAGCGGAGACAAGTTGTGAGAATGGGTAAAGAATAACCTTATCCTTTCAATATATAACATAATGTTTTAAGGCGAGACTGTAACTTATATTTTCTTAATACATACATAGCACACAAGCTAAAGCCACACATTTTTCGACGAAGGATGACTCGACTTGAGAGTAACATGGAAGATCAGATGAACACATCTTTTCGACAATGGTTGGGTACCATGGAGCCGTGGCAATGGGCTCAGGCTTTCGTTATAGTCAAATGACCACAAACTTGGTGGAGGGGATCAACGCTATGTTGTTGAATACACGACATCTTTCGATTTCATTTGTCTTCTCGGCTACATTCTACAGGTTGGCTACCTTGATGCCAAGAATGGGTTAGCAACAAGTCAACCAAATGGAGGCGGGACACGTGTTTGTCGAAGATGTTAGGGATGCAATGGTTGTAAATCATTGGATGGCGAGGTCGATGAATGTAGAAGCATATTCACGACGTAATGACACGTTTATTGCATGTTGAGAGGATTGAGATGTTGTAAATGGTTGTAAATCGTTGGACAATCGTCGCGATCAGATAGAAATTGAGATGTTGTTTATTGCATGAATGTAGGGTTGCAATGGTTGTAAATCGTTGGACAATCGTCGCGATTGGATAGAAATTGAGATGTTGTTTATTACATGTTGAGAGGATTGAATCTAAAATTTGTCTACAATTTATTGCAGTTAATCTAATTTGAATTATAAAGTCAGTCTAAAGTTTATTTATTTAAATTGCAAAAAAACCATAAAATTGATAAATAAAATGGCAAAAAGTCATTACATAAATACAAAGTTGACTATTTAAATTGTAAAAAAACCCCATCAAATTGATAAATAAAATGACAAAAAGTCATTACATAAATACAAAGTTGACTATTTAAATTGAAAAAACCCATAAAATTGATAAATAAAATGGCAAAAAATCATTACATAAATACAAAGTTGACTATTTAAATTGAAAAAACCCATAAAATTGATAAATAAAATGGCAAAAAATCATTACATAAATACAAAGTTGACTATTTAAATTGCAAAAAAAAAAACCATAAAATTGATAAATAAAATGGCAAAAAATCATTACATAAATACAAAGTTGACTATTTAAATTACAAAAAACCATAAAATTGATAAATAAAATGGCAAAAAATCATTACATAAATACAAAGTTGACTATTTAAATTGAAAAAAACCATAAAATTGATAAATAAAATGGCAATAAATTCATTACATAAATATGAAGTTGACTATTTAAATTGCAAAAAAAAAAACCCCCATAAAATTGATAAATAAAATGACAAGAAATTCATTACATAAATATGAAGTTATTTATTTTACAAAACCCTCTAAAATTGATGGTTTGATGGTGTGGTTTTAGGGGGATATTTTTGTAGAGCTCAATGTTCACATTGCAGGTGATTGAGGCAATCAACATTCTCTTCATCCGTATGTAAGGGTGTGTGAAACATAGATGAAAAATCATATGTCTCAAACGCCATCAATGAACTTGAGCCGGGAGGAGTGGAGTACGGCGGTGGATACGAGCCGAGATGACTGGAGTACTAGGGTAGTAGTGGGCTGAAGATATCAAACTCTGAATGATATTCGTGGCTTGATGAGCCCAGGAAATAGTCATCGCCCCCCAAATCTGGATGATAAGAACTATCCTTAGAGTGTAGGTCCGACTCTACCTCCTGCTTTAGCTCTGGCTCTGCCTCAGGCTCTGGTGCATGATGCAGATCTGGAAAGGGTTGCCCAAGTCGTGTTATAAGCTGGGGGACTACCATCGACTGTCCACCAAACAAAAATGGTTTCCCTATCTCACAGTACCACTGTATGTACTCTAACAAAGGTTGCAGATCCAAAGCACGATCCATCTGAGGTATCCTTTCCAACCGGTTGTTCCATATCGTAATATATTCTTCATGCACTTCTCCCCAATCATTTCCATGCTTCCCCCTCCTGTTAATCCCATGGATCTCCCCCAATCATACTGGCAGTGTCGGGATATACTGTATGCAACCAAACTGCCGGAGTACTCGATCGCCATGATACCACTCCACTGTCTGAAAATTGAATAGGTTTGAGTGGATGTGGGCAGACGAGGGAATAACCACCATAATTTCTGAAACAAAATATGACATCCAAATGAACTGCATAGTTAATAACATTGTTATATTAACACGGGTTGAGTGAGATAAAATAATAAAATTAAGTTGATATTGGAAAAACTTACCCCCTCTCCAACATGATTCTCGATCATCAGACGGTATATTAGAACCGTGTATGACTTTTTAATACCCGGATTAGTACTCCATCTACGAAAACAAATTGTTAGAATAATATAATCTGAGAAAAAGTCAACTAATTGTTATAACGAGTAAAAATTCATCACCTATTAATGAGTGGAAATACATATGATTGGTGACTAATGGATGCCAAGAATGACATTCGGTAAAGTGTCCACGACTGTAGCAGTATAAGGCATCCACCTATGTCCATCACAGAAGGATCTGTCATTCGACAAAGTTCGCGATACAACATGGCTAACACTGCGGACCCCCAACTGTATGAACGGGTGTTATGCAAATTGGATAATAGGGGTAAGTACATCAAGTGGACCATATTGCCGTTTGCATTCGACATGAGTACACCCCCTATAAGGTGCATAATGTAAGCTCGAACGACCTGCATCACCTACCATTCATTGGCAGTACTCGGCAAATACTCAAAACTGGCCTTTAGCCATGAAAACCTCAAACTGGTAAATTTCCCTTCACTTGGCGAGCGTCTAAGCAAGTCATAGCAAAGGGTAGCCGGCCTAGAGATCGAACTTACGCCCGTGACCACATTCTTGTTTATGGGGAGCCCGAGCTGTAGTGCAACATCCTCTAGAGTGATGGTGCACTCCCCGCACGACCAATGAAATGTGTGGGTCTCCGGACGCCATAGCTCGACTAAAGCGGAAATCAAGTTGTATCGCAGATCAAAAGTCCGGATCAATGCCGCTGATCCGAACTCGGCTAACTCTAAGTATGACATTAGACGTTTATTTGCCAGAAACCCTACACTATTAACATGACTCCTCAATACGCGGTACAGACCCTGACATTTTTAAATTAGCAAAATAGTTAATACAATATAATTTAATTCTACAAATAACATGAGTATCAAATAAAAATTTCATTACCATCTCATTAATAGTACTTGATATGTGATTATTATTATTAATTAAAGAACCCATTTGTTGCAAATATGCAATTAAACATATGAATTCATTTAATTTGTTTGAAAAATACAATAAATTATTTCAAAATTCAGAAACAAAAAAGCACGATAAATATCTAATAATTTTCCATAATTTACCTACAATAAAAAAATTATGTTAGTTTTAATAATATAATTAAAATAAATATAAACTATCTAAACATAAAAAACATACAAATTAAAAAAAATAGAAATAGAAATATACCTCACTACACCAAAATAGGCTTTTACCGGCGTTTTTTTAGGCCTTTAGCAGCGCTTTTTAGCACCGCTAAAAGTATTTGCTGCACTTTCACTAGCGCCACAAAAAATGCCGCTATTGACAACGTTGCTAACTTTTGCGGCGTTTATGTAAAAAAACGCCGCTAAAGAACATGATCTTTAGCGGCGCTTTACCCACAAACGCCGCTAAAGAACATGACCTTTAGCGGCGGCGCTTTACCAACAAACGCCGCTAAAGAACATGACCTTTAGTGGCGCTTTACCAACAAACGTTGCTAAAGAACATGATTTTTAGCGGCGCTTTTATCACAAACGTCGCTAAAAGTACGGTTCTTTAGCGGCGTTTATGAAAAAATGCCACTAATTTTCGCAAATTTATAACATTCGATTTTCATCCATATACAATCCTTATTGTAACATAAAATCCAACCAAAAACGACAAATTTAAATGATACTTCAAATTCAATGAAAGATGTATATATGATATAAATTGATAACTGAATTATAATTCAAAATATTCTTACAATAATATTAAAATTAACAATGTTAAAAATATTCTTACAATAACTAAAGCACACTAAAATGTTTACACAATCACCTCCCGAAACAAAAAGAATAACCGGAAGGAAAAAAATGGAAAATACACAAATCCGAAACAATGGTTTTGCCAATCACTTTTTCAGAGTAATACCGAAAAATAACCCCTGGTTTCAACAAAATGACACATTACTTAGAAGTCTCCTTGCTTTGTCTTCGTTTGAAATCTTAACGCAAATAGAAGAATAGAAATGCACTTCAGATTCATCATATTTGTTCACATGACAAATCAAAACCCAATGTTCACAACTTAAACTACACAAAATACACGCAAATGTCAAAACAATGACAAGATCACTGAATGTCCTTCTCTTGCAACAGGCTTCCAATTTATCCTGTCAAATGAATGTGTCAAAGGCGGGAGAAGAGAAAGCATTGAATAGAACGCCACTTTTACCGAATATTTTTCTCTTTTCACAAATAAATAACTTAGAGAACATTTTATGCCATCCGAAACAAAAATAAACACTAACTCCGTATACAGCACTGATAACATCATTCAAAGATCAAAAACATAAATCAAAATGGTTTCGGCATTTACAACAAAGTAATGAATGGATCAAGTCCTCTACTATAAACTACAAAAAAAACCATTTCCATCTTTACCGACAAAATGCATATACTTGTGCTATAAGATGAGGAGGAATGCATCCTCAGCAAAATTCTTACTAATATTACTAAAACAGACACTCAGGGTGAAGAGGGAAAAAAAAGGCAAGAATAAGTATACATTCTTAAATAGACCTCAAAGAAAATCAAAGAAATTCCATCCAGTTTCTAAGGAAAAAGAAATCATAGCTCCACATCTACATGTTCATACACACATGGAAAGACATCAGCATATTGAACAAATGGGGTGTAGTAAAAGAAGCTCACGGTGCAAGGATCAGCCTCAAAGAACTCAGAAGTGAATCTTTTGTGCTAACTCTCCCATGCTTCCCTCACTTCATTTATCCCAGAGGACACATCTCCAATTAACATCCATTTTTAACATTTACTGTCAGTCACATATAATCACAAGAATGATAACGATCCTATCATGACCTTAACCCTTGGTTTCAATTTCCAGTGCAAGATTACCAATGACTTACTAGGGACAAGAAAGTCACTCATCACATTAATGATTTCATCATCAAAATAAGCAATTCAAACCCATTTTAACGATTATCATTAACCATCAATGCACACATAAACTTAACCACAAGTTGAGAATTATGAACCTATATATTGAACAGTCGGCACTTCCACTTTACATTACAAAAAGCAAAAATAAAATAGAAAAACTACCAACCAACCAAACCAAAAGAACCCTAAATTAATAGTCGAAAATGTTACGCTTAAATGGGTACTTGTGTTTACTACAATGTTGCATGTACTTGAAATTTACTTAATATAAATAAATAAAGTAATGAGGTGAAGGTGTTCGTGAAAATTCCATACCAATTCCAACATAATGACTGATTTGAGCTCCATCCCATTTCTCTGCATCAGCTCCGCCGCTGCAATACAAGTCGCAGACCTTCATGTATCCACTTCAGTCAAATGGATTGTGTCTTGCCTGGCTAAAAACGAGACAAGAAAATCAATGTCGATATATCGACCCCAATAAAGGAATTAGTTTGGTTTTAGCCTAACTTCATTGTATAATTACAAAGCAGAACCTATGACTAACTTCATGTCAAGCGTGTTTACCTCAAATCATAAATTACAAAGCCCGCCTTCAACATGAAATAAGAAAAATATTGCATGATGGATATGAGTTCAAGAAGTCAGCAACAATTATAAGAATCTAAGACACTGCCATACAAGGATCATTTCAGGACTAACAAAATTTGACAATAGATAGTTATTTATTCAAAGAAAGGAAAGGATACAGTGAACAAACTTGTGTGTTTCTATTAAAGGAAAAGCTCCATAGTTTTGTCAATGAACTCATGAAACACATAATTTTAATGGCGTTCGTCACTTCAAGATAGAGGAAAACAACAATTTCAAATTAAATAAGCAAAATTCAAATGAAGGGTAATATGAGAAAGTTCCAACACAAGGTTAATTTAGAAAGAACATGCAAGGCCCTTGTAGGTCAGACTTTAGATAGCGGTTTCATATAAATCTTAAATTTAAATAATATTTTTGGGAAATTATATATATTGATACATGAGTAATAAAATTTAGTTATTAAATAAGAGAAAATTAAATATTTATATATATGCATAAAATAATAAATTTTGAGTGCAAGCAACTACATTATAATCATCATAAAATGAGTTACAAACATAAAGATTAAATTTGAAATCTAAATTAAGCTAATAAATTTAAATCCACGCCAATGTTATTATCACTAAACTAGTGTGATGAGCCACATACCAATGTCGTGTGGTTGAATTGCTTATTGATAGTGTATAGAGTGCAATGATTTGCTTCAATTTAACATATCAATATTTTATATAAATATAAATTAATTTAAACACACAAGATATTACCACAAAAAAGCCGAACACTAAAACTCACGCAGCATAGGAGAAAAAAAGAGGCTTGCAACACTTTATTGAAGTTACATTGCTTCGATTCTTCATTTTCTTGAAGTACCCATGTCCAACACCCATGTTAAACATATTTTAGAAGATGAGTATTAAGTATAGACCTTCCAAATACATGGAAAAGCACATAAAAAAAAATCTCATCCTACCTCTTCGCCAGATACTTGCAGCACATTTCTTCCAAATCTAGAGAAGAACCTGCCAAAACATCTTTCTGCAAAAAAAAAAAAAAAGATAGGAAAATTACTATTGAGAGTCAAGCCAATTAAGAGAAACTTTGCATGGAAGAATGAATAAAACTCATAATGCAATTAAGGATCATGGCACACACACAAGCGATGAAGAAGCGCATAAAGGAGGAAAGTTACATTATTTCGAAACAAGTTCTATTCAATGATTCTCGCTCAAAATTCTTACCTTGTTGGCTCTTAAACAGGCCTCACTTTCTTTCAAGAGTACCGGTTCATAAGTGTTGCGAAAATAATCATGCATTCCGTTATCTTTTTTAATTTTAAAAGAGGACTAGCCCTATTCTTCAATGATTGAACCACTTGCTTCAGAAACTCTTGATGCTGGATTTGCACAACAAAAACTCAAACTAAAAAGAAAATACAGAGAGGGGATAGAAAGATAATTAGTATTGTGTAACACCCCTTACCCGTATTCAATACCGGAATAGGGTACGAGGCATTACCAAAACACATGCACTTGTAAACGTATTTAACCGAGTTATAAAATTTCATTTAAATTAAAACTTTCAAAATAATTAACATGCTTCTATAACTTTTCACAGTATATCCTCAAAATGTTATAATCATAATAATTAGGGCTTACAAGACCCGATACATACTCATGCAATTCAATGCTTCATTTTCATTTCCCTCAATTCGCAATTTCTCATGCTCACGATTTAGATCATATCACTAGCAATTTCCATTTAATTCACGTACAATTCAATGACATCAAGTTCAACACTAATACGTATTTACCATTTAACTCAATGTTTATTGATTATACCATTCAATAACACATTTATGAAATTCTCAATTTTGCAATGAAAATATCATTTTAGCTTGAATAACAACATCGTCCTGATATAAATACACTACCACTTATCCATTTACTTTAATTCTTTTGGGCTCATTTGTCACTTACCATCCTTAATCAAATTAGGGAATAGTTACGGAAAATTGAGTACTTCACTTTCACTTTGCCATAGTATAACTATGGTCTTACATATGATCACTTATCACTTGTCCCTGATCAGATAAGTGTAGCTAGGCTACCACTTATCACTTTGTCACTTGATCAGATAAGTATAGCACTTATCACTTTTTCACTTGATCAGATAAGTGTAGCTAAAGCTACCACTTATCACTTTATCTCTTGATTAGATAGGTGTAGCATTTATCACTTTTTCACTTGATCAGATAAGTGTAGCTAATGCTACCACTTATCACTTTCTCACTTGATCAGATAAGTGTAGCTAATGCTACCACTTATCACTTTATCACTTGATCAGAAGTACTCAAATCCGGCGTTCCGCTCAATTTGATCATTTATTCATATATCAGGCTTACCAACATGTGTTAATTCATAAACCATTCATGACATTATTTCATGCCACATCATATATTGAATATACCATACACACATACTATGAAACTTTCTTTTCACACATGTCATGACCAATAATGCACAAATATAAGTATAATTCATATTTCATCGTTTATCAATTAAAATCAAGCATATGACCAATTATACACAAATCATTAATATATTTCCCAATTTTCGTCCTCCTCCTCTCCATTCCACATCCTTAATGTGTATAACACATTTAAACAACATTAGCTATAATTTCACTATTCACTCACATGTATATTCAAAACTGTTTATCCGAGTCAGAGTCACTAAATTGTTTTTATCCAGAGCTACAGAGCTCCAAATTAAGATCCGTTAATTTTTATTGAAACTAGACTCACATATCTTCATATCATAAAATTTTCATAATTTTTGGTTCAGCCAAATAGTACAGTTTATTCTTTAAAGTTTCCCCTGTTTTGCTGTCTGACAGTTCCGACCACTCTTCACTAAAAATTAATTATCTCATTGTACAGAATTTGGATGATGTTTTAGTTTGTTTATTATAAAAATAGACTCATTAAGGATTCTAACCATATAAATTATAACTCATAATAATTTTTTTACGATTTTTAATGATTTTCCAAAGTCAGAACAGGGGAACCCGAATTCATTCTGATCTTGTCTCACAAAATCTATTATATCTCATGATTTACAATTCCATTGCTCACACCATTTATTTTATAAGAAACTAGACTCAATAAGCTTTAGTTTCATATTTTATTCATCCTCTAATTCAATATCTACAATTTTTGGTGATTTTTCAAAGTTACACTACTGCTGCTGCCCAAAACTGCTTTAGTGCAAAATGTTGATTTCCATTTTGCCCCAAATTTCACAGTTTATACAATTCAGTCCTTTCTCAATTAACCCCTCAATTAATCTAATTTTCTCAATTAATACTTTACCTAGACATTATAAGTTGTTACTCAACTATTGAAATCCAGAATTTCCACATATAACTCTATCTTCAAACTCTTTTACTATTAGGTCCCAAACATTCACTTTCTATTCAATTCTTTCAATAAAATCAGCATATGAACAATTTAAAGCTCTAATTTCATGATAAATCATTATATAATTCCAGCACATATTCATATCAACTTTCAACTTCTTTCATAAAATAAAAAACTAATGAATTTAACAAGTGGGACTAGTTGTAAAAGTCATAAAAATACAAAAATTTCAAGAAATAGTCAAGAATTGAACTTACTTGTAATAAAAATATGAAGAACCAGCTTGAAGAAGCCCTTCCATGGTGTTTTAGCTGATGAGAATTCAGAAAAATGAAGAGAAATCTAGATAATTCCTCTTTGGTCCTAACTTTATTAAGCAAATTTTACAATATTCCAATTTTGCCCTTAAGTCTTCTCACTTTCTTACTGATTTCATGCCTTTGCCGTTCAGCCCAAATAGACCTTGGGTCTATTTGCCTTTTAAGCCCTCTTCCTTTTATCATTTAAGCTATTTAATCATTTCCCAAAATTTTGCATTTGTTACAATTTAGTCCTTTTTGCTCAATTAATTATCGGAACTTTAAAATTTCTTAACGAAACTTTAATACTAACTTTTAACACTCCATAAATATTTATAAAATATTTATGGCTCGGTTTAAAATCCCGAGGTCTTGATACCTCATTTCGATTCTAATTATTTTAATATTTATTTCTAGTGCACTATTCACTATTTCAAAAATTTTCCTAACTTCACATTTAACTTATACTTACTAAATTAATAATATTTTCTACCCATTTGTCGAATTTAGTGATCTCGAATCACCGTTCCGACACCTCTGAAAATTCAGGCCATTACATTTTTTTTTCTCGTCAGATTTGTGGTCCCGAAACCATTGTTCCGACTAGGCCTAAAATCGGGCTATTACATATTGCCTGCTCAAGTTCTTCCTTCTTGGATCTGGAACTCTCCTCATACCTTTCGATTCTCACAAACTTTACACTAAAATAATAATAATAATAAAACAATTTTTTTATTACAGAGATTGACAACTTTACTTCCGACTTCGCCAATGCTAAACCCTAATCTGGAAACACCTGATTTTGGATCTGCCTCCATTTTCCTCTTCTTTTTTTCTTTTTGAATATAATCTCTTCTTGTTAAATTTTTTTTGGGGGATTTTTGTTATAATGTCGCAGGGAGGGAGGTAGGAAGGGAGGGAGGGAGAGAAAGCTAGAGAGACGGCCTGTTTGCAGAGCTAGGGTTTCAGGGGGAAAATTAGGGGTTTCAGGGGGGAATTTGGGGATAAAATGGCGGGATATTTTTTAAGATAAAATAATTTTTTGCGGCGTTTATTATAAAAACGCCGTTATTGATTATCTTTTGCGGCGTTTTTTTGTAAAAACGCCACTAAATAATTAAATTTTTTAGTGAAACGGCACGTTTTGAAAAAATTCAATACATATTTGCGTTTTATTCAAACACCTCTATTGTTACCTTTTATGCGTTTTATCATAAACGCCATAATGATTGACTTTTATTACAATTTTAAATTTAATTATTATATAATTCATATCAATTTTAAATAAATAAATTTTGAAAATTTAAGTAATATTTAAAAGAATTAGATAAATTTTAAAATTTTTATATAATTTTTATGTAAGAAAACAAAAACAAAAACAAAAATTTTAAAATATGGAAAAAACTTTAAAAACTATATTAATGATAAATTTAATAAATTAAAATTCATATTATCTCTTTTACAATTATATAATAAATTATTTAATATATAAATTAAAAACCTAATCAGTCATATACCCAAAACACTTTAAAATTATTTTAAATAATAGTATTTTAAATTTTTTCCATTTTTAACATATATTTTTCTATGTTTTTACTTTCAAATATTTTCTACGTGTCATTTAACAAATCTCAAGTAAGCCTTAAATCCTAAACCATTTAATATATATAAAGTTTATCTATTATCTCTTAAATAATTTAAACTACAATCATAATTTTAATATATTAAAATTAATATTATCTCTTTTACAATTATATAAGAAATTATTTAATATATAAGTTAAAAAATACTAATTAATATAAACCCTAAACCTTTAACCCCTATCTCCTAAACCCTAAATTAAAAAAACTAACTAATCTAAACCCTAAACCCTAACTCGATCCCTGAATCCCTAAATCCTAAACCCTTAACCTCTAACCCCTAACCCTTAAACCTTAAATCTCAACCCTAACCCCTAAACCTTAAATTCCAACCCTTAAACCATAATCCATAAATTCATACTCCCTAAACCTTACACTATTAACTCCTAAATCGGCCTTGAATCTTAATTTAATCATATACCCTAAACGAAAACCCTTAAACTATAATGATAATTAATTCAATATTTTAAAATTAATACTATCTCTTTTACGATTATATAAAAATTATTTAATATATAAATTAAAAACAATCAAGAATGTACCCAAAAATTTTAAAATTATTTTAAATAATAGTATTTTAATTTTCTATTTTAACAAATATTTTTCTATGTTTTATATTTCAAATTATTTCTACGTGTCATTATTTCAAATTTATCCATTTTAACAAATATTCAATTAAAAATAAATTGAATTTTAATTAATATAAAAAAACCAATTAAATAGTAAATAGACAGATAAAATGTTTTTGCGGCGCTTTTCCAAAAACGTTGCTAAAGCCCCAAGCATTAGCGGCGCTTTTTCAAAAACGCCGCTAAAACCCCGAGCATTAGCGGAGCTTTTTCAAAAACGCCGCTAAAGCCAAGAAAGGTAAAAAAACGATGTCGTTGGGCTTAGGTTTTTTGCAAAAAAACGCCGCTAATGCTCATTTTTAGCAGCCCTTTACTTAAAGCGGCGCTAATGCTCGATCTTTAGCGGCGTTTTTAAAAAAGCACCGCTAGTGCTCGATTTTTAGCGGCGTTTTTTGTCCAAACACCGCTAAAAATGCCGCTAAAAGCCTGTTTTGCTGTAGTGCCTGTTTAGTTTCTTTCAAACAACTTATAAAATTATATAACAACAAATTTAATCAACATTTTAATAAATCAATAAAAATTGTCAAATAAATAAAAATCAAATAAAATTACATTATATAAAAATTACATTAAAAAAATCACAAAACACTAAACTAAACACTAACAATTTAGATAATCTAATCATAAATTACTAACAAAATAACTATAAAATTATTTTAAAAAATAGATTACTAAAAAATCACAAAATACACAACTAAACACTAACAATTTATATAACCTAATCATAAATTACTAACAAAATAACTATAAAATTATTTTAAAAAATAGATTACTAAAAAATCACAAAATACACAACTAAACACTAACAATTTATATAACCTAATAATAAATTACTAACACTATACTAAACACTAGCAATTTGTAACCTAATCCCATAAATTACAAACAAAATAAATAACTATAACAAAACACAAAACACTAACAATTTATAACCTAATCATAAACTACTAATAAAATAACTATAAAATTATTATTTAAAAAAATTACATTACTAAAACTCACAAAACACAACAATTTATAATAAATTACTAACAAAATATTTAACAAAATAATTTTACATTACTAAAAACTCACCAAATACTAAATTAAACACAACAATTTATAACATAATCCTAAATTACTAATAAATTAATTTTAAAATTATTACAAACACAACAATTTGTAACATAATCCTAAATTACTAACAAGTTAAATTTAAAATAATTATAAAAAATTACATTCATACAAAATATTAACCCAAAACTATAAACACTAAACATAAACAATTTATAAATAATAATTAATAAAAAATTTCACAAGATCTTAATTGAACTCTTTAAATTATAAACAAAATTATCTACTAAAATAATACATTACTTTTTTTTTTCTTTCTTCTTCTTCTTCTTTTAGTTTTCTTCTCATTTCTCTCCTTTCTTTCTCTCTTTCGGTGCACCTTCAACTTGGGGGACCATGCTTATAAGGTCCCCCATTTAAATTTTTTTCCTGTGAAGGGACTAAACACTGCCAATGTAGTGTATCAGAGGGGCGTAGGCGCACAGAGGGGCGCAAGGGGGCTGTGCAGGGGTAGAGGGGCGCTGGGGAGAGGCAGTTGCGGCTACTTGTCAGGCATGATCAGTTGTGCCTATCTGACAGGTGCGACTTGTCTCGGGTATTTTTAACCCATATTTTGACCCGTTGGCTGTATTTTGACCTGTATATATATTTAAATATTTTTAATAAAATAAAATAATAATATTTTATTTAAATTAAAAAATATTTTAATATAAAAAAGTAGTTGTGCCTGTCAGAGAAGCACGACCCAAAAAAAATACCATTTTCATATATAATTCAGCTGACAACCTATTTCAGTATTTATATTTTTTTAAAATTATTTAGGTAAAAAACCCATAACTTGGCCAATTTAATTTTCTAAAATAAAATTAAAAGTCACTTCTAAAACCATGATGGGAACACTAAAACATTTTAAGATTTAACTTTCCCAACACAATCGTGTAATATCATTAAAGGTCTCTTTGGATAGACGGGGGCATTTATCTGCGGTTAGTGTAAAAATAGTGGTGGTGGTGAGATTAGATACTGTAGCAAAACTGTAGCGTGAGAGAAAATTTTTGAAGTTAAATGCACTACATTGGAGATAAACGCCCATCCAAAATTTTTTATCAATAATTATTTTCTTTTTCTAGAAAATCAATGCTTAAATAATTTTTATTTTTTTACCTAGATAGTGGATATGTCATAGTACTAATATTGATAATATATAGTATTATAACACTATTATTAAATTCTAAATTGGGTTGATATCACAAGTTGATTAGACATCAATTTAATTGATAAAAATTTTAAAAATTCCTTTAAGAAAATAAAAATATTATTATAAGAATGCTTTTACCTTTTCTATATTTTTATATAAAGTTTACAAAAAAATTAAACCTAAAAAATAAAATTATTTAAAATTTTAAATTTACTACTCCAACCAAAATTTTATTCATAATATAAATATGGAAATTATTTCAATAGTTTTATAGAATTGTTTCCGGATCCGGTGCTACACCATTTTCTTTTTGGGTAAATTATTAAAATAGTCGCTTTTTTTTGTCTCAAGTTATATTGTAGTCACTTATGTTTGAAATGTTACGTTTTAGTCACTTATGTTATCATTTTGTTACGAAATAGTTACTTTGCCGTTAAGATCTGTTACCTCTCAAATGACAGTCCGACGTGATAATTAAAATGAGTTTTAAATGCCAACGTAGATGTCCAGTTGAGATGAGAAAAAATATTTTTTTTATGAAAATAGAATACAAAATTTTACCCTAAAATTCAATTTTCTCCAGTTTAAAAAGAAGCAACAGTTGAGTTTTTTTTTTCTTTTGGTTACCATCAGAGGAGAAGAGAAGAGAAGAGAAGAGAAGAACGATAAAGAAGAAGAAGAAGAAATGGACGGACCAACCTCTATACCCACTTGCTATTGTGGTTGCCCACAATACACAAATAAACAAAGATGAAACATTTCCTTTTTGTCTATCAAATATACAGGAAAACATGAAGAGATGGACCACCTTATTGCAAAAAAAAAAAAAAAAACCCATAATATTTGAACACAACCCAGGTAAAGAAAAAAAACCATTACTTACTGTAATCCATGCTTGGACCCTCTATTGAAGCGATCCTTTGTTCTTCCATTTTGAATAAAAAATTCAATCGATTGATGGAGCACTCAATTTGATTTCTTCTATTTTGATTCAACAAAGATGACTGTGAAAATGAATGATTTTTTCATTCAAAATGGAAACGAAAACTAAAAGAAAAAGGAGACCAAAGATTCTTTTTTTTTTTCCAATTCAAAGATTAATCTGATGCATTGGTTTTGATTATTTCAGGAAATCAAATTAACATTTACCTCTAATTAATTTAGAAAATTTAATTAATTAAATTTATTTAATTAAAAAATTAATTAATTTGTTTGGCTGGACATCCACGTTGGCATTTAAAACCCATTTTAACTACCATCGAACTATCATTTTGTAATAAAACGATAACGTAAATGGCTAAAACGTAATATTTTAAACATAACTAATTAAGTAAAATATAATCTAAGGTAAATAGAAGTGACTATTTTAACAGTTTACCTTTCTTTTCCAAAAATTGGGAATTTCGATGTAGGCCTTTAAAATTTTAACCTAAAAAGTAAAAAGGGGAAGGCAGTTTGAGAGGGACATTAACAGCTATCCTTTTGAATTTAATTAAGCGTAAATTACAGAAATAGTCACTAACTTATTGCCTGCATTTTATTTTGGTCATTGAACTTTTAAAATTTTCAATTTAATCACTAAACTATTCAAAATCAATTCTTTTTGTCACTGAATGTTAACAGCCATCTGAAATTTGACATGTGGGCTTTTTTATTGGTCTAATAATAAATTTAGCTTTCTAATGTTTACATATTGTATCAGTTTGATCCTAAATGTAAAAAATCCAACAAATTTAACCCTCAATATTTATAAAATTGATATTTTAATTAAAATTCTAAAAATTTAATAAATTTAACCCTAATTTTAATATTTAAAAATTTTGTAAAATTTACGATATTTGCTACCTGCCACTGATAAAAAAACTTATAGAAACATCAGAAGCCATGCATGAAGCAATCATACAGACAAAGAATGCAACTTATGACTTATGATACAATAATGATTATAATACAGAAAAATTCATATTGAACATATATCATATTTATACTTGTAAAAACTAATTAATTAATTTTATTTTAATTCAATATATATCATATTTATTGATACGAGTTACTCAGCTCAATTCAAATGCCATAATAGAGATGAGCTTAGTTTCCCTCAAGGCTCAATTACGAGATCCAAATCTAAACAGATAAAGTCAAAACTTAACTTAATTGTTCAAGACTTTGTCACGAAAAAAATTCGAGAAGAAGAATTGAAGTTTCAAGATGATGAATTCTGGAGTAATGATGAATTAGAAGAGACTAATTATGTTCGTGGGCCTAAACTTTCAATCTATGATGTCAAGCCCATGTGGAAAATGCTAACAAGTTTAGGCATTTCACTTTAAGAACCCCAATTGATCTCACAAGCCTAGACGTTTCATATTAGGTTCAAGTTTTAAGCTTAATTTTTATTATATATGAGCCCAACATTTTATTTATTAGTTATTATTTTATTATTATTTTATTCCAAATTTTTGATAATTATTAAGTATTTTAAGTTATTTAGGAGTTTTATGTTAACAAGAAAGTTTAGTTTAAAACTACTTCTTGTTTAGATTAAAATAGAGTTCTAGTATACTTAGGAGTTTTATTTAGATTTATTTAGCTAGCCTATATATAGGCCTTTGCATTGTACACAATTCGGACAATTCATTATTAGTCTAATCTTTGATTTATCATTTTATTTTAGTTATTTATTTTATTTGTTTTATCTGACTTGGATTCGATTTTGTTTCAGGTTTGTGTTAAAATCTAAGTTTCTTTCCAAACGTCTAGAGCCTTAAGTTAAATCTGCAACTTTTGACAAACTTTACGATCCACTTCTGCTTTCACCCGTCTCATTTTTTATCATTTGGTATCAGATTTGGGCTTTTTAGGTGTTCTTTTTATTTTTATAAACCGATTTCTAGAAAATAGTCTTAAAACAATTTTTTACCCCGACAGTTTTCAGAAAACAATATTTTTTAGTGGGTAAACGATTTTCAAACGATCTGAAATTTTGCATACTATTTCTTGGCACTATTTTAGAGTATAAAAAATATTTTCCACAAAACAGTGATAAAAAAAGTATAAAAGAATAAAATACGAAAAAAATAAAAACAAAAATATTTCATGGGTTGAATTTTGTGTTGAAACTTTCCAGATAAGATCTACATTATTTGAGGAGGATCCAGTTTAAATTTTTTGATTTTTGGAAATGGGGAACACTTCGAACGAAGTTTTTCAAGTTGCTGCGCAATTTTTCGGGTTTCCGGGTTTCAACAATTTTCATTGACTCTTAGCTTTAAGTTTTCATTTATTTTTACTTTTTATTTGTTTCTTTACGCATTCTAACACTTTCTTGTTTCTTGTGTTAGTAGGTTAAAGCACGTTGCATATTCCTTCCTCCGTGCAATAGAATTCTTTGATGTCTAAGCCAATTTTGGACTCATAGTGCTATTAGGTTTACTTTGATAGTTTGATTCTAATACATTCTGATTGATTGATATAGAAACTTTTTAAAAGACTCAAAAGATTAATTCTTACCTCATTGAGAATTTTTTTGAGTGCATATAGATGAGGTTTGCTTAATTTTTTCTTTTGAAGTGTTATGCTTTTCTAGGCTTTCACTATGACTCGTGACACTCGTGCCCGTAAAAACCATGATGAGATATCATCTGATGACAAAGAACAAGATGTTACATTGGAGAATATTACGGGGATGGTAAAATTTCAACATCAACAATTGAACGAGGTACGTGATACATTTGAGGCCAATTTGACTAAGTGTCGAACGGAACTACAAGAGGACATTAATAAGCTTTCCAATCAAATTCAACAGCTAACTCAAGTTGTTGCTCATTTGGAGACTTCTTCGAATCGACGATCTCGTGCTCGTGATAGTGATGATGATAGGGACAATGAATAATTTTGTATTCGTTCTAATACTGGTAGACGCGAATATCGACACATTGATGAAACTTTGGGTCTTTCTAATCACGGTCAACATTCTGTCGCTAAACCAAAGTTCAACATTCCACCATTCCAAGGAAAGTATGATCTAGAGGCATATTGTGATTGGGAGGATAAAATGGAGATCATATTCCGTTGTTATAGATGTCTGGAGGAGGAGAAAGTTCCATTAGCTATATTGGCATTTTCGGATTATGCATTGAATTGGTGGACTCAACTTGTGTTGAAGTGCCAAAGGAATAGTGAACGAGCTGTTGATTCATGGGAACAGTTGACACAGATAATGCGAAAACGTTTTATCCCACCTCACTATTATAGGGATATTAAATGGTGACTTCAACGCCTTGTTCAAGGTAATCGATCTGTTGATGAGTACTTTAAGGAGATGGAGATGCTTATGCACAGAACAAATGTCCAAGAAGATGGGGGGACTACCATGGTGCGGTTTGTAGATGGTTTGAACGTTTTGATAGCCAATGTTATTGATATTCAAACATACATTGATCTTGAGGACATGATACGTAAGGCAATTGAGATTGAGAAACAGTTTCAACAATGTTAATCTCGTCCATTTAGTGCTTCACAATATTATAGAGCTACGAGTTCTAATTCTATTTTCAAGAATTCAAAATTTCCTTCTACTACTAATAAGTTGTTGCCAAAATATAATGAGACCAAACCTTTTAAGTGGAAAAGTGGGGCTCCTAAAAAACCTTTTTCTTCATCTTCTAAGCAACCCATTTCTACTACTTCACCAAAACAACAACGAGCTCGTGAAATTGAATGTTTTAAGTGCAAAGGACGTGGGCACTATAGTCGTGGTTGTGTCAACACGAGGCTTTTGTTGATCAAAGAATATAGTGATTATAGCTTTGATTTCGATAAAACTGATCTAGATATGCCTGAATTAATTGATAATGTCGATGATGGAGGTAAATTTTATGGTGAAGAAGATTTGGTGGAACCACTAACTCATCCCCGTTGTCTAGTTGTGAGGTGCAGCCTTAACATCCAATTGAAGGATGATCATGATCTTCAGTGGAGTAATATATTCCGTTCGAGGTGTTTAATTAAAGGTAAAATTTGCTCATTTGTCATTGATAATGGAAGTTGTGCTAACGTTGTGAGTAGCTACCTTGTGGATTCTCTTGCTTTGCCATGTAACAAACACCCTACACCATACCATCTTCAATGGCTTAATGAAGGTTCAGAGGTCCGTGTGGTAAAACAATGCTTGATCACTTTTAAACTTGGGGCTTACATTGATGATGTTTGGTGTGATGCCGTTCCGATGCATGCCACCCACTTGTTACTTGGTAGACCATGGCGGTACGATCGTGATGTTATTCATCATGGTAAATTAAATCGATATTCTTTTATTTTTCATGGGAAGAAGTACACTTTCACCCCTTTGAATCTGAAAGATATTCATAATAATCAAATCGACATGATGAAGTTTTGTAAGGAGGTTATGAGAAGTAAGACACAAAATTCAAAAAAGGTTGAGAGAAAAGAGGCCTCTAGTGAAAATAGTCAAATTAATGATGACTCAATGGTGAGTGTATCCTCTTGTGAGAAAAAAAAGAGTTGTTCACAATTTTTATGCGAGTGGAAAAGATGTGTGAAGAGCCTTACTCACTAAACAACCTTGCATCATTGTCCGATTTAGGCAAAATTGTTTATCTTTGACTAACCTTCACAACTCTTTGCCTAGTGTTTTTGTGTCTCTTTTACAGGAATTTGAAGATATTTTTGAAGAAACACCTAAAGGATTGCCATGTTTGAGGGGTATTGAGCATCAAATTGACTTAGTACCTGGGTCAACAATTCCAAATTGACTAGCTTATCAAAGCAATCCTGAGGAGACGAAGGAGTTACAAAAACAAGTAGATGAACTTTTGGCGAAGGGTCACATTCGTGAAAGTTTAAGTCTTTGTGCAGTGCCGGTAATTTTGGTGCCAAAGAAAGATGGTTTTATAGTAAGTGCTCAAGGTATTCATGTTGATGAGGACAAAGTAAAGGCAATTAGAGAGTGGCCCACTCCTAAATCAATTATCGAGGTGGGATCTTTCCATGGTTTAGAAAGTTTTTATACACGTTTTGTGAATGATTTCTCCACTATTACCGCTCCATTAATTGAGATTATTAAAAAAATCTGTGGGTTTTAAGTGGGGAGAAGCTCAAGAAAAGGTTTTTCAAACTTTAAAGGATAAGTTATGTTCTGCTTCGGTTCTTAAATTACTTGATTTTCTAATACTTTCGAACTTGAATATGATGCTTCAAGTATTGGAATTGGTGCTGTGTTGATGCAAGAAATAATGCCAATCACATATTTTAGTGAAAAATTGATAGAGGCACAATTAAACTACTCAACTTACAATAATGAGTTGCTGGCATTAGTTCGAGCTCTACAAGTTTGGCAACATTACTTGCTATCAAATGAGTTCGTTATTCATACAGATCATGGATCCCTAAAATGGTTAAAGGGACAAGGTAAGTTAAGCAAAAGACACACTCGATGGGTAGAATTCATAGAGACATTTCCATATATAATTAAGTATAAAACATGTAGAGAAAATGTAGTTGTTGATGCCTCATCTCGTAGATACTATTTGATAAGTACATTAAATGCTAAAGTCTTAGGGTTTGAACATATAAAAGATTTTTACTTAAATGATATTGATTTTGCAAATGTTCTTTTTTCTAATTGTGGGAATGGTGCCTTTAACAAGTTTTATCTTGTAGACGGGTTTCTTTTTTGCCTAAATAGGTTATGTGTTCCACAATGTTCCATGAGAGAGTTATTAATTTGTGAGGAACATAGTAAAGGCCTAATAGGACACTTCGGTGTCGCCAAGACACTAGATATTCTACATGAACATTTTTATTGGCTGCACATGAAAAAGGACATTGAAAAGGTATGTTCTAATTGTATTACTTGTAAACAAGCAAGATCTAAGGAAATGCCTCATGGACTTTATACTCTTTTGTCGATTCCTTCTTCGCCATGGGTAGCCTTATCCATGGATTTCATTCTTGGTTTGCCACAAACCAAAAATGGTCGAGATAGTATCTTTGTTGTTGTTGATAGGTTTTCAAAGATGACTCACTTCATTCCTTGTCAAAAAACGGATGACGCTACACATGTGGCTGACTTATTCTTTCGAGAAGTGGTGCGCCTACATGAGATACTTCGCACCATTGTATCTGACAGAGACGTAAAGTTCGTAAGCCACTTTTGAAAAGTATTGTGGGGTAAGCTTGGTACTAAATTATTATATTCTACTACATGTCACCCTTAAACTGATGGACAAATTGAGGTAGTCAATCGAGTCTTAGGTGCTTTACTACGAGCCATTGTGGGTAAGAACCTTAAAAATTGGGAAGAATGTTTGTCATTTTTTGAGTTTGCATATAACCGATCTATTCACTCTACAGCTACCTATTCCCTATTTGAACTTGTTTATGGTTTTAATCCACTAACTGTACTCGATCTTGTACCATCGCCTATAGAAAACATTTCTAGTTTAGATGGTGAGAAGAAAGCTGAATTGGTCAAATCCATGCATGCAAAAGCAAGACAACGAATCGCCAAAACAAATGAAGCAACTGCCAACAAAGCTAACAAGGGGCGCAAGCACATTATCGTTGAGCCCGGTGACTGGGTTTGGGTCCACATGAGAAAAGAGCGATTTCCAACTAAACGCAAAAAAAAATTGGGCCCACGTGGTGATGGACCTTTTCAAGTACTCAAGCGCATTAATGATTGCATAGGTGAGTATAATGTTAGTGCCACTTTTAATGTCGCTAACCTTTCCCCTTTTGATATTGCAGATTCGAGGACGAATCCTTTTGTGGAAGGAGGGAATGATACGAGCAACTCAACCCAATTCAAAGGTCATAATAGAGATGAGCTTAGTTTCCCTCAAGGCCCAATTACGTGATTCAAATCCAAACAGGTAAAGTCAAAACTCAACTTAGTTGTTCAAGACTTTATCACGAAAAAAATTCGAGAAGAAGAGTTGAAGTTTCAAGACGATGAATTCTGGAGTAATGATGAATTAGAAGAGACTAATTATGTTCGTGGGCCTAAACTCTCAATCTATGATGATAAGCCCATGTGAAAAATGTTAACAAGATTAGGCATTTCACTTCAAGAACCCCAATTGATCTTACAAGCCTAGACATTTCATATTGGGTTCAAGTTTTAGGCTTAATTTTTATTATATATGAGCCCAATATTTTATTTATCAGCTCTTATTATTTTATTCTAATTTTTTATAATTATTAAGTATTTTAAGTTATTTAAGAGTTTTATGTTAACAAGAAAGTTTAGTTTAAAATTACTTCTTGTTTAGATTAAAATAGAGTTCTTGTATATTTAGGAGTTTTATTTAGATTTATTTAGCTAGCCTATATATAGGCCTTTACATTGTACACAATTCAGATAATTCATTATTATTCTAATATTTGATTTATTATTTTATTTTAGTTATTTATTTTAATTGTTTTATCTGACTTGGATTCGATTTTGTTTTAGGTTTGTGTCAAAATCCAAGTTTCTTTCTGAACGTCTAGAGCCTTAAATCAAAACCGCGACTATTGACAAACTTTATGATTCACTTCCGCGTTCATTCATCTCATTCTTTATTATTTATACTTGTAAAAGCTCCTTAAATAAAAGATATTGAGATCTCAAATTTAATACCAACATAAGATTTATTTTAAGTGAGAAAGGTAACTTCTCAAAAGAATAGTAATTTGTGCACCAAAATACTATTTATATAGTATCATGTTTGAATCATTTTTCATATTACACCTTATTTTATAATGCCCATTTTTGATTTCTTTGTATCATATATACTTTACATATATTAAATAATATTTTAAAGTTATATAATTTTATAATTTTATTTACTTAAAAACTTAAATATTATGTTATAATACTGAAAAATATTATATAATAACTATACATAGGCTTAATATATTATTTGGTATTCAAGTTTTACCTTTTGTTTTCTAATGTAGTACCTACCGTATTTAACAAAGGTTATATAATTTTGCACTTAAAGGTAACGAGGTTAACTGTTAGTGTTTAATTCGAGTTGATTTGATAAAAGTTAATTACTAATATTATTAGATTTGTATTTCAATTTTGACCCCTTTATTATGCCTAAATTTGAGATTTAAGCTGTACACATTAATTTCTATTGTAACTTGATCCCTTGAGTTTTATAATATTATTAATTAGTCCAAATAGTTAATATCATTAATTTTTCTATTAAAACATTAAGTGTTTATATATAATTTAAATGCCTTAAGGGTCTTAGGTACGAATACGTAGCTTTTTGCCTTTTATATCTATTAGTTTTAATTTTTTTGTATATAATAAGACAATGATCAAACTTCGATTTCAGCTCTTAAACTATGCTTAAACTCGGATTTAATCTATATACTTTATTTTTATATAATTTAATTATTCTACTTTTATAATACCATTAATTAGTCTAAATATTTAATATTATCTTGTAAAATTGTTATAAAATAAAGAGAGATGGAGAGAATAAATAACAAAGAAAATATGAAAGCAATAGAGAATGTACATTATTGATCAAAATGGATGATTACAATGCTTCATCGAGTCTCTATTTATAGCATAAAAGTATAAAAGAACTAGAGATCTAATTCTAACAACTATTATAATTTAAAGTAAATTGAAATTTTATCTTGATCATGATGGATACCCATTTAATAAGATATTTATAACACTCTCCTTGGATGTTCATTGGTAGATAATGTGCCTCATTAAAACCTTATTAGGAAAAACCATATGGAATAAAAACTCAATGAAGGAAAAAGAGTACATAATATATAATACGCATAATATGTTGCCTCATTAAAAACTTTACCAAGAAAACTTAATGGGACAAAACCTCGGTTAAGGGAAAAAGAGTGCAACGCGTATTTACTCCCCCTCATGAAAACATCACATATTTTCTCATATTCTACATATTCAATCTTGGATACTATTTTTCAAATGACTATTTGAATGTATTTGCTAAGCATTTTCTTTTAAAAGTCATGAGTGAGGAAAATTTGGGGAAATATATTTTGATCCCTTCAGGAGATTCAACAATAATCATAACAAACTTTAATCATGATTTTTTTATAAAAACACAAATAGGTATTTAAGATCATTTTATGATCCTCCTTCACTACTATTCACTAAGTCAAATTTACCACATATGTTCAAATTATTTCAATTCATATAAATGAACAATTTTTGAGAATTTTAATATGCTTCTAGCATCCTGAATCCTTCAAGGATTTTAATATAAACTTTACTATATAGTGATTCATAAAAGGTTGTAACAATAACCATTAGATGTAAGTTAAATCTTTTATGAATTGTCAATTTAATAATATATCTAAAGGTTATTGCATCCACCACAAAAGAATATTATATATTTTCATAATTAATGCCAGGACTTAGCGAAAAACTTCATATTTTTATTCTGCTTTTGCAAAACTATTTCAATTGCATCCTCATTGGTTTTATACCTTTAGATATTGGGACTACTGGTCCAAAAACTTCACTAATTTAGTTGTACTTGAGTTGTGTCTTTCTATTTTGATCAATTTATTTCATATCCATAGTTCTCAATAGATTAATTCAAGATCTTCCTTTTATTTCATTATTTCAATAATAATATTGCATGCAAAATCATTGTCGACCACTTTTATTATTCAGTTCCACATTTTCTCGAATTGATTTAACTTATCGAGATATCTTATTTTCATTATTTTAAAATTCAGTTTCAGGTACTTGAATCTATTTTGAAGTTTTACTTATTAGTTATGTCATGGGTCTCTTCTGGAGCACTTACCTCTACAATATGACCATCTAGAAGAATTTTCATCTTTGGAACCTATCAATCTATTATTTATTCTAACTGATTGTCCTATTGAGACTTTGATTCAAATTAAAATATTAGATGGTATGTAGCCCTTGGTTATTCTAATTAAGTTTGTAAATACATCTAGCAGTTAACTTGTAATGAGTTATCCTTATTGAACTTCTGGTTCAAATTACTCTCCCTTTAACTCATTACAAGTTATAATTTATCTCCCCCTAATATCGGGAAAACTATCGAATCAAAATTGTAATCACAAATCATGTCATAATTGAATCTCCAATGCATTCAAAACATCTAATAATACAAAGAAACTTGCAATTAATATATATTCCTCACTTTCCTTGAGGATTCACTCATCTTTGTGCATTGTGGTGGAGCAATTGGAATATATACGCACATACAAAAATTCAAAGATGAGAAATATTTAGCTCTTGATTAAAAACCAATTGTAATGGGGAATATTTATAACTTATTGGCTTGACGCGTACAACACGTAAATCAACATAATCTCATGTTGAAATAGGAAGTTTAAAAGTAATGGTTTAGACATTAATTAGAGGTGTTCAATCAATAATTTCTCTAAACCATTATGCGCAAAATTTTACAAAAGTTTTTCAAACTCAATCAATAAAAGATTGAGATATAAACTCATCAAGATTAGCAAGATAAATTGTCTTAATTGTATGATCTGAAATTAATTATTTAAACAAGTAATCTTGCAAATGACAAAGTTGCAAATTGATAACACATATGTGATTATTTTGTAGATGCATCTACCAAAATCATATAATATTAAAATCATCCATATGGTGGATGAATAGGCCCATATTCATTTCGAAATGCAAGACATTAAATCTCAACTTTAGCTAATGAGTTTCTAAGAATCAATTTTCATTGAGAACAAACAACAAATGAGAATTTTTTAAATTAAAGAATCTTACGGTTCTTTAATTAATGTCCATATAAATTCTCAATTAATTTTCACATCATATATGATCTAAGGTGGTCTAACTGGTCACACCAAATAGTAAATGTATTTGTATTAGTAAACTTCTAGTTTACTTTAACATGTATTTCAATTGTAGTAAATTGTAACAAATTAATAATTTTACTATCATTCCTTTTACTTTATATCCACATATAAGTGATATTGTGACATTTATTACTAGAAATGTCTACATCAATGTGAAGATTATAATGTCACTAAGTCAACAAAATAAATATAATTTCTAAATAATTATATGCAATATTCGCCTTGTGGAATATGCCAAAATCTTCAAATATCTAATTTTTTTTTTACAAATTTAGGTGCATCCAAACATAACGAGCTTTAGATAGAATTATCAAATTTTATTGTTCATAAATAGATATTTCACAGTCAAATATTTTGCTTCCAACCGTGCATCCAACCATAACGAGCTTTAGATAGAATTATCAAATTTTATTGTTCATAAATAGATATTTCACAGTCAAATATTTTGCTTCCAACCCCTTAATGAGGATGATGACAAAAGAAGACCACAAAAATTATAAAATAAATATAACCCAATCCTCTCTTTTTCATCCTTTCAAAATAGATATTTATATCAATTGTGATTCATATGAAATATAATATTTTCCTCATTTACAATCTCAATATAATATCCATTATATATATATATATATATATATTTAAAACCAATGGATTAACCATCACAAGATATTATTATATTAGTCATTCTAGAGCTTTCGACTATTTTTGTACTATCAAATAGTGAAATAATATTTGTTTGTTTTAGTACCAAATAAGATAAATATTTTCTATCTATAATGATAGAATTTATTACTACATTCTCATATCATTCCTCAAAGAATATTAACATAAACAAAATATTTGGACATATGTCACATGCGGCCAATAATATTTCATATCACATTGATAACATAAGTTATCTTTACCCTTTGAAGAGTTATCTTGAGAACTCTCATTGTTCTCTTATTTATTACTATGTTCCCACTTTTAGTGATCAATGATTATATCTTTTATTTTCTTTATGTTTGCATTCACTTCAGGGAATGTAACAAATCTGGTAGGTCAGACTTCTAAATACTTCTATTGATTTTTATTTCATAATTACCATCGTAAACATACGTAGATTTTAAATTAAAATCTATCAATTCATGTTGTCATGATTATTCTCCAATTATAATAAATATGACATAATAAATAAAACATAGTAAATTATACTGGAAGATCTTTAACATCATCGCCATCACCTTGACTATTATCACGAGCACAAATCTACTCTTTACCCATGCTTGTACAATTATAAATCAAAGATCGGGAATAAAAACCATAATCCATTCTGAGATTGAATCTTTCAACATCCAGAAGATGAAGTTGTAAGGGTGAAAGTTTAAGGTGAAAAAGAATTTGATTTGTGGGATGACTTCGAAAGATTTTGGAAAAATAGAGAATCATCGTGTTGATAACGTGTTATAAAATAAAGAGAGATGGAGAGAATAAAGAACAAAGAAAATATGAAAGTAATAGAGAATGTACTTTATTGATCAAAAGTGATGATTACAATACTTCATCAGAGTCTCTATTTATAGGCATAAGAAATATAAAAAAATAGATATCTAATTTTAATAACTATTAAAATTTAAAATACATTAAAACTTTATCTTAATCATAATAAACATCTATTTAATAACATATTCATAAAAAATAATAATAACCTATAATTGAGTAGCGAAAAACATATAATTGTACTAGTTTTAGATGAGGCAACCTTAATCAATTTTAAGATTTTCGCCCACTTTAATTATTGATTACCAACATGATCTTATTTCCAGAAATCTCTGGTTGCCTTAATATAATATTTCTTTCAACCTTTCAGCAATAATGTTGTAAATTAAATATTAATTCAATTCAATCGTTATTATTACAGTAATTTAAAAGTGTTAATTTAAGTGTGATTAAGTAATAATATTTTTTAGAAACACATAAATTTTTTAATTTAAAGGTTAAAAGATTATGAATAATTTAAAAGGAGAATAAGATCATCCTAAAAAGTATAGTGTTTAGGTACCAATAACATAGTATCGCATCATCAAATTTTAAAGACATACAAATAGTACTATATATACACTCATTTATATATAGTATTTTCTCTAATTAAATTACATAAAAATAATTAAAATTTTAGAAAAAAATGTTGGAACTATAGGTGAAGAAAACCCATAAGAAACAAATTTGAAAAACATGAAACAAATAATTAAAAACTAAATGGAGAGATAAAAGAAAAAATGAAACCAACAATTAAAAAAAAAACGTTAGTAGGAAAAATGGAAAAGAAAAATAGACTGCCTTAAAACTATTTTTAAAAAAATTGGTTACACAAAATTAAAAAATTAAGTTTTGAAGAAAACTAAAAATAATTATAAAATTATAAAAGAAAATATATTTATTTACTATTTTAAATAATTTAATTAAAATTAATTAAATTAGAGAAGATAATAGATATAAATGAATGTAACTTTAAAATGGATGGTATGATAATATTTTAATGATATGATAGTACATCAATGATACCATGAATTGGTACTAAGTTAGGCAGATAAAACAACCTCAACATAAATGACACATGCTTCATATGTCGCTCATTAGAACAACATATTATTTTATTTATTTTGCCTTGAAAAGTAATGTTGGGATTTTATTTTCTTAGGTTGGGTTGTTGATTGCTGTTGGACCAACCTATTTCATGAAAATGAATCACGTTTGCCGGAGTTATATAATGATGATAGGCGCACTTTGTCTCACAAATATGATTATTTATTCAGTATTGCACTAAAAGCATCCAAGTTCTGGTTAACCTAACATAATGGTGATAGGTTAATTTTATTTGATATAAAGCCTAGTACCCTAAACCTATACATCAAAAATAGCACGAGGTGACTATGCTCATATTTATAAACTCCCACAACTTCACACCGCCATCCTATTCTCAACTTTAAGATGTTCATTATTTATTTAATCAATTCAAGCAAATCTGTTTTTATTTTGTTTCCCCTGAAAATTCAATCAAAGATTTACAAACATAGCTAAACACACAACAACGATGCATGTAGACCATCATGGTTCAGAATGGGTTGAATTGTTGTGTGATTATTTTTGGTGACTTTAAAAATGGTGATTGTAGTAAAAATGATTTTTATAGTGATGAGATTGAATATTATAATGAGGTGTGGCTGAAATTAGCGATGGAGCACGTGTTTAGGTTTAAATGCAATGGTGATGGTGAAATGAATTATTATGAGACAAGAAAGTGACCATTAAAAACATGAAAATTTTAAATAAACTTAATTTTATAAACTTAATAAATAATCTAAATTTATTAACATTATATTTATGTCAACAATGATTTTATCAATAATAATTAAAATAAATAATATTTTCTAAGGTAAACTATATCAACTGTACCTAAACTTTGTTTAAAATTAGGCTTTATTTATAATTTGACCCTTAAATTATACCTATTTTCTCACATTGCTACTTATATTTTTTTGGTCCCATCTTGATACCTAAATTATAGTTCCATTACATTTTTCTATTTTATATTTTAAAATAACAGACAAAATTTAGCGATTTAATTGACACAAGGATACAATTAAATTTGGAAATTGAAAAAGAAGAGAGATATTGGGAATAAAGGGATAGAGCAATTTGGTTAAAGATGGGAGGTAGGAACACCAAGTTTTTCCACAACTTCGCATCGCAAAGGAGAAGAATAAATCGAATTGGTGAATTGGAGAATGAATTAGGACAAGCAACCATGGATCAACAAGGGATGGCAGATGTGGCAAAAACGTATTTTGAAAATATTTTCTCTTTATGAGGTATTGGGAGTTTAGACTATATTCTTTCTAGTATTGAAAATTTCATTACAACAAACATGAATCAAGGGTTGACTACTGGATACACAATGGAAGAAGTTTCTCTTGCGTTAAAAAGCATGGGGCCAATGAAAGCTTCTGGAAACGATGGTTTTCCGGCTTTATTTTTTCAGAAGTTTTGGCATATGGTAGGGCATGAGATGGGTGAATCCTGTCTCGATATTTTGAATAAAAGGGGATCTATTGAAGAAGTTAATTTGACAAATATAATTCTTATTCCAAAGGTGTCCCATCCAACAAATCTCAAAAATTTTCGTCCTATTAGTCTTTGCACAGTCATCTATAAAATCATATAAAACATAGTTGCAAATCGGCTCCAAAAAGTTTTACATATATGTATTGATGAAGCCCAAAGTGCTTTTGTCCCAGGAAGACTCATTACTGATAATATCCTCCTCTCGCATGAACTAATGCACTGTCTCAAACAACAAAGGATGGGTCAACAAGGAGGTTTAGCGTTAAAACTTGATATGAGTAAAACATATGATAGAGTTGAATGGGTTTTTCTGGAAAAAGCTATGTTGAAGATGGGTTTTGTGAAATCTGTTGTGGAATTAGTTTTAAGATGCATCAACTCGGTAAATTACTCGATATGTCTAAATGGTGACATGGGGGAACACTTCAAACCTACGAGGGGCTTGCGGCAAGGGGATCTCCTAAGCCCCTATCTGTTTCTAATTTATAGCGAAGGACTATTATCTTTAATGAGGTTAGTATCACGGGAGGGTACTATTAAAGGCATAAGAGTTTGCCTTAGAGGGCCCGTCATTACTTATCTATTATTTGCTGACGACTGTATCATCTTTGGAGACACTACAAATAGGGGAGTCAAAATTTAAAAGTTGTCCTACGTGAATATGAAATTTGCTCGGGGCATTGTATTAACTTTGAGAAATCAACTGTTTTCTTTAGCTCAAATATTTCAGAACATAGGAAGGAGCAGATTGCAAATATATTAGAGGTACGAACTTCAAGAAATCCAGAAAAGTACTTGGGTTTACCTAATATGGTGGGAAAGGATAAAAAAAGAACTTTTAAAATACTAAAAGATAAGGTACTTAGTAAAATTAATGGATGGAGAACAAGGCATCTTTCACATGGTGAGAAGGAAGTTTTTATTAAGTCAGTTTTACAAGCGATTCCTACTTATTCTATGACATGTTTTTTTTTGCTACCAAAATCTTTTTGTGATGAATTGGAAAAAATATTGGGGCTATTTTGGTGGAAGAAGCAACATAATGAACGGGGAATTCACTGGTGTGAATGGAGGAAATTGAGTGAATTGAAAGAGGATGGAGGTATGGGTTTTAGATGTCTATCAAAATTTAACATAGCATTTTTAGCAAAATAGGGTTGGTGATTCGTGTGTTACCCAATCAACCCTACATTAATATATTTGTAAATTGTTTTAATTGTATATAAATATTTTACCAAATACCTGTGCATTAATACATTTGTCACAATCATAATATATTTATCCTAATATATTAATGCACAGTTAATGGAACCATAAACTAATTATAAACTAATTTGATTAGGCATAAACAAAAATATAGTGAATTACTAATACAAAATTTTTTTCATCTTATATTTGCTGATTTTATTAAAAAACAAATTTAATGGATAATTAAATTTAAAACAATAAATAGGAAAGATAAAAGAGCCACCTTGTTGTAAATTTAGTTTATATCCTTATATATATATATATATATATATATATATATATATATATATATAATATTGCTAATTTGGTTCAATAAACAAATAAGTTACTCCTTCCAATTTGTTTATAATTAAAATGATATTAAAACAATATTCCACCAATTACATCACTATTTCCTTCTTCCCAATATTTCAATTGTATGAGATACAAACATTTTTCTCATTAAAATTCTCTTACATAACATGTTACTAGTCTCAATTTTATCTCTATAAATATTGCCCTAACCCTTCCCTAAAAATATCTTAGTTGCAATATATATGGCGTCAAAACCAACATACACTTTTACAAGTAATTCCCAGCTCGCTCATTTTTTTTTCTTTTGACAATTCTCTTTGACATGGACTCTTCTAAACTTGTAGCAAAATGATGACACCATCAATGTACCTTATAGCCTAAAACACTTAATCCAAGTTAATCCCCCATCCTAACTATGAAGGCTCAAATTGCATGTTCATTTATGGCCATGATTTATATGGCCATCTTAAAGGTTTGAAGCCATCTCCTCTACTAACCATCATCACAGACAGTCATGATTGGTTTCATCAAGATAAACCCATCCAATATGCTCTAATATGTTGATGCCACTATTTTAACTATTGTTGCCTTTATTTTCACCTCTAAGGCTACTTCGGATAACCTCCACATTGTGTTTGTGAACAAATTGCAAACCCCCATCTTCAAATTTTGCCATCATTTAAATTGAGTCACCAATGAAAGAAAAATTGTTGAATACTAATAAGGGATACAATCTTTTTCCAACAAATTTACAACAACAAGTTCTCCCATCACTAAAGAAGAATTAGTGGTAAAATACTAAGTGGCCTTGGCCTGAATTCTAGTAGATATTCATACCCATTTGTGCCTAAGACTCCCCAATTACAAAGTGAGGATTTTTTTTATAAGCTTCTCAATCATGAGTTGTTCCTTAAACAAGAAAACCTAAGAAAAGCTACAACACAAATTACTATTGTTGCAAAATAAGCTTCAAATAATGCCTCGACCTAATGCAACCCTTGTCGATCAACCGACAACCACAATTGGCATCAACAACATTAGAAGTTTGTTCATAACCAACATATTCACTACCAACTTAGTGACAAGTTTGGTCACACATCCAATGTATGTTATTCATTGTCTAATAATTGCTTTAAGGTGAAAGCCAACTGTGCTCCATGCATTTTCACACAAAATGATTCGTGGATCCTTAATTAAGGTACCTTTCACCATATCAACTTTGAAACATGGTCACTTCAGAATGTCAAAGAGTTCACAAGAACAAATGAAGTGACAATGGGCGATGACAATTTTATTCCAATTAGTCCAACTGGTGCTGCTTATTTACGCACATCAAATAAAGCCTTCAGATTGTCTAATATTTTATGTGCTTCTATTATTAAATGGAAACTTATTTCTGTTCATCAATTAATGAGAAAACTGTTGAAGACAAAATACAAACAATATTAATGAGAAAGATGAAATTTTATTTAAACTAATGTGTTCAAAAAATTACAATTACATTATGATGAAAAACTACACAGAGGGCACTAGATCCCAACAAGTATGTGAATTGTTAAAAATGAGGTGGGTGTGCGTTGCAATGGTTAAACTCGAATTGCTCGTAGGAAATTGCACTCTTTTACGAAAATAGTCATATCTCGGGCTATAGAACTTGAAATCAAGTAACCATTTCGAAGATGACTCAAAGATCTATGGTTTGAGTATAAGAATCACCCAAAAAGGTGGTAAGAAGATATTATAAAGTCAAGTCGAAGTTACCCTTGGGAAGCTAAATGAGTAATCTTGAACTTCTGGCAAAGAACTACACTGCTTTATGAAAACAACCATATCTCGAGCTACAGACCTCGAAATCTAATGATGAAAAAATTGTTTCAAAGAGGAATCAATTGATCAGATCTTCTCCACTATTTTTTAACTCACTGATCACGTAATCTGTGGGCATCGTTCCATATAAAAAAGTAAGTATTGAATTGAAACTCAATAAAGAAGAATGGTTTCTAAACAAACTCTCCCTTTTGGAGGAATAAGTGAATTGACAACCAAGGTATTTTAGTTCTCATCAAATTAAGGATTTTCATCAATCTTTTCTCTTTATCCAATATGAGATATTTATGAAGACTTAATTGTTTAGATTTACTGATAAAATAAAGAGTCTTAAGCTAAATCAACTAGAAGAGGAGACAAACATAGTCTTGCAAAGCTACCTATGCCGCCCACCTTACTTGCTTCGGTGGCAAGCAAGGCTCCCCTTATGAGTTTGCCACATGTGACCCCAATTGGGTCAATTTAAGGTCCATATATTTATTTTGGGCTCTTAATTAATATTAGTTAATAAACCAAAATTAATTACTCAGTTAAATAATTTACATAATCCTTATTCTAATATTGCTAAAGTCATGATGATCTTACAGCATTAAAATGCTTGCATAAATTTAATTAATTAATTTTATTTTATTCCAAATAATTAGATAACATGATTTCTTAATTTAGCTTCACTTTGGATTCATCATTTAATCTAATTAATTAGATATCTAAAGTGACTAAATTAACCAAAGATCAATCTAATCATTAAAACGAGAAAACACTTATTACTCCAATGAGTAAATCCAGTGAACCATTTCTCCTTGTTCAATCATTTACGGTTCTGCGCAAATGTTCATGTTAAATGCAACCCATTAAAGAGTTGTGTTGAGCTAGTGGAAAGACCGATTGGACATATATGCTAAAATAATTTGCAATTAAGTTCTCACTCTTCATCTATTAATCACAAGTTATTTAGTCATGGAGTCATTCCACTAAAGTACTGCAAGTACTAAAATGATACTGGCGAGCATAGTCATGGAGTCACTCCACTAAAGTACTGCAAGTACTGGTGATGAACAATGTAGAAAAACAATGAACACACAGTGTATTTATGCAATTCAGTTTATTTATGTTTGTGGGGCCTTGCCCTGAAAGATAATCCACTATCTTAGCAACTCGTACAACCTGTAACACTCACCAGATTCGACTCCTCACTTTTGCAACTGGGATCTAAACAACTCTTCTCTAAGTTTCCCCTTGAAAACTTAGAACAATAACCAAGTAACACACTTGATTTTGCACTCAATAAACTCAAAGAAAATGTTCCACAATGAACAAGAATAAGTGCTCTCATTTCAGTGTATCACCAATACAAGTACCCTCAATTTATAAGGAATTGAGACTTGTTAACATACTAGATCAAATTACAATCAATCTTCCCATAAAACCAACAAGATAATAAGCATAAAGAATATTTTCAATGAGACTAGGATAAGTCTTAAATCTTTAAGGTATGCTTTCAAGTTTTACCTGATTCAATCCAATATCATTTAAGTTGAAAAGTTGATTTCCTTGATTCATTCCAAATCAATCTTCAAGATATGTTGCTATAAATAGTTTAGATATCATAAATGGGCTTGAAATTGTCCAAAGTATCAACAAGAAACTAAGTCTAAGGTTTTTGTTCCCAAAATTTGCCAACACAAATATGGCAAGTTTCTGAGCTAAGCAGTTCCAAACACTAGTGAGCACTGCTCCTTTGTGTTGCTTAAAAATAGCCTTAACAAGTACTATGACTGATCTCCCCATTATATACCGTTAGGAAAGTTACTGATTTCAAGATTTTGTTTGATGACCTTGTCATATATGTGTTACCCTCATAAGATATTCATGATTCCTTTAGGTTAAATCTGTTTACCTAATTAAGTCCATTTTATCTCATTGTCACCATTGTATCTTCTATGATGAAAATGATCATTTCTCAAATTAGTAATGATAATATCATTTGTTCTAAACAAATAACCCTAGCCAGGTTCCATTTTCATAAACCATAGAATGCTAATATGAGGATATCATTGACATTAGGCAAATCACTAACATGCAATCTTTCCAAAATTATCTTAACATCCCTCTCTAAAACTCAAGACGGTGTAGTTGAAACCAACTTGAACTTGCCAATTGAAGTTCAAAAGCAGCAAAGAAAATATGACTTCGTAAACATTTCAACTGCTTGGTTAGATGATCTAATGGAAAATAGGCTTATGGTACCACAAACTATATGTTGATGAGTGAAACGACAATCTATCTCTATATGTATTGTTATATCATGAAAGACATCATTGTGAGTAATTTGCATAGTGTTGGAAAAATACGGCTTAGAAAAAAAAATTGCTACACAACAAAAATTTTAAAAAAAATTCTAAAGCTTGAGTCATTGTGTTATTTATAGCAATAAATCTTTTACTCGATTTGGAATAGACGGATTAGGTCATTCCCAACTTTCAACCTCTCGATCTTCTTTTCTAATCTCAATCTCGGTTTGCTGGAGTGTGGGCTTTATTTACGAACCGATGAAAACTTTCTAGAGATAGAAACCAATTATGTCAAGAAAAAAAAATTATTTCAAATGAAACAAATTCTCTTTAACCCAACAGGATGTAGGTGAATGGTATATTTTACCTAGCCCTTAATATTTATTAATTATGGAGAAAAATAGCAAGAGTATCAATTCAACAAGGTGTAATTGAATAATAAAATTTTAATAGGGAAAAACATACTCCCAGTAGGAGTATACAAGTGGGCGGTGGCAACCTCTTTCTAGCACTAGGGTTTGCTACCTCTTGCTTCATATTGGGTACAATTATATATGTTATATGGTCTTTAAACTAACTCATGTAATTTATCCAGCCCAATAAATAATTTTCCTATACCCAAAAATATTACTTATTCAAATAAATAATAAACTTAATTAAATTATTTTCTCAATCCAATTTCAATCCCATTAAAGTCATGATAGCTTTATCGTACTAGAATATATGAGTAAAAAAATTTAATTACCTGTTATTATGAAATGATGATGACTAATTAATTTAATTTTCACTTCGAACTCCAATTATTTAACTACGACTAATTAAATAATACTACAAAGTAATTAATTTAATTTCTAAGCATCTCTTGTTTATGGTGAGAAAACACGTTCATTACAGATGGTTATATAGGTGATCTATTTTTCTAATTCATCGTTTTCATATTTTCACATCATCAATTCAAATGCAAACCATCAAGGTTATACCGAGCTAGCGATGGTATCGATTGGACATATATAATTAGGGCTAAAATAATTTATATTTAAGTACTGTGACTGAGCTCTCCCCATTATATACCATTACAAAAGCTACTTGTTAAGTGATCGTCCAATGGTCTTTACATATGTGTGTTACCCTCATAGTATATCCTTAATCTTTTTAAGATAAAATTCATTATCCAAATATAATTCTATTTTATCTAATGGTAACCATTATATCTTTATTCATTAAAAATTTAAATACTAACACATAGTAATTAAATCATTCATCTTTAGACAAATGATCATGGCCATATTACTTTTCCATCTATAATGTAATGTCAATGAGAGGATATCATTTACCCTTTATTGGGCTATGAGTTCTACTATTGTAACTGAAGTATGTCATGCAGAAGTTGCATACCTAACGTACCATCTTTTGACTCTATTACCAATGGAACTTAGGATTTTAATACTTCAAAGTATACGAGTTACACACATATGTTCCATTGCTTACTAAGGATCATAAACAAATAAATCTATAAATGGATTTAGGATTTATTCTTCTCAGATCCCATTCTATGTACTGTTAGTCTAAACAGTCATATCCATGTCTATATCTTTTGGGAGTCATTCGCTTCAATATCTAAGACAACGTATCTCCCTACTTGGACATGATAGAAAGCATAATAGTTTTTTAATCGACTTGCTCAATTTTGATTAAACTATAAACCATTTAGATTATCTACTAATATAAGTTGTCTTCTCGCATTATGATCCAACCACATAATGCAACTTAATATTAGTTAAATATTAGATAATTAATGAGCTAGTATTTGTTTTCATTTTGCTTTGCATACAAATCCGTTGAGGAAATTATACAAAAGATATTAATGAGAATGATTAGATTTTATTAAATCAATTCATTGACGATATTATAGAAAAATTACAAGTACATTGACGATATTATAACACTAAGGGCACGAGATCCCAACACCTGTCACTTTGACTATTATGATAAATAGACATAGCAAGTTTTTAAGGAAATTCAAATATATAAGCAACAAATAAAGCCAAAGTACTTTACATAGTTTCAACAAAGGCACAATACTAATTTCCAATGCTCGAGAATGAGGCTAATGTGTACTTTTTTCTCCGCTAAGAAATAAGAGAATCACTAAGGAAGATATATCAACCAATAGTGGACACAAATCTATAGGATCACCACCCCAATCAACATTAGAATAAGCTTATAGTTTAAGGGAATAATCTATTGAAAAACAAATACCATGAAACAAAGTACCTTAAACATAGTGTAAGATGCGAAGAATAGCAACATAATGGACGAAACGAGGAGCTTTCATGAACAATCTAGGCAATGTTTGAATGAGTGAAAATAAGATAAATGAGACTGTAAAAAAATTTGTCGATAAAGTGTAGGATCTAATAATAAAGTACCAATAATTAGAGTAAACCTTACCTTGTTTCAAGAGGTGTACTTTCTGTTCTACTATTTGTGATTCTAGCTTTATATTACATCATAAGCATACTGAGCTTGGGATAAAGGAATACCATCCTCAAAGGTGAGAACTTCAAGGCCCAAAAAATAACGAAGTGGCCTCAAATGGTTTAGTTAAAAATATTTGACTTCCTCATTACCATTGGAAAAGACATCAGTAATAATCATATCATCTACATAGAGAAGAACTAGTACAACACCTTGACCTATCTTGCATAGAAAAAATGCATTACCATATAGATTATCAAGCAGATGGATTTTATTATTAGACGAATGGATTTTGTTAAGTGTATTACTAAGCTGAACAAACTAGGCTTGGAGAGCTTGTTTAAGACCATATAATGCACGATAGAGACAATTTGTTAGGAGAATGATCATATCGAGGTCGCGGTTGCATGTACACTTCTTTTAAATCTTCATTGAAAAATGCATTTTTAACATCCACTTGATATAGCTCTATCATTTAGTAGAAGTAATAACAAGAAATGTTCGAACATCAATAATACAAGCAACCAAAGAAAACAGTTTCTTTATAAACAATGTGATACTCTTGATTATAGCCTTTAGCAACAAGTTGAGCTTTGTACCTTTTGAAAGTCTACTAGAGTGTGCCTTTATCTTATAAATCCACTTGCAACCCACAACAGTCTTATTTGAAGAGGGATCAACCAAGTAAAAAGTGTGAGCCTTTTAAAAATCTTGTAGTTCTTCTTGCATAGCTTATTGCTAACAAGAATTAATAAATGCCTCTATATAAATTTGAATCCCATGTAAGTTAAAAAGTAGAAATGATAGGAATCATGAAGATATTAAGGAAGATTTTTTATTCTGAGGATGATTGGATTGTCAATGAGAGTAAAAGAGGTATGTGGCTCCTTAGATGTTGTAATTGGATTTACGAGAGGAACTTGATCGTGAGAATTAATTGAAGCATTAGGCTCACGTGAGAACTCAGTGGGAGAATTTGTATCAAAGTTGCTAGGAAAAAAATTCAACTAAAGAATTAGAAAAGAATTGAATGAGAGTGATTAGGATAGAATCAAATTTAGATAGGGAAGGAAAATTACTATGTTCCAAGTAGATAACTTAAATATGAAAAAAATAATAACTTTATTCGATTGATACAAATGAATTGATGTATATTGCTACACATAATATTGAGATATAAAAGGAATACTGAATCAATACAATTATTTTAATTAAATCAAAATCAAATCCTATTTACAAAAAAAAATTAGAATAATTGATAGATTCTAAAAGATTGATCTTCTAATATTCCCCAAATATGCCGTCAACAAAAATATTATGTTTAACCCCACCCAAAAAGATTCTTATTCTAATAAGAAGAAGATGCACCAAAGTAGGTGAGAAGGTGCTCCGATTTGAAATAAGCCATGCTTTGAAACACTTATATGATATGCCTATGATTGTAAGAGATCTTCATGTAATCATATGGGAAGTTGGAGTATGTATGTATGCATGTTGATATATTCTCGCCCCTTAAGCTAAATGCCATACAATCCATCATCAACAATTAGAAAGCGTAAAGCAAAATGCCTTATTTTCATTCATTCAACATAGACCAACAATAGAAAAAAGAGCTAGAAAGCAAAAAGAAAAGGAACCATCTATATACATGAATTTGGTATTATATATGTATGTATATCAAGTTAATTATAAGTGGACGGACAATCTCATATCTCCATGAGATCTCATATCAAGTTAATTATAAGTTAGATAAACAAGAGCTAGAGCTTGAGATCTTCTATGGTATACTTTGCAATTATAATATGGGGAAGATTCTGTGATCCCTTTCCAGTTTGTATCATTGTACCATTAACCAATTTAAAAAGTAGAAAAGTAGCAATCTAGCTTGCAAGAAATAGGATTTATTTTTTTCATTATTTCTTTTAGTTTTCAATGCACATAAGAGAATATGATTCAAAGAGTTGATTAACATTAGCTACTCCACCTCAAAATATGATGCTATGCCAGCATAGGATCAGTGCACCAATTGACTGAAATTTGATGCTTGGATTTAGACATAAAATCATATGCTTTTTTGAATAAAAACAAACAGCTTTACTTTAGAAAAAGAGGGAAACCTTGGTTTTTCTAGAAAAGGAACTTTCATTTCAATTTCTCATTCAAACACCCTTTTAACTCGTTTGAATGATGAGCTTTGTGTGTAAAATATAAAAAAAACAATTGGTTTCCCTCATTCTTAATATCATAATCATACCTAAAAACAAGGCTTTAATTTCTACTCTTAATTAATTAATCAGTAATGGTCTGATGCATGTCGTTCATCTTTGTGATTATTACTATAATATTATTATGCAAAATGCCAAATCATATTGGAACATGGGTCTAGACGTATGCTTGATTAATCGAATCTTTAATAATGGTATAATAGCAAATCAATTAGTAAACTAATAAAAGGGCACCATCACAATAATAAAAACACATGTTAAGAATAGAGGTGATCATGGGCCGGGCCCAAAAAGAATTTTGGCCACGTACTAGGCCCGACCCAAAATATGGGCCTGAAATTTTGTCCATGCCCGGCTCGAGAAAAAATTCCTAAGCCCGAGCCCGGCCCGGCCCGGCTTATTTTTTTAATAAATACTAAAAATTTATTTTAAAAATAAAAAAATAAAAAAATATTTTAAAATAAAAAATAAAAATATATATTTATTATATATTTGGGTCGGGCCGGGCTAGACCCGGGCCAAAAAAGTAGTTCCCGAGGCTCGGTCCATTTTCTAAACGTGCCTCATTTTTTTACCCAAACCCATATTTCGGGCCTATATTTTTACCCGAACTCTCCCATATTTCGAGGCCGGGCCACCCGGCCCATGATCACCTCTAGTTAAGAATAAATATTTAAAATAAATTTTTGGTTGATACCCTCTATTAAAAAAAATTAAAAAAAATACTTGTGACAAAAAAATTAATCACTGTTGTGAATTATAAATACCTTAGTTACAATTAAACTAAAATTTTGGGTTGATTGAAATTCCTATTTCCATCCTCTTCCCCTTATAAAAAGATAATTGTCAGGGAATAAGAAACAAAAAATGTCCCACATTAAAGGGTGGTCACAGTCATCTTTCTTCAACTTATATCAAATGTGATTTATCCTTGGGTTCTCATGGCAATGAAAGTAGCAGCCACCACAACACCATAAAAAGACTATCTTTAACAACCCCACAAAAGGCTTTCTCACTTACATACATATACATATAATATATATATATAAGGGAAAGTTAACTTCTTGGAAAGCCAGCAGACATCATTCCTCTACTTCTTATATAAATGGGTACTCAAATGCACCAATAGTTGGTAGAGCAAAACAAGTCTTTCTTTATGTATGTTTTTGGCTTTTCTTCCTTTTGTATTTAAAAGCTTCTTTGAAACTGAGGTTTCTGATCAGAATTAGGAGAAACAAAAATGGGTTCTGCAGAGAAGACTGAGTTAGAGAAAAATGAGTTCCCAAGGGAGAGGGAAAGAAGGCATAACATATGCATAATTTTCAGATATGCTGATTGGGTCGATATTCTGCTAATGGTATTGGGTACCATTGGAGCTATTGGCGATGGAATGTCGACCAACTGGTTGATACTCTTTGTGAGTCGCATAATGAACAGCTTGGGTTATGGTAGTAATTCCCAACAAAATAATAACAATTTCATGGGAGAGGTCGAAAAGGTTAGCAGTTTATTAGATCCTGTACTCAACAATCTCTTTTAACTGCTGCTGCTTTTTTTTGCTGTTCTTATTGTGTTCTCATATTTGTCTCCTTGGCTTTACTTTATTAACAGTGCACCTTATACTTTACATACTTGGGACTAGGAAGCATGGTGGTGGCTTTCATGGGTAATTTTCAGCAACACATTTTTTCCACATTTGTTGAGCTTTCTGAGGCCAAAAATTAGTAGCATAATAAGGAGACAGTCAACAGAAAGGAACATGAAACAAGAGAGTTAGTTTCATTTTGTGAAACCCTAGAATGAGCTAATTTGAAAACACTAATAAATTAATTAGAACTAGTTGCAATACATATATATATATATAATATCAATATGAGTTGGACTGTAAGGGATAAAGTAGATGTTAATATTTGTTGCAGAAGGGTACTGTTGGAGCAAAACCAGCGAGCGGCAAGTGCTGAAGATTCGTTACAAGTATTTGGAAGCAATTCTTAGACAAGAAGTTGGGTTTTTTGACTCACAGGAGGCTACCACTTCAGAAGTCATCAACAGCATATCTAAAGATACATCTCTCATACAAGAAGTCCTTAGTGAAAAGGTACACTCCCCACCAATTTCATACATGTATTATCACTGAATGGGGTTTTGTCTCCCGATTATACTAATAACTATAGCAATTTCAAGTGAAAGCGCCTTAGAGTACTGGAATATACTAAACCTTGGTAAACTTTTCAGTTTATGCATGATTGGGTTCCATCTCATGACCTATGACATATAATAATACCATTTACGGAAAAGATGCTATCACTGGAAATAGCTCTTCAATTTGCTATCTTATTTGATATATTGCTTGGATTTTACCCAATATGATTAAAACCAAATTCCACATCTGCTTATTTTCAGGTTCCATTATTTATGATGAATACAACAGCCTTCTTCTCAGGCCTGGCATTTTCAGCATATCTTTCATGGAGGTTGGCTCTAGTAGTTTTCCCAACAATACTATTGCTGATAATTCCAGGAATACTTTATGGAAAGTACCTTTTGTATATCTCCAAGAAAGCTTCCAAGGAGTATGGAAAGGCAAACACCATAGTGGAGCAGGCACTAAGCTCCATTAAAACGGTGTATTCCTTCACAGCAGAAAGGAGAATCGTGGAGAGATATACAGCAATATTGGATAGGGCGGTGAAGTTGGGATTGAAGCAAGGGATAGCCAAAGGGTTGGCAGTGGGGAGCACAGGGATTTCTTTTGCAATATGGGCTTTCGTTGCTTGGTATGGAAGTCATTTGGTAATGTACAAAGGAGAAAGTGGAGGAAGAGTTTATACGGCTGGTCTCTGCTTTATATTGGGTGGCCTGTAAGTCACTAAGGTTTCATTACCCATTTTCTTTCTTATACATTACTCATATTGATTTTACTTATATATTGGACTAAGTTCTTTGCTAGATCTGCTGTGTTAGATAGAATATCCATTGTGTGTTTTTCTAGAGGGCTTTGTTGGATAAATAGAACGAATTAAATATTAAAAACTAAAAACTAATTTTCTTTTTTAGTTTTAAAAATTTTAGTTGCTAAGTTAAATGTTTAGCAGCTTTTTTGTTAATGTTTCGTAAAAGGAGGCACCGTTTTGACTTTATTTTTTATTGATAAAGCTAATGTAGAAAAGAATATCATTTTAATTAATTAATTAAAATTTTTATACATATTTTATTTCTCTTTGTCGTTGAAAATATTTAATTTGAAAAATATATTAACAAAACCATCGACAAAAAATATATTTATTTTGAGACATGAGTGAAAATAATTATATAATAAAATTATTGAAAATTTGCATGAATATTAAATGTGGTTTTGGTTGATTGGTTAAGTTCAAAGAATAAATATTATGGAATCATTGAAAGTTGACATTAAAATAATTATGTAGTAAAATAATATTTATTAGTTTGTTAAAATAGAATTATTAACCACAGGTTAAAAGGTGACATTAACTTAATCAAATTTTTCTAACGTTTTTAAATGTAATGATAAAAATTTTGAGATAAAATTTATTCCTCATAAAATTTGGTTGGCATCTTTTTAGATTCCATCTTTGGAAAATCTTTAACCTCATCTTTTATAAAAAAGATGTAGCTAACAAATATTTGCATGAAAATGAATAGGTAACAAATACATTTTAACAATCCATGCACCCATCTGAATACACAAATAAAAGTAAAGTTGACGTGGTGGATGAAATGTTGATAGGGCACTCGGAGTAGCACTGGCTGATCTCAAGTACTTCACGGAAGCCACGGTTGCCGCTGCAAGCATCTTCTCTAGGATCGACCGTACTCCCCTAATCCAGAGCGAGGATACCAAAGGCATCGTGTTAGACACAATCCGAGGAGACATAGAGTTCGACAACGTCAATTTCGTATACCCTTCTCGCTCCGATTCCCTCGTTCTCAAACATTTCAACCTCAAAGTTGAAGCAGGCAAAACCGTGGCACTTGTAGGTGCCAGTGGAAGCGGCAAATCCACCGCCATTGCTTTGGTGCAACGTTTTTATGATGCCAACGATGGGGTAGTGAAGATCGATGGTGTTGATATAAGAACACTGCAATTGAAATGGATCAGAGGTAAAATGGGGCTTGTTAGTCAAGAACATGCCTTGTTTGGGACTTCCATCAAGGAAAATATAACGTTCGGGAAGCTAGATGCTACCATGGATGAAGTAATGACCGCTGCCATGGCTGCTAATGCTCATAATTTTATAAGACAGCTTCCTCAAGGCTATGAAACCAAGGTTAGTAGTACTTGTAATGATATATTCTAATGTTAACCGTTGATATAATTGTAATTTGTAACCTCTATATTAAATTAACAGATAGGGGAACGAGGAGCACTGTTGTCAGGAGGACAAAAGCAGCGAATCGCGATTGCTAGAGCCATTATCAAGAACCCTGTGATACTGCTACTTGATGAGGCAACGAGTGCCCTTGATTCTGAATCAGAAACACTAGTCCAAAATGCACTTGATCAGGCCTCCATGGGAAGAACCACCCTAGTAAGCGCTAACCAGTTGCTTTGACCGCTTAATCATTTTCTCAAGAGTTAAATTCCTTTTTGAAAGTGCTCTCGAGGAAAGCCGTATTGTAATAATTTTCAATTTCATCATATTATAGTACAAAACCCTGTCCTACATGTTTCCTCTCTTATTGACATGTTTTTCAAAAATAGCTAATACGAGTTGTCTTTGTCGTACATGTTTTCTTTCTTGTAATTAATTAAGTTTTTCATGATCAGGTTGTTGCCCACAAGCTCTCCACTATTCGAAATGCAGACCTCATTGCAGTTGTTAACAATGGTAGTATCATAGAAATGGGATCCCACAACGATCTCATAAACATGAAGGACGGCCACTATGCACAACTTGCAAAGCTGCAAAGACAATTCAGCTGCGATGACCATGAACAAAATCCAGAAACACGCCTTCCATCTGCAGGAAGAATGAGTGGCGGCAGGCTAAGCACTTCCAAATCAAGCCCAAGCCCAAGCCCCAGTTTCTTCGCTACGCCGTTGCCTAATATCGAAAGTCCGAAACCAGTGTCTCATCCCCCTCCTTCCTTCCGTAGGCTTCTCTCTCTAAATTCCCCAGAATGGAAGCATGGTTTGATGGGTAGCCTCTCGGCTATAGTTTTTGGAGCTGTTCAACCTGTTTATGCTTTAACCATTGGTGGAATGATTTCAGCCTTTTTTGCAAAAAGTCACCAAGAAATGCAGGCTCGAATACGCACTTACGCTTTCATATTTTCTTTGCTCACCTTGCTCTCTGTCATTCTCAATCTTATTCAGCATTATAATTTTGCTTACATGGGCGAGCGGTTAACCAGGAGAATCCGAAGTCGAATGCTGGAAAAATTATTGTCCTTCGAAGCCGCTTGGTTTGATGAAGAAAAAAACTCTACTGGAGCTTTATGCTCGAGTCTGAGCAATCAGGCTTCGATGGTTAAGACACTCGTCGCAGACCGAATCTCATTGTTAGTTCAAACCACTTCTGCTGTTACCATCGCGATGATTATCGGGCTAGTCGTGGCTTGGAAGTTAGCAATAGTGATGATTGCAGTCCAACCTCTCGCAATTATGTGTTTCTACACACGAAAAGTTTTGCTTTCTAGCATTTCAACTAATTTCGTCAAGGCACAAAATCAAAGTACTCAAATAGCAGTGGAAGCTGTGTATAATCATAGAATTGTAACCTCATTTGGGAGCCTAGGTAAGGTTCTTCAACTTTTCGATGAGGCTCAAGAGGAACCAAGGAAAGAGGCTAGGAAAATATCATGGCTAGCGGGGATTGGTATGGGGTCAGCTCAAAGCCTAACATTTATGTCATGGGCTTTAGATTTTTGGTATGGAGGTACATTGGTTCAAAAGGGAGAGATATCAGCAGGGGATGTGTTTAAGACATTCTTTATCTTGGTGAGCACCGGAAAGGTCATAGCCGAAGCTGGAAGTATGACCTCCGATCTAGCCAAGGGCTCAACTGCAGTGGCATCGGTGTTTGAGATCCTTGATCGGCAATCCTCCATTACTCCAGGGTCTCAAGTATGTAGATTTCTTTAATTTAATGTTTGCTTACATTACAACATACAAGTTCGTTTTTAACTTAATCTGTTTACTATTGTATTATCAGGGAGATGGCACCAATGGAATAAAGCTAGAAAGAATGAGTGGAAAGATAGAGCTGAAAAAGGTTGATTTTGCATATCCAAGCCGGCCGGAGACGCTAGTGTTGCGTCAATTTAGCTTGGAGGTGAAACCAGGCAGAAGCGTTGGACTAGTTGGGAAAAGTGGATGTGGGAAATCAACGGTGGTTGGATTAATCCAAAGATTTTATGATGTTGAAATGGGGTCGGTGAGAGTGGATGGTATCGACATAAGAGGACTAGACGTTCAATGGTACAGGAGGCAAATGGCACTGGTCAGCCAAGAGCCAGTTATATTTTCAGGCACCATCCGGGACAACATTGTGTTCGGAAAGCTCGACGCATCAGAGAATGAAGTTGTGGAAGCAGCTAGAGCAGCAAATGCTCATGAATTCATCTCGTAAGCTGTCGTTTAAGTTATAGCCATAGTATAAACAGCATTGTAGCCTTTAAGTTGCGCTAATAATTATCCTGGTCGCATTGTACTTGACTTGTAGGGCACTGAAGGAAGGATACGAAACAGAATGCGGAGAAAGAGGAGTGCAATTATCAGGAGGACAGAAACAAAGAATAGCTATAGCTAGAGCTATAATTAGGAACCCGAAAATACTTTTACTAGACGAGGCGACTAGCGCACTCGATGTGCAATCTGAACAAGTTGTTCAAGAAGCATTAGATCGAATCATGGTGGGAAGGACCACAGTGGTGATAGCTCATCGGCTTAACACAATAAAAAAGGTTGATTCAATTGCATTTGTGGCCGATGGGAAGGTTGTGGAGCAAGGTACCTATGCTCAGCTCAAGAACCAGCACGGAGCATTTTCCAAGCTTGCAAGCCTTCAAACATAATTGTACTCATCTCTTTCAAAGTCTCGCAATCCCACTAGCTAGCATGCAGTTCTAATGTTGCCCACTGCTTGGATTAAACTTAAAAGAGTAACATAGTTGTTGCTTGTTGCCTATTATAAAGTGCAGTGTTGTACTACATGTAACCGTAAAGATACCAAAACAGCATGGGGAAACTGGTTATAGATATAGATTAATATTGTCAGCTGGTGTTTGGATGAATTATATACAACATAAATATCTACCATATAAAGTTGACTTTCTTTTGGTAAAAATTAAGCAAAAGAACTGCATAAATTTTTTACAAGCATGCATAAGTAGAAGTTATATCAAGCATAAAGGGTAAGCACCAACTCCAATAATCATCATGTGATTCATAGATCAGCTTGATTTAAGATAATAAATTTTTCAATTATCATAAAATTTTAAAATTGTCTAGTTTTACTAGATTTTTAAATTTAGTAAATATATTAGAATTTTAAAACAAAAAGTAAATTAAAAATTCAAATAAATAAATAATATATACACGTCATATTGTATGCATCCATCACCTGTTTCTCAAATAAGGTAGCTCTTTTCTTCATATAAATTTTGTATCCCTGCTTCTCAATTTCTTGACCAAACCTGTTAAAAGTGAGGATTGATCGACTTTAGTTGAAGAGAAGGGATTGGATTAGGTGGTAATTGATGAAGGAAACATGGTTCTTCTCCTTCTTCAATCTTCACTGCCTTGGCTGGCGTTTCCTTTTGGGTTTTAAATCCACAACGATAATTGATATATTATCTGAACTGTTTCGTCCCATTGCAATTTCGGTCAGATTATCAGCTACCACTTGTGCCGCTGAAACTCCATCTGCCATCAAATACCTGCGCCGCCGTCTTAGTAAGCACCGAGCTATCTCCCCTGCCTCTTGATTGCTCATCACATCCCATAACCCGTCGCTGGCCAATATCAAACACTCATCCTCACTGTTCCTGGTCATGAAGGTAATCTCTGGCACTGGAATTATCCATGGCCTTAAATACCGATCACCTGGAGAAACACATATCAGCTAGTTTCAGTTCTCCCACAATTTTACAAATGCCAATAAAATAAGCACTCCAAAAGTGTTTGATACATTTTACAACCATTATTTCCCGTGTTATTAAATCAAAGAACAGTAGAAAGACTGAATGCCCATGTGCATAAAGATGTTGATAAGAGCATCATCTATAACATGCCTTGAGTATGTATGATTGAAGAAGCTCTGATAAATGATAAACAGGAAATTCAAATGAAATTGAGATGTAGAGACAAAGGAACCTATAGCTCTGGACATTGCAAGAACTCCAAATACCCTGGCACCATTCCAGTTTATGACTCTCCCTCCTCCTCTTTCAATTCTCATGAGCTCGTCCTCTCTATCAGGCTGTAGTAGGCAGAAAAGAAAATTGAAATATAAATGCCTTTATCTTGTTTAAGAAATAACCACTACAGAACCTAGGCATATGAATGCAGTCAACCTCTAGTGCCATAAGATACATACACATGTTATATCTACAACCAAGTTTATTTTAACAAAATAGGGGAAAGTAAGCAGCTGAATAGTTTAGAATTTGAGTAACTATTACTAGAACATATAATATGGCAATTAATCATTTGCTTCATCTTTCAATTCTATTTTGTATACTCTATCTAAATGTTTTTGAAATAGTTTCAGTTTGTAAAACTATAACAAATTTCAACAACTAGTGAATAGAGAAATGAATGACTTAAAGGATAAGGGATTTTCATGGTTACCTTCTGATCAACAGTTAATGGAATTGTATCAGTTCCCCGGCATAGCACAGCCCTTGAATCACCACAATTAGATGTAATTATCTGGCAACTAGATAAAACTGCAACGACAGCAGTTGATCCCACCATTTCAGGTGCTACAGCAGCGGTGTGGACTTCATTGTCAGCTCTCTCAAAACTAGAGGAAAATGCCACTTCCCATCTCCTCTGCCATCCAGAGTTGTCAACCACTTCACGCCCCCATTCCTCTGCTATCACTCCATGCATCCTCTCAGCACAAAATTTAGCCACCTACCAATCATTGCTGAAGTTAATAAGCGGAATGAAAGGTAAAGAATCATCTAATTTGTCTTGTGATGCAAACTGGCAATGATAATCTTACTATTTAATATCGTAGCATTCAGATCATGGATAAGGATAGTGATAAATTTGAACCACACAATTTATTATCACTAGACCTGCAGTTTATTAGTAAATGAAGCAAGACCAAATAAGTTATTATCACTAAACCAATAATTTGCAATTATTGGCAAATGATGTAAGAATTTGGTAAATTAAAATATTAAAAAATTCTTAAAATATCTTATTACATGTATGTACGACCAGTGGAAGTAGCCGAGTAGGGTTACAAAATTGAATAAGTGGACATATACACCTTTTTTTTTTTATAGAGTAGACATATACACTTAATAACGTATTTGTTTAATAAAATATATAAATTGTCCATTTAACTTAGATATGCAATATTGTTACTTTCTGCAATTATAATAAAGTGAATAGACAATTAATAAGCCATCCATGTAATCAAATTGGTTTAAGAAATCTGAAGATGATGTTTAAACATGACAATAGCATGACACTTGTATACATGAGACAAGAAAATTATTGTGATTTTATTGAAATTAGCCTTGACATGAACGAAAAGAAAAGCTACTAGTATATGTTTTTCTTAGCAATTACGTAGCAGATGCTGATATATACAAGTACCTAAATTTTATTTGTGGTTCATTGCAAACCAAGAAAAAAAGCAAGCTTTCTTTAGAAAGACAAAAAGATTCTAAAATCTAGCAAAAAAGAGAAATGTAAAAACAGGGCAAAAATGAACAGATGACCACATCGATTCACCGACCCACCTCCACCCCCCCCCCAAAATCCAAACACACAAAAAGAACTCCTTTTCTGACCTGTTTTGTAGACCCTACCATCCATCGTCCCCATGCTACTTCCTCTACGTTTTAAACATGGCGCAACAAAGAGAACATATGGTCCCTCCTCCGTTGACTTTTCTTATTCCCACAATAAAGGAATTTCTTGATTCCTAGTGGCGCACTCACGGAACGAATCTTTATTACTTAGTATTATCCGATTCATTTGGATACACGATAAAGATTAAAAATAATAGTTATAGTAAATCAATTTAAAATTAATGCTAAGTTATATATTTGAATCCAAACAGTAAGATGAAATATGATTATTTGACATTTATGAAGTTAATATGTAATTAAAAATTATATTTGTCTTATTAATTATCAACAAAAAGTCTGAATGTTAAATTCACACATCACCGACGAAACCCCAGCTGGCTCATAGTAAAAACAAGTTCAAATTAAACCAAATAACAACTTGGGAACTAAAAAATATTAATGTTACATTTAATACCTTGATGACCAAAAAAAAAAAAAGGGGGGGGGGGGCAGGCAGCCAGGCTGGCTGGCTATCTCAGGACCTCAGCGAAGCTTTTAGTACTGTTTTTCTTTAAAAACTAAAGACCAAACCGTCTTGAGCCAAAACAAAAACTGCTTCACGGGTGCAGGAAGAATGCAAAAGGCCTCTTCCTATGTATATGGACCACTAGTAATAGAGAACGTGTCAAAGCATGCTAAAATAATCATTTATTATGTCCAATCAAAATGATATTATAATATATGAATTTATTAAACGTTCCTATATTATGATTTGTTTATTATTATTTTTATATACAATTATTGTCCAGTAAGATTAACGTTTTCCTTTTTTGTTTTAATGAAAATATTAGCAATTTCTTATATACAATTATTAATTTGATGCACCATCAAGAAATACAGAAGATAAATGGTAATGTGGAAGGGATCTCTCTTGCGCCACCTGCCCTCCATTTTCTCTTTATGGAGTCAGCCCATTAATTATACTTAAACCAGTAAATATTCTGAAGAGTCGAAGCAAAATTGAATTCAATTATTGAAGAGTGAAATTCCTAACCTGTGAACCACCGTGGCCATCATAGACGCCGAAAAAGTGGATAGGGGAGATGTCAGCGGATGTTTTAGAACCGGGAGCCGTACAGCCTCCGACGTGATCGCACTTGTGGGACATGAACGCCGGTATAACGGAGATAGCGTCTTCCATCTCTCTCCGTCTCCCAATCACCGAAGTAAACCCCCACGTTACTCCCTTATTATTCCTCCCAACGCACTTCTCCGTCGCCGTTACAGTCACATCCAACTCCCCACAAGCGGGCGCAGGCTCGAGCAACCGGGGAATCACAGCCTCCGCCGTTAAAATCTCACCGGAACTCCCGCTCGTGCCGGAGATATCGCCCGAACTCGTCGTGCTTCTAGAATCCTCCCAGCTGAGAATCGAGGACACGCTTGAGCTGGTTGAAGTCAAGTCCGGTTCGGGGAGCGAGTTGACTCGGCGGACTCGCTGTTCCTCTTTTTCTTCCCGTGGAGGTTCCATGTGACAGGAAAAGGAAAAAAAAAAGATAAGAGGGAAAAAAAGGACTTGAGAAGGAGAACGAGATATAAAGCAGAGGGAACACTGAAGAGCAATGCGACACGTGTTAAGCGAAATTGAGTCGATGACACACGCATCCCAAATGGAAGAAAAAAAATAGTCATTGAGTCGTACTCACACGCTTTTTGTTTCAAGGCGACGTGCCCTTGTTTGCTGTTGCCACGCTGGCATTGCGGGTCAGGAGACCTGCCCAAACAGACCATTATTGGGTGGGGAGATAAAAGCTTCTCTACTCACTGCGGCGCTGCTCTCCTCAATCCCCTGCACCAGCAATCATGTGTCAAAAACCTGAATGTTTTAAGAGCTGACATGGCATTGGAGAATAATTTGATTGGGTGTGAGGTGAGGAGGTACAACGCACTGTTAACGGTTATATTGCATAGGATTCAAGTTAGTACATGTCTGAGGAATCTAAGGTAAGTCCTCAGGTGGACCCAACCATTCTTTAAAACTAATTACGTGGCGGTTAGGAACAGAAATAGGGCCCCACTCATTTGGTGGAAGCAGACTCTATTGCAATCGTAGTTAAAAGCGGAATTTTCAATTTTGCTAAATAAACCGAGCTCGCTAGTGAAAGCGCCACGTCAAGAGTTAGCTTTTTAAATAGACCATTATTAATTAAAGAAGAGAATCGGCAGGTTGATTTTGAATCACAAGTTGAGAGACGGTGATGCACGGCAAAAGGGATCGTGGGACCCTCGTGCAGAGGAGTTCGATCAGTGTCAAATCAAAAATGGGAGGAGTCAAGCCCCCCCCCCCAAAATGGATTCGACTCAATCAGATGAGATCAAACGGCACTCCGATGATGAAAACTAAGCATTGCGGAATCAACACGTGAGCACGGCGGCCGGGCCCCACCTCCTCCACTGTCGCACAGATAGATCTTTTGGATTGAAAAGTGTTGCAGGCAGAGGTGTCCGAGATTCCGTCGAAAATGGAAATGACCGAGTGTCATTCTCTCTCTTTTTGTCACTATTGCATTGGCTGGTTTTCATCTCAAATGCACAGTTTGACGCTTAGGTGACTGCTATGGGATGATTTTTGGCGATGGCCTTCAGGATAATTAGTCAGGTAAGTGCCTTTGCTCTGCTTTGATTATTACCGCTTCTGCTTGGCCCACGTTTTTTCCATTATTAGATTACTTGCTTTACTTACTATCTAATTACCTTCTTTTATGTTTATCCAAGTTCATATGATCACATGTCACAACAAACTTGCGAATATATATATATGATTTACGAACAAATTACTCACCACCTGTCAACAAAAAGAATGGTTCAGATTATTTTCATATATTTATCATAGATTTTATAAATAAAATTTGAAATTAATTTAATAGTTGAGTTGTAAAATATCAAATATTTATCATATGAAGTGACACTAATTTAGCATAGAAAGACATAATAATGGCTTTCTTTTCCTCTTTTTGAAGAAAATTGAAGTCCATCAATACATAGCTCAATAAAATCTTTCATAAATGAAATGCTTGATTTTTAAGTTGATATTTATGCTTTGGTAGTACCTATATCTGGAAAAAGTTATATATTTTAGTATATAAAGGTAATAATATTAATTTTACTGTTTAAATTTAGTTTTAAGATTTTGATTTAATAAAAGTTAATTACTAATATTATTAAATTAGTTTTTATAATTTTATTAATAAAATAAATTTAATTTTAATTATGAATTAATTTAATTTTGTGTTTGTTTTGTTATAATTTTTCAATTTTTAAAATTGATTTGATAAAATTTAATTATCAAATATCATAAAAATTCTAAAAGAAATTATAAAATTATATTTTAAAATTGTTAAAATATTATGTTGTGCATATAGAAAAAATATCATGGATTAAATATGTATTGTGCTTCCAAATTTTAATAAGTATTTATAATCTTTAATAAATTTTATAATATTTTTAACCACGTCTAGAATGAACATGAAGATGAACAAATGAATGTTTTTATTTTGAAGAATTTAGACATTTGTTTGTTCAAATTAATTCTAGACGTGCTTTGTAAGTAATATTTTTTTATAATTTTTTATTTTTAAATATATGTTAATGTGACATGTCACATCAACTTACTTATTCACTAGCATATCACGTGTCAACGTTTCATTATTTTCGTCAACCACGCCAATAACTGTTAATGATCAAATTAATTGAAGATGATTTCTATTAACGAAAGGGACCACTTAATTTATTTTTACAATTAAAAGGTTAATAGTGTGAATTTTAAAAGATTTAATTGATTTTTTACTAAAAGTGTTTTATCCTTAAAACTAAAAAAACGACAATACTCCTTTTAATTTCTAATAGCAGGAACATTTTTAATGATTAAGGGCTAATAGTGTCAATTTTAAAAGATTTTTTACTAAAATTTTTTATCTATAAAACTAAAAAGTAAAAACGATAATACTCCTATTTTTTTTTTTTGAATCAAGATAATACTCCTATTAATTTCTAACGAGAGGGACCATTTATTTTTATGATTAAGGGCTCAATAGTGTGAATTTTAAAAAAATTAAATTTATTTTAATTTTTACTAAGAGTTTTTATCATTAAAACTAAACAATAAAAAATAATACTTCTATTATAATTTATATTTGAAATTTATAATTATTCTTTCTAATAATAATAATCTTTAAAGTCTGAATCCAAATTTGTGTTTGGAATGCAAACTGTGCGTAAAATTAAATGTAAATTGCGGTGTTGATGTCAAGATTGTAACTTTGAAAGAGTCGACACAAAGCCTAGAAGGGGCATCACATATGGGGTGCCACACTATCATTCATGACGAAACGAAAGATTGAACACCTGTTGGTATATAGACAAATAAATCTGAAACGACTGGAGAATGATCCCACTTATATATAGTTGATGGCCACATCATCAATCTTAACACACATAATTAGTTTTTCTTTTCCAAGACAAGTAATCATTGTTATTCGAGCATAAAAAAGATATTAATATATTGACAAGTATTTGAATGGGTTATTTTGTATTTATTTAATATTTAATTTTTTAAAATTTCAGTAGTACTTAAACTCATTTCTTAAATTATTTACAGAAATGAGTTATTAAAAAATTATTTATTGAAATAGTCCGAAATCAGTAAAACTTTCTGATGTGGACGTCTTTTTAGAGAAAAACGTAGAAAAACGCGCTAATGGGGATGCGCTTTACCCTATGTCAGCAAAAGCGTGCTGATGTGGGCGCGCTTCACTCCGTGTTTTCCTCCAACGGTTACTTCCAATGGCCATTTAAAAATTTGACTGTTAGGCCCAACGGTCAGGAAAAAAAATTATAAACTCCCCACCCATTTTTTTCGTACAAAATTTCTTCCAAATTATAATTCTTTCAAATTTCTCTCTAAATTTCTAAAACAAACTCTCAAAGGTCTCTAAATTTTTAATTTTTGTCTAAATTACTATTTTTTTTATAATTTCTAAAAAATTTGATCGTATTAGCAATTATCTAGCAATTAAATCGTCTCGATGATAAACATATCTCCGTCGACTAAATAAAAATGGTAAGGATTAATTTCAATTTTTTAATATTATTATTTCATTTTTATAATTTAATTAATATTTTTTATAATTTTTTATAACAGTTGGTAGATTGAGTGTTACAATGTTTTATTCGTAATATGTCTGGTCATCCATCACCGTTGATTGAAAATTACTTGAGGGAAGCGGGTTTTTGGCACATGGCCAATAGAGGCCGGGGGTGCAAGTTGGACCTGAAACTCATTAGCGCATTTGTGGAGAGGTGGAGACCCGAGACGCACACAATCCATCTTCCATGTGACGAGTGTACCATCACTTTAGAGGATGTGCAGTTATAATTGAGGTTATCGGTGGATGGGTCCGTACTCACTAGGTTCGCTCAATCTGCTGATTAGAGAGTCATATGCTACGATCTTCTGGGTGCGATTCTGGATACTATTTACTAAGGTCGGATCGATATGGGCTGGTTACGAGACACATTCCTGGAGCCGGGGGATGATTCGACTAAAGTGGAAAGAGTACGATACGCTCAGGCATACATCCTTCAGATCCTTAGAGGTTATCTTATGCCGAATGTAACAACCCGATTTTTCAGTTGTGTTGCAAATAGTGGTTCGAGGCCACCAAATATGGCAAGTAAGTTCGTAAATATTATTATTTAATATTTACGAGTCAAATATGGTTTTAAAAAAGTTTTTGAATTAGTAATTTGTGTTTTATTGTGATTTATTAGGTCAAGTGGTTTTAGAAAGTGAGGTACCCCTCATTTCTATAAATCAAGTCGTAAATATTTTTATAAATATTTACAGAGTGTCATTAAGGTAATATTAAAGTTTGGTTGAAAATTTTAACGTTTGATAGTTAATTAATTAAAAAACTAAATTGAAAAAGGTGCAAAACTTGCTAATTATAATATTTAAGAGATTAAATGGTTTGATTAATAAAAGAGGAAGGACTTAAGAAGAAAATATACCAAAATTAAAAAGGGTAAGGCGGCATGAGGAAGGAAAATAATAAAATAAAGCCATTCAATGGCAAAATTGTAATTTAATTAAAATTAAAATGAAACAAATTGAAAATTAAAAATTTTCTAGACATTTCTTCTTGTTTCGGTCTAAACTGTCATAGGAGAGAAAGTTCTAGTTGTTCATTTTTGTTTCATGTGAGTTGAATTCTTATTTGCTTCTTGTAATTTTTATGTTTTTGAGATTATTACAATTAGGTCCAACTAAACTTTACCTTAGTTTTTGATTTTATTAAAAATTTTGGAAGTTACGATTGATGAATCTATATTATTTTAGTTATTAAATGATGAATTTGAGATATTAATTGTTATTTAAAAGTATTTTATTAAGTGATTTTTGATGAATTTCCCGATTTGGGACTAAATTGTTGAAATAGTAAAAATACAAGGGTTTGTTATGAAATTATTGCAAAAATGAGCTGTATTGAATGCCATGAATATTCGGATAGCATGGGTTTGCATTAAAAATAGTTAATTTGCATGATTTGGGCTTAGGGACTAAATTGAATAAAAGTAAAACTTTATGGGTAATTTTGTAAAAATGTCAAAAATGACCAAATTACATGAAATGAATTTTTTATTGTCTAAATTAATAAATTGAATGAAATTATTAATTTAGATCAAGATCGAGTGGATAATCAAGGAAAATAAAAATTACCAAAATGCCCTTGAATCTTGGTATTTCTGCAATTTAGCTAGGTATGTTCATACGGTTAAAATTTAATATTTTGTATAAATTGATGAATGATATTATTTATTTATCCTATTTGTCGAAACCATTTTTAATAAATTTGAAAAATGGGGGTCGACTTTTAAATATGGAAATAGGGAGTCGCCACCGATCTTTTATTATGGTGTGATCGGATCACCTTGAAAATAATTTTAGGTCTGCGAATTTTGAGAAAATAGGTTCGGGAGTCGGTTACGCACGAGGAAGGGTTGGCACCCTCGTGACGCCCAAAATTGGTACCGAATTAATTGTTTAATGTCTTAATGTCGAAATTTTGAAAAGATTTTAAATATGATCCTTGAATAAAATAAATTGGATGATGAGGCTCACTTATTTCAAAGAAATAAATTATCACATTCAGTAAGTTAGAGTGCGACATTTTAAATCCTCAAAATTAAGTTTATCTCTCATCTTTTAAAACCTATGCATTTTGAAGAGGATATCCGATTATCCGGATCAAATGAGAAAATCAAAACCCAGTAAGTTAGGGTTCGATTTCACAAAATTCCAAAATATCGAACATTGCCTTTATTTTTGAAATCCTCGTCTCGAGAAAATAGCATGTCATATCCAATGCGTTAGGATACAACGTGTCGAATTCCTGAGAATGGGTTTTTATTGGAAATTTGTATGTAAAAAAAATTCGATTATTTAGATTCGACGAGGAAAATTGGAACCCAATACGTTAGGGCTCAATTCTCTCGAGGATTCCAAACTTCGAGTATTTTTTGAAAGTTTTTGAATGGAATAACTTTGTAATTTGTAATCTTTTGAATGAATAAAAACGATTGTATAATAATGTACTATGCGAATTGATTATTCGTAAATTGAAACGTATACTAATGAATGTCAAAGAAGCGAGATGTACGAGCAAACAATACAATTTACGTAAGAGTAATTATCTCACATCACGTATTACAAATATTAACATAAAAAGCAAATGAATTATAAGGAATATCAAGCAAATCAATACAAACAAAGTATAATAAGTTTTAAAGTAAAATAGAAACATGTAAAGGAGAAGATTCAAAATTTATCAATGTACAATAAATTATATGCATAAAATTTCGTCATAATAATGTATATATATACGAGTTTGCAATAGATTTAAAGGAAAATAAAAGAGATACTATATAAAAAATATAATGACGAAAGCAATTTAAAGCAAATACATAAGAAAAATATATAATATACCAAATAACATACATACATAATAATATATAAAAGGTTGAAACAAGTGACATATGAAATAGGGTTTTTTGAAAGAAAATAATTATATATATGAGAATAAGTAAAAATAGAATAATATGGGATTAATAATATATCGTAAGTGGCATATAAATAATATTAAATTTACATAAAATATATAGAATAACCTATAATAAATTTGAAGAATGATACATGAAAACTTAAAATAATTATAATAAATTTAAAATAATAATATGTGATAAATTTAAACAACATTCATAAAGGATTTAAAATAATATTAAGCACAAATATAAAAATAAAGTTAGATTTAAAAATTAAATATATCAAAAAATAATGAAAGATAAATACTTAAATGAGTTTTAAAAAAGCAAATTAAATCAAGCTAATAAGGATTAAATTGGTTTTAAAATAAAACCAGGAAGAAAAAAGCGAAAATAAATAAAATTGAAGGACAAAAATGCAATGCGCAAATAACATGGGGGACTAAATGGGAAATATTCCCCATCCTCCCAAAACGCAGCGCCTCGTCGCTGATCAAATCGAAACAAAAATAAAATAAAAGATTAAATTTAAAAAGGAAATAAAAATGAAAAGGGTTGGATTGAAATATAGCGCAAAACAAGAAGGACTCGGCGCGCAATTAACCCTCCCCATGCCAAAACGCGTGGATCTAGCCGCGGTTGGGTCGGGTCATCGGGTAGTAGCCAAAAACGGCACCGTTTAAAAGCCATTTCAATAGGCTATAAACGGTGACGTTTTCAAGATCTTTCTTAAGCCAAAATCAGACCCTAAATCACTTAAACTAAATCAAAAATAAACCCCTAAAAAAAACCTAATCTTTTCCCTTGAAGGGTGCGCCGTTTTAAACCCCGATATCCCCATCCAAACTCCAATTACGGTGGAGCAGACTAGGATTCGGTGGCCCCAACTCAAAGGTAAGCCTCTCTTCTCTTCTCTACTGCCCTTTTCTTGTCATTAACAAACGAAATCAAATGAGGAAAATCAAGAAACAGAGAATAATGTTCGAAAAGAGAGAAAAAATGAGAACACCTTTCCAGTTTTTGATTTCTCTTGATTTTTTATTATTCGAATCTGTGTAAAAAGGGGGAAGAAAAAAAAACCCCCCGCAATACAGAAATATGGGGTTTTTATAGTCCCCGAAAATACAAAAGAAAATGATACCCCAAAAAAATCCCTCTCTCCTATTTCTGTTTTTTTTATTCTTTTTGCTGCCCCTCATCGTATTTTTTGTTTGCTTGTGCTTTGTTGCTTGTTGGTGTCTGCTGCAGGTGTACGGGCGTACGAGGGCCAGCTGGGACGTGGCGCAGCTCGTGTGAGGCTACTACGTGCGTGGGGAGTGGCTCATGCGGCTGGAGTGGTGAGGAGGGCAGCCGGCCAAAGAATAGCTAGGGCTAGGGTTTCTGATTCTTTGTGCTGGGCTTGGGTCAACTTTGGGCTGATGGTTAGGGTTTATTTAGGTTTAGTTATAATTTTGGGCTAGACATTGGGTTAAAATAAGTTGGGCCACGTTTGGCCCATGTATTTTGACTGTTTAATTGTTTTTATATTTGGTTTTATTTTATTGACGGGCCGGACAAAAATGGGCCTCTACAGCTGCCCCTCTTTGCTCATTGTCGGGTAACGAGAATAGAGTAAAGACTAAAGAGGACCAATTTTGCCCAGTCGTGCTTGGACCTTGGTGCTCTTCTTCTTCAAGTGGCTCCATTCCATCCTACTGCATCTTCAGAGGTATAGGAATTGGTGCTTCGATCCACTCCACTGTAATATCAGGGAGATAGGATTCGAATTCAATCTGCTCCACTGCAACCTCAGGGAGATAAGATTTGCTTCTTCAGTCGGCCCCACTGTGACTTCAAGGGGATAAGACTTGTTTTCTCAGTCTGCTCTACTGCAACCTCAGGGAGATAAGACTTGATGTGATCTACTCCACTACTGCTTAGGGAGATAAGATCTATTGTTTTAATCCTATTCCACTGCTGGCCAGAGATATAGGACTTGTAATCTTCGATCTGCTTCACTGTTAACGCAGGAAGGCAAGATCTGCTATCTTTAACCAGCTCCCCTGCAACCGATGGAGGCAAGGCTTTGTTTTTGATCTGCTTTACTGTTAACGCAGGAAGGCAAGATCTGCTATCTTTAACCAGCTCCACTGCAACCGATGGAGGCAATGCTTTGTTTTTGATCTGCTTCGCTGTTAACGCAGGAAGGCAAGATATGCTATCTTTAACCAGCTCCACTACAACCGATGGAGGCAAGGCTTCGTTTTCGATCTGCTTCGCTGTTAACGCAGGAAGGCAAGATCTGCTATCTTTAACCAGCTCCACTACAACCGATGGAGGCAAGGCTTTGTTTTAGGTCTGCTTCGCTGCTAACGCAGGAAGGCAAGATCTGTTATCTTTTTTTTTTGGTAAAAATATATGTTATCTTTAACCAGCTCCAACTACAACCGATGAAGGCAAGGCTTTGTTTCTGATTTTCATTGATCTGTTCTCTGGGGAACATGACCTGTATAATGAACCTAATTATGCCTAATGATTAGGATGGCATGATCAAAATGAATCAAATGCTCCTAACTAGACATGTGTGAATGGTGTTTGCATGAATGCAGAATTTTATTTTTCGAGAATGATCCCGCTTAGGTTGTCATTACTCAAAGTTTATTAAGGCTTTGTGACTGATGTGCTACAACGCCTTCTCGCTTGATTGGCTTTTCTAAAGAAACATTTAGCCAGGTTGCCCCCACTGTAGACCTCAAAGTTTAATCCATTGGGGCGCAAAATTTGTACCATCATTCTCCCACTGTAATCCAAGGGTAGAAATATGGCTTTTCCTCAATCCTCTCTTATCCAATTCAAGGATACAGGATCTACATCGTTCTGGTTCCTTACACCATTCCCGGGGTGTCGTACCAAAGACTTATGCGTAGATGAAGGCTCTCTTCTCCGAGGTAACCTCTTCCTATTGTCTGATGATCATTGCTTGCTTGTTCATTTAAGCTTTGTCACCAACATGGTGTCTTGTCAATCAACGCAATTGACAACAAAAATCCAAAGAAAAAGTCTAAATTTAGACTATTCCTTCCCAAATGTCCAACCTTTAAATTTGGTGTGTTCTAAACAATAGTCTTGTTTCAGGCTCCTATATTATTTAGAAACTTTTCAGAGTAATATGCAAAATTTCTTTTGTGAAAGTTTTATTAGTCCATTAATCATTATTCCAACGAAACATGTTTGCAAAAAAGGATCATAACAATGGATAAGAATAAAGTTGGTTTGGAGCATAGCTCGAAAGAACAAATTATCGAAAATAGTAAAGAAGGATGACAAAGAAATTAATTGGGAATGTATATCATGGAAAGGAAAAAAATATTCCAAGAACAACAAATAATATGAGAATTGGGTGCCCCAGATATCGCAGCTTGAACTTCTCTGTACAAACTTTCTGAAGACCATTTTGAGTGAGACATGTGTTTAGGAGATCTACAGCGCTCTGTCGATGCCCCAAGATGTCGCCTACCCTTTCCTGTTGATTCAGGTATAACAAGATTACCACATGCCCCAATATGATCAAGATACGAGTTGCTCTGATCACTTCAATCCCCATTCTGATCAATATTTGAGCCGCCCTTTTTGGGTTTTCAACTCAAATCCCCTTTGGTCTAAGGTGCCCTTTGCGGGTTTTCCCCTTAGCCTCACCATTTTACTCTTTCATTTTTTCTTTTTCATTTTTCATCTTTTTTTTGAACTTCATTGTCTTGCTGTACGGTGACAAACCGTGGTGTCTGATTTTGAACTGATTACAGCCCTCAGCTATCGTGCTGTCATTCAAGTTCAATGCAATTTCCAATACCATCCTCTTTGGAATTCTATATCGGCATATGATGACATTGACGCATGCAGTAACCTCTATCCATTTGATGAAGTAATTAATGATCTCAATAGTGAAGCAATGCCCATTAGAAGTCTTCGATAATGGTGATGTCCATGCCCCATTTTGCTCGAAATTTGAGTCGCCCTTTTCGGGTTTTCAACTCAAAACCACCTTTGGTCACAAAGCACCACTTTTGGGTTTTCGCCTTGGCCTCTCCTTTTCTTTTCTTTTTCTCTTTTCATATTTTATTCTGACTTTGATTGATTTCTCTATTTTGCTTTTGACTTTGATTTTTTTTTCTTTTTTTGTTTTTGATTTTGATTTTTTTGAATCTGAACCCTTTCAATCAGAATCAATGTTTTTATAGATAAGATTTCTCACTTTCATCTTGTATGCGAAAAACCTTCTTTGGTATCAGGTTTCTTTCATAGAGCCTTCTGGGACGAAACTATGATAGAGAACTTTGGATCCTCCTCTTCAATTAGGATAAAGTCCAACAAAACTTGAAGAGATAGAAACTCGACTTCAAACGGGCAAAGCTATACTGAGTTAACAAGAAAAGCATTGCCCCGGCAAAGAATTTTCATTGCGTCATTCACACTGCAAATTTTATCATTATGTTGTTGCACAGATTTCATTATCAGCGCTTAACCCGGCATATCCTAGTATGATCCTACAAAGACATCTTTGAACAAGGTCTTGCTTCATCTTTGAGGACAGGTCAATTCTAATCTTTACCAAGCTCAGAATTCCTAATGATTCCTTGTGAGGTAGGATCAGTCTATCCTCCTGCTCAACCATCCTCAATAAGTCCGGAGGTAAGCTACAATCTTTGTCATTTTCAAAGTCCTGAGATCCTTCTGCACACATGCCTTGCTCAAAAGGAAAATCTGAGTCTGTAGCAGTGTCATTCATGTCATTAATATCCGAGGACCCATAATAAGCACCGAAGAATATACAAAAGAATGTATAAATTTATGAATAATTATTTATACAATATGATTATGAATGAATGAATGATGGTTTGGAAGAAAATCCAAAAGAATGAAAGAATATAGAATTATCCGTAAAGAATGAATATATTGGCTCAAAAATAATCGCAAAGATGTATTTCATTAAAATAATAACGTTCAGACATAAGCCTATGTCACAAAGGAATTTCTATCATTTCTAGGCTAAAAACAACAAAAATGTTCTGAACATTACTTTAAAAAGCTCTAGAGACTATAGAGTTTTCTTTCGCAGTCGAATTGTTTAGAACACTCCAGATTTATAAGGGCAGATATTTAACAAGGTCCCTTCTTCAGTTGCTTGTGCCTTGCATTCACTCCATTTATCAATTATGATTGGCTAATGGTTTTTCCGCACTGGAGGAATCATCAAATTTAACGACGCCCATATTGATAAGCCTTTCAATCAGTTTCTTAAAGGTAATGCAGTTTTCTATGGAATGCCCCGTATTTCCCGCATGATATTCGCATTGTGCATTTGCGTCGTGCCATCTGGGGTACGGAGGCTGTGGAGGCTTTGTGTAGAGAGGGGCAACAATGCGCACGTTGAATAAACTTTGATACAGCTCCTTATACGACATCAGAATTGGCGTGAACTGGAGGTTTTCAGTGCCTTGTTTCACATAAGATTCTTGTCTTGATGAACCTTGTTGACTAGCGACCCCTTTACCTGGATGACTTACTGACCTTGAGTAAGCTGCGTTGTTCACCTCATTTTCTCTTCTTCTTGGGGTTGACCTCTTATCACTCTCTTCTGCCTCAATTTTTTCGGTTCTTATTGCATTCTCAATCATTTCACCATTCATAACTATGTCAGAAAAGCTTTTTGTTGCGCTTCCTAACATATGCGTAATGAACGGGGCCTTCAGCGTATTGATGAAGAGCATTGTCGTCTCTTTCTCCAAGAGGGGTGGCTGAACCTGGACTGCAACCTCCCTCCACCTCTGTGCATACTACCTAAAACTTTCGCTTGGTTTCTTTTCCATGTTTTGCAAGGTGATTCTATCAGGAACTATATTCGTCACATGACTGTATTGCCTCAAGAAAGCTTGTGCTAGGTCCCTCCATGAACCAATCTTGGTACGGCTCAATTGATTGTACCATTTAGACGCTGCCCCTACCAAATTGTCTTGGAAGCAGTGTACTAGCAGTTGATCATTATTGACAAAGCCAGTCATCCTTCTGCAGAACATGGTGAGGTGAGCCTCAGAGCTACTAGTTCCATTGTATTTTTCAAATTCAGGCATTTTGAATTTGGGAGGAAGTACTAAGTCTGGTACTAAGCTTAGATCTTTAGAGTCGATTCCATGATAACTATCAGCACTTTCCAAGGCTTTGAATTTTTCCTCCAACCATTTACACCTATCTTCTCACTGTTTTGGCAATTCTTCATTTGCTTTGTCCGTTTTAGCTATTTCATCGAAGTCATGGGTGGCGAGATTAACAGGGTTACTGCCAAGGTTAGAGCCCGGTCCATTTTGGAAGTTCATTGGGGCACCGATCTGAAACTGCTGAGGCATAATCGTGATTGAGGATTTGCGCGGGTACACCTCGGTCTGAACTTGCGCATGAGGAGGTGTAAAGCCTGGAGGATATAGAGGTCATTCTTCTTCTTCATCATTAACCATATGACTTTTCCCCTTATTTACTCTATTAGCCAGTAATTGCGTCAGCTTAGTCATCATCTCATTTTGAGATCCCAACACCTTTTGTGTCATGTCTTGCTGAATCTTTTCCATTTGCTCATTCATTTGCCTTTGTAGCTAATCTTACATCTCTTTTTGCATTTGCTCCAGTTTCTCTAATTTTTGATCCATTTCTTTAGATTTTACAATTATTACATAGATTTAAAATATAATTTTATGCTAAAATTTTATTTAAATAGGTAGAACCATTTGGTGAGTTACAGGGAATGCCTACCGCTCTTGAAGATATACAACTTTTATTGGACCAATGGTTGGAAGCTCATGTAAGTATTTATTTCATTTTGAACTATGTATACATAACATAGTCGATTTTGTATTTAATATTTAATATTATGTATATAAATAATATTTTTATCACGTTCATATAGTTTCAATGGACACCATACGAGGATCTGACAATTCAGACAGTAATTTCGGATGAATTCGTATAGAATCCGAACATCTAACACGCTAAGGTCCCATTGGTCAATTAAACTACCGTTGAGATGCACTAGACAGATAGAGTGTTGCGGCAATTTGGATTCCGACAACTGATTCCTATGACACCTGAGGTGCTCGATGATGAGTACAAAATCGACTTACGGCAGCCGAATATGCATTGACCGGTCTTCCACTTGGAATATATCAAAATGTGGGAAAATTGGTATGATAGTATACCTAAGCGTGAACCAATTATCATTCCAGAGTTAGCTTGTGATCTGGATTACATGTCATGGTTTAGAATCTATGGCAAGCCATATTTACTATCGGAAGAGCAGATGTGTCACCAATTCCGTGTCGAAAGGGAATGACGGGACCCTTTAAATCCAAGGATAAGGGCTAGCGGGGCGGACCCATCAACAGCGCCTACGCAATCATCGACCCCAACAGAGCAAGCAATTATGCCCACACCACAACCCCTTCAGATTATGCCAGGTGTGTATCCTAACCCTTATGTGTATCCTAACCCTTATATGTTTCTTTTTTTCACTCCTATGCAAGGTTGGAATGCATGGCCTGGAGCATCTCATTTTCTGATGACTCTGACTCAACCGACAATATATAGGCCATCGTCGCAGGAGGGACCACACGAGGCACTGTCAGGGAGCTCATCTCATTTCCAATCCCCATCGCCTTATGGGATTCAAACACCTCTGTTGTGGGTGATGCAAACACCTATGCAATCTTTATTCTATCAAGGTAGGCCATCCTCCCAACACCCATAACCAGCAGTTGATCCCGAACAACCATAACCCCGGCCAGAAACTGAACCAAGAAGGAATCCAGTGCATAATCATCGACCACCCCCATGTGGCGTTGATTTCGACTGGTACATGCATTGATTTATATTTGAATATATTTATAGATATTGCTTTTATATTGTTTCATTTAATAAAATAGAAGTTCTTTTGAATATTTTTGTACAAATTATTTTTTATATTATTTCATTTACTAAAATAGAAGTTCTTTTGAATATTTTCATACAAATTATTTTTTCATTGTTTCATTTAATAAATTAGGAGTTATTTCGATTTGGACATGTTGACATTGTATGACCCAGGTTCCTACACCACCCGCACAACTTCTGTTGGTTTGATCTTTCCTGGATATCCATATTATCATATATTCTAGTTGAGCACGGTTGACTTTTTGGTTTGCGACGCAATTCTATATTCGGTAACAACTTAAACGGAGCAAGCAATACAGATGGCCACTTACGTTCATTTGGGATTGGTGGGAATACGTGTCTCCACACATTGTATATGTATTCTAATTTCTACACTTCGTTGACATAGCTCATAAGATCTAAATGGAGATTTTGAGAAGCTGCAATTACATGAGTGCATGGATAACGAAGTGGTAGTTAACCTCGTTCATGATGCTATATTTCTATGATGCTATATTGCTTCAATGCACCGAAAAAACCATCCTTACTGGAAAACTCCTTACCAACTTTCAATTCACCTGAATCCAACGACGAACTTGTATGGCCCCACCTCCTATATGGTAGATCTGGAAACTCCAATGCATCATCTGCCAATAGATCAACATTATGCATGTAGGCTGGAGGCGAGTTCACCGTGAATTACAGGTCTTATTCTTCTTCATTTGAACCCCCTTCACCGTCTTTAAGTTTGATTGGAACAAGTACCGGTTCAGAAAATAATGCAACTTCTGCACCATCAGGATCGAGCTCTCGGGGTGGATCCACATCGGACTCATTATCCAACCCACTAATATCTGCAATGTAGGATGTCCCCTCACTAGTGGATGTCATAGGGAGTAAATCATCCTTTCATGTGTATGTTTCATAACATCCCCAATCAGATGTGGATTACCAACCACTAGAAGTTGGTGTCATTCCCTAGTAAGTATTTCTAGCATTGAACATCGACCCACCGATGTGCATGTCCAATCCACTAATGGAGTGTCATGTAGGGATCGTGTATTCCATCCTACCAAAAAAATAGACGGTTTCGTGTTTTTACTCCTACTAACGGAGTGTCGGGCAATGGTCGTGTATTTCTCTCGAATAGTAGTAGATGTTAGAGTTGCAAGTGCTTCATTTGGCGGTGAAATTTCCATATATAACTGAAGATAAGGTGATCCACTAATGAGGTGAATTTGCACCATCGCCTCCAAGCCATGAACATCTTTGATATCAAATGAGTCATATGTCACGGGATTAGTCGAAACACAAAATCGATACTTAATAGACGAAACTCTTATTGGTGTCGTTCCGAAAATTTTGCGCCTAATTCTTTTATGAAGTTATGTTAATTCTATGTTCTGGTTAAAAACCAGTCGCGCTATGTTCTCCAATAAAAAAACAACGTCGTTCTCGGTGTCACAGACCTCACTGTCATAGTAAATAACAACACTAATACGTTCACTCATTTTCAACCAAATTATCTTTCGAAAGAAATTCAAAACAAAAAACATATGCAAAAATATAGTGATTCGTATAAATATTAATACAATAAATCAACTTATACCTTTTCAACTTCTTCAATTTCTATTCTTCTAAACTTCTTCAATTTCTCTTGCTGTAACTTATGCAACAAGAGAATGAAATTTGGCTCATTTTTAGCCTGAGGGATAGTGGGATGCACTGTCACAAACACTACTGAAAAGAGCGTCCAGCTGGGAGCTTTTTCAGTACTTTTGCTGATAGTGCATCCTGCTTGAAGCATTTTTCAACCCTAATTATCAGATTTCTTATGAATCCTGGGATATTCTTTCAGAACCATCTTCTCAAAATTATTTTTTCAGAATCAACTGTACAAAAAAAGCGTCCAATTGGGAGCTTTTTCAGTATTTCTCTTGATTGTGCATCCTGCTTGAAGCATTTTTCAACCCCAACTATTAGATTTCTCGGAAATCTCGGGATACATTTTCAGAACCATCTTCTCAAAATTAATTTTTCAGAATCAACTGTACAAAAAAGTGTCTAGTTAGAAGCTTTTTCTGTACAATTACTGACTGTACAAAAAAAAACAAAATACATCTCGTCAAAATAATTTTTTCAAAACTTATCACATCAAATTTATTTTTTTCATATCCCATCTTGTCAAATTTATTTCTTCCAGAACAATACTTACCAATTAAAAAAAAATAAACCCTAGACCCTAAACAAACCTTAAACATTGATTTAATTTTCCTTAAACCCTTACCTTAAACCTAAACCTAAGCCTTAATATGCAAATAACCCAAAAACCCTAATCAAACAGGGGGTAAAGCACGCCCACGTCAGTGCACTTTTGCTGACGCAGAAAAACGCGTTCATGTCGGAGCATTTTACTGATTTCGAACCATTCCAGTAAATAACTTTTTTAGTGGCCCATTTCTTTAAATAATTTAGGAAATGGGCATTTTCTGGTACTATGCCCTGAATTAGAAATTGTAAGTTAATTTAATATCTTTTTTAGGTACTTGGGTATTACCGTTAAGATACGATGACACGTGACAACCTCATATTTTAACATATGACAAAATAAAAATTAAATATTTTATAAATTTTTAAATATTTTTTTACCATGTGTCAAAAATGTAAGGATGCCACATGTTGTCAGTGCCACATCAATTTATTTTAATGGTGTTTGTCACATATGCATTGTACTCTTTTTCTCTTAACTGAAGTTTTGTCCCATTTGATTTTCCTAGTAATGTTTTTAATGAGCCAATATGATATGTATATTATAGAAAAGTATACTATTTTTCCTTCACTAAGAATTTCTTCCCACAAGGTTTTCATCTTAATAAGTTTTAACAAGACACATTATCTACAAATAGACATCTAAGGAGGGTGTTATGAATATCTTATCATTAACACCACGTTTGGTTGGAGTGAATGGAATAGGGCTGTAATGAAATAAAGCTGTAATCAGTAATTCAATTGTTTGGTTCAATGAAATTGAATGGAACATAGCTGTAATAGTATTCTTGTGTTTGGTTGAATGAAATAAATATTGTAATAGCATAAGGAAAAAGTCTTAAATGACCAATGTACCCGTAGCAAACTTTTTCAGGTAAATGATTATTGTTATTGTTATTGTTATTGTTATTGTTATTAAATTTTAATAAAATTATTATTAAATATAATTTAATAAAATAATAAAAATAATTTAATCATATTTTAACATAATTATTATTAGATACAATAATATATATAATTTAATAACATTCTTAATATAATTATTATTAAAATATGAATTAATAAAATTCATAATATATAATATTATAAAATAATATATAACCTACTTTATTATTTTTAAACTGCAATACATATTTAATGTGCTAAAATATCATTAGGAAAACAAATAATTTAATTATCTTATAAACTAAAAAGCAAAAGATTAGAAGTAATAAATAGCTTGAGAATTATATTTTACATCCAAACCTAATGTTCATACATTAACGAATAGTTACATGATGTCATTAGCTTATAAGCCATAATCTATATGTTAAATTTTACAATAGCTTGTGACATTCTATCATGTCATTATACCATCCAAATATTACATATACAAAAAGTTACCAAAACACCACCAACACAACCATGATTTTTAATGGTCAAAAATAAAATTTTTCACCCATTCCAATCGCACAGAAGAAATTAGATTAAAGAAAGTGAGCATTTCCATCGGATGGTCTGGAATTTTGCTCAACACACGATAGGGCTCATCCTCAGTTAATCCTTCTACTTCACATAAGGCCAGATATAATTTTTGAGCACTTTCTTGAATGACCATTTCTAACTTCCCTTGAATTAGCATTTCTGAGACAATGCTACTACTTAATTCAAGGCCAACATTCCGTATGTTTTCCCTCAATAACGTGGCAGTATCAGTAAGTGAAGTAGAAATTTATTCACTTCCATCAAAAATATTTTTTTCTTCTTTGAAAATGTGGAATCATCTTAATTTGGCTTCGACGGTTGCAATTGTGTAGCCGAGACATCCATCTCATCCAAGGAAACATTATATTTGCATCCATGGCAATTTTTTCCTTCTTCAAGATTCTTTATAATAGCTACATCCTCAGCATCTATTTCTTCTAAAATATCTGTAGCTGTTTGAACATATTTCCCAGTGGCTTAATCTTTTGCATATGTGGAAGTAAGTTGGTCATAATGACGGAAACTGCGATGGTTGAATTGATCGCTACTTTAGGACTTTATATAAAAAAATAAGGAATCCACATTAGATATAAGTTTGGTCAAAATAAGATAATAAAGACAGTAAATAATTTTTACACTTATATATGCGTTCCACACAGCATCTTCAACAACAACCATCTACCTATGCTTGTCCCAGCCAAAGCTGCTATTATCTTTTCCACTGAGCATGTCGTAAACGATTGCCAAATCCCTTTTCAATGTCCTAATCCTTGATTCAAGATTAGGTTTAGCCTTCAACATGGCATGAGGTAAAAGTTTTTCTAACATTCTTTCCAGCTCATTTAAATAATCGGCTTTGAATCTCATATCTGCGTTAAAGGTTCCAACATTGTGCAAGTTGACCATACAAGAAACCAACGTAGCATCTTCTTCTGGAACCCATTTCTTTTTTATTCCTCGAGAAGTTTGGGAAGAAGCACTTGATTGTGAAAAGCCTAGCATAATTATCTTAAGAAAAAAATGCAAATTAAAATTAAGTTAGATATTATGAATCAGAAGGTCAACACTTTATAAAATTATAACACATGATGAATCAAAAGAAAATAAATTAAAGGTGTACTTCAACAAGTCCAGTACAATACATAAAGACAAATCAAAAACACCAAAGTTTCGTAAACTAGATACATGAAATAGCATAAACAAATTAACCTTCTACTATGTTTTAATAAACCTAACTAATTTCTAGATGCTTGTAATGATAGAACATTTGATTGGTTAGTTCCATCCTCCAAGTAACCCATGCATCTGATGAATGAGTATTTACAATATTCGATTCATCATTATCTATCACATTACTAGGTAATTCTTCTCCCAACTCCACTTCAATAGGATCAAGACTCACATAGGTTCGAATAAAATTATGGAGCAAACAACATGCACTAATAATTTTATTGTGCACCCTCATAGGATAGAATGGTGGACTCTTAAATATTCCCCATCTAAATTTTAATAACCCAAAGCATCTTTCAATAACATTACGCGCTGAAGCATGTTTCATAATAAAAAAATTATTTTAGAGTACTTGGCTAGTAACCTTAAGCAAGAAATCCCTCACAGTTTGTGTAACCAGCATTAACAGTGTATAAAAAAGAAAAAAAAACTATTTATCATGGTTAACTTTCCCAAAAAAGTATGATATTAAAAATTAATTCAAATCCTTCCAATTCTGCACTTTACCACTAAGAAATTTTAGTTCATGTCTCCTACTAATGGCATCTCGAAGAACCCGTCCATCAGCAATAGAACCTTCCCAACCAGGAAGAACATAAACAAAATGTATATCAGGTGTACAAACACCTAACATATCTGTTGCTATGTCACTTTTTCGCGTTTGATATCTAGGTTTATCAACTTTTGGAACCCTAATCTTAATGTGGGTTCCATCTAAAGCACCTAAGCAGTTCTACATCACAAGTATAAAACCTCGGGTTAGGATACTATATTTAAATCTAAATAAATGAAATTATGTACAAGCTATATATGGAACTCACTCCAATACCTTAAACCATTTCTATTTTGGGTCTGTAGAATTAATTGTAGTTGGCTCTGCCTTTTTAAATAGCACATCTTGTAATCATATGACAACATTTAAAATATTGTGAAATGACCTGCTAACCATTTTCCCGGACCTATTAAAGTGATACTTGATAACTTGGTTTTTAAGGTGATGAGAAATTATATGTAAGAACATTGTCACTTGCTCATCAACAAGCATATTCCTTGACAACTTCAATCATCCTAAAGTTCGTAACATCTCACTTAGATTAAAAAAAAGTAATTATATTCATCCTAACTTGTTCAATATAGGTCTAGTCACTAGCATGTACAAGTCTTTTCACATAATCTTGTTGTGCATAAAAATCTAAATATATGATATAATCCTTGGTCTATAAGTATGTAGGCTAGAGACAACACCCAATGTAACTAAGAACCAACTCGAAACTATACACATTTGCAACCATACTATCAATGCAAGAACATTTCTTTTTCGCCTCTCACTTTGTACTATTAAAGGCAGACGAGCCATTATTGAAAGATATTAAAGTGTTAGATATCTTCAAAGCACAGTATAAATTAATCTCAAAACAAAATGTGATGCATATATCTTTAAAGCACACAATGTAAAGTTAAAAAGAATAACTAATTCGTTATTTTGATGTATTATATTATGCTTTTCAATCTAAGTTACAAGCTTATTTACTCAATCATTTATTCTCAACTATAAATTATCAAACTACCTCGTTAATCACTTTATAATTCGATTGATTCTATTTTGGTTAATTCAATCTTATTTTATCTCAATATTTAATAATATTGTATCTTTTCTATATTTTGGATGTAGCCATTCTTACAAGTTTCAAAACCCCAATTATTAAAGTGCCAATCTCAACTTAGCCAAGCCTTAATCAAATCCCAAACCAAGCTAAATGAATTTTTACTTATTTTAACCATTCAAATCATTTCCTTAGACTTGGATTTAGAGGGTATTTTCTAAGTTACGTGTATTGTAAATCCATTCACTTACATGGCAAATTATATTGCAAAAAAGTTATTTTGGTTATATATTTTTCTATGTTTGTAATATATTTGAAAGTTCTTTTACAACACAATAAAATTTCTAGCATTGAGATACAGAGCATATTGTCCTGTAGGGAGTTTTTCTATGTTTGAAATAGAAACTATTTTGTAAGGAAAACAACTTGCAAATGATAACAATATTATATGTGATAACTGATCCACAACAAGTTTATTCTCTCTAAATTTCCTTGGCATGCAACTTCATGAAACCTATATAAGACCTATCAATCTTGATAATTTTAAAATTAATGATAAAGTGAAATGGAAATGGTTTTCACTGCAGTTGTACAACCAATGGATGAGATCCATGCACTATTAGGTCTTCTCTAACCTCTATTGGAAAATCATACGGATGTGTCCCACTAAAAGTTACATTTAGATCCTAAGAGAGTGTATCAAAATTATATTTCTAAACACCCAGGAAAACCCATTAGCTAAAACACTATAACTTTCTCAATGAAGAGCATAAAATTTAAATTAAATTTTAGATTTTATGTTTTATATTTGGAATATAATAGGGTATAAACAAGACATCAGCCAGAACATGAAATATTTTAGTTGTTAAAATAATATGAGCATCCCTAACATTGCAGATGTATATTCACACAATTACTCGCAAGCCAACACAGCCTATACCTAATAAATACCACAACCAAGTCATCCAGTTGCTTTAAATACTTTGAACCACTACAAGCATGGTCATATAACATCCTTCAACTCAAATAAAGAGAACAACAAGCATGCTCATATAAGATCCTTCAACTTAAATACTATATATGAATGGGCCCTACAATTTCCACATATATTTTCACTACCATTTAACCCTTATTCATTTTTACAGTAAATAAAACAAAATTTGGTGAAGTGTAAATGAAAAATTGCTACGTACATATCTACTTGAAAATAAAGTGTATAAACAAGACAAAATGCATCAATAATTTTATTTGGGTATTAATTAAAAGGAGAAAAGAAAGAAACTGGTTGCTCATCACAAACTAAAGTTCTTTTCATTCTTTGGATGGAAGAAATGAATGACTAAGACGGTTCATTTAAGTGGGGATAATAACCCCAAGTTTCCAATTTTCATTTTCTCACAATCAAAATAAAGGTCTGAGTTTCCAATAGTCCACATCAAAGGCCTCTCTCCTAATTTTCGACCCAATCTTTACTTTTTCCATTCTCAATAATCCAGAAATATAAACCAAGACCTTGAAATTAAAAAAAAAATTTGTTGTAGGGTAACAAAAAGAGGTAGAGAGGAAAACGAAAGGAACAACGGAAGAGAAAAAAAGGGTTACTTGAAGGAGGCTGTGATGAAGGGGATGAGTGCCAGTTGCCGAAGGCGAAGGAAGCAAGGGAGGTTGGGACTAAAAGTGGCTATTGAGCTGAGTGAGAGCATTTTTGAGGTGAGGAAGTGGGAAGGGTAAAATGAAATTATTTAGGCACTGAATCAACCATTCAATAGAGATGAAACATAATAGAAATGCCCCTATTCCTTGCATAAGCCCGTAATGGAATACAACCATAATAGGCATTCCACTGAACCAAAATATCGTTTGTGGTGGGCCCGTAAAATTGAGTTGTAATGGCATAGCCATTACATTGAACCAAACATGGCCTGAGTGGATGCCCATCAAGATCAAGATAAATTTCAATGTACTTTAAGGACTTTAATATTCATTAGAAGTAGAATTACATTTCATTTATAGTTTTTATTTCTATAAATATAGACTTTAGAGAAGCATTATAAACATTTCTATTCATCTATAAAAATATGCATTCTCTTTTGCTCTCATATTTTCTTGTTCTTTATTCTTTGTTTCACAATATTTACTTATTTTTATGTTTGAGTTTAAAGAATTGAAAAAAATTATGGAATTCAAAAGTTTTTATCTCTCACATAAAGTTTTTATCAGTTTTTTTATAAAGATTTTAGTTTTGGCTTATTCATCATTCTCATTGATCAAATTTTAAAATAATAATAAAGTATTTTTTATTTTTTTCAAAATTCAAATAAAAGATCTTCAAAATTTTAATAAAAATATTTTTTAAATGTAAAAATGAAATCTCATAAGAAATATGACTTTAAATTATGGAATTTAAGTTTTTCTAATGTAAACCTTAATACAAATCAATCATTCAAGTAAAGAAGATGTAGGGGAATAATTTTTGATAAAAATGGAGAATTTTTTTTGTTGGGAGCAACAATGGAACCTAAATGAAAAAATATATTTTAAATCCTTTTATGGCAAATCTATTTATTTTCATGGAATCTACATGTGTTATATTTTGAGATAATGTAATTTTAGGTCCTTCAATCTATTTAATCATTATTTTAAGCCCTTTTTTACTATTTTGTTAATATTTCAGAATTTTAACATATATATATATATAGATTTCTTGACAAATGCATTGTAACACCTAGAATTTTAGAAAGATCAATTAAGGTGCATTTATTAAAGAAATGAGGATTCTAAATCATATAAAAGTAGAGTAAATAAAATAGACATTAAAAAATAAGTATGAGAAGTGAATTATCAATAAGGATTTGAAATAGGAATTATCAATGTTAGTATAGAAGATAGTTGGATACCAAAGAGAATTGAAAAGACTCATGTGTTGTGAGAAATAAATCCAAGGTATTGACTAAATTGTAAAAGTATAAAATGTGTAGGGGCAAAAGTGTGGAAATTAAAATATTAAAGGATTAAATTGAATTAGAAGAAAAGTGGAAGGACTTAAAGTAAATTTCACCAAAAGTATGTAATGATATATGGATGGAATTATAGAAATATCCAAGGGCAAAATGATCATTACTTAAGTAGATAATTATGATAAATTTTTTAATTGTTGACAAAATATGGACCACTTCATTAAATTGAAAAGTCAAAGAAAACTTGGCCATTGGTTGAAATTATGACTAATAGATTTTTATATTATATTTAATATTTTAATAATTAATTTAATAAAGATATTTTTATGGAAATATGAAGAATTCTCTTCATGCTTCATTATTTCAACACCACCACCACTATAAATAGATAGAAAATTTTCCATTTCTTACAATTTGGACCATTCTTCCCAAATTCCATTGGTTCATCACAAAATCTTTAAAATTTCCATTGCCACCAACGAAGAAAGATGAAGTATAAATATTAAATAGCTTTTATAACATCTTAGAGGCAAGAGATAAGAAATTAAAAGGAAAGAAAGTTGGAAGGAAAGTGAAAGATTGTGATGAGGGTGAGAAAAGAAGAGGAGAAGCAAAAAAAAAGTGAGGTTTTGGCTAAAAGAAGGGTAAGTACTTAATTAAATTTAAGTTAGTTTATTTTAATTTGAATATTTGAATATTTAAATTTAGTATGAAATAATTCAAGAAGACATGATTAAGATTATTGAATATGTATATTGAATTTAGTCGTTAATTTAGTGATTAGGAAATTTTATTGAACTAATGATTAAATTATAAAGAGTGAAAATTTATTTATTTGTCATTGATTGATAAGTGAATAGATGTAGAATAGTGAAATTACTATAAAGAGGACTAAATTATAAAAGTGTAAATTTTGATATGTGAAATAGATATTGTGATGAAAGGTTTAAATGAAGTGAAAAGTGATATTAAAGTGTTATAAAAGAAAAGATTGAATTCTCATGAATTTAGGGATCTAATCGTAAAATATTCAAAAATTGCTAAGTATGCTAAAATAGTGAAATAACTATTTAAGTGAAGTTTTCTATGAAAGCAAAGTGTTATATGAAAGTCAATAAAATCTAAAGTGTAAAGTATCATAAATATATGATATAGTGCATGTAGTTATGTAATTCAAAGTGAATAAGTAATGTAATTGAAAGTAGTATATGTGATATGTCAAATATGTTATATGAAAGTGAATATGTGAATGTGTGAAATGAAAATATTATATTTATGCTTATGTGATTTAAAATGAATGAATAAAGTCTTATGTGAATAAATGTCTTAGTGAGCTCAAAAGATATATGATATATGATAATGAAATGATTTTAAAGTTGAGAGGGGAGGGGGTTCAGATGGGAATCGAGTTGGTTTTGCGGGGGTTCAAAGGGGATTAGGAGAGGAGAAATGTGTTAGCTCAAATAATCAAACCTAAATTTCCAAGATGGGGTGAATTGTCTTTTAAAAATTTTGTGAAAGCTAGAGAGAAATGAAAGAAATTTGAACACAAGAATTTAGAGTGGTTCGGCCTCAATTGCCTACTCCACTACCTTAGCTTTCCACAACTAAGGATTTTCCCTAATTCGCTAATTTGATAACCTTTGAGGAAAATGTTTAACCTTACAAACTCCCTTAAGGTTTCTACCCAAACCTAAGACACAAACCCTTCTAAAGTGATACAAAGAAGCAAACAAAGAAATAATCCTTACAATATCAACGTGTCTGCAAATTAAGCTCAATTACAATGAAAAAACTTGAGCAAATAGAATGAAAATAAAGCTCACAAGTGTTGTTTGATTGATCTTTTTGTTTGAATATGCTTTCTTAGTTGTTGTAGGATCTTTGGAAGTTGGTATTTATACCCCCTAATTGATTTCCAACTGTTGTGGTTGTTAGAGATATGAATAGAGTCGTTGGGGATGTAAAAACCAGTGCATTTTAATTCATATACAACAACGAGTATCAATACCAGATAAAATGGTATTGATATTTTTTTGCATTAAATGCAAAATTCAGTGACCGTTGGAGCTTAAATATCGATACCAGAAAAATATTATCGATACCATATGAAAGGTATCGATACCGGATTGATACTTAGCTGAATTTGTGAGAAAAAATGTCAATTTGGTATCGTTTTTCAAAGGGATATCGATATTTTGAAAACTTTCGATACTTGGCCAAAAAGTATCGATACTTCTTGGCCAGGAGCTATTCTGACTTATTTTAAAAATAGTTTGACTAGTTGAAATTGGTTTTACTTGATTAAAATCTTTTTAACTTGATTTTAAGGTTTATTCAAAAAAATTTAAGAGTTTTAAAGTAAGGATAGAAAATTTTATCTTAGACTTCATATGAGAAATCATTTTGCCAATTTTGTTCAACATTAATTTTTATTCAAAAACATTTTAATTTGTTATATCAAAACCTATTATCAAATAAAGCGTAGTTTAACAATCTCTCCCTTTTTGATATAACAAAACTGTAGCACCCCTAACCCGTATCCATTGTCGAAACAGGGTTACGGAGCATTACCGAAGTTTACAGATAAAACACAAATTACCAATTCAAAAACCTTTTTAAAACCATATTTGACTCGTAAATATTAAATAATAATATTTACGAACTTACTCGCCGAATTTGGCAGCCTCGAAACCACTGTTTTCGACACCACTAAAAAATTAGATTGTTACAAAAACATTTGGTAAATTTGTTTTTGAATAAGTTGCCCCCTTTATAGAAGTCATATTCAATTTAAGGCCTAAATAAAAAAATGACATAAATTCAAATGTTGACATTCACTTTTACTTTGAAGAAAAATGGTCATATAATTTGCATAGCACAATACTAATCATTTTAGCTCAACTTTCTCCCCTTTTTGTTATATGAAAAAATCAAATAAAGTTCTAGGATAAAAAGATGGTTAGTTCAAGATTATATATAAAAATAAAGACTAAGTGAACTAACATGTAAAATAATTATTAAAGTATCTTATAATACTAATAAACACATTAAGATTCAACAAGCCATAGACATAGGAAATAAGAAAAAGTAATAGTGCAAAAATTATGAATAATAATTTGAAGATGCAAACTTAAAAATTTACTCTAATCTTCATCATGAGGAGAAAAAGGAGGTGTCGAAGGAAAATGAGAGAGAAGAGATGTTATTTGCATCTCTGACATCGACAACCGAAAGTTAACCTCATCTCTATGATATCTAACTTCATCTCTAAGTCCTCGAACATTGTTGCTCAAAGAGTGTAGAGCATCGAGGATGGCAACATTGATCTCGGACGAAGGTTGAGTAGCTTGAGAGGAAGTAGCCGGAGGAGGAACATGCTCGGGTGCCGAAATGTCTCCAAATGTGCCTTCAATGACATCATCTTCAGTTGCAGCCAGATGATCACTCTTGACCCATTCATCGGAGTTAGCATCATAATGATAACCGACATGGTGAAATGTCCCATAAGTAATAGGCTTATAAGAAGAAATGGGGGTGTCACCAAGGGTACTAATGCCTAACCTCTTAAAGAGATATGACAAATAAGTGCCATGGGGAAGAGTGAGGTCTGTATTCATTGCCCTCCCGATAGCCTTAATAATGTTATTGAACAAGAAAAGGGCTAGGTCGGGACGCCTATCGGAATAGATAGAATCTAGCCACCAATAATTGGTGTTACGAAGCTTGGCATGTTTCTTGATAGGACATAAGTTCCAAGTGATGATCAAATGGAGAACACGATGAAAAGAGTGGGATTGAATGGTCCTTTTTCGTCAAAGTTACCTTCGGGATGCAAAAGTCAGAAAAATTGGATTGTAGGGGTCACATGGCCTTGTGACTCACACGGTTAAAACACATGCCCATGTCTCAGGCCATGTAACAATAGAAATAGGGATACATGGCTGTGTCCCAGCCCGTGTCCTCACCCGTGTAACTCTCTGAGTTGGGTCACGCGGCCAAGCCACACGCCCATTTGCTAGGCCGTGTAACCCTCGAAGTAGCCCCACACGCTCATGTGTCAGGCTGTGTAACTGTCTGACGTGCATGCTTTAAACCTACAGGGGACACACAACCAAGTCGCATGGCCGTGTGTCACACACGCCTGTGTCTCAGGCCGTGTGGACCTAAAATGAACCTTAAAAAAAGTTTACCATTTCAAGTTTACTTGGACCTTAAGAAACTCAAATACCAACCAAAATAACTATTCAAAATGACATTAATCAAGCCAAAAACACACCAAAATCAACCTATTAAGTGCTTAACTAATGTACCCTCATTGGTACCACAAGTATATACAATTGCACATCAAAATAATCTTCAAACACAACTTATCACTTACTCCAACCTATCATCTAATTCAATACCATTGGCATCACTTACTCGATCGTCTAACCTTTTGAGTATCTATAAAAACAAAGATCAACACAAGTAAGCTTAGAGAAGCTTAGTAAGTTCAACGTACTAAAATAATAAATCTTAATGAAGTAAATAAAACAATTCAAACAATAACAATTCAACCACGAAGGTTTCCTGTCATCCAAAATCTCAACCGTTATAAATCACTTATGCTTAATTTAATACTCAAATAAATAGCAAATTCATCAAATTCATTAAACAAATTACCTTACCGAGATTTCAATTCGAAGAACGACTTACGAATAAGAGTACATCATCAGTCCAACCAAAACACACTAGATGCTCACAAGAGCCAATCCCCCCAGGACACACCAGATGCTCACACAAGCCAATCCCTCCAAAACAAACCAATGCTCATAAGAGCAAATCCCTTCAAAACACACCAATGCTGATAAGAGCTAGTCTAACTGAAACACACCAAACAGAGAGTATAACACGAGAGTTCGCAACAAATGCTGAACCTCGATTTATTCAGGTAATATATATACACATCACTCCAAACCATCTCCACTTCAAACCCCCATAACACACCAAATCATGATTGTACTCTATCCTGCGTTCAATCTAAACCGAGCATTCAATTCAATAATATACCTCAAATAATCATTCATTATCAACAATTGAATATATATATATATATGTTGTACCATGTTTTTCTAATAAAAATTTGTGTAAATGATAAATTCTAAACTGTACGAACTTACCTGAATTGAATTGAAGTAGTTGTAGAAGTTTAAGGACTATTTCACTATTTTTCCTTTTCCACGAGTATCTACAGGATCTTGATCTAAAATATAAATTTTCTCAATTATCAACTTACATTTCACACTCCAATCTATGTTATGATTAATACCCTTTTATTTTTTCAAATTTACACATTTACCCCAATCTTTTACAATTTTTACAATTTAGTCCTTTAACTTTGAAATTCATCAAATTAACCATTTTCTCAAGTCAATATTCTATCCAAATATACTAGGCCCTTAAACAGTTCCTAATAAATATTAAATTCACTATCAAACCCTAATATTTTGACATTTTCACAATTTAATCCTAAAATCAAAATCTAATAAAATCACTTTACAAAATCATCAAACAACACAATCAAAGCTCCAAATATATGGTATTCATAAAAAAATCCAATATTCAACAATGGCAACTTCCAAAATTTTTAACAAAATAAAAAATGAAGGTACGAGCTTGCTGGACCTAGTTGCAAGGATATTAAAAACATAAAAATTCCAAGAAACCGAATCAAAATTGACTTACATGCAAAGCCTTATTGTTAGACAAATGTGAAGCTTAAAAAATGAGGGGTTTGCTTTTGGTTTTCGACAAGAACATGAAAAAGATGATGATTTTTGGCTTTTGTTTAATTAAACTTTCATTTAAATTACTAAATTACACTTTTAGCCTTAAATATAACTACATAAAACAATAATGTAAAAACCTATTATTGTCCATCAATATCCTAATGGACTAATTACTAATTAGGTCCCTTTTCATTCCATAATTATGCTATCAAATCATTGGAATTCAAGATTTACTCAATTTTGCACCATTTTCAGTTTAGTCATTTTTCATTCCATAACATTAACAATAATGTTAAATTTTCTTATTCAAATTGTAATACGACTCTAATGAAACTATAAATATTCTAAACATAATACCTATGAGTCAATACGACAGAAATTTGTGGTCTCAAAACCATTGTTCCGTCACCACTGAAAATCGGGTTGTTGCAAAATCGAAACAAAACAGAAGTTTTAGGAAAAAAGATGCAAAAATTTGAAAACAGGGGTCACACGGCCGTGTGACGACTCCCATGCCGTGTCCAAACCCATTTCCTCACCTGTGTAACTCTCTAAGTAGGATCAGATGGCTGTGCAGCAGGCCGTGTGCCAGGCCGTGTGACTCTCTGTCTTGCCTCACATAGCCGTGTGCTAGGCTGTGTAACTCAATGACTTAAAACACTAGGATTTTTAAAAATGACACACGACTGTATAGCCAGGCCGTGTGTGTCACACGGTTGTGTGACAACCCGTGTCCCAGGCATTGTGATCCATAAATTGACCCTAAATTCAAGCCATTTCAAGGCCAAATCATACCTAACTAACCATTCCATTAGAAAACACATTCAAGGGATTTAAACATCATTAAAACACACCTAAACACACCATTTCAAACATCCTAATTCATCTAACCAATATGTCATTCAAAGGCACCACAATTGTATCAAAACAACATGGATCAAAACAAAGCAATATAGCAACTTTTGAAACATATAACCTAGTTCAATTATCTACCAAAACATATCATAAATGATCATTTCCAAGACATCACAAACATACCAAAAGACCAGCATTTCAAGTTCTGAAAAGTGGCCAAAATGACCTGTCTTAATAAGACATTACAAATCCATCAAACCAAACATATACTTCATAGGCATATACATACCAAATTAACCATTAACCCATTTATAAACTACCATTACAAAAGATCCTATACATGCCATAGATAACCTTGGCCAAATGACTCAAAAACTATCGAAATGATTGTTGGATAGTGTGATAGGTCTCTGACGAGCTTCCAACAAATCGAACTTTCGATAATCTATAAAACAAAGGAAAGTAACTACGTAAGCAACTAATGCTTAGTAAGCTCGTATAAACTTAAACAAAAGTTACCATTTCATTAACACAATTTATAGAAATAATATAATGTCATTACCAAGACCATAAGCTTAGTAAAAGGCTATAAGTACCATCAAACTCACAAGTTAGTAAGCTTATCCATAATACAATTGAATTTAATCATATATTAAGTATGTTTCATATAAACATCATTTGATTCATCAACATTTTCATATGATCATGAACTATTTCATTTGAATACTTACCATGCCATTTCCTTTTCTTTCCCGTTAAACCATCTAGAATTACATCGGATACTCGGGAATTCACACACACATAGTGTGCCTTTCCATATAACCATAACCTTTCCTTTACAATAATGCTCATACAAGCTGTGAAATGGGCCCGCTCACACGAGCTATGGGTCGGAATGTTAGCTACACGATGCTACTCACACGAGTTGTGGAGAATCTACAAGAAATGCAGGACCTCAACCATCGGTAGGAAATTCAAGACCAGCACTCGAAACATGAAATCCCTAATGACATATCATTTGTATCCTAAGAATTCTTATGGTTCAAACGAGACTCGTCATTCGGTAATTATTATTACATCAATACATATACTATTTCAAACCCATTTATATTAAAACAACATAGCAAATAATCAATTTAGGTAACATTAATACAACCATAGTTTATACGAACTTACCTTGATAACTTTGCTCGTAGAAGTAGAATCGAACACTAATCTGAAGCTTTAGCCTTTCCTCGATTTAAGTCCGATTGTGGTTCCATTCAATTAAGTACTTCTAGTATTCAATTTAATCCATATTTCATATTTATGTAAAATTATGAAATTACCTCTAGCATTTTAACTTTTCACAATTTAGTCCTTAAGCCCATAATTTGAAATTTAACCATTTTAATCTAAATCCATATTAACCAAAGCTACAAGGGACCTTGGAATAACCCATAATTATCAACAATTCACAATAAAACCCATGTTTCACTTTCAACAATTTAATTCTTATTTCAAACTTCACCAAAAATCATTGAACAAAATATATTTGTTTAACAACCAGAGTTAATAATATATCAAATAACATTAAAACCTACTCAAAAACAACCATGGCAAGTCCCTCAATCTTTAACAGGTTTGCAAATTAACCACCGGGCTAGCTAGATTAAGCTAAAACGAACACAAATGGATAAAAATAATTAAAAATAGGGCTTGAATTCACTTACATGCATCAAAATAACCAATCAAACACTAAACATAATATTTGGTTTACTTGCGGTAAGATAAAGCACAAAACCAATCATATACCTATATAATTTTAAATCAACACATTTACCTTCATCTTTGTCAAGCTTTGTAGAAGAGCTCATTGGTGTAACTTGTGGTTTGAGGTTGTCCATCCCAAAATTCTTTATCATTTCACTTGTGTACTTAGCTTGATTGATGAAAATGTAATCTTTCCTTTGCTTGATTTGGAGTCCTAAAAAGAAGTTTAGTTCTCCCATCAGGCTCATCTCAAATTCACCTCGCATTACCATTGAAAATTCTTGACAAAGAAGATCATTAGTAGAAACAAAAATAATATCATCAACATATATTTGTACCACTAATAAATCATTATCTTTTCTTTTAATAAAAAGTGTTGTTTCAACCTTCCCTTTACTAAAACCTTTTTCAAAAAGAAAATTTGATAATCTTTCATACCAATCTCTAGGAGCTTATTTCAAACCATATAAAGCTTTTGAAAGTTTGGAAACATGGTTTGGAAATTTTGGATCTTCAAAACCGAATGGTTGTTCAACATGCACTTCTTTATTTATAAAACCATTTTTAAAAAAAATCATTTTTTTACATCCATTTGATATAATTTAAATTCATTACAGCATGAAAAAGTTAAAATCATTCTAATGACTTCCATTCTAATTGTGGAAGCATATGTTTTGTAACAGCCTAATTTTCAGTGGTGCCGAAAACAGTGATTTGAGATTACTAAATCTGACCAATGATTTTTAAAATTTAATAAATAAATACATATGAGTTAAGTGTGGTTATAGAAGAATTTTGGATTAGTGAATTTTGTGATTTAAAAAGAAATTAAGAAAGAAATTGGGTCTAAAACGAAGTATCAAAACCTCAAACTCATAAACCGAGCCATAAATATTTTTAAAAATATTTATAAAGTGTCATCGAGTTGGTATTAAAGTTCCATTAGAAAATTCTAACGTTTGGATGGTCAATTAATTAAAAAGGACTAAATTGAGAATAGTGCAAATTTTGTTAAATTAGGATTAAATAGCTTAAATGACTAATAATGAGGGATTTAAAAAGAAATTAGGCCCAAATTGTATAGGCTGGACGGCTTGGGCAAGAAAATCAACAAGAAAACAAGGAGAAACAAGGGAAAAATTCGAAATTTTGCAAATTAAACATATAAAACAGAGACAAAATTGAAAAATCTAGAGATTTCTTCATAATACATCAGCAAAAATGACATAGGAGGTCTGAAACAAGCTGGTTTCTCATATTTTTATACCATGTGAGTTCAATTCTTGCTTTTTCTTTGAAATTTTTATGTTTTGTGACTTTTACAACTAGGTCTAACTACTGAATTCATTAGTTTTTTATTCTATGGGTGATTTTGTAAGTTACCATGAAGAAGTGCTGGAATTTTATGATGAATTTTCATATATTTGAAGCTTTAATTTCATTATATTATGATTTTATTAAGTGATTTTAGTATAAAATGATTTTAGGACTTAATTGTGAAAAGGCTAGGAATTGAGGTTTTGTACTAAAATTCTGAATATCAAAGGCTGTATAATAGCCTAAAATTATGAGATAAAGTGTTATATGAGGAAGAATTAGTTTAATTAAAGTGTTAATTGAGTAGGGACTAAATTGTAAGAACTATAAATGTTAAGGTAAAAGTGTAATTTCAAAAATTCAAGGGGATAAATTGTGAAGTGAATTAGTATTGAATTAGATGTTAATAATAGAAAAATTTATATTATAGATCGGGAATCCAAAGATAAACACGGAAAAGAGAAAGTACCAAACTAGTCCCTGAACTTTTATAACTCCTACAAATTGGCCCAGGTAAGTTCATACGGCTGAAATTTTATGATTAATTATTAATGTGGGAATGATTTAATGTATTAATTCATGTATTTTTGTTGAATTATGATTATTGTAAAAATGTGAAAATTAAATTGCAAAATCAAATTAAGTGATACACAGGATTGATTACGTACGTTTAGTAACCAGTGATGAATTAACGAATAAGTCCATGGTGGATCCATGGGAAAGTGTGGAATGTAGGTATGGTAATTCAGTAAAGAAAACCATACTGAGTTGTGGAACGTAGGTATGGTATTTCAGTAACGAAAACCATACTGAGTTGTGGAACGTAGGTATGGTATTCAGTAACGAAAACCATACTGAGTTATAGCATTGTAAAGGATTCAAACAAATCGTGACACCGGGAAAGTGATGTACTCAAATCCGTAAGACGATCCTTAATTTGACAAGTATTTGTAAGTGCAATTGAAGCTAAATGTTGGAATATAAGTTGATATCTGATATTGAGCTCGATTGAATAAATTCATTGTTTGAGATTGTGGTTGGCAGGAAATGTTGTACTATACTTGTTTTTTATAATTGTTAGTGAAATTTTGGTGAGATTTTATTATGAGCCTATGAACTTACTAAGCTTTTTATAAGCTTACTTATGTGTGTTTGTTGTTTCTTGTAGATTGATGTGAATATATGTCCGGAGGATCGGATCTATATCAAGGATCACACTATCCAGATTTACTCCGGTAAATTTTGTTAAATAACTTTTTGATTTATATGGCATGTATAGGGGTTGAAGTAATAAAGTAATAGTATGAATGTTTCAGTATGCAAAGTAAATCTGAATGTGATGGTTAAGGTAGATATTGAAATATACATGTTTTAGCTTGAAATGGTTGATTGTGTTTAAGTTTGGTAATGCCTCGTACCCTGTTCCTGCGTCGGACACAGGTAAGGGGTGTGACATTTAGTGGTATCAGAGCTTCGATTCAGCTGATTCTCGAAATGTGTGTGATGTGTAAAGTACTTAGAAATACATGCCATATAAATCCGTGATAGTGTGATGTGTATGATCCGATCTAATCTTTATTTTTATTATAGATTATCTTCGACTTGTAAAGATGTCAGGAACGTACTGGACAAGAAGAAGTTAACAGTAGAGTACAGATCTCTGAACAAGGAACAAGTAGTAATGTTCCAATTTCTTTGGTTCAAGAACAAGATCTTAAAAATATGATATATAAAGTGATAAATCAGTGGTTTACTAATTTAATGCAAGGAAGAACTTAAACTCAACAACCTCCTCCCCCTACTGCACCATCTGTGGCACCCTCGGTTGCTCCTCCACCTCCATCGACAACTAAATCTAGTAAACATTCTCCGATTGAAAAGCTTAAGAAGTTTGGAGCTGAAGAATTTCAAGGTAGATCGGATGATGACCCTGTAAAAGCTGAGTATTGGCTACAAAGTCTAGTAAGAGTTTTTAAACAAATAGCTTGTTCTCCGGATGATTATCTGAGATGTGTTGTCTCTTTATTAAAAGAAGAAGCATATAATTGGTGGGAAACTATGGAAGCAGTAGTACCTGAAGAGAAACTTACTTGAGAATTTTTCCAGAGCGAATTCAAAAGGAAATATGTTGGTAAGAGATATCTGGACAAGAAGAAGAGGGAATTCCTTCACTTGCGACAGGGAAATCGAACGGTGGCTGAATATGAAAGAGAATTTGTATACCTCAGTAAATATGCTCGAGATATTGTACCAACTGAAGAAGAAATGTGTATTAAATTTGAAGAAGGGTTAAATGATGAGATTAGAATGATGGTTGGAGGCACAGAAATTAGAGAATTTGTTACTCTGTTAGATCGAGCCCAGAAGATGGAAGAAGTATATAACAGAAAGAGGCAAAGAGAAAGTCGGAATAAAGAATCTTTAAAGAGGAGTTATTCTAGATTAATATCGGTCGTTCCAGCTAAAAAGTTTAGAGATGATTCTAGCCGACCTACTTCAACTTCGGAAAGATCGAATAAAAGTAAGACAACTCAACTGAATGTTGGAGTAACTATTAAACCTGCGGCTAGTGTTAGTAGTGTACAGAATTCTTCCAAGCCTAGATGTAAAAATTGTGGGAGGTTTCATATTGGTGAATGTTGGGACAGAATAGGAGCTTGTTATAGGTGTGGGGGTACCGATCATTTTACTCGAAACTACCCCAAACTGTCAAAGGAAAGGGAATAACAAAAAGAAAAACAAATAGTTGCCTCTCAGAAAGGCAAACATTTGGGTCAAAGTAGTGCAGCGGGAACTATACGCTCAGGAATAAGAGATTTTATTGTTCGATCAGAAGCTTGGGAACCTGCACGTACATATGCCATTCGAGCAAGGGAAGAGGATGCAGCTCCAAATGTGATAGCTAGTATTTTCTATTTTTTTGATGATTCTGTGTATGTATTAATTGATCCTGGATCTACACATTCTTATGTTTGCACTACATTAGCATCAGAAAAGAAATTATCTGTTGAATTTACTGATTATGATGTGCAAGTCACAAATCCATTAGGACAAAGTGTACTAGTTAATTTAATATGTCAAATTGTCCACTGAAAACACAAGGTTGTGAATTCCCTGCTGATTTGATGTTGTTACCTTTTTGGGAATTTGATGCTATTTTGGGAATAGGTTGGCTGACAAAACATGATACTGTAGTGAATTATTGAGAAACGGATTGATTTGAAAAACCAGGCAAAAGAAGTAATTTCAACCGAGTTTGGAAATATAAAAGATGATGTCAGAATTATTTTAGCCTTTTCAGCTCAAAAATTGGTATGGAAAGGTAATGAAGCATATTTAGCTTATATTCTTGATACCCGGGGGTTCTGGATCAAAGTTAGAATAGTTGCCAGTTGTCAATGAATTTGTTGATGTGTTTCGTGAGGAATTGTCGGGTTTACCGCCAGATCGTGAAGTTGAGTTTGTGATTGATGTGATCCTAGGAACAACTCCGATATCCATAACACCGTATAGAATGGCACCGACGGAATTAAAAGAGTTGAAAACTCAGTTGCAAGAATTATTAGACAAATGGTTTATCAGACCAAGCACGTCTCCTTAGGGTGCACCTATATTGTTTGTAAAAAAGAAAGATGGCTCATTAAGATTGTGTATAGATTACAAACAATTGAACAAGGTTACAATCAAGAATAAATATCCATTGCCTCGTATAGATGATTTGTTTGATCAACTCAAAGGTGCTGCAGTGTTTCCAAAGATAGACCTCAGATCTGGGTATTATCAATTGAAATTTAAAGAATGTGATGTGCCGAAAACTGCTTTCAAAACCTGGTATGGTCATTAAGAATTTTTGGTTATGCCATTTGGGTTGACAAATGCTCCTATAGCTTTTATGGATCTGATGAATCGAATTTTTCAACCTTATTTGGATAGATTCGTGGTTGTATTTATTAATGATATACTAATCTATTCAAAAATAGAGCCAGATCTTGAACAACACTTGAAAATTGTGTTACAGACCTTGAGAGAGAAGCAGTTGTATGCAAAATTTAGCAAGTGTGAATTTTGGCTACATGAGGTCGGATTTCTAGGTCATATTATGTCAGCTGAAAGGATTCGGGTAGATCCGAGTAAAGTATCTATAGTGGTGAATTGGAAAATTCCAAAGAACATAATAGAAGTGCGAAGTTTCTTGGGATTAGCTGGATATTATCGCCGTTTTGTTAAGAATTTTTCAATAATTGCTTTGCCGATGGCTAGACTACTACACAAGAATGTAGAATTTAGTTGGTCTGATGAGTGTCAGCAAAGTTTTGAACAATTGAAGAAGATATTAACAGAAGCTTCAGTGCTGACTCAACCAGAATCGGGTGTGCCGTATGTCGTATATAGTGACGCATCTCTAACTGGTTTGGGTTGTGTGTTAATGCAGTTGGGAAAAGTTGTAGCTTATGCTTCTCGACAGTTAAAACCGCACGAGAAGAATTATCCTACACATGACCTTGAATTGGCTGCAATTGTATTTGCTTTGAAAATTAAGAGACACTATTTATACGATGAGAAATGCTATGTGTATAAAGATCATAAAAGTCTGAAGTACTTGATGACTCAGAAGGAGTTGAATTTGAGACAGAGACGGTGGTTCGAGTTGTTAAAAGATTATGATCTTGTTATTGATTACTACCCGGGGAAAGCTAATGTGGTTCAATAATGTGTTTCATGTAGCTATGCTGAGACGGTATAGATCAGACCCTTCACATGTGATTCCTCATGCTGAAATAGAGATACAATCAGATATGACATATTCGGAGGAACCAGTGAAAATTTTAGCTCAAGAAGTTAAATCATTACGGAACAAATGGGTACCGTAGGTAAAAGTGCTATGGCATCGACATGGTATGGAGGAGGCAACCTGAGAAACAGAAGAATCAATGAAATCACAGTATCCGAACCTATATTCACGTAACAAATTTCAAGGATGAAATTTTCTAAAGAGGGAGAGTTGTAACTGCCTAATATTTAGTGGTGCCGGAAAGAGTGATTCGAGATCACTAAACCCGACCAATGAGTTTTAAAATTTAATAAATAAATGCATATGAGTCAAGTGTGATTATAGAAGAATTTTGGATTAGTAAATTTTGTGATTTAAAAATAAATTAAGAAGTAAATTGGGTCTCAAACCAAGTATCGAAACCTCGAACTCATAAACTGAGTCATAAATATTTTTAGAAATAGTTATAGAGTGTCATTGATTTGGTAGTAAAGTTTCGTTAGAAAATTCTAACGTTTGGATGGTCAATTAATTAAAAAGGACTAAATTGAAAATAGTGTAAAATTTTTTAAATTATGATTAAATAGCTTAAGTGACTAATAATGAGGGATATAAAAGGCAATTAGGCCCAAATTATATGGGCTGGACGGTTTGGGCGAGAAAATAAGCAAGAAAACAAGGAGAAACAAGGGAAAAATTCGAAATTTTGCAAATTAAACATATAAAACAAAGACAAAATTGAAAAATCTAGACATTTCTTCATAATTCATCAGCAAAAATGCCATAGGAGGTCTAAAACAAGCTTATTTCTCATATTTTTATACCATGTGAGTTCAATTCTTGCTTTTTCTTTGAAATTTTTATGTTTTGTGACTTTTACAACTAGGTCCAACTATTGAATTCATTAGTTTTTGATTCCATGGGTGATTTTGTAAGTTACCATGAAGAAGTGCTGGAATTTTATGATGAATTATCATATATTTGAAGCTTTAATTTCATTATATTATGATTTTATTAAGTGATTTTAGTAGAAAAGATTTTTAGGACTTAATTGTGAAAAAGCTAGGAATTGGGGTTTTGTAATAAAATTAAGAATATGAAAGGCTGTATAATAGCCTAAAATGATGAGATAAAGTGTTATTTGAGGAAGAATTATTTTAATTACGAGTGTTAATTGAGTAGGGACTAAATTGTAAAAACTATAAATGTTGAGGTAAAGGTGTAATTTTAAAAATTGAAGGGCATAAATTGCAAAGTGAATTAGTATTGAATTAGATGCTAATGAATGAAAAAAATTATATTATAGATCGGGAATCCGAAGATAAACGTGAAAAAAAGAAAATATCAAACTAGTCCCTGAACTTTTACTACAAATTGGCCCAAGTAAGTTCATACGGCTGAACTTTTATTGTAAATTATTAATATGCGAATGATTTAATGTATTAATTCGTGTATTTTTTTTGTTGAATTATGATTATTGTAAAAATGTGAAAATCAAATTGTAAGTTCAAATTAAGGGATACGCAGGATTGAGTACGTATGTACAGTAACCAATGATGAATTAATGAATAAGTCCATGGTGGATCCATGGTAAAGGGTGGAATGTAGGTATGGTAATTCAGTAAAGAAAACCATACTGAGTTGTGGAACGTAGGTATGGTATTTCAGTAACGAAAACCATACTGAGTTGTGAAAAGTAGGTATGGTATTTCAGTGAAGAAAACTATACTGAGTTATTGCATTGTAAAGGATTCAAACAAATCGTGGCCCCAGGCAAACGATGCACTCAAATCCGTAAGATGATCCTTAATTTGACAAGTATTTGTAAGTGCAATTGAAGCTAAATGTTGGAATATAAGTTGATATATGATATTGAGCTCAATTGAGTAAATTCATTGTTTGAGATTGTGGTTGGCAGGAAATGTTGTACTATACTTGTGTATTATAATTGTTAGTGAAATTTTGGTGGGATTTTAGTATGAGCCTATGAACTTACTAAGCTTTCTGTAAGCTTACTTGTGTGTGTTTGTTGTTTCTTGTAGATTGATGTGAATATATGTTCGAAGGATCGGATCTACATCAAGGATCACATTATCCAGATTTACTCCTGTAGATTTTGTTAAACAACTTTTTGATATATGGCATGTATAGGGGTTGAAGTGATAAAGTAATAGTATGAATGATTAAGTATGCAAAGTAAATCTGAATGTGATGGTTGAGGTATATATTGAAATATACATGTTTTAGCTTAAAATGGTAGATTGTGTTTAAGGCCGGTAATGCCTTGTACCCTGTTCTGCTGTTGGCCACGGGTAAGTAGTGTTACATGTTTCATCATAATGTATTCCTTCCTCTTGAGTGTAACCTTGAGCTACAAGCCTAGCCTTGTTCCTCACTATGTTTCCACTTTTATCTAGCTTATTCCTAAAAGCCCAATTAGTACCTATAGTAGATTTTTCACTAGGCCTTTTAACTAGGGGTCACACTTTGCTTCTCTCAAATTAATTTAATTCTGCTTGCACAGCCAATATCCAATATTCATCATTTAATGCTTCTTCGATAATTTTAGGCTCAAGGCATGAAATAAATACAACATAATTACAAGTATTTCTAAGAGAAGATTTAGTGGTTACCCCTTTGGATGGATCTCCTAAAATTTTACCATCCTTCACATAGCTGAACTTTCTTGGATGAGTGACTTCCCTCTCCTCTATTGTAAGCTCCTTTAGAGCATCTTGAGTTTGTTCTTGTATCTTCTCACTTGATGATTGATCAACTTTATTATCATTGTGAAAAATTTTTGCATCTTCATCATCAATACAAAATCCTTTTTAGAAGGAAGGTTAGAGTTATAAAAAACATGTATAGCCTCTTCTACTACTAAAGTTCTTTTGTTAAACACGAAAAGTTTTATAATTTAAAGAATAACCAAGAAAAATTCCTTTATTACTTTTAGGATCAAATTTACTAAAATTGTCTTTGCCATAATTTAAAACAAAATATTTGCATCCAAAAGGATGAAAATATCTAATGTTAGGCATTTTATTTTTGAAAAGTTCATATGGAGTTTTTTTTAAATAGGCTAATCATTACTCTATTAAAAATATAACAAACGATGTTTGTGGCTTTCGCCTAAAAATATTTTGGTAAATTGTTTTCACAAAGCATGGTTTTAATCGTTTCTTTAAAAGTTCTATTCTTCCTCTCAACAACTCTATTTTGTTGAGGAGTTCTAAGTGCAGAAAAATTATGGCTAATTCCATTTGAGCTTCAAAAATTTTCAAAACCAAGATTTTGAAATTCGTTTCAATGGTCACTTCTAACACTAGTGATAGAGTAACCTATTTCATTTTAATTCATTTTTGAAAATGTGATGAATTTTTCTAAAGCCTTATCTTTAGTACTTAAAAAAATAACCCCAATAAACCAAGAATAGTGATGAACAAGCACAAAAACACATTTTTTCCAACCAAGCTAGTTGTCCTAATAAGACCAAATAAGTCTATGTGAATTAGTCGAAGGACTTTACTGGTTGATACATCATTAATAGGCTTAAAGGAGACTCTTTTATGTTTACCCTTAACACATACATCACAATCTTTATCTAATTCAAATTAAAATTTAGGCAAACCCCTAACTAAGTCATTTTTGGCTAATCTATACAAAATGTTCATGCTAGCATGTCCTAGTTTTATATGTCACAATAAATAATTATTTTTCATTTTTAGCAACAAGGCATATGAATGAATTATGCAAGTAATCTAAATGCACCATATAAGTATTTCCTATCATATGTCCTATAAGCATAATCTTATTAGACACAATATCAATTACTTTACATCCATTAGACTCAAAAATGACATTGAGACCTTTAACACACAATAGACTAATACTTAGAAGATTATGTTTAAGACTGTTGACATAGAAAACATTTTCAATAAGAATTGAAGAGTTTTTACCAACAGATCCAATTCCTTCTATTTGTCCTTTGGAGTTGTTACCAAATGGAACTTCTCATCCACTTTTTGGCTTCAAATTGATAAAGTGGTTCTTGTCACCAGTCATATGTTTTGAGCATCCGTTATCAAGGTACCATGAATTTTTGTTTGCATTGCCCACATTGAAACAATGCTCCTCTTCCTACAAACATAAAATTAAACTTTGATTTTTGGTACCCGAATTCTTTTTGGTCCATAAGCATTAGTTTCTATAATTTTAGTCCCCTTAGGTATCCATTTTGAAAGGACGTCCTTATCTTGAGTAGTTATGAGTCCTTTAGGGACCCACACACTTTTAATAATTTTTCCTTTGTAAAAACTTGAAGGACTTCTATGTTTATAGAAGTTAAAGCTACGTTTAACAAAGTTTTGTTTTGAACTTTCTCCTCTTAGAAATCTTTTTGGTAAAACTTTGTTTGAGTGAGTTTTTTCACGTTTAAGCAACTCAAGTTGCTTTTGATGATCATCATATATTTTAGAAAGTAAATTATGCAAGTCACAATTCTTTTTTTCCAAATCATTTATAATAGCTTGCATATAAATTATTTTACTTTCAAGTTCATGATTAAACTTGGGGAGTGAATTATTTTCATTGTTTAGTTTTGAAATAGTTTTCCTATATTTTGAAACCATTAATTCAAACTCCAAGGCTAATTCATCATAGGCATCTTGCAACTCAACAAAAGAATAAGAATTTGAAATAGATGAGTTAGAAGCTACCTTAGGATCATCAATGGCCATAAGGCAAAGGTTTGCTACTTCTTGATCTTCATTGTCGAATGAATCCTCATCACTTCAAGTAGCAACATGAGCCTTGAGCTTTGTTTTCTTGACTCATTTTTCTTTCATTGAGGAAAATTAAACTTGATGTGTCTTGGCTTCTTGCATTTATAGCATATGATAGAGTCATTTTCCTTGGTAGATTCAAGCTTGAGTCCTTCTTTCTTTTGGAATTTTATCCCTCTATTGGATCTTATAAACTTCTTGAATATTCCAGCAAAGATGACCATCTCTTTGTCCTTATCCACCTTTTCACTTGATTCACTATCTTCAATGGTGGTGGAATTGAGAGTAACACCAACCTTTTTCTTCTCATTCTTGGCTTCTTTTACCCCTTTATTGAGCCTTATCTCATGAGTGAGAAAAGAACCGATGAGCTCATCCAAGGTCAACGTTTCTAAAAAAATTTTCTTCAATAGTGGTCACATTGGTTTCCCATGTTCCTCACAACTTCTTTATTAGGCTAGGTTTTCCCATAGGATTTTAGCCCATTGATGATGGTGGTGAATCTATCGAACATTATTTTAATGTTCTTCTTGGGCTTCATCTTGAAGGTCTCGTAATTGAGAGTGAGGATTTTCACATTTGAATTCTTCACTTTGCTAGTCTCTCATAAGTTACCTCAAGTTTATCTCATATCTCCTTGGCATTCGAACATTACAATATGCTACTATACTTATTCGGACCAAGTGCACAAAAGAGAGTGTGAATAGCCTTGACATTGAGTTAAACACTCCTTCTATCTTCTTCGTTCCATTCTTCCTTACTCTTTGGAGCAGAGAGTTCTCATTCTTGCTTTTGTGGTATAGAAGGGTCATCCATGATAATGTCTCAAACCAGAAAATCATTTGCTTGGATGAATAGCACCATCATTGTCTTCAAATATGAATAATTAGTACCATTGAAATAAGGAGGCTTGGAAAAATATTGAGACTCACCAAGAAAAATTTATCCAGATGTAGACGTCATTGTAGGAATTGAGTTGATGATTGTTGAGCTTCCTCAAGAATCTCATCTTTGGTTGTTAAATCGTCTAAAAGAGACTAGCTCTGATACCAATTTTTAGCTTAAATAATCAAACCAAAATTACAAAGAGGGGGTGAATTGGCTTTTAAAAATTTTGCGAAAGTTAGATAGAAAGAATGAAAAATTGAACACAAGAATTTAGAGTGGTTCGATCCCAATTACCTACTGTACTACCTTAGCTTTTCACAATTAAGAAGTTTTCCAAATTCACTAATTTGATAACCTTTGAGGACAAGGTTTAACCATACAAAATCCGTTAAATTTTCTCCTCAAACCTTAAGACACAAACCCTCCTAAAGTGATACAAATAAGTAAACAAAGAAATAATCCTTACAAGATCAATGTGTTTGCAAATTAAGCTCAATTACAATGAAAACCACTTGAGCAAATAGAATGAAAATAAAGCTCACAAATGTATGAAAGAAAAGTATGGAAATATTTGGCACAATGGTTGTTTGATTGATCTTTTTGCTTGAATATGCTTTCTTAGCTGTTGTAGGATCTTTGGAAGCTGGTATTTATACCTCTAATTGATTTCCAACCGTTGTGGTTGTTGGAGATATGAATAAATTCGTTGGGGATGTGAAAACCAATGCATTTAATTCACCTGCAATAGCGAGTATCAATACTAGAAAAAAATGGTATCGATATTTTCTCCATTAAATGCAAAATTCAGTGACCGTTAGGGCTTAAATATCGATACTAGACAAATTTTATCGATACCATATGAAAGGTATTGATATCGAATCAATACTTAGATGAATTTTTGAAAAACATAATGTCAATTTAGTCCAATTTTTCAAAGGGGTATCAATGTTTTGAAAACTATTAATACTTGGTATTTTTTGGCCTGGAGCTATTCTGACTTGTTTTATAATTAGTTTGACTAGTTTAAATTGTTTTTACTTGATTAAAATCATTTTAACTTGATTTTAATGTTGATTCAAAAAATTTCTAAGAGTTTTAAAGTAAGGATTGAAAATTTTATCTCTTAGACTTCATTTGAGAAGTCATTTTGTCGATTTTGTTCAACTTTAATTTTTATTCAAAAACACTTTAATTTTTTATATCAAAATATATTATCAAATAAAGCTTAGTTTAACAAAATGGTTTATGTAATGTGTTGAATGGAGTTCTGTATATGTTCTGCAGTTATCTTATCAGAGTTCCGTTAAAGGTTAGAAGTTCTGTTTTGGCACGAAGCACTGCAATTTATCAAAATACCGTATGATTTGAAATATCACATGTTTTGATTGTTTGAAACTCCTCTAAGACTCACTAAGGACTGCAAAAGTGTTATATGGAAGTAAAAGTGTATGTGCAATAATATGTAAAAATACAGATAAAAGTAAACGTGTGAATTAAGTGTTAAATGATATATATGAATTAAGTGTTTATATTATGTTTGTGAAATTAAAGAAAGATTATGATATGTGAATGTGAAAGTTAATTAGTGAGAATAATTTGAAATTAAGTCTTAAGGTAATGAAATAAGCTTGGATGGTGGATTTATGTATAAATTTTGATATCAAAGAAAAAAATTAATTTAAAAGTTTGAAATTGAGTCCAATAATGATAAATTAAGTGTTTGAATGTTATGAAAAATTTTGAAAATTTTTAATGTGGCATCTCTTGCTCGGATTGAGTAAGGGGTGTTACATGTATTAAAGCCTACTCTTGTAACAAGTCTTTGTCCGCTCTTATGGCATATTTTCCTTCTTTTTGTTCTCTCTTTTAGTTTAATTTGTGTTCTTCCCGTCTCTTTTCTATTTTGGATCTGATGAGTATGGAGGAAAAAATTGCTAATCTCTTATTGGACAGTGGTACAAAGGAAGCATAGTAGGTGAATCTTTGCTTTAATGTAGGAGTGCATCTTGTTAGATCAAATAAGGAAAACGGAGTGGGATGTAACACCACATGCTTGACCCAATCGTAGGATTTAGGTATAGAGCATCACAGGTTGACCTAATTAGAAAACACACCTTTCTATATTCCTTTAAAGAAAAGACCATTAGCTATTTTGGCAGAAACCTCCTTTACCAGAGCGATATTCTTTCAGTTTAAGACCACTAATATGCCATAATTTGGTGTAGCAGATTAAACTAGTTTTCACATTTAAGGAGCTTCAATACAAGCATTTTCATTATGCTTTAATTTAGTTTCTTTAGTTTTGTTTACATTCAATAAAATATGCACATTGAGTCTTTTATTAACCTTAAGGCCTGAATGAAAGGCACAAGGGAGAACGTACTTTGTGAGTGTGTAGAAGACCATTAGAGGGCATTTCAGGTCAATGCTAGATGCTATGTAGCAACATGGGGGTTCCGATGTCGCAACATAGAGAGCAGAATAGAGAAAGTGAGAAACTGCCTTCAATGTAACGACACAGGCTGAGAGTGTCGTGGCATACCCCTGAAGATGGCTACAGAGGAACAAGCTGGTTGCTACGTCACGACACAAGTCCTGGTGTGTCGCGACATCGACTCTGTGACGAGAATAAAACACGTAGTAGGGGCATTTTGGTCTGCATAATTGAACTTTAAGCTCGAGAATGTTAGCTACCCTAGGGATAAGGACGGCGACTACCTGAAGACTATAAATAGACCTCTCTGACACGCATTATAAACATCATTCCATTAGCTTAGATTTTTTCTTTAGGTTTAACAATTTTTTTCTTTCTTTCTTAAATTTTCGTAGTTTTAGTTATTTGTTTTCTTCAAGAGATCTGACTGTAAAGGAGATCAACTTCTGTTGATTCGTACTATTCATCAATATCAATTAGGCTTTGTTAAACTCTTTATTTCACCCCCTTACTTATGATTAATTCTTCCATTTATTCCATGTTGTTTATGAAAGCCATGAGGAACTAATCCTTTTATGGGGGATTAGCAAGTAGAGGCATGACCTTTTAACTATTTTGTAGGGTTACATAGCGGATCAACTATTTGAGAAAGGAAGAACGTGAAACAAACCTTAGGCCTGACAACCCTGGGAAGTCATCAACGTGGGAATTAACCCAAAATTGGTATTTCCCATTTCTGAACAACTTTACCTCAAGCCAGTCTGGACTGTGAGGTCGAAATATCAGTAGTTCTTGCTAATTCATTATGCTAGGGGAATATCAGAAGATCCTGCTAGGGTAGTGACTAGTTGGTTGACGAGGAACTCGAGACGACAGTTAATTGGGATTGCCAAGTGAGCTGATCACCCATATTCAGATTTGATTCACTTTATTTCTCTTTATCTCTTGCAATTTTAATTCTTTTATGTGATTTTACTTTATTAGTTTACAAACCCTAAAAATACTTATTGTTTTACTCTCGTACTATAATTAATTAAAGAGTGTTCATTTGATTTTTAATTGTTTAGGTTAAAATTGATTTAGTACTCGCCTCCCTTGGGTACCTATCCTAGAGGTAACTTGGGATAATATTGATGAACCTCAAGACACCTTAGAAATGGAAGACGAACCTGAAGCAAATGAGGAGAATGCACTAGCGACTAAGATGGAAAACAAGACACCTAAAAATGCCAAAATCACAAAAGTCCCATTTCTATCAAGATTAGAAGAAAGAGAAAAGTAGGACGAGGATGAATTTGTTAAGTTTTTTGAATTTTTTAAAGCCTTAAATGTCAACCTACCATTGATCGAGTTAATTGAGAAGGTTCCAATATGCCAAGTTTTTAAAGGATATGGTGGCAAGGCGTAAGAAAATCAAGGTAGGAGAACAAGTTAATTTAAGTACTTCATATAGTGTAATTATTTCCAGACAAGTACCACGGAAAGTGAAAGACCTAGGCAGTTTTACCATTCCCATAGAAATAGGAAGTATTCACTTTAATAGAGCTCTATACGATTTAGGAGCTAGTATTAATTTAATGCCCTTATCAATTTCTGAACAACTCGGGTTAGAGAATCTTAAAGCAACTCAAATAACATTACAATTGGCTAACAGATCTTTAGTACACTCGAAAGGGGTACTAGAAGATGCGTTAGTCAAGGCGCGAAGCTTTATTATTCTTGTGGATTTTGTAGTACTTGACTTTGAGGAAGATCGTGAGATACCAATCTTACTAAGAAGACCTTTCCTGGCCACTTCTAGATCCACCATTAATTTAGAGAAGTTAACAATGAAAATTAATGGTGAGACTGAAACCTTCAAATGTGGCTATCAACCGAACGAGGAAAGTAGGAGGAAATTAGGGGAGCATTGCAAAAACTTACCTATTTCTAACATTCTCAAATCAAGGGAAATGTTTCCTTTTATGAAAACAAAAAGAATAAATAGGTTTAAGGAATGGGACAAATGAGTAAGGGCAGAATGGCAAAACGGGCGGTGGACCAATATTGATAGAATAAAAAAATCATCCACGAGGGAATTGACAATATTGCTAGATAAAACTGGCAGTTTAACTTAAAATTTGGGAATTGCTACATGATATTTATAAATTATTGTATACTTAACTAACCACATAGTCTAGATTTTAACTTTTATTTAATGTAGGTTTATCCTTAGATCGAAACATCCTTAAGATGGAGTTTTAGGCCGAAACAGAGTTGTTGCTGTGACGTAGCAGAAAGTCTCTAAGAATCTCTAAACTAGAGGATGTGTCGCGACACGGAACCCCTGTGTCGCGACATCGTTATAATTTTCTACAGGGTTGACCCGACCCATTGCACAACTCGACAGCTTAAACACTAATTTTTCCCAATTTCAAAACCTTTAAAACCATATTTTAAAACTCAAATTCTTTTTTACTCCTAATTAAAATAGTCCTTAAGCCCATACCCCATCAAACTCTCTCAAATCTATCAGCATCTCCTAAACCTTAAACCCCCAATTTCCTAAATTTTCTTTCACAAACTTGGTGCAACAAGGAACGGGGACATCACGGGCAAATAATGAATTCAAACGAATTTCAACTATACATTCAAGGTTAAGGGTTCCTAAACTCAAACTTTTTATTGTTCCATTGAATTATTTATTTAGTAATTTGTTAGAATAGAAACATTATGCCTCCTAGAAAAGTTAAGCGAACAATGAAAACAGAGCCATCGATTGTTCAAAATCCCTCTACTTTTTTTGAATAGGAATGTTGAAAAGAATTTTAAAAAACTTTAAGGAAAAACATCTATTTAAGAGAGGGGAATTGATCCATCAATGATTTTATTAAAGAAATTTGGCCTTTGGTCAGATATCATCGATGAGAGAGTTTTTGGACGATCCCAAAGGATAATGTCGTGGTCCTTGTTGTTCAAGAATTCTACACATCTTTACAGGACCATGAGTTTAGAAATACCAAAAGACATATATGGAATACAATACTTGTGTGAGGGAAAGAGGTGAGAGTAACCCTTCGAATAATTTGTGAATTTTATAATACTCCATATTATGAAAATGATTTCATCTATGAAACTGACTTAGAATATTTTAGAGACATAGATATGGATAGTATTATAAAATTTTTAACTGAATGAAGGGGTGAATAGAAGTATCGTGCAAGTATACGGGTCAAGTTGTAATATAGTTTTACAACGAAGTAGGTGAGTACTCTGAGGATCGTACCCTAGAGAGGCGAGTGACATAAAAAGATAAAATTCAAGAGATTAAAAAGGGAGAATAAAACAAATCTGATAGGTGATTAGCTCACTTCGGTAATCTCCATCAACTGTCATTTCGGGTTCCTCATCAATCAACTAGTCGCTACCCTAGAAGGATCTTTTGATCTTCCACTAACATAACGAGTTAGCAAGAACTACTTATCTTTCGACCTTACAGTTCAGATAGGATTGGGGTTAAGGTCTTCACGGATGGACAATACCAATTTTGGGTTAATACCCACATTGATAACTTCCCGGGGTTATCAGGCCTAGGTTTATTTCACGTTCTTCCTCTTCTAAATAGTTGATTCATTGAGTAACCCTACAAAATAGTTAACAGATCATACCTCCACTCACTAATCCCTCATAGAGAGATTAGTTCCTCATGAATTCCATAGACAATATAAAATCAATGTAAAGAGAAAGCATGCTAATTGATGGATCCCAAAACTAACTAAAAATACGACAAAGACAAGTGCACCTATCGATAAATAGTATAGCTAAGGTAAGTAAAGATATCATATCACGAGGACTAAAAGTACTAGTAATTACCATTTTCCTATTATTTAGTGACAAATTGGAGTGATTAGTTTAAACTAAATTTACTAAATTAATTTAACTAAAGAACTCAACATAGAATAAATCGGAAAATAATTGAATAATAAACAATGAGAGAAACAATACCCAGGAAAGAATCTACCTAGACTCCATCTATCATTATGAATTTGAATTAAATGAATTATTCACTTGGTATCTTAATCCATAGAAATCCCTAAATTATGCTAATATCTCTTTCGAGAGTAAGAGCAACTAACTCTAGGTTGATTAATTGAAATTTATTTCTAATTAAAACCCCTATTATCGCATTAACTCGATCTATAGATTCTTTTATTAGATTTGACTCTAATCCGGTAGATTTATGTCGTCCTATTTTTAGAATTGCATGCATTTCCACTCAATTATGCTAGATCTACTATTAAACAGGGACTTTTCCTCATCTAATTTAAGCACATTAAACATGAATTAATATCTTGGAAATATTAAAACAAGAGATAAGCACATATACCTGAGAACAAGAATAAAATATTTATCGCGTAAAACGTAAATCAAATAATAGAATTCATCATAGAGTTCATTATTGTGAATAAAAAAAATCTTAAAGACAGAATAACCACAGGAAATAAAGGAACTCATAAAAACTTCAAAAGAAATTAAAAGGAGGTCTTCAATCTTGATGGAAATATGCTTTAGAGTGGGCTCCAATGGTGTTCTTCGAGTTGTTTTCTTCAATATTCTTTTATGGCTCATCTTCTATTTGGTATTTATAGACTTTAGAATGCCTAGAAAGATTAAAAATTATGCTTTTCCGTGTGTTTGGGATGCGAGTCATGAAATCAACACGGTTTGGAATTAAAATTTCTTACTTTTATCACTTATCACTAATTAAATTGACAAGATAGAGTAAATGAAAGAGCTTGATTGTATTGAAATTAAGCACGAATCCATAGAGTTTGAATGCTTCCACAATTCAGATATCTTAAAATCAACAATAACAATTAAAATAAATCTAAAACCCTAAGAAAGAAAGAAAGAAAGCTAAACTAAATTTACAAGAGAGAATCTAAGCTAAATGAATAATGTCCATAACTGGTGACAAATGAGCCTATTTATAGCTTTTAGGTGGTGGCCATCCTTACCCCTAGGTTAGTTTACGTTACCCAGCTTAAAGTTTGACTCTGCAGACCAAAATGTCCCTGCTTTGTGTGTTTTTTCAGTAACAGAGTCGATTTCACGATTCAGAAAGACCTGTGTCGCGACATAGCAATCAATATACTCCTCTACAGCTATCTTTAGGGGTATGTCGCAACACCTTCAGTTTGTGTCGCGACATCAAAGGCAATATTGAGTTTTCTCTATTCTGCTCCCTATGTTGTGAAATTGAGTCAACGGTATCGCGACATAGCAACCAATATCCATTTAGTGCACCTTCTAATGGTCTTCTGCACACTCAAAAAGTGCATTAGCTCACTTTTAGGCCTTATTCTGCCACTAAAGTCAATAAAAGACTCAATTTGCACATTTTATTGAATGTAAATAAAACTATGAAAAATTAATTAAAACATAACAAAAATGCTTGTATTCAAGCCCCTTAAATGTGAAACTAGTTTAATCTGCTACATCGAATTACGATAGCTCACATGCACTGACCCTTGGACAAGCCTCCTCAAACATGAACATCAGAGACAAATGACAGGCCACTTACCTGGTTATACAGGGTTTAGAAGTAAACGAATTAACCCAGATACCAAACACAAGGTACAATGGAACTCACCGAAATATTTTACTCAGAGCTTTATCTACTCTATTGATTCTTTCCCTTTAGTACTAGAACCTTTTCCCATTTCCTTAGCTAAAGCAATAAAACAACTTCTTTAATCATAAAAAAATAACCAAAAACTTATGATACAATAAGAATCTATAGACATGCAGACATTTTCTGGATAGAAATTTCTTTCCTACCCAGTATTCAAAGAAAGCCTACCGATCTTTCTTAAGTTAGTTTCTATTTATTTGGTAAAGCTTAAAGGAAATTTTAAGAATTTACCAGCAAATAACTAGCTTAGAAGCTCTCCTAAGCTTTCACAATTAACACCCTTGTTAGCAAACAAGAACTATCCTGGTTTCTTCGATGATAACCAAGTCTAGTGGAGAAGATGAATTAGAAATCTTCTCTCCACTATCACGATATCCTATTTATAGGTAATTTACGTCCAAATCTCAATCAAGATTATCTCTAATCATTACTTGTTCTCGCATGCTTCCATTAATTAATCACATCCTACGAGGCTCTACAAGTGCCCTAATTAGTAACACGTTGCCTTCACTAGGATGCCAAGTGAACTAAACGTACCCTATAAGCCATTGTATTTACTTAAGTAACGATATTAAAACACGGGTGGCAATCTTATTAGCGAAAAATTTTACCTAATAAGATCGTCGCTCTAACTATATTCTCACTAACATTCGGAATGGTACTCCGCAATATTGGCGAAGTTCTTGGAAGTACTCCGCTTCGAAGTAACCAACCTAATCTAATTTAAGTCTCGCAACTTAGGTGGTCTTCACCGGTGTAGTCTCCCAAACAGATCCAATTCGTCAAACCAAGGTGTGACATGGGATGTGATCATAAAAGGGAAAATTCTTTATTTAATGTGGGTGAAATGTGTTGTGAAGTTATTCCAATGAGCTTGTGGATGGAAAGAAATAACCTAAGACTATTCTGTTGGATTTGGTGCCATGAATGTAGTATATTTGTTTGTAAACTCGTAATTTTTCTGAACAGATTGGTTAATAAAACAATTCATGGATTACATTCATATAATTTGTATAATTTCTCTCATGTGGTTTTTGCATGAAAAGAAAAATAGAAGCAAATATTTGCTCACTGGTTGTCTAATGTCTAAACTAATACTAAATGGTATTACGTGGTCAGATCGTAATATGGAAAGATAACTTGTATTAGTAGATGAACTTAAACATGTCCTTAGTCTAATTGGAAATGAGCAAACCGATTAAAAGACTAATATGTCATTTATCAAATCCAATTGGGGAGATGCTTTGTTTTAAAGCATCGGAGCAGATGTCTCCCAAAAGATAGAGACATAGATTTGACTAACTGGACTGACAATACATCGAACTAGAACCAAGAAGAATAGATCTTGAGTCTGTTTATGAATTTATTCACTTGTAATGTTCATAATGTGGCATACCTAAATCCTAAGTGGATGGCGGAATTTGTATGCCTAACTCGTACACTTTGATTTATGTAAAAGTCTGAGATTGAATAGATAATGAGCTGAAAGATGGTGCGTTGGGTGTATGACTTCTGCAATATGTAGTGTCTTTCACAACAAAATTCATAGCTCGAGACATGGGTAAACGATATCCTCTCATTGGCATTACATGGTTGATGAAAAGTAAACGTGGTCATGAGTTGTTCATCTTTATGATGAATGACTTGATTACTATTTGATAGTAATTGACTTTTCATGAAAGAAGATGTAATGGTTACCATGGATGAAATAGAATCATATTGGGAGAACGAATATTATCCCAAAGAGATTAATGATATCTTATGAGGGTAACACACTTATGATAAGGTTATTAGACAAGCACTGATCAAGTTACTTTCGTAATGGTATATTGTTAGGGAGAGCTCAGTCACGATACTATAGTGGAATGACTTCGTCACTAAATAAATTTATAATTAATAAGCAAAAAGCTGGAACTTAATTATAAATCATTTAAGCCTCAATTGCATATGTCCAATTTGTCCCTCCACTAGCTTGTCGAAACCAAAAATAAATTGCATGTTAAATCAAATGAATAGAAATGGATAAAAATGGTGAAAATAGAGAAATGAGAAATATTTGGAAATAAATGTGGTTTTCTCCAAAATGAAAATGAAAATAGAGAAATGAAAATTTTGGAAATGAATGTGGTTTTCTCCAAATTGAAAATGAAAATAACCTGAAAATGAGTTTTTGTTTTGCAAATTAAATGAAGTTCAAAAGATAAATAAATCATTTGGTCATAGTAAACTCGTTGAATATAGAAATATTAAATATATTTTCTCATAGATTCTTTTAAGGTAAAGTCGTCATGATTTTAATGAAATTAGAATTTAGTTGAGAAGATTGTTTAATTGGAAATTTAATTGAGATGTTTATTTTGTGAAATAGAAAAACAAATATTAGGTTGGATTTTATTATAAAGTATTAGATTAAAATTCCAATAAGTACTTGTAACTAGACCCGATATGAGAGAGGCCCAAAAGCCCTTTTTGTTAAAGGGAGGGATGACAAGCCCTAGTATTATTAACTAGGGTTATTGCCTTATATACTTCTAGTTAGGCTAGGAGTTCTTTTTTTTAGTTAAAATAAACTTCTATAATTTAACAAGAGTTTTACTTTTTCTCCCTGTAAATAGATGACATCGGTAGGGAAAAATACATAACTTTAAGATATTATTACTCTACCTGAAGATACTGAGAGTTCATTCTCAAGTATTAAATTTATTTTTGTCGATTTCTATTGAGAAGAGATTTTCGTTTTCAAACTAAAAGAAAATAAAACTATTTCTAGTTTTTTGTTTGATTCGAATCGTTTGTGTCACTCTTGGTTTTTAGAAAAGTTCCGAAGTTAAAGGACAACTGAAAGTTAATTGAATAAAATAGTAAGTTGGCGAGCTCTACTAGGAAACTTGGAAAATTTTGGGCTAATTGGTAATTAGTTGAGATTCAATTCTGCTTCGGTTAAGTGAGAACTTATTGGTTCCTAAGTAGGAGATAGAATTATTAGCGATGGATGATTATCTTAGACTACGAAGATCATGCAAAATAAGGGTATATATATGTGAGAGAAGGGATATTTCTGCAAAAGAATTCTTCTCCATTCTATTTATAATTTTCTTGTCATCTGAATCATCTTCTTCAGTTGCTCTGAAGAAGAAAAAGTTAATGAAAGCTCTGCATGGGAGGGAATATGAGACTTAGGACTGGAAAATAGAGAATCCAGTAAGTTGGTAAGCTTCCAAGTCTCTCTATACTGATGAACCAAAGGATGAAAGAAATAAGGACTCCTGAAAAGTTTCTATATAGTAATGGATTCTAGGTTTTTAAAGTTTGAATACCTTCAGCTTAATCAATATATATGGTTGTCATGCTTAGTTTCCAGAACGAAAGAGACTCTGACATTTAGGCAAGCTAAGTTGGCGAGGATAAAGGATTTAAGGTTAGTTTTTGTACTCCACTTAGATGTTTGTTGTTGATGTTTTAGAATGTTCTGATCGTGAGTCTGCTATGAGTTCAATCTAAATTCCATGGTTGTGTATAATCACAGTGAATGAGTATGCCATACATGTATGAAGTTGTAAAAATATATGGATGTTTGCAAGTGTGTTTTCTGGATGCCAAATGTGGTTTGTGTATTGACGTATTGATATATGGCATATTGTATGTTATAGTGATAAGTACAATGCCTTACGTGAAATGTATGTTTATAAAATACAGAGTTCGAAAGGAGCTACTTTGATGGGATGGTGAAGATAGAAAATTGGCATAATGGAGGAATGGACGGATTAAAATGGGATATAAGGGAGTTTGGCAGCATCGTAGAACGGTTATCTACTGGTCTTTCAAGGCAACACCGTGTAAATGATATATAAGTCCTTCAGGGTGACATCGTGTAAATGGTATATAAGTCATTTAGGGCAACACCATGTAAACAATATACAGGTCTTACGGGGCGACACCTTGAAAGGGGTTTACTGATTCTTTAGAATCAAAAGTCCATGGTTAGCCATGGCATAATCCAATGGTGAGCAGGTACATCGTATGGAGAAAATGGTGTCCACTAGGACAGTGAACAGGGAAACCTGTCAAGGTATAAAAAGGGAAATCATTGTACGACTCGCACTGAGAGCAGTCTGATAGGATGATTGTGGCGCTTCTGGGAACACGGGGAAATATGATAGTAAAAGGATCCGCCAAATGTAAAGGTAAGAGAAACATGTAAAAACATCTTAAATGTAACATACGTGTAAGGAAATGGTATTTCCTTCAAGGTATTAGTAAATAAGTATCCGACATTAATGTCCGCTAGAGTTTGACAAGTAAACCAATATTGGCTATGACAAGGCAAGATGATTATGCAGTTTTTTTAATTCCAAGTAATCATTGGAAAAAAAAAGGGTCGCTATAAATAAAAGAGAAGTCTTCCATGACTAACTTAGGTGGAAAGTCTGCTAGGAAATAATGGAAGAAGCAGAAGTTCGCTAGGACCATATAGCGTAGGAAAGTCTACAGGGACTATCAAATGAGGAAGTTCGCAATGGGGCGATCTAAATAAGAGATAGTCAAAAAGAAAACTATCTATTAATTGGAGCATCTTAGTGAAATGGTCTAAAGTGGAAAATTCCTATGGGACTACCTTGCAAGTATGAGTCCACAAGGAAAGATGGGTGTTTATCAATAAGCTTAACCTTATATTCAGGATCGCAAAAGAGGATGTTAGATTGGGTCTTCTTTAAGGAAGGGTCTGGGCAAAGGCTAAGTCAAAAGAAGATCATCGTTGGGGTAATGTGGTAAACATATGATGAGTTCAGTATGGAATAAGTGGATTAAGGTAAGAATCTACAGTTGTAGTGAGATATCTACTAATTCGCCAATAGTAGTCACTGATCCGTATAAACGTGTATATGGTTATCTTCAATGAGTCACACCGAGAAAGGTAAAATGAGAGTCTGAGATGAAGCGGGTCAGGGTCAGGACCCAAAAGAAATTGTTATTTGGAAGCGCACGCTTATGACTAAATCAATGGATATGCCTGCCAATGGTTAGCCCAGAGAACCTCAAGTAGAGACCACGTTAGAAAATCGACGGAACTTTCTAAGATATTCAGGGAGTTTTAAAATTTATGCTTTTATTTTTATTCCCGAAAATATATATAGAGCATTTTATGAGTACTGTATAAAATTTCACTAAGTTCATTTGAACTTATGATTGTATCGCATTGTATGCAGGAGCAAAGATTGTCGGAGTCGTTATGGGAAGGGACCAAGCCAGACACCACCAGAATTGTGTAAGGGGCGTGGTAGTTGTTTCATGTATATAGAGGGGCACCCTTAGAGGCCACGCCTCGGGGAGTAATTGAGTATATTTCTAATAAAGTATTAAGTTTCAAGTTATTATAAATAATTATTCATGATTAATAAGGTAGGATGATTGTAAGATCTTAGTATTAGTATGATATGGAACATGCTGGAAGTTTAAAATTTGAAACTTGATGTCATCCAAGGTATTGAATAAAGTTGAATGGTAAGAAAAACAAGCGTATAACTTGGTATCGTCTAAGTTTGTAAGTAATTGTGACACTTGGTATCCAAATCCAACAATTAGGTCGAATATAGGGTGTTACATTTCGAGCCCACACTCAAAATAGTTTGTGGTACGAGAATAGTGGAGAAGGTCGTTCAGTTGAAAGCCATGACTGACAAGGATCCTTCTAGTTGAAAATACAAGTGCGATTTAGGTAAATGGTTTATTGCTATAAATATCAGAAATTGGCTTGGTTTTCAAAATTTTTATTTTCTCCTTTGTAAGAAAACCATTTTCAAACCAAATTTTTTCCAACATATTTTGGGTCCAAATATGAATGTTGAAGTTCACGATGTTGTTGAGGTAACTCAGAGTCAAGTTGTGGCTCGTATTGCAACTTGATCAGCAAGTTTGGGAAAGCAGGCCAACCGGTCCCAATGAAACTTTTAAGTTGGAATATTTTTAGGCTGGGGAACTTACGAGTAATTCACATTATCTGGCAACTGTTGAGAAGGATGTAGTAGAGTTCATGTTAGTTCAATTGGTGCTAATAGAGGGTTGTCGGTTTGGTGAAAAGAAGGATGTAATGTTAGTTTAACAAATTTCTCTTAATCCCATATTTCCATATTGACGTTGAGATCATTGAAGGTGGAAGTGCTTGGAGATTCACGACATTTTATGAAGCCCTTGAAGAAAGTCGTCGATAAGAATCTTGGAACCTCTTGCGTAGTTTGTATGATCTTGATGGAATCACATGGCTTGTGGTGGGAGATTTTAATGAAATTTTGTATGCTCCAGAAAAGCAAGGTGCACATCTTCATTCAGTTAGTTAGATGGAGGGTTTTCATTCTACTTTGGAAAGCTATGAGCTCATGGATTTGGGTTATGATGGGCACTGGTTAACTTGGGAGTGTGACAGATCTCAGGAAACACTCATTTGAGAGCGGTTAGATCGTGGAATAGCTTCTATAGGATGGGTTTCTCGGTTCACAAATCACAAGATTTAGCACTTGCCTCATAGCTATTTTGATCACTGTCCCTTAGTGATTAACACAAATCAAATTGAGTCTTTTGCTAGGTTCCAAAATGAGGGTCAAACTTTTCGGTTCAATGCAAACTAGAAATTGAAGGAAGGCTTCGAAGCTAAGGTACGAGCTCTTTGGGAGAGTAGTGTTGGTAATATTCCTAACAAGTTAGTTGCTTTAGGGAAGAGACTTATTCAATGGAGCAAGAATTTGAGGCTTAACAAGGGTAGGAAAATTCTTATTTTAAAATATCGATTGGTAGAGTTAGCTGAGATTGATTCGTTGATACTTTGGGTGAGATTGTTTTGGCTAAAGTAAAGCTGAATTTTGAGATGGATAAGGAGGAAATTTACTGGGAGCCGAGAGTTCCAACAAACTGGCTGAAGAGAGGGGGAGATAAATTGATATTTGTTTTTTCCCCTTTTTTCTATACGAGGATGAGTATTGTTTTTTTTTTCTTCTCTTAGTTGTTTCTATTTGTTGGTCTATTTTCAGATGCACGTGATTTGGCTTAATTGAGTAGATAAACGATACTATTTATTAATAATAAACTAGTCATTTATTTAAAATATTTGACAAATTTATTAAATCATGTATTTAAATTTTATATTTTATATTTTATTAATCGAATGTATACGTATAGGCATTTTGTTTCTACTAATACATTTATTAATCAAATGCCTTCTTTTATTTTAGTTTGGTTTATTCTAAGCTACTTTTCTATATATAAAAAAACTATTTGCCTACAATTTAACATATTTTGTTCACTATTTCAACAATAATGTTTTATACTTACCTATATATTATATCTAAATACCAAGATTTTCTAACATTGTATATATGCATTTGATTGTTTAATCTTAATAATTTTGTTTCGCAACATTAAATCATATAATATATTCACTTAAATCGTGAATATATCTTAATCTAGTTTTATTAATTGGGTCCATATTATATAAGAAGGACGTATATAAGAAAATTTTCCTATAATAATTTATTTTTAATTGGATCCATATCCAATGTAATAGTATATAGGAAGGACTTATATAAGAAATTTTCCTATAATAATTTCTTCTTAAGATCGTAGAGTTTAGTCTAATTACCCACGTGGTTAAAATCCCAGACCCACCCAGTATCTTCCCTTCGATAGAAGAAAACCTCTCAAAATACAAGCCCAAGCTTCAAATTAACCGTCGCAACCTCCCTTTCCAAACCCTAACCACCGCCGGTCCACAGCCCTCTTCGTCCTCTTTGGAACGGTGAGTCTGCTTGATTTTTCTTTATTTATTTCACATCTCTATCTACTTTATATTATAGAAGCTTATCGCTTTCGTAATTAATTTTAATTTGAAGTCGCTGAATTCTGTAGAATATGCTTTCTGGGGTGAAGGTTATACCTCGTGATGAGATTGATAAGGTATAATTCATCAATTTCACATTTCTTTCTTTTTGTCAGTAAAGTTTCCTCAGTTAGATTTTTTTTTTTTTGTACCAGGAAGAAAATGAGAACTCAGATAGGCAGAAGAAAAGATACACTAGTAAAATGGAAAAGAATAAAAGAAAAAGGAAAAGTTCTGGGTATTGTGGTTCTTCGGATGATGATATTGAGAGAATAGAAAAAGGATCTAGACGAAATAAGAAGTGGTATTCATCAGAGGAGTATTCAAGCGAAAGTGAGAGCGAAGGGAGTTCCGATACAGATAAAGGGAGGCATTCAGATAGGAGAAAGGGTAAGAGGAATAAGAAACGATCCAGAAGTAAAAAGAAACGTTATTCATCGTCATCAGTGGATTATTCGTCTGAAGATGTGGATGAGGATCGAAGACGTAATTCAGGAGTTGGAAAGAAAAGGAGTAAGAGAAGAGAATTTTTTGTTCTGAATTATTGATGATTGGTTCATTTTAGACATTGATCAGTTATTATTGTTGTTGGTTTGCAGATGATGGTAGAGAATCTCCTTTGAAAGAGAAGGAGATTGAGAGGAAAGAAATTGGACTGGAATGGATGCTCAGACCTGCATTTAAGACTGATAAGAAACATTTAGAACCTGCTGCTGTTGAACAACTTGAGGAACCTCCTACTGAGGAGGTATGGCACTTGAGCTATTAATTCTAGCTGATTTTTTACCTTTTATTTTCTTTGATTCTGGCATAATACAAACATAAATGCTTGCTGATGGAGATATTTATATTTTAAAGCAAAAAATATCTTGTCTGCTTTACGGTTCTCTTTGTTGTTCAGAAAAAAATCAAACTTTTCTAACGAGGATTTGATAAGCTTCTTTCTCTTTTTATTTCTTAGACTGCTTTAGTTATGTTTACTTTGGAGAGTTCTAAACAAGCTTGCATTTGTGGTTCTTGGTTGTATGGAGCATGCATTCTTTACTTTCTGCCTTTATATTTTGTTAGTGCATGAATTGATAATAGTACATATATTGTTACCAGATAAAGACGATGCATCCTAGAGAGTTGAATCCATATCTGAAAGATAATGGAACTGGTTATCCAGAGGAAGCAGAAGAAAAGAGAGCTGGTGTAGACAGGCTTTTATCTTCTTCGTTTGTAGGGGATGGAGGTGCTAGTTGGAGACTTAAAGCTTTGAAGCGTGCAGAAGAGCAAGCTTCTCGAGAAGGACGAAGTATTGAGGAGGTAATTTTTTGTTCAGGAAAAATTGTATATCAGGAAGGGTGCCATGTTGCTTTTTTTTTTTTTTTTTAACAGTTTAAAGTGTGATTCCATTAGCCTTTACTGTTGAAACCATACAGGTTGTTCTAGAACGTTGGGGTTCTCTTGATATACTGGCTGCATATGGAGCATCTCGTAGAGCTGCTGCACCTCGAGCCCATCTGCATGCCATAAGAAATAGAAAGCAAGGCCCAGATAATGAGAAACAAAATGTTGCAGACAATCAAAGGGAAAGAAAGTCAGAAAGAAATTCTGAAAGGGTACTTGCAATGACACTTATATGGATTTCATAATTTGTTAGTTTAAATGAAAAATAGTACATAGTGGTTGCACTCTAGTAGTCCAGGAACCACAGATGTTCTAATCCTTTCTATGGTTTTGGTTGCCAGAACACTACTCGAGATTATTTGCGGGATGTATCTCTTCGACATTCTGACATGAAGACCCCAAAAGTCCGCGATTCATTATCCTGGGGAAAACGAAAAAACCAAAATATTCCTGCTAAAAATGCTGGTGCTATATCGACTGCAAATAAGTTTACCGATGATGGAAACTTCATGCAAGAATTTCTTCGTAAGCAGGGAAATGATACTATCGCATCTGGTTCACATACAGATCATGATGGAAATATGAACTCAAAAGTTGTAGCATCAGAGACGAATAAACCTAGTGAAGCTGCTACAATGCCAAAGGAGACTTTGAGCATAAACCAATTGGCAGCTAAGGCTTTGCAGCTTCGGTTGAAAGGAAAGCATGATGAGGCTGAGAAACTTCTGGTAAGACAACCTTTTGCTTTGATACAGTACATTGATTTGATTAGGGAGTTTCTCAATCTCATTCTTAGTTTCCTATGCTAAAGTTTTGTTATTCCATAGATAGAAAGATAAACGTATGCAGATCCTCTCATTTTGAGATTATAACAGTCAAATATTTCCTGGATCTAGAAAATATGGGGGGTTCATTTTTTTTGTCTAGGTATTAGAACCCTGTTTAACTTTTCAGAACTAGAACATAAATTTTAGTTGTTTGCATATGTGCCTTATGCATTGAATAACTTGATCTAAAGAATATTGCTTTTTTCTCCTATCTGTCAACATAGGGCTTAATTTTGTCTTCAGTTGGTTTAATTTAATTGGTTTTGTTATTTTTTTCCTTATTAGCTGGAAGTTGAGAGCATGAAGGCTAAGCAGAACACTGGAGATCATGCCAGTAAGCAGCAGAATGTTGACAACAACAGCAGGTAACTTTTCAACTTTATATTTCTTTGGTATTCCCCATTCTAAAAATGCTGTTTCAAATGAGCTTAAAGTAGTAAGCTTATAACTCTCTATGAGACTGTCATTTGGGATTCTAAAGCAAATTGCAAAGTGTTTACTTTCGCTTTTGAGTTCCTTTTTTTAATAATTTATAGAGTTTTATTCTTAATGTAGCATAATTTATAGAGTTTTATTCTTAATGTAGCATTCCAACTCACATTTTAATATCTTTTTTCATTTTTTTCCTTAACATCTATAAATAATTCTGTTCTGATAATATTATTTGTATTTTATCTAGACATGTTGTTCATGATGCATCGCTTCGGAAAGGGAAGGATGATGATGATACCGATAAGCATCTAGCTCGAAGAATAATGCAGAATAAACAATTTAGTGTATCTGGTCAGGCTGATGATGAATATGACTATGAAGATGGTCCAAGCAGAAAACCACGGAAGAAGGGTGGGGAAAGCAATTGGGTCTCTGGAAATAATCATTTGGCTAAGCGTATATTGACTCAGCAAGAGCGCTGTCTTTTCTGCTTTGAAAACCCTAACAGACCAAAACATCTTGTTGTTGCTATAGCAAATTTCACATACTTGATGCTACCACAATGGCAGCCTGTTGTGCCAGGTCACTGCTGTATCTTACCAATGCAGGTACTCTTTTATCTATGGTGTCATAATTTGCTTTAGCGCCTTAATGTTAATTACATCAGACCAGTAAATTGGTGAGTGATCTTTTGAAGTACAGGCATATAGTTCATTGTTTTAAAGGATTTGAATATTCTTAGTAGTCTTTCCATTTCCTTTCATGGTACCTAACCTAGTTTGTATTAACGTTTCGATATATGAAGCAGAGTAGCTTAGATGCCTTCAAAAATTAGGAGCAAATGAACTCATTTTGGACACATTAATTTCTTTTATACGAGATGTAGAACTAAAATAATATTTCTTGCGCTTTACAGATTGATGTGTCCTAATTTAAAATGCAAACTCTTTTGCCTTGACAGCATGAGCCAGCCACAAGAACAATTGAAAATAATGTGTGGGATGAAATCCGCAACTTTAAGAAATGCTTAATAATGATGTTTGCCAAGCAAGATAAGGAGATGGTGTTCTTGGAAACTGTGATGGGATTGGCACAACAGCGTCGCCATTGTCTGATTGAATGTATTCCTTTGCCACGGGAAATTGCAAAACAGGCTCCTGTGTATTTTAAAAAGGTTAGGTTCTTTTCAATTTATGTATTGACATTTTGGTAACACCAGTGGCGGAGATGGAAGCAGCAGCTTCTTCTGTTCTTGACATGTAAACTTGATCTTTATCAAAATCAAATGGCTCGGATTTAGTCTGCTGAGTAGCAATAGTTGGAATGTAGATGTGATCTTTGTATGATTCTAAAAGATGTTTGTCACAGGCAATTGATGAAGCCGAGGATGAGTGGAGCCAGCACAATGCAAAGAAGCTGATAGACACGAGTGAGAAGGGATTGTGCGGTTCAATCCCGAAAAATTTCCCATATTTCCATGTTGAATTCGGTCTAAACAAAGGGTTTGTGCATGTAATTGATGATGAAAGCCAGTTCAAGAGCAGCCTTGGTCTCAATGTTATTAGAGGTATGTTACAACTTCCAGAGGAGGACATGTACCGCCGCCGGAGGTATCAATCTGTGGAGGAACAAAAGCAGGCTGTTGCCAGTTTTGTTCGTGATTGGGAAGCTTTTGACTGGACAAAACAACTTGACTAGCATCATGATCTAACCTAAAACCTAAACTGAGTTCACCAATTGATAGACTTGACACTGTATATTTACATAGCGTTCGGATTAATGTTTTAGTGTAATCGTATTTGATGTGTTATATAAATAGAAATTTAACACATTAATTATTCTTGTCACGTAGAAACAAATTCATAAGAATCAAACATCCATTTCACTTGCAATTTATAATCCTATTGTTCCCATCATTATTCCAGCGAGGCAATGTTGGGATTTAGTGAAAAGTAGATAAAATCCATGACCTATTTTTACTGAAACTACAAGCCTAATTTTTCGAAGGTTATGTTGGTCATTTGATACAAATGTTACGGACTGTTGAGAAGTTAAAACCCTGAAATATTGCTTTATGAAACATGTAAATTCGGTGCAAAAGGTAGACAATTAGTTTTAACCCAATGTGTACTGCTATCGTAAAAGGATGGTGTTTTTTATTAAAATATTGTTACTTTGGTTTTTTTTCATTTTAATTCTAGTGATTTTTTTCTATATAAAGATTATTGGCTAAGTGAAAGTAACGAATTTTTTGAACTACGGACTAAGTCAAAGAAACGAAATTAATTTTTAAGTGGAGAATTTGAGATTTGGCTTAGGTTTTTTTTTTCATAAAATTTTAACTTTTCTTCTTAGAAAATTAAAGTTTTCATTTTGTATTAGGGTGTTTGGTTTAGGAATCAAAGCTTACTCTCTGAGTAATCGAAGGTTTAAGAATAAAGGAGATGATTATTTTAGTTAAAAGCCAAGAATTAACTAGATATTTTTGAGCTTGAAAAACATAGGTACTGGTTTTAAAATTTCATTATGCAAGTGTTTTGTTTTCTCAACTGATTTTTTCCAACACTATCATCGAGCAACAAAAATCACTCACCCTCCTCATCCTCCTTGACAGGATTGACCGTAGGAATTGCCTAGTTGTAACTTGGTGGCCACAATATACTGATTATCTATGGTGACCAACTCAAGATGTGGTCACTTTGTAAGCTTGGGTGGCTTGGTCACGGGTATGTAAGATGGGACCCAAAAGTTGCATGTAGTCATGTATAATGGGTTGCATTGGCAGTGTAGGTGCAACTAGTCTAGAAGTTGCTAGGCCAAAACTAGAACTCACTCCACGGGATGATCTTGGGGACAATCTTGCTAACATAAGGAAAGCACCTTCAACCGACCATGGTCCTTTTCTTAAGATGAAGTAAAGATTAAAGATGAGGCTAAAATGGAAAATAAAAAAAGTCACTATCTCTTGATGAAATTGTGACTCTATCCCTTAGGTTCCAAATTCTATTGATTATTCGTTGAAGGAGGTCGGGAGAAAAGTTCCTGTAATCATGGATGTGACTTGAGACAATGTCTTTAGTGAGATTTGTTAATCTCTAACTCTTGACTGTTAAAAGGAATAATTGGCCCTCTTCTGACAACGACATTAGCATGAATGTGAAGTTCAACTTGTAGGGTGTGCTGCATATTGCTATCATTATCCAATGAAGACTCCGAAGTAGAGCTTTCCGATCAGCTACAATGGCGAATGGGACTACTTCCTTTTGGGGGAAGTGGAGGAAGAAAATAGGGGTTTAGTGGGTGAAGAAGTGGCTGGGACAGTGAAATATAGGGGAGGAGAGTGGGTGATAGGAAAAAGGGAAAATTTTGTTCAAAGGTGGCCATGATTGCTAGTTTTTCTAGTGTTTAAAATGTCGTTGGTTCATGGGAAGTGATGGGGAGGTGGAAAACAAAGCGATGATCTAAAAACAAAAAGAGGGGGAAGGGATCTTGAGAAAGAGGAACGATTATCAAGAAATAGGGGTAATGATGAGAAAAAGGGGGAGGGAGAAGTTAAAAGTTAGGGAGAAGAAAGAGAGGATGAGTGCAACGGATAAAGAAGAGGAAGATGAAAAGGTAAAGAGGAAAGAATTTAAAGCAAATGGGAGGGAAAGAGAGGCATATTAGGAAGGAAATAAAATAGAGAGGTAAGTGTAGTGGCGGCGTGTCGATGAATGAGGTGATCTTAAAATTCGAAGGTTTACGGGAACCCCAACTGTCGTTGATAAAGCTTAGGATTGATTCGTAAGAAGCCTCTACTGTCACAGATTGCAATTCAAATATCGTGACCATTGCAACAAGCGCATCCCATAGAGGTTTACATATTAAATAGGGCTCATTTGACCCACTTGAACTAGCCTGATTTGAAGAACAAGTGATGAAGCTCATCTACTTGAGGTCATTGTGGCTTAATGAAACATTTATGGGAAATTAGGGATGCCTTGGTAAATAGGGAAAGTAATATTACAATATTTGTAATCTGATAAGATTTGATTTTGTAAACTTGGGGATTATATAAATCCCTTAATTGTAGATATGTTTTGATCTCATCCATCGATGTAATTCGATCCAGATCATCGATTTTGGGGGAACTCAACTATAAATAGAGAGCCTCCCCCTCATTTGTAATCATCCACTGTATTTCATTCTTTCTAAGATAATAAATTGAGAGCATTTACTCAAACACTTGGTGTGCACTCTCTTTCTTTGGCTTTCTTTAGTTCGTTTGTAACTTCTTTCTTTGAGATTGCTTTCGCTATATTTTGGTGTCTTAAAGAAAATCTGTGAAAATTATCACTTTGCGAGAGTTAGGCTAACTTAGGCACATTTGAAGTGGAGGAATTGTCTAATATTGCATGGATTACGAGACGAAAGGTTTAGCTTCGTGAAAGTTGGTATCAAAGCTACGGTTGCGAAGGCAATGTTCGAGATAACGAAAGAAGTTTCCGATCAGATTGAGCCAATAGAGACTCATAAGAGGGCCAGGAAAGTAAGCCAATCGAAGGACATGTTGTCAACTTTGGAAGGACGAGTGGTTAATCTCGAGGAGCCCATAGGGAACAAGAAGGAGACATTCGAGGAATTCATGGGATGCACCGATGAGTTGGACTCAATGAGAGAACAACTTAGGGGCTTTATGTTGGAGTCTCTCAGTTCCACTACGAACAAGTTGACGGAAAAGGATGATGCCCTCGAGGTTATGATGTTAGCCTTGAAGGAAGATATCACGAAGCTTAAGAGGGAGCTCACAGTTTACAAGGTTGTTTTGAGTAATGAGATGTTGGCTTTGAGGCCGAAGCAACGAGTAATGTATGTTCCCAAACCGAAAAAGTTCAAAGGGACAAGGTCTGCTAGAGATTGGAGAACTTTCTTTAGGTAATGGAGCAATACTTTCAGCAATGAGTATCGAAGATGATTCTAGTAAGGTAAACACTACTTCAATTTACTTTACTAATGTTGCTTTGTAGTGGTGGCGTCGTAGGTCCATATATGAGAAATGTGGTGGGACGACTATTGGAACTTAAGAGGAGTTTTAAAGAGATTTGAAGAAGTAGTTTTACCCACAATATGCTAAGGAAGAGGCTCAAGCAAAGTTACGCCAGCTAACGTGACAAGGTACTATTCGGGAGTAGGTTTGAGAGTTCAGCTAGTTTATGCTTCAATTTTCTAACTTGAGTGAGAAAGAAACATTAAATTAGTTGAAAGATGGGTTGAAGCCTTGGGCGAAATAAGATTTACGTCGACAAGGTATCACTAAGCTTACTGTCGCCATGGCCGAGGTAGACTTATTTGTTGAGCTTGGTTCGAAGAAAGACAAGTTCAAGACTTCCAAGCTTAAAGAGTAGGGCAATGGTGGGGAAGACGATGAGGAAGATAAAGAAGGACATGGCGAGTATGGCAACGGTAATAGTGGCAATAGGAAACCATGAAACGAGAAGTGGAAAACCAACAACAATCCGAAAGAGAAAGGGAGTGAGCTAAAATGCTTCATTTACGACGATCCGCATATGGTAAAGAACTGTCCAAAGAGATTTGCGTTTTCGACTATCAAATGGGATGATGGTCTGGAAGAAGAGGCCGTGGGTCTTGGTTCGATCATGAGGGTTTTCAAACCCAAGAAGGCCAAGGAGAGTGAGAATAAGTCAATGAAGTGCTTCTTGTGTTGTGGGCCACATAGGTTGCGGGACTATCCAGAGCGACTAAGTTATCTACGATTAGTAAGGGAGAGAAAGTAGAGCCCGATAAAAGTAAGACTTCAAAGCTTGTGTCAATGGTACTCATTCTTGCAAAGAGGAATAACAGGCAGGTAGGGTTGATGTTTACGGACATCAGCATCGTAGGCCAGAAAAAGAGCGCGCTCTTGTTGATATGAGACCATCAGACTTGTTCATATCAGAGAAAGCCACAGGAAAACTTGGTCTCTCAGTTAGAAAAATCAAATAAGACGAGCAATATGGTAAACTCCGAAGAGGTCCCAAATACGGGAGTAGCACAAGGAGTTGAGCTACAAATCGATCAGTAGAAGGGCATTGAAGATTTCGAGGCAATTCATTTAGATGATTATGATTTTGTGCTTGGCTTGAACTTCCTTTATAAGATTAAGACGTGTTGTTTTTTCCTTTCTCTCTTAAACAAACACCAAAAACTTAAACAAAAACAAAACATTCAAGAAATACAATTTTTTGGCCGGGGTGAGGTTATATAGTTTTGATGGTGCTACCTGGCAATGTGGCGGCACCAATTAAATTTTAAAAAAAATCAACAGTGCCGCTTGACAGACCAGTGACTCCATTTAAATTTTTTTTTCCTTGACAACCACTAGTGTCACTTGACTGCGTGGCGGTACCAATTAAAAGAATATATATTTTAAAAAAAATCAAAGGTGCCACTTGACAGACCGACGACACTCATTAATTTTTTTTATTCCCTGACAATCACGATGCCACCTAACAGCGTGGTGGCAGCAATTAAAAAAATATTTCTTAAAAAAATTAGAGGTATCGCTTAACAGACCAACGACACACATTAAAAATTTTTCCCTGGCACCCATCGGTGCCATCTGACACCACGATGACACCAAACTAGTTTCTACTAACATGAAATTAAAAAAAAAAATTTGATCGGTGTTGTTTGACAGACTGATGACACCCATTAAAAAAATATTTTATTTTTTTCTCCAACGTGAATACTAATATTTTACACGGGTATTTTGAAAAATACATATGGGTGTCGCCTGACATAGTGGTGACACCAGTTTTTTTTAATATGATGGTTGGGTGATGATTGAGGGAAAAAGTGGGTGATGCCACTAGTTGAGCAGGCAACACCGAATTTAACTGTAAAAAACAGATCATTTCCTTAAATAATTTTTTATCCAAGTCACTTTCTTAATTAATTAATTTTTTTAGGTTGTATAAAAAGGCCCTGATATTCCAACAAAACAATAATTTGTTTGTGAAAGAACTATCAATACTTTTTCTAATATTATAGTGCCATAGATTTTAATACTTTTTTTTTAAATATCTAGATAATGCAGTTGTGAATTCTGTGTACCTAAATGAGTACAAATAAATTTATTTTATTTTATCTTTTTTAAGGTAAAAAAATTATTAGTAAGTTTATGTTTTAGTCATTCAATTTTAAAAAGTTATAAAATGGTTATTGAATTATTAGAATGTTTCACTGCGTTGTTAAGGTTTTTTTTGAAAGTTCGGGTAGTGAGCTTTAAGTGACAATTTAACGATCGATACAGTGAATCAATACCCATTGACGAGTGGAAGAAAAAAGTTGTTGGATGTTGATTTATAAATTTGTGACGTTCAAAATTGTTTTATATAAAAAAGAAAACCTAAATTGTAGAAGAGAAGAGGAAAGTGATTTTTCGATTGGTGTAGGCAATGCAAACAGAGAAAGCCAAACAACAACGATTTTAACAACCCAATAATTTAAATGAAAACTTTCGAATAATTCGGTTATCATTTTGTTATTTTTTAAAGTTGAGTGGCCAAAATGTAAACTTACTAATAGTTTAGTGACATTGGATATAGTTTACTCTAAGTTTAAAATCAAATCAAATAAATACACACAAATGATAATTCAGAATATAATAGACAAAATCCCCCATCATAACAATCATATATAGCCAACCCTCTCTATAATAGTCTCATTTATCTACTAAGATTTTACCTATTATAGAGAGGTGGTCATTGTAAACCTATAACAACATGTTGCTATAGAGAGATAATCCTTCTAAGCTTACAGTAGAATTTATATTGTGAATTTCCATCAAATAAAGAAAGTGAAAATTATATTTAAAAAAGGGAAAGAAAGTGGGAATCAAATCAACAAAATTAAAAGACGTAAAAGCAGTGCATGTATTATTGCTTTAATGTATATTTTATACATTCTTTCACATGATTATAAGTTCATAAATCTAACAAGTTCAATTAATCAATGAGTTATCAAATTAAATTAATAAAATTACCATGAGTTATTAAATTCAAGTAATTAATTTATAGGTTTATAATGTTCCAAATTCATAATAGAATATTTAATTAGGGAACTAAATAGTTTATTGAATTGATATCTTTAATTCAACTCATTAAAGATTATTTTCATTTAATAAAATATGATTAATAAAATTCTTCATGTGAAATTTAATCATTTTATTGAAATAACATTTTAATTAAGAGTATTTTTATTTAATAAATGATAATTAATAGGCTTATATGAAATAGCTATAGTTTTACTTAAAAATTAGATCATAAGCTATTATAGAGAACTAATTTAATAAAAACATATTTCATAATTATGGATGTTGCTATTATAAGTAAAAAACTATTATAGAGGATTAAAAATAATAATATAAGAATCGATTCTACTAATATCTTGGTTGTTATAGTAGGTGACTGTTATATAAAGGGTTTACAGTATAGTAAAACTATATATCCATGCATATGGGTGAGCGTTCGATCGATCGAGTGAAAAAAATCTGAGTTAATTGTGTTGACAAGTCCTACTTTATCATCCTAACTCGATTTGAATTTTTTTCGAATCGAGTTGAGTAAAATAAAATTCAAGTTGAGTCGAATTGAGTGAAATTGTTCGAGTTAAGTTAAAAATTAAACATGCCAAATTAAAATTTTGTCACAAGATAATTAATTTCATATTAGAGCACATAAAATTGAAACCATATATATTTGAATTTTTTTCAAAGTAAACTAATAATACAAATTTAGTGAATTATTAATTAACTTATTTAGGTCCTAAAATTATTATTCTAGAAAAAATAATTTTTTAACTTTCTTTATATATTTTCTAGAATTTTCTTTTGAAAATTTTATAATCTTTAAAAATATAAATTTTGGAATTTTTATAAATATTTTAAATTTTAAAATTAATTTTAATTTTGAAAATTAATTTAATTTTTTGTAATTTTTGTTGAGAGAGAGACCAATTTGTTCATTTTCAAACTTGATAGGGGCCAAAAGGGTATTTACACCAATCTATTATTCGAATTATTCGAATTGCAAAATTCAATTCGATTTAAACTCGAAACTCGAATTACTTACTCAAGCTGATTCGAATAATTTGAATAATTTGAATAATTCGATTTGATTAACTCGAAATTCGATTTTTTTTCCAAATCAAATTCAATGTATCAATGGAAGGATAAAACTCAAACTAAAAAAAAAGACTTAAAAGGCAAAAGAAAAAACACCTTCCAAACTAACAAGAGAATGCGAAATCTCGCAGAAGTTGATATTGATATACACGAAAACAATTATATTGTTATAAAAGTCAAAAAAGGAAAGGAATGGCCACTCCTTTATATATAGACATAGAACTGCACAAAATGCTCTCAAACTTATCTCCCAAACCTTTTCCAAACACAAACAGTAAAAAGCTTATTGCCTTCGCTATTTTCCCAATGGCTACCAGCGGATCAGCTAAATACCATGTTGTTTCCCATAATACTGTTCCTGTTCCTTTCGATCAACAATATTTCGACCTCGACGATGCCATGATGATGCCGGAGAACCTTCAAGCCACGCTTCAAACAGTCATCCGTTTGGTTTCCGACATGCCGACGGTTCATTATGCAACCGGTAGTTGCTCCATTTGCGTGGAAAGTTTCTGGTCGTCGGAGGGTACTTCAGCTGCTCCTAGGCAAGTCTCATGTGGCCATGTTTATCACCATAATTGTATTACCGATTGGCTCTTAAATAGCAACAGCTATTCTTGCCCTCTTTGCCGCTGCCAAATTTCCCGATGATGCATAGCTCACTGTAGATTCTCAATTTGGAACATGTTCGTTGTTCCGTCTTTTTGGCTTTTCCTTCTCCTTTTTCTTTTTAAGAAAATTTCGGTGACGAAATGAATATGAATTTATATTTCAATATTTGTTCCTTTCAGTTTTGTATAAATTATCGCATCTACTTATTTTATAGTTCCAAGTACCGGAAATAAAATGAATTCGAAATCTTGAATTATGACAAGTTTTAAGCTTTTCAAAAATATATACTTAAAAAAAAGAGTGGATTGAGTGTTAATTTGATTGCTATGCGTATTGTTGTTAATATAGAAGGACGTAAGTTTGAGTGTGCTAAAACGTATCATCTTCCTATTTATAGATTGAGGAGGGGCTATAGACAGTTTTAGGTATTGTGTCAAAAAGAGTAGATACAATTAGAATCTATAATGAGATTGTTCAAAAAATTATTTATATATAACTAGGTTAGTGCACACCATGATGGATGAAAAATTATGTGATAAATATAAAAAATGATATAAAATTAAATGTAATTTTAATTAAAATGATAAAGTTGAGGAAAGAAAATGGAAATTTTGGATTTAAAATCCCATTATATATATTTTAAATTGTATGTATAAAAGATAAAAATACTTTTAAAATATATTTGTTATTTTATAAATATATTGAGAAAATTTTCATCACTGAATTGGGACTTCGGTTAATTATTGTATAAGTTCATTCATTTAATCATAAGACCCACCTATTAAAAAGTATAGCAATTATTTTAATAATTTTAAAAATATTTTTGTTGATGATTCATTAATATTGTATAAACCTATACATGGCGGCTACGTTAAATACAAAGTAGAATAAAATGGTACAAGTATTATGACCCTATATAGATTCTACTTACTATTTTATGTAGTACTTAATTTCTTTTCCGCTCAAACGTGTTTTAAGTTTTATTTGAAAAACAATATGCTATCAAAATGTAAATGTTAATATGATTTTTAGATCATATATTTCTTTCCTGCCTAATTAATTAGATATTGGATTATTTTTATTCAATTTTATTTTATTACTGGACTTTCCGAACAAAAAAATTTCTTAGTACGTTCTAAATACAATGCTAGTTGCAACTGAACATTGTGAAACTTACTTTATTCGTTGGCATATTTTGACTTATTTATCTTGATTATTTACTTACATCTTTTTAAGGTTTTGACTACACTACACCAAAACAGGCTTTTAGCGGCGCTTATTTAGGCCTTTAGCGGTGCTTTTTAGCGTTGCAAAAAGTATTAAAAAGCCGCTAAAGACCATGACAAACGCCGCTAAAGACCAAGACCTTTAGCGGTGCTTTTCCCACAAACGCCGCTATAGATAAAGACCTTTAGCGGCGCTTTTTCTACAAACGCCACTAAAGACAAAGACCTTTAGCAACGCTATCTTCCACAAACGCCACTAAAGACCATAACCTTTAGCAGCGCTTTTTCCGCAATGCCGTTAAAGACCATGACCTTTAGCGGCGCTTTTCCCACAAATGCCGCTAAAGACCTTAACCTTTAGCGGCGCTTCTCGCAAAAACGCCGCTAAAAGCATAACCTTTAAAAAATTTTATTTTAATCATATTATATTTATTTTTATGATAAATATTATATTATGTTTTATTTTCTAAATTTGAACTTAAAGTATGCTTTTAAGGATAAATAAAAAATATTATTTAAATTAAATTTTCTATGAAAATTTTAACTTTAAAACTAAATATAAAAATTAATGAATTTAGTTTTAGAATTTAAAATAATAAATTAATAACACAATTAAAATCCAAAAGTTAGAACTCTTAAGTAAAAATAAAAATTTAGAATCAAAACTAAAATAAATAATACATATGCAAGGTAATAAAACATACAATGCATTTTCTTAATCAAGTAAATATTGGTAATAAAAGATATAATACATTTATTTAATCAAGGAAATCTTGTAATGAACTCAAAGCAATGAGCGTGAAACTGAAAGCAGCAGAATTGTAATGAACTCAAAGCAATGAGCATCAGAATTGAGAAGAAAAAAAGAATCACGATACACAAACGAGATCCAGAACTTCTGTTCCTTTGGACGCCCACACTGGATAGTCCCCGCTTCAACGCCATTGGCTATCAGAGCCTAATAACAACAATAGCAGCAGTAAAATCACTTATCAAAAGGTGGAAAAAGGATAATTACAAGTTAACAGTGAGGAGATCACATGAAACTGAAAGCAGCAGATCCGTATCGAAGCTAGTTGGAATGGAAATCCATGGAAAAACAAGCATAGATTAAAACTTCATAGAACTTTCTCTAAAAACTTCATAGTAAACTGCATCAGTCTACTTTTTACTTTACTTGTACAACAATTACATGATATGCCAAAATAAAAAATATGGGTCTGAGCCACAGAATCCATAAAAAACTTCATAGAACTTTCTCTAAAATTTTACTTGCCAATGTTGTCAACCTTTTTCAGGAATTTTGGAGTATGCAGAAACCATATAATTTAGCTATCCCATTTTACAGTGAAAGCTAGGACCACACAAGAAACAGATGAAAAAGGATAAATCTAATACCCGTAAAGCATCAGTAACTTGGCTTCCTTGTAGCCCATCTTTTTGTAGAGACCATCTATTCTCAGCATTTTTCTTCTTTGAAAAACCCGTAAAATATGGGTTTTGGTGTTAAATAATGCGACTGCCATCAACATCAAGGTCGAAATCATAGCTTATTCTTCCATGTTAAGAAAAGTATGCTAAAAAATGAGGGTTAGAAAATAAAATAATGCCTGGTTTGAAACATACACCATTGATGTAAGAATAGGGTTAGAATTGTATGAACATTAAGCAAAATGGCCAATTTAAATTCACTTAACAACATTAAGAAAAATAAGTCTGGTTGAAAGAAATGGAACCAGGAGAGAAGAGAGAAACCTATTCAGCAATGCTAGCTGCCTCACCATAAGCATCTTGGATGTTCTCAGCAAGCCTATGAAGAAATATATTAGATATGCCTCCAGCAGCAACAATGAATGGACCAGTAGCTAGTGTTATGAGAACAATCTCCCAATAGTTGATAAAACCAATAATATGATCAAATTATAACCCCTTACATATGATCAAATTATAAATCAATATAAAGGAAAATTATGCTTTGGCCCCCTCAAAACAATGCAGAAAACAACTAACATAGAAAAGTTCCTACTTGCTAAGAAACACTATACCTGAAGGCTGAAGACAAGATTTAGCATGAAGATAATTTTGCCTACGATCTGTCTGTAACTGTGGACTAAAATGTACCTTCTTGCTGACAGAATCTGGCTTAGAAAAAATTGCAATAGAAGAGAGGCAAAGAAACAGGACAAAAAGGAAATGGAAATGAGAAAACATACAAAACTTCAACCCACTAATTAGCTTCTAGGAAAAAAAGAAGGCCTCTATCAACTATTCTTACTCGGTAAAATGTAGTGCTTGTGATGTCTTGGGATAAATGCCAACAACTGCTGCTGCCTGATACCTTCTTTATCCGTGTATGTCTTAAAATGAAAACACGAGTATAGGTCTTAAAAAAATAATAAGATAAATAAATAAATATATTATAGTAAATATTATTTTTATATTTTGGATAAGTTAGAATATATAATATCAAAAAATAAAAATGCTATAATAATATTGGATGCGCATTACTTATCTTTTGAATTGTTAACTATGAATTATCTTGCAACAAAATAAGGTCTGAAAAGGGCAGAGACACATTATACCTTCATATTTTACGATATATTAGACAGTAGAATTCATGCTTCAACTCTCCCCAGCACTTATATTAATTAAATCGAACTAAAAGTGATAAATAATTAATCCAAACATCCCGCAGTTCCATTTTGCCTTGGATTTAAAGAATGCCTCATCCCTTTTGATACAGGCTGGGTGGTATGCCTTAGGACAGCCACTGTCACGTAAAATGATACAAATGCAAAAAGAAAAAATAATAAATAGATACAAGACAAACAAAAGAAGAGAAGATTAGTACTAAACCAACGTTCCCTTACCGAGAAGACATGATTTCTAATCTATGAATTAGTGCCACAAAATAAACAAAAAGATCAGCGGCACAGGCACAGAACTTGCGCATTTTTTAACTGCAATTAAATCCAGTTCCATTTTGCATGTATAAAAAGAAAATATAAGCTCAATGAGCCAAAAAACTAATAAAATTTGAGCTCAACTTAACAAAAATCGAAGTAATTTGTTAACTGCGGTGCAAGGGATAGCATGATGAAAGATAAAAAAATATAGAAAAATACTACACACAGAAAATAAATAAATTGCTGATCAACAAAAACTTGCAAAATTAAGCCACTTTCAATAATTCAATTAAAGTTCTAAAATCTCCAATTTACCTTGGTGCATAATTCTAAAAAGAGGTATCTCATAATAATCAACCTCTGTAAATGTAATGAATTTGCCATCAAGTGACCACCAATACCCAGTTTTTCTATCCATCTCTTCCTGCAAGCAATCAAATTTCCCAAATATGAAGGAGAGAAATCTATATGCACGATACAGCAATTAAATGGGGGAAAAAATGAAGTTTGGCATCATTGTAGATTTATGGCATTGGATGTACACCTTGCAAAGAACTGTAACTTCTATTTGCTCTCAAAAGCAGTAATCAGTTCCAAACTCATACAAACCAGTGACTAATTTATATAAATATGTGAACAAAAGTAAGGAAATTGAAAGAAATTCTCACCTGAGCTATATATTCAGCAAGTCCATGAGTCTGCAATTCATTAAAAATAATGTCATATTCAAGACAAGGGGGTAAAAATCTAATTTGCCACACACACAGTATATTGAAACCAGGTAAAAATCAAACAGTTAGAGCCTATTGCATTTGATATTATTCATTCAATAATTTTTATAAAAGGGTTTGCGTAATGGTCAAGGGTTTGCGTAGCAGGGCTGTCAGTCATGGGCATATCGTGCAGGGATAGTGATCTTGATCGTTTCAAATTCGTCTTCTTTTCCTTACTCTCGTCAACAGATTGCATTACAAATTGAACTCCTATTGATTCCAATGACAACAGAACATGAACCTTTATGCAAAGATAAAAAAAAAGAAACTATTTAAGAAATGAAGTAAAATCATCAACACGAATTCAAGATAGTAAAGTTCCTTCCAATTCAACAATTAAGCTAATTGAGTTCAAGTTATTTTAAAATCTTCTTTCAATTTGATAAAAGTTTGCAAATAACACATTCTGAAAATTGAATTCGTTATTTTATCAAAACCAGAAACGGCCTCATTTCAAAATTCATTTCTATAGTTTTCTCGGCAACCAAGCAAGAATTAATTTTGAAAAAAAAAACAATTAAGAAAGCCATTACCTGCGGTGGATCCGATCACAGTCTACTGAACTGCACCGAATCCACACTTTTTTCCGTGAAAACTAAATCTTCCTTTCCTTTTCACTTTAACCATAAAACCAAACTCAAATTAAAAAGCAACATGGAAAAAAAAAGTTGACTTTTTTTCTTTTTCCAGAAAGAATAAGATTGGAATATTACCTGCAAAATAAGCGGAACTGATGATCGGCCATAAAAAATAATTTTCCCTAAATTAAAGAAAATTTAGATTAAGATTGAAAGAAGGTAAAGGAATCAATAGAGTTGGATTGAGTAAACAAAAAGAAAATCTTGAGAAAGGGCACGTTGTGGGCATCGACCGATATCAAATGCTAGGTTAAGAGTGGGAAAAATAATGCAAGTTTCATGCCCTCCTATTGACAACCCTTCCACTCGGGACCTTTCAATTTCCAATCCCTTTTTTTCTCTTTTTCTCATCGTTTCCTTGGTTTTCTGGTTCTGGTTTCTTTGATTTTGATTTTCCCTAGAGTTGAATAAGCTTCTGAGGTTCTTTATTGGATGTGGGAAATAAGGGATTTTAGGGGGGAAAGTTGGGGATTTCGGGGGGAGGGAGAGGGAATTTTATAAAATGGCCCTAGTTTTTTATTTGGAATAAAACGACACCATTTTGTTATATAAAATGGCGCTATTTTTTAAAAAGAAATTTTTTTTGTGGCGTTTTTTATGAAAACGCCGCTATTGCTTAACTTTTGCGGCGTTTTTCATAAAAACCGGAAAAAATATTTTATTTGAAATGAAACGACACTGTTTTGCTATGCTAAAATGGCGCTATTTTTTAAAGTAAAATTATTTTTTGTGGCGTTTTTTATAAAAACGCCGCTATTCAAAAAATTATTTCATTTGGAATAAAACAACATTGTTTTGCTATGCTAAAAATCTTTTATTTTGTCTGTTAAAATTATTAGTTAAATTGAATTTTTATTTCATTTATTATTGTTTTTATAAATTGAATTTTTATAAAAAATTAATTACTCTCAAAATAAATATCGTATATTTTAATAAGAAAAAATGATTAAATGGTTGTAATTAATTATTAAGTTAGAATTATCCAATGTAAGCAATTAATCTCTCACATATAAAATTTCTATTAAAGATTGAGACGTTAATAATGATTTTATATTATTCATTTCGATCTAATCTCCATTTTATTAGAGATATTTCTTCCTAACTAAAATATAATTATTTTGTTACATGTTCGATGTGGAATGATTTTAATTTTTGTATTTTATTTATATTTGTTATAATTTGGTCCTATATATCCAAAATAGATAGTTACCTATCCGTATCAATTTGTTACATTTTTATTAAAAAATACTAATTAATCTAAACCTTAAACCCTAACCTGACCTCGAATCTCTAAACCCTAAATCATTAACTCTTAACCCCAAACCCCTAACCACTAACCCCTAAACCTTATTTAATATATAAATTATAAAACACTAATTAATATAAATTCTAAACCCTAACCCGATCCTGAATCCCTAATCCCTAATCTCTAACCCCTAAACATTATTTAATATATAAATTAAAACACACTAATTAATCTAAACCTAACCCCTAACCTTTAACCCCTAAATCCATAAACCCTAAATCCATAACTGATCTTAACCTCTAACCTCTAGCCCCTAGCCCCTAACCCATAAACCTTAAATCACAACCCTTAAATCAGAATCCCTAATCCATAATCCCTAATTTCATAATCTATAAACCTTAAAATTGTAACTTTTAAACTAACCCTAAATCCTAAATTAACCATATATATTAAACCCTAAACTATAATGATAATTAAATTAAATATTTTAAAATTAATACTATCGTATCTTTTACAATTATATTTGAAATTATTTAATATATAAATTAAAAATCAATCAATTATGTACCCAAAAAAATTTAAAATTATTTTAAATAATAGTATTTTAATTTCTCCATTTTACATTCGCCACTCACCACTCACCACTCACCCACCCTAACGAAGTACCCAACGTAGTTTGATTAATGATTGCAAATATAAGATATCTGCTTTCTTTTGCAATTGGGCTATTCAGATAAATTAGACCTACCTGTCCACCACTACCACTATACCGCCTGAAGCAACATTCGGCTCTAGACTCGAGACCCAGCTAACACTTTTTGTTATCAAGAAAAAAACAAGCAGCTTTTTCTTTTCGGGAGCAAATTGTCCAACTAACCCCACCGACTCTACTAGCTTTTTTATTGGTATTACTCGAATGCCAAACAAGTAGGCAAGGTCTTAAGAATTCTCTAAGAAAATATTCTCCATCAAATTGATAACCATAAAGGAGGTCAATTATATTAACATGATGAAAATTGACTAGTTAATTGGGTTTTTTCAAACATTTGAGATGAACTTGGAGGAAGCTAAGAGGTGCAAATTGTAAAGTTAGAAAAGAATATTGATCTCCTAATTGCTTCTTGAATTGCAATTGATGCTAAAATTGTTAAAGAATATTTGCAAAAATAGTTGGCCCTTCTAAGGAAAGACTTCAACAAAGTTTTCCAAAAGTACGATGATAAAAAAGGCAACAACAACCATATTTCTCTTGTTGTTAAAATTGAAAGTGTTGTGTCCAGTATTGTAATTGAATCTAAAACTAACCGTGATAGTTAAGCATAATCAATAGAAGATTTTATAGAAACGTGCAAGACTGTTAGACAAATAAAGTCTAGTATGTAAAGTTAATAAAAAATTAACTAGTGAAAATTCTAATCTTAAATAGGAAAATCAAAACCTTTTGAAGCATCTCGAAGAGGAAGACTCCCTACTAGCAAAAAAAAAAAAGTTGATATCAATGACACTTTAAAAGAGCTCGCAAAACCTAATCTATCTTGAAAAAGATAAGATTGATAAGGAAGAAATTGGATGAGATCCTTGCAGTTGGTAGATGCGAGCCTAGACAAATAAGGCTTTTCTTATATTGATATTGGTAAGAAAAGTATTACTCCCACTTTGTTTGTTAAATCAAAAGAATACTTAGAAAACCCAAAAAGTTCGAAGAAAATTGCACTAGTCCAACTATTGAGAAGACTCAAAGAACTGAAAGTAGACGTGTGTGCCATCATTGTAAGACCCAATATTTTCCCGGCCCGTAATAATAAAAACCAATAATAATAATTAATACAGTCCAAATACATGGGCCCAACGTAGACCAACCCGTTTTAACCTAAACTACCCAAACACTAGCCCTAGCCCAAAACCTAATGGCCCAATACCTAGCCTAACTGAGACTGAAACCCTAGCAGCTTCCAGCGTGAGCCGCCGCAACAGTAGCCTCACGTGCACCATTATCACGAGCCTCCATACACTCCAGCTGACCTCCGTACCTGCAACAAACAGAAGCAGACAAAACAACAGCAAAGGATAGCAAGAAAATACAGTAAATAGTGCAAGATTTTTCTGTAATTTTCTTTTCATTTTCATTCTGTCATTTTTTGGCTATATAAGGCCATTTTCAGAATTTATAAGTTTTTTTTTTACGGACAGAAAATCAATACAAAGAAAAAAAATTAAAAAAACAGAAAAAAACATATCATTTAGGTGATTCTCCGATCGTCTGATCTTTTATTTCTATTTTTTTACTTTCGATTTTTTTCGATTTGTTCTTACTTTGGAAACGAAAAATAAAAGAATAGGAGGAAGGAGACTCTTACCTTCGCAAAAGCGTGCCGTCGGAGCCCTGTCGATTCCGTCCGAAATGGAGTTGGATAGGGTTCGGGCTTGTGTAATGGTGGAGGGGGGTGAGTCCTCTGGTATCCTGTTTTAGGGTATCCAAACTTAGGTTTAGTTTTTTTTCATTATTTAATACTGATTATTGAAACGGTGCCGTTTAGACCTTGTTTCAATGGTTCAAAACGGCACCGTATTGGCAATACTTGATGACCCGACCCAAGCGTGGCCAGACCCGCGTGTTTTGGTCTCGGAGGTGACATTTGCGCCATCAGCCCTTCTGATTTGTTTCGTGGTTTCAATTTGATCTTTCTTTATTTTCTAAATCGGTCCTGTATGTTTGATATGATCATATTTCTGTCCACACTAAAGACGCTGCATTTTGGGGGAAGGGAATATTTCCCATTCGGTCCTCATATTATTCGCGCGTCACGATTTTGCCCTCCTTTTTTATTTATTTATTTTCGTTTTTCTCCTTCCGATTCTGTTTTGATTTTAATTTAATCCTTTACTTTGTTGAGTTTGTTTGTTTCATATTTTATTTAATTATTTTCTACTCCATTATTCTTGATATATTTAATTTCAATCCTTCTTGTTTATACCCCATGTTTTATTGCAATTTCAATTCGATCCTTACCTCGATTTAAACTGTTCTAATACATGTCATAATTTCTTTATTTTTCCATTATTTGATCTATTCATTTTAAATTTTTTATATAATACGTCTTTTAATATATATATTATTTTACTACATACTATTTTATTTTAAAATTGCTTTGTATATAGTTCTATTTCAAGTTGTTTCATATAATAATTCTTTTAAAATCATTCCATACTATCTACTTCAAGTCAATTTATATTAGTTATTTAAAGCTCATTTTCATATAATATTTACTTTTTTACACCTATTTAAATCATTTTCATATCTTATTTTAGACTCTATTTCATTATATCTTTTATTCAATGCAACTCTATGTATATATAATTATACTATTATGTGTATTAAATTTTCCATTTTATATATGCTATTTATTTCTTAAGTTATTTTCAAATTTGTATGTTTTATTTATGTTTATGCAAATCTGCTTGATTTTTAATTAGTTCCCCCTTATTAGCTAATGTTGATGTTTACATAATGTATGGTTGAAATTGTTGTCACTATGCTTGTTCATATTGTTTGATTATTTGTCATTTATTAGTATACATCGTGACTTGCGAATTATTATTTTGCGTCATCCATTATCAATCCATCACACTTTGTTCGTTAAAAGGGTTACATCAAATATCGTTTAAATATCAAAATCATTTCATTCGAAAGCTTTCAAAATAACGCGACACTCAGAATTTAGGATCCTCGAAAAGATTGTGTCCTAACTTACTGGATTCCAATCTTCCTCGGGATCTAAGAGACCGAATATCCTTTTTAATTAAAACATAAGTAAAAAAAAACTCATTCTCGGGAATTCGATACGTTGTGTCCTAACTCACTGGATATGACATATTGTTTTCTCGAGACGAGGATTCTTCTAATAAATAAAAATAAAGGCAATATTCGATATTTAGGAATCTCGTGAAATCGAACCCTAACTTACTGGGTTTTGATTTTTTATTTTGACCCAAATAATCGAATATCCTTCTCAAAATGCATAGGTTTTAAAAGTCAAAGGATAAACTTAATTTTGAGGATTTAAAATGTTGCACTCTAACTTATTGAGTGTGACAGTTTATTCCTTTGAAATAAGTAAGTCTCACCATCCAATTCATTTTATTCAAATTTTCTTTTCAAAAGATCGTATTTTAAAATCTTTTCAAAATTTCAACACTAAGACATTAAACAATCAATTCGATACCAATTTTGGGAGTTACGAGGGTGCTAACCCTTCCTTGTGTGTAACCGACTCCCGAACCTATTTTCTCAAAATTCGCAGACCTAAAATTATTTTCAAGGTGATCCGATCACACCTCAATAAAAGGTCGGTGGTGACTCCCATTTTCGTTTTTAAGTCGACAACTAAATTTTTGTTTTTCAAAAAGGTAGTTTCGACAGCTTGGCGACTCCGCTGGGGATACTTAGAGAGTCAAGTCGTAAAATTGATTGTTTTCTGTCTTATTGTCGAAAATTGAAATTTTGATTTGAAAAATTACGATCCTCTTGTCACATTTGTTTGAATATTATAGATTGAATTTTATATCTTGGCATCATATTGCATAAAGACTGTTTAGTCTTACCCTTTTAAGTGGGAGTGAAAAGCTACTTCTTCGTGAGGTTTTCACCTCCGTACAGGATAGTGGATCACTTTTGGAATACATCCGTACCTATGTCTTCGTTAGATTTTCATCTCTATGCAGCCATAGGGAAATGTAATCCCCTAAACCGAACTCGGTCTGTATGAGCCTATAATGGGTGAAGATCGAGGAATCTGTTGGTTCGGGTACCTTGACTTTAGATCCAAACCGCATGTAAAAGACCTTAGGAGCCCACCTTAGGTAGAACTACTCCAAACCCCTAGTGGTTTCCCGACTAGGTATTTTTTTGTTTGCTTGTAGTTTGTACTAACCCGTTTTGTTTTACTTTGACTATGATTGCATTGCATTTGTATCTTAGGAAAGATATGTTGATTCGAGTCCGATTACTAAATTAGAAAGCTTGTCATGGAATACGGATTTCTTGATAAAGTGAAAAATAATACGAATTCTTGAATATATTCTGAGAAACATAAGAATGGTGATGGAAGAGTTCGTGACTTTACCTTATGCCCGAAGATTCAAGATGATTATCTAAGAGCCATCGCCATTCTAAAAAGGAGCTGATCAACATTATGAGGATAGGCGGACAACGGATTGCGACCAAGATCAAGCAAAAAGAGATAGGGGAGGCACCCTTTTTGAGGAATTCGCGAGGTTTATCTTAGCACACGGATGAAGGAAGGGATCGATGTTGTCTCTTGGAATATGAGGGCGAGGCCGTATATATATTCGTTTTATGTAAAGAAATTTACTTTCTAATAAAGTTTTTTAAATGTAATTGAATCAGAATCAACGTCTCTCTAGGCATTCATTTCATGCATCTGCATTACATGACATCATAAAATCCATTGAAAGAGTCTAATTGAGTAAATTTATTTCAGCTAGTCTGGAAAACCAACCAACCAAACACCCTTACGGTACTCGTCACAAAACCAAGGAAATGGATCAAATATTAGAGAAACTGGAGCAAATGCAAAAAGAAATGAAAGACCAGCTACAGGTGCAAATGAAGGAGCAGATGGAAAAAATTTTACAAGATATGACAGAAAAGATGCTAGAATCTCAAAAAGATATGATGGCTCAGTTGACTCAACTATTGACTGGTGGAGTAAATAAGGGGAAGGGCCCTATGGTTAATGGTGAAGAAAAAGACAAGGATGGACCTCTATATCCTCCAAGCTTTACGCCTCCGCATGCGCAAGTTCAGACCGAGGTGCATCCGCGCAGATCCTCTGTTTCAATTAGGCCTCAGCAGTTTCAAGCTGGTGTTTCAATGCCTATGAACTTCCAGGCCGGATCAAGCTTTAACCCTGGTGATAATTCGATTAATCTTGCTGTTCCGGATTTCAATGAAATAGCTAAGAAGGATAAAGTAAAGGAATAATTGCCAAAATAGTTTGAGGAGAAATGGAAATGGATTGAAGAGAAATTTAGGGCAATAAAGAGCATTGAAAGCTATCGTGGAATAGATACAAAAGATCTAAATTTGGTCCCGGATTTGGTGCTTCCTTATAAGTTCAAGATGTCTTAATTTGAGAAATATAGTGGGATCAGTTGCCCTGAAGCCCATATTACCATGTTCTGTAAGAGAATGACGGGGTATATTAACAATGATCAGCTATTAATACATTGTTTTCAGGATAGCCTCATTGGAGCAACGTCGAAATGGTACAATCAGTTGAGCCAAACCAAAATTAGTACTTGGAGAGATTTGGCGCAAGCTTTTATAAGACAGTGCAGTCATGTATCAGAAATGACTCTTGACAGAATCACCTTGCAAAATTTGGAAAAGAAATCGAATGAAAGCTTTAGACAGTATGCACAGAGGTGGAGAGAGGTTGCAGTCCAAGTTCAGTCGCCACTCCTAGAGAAAGAAATGATGATGCTCTTCATCAACACACTAAAAGTCTCGTTCATCACGCACATGTTGGGAAGTGCTTTAAAGAGTTTCTCAGATATAATCATGAATGGCAAAATGATTGAAAATACCATTAGAAGTGGAAGAATAGATGGTGGAGAGAGTAACAAAAAGTCAGTCTCAAAGAGAAAGGAAGATGAGATGAATAACATAGGTTACTCAAGGTCAGTAAGTTATCCAGGTAAAGGGGTCACTAGTCAACAAGGTTCATTGAGACAAGAATCTGGAGTGAAACCAGGTACTGAGAAGCTCCAATTCACACCAATTCCGATGTCGTATAAGGAGTTGTATCAACGCTTATTCAATGCGCACGTTGTTCCCCTTTCTACTCAAAACCCCTGCAACCTTCGTACCCCAAATGGTATGATGCGAATGCACAGTGTGATTATCATGCGGGAATTGTGGGACATTCGATAGAAAATTGCACCGTCTTTAAAAAGCTTGTTGAAAGGCTCATTAACATGGGTGTTGTCAAGTTTGATGACTCTAGTGCAGAAGAACCTCTACCCAATCATGATTGAAAAATGGGGTGAATGCAATATATGAAGAGGTGTTGGGAAATGTTCACATCAATGACATATGCGAAGATACAAATGAAATGGGACCTTGTTAGATATCCGTCCTTATAAATCAAGAAGTGTTCTAAGCAATTAGACTGCGGAAGAAATCCCTATAGTTTTTAGGGCTTATTTAGAGTAATGTTCAAAACATTTTTGTTGTTTTTAGCCTAAAAATGATAGAAATTCCTTTGTGAGATAGGCTCATGTCTAAACATCATTATTCTAATAAAATACATCTTTTCATTCATTTTTGATCCAATATTCTTTTTTTCTTTTTGAATAATTATTCTTTCATTCTTTTGGATTTTCTTTCACATTATTCTATTGTACAAATAATTATTCAAAAATTCACACATTCTTTGGTACTTACTATGGGTCCCCAAATATCAATGACCTGAGTGACGCTGCTACAGACTTAGAATCTCCTTTTGAGCGAGATATGTTTTTAGAGGGATCTTGTAACTTTGAAAATGACATGGATCGTAGCCTATCTCCGGACTTGTTGAGGATGGTAAAAAAGAGGATAAGACGGATCCTACCTCACAAGGAACCATGAGAAATTGTGAGCTTGGTGAAGATGGGAATTGACACGACTGCAAAGACGCAGTGAGACCTCATGGAGTTACTCTGAGAATTTAAAGAGGCCTTCGTATGGTCATACCAGGATATGCTCAAGTTAAGCACCGACATTGTGGTATATAGTCTTCCTGTAAAAGAAGATTGTAAGCCAGTACAGCAGAAGCTCAGGAGAATGAGGCCTGATATCGTGCTAAGAAAAAGTTGAAAAGTACTAAGATACACCCTGAAGATATGTAAAGGACCACATTCATCACCTTAGGGGGAACATTTTGCTATAAAGTGGGGCCATTCGGGTCAAAGAATGCAGGGAGTGCCTTTCTCTTTGATTTGTCATAGTTTTGCTCATTGAAGTCGATCGCTCTGCACTTTTGTTGGATTTCATCCTAATTGAAAAGGAAGATCCAAAGTTTTTCGCCATAGTTAAATTTTACCCTAAAAGGCTCTATGAAATAAATCTGATACCAAAGAAGATTTTTCGCATACAAAATGAAAGTGGAAGATATTAGGTGGAAGACTATCTATAAAAACATTGATTCTGATCGAAAGGGATAACAAGGACTTGCCTAATCCTATGAGTTCAGATTCAATAAAAAAATCAAAATAAAAAAATTGAAATCAAAAAATAAAAAAATGATTGAAATCAAAATAAAAAAATGATGAAATGAAAAAGAAAAAGAAAAAAAAGGAGAGGTCAAGGCGAAAACACGCGAAGGGCGCTTTGACCAAAGGTGGATTTAAGTTGAAAAACCGAAAAAGGCGACTCAAATTTTGAGCAAAATAGGGCATGGACATCATCATCATCGAAGGCTTCTAATGGGCATTGCTTCACTGTTGAGATCATTAATTACTTCATCAAATGGATAGAGGCTGCATCATCATATACCGATATAGATTTCCAAAGAAGATGGTATTGGAAAATGCATTGAATTGGAATGATAGCATAATAGCTGAGGTCTGTAATCGATTTAAAATCAAACACCACGGTTCATCACTGTACTGCCCAAAAATGAATGGCGGGAAAAATGACTGAGACTTACAAGGGTTGGCATGAGAAATTACCATTTGCCCTCCTTGTTGGTCGAGCATCTATCAAGACTTCTACCAGAGCAACATTATTTTCTTTGGTTTGTGGGATAGAGGTAGTTTTACTCATTGAAGTAGAAATCTCTTCTCTCCGGGTATTGGTTGAGCTAGGAGTTGGATGAATCAGAATGGATCCGATCGCAATATGCTTAGTTGAACCTGATAGAGAAAAAGATAGAAGCTATTCAGCACAGTCAGATGTATCAAAGGCGAATGATGCGAGTCTACAACCAAAAGGTTTGTCTCAGAAAATTCTAAAAGGAAGACCAAATGTAGAAAAATATTCTTCCTATCCAAAAGGATTTTAAAGGAAAATGGATGCCAAAGGCCTTTTCCAGAGGAGTTCTGATCTTGAGTAGGATGGATGGTAAAAACTTGCCAGGTCCTGTAAACTCAGATTCAGTTAAGAATTACTTCACCTGAAGAGGGAGAAGGGACCAAAGTGAAAACCCGCAAATGGCGCCTTGATTCCTAAAAAAAAAAAAGAGAAAAGAGACCAAGGTGAAAACCCGCAAAGGGCGCTTTGAGTCAAATATATATATATAATAAATAAAAAAGAAAAGAAAATAGAGAGGCCAAGGTGAAAACCCGCAAAGGGGGCCTTGAGAGCAAAGGGGATGTGAGTTGAAAACCTGAAAAGGGCGGCTCAAATATTGATCAGAATGGGGCATGAGGTGATCAGAGCAGTTCAAATTTTGATCAGATGGGGGCATATGATGAGCTTGCTATACTTGAATCAACAGGAAATGGTAGGCGACACATTGGGGCATCAACAAAGCACTGTAGATCTCCTAAACACATGTCAAACTCATAATGGTCTTTAGAAAGTTTGTACAGAGAAGTTCAAGCTGCGATATCTGGGGCACCTAATTTTCATTCTATTTATATTAATTTGTTGTTCTTGGAATACTTCATTCATTTCCAAGATACACATTCCCAATCAATTTCTTTGTTATCCTTCTTTACTATTTTTGGTAATTTATTCCTTTCGAGCTATGCTCAGAACCAACTTTATTCTTATCCATTATTATGACCTTTTTTCAAGCATGTTGCATTGGAATAATGATTAATGGACTAATAAAACTTTCATAAGGGAAATTTTGCATATTACTCTAGAAGTTTCTAAATAATACAGGAACCTGAAACATGACTATTGTTTAAAACGCACCAAGCTTAAAGGTTGGAAATCTGAAAAGGAAGAGTCTAAATTAGGACTTTCTCTTTGGATTTTGTTTTTAAAAACATTGATTGAACAAAATGACAAGATGTTATGTTGATGGCAAAGCTTAAATAAACAAGCAAGCAATGATCATCAAGCTATAGGAAGAGGTTTCCTCGAAGAAGAAATCCTTCATTTGAGTATAAGACTTTGGCACGACACCCTGGGAATGGTGTAAGGGACCAGAAAGATTTAAATCCGGTATCCTTGAATTGTGATAGGAAAGGATTAAGGGAAAGCCACATATATCTACCCTTGCCTCCCTACACCGACAGCGAAACAGATTGAAGACACCAGTCTTGCCTTCCTAGGTTACAGTGGAGCAGGTTGAAAATAGCAGATCTTACCTTCCTGCACCGACAGCAAAGCAGATCGACAACCCTAGTCCTATCTCCCAGGTCAGCAGTAGAATGGGTTGGAAATTACAGATCTTATCTCCCTAAGTAGTAGTGGAGCAAATCGAAGACGACGAATATTATCTTCCATAGGAGTAGGGAATCAGATTTAAGCCACAAGTCCTATCTCCCTGGTCAGCAGTGGAATAGGTTAGAAATTACAGATCTTATCTCCCTAAGCAGTAGTGGAGCAGATTGAAGACGGTGAATCTTATCTTCCCTAAGAGTAGGGAATCAGATTTAAGCCACAAGTCCTATCTCCCTGGTCAGCAGTGGAATAGGTTAGAAATTACAGATCTTATCTCCCTAAGGAGTAGTGGAGCAGATCGAAGACGGCGAATCTTATCTTCCCCAGGAGTAGGGAAGTAGATTTAAGCCACAAGTCTTATCTCCCTGGTCAGTAGTGGAATAGGTTGGAAATTACAGATCTTATCTCCCTAAGCAGTAGTGGAGTAGATCGAAGATGGCGAATCTTATCTTCCCCAGGAGTAGGGAAGCAAATTTAAGCCACTAATCCTATCTCCCTGGTCAGCAGTGGAATATGTTGAAGATTACAGATCTTATCTCCCTAAGCAGTAGTGGAGCAGATCGAAGTCCCCAGCCTTGTCTCCCTAGCAGCAGTGGAGTAGGTTAAAAAAATTACAGATCTTATCTTCCTAAGCAGTAGTGGAGCAGATCAAAGACGCTCAGCCTTGTCTCCCTAAGCAGTATTGGAGTAGGTTGAAAATTACGAATCTTACTTCTCAGGCAGTGCAATGGAATAGATTAAATCCACAACGACTTGTTTCCTCGACATTGCAGTTAAAGATTAAAGCTAAAACAACGAATCTTATTTCCTGGAAGTGCATTGGAACAGATTAAAGCCACAACGGCGAATCTTGCTTCCCCGACATTGCAGTTAAAGATTAAAGCCACAACGACGAATCTTACTTCCCTGGTGGTGCAGTGGAACTAATTAAAGCCACAACGGTGAATCTTGTTTCCTCGACATTGCAGTTAAAGATTAAAGTTACAACAGGAAATCTTATTTCCTGGTAGTGCAGTGGAACAGATTAAAGCCACAACGCGAATCTTGCTTCCCCGACATTATAGTTAAAGATTAAAGCTACAACAGTGAATCTTATTTCCTGGCAGTGCAGTGGAACAGATTAAAGCCACAACGACGAATATTGCTTCCCCGACATTGTAGTTAAAAATATTAAAGCTACAACAGCGAATATTATTTCCTAACAATGCAGTGGAACAGATTAAAGCTACGATGGCGAATCTTGTTTCCCCGACATTGCAGTTAAACAGATTGAAGACAGCAATCCTATCTCCTTGAAGTTGCAGTGGAGTGGATTAAAATAATAGATCTTATCTTTCTAAAGTTGTAGTAGAGTAGATCGCATCAGGTCTTATCTCCCTGAGGTTGCAATGAGCAGCATCGAGTAAGGTGTCTTATCCCCGAAGTTGCAAGTAAGGCGATTGAAGATGGCGGATTTTACCTCCTTGAGGTTACTGTAGAGTAGATTGAAGCAACAAATCCTACCTCCCCGACGTTGCGGTACCAATTCCTATACCTCCGAAGATGCAGTAGGGTGGAATGAGGCTACTTGAAGAAAAAGAGCACTAAGATCCAGCGCGATGGGGCAGAAATTGGTTATTTTTAAAGTCTTTGCTCTGTTCCTGTTACACAATAACGAGCAAAGAGGGGCAGTTGTAATACCCAATTTATGCCCAACCCACATACATTGCAAAAACAAAATAAATAGAATAAATGTCCCATAAAATAGTCCATTTACAAACTGATAGCCCAATTAATCTAACCTAAATTACCTAAATACATTAAGCCTGATAACCCAAATTACATCAAACCCACTAGCCTAAAAAACCTTTAGCCCAATGAGACCAAAAACGCAAAACAGGAGCAAAGAACCCTAGCAACATTCGGGTCCCAGCGCCGCAGCAACCGTACCACGCCTCCATGCGCTACGCCACGTCCAACCTCCGTAAGTCGTACCTGCAAGAAGGACAAGCAAACAAAAAGAGCAGAAATCGACAACAAATAAAAGAAAAAGGACATATTTCTTTTGATTTTTTGTTTTATCTTCTTTTTTTCATTTTCGGCTATAAAGGCCGATTTAAAAATCTATAAGAGGGGGGAATACGGTATCAAAAAAGATATCAATACAAAAAAGATTGAAGGTAGATTTTTGTTTATTTTTCTTTCCCTTTGTTTCGATCCATCTTTTTAAAAAAAAAAAGTAATACAGTTTGTAAATAAAAAGAAAAGAAGGAGAAGGCTTACCTGCCAAAGCCTTCGGATTCGCATGAGGAGGAGCTAAAAAGCCCTTAGGGGTGCAGCTCCGACCACCGTTGACGGTGTAATCGCGGCAGAGATGTGGCGGACTTATGGCAGCGAAGGCTAGGGTCGAAACCCTAGCAGAGAAAACAAGAAGCAACAATTTTTTTTATTTTAAAATAGGCTGCAAATGTTTTTTTTTAGAAATTTTAGTTTAAATAATAGCACAATACGGCGCCGTTTTGAGCTAGGGTTCCTAGCGCCGAAACGACGCCGTTTAGCGACCATACCCGATGACCCGATCCAACTGTGGCTAGATCCGCGTGTTTTGGTACGGGAGGGTTATTTGCACTCCAAGTCCTCCTTGTTTGTGTTTGGTTTCAATCTAGTTCATGTTGCTTCTTTAAATTGGGTTGCATAATTTGTTGCTAACTCCATTTTAGTCCACATGCAATGCTACGTTTTGAGGGCACGTGATTATTTCCCTTTTTGGTCCCTAATATTGCGCGCATGTTTTGACACAGCCCTTAGATATTTCTAATTGTGTTGTCTTTCCCTTAAATTTGGTTTTAATTTTCGATTTAGTCCCCTTTACGTTTTTTTAATTACTTAACTATTTTTATTATTACTGTTATTATGATTACTGTTACTATAACTATTAGTATTATTATTTATATTAGTTTATACGTTTATTTACCTATGTACATATTTTATTATTTTGTTATTTATATTATTACTTTAAGTTTTGAATTACCATCATATATTAATAATTAGTTTCATTATGTATTTTTTATGTAGTATTATTTTATGTTATAAATAAAATTATATTACCACTTTGGATTTATTATACATTTGTTTTAAAATTTATTGTGTATTATTGTTTAATCCAATTATGTATTACTTATTTAAATTAATATATGTGTATTATTGATTTTTAATTCATTAGCTTTTTAAATGTTAGTATTTACATGTAACCATTGCTCTCATGTATACGGTATTGTTTGTTTGTATCAATTGATTGTTTGTATTCATTAGTGTACATTTTGGCTTACAAATTATCATTTCACGTTGTACATCATCATTCTATCGCATTTTATTTGCCTAAAAGGTTACGTTTCATATTATTTAAATATCAAAAATCATTTTTATACAAAAGTCTTTCAAAATAACGCGACACTCAAAATTTGGGATCCTCGAAAAGATTGTATCCTAACTTACTGCATTCCAATCTTCCTCGGGATCTAAGAAACCGAATATTCTTTTTAATCAAAACATAAATAAAAAGCTCATTCTCGGGAATTCGATACGTTGTATCCTAACGCATTGAATATGACATGTTGTTTTCTCGAGACGAGGATTCTTCTAACAAATAAAAATAAAGGCAATATTCGATATTTAGGAATTTTATGAAATCGAACCCTAACTTACTGGGTTTTGATTTTCTCATTTGACCCAAATAATCAGATACCCTTCTCAAAATGCATAGGTTTTAAAAGTCAAAAGATAAACTTAATTTTGAGGATTTGAAATGTTGCACTCTAACTTACTCAGTGTGACAATTTATTTCTTTGAAATAAGTGAGTCTTATCATTCAATTCATTTTATTCAAGATAAAAGGATCGTATTTTAAAATCTTTTCAAAATTTCGACATTAAGACATTAAACAATCAATTCAGTACCAATTTTGGGCGTCACGAGGTGCTAACCCTTCCTTATCATCATGTAGACTCCAGAACATTTTCTCAAAATTCATGAGACCTAAAATTATTTTCAAGGTGATCCGATCACACCTCAATAAAAGATCGGTGGCGACTCCCATTTTCATTTTCAAGGTCGATCCCCATTTTTCAAATAAAAAAATGGTTTCGACAGCTTTTGAAAAACAAAAATTTAGTTGTGGACTTAAAAACGAAAAAGGGAGTCGCCACCGACCTTTTATTGAGGTGTGATCGGATCACCTTGAAAATAATTTTAGGTCTGCGAATTTTGAGAAAATAGGTTCGGGAGTCATTTACGCACAAGGAAGGGTTAGCACCCTCGTAACGCCCAAAATTGGTACCGAATTGATTGTTTAATGTCTTAGTGTCGAAATTTTGAAAAGATTTTAAAATACGATCTTTTTAAAAGAAAATTTGAATAAAATGAATTGGATGATGAGACTTACTTATTTCAAAGGAATAAACTGTCACACTCAATAAGTTAGAGTGCGACATATTAAATCCTCAAAATTAAGTTTATCCTTTGACTTTTAAAACCTATGCATTTTGAGAAGGATATTCGATTATTTGGCTCAAAATAAAAAATCAAAACTCATTAATTTAGGGTTTGATTTCACAAGATTCCTAAATATTGAATATTCCCTTTATTTTTATTTATTAGAAGAATCCTCGTCTCGAGAAAACAATATGTCATATCCAGTGAGTTAGGACACAACGTATCGAATTCCCGAGAATGAGTTTTTTTTTACTTATGTTTTAATTAAAAAGGATATTCGGTCTCTTAGATCCTGAGGAAGATTGGAATCCAGTAAGTTAGGACACATTCTTTTCGAGGATCCTAAATTTCGAGTGTCGCGTTATTTTGAAAGCTTTCGAATGAAATGATTTTGATATTTAAACGATATTTGATGTAACCCTTTAACTAACAAAGTGTGATGGATTGATAATGGATGACGAAAATAATAATTGCAAGTCACGATGTATACTAATAAATGACAAATAATCAAACAATATGAACAAGCATAGTGACAACAATTTCAACCATACATTATGTAAACATCAACATTAGCTAATAAGGGGAACTAATTAAAATCAAGCGATTTACATAAACATAAATAAAACATACAAATTTGAAAATAACTTAAGAAATAAATAGCATATATAAAATGGAAATTTTAATACACATAATAGTATAATTATATATACATAGAGTTGCATTGAATAAAAAGATATAATGAAATAGAGTCTAAAATAAGATATGAAATATGATTTAAATAGGTGTAAAAAATAAATAAGTAAATATTATATGAAAATGATCTTTAAATAACTAATATAAATTGATTTGAAGTAGATAGTATGGAATGATTTTAAAATAATTATTATATGAAACAACTTGAAATAGAACTATATACAAAGCAATTTTAAAATAAAATAGTATGTAGTAAAATAATATATATATATATTAAAACACGATTATATAAAAATTTTAAAATGAATAGATCAAATAATGGAAAAATAAAGAAATTATGACATGTATTAGAACAGTTTAAATCGAGGTAAGGATCGATAAGGATCGAATTGAAATTGCAATAAAACATGGGGTATAAACAAGAAGGATTGAAATTAAATATATCAAGAATAATGGAGTAGCAAATAATTAAATAAAATATGAAACAAACAAACTCAACAAAGTAAAGGATTAAATTAAAGTCAAAACAGAATCGGAAGGAGAAAAACGAAAATAAATAAATAAAAAAGGAGGGCAAAATCGTGACGCGCGAATAATATGAGGACCGAATGGGAAATATTCCCTTCCCCCAAAACGCAGCGTCTTTAGTGTGGACCTAAATATGATCACATCAAACATACAGGACCGATTTAGAAAATAAAGAAAGATCGAATTGAAACCACGAAACAAATCAGAAGGGCTGATGGCGCAAATGTCCCCTCCGAGACCAAAACGTGTAGGTCTGGCCACGCTCGGGTCGGGTCATCTGGTATTGCCAATACTATGTCGTTTTAAACCATTGAAACAAGGTCTAAACGACACCGTTTCTATAATCAGTATTAAATAATGAAAAAAAACTAAACCTAAGTTTGGATACCCTAAAACAGGATACCAGAGGACTCACCCCCTCTGCCGTTGCACAAGCCCGAACCCTATCCAATTCCATTTCGGACGAAATCGACAGGGCTCCGACAGCGCACTTTCGTGAAGGTAAGAGTCTCCTTCCTCCTCCTCTTTTATTTTCTGTTTCCAAAGTAAGAACAAATCGAAAAAAAACCGAAAGTAAAAAAATAGAAATAAAAGATCAGACGAAATCGGAGAATCACCTAAACGATAAGTTCTTTTCTATTTTTTGAATTTTTTTTCTTTGTATTGATTTTCTGTCCGTAAAAAAAACTTACAAATTCTGAAAATGGCCTTATATAGCCGAAAAATGACAGAATGAAAATGAAAAGAAAATTACAGAAAAATCTTGCACTATTTACTGTATTTTCTTGCTATCCTTTGCTGTTGTTTTGGCTGCTTCTGTTTCTTGCAGGTACGGAGGCCAGATGGAGTGTACGGAGGCTCATGATGGTGGTGCACGTGAGGCTACTGTTGCGGCGGCTCGCGCTGGAAGCTACTAGGGTTTCAGTCTCAGTTAGGCTAGGTATTGGGCTATTAGGTTTTGGGCTAGGGCTAGTGTTTGGGTAGTTTAGGTTAAAACGGGTTGGGCCACGTTGGGCCCATGTATTTGGATTGTATTAATTATTATTATTTGTTTTTATTATTACGGGCCGGGTAAATATTGGGTCTTACACCATCATTGTGGAGTTTTAGGGCATGTTAGGCCTAGATGAAATAAACTCTCAAATAATCTTAAGAAATGACATCAATTGTTTCTCCAATTGCAATTTAATTTATAACTACCTGTGGATTTAGACAAAAACAAGTGTTGAAAAAGAATAAAAGATCATTGAATGAAATTGAAGTGAATAAGAAGAAAAAGGTTATCTACCATTTTGTGGTATTGTTAGTCATATCAGACCGTATTATTTTAAGATAGTTTTAATTCAACCAAGAACCACTTGGAGATGCAACTTGGAAACGTGCAGATAAGAAAAGATCAACCACATGTCAAGCATAAATATCAATAGCTAGTGCTCGAGTTGAACATGAAGTTGCAAATAACGCAACAACTATTAAAATCAGAATGGAGATGTTTTAAGCATCATAAAAACTACATAAAGATTGAGGAAAAGATGTTTATTATTCCACGGGTTACAACTCGTATTTACATAATTGCTAAAATGTTAGTATCCATCATATTTATTGAAGGGAATGTATTGATGCTACTTTATAAAGGGAGTTATCCTTTTGCAAGCTTATCAATGCTTATTCATGATGCTTGCTATTGCTTTATGTTGTTTCATCTTATGAATATATTCTTAAAGTTACGACTACTTGTATGACTATAGCCTAGTGCAATAGACTTCTTGAGCACTTAGATAGTGAGATTGATTATCTTGACAATTAGATTAAACTCATTGACAAATGTAAAAGTAGAATGACTAGATACTGAGTTGATCTTCAAGCCTCGAGTTTCTTTAGACTTTAAAAGGGGAGAATATATCAATGGGGAGTTACAAAAGAAGACAAGTCAAGGGAAGCTTTGCTTTGCTCAAAACTACTTTGTTGGTAACTCTAGATTTTTGGTTTGTTAACTTTTCTTTCTATGATGCAATGATGCTTGACAATTTGATGACACTAATCATTGTTAGTATCATTTGTTGGAAAATATGTAATTTTTGAAAATTTTGAGGCATATTCTCGATTGGTAAAGGTGGAAAGTTGAATCATAAAATTATGGTTTTATATTCTACTCCATAAGACCTTTATAAGGGTATATCATATGCTCAAAATGGTAGAGTGATGAATGAGAAATTGATGCTCAAAGTAAGCCACTTGTGAATATTTGTTGACAAAAAGAAAAGCTTAAATCTCACATTGGTTAAATACCAAGAGTGAGATATGTATATATATGAGAACCCGCTTGAAAAATTATTGTATGGCTAAGTTTGAAACCTTACCTTGCGCGCAGGGGGTGCAGGTCCAAATCCATCTGGGTAGGGGGTGTACCCGCACGACGTAGGCGACACAAACTGTCTTGACCCTTTTTGGGTCTGCGAATATTTTAGCCCAATACGTATTTTATTTTTCTCAACATATATTATACAGAATTTGTATTAAAAGGAAAAATATCTTGATTTGATTTGATTTATTCAAATTGATTTAAAGGCTCCTTTACTGGAAAGATTTGTATCTTTATTCATGGAAATTTCTAAAATTCCTCCATATTGAATGCCTATAAAAGCTTAAATAATACTGCAGAATTTCTCTTCAAATTTTTAAACGTTTCAGTGATAGAAGAAGGCAAGGTTTGTTTGTTGATCTATATAGAGGTGCTACTGCCGCGATCATTTTGTTGTTGTATCTTGAGAGACAGTCGACCAACGTTTCTCCAAGTACCATAGGAGTGGTCGAATCTATCTTAAGGAAATTGTGAAAACAGACCTCGACATCTAGTAAAACTTGATTCCCTTTATTCGATTTTTGGTTTTCCAAAATCATGTTTATTTAATTGTTTTCAAATATGATGTTTTAAATAAATATAAATTTGCTTAATTTAAATCTGGTGCTTTTATATAAATATAAATATTTGTTTATATTTATATTTGTTCGCTAACGTGTTTTGTCCAACATCATTTAGGGGGAGTTTCAATATATTTATTTTGAGTTTTATACATTTCTTGTTTTCGGTAAAAACATTTAAAGGGGGAGAATGCTAGTGTCGGTTGCACGTCCCAAATGCAACACCAATTGTAACTCATTTTGCAATTGGAAATTGTGCAATTTATCTTATCTGTTAGCATGTTTTGGTTTACAAGAAATCTCAAAATTATAATTAGAAAATAGTTTGGATATTTTTCAAGAGTCCTAGTATGATTTTCTTACCTTATTTTGAAGAGATATTAATTTTGTAGTCAAAAGGATCTCTTTTATTTTATCACATAATAAGTGATTTAATATGGGGAAAAATTAGAAATTCATTTTTACCACACTTGCTCATTTACAAATACTAAAATGACTATACAAAGACTGAATTTGTTTTTTTTTTGGAGAAGAACGACAGGGCACGTATTTGTTAGGGTTAAGAACTTGTGTTTAGTACAATTACTTTGTAATTAAAATTTTCTTTCACGTTTAGTTTATAATTAAATTTTAAGGAAAAGTATTAGTCATAACACAGATCTTAAATTAATGCATAAGAGTGAAATTGTAATTTAATGAGTGAATTTAGTATTAGGAAAAAATCCCAAAAACATAACAAAAATTCAAACTGCAAAATCAATTATTGTGTACATCTCTATTTCTTTAATCTTGCCATTATTAAAACTAACAGCAACCCAAAGACACATAAATTCAAAAAAGGAACGGAAATTTGGGTGGAAGTGGCAAAATTTTCATGTGAGATGAAGAAAAAGTGAGTGTATTTATATAATATAAAACTTAAAATTACATATATGTAATAAAGGCTCCATTCGTCATTGAATCCAGAATCATTCATTTGCTTTTTCTTTTTGTCAAGGTATGACTTAAATAATAAGAGAAATAAATAGGAGTAAAATTGTCTTTTTATTTTTATTTAATTAAATATCTCTAAAATTTTATAATATTAATTTTACATTAAGTTTTAACTATTATATCCAATTAAATATTCCTACACATTTGTAATATTTCTTATCTCTAACTAAAATTTTCTTTCATTATTTATATCTATCTATAATTAATGACATTTATGTTTTTTGGTATATTTTCTTTCATTGTTCGTTTGGAGGTGTTTTTTTTTTGAATGGATTATAATTTTGTGATAGTAAAAGTTTTATATTTTAGTAGTTAGATGAGAAAGAAATTTTATATAAAAATAAATGTGAATTTATTTTTCAATTTTATTATTAATTTCTTTTCAAACAAATAAAGATAAATTTAGTATTTTAAAATTAATCAATTAATTAAAATACTAATATTTTAAAGAAATTATTATATTTTATTAAAATTTACTTTTATAGCCCAAAAAAATTGATTTTATTTATGCACATGTTAATTTTCTTAATATTTTAAAGCATGTCTTATATCTATTATTGTCTATTTTTAAGATTGTGATCTAATTCGATAACTTCAATTTCTTTTGACACTGCGTTAAAAAAATCATACAATTTCTCTGATTTGCTTATTCTCTTTTCGTTTTAACAAAGATTTAGGTTTTTAAAATGATATGCTCCAAAAATACTCTTTTAGTTTTCAAAACCCAGAAGATGGACACTTAGAAATAATATCCTTCTCTACCTGCTCTTTCAACCACATATTAAAAGAGAAGAGAACCACCCAACATATGAAATGAGGAAACTTGAGATTACAAAAAAAAAAAAAAAAATTGGTGAATTTGTATGCGTGACTCTTATATTTATTCCAAAACTAATTTCTTATTTATATCTTCTATTTTATTTTAATTTTATATATTTATTTATAATTAAATCTAATATAAATAAAAAGACAAATCCTACCAAAACAAGATTATATTTATATATAAATAGACTAGATTTATCAATTAATAGAGACTTATCTTTTCATTTTGAACCATCTACTCAATTAGAGTTTTGTATTTCAAACTTGTGTAAAATACGATAAATGAAATTATTTTTTTAATATTAATTTCATTAGAGGTTCTTATCATTTTTTTATATCATGGTTAAAACTACCCATAGCTCTTCCTTGACTCTTAAATAAGAAAATAATGCGTTTCAACACACTCAAACTCACATATTTTTACTTGTCAATGCCAATCAATTTAAGCTTCAATCCGCTTTAAATGTTGAAATAAATGAAGTAATGAAAGAATAAAATTACATTAATTCTTTTATTAGAAAAATCAAAGAATGTTAATTGAGTGCTCGAGAACTTCTTCGTTTTAGAAAAATCATTAAATGTATGGCTGAGACTCAGAATTATGTGTAGGCATATCTTTAGCAGATCAACAAGTCTCCTAAACATCAATAAAACGTGTTTGACCGCCATTGTCAACTGCATTGAGATTCACGAGCTAAGTAGAAGTTTTTCCTAAAATTTTTAAGTGAAACTGCCACTCTCTCTCTCTTTCATATTTTACTAAATTTTTCCTTTTTGTTTATCTTTATCAGTCAAGGTTGCAAATTCTATTTTAATGATTCAGTGACTTTAAATCAATTAGTGAAAAGTTAAAGATAATTGAAATCAAGTTAAAATAGGTTATTAATCCTTGTATTTGTATAAAATTTGGAATTTAGTTCCTATATTTTAAAAGTTAAAAAAGTCCCTTTAGTTTATTGATTTAAAATCTCAATATTATCATTAAAATTGTAAGTATTTTCGTCAAAATTTAAGAATTTAGAAATTTGATTAGGTTATCTTCATATGGCGTGATATATAATTGATGGAAAATAATATGTTAAGTTGGAAAATTACCAATGACAATAATGATTGGGCTAGGATTTTAAATTGAAAAGTAAGAGGATTGAATTTTAAATTTTAAAGTATATGGATTAAATCTCAAATTCTATACAAATACAAGGACTAACAGCTTATTTTGACCTTAAAATTAAATTATAATAACTTTATAAGATAGAATCTAACGTGTAGGCAGTTATGGGTAAAATAGTAAAATTGCTTTGTAAGTCCTTTGAAAATTATAAAATTATGAATTAGTCCCTAAAAAATTTATATTTTAATTCTCAACCCGCTCAAAAGTTTTTCCTGCCTTGGCCCTTGTTGATTGGATAAATGATACAAAAGGTTACTTAGAATGAAAAAGAATCATTAAATTAATTACTGTTTTTCTTCACTCACTTAATAATTGGTAAAATCTAGTAATCAAGTATAATGTGACAGTAGAAAATATCTATGAGAAAATGTATTTAACCTATAATATATATAAACGTAAATTTAAACTATTGTTTGGTTCAGCGGAATACCTATTACAGGTGTTGATGTTTAGTTTTCTATTCCCACTAATCACTGAATAACATTTTTTGTCCCACCCTCTGAATTGCCCATTCAAAACACGATAGATTATTTTCTTCATTTTTACCCTCATTTTTTATCATTGTTCTTTCTGCACCCACTTTCAACTATAGCCTTCACATTCATTCCCTTCTCCATTTCCAAAGCCCTAAAACACCATTGCTCCTCACCAACTTCTTCAATCTTTCCCTCATAGGAATCGAGATCATAAAAATTCTTAATTAGAGGCAAAGTCTTCAGCAAGGAAAAAAATCCAGGTTCAATTGAAGAACACTAGATCATAGAATTGCTAATCAATCTCTCAGTACTGATTCAGATTTCTTGAACTGAAAGCAAGTAATTTTCAAAGAAGCTTGTGCAACATAGGTAACCCTAAAACTGATGGTTTTTTTTTTTACTTATGCAAATTAGTATGTCGAATCACGAGTTTATTTGCCTATTTTGGGATCAAGATTTTCCTCAAATGAAACAAGTTTTTGATTTTAGCTTTTAAGTGCTATAAGCTGTTGATTTTTGGGTGTTTTCCTTTTCATGTAAGGTGTTTTTGATAATTATTTTTTCTCTTAAAGATGAAAGATTGATGGTGTTGCTGTGTTGACTTTTTCATTGGTTCATATTTATGCATTTTTTGGGGGTTAAAAGAAAAGTGGAAATAATTCATTGCGTGATGGATTTTAAGATGCTATTGTATTTGAACTGAATTATGAAGATTTGGGATTAATGGTGGTGATGGTACTTAGGATGCTACTGCATTTAAATTGAGTTTTGAAGATTTGTGATTAATGGTTCATTGCGTGATGCTACTTAGATTATAACTGAGTTATGAAGATTCGGGATTAATGGTTTCATTGCATGATGGTTGTTAGGATGCTATTACATTTGAACTGAGTTACTAACTACAAATCAACTTTAGGTGTAATGACTCAAAAGTCAATAAAGTCAAAAGCAGTGGTTTTAGAATGTTGTTTTCCGAAGATAGATTTAGTGAATATTATTATTCATAATTCCGAAGGTATAACAGTATTATATTGAGGTTGATCTAATAATTTTAATTATTAGAAAGTTAGACAATGTACAAGTGTATCAGTTCTAAAGTCAATGGTTTTGGAAATTAAGGTGTCGGGACCTCGTTTTCCTAAACTAGACTCGTAAATATTTTTATTAAATATTTACAGAGTTATATTAGAAGTGAATTAAATTTTGGTTATGTAATTTTGACGAAAGAGTGTTTAATTAAAGTAAAGGGACTAAATTAAATAAGTGATAAAAGTAAGAATTAATACTAAATTATAAGGTGAATCTATATTAAGGGGCTTGTTAAATAAATAAGCCATTATTTATATAAGTGTGTGATGGTGGACGGTTTTAGTAAATATTATAAGTATTATATGTGTTAAGTTAGTATAATAATTAAGTTAAAATTTGTTATATAAAAGGATATATATATATATATTATTAATAGATGGGAGATAATGGTTAGTGGGGAGAGGAAAGCCAAGCAAAAATTTTCTTTAATTTTCTTCTTTCCGAAACAAAAAGGAAAGAGGGGAGAAGTTGTACGGCCAAGAGCTCTTGTTGCATGTTTAATTTGGTTAGTGAATTTTGGTTATTTTTACATGAAATTTATGTTTTTGAAGTCTTAATGTTATGAGTTAATTTGCCCATGCTGAAATTGTGAGAATTAATGATATTTGTAGAAGTTACTATTGATGCTTGGTGTTATTTGGTTGGATGTTAAATTTGTGAGTGATTATGAAATTATATTTATATATATGCACGTGTTTGAGCTACCACTTTAGTAAATTTTGCACTTTTAAAATTGTTGAAGCTAGACCAAGCTTAAGTAGGGACTGATTTGATAAATCATGAAGAGTGTAGGTACTGTTTTTTTTTATATAGAATGTTAAATGTCTTTGAGGTGATGAGTAAATTATAAGTCTTATGGGCTAATTTGGTCAAATTGAGTGATGATTTTGTTGATATTAATCTCTAGGGACTTAAATATTGTAAATTCAAAATAACATGGTTTAAATCATGATTTATAGTGATTAAGGAATGCTGGAAAATAATATAAATTGGTTTGATGGGAATTGATGGGGAAAACTAAAATTTGGAGGTTTTGGATTAAGGATTTAATGGTATATACATATTGACTGCAAAGATGTGAAGTTTGTTTAAAGGGTTAGAAGTTTGAGTATAAATATTCTTGGGGTTGAATTATTAAATTAAAATAAGTGGGTGATAAATTAGTAATTAGTATTAAATTTCAAAGTGGGATTAGAATAAGGGACTATTTAAATAAATAGTCCATTAATTTAATGAGTTTTGGTTAATGGATAATTATGAGGGAATTATATATATGTAATATATGTTAATTGTATGATAGTGCTTAAATTAGTAATTATGTTAAGTTATAATAAAAATGAAATGAAAATATGAATAAAATAAAAGAAATAAATAGAGTAGTGGGGAAAGAAAATGGAAAGAGAAACAAAATTAAAGCTTCATCTCTTTTGCATGCCGATTTGGAGAAGAAAAAGGTTAGCACCATTCGGCTTTTAAGTTTCATTTTTGAAGCTTAACTTTATTGGTATGATTTGATTATTTTCAATTAAACTTTATATTTTTGGAACCTTAAAATCATGTAGTAGATTACCCATGTGGAAATTTAGAAAAATTATGATATTTGTGGAAGCTGCCATTGTTGAAAAACTCTAATGTTTGAAGTTGTTTTGATAGAATTAGGGGTTAAATTGTTAATTTTTGTGAAGTCTAGGGACTGTTTTGGTGGATTGTTCTTTTGTGCTGGAAATTTGAGTTGAATTACTAAGTTTAGGGAGCAAGTAAAATATTTTGTATTATGAGTTTTATTAGTATTAGCTTTCAAGGAGTTGAATGCTATAAATTAAACTAGTATGGCGTTAAGTTATGAAATTCAAGAATTTAGGGATTGTTAATAAATTATATGTATATGTGGTTAGTTATGGAAATTAGATGAAGATGCAATCAAGCTAATTTTGATGTTAATGATTAAGTTGAGTAAATGTCAATTGTTGAGGGTAAAAGTATAAATTATGATCTAAGGTTAATTGATTTAATTAAAAGCAAGTATGCTATTCAAATTAAGTAATGAAATTAATTTGTTAATTTGATAAAGAGAAGAATAGATCGGGTATCAATCGTGGGAAGGAAAAGATTACTGAGTAGACGTCTGCGATTCGTAGCACCTGTCGTATTTTGGTAAGTTTGAAGTCTCGAACTTAACCTTTTTATTAATCATTTATTTAATTAATAATTAGATGTTATTTAAATACTTGATATACAATCTTATGTTCATATTTGAATGATGATGTTAATTAATGAATGAGGAAATTGTGAAAATAAATAAGTATTTATTCGTCGGTTTATCCGACTAGTGTTAGGCGCAAATATCGTGGGTATGTCAACTAGAGTTGGGCTCACTATTTATTCGTCGGTTTATCCAACTAGCGCTGGGCGCAACTTCTGTCAGTTTATCTGACTAGTGCTGGGCACACATTTGTCGATTTATCTGACTAGTGCCGGGCACACATTTTTCGGTTTATCCGACTAGCGCTGGGCGCAACTTCCGTCAGTTATTTGACTAGTGCTGGGCACACATTTTTCAGTTTATTCAACAAGCGTTGGGCGCAAACTCTTCCGTGGTTTACCCGCTAGGCACCGGGTGCCATGTATCGATTGGACTATACATCAAGGTTATATGAACCATCGAAGACGGTTGGTTATAGGTATGACTAAGGAAGAATTATATTTACTTATGTATATATATTAATTCATTGGAAGGTATGACATATTTCTTGAATTAGATTATTAAAGTTGTGAAATAAATTCAAATGCTTTAGATATACTTGTGGTTATTCAAATAAGTGAAATCTACTTAATGTGGATTGCTTTCCAGGTTTACAGGTTAGATAAATAGTAGAATCGGACTCAGCATCCTATAAGAATCCCGTACTCAACGTCGGTGATGTCCTCTTTTGTGTTTTTGGCATGTACTTAGGGGGTATTAGTTGGTTAAAATTTTTCGTCCATGGATAATTTTGATGAATTTTACATGTATGATATATAACTTATAATCTTGGTAAATGATGTATATATTTTGATATAATTATGTTTATATATGTAAATGTTTGGAAATGGTGTTTTCTTTAAATAAGCTAGATGTCCTATTGAAATTGGTGATTTAATTTGGTTAACATGGAAGTGTTGAATTAGGTATTAGCCTTATAACATGTTTATCACTCTTGAGTTAGAATAATGAATCAATGTATATTTATGTTTGGTCATTTTGTTGATGCTTGAGTGCATGTGGTAGATGTTAGATAGTGCATTGATTCTAATGACTTACTTGACTGTTTAATACATGGCTGAGGTGCCTTTGAATGGCATATTGGTTAACCACTCAAGATGGTCATTTTGGCATGTTTAATTGTGTTTTGATTAGGTTATATTATTGATGAATCGGTTGTTTAGTGTCCAAGAAACCGCAATTTAGTAAACTTGAGTTTTAAGGTACATTTAGGTGCACACAGCCTGAGACACGGTCTGTCACACGACCGTGTGTCGTACACGGGCAACACATACGGGCGTGTGCCCCAATTTAAAAAGTCACACGGATATGTGTCCCCTGTTCCAATTTTTTTTTTTCAATTTTTTCTAAATTTTCCAATATGTTGCGGTTTGACCCCGAAATGTTTCCAATATATACTTAGGGCCTTAGAGACTCGTTTTTAGGTCCGTATATGTATATTAGCTCATGAATGGAATGAGATTGATTAATTGTAATCATGATTGAATAATTATCATATGAACTGTTAAATGTTTAGAATGTTATTGTAATACTCCGTGACCCAATCCGACGATGGAAGCAGGCTAGGGGTGCTACATTAGGATAAACTTTGCACTTGTCCTAGTTGTTGTCGGCGTGGAACCGAATTAGTACTGCACAATGGCAGTTGCCACTATAAGAAAGTAAGATGGAAAGCCCAAGCACCTACTAGTGTTATTGCTTGGAAATTCAATTGTTCTGACTACTCCATGAGAGGGAACGTTCACTTCGTTGTCCTGTATCAAAGGTTCGAGCTTTTGGGTGATTTGGAGCAGTTCATTATTATATACTCTTTTGGAACTCACACCGCAAAATATACATTCTATAAGTTTTGTGGAAAAACTTCATTCTATACACCAGGGCAGCACCCCAATGGCATTGCTGTGACACTTGCATGTTTAGACCCTAGAACGTTTTCCCATGTTGAGATTCATAATTTTGAAAATGCGGTCATCTAGCTTCTACTTTACATCTGCTGTGTATTGCTTCACAATCCAAAATTCATTCTACCAAGTAGCTCTCATTTTAGGTTTATCAATGGCTTTCACAAAAGAGGATTGCCATTAATTTGATTGTCTTTTGAAAATGTAGTCTTCTAGCTTCTACTTTACTTCCATTGTGCATTGGGGCTTCATGGAACTGGATGCTATATGTATATGGTACCTACGTGTCTATATGAATGTATATGTGATTTCTAAGTTTTAATCCCATGTTGGTTGCCATGAAATGTTTTAAAGTAATTAGTTGTCTTTAAATATCATTTTTAAAACAACTATAACTTTTGGTCAAGACATTATTATTTGCTAAAAAAAGAGTTAATTTTGTTGAATGAAATTTGATAAAGAAATTAATTTTAGGTTTTTTTATTTGCAAAGATATTTGTAATTTCTATTTTGTGCTTTGCAAAGATTCTTAATATGTATTGTTTATCTTTCATTGACAGTGTGTTATTGTTTCATCTTCTTCTTTGGCTTGTTTGATTGTTTCCTCCATCCATAGCTAGACCATTCATTTAGTCACTAAATCACTGTAAATTCTTTTGCAATTAAATTCTTTGATTTTGTTTTAATGTTATTGAGATTAGTGTTGAAGAAACATAACCGCTTTTACTATGATTTGAAGATATGTAACACTTTAATATCTTGCAAGAATGGCTTATTTGCCTTTAATAGTACAAAGTGAGAGGTGTAAAAGAATTGGTCTTGCAATAATGATTTGAATATATGTAACCTTTTGTTAATGTATGAACATTATGTTTAGATGTAAAATATAATTTTAAGCTATTTATTACTTCTAATAGTTTGCTTTTTAGTTTAGAAGATAATTAAATTATTTGTTTCGCTAATGATATTTTAGCACATTAAATATGCATTGCAATTTAAAATAAATAAAGTAGGTTATATATTATTTTTATAATATTATATATTATGATTTTTATTAATATTTTATTAATAATTATATTAAGAATGTTATTAAATTATATATTATGTTATTAAATTGTATTTAATAATAATTATTTTAAAATATGATTAAATTATTTTATTATTTATATTAAATTATATTTAATAATAATCTTATTAAAATTTAATAACAACAACAAAAATCATCTATCTAAAAAATTCTACTAAGGGTACTTTGGTCATTTAAGTCTTTTTACTTATGCTATTATAAAATCTATTCCATTCAACCGCATATAAGAATACTATTATAGCTTTATTCTATTCCATTGAACCAAACAAATAGATTACTCATTACAGCTGTATTCCATTACAACCTTATTCCAATTACCCCAATGAATCGTAATGTAAATGCAATTAAGTGCATTAGATATTAAACAAGTTAGCAAACAAGAATCTCTATTGATTGAAGATGATGGCAAAGATGATAGATTGAAGTACATTAAAATGTTTTTGTAATATTATTTGTACGTATTTTTAAATTTAAATTTACTTTTATTGTTTTGAGGAAGTTGAATATTTTAATTGTTTTTGGGAGATGATATTTTTAATAATATTATTTAATTTCATGTTAAAATTTTTTAAACTTAATTATGGTTTCTTGACCAATAATTATTTAGTTTTGATTGAAAAGGAGGGGGAAGGGGTGAGTTGTGGCAAGGGGGCATTCGGAGGTGGGGAGCGATGGTGCGGTGAGGGACATAGGATCGAATGGGGGCTGGCGGCATCGGAGGGCTATGAGGAGCGACAGCTAGGGTTTTTCTTTTTTGGAGGGTTAGGAGGAAGAAGTCAATGTAAAAAGAAAAAGAAAAACAAAATTGAAGTTTTTGGGTTAAAAAGGGGGACATGGTCATGTAAAGGTACGTGTTGGGCCACACGGCTGTGTGTGGTGTTTCTTTAGCCCATATGTGATTGAGAAAGTGAAGTTATATTGTAAAGATCATCAGATAGAAGTCCCCAATTTAAGTGCTTCATACAAAACCAGTCGAGGTCGGTCTCGCATCCAGAGGGCTAACCTCACAATTGAGCATCACTATCGATTTGATATATTCATTATTGGTATCGATTCATTGCTAACAGAAATGAATTCTCGCTTTAATGATGAGGTAGTGAAGTTACTTGTTCTTAACTCTGCTTTGGATCCACGTGATAATTACAAAGCTTTTCGGGTGGAAGATATTTGCAAGCTTATGAATGATTTTTATCCGGACGATTTTATGGAGCAAGAAAAGCTACACATGAAGATTCAATTGGAGTATTTTTAACTTGATGCTTATCAAAGCATAGAGTTGCAGAAAGCTTCTACGGTTGTCAAGTTGTGTCAAGTGCTAGCTAAGACAAATGATTCAAGTATTTATCCTCTTCTCGTGTCTACTGCAATAACCGAACGAACATTTTCAGCCATAAAAATTGTGAAGACAATGTTTCACAACAGAATGGAGGATGATTTTTTTTTTCAGCTTACTTGGTTGCATACATCGAAAAAGAGATAGATCGAGGATTTTCAACAGGTTCTATCATTGATGAGTTTGATCTTATGAAAAACGGAGTGTGCAATTAAAGATGCCTAGTATTGATAAATAGGACTAAGGCCAAGTTTTTTAAATTTAATTTTTGGAATTATAATGGTATTTATGAAAATTTTAGTATGGTATCAGTTATTCTTTTTTGCATATTGGAAAGAAATATTTAATTCTATATAGTATGATTTTTCTTTTAATTTTTTACAGTTAAATCGCTCATAATTTAAAAAAACATTAAATTAATTTGTTTGATAAAACAAAGATTCCGAGAAGAATTGACACTTTTTACGTTAAAAAATTATTTAGATTTAAAATTTCACCCCTTAAAATAAAATTCTGAATCCATCCTTGATGTCAATTATCTAGATCAAATTGTGACAGGTGATGTTAACATTCCAGATTATTTGCAATGCAGGAAATAAATTAAAGGTCATCAAAGTTTGTACGTTGGAGTATTTTTTTTATGCTTAAGTCAATACTTGATGAAAAGAGTGAAATGGTGTAAGGTTAAGTGTATGGTCATACCTGATCAACATCATAATATTAGTATTTATAGATGTCTATGGTGCTTACCTAAGGTTGTTTGGCCTTGTGGTTGGATCTGACTATTGCTCCTTATTGGCTAGTCCGTTTTCTCTACATCTTCGAGGACATTAGTCCATGCTTAATTCTATCGAAGGATTAAGTTGATATTAGGGGTGTTCAAACGGTTAATTGAATTAAATTAATATTAATTAAATTAATCAAAATTTTTAATTTTTTTACTATTAATCGAACCGAAATATTTCGATTATTTCGGTCGGTGAATTAACCGAAATTTATATATATATTTTATTAAAACAAGTATAAAACATATAAAAAACAAATTAATAATGTTCATTTGACCGAATTAACTAAATTAGTAATAGCTTAATACATAATAATATATAATATTATTTATTAAGTTCTGTTAATTACTTGATTTTGAATTGAATTAACCATTAATCAAAATTCTAAAAAACCTTTAACTGACCTCCAATTAAACTAGATCGGTTAATCAAATTAAATCAATTTGACAAATTAATTAGATTTTAACCGAAGTTTGAACACCCTTAACTAAGAGATCTTGTAGAAGCCAACCAATGATGAAGATTGAAGAAAATGCCAACAAATGGTAGCAAACGGAAGCGAACGTATGAAATACTGGAGTTTGGATAGATTTGGAAAAAAAGAACCTAGGTTTGAATCCATTGATTTTTAGTTTTAATTTTTTTTTTTAATTATAGTTATTGGATGGGTTGGCTAAAAAATAAAACAAAAGAGGACAGGTTGGGGATACGATTTGGGGTAATATTAAGGGGGAAAAAAATAGAAAACCAAAACATCTTCTAAAACCGGTTTAGAAGGGTTTTAGCTAAGTTACCTGACTCTCAGTTTCGATTTTCAAAACTCGTCGCTGATGAAATGGTTGGATCAGACATTTTCAATTTAATCATTCGGTCTAATCTGGTTATGTCTGCCTTACTAGTTTAATTATTAAAACCAATTAACCTTTTATTATTATCTAAAAATTCTATTAGAATATACATGGTTAGAAGCTAGTTAATAATGACAAATGAAATATGTATGATATTAAAATGAAAAATATTAAATTTAAACACATAAATGCATAATATTACTAAATGAATACAATTGTTGCCATCTATCTTGAATTGACATTGAGTTAACTTATGACACCAATTTAACCAATAACATTATTAATATATATACAAATAAAGTATGTATAATAAAATCAAAATATAAAAAAAATATTAAAATAAATGGAAATTTATAATTTTTCAAATTTTTATATTTTTATAAGAAATGTACTTCAACTCATGTTTTCCAATGTCAGAATCACTTTTATTTCGAAAATAGAAATTGAGGTGAAAAATATTAGGTAAGTAATATCGAAATGTAAAACAAAACCTACCGCCTTAAATTATGTGAACCAGAAAACGCGTGTCCCACTTACATTACCGAGAAGTTGCCGTTGGTCTCTCAACCTATAAATTCTCATCTCGAATTTCTAAACTATGAGACCAATTAACTAACAAAAGCAGAACACCAACTGCGCCAAAAAGAGAGAGCAAAATGGAAAATCAGAAGCAAAGCGGACCCGAACCTCCTATCAAAGTCTCAACCATCAATTGTATCGATCTGTCTAATCCTGATATTGGTGAATCCGTTGCTTTACTAAAGCAGGTTTGGTTCCCCTCTGTATCTTTTTGGCTTCTGTGTTTTGTTGTACTTGTCATATGAATTTACTGGTTTCTGTTTCCTTTTCAACTGTTTTGATGATTCGAAGTTGATATTTTGATGCCTTGGTGATTATCAGACAACCCCATAATAGAAGTTTGGTGTTTTTTTTTTTTTTGTGGTGGGTTTAGGCTTGCTTGGATTGTGGATTTTTCTATGTTGTAAATCATGGGATAAGCCAGGAATTTATGGCTGAAGTATTTGCTCAAAGCAAGAAGTTTTTTTATTTGCCATTAAACGAGAAACTGAAAGTTTTGAGGAATGAGAAACATAGAGGCTACACTCCCATGTTTGATGAGGTTCTTGACCCTGACAATCAAGTGCATGGTCAGCAATTCTTTCTCTTTAGCGTTTGTATTTCTGTATAACTGCATCATATGTTCTATTTTTCATATTCATCATTGGTGCAATAGTTTGTGTGCAACTATAGTATCAAGCTTTTTTTCCCCTGTTGGGGTAGCAGGAGACTACAAAGAGGGGTATTACATAGGCGTGGACGTGCCTGAAAATGATCCTGAATCCGAGAAGCCGTTTAATGGGCCTAATGTTTGGCCGGCAGATGGTAAAATGTTTTAACTTTCATTGGTTGGTTATTTTGCAAGACCTGTTTAAAAGAATATTTCACCAATTGCTTTGGTCACTTTTGGCACTGGTTAGGTGTTTTGCCTGGTTGGAGGCAGACTATGGAGAAATTCCATCATGAGGCATTGTAAGTTATAAGTTATGTGATTACATATCTATGCTTGTTTCATGACGATGTGTGCAAAGAAAAATGGCTGATAAGAATTTATATTTCTTCTTCTTGCAATTAGAGAGGTGGGAAAGGCAGTTTCAAGGATCATAGCGCTTGCACTTGATCTAGAGGTTGATTTCTTTGATAAGCCTGAGGTGCTTGGGAAGCCTATTGCCACCTTGCGCTTGCTACACTATGAAGGTGTAAGATCATAGGATATCTTTATTAATCTTATTGTCATACACAATTGATATAAATCATTATATGAATTTCATAATCTGTTCAGATCAATTTTCTGATCCCGCAAAAGGAATATATGGAGCTGGAGCCCATTCTGACTTCGGATTTATTACACTTTTGGCAACCGATGATGTTATGGGTCTACAAGTATGAAAGTTGCTATAACATGTGACTATATTGCCAGTTTTCTTCACATTTCACTAGTTAACAAATGTTTATTTGATTTTTCTGCAGATTTGCAAGGATAAAGATGCAAAACCTCAGATATGGGAGTATGTGACACCAATAAAAGGGTAAGTCACTGATGGCTAGCAGAGATTTGAGCTTGTAGGTTACATTGTACACATGCTTCCATATTGTGCATATGCAATTTGGTTTTAGTAGAGAATGCATTTGGATCCAATCTCAGTTTTAGTGAATTTTGTCTAATTATTTACTGCACCGAGCTTGCTATCATTATTCTTTTGTGATATCTTCTTAAATTTCTATCCTTGCATTGTTCTATTCTTGCTTCCCTTGTGCTAAGTTTAACTTTTTAATCACCAATATATGATGTGCTTAATATGTGGTTGATTTGTTCAGAGCTTTCATAGTCAACCTTGGGGACATGCTGGAGCGCTGGAGCAACTGTATGTTCAAGTAATGTGCTAGCTTCAGTTGTAACTATGGTCTACACTGCCTTTTTAAAGATGAAATTAATTATGGATTTCTAGGGGCCTCATTGCTGAAGAGCTTAGACTAATTTTGATGATCTGCTTTGCCTTTTACTTTTAAGTTTAGCCATTTATTATATTGATAAATTGAAAGCAGAGAAATGTTGTTTAAGGCTGTCATCTCAAACAAATAGAACTCCGTTACCTTTTGGTTCTTTTGCATCATTACATGTACATAGGATCACTAAGAGAAAGCTGCCTTATGGTGACCTTGAGCTTTTTTGTGCCCGAGATGTTGTTTCTTTGCAATATTCTTATGCTTATTCATCATTTCATCTTTCCTCGTTTGAAAGTGTACTGCTGTAAACTCTGTTCATTTGTTTTGAAATATTATAGTTTCTTGATGTCATGTTGTGGAAGGCTGGAAGCTACCTTTTTATAACCATCTTTCCCCTGTTGTATCTAGCAGGTCCACCTTGCACAGAGTTTTGGGGAATGGTCAAGACAGATATTCTGTAAGACCCTTTTTTTTTAACAACCCTCGTAAAATTTTATTAATATCTGTTCAGGGCATTGAAATTTACATCATCATGAGTTACATCAGCATCAAAGAGAAAATTATGCACTAGGAAAAAACAACTGATAAAAGTATCCAAGTACCTAACTTTCTTTGTTATCCAGGTTTTAAGGCCTTTCTTCGTATTCATGATTGATTAGATGCTCTATGATGTCTTCATGTTACAATATCAAGTTGCTCCATTGTATTCATCTTGTTACACTCCTTGTACATCCCATGCATGACTTTAGTGCTGGTTATATATTTACTTCTTCACTGTCTATGGTAATTAACTACAAACAAGGTAAATTTGGCTTTTCTAGCACTTTGAAATTTACGTTCCTACCAACTCTCATTTTGTAAGTTTCTTTATGATTATTGTAGCCTGGATTTTTCTTGGCACATTTTGTCTTGCTAACATTTACATAATCTTAAAAGTAAAACTAAGGTTTATGTGTTTTGTTTCTGCTGGCAGATTGCATACTTTGTGGAACCTAACCATGACAGTCTGGTTGAATGTTTGCCTACTTGCAGAACAGAAAAATGTCCTCCCAAGTAAGTCTTTAGTATCCAGTTGTTTATAATTATAGATGATAAAGATCGAAAATCCCTCCTATTTGAAACCCGTAGTTGCTATGACATTTATACGGGATTTAAACCCAAGTTGCTCTAACTCTTCATTTTGCTTGAAGTACCATGGTCAAAGGGTGTAGGCATGTGACCTTCCAAAGATCCTCCAAATATATATAAAAAAACTTTAAAATAACCAAATCTACCCATATCTGACACTTACACCCAAATCTTATAACATTGATTTAAATTGTCTTGTTCTATCTAACATAACTGCTGCGTACATTCCAACCAGGTTTCCCCCAATCAGGTGCTCAACATATCTGAGCCAACGTTACAAGGAAACTCATGCTGACTTAAGTGTATACGATAAACATCAAGCTTGAAGTCCTTAGTGAAAACATGTTTAGGAAAAGGTGACATTGTAATTTTCATCATACATCAGCATATCAATTTGAATGTGGTTATATCATACATTAGAAGTCTATGTAAATTGTATTACAGTGATAAAAGTATGTAGTGAATTTACTTCATGTTCCAAGTTTCAACATGGAACCTATTTTGAAAATTCTCTTCAGCTGGACTATCCTAAAATGACTCAATGCTATGGATGATATACCTGTATTTTTATGACTTGCCGACAATTATGAGAGACTGCTAAACAGCTGTTCAAACACTCACAATGGTGCAAGTTAACATTTCACAACCCAAATCACATTTTTACTATACCTTATTTATTAGGCATTTGTTAAAAATTGAACGTCAATAATGGCAATGTAGAAAGATCACAAAGAAAAAGAAAGAAAATTTACTAATGTCGAATTCGAATGATACAAGAGGAGTTTCGACTATATCTATTCATAGGTTGAAAAAACTTAATTTTAATCTATGTCAAATATATTCTGCTAATAAATACTAAATATATTATACTAATAAATACTAAATCTTCTAGAAAGAAAATATATTTTGTTTAACTTGACTTGCAAGCAATCTCTTAGAATTTGGGTCACACAACTCTAGCAATCTCCACCTTGACACGGATTCTCAACGATCAAGTTCTTTATCTCGAACTCTCAACGAACAAGTTTTTCACCTCTTTCATGAAACACCTTAAGGGTATTCTTCAATAATGAACACCAACCAATACCAAGCAATGCTCGAACTTGGTTATAGGAAGTGATTTAGTCCTTACATCTATAGGATTATCATGAGTATTAACTTTGCTCACAACAATATCGCCATGAACAATAATATCATGCACAAAATGATACCAAACATCAATGTGCTTTGTTCTCTAATGAAACATTTGATCCTTCGTAAGGAATATGACACTCTGGCTATTATAAAACACTGTACTGATCTGAAAGTCTTTACTGAGTTCACCAAAGAGTCTCTTTAACTAAATAGCTTCTTTACAAGCCTTGGTAATCGCCATGTACTCAGCTTCAGTAGTAGACAAAGCAACTATAGTTTGCAAAGTGGCTTTTCAACTGATTGCGCAACCTCCAATAATAAAGACATACTCGGTGCGAGATCTTTTATTAAGGTCTATAGCAAAATCAGAATCAACATACCCAATTACTTCATCTTTAGTTCTTCCAATCTGTAAGCAAACATTAGTAATACAATGTAAGTATTTGAAAATTCACTGAACTGTTTTCCAATGTTCTTTACCAGGATTTGCTATGTATCTACTAATTGCACTACATATGATAAATCTAGTCGTGAGTAAACCATAGCATACATGAGAGATCCCACTGCACTAGAATATAGAACATGTGCCATGTAGTCAATCTCATCATCTGATTGCGGAGACAAAGCCAATGAAAGTCTAAAGTGGGCTGCTAATGAAGTACTAACAGGCTTGACATTCTGCATATTGAACCTGCGAAGAACTTTCTCAATGTACCATTTCTAACTTAGGTATAATTTATATGTTTTTCTATCTCTAAGAATCTCCATTCCAAATATCTTTTTTGTTGCTCCCAAATATTTCATCTCAAATTCCTTACTAGGTTGAACTTTGACCTTTCTTATCTTTCCTTCATCTTTAGCTACTATTAACATGTCATCGACATATAGGAGTAGATACATAAAAGAACCATCATTGTTTTTCTTAAAATAAACACAACTGTCAAAGCTGCTTCTTTTGAAATCATGAGTAGTAATAAAAGAATCAAACCTTTTGTACCACTGCATTGGTGACTGTTTCAAGCCACAAAGAGACTTTTTCAACAAGCAAACATAGTCCTCTTTTTCTGAGATTATAAAACCCTCTGGTTGTTGCATGTAAATATCTTCCTCAAGTTCTCCATGTTTTTACATATAACTGCTTAAGATCTAAATCATACATGGTCACAAATCCAAGCAAGGTTCGAATCGAATTATGCTTCACAACTGGAGAAAACACATTTGTGAAGTCTACACCTGGAATTTGACTGTAACCTTTTACAACTAGCCTTATTTTATATCTGGGTTTTTCAATTCCTAAGGCCCCTTTTTTTTTCTTAAACACTCATTTACAATGAACAACCTTTTTACCCTTAACAAGCTTGACTAGATCTCATGTTCTGTTCTTATGGAGTGATTCCATCTGTTCTTATGGAGCGATTCCATCTCTTTTTGTATGGTAAACATCCACTTTATTGAATCTTCACAGCTAACTGCCTCAAAATAAATAGATGGCTCTTAATTTTCATATATATCTTCAGTCACTTTTAAAGCATAAGAAACTAGATCAGCCTAGGCGTACCTCTTTAGATGTTTAATTTCTCTTCTAAGTCTGTTCTTGGAAATAGAATATTATGGTGAATAAGCAACTCTACTCTGAGTTTCAATACTAAAATGAGGAGTAGACTCTGTTGTAGGTTCTAGATCAATCTGTAGCTCCAACTGCTTCACATGTGTGCTTGGACTTTACTGGTCTTTATTGGAAAAGTCTTCAAGAGATAAGTTAGGCAGCATAGCAGTTTCATCAAAAATAAAATGTTTGCTAATCACAACTTTTCTATTTTTAGGACACCATAATTTATATCCTTTAACACCAGCCCTATACCGAATAAAAACAAATTTAAAAAATCTAGGTTCCAATTTCTCATTGTCAACATTAGCATACACAGGACACCCAAAAATCTTCAAATCGGAATAATTAACAGGATTATTAGACCATACTTCTTGTGGAGTCTTTTTCTCAATGGCAATGAATGGAGACCGGTTAATTAAAAAACATGCAATAGAGGCCGCTTTAGCCTCAAACAACTTCGGTAAACAAGCATTTGACAGCATACATTGAATTTTTTCCATGATTGTTCTATTCATCCGTTCTATAATGTTGTTTTACTGTGGAGTATGATGAACTATCAAGTGTCTCATGATCCCTTCTGATTTGCACAATTCATTAAATTCATTAGAATAAAATTCCAAGTCATTAACTGTGTGGAGGTGTTTTATTTGTTTTCTTGTCTGCTTCTCAATCATAGTTTTTTAAGCCTTAAACATGGAAAACACATCACTTTTTTGCTTCAAGAAGAATGCCTAAACTTTTCTAGAAAAATCATCAATGATCGTTAGCATATAATTAGTGCCACCCATCGAAGGCACTCTAAATGGTTCTCAAAGATCATAATGAGTATAATCCAGTGTTTCCTTCATGTTATGGATTCCTCTAGTGAATCAAACTCTCTTTTGCTTCCTAAAAATACAGTGCTCACAGAACTTCAGTTTGCTAATGTCTTGTCCATCAAGAATTCCTCGTTTTTCAATTCTGTCATATCGTTCTCCCTCATATGTCCTAGACGCATATGCCAAAGCCTAGTAACGTCATCATCTGGCAAGGAAGAGTAATTGATAGTTGCATCAACAATAAAAGTTGAACCTTGCAAAACATATAACCTGGCAGTCTTTCTCTACCCTTTCAGCACAACAAGAGAACCCTAGTTAATCTTCAGAACCCCATTTTTAGCTATGTACTTGTGCCCCTTTAAATCAAGAGTACTCAAAAAAATCAAATTCCTCTTCAATTCTGGTACATGTCGTATGTCACTAAGTGTTCTAACGACTCCATCGCACATCTTAATTTTGATCATGCCAATACATGCAATTTTACATTAAGCATTATTTCCCATCAAAACAAAACCTTCTAACACTATTTCATATGTTGTAAACCAATCCCAATTGTGACTCATATGGAAAGTGCAACCAGAATCAAAGATACACTCCTCGCTCACTTTAGGGTTGTTGGCAGAAGCAACTAAGAGTTCACCGTTGCTATAGTTTTCTACAACATTAGCTTCATCGAATTGTTCTGGTTATTTTCCCTTTTGATTTGTCACCTTCCTTTTTGATCTTATTTTGCAACTTATAGCACTTGGACTTAATGTGCCCTTTCTTTTTGTAGAATTTACAAGTTTTACCTCTGTTTAAAGATCTCGATCTACCCTTAGATTTATCGCGAGGATTTTGTTCATGTGTCCTTCCACGATTATCATTAGTATTTCATTCTTATCTCCCACGAACAAAAGTACCTTCTCCCTGAAAGTCGGATCCAAACGCAAGATGTTTCATATTGTCATATGATGTTAAGGAAGTATAAAATTCATCAACTGTGAGAGATTTGCGGCTATACAAAATCATATCTCTAAAGGTTGAATAAGACAAAGGCAACGAACAAAGTAAAATTAACCCTAAATCTTCTTTATCGTACTGAACCTCCATGGCCCCTAGGTCTAAGAGAATTTCTTTAAACACAGTTAAGTGTTCGTGCTCAGACACACCTTCCTCCAAACGATAGCATAAATGTGGTACTTTATATGCAACTTGCTAGTTAGGTTTTTCGACATGCATACTGCAACTTTGTCCATAATGCAGTAGTAGTCTTCTTCTTTATCACGTCTTGTAGAATTTCATTCGAAAGATGCAGATGTAATTGCATTAAAGCCTTTCGATCTTTACGCTTCTTCTCTTCCTCCATCAATGTCGAAGACATCTTCTCTACCTCTATTAGGGTATCCTCCAAATCCATTTGTGCAAGAATTGCCTACATCTTTATTTGCCACAACAAGAATCTAATGTTGCAATCCAACAGCGGAATATCATACTTCATTGTCACAATTATTGTGATCGAAACAAGCAAACCGAAAAAACTCTGATACCAATTTGTTAAAAACTAAACGTCGATAATGGCAATGTAGAAAGAACACAAAGAAAAAGAAAGAAAAATAGAACACACTCTAATACCAATTTGTTAAAAACTAAACATTGATAATGGAAATGTAGAAAGATCGTGAAGAAAAAGAAAGAAAAATAGAACACATAGTTTTTACGTGAAAACCTTTTCGGGAAAAAGCCACGAATAGAGAAGAAGAAAATTCACTAATGTCAAATTCAAATGATACAAGAGGAGTTTCAACTACATCTATTTATAGATTGAAAAAACCTAATTCTAATTAATGTCAAATATATTATAGTAATAATACTAAATCTTTTAGAAAGAAAATATATATTTTTTAACTTGACTTGTGAGCAATCTCTTAAAATTCGGGTCACAAAACTCTAACACAAAGGATGAGTTTTCATTCCAAATGAAGCTTATAAATGAAGTGCTGAGGAAAATCTTAGACATTCTACTTGAAACATCGATAGACAGGAGAATACATGCAACTCTCAGCATACTTAACAAGATTTGTAGGAAGAGGCAGATGTGTTGCCAAACTTATAAAATAAAAAAAATTATAGTAAATAATGTCATGTTTTTAAGAGACTAAATAGTGAAAATTTAATCTAATAGAAAGTGGAACTCACCATGTTCATATACCTTAGTGGCCACGTTAACAGCTATATTAGCTGATATTTTCCTTATATTAGAGAATGGTGGGTAAATAAGTCCCTTCTCATAGTTTTCCGCCGTTATAGAGTTAATATCCCTATTTAACACCCACTTTCAATATATATTTGTACATGGATATACCAGCTTTCAATAAGTCCCTTATCATGTTTAAGCCACTACTATCTGCTTTTAATCTGAACTGATATGTGGAAATAGAGATGAGGAGAGGTGTTTGTGTAGCCTCTAGTAGAGAAGATATATTGCAAACCGGATTAAAAGATCACGATAAAATAAGCTTTACTGAATGAAAATGATATGAGGAGTTAAGGGGGAGAATGTATATGAATGAGACCATATGTATTTGACTCTAAAATCTCGGTACATGGCCGGCATGAAAATGGATTGTCTGAGTTATGTTAAGTTGGCGTACAATATACGCCCATGTTATAAGTAAGTAGGTGTGCTGAGTCTGTTTGAGTTTTGTATATGCCATTAGGCATATTCTGTGAAAATGTGCAAACCCTTCGAAAGATTCAATTGTACAAATAGCATCATTTTTTATGATCTCATTAGAACTCACTAAGTTCTTATGAACTTACTCAGTTACTTTTTTCCTTCTCAAGCTTGCTGACTAAAGGAAGACTTATTTGAAGGATTACGCAAGAGTGTTGCTGCTATTGTAAGATGACTACTTTATTTTATATTATGCATTACTAATGGGGGTGACACCTAAATGTATTTTGAGAAGGATATGTACACAAATATCTGATGATTAGATTATGCTTTTAGCGAAATCTCTATGAAGTTTCATGGATTGGAATTAAAGTATTATGCCTTATTTGATGAAAATATCATACTTAAACTTATACGCCACATAGCTTATATGTTATTACTTTTAATCTGTTAATGGTTTAATACAAACACTAAAGTTTTACAAAGCTTTCACCAAAAACAGTATTGAAGTTAAGATGATTTTTGAGTAGTTACACGTTACACTTGGATATTTCTAAAGGATCGGGTTTGACGTGTTACAATTGCAGACAAGCTCAAACATACAACACCGATTGCACACACATGTCATACCTATACATTTTTTAATTCATTAAAATGTAACTTATAGAATAAAACCAAAACATTACATATATACATAGATATTCATATTCACAAGCCTACCAACATAACCAAAATACCATTTGAACAAACATGTACCGTTTCAAAACACAATTTGCATATATACATATAAAACCTTAACACCTATCTACATGTGCATATTCATTAGCTTGAGTAAATCACATTTCAAGCAAGCTATTCACTTGCCACTTCATTTCTAATAATAATAACAAATCATTCAACATCATTAGACCAAGATCATTAATATCCAAAATAACTTAAACAAAAATACAACCCTATATACATGTCACATAACTGAATCTAGAATAAATAAAGACTACCAAATCAAAGACTAGATAGTGCGAGCTCCAAGTTTATTCGACCGATGCGTTCCGCAAAATAACCTATTCAAAGATAAAAAAGCAAACAAAATAAGCATTACAATTTTGTAGTAAGCTCGTATGAAATTCATTTAACCTACATCGATAAGTTTACAATTAAATTATTAAAACCTAATGTAACAAGTATGGATATCTTTTGGCATCTTGTTACATTCACAAGTACATCACTTAACACTTCCAGAGGTTAATACATTAGATTACACAATCTTATAATACAACCATTTATCTTTAATATGATCCAAAACACATTTGACCAATTATAACTCAATTCATTTTTCTTATTTATCAATCACAACTTAAAACAATATAATTTACCTCAGTTTGTATTTAATTAAATGGACTAACTATTATACAGTTCCTTGGTATCACAATTTAATAACAACAGTGAGAATATCACACATGAATCAAATAACATTTCCAATGATACCATTTAATATATATATATATAAAATGTTCAACAAGTACAACATTTAAATCATTCCATTCTTATGTATCTATTTCAGACTCAATATTCACATTATTTAAACAATTTCATTTCATATCACATTTATTTTCTGTAACACCCTTAACCCGTCTCTATCGTCGAATTAGGGTTACGAAGCATTACTGTACACAACAGAACCTTTATCTTCAAAACAGATCAATAATACAATTTAATATTTATTTTTAATAACTCATTACAATCATAGCAAACATACACATTTGGGCCTTAAATTGAACCTTCAAGGCCCTAAAAACAATTTGAAAACAATCAGGAATCATTTTGAATCAAATCGAAAAATTTTGAGAAAAACATGAAAAACTACAAAACAGGGGTCACATGGTTGTGTGACCAAGCCGTGTGAAATAGCCCAAACCATGTGAACATTCGAAGTAGGGACACACGGCCATGTCCCAACCCGTGTGTCTACCTGAGTAACTCACTGATTTGGGTTACACGGCCGTGTGTTAGACCGTGTGAAACGTGCACCTGAAATTAATATGACACATGACCACGTGGGGTGGCTGTGTGCCATGTGACACCCTGTGTCCCAGACCGTATGCAGCACAAAGTGCCCCTAATGTAACACCCCTTACCCGTATCCGTCGCCGGAATAGGATACGAGGTATTACCAGATTTTACTGATTTTTTTTAAACTCAATATAACCCTTTATAAATATCTAATCCTCCCTGCAAATTTTAAACCGAGACCAAGCCAACACAACCAATCCATTTCAACATATTTTCAAGATAGATTTATTGTATTCATAAGATAATCTTATCACATACCAAAACCAAAATTTGTTAGCCATACCAATGGCTAACTATACATTCATTTCACATTAACATCTACTTTACTAGCTTATACATGCCATTGATTTCCAAAATAAAGTTTCTTTATATACCGAGATCTTGACGTTGATAGTGTGATGCTTCTCCGACCAAATCTGACCTCCGAGCTCTTAACACTACAAAACAGGGGAAAAAGAAACAGGATAAGCACTTTGTGCTTAGTAAGCTCATGTAACAGGAATTATACTTACCTAATATTTTTAATACAATGCAATAAACATTCATACATCTATTCAACACATTATTCCCCTATCATGCACAAACTCAACATTCAAGTTAGTTCAATAATTTCCATGTATCAATAATATATATCATGATTGATGAGCTCATCAATTCCATGATTTCCATTTCCTTGTTATTTTTCTATATTTATCCCGTTGAACTACTTGGAATTTCGATGGATTTTCAGGGGTACACCTAAGTGTACAAATTCGGGTCCGTCAATTCATATTCATGTGCGCACATTTCCATTTCAGAGAGCACACTCCCACGAACCTCATCCTTACAGTGAGATTACCAGTCCAGGCTAAATCCCCTGTAATATAAACTCATAGAGTATTGTCGGGATTACCAGTCCAGGCTAAATCTCCTGCAACGAAAATTACTCTAATGAGCTTGGATCCAATTACAGTCCAAAGCTAAATTGAGACCTAATTCGGATTACCCGTCCGGGCTAAATCCATTTTCCACATATTCTTCGGGAGGGCTATATCAGGATAGGATCACCCGTCCGGGCTAGATCCTTTTTACCGTCAATTCCTTTTTAGAGATCCATCGAATTTTCTTTTCATTCAACCGAGATTTATTTCCTCTTTTCATCAAGAATATCAATACTTCATCAATTATCATACAATAAACATCCAAATCATATTCACATCAATAACAAACATTTCAAGCATTTAAGAATATAATTCAAGTTACACGAACTTACCTCGACACTTGTTCGTAACCAAAAATCTACTAATCCCAAACTTTTTCTTTCCCTCGATCTTGCTTCGTTTTTGAATTTTCCGGATCTAAATAAATAAATTTAATCATTAATCTAATACATTTCATGTTCATATGTAACATTCTCTAAAATTCCATTATTATTTATAGTGCATTCAAAGCTGTCTTACTGAGTCACAATCACTAAATTATTTATATTTTGAGCTACGGAATTCCAAATTAAGATCCGTTAATTTTCCCTGAAACTAGACTCACATATCTTCTTACCATAAAATTTTCAGAATTTTTGGTTTAGCCAAAACATACAGTTTATTCTTTAAAGTTTCCCCTGTTTCACTTGTTGACAGTTCCGACCCCTCTTCACTAAAAATTAATTATCTCATTGTAAAGAATTCAGATGATGTTTCCATTTGTTTCTTATGAAAATAGACTCATTAAGGATTCTAAGCATATAAATTATAACTCATAATCATTTTTGTACAATTTTTAATGATTTTCCAAAGTCAGAACAGGGGAACCCGAATTCATTCTGACCTTGTCTCACAAAATCTATTATATCTCATGATTTAAACTTCCATTGATTAAACCATTTATTCTATGAGAAACTAGACTCAACAAGATTTAATTTCATATTTTATTCATCCTCTAATTCGGTCTCTAGAATTTTTGGTGAATTTTCAAAGTTGGACTACTGCTGCTGTCCAAAACTGTTTTAGTGTATGATGTTAATTACCATTTTTCCCTAAACTTTCAATAAATGATAATTTCATCCCTGCTCAATTAACCTCTCAATTGAGCTGATTTTTCTCAATTAACACTTTATCCCATCATTTTAGACTACTTTATAACCTTTTTAAATCAGAATTTTAGCACTAGACTTTAATTCCAAACCTTTTCACAATTAGGTCCTATAAATCAATTTCTATTGAAATTACCTAATAAAATCATCTCATAAACAAATTAAAGCTTCAATTTCATTCTATTTCATCATAAAATTCCAGCACATATTCATAGAAACTTTTAAATTCATTCATAAAATCAAAAACTAATGAATTTAGTAATAGGACCTAGTTGTGAAAGTCTTAGAAACACAAAAATTACAAGAAAAAGGCAAGGATTAACTCACTTGGTGCAAAAATTATGAAAAACCAGCTTGAAGAAACCCTTAGGACGTTTTTGGCTGATGAGAATACAGAAAAATAAAGAGAAATCTAGATAATTCCACTTTAGTCCTAACTTTTAAAGCAAATTTTGCAATATTCCAATTTTACCCTTAATTTTTCAATTCTCCTGATTTTTCTCAGCGTATGCCGCCCAAAATATCTCCTTTTGGGGTTATTTTCAATTTATGTCCCTCTTCATTTCACAATTGAGCTATTTAATCGTTCTAGTAACTTTTACACCTTTTTCAATTTAGTCCTTTTCACTTAATTGACTACCCAAACATTAAAATTTTCTAACGAAATTTTAATACCATATTACTAACACTTCATAAATATTTATAAAAATATTTTTGACTCGATTTTACGAGATTGAGGTCTCGATACCTTATTTTTACCCAATTTCTTCAATACTTTCTTTTTCTAACTAACCACTAAATCGGTAAAATTTTTCTATCGATATTTTCATACGATTTTCCTATCATACCAATATTCATGCAAAAATATTAAAATAAATTTGTCTTTAAATCGGATTTGTGGTTACGAAACCACTATTCCGATAACTTTGAATTTGGGCCATTACACCTAAACCAAGCCATTTCAAACCCTATTCTTGCACACCAAGACACACCATTTTTACAAGCATTCATATGATCAAAACACATTTCAATCACACTCAAAACATATCAAATCAACCATCCAATAAGTTTTAACCAATTACCAACAATAGGTACCATAATCACAATCAACCATATTTCATTTTAACATTTCAATATCAACCATTTAGCGCATTTCTAGCATACCAAATAATCATTTCTTTTTCATAACATTAACCCACAAGCCATTTGCTTTCAAGAGGCATGAATAAAGTTACCAAAACACACATCTCGTTTTATCTAATTGCCTATCCAATATGCCCTCATTGGTACTAAAATTTAAACGTCCAAACAAATCCACACTCAATATTTACAAGACATTATCAAAGTCTCTATTTCATCACATATGTTTACCATATATCAAGCTAAACACTAAAGGTATTTAGCTAATCACCAAAAACACATCAAGTTTCAAACATACACCAAAGATACTAAACATTTATAACCACAAAATTTACCTAAACTAACTTATAAACAACATCATTATAAACAAAATAACTTAAGGGCTCCTAGTTCATGCCATTTATAACTCAACATCAATATTATTCAAATCTTCTACTGAAATAAAGGATGGATAGTGTGAATGTACTCTGACTTGATTCCAACCGATCGAGCTTTCCGACAATCTACAAGACAAGGGAAAACAACTACGTAAGCAACCAGTGCTTAGTAAGGAAACTTAACTATCGAACATAAATGATTAAACCATTAAAACATTGCTTTTTTAAAATTATGCATACTTTTCCTTCCAATTCATAATACACCACAAGGTTAGTAGGTGCATTAAAGAGCATATCCAATCAATTAAACATAAAACATATCAATATGAAGTTCAATACATAATTCCTCAATCTATTACTCAATTTGTTCCATTTTCATTTCATATTCTTATACCAACAATTTTCCATTTCATGTTTCCATAACACGCTTCTTTTCATATATGCATCCACTCATTAAAACTTAAATCATTTGTTGAATCAAATGAAATAACATCGAATACTTGGAAAATACTCATATAACCATTTAATTCCCTAAACACACCACAACATCACAAGTTAACATATTTATAGACATATGAAGCATATAATCACACCAAGGCATTAACATTCATTATCAAACTATATTAGTCAAATGTTCAACCCGTATTCATACTTATGATATATACCTCGCCTAAAACGTGTTACCTAAATAGCAAATGATCGGAGGGTGCCATGGTGTCTTTCAACCATGGTCTTATTCATTTTCTGTTGTGTTGCCATAATGTCTTTCAACTATGGTCTTATTCGTTTGATTCATGATGTCATAGCATCTTTCAACTATGTTCTTACTCGTTAGAATCGTGATTCCATAACATCTTTCAGCTATGGTCTTACTCGATAGAATCGTGATGTCATAATGTCTTTCAGCTATGGTCTTACTTGTTTCTGGTATGGTGTCATAGTGTCTTTCAACTATGGTCTTAATCATTTCTTTCTAGCCAACAAACTCGATTCATATATAATAAATTATATATTAAACAACTGAAACAACAACTAATTGATTTAATTAAGATACGACCTTACCTTGACAATAACAGTTGTAAAAACGAAGTTGACGAAGTTTGACACTTTAATTTTTCCCCGGTTTAGATCCATTTGGTTCGTTTCTTAATCTAATACAAATTTTCATTCAATTAATAATCCAATTAACTTAATATCATTATTTCTAGCTTATAACCCACTTTATTGTGAAATTATAAAATTACCCATAACATTTTAACTTTTGTGCAATTTAGTCCCTAATCCCGTAACTTGAAATTTTACCATTTTAAAAGAAAACCCGTGTTAGCCGATTTTCTTAGGGGTCAAAAATTCTCACATCTTTCACCAATTCACACTATTTCCCTTAAAATTTTCTATTTAAACAATTTAATCCTTAACATTCAAAATCACTAAAAATCACTTATCAAAACACTTATATCTAGCTACTAACTTTAATAATTCATCAACTAAATTCACAAACACATCAAACTCATTCATGGTAAGTCCCTAATATTTTAATAGTTTTACGAATTGACCCCCGGGCTAGCTAGATTAAGCTAATACGAGCTCAAAAATATCAAAAATCAGTAAAAACAAACCTCAAACTCACAACCATGCAAGGAGAAATGCTTGGTCAAACCTCTTTTCTTCAATAATGGTTATTTGGCTAGAGATGTTAAAAGAACAAGATGATAGCAATTGTTTTACTCTTTGTATAAGTTAATATTACTTTTTTTACTAAATTACCATTTTGCCATTAAAATAACATATATTAAATATAAAATATATGCAATAACCGTCCATTTAAACAACCAAAGGTCAATCTTCCTAATAAATCCCCAATCCTATAATATTATTAATTTAACACCTTAAATAAATGAAAATTAACTTTACGACTTTTTCAAATTAGTCCTTTTCATTTAATTAGTATTTAAACGTTAAAGTTTCTTAATCAAATTTTAATATGATCCACATAACACTCAAGAAATATTTAATAAAATATGTATGGGTTCATTTATAGAAACAAGGTCAATCTTTCTAATAAATCCCCAATCCTATAATATTATTAATTTAACACCTTAAATAAATGAAAATTAACTTTTACGACCTTTACAAATTAGTCCTTTTCATTTAATTAATATTTAAACGTTAAAATTTCTTAACCAAATTTTTAATATGATCCACATAACACTCAAAATATTTAATAAAATATGTATGGGTTCAGTTTATAGAAACAAGGTATTAAGACATCCTTTTAAAACCACTTAACTTTAAACATATACCACTTGAACCTAATTATTCGCTCAAATAACATAAATTGTAATGGCCCAAATTCAAAATTATCGGAATAGTGGTTTCGTAACCACAAATCCAATTTAAAGAGAAATTTATTTTAATATTTTTGCATGAATATTGATATGATAGGAAAAATCGTATGAAAATATCGATAGAAAAATTTTACTAATTAAGCGGTTAGTTAGAAAAAGAAATTATTGAAGAAATTAGGTAAAAATAAGATATCGAGACTTCGATCTCGTAAAACCGAGTCAAAAGTATTTCTATAAATATTTATGAAGTGTTAGTAATATGGTATTAAAATTTCGTTAGAAAATTTTAATGTTTAGGTAGTCAATTAAGTAAAAAGGACTAAATTGAAAAAAGTGTAAAAGTTACTAGAGGGATTAAATAGCTCAATTGTGAAATGAGGAGGGACATAAATTGCAAATAACCCCAAAAGGAGATATTTTGGGCGGCATACGCTGAGAAAAATCAGGAGAATTGAAGAAATAAGGGTAAAATTGGAATATTACAAAATTTGCTTTAAAAGTTAGGACTAAAGTGGAATTATCTAGATTCCTCTTTATTTTTCTGCATTCCCATCAGCCAAAAACGTCCTAAGGGTTTCTTCAAGCTGGTTTTTCATAATTTTTGCACCAAGTGAGTTAATTCTTGCCTTTTTCTTGTAATTTTTGTGTTTCTAAGACTTTTACAACTAGGTCCTATTACTAAATTCATTAGTTTTTGATTTTATGAATGAATTTGAAAGTTGCTATGAATATGTGCTGGAATTTTATGATGAAATAGGATGAAATTGAAGCTTTAATTTGTTTGTGAGATGATTTTATTAGGTAATTCTAATAGAAATTGATTTGTAGGACCTAATTGTGAAAAAGTTTGGAATTAAAGTTTAGTGCTGAAATTCTGATTTGCAAAGGTTATAAGGTAGTTTAAAGTGATATAATAAAGTGTTGATTGAGAAAAATCAGCTCAACTGAAAGGTTAATTGAGCAGGGACGAAATTATCATTGTTGAAAGTTTAAGGGAAAAATGGTAATTAACACCATGCACTAAAACAGTTTTGGACAGCAGCAGTACTCTAACTTTGAAAAATCACCAAAAATTTAGAGATCGAATTAGAGGATGAATAAAATATTAAATTAAAGATTATTGAGTCTAGTTTCTTATAAAAGAAACGGTGTAAGCAATGGAATTGTAAATCATGAGATATAATAGATTTTGTGAGACAAGGTCAGAATGAATTCGGGTTCCCCTGTTCTGACTTTTGAAAATCATTAAAAATTGTAAAAAAATTATTATTAGTTATAATTTATATGGTTAGAATCCTTAATGAGTCTATTTTCAGAAGAAATAAAGGGAAGCATCATCCTAATTCTGTACAGTGAGATAATTAATTTTTAGTGAAGAGGGGTCAGAACTGTCATACAGTGAAACAGGGGAAACTTTAAAGAATAAACTGTACTTATTGGCTAAACCAAAAATTCTTAAATTTTTATGGTAAGAATATATGTGAGTCTAGTTTCAGGGAAAATTAACGGATCTTAATTTGGAGTTCCGTAGCTCAAGATATAAATAATTTAGTGACTGTGACTCAGTGAGGCAGCTTTGAATGCACTATAAATAATAACGGAATTGTAGAGAAAGTTACATATGAACATGAAATGTATTAGATTAATGATTAAATTTATTTATTTAGATCCGAAAAATTCAAATACGAAGCAAGATCGAGGAAAAGAAAAAGTTCGGGATTAGTAGTTTTTGGTTACGAACAAGTGTCGAGGTAAGTTCGTGTAACTTGAATTATATTCATAAATGCTTGAAATGTTTGTTATTGATGTGAATATGAGTTGTATGTTTATTGTATGATAATTGATGAAGTATTGATATACTTGATGAAAAGAGGAAATAAATCCCGGTTGAATGAAAGGAAAATTCGATGGATCTCGAAAAGGAATTGACGGTAAAAGGATCTAGCCGGACGGGTGATCCTATCTGATATAGCCCTCCCAAGAATATGTGGAAAATGGATTTAGCCCGGACGGGTAATCCAATTAGGGTCTCAATTTAGCCTCGACTGTAATTCAGATCAAGCTCATTAGAGTAATTGTCGTTATGATTTAGCCTCGACCGGTAATCCCGACAATACTCTATGAGTTTATATTACAGATTTAGCTCGACCGGTAATCCTATTGTAAGGATGAGGTTCATGGAGTGTGCTCTCTGAAATGGAAATGTGCACATGAATATGAATTGACGGACCCGAAATTTGTACACTTTGGTGTACCTCTGAATATCCATCGAAATTCCAAGTAGTTCAACGGGATAAATATGGAAAAATAACAAGGAAATGGAAATCATGGAATTGATGAGCTCATCAATCATTTATCTTTGTAATGAATTTGTATGAGGTTGAGTTTGTATGTGATAGGTATATGTTTATGTGAATTGGATGTGTGCTTGTGTTATTAAATGATGGATGTATAAGTATGGTAAGTATAATTCTGTTGCATGAACTTACTAAGCACAAAGTGCTTACCTGCTTTTTTTTCCTGTTTGTAGAGTTAAGAGCTCGGATGTCGGATTTGGTGGGAGACACATCACACTATCAATCTCGAGATCTCGGTACATAAAGGAACTTTATTTTGGAAATCAATGGCATGTATAAGCTAGTAAATTAGATGTTAATGTGAAATGAATGTATGGTTAGCCATTGGTATGGCTAACAAATTTTGGTTTTGGTATGTGATGAAATTATCTTATGAATATGATAAATCTATCTTGAAAAAAAAAATTCGGTAAAATCTGGTAATGCCTCATACTCTATTTCGGCGACGAATACGGGTAGGGGGTATTACATAAATTATCAAATAAAATTTTTTTATAACACTATATTGACTAATAAATATAAAAAATAATATTTACGGGATCACTCGTCAGATTTCTGATCTCGAAACCACTATTTTTGACACCACTAAAAATCAGGTTGTTACATTTTTATCCCCCGAAGAACTATAGTGAATATACCTCAGATCCACGAGATAATAATGCTTACACGAGCTGTGAATCAAACATTAACCATTACACGATGTTGCTCACATGAGCTGTGAAGAACCTACACTACATGCAGAACCTTAACCATCGGTAATGTATCTAGTAAGTCGGGACATTAACCGTTACACGATGCTACTCACACGGGCCGTGAAGAATCCGCAATATATGAAGGATCTTAGCCATTGATAAGGTATCCACCACTGATACATAGTACCTACTATAAAATACCCTAATGACATGTCATTTGTATCCTAGCTATTTACTAAGTTCACACGAGCCTTGTATCACGCATTTAATCTTTCCATTCTTTTGAATATTTTTGTACATATATCAAACAATCATATACTTAATCATTCCATTCACATATCAAATAACCATATATTTGTAACTTAAACCAATTAATATTTCATAACCATTCCATATCATATAACTATTCGTATTAGCCACATAAATTGTACTTTCCACTATAGTTCTTTCGATGCAAACAATTATATAATACAATAATAAACTGTCATTAAAAAATTAAGTCTCATATGAAATTGACCTAATCAAAATTGGCAACGAATACGACACCAAGGACTTTTAGGTAATTTTTCCTTTTTTCGCGTTTATCAATCGATTGATTCGTTTTTTTATCTATATAATAATTTAACTCAATTAACCCTTTCAAATACCTTAAATATCCAAACACATGCATTTGACCCTTTAATAACATTTTACATTATTACCCTAAACTTTTACCTTTATTTAATTTAGTCCCTAAAATCGAAACTTATACATTTATCTCAATTAAGCCCAAAACATGTTAGCCAAATTTATCCTTATTCATTTGCACCCTCTACATTCAAAAATTATAGAAATTTCCATGTAATTTCAAAATATTTTTATTTTAGTCCCTAAATTCTTAGTCCACAATCAAATCTAAGCTTATAACCAAGCTATTTACAAGCAAAAACCATCAATGGAAACATTTCAAAATTTTAACAGTTTAACCATTTAGTACCCCAGCTAGCTAGATTAAGCTACAACTGTCTCAAAAATAAAGAAAAAATTTACAAAAAACGGGCTTGATTTGCTTACCATGCAAGAAGGCCGAATGAGTTTGAAGAAAAATCCATGGCTTCTCAAGCTTCTTTGATGTATTCAGTTGAGGAAGAAGGAACGATGAAAATAGATGATAATTATAGTTTTATTATTATTTTAACTTAATTTTAATTAAAAAAATTATAAATTCTTACCAAACCTTGTATTAACCGGCCACTAACATAAAATGTGATAAATTTCCACTTAAAACCTTAATAATTACCTTTTAAGTCTTTTTAGCTAATTAAAATAATTAGTGATTAACTTTTACGATAGTTACGATGTAGTCATTTTTCCTTAATTAATTATTAAATCACCAAAATTTTCAGACCAAATTTTAATTTACCTATATAACCACTCCATAAGTATTTAATAATATTTACGGTTCGATTTATAGAAACAAAGTCTTTATACCTCATTTTCCAAAACCACTTGATTTTGGCGAACTGACCAATTAGCAAAACTTACCAGATTAAAATTTAATAAAACACTATAATTAACTCGTAAATATTAATAAATAATATTTATGAACTCACTTGTCATAATTGTGGGCCCGAAGCCACTGTTTCTGACACTACTGAAACACAGGTTGTTACAGTTGCAAAAAGCTTCTACAGTTGCCGAGTTGTGCCAAGTGTTAGCTAAGACAAATAAGTCAAGTATTTATCTTCTTCTTGATAAAATTATTTATCTTGTACTAACTCTTCCCATGTCTACTGCAACAATCGAATAAGCATTTTCAGACATGAAAATTGTGAAGACAAGTCTTCGCAACAAAATAGAGGATGATTTTCTTTCAACTTACTTAGAGGCATACATCAAAAAAGAGAGAACTCGAGAATTTTCAATAGATTCTATCATTGATGAGTTCGATCTTATGAAAAAACGAAAGGTGTAATTTAGGATGCATAGTATTGAGAAATATGACTAAAGTCAAGTTTTTTAATTTAATTTTTGGAATTATAATGATATTTATGAAATTTTTAGTATAATATTAATTATTCTTTTTTTCATATTGGAAGGAAATACTAATTTTATATAGAGTGATTTTTTTCTTTTAATTTTTGTACAATTAAATTGTTCATGATTTTAAAAACATTAAAATGATTTCTTTGATACTGAAAAAAAATATCCAAAAAGAATTGTCACTTTTTTACATTAAAAAAAAGGTCTTTCGAATTTAAAAATTCTGCCCCTCTTTGAAATAAAATCATGGATCTACCCTACTTAGAAATGGGTGGAAAATGCAAATTAAATATTGAATCGAATAAAATAATATAAGAACTTTTTCACCATAGCTCTTCTTGACAGCGGTCATGAACTCGTGTAGCAAGTTGGCATATTCCTGAAATGTAGTCAAAATAATAACCTCAATGTAAGATAAGTTATGTTCTTAGGAATTATGCTACTAAAATCCACCAACCTACCCAATTGCCCTTCTTTGTCTAAGCCCAATGTAGAACTCATCCTTCAACAATACCTCATTATTTGTCCCCACATCAATGGTCACAGGCAAACACTATCAAGCAGAATGAATCAACCATTATAATAGTCAAGAGGCTCAGAGTTATTATATTTATGGCATCCTTACTATAATTGCTATCAATATTCAAGCTTCACTTCTACTTCTTTGACCGTGAAAATTTTCAGTTTAAGATCTTAAGCAATAAAGAAAACCATGAAAATTGCCATATCGAAAATGCTTAATGCTGAAGGACGAACCCCTCCGAGTTTTGTGTATAAAGACAATTTCCTTGCTGGAATTCCCATCACCTAAATTCCCAACAGAATCACACCCAGAATAGCTATTCTTTATTAATATACATACAATCCCAAAGTTGCAAATTAAGTAATGCCTAAAATTGAAAGAAATGGTGTTAACATAATTTACCTAGCAACCAAGATCCCCAAGCCCCAAAATACGCTCACCAGCAATCACAACAATAACTTGAATGCTCCTTTCAGGCCAGTTCTTCAAGACATCAAGAACTTTTCCCTTGCACAATATTAGCAGGTTGAATCAGAGTCAATCCACTAGAAGGTTTTAATTTATATAACGGAAAAGAATCATTCATAGTCATACATACTTCTCTTTCAAACTTCTCCTCAACATTGTCAATTAAAAGCTAGTAAAATAGTCTTTTATTTCTTTTCTGTTAACAATGAAAACAAAGGTTCATTTGCAATTATTAGAAAATAAATGCAGCTCAAAGTCTGAAGTGAATAATTAGAGGCCAAAGGGAGACCTGAAGCTCCATCATGGCCATATACTTTTGCAGTGGAACTTGATAGTTCCTGATACTATTCATCAGTTTCTTCTCCTGGTTTTTACAAAAATTACACAAGCATTAAATTTAAATTCCTTTTTAAAAACACACATACATAAAACAGGTATTACAATTAGTTAAACCTGAAGTTGTTGAGTGACTACAGCAGGAGGGAGTAAACCACGCAAGTAGTGAGAATCCCTCTCTGTCTCAGTAAATGCAAGCCCTTAAAATTCACCGCAACATAGAATCATAATACCCATCACTTAAAATTCAGAACCCTTTTTTTCTTAACTGTTTTAATGATCATTACATTTATATTACAATAGTAAACTTTAAGTAAATCAAATCCAATGTTGTTTGATAACATGTGAAAACACACTAAAACGGAAAGCAAAGGTTTTGACCTGGCTACAGAGTAAGTCCAAAGGGTGACGAGGTGGTCTTCAGTGCCAAAATCCTCAGCGTAAACATCTTCAACACCGTCACCAACAGTGGATTTAGGGTCCATGTCAAGCACTGATTCCCCACCGTTTATCTCCTTCGTGGTATTCATCCTTCTCTATATTGCTTCAGCTAACTCTACTACTACTACAACAACAACTACTACTACTACTACTACTACTACAATATTTTCTCTAAGTATTAGAAAGTCTCAGCTGGATATATTACAACTATACATAATCTACACCAGAACTTTAAAAAAGAAAACTTTGCTTTGTTGTTTCTGTTGTGAGATGGCCAATCATACAACAACTTGCACATTTGACAGACAACATTGGTGCGAGTTATCTGGCGAACAAGCTATTTGGTCGACAGCCATTGACAGACTATTTGACGGACTATCCAAATTTGAATAAGACTCACAGATACACAAGGCGTAAATTGTCTTGCGGGTTGGGAAAGGTTTAACTACGGACCATCCCAAAGCTTTCATTCAAGCTAACAAGTTGTCAAATTGGTTAGAAAAGTTTTTAGATTATTTTATTTATCTTTATTTTGATAGGATAATTTGAACGATGTTGTTTAGACAGAAATCAGCCAATGAATAAATCCCATGTACCTAGACTTGCCAATTTGTCAAGTTGTAGTTGGTAAAATTATCCTATTTAAAGTCATACTTTGTATGTAAATATGTTACTAGAATTGAAAATATAGCAAGTCACATTTGATTGCTAAATTTTGATTTGTCTTTCCTCTCTTCCTTGCAAAGAAAAATCAACAATTGGTATCTAGAGCCAATCATTTTTTAGGGCCATTTTTTTTCTTTGTTACTGTAAAAATATCTTCAGCTAGTTTTACACCTCCTCCACCACCAGTTTTTAATGATGAAAACTACCATATTTGGGTAGTTAAGGTAAAGACTTACCTACAAGCTTATGACTTATGGGAGGTTGTAAATGCGGATGTCGAGCCACCACCGTTGAGAGCCAATCCAACAATAGCGCAGATCAAGCATCATAGTGATAATTGCTCTAAGAAGTTTAAATCAATGCCATGTCTTCATAATAGTGTTTCTAATGTGATCTTCACTAGGATCATGGCCTACAAGACTCCAAAGTAAGCTTGGTATAAGTGGAAAGAAGAGTTTCAAGGTACAGAGAATACAAGGCAATAACATATTATCAACTTGAAGAGGGATTTTAGGAACTTGAAGATGAAGGAGTCAGAGACTGCCAAACAGTATTCTGACAGAATCATGGTTGTTGTAAACAACATCAAATTGCTTGGAGATCAGTTTGTTGATAGTAGGGTAGTTGAGAAAGTCATCACAACACTTTCAAAGAGGTATAAGTAAAAAATATCATCTTTTAAAGCCTTGAGAGACCTATCCACGATCTCTCTATTAGAGTTGATAAATGCCCTTTATTATCAAGAACAGAGGAGAGCAATAATGCAAGAGGAGCATGTTGAAGGAGCCTTTCAAGCTAGAAACAGGGAATGCTCGAGATTACAAAGAAAAGAAAGGATGGATAGACAAGAAAGATAAGCCAATGAGAGACAGTGGAAAAAGAAGAATCTGCCATGCTCTCACTGCAAGAAGACCACTCATTTGGAGAAATATTGTTGGTTTAGACCAGATATACAGTACAGAGCTTGCAAGCAACTTAGCCACATACAGAAAGTATGCAAGAACAAAATGCGGACACAATAGCAAAGACCATAGCAACATAATGCTCAGGCCTAAACTGCTGATTGGAACCATGCTCAAGAGGAGCAAATGTTCGCAGCTTCATGTTTTGTATTAAGAAGTAGAGTCATAAAGGGTTGGTTGATTGGTAGTGGATGTACCAACCATATAACCTCAGAGGAAAGCATCTTCAGAAATATTGATAAAAGCTGCATTTCCAAAGTAAGGATTGGAAATGGCGAACTCATTCAAGCTAAGGGCAAAGGTGATGTGTTGATCAATACACCATCAGGTATAATAGTAATTTCAGATGTTCTTTTAGTGCCTAAAATAATCATAATCTCCTTCACATTGGTCAATTGTTTGAAAAGAAATACTCTGTTATTTTTAAATATAGTGGTTGCACCATATTCGATTCATTGAGATGGGAAGTTGTGACAGTTTTAATGAAGGAAAAAAGCTTTAGGCTGAACTGAAACTTTGTAACCTCAAGTGCCTACACCACTTCAGTTGATGAAATAAATCTTTGGCACAAAAGATTGGAACATGTTAACTATAAGTCCCTTAATCAAATGTGCAAGACAAATTTAGTTGAGAATATGACCAAAATTGAATAGCAATATAGCATCTGCAAAGTCTAACAAATTGGGAAGCGGGCGAGGCTTCCATTTCTAGAAAATAAAGCCTGGCGTGCCAACGAAAAACTACATTTGGTCCAATATGATGTATGCGAACCTATGAAGACACCTTCTTTGAATGACAGTGGATACTTCATTCTATTTATTGATGATTTCACGAGGTATTGTTGGGTTTAGTTTTTGAAACAAAAAACTAACGTAACTGAAGGTTTTTGGAAGTTTAAAGTACAAGTTGAAAATCAGATCGATAGCAAATGAAGATGGTCAGGTCTGATAATGGAACCGGGTACACTTCAAACAAGTTCGAAAGATATTGTAAAAAAGGTGAGATCCATCACCAGCTCACCAATATTTACATTTCCCAGTAAAATGGAGTATGTGTGTGAGGAAAAACAAGACTGTAATAGACATGGTGAGGGGTCTGTTGTTTGAAAGCAAGCTGCCAAATGAATTTTGGGTTGAGGCAATAAACACTTCAGTCTATCTATTGAACAGATTGCCAACCAAGGCTGTGAATGAGAAGATTCCATTTGAAGCTTGGTTCGGGTACAAACCTTTAGTGTCTCACTTAAAAGTATTTGGTTGTATTTGTTTTGTTCATGTTCCATAGGTGAAAAGAAGCAAACTCGAGAGAAGATTACAGCTTGGGATATTCCTTGGATACAATAGCAATAAAAAGGGGTACAAGATCTATGACCCTTTCTCTAAAAAAATTGTGGTGAGTAGGGATGTTATGTTTGATGAAGAGAATACATGGAAATAGGATGCTCCTGAAGATGAGATTCTCCCACAAAGAGAGCTTGAATAGGTGTTACAGCCTGTTAATGATCAAACTGAAGAAAAAGACTTTAATGACATACTAGCTAGGGGCACGCGTCCAATTGTTGAAATCTATCAAAGGGTCGATATTGCAGTTCTCAAACCTGCAAGCTTCGAAGAGGATAAAACAATATAAGGCTAGATGGATGCAATCAGAGCTAATCTGAACATGATTCACAAGAACTAGACATGGGATCTTGTTGATAGGCCATCACATAAAAAAGTTATTGGTGTTAAATGGGTGTTCAGAACCAAGCTCAATGTTGATGGTTCACTCAACAGGTTGAAGGCAAGGTTGGTTGTGAAGGGTTTCAATTAGCAATTCAATGTCGATTACTTGGAGACTTTTACTCCAGTAGCAAGGCTTGATACTTTTGCTCCAAATTGCTATTAGCTTTAGTAGCCCAAATGGGATGGAGATCCATCATCTAGATGTCAAGTTATCATTTTTAAATAGCTACTTACAAGAAGAAATTTATGTGGAGCAGCCTCCTAGTTTTATTGTCAAAGGAAATGAAGATAAGGTGTATAAGCTTAAGAAAGCCTTATACGAGCTAAAACAGGCTCCAAGACCTGGTATGCAAGAATTGATGATCACTTACAAAATTTGGGATTTGAGAAAAGCCTCGATGAGCCAACTCTTTATGTGAAAAAGGTTAAAAATGTCACAGCATTAATAGTATCTTTCTATGTTGATGACCTACTTGTAATCGAGAGTTGTGATGATTAGGTTAAGGAATTCAAGCAGTAGATAGAGAAAATGTTTAAAATGTCAGACTTTGGCAAAATGAGGAATTTCCTCGGCATGGGAGTACAACAAGTTGAGAAAGCGATATTCATCAATCAACAAAGCTTTGCCTTGAAGATCTTGGAAAGGTTTTTCCTAAAAAGGTGCAAATAAACAAGCACACCTATAGCACTTAAAGAAAAGCTTAGTAGTAATAGAGATTTTGATAAGGTCGATGAGAAGAATTATAGAAGTATTATTGATTGCTCGTTGTATTTAACAAAAATATGACCAGATATTATATATGAAGTAGGTATATTATCAAGGTTCATGCGCTATTGCAATATATCACATTTTAATGCTGCTAAGAGGGTGTTGAGATACGTCAAAGGGACCGCCAACTTTGGTGTTCGGTTCATGAAGGCGGATATGTTGAAGCTTGTTGGCTACATTGATAGTGATTGGGCAGGATTAGTGGATGATATGTAAAGCACTTCTAATATCTCTTCACACTTGGTTCTGACGTGTTCTCCTAGAGTTCCAAGAGGTAGCAAACTATTGATCAATCCACAACTGAGGTGGAGGATGTAGCTACAGCAGCAACAGTAGTCAACCAAGCAATTTGGTTGAGAAAAATTCTAAGTGACTTGAATCTTGTACAGGATAAAGCAGCGCAAATTTTGTGTGACAATCAATTCGTAATTGCAATTGTGAAGAACCGTGTCTTTCATGGGAAGACAAAACACTTCAAAATCAAGTACCATTTTATGAAGGAAGTCGAATAAAGCAATGAAGTGAATCTAGTTCATTGCAGCACAGAGAGTCAATCGGCGAACATTCTGACCAAGCCTCTTGGAAAAGCGAGGTTTAAGAAGATAAGAAATGAAATTGGTGTTCAAATTTGAATAAGACTATATGGTGGACTGTCCAAATTTGAATAAGACACGTAGATACACAAGGCGTAAATTGTCTTATGGATTGGGATTTAAAGTTTATTGTTGCAGACTATCCCAAAGCTTTTCATACAAGCTAACAAGTTGTCAACTTGTTTAGAAAAGTTGTTAGATTATTTTATATATCTTTATTTTGATAGGATAATTTGAACGGTGTTAATTAGACAGTAATCAACCAATGAGTAAATCTTATGTACCTAGACTTGCCAACTTTTCAAGTTGCAATTTGTAACACCCCTAACCTGTATCTGTCGTCGGATTAGGGTTACGAGGTATTACCGATTAAAAACACAACTTAATACAATCATTCAATTCAAATCATGCACAAAGTTATAATAACTCATTATAATAAATTTTAATTTCAAGAGTAACCATCGAATTAATCGTATAAATCACATTCACCATATTAAACACACAACTAAACAAAATCAAAACATGCTTATTTAACTCTTTCACATATACGAATTATGCTCTAAAAATTTTATCAATTAATATCAACTTTTTTCATAACATATTCGAATCATACATACATCTCACTCATGGCATACGACTTATCAAATTATAAGAAAGCTTGTTACACTACAATTTCACGCGCATACATTAATACATTCAAGCATATATGATTACAACTTCTGCACTCATTCATATTAAAACTAATCAAATCATATTACACTACTTAATATGCCTTCACATATCCGACATAGTAACCTTACAGCATAGCCGAACATACTTTTAATGCTATCCTATTTTGCGCACGTTCCCTTAAAAACAAAAGCCATTTTTTTGTTCACAATTACAGAATTTATACCATCATATTCCATTTACTAATTAATAACTACACCAATTCACATGTTGTGCTTGGCTCAATAACCAACAAATCAACCATAATCACAATTAATATCATATCGTATCACATGGCAAGATTTACACCTCTCAAAACAAATCCCAAGTTCTCTAGTCTATACATGCCATACTTTAGTATATACATTTCAAAAAGGTACCAAAATAGATGTTCGATAGTGTGATTGAGTCGTTGACGATCCCCAGATCCGAGCTAGCTTTATAACACTGTAAAACAAAGAAAACTTCACACAGTAAGCTTAGAGCTTAGTAAGTTCATAATATAATACATTTAACTCATCATTTAAAATGCTATGTAACATATTTGCTAACACATAGTTCAATCCATATCACTACTCAATCTCATTCATAACTATTACTCATTTCATACCATTTCTTTTAGCTCACATGCAAGTATATTTATTTCTATTCATTCCAACTTATTCAACCATATTCATTCATTCTCATACTCTTGCTTCTACCTCATACACAATATCATCAACCACATAGGTTTTGTACATACCTGTACCATCTCGTACTTATCTATTACATTTACCACTTCAACGTTCAATGTATTAATTCGTTCGGTCATCTTTTAACGTTCGAGGACATCGCACACTTAGTGCCAACAAATTCGCCAAAGCTATAAATATCGCACACTTAATGCCTTTACGTTAAACCAAAATTTGGCTTAGTATCGCACACTTAGTGCCAATTATTTAGCCAAAGCTGCTTTAGTCTCGCACATTCAATGCCATTTTTGGTAGTCGTAGCTATTTGATATTCGCACACTTAGTGCCGCATATATTCGATCCACATTTCACATACTAAATTTCAAAATCTCATTTCTATTTCTTTCATCTCATCTAAACATTATTTAAAACCATATGCATTATATCCCAACTTACCTCGGACGTAGCAACGACGATATTAGTCGATCAATCGAGCACTTTGTTCTTGCCTCGGTCTAGATCTGAATTTCTCCTTTCTTGATCTATATGCATTTAAATTCACTTATTCAATCTCACATTTCATTCACATAAATCCATAAACACATAGTTAGGCATTTTTTTTCAAATTAATACTCATATTTTCACTTTTGGACATTTTAGTCCCTAATTCATAAATACACAAAATACACATAATTTCTTTGTACTCATGCTTGGCCGAATATTTATTGAGTCCCTAGCAACCCATATACTTCATTTATTTCACATCTTTACCCCTCAATTTCTCATTTTCACAATTTAACCCATAATGCTCAAATTCATCAAAAATCCAAATACAAAACATATTTATCTATCACATATCTTTCATATTTCATCAACTATCATCACAAAGCTTACAAAATCATCAATGACACATTTCGAAATCATAATAAAATTCTAAAATTGAGGTATGGGCTTGATAAAACACAAAGCAACGATCTCAAAAACATAAAAATTATAAAAAATCGAGCTCAAAACACATACCTAATAAATCATGCAAGGATCAAACTTAATTAAGCTTCAATGGTTGTTTCTTTTCTCTATATTCGGTGGTGGAAGATGATGATAAAAGAAATTTTATGCTTTATTTTATCTTATATAACTTATTACCTAATTTACATTATTAACCTTTAATAAAACATATAATAACATATAATGGATGGTCATTTATGTCCATTACCACTATCCATGGTCTAATATCATCATAAGGACCTTTCATTTAATAAGCCATAGCAATTAGACACTCTTAACTTATAGCATACTACTTTTACAATTTATGCAATTTAGTCCTTTTATCAAATTAAGCACACAAACGATAAAATTTTCATACGAAATTTTTCACACCTATCACATATCATGTTGTAAACATAGAAAATAATATTAAAATATTATTGTGACTCGAATTTATGGTCCCAAAACCACTGTTCCAACTAGGGTCTAAACCAGGCTGTTACATAATTGGTAAAATTTGCCTATTTAAAGTCATACTCTATATGTAAATATAGTATTGGAATTGAAAAGATAGCAAGCCGCATTTGATTGCTAAATTTTGATCTATCGTTCCTTTTTTCCTTACAAAGAAAACCAATAGTTTCCATTGCACTATAGTTAAGCTTTTCTTTTTGGTATTATACACTAGCTTTTCCATTGAAATTTACATTATTAAACACTAAATTTTCTCAAAGCCGCAAAAGTAATATTATTGGAAATACAGCAGGTATTAAACCTATTCGATCTTGGATTTGTAATTAGTGTGTCCCACTAAATTGAGTGAAATTTGAGACTCCATTACACTAACTATGAGAGCAATTATAGGTTTGACGGTATTGTAAGTTAAAAAGTTATTTTTATACAATAATAATTGTATTTTGATTCAATATGGTTGAAATATACCATAGGTCCTTCTACTCTTCCTAAATTTAGAATTTAATCCATATACTTTTATTTTCAAATTTTAGTCCCTACTTGCCAAATTTGAAAACTCAAGTCAATTGTTAACTCTATTAAACATTTTTTGTTAAATTTGTTGGTGTGACATTTTAAAATATAAAAAGTACTCACTTAGTAGCAATGTAACTCAAAAATGATATTCCAATGAACCTAAATTTAACAAAATAATCTTAGTGGTGGTAATAATTGGACCTAAATTTTGAAATCAAAAGTAAAGGGACTAAATTTCTACAAATAAAAGTACAAGGACTAAATTCTAAATTTAGGAAGAGTACAAGGACCTATGTCATATTTTAACCATTTAAGATATATGTTTATTTTATTTTATTAATTTTTAAAAATCTAAAAATTCTAAATAGTTATTAAATTACATAGTAATTATTATTAATTATTTATACTTCGTCAATAATCAATTAATGATGACAATGAGTATATGTATAGCGTTAGAGAATAAATAACACAACAAATATGGATTGTTTTAGGAATTAGATACAATTGTATAAGATATTTATTTTTCTTTTTAATTTTATTAGTAATTACATTGTTGAATACTTTCTTCGGCTAACTATTATATACAATGGTTTGATTTTAGGCTTTGTTACTTGTTTAGAAAATTTTTTCTCAAGTATAATTGATAATTTTTTAATAATTAATATTTTTTAGAATTCAAAATTATATAGTAATGCAATTACAATTTTTACCATCAAATATGATAAATGAAATTACAATATAATTGTAAATTATTTTTTAATTATAAAATAATGTAATTACTACCATAATAAGTACACATTCATCTAATTACCCTGTAATTATCAAATAAACCCGATTAAAAAAGCTAATGAAATCATTTCAGTTTTAGAAAGAAAGAAAAAAAGGCTTAAGGATGTAAAAAGCCCTCAAACTTTTTCAAAAAAGCAATTAAGCCCTGCCTTTTTTTTTTTTGCACTTAATTGGGTACTTGAAATTTCAAAATGCATTAAAAAGACTCTCAAACTTTTTCAAAAAAAGTAATTAAGCTCCTACTTTTTTTTTCACTCAATTGGGTATTTGAATTGCCAAAATGCACCAAAAAAGGCTCTTAGACCATTAATTTTAATAGTTGACCATTAAAGTTAACCGCCCTTAATTTTTTTCAGTTAAAGTCACCACGTGCCACAACAACGGTGCGACATGTGAGAAAAAAAAGGATAAAAAAAGAAATTTCAATAAAAGTTATAAAATTATTAAATTTTAATTAAAAATATTAAAAATTTATTAAAAATTAGAAAAATATAAATAGTGTAAAAATATTGTAAAGTATTATAAAATATATAGAAATATAGAAAACAATTATAAAATTTTATAAAATCATAAGAAAATTATAAAAAAATGTGAAGAAATATAAAATTCTTTAAAAAAATTATAAAAATTATCGTACCAAAAAAAGTACTTTATAAATTTTCTATAATTTTTATTGATTTTTATTTTTTAAAAATTTTTCGCCACATATCACGTTGTGTTGCAACACGTGATGGCTTTAACTAAAAAAAAATTGGGGTTATTAACTTTGACGGTTAAGGTTAAAGTTAATGGTTAAATGACTTTTTTGATGCATTTTATAATTTTTTATGATATTTATAAAATTTTACCATTTTTTTTATGTTTTTTTATTTTTTATAATTTTTATAATTTTATATTTTATTAAAATTTAATATTTTATTAATTTTATTTTTATAATTTTTTGCCACATTTCATGTCGTGGTTGTAACACGGGTAGCTTTAACTAAAAATTAGAGATGTTAACTTTAAAGGTCAACTGTTAAAATTAATTATTAAATGACATTTTTATACATTTTGATAGTTCAAGAACCCAATTGAGTATTAAAAAAGGCATGAGCTTAATTTCTTTTCTTTTTTAAGCATGAAGGCATTTTAAAAGTTTAAATACTCAATTGAGTAAAAAACTTTAATTACTTTTTTTAAAAATATTTGAAAGCTTCTTAATAGCATACTGGCTTCATTCGTATACCAATAATAAGTGGTAGAAATTAGAATAATATTTTTAAAATTGTTAAATTGTATTTGTTTGTTTTAGCTTAATATGAAATATTTGAGATTATAAAATCAAAAAAAAAATTTCAGAACTAATTATTAAATATGAGTTATCAAGTTGATTTCATTACTAATAATATGAAAACATAAAATAAAATTTTAAAATTTATAAAGAGATTAATTTAATTAATTTCAATGTTGTAGTGACAAATCATTTAACATTACCAATGGATAAAAAATTTCAACAACTTATTTAATTTATTTTTATGTTTTGAAGTTTAAAATTTCAATATTGAAATGAGATTTTCTTTTTTTTTTTGTGATCAAAATGAAGGTGACCTAGAAGTTGGTTGACCAAAATAAAAGTGTGAACATGATGCGGCGCGTACAATTAACCACCATTAGCGATGAACAGTTGGGTGACTAAAATGAAAGCACCCTAAAAGTTTATTGACAAAATTGCAAGGATTTAGTACCCTAAAAATTGAGTGACCAACTAAGTAATTTACCCATCTTTTTATTTTTATGTTTGAATTTTTTGTAAGCATTATTATTTTCATTCTATATTATTCACATTTTCGCTTGTTTGAACCTGATCGGATTGGTCAGTCGGACTAAGAATCAATAAGGGTATTAGTTCAAAGAGAGATTAAATTGATTGATCCTCGCAAACCACTCAAAACTATTTAAATCAAGCCAAAAATTGATTGAATCAAGTTTTTTTTCTATTTTTAAAATTTTTAAATAATTTATTTAATTGAATTTGGAAAATCGGTCAGATTGGTTGAACCAAAAATTGATGGTCTGACCGGTTTAACCACCATTCTTGTTTTGAAAATCTTACTTTCTCATCATTCTTTTATGAGTTAATGCCTCTAGACATCCCCAAACTATAACTTTTATTCTAAACTAGTCCCCAAACTTTAAAACATTCTAATTACATTCTCAAACTATTGAAATTATATCAATAAGGTCATTCCATTATTAAAACCATCAATTTAATTCTTAAACAAGACGTTAGATATTATGTGGTATAGTTTCAAATGCGAAATTAAAAATAAATATATTGTAAAAATTTTGGTTTTGGATGTTTTCAAAACTTTTACAAAAGATTTATCATTCACTTTATCTTTTTGTTTTATTTTAACTTTAAAAGTAATGCGACAACGTTTTACTTTTCTTTAAAATTTTCATTTTAAATTATGCCACCTAAGATTTGGCATGTAAGTTAACAATTAAATTAACAATTTTAATAATAAAATCACTTGACTAATAAAACATCGATAGTTTGAGGATGTAATTAGAATATTTTGAAGTTTGGCGACCAATTTAGAATGAGAATCATAGTTTGGGATGTCTAGTGCAATTAACTCTTCTTTTATGATTTTTGTTAGTTTTATGTCCCAAGATTTTGATATAACAACATTTAAGATAAATTTTATTTATTATATTTTCCAAGTCATTTAGTGAAAATATGGTTGAAATTTTTATCAAACATTTTCAAACAATTTTAAGGCTTAAAAAAATAATTTTAAAGAATTTTTAAGTTTTTTTAAGCTAGGTACAACACCTTAGCCAAAAGGTGCGGTACCTAAAATCAGTGTACAAAATGGCACAAAGGTATAGCACCATTTTCAAAAGGTATAGCACCCTTCCACCCAAGTACCACACACCTTTCCAGCTAGGGTGCAATACTTGTGGCTCAATAGTCAAAATTTTGAAGAAAGCTACCACACCCCAAAGCTCTACAAGTGTTTTTAAGCCAGAAATGAATGCTTCTAAGGGATAAAATTCATCCCCAACGGTCATAAACTTCCACAAACTCATTCATTGATAAAAGAAAACACAAGCTAAAAACACATCAAACGTAAGAGATGAATATTCAAGCATGGAAATTAATTTGTCATAATTTGATATGTCAAATTAGGCTCTATCGAGTACTTAATGAGTTTGTTTTCAAGCAATTTATGAGTCTTTTTAATGTTTTTTTTATCAATTCTTAGGTTTTTTGTGTTAATGATAGTTTTTCTTTTATTTTACCTCTTTTTAGATCCAAATTGACAAATTTATGACATTGGATGTTTAATGGTTGAATTGAGCTTGTGCAGGAATGTGGTTGAGGCAAAAATGTGAAGAAAAGCCTCCACTGTGGCCAAGGTTGCGACACCATTGTCTTGGTGTCGCGACGCCAACCTTCCATCACCACTCAAGGAGTTGGAGTTCAGCAAAGTGCAATTCAAGAGGTCCTTCTTAGAAGTCGCGACATTAAGGGAGTGATGTCGTGACACCTACCTTCATGGTTCCGATGCTAAGTCAGAAAATTCGCAACCTTGAGCCTAGACATAAAACTAAGGAAGCTAAGTCGCCTGAGTGCCAAGTCGCGACACCAGAAGATCATGGTCATGACATTGAAGCTCCTAAGCAACCCTTAAAGTCAACTGACAAGGGTGTTGCGACGCCAAAGCTTGGGTGTCACGACACCGAAGCCTGATGGATAAAAAACTGTAAGGGCAATTTTTTGTCCAAACAAGCTTAAGTCACTTTTCATTTAAGGGTATAATTGTTAATGTTAAGTTAAATACCTTTTGCCTATAAATACCAACTTATATCAACTATGTGGGAGGCTAGTGTAGAAAATTAGGTTAGGCATTAGATAATTTTTTTCTCTTATTTTCTTAGTTTAGGTTTTTTTTTTTCTTTTCTCTTTTCTTCTTTTCTTTTTTTTTTATTGTAGTATTTTTGTTTCTTCATTTTTGCTGGAACATTGTGGATGGAGATGGATTAAATTTTCATGCTTCATTGGATATTTATCTATTAAGGATCATTTTCTCAACCCTTAACTTTTATATTTTATGTCCACCATGTGTTTGTTAAAATGCTTGTGTTGAATTTAATTTTAATCATGTGTTGAATCATTTTATTGGTTGATTGATGAATAGGTTACTTAACTAAGTTATTATCTATGCATTGATTCGTTGTTTATTCAAGCATATTAAATTGCATATTGCACTATAATTGATGCCTCTAGTGGAAGATCTAGATAGATAAGATCGAGAGAAGACTCTATCGTGTAGGACTTTGATACATTTGTGTCAAAAAGTGAAACCAAAAGGAGAACTATATGCCTAAGTGAGACCAAGAGGAGAGCTTAGGTGGTATCCTTTAGTTTAGGATGAGACCGAGAGGAGATTCCTAGCTAAGAGTGGCAAACAGTATAATCATCATAGGTTCATTAACTTAGTTAGTAATCCATGAATCATGCGACCATCATTTCAATCAATCTGCATTGTTTCTAGTAAAGAGGAAGAAAGTTAGTTTGGTATTTTTATTTGTTAATCTAGAATTAGCTTAACTATTATTTTATTTGGTATTACTAATAATTTCTGACTCAACTAGATTAGTAATTGCTTAACTCATAATTAATTTGGTAAACATATTTACCAATTTGACAATCCCTTGGGTTCGATCCTTGGAATACTTTGTGTTCCATTGTAACACATATAAATATTAGAACTGACATGTCACACTTGCAATCAAGTTGCTTTTAAATTATTATATTTTGTGCTAATTCTCTACTCGACGTTCGTACGCCATGGCGCGATTAAAAATCAAGAGAAAAACCTCTAATTCTTTATTTCTTCATTTTCTCTTGTATATCTCTTAGGTCTTTATTGTTAGATCTTTTTATCATTCTCATTTCCATTATTTGAGAGATCTTAACACTTGTCACCACACACCTTTGAGAAGTCTCCATTTGTTTACATCGTTTATTTTTGCTTGTAAAGGCTACTTGAGGTTTTTTAGGTATAAAACCTTAAAGTGATTTATAGAAGGTTATAGTTGAGCCTTATAGAAGCTAGAGGGTTATAATTTAGCCACAAAAGCTAGGGGGAAGGTTCTATCTCAACCTTATGAAAAAGATATGAATTGTAAATGTTATACATTTTCCTTGAAAGGTATCAATTCAAGTATAGTGAATTGGCAAATCCTTGGTTGAGATATACCAAGGTAGTGGAGGTAGGGAATTGGAGTCAAGCCACCCTTTTTCCCTTTCATTTAGAAAAGTTTTTAGAAATATTTAAGATACCAATTCACCCCCTCTTGGTATTTTCAAGTGTAACAATTGGTATTAGAGTTAGCTCTCCATCAAAGGTTTTACCATCGGGGGAGGAGACTCTAGGAAAAAGTACCGAGTTTGAAGATGGCACAAGCTTTCGGCTCAACTAGATTAAGTGAAGATCAATCCATTGTGAGAGCTTCCTACCTCAATGGAGAGAGCTACTCTTATTGGAAGATAAGGATGAAACTTTTCATTCAAGCCAATGATTTTTATGTGTGGAGGATTATCTCAAATGGTGATCTAAAGGTGCCCAATGATGAAAATGAGTGGGAAGATGATAACAAGAAGAAGGCTCAATTTAATACCAAGGTCATGCACTCTTTTTTGTGCATTAAGTCCTAATGAGTACAAGAGAGTGTCCTAATGTCAAAGTGTAAGGAGATATGGAACAAGCTTGCCACCACTCATGAAGGAACAAACCAAGTCAAGGAATCCAAGATTAGTCTTCTTACACTTGACTTTGAGCTTTTCAAGATTAAGTCGGGAGAGAGCATCAAATAAATGTTCGATAGATTCACCGACATCATCAATGGTTTGAAGGCACTTGGGAAGGCTTATTCCAATAAACAAATGATGAAGAAATTGCTCAATAGCCTACCAAAAGAATGGGAAGCAAAAGTGACGACTATTGAGGAATCCAAAGATTTGGATAAGCTTTCTTTAGATGAGCTCATAAGTTCACTCATCACCTATGAGATGAAGTTGGAGCATGATAAATTTGGTTTATGGTCCTCCATCCAAGAAGAAAGCAACAATGATGCTGATGAGGAGTAGGATAATGAAAAAATAATCATATTTGTCAAGAAGCTCAAAAGATTAATGAAAATGGACAAAGGCAAGAGACTTCAAGAAAGAAAATAGTTTGCTACATTTGCAAAAAGTCGGGGCACAACAAGTATGATTGTCCTTTGAAGAAGAAGCAAGAGAAAAAAGAAAGCCATGGTAGCTACTTGGAGTGATAGCAACTCTTCCAATGATGAGGGCTTCGGCAAAATTTGCTTCATGTCTTTTGAAGAGCAGGAGGTATCATCTGGAAAAAGAGATTTGGTGATGAATCACTAAAAATATAAATGTGGAAGAATTTATTGTAAGTTATTTAAATATTAGGTATTTTTGTTGTTCTAGAAGATTGCGTGAAATTTAATAATAATTTTAATTTTAATTTTAGATTTAGATTTAGATTTAGATTTTATATAATATTTTAAAGTTTTTATTTTTATAATTTTATATTTTTAATATTTTTTATTTTCAAATGATGGTGCCACAAGTCACAAGTAATGACTATCACGCCATCTTGTTTTAAGACTACTACAATATCAATATATGCATATATACCAGGAAAAAAATCTTGAGTATTAAGCTAAGACAAAAATATATCATAAAATCAATTTAGGATATGTTTTAGGAGGCCAAATGAGTATTTGAGTTGTAAATAAAGGTCAGATTCTAATTACAAATTACAACGGTACACTTCTATAAATAAAGGAGACTACTTGTAGAAGGATTTAAAATAGAATTGCGTATATACTCTTTATAACAATTACCGATGAGGTAAACTGAAGGTGACATTATATATGCATAGATTTAATTAGCCATGTTAATATTAGTTATCATATCATATTATATACAATATCTCTTCAAAAACATTCATTTATGATGTAGAGAACAAGTAAACGTCACTGTTTCCAAGTCACCTGTATACCAAAAGAATATTATCATTCACAGCCGAACCACTTACTTTGGATCTACAACATGCTTGCTGGCTTCTCATTTCTGATTTTCCCACCCCCATTTCCAAAACGAACTTCCAATTTATGTAAAATTGGTAGTATGTCGACAGAAAATCAACAGCTAGCAGTTAGCGGCCGCTTGATGCATCTGGATTTCAGAAATACACCAAAATCTAAATTTGCTAGTTGTAGTTCTCAATATAAAAATGCCAGTGACTGATTTTAGATGTGTGTGCATCTTCTATAGTTTCCTAATTCTCGAAGTGTTCTTGGATCATTCCATGTATGCCTGCAAAAGAAAATAAGAATAAGCAAACCTTGCAGATGGTAAACCACATAGTTGGAGAACCCTTGGTCGGAGCTAAGGTGCATTTTATTCCCCAATTAGGGTAAGTTGGAGTTTTTAAGACCCATAGATTCCGCGAGTTCCCTAGCAGCAAAATTGTCCGCTTGTTCCTATAAACCACATTTAATGCGATGATTAGGCATGTGTGATAAGGCATATTGACTTACAGTTGGAAATATAAGTGGATCCCAACAATCAACTGTTCATATGTTAATTTTCCAAAAGGCCGGATAGTCAATACCTGAAGACGATGTAACAAGTACATCAAGAAGAGATGTACAAATACCTGCATATAATTTTTGTCATTGTTATTATAGAATTTAATCCATATATAACACATTTCTACAAAGAGAAGGTGAAACTGTTCTTACAAGATAGCATAGCAAGATTATTCGAGCTGCTGGATATCGCCAAAGAAATCTTGTGGCCCTAACAGATACTGAATCCAGTAATTTCACAACCTTCTGTAACTGCATGAGGCAGGTTGAAACATGGGTCAGAATAAACAATGGGGATGATAAGTTGGTTTTCGGGATATAAGAGGGAGAATACCTGTATGCTTGCAACAGCCATGTGACGGTGATGCAAGGGAAGAGGCCTGCAATTTTGAAAATATCAAAAGTAACCACGTCATTAAATTAAGAGGAAGCAAATATATTCATGCAGGGGATAGGAGAGCCAATATGAATGTAGGATGGACAGGTAGCAATATCTCTTTTCAATTTCGCTTCACATCTATTTACACTCCATACCAGTACTAGGGAGAGCATATATTAAAGCCAAAATGAATAACTCAATCACAAGAGTCAAAGCCTAAATATTTACACAGAGTATTCTAATTTGAAGGCACTACAGCCAAAAAAACCAATGCAAGAACAACAGCCAAGGTATCAACAAAAATGAGTGCATATGGTCAGTTAATGGATGATTCAGCCCTGCAGATTCCACTCTGAAAGAATTTCTCTTCTTTTCTTTTTTCCCTTTTCTCCCTTCTTACCAAAGAATGAGAATTTAGAAGTTCTAGTCATAACGGTTGCATAATATTACACTTTCATCTCATTGAACTTAAGGGTGCACCACGACGCTTTCCTTATAGGCTATGTTAAATACTGGGAGGTAAATGTCTAAGTTGCAAAGAAACCAATTCATTCCAAACATGGCGCTAACATCAGCTATACTATTTCATTCTTTCATCCAAAGGAAAGATGTATGTAAATAATCATATCAGGAGATCTAATTGAGCCCAACAGAACACCTACAACAGTTGATGGTTCTGCAGAACATACAATTTATAAGCTTCAAATTAATCAAATATAAGTAATTTTAACAAATCATGTTTCCTCAAATGAAAACCAGTCTGAAAGGGAAGGTAACATATATTCTTTTACTTGCTAAAAAAGATCACATCCCAATACTCTCAATAAGATGCTAAAACTTGCAGATAAAGGGTCTAAGGATTGTAATCTAATAAAACAAAAAGCTTAACATACTCAAGTGCTTTGATTTCAGTGTCTTCCTCCCAGGACATTGATGCCCGACGAGGAACTCTACTTCTTTCTACTTCAACCTGTTGATTGGAATAGTACATCACAAGCAAAAAACAATGATATTGAATATAATTAGTTCTAACAAGACATAGACAATCAGTCCTGCAGCAGAGATATCACTAAACCTGTGCTTCCTGAAGACGCTTTATTTCCTTCTCCAACTGGAACTGGGCTGCAGCTTTTTCACTAGCCATAGTTTCTAACTGCGTTTGCTTGTTGTACTGAATAATGGTGTAGCCCCAAGAAGTCAGCCCAAACAAATAGGTTTTACAAGAACAAGTGAAAAAGTAAACCTCAGTTTCTATTACCAAAAGGTCAGTTAATTCACGGTAGCGTTTCTCTAGCTCCATATGCTCCTGAGAGTAGGCAACAACATATGACAATAGCTCCATATATGTGTTTGAAGTAAGAAAAACAGAAGAATAAATTTGAACTGTTACCTGTCGAGAATAATGCTCAGCATCCCTCTTCATGGCAGCCATTTCAACCCTCATTTTCTGCAGTTCAGCCTGCAGACAGGAAAAGTGGTCAAAGAAAACAAATCCAAAAATCAGCCAGCAAAGAAACCAGAATAATCTTACTATAATTTTACAATATAGAAAAGAGGAAAACATTTTTTTGATACTTGCCTCTAACAAAGAGAGCTTGCTCTCAGCGTCTCTTTGACCTCTGCGTGCACGCTCTACTTCCTCCTGCCATGCCTGCATCTAATAAAACCATCTTTAAGTCATCATTTTCTCAATTACTACAGTTGATGCAACAGCTAAAGGCCACATATTATGCCTGTAAGTAGATGTTAAATGGATTTTGAACTTTTGAACTTCAGAATGTTCTTAATGACATAGAATCCATGTCCCAGTAGACAACATTATGCATATCCCATAAGTAGGTGCTTTTTATTGCTAGGCTCTGGCTGTATGGAAATGGTCCAGTGACATTTCCAAGATAGAATTAAGACAGTTATATCTTCAACGTATCTACCTGAACCATTTGATTTGCCTCTTCTGGGGACTTCTTTTGTCCACGACGAGCTCGAGCTTCCAAATTTTGCAATTCTTGATTTAGAGATGCACATTCAACCTGACATAATATCAGGTAAATATTAAGAGGCTTTTCACTTCATATTTTGCTCAGTCAAAGAGGTAAACTTTCATATAAAGCATTGTTATCAGTTTGTTTTATATACCTCAAGAAGTGCTAGCTTCTGCTCAAACTCTGCAGCTTTTGTTGTCCTCTCATCTGCAACCCTCTGGATAGCGAAACAAGCAACAATTTACAATGCTTGTTGGAAATATATAGAGGGCCAAATGATCAATGGACACCTGTGCTGAACAAGGAAAGGGCACCAGCTTTGCTAAAAAAGTAGCGGTATTTTGAACTCCAAACTTTAAATGGCATATTAACTACAGGACAGACTGTTGGTTTTTTATTTTTTATTTTTTTTAAATTAATGGAAAATAAATTAAACTAAGCTATGACACCATAATGGTGGAACTAATTGCAGTATCCTCATAAATAGTGCAATTGTAAACAAGTGCAGCAACAATGAAGGATAGCTTAAAGACAACAATCAACATAAAACTACTATATTAGTAAATATGAAGCTGAAAATGAGATGTCGAAATGCCTTTGAGATTAGTTAACCACTATCCTGATTAAAAATTTCATGTAATTGCCCTTTTTTCGTCACTTCAGTATTTGAAACTCATGCAGATCATTAAAAACTGGTTTCCATGTTTTCTTGGAGAATAAGATTTTGAAGATATACCAGGTAACAGATCTGAGAAACACCAGAATCCAAGAATTCAGAGTGCAAACACCCAATGAACCATTTGAAAATAAATTAAACTAAGCTATGACACCATAATGGTGAAACTAATTGCAGTATCCTCGTAAATAGTGCAATTGTAAACAAGTGCAGCAACAATGAAGGATAGCTTAAAGACAACAGTCAACATAAAACTACTATATTAGTAAATATGAAGCTGAAAATGAGATGTCGAAATGCCTTTGAGATTAGTTAACCACTATCCTGATTAAAAATTTCATGTAATTGCCCTTTTTCGTCACTTCAGTATTTGAAACTCGTGCAGATCATTAAAAACTGGTTTCCATGTTTTCTCGGAGAAAGAGTTGTGGTAAATAAGATTGTGAAGATATTACCAGGTAACAGATCTTAGAAACACCAGAATCCAAGAATTCAAAGTGCAAACATCCAATGAACCATTTGAAAATAAATTAAACTAAGCTATGACACCATAATGGTGAAACTAATTGCAGTATCCTCGTAAATAGCGCAATTGTAAACAAGTGCAGCAACAATGAAGGACAGCTTAAAGACAACAGTCAACATAAAACTACTATATTAGTAAATATGAAGCTGAAAATGAGATGTCGAAATGCCTTTGAGATTGGTTAACCACTATCCTGATTAAAAATTTCATGTAATTGCCCTTTTTTCGTCACTTCAGTATTTGAAACTCATGCAGATCATTAAAAACTGGTTTCCATGTTTTCTTGGAGAATAAGATTTTGAAGATATACCAGGTAACAGATCTGAGAAACACCAGAATCCAAGAATTCAGAGTGCAAACACCCAATGAACCATTTGAAAATAAATTAAACTAAGCTATGACACCATAATGGTGAAACTAATTGCAGTATCCTCGTAAATAGTGCAATTGTAAACAAGTGCAGCAACAATGAAGGATAGCTTAAAGACAACAGTCAACATAAAACTACTATATTAGTAAATATGAAGCTGAAAATGAGATGTCGAAATGCCTTTGAGATTAGTTAACCACTATCCTGATTAAAATTTCATGTAATTGCCCTTTTTCGTCACTTCAGTATTTGAAACTCGTGCAGATCATTAAAACTGGTTTCCATGTTTTCTCGGAGAAAGAGTTGTGGTAAATAAGATTGTGAAGATATTACCAGGTAACAGATCTTAGAAACACCAGAATCCAAGAATTCAAAGTGCAAACATCCAATGAACCATTTGAAAATAAATTAAACTAAGCTATGACACCATAATGGTGAAACTAATTGCAGTGTCCTCGTAAATAGCGCAATTGTAAACAAGTGCAGCAACAATGAAGGACAGCTTAAAGACAACAGTCAACATAAAACTACTATATTAGTAAATATGAAGCTGAAAATGAGATGTCGAAATGCCTTTGAGATTGGTTAACCACTATCCTGATTAAAAATTTCATGTAATTGCCCTTTTTTCGTCACTTCAGTATTTGAAACTCATGCAGATCATTAAAAACTGGTTTCCATGTTTTCTTGGAGAATAAGATTTTGAAGATATACCAGGTAACAGATCTGAGAAACACCAGAATCCAAGAATTCAGAGTGCAAACACCCAATGAACCATTTGAAAATAAATTAAACTAAGCTATGACACCATAATGGTGAAACTAATTGCAGTATCCTCGTAAATAGTGCAATTGTAAACAAGTGCAGCAACAATGAAGGATAGCTTAAAGACAACAGTCAACATAAAACTACTATATTAGTAAATATGAAGCTGAAAATGAGATGTCGAAATGCCTTTGAGATTAGTTAACCACTATCCTGATTAAAAATTTCATGTAATTGCCCTTTTCGTCACTTCAGTATTTGAAACTCGTGCAGATCATTAAAACTGGTTTCCATGTTTTCTCGGAGAAAGAGTTGTGGTAAATAAGATTGTGAAGATATTACCAGGTAACAGATCTTAGAAACACCAGAATCCAAGAATTCAAAGTGCAAACATCCAATGAACCATTTGAAAATAAATTAAACTAAGCTATGACACCATAATGGTGAAACTAATTGCAGTGTCCTCGTAAATAGCGCAATTGTAAACAAGTGCAGCAACAATGAAGGACAGCTTAAAGACAACAGTCAACATAAAACTACTATATTAGTAAATATGAAGCTGAAAATGAGATGTCGAAATGCCTTTGAGATTGGTTAACCACTATCCTGATTAAAAATTTCATGTAATTGCCCTTTTTTCGTCACTTCAGTATTTGAAACTCATGCAGATCATTAAAAACTGGTTTCCATGTTTTCTTGGAGAATAAGATTTTGAAGATATACCAGGTAACAGATCTGAGAAACACCAGAATCCAAGAATTCATAGTGCAAACACCCAATGAACCATTTGAAAATAAATTAAACTAAGCTATGACACCATAATGGTGAAACTAATTGCAGTATCCTCGTAAATAGTGCAATTGTAAACAAGTGCAGCAACAATGAAGGATAGCTTAAAGACAACAGTCAACATAAAACTACTATATTAGTAAATATGAAGCTGAAAATGAGATGTCGAAATGCCTTTGAGATTAGTTAACCACTATCCTGATTAAAATTTCCTGTAATTGCCCGTTTTCGTCACTTCAGTATTTGAAACTCGTGCAGATCATTAAAACTGGTTTCCATGTTTTCTCGGAGAAAGAGTTGTGGTAAATAAGATTGTGAAGATATTACCAGGTAACAGATCTTAGAAACACCAGAATCCAAGAATTCAAAGTGCAAACATCCAATGAACCATTTGAAAATAAATTAAACTAAGCTATGACACCATAATGGTGAAACTAATTGCAGTGTCCTCGTAAATAGCGCAATTGTAAACAAGTGCAGCAACAATGAAGGACAGCTTAAAGACAACAGTCAACATAAAACTACTATATTAGTAAATATGAAGCTGAAAATGAGATGTCGAAATGCCTTTGAGATTGGTTAACCACTATCCTGATTAAAAATTTCATGTAATTGCCCTTTTTTCGTCACTTCAGTATTTGAAACTCATGCAGATCATTAAAAACTGGTTTCCATGTTTTCTTGGAGAATAAGATTTTGAAGATATACCAGGTAACAGATCTGAGAAACACCAGAATCCAAGAATTCAGAGTGCAAACACCCAATGAACCATTTGAAAATAAATTAAACTAAGCTATGACACCATAATGGTGAAACTAATTGCAGTATCCTCGTAAATAGTGCAATTGTAAACAAGTGCAGCAACAATGAAGGATAGCTTAAAGACAACAGTCAACATAAAACTACTATATTAGTAAATATGAAGCTGAAAATGAGATGTCGAAATGCCTTTGAGATTAGTTAACCACTATCCTGATTAAAAATTTCATGTAATTGCCCTTTTTTCGTCACTTCAGTATTTGAAACTCGTGCAGATCATTAAAAACTGGTTTCCATGTTTTCTCGGAGAAAGAGTTGTGGTAAATAAGATTGTGAAGATATTACCTGGTAACAGATCTTAGAAACACCAGAATCCAAGAATTCAAAGTGCAAACATCCAATGAACCATTTGAAAATAAATTAAACTAAGCTATGACACCATAATGGTGAAACTAATTGCAGTATCCTCGTAAATAGCGCAATTGTAAAGAAGTGCAGCAACAATGAAGGACAGCTTAAAGACAACAGTCAACATAAAACTACTATATTAGTAAATATGAAGCTGAAAATGAGATGTCGAAATGCCTTTGAGATTGGTTAACCACTATCCTGATTAAAAATTTCATGTAATTGCCCTTTTTTCGTCACTTCAGTATTTGAAACTCATGCAGATCATTAAAAACTGGTTTCCATGTTTTCTTGGAGAATAAGATTTTGAAGATATACCAGGTAACAGATCCGAGAAACACCAGAATCCAAGAATTCAGAGTGCAAACACCCAATGAACCATTTGAAAATAAATTAAACTAAGCTATGACACCATAATGGTGAAACTAATTGCAGTATCCTCGTAAATAGTGCAATTGTAAACAAGTGCAGCAACAATGAAGGATAGCTTAAAGACAACAGTCAACATAAAACTACTATATTAGTAAATATGAAGCTGAAAATGAGATGTCGAAATGCCTTTGAGATTAGTTAACCACTATCCTGATTAAAAATTTCATGTAATTGCCCTTTTCGTCACTTCAGTATTTGAAACTCGTGCAGATCATTAAAACTGGTTTCCATGTTTTCTCGGAGAAAGAGTTGTGGTAAATAAGATTGTGAAGATATTACCAGGTAACAGATCTTAGAAACACCAGAATCCAAGAATTCAAAGTGCAAACATCCAATGAACCATTTGAAAATAAATTAAACTAAGCTATGACACCATAATGGTGAAACTAATTGCAGTGTCCTCGTAAATAGCGCAATTGTAAACAAGTGCAGCAACAATGAAGGACAGCTTAAAGACAACAGTCAACATAAAACTACTATATTAGTAAATATGAAGCTGAAAATGAGATGTCGAAATGCCTTTGAGATTGGTTAACCACTATCCTGATTAAAAATTTCATGTAATTGCCCTTTTTTCGTCACTTCAGTATTTGAAACTCATGCAGATCATTAAAAACTGGTTTCCATGTTTTCTTGGAGAATAAGATTTTGAAGATATACCAGGTAACAGATCTGAGAAACACCAGAATCCAAGAATTCAGAGTGCAAACACCCAATGAACCATTTGAAAATAAATTAAACTAAGCTATGACACCATAATGGTGAAACTAATTGCAGTATCCTCGTAAATAGTGCAATTGTAAACAAGTGCAGCAACAATGAAGGATAGCTTAAAGACAACAGTCAACATAAAACTACTATATTAGTAAATATGAAGCTGAAAATGAGATGTCGAAATGCCTTTGAGATTAGTTAACCACTATCCTGATTAAAAATTTCATGTAATTGCCCTTTTTCGTCACTTCAGTATTTGAAACTCGTGCAGATCATTAAAAACTGGTTTCCATGTTTTCTCGGAGAAAGAGTTGTGGTAAATAAGATTGTGAAGATATTACCAGGTAACAGATCTTAGAAACACCAGAATCCAAGAATTCAAAGTGCAAACATCCAATGAACCATTTGAAAATAAATTAAACTAAGCTATGACACCATAATGGTGAAACTAATTGCAGTATCCTCAGTAAATAGCGCAATTGTAAACAAGTGCAGCAACAATGAAGGACAGCTTAAAGACAACAGTCAACATAAAACTACTATATTAGTAAATATGAAGCTGAAAATGAGATGTCGAAATGCCTTTGAGATTGGTTAACCACTATCCTGATTAAAATTTCATGTAATTGCCCTTTTTCGTCACTTCAGTATTTGAAACTCATGCAGATCATTAAAACTGGTTTCCATGTTTTCTTGGAGAATAAGATTTTGAAGATATACCAGGTAACAGATCTGAGAAACACCAGAATCCAAGAATTCAGAGTGCAAACACCCAATGAACCATTTGAAAATAAATTAAACTAAGCTATGACACCATAATGGTGAAACTAATTGCAGTATCCTCGTAAATAGTGCAATTGTAAACAAGTGCAGCAACAATGAAGGATAGCTTAAAGACAACAGTCAACATAAAACTACTATATTAGTAAATATGAAGCTGAAAATGAGATGTCGAAATGCCTTTGAGATTAGTTAACCACTATCCTGATTAAAAATTTCATGTAATTGCCCTTTTTTCGTCACTTCAGTATTTGAAACTCGTGCAGATCATTAAAAACTGGTTTCCATGTTTTCTCGGAGAAAGAGTTGTGGTAAATAAGATTGTGAAGATATTACCAGGTAACAGATCTTAGAAACACCAGAATCCAAGAATTCAAAGTGCAAACATCCAATGAACCATTTGAAAATAAATTAAACTAAGCTATGACACCATAATGGTGAAACTAATTGCAGTATCCTCGTAAATAGCGCAATTGTAAACAAGTGCAGCAACAATGAAGGACAGCTTAAAGACAACAGTCAACATAAAACTACTATATTAGTAAATATGAAGCTGAAAATGAGATGTCGAAATGCCTTTGAGATTGGTTAACCACTATCCTGATTAAAAATTTCATGTAATTGCCCTTTTTTCGTCACTTCAGTATTTGAAACTCATGCAGATCATTAAAAACTGGTTTCCATGTTTTCTTGGAGAATAAGATTTTGAAGATATACCAGGTAACAGATCTTAGAAACACCAGAATCCTAGAATGCAGAGTGCAAACATCCAATGAACCATTTGAATAACATATTTGTCCATTATATGGCAACTTCTGTAGCACAATTCCAAACTAATACCAAAAAAAAACATATTTGTCTTAACAACCTTGCATTGCCAAGATTACAAGAGCCAAAAGAGAAATGCTTCTTAATTAAAAATGCAAATATGTTTGCAAATGAAATATCCTGGATAATGATATTTACAAATCCAAAGTTGACAGATGTTCACCAAACAGATATTAAATGTAAAGTTTCTACCACATCAAGGCATTTGCTTGAAACAACTGACATCCACTTGAAAAAAGAATGAGGAAGAGACTAATCCTGAAAGGCCAATATTACATTCAACTCAAATTTTTTTTAAATATGCAATACTAGGTTACCCAATTATCAAGAAAAACGATAATATTACGCATGCAAATTAGGTGATGATTTGCCATGAATCAGAAACAAAGAATCCTTACATTACCTGGATCCTAGCTAGAGCCGTGGATGCCTCAACCGCTTGATGTTCCAATTCCACCTCCCTTTCCATTGCAGCCTGTTCCAAAAATTAGAGATTATTTGAGTGCAAGATAACAACAAAATGCATATAAATTGATGTTCCAAATATGGACCATTTTAGTAGCATTATGTGCTGCGCGTTCTTCTTCTGCTCTCCTTTCTGCAGAAGCCAGCTCCTCACGTAGGGCCTAACAGAGAAGCAAACAAATAGATCAACAAGATCATAATGATATAATTGCTTATATGCATTTTTTGTGTGTGAATACACATGCACGTGCAAGCAAGAAAGGACTAATTAGTTTACCTGCAGCATCCTTGTCTCTGTCAATTCCCTGTTTCTCATAACAGACTCCATGCTTGCCTGATGGTGTACGATAAAAAGTATTAACAAACTTCTGATGATCAAATGGCACAAGTCGAGAGCACATACTGATTGCTAGTTGACAGAGAGACAATGTCTAATGTAGAGGCCAAGTAAAGGAGCAATTAGCAAGCAGGAGAGAAATACAGAAGCAGACATGCATTTTACAATTTGCTTAATAGGCTAACAGGAATTCATGAATGGGCTGATCCTTTGGTTCTTTATCAGAAGAAAAGCATGGCTAACATAAGTATGTGGTAGGATCAATATCTTTCTATTTAGCTTCTAAAGCTATTAATAGTTAGATATACAGAATCCAGGGTGATAAGAAGTATGGCTTTTAAGCTAAACCATATAAATCCACCCACTAAATCAAAGAATTTCAAGACCCTAAATATATTTCATTTCATGCAACTTAAAAATTGCCACAATTCTATGAGCTACTAAACAGAGACCACATTTTATGTAAGATAGTGCTCGGAAAACTAGGGGGTTAGAGTTAAACCTGAAGTGATGCTAGATTCCCTTCAGATAAAGCAGCTTGTTTCTTAAGCGCATCCATAGAGTTGACAAGCACCTCAATCTCAGAGTTCTTAGCTGCCAAAGCCTCAACCATATTTGCCTCTACCTTTGTTACTTCACTCTTAGATAAAGATAAATCTTTCTGTAGTTGTTTTATGTGAGCCTCATAAGATTTACTCAGCTCTCTCTGTAAGCGGAGCAATTTAGTATTAAAACAATACTCCTTAAATTGCATCCAGAGCAAGTGTGACTAAACCTTGAAAATATATCTAAAAGGAGAAAAAAGATAGATTGATGTACCTCAGCAATTAGAAGCTCCTCAAGCTGTGCATTCTCAGATTTGTATTCTTGAAGACGAGATGAAAGTCCAGCACAAACCTGTGAAACAGTGTAGAAAATTTGTTAGAAATTCCAAATTGAAGAAAAAAAAAATGGCAAGAGAGTAGAAACAGCAAAATGTCTAATCTGTGAGCAATTACTTAGGAGACACTATGTCATTTATCATCCTACTGCTACATCCCTTAAGTACAGATTCTGAACTCATCTTTTCTAAAGTAGCAAATAATAGAACTTAGTCCCAATATCTCTGAGAAAGTAAAACCAATAAATTCAGAGAGCTTACCCGAGCCAGTCTTGCCTCTTTCGATTGACCTGTGGAATTGGTGGTTTTAAGCAATCCTTGAGCCTGAACAAAAACTAAAGAACTAGTGAATAAAGCTTTTATATTGGAGGCTTGAGAAGATTTGAGGACATGAACTACAATTTCAGTTCGAGTATATTTGTCACCTCCTCAAGGTGGTCCTGAACTGGAGGAGTGTCAGCATTTTGTTCTCGTGGCTTCTTCTGATTCACAGGAGTTCCAACTTTAATATCATCTTCTTTTAATTGAGCTTCAATGTTAACAGGAGAATCAGCAAATAAAGGTTGTGACCTCTCTTGGTCGGTCTTTGAAATAACATCTGCATTTTGGGATTCAATATTTTGGCAACCATCAGCTAAATGATCTTCACTAGCAACCTGAATATCTTTGGCAGCTAATGGTGAAGAAGGGTGCTCCACAAGAACATTAGAGGCATCCTCATTGAGAAGCTTGCCATTTGAAGTTGACAAAGAAGCTTCTGTGTTGCTAACAATTGCAGAGACTTCTTCCTGATCAGTATCATGTTTAACCACATTGGTATCCAATGGCTCAGGTGAAGGAAATCCAGGATTATCTTTCTCACTGGTGGTATACAACTCGCTACTTATTTGGACCATAGATGTAGCACTAGGGTTTCCCTCATTTTTAGAAGAAAGAGTACCCTTATCTTTATATAGTGTTACCTCTGATTGTAATACTTCTGAACTTGTTTCTTCACGTACAGCATCACTAGTTTTGGGAGATTTAGTTGTAGGAAGTTTTTTCTGAGCCTGCAAAGAAGAAAAACAACCAATTAAATTTTTTTTTATTAACATATTTTCTTTAAATGAGTACACTTAGAACTAATTTAAGCTTGTATGTTTCTAATACCTTTTTCCTTGTCTTTGTCTTTTCTACTGAAGAACCTTGCACATTAGAAGCATTGCAATTAAAAGGGGGAAGATATGTGTTTGTGCGTGTGCATGTGTGTCTGAGAAACAGAAGAATGAGAGGAGCCAGAGAGAGATAGAAAACAGATATTGTGATTCAGAAAACAAGAAGGCAGCGTTATTAGTTATTATAATAAAACTCAAACAGAATTTATATGAAGTTAAGATTTTACTTTTCTCCTCAGAGTTCAAGCTGATATTATAGTTTAATTTCTACCTTGGCTGTAAATCAATCTTAGGATGATATTAAAAGGAATATCTATATGTTGATTTTCTAAGCAAATGATCCCCATAGAAGATGGACATTTGTATTGCTACTAAGGCATTATAACAGACAAACAGACTTTTAAAACTTTAGTCTCTCTATTGGAAAAACACACTGTTGATATAACCATGAATAAGAAATTGCTAGTGCAAAGACACCAAACCACATTTTTCACATTGATTTATGCATGCAAATAACCCCTTGATTTGGAATCCTTACCTTGTGGCTGAGAAAATGATTGCTCTTCTGACAGTTCACTAGCAACCAGCTTTGCTCTTCGATCTACAACTTCAAATAAATCTGTTCCAAAATAGTAAGTTACCTTCAATTGTCATGAATCAATAAAAAGGAAATCTGATTGCCATTTTCACTGATGGGTGGCCAGCATTGCCTAGATTAACAATTAAGATATCAAACAATAAGGTGCAGAAGAACTTGATACTTACAGACTCTCCAAAATTGCTAAAGGTTGAGATCATATATAGGCACGTTTATCCAGAATATTTAAATAAAAGAAAGGATGAAAAAACATTACAGCAATCTATGAAAAACCAATATGCAGCAACAAATAGATGAAAAGGATTGAGTAACCCACTGCCAATCAACCAATGCAGCTATTTTTTAATATCAGCTCTCTAGATCAGGCCTCAAGATTCAAACAAAACACAATAGTTTTTGTTTGAAATATTATTTTTCTATGGAGCAGAGAATATTCAGACTTCCAAGTGACAGTGAAAATTTCAAAATCTCTAACATGGATCCAAAATAACTTCCCCTAGAAAAAATTTTAAAACTATATCAAGAGCTACAAAACCTACCCCTAATATAGAACCCAAACATTCACAATATCTGAAGCTCTCAGATACAGGTCAACTTATTCCATACAACGGATCAAAATTTCTTATCTAATTTTCTCAACTCTGTGTAATGGCCACGATAAAATGGCAAACAAACCACATATGTTTTTTATTCGTATTCATAACAAGAAACAACCAAAAAAGAAGCAGAACGATAATAATTTTAATACTCCTACCACAATGTCAATTTCATCCAGCAAAGCTTTTGCCAATACATGTTTGCTTAAGCTAACCAAATAATAGCCATTGAACTCTAGCTTACCCTTAATAGATCCCTGGCATTGGCATTACCAAGAGTAGCCAATAATAAAGAAAAACTAGAATCCTTTAAACAATCCAAAATCTAATAAAAGCAAATCCCTTGCAGATAGTAATTCTAAATTTCCTCGAACAAATAAACATGCCAGTCTTAACAACATTACTAGAGTAAGCTTAACCGCTTTTTCACTATTTACTTCAAACTATGTTAATTGCCTAACACGAAATCAGAAGTGGATCTCATAACAAAATAACTACAATCTTCTTGCTCTTAGTTTATACCCAGCTAATCACCAGGAGATACAAAGTAATTTCAAAAGTTAACAAATAAAATTATACTAAGCAACCTAATCCATTCCAAACTCACGTTTAATCCCACGACATTATGATTTAATGATTCAAAGCTTTAGATCAGACGTTCAAATTCAATTGAAGTTTTAAAGATGAAAAATTAAAACAACAAATGAAATGTAGATTGGAACAAAGTCAGACCTTCGGCGACTTTGAACCACGAAGCCATTAGTTATGAATCTGTAAAGAAATCGTGCACTAGAGATGGATCCACGGAGCGTCCATGCACCGGCAAATAAGATTACGAGAAGGCGTCGGTACGATTTAGCTAGCAATAATGAAATGGCAACGAACTCGTTTCTCTGCTAAGATCAAGATCGCGGGGGGCTCTTAACAAACTGAAAATATTATTCGAAATTTTGGATTGCATTCCAGCTTGCTTAGATAAAAAATAAATAAAAAAAACTTATATATAACTTTTAATATTACATAATTAAAAATAAATAAATTCGATAACAAAAATAAATTTTAGCATTTGAAATAAAAAATAAAACCTGCTAACTAAAAATTTGTCCTTTCAGTTTACTTTCAAATTGAGAATGCTACTTTAATTACATATCAAGTTATTAACTAACATTTAGTTCAGTTAGCATCAGCAACAACCTAGTAATATTTAATATTTATATAATATTAATATTAACTATTGTTATTGTCTTTATTTGGGCTTTACATAAAATGATAAATTACATCAATACTCCCCAAGTATGTATAAATTTTGTTTTGGTCAATCAACTAGAAAAGTTACAAATTAGTCATCGATATCTTTAAGCGACTTACGAAATTTTAAGTGTATAATAATAAATTTAGCCATCAACATTTATATTTTTTTATTAATTTGATCTTGATTTTATTTAAAATTATAAAAGAATAAAAATTTTCATGTCGTCATTTAGAAATTTAATAAATTAAAATAATAATATATGTAAAAATATTAAAAGAATTAAAAATATTTCGAATTCAAGTTTTATCTTCTTTTCTTTCTTATTCTATTTTTATGTCTTCCTTAATAAAATTAAACAATGCCTTTTTCTTTTATTTTTCAGTCCTTTCACAACAAAACACCAAATCAGACTTTAAATTGACAAAATATACAGGGTAATTTTAGAGGTAGAAGAATTAGGAAAGAAGAAGATAAAGAGTGAGACAAGAAAGAGAAAATTAACAGAATTTGTGATGAGAAGAATACTCATGTCCCTTCTCACATTTCATTCCTCTATATAACAGAAATCATTTTCTCCTCTGCAACGTCTGTAGTAAATCAACATCTAACAAAAAAAACAAAATACCAATATTAAGCCTATTACTAAATAAGTCCAGTCCATAACATATAAAGTTTTAATTCAATCAAACTTATTTCTCTGCATCAATACTCACTTGGTTGAAGAATCCTTGTCTCAAGGATTAAAATCTAGATATTGTTACCATAGCTCCCAAGTTGGAAAGAATTGAACCATGGAACTAGCACTTCAGTGGCTACATGGTCTCCCTTTCTAATCATTCTCCTGTCAAGTATTTTAATCATCCTCCTGTATTGTAATTGGTTCCTAAGGGATGGTGCCATCATTAGCCATCAACGGTAATTGGGGGTGAGTAAGGGCTGCTCTCACATTTTTTTTGAGCTGAGAAACATGAAATGTAGTGAACTTTCGAGCCAAGGGTAGGTTCAATTTATAAGCAACATTACCATTTTTTTCCAAGATGAGGAAGGGACCAAAGTATTTAACTGTTAATTTCATACATGGTTGTTTGACTGTGGATTGTTACCTGTAAGGTTGGAGCTTTAGGTAAACCCAATCTCCGACTTTGAACTCTCTATCAGATCTTCTTTTGTTAGCTAAAGACCACATTCTATTTTGAGATCTTGTGAGGTAAATTTGCAGCATTTTAATGGCAACTTCTCGTGCCTACAAACTCCTATCCACAACATGAACCTTTGATTTCCCGAGAAGGTAAGGTAGGTGTAAGGGTGGTGGTTGGCCATACATACGCTTCATAGGAGTGGTGTTGATGGATAAGTAGTGTGATGTATTGTACCACCTTTCAGCCAAAGGAAGCCAAAGGCTCCAGTCTTTTAGTTTCTCATCTGTCATGCACTGAAGATAAGTCTCAAGACTTCTGTTGACCACTTCTGTCTAGCTATCCGTTTAGGGGTGGCAAGAAGTGGAAAACTTAAGTGTAGTGTTGAATCATTTGAATAGCTCCCTCCAGAATTCACTCATAAAAATTTTGTTTCTATCCAAAACAATACTACTAGGAAGACCATGGAGCTTTACAATTTGATCCATAAATAGCTGGGAAACTATAATGGCAGTAAAAGAGTTCTTTAAGGTAGCAAAATGGGCGTACTTTGATAACCTGTCAACAACTACCCGTATAACATAGTCCCCATTGGATTTAGGAAGACCTTCTATAAAGTCTAAGCTGATGTCAGTCTAAATTTTGTCAGGGATTGGGAGAGTTTGCAGCATTCGAGGATAAGTAGCATTGTAATATATTTGCTTTTGACAAATTGGACAAGCTCTATGTTAAGAAAATGCTTTAAGACTGAAACATGTCCACGTGTTTTTTTTTGTTAAGTTGATTGTGTCAAAGTTTGTTCCTGTTTTTAGGAACCAGTTATTTGTGTGTTACTTAAGTTTAGGAGAAAGTTAGTGGGTTGTTGATTTTATTTTGTATAAATTTTGAATGATTGTTGAATAAAGTGTGTTCAGTTTCCTTCATCCATTGAGTTTTTTTCACTAAAGTACTTACAATTGGTATCAGAGTTGTATTCTTAAGGGATCTGTGAGTGAGTGTACGAGGTTGCTGTGTCATAGACGTCGAAGCAAGTTCCAGTTTCTCTTCAATTTTTCCACTGGTGATGGAGACAACTACCAGGTTTGAGCAGTTCATATGAAGGCGTATACAGAAGCTTTGGATATTTGGGAAGCAGTGGAAGAGGATTATGAAATTCCTGCTCTCCCAAACAATCCTACCATGGCGCAGATCAAATTACAGAACGAGAAGAAGACAAAGAATCCAAGGCAAAGGCTTGTTTGTTCGCTGCAGTCTCATCTACTATCTTCACTCGGATTATGACTCTAAAATCAGCATATGAGATATGGAATTATCTCAAGTCAGAGTATGAGGGAGATGAAAGAATCAAATGAATGTGTGTGCTAAACTTGATTTGAGAATTCGAGTTGCAAAAGATGAAGGAAATAGAATCAATTAAAGAGTATTCTGATAGATTATTGGACATTGCAAACCGAATCAGATTACTTGGTTCTGAGTTCAAGGACTCCAGAATTGTTGAAAAAATTCTTGTAAAAGTGCCTGAAAAATTTAAGGCATCTATTTCAGCCTTGGAAAAACCAAGGATCTGACTCAAATCACTCTTGCAGAGATTCTCAATGCTTTGCAAGCATAGGACCAAAGAAAAACCATGAGGCAAGAAGGTACCGTTAAAAGAACCTGGCCAGCTAAGCATCATGAGAATGGGAGGAATAATAAAAAGAAGTTTTTCAAGAAGAATCAAAATTCTACTGGAGAATCTTCAGCCAACAACAAAGCAAGAGTCAAGAAGGGATCCTACTCTTCATGTCAACATTGCAAGAGAAAGGGTCATCCTCCTTACAAATGCTGGAGAAGACTGTAGGGACCTAAAAATTTGGCGATGGGCATTAATCGAATTGATTGTTGAAAATTTGAAAACGGAGTTTTGATTTTATTTAAAAAAAGGGAGTCGCGACCGATTTTTTTTTTAAGTGGGATCGGGCACCTTCAAAAATTCTCTTTTAGAAGAAAAATTTATTTTTAAACTTTTCTAAAAAAGAGGTAATTTTAGGTCTACATTAAAATCCAGAGAAAATTAGAGTTCGGGAGTCGGTTACGCGCGAAGAAGGTATTAGCACCCTCGCGACGGCCAAAATTGCTATCTCGTTAAAGGTGTGTTGTCTTAATTTTTTTTAAAAATACGAGTTCAAACTAACATTTAATCGTGATCCGATTGAAATGTGAGATTTTTTTTTAAAACACGAAAATTTTGAAACACTATAATTCTTTTGAGAACACGAGAATTTTTTTGAAATACGAGAATTTTAAAAACACGAAAATTTCTAAAACACTAAAATTTTAAAAACACGGGATTTTTTTTGAAACACGGGAATTTTTTGAAAACACGGAAATTTTTGAGACACGAAGTTTTTTTTTAAAAAACACGAATATAAAACACGGGAAATTTTATTATTACTTTTTTTGCAACACGAGAAATTTTGAAAACATGAAAATTTTTGGAATACGATTTTTTTTAAAAAAAAGTACCATATTCAACACGAATCAATGATATTCATCCCTACATGGCAATGAAATCATCGAATTAATGTCAAATCGATTCAAATTAATATTTAATCGTGATCTTATTAAAACACGAGAAATTCTTATTTCTATTTATTTCAATTTTTTTAAAACACGAGAATTTTTGAAATATTTTTAATTTTTAAAATGGCGTATCGTGTTTAACACAAACCGGTGATATTCATCCAACATAGCATCCAACATAGCGATGAAATCAACGATTTAATGTTAAATTGATTCGTTGCCTCATTTAATAAAATTATTTAAAATAAAATAAAATTAAAAATAAATTAAAAATATAAATACAAAAATATAAACACGCATAACAGTACCAATAATATTAAAACGAAATAACATAAAAATACATGCATTAAATTAAAAATGAAATAAACGAAATTACCGAAAATGTTCAAAAATACGAACTTGGTCGAACGGATTAACAATTTTTCCTTCTTTTTTTCCTTTTTTTTTCTCTTTTTTTTTTTTTTGGGGTGGCGGTTAGGGTTCTTTGGCTTGGGCCCCTCTTGGTGTGGGTGGTCTCTATTCTTTGGGCACAGGGGCTGCTAGACCTATTCTTCTTGCTGGTCCGCATTTGGGCTACTTCTTTCTTCTTCTTTTTTCTGCTTCTTTCTTTTTTTTTGCTACTTTTTTTTTGCTTTGGTTTTTTTGGGCTGGCCTGCTACTGCTGGGCCTGTTGGGTCGGTTCGCGGGTTGAATCCGGGTTGGGTCGATCCGATATATTATTTTTTATTTTTTTCTTTCTTTTTTTCTTTCCCCTTTTTTCTTTTTTTTCTTTCTTCTCTTCTTCTTCCTTCCCTCTTTCGGCTCTAGCCTCTTTCACCGCCGTCGCCACTTGCATCGATCTCCTCCGCCCTTGGTGGCTGTGGTCGGGCTCTCCTCTTCCCCTCCTCTCTTCATTCTCTCTTCTCCTTTCCTTCCTTTTTCTCTCTTTTTTTCGAAGCTTTTCTCTCTTTTTTCTTTTGGATTTTGCTTCTTGTTTTTTTTCTTTTTTGGATTCTTGCTTGCTTTGCTAGGAGTGGGCGATGGTGGTGCGCACGGTGGCACTGGTGCGACTGCAGGAGCTGTTGCTGTTTTGAAAATTTTTTGCTTGTGTTGTTTGTTTTTTTTTATTGATATCCCCCTCCCTCTCTCTTTTCATTTTCTTTTTAATCTCTTGATTTTTGTCTTCTTTCTCTTTGTTTTCGGTGGCGTGGAGAGGGAGGCCATGCACTTGGGCCAACTACCGAAAATCACTGGAGGCGGGTCGTGAATCGCTACTGTCTGCTAGAGGGACTAGATCGTAAATGCAGCAAAACTTTTAGGGCCAAGCATAATTTTGAAAAAATTTAGGGGTCAAAATATAATTTCAAAAAGTTGATGAGCCTAAACGTAATTTTAGGAAAGTTTAGGGGTCAAAATGTAATTTTTAAAAAAGTTGAGGGGTTAAAATGTAATTTTTTATTTTGTATTTTTTTTTTTAAATTAAGCCCGGACAAAATTTAGTGTTTACAGCTGCCCCTCTTTGCTCATCTCTGTGAAACAAGGATAGAGCAAAGACTTAAAAGCACTAAATTTTGTTCGATTGTCTTATCTTTTATTCTTTATTTTTTATTAAAAAAAGAAATCAAAAATAGCCCGGCATGCGACCCGAAGCTCAACTCACCTCTCGAATTATGAGTTGATCTTCGAAAAACAAAAATCGAAAATACCTTGGCATGTGTGCCTAAGGCTCAACTCACCCATCGCAATATGAGTTGATTTTTTTTTTAACAACGGAATTGAAAAATACTTCAACATACGACCCGAGGCTCAACTCACCTCTCGCAATATGAGTTGATTTTTTTGAAAAACAGAAATTGAAAAATACCTTAGCGTGTACCCGAGGCTCAACTCAACTCTCGCAATATGAGTTGATTTTTTTTTTGAAAAACAGAAATTGAAAATACCTCATCTTAACCTGAGGCTCAACTCACCTCTCGCATTATGAATTTATTTTTTTGAAAAACAGAAATTGAAAAATTACCTCAGCGTGTACCCGAGGCTCAACTCACCTCTCGCAATATGAGTTGATTTTTTTGAAAAGAAGAAATTGAAAAATACCTCAGCGTGTACCCGAGGCTCAACTCACCTCTCGCAATATGAGTTGATTTTTTTTTTGAAAAACAAAAATTGTAAAATACCTCAGGATGACCCGAGGCTCAACTCACCTCTCGCATTATGAGTTGATTTTTTTGAAAAACAGAAACTGAAAATGCCTCAGGATGACCCGAGGCTCAACTCACCTCTCGCATTATGAGTGGATTCTTGATTTGATTTTTTTTAAAAGAAATTAAAAAATACCTCGGCTTGCAGCCCGAGGCTCAACTCACGTCTCGCAATATGAGTTGATTTTTGAAAAACAGAATTTGAAAATACCTCAGCGTGACCCGAGGCTCAACTCACCTCTCGCATTATGAGTTGATTTTTGAAAAAATAGAAATTGAAAATACCTTGGCGTGCAGCTCAAGGCACAACTCACCTCTTGCATTATGAGTTGATTTTTTTGAAAAATAGAAATTGAAAATACCTCGGCGTGACCCGAAGCTCAACTCACCTCTCGCAATATGAGTTGATTTTTCTTTAAAACAAAAATTTAAAAGAAATACCTCGGCATGTGACCCGAGGCTCAACTCACCTCTCGCAATATGAGTTGATTTTTTTTAAAAACAAAAATTGTAAAATACCTCAGGATGACCCGAGGCTCAACTTACCTCTCGCATTATGAGTGGATTCTTTAAAAAATAGAAATTTAAATGAAATACCTCGGCATGTGTCTGAGGCTCAACTCACGTCTCGCAATATGAGTTGATTTTTGAAAAAATAGAAATTGAAAAGTACCTCGGGATGTGGCCCGAGGCTCAACTCACCTCTCGCAATATGAGTTGATTTTTGAAAAACAAAAATTTAAAAGAAATACCTCGGCATGTGTCCGAGGCTCAACTCACCTCTCGCAATATGAGTTGATTTTTGCAAAAATATAATTTTAAAAAAAATTCTTGAAGGAAACAAGGTTTCAAAAAACACCGGGTAAAACTAAAAGCCTCGTTTTCATTGATTCTGCGCAGCTTTCTCCCAAAATTCCTTGCTCTGTTGGGATACCTGTATATGTCATGTATGATGTTATCTTGATATGCACGTGTTTGTCCTAAATGCTTTTATGCCTACATGATCATGCCATGCACTTTGAACTGTTTGTCACATGCCCCTTTTTCGTAAGGGACTGCATTCATCGCCTTAATCATCGATTTTTCTCTCAGGTTTTGTACTCATCTTCAAGTTTGGTGAGTAACCTATATTTCTTCGTATATCACCCTCATGCCCTCTTGTTGAACTTTGTTCCTGCTTTGGGGCCCTTGTACTTGTCAAATTCTCATCCAGGTAATGTTCAACATTCCTTTTGTTTAGAGTATGTCATCTTACTATTTATCATTTAAATGAATTAAACACGAGATGCATGAAAAAAACGACAAAGTAGGCATGAAAGAAATACCTCACATTCAGTTTTTTCAAAAGCAACAAACAAAGAAAATTGACAATGAATAGTTCCAAGAAAGAAAGCATCAAAAAGAACGGAAAGTGAATTCAATGGTCACGAATGCTCTGGATATCCAACACATGAACTTCTCTACGTTTCTTCGTCAAGGATCTTTTCGAGCATGGCTTCTTGTGTAGAAGATTTCAAGCTTCTGAGAATGCTTCAAATATTGTAATATCTCCATTCGACTCTCTGTTCAGGTCGTCTTGCTATTTAAGTTCGAATCTGCTTCATTAGGACGCCCTTTCGGGTTTTCATCCTAATCTTTTTTTGTTTATCAAGACGCCCTTTTCGGGTTTTCATCTTGATTTTTTATTTTTAGTTTTTTTGTTTTTTTTTTTTGTTTTTTTTTTTTTTTTGTTTTTTGTTTCTTTTTTGTTTTTTTGTTTTTTTTTCTGTTTTTTAGGCATAACATTTCTTCACAGATCTGAGTTCACTGGATTAGGCAATTCTTTCCCATCCATCTCAGTGAGAATCAGAGCCCCTCCTGAGAATGCCTTTTTTACAACGTATGGCCCTTTTCAATTTGGCGACCATTTTCCTCGAAAGTCTTTTTGTATCGGGAGGATCTTTCTTAGTACCAGTTCTCCTTCGCGGAATTCTCTTGGCCGCACCTTTTTATCATGAGCCGTGATTATTCTTTTCTGATACACCTGTCCATGACAAATTGCCTTCAAGCGTTTCCCTTCAATAAGGTTTAGCTGATCATATCGAGCTCAAACCCACTCTAATTCTTCTAACCTTGTCTCCATCAAGACGCGCAAGGATGGGATCTCTACTTCGATAGGTAGAACGACTTCCATCCAGTAAACCAGAGAAAAGGGAGTTGCCCCCGTAGACGTCCGTACAGAGGTGCGATATGGGTACAAAGCGAATGGTAGCTTCTCGTGTCAATCTTTACATGTCTCAGTCATCTTCCCAATAATCCTCTTAATGTTCTTATTAGCCGCTTCTACTGCTCCGTTCATCTTCAGATGATAGGGTGAAGAATTATGATGCTTTATCTGAAATTGCTCGCATACTTCTTTCATCATCTTGTTGTTCAAATTTAAAGCATTATCTGAAATGATTCTTTCAGGCAGAGCCGTATCGACATATGATCTCTTTTTTTAAGAGCTTACAGACTGCAACCTTCGTCACATTAACAAACGAAGTGGCTTCTACCCATTTTGTGAAGTAGTATATAACCACAAAGATGAATCGATGTCCATTGGAAGCTTTCGGGGAAATTGGTCCTATAATATCCATGCCCCACATAGAAAAAGGCCACGAAGAAGTCATGACATGAAGGGACGATGGAGCTGCATGAATTTTATCGCCATAAATTTGACATTTGTAGCATTTTCGTGCGTAGCCAATGCAATCTGTTTCCATCGTCAGCCAGTAATAACCAAGTCTCATAATCTGTCTGGCCATAGTGAAACCATTGGCATGCGTTCCACAAATTCCTTCATGAACCTCTTCAAGTATCTTTCTAGCTTTAACAGCGTCCACGCATCTCATGAGCACTTGATCTTTCCCTCTTTTGTATAGAATATCCCCGTCAAGAACAAATCCAACCGCCAATTTCCTGATTGTTCTTTTGTCATTCTCATTTGCTTGCTCTAGGTACCTTTGATTCTTGATATACTCCAAGATGTCATGGAACCATGGTCGTCCATCTGACTCCTCCTCAATACTAAAATAGTGTGTGGGGGTCTCATATATACTCATTTGGATGGGCATTATCTCAGTTTCTCTATTTGCTTTGAACATCGAAGCCAAGGTGGCTAGGGCATCAGCCAATTGGTTCTCCTCTCGTGGAAAGTAGTTAAAAGTCACTTCTTTGAATTCTTTGACCAATTTTGCAACGAGATCGTGATACTTGACTAATTTCGAATCTCTCACTTCCCAATCTCCATGAATTTGTTAAATGACTAATGTTGAGTCCCCGTGTACCTCTAAGATTTCGATTTTCCTCTCGATAGCTGCACAAAGTCCCACGATGCAAGCTTCATATTTTGCTATATTATTGGTATAGAAGAAATTCAATCTAGCAGTGAGCGGATAATGATCCTCTTCCGGTGACACTAAGACTGCTCCGATCCATGCCCCAATGCATTCGATGCACCATCAAAGCTCATCTTCCATGATTTATCTTTTGATGACTCACCCTCTTTTTCTAAAATGCACATCAAGTCTTCATCTGGGAAATCAAATCTCAAAGGCTCGTATTCCTCCTTTGTTTGACTTGCCAAGAAGTCAGCTATTGCGCTTCCCTTTATCGACTTTTGGCTCACATATACAATGTCATACTCAGTTAATAGGATCTGTCATCATGCCATTCTTCCTGAAATTGTAGGTGATTGCATCAAGTACTTTAATGGATCTAGCTTTGAAATTAACCACTTTGTATGATACATGTATTGTCTGAGCCTTCGAACTACCCAAATCAATGCACAACAAAATTTTCAATTGATGGGTACTTTGCCTTACATTCTGTGAACTTTTTGGTTAGGTAGTAAATCACCTTTCCTCTTTTTCCAGACTCATCATGTTGTCTCAGTACGTAACCCATTGAGTTTTCAAACACGGTCAGATACAATATCAACAATCTTCTAGGGGTCGGCGGTACTAGCACTAGAGGACTAGACAAATACTATTTTATCTTGTCGAAGGCTGCTTGGCATTCCTCGTTCAGCCTTGGCATGTCCTGAAAAGACCAAGCAAATACATCTTTGTACTCACGGAGTAAGGTGATCAAATTCTATTTGGTGTTCTCTGAAATGGAAGTCCCGATCTTCACTTCTTGTTTTTTTTCTCACTTCCCAAGTTTATTGTCTCAACAGATTCTTGATTGGGTAGAATCTATTTCTCTTCTTGTTTTACCATTCTCAAAGTAAGTCAGGAGACGAGACACAATCTTCAGCACTTTCTTTTGCTTCTAATTCTCCTAAACAAACAACCTTCTCGAAATTGATTTCAAGACTTATAACGGGATTGTTCATGCCATGGATATCTGAGCACTTGAAAGGTGAATGGAAAAGAAAACTATAGAGGAGCACCAAAGTATTGGAATCAACACACACAATGTTATGGAATGATATGATATATGTGTAGGGAAAAGCTATGAGAAGCGGGAATAATTGCGACACTAATGGAAATGAAAAGACCATGACAAAATGCATCTTCATTAATGTTCATTGAAATGATAAAGAGCAAACATAAGCTCCTACAAAAGGAATCCCACTACTTAGGGACGTATAAAATAATGGAGAATTAATCATTGGGCATTACTCTAGAGAGGACTTAGAAACTACAAGGAGGTCTACATCAGTCCAGTTGTTCAAAATATATCCTGGAGGACAAGGGCGTATCATCTCGATTGCATCACCCTCATTGTCAACAACATTTATGCTGATGTTTTAAAATCCCTTTTCATTTAAGGCGCTTCGCATATTGTCTTGCCCCTCGCTCATTTGTTATCGCATTCACATTCCCATCAGCATGGTTAGGAAGAGGATTACTAACACCATCAAATCATAGAATGCCAGCATCGATGAGATCTTGAACCCTCCTTTTAAAGGCAAGGCAAATTTCTGTAGAATGCCCCTGATTTCCTGCGTGATACATGCAACTAGCATTAGGATCATACCACTTTGGATATGGGGGCTTTAGGGGTGCCATATAATGTGGGGATATTAATTACTTCTCCAACAATTTTTGGTATAATTCTCCATATAGTACATGAATCGGGATGAACTGAGGTTTTGCGGAACTGGGTTTTGCTGGTCCTTGGTCATTTTTGGGTTGGCTTTGTGTGGGCATAGTGTTTGGTGGAAACATGGTGAACGATCTTTGGTTATTCATGGTGTAGACGAGATAAGGAGGAGGTGTTGGATAGTAAGGACCTTGGGGAGGAAAGTAGAAGTTTGAAGGTGGGCGGTAATGAGGTCGTGGTTGGGCTAAGTAAAGGTTAGAAGTATGGTGGCTTGCATTTCCGACCATATAGGTTTCTGCCTCATTTTTCCTCGTGGGTACTACCTTTTTTAAACTTTCAGGGTCTTCCATCCTCCGACTCTTAATGGCGTTCTCTATAAGCTCCCCATATATTACAAGGTCTGCAAAGTCCTTTGTGGCACTTCCTACCAACTTATCATAAAACGGCGCCTTCAGAGTGTTGATGAAGAGGACTGTTATTTCCATTTTAGTCAGTGGGGGTTCCACTTGAGCTGAAATATCCCTCCATCTTTGCACATATTGTTTGAAGGTCTCCGTTGGCTTCTTTTCCATCATCTGTAGCGTTAGTCGATCGGGCACTATATCTGATACATGCTTGTATTGCTCACAAAATACTGATGCTAAGTCCTTCTATGATCGGATCTTTTCTCTCTTGATGATTGTACCATCGAAGAGTCGATCCAACCAAACTGTCCCGGAAGCAGTGTACCAATAACTTATCATCGTTCACGTAACCGGTCATCTTTCGACAAAACATGATAAGATGTGCCTTTGGACATCTTGTTCCATCATATTTTTCAAACTCTGACACCTTGAATTTTGAGGGTAAGACTAGATCGGGTACCAAACTAAGCTCGTTGGCACTCAAGGCAGAGAAAACTTCAGTACCTTCTATTGCTTTGAGCCTTTCTTCCAAGATCTTGTACCTATATTGAGTGTCATAATCATCAATTTTCAACTTTGCTATTTCCACAGGATCGTCCGGATCTGGAACAATTGGATCTGTTGGATTAACCTCGGGGTTCGATACGAATATACCTTGCCCGAGATGAGCAGGTGGTACAGGATGTCGTTCTAGGACTGTAGGTTCCCATTGAGGATATCCTCTTTGCATTGCATGAGTGTGAGGTGGAGTGAATCCTGGGGGATAGAGCGGATCTTGATCATTATTAGCTCTTGACTGAGGCTCCACAATATCAGGGCTCTGCATGGGTCCCTTTCCTTTGACCAAGGCCATCATCATTTCCATCATTTTGGTCATTTGATCTCTTTGCTCGAATGATTTCTCTCGAGATCTCACCATCATATCTCTCGCCTCTTGTTGTGATTTGACCAATTGCTCTTGTAACTCTCTTTGAACCCTTTCCATTCTTTCGATTCTTTCATTGAGTTCAGTATCCATAGCTTTGGTTCTTAGACGTGTCCTATAAGGATGACGTGATTCCAGACTTTTGTCGCAATTGTGGATTATACTGTTTTAGCCTCAGTGAATGGTAAGGGTGATATGTATATGCAATGAATGAATGAATGAATGAATGATTAATGAATGTTAGCCATGCATGAATATGGAAAAAAATGGTGTTGATTTCAAGATAGTCTCATATTTTGGCGTTTCGTTTATCAAAAGAGTCCATTACAAAATATTTTGCCAATGAAGTTGCCCCTAGTGCCTGAGTCTCATTGTTTCCAGATCCTAGTCAAATCTTCGGGGTTATTCTGATGAGCATTCGAAGTCGCCTTCTCGGAAAGATCAGAGATATATCTTTTCTTTAAACTGTCCCTTTTGCTTTCTGGGTCCTCAAATATCGGTCTCTAACTACGGTATTTTTTCGGTTACTTGCGTAATTGACTCCTCCATCAGAAACCCGTTTTTGGCAACCAATCTCTAATCAACACCTTCCTAATGAGATGCCTATAATGCATGATGAAAAATGAAATTAAGACAAATAAACTTAGTTAGCTATCACGATAAATATAAACAAAGAAAAACTATGGAAAATCTAACAAGCCGACCTACATTTTTTTGGTTTTTTTTACCCCATCATGCTTTACAAAATAAATTTACCCCACATGCTCATCAATCTACCCGATCCAATTTATTAAACAGACCCGATTCATTTGCAAATAAGTATAAATGTAAAAGAAATATAAGGTAAGAGGAGTTCCTCCCATGTACTTATTTTGGTGACTATTCAACAGACGAAGGTTCGGCATGGCTCTAATTGGGTGGCTTGTACGGTTCACTATATGTGATTTTGGTTCTAGAAAGGTACTTGAATTGCCCATACTGTCACCTACTAAGGTTAGTACGGAGCCTCGGCCATCACCCATCACAAGCTCACGAGCTCAATTTGAGGGATTACATTTACTTATGCCTATGCGGAGGGATGAGTTAACTCACGAAAGCATAAGTCATATGTAACCCGGAAGTATTTCACTAGCCTGTGCGAATGGACGAGTTAGCTCACGAAGGCGTAGCGTTTACTTCCACTTAAACAGACGGAGCCCGGGTAGAGAGCTCATGTTGTGCAAGAATGCAAGTGCACGGTGTGTGGGGAGAAACTCACAAACCTTTTTATTTTTTATTTGCTAAAACAACAAACTAAAAAACGTAAAACTTAGAGCTGAAAAAAAATGAAAAAATAAAATACGTTAGAAAAATATTAATTTAAAAATCGAATGCAAATGCATGACTTTTCAACACAAAATTCAAGGATCACGATTAAAAATTAATTTGAACAAGAAAATTTGAAAATTTTGACAACACGTTTAACATCAGACTCGACTCTCGAAAAAAGGTCCCCAGTGGAGTCGCCAGCTGTAGCGACCTAAAAATTTGGCGATGGGCGTTAATCGAATTGATTGTTGAAAATTTGAAAACGGAGTTTCGATTTTATTTAAAAAAAGGGAGTCGCCACCGATCTTTTTTTTTAGGTGGGATCGGGCACCTTCAAAAATTCTCTTTTAGAAGAAAAATTTATTTTTAAACTTTTCTAAAAAAGAGGTAATTTTAGGTCTACGTTAAAATCCAGAGAAAATTAGAGTTCGGGAGTCAGTTACGCGCGAGGAAGGTATTAGCACCCTCGCGGCGCCCAAAATTGGTATCTCGTTAAACGTGTGTTGTCTTAATTTTTTTTAAAAATACGAGTTCAAACTAACATTTAATCGTGATCCGATTGAAATGTGAGATTTTTTTAAAAAACACGAAAATTTTGAAACACTATAATTCTTTTGAGAACACGAGAATTTTTTGAAATACGAGAATTTTAAAAACACTAAAATTTCTAAAACACTAAAATTTTGAAAACACGGGATTTTTTTTGAAACACGGGAATTTTTTGAAAACACGGAAATTTTTGGGACACGAAGTTTTTTTTTAAAAAACACGAATATAAAACACGTGAAATTTTATTATTACTTTTTTTGCAATAGGAAAAATTTTGAAAACATGAAAATTTTTGGAATACGATTTTTTTTTTAAAAAAATGTACCGTATTCAACACGAATCAATGATATTCATCCCTACATGGCAATGAAATCATCGAATTAATGTCAAATCGATTCAAATTAATATTTAATCGTGATCTTATTAAAACACGAGAAATTCTTATTTCTATTTTTTTAAACACGAGAATTTTTGAAATATTTTAATTTTTAAAAGGGCGTATCGTGTTTAACACAAACCGGTGATATTCATCTAACATAGCGATGAAATCAACGATTTAATGTTAAATCGATTCGTTGCCTCATTTAATAAAATTATTTAAAATAAAATAAAATTAAAATAAATTAAAATATAAATACAAAAATATAAACACGCATAACAAATACCAATAATATTAAAATGAAATAACATAAAAATACATGCATTAAATTAAAAATGAAATAAGGAAATTACCAAAATGTTCAAAATACGAACTTGGTCGAACGGATTAACAATTTTTCCTTCTTTTTTCTTTTTTTCTTTTTTTTTGGGCTCACGGATTCGGCTAGGGCGCTAGGCTTGGGGGCTGCCTCTTGGTGTGGGTGGTCTTGCTCGGGCTGCTTGGGCTGGGGCTTGCTAGAGCTTCTTCTTCTTTTTAGGCCAAATTTGGCTTTCTTTTTCTTCTTCTTTTTTTTTTTTTTTTTGCTTTTTTTGCTTTGGTATTTTTTGGTGTGGCTGGGTCAGTCGGGCGGTTGGGTCGGATGGGTTGAATTGGCCTGGTCGACTGATATATTATTTTTATTATTTTTCTTTCTTTTTCTTTCCTTTTTTTTCTTTTTTTTTTCTTTCTTCTTTCTTCTTCCTTCCTTCTTTTGGTCAGTAGCCTCTTTCACCGCCACCACCTCTTTGTGCGTCGATCTCTCTCTGCCTCGATGGTCGTGGTGGGCTCTCCTCTTCTCTTCCTTCTCTCCTCCTTTCCTTCTTTTTCTCTTTTTTCTTTCTTTTCTCTCTTTTCTTTTGGATTTTGCTTTTGTTTTTTTTTTTGGATTCTTGCTTGCTTTGCTAGGTGTGGGCGATGGTGGTGACGGGTGGTGGGCACAGTGGTAATGGTCGACTGATTGAGAGCTTTTTTTTTGAAAATTTTTTGCTTCTATTGTTTGTTTTTTTTATTGCTATCCCCCTCCCTCTCTCTTTTTATTTTCTTTTTAATCTCTTGATTTTTGTCTTCTTTCTCTTTGTTTTTAGGTGGCAGCGGAGAGGGGAGGCCATGCACTGGGTCAACGGCCGAAAATCACGGATGGCAGGTGCGCAAATCGCTCCTGTCTGCTAGAGGGACCAAATCGCAAATGCAGCAAAACTTTTGGAGCCAAGCATTATTTTGAGAAAATTTAGGGGTCAAAATATAATTTTAAAAAGTTGATGGGCTAAAATGTAATTTTAGGAAAGTTTAGGGGTCAAAATGTAATTTTTAAAAAAGTTGAGGGGTTAAAATGTAATTTTTTATTTTTGTATTTTTTTTTTGAAAATTAATCCCGGACAAAATTTAGTGTTTACAAAGACCAGATGCCAAGTGCACCAAATGTAACCAAATGGGGCATAAAGCTGTAATTTATAGGAACAAGAATCAAAAACAAGGTGAAGAGGCTAAGATTGCTGATCAAGAGGACGAGGATCAACTGTTTGTGGCTACATGTTTCGTGGACAGTGAATCAAATGAAAGCTGACTGATTAACACTGGTTGTACCAACCATATGACTTATGACAATGAGTTGTTTAAAGATTTGAAGCCAACTAACATCACCGAAGTCAGAATTGACAATGGGGATTACATATCAGTCAAAGGAAAGGGGATTGTTGCGATTACAAGCTGTACAGGTACAAAACATATACAGGGTGTTCTCTTTGTTCTTAACATTGACCAAAATCTATTGAGTGTGGGTCAACTTATTGAAAAAAAGCTTTAAAGTTACTTTTGAAGATGAATATTGCTTGATTAAGGATGCAACTAATCAAGATATCTTCAAAGTAAAAATCAAAAGAAAGAGTTTTTCACTCAATCTTTTAGAGGAGGAGCAATCTACTTTTCCTCTTAAAAAAGATGTCACACAGATTTGGCACAAGAGAGTTGGACACTATCATCATCAAGGGCTAGTACAACTAAGAGAAAATGAGTTGGCACTTGATGTTCCCAAGCTTAGTGATGCGATCTCAAGCTGCAAAGCGTGTCAGTTTAGAAAGTAAAATAGGAAGCTATTTTCGAAGTCAACCTAAAGAGCCACTCACAAATTGCAGCTCATCCACACGGATGTTGCAGGCCCTCAAAGAACACCTTCTTTAAAAGATAGTCGCTATTATATTGCCTTTATTGATGACTTCACCAGAATGTGCTGGATTTTTTCTTGACATTTAAATTAGAAGTAGCTCAAGTTTTTTGGAAGTTTAGGGCAAAAGTTGAGAATGAAAGTGGCTGCAAAATTTAGAGTATAAAGCCTGACAATGGGAAGGAGTACACTTCGACAGAATTTGAAAAGTTTTGTGAAGATTCAGGCATAGAGCATCAGCTCACAACCCCTTACACACCTCAACAAAATAGAGTTAGTGAAAATAGAAATAGATGCATCATGGAGATGTAGAGATGCATGCTGCATGAGAAGAATTTGCCAAAGAATTTTTGGGCAGAGGCAACAAATACGGTTGTGTTTCTTCAAAATAGGCTTCCAACAAAGGCGATGAAGGAACAAACACCATTTGAGGCATGGTATGGTTACAAACCATCTCTGAAATTCTTTAAAATATTTGGTTGCTTGTGTTTCACTCATGCTCCACAGAGCAAGCGTGACAAGCTTGATAGGAGAGCTTCACCAGTAGGTATATTTATAGGCTATAGTACTGTTAGCAAGGCCTATAAAATTTTTTAGCCACAAACTGGAAATATTATTGTTAGTAGGGATGTTCACTTTATGGAGGATGAAGAGTGGAGCTGAGATGATGTAGAAAAGAAGGGTCATACCATGACAGAGCTGAAACTCAAGTTTTCTGATTTAAACATCGAAGAAGAAGATGACTGGCAGAATGAAACAGTGGGTGATACTTCCGTAAGAGGAACAAGGTTGCTCTCAAATATTTATGAAATGTGCACTATTTCTGTGTGTGAACCTGCCGACTATGCAGAAGCAAAAAAGAATCAAAGGTGGATAGCTATAATGGAAGAGCTGTCAATGATAGAAGAGAACAAGACTTGGATACTTGTGGACAAACCTCAAGGCAGGAAGGTAATTAGAGTTAAGCGGGTATTTAGAACCAAGCTTAACGTAGATGGCTCACTTAACAAGCACAAGGCCAGGCTTGTGGTTAAAAGGTATGCCCAAATATTTGGTGTTGATTACTCTGACACTTTTTCTCTTGTTGCTAGATTGGACCAATCAGGTTACTGCTTGCAATAGCTGCACAAAAAGGTTGCAAAGTGTTCCAGTTGGATGTCAAATCAGCTTTTTTAAATGGTGTCTTACAAGAAGAAATTTATGTTGAGTAGCCCCAAGGATTTAGGAAGGAAGGTGAAGGAGATAAAGTCTATCTTCTTAAGAAGGCCCTTTATGGTTTAAAACAAGCTCCAAGAGCTTGGTATAGCAAAATTGATGAATATTTGTTGAACTTGGGATTTGTGAAAAGTCTATCAGAAACAACCTTGTATGTCAAGCACAATGATACAGAAATTCTTATTATTGCACTATATGTCGATGACCTACTGGTTATAGGAAACAATACAGATCATATTCAAATTTTCAAACAGGAGATGATGAAGGTGTTTGAAATGACAGATCTCGTGTTCATGTCCTACTTCCTTGGCATAGAGATCAAGCAAGGGCAAGGTGAAGTTTTCATCTGCCGAAAAAAGTATGCAAAGGAAATACTGAAAAAGTTTCAGATGGAGGAGTGCAAGGCAACAAGCACTCCAATGAATCGGAAAGAGAAGTTGTGCAAAGAAGACAGTGCTAACAAAGTTGATGAAGGATATTTCAAGAGTTTGATTAGTTGCTTAATATATCTCACAGCAACATGGCCTGATATTTTGAATGATATAAGTATTTTGTCTCGATTCATGCATTATGCAAGTGAATTACATCTCAAGGCTGCCAAAATAGTGATTCAATATGTCAAAGGCAGAAGTGATTTTGGTGTTAAGTTCATAAGGAGCAAGGAGTTCAAGCTGGTTGGTTTTTCTGACAGTGATTGGGGAGGTTCCATTGATGATATGAGGAGCACTTCAGGCTACTGTTTTACTCTTGGCTCTGGTGTTTTCTCATGGAGCTCGAAGAAGTAAGAAAGTGTAGCCCAATCTACTGCCGAAGTAGAGTTTATTACTGTAACAGTTACTGTTAATCAAGCTTTATGGCTGAGGAAAATTTTACTTGATCTTGATCTGAAGCAGAAGGAAAGCACAGAGATTCTTGTTGACAACCAAGCTGCTATTACTATCTCTCATAATCTCGTGTTTCATAGGAAAACTAAACATTTTAATATCAAGCTATTCTGCCTAAGGGAAATACAGAAACATGGAGATGTGATTCTTGCCTACTGCAAAACAGAAAATCAAGTTGCAGACATTTTAACCAAACCATTGCCTACTTGCAAGTTCGAGTTTCTGATGTCAAGACTTGGTATTTGCAGCTCCTAAAGCAAGGAGAAGTGTTAATAAAATGCTTCAGGACTGAAACATGTCCACGTGTGTTTTTTTGTTAAGTTGATTGTGTAAAAGTTTGTTCCTATTTTTAGGAATTAGTTATTTGTGTGTTGCTTAAGTTTAGGAGAAAGTTAGTGGGTTGTTGATTTTATTTTGTATAAATTCTGAATGATTGTTAAATAAAGTGTGTTCAGTTTCCTTCATCCATTGATTTTTTTTCACTAAAATACTTACAATCTAGCCTCTTTTCTGATGTCTTTACTCATTCCTTCCAGTAAACAACAGCGGACTGTTTGTAGCACAGCACCAAAATGGCCTCCAGTAGGGTTGTCATAGAAGCAGCTAATTAATTCCTCTCGAATTTGAGAATCATGACCCACAACCAACTTTCTGTTCCTTCTAAGTTAATCATTCATCCACGTATATTTTGAACCCTTATTCGGATGTTTTAGCAATTTAGAAATTCTGTGTTGTAGCCTTGCATCATCTTTCCGAGTTGCTTGAATTTTTTTGTAAAATTGTGGTAGAGATGGCTGAAATAGCTAAAAGTTGAGGTTGTTCTTCTATAGGTCTTCTAAAGATTAAGTCAACCACTGTATTTGTAGATCTTTTTTTATAGCGTACCTCATAATCATACCCTAGCATTTTACCAACCTACATTTGTCGCATTGGGGTCACCGCATGTTTATCCAGTAAAAATTCTAAACTTTGATAGTGAGTCTGAATTTTAAAATGTTTACCAACCAAATATGAGTTCCACCTCTGATTTCCATTAGGATTGCCAACATCTCTTTTTCATTTATGGAAAGAGCCCGATGCCTTGGTGAAAGAGCTTTGCTAAAAAAAAGTCAAAGGCCAACCCTGTTGTGATCATACTGCTCCTACTCCCAATCCACATGCATCTATTTCAATGGTTAATTCATCCGAGAAATTTGGTGATCCTAAAACCAGTGCGTGGTGATAGCCTCTTTAAGGGACTGAAATGCAGAAGTGGCTTGTTCGTTTCAATTCCACCCATCCATTTTTAGAAATTCAGTTAATGGTTTTACAATAAGACCATATCCCTCTATGAATTTCATATTGTAACTAGCAAGCCCAAGGAATCCCCTAAGTTCCTTAACAGTCTTCGGGTTAGGCCACTCAAGGACACATTTCACATTGTTGTAACCCATAGCTACTCACTTTCTACTAATGATATGTCCCAAGTTTTGGTAAAGCAAAAACATGGTCATTGAAATCTTACTGTTACAATATGGCCATTGGAATATGACTGTTGCAATGTGGCCGTTGGAACCTGATTGTTAAATTTTTTGGATCACTTTGCACTTTTAAGAATCTTATAAACAGGATTCATTTCCCCTCATTTTTTACAAGCAACAAAAATCAGAGCCTTTATCACTCTTCTAATCTTCTTCATCCTTCTTTGTTATTTTACTAAAAATTACATTAGTGAAAGTTCTGTCTAGTAAGCGAGACTATCTGTGAGCCCTCCAAATTTTCCTAGGAATTGATCCTAGTGTGGTTTTTTTCAGCCAAAATTTTCAACCACCTTTAAAAATATTTTTGATCTTATTTCCTATAAACATAAGAAGAGCAATACCAATTATGTTCTATCTTACTCTTTCGGGTGTATGAATTTGGAAGCATTGTGTTAACCTTAGAGGTGACGTTCATTTCTGATTACACCGGTCAAGGTGAAATCGCTTCTAAGGCAGTGATTCTCCAAGACACATTATTTATTTAATTTTCCCTTATTATTTGTACTTGTCAATGCTAACGCCTTTATTTTGTAGTAGTAATTATCCAACAATTTAGAAATGGTACCTATTATTGTAGAAACAATGTCTCTTACCGTTAACAAATACATCTCTGACCTGTCCAAACTCAAACGACTGCATGAAACCGACTACCAGAATCTTTAGAAGCATAAGAAACAAGACATGTCCTTGGAGGAACTAATCTGCCACATGAAAATCGAAGAAGCCAATCGTCTTAAAGATAAGGATTTTGTCACTACCAGTGAATTATCTTTTAAGGCTAACCTTATGGAATCTTCTTCTGGTCCTAAACTTAACATGTTTAAGAATGTCAGGAATCCAAAGAAGAAACCAAGCTTCAATCCAAGAAGCTTGTTAACTTCAAGAAACTGGGAAAAAATTAAAAGTCCAACAATTCAGTGAGTTTCTATGTATGCGGCAAGCCAGGACAAAACATACCAATACTTTCGGCGCTCTGACTGCTCCAAGAGTCACAATCAGAATTACAACAAACCATTAGCACATATGATTGAAGATCTAGACAAGATGATCGTCGTTGTGGTCTCAGAGGTCAACCTGGTGGAAAATGATACTGAATGGATAATAAACACAGGTGTTAGAAAATTGTGTTTGAAAAATGCAGCGGAAAATAAATTTAGGAAAAAATCAGAGTTTAAAAAAATCAAAATAAGAACTAGGTTGTGATATCTAAAGTAATAAACACTTAATCAAAATTGTACCTTTTTAATTCATCTAGGATGAACGTTAAATTAATTTAATATTAAATCTGATTAAATTAATAAATACTTATCTACAAGATAAATGTTAAATTAATATTAACATTAAGATAATCAGTTTAATATTAAATTAATAAAATACTATTAAGATAAGTATTAAATTTAATTTAAAATTAAATATATTAAAATAATATTATTTTTGGAATAGGTAATTTAAAATCAAATTCTCTAGTAGAGTCCCAGTAGTAGTGTAATTTTTTCACTGCTCAACCATTGAAGACCCACTACCACTAACTTTTTTCGACCACTAAAATGACGCCATTGCAATCGTTGGCACCCCAAGCTAGTTTGGTTTCTACCGGTTCGGTCCGGGCCAGTGACGGCCCGATCAGTCCGATCCAGCCACTAGTTGGACTGTCAGCTCAGTTTCACATACCAAGCCTAGTTCAACCAATTTTTGGGTCTTGATCTCGGTTTTAGGCTCTCGGACTCAATCAAGTCCAACTTTTAAGTTCAATTACCCATTGGACAAATTGTCTGACTTGAAAATTAATTTATAAAAATATCATATTATTTTTAATTAATTTGATTAATTTAATTTTGCTTCATCAAATTTAATTTTCTCAAAAATCACTTAGATTTTCCAAATTTATTTTTTAAGAAAATTCTTTAATCAAATTCTCTAGTTGAATAATTCTTACGACCACCCAATTTAATTCCACATCAAATAAATCGACTCAATTAAATTATTTCTAAAGTCGTAAAATTTTCTTTTGATTCAAAAGCAGTCCGATCGAGCTTTTGTTGAGCTAGTAGAAGAACCAATCAAACATATACAATTAGGCTCTAATAATTGTAATTATGTCCAAAAGCATCGTTCTGATAATTCACAATTACTTAATCATGGAGTTAGTCTACAAGAAGTACTATGATTGAAAACTCATTATTGCATACTCTTTACAAAAGTAATTCATCCAACTGTTTTGTCCAATGACCTCATCATGTGTGTGTTACCCTCATATGATATCTTTGATTCCTTTGAGTTAAATTCGTTCACTCAATACAATCTTATTTTATCTCATCGTCACTATTGTGTCTTCTTAATGATTAATATGGTCACTGTCAACAAATGATCGTGATAAATTGCTCGTTCAAGAACCAGCAACCCGTGGCCACGTTCCATATTTATCAATTCATACAATATCAATAAAAGGATATTGTTAACTCTTTAATTGAGTTATGAATTCTACTATTGCTAGTAAAGCTATGATATATACAAGTTAGGTACCCAACATACCAGCTATCGGCTCGATCATCTTTAGAGCATAAGCCTCCTTTTATATCAAAGCACATGAGTTACATATGCATGGTCAATGACTAACTCGGGATTTAGGTAAATCACACCATAATTTCATAAGTGAATTAATTCACAAACGGATTCAGAATTAATTCATCTTGGGTCCAGCCCAATGTATCATTTTGCCAATGAATACATTTATGTCTCTACCCATGGAGTCAACTGCTTCGATAGCCAATACTAGTCATCTCCTTAATTGAAATTGTAGACGACATAATAATCCTTCTCAGTATTTGAATCAAATGTTTACTTTGATTCTTTTACAGGATTGCGGAGTCGTTTAGATTATCTATTGAAATAAGTTGTCTTTCTTGCAATGTAAACGTTCTTGCAGTGCCACATATCATCAATTTGAACTTAAACAATCAATGAGCTAATATTTGCTTATGACAATTTTGCTATGTATACAAAATATGAAAGACAGAAATACAAAAGACATAATAGTGAAATATGAAACTTATTTATTTATCGTTCAAAGACATACAAAACAATTATATGTTTACTGCAATATGGGCACATTTCCTAACAGATAATGCATCATGTATAACTCAATTAAAAGGGGGATACATAAAAGGAGAAAGAATGAAAAATATTTTACCAAAATTATTATTCACTCATGATCTTGAGAAGAAATGTGATATTGAAGTTCAACACATTCGTTCTAGTGAAAATTTAGCATATTTGTTTACCAATGCATTACCAACTGCAACATTTGAAAAGCTGGTATACAAAATTGGAATGTATTAACTCAAAGATGTTAAGTGGCATTGTTATCTGGGGATTCCAGATATGTACTCTTTTCCTTTAATCAAAGTTTTGTTCCATTGGATTTTTCTTGTAAAGGTTTTTAACGAGGCAACTTACAATAGAAGATTGTGTACTATTTTTCCTTAATTCGGTTTTTATCTCACAAGATTTTTCTTAACAAATGTTTTAATGAGACATTTTTCTCTAATGGACATCCAAGGAGAGTATTACAAATATATAAATGTGGATGTTCATATTCTAATCAATTCATTGATGAGATAAACCCCTATTCATTTATGAAAGTGAATATAAAAGTTGCTTAATGTATGTATTAAATAAGCACTTAAGTAAGCTTCATTTATTTGTATATTGCATTCAATAACAAGGGCTTATAAATAGAACCCTTGTGAGAGTTAAAATAGGGTACCAGAAAATTCTCTTTTCCTTTCATTTATTGTTTACTTTTTAGTATTTTTTTATTTGATAATTTGATAATTTTTTAATTTTTATACATTTTAGAATTGTCTATTTTTAAAAAATATTTTTTTATAAATTTTATACAAAATTAATTGTGGGGATGCTCTTCTAATTAATTTACCACTATGGAAGAATTAGTGGTTTGATTTGTTCCTCAATCACTTTAGATGGTCGATCATCGAATGAAAAGACATCTATAATTTGTGCCCAATTTAAACTAAACGAGAAGGCTAGAGTTTTTATCCTTTTGGTTCAATCTACTTTTACTTCAAAATTTTATATTTTATTTCACATATTTTTTTTTCTAAATCACATTACACAATCATAGTTCTACACTTCAAAAAAAATTTCAGAAATCCTTTTAGTCATTGCTCTTTCAGGGCCAGCTTCAAACTATGTTTCTTTCTTCCTTCTTCTTGTAATAACACGATAGTCAGGGGTGTCGGAAAATTTATTCCCGAGACTCCATTCTCAGAATCGAACACGTAAATATATAATAAATATTTACGAAGCTAGTTGTATAGTTAATTAGGTCTTGGTTAAGAGAATTTTCTTGAATTAAGAGTAATTAGGTAAAAAACTAAATCGCATATAGGGTGGAAGTTAAATTATAGATTAAAGAAAAATTAAAATGACTAAAAAGAAATTATGTCATTATCCTTAAAAGAGGCGTCATAAGAGTAAAAATTATATATATTAATAATAAATTAAAGTTAAAATATATATTATAATATATTTTACTTAAGTATTAAGTATATATATTATATTATAATAATAATAATAATAACAAATAAACAAAGAAATAGAAATAGAAAGAACAAATGAAAAGAAACAACAGAAATGAAATAAAAGAAAAGGGAAGGAAAGAAGGAGAAAGCAAGGTTAGGGTTTCAAAATTTCAAGTTCAATTGGTTAGTCAATTTAGTTCCTTTTCTTGTAATTTTTATGTTTTTAAAATTTCGGTATTAAATACTACCCGACTTATGTCGAAATTTTAGAAATTATTGAGTTTTAAGTATTTTCTATGTTGAATAATTTTAGTATTAGGGATTAAATTGATAGATTTTAAGTTAGAAATGAAAAGGATTGAATTGTAGAATAAATTGTAAATTTTGAGTAATAGGGACTAAATTGTGAAAAATTCAAAATTTAGGGATTTAAGTAAAATAAGGAGTTAAATTTAGTCTAAAGTGGAATTTGTATGAAAATAAAGAATTAAATGTAAAGAAATAAAGTTAGTCTCGGTTTAGGGACTAAATTAGAATTTAGGCAAATATTGAGTAAAATTGAAATATTAAATATGAGATTGAATTGTGTTGTGTTGTATTGATGAATTTTAATTGTTTTAATTCCGTAGTTAAAGTCATACTAGAACCCTCGACTAAAAGAGAAAAGATAAAGTCAACGAGAAATAGCTCGAATTTTCGATTTGTATTTCTATAATCCGAACTTAGTTATTAATTGTTGTATTTTTTATTTAATGCATATGGTGATTGTTGAGGTGAGTATTTAACATTTTGTCATTATATTGAATATAAGTGGGTTGAATGGATTGAATTGATATCTATATATATATTTAATATAATGATTTTTTTTGAATTGAAATGAATATTGGTTGTACTTGAAAAGTGAATTGGAACCCTATTAACTGTATCAGGCTGAGTCGGATGTCGAAACCATTTTTTTTGTAAAAGGGGTCGACTTTTATTTTTGAAAACAAAAATGAAAATGGGAGTCGCCACCAATCCTTTTTAAGAGGTGTGATCGGGTCACCTCGTAATTTGATCATTTTAATAAGATGTTTGATCTATTAAAACAATATTTTTTGGGTCTACAAAAAATCCAAAAAATTCGTTCGGGAGTCGGTTACGCACGAGGAAGGATTAGCACCCTCATGCACCCAAAATTAGTACCTAGTTGATTACTTAATGTCTTAATGTCGAAATTTGAAAATTTGAAAGGAAATTTAAAATACGATCCCCTTTTATTAATGTTATTAAAAACATTTGACTAAATCGAAAAGAGAGTTAAAGACCCACTCGTCCCAAGGTAACGAAATATCACATCTCGTAAGTTAGGACACGATATTTAGATCTTAGAGAATAAGCTCGCCTTTAATTTTTACTGAAATTTCGTGTTTGAGGTTTTAAAAGGATATTTTGCTATTTAGGTTTAACGAGAAAACCGAAACCCCATAAGCTTGGGTACGATTTCTCGAATTTCCAAAATGTAAAGTATTGCCTTACTTTGAAATTTTTCTTTTTTTGAATTTGAGTGAGCACGAATGGAATATTTAAAAATAATATGTGTGCAACTTTGATTATATTCGAAAAGAAATTGTTTTTGCAAAAGAGGGGTCGTACACGACTAATATCGATAATATGACATACGTTTAAGATAATCATGACATACTATGCATCATAAAATACACATATAACATTTATACTAATAAATCTTAATATTAACATGCATAAATAATAATAATGCAAGTAACAATATAACAATAACAATAATAACAACTACAACAAATAGAATACTAATGAATCTAAATTTTGAAGGTATTTGAAAATTAGCAAATAAATAGATAAGGGAATGATAGTGATAATAATGGCACAAATAAAATATACAAATCAATATATAAAAAATGAATAATAAACAAAATGAAAGCTAATGTAAGTTTGGTTAGAAATTGAGAATGAATAATTAAATGTTAAATAAAATATTTAATAGAGCTTTTTTTTAAATAGTAAAAAGAAAAGAAAAAAATTTGAAGTTAAATAGGCTAAGGATTGAATTGGAATTAAAATAAAATCAAAGGGCGAAATTTGAAATGAAAAAAAGAACAACCAGGGCCCGAGCGAAACACATACAAAGATGCGAGGGTCAAATGGGAAATTATCCCTCACCCATTCAAGTGCGTCGTTTCGCAATGGGTTAAAATGAAATGGAAATAAAATTATATAGACAAATTAAAAAAAAACTAAAAGGACAGAATCGAAATTTGAATAAAAGGCTGAGGAGTCAACCACGAAAATAACCCCTTTTATTTGGCCTAGCACAATGTCGTTTATGGTGCCAATGTCTGCGCATGGTCTAAGGACCAAATTAAAACATAAGCAAAAATTAAGGCTGAAATCAAAAATAAAGAAAAACCACATTGAACACGCCTAAAAGGTGGAGGGACTTATTGCGCAAATAGTCCATTCAGCGACAATGCGCGGATCCTCCAGTGGGTCGGGTCAACACGCGGATCTTGAAGGGTAAAACAAAATCGTTTTAGGGCTACTATGTCCAGCACTAAACAACGCCGTTTAGTCAGCCTTTATAAGTAAATTTTTTTAAAAATTTTCATTCCTCTCCCTTTCTGAAAAAACCAAAAATTCTCTCAAACTCTCCCCTTGAGTCCGGCCTGGCTCCGGTCACCAGCCACCGCGTCGGCCGCTGGTCACCGGTGACGGCGCTATTGTCTGCGTTGGCCGAAAAAAGGTAAAGCCTCCAACCCTGTCCTTTCGACCCTCCTAAATCCAAATCTGGGTTCAAAATTCCCGAAATATTAACAAAAATGCCCCAAAAGCTCAAGAAACCTTTCGGTTTCCGGCCACATATCCTCGGAGGTGACTTCTTTCGCCGTCCACGGCGTTGAAAACCCGGATATAGGTGAGTTTGTTGTCCCTTTTTCCCTTTTTGTTCTATTTTCATATGTAAAAATATGAAAATTAAAAAGTAGAATAAAAGAAAAATTAAAATGACGGTAGAAGTAAACCTTTGGGATTTTTCAATTGATATTTTTGTTCTCTTTGTATTCAACTCTGTAAAAAAAAGATTGCATTTTGTTCGGCCTTTATAGCCGATTATATTTCCTTTTTTACTGTCTTTGTTTCTGTCTCTTTCTTCTTCTTTTACTTTGTCTTGCAGGGCTAGACAAGGTCAACGGAGGTGACCTTGCCATTTCGGTGCAAGGAGGCCAAAGGGTCAGACCTTGGGACGAGGTACCTCGGGCGGCACGAGAGGGGGTGCTAGGGGGTGCTAGGGTTTTCTGAAATGTTTTAGTTTTGGGTCCATTAGGGTTTTAAGAATTTGGGCCATATTGGATTATTAGGCTATATTTTATTTTATCTTGTTTTGGATGTATTTTGGGTCTGATTGTTTTTGTAAATGGACCTTTTTATTTTTTTTATTTTTGGGTCTGAGGCCTGGGCCAAAATTGGCCTATTATAGCTGCCCCTCTTTGCTCGTTGTCGTGTAACGAGAATGGAGCAAAGACTTCAAAAGAAAAGGTCAATTTTTCTCGGTCTTGCCGAGTCTTGACTTCTTTGGTGTTCCTCTTCTTCTAGTAGCTTCATTACAGTCCACTATGTCTTGTTGCTTCGATCCACTCCACTGCATTTCAGAGAGATACGACTTGTAGCTTCAATCTACTTTGCCGCAACCTCAAAGGGGACAAGATTCATGATTTTACTCTGCTCTACTGTAACTTCAGGGAGACAAAACTTGTCATGATAGATTTAGTCCGACCTACTGCAACTTCAGAGGTATAGGATTCATCGTTTTAATCCACTCCACTGCAACTTCAGGGAGATAGGATTAGTTATCTTCAGTCTGCTCCACTGCAACTTCAGGGACATAAGATTGTTATCTTCAACTTGCTCCACTGCAACTTTAGGGAGATAAGGTTTGATACGATCTGCTCTACTACAACTTCAGAGAGATAAGATCTGTAATTTATAGCTTCAATCTATTCCACTGCAACTTTAGGGAAATAAGATTCGCTATCTTTAGTCTGCTCCACTACAACTTCAGGGAGATAAGACTTGTATATTAAATCTGCCTCGCTGCAACTTCAGGGGGATAAGATTAGTGGCTTCAATCTTCTCCACCGCAACTTCAGGGCGATAAGATTCGCCATGATGACTTCAATCCATCCCACTGCAACTTCAGGGGTATAGGATTATTGGCTTTAATCTGCTCCACTGCAACGCTAGGAAAATAAGATTTGCTGCCTTTAGCTTTAATCAATTCCACTTCAGCTTCAGGGAAATAAAGATTCGCTGCCCTCAGTCTTAACGCTAGGGAGATAAGATTCGCTGCCTTCAGCTTTAATCTGCTCCACTGTAATGCCAGGGGAACAAGATTCGCTACCTTTAGCTTTAATCTGTTCCACTGTAATGCCAAGGAGATAAGATTTATTTCCTTCAGCTTTAATTCGCTCCACTTCAGCTTTAATCTATTCCACTACAACGCCAAGGAAACAAGATTCGCTACCTTAAGCTTTAATTTGTTCCACTGCAACGCTAGGGAAATAAGATTCGCTGCCTTCAGTCTTCTCCACTGCAATTTCAGAGAGATAAGACTGGTGTCTTCAATCTCCACTGCAATTTTATTGAGATAGGATTTGTGGTTTCACCGATCTATTCTCTGGGGAACATGACCTATAGAATCCCTTTCATAGGCCTATTTATGCCTAGTGATTAGGATGTTATGATCGGAATGAATCAAAATCTCCTAACTAAATGTGCAAACATAAATGTAACATGTCATGAAAATAATCCCTTAATGTTTGAGTTGTTATTGCTCATTGTTCAATAAAGCTTTATTACCAACACGTCATAATATTATCTTGTTCGGCTTGTAACACTCATATCTTACTTAATCGGATTGCCCCATCGTAATCTTCAAGGTTCAATCCACTGTAGTTTTAGGATATAAAATTTGAACCATCCTCCTCCCACTGTAATTTAGGAGTATAAGATCTGACTCTCTCAATCCTCTCCTACTGCAATTCAAGGATATAGGATCTGAATCTCTTTGGTCTCCTACACTTTTCGTAGAGTGTCATACCAAATGTTTATGCACAATTGTATAACTTTTTTCCCCAAGAAAACCTCTTCTTATCACTCAGTGATCATTGCTTGTTTGTTCATTGAAGCTTTGTCACCAACACGACATCTTGTCATTTTGTTCAATCAATGTTTTGACAAAAAAGTCCGAAAGGATAGTCTTAATTTAGACTTTTCCTTCTTAGACATTTCAACCTTTAAACTTGGTGCGTTCTAAACAACAGCCCTGTTTCAGGTTCCTGTACTATTTAGAAACTTCTAGAGTGATATGCAAAACTTCTCTTGTGAAAGTATTATTAGTCCATTAATCATTATTCCAATGCAACATGCTTGCAAAAGATCATAACAACAAATAAACATAGAATTGATTTGAGAGCATGGCTCAAAATGAATAAATTATCCCGGATAGTAAGAATAAAAGAGAAATTGATTGGGAACACGTATCTTGAAAAAGAATGAAGTATTCCAAGACAACAAATTCAATATAAATAGTATAAAGATTAGGTGCCCCAGATATTGCAGCTTGAACTTCTCTGTACAAACTCTTTGAAAGACCATTCTGAGTTTGACATGTGTTTAGGAGATCTACAGGACTTTGTCGATGCCCAAGATATCGCCTACCCTATTGATAGGGGGTTGCGTGCGGACCAAGATCGAGTTGTCAAGTCACGAAAAACTCCTACGAAAACTCTAAACGTTTGGATCTGAAACGAAACAGCAAAACTTAATTAGAATCAATTAGATCTGGAAACTAAAAATCCTCAAATTAATAAAGAACAGCCAAGAACCAAAACATTTATGAATAGATGTTCTTGGAAGCCAAGAACACGAAATTAAGCCCCAAGATTAACTTTCAATCAGCTGAAACTATCAAAGAACACAAAACAGCAACTAAATTAAAAACTGATTGCGAAATCAATAGACACTAGTTCTAGGGATTGGACGGCAAGAAAAGGGGGATTCTTGTGAATCAAAAACGTTTCTTTATGTCTAAGGAAGTGCCGAATCAGATCTTGAAGTTTGGAATGGCTGAAACGAAACAAGAACAATTAATCCCAAATTATTCAACAAAACGGCACAAGTAGAATTTAATAAAAAGGAATGAACAGCAAAAGAATAAAGAAAAGTCCTAAGAAGCCTTGAAATCGATAAAGATTTCACAACTCCCTTCAAACGGCTCTAATCTCCCCTTCGATGAATAAAAATGGCAAGAAGAAGGCTGAAGATGGGTCCTACAATCAAAAAGATTGTTCAAACTACTTCTAAAGAAAACTCAAGAGAAAATTCTTGAAGAACTCAAAGAGAATTTTCACTCAAAGTAAATCTGAAATTTTCAATGTAATTGAAATGTGCGTGTTTAAGGGTGGCTGGCCAAGCCATATATATAGGCCTCCTAACTACTTTCCTAGCCCTACTAGAAAAACTTAAAAAAACCCCTAATTTTGACTTTCAAAGGGGAATTTCGTCCAAGGCCTTTAAATGGGCCTCTTGGACTGAATTTTTACATAGAAATTTATTCATAAAGTCTAAAAATTAAAATTTAGTATTTAAAGAATTAAATTGGGCCACTTTGACAATTTGGCCTGATTTTCAGCTAAGTCTAATTTAAATTTCTGATTGGGCTTGGAACACCTTATTGGGCCTTGTCTCCAAGAAATTGGGCTTGTAATCTGTTCTCTCCCGAAATTGGCTTGTTAATGCTCGTAACTGATATCCAATGCGCCTTAGTTGCAAGATTCAGTTTCTTGGACCAAGATTTCCAAGATTTGAAATCTTGATTTTCTTGATTCTTGAAATTGCTCAAAACAACAAAATTGGACCAAGATTCAGTTTCTTGATTTTCTTGAAAACAAGAAAGTGAATCTTGATTTTCTTTTTCCTTCGTATAGGCATCTAAGGCCTTTGTGACACGTATCACCTTTCCTGTTCATTTAGGTATAAAAAGTTCACCACATGCCCCAATCTGATCCAAATTTGAGCTACTCTGATCACCTCATGCCCCAATCTGATCAAAATTTGAGCTACTCTGATCATCTCATGCCTTAATCTGATCAAAATTTGAGCTACTCTGATCACCTCATGCCCCATTTTGATCCAAAATTTGAGCCGCTCTTTTTGGGTTTTCAACTCAAATCTCGTTTGGTCTCAAGGCGCCCTTCGCGGGTTTTCGCCTTGGCCTTTCCTTTTTTCTTTTTCTTTTCTTTTTTCATCATTTTCATTTTTTTGAAATATTTTTTATTTTGATTTTGATTTTTTTTTGAAATATGTTTTTGATTATACCTAAACTCATAAGATTAAGCAAGTCATTGTGATCCCTTTCGATCAGAATCAGTGCTTTTCCAGATAAATTCTCCCATACAAGATCTTCCACTTTTATTTTGTATGCGAAAGATCTTCTTTGGTATCAAGTTTCTCTCATAGAGTCTTCTGGGGAGAAATTTAACTATGACGAAAATCTTTAGATCTTCCTCTTCAATCAAGATAAAATCCAACAAAAACTCGAAGAGATGGAAACTCGACTTCAATAGGCAAAACTATGATAAGCCAAAGAGAAAGGCGGTGCCTCGGTAGAGGTTTTTTTATTGCATCATTCATCATGTTAATCTTGAACATACTAAAAATTTCTGATATCGTGTTGTTGTTCAGATTACAATATCAGTGCTTAACCTGGGCATATCCTGGTATAACAATGCGAAGACATCTTTAAACTCTTGAAGTAACTCCACAAGGTCTTGCTTCGTTTCTTCGGTTATGCATGTTCCCTCAAGGTCACAATCTCATGAGGTAAAATTTGTTTCTCTTCATGTTCTACCATCCTCAACAAGTCCGGAGATAGGCTACAATCTATGTCATCTTCAAAGTCATGATATCCCTCTAAACACATGTCTCACTCAAAAGGAGATTCTGAGTTTGTAGCAGCATCACTCATGTTGTTGATATCCAGGGACATATTGTAGGTACAAAAGAATATACAAAGAACGTATGAATTTAAGAATAATTATCTATATAGTATGATTATGAATAAATGAAAGATTGATTTGGAAGAAAATCCAAAAGAATGAAAGAATCAGAAATAATTATTCATAAGGAATGAAAGAATATTGGCTCAAAAATGATCGCAAAGATGTATTTCATTAAAATAATGACGTTCAGACATGAGCCTATTTCACAAAGGAGTTCTTATTGCCTCTAGGCTGAAAGCAACAAGTGTGTTCTGAATATTACTCTAAGTAGGCTCTAAATACTACAGGGATTTCTTCTACGGTCCAATTATTTAGAACACTCCCAGGTTTATAAAGGCGGATATCTAACCAGGTCCCTTTTTCACTTGTGTCTTTATGTATGACATTGATGTGAACGTTTCCCTCCATTTTATCTTCTTCACAGAACTTCATTTCTTTATTGTCCATCATGCCTTGAACCAAGGCCCTGAATTCTACACATTTTTGGATTTTGTGCCCTTCCTCGTGATGGAATTCACAGTAATTTTTCATCATTTCATAGCTCCCTTCTAAATCTAAAATGATTAACCCTCTTCTTGCTATCTCTTTCCAGGCCCATCTCAAAGGAGTTTTTACTTCTACAATATATGTCTTGATTCTTCTCCCCATATTTTCACTCATCATGTTTACCCCATTATCAGCATGATTGAGTAGCGAATTTTCTGTATTGGGTGAATCATCGAATTTGACAATGCTCATACTGATGAATCTTTCAACTAACTTTTTGAAGGTAGTGCAATTTTCTATCGAGTGCCCCGTGCCTGCATGGTATTCGCATTGGGTGTTTGTGTCATACCATTTGGGGTACGGGGGTTGTAGAGGTTCTAAGTAGAAAGGGGAAACAACGTGTGCATCCAATAAACTCTGATACAACTCCCTGTATGACATTGAGATTAGTGTAAATTGGAGCTTCTCAGTATTTTTCTTTGCACCAGATTCTTGCCTTGATGAACCTTGTTGACCAGCAGATTTACAGTAACTGATTTTGAGTAACCTTTATTATACGTGCTTGCATTGTTCACCTCATTTTCCGTTCTCCTTGAGGCTGAATTTTTGTTACTCTCTCCTGCATCTATTTTTCCACTTCTTATGGCATTCTCAATCATCTCACCATTCATGATTATATCTGAAAAACTTTTTGTGGCACTTCCCAGCATGTGCGTGATGAACGGGGCCTTTAGCGTGTTGATAAAGAGCATAGTAGTTTCTTTTTCTTGGAGCGGTAGCTGGACCTGGATGGCAACTTCCCTCCATCTCTGTGCATATTACCTAAAACTCTCACTCTGTTTCTTCTACATGTTCAGCAGAGTAATTCTATCAGGAGTCACGTCTGTTACATGACTATACTGTTTCATGAATGCTTGAGCTAGATCCCTCCATGAACCAATCTTGGTACGGCTCAATTGATTGTACCATTTAGATGTTGCCCTTACTAAACTATCTTGGAAACAGCATATTAGTAGTTGATCATTATTAACGTAACCAATCATCCTTCTGCAAAACATGGTGATATGAGCCTCGGGGCAACTGGTTCCATTGTATTTTTCAAAGTCTGGCATTTTAAACTTGTAAGGAAGTACTAAGTCTGGAACCAAGCTCAGATCTTTAGCTTCAATTCCATAATGACTATCAGCACTTTCCATGGCTTTAAATTTTTCCTTTAACGATTTACATATGTCCTCCAGCTACTTTGGAAATTCTGCTTTCACTTTTTCCTTCTCAGCCACTTCATCGAAGTCGGGTATAACAGGATTAGTTAGGTTATCTCCTGGGTTTGAACCTGATCCAACTTGAAAGTTCATTGGCATTGAAGCACCAGTCTGAAATTGTTGAGGCCCAATTGTGACAGATGGTCTCCGCGGGTGCATCTCAGCTTGGGTCTGTACATTTGGTGGAGTAAAACCCAAAGGATACAGCTACTCCTCATTATCTTCCCCAGGATTGGCCATAGGGCCCTTTCCCTTATCTACTCCTCCAGTTAGTAATTAGGTCAACTGAAATGTCTTTGAGATTCCAACATCTTTTCCGTTATATCTTGCTAAATTTTAGCTAGCTGCTCTTACATTTGCGTTTGTAGTTGATCTTGCATCTCCTTTTAAAATTGTTCAAGTCTTTCTAATCTTTGGTCCATGCTTCTTGACTTTGCTCGAGTACCGTAATGGTGTTTGGTTGGTAGATTTTTGTTGGTTTCCAGATTAACTGAAATTATTTTAATCAATTAGGATCTTTTTGGTGGACTTTAATGCATATGATGCAATGTAATGCAAATACATGAAATTAATACAAAAAAAAGATGTTGATTCTGATTCAATTCTATTAGAACAACTTTACTAGAAAACAAATCTCTTTACATGAAGCGGATATATATACGGCTTTGCCCTTATACTCCAGGCGAAGACATCGATCCCTTTCTTTATCCGGATGTTAAGATAAATCTCGCAAATTTTCCAATGGATGCCTCTACTAGCTTATTTTTGCTTGATACGGGCCGTGACTCATTCCTCACTCATCCTCGTAATGCTCGTTAGCTTCTTTAAAAAGGTCGGGACATTGACGACTCTCGAATAATCTTTATCAACTTGAATCCTCGGGCAACAAAGTAAAGTCGTGTAGTCCTCTATTAGACTATCATCCTTCTCTTATCACGTTTTCTTGGACCACGTTCGGACAACTGTATTGTCTTCTACATTATCAAGAAATCCATTTTCCATGACAATCTCTCTATTTAGCAACTAAACGTGAATCACCACCTCTTTTTATGATAAAAATGCAATGCAATCATAACAAAAAAAAACAGGTTAGTACAAGGCAAAAGCAAGCAAGAAAAAAATAAATAGAGCACCTATTTGGATGACCACTAAGGGTTTGGAGTAGTTCTACCTAAGATAGGATCTTAAGGCTCACTATATGCGATTCGGTTCTAAAGTAAGGGTACCTGAATCGATAGATTCCTCGATCCTCACCCATTATAGGCTCATACTGACCGAGTTCAGTTCAGGAGAATACATTTCCCTATGGCTATATGGAGATGAAAATCTCACGAAGACATAGGTACAGATGTATCCCGAAAGCGATCCACTATCCTACACGGAGATGAAGACCTCACGAATGAATAGTTTCTCACTCTCACTTAAAAAAGTAAGATCAACCGATCTTGCGATACAATATGCAAAAAGATACCAAAACTTAAACCAAAAATGCAATGAAAGGATCGTACATTTAAACCAATTTTTCAATTTTAGACAAAAAGTAATCAACTCGTGGCTTGACTCACTTATTTCGGATCCCCAGTGGAGTCGCCAAGCTGTCGAAACCATTTTTTTGTAAAAGGGGTCGACTTTTATTTTTGAAAACAAAAATGAAAATGGGAGTCACCACCAATCCTTTTTAAGAGGTGTGATCGGGTCACCTCGTAATTTGATCGCTTTAATAAGATGTTTGATTTATTAAAACAATGTTTTTTGGGTCTACAAAAAATCCAGAAAATGGGTTCGGGAGTCGGTTACGCACGAGAAAGGATTAGCACCCTTATGCGCCCAAAATTGGTACCTAGTTGATTACTTAATGTCTTAATGTCGAAATTTGAAAAATTGAAAGAAAATTTAAAATACGATCCCTTTTTGTTAATGCTATTAAAAACATTTGAATAAATCGAAAAGAGAGTTAAAGACCCACTCGTCCCAAGGTAACGAAATATCACATCCCGTAAGTTAAGACACGATATTTAGAACCTTAGAGAATAAGCTCACCTTTAATTTTTATTGAAATTTCATGTTTGAAGTTTTAAAAGGATATTTTACTATTTAAGTTTAACGAAAAAATTGAAACCCCTTAAGTTAGGGACTTTGCATTTTTTCTTTTTTTGAATTTAAGTGAGCACGAATGGAATATTTAAAAATAATATGTGTGCAACTTTGATTATATTCGAAAAGAAATTGTTTTTGCAAAAGAGGGTCGTATACGACTAATATCTATAATATGACATACGTTTAAGATAATCATGACATACTATGCATCATAAAATACACATATAGCATTTAGACTAATAAATCTTAATATTAACATGCATAAATAATAATAATGCAAGTAACAATATAACAATAACAATAATAACAACGACAACAAATATAATACTAATGAATCTAAATTTTGAAGGTATTTGAAAATTAGCAAATAAATAGATAAGGGAATGATAGTGATAATAATGGCACAAATAAAATATACAAATCAATATATAAAAATGAATAATAAATAAAATGAAAGCTAATGTAAGTTTGATTAGAAATTGAGAATGAATAATTAAATGTTAAATAAAATATTTAATAGAGGTTTTTTTTAAATAGTAAAAAGAAAAGAAAAAATTTGAAGTTAAATAGGCTAAGGATTGGATTGGAATTAAAATAAAATCAAAGGGCGAAATTTGAAATGAGAAAAAGAACAATCAGGGCCCGAGCGAAACGCGTGCAAAGATGCAATGGTCAAATGGGAAATTATCCCCCACCCCTTAAAGTGCGTCGTTTTGCAATAGGTTAAAATAAAATGGAAATACAATTATATAGACAAATTAAATTAAACTAAAAGGACAAAATCGAAATTTGAATAAAAGCCGGAGGGGTCAATCGCGAAAATAACCCTGTTATTTGGCCCAACACGATGTCGTTTATGGTGCCAATGTCTGCGCATGGTCTAAGGACCAAATTAAAACATAAGCAAAATTTAAGGCCGAAATCAAAAATAAAGAAAAACCACATTGAACACGCCTAAAAGGCGGAGGGACTTATTTCGCAAATAGCCCATTCAACGACAATGTGTGGATCCTCCAGTGGGTCGGGTCAACACGCGGATCCTGAAGGGTAAAACGACGTCGTTTTAGGGCTATTGTGTCCAGCCCTAAACGACGTCGTTTAGTCAGCCTTTATAAGTCAAATTTTTTTTAAAATCTTCACTCCTCTCCCTTTCTAAAAAAAACCAAAAATTCTCTCAAACCTCCCTTGAGTCCTACTGGCTCGGTCACTAGCCATCGCGTCGGCCTTTACCGTCACCGGTGATGTGGCCTACCATCTGCGGTGGCCGAAAAAGGGTAAAGCCTCCAACCCTATCCTTTCGACCCTCCTAAATCCAAATCTGGGTTCAAAATTCTTGAAATATTAACAAAAACTCCCCAAAAGCTCAAGAAACCTTTTGGTTTCCAGCTACCTATCCTCGAAGGTGACATCCTCTGCCGTCCGCGGCATTGAAAACTCGGATACAAGTGAGTTTGTTATCCCTTTTCCCTTTTTGTTCTATTTTCGTATGTAAAAAAATAAAAAATAAAAAATAAAAAGTAGAATAAAACAAAAATTAAAATGACGGTAGAAGTAAACCTTCGGGATTTTTTGATTGATATTTTTGTTCTCTTTGTATTCAATTCCGTAAAAAAAATTACATTTTGTTCGGCCTTTATAGCCGATTATATTGCCTTTTTTACTATCTTTGTTTCTGTCTCTTTCTTCTTCTTTTGCTTTGTCTTGCAGGGCTAGGCAAGGTCAACGGAGGTTACCTTGCCATTTCGGTGCAAGGAGGCCAGAGGAAAGGGTCAGACCGCGGGACGAGGTACCTCGGGCGGCATGAGAAGGGGCAGCGGCGCACATGGCTCGAGGGTGCTAGGGTTTTCTGAAATGTTTTAGTTGTTGGGCCATTAAGGTTTTGGGAATTTGGGCCATATTGGGTTATCTGGCTGTATTTTATTTTATCTTGTTTTGGATGTATTTTGGGTTTGATTGTTTTTGTAAACGGACCTTTTTATTTTCTTTATTTTTGGGTCTCAAGCCCGGGCCAAAATTGGCCTATTACATCGGATATAGATAACATGCCATAGGATTGGAAGAGTCCGGGGATTTTTTCGACTTCAAGTCGATGAGACACTAGGTGTCAATTTACTACTTCGGATTATTTCGAAGAGGCACTGGGTGCCAATTTACTTCAGTTTAGCCGATGAGACACTGGATGTCAAATTATTACTTCGAATTATCCAATGAGGCACTGGGTGCCAAACTCGTGTGTTTGGTTGGATCCGCGTATCTGTCCGAGTCCGAGTCGTGTTAATAGGAGTAAATGAATAATAAAGTTTTATAATTGATATCGAAATGGCATGGTATGAGAAATGGAAGTGAAATAGTGAATTGAAAATAGAATGTGAAATATGTTGCAAATATATGGAATATATGAGTTATATACTCATGAAATGAATATGGAATGGATAATACAATTGTACAATAAAATGTGAAATAAATTGTAAAAAGCTATTTATATAGCTAGTATGAGAATTGAGATATTTGTGAAACAAATGAAATATGATATGGTTGTTATAATATTTAAATATTAATATATGTTTATATTTCAATTATACATTTGTAATTTATTGTCTCTAATTATTCAGATTATAAAAATACCACTGAGTTTTACTCAGCGTACGGTTTTGTTTTCCGTGCGCAGATTAGGTACAATGATTTTGAAGAGTTGTAATTGAGGTTGTGAGCATCCATCTCATCACATCGTGCCAAAAGGGTATGTTTCAAAATTTTGAATTGAATGACATGTACTTAGGAAGATCGAGTATGATCCAAGTAGTAAGGACTAAAATATAAGTTATAAAAATTTATTTTTTTAATATTCAAATATATTAGTGATTAGCCAAAATCACTTTGGCACCAAATGTAATATTCCTATATCAGGTTCCTTGGGTCGAACCGAGTATAGGGATGTTACATTTCTCTTCTTTCTCTATAAACTTATAGTTCAAGAGCGTTTGCGAGTGTCTTAAACCACTAAAACATGAGGAGAGAGAAACTATTGACAATTTTTCTTCACAAAAAGTTGTTACTTTTGATGTTTAATGTGGGTTTTGTGTTATTTTTGTTGATTTTATGGTTTCATATGTGATCTTATTAAATTTTAGTCGAGGGTATTGGAAGGAAAAAAATTAGTCCCTAAAACAATAAAATGAAAAACCCTTCTCTATTTTTTTTTTCATTTTAATGTTTTGGTTGTATTTCTAAAAAGCGAATATCTTTTGAGATTGGTAAAATGGGATACAGAAGTCTTTTTATTCTATTCTTGCAAACTCTAAATTATCATTCAATGAAGAGGCACAAAATGACTATTCAATGTTTTTGTTGAATTGGGTTGTAATATATTATTCAACTGAATAGAATTATCAGTCACAGTGGTGGTTTGTGCAAAATAAGGCAGGAATGACTATATAGTTGATTAGGATTGAGTAACTTGATTGGAATGGACATTGTTGTCAATATAGGAAAATGTGAGTTCAAATGTACTAAAGTGTATTATCTTCTTGTTTATGGATTAAGAGGGGTTATGAGTAATTCTAGGTATCGTGTAAAAAGGAACAGACATTATCAAAACTTATAATGAAATTATTAAAAAAATACTAATATATTAATATCGAATGTGGTTTGGTTGAAATTGTTAAATTGAAGCTTTAAAGATTATTCAAAGCCCATAATAAGTATATTTAATGTAAAATATTATATTATTCGAGGGTATTTTACTTTTATATTAAAAATTAATAAAGATATGCATATGATGAAATTTAAACCCGAATCAATTGCATTTGTAAAACTTTAATTTACCACCCAACTAAAGTTTTATTTTAATATTTTATACATTTTAATTATATTATGCACACTTTATTACTTTCATCGATTGTATATATCAATAATGCATTTGATTAAGTAGGTATTACAAGTTAACTCAATACCGACTCAAGATTGAGTTGAGTAATACGGTATCTTACATGTGATATTATTAATAATTTGTTTTAAGTCATACATTTCATTATTTATTGTATATTATTTTAAACACACATTTGTGTTCTATATTTTCTATTTCCATGTGCATGTGCAAATGATAAATTTCTAGTTAAATTTAATATTTTATTAATTTGTAACACCAATACAATTAAAGTATAAATAATAGTATGGGTATTTTAAAAAATTAATAAAAACCAACCCACCTGCCGATAAATTAGCCCAATTTCAATTCATTTCCATTTTGGGGCCCAGGAGCTGGGCCTACTTATCTACTGTCTTTCGAGCAAACGACACCGTCCAAGTGAAACCCGAAAACGACATATCGTTTCTCTTGCATAATATTCCATTGCATCCACCAGGTGAAAAACAAAGCACCAGAAAACCGAAACTATTCCACTGCACGACTGGTCGACGGAAGCTGCTGGCGTCTCCGCCTCCCAAAAAAGAAGATGCAAAACCAGAACGAACCACCAGTAGAAGCCAACCCGGACCAAGATGATCAAACCGTGGAGATTGATTTATCCTCCATCACCATTCTCGATCTTACCAGCTTCCAGCTCCCCGATCTCGACTCGGTGGAATTGCCGCCAAATCTCATCGATTTGGACCTGACAACGAACCGCTTATCGAATTTGGACTCTCGGATTGCGAACCTCATCAATCTCAGAAAGCTTTCTTTTCGACAGAATCTCTTCAACGATGCTGCTATCGAGCCAATCTCCAGCTGGGAATCGTTAACTGGTCTTGAGGTTATCTTCTTCTTTCCCTTCACCCACTCTCGACCTTCTTTTTTTGGTCTTTACGATTCATTATTATTGTAGTAATTTCGTTAGAAAAATAAAGTATATGAAATTTATGTACTGCTGGTCATTACTTACAGTTTTGCTTTTAAAAAATGCATGTAGATAAATGCAACTAATCTTCTTGGATGTTTAAAAGGACGGGTTTTTTTTTTTAGTTGTAAGATGCAAAATTTTACGTTTGCATGAACTAATTATGCCTGAATATCTGCTATATTTTAATTATTTGTTTATTATTAATCAAAGATTTGCCATTTGCTTTAGCTTTTAGATGTTTGTGAGAAGTAAATAAGAAAGTAAAGGGAAAAATGAAAAAGAGCCTAACGAAGAAGCTTGGGGTTATTTCTTTTTGTACAGGAGTTAATACTTAGGGATAATAAACTGACGAAAATACCAGATGTGGGTATATTCAAGAAGCTCTTAGTTTTTGATGTTTCTTTCAATGAAATCACTTCATTACAAGGATTGTCGAAGGCCTCCAGCACAATCAAGGAACTCTATGTCTCCAAAAATGAAGTTACTAAGATGGAGGAGATTGACCACTTGCATGAGTTGCAAATCCTTGAACTTGGTTCTAACAGACTACGGGTTAGTTATTAAAATGCTTGCATAATCTTTCTATAAATAACGTTATAAGCATCTATTGTATGTAGCAGGTAGGTGGAAATTTTCTGTTTCATGGCATAAGCTTTTTGTCAATTTTTGTTTCAGTATTGAAGTAGGGGGTAAGATTGGTCAGTTATTAGTAATTTCTTGAGCATGGTCTAATTTGTGAATTGCTTTCACTGATCTTGGTATCTTAGGTGATGGAAAATTTGCAAAATTTTACAAAGTTACAAGAACTGTGGCTAGGAAGAAACCGAATTAAAGTGATCAACCTTTGTGGGCTTAGCTGCATCAAGAAGATTAGCTTGCAAAGTAACCGGTTAACATCTATGATAGGGTTGGAGGTATAGCACCTTAAAAAATGTTGGTTCTCGTAAAAAATTTTATGTCATAATATTTGGATGAGGTTTTTCTTTGGATTTTTTGTTTTCAAGGAATGCAATGCCCTAGAAGAAATATACTTGAGCCACAATGGTATTGCAAAAATGGAAGGCCTATCAAAATTGGTCAACCTCCGAGTATTAGATGTTTCATCAAATAAGCTAACATCAGTCGATGATATTCAGAACTTAACAAGGTAATTTTCATTTCTCTCTACGTGTAGGGATCTTATCCTATCACAAGTTGTTGAATAATTTTATATGCAGGTTGGAAGACTTGTGGCTCAATGACAACCGAATAGAATCACTTGAGGACATAGCTGACGGTGTTTCTGGTTCAAGAGAAAAGCTCACTACTATCTACCTTGAAAATAATCCATGTGTACGGTTTGCAACTTGCAGTATATAGAGACTATAGTTTTTGTTGGTTTTTGCGATTGCAGCATCCTTACGATCCCAAATGTTTTGTTATGGCTAATTGGTTGATTATCTTGATATTTTTGGTTCTCTATCTGGTTCAAATTCATAGTTGGAACATGATTAAGTCTTACTCTGTATGCTACGGAGCTCCGTTTTCTTGTTGTGTTTTCCTGATTTCATATATGTAATCTTTTCTCAATTATGTTTCCAATTTAATATTTGAATGAAGACACTAATTATTGATAGAGTATGTCTTTGGTGCATGCTGTTTTGTGGCATCCATCTAAAGCAGTTTTCTACCTTCCTGGGCTGAGTTCAGTTAAGTCTATATCATCAGCCTCCCCTTGGCATATTGCATTCATTTTAGCTGTAGAGTTATTTGCACAATTGGTGATTATCGGTTGACATTTCTCAATCTTCTATACTGGCCTAGTAGTCATTCTTCTCTCCTAACCTTTCTCATATGTGATCAACTGTACTGTTTTATTGCAGGCGCAGTCTCCTAACTACAATGCTACCCTGAAACAAATTTTCCCCAATATTCAGCAAATCGATTCTGAGGTATTTGCTTAAAAATTTTGGTAGGATCTGGACTGTTGTAGTTGAATGTTCATAAATTTGCAATCACGCGTGTAGTATGCTAACGGTAACATCTCCAGTCCCTTGTTGTCTGGAGCTTGTGAGTTTGCATATGTTGCTAGGGGAAAACAGGGTTCTGGAAGTGATCCCTAATTCTTTGAAGGGGATTAACCATGATATGTTTATTTATTAAATGCAGTGTTGTTAATCATTGTTTTGAACATTCTTAATCTCTTGAATTGTTGACCTCTTTCCAACTTTTTAATAATATTTCAAGCTCTCTTGTAAACAAGAATGTATGGCTTTCTAGGTTGTGGGTCAGTCCAGAAATTCACATAAGATGCATGGTCATTTGTTAAAGAAGAAATGCAAATCCAAATTTTCATTTATAATTGTTGTACTAACCACATTTTAATCATCATTTCAGTAATGGCTTCCATTTATGGCACTGTAACAATGTACTAAAATTACTTGTAATTCCAACAATTCATGATGCTCGTAAATGGGTTCATGGTTATATTGCATCTTAAAATTACTGGCCTAGACATTGTCACCAATGCCAGGAGATATAATCAATATCACGCATTGCTCTAGCTCTAAGCAGCTCAAAGATGCAAGATGAAGTTCTAGAGAAGTTCATAAACGCCACAATGAATCTCCGCACCTTTTTTAAGTAACTATCAACGAACAGAAAGGGAAATGAGAAGAAGCAACTATCCTCTATAGATTATACTATTTCATGAAATGCAAACAGATGCTCATGGGACAAGAAATCGACCAAATATAAAATAACAGAGAAATATGATTATTTAAAAGTCTACAAGGGAAAATAAAACAACATTCCACGTACCGAAGAGAGAGAAAATCTCACCCCAGACAGCTATTTCAGGGTTTAAGATTTCACTGGGCAACAAAGATGAGCAAATAAACAAGCTACAGAACCATGTATATTAATGTCCTCTTTCGAAATTAATGCGAGATCTATTAGATCCTCCTTCATAGCCATCTCGCATGGACGAACCTGCACTTGCTTTCATTGTCCCTCCGCTACCCACTTTCTCCATGGCTTTCTTGCCCTTCTTGACCTCTGTCAAGAACTGATCAAGACCGAACGGATCAGCTTCTTCAACTTCCTTTTCAAACTCAACTGGCCTGTCTCTTGGACCACTCTTCTCAGAAGTACCAGCAAACGCCTTGTCAGGTTTAAACCTCTCAGTTTTCATTATTTTCTCTAACTGCTCATCAGCGCCACCATACATGTCTGAATCCACGTCTTTCTTTGGCCTGTAGAGTGTCGAGAGAGTAGGTTGCGCTGTGAATAGACCCTTGTCGTAGATGTTGTATTGATCATCAGTTGCAAATCCAGAATCCATTCCTTTCTCCTGGTTAAATAACCTTTGATCATACATTACTTCCCCACCTCTTCCAGCACCAGTAGAAGCCATACCAAGAGCAACTTTTTCACTAATATCTCTATCTCTATCTCTTGTAATCTTACTCTTTTTACCCATGGCAGCATCTTTGGCCTCCAACCTTCTCTCTCTCTCCCTTTCTCTACGACGCTCTTCACGTATCTTCTCCCTCTGCAACCGCTCCTCCCTTTCTTCCTTCGATTCCTTTGGCATATCCCTTTCTCTTTCCCTCACAGGCTCATAATCCACTCTCATATCAGTATCCATCGCACTTCTATCAGATGACATTGGAACAGCAGTAGATGGTGCCACCGTCCCAGTTCTCTCAGAACGGGCTTTAGCAGCTAAAGCTCGCAACTCCTGCTCCTTCCTTTCCTTCTCCTTCATCATCATCTCTTTCTGCACCTTTGATCTCATTGCCACAGCTTCTCTAGCCTTCTGCTCTGCAACATACAAAGCCTCAGACAGCTTTGCAAAGTTATCGTTAATCTGAACCTCCTGTAAACCTCTTCCATCAGCAGCAAGACGCTTATCCAGCGGAATAGTATACCCTTTTGGATTCTTCCAGTTTGAAATACAAGGTGGAATTTTCCAGTCCTGCTGATCCTTCACAGTAACAGGACGGGGAGGGGAATGCATCACTGGCACAGGTGGAGACCCCGAAGCCTTAGGTACCCTCTTATGCTTAAACTTGGGAGGCTCAAGAGGATCAACAGGCATCTCTACCATTCTAATTATCCTCTCCTTAGCACCTGAATTAAACGCAGCCGATTGCTGTGAAGGCTTATACTTAATATACTTTGAATCCGAAGACTGTTTCGGAACATTCTTAGGCTGTGCAGCGCTCAATCTCACATTAACTATCTTCTCTAAAGCCGCCTTAGTTTCTTGCATAGTTTCCTCGATCTCTTTTTGCATCTCCTCCTCTTCTTCCCCCTCATCACCACCCTCTTCCTCATTCCTCAAAATCTTAGGAATTAAATCCTTATGCTGCGAATAAACAATCTTCTTGGCATTCTCACTCTGCTTAACTATTGCATCATAAGCCAAATTCCCACGAGCATCAACAGTCACCGGAAGAATCTTCGATCCAGGTTTTGCCCCTTTAACCCTTCCCATATCAAGCGGGTATTGAGCAATATGTATTTCAGGGAAAGCTCCTCCATCTCCAAAGTCTTCAACTTTCCTAGGAACAAAACCGGCGCGCTTCAAGTAAGGCGGTACTGGCTTCGCCTTTACGACAGTGGATTTCTCTTCCTCCGACGTACTAAACCGTTGTTTAAACCAAGGATCATTCGCGTGATCATAATAGGTCGACGTTGAGTTTTTCGCATCTGGTAAAAGATCCTTCAAAGCCGCCATGGCGGATCCAAATCTACAAGATTTCTGCCTAACAAATAATAAGCAAAATAAAAATCCCAACATTTATTAAATAAACGATTTAGAAAGCGAATAACATAAAAAAGAAAACGCTTCGAACGCAAAATCAGGAAACCCTAATTTAAACAAAAAGAGGACAAATACCTTGAAAAGGTCTTGAACCGATCGGGTTAACGGTTTGATAGAAATCGAACTGAGCAGCAGCTAGCTATGTCGATAGTCGGCCGTGGAAAGGGGAATTCGGGTAGGGTTAAGATTAGAGGGTCAGGCTCGCAAATATAAGGAAATAAAAAATATCCGATGGGATAATTTTAGATTAGAACGCTGCGTTTTTAAGGCAGGCAGGTCCGCTTTTCGTTACTCAAATGAACCATTTGAGAATCAATATTTTTAATAGGCTCCAAATTTTCTTTTTCATTTATGAATACATCATTATTCGTTAAATATTAATTATTAGTATTGTATATTTTTTCAGTACAACACATTCTCAAAATAGTGGAAATTTTATTAATAAATATTAATAACTTCATTTAAATATTAATTATAATTATTATATTGTTGTTGAATTTTGAATTTTGTGTTTAGGTAAAAATAAAAGTATTAATTTTAATCTCGTGCCATGCATGCATGCATGAAAGTAGATTTATTGGTCAGAACAAATATATAATTTTGTGCAAAACCTTTTCATACAATATGTGTGTGAGAGAGATAAAACATGATTTGCTTAAAAAAAATACAAAATTTTCTCATTCTAGTCTCCGATTGGGACAGTGGCTTTTAAATTTTTATTTAATTAATTGTATTTTAAATGGAGAACGAATGGGAATTTTAGGGTTGCACATAAATGGATTTCATTTTATAATTGTTTAAATCTCCCAATTTCCTAGTTTCTTACCATTGAATTTAGTTATCCAACTGAATTCTATTGTGCAATTTTAGCATGTGTATAGATATAATTATAAATTTTTTATTTTTATTTAAATCCTATTAATATAATAGGTTCTATTATTTAAAAATAATTTCAATATAATTAGGATCTTAAATTCTAAATTTTATTTTTAATTTTATTTTCACCATTGATTATGCATAAAATTAGGCTATACTGTTACCTTTCCATTAGTTTTATTAATCTATTATCATAACTACTTAATTTAAAATTATGTAAGTTATAAGTACAGATAAAAATAAAAAATTTTAAAAGAGTTAATTTTATTACTTCTATTTGATATGAATGATTTTTAATTTTATTACTTAATCGAATGGAAATCAATATTGAGATGTTTGGATGTGAAATAAAACATTACCTAATGGTACAATAAGCTTATTAGAGGCTAACTTTTTAAGGGTTTAAGAGCCAAACCTTTTAAAATATTCAAATACGAGTTTAATCTTTTTAAATTTGTTCACATTAAGACTTATAACTCGGTTGGATCGCGCATAAGAAGCACATGCTTAAAAAATACTTGATGAGGCTGACAAATTGAGTTGGATTCAAATTGATAGATAAAAAAATAAATTAAAAGAAAATTTTACATTAAAAACAAAAAGAGAGACAAAAACAACAATCCTTATTATTTAATGTGAGTTCGAGTGTGTTGAAACGCATTATCTTAAGTTGGGGAGAGGTATAGGTGGTTTTAGGTATTATATTAAAAAGAACAGAAATGATAGGAACTATAACGATATTAATTTTTAAAAAAAACTTAAATTTTTTATTTTTTATTTTGTTGGCCCCCTCTCTATGAACAAAAGAAACCCTAACACAAATTAGTCAAAAATAGAAAGGAAATTTCAGCAAGAAGACGATCAAAAGAGAGTGAATCGAAGCTTTTAATATTAGCATGTAAATATTTTGGTTACTTTTGATTTTGCTTTAAAGTTTAGTTCTTTTTAACACAGCAACTTTTGATTCAAAGTTACATGGTTTTTTTTTTGTTTTGAAGTTAGTTGATTTAAAGATTGTTATTTAAGTATTTTATTTTATTTTAGTGTATTTGGATATTTGTAAATACTTATGTTTTAAATGGTAATTGCAGTTTTTTTTTAACAGATAGAGGATAGAAAATGTTGAATGTCCTTTTCAGCTTTGTCGCCTCCCACAAGCTTTGAGGGTTTTTTCTGGTTGGTCTTCAAACATCTAGCAGCCAACAAAAAAAAAAGAAAAAAAAAGTCTGCCATGAAAAAGATAGTCTGCCTTGAAGATAGAGTTGAACAACCCAAACTTGAAGATTTTTGAGACATTGATGCAAATGGGTTCTATTGGATTACAATATAAGTTATAATTTTATTATTTCTTTAATTTGATTTAAATAATTTAGGGTCTTGCCCAATTTTCGAACATGGATAAATTAGAAGATGGCTACCTGTGGGGCTTATACGGCTATGTGGCCAAGTCGTGTGGAATGGTTCAACCTGTGTGGCTCATGTAACTCACTCTGGTTTTTCGATTTTTACTCATTTTTCGTTTCTTTTGCTCTCAAAATACTCTCCTAAGTATAGAAACATGAATTTAAAGGATTAAGAGCATAAAATCCACCATTAACATCAAATAATCACCCAAAAACGTTTTAAGAATGAGACTAAAACATGTTACTTTTAGCACCTATCAAAAGAAAAGCTCGATTTTAAAAAATATTTAGGAATTTAGGCCCTTTTTTTTCTCATATTCAGTTGACATGTCGAAAAACACATTCTACAAAATGCATTTTCTTTACTAATTTAACACTCATCTCCTTTTATCAAATGATTAAATGTTAGTATGTTGTTATTGAGTATTGGGTTTGATTCTCTCTTATTCACATTTGTATTTTTTATTTTATGTTGTTTTAAAAAATTTAAAATTTTAATTAAAATTTTTATTAATAAATATATTATTTTGAAGTTTTTAATTGTTATTTTTAATTAATAACTCTTTTATTTATATAAATAAAATAATAAATATGTAATTATATAATAAAAATGTAATTTGTATATATAATTAAATGTGAGTAAAAGAAGAATCGAACTTGAAACTCAAGGACAAAACCACTATCATTTAAACATCTAACAAAAAAGATGATTTGTTAAGTTATTAAAGAAAACGAGTTTTCCAACATGTCAACTAAAAAGGCATCCTACAGAAAGTATTTTTTGTTTCTCTCCCCAAAATCGGTCTATTTCCCTAAATATGGGTAAAAACGGCCTAAATCTCTAAATGTTTTTTAAAATCGGCCTTTTCTTCTAATTTACCCTTTGGGTATTAGGTGTAACATCTGCATTATGCCTCGGAGTTAGGTATAGTGCTATGCTAGGTTAAGAAATATTAGAGAATTTTTTAAATGAGTAAAATCGGAAAATTGAGTGTTAATGTAGAAAATAATGAAAACTAATAGGGATTAGAAAATTGCTTTCTAGATTAGAAAACTTAATTTAATTTAAACCATTATCTCAATTGTAGAAGAATAGAAATTATTGTGGCAAAGTTAGAATAGAATCCATGGAATTGATGGTAAAGGAGGAGGACTAGGATGAAATTTTACCAAAATAGAGAATGACTCACATAAGGTAATATGGAAAAGATGGAGGGTAGAATGGTAAATGAATAAATAATATTTTTAAGAAACATAATCATGATTAGGGACTAATTTGTAAAGCTTTGGTTGGTTGTAATAATTAATGATATTTTATTTTTTATTAATAAAATATTTAGATATTTTAGAATAAAATTGTGGAAGGATGAAGAGAAATCATCCAATTTTTCTCTCCATCTTCACATTACCCTTCTTCATCATTTTCAACTTTCACTTTTATTCCAAGTAAGTCCTACCACCATTTCCAAGCCATTTCAAGCTTAAATCTTCCAATTCCTTTGAAGTTTTCTTAGTAAATTCAATAGAGAAGACTAATAGACACCTTAGTTTCATGAAAGGAAGCATTACTAGTGGTCTTTGAAGAAAGAAAGAAAAAGAATATAAATTAGTTTTGAGAACAAGGTAAGAAATGATGAAACTTTAATGGAATTTATATGTATTTTATAAGAATGGAATAGAAGTATTATTTGATTATAGTTTTAACATATAGATGTATGTGTTTTGACATGGAAATTGTAGACAAAGAAAAGAAAAGAAGGACTAAATTGAAGATAAAGGAAAAGAGGTGGTCAAGGAGTAAGAAGGAAGGAAAACATATCAACTCAAGCTTTGTTGTAAGTACTACAAGGAATTTATGTTATTTTCCTAGATATTAATTATATATCATGTTAACTAGTTAGAATAATTATGGATATGTTGTGTTAATATAAAGGGAATTAAATTGTAAAGACAATGAAATATGTTATGAAAATATGAATAAGACCCAAAAGATGGTGTACAAAGATTTGTGTTAAGATACTTATGTTGTGAATGAGAAAAGTGTGAAGAAGCTGCACATTTTCTATGTAACAGCCCGTTTTTCGATAGTGTCAGAAACAATAATTTCAAGGCCATCAAATTCAATGAGTAAGTTCCGAGTTAATGTGACTTTGAAAAGGTTTTTGATAAAGTAATTTTTGTTTTATAAGCGATTTATTAAGTTCAAGTGGTAAACCCCAAGGTTACGTGGTTTTAGAAAATTAGGTATCGGGACCTCATTTCTATAAATCGAGCCGTAAAATTTTTATAAATATTTACAGAGTCTCATTAAGGTGGTATAAAAGTTTCATTGAAAAATTTTAACGTTTCAATGGCTAATTAATTAAAAAGAACTAAATTGTAAAAGATGTAAAATTTGATCACTCTTTGATTTAAGTAATTAAATGGTTAACTAAATAAAGGAAAAGGAATTTAAATGGTAATTAAACCATGGTCAAAGTTTCCAACCGGTGGTGTTATGATTGAATCCACTAGCTTTTGGATTAATTGTTCTTTTAGTCTTAATTAGTTTAGGATTAAATTGTAAATAAGTTTATTTAGTTAGAATTTTATTTAATTGAAGGACCAATTGTGAAATTAAAACTTCCTTTGATGGTAATTATGCCATATATTTATGTGATGGACAAATATGGACATGAATTTGGTGTTTTATTTATTAACCAAGGGTAAAATGGTAATTTGATAATTAATTAAAATAAAATAAAATAACAAAAGGCTAAATTCTTATCATCTTTTTGTTTTCATCTTTAACAAACTGAAAGTCCAGGGAAGCATGAAGCTAAGTTTCGGCCATGGTGAAATTTCATGCATGTAAGTCCGATTTAGCCTCGTTTCTTGTAATTTTTATGTTTTTGAGATCGTTGCAACTAGGTCCAACTAGCCCGTACCTTCGATTTTGAAACTGTTAAAGATTTTGAATGTTTCCATTGATTAACCTTGTGATTTTAGATGTTAAATGATGAATTTATAATGTTAATTGATATTTAAAAGTATTTTATTAAGTGAATTTTGATGAATTTTCTGATTAGGGACCAAATTGTTAAAATAGTAAAAGTATAAGGGTTTTTTTGTGAAATTTTTGCATGAATAGACTGTTTTGAATACTAGAAACATTCGGCTAAGCTCAATTTTGGGTAAGAATGGTTAATTTGCATGTTTTGAGCTCAGGGACTAAGTTGAATAAAAGTAAACCTTTAGGGGCAATTTTGTAAAAATATAAAAATGACCAAATTGCATGAAATGAATTGTTTTATTGCCTAAATTAAAATAATGTATGAAATTATTAATTTAGATCAAGATCAGGTGGAAAATCGAGAAAAATAGAAAATTACCAAAATGCCCCTAAACTTTGGTATCTCTGCAATTTAGCCAAGTAAGGTCGTACGTTTAAATAGTATTTTAAATTGTTTCTTTAAATGATATTATGTTATATTATCATATTATGTCTCGACAGAAAATCCAACGACGTATCTACAACCCTCAAATAATGAAAATGGATAGCTTTGGCTATCGAATATGAAAAGTGATAGTTTCAGCTATCGATTATGAAAAGGGATGGTAACGACCATCAACTATTAACAGGGATGGTGATAGCCATCGAATATGAAAAGGGATAGCTTCGGCTATCGAATATGAAAAGAGATGGTTTCGACCGTCGATTAAAGAAAAGGGATGGTTACGACCATAGTTTAGCACACTTGTGTGAGATCCGGTAAAGGTTCCGTTTGACTTCACTATAACAAATATAGAAAGGTATGATGTACGAATGATCTAAGTATGAATATTCATGATTATGAAATGTATGGTTTAAGTGATACTATGTTTATGTACCATATTTAATCCTGTGACGATATTGCTAAGTTATGTGTTTAATCACTAGCTTGTGGCTATGGTAAATGTTATGTTTATGTCTTTTGCGTTGTGCAAATGAAATGGCAAGTGTTCAATATGAACCAAGATAGGTGTGTATGAAACTTATTGAATTAGTGATATATGGAAAACATGATATGTGATGAAAGATGATAAATCCAAGTGGATCATGTTCAAGTATAATTGTTATCTATGTTAAGTTCACATGAATTATGTTCAAGTAAGCTAACATGTGTTGTTGATGTGCTTAAGCTTGTGCTAAGCTTATTGTTGGATTATATCATGTTTAGTCTTAATGAAATACATCGATTCAGTAAGTGTTCATTTGGTAATATGCTTATGTACATGAAAAGGTGCTATAAATAAAAGTATGTAATTTCTTATGAAATGGTTTATCATGTCATTGACTCCAAAAAAGAGTTACCTTTAAATGCACTAGCTTGTAGTCATGGTTGATATTATGCGTATATCTTATGTGTTATACATATGAAACAGGTGAGAAAAGGTAATGAAATGGTAAATTCATAGTTGAAATGTAATTTGATGAAAATGGAATAATAAGTTGAATGATGTACTCGTATGAGAGTAATTTATGTATGTTATGGATGAATATATCTAGTTCATTAACAAAATGCTAATTAATGAATTGATGTTGTTAGCTAAGCTAAAGTAAGCAAATGTAATGGAAAGGAAATAAATGGGAAAGTTTAAAGTCTTATGAAATCCTACTATGCTAGGATTGATAAGTATATGTGGTGTTGATAGACTATTTTATTGTGAGTTGGTACTTATGGTTCGATAAATCTTGAGGCGTTGGTATAACTTTATATTTAACCTATAAATTTCATTATTAAAATAGAATGCTATGTTTAAAGTTTATATGAGCTTACTAAGCATTCTTTACTTACGTAATTATTTTTCCTTTACCTTACAGATTACCGAAAGCTCGACAGGGTTGAAAGCTCGTCGAAAATCTATCACACTATCTAGCGATTATATCGGCAGATTTTGATTTCTTGGTTAAGGTTATAATGGCATGTATAGGTGGACTATGTCTAATGTTTAATTGATAAGTTTGGTATATATGTTATTTTGTTATTTTGTTGATGTTTTAGCTATTATGTTTTGGCTTGTAGATTTGGTACTTTGAATGGTTGATATGCTGATATATGTATGTGGTCTTATGATGAAAGTTGAAATTTTCATATTGGTATGAAAAATGTAGTTGTCATATATGATTATTAATTCAAATTGTTAAATGGTAAATTTGGTAATTTGAATGTGGATTTGACATGTGAACAAAGTGGTAAGTTATGACATAAGTCTAGTTATAAGTTAGTTAAACTTTTGGCCAATTTATGTATATGGATATACATGTTTAATGGTTGTGATTGAGGTGCCTTTTGGGCATATTGGTTGTATGCTTCTATACTATGTTGGAATAGCTTGATTATGTATGATTTTGGTGCCTTTTGATAGCTTGTGTATATGTGCAAAAAGGATTATAGGTACATGTTGAAATGGGATAGAAAAATGGCCTATGTTCATCCACACAGGCAGAGACACGGGCATGTGTATTAGTTGTGTGTGGCACACAGCCTGGCACATGGGCGTGTGACTTGGCCATGTTACCCAAGTCAATGAGTTACACGGGCACGGACATGGACTGGGATATGGTCGTGTGTCCCTATTTCAAATGTCCACACGGCCTAAGACACGGGCGTGTCTCTTGGCCGTGTGACCCTTGCAGTGTTGAAAATTTTTACTATTTTCTGAAAAATTCTATGAGTTTCTGATTTAGTCCTGACTTGTTTCTAGCATGTTTTTAGGGCCCCAAGGGCTCGTATAAGGGACAATATGAATGTTGTTGATTGCTTTTGCTATGATTAATGATATGAATTTAAATGTTTAAAATTTTTGTTATTTTGAATCGTAAACTCTAGTAATGCTTCATAACCCTGTTCTCGTGACGGATACGGGCTAAGGGTGTTACAATATGTAAGTTGAGACTTAAAGACTAAGTTGTAGAAAAGTGAAAAGTGAGCATATTTATAGAACGATTAAATATTTCGAATTAATTCAGTTATAATGCCTAAGTAGACAAATTTAGAACTATTGGGATATTAGTGGCATGCCATTAAGGAACCTTAGCGCGCTCTCTGATTTATTAGCACATTAGTGCTCTTTGTTTAGCACAGTAGTGCTCTCTGATCAACACATCAATGCTCTCTATTCTGTTAGTGTACATTGATGCACCTCTGTATCTGTTCCGTATATCCTTAGTGTTCTGTGTGGTTTACTATGGGTAGTGATATGAAATATGAATATAAAGTATAATAGGAGTACTACGGTAAGTGACAACAAACCTTTTGAAGTATATTTTGATTCCGTGAAGTTAATGCATAAATGTGGAATTATTTATATATTTAATTATATATTGGATAAATAAGTTTAATTGTTATATTAATATTTAAATTTCTTGTAGTGCTTACTAAGCCTTCATTAGCGTAACGCGTTTGTCTTAATGTATAGGTAAAAGCTAGGTCCAACAAGCTAGAACCGAGGTCATAAGCTACTCATCTCATCACATTGTCAAATCGAAGAAGAGTATGTTGCTAAATTTTGGTATAGTTTAGCATGTACATAGGTAATGTGGCATGATATGTAGGTTAGTAGGACTAAAACGCAAACCTTGTAAACTTTATCTGATTTAAGATCTTACTGAAATACTTGAAGTGATGGAATAAATATGACTTAAAGTTGTAATGTATGATTTATATGCTTGAAGTGGTGAATTGGTTAGGTGTATTGAATGATATAAAATGCAGAGACCTAATTGTATAAAGTTTCGGAAATTGGAAAGTTTTATTGCGTTTCAAACAACAGAAGCCCATCTTGGTATTGATACCATAGTCAAAGTATCGATACTTAGTGGCAGTATCGATGCTTCAACCCTGGTATCGATACTCATTTTGGTATCGGTACTAATCTGATGGTACTGATACTTCATGCTCAATATTGATACTTGGCCCCTATTTTTCGTAAGTAAGTTATTTTAACTATATAAATACTCGAAAGATTCATCCAAGTCCATCTCATACTGTAATACCAATACAATTTATAGTTAAATGAAAATATTAGGTATATAGTATTTTGTCTATTTTTAGAACATAATAGTAATTTACTCTGACAATCAATGTGGCATTCTTATACTTAATCTGATAGTCAGGTTAGGTATAGGGGTGTTACATTAGGGTTTTTCCCAAATTTGGAATTTTGGTTCTAACAGGTAGAGAGTGAAACACTTATAAGTTTCTTTTTCTTATTTTAAAAAATGTTTTAAATAATTAACCATAACTAACAAATAGGGTTTTTCTTATTTAAACACAGGTAGAGGGTGTTAATGATTCAAAAAAATGTTTTTTTTTATAAATTCCATGTTGGAAATAATTAACCATAAAAATTTATATATAATGGTTATTAAATGTCACATCATTGTGTTTTTTCAAAACCACAAAGGCCTCTTTCGTGTGTATGATAATTGCCCAAGTAAGCCTTGATTTGAAAAAAATTGAAAAGGTTAGGCTTATATTTGAACATTTTAAAAGGTTTGACTTTTAAATAAGAAACCCTAAAATGTTAGGCTCTTATTTGAGCATTTAGCCTAAAAAAACGATAAGATTTTAAAATATATATATAATTTCTAAAAGGTAAGTCATTAAACTCTCTTGATTTAATATTTTTCTTAGTTTAATCAAGTCACTTATTAATGAACACACCACAAAATGTCTTTATGATAATCTTCATACACTTCTATCACCCATTTAGCTATTCAATTATCTTGCACCAATCTATTTATAAATTTTTATACATTTCCAAATTTCTATTGCTTTTTCATAACATAGTGGTCAACAAATATTTGTTAAAAAACAAAATGAAAATTGTTAGAGATCGACCCGATTAAGCAACAAACAAGTAAAAATAGCGGAAGAAATTGAGAAATTGAACACAAAAATTTAATGTGGAAAACTCCCTCCAAAGAGGATAAAAAATCACGGCCAAAAATAATTTTATTATAATGGCAAAAGAACGAAGAGTAAAAAAGATGGAGATAAAAAAACTAAACCCCAAAACTCGAAAACAAAGAACTCTCAAAACATAAACACAAAATTCTCCAAAAGTATTATGAGTTCTAATATTTTAATGGGTGTATTTTCTAATATTGTAAAAGAACCTATTTATATCTAAATTCGTAAGTCAAATAAATTATGCTAATAAATGCTAAATATGTTATACTAATAAATACTAAATCTCCTAGAAAGAAAATATATTTTGTTTAACTTGACTTGCAAGTAATCTCTTAAAATTTGGGTGTCACAATTTTAATAATCTCCACTTTGACACGAATTCTCACAACGTCATATTTGTCAAAGCTTGCCACTGGCTTATTTTGAACTATGCAGGGAATTAATTGAGTCGAATATGTGCTTAGAAGCTAGAAGAATTTTAGCCTTCGACTTGTGTACTGCCAAATCAAAACTAACCCGGGTCTGATTTTCACGAACATAGTGCCCTAACTTTTCAAAACATGCATCCAAAAAAGAACTTCTCTTCAATGAAACGATCATACCTTTTTCCCTCTTATGACCAAGTTGCCTCCACTCCAAACAAGTTGACTTCGACTTCGTAACAGACGAGGGATGTGTAACACCCCGACTCGTGTCCGTCGCTGGATTTGAGTTACGAGGCATTACCGATCAAAAATCCAACTCATAATTTTTTTTTTTATAAATTATACCAACTCAACCACGAAAATCTCATTCCATATATATATATTTAATCACATAACCAATTAAAATCAACTTGCATCATTAATCAAATTTTATATACTAACCATATCATTATCATTTACCTAATCAAAATTTAATATCATTCAAATTCTTAAAACATTTCCAAACATATATGATTGTATATCATAAATCAAGCATATATCCAAACATTTATTTGTACACATATTTCATTTCAATTGACTAACTATACTACATATTACAACATAGGTAATCTACCCTATCTTGGACAGCCCTTATATGTCAATATGGACAGCATTTTTATACCAAACTAAATAGCAATTTCACACCAAAATTTGGACAGCATATATACAACAATTTAGGCAACATATATACAACATATTGAGCAGCATTTTTGCACCAAAATTGGACAGCTTATACACAACAAATTGGACAGCAATTACACAACAAATTGAGCAGCATTTTTACACCGAAAATTGGACAGCTTATATAAAACAAATTGGCAGCAAATATACAACAAATTGAGCAGCATTTTTACACCAAAAATTGGACAGCTTATATACAACAAATTGAGCAGCATTTTTGCACCAAAATTGGACAGCAATTACACAACAATTTGAGCAGCATTTTTACACCAAAAATTGGACAGCTTATATAAAACAAATTGGCAGCAAATATACAACAAATTGAGCAGCATTTTTACACCAAAAATTGGACAGCTTATATACAACAAATTGGCAGCAAATATACAACAAATTGAGCAGCATTTTTACACCAAAAATTGGACAGCTTATATACAACAAATTGGCAGCAAATATACAACGAATTGAGCAGCATTTTTGCACCAAAAATTGGACAGCTTATATACAACAAATTGGCAGCAAATATACAACAAATTGAGCAGCATATATATACAAGAAATTGTGCAGCATTTAAGCATAAAAATAACATGAACATATACCACATTTTAGACCATTAAAGCATATGCATTAATACCGAATTCAAACCAAAAGAGATAAGCCATTTTTTTTTGCATGACTTTTCAATACATATACACATTGGTTCCAAAATCAATATTTTAACTATGCTATACATGCCATATATTTAAAAACGATTTACCGAAGTACCAAAAGAAAATATCGATAGTGTGATGAGCTTAGCTGACGATCCCCGAACACGTAGCGTTCACCAAAATCTATACATCAAAACAATTATCCAACACATTGTAAGCTAATTTAGCTTAGTAAGCTATAAGCAAATAAACACTACTATTTAACCCGATATCTCAAATAATATTCAACAAATCCATACTACTAAATCATCTTACCTTTAGTTTACCATATCATAAGATAATTATTCACTTATTACTATGATTTAACAAAAATCAATATAATTACACAACCATAAACATTTCTTCAAATTTAAACACAAGGCCAAATACATTATGCATTTCCTCATCATGTAATATAAAGAATCATCTTATATATATATATATATATATATATATATATGATTCCAAATAAAATCACCACATAGGTTTAATACCTACCAAGCTTAACCTTATATACAACCATAATGGTTATTACTCAAGAATTCCAAGTATTTACTCATTTTCTAATCATGATTTCTCAATAAGACAAAATAGTCAATGCTAATAGTTATTCGAAAATATTTAATAAGTTCGCACACTTAGTGCTCAATAATCAAACTCGCACACTTAGTGCTTTTCCATTAAACTCGCACACTTAGTGCTTTACAATTAAACTCGCACACTTAGTGTCGAAAGTCAACAACTCAGTACATCTTATTTCAATAATTTTATCACTACATGTATATATATATCATTTAATTTAGCGTAATTACATAAATACCAAGTTGATTTAAAACGATACGAATATATATATGCTTAATAACTTACCTCGGATGTCGTCGACTAATAGATCGGCTACTCAACTACTTTCGATTTCCCCCGATCTAAATCTGATTTCTTGGTTTCTTGATCTAAACATATTCAAATAAATCTCATTTAAACATATTTTCATTCAATTTAGTCTAAGAACACATAATGGACAAATTACATTTTACCCTAATATTTCACATTTTCACAATTTAGCCCTTTTGCTCAAAACACAAAATACACAAAATTTGACTACACTCCTTTAAGGACCTAATATTCCTAGTGTCCATACAAGCCCACAAATTTCATTTATTTCACATTTTAATCCTTCAAAATTTTATTTTTACAATTTAACCTAATTACTCAAATTCATCAAAAATTCAAAGACAAAACATGTTAATCTTTCACATATCTTTCATATTTCATCATCAACTATCACAAAGCTTAAGAATTCATCAATGGCATTTCTCAAAATCATCAAAAATTCACAAAATTAAGACATGGGTTTTGAAGTATTCAAAGCAACTATCTCAAAAACGTAAAAATTATCAAAAACCGAACAAAAACTAATCTTGAATTAAGCTTCAAAATGGCCGAATATTTGAAGCTTTCAAACTTTTTTTTTCTTTTCTACTTTCGGTGAAAAAGATGAACATAAAATGGTGGGTTTTAAATGTTTTGTTTTATTATAACATATATTATTATATTATTATTATTTTAACTTTTATTATAAATATATATATCACATATTATCATGATGCCATCCACTATCTATTACTATTGGCTAAATTTCAACATAAGGCCTCCAACTTATAAAGACAACAACAATTAGGCACTTTTATATTTAACCACTAAATTTTCATTTTACGCGATTAAACCCTTTTCTCAAATTAAACACTCAAACAATAAAATTAATTCACGAAACTTTTACACATGTAAATTCACACATAATAAACACAGAATAAAATATTTAAATATTTTTCAGACTCGGATGTGTGGTCCCGAAACCACTGTTCCGATTAGGGTCAACAATCGAGCTGTTACAGGATGTCTGATTTCATAGGTTACTGTAGAACCTTCTAGAATATAAAGATTGCTAATCCTTTTGCCTTTTAATAAAATGAGAGCCCCATGAGACACCTTAATTCCACTTGACTTGATGTTGATTCTGCAACCTTTCGAGTCTAAAATACTCAAGGAGATCAGATTCTTTCGTAAATCAGGTATATACCTGACATCTGAGAGTGTCCTAATCGTCCCATTGTGCATCTTAATTTTAACAGTACTAATATCGATTACCTTATTAGATGAATCATTTCCCATGTACACAACTCCACCTTTAACTGAACTGTATGTAGAGAACCATTCTCTGTTGGGACACATGTGGAAAGAACATCTCGAATATAGGATCCACTTGGATGTAAACTCGGAGCTATCACTAATTGACACTAACAAGAAGTCATCACTGCTTTCATCGGCCAAACTAGCACCAGCTACATCTTCCTTGTTACTCTTAGTAGCCTTGCAGTTTATAACAATCTATTTTGACGTGACCTAACATCTTACAATAGAGACACATTTTTTCTTACCTCTTTGTTACTACCAAAATGGAAGCTTGTTTATCTACATTGCTATTCGAACAAAACTCATAGTCGAGTTTGTCTTTACTCAACAAATGACCCTTTACATCCTCGAACGAGAGTTTGTCTCTACCATAAATCAGGGTCTCCTTGAAAGACTTGTATGACGAGGGTAAAAAGCACAATAATAGCATAGCCTAATCTTCATCGTCAATATTAACCTCAACATTCTTTAAACCATTCAAAAGATTAATAAATTGACTAATGTGATCTCTAAGAAGCTTACATTTGTTCATGCAAAATGTAAATAGACGTTATTTCAACACTAAACGGTTAGCTAGAGACTTAGTCAAATAAAGAGTTTCTAACATTTTCCATAAGGCAGATGATGTTTTCTCCATCAATACCTCCTACAATACCCTATTCGGGAGGCACAACTAGATTGCAGACAGGGCCTTTTCATCAAGCTCTTCTCATTCTGTCTGATTTAGATTCTCAGGCTTTTTCTCGGTAACGACCTTTTTTAGGCTGGTCTAAACTAGAATTGTTATCATCCGAGCTTTCCACTGATTAAAATTTGTGACACCATCGAACTTCTTAATGTCAAACCTTATTGCTGCCATATTTGAATGAGTTAGTCTATAAAAAATTGAACTAGTTCTGATACCATTTGTTGGGGATCGACTTGATTAAGCAACGAACAAGTAAAAATAGTATAAAAAATTGAGAAATCAAACACACAAATTTAATGTGGAAAAATCTCTCCAAAGAGAATAAAAAATCACGGGTAAAGATAATTTTAGTATAATGGCAAAAGAACAATGAGTACAGAAGATAGAAATAAAAAATGAAACCCCGAAACCCGAAAATAAAGAACCCTCAAAACGTAAACACAAAATTCTCCAAAATTGTTATGAGTTCTAATCTTTTAATGGGTGTATTTTCTAAAGTTGTAAAAGAGCTTATTTATAGGCTAAAATTGTAGGTCAAACAAATTATGCTAATAAATGTTAAATATATTATACTAATAAATACTAAATCTTCTAGAAAGAAAATATATTTTGTTTAACTTAACTTGTAAGCAATCTCTTAGAATTTGAGTCATACAATTCTAACAATAATTTGTAATTACGATAAAAAATATACTGAAAACTATTTATAAATATTTTTTAAAAATAACATGAAAAATTCATTATATTAATTTTGAACTTATGTATGCGTTTTGATTTAGTATTGAGAGAGAGCATTTATAGACTAAAAGAAGACTTCAAAATGAAGTCAAACTTTGTAATTTTAGTTATTTCTGGCAATAATTTGATTTTTTTACTTTTTATTGTAATTAATATTTCCTTTATAGTTTGTGTTGATATTTACTGTAAAACTTTTTCTCTTACAATAGTTCCAAATTATTTTTATTAGCTGAAATATAGGAAGATATTGATTCAAAATTGTAGTTTAAAATGCATAAACTTTTAAACAAATACAATAATACCATTTTATCAATATAATGTTATTTAAAAATATTCAAATAAATTTAATGCGATACAATTTTTTCTTCAAATTTGTTAGCATATTTTTATAAGAAATTTACCTTGAAATTATTTTTTAAAATTGTTTCCTTTTTATAATATCATATTGGTAGTATATACCAGACTTAATTTACGATTTGACTTTTAAATTATGTTCATTTTTTTTATTTTGGTACCTAAATTTCTTTAACCCTATTTGGTACCTAAAGTATCATTCCGTTATATATTTTGATCCACTTTTTAATGACGTTAAAATGAGTTGGCCAATAAAAAATGCCATGTGGCATTTTTAATTAAAAATATATTTTATCATGTTTCAAATATATATATATCAATTTTAAAATTTATAAAAATAGAAATAAATATATAAAAATCAGAAAATATATAATAAAAAGTATAAAATAAAATTCATTAATTCCATAAGATACTTAAATGTTTTAATCCCAAAAATCTAACAAAAATTTTGGATGTTCTTCGTCTTGTTCATCATGTGAGAAAAGAGAATAATTAGGTTCTCTTATATTTTTGTTCATACTACTCTAAAGAAAAACAGACTCAAAATTGTTTACAATTTTCTATAATTAAAATTTTGTTTAATTACATTTACTTTAATTAATTTAAAATTCAAATAAAGTTTATTTTAGAATTTCAAATAAAAACTTAAATTTAACTCAGAAAATTTCTAAATTTCAACATCAATGGCCACCGCTGGCTACCGCTCACCTATAGTCGTTTGAGTCCAGATTTCATCATTGTGTTGTTTTTGATCCTCTCTTTTCATTTTCGGTATTTATTTTTTTAAAAGAATACTAGATTTTTATAAATTTATAAATATATCTCAAAACTTCAACACCAAACTTAGGTGTTTTTTATTGTCAGATTCTCTTCAAATTTTAATATATTCTCCCCATCTTTATAAGCTTCTCTTTCACCGTTTAAATTGATCAAACATATAAAAAAAATTCATTCTTCTTTTGGTGTATAGTGTTGATAGTTATGATATGAATATACATACGTGGTAATGAAGAAGAATATTTTAGCCTAGATATTTGTATTGAAAAGAAAAATGCAGTGGAGAAGAAGATGGAGGAGGAGAGAAAGAGAGAAAGGAAGAAAGAACCAGAGAAAAATGAATCAAAATATATTTTTTATTAATTAAATTAAATTTTAATAAATATATTTCTAAGTGGAATATAATTTATGTAATATTTTCCCATGAAAATATAAAGGATACTATGTGACATTATTTAAATGGTTGAAATTCTTTTTTTAAGGTTAGTTAATAGTTTGGACTAAAAACTATAATAGAGGTTTTAGGTAATAAATTCGGGAAAAAAATTTAGGAGCTAAAATTAAAAAAATGGTATATTTTAAGAGTTAAACCGTGAATTAGCCGTGTATATAAGGGTGTAAATAAATAGAACATTCGATGAATTGTTCGTGAACCGTTCGTATAACGTTCGCTTATTAAGCTAAATAAACGAGTATGAATAAAGTTTTTATGTTCGTTTAAAACGAATGAACACGAACAGAGGTGTGTTTGGTTCGTTTATGTTCACAAATAATCTCATTTAAAAGCTCGTTTATGACTCGTTTATTTATTAATGATATTTTCTTATAAAAATATTAAAATAATATCTCTTTCTATTTTTATATTTGCAATCATTGTTGATAATTTGACAAAACAAATTATGGGCAATGTGCTCTAAATACTTTACTCGATTGAAACAAACAATAATATAAAATTTAAAAGTAATGAAAGAAAAACTAAAAATATAATTTAAAAAAGCCTTAGCTATCGTACACTTTCTTTCTTTATGACTAAAAAATGAAATTAAAGTACCCTTTCTTTTTCCCATATTTTTTGGTACGATGCATTTTGATTTTTTTTTTTTAAATTTGTGTGAATCTCTTTCCTTCTTACTTTACTTTCTCTCTCGACCAAATATAAGAAAGTGAGAAGTAAATATCGATTCAACTGGATTCAGCTTAATTTCATCTTCAACTCAAGAATTTGTTGCATCTTTTGATAGATTTCATCATTCAACCTCATCAGTCATCACAAATACTCGATTTTTATTTCCTAACGGTATGCAAAAGAGTTTTCTTTTCCTTTTTTTTTTCATATATTAGCAATATTCATATCCTCCTAAGATTCGACTCTTTCTAACAGTCTCTCCAAAAATGATGTTCGAGAAGGCCGCAAAGAGTTCGGGGTAGACATTTTCAGATCATTATTTGTGGTATACCATTTTCTTTTATCTTGTTTAATCGATTTGTTTTAGTGTAAATTAATGTTGAGACCTTTCAAGTTGAAATTATAATTTCGTAACTATTATTTTGCTATTATTATCTCCAAATTTAGCTTTATGAGATATTGATTTAAACTTGATGCACATTGTTGTTGTTCATAATCCGATGATTTTTTAAAGATATTTAATATTATTAATAATAAAAGAAAATGATTTGAAATGGTGATCTATTACTTGTTTAGCCCATCTGTATTATTGCTTTTATAGAGCTTGTTTATTAGATTTGGTGTTGTCCATTAATATTGATTTAAGTTTTAATTTTTAGGTATGTCTTATAACTCAGAACAATGTCATTATTCCTATTTGTGTACTGATTCTTCATCACCGATGGTTGTCATTGAAGGAAATAAAATTTCCAATGCTTGGGATACCACTCATGAAAGACCAACCCTTGGGGAGGTTGAGTCTTTGGGTAATATTGAAGTTACCACTTATACGAGGAGAAATAGAAAGAAGACACCAATTGTGTAGAAGGAACTGGTCGTTGTTAAACTTGCTGATGGGACTAAAAAAGTGCAGTGTAATCACTATAAGATTAAACTTGTCAAGAACAAGAATGGTACAACTACACAATATAAAATGCATTTAGATGGTTGTATGAAATGTCAGGTATCTTTAAAGGGACAAGAAAATCTTTTTCTACCATTGCAAGAACCTAGATCTGACAGTGCGAGTGGTATCTAGACTTGAAAATATGACCAAGCAAAGATTAGGGAAGTTGTTTCTCACATGATAATGGTTCATGAGTTGCCTTTTGCGTTTACTGAGTATGAGATATTCACTTTGTTGATGAAAACTGCAAGTTCTCACTATGTAAGAATTTTTTGTATTACAACCAAAACTGATTGTTGGGCAAGTTATGAGGTTGAGAAGAAGAGGTTAAATGGATTGTTGAAGACAATGGATATGATTAGCATTACAACTAATATGTGGAAGTAAGGTCAAAAGATTCAATACATGGTCTTGACAGCTCATTTTGTGGACTCAAATTTAGATTTGCAAAAAAAAAGTTTTAAACTTTGTTGATATGCCTCCTCCATATAGTGGAGTTGTTGTATATGACGCTAGGGGTGTGCATAATTCGGGTAAAACCGAAAAAATTTGGTTAACCGACCGAATTCGGTTAATCGGTCGATTAACCAATTTTTTTGATCGGGGTCGGTTAATTTTTTATGATTTTTCGGTTAACGGTTAATTCGGTTCAAACCGTCGGTTAATCAAAATTTTGATTAACCAAAAAATTAATAAATAAAATTATCCAACCCATTTAAACTCAATTACCCAACCCAATTACCCAACCCAATAAAACTAAAACTAAAGTTTACCCAATTACCCAATCCAATAAAACTAAAACTAAAAGACAACCCAATTTACTAAAGTCTAAAACCCAATTTACTTTAATAATTTATAAATTTTTAAATTTTAAAAATAAAAATAAAAATAAAAAATTCGGTAATTCGGGTATTTTTCTAATTACATTAATTCGGTTAATTCGGTTAATTCGGGTAATTGGTAATTTTACCAAAATAAAAATACATAATTTTAGGTTAATTCGGTTAATCGACCTTATTAACCAAAAAATTTCGTTCGGTTAATTTTTAAAAAAATCGGTTGATTAACGGTTAAAATTTTTGGAAGGTCGGTTAATTCGGTTATAGTAATTTCGGGTCGGTTAACTGGTCGGTTAACCGAATGAACACCCCTATATGACGCATTGTGCAAATACTTACAAAACTGGGGTATTGAAGGAAAAATGTGCTCAATTTCTGTGGACAATGCTTCTTACAATGATGCAGCTGTAAGGATGTTGAAAGATAGCCTTTCATTTTATAAAAGGCTTCCTTTGAATGAGAAATTGTTTCATGTCCGTTGTTGTGCACACATCTTGAATCTATTGGTGCATGATGGTCTTTCCAAAATTGAAAATGTAATTGATAATGTAAGGGAAAGTGTGAAGTACATCACAACATCTACTATGCGTTTGACTATGTTCAGTGATATTGTTAAACAACTTCAGTTGCCAAATAAGAGGTTGATTTTAGATTGTTATACACGGTGGAATGCAACATATGCTATGTTGTCATGTGTATTGGAGTTTAATGACGTATTTCCGCGATATGCTCAACGAGATGTTATAAGTATTTTCCAAGTGATGAAGATTGGGTGAGGGTTGAGGAAGTTTGTTCTTTCTTGGCACTTTTTAATAAGTTACCAACATTACCTCAGGTAAATAATTAAAATATATCTAGTTTTATTTTATTAATTCTTAATTTTCATTTATGTTATTTAATTTAATACATGGTATTTCCTTTATAAATATTATGTTTTGAATATCCAACTTCAAATTTGTTTCTTCTTGAACTTTGGAGGATCAAAGAGTTATTGATGGAGAAATCTTTGAGTGAGGAACTCTGGATGAGACAAATGGTCGATGAAATGCAAAGAAAATTTGATAAATATTTAGGTGAATGCAATTTGCTGATTTCTATTGCTGTTATACTAAATCCTAGGAATATGAATAAGATGAAATTGATTGACTTTAGTTTTCATGCTATTTATTCTGAAGAGGAAGCTCCTAGACACATTCGCATTGTGGGTGATAGTCTATATGAGCTTTATAAGGAACATGTGGATGAAAATGCAGCAGCTAATGTTGCCACATCAATGGAAAATGATGTGCATGAAAGTGGGGTTAGCAATGCTTCTACCACTAGTAGAATAGGCAAGAGAAAGGTTATGACTGGGAGATCCAAAGTTGAGAGATATATTAGGAGTGTTGACACAGTTGACAATGTTAAGTTTGAACTAGATATATACTTGTAAGAAAGAGTGTTCATTTGTAAGGAAAACTGTTGTGATTTTGATGCCTTAGAGTGGTGGAAGGTTAATAGCCTCAAGTTTCGAATTTTATCAAAAATGGCTTGTGAAATATTGTCTATTCCTATTACCACGGTGGCTTCAAAATATGCTTTTAGTGTTGGTGGTAGAGTGATTAATGCATACCGTTCATCTTTAGGAACTGATACGGTGCAAATGTTACTTTGTGGTTCTGATTGGTATTGGAACTTTTATGGGTTGAAAAAGAAAGTCAAAGTGAGTAATTTTCAAGTATTTGCTCTATTTATTTAATATTTGAAATACTATTTAATTTGGTCATCTAATTTTAATTTTTTATGTAAAGCAAAGTAGAAATTAAAGAGATTTCTTTACTTTGAAGTTAGAATTTTGAATTGAAGTTAGAATTTTGAAGAATTTCCAAGGTAATTAATTTTAGGTGTGTACATTTTAGGTTGGTGTTTATGAGAAGTCAGTGAGCATTTTAACTTAGTTGGTGTTTGTCCAATAGTTTTGTATGAATATGTTTTAACTTTTCTAATATGATTATCTTCGTAAGGCAATTTTACATTTTAACTAGTTGTATCCTCTATAACCTTATTTTCTTTAATAGTAATAATAATAATAATAATAATAATAATAATAATAATAATAATAATAATAATAATGGATCAAACAAAAAGTTTTTATGTTGTTGCATTACTGAAATTGATGGGTGAAACTCATGAATTTTTTGATTTGGTATTTTCAGGATGTGGTATCACTGGATTCATTACAAGGGAATGTTCTATTTATGTCGTCAACTTTTCTAGTTGGTGTTTGCTATAGTATTTATGGTGTTATCTTTTTGAATTGCTTCTCTTGTAATATGTTTTGTTTTAAATCGATCAAACTATTTATTTGCAACTTAGTTTTTTTATGATATTACAAATGCCTCCTTCAACTTTAGAACTCAACAATTCTCATGTTGAAATGTAATTTTCATTTAGTTGATTTTGTTTTATTTAAATTTATTGTTTGTTTGTTTAGTTAACATTTGCGAGCATAAACGAATATGTTCGTAAATGTTAAACGAACATGTTCGCGAACGCTAAACAAATCGAGCTCAAATACACCAAATAATAAATAAACCGAGTTCAAACATGATATTAAAAATTTAAACGAATACAAACCGAATATAAACAACTTCAACAAATAAACATACAAACACGAACATAGCCATGTTCGTTTGAGTCCTGTTCATTTACACTCCGTGTATATATGATTTAACCCGATTTTGTCCTTGGAAAAAAAGTATTCTATATATTAATAGAAAGACAAAAAAGATACAAGAATGTTTTTCTTTTCCTCCGAAAAACGTCCTTTGTATTGTTGGCAAATAGCAAGTCAAATAACGCCAAGACATGTGGCAAACCACGTAGCACTTAACCAATCGGCTGTCCGTCCGAACAGGGAATGCCACGTTTCATTATAAGGTCAAATACGATATTCATACTCATTTCCTTAACGGAGGGAGCACCCGCACTCCTTGTTGTCTCTTCCAAAGTCTTCTTCTTCAGTCTACTCAATACAAAAGTCACACACAAGTACAAACGCAACGCTAAACAGCCCCTTCCATACTTCTATCTCTCTTTGTCTCTTCGAAAGTGACCGCTGATTAGCCGTCAATGGCGGCCCCGGAGACCTCAACCGCTGCCGTCCCAACGCTGTACACCAACAACACCTTAAGAAATGCTTTCGGCGGCGTTCTCTCTTTCTTCATCCTCCTCCTTATCGGTGTTATGGCTTTCTCGATCCGTCTATTCTCCGTAAGATCTTTCATTCCCCACGCTTCGAGATTCTTCTAGATCCGATCTGTATTATTATTCTTTTTAAAAAGACCATTCTCGCCGTTAGTGAAATTGAGCTGAAGATTGACTCATTTTTGAAGATTTGTTTTTCCTATTTAAATGATTTCCCAATTTGAATCTTCTTCTGTTCGGATGATGGGAAAGTCGGAGGAATGGGAGGGAAAAATTTATATTTTGTTGCAATTTTGGCTAATGAGCTGCTTAATTATTTGAAACTCTCGTGAACTTTTATGCTTTCAGGTTATAAAATACGAGAGTGTTATTCACGAGTTCGATCCTTACTTTAACTATAGAGTCACTCAGGTCAGTTGACTCAATCTCTCCTCTCATTTACAAATTTACAAATTGCTATTTTTGGTTCCTTTATAGCCATTTCGCTATTTTTGTCAATTTTTTTGGTGCGTGGTTGTCTTGTTGGTTTCAGTTTCTTGCTAAGAATGGTATATACGAATTCTGGAATTGGTTTGATGATCGAACCTGGTAATCATTACTTGGTGGTTAATTTATGATGTTTATGTTTTAGCTATGTTGTTACTTAGATTTCTGAATAGCATGTTTGTGTTTTGGTATAATCGAGGTACCCTCTTGGGCGTGTGATAGGCGGAACTGTTTATCCTGGATTAACTTTGACTGCTGGCACCATATGGTGGTAAGCTTTCCTGAAGGTTAATACGTAACAAGGGAAAAACTATATTAAATTTTGTTATTAGTTTTGTTCGTTTAAATTTTCCCTTGCATTTGACTTGCTTTTTCCCTGTTGCATCAGGTTGTTAAATTCTTTAAATATTCCACTGTCTGTGGAGACCGTTTGTGTTTTCACTGCTCCAATATTCTCTGCTTTTGCTTCATGGGCAACATACCTTTTGACTAAGGTCTTTTTTTTGCCTCATGTGTATAGTTAGTTGTTATATGGTTGTTCACCTCAGTTACTTTTTGTTGATATTCTATTGCCATTTTCATAGGAAGTTAAGGGTACTGGTGCTGGGCTGACAGCTGCTGCTCTTTTGGCCATGGTAAATCATGCAAGAGATATAGTTGCATTATTATTCATTCATTATAATCATTTTGAACTTCAAGTTTGAATAACAGTGACTGAGCATCACTGCACTTTGATACATAAAACTTACCATTGCTTTTACTGGCTATATATGTGTGTCTATTGACAATATTTGGCAATGCATTTTATGAACTTATGGTGTTGATATGTCTTATGAATGCATCTTTGTTCAGTTCATTGTTCTTCCTTGTAGGTTCCATCGTATATCTCTCGTTCCGTGGCTGGTAGCTATGACAATGAAGCTGTAGCAATATTTGCTTTAATCTTCACCTTTTATCTTTATATAAAGGTCAGACTTTGACTAAAGTAAATTTATTGGATTTCTTATAAATTTGCATTCTGATGCTTGAGGTACAATCTGATTTAACCTACTGGCGATTAGTATTCATGTTTTATATGTGACCTGCTATTTATTCTGCTTGGATTTTCCTTCTATTAGTTATTTCATGTCTGACTATTCTCTTCATTATTGGTTATTTGCAGACATTAAATACTGGATCCCTGTTTTATGCCACCCTAAATTCAATCGCATACTTCTATATGGTAGGTTCTTTTGCTGTTGTTTAGCCAAGTTCTTATTTTCACTCCTTGTTTATGTTTCTCAGTTGATTATCTGTTTTTCCAGGTGTGCTCTTGGGGAGGATACACGTTCATTATTAACCTCATTCCAATGCACGTACTTCTATGCATTGTAACTGGTCGTTTTTCTTCTCGGCTGTACATTGCATATGCTCCTCTTGTAAGTATCTAGATGACTTAGGGAGCTTCAAGTACTAGTGAATAATGAACAGGAATGTTTTCCAGTATGCTACTGAAGAATCATGCTAACAGTTGTCAACAACTGTTATCATTTTGAAAAAACTGATGTTTTGTGAAAACCTTGAAGGAACAGGCTTTTGTTTTGTTGATGTTTATATATTGGTTAAAATGTGCCTATAGTCCCTGTACTTTTTGAAAATTAGGAATTTAGTCCCTGTACTTGTTTTTAGGAGTTTAGCCCCTCTACTTTTCCGATTTCAAAATTCAGGTCCAACTGTTAACGCTGTTATTTTCTTTTTTGGTTAAATTTGTTGCTGTGACATTTTGAAATAAAAAAAACCACTCACTTGGTAGCCATGTAAATTAAAAAAAGATGTTGTAATTAACGTGAATTTAACCCCCAAAAAGAAACTGTATTAATAGTTGGACTTTGATTTTGAAATCTAAATAGTAGAGGGACTAAATTCCTCGAAATACAAGTACATGGACTAAATTCCTAACTTTTGAAAAGTACAGGGATTATAGGTATATTTTAACCTTATATGTTTTATAGATACTTGGAACTTTTTTAAGGATTTATTTATTCTTTACATTTAATTTTGACCTTCACTTTGTCTATGAATAAAAGGTTGTCCTGATAATAACGGTCCCACTTAATGATGTTTGCAGTCTTAAAAAATTTACCTTATTTTTCTTGAATAGATGACCCAGATCTATTTGGCTTCCTGATTTTGCTTGAAACTGCAGGTTGTTTTGGGAACACTGCTTGCTGCTTTGGTGCCAGTAGTTGGGTTTAATGCCGTCATGACATCGGAACATTTTGCATCATTCTTGGTGAGCTTCCTCATCTATTTTCCCCTGAATTACAGGTTGCCTTTTTTATTCTCTTACTTTTCTTGTTGCAATTCATTTGTATTGTCAATCTCAAGTATTTTAGCCTGGCTGTCAATAACCCAATCAACTGTGACCTAGTCACATTTTCTTCCAAGCATTCCATGTTGTTGACTGTTCCAGTTGCGGATTTAGTTCTGTGGCCAACTATTGTGCTTAAATGCCCAGTGGCATTAAGGGTTCAAAGAGGTGTTTGTGGGCTTTAGAACAAGTGACAAATAAAAGACTAGTTTTTGAGATCTTTTTAGAGTGTAATAATAAAATCAAGAATTCCTCAATTCCTCAAAGCAATATTCAGATTGCTGAAATACTTCACGTATTTCCCTTTTCCCCTCTCACTCCCTCCCCTTCTTGTAATTCTTGGTTCATTTGATGCTACTCCTTGCTCTTTGATCTATTATTGTCTTCCAACTGCAGGTTTTCATTATTATCCATGTGGTTGCTTTTGTGTACTATATCAAAGGGATTCTGTCCCCCAAGATGTTTAAAGTTGCTGTGACACTTGTTGTATCTGTTGGCCTGTAAGCTTTCCTTTCCTTCTGCTACTGTAAGTTTTTCATGGTAACATGAATTGATATACTAATGCCAACTAACAACAAAATGTGGCAAGTATATTACGATTTAAACTTTCTTATTAATCAATTCATCTTACATTGAACAATAATTACTATTTAAAGTTGCTGTGACGCTTCCTGTATCTGTTGGCCTGTAAGCATTTCTCTTCTCCTGTAATATTTTCAGGGAAACATGAATTGATATACTAATGGAAACTAAGAACAATATGTAGCGAATAAGTTAAAATTTAATCTTTCTTATTAATCAATTCAACATACATCCAAAGATAAATTATTTTCCTTCTGGACTTGCTCAGTAACTGATAAGCATTTTAATTAGATGAAGGATTACATGACCTCGTATAATTTCTGTTCTCAGGGCAGTATGTTGTGCTGTTATAGCTGTTCTTATAGCATTAGTAGCTTCCAGTCCAACGAAGGGATGGAGTGGACGAAGCTTAAGTCTGCTTGACCCGTAAGTACCTAATTCATTCCATTATCTTACATGCTAATGTGCTTCGGGTGAAACTGTGAATGAAGAGGTGGTGGTAGGACCTGTAATAAAGGATGGTGCAGTCTGATGCACCTTGAAACTGAAGTTATTCGGACATCTTGGTTTGGTTGAATCTATTTTGGAGGGGCCTTTTGTTCTGTGTCAATTGTATAAACCTAATACATGAATGAGATGCCAGAAAACTATCTGATCTGTTTAGCATTTAGTGGGTGTCCTATTCAAACAGTATTTTCACTTTAATACCTTGTGCCATTCGTTCAGTCAATAGTTGTTCAAAATTAGCTGTGTAACTTCATTTCCATTTTTTACTGCTTTTTGACAGGACTTATGCAAGCAAATATATACCGATAATTGCTAGTGTTAGTGAACATCAACCACCTACATGGCCATCTTATTTCATGGACATTAATGTTTTGGCATTCTTAGTTCCAGCTGGTATCATTGTAAGTCTCAAGGTTTTGGAACATATTGGCTTTTTGCCTATAACTTAAAAGTTTATGCAGTATAATCTATAATTGTTCTTTCCCTTGTTGGAAGGCGTGCTTTTTACCTTTATCAGATGCAAGCTCATTCGTGGTCCTCTATATTGCAACATCTGTATATTTCTCTGGAGTCATGGTAAGAGGAAGATGGACACAATCGATTTCAGGTCATTAATTCCATTCCTATGTCCTAATAATGTGGAGCCTCTCTAATCATACAGGTACGCCTTATGCTTGTGCTTGCTCCAGCTGCATGTATCACATCTGGAATTGCTCTCTCCCAAGCTTTTGATGTTTTCACTGGATCAATTAAGTTTCAGCTTACTGGGGCATCAAGCAATACTGAAGTTGATGTGAGGAGGCTCTATTTATCCATTAGAAGTTTGTACTTAACCAATCATTTGATGAATTAATTTAGATACAGGACTAAGATTCTTTTCTGCTGCTTCTGATCATGAAGGCTGCGGAAACTAGTTCCTCTACTGCTGAATCACAGACTGATGCAGTGAAGACTGAAAAACCTGAAGAGACAGCAAAGAATCGACCCTCAAGGAAGAGCAAGAAGAAGGAAAGGGAGCATGGTGAAAAACCTTCGACCGAAGCCAAAGCTGAGAAGAAGAGGCTTCTTGCTTTGCCTTTGGAGTCATCTGTGATTTCTCTTCTCCTACTTGTCTTGTTGGGTGCTTTCTATGTGGTACTTTGGTTTCCCTTTTATCTCCTCAAGTTTTACTTTGTAGGCTGTTATGGCTGTGATATGATGTTGATCTGTGTTCTAGTTGTTATTAAGGATTTGTTAATTAGCTGTTTTCTTACCTTCTACATGGATATAAGTTATTGTCAGTTGGGTGTAGAACCTGCATTAGGTGCATGAGCTCAGCATTGGAAGGGTGTGAGAAGAAAAAGAGAAAGGAATGATGACTATACTCATACGTGAGCTCAGCTTTAAGTTTTTTTTCTTGGGCCAGTTGATGAACTTTTAAGTTTTTTTTGTTATTTTCTTATGGCCAGTTGATGAGCTTTAAGCTTTAGAGTTATTTAAGAAAAATGTAAATCTCTGTTGAATTCTTGTCATATGTTACTATGCTGTATTCATATGGAATAGTTGAGAGTTGGTCTTGTTTAAGATGTGTCATATAAAGGTTCCTAAATGGTAGTTAATGATGATTAATCATCATGGAATTTAAAAGCTAGTGGTCTCTCTCTTTTTTACAACTATTTGGCTACCTTGATGTTCTCTTACCATGGTAACTAGAATGCCGAATTTAGAAGTTCTGATAGAAATATATATTACACACACACTAAGTATTTTTTTTCACTGGAATTTCCTTTTCTTTCATTCCTTTTTTTTTTCTCATTACTTGTTGATTTAATTGTAAAATCCCTCTCACACTTGTGCACTTTCCTTTGCAGGTTCACTGTGTTTGGGCTGCAGCTGAAGCTTATTCAGCCCCCTCAATTGTTTTAACATCTCGTTCTCATGATGGTCTACATGTTTTTGATGATTTTAGAGAGGCTTATGCATGGCTGCGCCATAATACAGATGTTGATGATAAAGTAAGTTCTCTTGTGTTCTTTCTCATAGATTTCAAACATATTGTATTTTCCAGCTTTGGAATCAGTTTAGGCAACCAGTCTGATGGGCAGGAAGTTTTTCTTGATTCCCATACATTTGTGGAATAAATAATGAAAAAAGAATACTTCAAGCTTTGTGAGCTATGTTGATATGCTGAGCATATAATGGGGTGGCTCTGATTCCTTACTGGTGATGTTTTTGCTGATTTATGTGTTTTCCTCTTATTGTTCCCTGGGGTGAACTATTTTTGCACTTAGGGGCTTACTTTTTGTTGAATATAACATATTCAAAATAAGCTGGGGGTGAAAAGAAGTTTAGTTTGACTGTGCTAAGTGAAACTCCTTGCAGGTTGCCTCTTGGTGGGACTATGGTTACCAAACCACTGCTATGGCTAATCGCACAGTCATTGTTGACAATAATACCTGGAACAATACTCATATTGCAACTGTTGGTACTGCGATGTCTTCTCCTGAAAGGGCAGCTTGGGAAATTTTCCACTCTTTGGATGTAAAATATGTTCTAGTCGTCTTTGGAGGTTTGAATTCTTCTTTGTTTACTTGAAATGGGCTTCCCTAATATGTTATTGCTGACATTTACTTCACTCATTAGGTCTCGTTGGCTACCCCAGTGATGATATTAACAAGTTCCTCTGGATGGTTCGAATTGGAGGTGGTGTGTTTCCTCATATCAAGGAACCTGATTACCTGGTAAGTTCTCTGTGCTAGCACTGCCATAAAAAACCACAGTAGTTCCATTTGTTGGTTTTTCTTTCTTTTATGGAGTCCAAATCCCGAAATAATTCCTTGGTGATAAAATGTCACTGCACTGAGTTAACACTGGATGCTTTATTCTGTCTAAGGAAAAGGGTAGCTAGTTATTTCACTTGTTATAAATATTAACTGTTTCATGACTTGATTACGCTCTACAGAGAGATGGCCAGTATCGCATTGATTCCCAGGCCACTCCCACCATGCTAAATTGTCTAATGTATAAACTCTCTTATTACAGGTCTGTTGCTGTTTGCTTTTGAGTTTATATGTAGTTTTTATCAGGTTTGCTTTTAGCCTAGGTGCTTCATCCCTTGATTACCCGTCTACAGGTTTGTAGAAACAGATGGGAAAGGCTTCGATAGAGTTAGGCAGACAGAAATTGGAAAGAAATATTTTAAGCTCACTCATTTCGAGGAGGTAAGATGGTTGTAATTTTCATTTTATTCAGAGAGCACCTCCTGCAAATCATGAAAATTTGCCAATAATATTTGTTCAAATAGTTTCTCCGTGAAACATGTTATGATGTGATACTATTGGAGAGAGAAATTTTCCTTGTTTTAGTCTTCACATTGCTGGTTGCTGATGTCTGCAAATTAAAGATTAGTCGCCATTTGGATTGTTCAATAATTTGATATCATATGTGGCGGATGAGTACTGATGATTAGTTGTTTCTGTTCAAGTATTTTCCTGATAAGTTTCTCTCTCCATCTTTTTTTTAGGCATTCACAACTCATCATTGGATGGTTCGGATATATAAACTGAAGCCTCCGAAGAACAGGATTCGAGGAAAGACGAAGAAATCGAAATCGGTACATATTGTCAATATATTATCTCCATGATCCACACACAGACACACAGACACAATGATTCTTCCTATTTGTAGTGTATCATAAGGTCTAGTCTGATGTTTAACCCATGCATTTTTAAAAAAAATTTTAATCTTTATATGTTTTGGCCAGAAAACTAGCTCAACAACAAGCAGTCCTAAAAGAAGTGGAACGAAAAAGAAGAATCCATGGCAGTAAGAACACAAATATTTTATAACAATGGTGAAAGCATCTGTACTCAATAGGATTGTACGCATGAGGGAGCCTTTTAGAGAGATGATCCAGTTATTCAGGCAATGGTAAGGTAATTTTTCCTCAAGTAGAAATACAACCAAGACAATCAAAGTAAAACAGGATTTGTGGAACACTTGACTTGATCGCTATAGTCTTTACTAAATCATCGTAACGTTTAACACATTAAATTTCAGGGAAAAGTGTCATTTTTCTTGGTAGGTTAGTTTATAAATTTGTTTACTTCACACTATCTTTTGCATGGTTTAACAAGCTTAATATATTTATAACATGTTTCCTTATAAATACTTCATTTTAAACACTTCTTGATTCCTATGGTTCTTGTAAACCAAGAAAAGAAATGCATGATCCAAATATTCACCTAAAATGGAGTTTACCTTTTCAGATGATATTAACAGGTAGAAAGATGTTTAGCTTGGTTTCGAAGTTGTATGTGGTTGAATTATTTTATTTGTGATACGTGGGATTAGGAATTGATTTTTTTAAAATTAAAGCAATTTAATCTCTATTAGTTTCAAAAGTAAACATTTAAAGATAATAAATCACAATATTAATGTTTTTTTTTGGTCAATTTTACATAAATTGATTGCTACAAATTTAGTCTTCATAAAAAAATGAAAAAACTGATTAAATTCTCATGAGAAATTTGCACTTAATTGAGCCTTTAAATATGAAAAATTAATCAGTTAAGTTTTTCTGTTAAACAAACCAGTCAAATGATGACATGTAGTGATCATATTTGCATCATGTTGATGCCAGCAAATATTTTAAAATAAATATTTTAAATAATTATTTAAAATTTGATTTTTTGGATAATTATAAATAAATTCTAGAAAATTATAAAATATAAATCAAATTATTAAAATTTATTAAAAACATAAGTAATTTTGAAAAATATTGAAGTTTTTAAAGATATTATTTAAAAATTGTTTAAAGCCGCATCTAAAATGAATCTAGAGAAATGATTGCTCAAATGCATTTGAACTAGGACAACCATTTATCTAGGTTCATTATGAATGTAAATTTTAATAATTTATTTTAAATATTCTACCACAAACAAGTGATCAACCAAACAAATCCAAGTTTCAATTCCGGTTAGCTCGGTCCTCAAGATTCGGAGCTTCAATAGAGATAAAGTAGATATTACCACCTTTCTAATGCTATAATAAACACGAATTTTGATTAACTATACTAATCGAAATCCTCTCACAAAGATACCTTATCGAATTTGTAACATCAAGTCGAAAATTCGATTCCTCACAAAATCAATCTCTCCTGTCCTCCTAAACACTTTCAATCTTCAATATTAGACCAAATACACTTATACTAAGCATCAATTTCATCTTGAAATTAATTTCACAAAATTTTAGAAAATTGGTTCATGAAGATGATGAAATTCGAATTTCTTTAAACTACCTCATAAATCATGTTTAATCTTGATAAATAAGATAAAAAAACCTTTTAATAGATCCATTTTGAGTTGGAACATCCATTGATTTGTGGATTTTCTCTCAAAATTCAAGATTCACCATTAAAGAACCATGTCCATGTGTTCTTGGAAGAAGATGACATTGATAAAAATCCTTTAATTAACTCTCAAATCATGTGAAAATATTTTTAATCATCATAAAAATAAGTTTAGGATTGAAGATTACCTTTGATTCGCTCTAAATTCGTTGATTGAAAATCTTAATTCAAGAAACTTGAGAAATTTCAAAATATTTTTGACTACTTTTGAAAATAATTTCGGGTGAATTGAGAGAATATTTTGAGAAGGAAATTGGTTGGATTCATTCTCTGATCTTTAAAATCATGCAAAGAAAATGGATTTTAAAACTCTCTAATATGATGTAAAATGTGTGAAAAGTGGGCTAGATACATTAGTTTTAAAACTGAAACAACCCACTAGAAATTTAAAAATTAGGAAATTTGTCTAATGGCCACTCTCATATTTCCTTCATCATTTAATTATTTTCCTCCAAAATTCTAAATTTTAAAGTTTATTAGCCATATAAATACTCTAAATTTTCCATTGTTTTACAATTAAATTCTATTTAATTAATGTTTAAATTTTACTCAAATTACCCCCAATAAAAATATTTTAAAATTCTTTTCAACCCAAATTGATTATTTTCACTAATAATTTTTAAAATCTTTAAAATTAATTTTTGAAAATATATTTTTAATTTTTCAAATTATTATTTAATCGATTTTAAATGAAATTAACCTCCTAAATAAAATTAAAATTACTAGAAACCCTATAAATTCCTAGTTTCACATACAAAACCCAAAAAATATACCCGAAACTACTAAACCCGGTTTAGGGATATTACACAACAGAACATAGAAATACATATGCCCCTTGCTTATTATCAATTCACATATGAACCATTTGAGGATGAACCTGGATAATCTCTACATTAATATTATCATTTCGAAAAAAGCCAAATACCCCCAACAAAACCCACTGCTTCTATTCTAAAAGAATTTTGAAAGCCTAGCTTCCCAATAATTACTTCAGCCCTATGCCCACTGCCACGAGTTTCAACAAAACTTAATAAATTAGGAGAAAATTCTCTTCTATACTCCTTCACGAAATTATGAAACCTTGAGTGGCCAATGTTGGGTCGTCGGGACGCCCGGTGGTGCAACGAAAATAATTATTCCGGCAATCCAAACTAGGAAATGTTTGAAAATATGCCTTTTGAAATTTGAAAATACGAAGGAACTACTGTTGGTTTAATCCTCTTCGCATGTTGCCGATCCAAAGCCGCAACAGAATCGTCTCGGCCTCTAAGTAGTCCACCCAGTTGCAAACAAACGAACAAAAACTCTCTCTGAGCATTTCAGAAAATTTTTTCCAAAAAAAAAAAATGCAGTTGCTAGACCTAGGTTTCTTTTCCTTTTCGTGGTTAATATTAGTAACGCTCTATCACCTTAGGTTTTTATGATTCCCTTTTATTTAATATTCATATTAAAATTGGAATCACCCTTTTTTGATGCCAGAAAATATATGGAAAAATCATAATGTAATATCCTTTCCAAAAGATATTAATTTCCATATATTTTATATTTGACCAAAATTATTATAACACTTTATCTTAATAATTTTGGTAAACAATACATAATTTTAATAATTTCGTAAACAATACATAATTAATATTTTATATGAATCAAAATCATACATTTATTTTAACTATGTTCTCTATTCTTGTACAACGAATTTGTACATATACTATGTTTATTATTTAACTGTCAAATTAAATTAATTCAATAATTAATATAGTTCTCGTGACAGTTAAATTTAATACCAACTGCGTTTAGATTTTGTTCGTTTCAACCATAGGGTGTGACCTTGTAGGCTCTTGTAACATTGGTAGTAATACTAGAACACTTCTAACGTTACAAGCAATGAGTGACATCTAGCAATGCATCATCGCTACCCAAGTTACAAGAAATCGTGGTTTGACATAACCTTTTTGTGATAAATTTTCATCTATTATATCATTTTGTCCTTTAAATCTGGATTGGACACAAGTCATGGAATAGTCACACTTGCAAAGTCTAATCTCATGTTTCTTGATACCCAAAGTAGATTACAATAAACAAATAAGTGTAATATCTCATATTAACTTATTTGAGCTTAGCCATGCATTTCTAGTCTCACTTCATCAACTGACCTAAGATATTGCTCCCATTACATAGGAGGGACAAATCCTATTTTGATCAATCATATCCCATTACATAGATTGTGACACACCCAACATCAGTCTTTATAACTTTTTACAGTAGACGTTTGACTGTATCAAAATATATGATTCACTATGTTGGGACAATGATTATCTCAAGTCAAAGGATCGTATGCATAGTTATCACTATGAGTAATGTTGTGACTATTATATAATAATCCAAGAAACATACTCATTGTAACAGCTTGTCTTTAGTGAAATCGGAATAGTGGTTTCGGGACCACAATTCTGACGATTAAATTATTATTTTATTATTATTTAATGTCTATGGAATTATAGTAAGGTTGTATTAAAATTTCGTTAAGAAATTTTGATGTTTGCTTGATTAATTAAGTAAAAAGATTAAATCGTAAAAGTTGAAAATTTTGAGTTCTATTAGTTAAAAGAGTCTAATAGCCATGGAATTTTAAAATAAAGGACTTAAATGGTAGTTAGACCATTTGATTAGTTAGTGGATTTAAATGGATTAGGTTTTATTGAAATTTTGATAGTTTTTAAGGGTAAAAGGTAAATGAATAAACAAAACTTAAATAAACTAAGAGAACATGTTTATCTTGCATGTTTGGTAAATAGGTAAATAGGAGTTGTGAAATGATGGTAAATAGGTAAATTGGAGTTGTGAAATAAACTGAGAAAACATGTTCATCTTGCATGTTTTGTTGTGAAATGATGGTAAATAGGAGTTGTTTCAAAGTCCCTTACTTGTTTGGTTAACATGAAATTAGATTAAAATGTTAGATTTTAAGTTATAAGCTTAAGGACTAAATTGTGAAAAAGTTTAAATGTTAGGGGTAAATTAGTAATTTTTCATAAATATGAAATGAGGATTGAATTGAATTTTTAAGGTTAATTGAAGTACTTAATTGAATATAATTATCAATTTAGATCAAGATAAACCACGTACGGATCTAGATTAAGGGAAAGCAAAAGCTTTGGATTAGTTCGATTTAACCTCTACGCCCCTAGTCATCGAGGTAAGTTTGTATGAACATTTATCGTGTTTATGTTATTTAAATTGATTGTTATAATGTTATTCATGTTGCAAATGGATCGATATATGAACATATCAATGTTATGATGAATTGACGGATATCAAGTCCTTATTGAACCTTAGGAAATCTTAGGATACAAATGACATGTCATTAGGGATTTTATGTCTCGAGTGCTGGTCTTGAATGTCCTACCGATGGTTGAGGTCCTACATTTGTTGCGGATTCTCCACAGCTCGTGTGAGCAGTATCGTGTAGCATATATTCTGACTCGCAGCTCGTGTGAGCAGTCCTATTTCACAGCTCGTGTGAGCAATGATGTAAAGGAAATGTTACGGTTATATGTACAGGTACACTTCGTGTGAGCTTTCTCGAGTATTTTTTGTAATTCTAAATGGTTCAACGGGCAAGAAAAAGGGAACACAAAGGTAAGTGTTCAAATGGAATGTATTATAAACTTATGAAAAGGAATGAAGAACTAAATGACGTTGTATACATATGGAAAATTACATATCTTATGAATGATTTCATTTATGGTATGGATGAACCTACTAACTTGTGAGTTGGTGATGTGGTTTAGGCTTATTCTAAGCTTATGACATTGGTAATGGTTTGTATTAATTCTATGTATTGTATTATAGAAACGATAAGTTATGTTTTAAGTTTATATGAGCTTACTAAGCATTGTTGCTTACGTAGTTTCTTTCCTTTGTCTTTTAGATCATCAGAAGCTCATTTTGGTTGGAAGCTCGTCGGAGACCTATCACACTATCCATAAGTCTTTTCGGTAGTTTTTGAACATTTTGGCCAAGGTTTATAATGACATGTATAGGATGACGTGTAATATTATTTTGATGAATGGTTTGTTGGTGTTTTGGCATGTATAAGTTTTGAAAATTATCTTAGTTTGGTACTATTTGATGCTTTGCCAAGTTGTGTCATAATGGTTGTCTTACTATGCAAGTTTGAATGGCTCTTATGGTATGTTTTGAATGGTTTGATAATGGTCAAGTTTATGGCATGCTTTGGTAAGTATTGAACTAGGATTTGATGATTGAAATGTGGTAATATTGACATGTTTAGGTAGGTATTGTTGAATGCACTTGAGGTGCCGTTGAATGGCATATTGGTTAGTTGAATTAGGATCTTGAAATGACATATATGTGTGTTTATGTGAGGTTTTTGGTGCCTTGAATGTGTGCATTATTGGTCTAGATGTTTTTGCATGACATGGTTTTGAAATGGCTTGATTTTAGGTAAATTTGGGTCCACACAGCCTGAGACACGGGTGTGTGATTCAGCCGTGTGTCATCTAATGATTTCCTTAGGTTGTAAGTCAGTGAGTTATACGGCCTAACACATGAGCGTGTGACATGGCCCTGTGACTCTACTCAGAGAGTTACACGGGTGAGGATACGGGCTGGGACACGGCTGTGTGTCCCTAGCTCGATGGTTACATGGCCTGAGACACGGGCATGTGTCTCAGCCGTGTGAGACACACGGCCATGTGACCCTTGTTTCCAAATTTTTGTGACTTTTACATAGACTTTCCAAATTGTTTCAAATTGGTCTTGAATTCCTTCTAAGTTAGTGTTAAGGCCTCGAGGGCTCGATTTAGGGACAATATGCATTTTTGTGGATGGTTTATAATGTGGTTAAGTTATTGAATGATTTAAATTTTAAAAATTTTTGATTGTACGGTAATGCTCCGTAACCCTAATCCGACAGCTGTTTAGGAGTGTTACACTCATAGCGAGTCAGTCCAATATATCGTTCTCTAATATATACTCATGTATTGATTTTGACATCCCTATGTTAATGACAACACCTTTTCATCAATCAACTACATATTAGTCTTAATGCATTATTGTTGTCCAAGCCCACAATAATACTTGACTACGACCTTTTAAAAATAATCATATTATTCACGGGACATTATTATAAATCAGATTATTTTACACACACAGAAAGTGAAACCGAAATAACAATGGTAATGCATTTTATTAATAAACAATTTAGAATGAATATGTGATTATAATCATCTCATGATAGGTCTTTGGGCTACTCTAATAGTAAAATCCTTAGAAATTTCAAAAAAAACATCTTTACATTCATAAATAGATAATAAAAGGAGATAGAAAGCAGACTAGGAGCTCTAGGATAACAATTTGCCTGAATATTGCAGGCTTCTGCAATGTCAACACCTTCCATTGCCGTAGAATCCCCATGATCAAACTACCCAATTTAAATTCTCGTTCGATACCCTCAAAAAAACTCTTTATCGTTGCCTCTATTCCTACCATATTCTGGTCTGAGCGTGCAATTTCAAACATCCGAGGTCTTCTGATTCAAAATCCTTCATGGTCGTCAGCTGCTGGCTAGTGTTCTCACTAGTCAAACTCACGTTTCTCTCCCCAAAGACAAAACTCGTGCTTCCTTTTTCCGTAACTTGAACAATTTTACTCGGTTGAATCAATTTTACAGCCCTGTCCTGTTGCTATCCAATCCACTTAAAACTTGTATAGTCTGAAAACGGAATGGGCTTGCATTAACATCCCCAGCTCTACGACCCATTATTGCTCCATCATTAAAGTTTATAGGGCCTCGTTCAATACCCTTGTTCACAGGCTTAAGCATATTGACACCCACCTTAGGCTCAAAGGCAACTAAAATCCCTTTACCTTTAACTTTAGAACCGTTCCTTGTATAAGCTACTGCCACTTTTGGATTTCTTCCATTACTAGTCCCTTTAATCGTGCCTTTCTCAATAGATAACTCCCTTACCATATTGGCCTCTTCAACTTCAGTCAACCCTTGATTCTCACCAAGAACATCAAAGCTAGAGCCTCCACCCAAGCTATCTTGATTATCACTTGATTTTCCTCCCAAACTTCTCCCTTTTCGCCGTTGTTGGCGTTCGACTATCATCCACAATTCGTAATCCTCTTCTTCTATCCTTCTTTGCAAATATTGAGGAACTTGTATTTTTGACATCGACATCTTAACAGAAGTCTCTTTCATCGACGATGGGAATCGACCCCATGACCATAAAGCCCACACCTGAAACAAATGTTTGGTAAAGATTTGTACTCTACCCTCTGTACATGTCCATCAATTCTAACTTTAGAAACTAGTGGTCTTTGAAGATCTACACAAATGGCCATTCTTGTGAACCTTCCCCTTTTTGCACTATCAGTATTCTTATCAATTTTGACAACTGAACCAATGGCCTACCCAATAGCTTTGAGGAGACAATTCAAATAAAATTTTTTAGAAAGTCCAGGTAAACGAACCCACAACTTGAATACCCACCTCATCCTGTACCATCGAAAAATCCGGTGACCAAGGCCTCACTGTTAGGTATTGCCCAAAAATCACCCATGGCCCATTGGTCAACACCTTGTAATAGTTTTCTTCATCATTAAAGCGAGCCAGATAGTAATCGTTCTCTAAGTCCATGAGTTGGAACGGGCACTTAGTTTTCCCTAACATTGTGACCCTATTCAGTAGGGTATCGAAAGCGATCTTTATTCCCAATAGTTGAATAATGATAATTTTGGCCATTTTTCTCTCAATGAAATCCTTAGCTCTGTTAGAGAATGTAATCGATGAGATCCCATCGACCAAATCAGTCCATATATCCTCTTCATGGATCTTAAAATCCTCTAACATCTACGATGAATCATTTGAGTTTGACGATCCCATCAGTGTATTCTTGTAAGTTGCCTTTGGCACAACACGGAGGATATCATTGTATTTATGGTGTAGTGAAACAATAATAAAATAATTGAAAAAGATACTTGATGTAACAACCCGTTTTTCAGTGGTTTCGGAACCACAACTCCGACGTATCAGTTCATATATATTAATTAATTAATATTTACGAGGTCTTTACTTTTTTTATTTAAATTTAGTTATAAAATTTTAACATTTAGTTAGTTAATTAAGTAAAAGAATTAAATCGTAAAAGTCGAGAAAGTTGATCTCTATTAGTAAAAGTTATCGAATAGTTATAGAAAGACAATTAAAGGGACTAATATGGTAATTATATCATTGGGGAATAGGAATGGACGATTACATGATTAAATGTATGAAATTTTAATTAAAAATTAAAAGATAATGACAATTTTGTAAATAAGCAAAGATTAAATCAAATTAAAGGTTAAATGAAACATTTTCTTCTTGTTTTCTTCTTCAACAAAATCGAATAGCCATTTTTGGAGAGGAAAGAGCTTCAATTAGCTAGGGTTCATCAAATAGGTAAGTAAACCCGGTCCATTTTTAGTAATTTTTATGATTCTAAGCTCGTATTAGCTTAATTTAGCTAACCTAGGGACTAATTTCTAAAACTGTCAAACATTTTAGATTATGCCATTGATGTGTTTGGGTTGTTTTTAAAGTTTGATGGAAGATTATTGAGTTTGGTTGTTAGTTAAAACTATTTTGTAAAGTAATTGTGGATGATTTTAACGTTTAAGGATTAAATTGTTAAAGTGATAAACTTTCAAGGACTTGTTGTGAATTAATCACAAATATAGGTTGAATTGGGGGTTTTTTGACATTCAGCTAGGATGGGTTTTGAATAAAATTGGTTTAATTGTAAAAATTTAGGCATAGGGACTAAATTGAATAAAAGTGAAATGTTGAGGGTAAATTTGTAAAAATGTAAAAAAGAAATTAATTGCATAAAATGGCTTAATTTTACTATTTATTTAGTTAATTGAATGAAACTATTATTTTAGACCAAGAACGTGTTGACGATTGTGGAAAAGACAAGGTTGTGGAGTAGTCCTTGCATTTGAACCATTACTACAAATCAGTCCAGTAAGTTCGTTTATATAAGTATGTTATAGATAATTTCTTTATTACTTGATTTTACTTTAGTAATTGTAGTGTTTCATGATTATCGAACGTTTGATTTAATGAAGGTCAATAGTGAAATTAAAATGTATTGAGTGTATTGAATTCGGGCCTTGAGCCTAGCAGGCTTTATGTTAGTGTACTGTACTGTATCGAGCCTTGTTGCTTAGCAGGCTTCGTGTCAGTGTACTTATCGGGCTTAGTCCCTAGCAGGCTTCGTGTCGGTGTACTTATCGGGCTTAGTGACTAGCATGCTTCGTGTTGGTATACTTATCGGGATTAGTGCTTAGCAGGCTTCGTGTCGGTGTACTTATCGGGGTTAGTGCCTAGCAGGCTTCAACTGGTGTAACAATTTGTATTGTTTAATACTCACTTGCTGTGAGCTGTGTCTGATAGGAACTTAGTTATTTTAATCGTGAAATTTGCTATTTTATGCTTTAATTTGGTAAGATTATTGTTTGGTTTAACGAACTTACTAAGCTTCAAGTAGGCTTACTTGTACTTTGTCCTCTGTTTTGTAGATTACATTTTGTGGTCAGGAGATCGGATCAAACTTGAAGAATCACACTATCTATGGTAAGTTGCAGCTTCTTTTTAGCTGCCTTAAAATATCTTATGAATCCTTCCTTTGATTCTCCACCGGGGACCCATAAAAACTAGTAAGCCGCCATAAAATCTTCCCATATTCCTTTTTTACCTCAACATCTATATGTGAATGGAAGAAACTTCTTAACGTAACAGATATACCCTTCTTCCATCCTAAAGACAAACCTCCTCTCGACCCATTTTCCCTCACATCAATTTTGTTCCCAAACTTACAACTCTTCCTTATTCTTTCCATACTCCTTGCATTAACCTTTGTCTCAATAAGAAACAAAACCTAGGGTTTGACTTGTCTCAGCTTGTGCTTAAGACACCTAACTTCCCGTGGTTGCCCCAGATCACGAACATTCCAACTTAAGGTTTTCATTATGACCAGTCAGCCTGCTTATTGCGGCCACCGATAATTCACAATTTGTCTTTATATTCTTCGAACTGAGGTTGCGTTGGTTTGGATTTCTCAACCGATGTACTCTCTGTCTCTTTCTTCCATCTACCAACCCAAACGACCTTTCCTCCGAATACGAATTTGACTTTCCTCCCTTATGGCCTTGAACATAGGGATTTTCATGCAATCTCACTCTCCTATTTTCCTCCCAATCCATTCTTGAATTTCCTGCTTCCACTGGCTCTTCTTGCAACCACTTGCTAGTAGTTGTTGTTACCCTCTGCGGTGGGGATCTTAAAGAAATATCCCACCCAAACGCTACTTCCTATGACTCCAAAGTTAAACGACTTGGACAAAAACTTTTTCCATGGCCTAGCCTACCACATATAAAACAAAATAGAGATAATTTTTCATATTGAAAGTTCACATATGTAGCTTTATCCTACCCAAATATAAGATGCTTTTTTCTTTTCAAGGGTAAACAAACATCTAATCAAACTTTAATTCGCATGAATTTACTAACCCCCTTTACTATTGATGCAGTACTATATTCTATGAATTACCCGATAAAATTTCCAAACTGCCTTGCTAGACCTTCTAACTTGAGTCCCAACGAAAGATTATGGACTTGTACCCAAAACATTGTAAAATTTAGAGGAACTTGTACAAGGTCTTACCATTTTAATAAATAGTGGAAAATAATAAGATGCCTATTGAAAATCCATGGCATACCATCCCATACACTATATAGACCTACCTTGTTGTAAAACTTGAATAGTATTCTTTTATCTTCTATTTCTGTGATAAATATCCCTTCAATTGGATGCCATAAATTTGCAAGCAAGTTTCTCATTGATGGAAAGTGAACTATGCTATCCATCAATACCCTTCCTACGAGCCAAATATTAAAATCTTCTTCAGCATAATCCTCATCATCAAACGCCTGAACTAGTTCTTCTTCATCATCGGCATTATTAAGATTTGCCAACTCCTCTTCCATTGGCGGCGTTATAAGATAAACTGTTTTTTCTTAAAAAACCTTAAATAGTTGAAGGAAAATAACCTTCAAAACATGCCACTTATGGGCATACGATAGAACTTGGGCGTGCCACTTAATGACAGACGATAGAACTTTTGTGTATTGAATTTATTTACACTTTTCCTTATTTTTTTACAAGGTTAACTTGGGATGGGAGTAACATAATATAAACAATAACAAATAAATCCTGCCTAATAAAACATGTAAAAGAAATTAAATGAAATCCTTAATTGATGAGTGACATTAACTCAATCAAAATATTAACTATAACTAAAAATTTTATTGCACGCGTATGTGTGTGGAAATCTCATACTTAAAAAATAAATTTGTGTTTAAAAATAACATACAATAAATAATGAAACATATGGTTAGAACTAATTAATAATAACACATGAAATATGTAAGATATAAAATAATGATAAATTAAATTATGAGTAAAACGAAATTTAAATATATAATATTAAGATTATTAAATGGATACAATTATTTATCATAATATTGCCATTAATATTGAGTTGGTGTCAAGTTAATTTGTAACACCAACTGAGTCAATAACATTATTAATATATACAATTGATAGAGGTAATTAAGTGTGCATGAAATTATTATTTTTTTGAAGAAAAGGACTAGGCTTTTATTACCTAAATTAAAACCAAACATCAAAACAAACCAAAAGTCCAAAACCGGACCCAGAAGAAAAAAAAACCCAAAAATCTAAAACAGAAAAAGAAAACTAAGCCAGTCTATCATATTAGGAAGTGTGTACCTGTCCCATCTGTTAAACTAAGCCTTATTGGATAATATGTTTTGAAATAACAAATTAAAGTGTTTTTGAATAAAAGTAAAGTTGAGCAATTTGATATAATCAAGTTGAAATGGTTTCAATTGAGTCAAATATTTTCAAATATGTTTTAACCATTTTCAAACAAGTTAGAATTGCTCTAGGACAAAAAGCATCGATACTTTTTGTCTAACTATCGATATTTTACAAGATATCGATACCCCTCTAATAATCGATACCAAATTGACATTCTGTTTCTTTTAAACCCTGGTAGGTATCGATCCGGTATCAACACTTTTCTTATATTTCCTAAGGTATCGATATTCTTGCTCCAACGGTCACTGAAATCTGCATTGATTACAAAAAAATATCGATACCCTTTTAGTAGGTATCGATACTCGTTGCTGCAGGTGTAGTTAATGACCTGGTATTTCATCCCCCAATGACTATATTTACTTCCACAACAACCACAATAGTTAGAAATCAATTAGAGGGTATAAATATCATCTTCTAAATGTCTAGCAACAAGAAGAGCAATGTGCAAAGCTTAAAGATAAATCAAAACAACTTAGAGCTTAACTCTTTCATACCGTTTCTTGTAGACACTTGTGAGCTTTCATTGTATTCATATAGGTCAAGTGTTCTTCTTTGTATTTGTGCTTAATTGGAAAACATCCTGATCTTGTGAGGATTGTTTTCTTTGTTTGCTTATTTGTATCTCTTTTGAGAGAGGGTTTATTCTTAAGGTTTGGGTAGAAACCTTAAGGGAGTTGTATCTTAAAATTTTGAGGTATAAGTCTTAAGAGAGATTGTAAGGTTAAACCTTATCCTCAAAGGTTACCAAATTAGTAAATTTGGGAAAATACTTAGTTGTGGAAAGCTAAGGTAGTGGAGTAGGCAATTGGGGCCGAACCACTATAAATCCTTGTGTTCTTTGTTGCATTTTTTTGTTGTTTCCACCACAACTTCTCAAAGGCCGAATCAACCTCCCTATCGTCGATCTCGAGTTGATCCTTCCGAGCTAACACTAACCCCTCACCTTTCAATTCAAAACTGACAGTTTCATTTCCTACAGACAATTTTCCATTTTCCATCCATGTTACAGATCATTTCTTTCAAAAACACAATTCTAATCTTTTTTTTATCCCAGGGACTGAAAAGCTTTTAACATCTTCCTCCTCTACCGGGCTCCCGAATCCATTCTTATTCCGTTATCCTCATAATGAATCTCAAGATCGTCACTTCTAGGTAAAACTCTTCACCATTCCTCAAACTTTTAGTAGCTATAGCTTAAGCAAGTTGATTAGCCAATCGTCTTGCATGTTTGATTCGTAGAGACCGGAAAATGTTGATATTCCGTTTTATATTCTGGATATAAGCACTTATTTCTTATTTGTCTTGTGAATCTGAGTTGCATTTCTTTATAACTGATGAAGAGTCCTTCTATAATCACATCTGTGAAACCCAAATCTAATTTTGTTTTTACTGCCTATAAACACGCGAAAGCTTCTGCAGCAAAGCCCGACTTACCATCTGCATGTATTATCGATCTGGAGGCAACCACCTTTCCCAGGGCATTTTTGGCCACTACCCCCCGCTTCAATCTAGAATGTACCCTATCAAAAGCCGCATCGAAGTTTATTTTAATACGAACCCCCAAAGGAGGTTCCTATTTTACCGAATAACTCCCCTAGTAAGCCCTTATTCTTCGTTATCTTCAAGTTCTTTAATGTAACTTTGAATGAAATTGGCTATCTCTCTACCCGATTTTGTTAAGTTCTCATGCGCATGCTTATTCCTTTCAGTCCACAGGGCCCAAAAGGCACAGCAGAAGACCCTCCATTGAAGAACAAAACTTACACTAAATACCCAGGTAAGCTATTCAAACATTCTTTAAGTTGTATTTGAAAATATCCACAGGTACCCTACTAATTCCCAAACATCCTTTGAAGTAGGGCAACTTCGATAAACATGGTACGTTGTTTCAGCCCCTCCCCCACATTTTGGACGCATCGTATTCACCACAAGTCGCTTGTAATACATATTAGATAAATTAGGGATAAAATTTTTCGATATTCGCCATACTGTAATTTTGATTTTAGAAGGAAGATTTAGGCTCCATAGTTTCCTATAGAATCCTTTAGATGTGGCTTGTAATTCATTGAAAGTAGGACTAGGAATACCAAATTGTAATAGTTTGTAGGCACTCCGAACAAAGAACTCTCCTCAGAGTTCGCATCTCCACACCATCACATCATTGTGTGGTTCTTTTGCCAATGGGATTCGAAATATCCTGGCCACGTCAGCATCAAAGAAAGTATCGGTAATAATCTCTCACCTCCATTTTCTATTAGCATTATCAATTAAACCAGCAACTATTAATATGTTATTATCACGAACCATGCTGCTAAATTTATAATCAACCGAACCAGGAATACATGCATGATTTAGGCTCCATAACTTCCTATAGAATCCTCTAGATGTGGCTTGTAATTCATTGAAAGTAGGACTAGAAATACCAGATCATAATAGTTTGTAGGCACTCCGAACAAAGAACTCTCCTAAGGGTTCACATCTCCACACCATCACATCCTCGTGTGGTTCTTTTGCCAATGGGATTTGAAATATCCTGGCCACATCAGCATCAAAGAAAGTATCGGTAATAATCTCTCGCCTCCATTCTCTATTAGCATTATCAATTAAACCAGCAACTATTAATATGTTATTATCACGAACCATGCTGCTCAATTTATAATCAACCGAACCAGGAATACATGCATGATTTAGGCTCCATAACTTCCTGTAGAATCCTCTAGATGTGGCTTGTAATTCATTAAAAGTAGGACTAGGAATACCAGATTGTAATAGTTTGTAGGCACTCCGAACAAAGAACTCTCCTGAGGGTTCGCATCTCCACACCATCACATCCTCGTGTGGTTCTTTTACCAATGGGATTCGAAAAATCCTGGCCGCGTCAGCATCAGAGAAAGTATCGGTAATAATATCTCGCCTCCATTCTCTATTAGCATTATCAATTAAATCAGCAACTATTAATACGTTATTATCACGAACCATGCTGCTCATTTTATAATCAACCAAACGAGGAATACATGCATGATTTAAAATGGAATTTTTTTCTCCTGTTCCCACCCTCCAACACAACCCATCCTGAAGCAACTTACGTGCCAACCAAATACTTTTCCAAGTATATAAAGCCTCATGCTTTAAACTTGCACTTAAAATGTCAATTTGGGAATAATACTTTGCTTTTAAAACCTGGGCTAATAAAAAATCAGGATGATTAATAAGGCTCCAACCTTGTTTTGCTGAAAGAGCCACATGAAATTTATTGAAACTCTTAAAGCCCAAGCCCCTATTCTCCTTCAGCTCACAAAGTTTTCCCCATTCACACCAATGCAATCCTTGCCTCCTATGAGCTATTTGCCACCAAAATCTAGCCATTATGCTATTTAATTCCCCACACAAAGATTTGGGCTAAAGGAAGCAAGCCATTGTATAAGTTCGTATGGATTGAAACACTGATTTTATGAATACCTCATTTCCCCATTGTGAAAGGAATCTAATGCTCCAGCTATCTATCTTCTTCTTCATTCGATCCTTTAAAATTTGAAATAAAGCCTTTCTTTTTTTCTACCCACCATATTAGGAAGGCCAAAATATCTTTCTAGATTGTTTGACTACCTAGCCCCCAATCCTCTCGATATTTGCACTCTTACCGAATCAGGGTATTTGTATTATAGTAAACTATGAACTTTTCGAAATTTACACATTGTCCCGAGCAAGTTTCATACTCCTTCAAGATCTTCTTTAAGATATGAGCACCCCGAATTGTTGCCTCCCCAAAAAGGACATAATCATCTGTAGAAAGTAGATGAGAAATCTGGGGTCTACTCCTACTTGCCTTTGCCCCTTTCATCAAACCTCCCTTCAAAGTAAGTCTTATGAGAGTAGAAAGTCCCTCACTGCAAATAAGAAAGAGAAAAAAACTCAAAGGATGCCCTTGTTGAAGTCCTCGGACGAAAAGACGCTTCCATATTTCAATTGATACTAACCGAATAAGATATCGTCGAGACACACTTCATCACTATGTCCACCCAAACCTTTTCAAAACCCATTTTCTCCATCATAGCTCTAAAAAAACCCTACTCTACTCTATCATATGCCTTACTAATATCCAACATAAGTGCCATGAAACCCTCCATTCCCACTTCTGTCGAAAAGTATGCAAAATTTCATAGGGAAGCAAAACATTATCCGAAATCAACTATCCCAGCACAAAAACACTCAGACACTATCAATACATACATCTAATACCCTTTGAAACTGATTAGCCACCATTTTTGCTATTACTTTATATATGACATTGCAAAAACTAATGGGTCTAAAATTAACCATGCTAGTCGGATTAGGGATTTTTAGAATGACTATGTTTGCAACGTTCATAGGTTATAAATCCATACCATCATTTAAAACACCCAGAAAATAAAGGCTTAACTCCTTTCCCACAATATGCCAACATTTCTAAAAGAATATAGTCGAAAAACCATCCTCGATGCATTTTTTAGGCTCATATCCCTCAACGCCCTAAAAACATCCTCATTCGTATTCTTTGCTATTAACAAATGCATTTGCTATATCAGAAATGCATCTCTCAACCCCAGATAGAATATGATTCAACTCGCTCACCCTCTTTCTCGTAAAAATCTCTTCAAAGAACCCCCTCGCTATCTTTTCCATTTCAACTCACTCCCTAGTCACCTTACCATCCCCATATTCCAAACACTTGATTATGTTCATTCTCCTTCGTTGAGAAGCATACCTATGAAAGAAGTTCATAATTTTGTCCCTTACCTTTAACCAAATTGCTCTCGCTTGTTGCTCCAAAAAAACTTCATCTTTTTTAATCTCCCAATTCAACTGAATTTTTCTATAGATGAGCTCGCACAAGTTCACATCGTTTCAATCAACTTCAATCAAAAGCTCCAATTTCCTATTCAACTCATTTTTCAAGTCAATCCTTTTATCCTTTACCTGATGTGCCCAACTGTCCAATCCTACCCGAAGCCTCTCCAACTTTGAAAAGGTATCCCCCAAATAAGTTTCCAAATTTTTTTAAATTTCCCTCTCAAACAAATCCACCGTTTTCCACCAAGCTTCGAATTGAAATCTTCTATACCCCTCACTTCCCCTACCCTTTTCATTTGAATTAAGAGAGGACAATGATCCGAAAAAGAGTGGGGTAAATGTCGAATCATTGCATTTGGAAATCTACCTAGCCATTCCTCATTCGTCACCCCCTATCCAAACGTTCTCTGATATTTGCTTCTGGCAAGTTACCTCTCTCCTATGTAAACTACGGTCTCGAATAACCCACATCCATTAACCTATAATCCTCGATAACTTTCCTAAACATCTTCATTCTCCTTTAATCCATCAGTATACCCCCTACTTTTTCAAAAGAATACATAATTTCGTTAAAATCACCACAAACAAGCCATGAAAGATCATTACTATTCCCTAAGCTAATATTCACATCCTTCTTCCATGCTAAACAAATGCCTTCTCTTAACCCATCAACCCCCGCTTCTATCCCGTTTATAAAGCCACATCTTCTCCTCATTGATTCCATTCGTCTACCATCTTGTTTCGTCTCTATAAAGAAGACTACTTAGGGATTATACATCGTTAGCACATGCCGAAGTCGACGAACAGGCCGTGGGCTCTCCAAACCACGGACATTCCAACATATGATTTTTATGTGCCCGGTTGGCTTGCCTTTTGGCAGCCGCCGATCTTTGTTGGAAAGGAGTAGAAAATTACTCCAGAGTTATCATTATAGAAACATTAGACACTAGACTATCTAGGTCATTAACTTCAAGTTTTGCCTTTGTAATTCCTTCAACACAAAGTGGTGAATTCTCCAACTCATCAGTCCCCACCAAGTCTATTTTCTCTTTTCCCATCACACTTTCAAATTTATTTTGATCTACCACAACATTTATTATCGTTCTCTTCTAACTTTTTTTCCCTTTTGAGACTTACCCTCCATAGGCCTAACAAACCTACTTTGGCAACCATCTGTTTCCATATTAAGGCGCTCAACAATTGTCATTAAGCCATCATGGTCCATTTGTTGCAATTTGGCTTCCTTAAATGGTGGGACTCTAAAATCACCATAATCCCTAAGATTGTGCACCAGATCATTAGTTTCCAATTCTGCCAAAAATTCCTCAGATCCCACTTCCTCCTCTAATTGGTGAACCACAGTTGAAACCTGAGTTGTTGATCCATCCTTACAAAACTTGCTATCCACCCCATCGATCACATCACCAACACCAATATAGGAGCACTGCTTCATTAATTTCTTAGTAGATAAATCGAATTTCAAACTTTCTTTGCCCAATAAATTTGATTCAGTTTTAAATGCCAAAGAGTAAAGGAGTTCATCTTCTGACATATCCCTGATATCAGTTGGGATCCCATTACACTCATTGATCCCATGACCTATTCGACCATACCCAAAGCAAAAATTTGGCAAATTATTATACTTAAAAGAAAGCCAAATTTTCTCTTGATTACCAGCTGAGACAAAGATCCCTTTTTATAGTGGTTTCTGCACATCCAACTGAATTTTTAGCCAGCAAAAATCCCTTTTGACTTTTGATCTAAGAACCCTTCCAAAAGTTGACCCAATTGCATGCATTAGATCTTTCTTATCACATTCCGGGGGACATGGAAAACCTTAATCCAAAAAGGAGATAGAACCAATCGAATTTTTCTTTGTTTAATTGGATTAACTAACCTATAAAAAAATAACAAGTTGCCTTCGAAAAAGCCATGGTCAAGCCTCGAGAATTAACTCCAACTCATCATTTTTTCAAACGAGACCAAAAATAGGTTCAGCCCTTCCACTTGGATCTCAAACTTCTTCCTTATCTTCCAAATACTCTTAAGTTTAGCCCGAAAACTATCTGGATTGTAAGATTTTGTTGTCCACACAGTACATAATAACGTCAGATTATAACCACGAACAACCAACGAACTCTATACAGTTAACTGACCCAATTCTTCTTCCAAGAGGAAGATCTCATCCCTTCCCATTCTCCAAAAAAGGTCACTACCCTACTCCAACCCAACCACAACAACCACTGTTTCTATAGGACACTAAGAGAGAGCACTCTCGACTTTTTAACTTAGTTGATTAAAAAATTAAAATGTATAAAAACATCAAAATTAAGTTTTTGTTTAGTGGTGAATTTAAAATTTTATTAGTGCAGGTGACATTATTCTTAAATGACAATATAAATAATATATATTTATACTATATATAAAGGTAGTTGACTGAGTTGGTGTCACGAGTCAACTCAACACCAATTCAGTTATGAAATTACTAAAATACCCTTACTTTAAAAGGTAATTAATATTATTATAAGAGTATTTTCATCTTTTCATACATTTATATAATTTCTAAATAACACAACTAAAAAACATTATTTGAGAACCAAACACAAGACCAACAAATTCATATAAAAACCTGGGGTTGTAAATGAACCGAGCTTGAATGAACGGACATTTGTTGATGTTTGTTTGTTTGTTTTTATGCTTGTTCGTGTTTGGTTTGTGTTCGTTAAGAATTTCAAATTTTTTGTTCGTTTTCGTTTCATTAAAATTATGTTCATGAACATGTTCGTTTAACTTAAACGAACATATAATTGAACATTTTCAAAAACAATGTTCATAAATAATGAACAAACATACAATAGATAAACATATATATAATTTTTAGATATAAAATAGTCAAATATTAATATCAATAATTATATTATAAATAAAAAAGTATACAAACCAAAATGGAACAATAAATGAGCTTTAAATGATTTATTTAACGAGCTTTAAATGAATATAAATGAGTTTGTTCATGAACATAAATAAACCGAACAAGCTTTATTTGTGTTCGGTTCATTTAATAAACGAGCCTTAAAATCTTATTCATGTTCGTTTACTTAGCTTAATAAATGAACATAAACGAATAAAACTGAATTTTTCATTAATTGTTTATTGAACGCTCTTTTATTTACAATCCTATAAAACCCCTTGCCCTTCCAATAATAATCATTTGTTGATTTATTTATATATATATATATATATTAATATAAAATATTTTTGTTCATCCACGTTGTAGGTATGATAAAATCTAGTACATAAATAATGTTCTTGATTAAGTTAGTGTCACAAATCAAATTGTATAAATAAAAAAGACAAAAAGTCATTTTAAAATAAATTTAATAAATTACTAGGGTTTATAAGTATTTTTTCCTTTAAAACATTGTTTTTAAAACTTACTAATGTATCATGTAAGATTTTTCAATAACCACTATACATATTATCTTTATAAACTACCCATTTATCAATAAAAAGAACCATTAACTATTCTTTAAAGAAAACTAATCAAAATTTAAAATGTTCAACCAAAACAAACATAATATCACCACCTATAGGATGAGTGTAAGTATATCTAGTGTATTTAAAGAGGATACTCAATATGGATTTTGTCGAATGTAGCTACTTATCTCAAAACTCCATAAGAGTTAAAATAATATGATATTAAACTTTATTAAGATTTAATTTGCATATATATATATAATATTTGAAGAACCGATTTTATTATGAATTGGTAACAAATCTAAGAAAATGTTTACCAGTGGGAATTAATTAAGCAGGTAAGGTACAGGGTCTATTGGAATGGTCAAAGGAGGAATGGGATCAAATTATCAGAACCAATTTGAAAGGATCATGGTTGGTATCAAAGTATGTTAGCATGCACATGCATGATTCTATTGGAACGTTTTCAATAATATTTATAGTATTTCAATAACTATAAATGAAAAAGTGTAATTAATCAAAAGTTATATCTCTTTAGTTATTGACAAAGAATTATGATTATTCAAATAATATTATTTGAATAGTTATGTTTAATCAAGAGATATTAGATGAATAATTATGTTTTTTAAATATATTATTATTTAGAAATAACACCTATTGAAAGATGTCTCTATGAAGAGACATAAAATTCCTATAAATAGGAAAGAGATTTCATTTGGAAACCATACCAATAAGTTATGAAAATTCTTTCTATCTTTCCTCCATCTTCTAATATTATTATATTGTTCTATAAGAATTATTACAGAAATTTTTTTTTATAGAAATTGATTTTCTTGTTATACATTGCTCAGTGCTTAGTAGACTATTTTCATCAGTGCAAAACACAAATAGTCATCGGACTTCATTGTATCCTCGAGGTTCATTTGCTTGAAACTTATTTGCACACCGAGTATAGATGGGGGCGAATAGAACATTAAATATAGTGGCTAGATACACGCCTTGGACCCTTATCATATTTCTTCATTTTTTGTTCAAGTTGTTGTTTGTGTTCCGTTCGTGTGTTCGAGATTTTCCTCACCGAAGTTTTGTACTAACAATTTTAAGGCTATATTTTCATGATGACTACTACAACACATGAAAGTGGAACATTAAAGGTGTTGGTTTCCAACTTAGTCAAACTTGATCGGTTGAATGGTGGCAATTTTTGACAATGGCAGAAAAAGATGCATGTCTTATTATCAACTTTAAAGATTGCCTATATTTTGAATACTCCAAGACTGGAAGAGAATGAAAACGAATCTGTTGCTGCAACCCGAGAAAGGCAAAAATGGGACAATGTTGATTCCATATGCATAGGCCACATATTGAATGGTTTATCCAATGGTTTGTTCAACACCTACCAAAATGAAGTTACCGCTAAGGAATTATGGGACAAATTGGATGTAAGATATATGACCGAAGATGCTACAAGTAAGAAATTTATTGTTAGTCGTTTCAATAATTATCAAATGATTTATTGTCATTCTATTATGGAATAATTTCGTGATATTGAAAAAATGTTGAACCAATTTAAGCAATATGATATGAAAATAGATGGAATGATTGTTGTATCCTCCATTGTAGACAAACTTTCACTGTTTTGAAAAGACTTTAAAAGAAGTTTAAAACATAAGAAAAATGAAATATCTCTTGAGGCTTTGGCAAATCATCTTCGTATTGAAGAAGAATATCAAAAGCAAGATCAGAACTTAAATTCAAAAAATGTCAAAGTGCATGTTACGGATGAAGTACAAACTACTAAATCATCCAAGAGAAAGTTCAAACAAATTGATATAGCACATAAGTTAAAAAAGAAACAAAAGGGCTCATGCTATCATTGTGGTAAGCCGAGACATTTCGAGAATGAATGTCTATTTTTAAAGAAGAAATCATCTTCTAAGGCTGATAATAATGAAAAGTTTATTGCCATGATTTCTCAAATTAATATCGTACAAGATGATAATACATGGTGGATTGATACTGGAGCAACCAAACATGTGTGAAAAGATTAAAGCATATTTACAAAGTTTACACAATGTGAATATGACAATGACTTGCACATGGGAAATTCTTATTAGTTTGTATATGAGAGATTCTGATTTCAATTCCCTTCCATTGAATTTTTATTAGTTTTGTTCCTTCTTTTAGTTGTTCACATGTGGGTTATATTTTATTCCTATTAGTAGGAATGAGTCTGCTGGTTCAGTGGAAATGCCTTAGCTTACCCTTGGGTTTCAAGTTTAAAACCTATCATACACAAGTGGGAATTATTTTTGTTGATTCTCGTTTGTGACACCCATGTGGTTGAAACTGGGTTAAATGTATATTTTGAATCACCAGATTGTGTTAACCGATAAATCTGATAGGTTAGGATATTTTATTTTATTTTATTTTATTTTTAATTAAAATTCAGCTTCTAAAAATTCTCCTTGATTTTTGTCATTCATTTTCACTTTCTCCTCTTTTTCCTTCGCATTAGTTTTCTTTTTGGGATTTTCTTGTTTTTTGCGTGTTAGTCCCTTTTGATTCTTCTGTTGTCGCTCCTTTTGTTTCTACTCTGTTACTATTTTGGACAAGTGTCATTGTTTCTGCTTGTTCGGTTCTAGCCAAGCGAAATTTGGGTGTTTCAGTGCCATGTTTTCTCTTCTTAAGGGTTGGTTGTGTTATTATTTTTTTTATTTCAGTTTCTAAAAGAGGTGTGTGAATGTATGGGTTGGATGTACTGATCATTAAATTGTTTCTATTTAGACGAAGTTCTGGAGGCGATTGTTTCTCTGGAAAATTGAGGATCTAAGAACTGTTTATTCTTTAGGTAAGTGGTTGAATACCTCAGTTGGGGGTTGGTGGTGAATTTCAGCAAGAGCCGAATGCTCTTTTATATTTGGTCAATTCATTAATTGAGTGTGGGTCAAATGTTTAGTTCAAATTTAGTGTAATTCTTGATAATTGATAGTTGTGGATGTTGTTTGTACAGAATTGGATATTGCTATCTGCCAACATCTTAAGAACGTTCAGGTGTGTGACGCTAACTCGAAACTTCATAAAATAGCAAAAAATTAAAACTATCAACACCACACGATCGTGTCCCAAACCGTGCAACTCACAGAGCTGTGTGTTAGGCCGTGTGCCAAACCATGTGAGCCATACAACCGTGTGTCACGATCGTGTCCCAAACTGTGTGGCTCACACGACCGTGTGTTAGGCCATGTGCCAAACCATGTAAGTCACACGAACATGTGTCAAGACGTGTGTCAGGCCATATGAACCACATGAGCATGTGCTTGACCGTGTACCAAGCCATGTAGGCCACACGGGTTGTGCCAGGTAGGGCATGTGGGCCCATTTTGAGTAAGTTTAGTTAGGGCTGAGTTTTGGATTGCGTATTCGAGGTCAATGATTTCTTAAACTCTGATGAATGATATGTATGATTGTCCAATCAATGAAATCTGTTGTTTCTATTGTGTGTGTTTTATCTTATGTGATAAGTTATGTTTTGTTCTGATTCTTATGGCATGTGACATTGTGGCTATTCTGATTAAATTGATCTTTTATTATTGAAACCTGACATATCTTTTCTGCAAAACATGAAATTCCATGCCTACTGATTTCTGTTAAATGTACGATTGCATGTTCAACATGCTTACTGTTTTGACTATGTATTTGTGTGCCATGTCACATTGCATAGGGTTGGGATGATATGGTAAGGAGGAAGTTCTGGCAGTTTAATAATTTGCACTACCTGGTGGTTTAACCACATATCTGTTCTGGCAGCTTGACTACAATTATGGTGGCTCGACGACACATATATGTTCTGACAGTTTTTCTGCAATTCTAATGGCATTGTCCACATTTATTTGTTGGTGTGTTTTGGATGGACAAGTTCTAGGGATTTTTATTTGGTGTGTAGTAGAGTTAGGTAGGAAATTTCTGAAAATTTGCATTATGTTTTCCTGAAATTTACTGCATTAACATAACTGTTCAAATTTGTGAAATTGATCGTTATAATATTCTCTATGATATTCTGATGTCTATTATATTATTTGTATTTATACTTGAGTTAAGTCGTACACTGAGTTTTTTAACTCTCCCCATTTGTTTAATATTTTAGGTAACCGTGGACTTGGGATTGGACAACATACAGGAGTTCGGATATGTTTTCTCGCATAAGATTATTTTTATATAATTATTAATTTATGAAATTTTGAACAGTTGGACTAATTTTCATATTTTTATTTCAATTTTGAGTTTTGTTAAGTTTTTTTAGTTAATTAGTTTAAATGCTTTGCATGATTTCTGTTAATAAAAAAGAAATGTTCAATTTTCAAAATTAAAAAAATTAAGGATTTTTCCGTTGTAAATATGAAATAGCAGTTCGAAAGATAATAACAAAGGTTTTAGAAGTTACTCACTTGACAAACGTGAAGTTTTCTTTGGAGATAAAGTAAAACATGTTTTGCAAAATTATTACTGCTTCTACAAGTTCAAACACTGTTTAATAAGACAAGCTTTTTGGCGTTTTCGAGTGATCGATGTAACCTTTAAGATTCAGTCATAATGTCTAGACCGAATATGAGATGTTACTAGATACCACTAGACACCGTTGACCACCATGGGCAACAATTGGCTTTGATGCCCAAACACAATCCGTGTTGGAGAGGACCAATCCCCTAATACAAGCTGGTAAAACAAATAAGAGATGAAAAACATAGCTAGACCTAATAACATGTTTTGTAGCATTAAGGGTTAAGTTATTTGTAGTGCACCAGAATCTGAAAATAAGCAAGTAAATTAGTTGGATGAAGAAGTGGAAGATCATATTCTAACCTCCCTATCTTTCCTCCAACAAACTCAGATATGGGTCTTGGAACAAGTCAACCCCTAGCTGAAAGCTTAACCCCACGTGGTTTCCTAAATTATGCGCGTACATGTGGCAACGTGTCAAATAATTGGAAAAAAAAACTCATTTCATTCATCAAGCAACACAATTTCCATACACAAGCTGTTAAGGAAATCACCCAACAAAAAAATAAAATACAAATTCCAATACATTGAAGCAGAATTAAAAACCTTACCTTTTTTCTCTCTTTCTTTTTTTCTAAATAAATTATCAAACCTTTCATCCTAAAGTTTCGGTTGTAGTGTAATGTTTCATCCAGCATCCTCACCCTTCCTTAACGTTGTAATTATAATGCTTGGAAGTGCTTCCACTGTTGCTTCTATTCTTACGAGGTTTCCCTCCTCAAAACAAATAAAAGCCAGCCGACAAACATCCCCATAATGTCAAACTTGGGAAGCAACAAGAATCGCCTCAACCCTTTTATAATACCTAAGAATTGCATCATTTGACTGTTTTCACCAGAACAAATGAAATTGTTAGAGTTTCTTGGGCAAGTTGTATGTCTTCTTAAGGAACTTAGCCGCTGTCTCATCACTCCGGTAACACAAAACTCGCAAGAGTGTGTTTGGTTCCGTGGGACTCCACTGACCGGATGTTGGTGGCAATGGAAGCTTGGATTTAGCAGAAGAACCGTAACTCTCTGCAGTCATGTATTTGAATTGCTCAATCAGGCTGTCAGTTTCAGTATGAAATAAAGGGAGGATGGCTTTAACTGTTATTGAAAACTTTTGGATCAAATCAGCCGGAAGTCCATCACCATTGGACCAAAATAAATCCGTCAAGAACTTAAAATCTTCTGCTATTGTTTCATAATCTTGCAGGGAGAAAGCACGAGCAGGACCTCCAGCAAGTAAAACCAGAAGGAAACCATCGAAAGAAGCTTTCATTACTTCAGTAATAACTCGTGTTCTGACTCTGTCATGCACAGTTAATGAAAGTACCTCCAAATAGTGCTCGAGCTCCTGAAGAAAAGGCTCAATTCTAGATGATGAAACTTCCCCAACATACAGCCCATCCCAGAGGACATGACTTAGATCCTGGAAGATGACCTTATATGCAGTTGCCTCACACAGTTGTTGTATCCCTTCCAAACAAGCAGCAGCTGAAAGTTCGAATGCTTTCCCCGTCCCATTGGCAATATTGTTGTTATGAGATTCAGAACTTCTAAGATGCACAATTGTCCGTTTTGCCAAGACATCCAACTCCGTTCGAATATGCTGAAGAGTATTAATGCGACAGTATAGCTGGGGAATCCCGAACGAGCCATTACCATTTGTGGTCGCAACCTGAGATTTCCTGCTCTGTTCCTTTTGAAACTTCTCCTTTTTCTTAAATACACCCGAAACTTTTGACCGTGATGAACATCGAGTCAAAGCAGGCATTGAGGGAACAAAAGTACTCCGGGTCCCTGTAGATCAGAATATCTTGTATTTAACTTTTAGTTTTAGTCAAAACTGATAACTTCAGAGAAATAATGGAAAGAAATCCATGCTGTGGACTTCTACAGATTATGCAAAATACGTACCACAGCCAGAGATTATGTAAAATACGTACCACAGCCAGACTTTGCCTTTGATATATAATGTTGAAGACATCTATCGATACCATTGGTTAAATCAGGAAGCAATGCTGCATGTATAGATATTGGTAACAAAAAGAATGCTTCCAAAGCTTCATCTACAATTCGCAAAACTTCAACAGAAGAGGGAGCAAATCGTTCTTTATTCGCTCGCGGATCCCATACCTATAAAGAGACAACAAACAGAAATGCATAGCAATGAACGGTCAGATACTAAATGAGATTCAAGACATGACAAATGGTAGAAACTGAGTATAATCTATAAACATGAACAAAATTCCCCTACTAAATAGCTTTCATCTTCAAATCTTCCGATTATGGAAGACGACAGAAGAATATTTCAACTGACTAAAACCACTATCAAATAATTAAAGAAAAGGAACAAAAGCCATGAACCTCTTGTTGTAGATTCCTGTCAACCCATTCCTTCAGTCTGTCTAATCTAGTCTTTATCCATGATTTCACCAGATTGGAGACTACAGATTCAGCCTCATAAGGAGGCATCTCCCTTATGATTGACTTTCCGCCATCCTCACTGTCCACTGAGTTTTCAACCGCGATCTGCACAAGATCTTTCTCCAATTTTTCTGCAGCTCTTAGCACTTGTAATATATCCGGTGTCAATTCACCAATGCTGGAAACAAATTGCTTCAGCTCATTCCCATAGCAGGAATGAAGAGTTGCTACAGCCACACCGGCCGAAAGAGGATGCCACCTCTTTAATATTGGACTAAAAATTGCCTTCTCACTGAAAGCCAGTGTACTGACATCTTGTGCAAGGATGGAAAGGAAAGGAAGCTGATTTTGCTGGTTCTTATTAGATGAGCGTTTGCTAGACTTCACCTTCTCCATTATCTGTCTAAATACATTATCAACAGAGAAAACCTTGAGTCACTTTCAGACGGAATTTAATAAACTTGGTCTAAATATAGAATTTAAGGCTAACACAACAAATATTAGGGTTTAGTAAGGGGAAATGCTACTCATAAAGAAATGATGACGCTGCACTTGGAAAATTTGCATATTTAATATGCCTGCAAAAACTTGCAAATGCTGAAAACCTATCTATCATATGGAAAATGTTAAAAACGAATTTATATCATGAAATGAAACTATAGGAGCCTTGTTATCTTGCACTGCCCAATAATATGTATGGACATTTGAAATAGTGAAAACTTGCCTGAAAAAAAGCAGTGCGCAGTGATGATCGTATGTACGTATCAACTCTCTCATGAGCCACATCAAATTCCTTTCTTTTTTTACGGTACTCATGCGAGATATCTTCTACCATTATCTTTGCTGATAGAACTCCCACAGAAACAACACATTCCAATAACTCAGTGTTATCACTATGAAAATAATTGTGGTAGGCAAGAAGCCTTTTCTCAGCCCAACCTAAGATTGCACTCAAAGTAGAACTCAATATCTTGGAGTAATTGGGATCTTTCATGGACTTTGAATCCTTTTCAACTTCCATCAACAGATTATTGGCAGCAAACAATAGATCCCCTTCCACTTCACCAGTAGCCACATAACGGTTAAACAATATCCACAAGAAACAAAGATTATGCAGCATCTGATTCATTCCAAGGACTACCCAAGTCTTTTTTATGAGTTCAAGAACCTCATCAACTTCTTCAATAACCGATGTTTCATCATTAACATCAAAACAAGCTTCTAACAGCATTTGGTAAATTCTGAGATTCAATGGGAATCCATCTGCCCAGTGGATAGTCTCAGAAGCAGACCCATCAAAGGTTCTACAAGCAAGAGATAAAACAATGCTCCGGAGTGCTTGCATCGATTCATTGTTTTTTCCAGTCTCCAAGGGCTTCTCGAGGGCTCCACGAATGATCTGTCGTAGTCGCTGTGGAGCAGTGTCGGTCTTGTCCAGTGGCAAGAGAGGATGCAATAGTAATCCAGCTTCAAGAAGCTTCAGATTTCTCCTTTGCCAAGCTTCATATTCTCCTTGATTCGGAAAATCCGAAGGCTTGAGTTGCTGCAACATCTCAAGTGGCAACACTACTGACTCTATCCGTCTTCCAAGCTGATAAACGTATAGCATACATACATATGTACTGTTAATAAAAAAAATAAGAAAATTTGAGCAGCAAAAAAAAAAAACATGAATGAACTCAAACTCCACAAACATTCTCAATAATCAACAACTGTTGTTGTCCACAGTGATTCCAGCATAAATTATCAAATTAAAAAAAATTTAGAAAATTAAAAGCTTCTAATTTATTCAGCTTAGCACAAATTACTTCTACGGAATTACATAACTTAAGCTTAAATAAAGAGAAACGCCAAAAAAAAAAAAGGGTTGCTTCTCTCAGTAAAATTGAAAGGAAAAAAAGACAAAAAAAAAAAAAAGGTTATATATACAGTTTTTAACAAACCTGAGCAGCGGCAACTCTCAAAAGAGCTCTTCTAACCCTGGAATCCGTTTGCTCTGAAATTCCCATCTGAACCCTCAACATCTCTCCAATTGTAACCGCCTTTTTGACTCGTTCCGAGTCCGACTCACCACTCACTTTCTTTCTCCCAGACGATCTCAATCCCAAAGCCTTCTTCACCTTACTCGCCGCCGTCGATGTCAACGACCTTTGCAACGACGCTGTAGACGTCAGAGTCGGTGTTGCCGTCCTTTCCGAGTTCCTCTCCGACTGCGATATGTAAGTCAAAGGCTTCCCACCGGTACTCCGACAAGCTCCAACCAGAATCTCATAAGCCGTCTCACGGAGCGCCGAATCCGACAAATTCGTCGCCAACTCCCCGAAAGGACACGGCAGCGTCTCGGTCAAGAAATTAGGCATTGCCGCCGCCGCCGCCACCGTGGTCCTCGTTTGATGATGGCTGTGTCGTTTGGCTTGGCTGGAACTTCTATCCCTTAATCTACCCGACATGTTTGAGAATTGCAGAGTAAAAGAATAAATTAAAACGGGCTTAAAGATGAAGGTTTTATGGGATTGTTTACTTTACTGCCTTTTTCTTTTTTATTAGTGAAGATTCTTGCTTGACTTTAAAGGAAACAAAATGAAACTTCTGCAAAATTCATCATAAAATAAAAGTAGACAGACAGTCAAAGAATTTGGTATCTTTTTGTAAGAAAAAAAAATGGATGAGCATTAAGAAGAAAATAAATAAAATGATGGTATTGCCGTTGTCTTTGAGGGCAGCCAGCCAGACCGAGTCAGGAGCGCGTGCGATGTAGTTTCTTCTTCTTTTCCTTTTTTAATAAAGATAATTGCTGACTCTTTCTTTAATTGAATTCCATCCTTATGCTTTACAAAAATTTAAAATTTGGTCCCTCTATTCTAATTTGATACATTTTTTATCATTGTAATTTATTAAAACTGGGAAACTAATTCAATTGTTTGAACCCATGTTAATTTAAAGGGATTAACTTCTCAGTTTGCATAAGGTAGAGGGATAAAATTTAAAATTAAACCTTTTTGTTGGTGAAATAATATTAATGTAGATTGGGATGTTGGACCAGTTTGACATTTAATTTACAGTTCATAATGTAGCTTTAAAGTTGTTGTTTTTTCTTTTCTAGATTCAAAGTTAATGTGAAACTCTAAGCATTCTTTGTTGGTTTGGTTTTTTGTGGTGAGTAAGAATTGAAATGGAAGAGAGGAAGTTTTTATTTCTCTTTAATTATGGCAATGATAATAACTTTGAAGTGGATGTGTGATGCAAATTTTGATTTTTCTTAATGAATTTTACTAGTAGTATTATAAAGTTTAGTTAATAACATGAATTTTTGTTTTATAATGAAAATCATAGATCGAGTTAGTGTAACAGTCAATTAAGCATTAATTCAATTGAAAAATTTACTAAAATATTCTTCTATATATAAAGTAGATTATATTATTATTAGATTAGCTTTATCTTTTTATATTTTTCTATAAAATCAATTATAATGATATTTAAACTTAGAGATAAATATTAAATTTATACATAAACTTTGGTTCAATGTGTAATTTGGTTTTGTACAATTATACACATGAAACTTCAATTGTAGTTCATATGTATAATGAAACTTTGATTTTGCTTCAATTGTACACATTTAAAGAAATGAATACATATATTTATTTTCATATTGGAATAATGTAACTGTTTGTGTATGCAAAATAGTGCTAATTGGATGATGTTAGTGATTTATGAAACTTGAACCAAACCAAAATTCCATGAATAAAATCACACAAAATCAAAGTTCATTAGATTGAAGTTCATGTGCAGTTTTGATATTGAACCCTTAAACCTATGATACAATGAATTTTAAATATTGAACCTTACCATCTCAATCAAAGTCTCATTTAATTTCTATATCAATTTTAACAACTATATTTGTTAAAAAATTCAGTGTGCCGTAATTTTCTAGCATATATGAAAATTTTGATTTTATAGTAAAAGCATGTGTATATTTATCCAAATTTATCCTACTTTAAATTAATCTTGTCGCTTGTGAAATCTATTTAGTTATATTTTATAATTATGTTATGTGATAAATAATTTTATTCTGATTCTCCTCATGTTTTTATAAAAAAATTACTTTTATGGGATTTTATATATATTTTTCCTTTGAGTAAACTCACAATTGAAATACCTAACCAAACTTCTCAGCCTTTTTATTATTATATTTTCTCCTTTTTTAAAAAAAAAAGATAAAAGGGCAAGTAAAGTAATAGATTAGATTGCAAACAAGTGAGAGAATGATGAGCTCAATCAACCAAAAATATTTTATTTATTACATCTCTCAGCTTCAGGCAAATTGTTGTCAGAATATAGAATCTCAAAATATCTTTCTTACTACAATTTGCTTCTTTTTGCTGCAGGGATTGAGACCAATTCTTTTTATTGTCAACAAGTTTAAAATTTGCGCTTCATTTTAAATACTATCAATAAATTAAATGGTTATTTATTATTAGAAGGTGAAGTTATTTGATTTTTTAAAAATATTTTTATAATATATCATCATTTAATTAATTGATATTTTATAAAAAATTTATATATAATTAATACATTAAATTTAAACTCTTTAAATTAATTAAATTTTAGTTTGATTTGTAATATAGTTGATTATGGGCTAGCCAGATCAATACAGAATTTTAGGCTCACTGTTTAAGCTTAGTCTCGACTCGATCCGAAAAATAGACTTAAATTTTTTTTCTAAACCCAGCTCATATTAAAAATGTTAAACCCAAGCCCGATCATAATAAATTTTCTAGATTATTTTTTATATAAAAACAAATCTAAAAAATATAATATATCAAATATACTAAAAATATTAAAATAAATATTTTCCAATAAATTAAAAAAAAAGTGTACGGGCAAGTGATTCGGGTTGGACTAGGTCGAGCCCAAGCTAAAAAAAATGCTACTCAAGGCTCGATTCATTTACAAAATGAGCTTTATTATTTGTTCAAGTCCATTTTTTGAGCTTATACTTTTATTTAAATTCTCTTACTTTTCAGATCAACCTTTAAATGGGCAAATCACCTTAAAAACATATGAGTTGGAATATATTAAGGTATATGTTGAAACTTTTTTTGAAAATCGACTTTATTTTGAAAACAAAGATGAGAGTCGCCACCAATCCTTTTTATGAGGTGTGATCGGGTCACCTCGTAATTTGATCGTTTTAATAAACGGTTTGATTTACTAAAACAAATATTTTTGGTCTACAAAATTCAGGAAACGGGTTCGGGAGAAGAAATCATGTAACGAAGGGGATTCTTATTTGTACAAATGGTACTTCGAGCTTGGAATGAGCATGAAGAAATTAACGATACTCCTTTATCTTTGAGTTGTTCTGCTTGATCGGTCGCTCAAGACCTTTGGTCTCTACCCGGACTCGATAAAAAAATAGGATCACTTCTTATGGGTTCGTTGAGAATGATTCTGATCTAGTTCATGGCCTATTAGAAGTAGAAGGCGCTCTGGTGGGATCCTCACGGACAGAAAAAGATTGCGGTCAGTTTGATAATGATCGAGTGACATTGCTTCTTCGATCTGAGCCAGGGAATCCCTTATATATGATACAAAATGGATCTTGTTCTATCGTTGATAAGAGAAATCTCTATGAAAAATACAAATTGGAGTTTGAAGAAGGGGAAGGAGAAGGAGTACTCGACCCGCAACAGATAGAGGAGGATTTATTCAATCACATAGTTTGGGCTCCTAGGATATGGCGCCCTTGGGGCTTTCTATTTGATTGTATCGAAAGGCCAAATGAATTGGGATTTCCCTATTGGGTTGGGTCATTTCGGAGCAAGCAGATCATTTATGATGAAAAGAATGAGCTTCAAGAAAATGATTCGACGTTCTTGTAGAGTGGAACCATGCAGTACCAGGCACGAGATAGATCTTCCAAAGAACAAGGCTTTTTAAAAAAAACAAAGTGGTGTCCAATTTTAAATATTTAAAAAAGAATAATAAATTGATGAATAGATAAAACAAATAACATTAAATTGAAGTATTTAAAAAATTAAAATAATAAATAAATAAATAGATAAAACAAATATGAATAATATCGAAATTAAATGTTTTAAAAGTAAAAGAATAAATAAGTGAATAAATAGATAAAACAAATATAAATAATATTAAATTTAAGCATTTAAAAAGTAAAAGAATAATAAATAAGTAAATAGATAAAATAAATATACATAATATTAAATTTAAATATTTTAAAAGTAAAATAATGATAAATAAATAAATAAATTGATAAAAATATAAATAATATTACATTTAAATATTTAAAAGATAAAAGAATAATGAGCAAATAAATAAATATAATAGATATGAATAATATTAAATTTAGGTATTTAAAAAATAAAGAATAATAAATATATAAGACAAATATAAATAATATTAACTTTAGGGATTTAAAAAGTGAAGAATAATAATGAAATTAATATATAAATAATGAAATTAATCGAACAAAAGACTGAATTGAAATCAAAACAAAATTAAAGGCACAAATCATAATAAATAAAATCGAATGAGGACTGAAATAGAACGCGCGTAAAAGACGAGGGATTAAATGGAAAATTATTCCCTATCCCCAAAATAACGTCGTTCCCCAGAGGACTAAAATGAAATAAAAATAAAATTATAGGGTAAAATTAAAAAGAAAAAAATGAAATAGGACTAAATTACAACGGGCCATAAAAAAGGAAGGGTCGAAAGCGTTAATAAACCCTTCCGCTAAAAAAACACGCGGATCCTAGCTCTCGGGTCGGGTCGGACATGGTTTGTGTCAAAACGACGTCATTTTGGCGTCTGAAATCAAAGTCCAAAATGATGCCGTTTTGCAACTCTTATTTAAGTCAAAATTTTTCAAAAAATTTCATTTCAACATTCATTTAAAAAAAAAAACTGAAACTTTATTCTTTTTTTCTCTCAAAGCTATCTCAGGCCGGTCATAGCTCCAACGAACCACCACTGGTCACCGACGACGGCCCCACCATCCACGGTGGGTGAAGATGCAAAAAAGCCCATTATTTACCCGTTTTCGAATAAAACCCAGATCTGGGGTTTAAAGCCCTATAATCTAACTGATACTCGCACCGAGAAAAAGAAACTGAAAGGTTTTACCTTTCGCCGATGAGGCCTTCGTCGGAACCCTAAAGGGTTTCCAAGTTCCTCGAATTGGCAAAAAGGACCAACACGACAACAACGATGTATCTCCGATAAGATCTTTGGCCTTATTATTATTTTATATATATACATATTAATAGATTCGAGAAGAAAAAAAATTTCACCTTTAAAATTTCTATTTTGTTGTTTTTTGATTGCCTTCTTTTTTCTTTTTTTTGCATTTAATTTTTCGTGTCAACAAAGATACATTATCCCTGGCTTTTATAGCCAAATGATACAATATATTGTGTTTTGTTTTTCACTTCTGTTTGCTACTGTTTCTCTGCTATTTCTACCTTTTCTGCTTTGTCTTCTTTCTTTGTTCTTTTTTGCAGGCCTTGGCGAGGTCAACGAAAAATGGGTCTTGCCGTTCTAGTGTAAGGGAGGTAGACCTCAAACGGTGGGCACGCTGACGCGGCACGTGGAGCAGCGGCGCGACTAAATGTTAGGGTTTTTACTGAAAATTTTGTGGGCTTAGGTTTTTTTATTTTGGGTTTTAAGTTCGGGCTTGTATTTTGTAAATTGTGCCTGTAACATTTAGGCTTGGACTGTTAATTATTTTTACTTTTTATTTGTTTAGTTTGTTTAGGGCCCAAGCAAAAATGGCCCTCTTTTCTCATTGATGTGTAACGAGAATGGAGCCAAGACCTTAAAAAGGGTCAATTTTGCTTGGTCTTGCCGAATCTCGACTTCTTTGGTGCTTCTCTTTTTCAAGCAACCCCGTTCTAACTCATTGCATCTTCAGAGGTATAGGAATTGTTGCTTTAATCTACTCCGCTGTAACTTTAAGGAGATAAGATTTGTAACTTGTAGCTTCAATCTGTTCTACTACAACTTCAAGGAAATGAGATTTGTAGCTTTATTTTGCTCCACTGCAACTTCAGGGAGATAAGATTCGTAACTTCAATCTGCTCCGCTGCAACTTCAGAGAGATTAGATTTGTGGCTTCAATATGCTCTACTGCAACTTCAGAGAGATAATATTAATTCTTCAATCTACTCCACTGCAACTTCAGGGAGATAAGATTTGTATTTACTCCACTGCAACTTCAAGGAGAAAAGATTCGTCACGGTGACCTCAAGTCCCCAAAATGACGTCGTTCCACAAGGAACTAAAATGAAATAAAAATAAATTTATAGGGTAAAATTAAAAAGAATAAAAAACGAAATAGGACTAAATTGCAACCTGCCATAAATTGCAACCAGGGATGGCGCATCTGTCAATGGTGGCCGGAGAATGCAAAAAAGCCCATTTTTTACCCCGTTTTCAAATAAAACCCAGATCTAGGGTTTAAAGCCCTATAAATCTAATCGATACTCGCTTGGGGGAAAAGGAAGCGAAAGTGAAAGGTTTCACCTTTCGCGATGAGGCCTTCGTCGAAACCCTAAAGAGTTCCCAGGTTCCTCGAATCGAAGGAAAGAACCAACACGGCGACAACGATGTATCTCCGGTAAGATGTTTGGCCTTATTATTATTTTATATATATGTGTACTAATAGATTCGAGAAGAAAAATAAAAATTTCACCTTTAAATTTTCTATTCTGTTGTTTTTTGATTATCTCTTTTTTTGTTTGCATTCAATTTTTCGTGTCAACAAAGATGCATTATCCCTGGCTTTTATAGTCGAATGATACAATATATTGTGTTTTGTTTTTTGCTTCTGTTTGCTACTGTTTCTCTGCTATTTCTGCCTTTGTTGCTCTGTCTTCTTTCTTTGTTCTTTTTTGCAGACCTTGGCGTGGTCAACTGAGGATGGTCTTGCCATTCTGGTGCAAGGGAGGCAGACCTCGGGTGGTGGGCACGTGGAGCGGCGGCACGGCTGGATGTTAGGGTTTGTACTGAAAATTTTGTTTAGGTCGTGGGCCTATTAATTGGGCTTAGATTTTCTTATTTTGGGTTTTAAGTTTGCGCTTGTATTTTGTAAATTGGGCCTGTAACGTTTAGACTTGGACTGTTAATTATTTTTACTTTTTATTTGTTTAGTCTGTTTAGGGCCCGGGCAAAAATGGCCCATTACCGTATAGAAGATTATAAGTAATGAATTATTAAAAGAAATATAAAGTGTTGTAAAATTTTTAAAATTAAATAAACTTTTAAATGGTAATAATATTGTTTTTGTTAGAATTTGTTAATAAGATTTTTTGGTGGAATTATTACTAAAGGGTGCAGGCAATTGACGGAGGCGTAAATTAGATATAAGAGTGCGTGCGTGAAGTGACATTTGGCAAATGAAAATCTTCCATCTGTCTTAACTTGCCCTTTTTCTTTTCAAGGCACCGCCCTTAGGACTTAACTCTTTCTATTTGCCTTTTATTTTTCCCTCTCACTTCACATGATATCATAATTCTTATACTATATTTTGATTTCTTGCATGGATGTTATAAGTCAAACTTTAAACCATTTGAATCATTGTATTATATTTTTAATATAATATAAAAATAATATCAACAAAAATTTAAATAACCCAAGTTATTTATCAGTATATTAATATTTAATTCACGTTTAAAATATTTATTAATGTATACATATTTCTTAATAAAACACATATATCAAATTTAAATTAACATTTAATGTCACAATAACAAATAAATTGACATAATATTTGATTGAAATTTTGAGGACTCAATTAAAATTATTTAAATTTTATAAATCAAATTAAAATTTACTTACAACAATACAATTAATCTTCTTTTTTCTAAATATGGCCGTTCATCCACTTTCCTTGGACTTGCATTCATGTAGATTTGGTTCTATGCTTATCATTTACCTTTTAAAAATTCGTTGTAGGGAATGAGTTAGTCTTAGATTTATTTTGATCATAATTGTTTATTTGTTTTTAATATTATTTTGTTGTTGTTGTGTTTATTAGTAATTATTAGTAGGATTCTCGTTTGTGACCAAATTTAATTAAATTCAATGTGTTTGTATATGAATATAACTATCAAACACATCAAATTTGTGAACTTAATTGTGACTTATTAATAAGGTGTCCTTTATCTTAAAAATAATTTAGGTTCGAATCATTGTTATTAAAAAAACACATTAAATTTGTCTGGTTACAACTATTCTTTAGTGATATTATAATAAATGTTGTATAGGCCTATTCAAGGGTTGAGCTATCTGCCTAAGCTCAAATATCCTTCTAAAATTTGAGAGAATTCGGGTAAAAATATTAGCCTCGAAAAATATATTTGGGCAAAAAAAATTAAGCCCATTTAAAATATGGATTAGGCTTGGGCTTGAACATTATATTACGTTATTTTTATATATCATGTTATTTATAACACTTAAAAATTAAATCTATAGTAATATATAATCTTTGTAATGTAAATATTTAAAAATGTTAAAGATGTCTATATAGAATTTTAATAAATGAAAATATATAATATTATTAAATATTGAATTAGAACTAGGCTTAAAATGGTCTTGGGTTAGCCATTTACAAATATGGATTGAGCAAAATTTTAAACCTATATTTCGGGTCGAATCAAGTTTGAATAAATATAAAATGCGTTAATATGTTTAAGCTCGACCTGACCGGTGAACACCTCTAACGTTATAATAGCCCAATAATTAAAAAAAAAAACAATTTAGAACAACAAAACAAAAACAAAGAATGGGACAAAAATGATTTATGCAGGTTGGTATATCTGCATATGGCAGGGTCTTGCCTAAAGAATGAAATTGCTATACAAATTCTCAATATAATAATTGATTATAATCCATTCTATCCAACTCACAAAAAGATAATTGCAGCCTTAACTCTCCACTTATTTCCTTTCCTACAAGAGGGTATTAATCATGTTCCTATAGCATGTGGAAAAATAACACAATAGAATGCACAATTATTATTTCTTAGATAGGCAAATTTGTGTTTCACTCCATCTTCGGGGAAGATGAATCTTTTTTTATAATGGCCATGTAGAATCTACTCCATATCTCAAATATATAAATGTTGGTCTCTTAATCACCTCCTTGTCCATAAATAAAGGATCATCATTAACTCAATTAAGGAAGGTGAATAATCTTGTGATGCTAAGACTCTTTAGAAAATATATAGTTTCCTTGTACAATTAACACCTACATTTATTGCACAAATCACAAATAAGAGGATTAAACCAAAAACTCTCTCCATCTTAATGCATCATCATAAATACTCAAGCATCAACGCGAATCTAATAATAGCATAACAAAAAAGTAAATGAAATAAGCAAAATATGTAAGCACGAAGTCACCAAAATCAAAATACCATCTTTGTAACACCTCTTATCCAGTTCGGTCGTTGAACTCAAGTAATAAGATGTTATAGCAAAAATTCAATATTCGACATGTACTTTACTAACCAAAATCTCAATTATTTATCACCAAACCACATATAATCAAACATAATAAAAATTTTAAAATCTACACAGACCTAATTGTAAAATTCAAGCTTGAAATAGGGTTAAACTATAAATTTTCAAAGTTTAAAGATTAATATTCAAAATCCCTAGTTGGTATCGATACCTTTCTGAAAATTGATACCAATTTACGAATCTGTTTTCTTTGCAAAACAAGGGTATCAATAATTATTTTATGGTATCGATACTCAAATAAAAATCGGTATCATTTTGACATTTGTTTGTTTTAAAACTGTTCATATGGTCAAGTATCGATATCAAATATCAAAATTTTAATACCTAAATTAAAAATGATAAAATCTCTCTTTTAAAGGTCCACTTTATGCCCAAAACATACCTAAACTCAATTGATATACCTAAGCATAATTAAGGCATGCAATTCATCATCTAGACATACTTATTCATGTACAACACAATTCAAAAACATTACAATCTAAACCCCATATATATACATATACCTTTAAAATCAACTAACTAATAATCAACCATTAAGCCACTAAGGCATCTCAACATGAACAATTAAACATTCAAATTCATTTATAAAACATACACCAAATATTATCATCCATTACAAGATCAAACCATGTATCAATCATCATTCTCACAACTACGCATTAACCAAAAATTCATCTAGCATATTAATTTCTTAACTATTTAACTATTATGCATATCATCGAATTACTTTAGTAAGACATCCTCAAGATGAACATTCCCAATAAACACACATACATATATATATATATATTCAATACTTTTAACCTTAGAAACTCAAATATCATTAAGACACAAAATGAGCATTACATATATATACAGAATATCATAGGTACATGTCAAGATCAAAAGAACATTTTAAGTACATGTCAAGATCAAAAAAACATTTCACCAACAGTTGAGTTCAGATGTCTGTTGGATGTTGAGTTGATGATTAAATCGCTAAATATCTAATCTGCGCATGAAAAATAAAATCATACGCTGATGAAAAATAAAATTGTACGTTGAGTATAACTCAATAATTTTTCTATAATCTGAACATTAAACATAGAACAAGTCAATAAAATATAAAACATAAAATAAGTACTAATATGCAAAATGATAAATCAAATAAACCAACGTACTTATTCATCGATTACAATTAGTAATTTCTATTTTACGAATACCAAGTCATGGTAAAATAATTTCATAAGACATTTAATAGTTCATTTCATATATGACACCTTCCATCATCATTTCCAATTTCATAAGCTCATTCAACATAATTCAACATGATTTCCAATTCATTGCACGAGAATATATATCTTTTCAATCTCCTTTCTCGTCCACATGCTATTTCAAAAATTAAATAACTTATTTTATCATTTATTTATCTATTAACTCGACTCAGACTCAAACGGATATACGGATTCAACCAACACATCAGTTTGGCATCCAGTGCCTCATTGGATAAATTCGAAGCAACATCCAGTGTCTCATTGGATAAATCCGAAGCAAATAAATGTGTCTAGTGCTATAAGTAAGTTGACACCCAGTGTCTCATCGGTTAAACCGAAATAAATTGGTACCCAATGCCTCATCGACTCGTAGTCGAAGTAATCCTAAACTCTTCCTATCCTATGGCATGCTATCTATATCCGACCCAACCCAAATTATTAATTGGGTAATCATTTCATATTCCAATACCAATCAATGTTTCAATTTCACCTTTATTCACAACATGTATACATTGATTCAATTTAGTAACATCACAATTTTTGCATAACATATATTCAATTCATGCATTTATATCAAAGAATGCACATGTGTTTCTCAATTATATATAATTGAATCCTCGTAACATCACTGGATTCAAATCAACCAAATTGAACAGAAAATCTCACCTCAATTACTTACCATGAACAATTAAATCTATATGCATCCATTTATGATTTAGTTTGGATTATATAAATACAAATCGTAAACTCCGAGCTACTCGTCGATAACTTTGTCTTTATCTTTCTTTTTCGAGGAATCCAGGTCGATATTAGCTACAGATTAAAGCAAACATAATAATTTATCAATATACAGCCAAATTCACATTTAATTTCTAATTTATGCAACTTTTGCATTTTATTTAATTTAGCCCCTAGAACCAGGACTATCATAACTTTCAAATTAAACTCCCAATTTTTATACCGTTTTCATAATACGTCTAATTTAACTTCTTATTTCACATTTCTTCCCCTAAATTTTTAAAATTTTGCTATATGATCCCTATTGCACAAAACCAACAATTGACTTCATAATTTAGTCCTTTTCACTTCTAACCTAAAAAAATCTATCAAGTTAGTCCCTAAAACTTTAACTAATCAACAATGGTAACATCCTCAAACTTAAGCAGTACCGAGAAATAGGACATGGGTCAGCTAGTTCAAAGTATTGAGATTCTGGAAACATAAAAATTACAAGAAAATAACTAAATTGCACTAATCAATTTTGAATTTGAAATTTTTGAACCAAGGTCTGAATGCTCCTCTTCTTTTCTTCAATTGTTTTCGGTTTGCAAGAAAAATAAAATAAAGAAACGGGTTTTGGTTTTTTCTATTCCACTATCCATATTCTAATCATTAACTAAACTTTATAATATTTAAAATACATATATTATAAAGTCATAACCAACCACTAATAAGATCACATATCTAATGGTCTATTTATTATGTAAATCCTATATATTTAATTCTATTTATAAATCCTACTTTATTCTATTATGCGATTTAGCCCTATACTTTAATTAAACACTCTTTCGTCAAAATTACCTAATCGAAATTCAATTCACTTCTAATATAATTCTGTAAATATTTAATAAAAAAATATTTATAGATCCAATTTACAAAAATGAAATCCCGAAACCATACTTTCCATTACCTTTAATTTTCAAGTCGTTACCATCTTCATATCAAAATTGTTGTTGCTACTGCCTGCTCTCTCTTCTTCTTTTCCGAAGGTGCTCTTCAATAACTGTCCCTATCTAGTTGTCTCCCTTCATATCCTTTAGGAAACTAACATCACAATAAAATAATACCATAAAAGATTAAATTAAGCACAAATGAAACTTATCCGAGGCCCAAGTAGAGAAATAATTTCGTTATAACATGATATGAAACGGGCAATAATATTTTTTTTAACACTGACTTTTGTTAAAAAGAAAATATTTAATTATGAAAATTGATACCTAATTAATTCTTGAGATCAATTCAATTAGGAATTTTCTTAATAGTACACATAATGAGTTTTAAGACCAAACAACTGTCAACTTCTTTTAATATAGAGTTTTATAAAAGAAATATATATTATTGTAGTTTGTCCATGAAAAGTGTCCAACCTGGAAATTGGAAGTTATTTTATCCAACTGTTTCAATCATGAACCTCCCCACCTTAATTATATTTTTAGAAAAGAAAATCAGGCCTTAAATTTAATATTGATTAACAAATAGTTATTATTTTATTAGTGAATCATAGACATGTTTGGTGTACTTAAATATGCGCTCCACCTTCCACAATCATTGTTAAATGTTAATTATTATAAAAATAAAATAAAATAATGTATTTTTAAATAATTTTTTATTTAGAAAATATTGGTTTCATGTATTAAAAGCGATGGTTAAATTAAAGCGATAAAATAGGAAGTACAACTTTATTATTATTAAATTGGAAGGTGACCCATCATTATTAAGAAGAAAAATATTGCTTTACCTAATTCTGTTTGCTTCTTAAATTTTGTGCATCAAATCAAAATCATATCTTCATTGCAATCAACATCAAAAGTTAATGGTAATCAAATTTCCCAATTACTTTTTCTTTTATGTATAATGTCTCATCTAACCTTGTTTTGGCTGACTAAATTATTCGCAAAATAATTTTTTTAATTTGATTTTTACATCGATTTTAAATTTAATTAAGGATATAGTTCGATTTTGCTAGAAAGCGCATCCAGCTGGACGAGCTTTCCAGTTCTCTCTCCTAGGGTTAGGACTTTTATTTTATTAGGGTTAGGGTTTTTATTAGGGATTTGGGTATTTTAAAAGTGTTCAAGGTTTTCAACTGAAGAAGTGAAAATTCTTAGGTAGTTTTGAGAGGTCAAGGGTGTGATAACGAACCTCAGCACACATTACATTTCATATATCATGGCGGGATAGGATCATGACCCTAGAAACCTATCGTGGGGAAATCTAGTTTTGGGGTAATAATGCTTGATACAATCAGGGGTCGAATTCAACGTGAAAGTCCCAATCGACGGTCATGATGTGGTCACGAGTTTGAGTATGACCAGGGGGCCAAGTGACGTTCGTTACGCAGTCAAGAGTTCAAGCTTTTTGGATACCCGCAAATAATGTCCTATATATACTGTAATAGCCCATTTTGCCCGGCCCACTCAAAACACCCAACTAATACCCAAAACCCAAATTACACCCCGGCCCATTACAAACCTAGCTTGCTAGCCCAAAAACCAAAAAGTTTAGCAGAAACCTTAGGCATTGCAGCAAACTCGCGCCGCAGCAGCTCCTGCACGTCGCCTCGCATGTCGCGCACGTCGCCCCGCACAACGCTCGTTCCACCTGCAAACAAACCACGAATCACAGCACAATAAGCAAGAGATAGGATTTTTATTGATTATTATTAGTTTTCGGTATAAAAGGCTGATTGTAAACCGATTTAGGGGGAGACAAATTTTTTATTGAAAAATTAAAGAAAATAAAAGAAAACAGAAAAGCAAGGATTTTGGAGATAAACGAAAAAGGAGAAAGAAAGGAGGACTTACTGTCGTGAGAGTCGTCGGAGGGTGTCCTCGCTTCGTCGGAGTCTGAAACGGCAAAGGGGGAGAGGAGCTGCGGCGATTTCAAAATGGCAGAAGGGATATTGTTTTAGGGTTTTCAAATGGGGTTTTTATAGTGCTTAAAACGACGTTGTTTGGGGCCTGTTTCAGTGGCCCAAAACGGCGTCGTATAGCCAATAGTCTGTATCGACTGACCGCATATGTAGGATCCGCGTTTCGATGAGGGATATTTATCTACTTGGTCCCTCTGGTTTTCAATATGCTTCTAATTGGTTTTCTATGTGCTTTACATAATTTCTAAATTTAACTGTGTTTTTAAAATTTGTTGCAATTTGGTACGTGCTGAGACGCAGTGTTTTGGAGGGCAGGGTTATTTTCCCTTTTGGTCCTCCACTGTTAAGGGCGTGTGCTATTTGGCCCACTTGTATTTTTATTATTTTAGATTTGCCCCTGAATTTCCTTTTATGTTTCAATTTAATCCTGATTGGTGTTTTACAATTAATTAATTTATTCTTTTTCGTTGCTACTATTACTTATTATTATTATTATTATTATTATTATTATTATTATTATTATAATTATATTATTTATTATTACTATACCTACACTTATATACATGCATATGTACTTTATAATATATATGTATATATATTAAATGTTTTAATGTATATATATTTTTTATACATTTCGTAATTATTTTATTTTCATAGTTTTTATATACATATATATATTTATATTTTATAATATTTATATAGTTTTTCATATTTTATAATCCAAATATATATACATTTTTCATATATAATATATATATACATAGACTATTCAAAATTATTATAAACATATTTTCTGCATTTTTTATAAACATATATATGCTCATAATCTATTAATATATTATACTTTTTTTTATATATTTTATAAATACATGTACATATTCTATATTTTATTTTCATAACTTTTGTATACATGCATATAATTTAAATTAAAATATTTGTTTCATATTACATCAACATTTTTTAACATATCCTTTAGAAAATATATATTTTGATTTCGTCAAAACATTAAAATCATTTTCTTTTGATTCAAAGGCTTTTAAAATAAAAATGATATTCAGAGTTTGAGATTTTTGAGGAAATTGAGCCCTAACGTATTGGGTTCCGATTTTCTTTGTTAATTCTAAGTAACTGAGAATATTCTTTATTCAAATGCATAAGTATAAAAATCATTTTCGGGAACTTAATTTGTGGTGTCCTAACGTATTGAGCATGACATATTGCTTTCTCGAAATGAAGATTTTCTTAAAAAATTAAAAAGCGATATTCAAAGTTCGGGGGTTTTGAGAAATTGTACCCTAACGTATTCGGTCTCGATTTCTTTATCTAACTTGAACATTTGATTATCCTTTTCAGATTTCATCATTTGAGTTTTTTAAAAAAATCTTTTTAACCCTCGACACTAAGACATTAAATAATCAATTTGGTACCGATTTTTGGGCGTTACGAGGATGCTAACCTTTCCTCGTGCGTAACTGACTCCCGACCCTGTTTTCTCAAATTTCGCAGACCAAAATCATTTTTAAGGTGAGCCGATCACACCTCAATCAAGGATCAGTGGCGACTCCAATTTTTGTTTTTTAAAGTTGACAACTAAATTTTTGTTTTAAAAAAAATGGTTTCGACATATACTATACATAAGATTGATGCCATAATTATACAAAAAAACTCTAGAGACTTCTGGTGTAATCAACGTAATTTTTTCTCTATTTCCAAGCAGCCGATATCTCTAACATTTCATTCTTGTCCGAAGGCCGACACTGAAGTGGACACAAGTAGGATCTCAAGAGGAAAGCGGATGTTCCGACATAGTAGAGGTCAAACTCAAGTCAGCGTGGTAACGGTTTTAGTTATTAATAGGTTGTGTAATAATGACAACCGTTGTCGCTTCAAAAGGAGCATCACCTTTAATGCACTGTAGTAGTCGCTCCCCGCTTGAGAGTCCTCTTGCGTTAACGACGGTGCCAACCTTCAAACAAAAATGAAGGTTAAAGGTACCGGTTGCTTGGAAATGAAGAAAAAAATTACACTGATTATAGCTAGAATCCCCAAAGTTTTTCCGTATGAATATGCCTTCAAACTTCTGTATGGTATTTATAGGGCATCATTTTCAGGTATCCAAAAAGATTGAACTTGTAGTCATGTAACGATCGTCAACTAGCTCCCCTGTTATACCCGGATCCATTACTGCATAACGACTGTCAATTGAGACCTTCACGTCGACTTTCACCCTTAACCATACAAAGCAAAATCACTCTATAACCGACTTCTCTAAGATAGGCTTTAGAGGAATTGATCCCATTCGACATGATATATGAAATGTGTGTGGCTCGGACCGATATTGCATCATCGACGACTCAAGAATACCTCGAACGTAAATGAAATATCTTTCACAACTGGAATTTTTAAGATTGGGAAATGATTTATAGTGGAGAAATAGAAATGATTAGGGAGAAATTATATGAGTGAAGGATGATGAAGCTTGGCATGTGAAAGCAATTTTATAGGCGCATGAAAGGGTCTATTTGCAAAGAAAAACCTTCAAAGCGTGCTGAAACATATTCTAAACGTGTTGAAGTGTTTAAATCGTCCGGAATATTCAAAGCTTCAGGTTTTTCAGCTCGGGGAATAGTAAATTCGTTAGAGAAAGCTTGCCCAGCTAGGCGCGCTTTCCTACCATGTTAGTAAGAAAGCCCCCTAGCTGGGCGAGCTTTCTCTAGCGAATTTCCTATTCCCCGGTAAAAAGTACTTTTTCGTATGACTGCTGTGCATATTATTAAGCGCAGAATCTCGATAAAATTATATGAGTTTTGAATGCGTGATTAATATTATTTGCACTATACACTATGCAACAAATGTGTGCATTCATAAAAATAATTCATAGCACGTATTCTCTTTCTCCCTACATAATTCTCTTATAAAATGGGCGTAATTTTCATAACATAAACACACATCAAGTTAATATCAAATAACTCTCTACTCTTTTTTTTTGCGTTTATTCATCCAAACCGTGACCGATATTGAAATGAACCGATGAGTGAAATCCGTTATATACTACGATGGTTAAATCTGTAATACAGAGTTTGAGGTGGTGTTTTTAGGAGCGAAGTTTATGGAATTAACGTTCAATAGTATTATTTAAATGCATGAGCTATGGACTAGAATCCAGAGAAAAGTTGGGGGATCGAGCTAGGAAAGAATTAAAAGGTTCTAATGCAGATTTCTTGCATATATTGACCCCTATAAGTATGAGCTATTTGAAGTGATTAGCGAAACGTATAGTGAGACAATCATATCATCACACAACTTAAGCAAAAATGTTGTTATTGAGTTATATGTCGAGTTCGCGGATGCTGATGGATCTGGCCCATCTTCGACCTTAAGTGTGATGAATACGGGTATCACAAGCATAATGTCCTACTACACAGTTGTGCGGTGGGTTTTTTGGCCTCCTTTAAAGTGGCTACTACGATGTTCCTGGAACATCTATGGGTAGACATTCATCAGTCTCCAACATCGATCTAAACTTCGAAGATCAGTACCAATCAAGGTATCAACATAAACCAAATGTAAACACTCAGGCTGGAAAAATGGCGGACAACAGAATATTCTGTGATGACGTGATGAAAAAGATGACGTGACTCACACGGCCAAGAGACATGCTTGTGTCTTAGATCATGTGGGCATTCAAAATAGGGACACACGGCTGTGTTTGTGCCCATGTAACTCTCTGACTTGGGTCACACGGCCAATCCACACATCCATGTGCCAGGTCGTGTACCCATTCGAAATGGCCTCACACGCCCGTGTGCTAGCCGTGTGTCTCACACGGTCGAGTCATACGCCCGTGTGCTAGCCGTGTGTCTCACACGGCCGAGTCACACGCCTGTGTGTCTAGCCGTGTGGACTCAGAATGTACCTTAAACAACAAGTTTACCATTCCCTGTAAGCTTGGACACTAAGTAGTTCAAAAAATCATTCGTTTAACCAGTTCAAAACGCAATCAAACACATTCAAATCATGCCAAAACAATCATTCTAGGTGCCTAACCAATGTACCCTCATTGGTACCACATTTACATCATCAAAACATATCATCAAAGTATTATTCAAGTCTAAATTATAAACATACCTAATTTAATCCATTTTGCCTAGTTCATGAACACTTAAACATCAATTTAACATGCCATAATAAAGCTTCAAAAACAAACACATATTTATATGTATAAAACCAACCAATATTAAACTTATAATCTCATTTACGTTCAATGCGCAAAATAACTATTATTTAGACACCCTAGGTACATGCTGACACTAAAGATAAACATCACCACATTTGAGTTCGGGATCATTGTTGGATGCTGAATCGACGATCAAAAGTTAAGTACCTAACCTACGCACGGAAAGCAAAATCGTAAGTTGAGTAAAACTCAGTGAGATTTCTATAATTCGAATATTTAAAGACATAATAATAATATGCACATATTAATTATAAGCACAGTTGAATAATTAAAACCATATTTATTCATACAATGACATTAGCTATTTAATACTCAATTCATAATGCATCATTTCATACCATACTCAATTCTCATCACTCGCTATATAATAGCTTTTCACAATTTGATCCACATATCATTTAATCAATAACATTGTCTATTCCATATCTCATTCATGAATACATAATTCATGTATCTCATTTTCATGTTTCAGTTCACTATCCCATTTTCTGTTCACATACAATATCATCTAATATCAATCATAGTACTGTTTTATTTAATTACCCCATATTAACATGACTCAGACTCAGACGGATATACGAATCCAACCAACACACTAGTTTGGCACCCAGTGCCTCATCAGATAAATCTGAAGTAATAACTGCCCTCAGCGCTATATAAATTTGACACCCAGTGTCTCATCGGTTAAACCAAAGTAAATTGGCACCCAATGCCTCATCGACTCGAAGTCGAAGAAATCCCTGAACTCTTCCAATCCTATGGCATGCCATCTATATCTGACTCAGCCTGATACAGTTAATAGGGTTTAATTTCACTTTCCAAATACAACCAATATTCAATTATCATATTTGCACATATATAGTCATTTCAATTCAAATAATTAATATATTCATAATATATATCAATTCAATCCATTCAATCAACTTTTAATTCAATTCAATGTCAAAGTGCCAAATACTCACATCAATACTTACCATATGCATTAAATAAAAAAATACAACAATTAATAACTAGTTTGATTATAGAAATACAAACAAGGAATTTGAGCTATTCCACATCAACTTTATCTTTCCCTTTTAGTTGAGGATTTCGATTTTACGTTAGCTACTGAAATTAAAATAATTAAAATTCATCAATACAACACAATTCAATTTCATATTGAATATTTTAATTTTATTCAATATTTGCCTAAATTTCAATTTAGTCCCTAAACTGAGACTAATTTTTTATTCCTCACATTTAATTCTTTATTTTCATGCAAATTCCACTTTAAACTAAATTTAACTCCTTATTTTCACTTAAATCCCTAAATTTTGAATTTTCACAATTTAGTCCTATTACTCAAAATTTACAATTTATTCTACAATTCAATCCTTTTCCATTTCTAACTTTTAAATCCATCAATTTAATCTCTAATACTAAAATTATTTAACATTAACAACATTTAGAAACTCAATAATTGCTAAAATTTTGACATAGGTTGGGTAATACTTAACACCGAGATTCCAAAAACATAAAAATTACAAGAAAAAAAGGGACTAAATTGACTAACCAATTGAACTTGAAAACTTTTGAAACCCCTAAGCCTTGCGTCTGTTTCTTTCTTCTTTTTTTTTTTTTCTCAATTTTGATTTTGCTTTTATCTTTCTTTATTTCATTTACTTATTTGTTTTATTATATTTACTTTATTATTATATTATATATATTAACTTAAATATTAAGTAAAAATATGATAATATATATTTTATCTTTAATTTATTAATAATATATATAATAATTTTACGGCCTCACTAAAGAAACAATGGCATAATTGCTTCTTTAGTCCCTTTAATTTTTCTTTAATCTATAATTCAACTTTCACCCTATATGTAATTTAGTCATTATACCTAATTATTCTTACTTCATGCAAATTTACTTAACCAAAACTTAATTAACTGCACAACTAACTTCGTAAATATTTTTAATAAATATTTACGAGTCCAATTTACGGGAACGGAGTCTCGAGAATTCACTTTCCGACACCCCTGACTATCGGGTCGTTACACGATCATCTACCTATTTACACCAAAAAAATATAATTATAATAAAAAAATAAATTTAGCATTATTGAAATTAACGAAATTTAAATTTTGGCCTTACCATTACTAATTGGGTGGAGAAAATATGCTTGTCGTCGAAACGGGTTAGGGAGGCGGCCATTTGTGAGAAATCGATTTAAAAGAATAAAAATGAGATGATGATTTTTAAAAAAATATATTTCTAAATAAAAATATCAAAAATTATTAAAAACGAGCGAGTTGAGAGAGTTGGGAGGGTTTGAGAGAATTTGAGAGAATTGAGAGAGTTGAGAGAAGGATGTGAATGAAAAAAAATGAAATTTGAGGGGTATTTATAAGGTAAAAAAAGTTACCGTTGTTAGGGTTTTAATGGTTTTACCATTGGCGGCAACTTTCAAAAAGTTGTTGAGATTTTGCGCGTTCCAACAAAATCGGTCTATATCCTTAATTAAATTTAAAACCGGTGTAAAATCTAAATTAAAAAAAATGGCCTATAGTCCTTATTTTGTCCAAATTATTTTGTATTAGTAAAATCAATATTAAATAAATTAGCTTATATTTTCAAATTGATTTTAGTGTTTTGGCTTTTTAGGTGAAATTATAAAATTCCACTCTTCTTTTATAACGAGGTTAAACAATTCACATTAACATACAAACATTAAATATATATTTTCTAATATTTATATTAGATATACTTTTTATTTTGAAATTTATAGTGTATAGCTTATTTTTGGCTGAAGGGTCCTAACTTAACGAAAAAATTAATTAAACCCCTTGCGAAAAATACATCCAGTTAAGTCTTTAAATTCTTAAATTACATCAATTAAGTACTTTGACCAACATTTTCCATCTTTGATTGTTGCAATGTTGATGTGGCACTCTACATCAACAAAAAATAAAAAAAATTCAAAAAGAAAATTATTTAAATTCTTTTACTAGTATGAACTTAGACAAATGGTTATCCAGGTTCGAACCCAGATAACCATTTGTCCAGATTTATTTCAAACTTAATTTTCTATAAATGATAAAAAATATATATTTTAAAAACTTATAAATGTGTAGAACATTATTAAAATTTATAAAAATATTAATAAAATTTTAAAATTTAAAAAATAATAAAAACCATTTAAAAGTTATGTCTAGAATGAATCTGAACAAACATATGTCCAGAATAATTCAAAACAATTTTTCTTGTCCACCATTATTTCTCAAAAAGTAGTGGTCGTTTTACTTTTCAATTTTTTAGTTTTTCTTTAGTTATGTTGTGGCGCGTATATATATAAATGGTTTACCAAGGAAGGGGTATCGCCAGATCTATTGGAAATCATTCTCAGAGAACCTCGTTAGAAGAGTATTCACAAATTTGGATTCTAGATTTTGACTGACGTTTATCGTCAGATTAATTTAATGATGATGAGTTAAGATGCAAAAATATTGCTAAATTACTTCTAAATAGTTACTTTCAATTTATTTTCTCCTCTATTTGAACTTTTTCTATAGGAAAGTTTTTCCTTGGTTTTATAAAATCTTATTTCCAAAAGTAAGATTATTTATCCAAATAATCATAGAAAAGATCAATTCAACCCTTCACCTCTCTTGTAGTTTTCTCTTTCCTTTTTATTGCTACCTTTAAAAAAATTGTTAGGACTATCTTTTACATTTTCTTATTGATATTGCAATATTCATTACCATCTCCGTTGGACTTAAAAGAGGTGGATCTTTTGATTATCCTTGCAATCATCAAATTTTCTCCCTTCTTTGTTCTCATAGTAACAGTTATGGGAATTATTTCATTTTCTGAATTTTAAAAATAACTACATCAACTACAAACCATAAATCGAAATGTAGTATCTTAACATGTTTTCATGCACCCAAATTATTAAAATTTATTAAACTTTGGTCACTAATCAAAACAATACAAACTAAAAACATATGAGTTTACTTGCAGAGACAAGTGTCGATACAATATTGATTGATGGCTTGAACTCTAAAACTTTATACATATATATATATATATATATATATTGAGTGTTTTTGTGTCTTCCTTTCAAGGAGGTTAATTTCCCTATTTATATGATACGATTCTTGGATGTGACGTCTTAAGTAGATCCTCATGCATGCTACACGAACCCTATTCTAAGATTAACACATGTTCTCTAAGGGTGAGTTCGCTTGCATGATAATGCGAAATCACAATGTGAGAACTCGTGATGCGAACTATGGAGGCGATCACTACTAAAATAGAGAGAATCGAGTCAGTCCCAATCAAATAAATGGGCAGCGGGTCGATAATGAGGATGATATTAAATCAAAATTATGGAAAATTATTTGTAGAAATCAAAGTGAAATAAATGCATGTAGTTTTGTCAGCCTACCAATTTGGGCTTCCAAAGTTATTTCAACACCTGAAGTTTTGAGGGCAAGTACTCTCCATATTGAGATCATTATTATCTATATTAGAAAATTCTTTCATGCTATTTCCGAATGTTAAATTAGGCTGAAGAGAATTTACAAAATCATGTTTTCTACACTAATACAACTACAACCCAAATTTAAAATTATATATCTAAATAAACACCCTGAGCTTCGTAAATTCTCATTTAAAATTACGCAGTTTTCCCGCCAAGGTATTTAACCCTCATTAATTGAAAACCTGTTACCCCGTAATTATAAAAATGAAAGTCAGGCAAAAGCTTCGCCAAGCAATTGATTCGTTATACGCCGGTGGCCAAGCGACGGCTGAAGCCTACACGCCGCTCGTGCTCGAATGCGTTCGAGTCAACGATGTTGGTCAAGCCAAGAGATTGCAATCTCACATGGATCTTCACTGTTTTACACCCAATGATACGTTTCTACATAACCGTCTTCTCCACACGTATGCCAGATTAGGGAAAATTTCAGATGCCCGAAACCTGTTCGATAAAATGCCCCAAAGAGATATTATCTCCTGGAACACAATTCTTTCTGTATATGCCAAATCAGGGTCTGTTGAGAATTTGAGAGCACTGTTCTATAAAATGCCTTTTCGTGATTCTGTTTCTTATAATACTGTGATTGCGGGCTTGGCTGGAAGCGGGTTTTCCAGTCAGGCGCTTGAGGTTTTTTTGAGGATGAACAGAGAGGGATTTGAGCCAACAGAATATACTCATGTGAGTTTGTTGAATGCGTGTTCAAGGTTATTAGATTTAAGGAAAGGGAAACAGATTCATGGTAGGATATGCGTTGGTGTTTTGGGGAGGAATGTTTTTGTTTGGAATGCTTTGACTGATATGTATGCTAAGTGTGGCGAGATTGATAAAGCACGGTGGCTGTTTGATAGAACAGATAATAAAAATGTAGTTTCATGGAATTCATTGATTGCTGGTTATTTGAAAAACGGCCAACCTAAAAAATGTATTGATTTGTTTCAGGAGATGCAACTAGGTGGTTTCAAACCTGATGATGTCACAGTCTCGAATGTTCTCGGTGCTTATTTTCAAAGCGGATTGGTAGATGAAGCAATTGAGGTTTTTAACTTGATTAAGAACAAGGATAAAGTATCTTGGACAACAATGATTGTTGGTTATGTTCAGAATGGAAAGGAAGAAGATGCTCTGAATTTATTTGCCAAGATGTTAGCAGAAGGTGTCAAGCCAGACAGTTTTACGATCTCCAGTGTGATTAGTTCCTGTGCAAAATTAGCCTATTTGTGTAATGGTCAGGTTGTCCATGGGAAAGCCATTCTTTTGGGAGTTGATAATGATTTGCTTGTGTCTAGTGCTCTCGTTGATATGTATTGCAAATGTGGAATCACTAAGGAAGCCTGGATTGTTTTCGATATGATGCCATCCAGAAATGTAGTTTCTTGGAATGTCATGATTAGGGGTTATGCACAGAATGGACAGGATTTGGAAGCATTGGTCCTTTATGAAAAATTGTTGCAACAAAAGTTGAAACCTGATAGTATTACGTTTGTGGCTGTTCTATCTGCTTGTAACCATGCAGGTTTAATTGAAGAAGGACGCATATATTTTGATTCTATCAGTAAACGGTATGCATTAGTACCCACTTTGGATCACTATGCATGCATGATCAATCTCCTTGGCCGTTCAGGTTGCATGACCGAAGCAATAGATCTAGTTAACAATATGCCCCATGAGCCAAATTCCTTAATCTGGTCAACCCTTCTCTCTGTCTGTGCAATAAAGGGTGACATTGAAAATGGGGAGATGGCTGCTAAGCGTCTTTTTGAATTGGAACCCCTTAATGCAGGACCTTATATCATGCTTTCTAACATGTATGCCACCTGTGGAAGATGGGAAGATGTGGCATCTGTGAGATCTCTCATGAAAAGTAAGAATGTCAAGAAGTTCGCTGCTTACAGTTGGATTGAGATTGATAATGAAGTTCACAAGTTTGTAGCAGAAGATGCAACTCATCCCCAAACAGAAATCATATACGAAGAACTTGGCAGACTGATTAAGAAATTGCAGGAAGCTGGGTTTATGCCTGATACAAAGCTGGTTCTTCATAATGTGGAGGAGGAGGAAAAGTTTGCATCCATTTGTTACCATAGTGAGAAACTTGCTCTTGCATATGGATTGATTAAAAATCCCCATGCAACAACACCGATTAGGATTATGAAGAACATTCGTGTTTGTGGCGATTGCCATATGTTTATGAAGCTCGTGTCTAAAGTTATTGGGAGGCCAATCATCTTGAGAGATTCAAACAGATTCCATCATTTTGTTGGTGGGAGTTGCTCCTGCAAGGATTACTGGTAATAAGCAATCCAGGGAGATTAGTAAGTCACCTCAGCTTTGCAAGAAAAGTCCCATAATTTTTCTGGGACTATTTTAATCAGAAGTACACTTGCCAGTATTGCTAATGACTGATTTCCATGTTAATGGTTAAACATTATTTCCAGGGAAAAGAATAGACTCATTGTCTTACTCATTATATCTGGAAGATAGCAACAGCCAACATTGAGAACAAGAACAAAAATGATGGCTCTAAGTGCTCTTAATTACTCAAATGCCTTCTAGTCTTTTGCATTTTCAGGCAAGGTAGACTAGCAAGGGAACATGCTGAGGATTGAACAAAGGATGCAGAGATCTTTTGGTGTATGGAAAATTTTAACAGATTCTGATCAAGTTATGATGGGCCTCTAAAAGTATTTTGGGATGCATTTTATACACATTCCACATGAAAGCATGGATTGGATTTGCCTGTTTTGGCAGCGCACTAGTGAACCAAGTCCCAACTACGAAGTCTCTGAAATCAGTTAACTTTAGGTACATTTTCGAGTATTTGAAATATTTTTTATGGCCTCTGAAAACTCGCATTCGTAGGCAATGTGTAATTGCGCTACTAAAGTCTTGTATTCTTATTATCTTGACTGTTGAATAGCAATGGTTTTTCCAATTTGATGCCATACTGAGTAGAGCTGTTGTGTTGTTTAGTAAGTACTGACATAGCTTTGGGCTCTTGAATCACAATAAATGTAGTTTTCTTAACTTTTCTCTTTGGATTGCGACTCCAAAGATGCTTGGATTGGGTCAAGAATTCTCAAAATAATCAAATAACTCACTTAAATTACTTCACTTTCACGGGTCATTTTCTGATTATCACCGTCATCACCCCTCTTTTACCTGCTTAATTCCCACTTCCTGGGCAAAGCATAATTAGAGAAATATCCGAAAATATTAGACCAAACATAACTCTACTAAAATTGGTCTATTTAACATAATGTTTTAAAAGATTGAAATTCTACTATTAGTCATTGTATTATGTGTAAGTTGTGGATTTCAAATCATCTACTAGATGTAATGAATCTGTTGACAGTCTTAGTGAGTTCCAAATCTCCCATATGTTCTTGATTTCATCTATTATGTGTGATGGAAAATCATCGATCTCCATATCAGCTATCTTTTTTAATAGTTGCACAGATTCTTCATCTCTGTCATTCTGGATGTTTCCAGTTTTATATGCCAATATTCTTCTTCCATCCGTCCAGAGTCTGAGTCATTTACTGAAGTAAACATTGAGTTTTTGTCATTAAATCTATCCCTGCTTGGATTTGATAATAACTGGGATTATTATAACACTTGTCAATGTTTTTTGTGAAGTGTCTTTTGTCTTTTTTGACTGCTGAAAGTTTGGGACTTCCAATAATTCTTTGAATAATCCAAATTTGATATGACTGATAAAATTTTTCTTTTTCAGCAATACCAATAAGTTTATTTATTTCAAGATAAAAATAATAATAAAAGTCATCTTTATTTATTATGCTTAATAATATAAACTTAATAGATGCAGAAAATATTTTAATAGATGAAAAGAAAAATTTTGAACTATTATTTCTTTAACAAAACCCCATTCAATATTGTTTATATCAAATGGTTCATGATCAAGTCTAAATTTTATAGTAGTAAATTTTTCATCTAAATCATTTGTAAAAACATAAGCTTATAGAAAATATTCGAAAAAACTTTTTGAAATTGAGCTTCTTTGTTTGCAAATAGTTCTATTTATCTTTGTAAAAATTTCCAGAGAATTTTTCTAGCTTTATTATATAAACAAAGCCTAAACATTTTATTCATAATAGGACTATTTGTTCCTTTATTAATAAAATATTGAAATATATCAAGAAGATTATTTATCTTTTATTAATAAATCATGAGCTTCATTTTTTTTGTTGTTCTTTCAACTAAAAATTGTGAAAACTTAGTAAAAGCTCTTCTAAAATTAGCTCTTTGTTCGAAATATGAGTTTTCCATATTTCATTAATAAAATTATATAATTCTAATGGTAAACCTGGATTATAAAAATCTTTTATTTCCTGAATTTGTTGTTGTTTCAACAAATTTTCTGATAAACAAAACTTTTCTGCTCCCTTTATTATTTCAGCATAACTGGCTTGATATACTGAATTTCGATCTTGGGACCAAGGAAATTGACTTACCGTTCTTGGTGGAAAAGATAAATGAGTTCTAATTGGTTGTCTTACCATTGGATATGAAATATAATATCCTTGATTAAGATAAAAAGATGTTTGTGTAGGTAACGTCACAAATCCTTGATTAGGATTTATTGTTTTCCTTTTGTTGGGTCTTTTATGGATAGTAGTCCATATTCCAACTTTTTCTAGAGTTTTTTTTTACCTCTACCCATATGGCCTGTTAAGATAATCAGCAACAATATTATCAGTTCCTTTTACATATAAAACTTCAAAATTAAAAGTACATAATTAATTATACCATCTAATTCTCCTAGGTACAGTTTCCAAACTTTTGTTAGTAAGGAATTGTTTAATGACTGGTTATCGTTTTTATAATAAATTTTTCGAGTGCTAAATATATAAGAAAGTTTTTATTCCTTCTTTATTGCTAATAATTCTTTTCATATATAACATAATTAATTTCAGTTGGTTTAAATTTTCCTGAACTATATCCACATATTAGTTCTTAATTATTTATTGTTTTAGCTTTTAAAATACAACCCCAATGATTTTGTGAGGCATCTGTTTCTAAAATTAATTTATCACCTTGTTTAGGTAAATAAACTTTTGGAATATGATTTATTTGATTTTAGATTTTTTATAATTTCGAGTCTTTTTAGACCAAATAAAAGGTTTCTCATTTTTAATTTTTCATATAACTTACCTATTTTTTTAGATAAGTTAGGAAAGAAATTTCTTCCATAATTAATTATTCCTAAAATTGTTGAATCGCTTTTATCTTCAATATTTTTAGTAAATTCTTTTATTTTAGAATAATATGATCTTGTAGTTTAATGCCATCTACAGATAATTTTAATCCTAAAATTTTATTTATGTTTTTCTAACTCTATTTTCTTAGGGCTTAATATGATTCTATGTTTTATGAATTCTTGAGAAATTATATTTAAATGTTTTCTATGTTTTTCTAATATATATGAGAATACTAAAATATCATCTATATAGACTACACAAAATTTTTTATATTTATTAAATATAGAAGCCATCCATCTTTGAAAGATTTGTGGTGCATTTCATAATCCAAATGGCATTACTCTCCATTGATAATGTCCATTAGGTGCACTAAAAGCTGTTAAAGGTTTAGATTCTTCGGTTAGCATGATTTGCCAAAATCCCGATTTAAAATTAAATTTACTAAAATATATTGCTTGTTTAGCTTGATTAATTAAAACATCCTTTCTTGGAATAAAATATCCATCAAAAATAATATTTTGACTTAATCTTTTATAGTTAATAACCATTCTAGCTTTTCCTCTTTTTATTTCAATATGATTTCTAACCATAAAAGTTTGGACTAGAATGTGGACTATTAGTTTTTATATTAATCATTTTCTAATAATTCTCTAATTTGTATATCAAATTCATCTATATCTTGTTTAGTATAGATCATTGGTTTAACTCTAATAATTTTATTGAGATTTTCCAATTTAATTTCACAATATCTAGGGCTATTTTGCCATAATTTTAATGGTTCTTCACTAAAATTATTTTCTAAAATTTTAAACAACCAATGACTTGTTTTAAGTTGTTTAATATGTTCTTTCTTTGGTGGTGTAATTTTTATCACACACAAATTTATGATTTTATACTAATGGTATTTCTACAGATAACATAATTAAATTTTTATCAATAGAGAATGGTAAATGTTGGTATATAAAATTATTTCCTAATAATATATCTCCATGCATTGTAGGAAAACATAATATTCAGGTATTACAAATCTTGCATTATTTATGTAGATTGATATATTTCTAGCTTTATATTGGATTATGGTTTCATTACCATATATTCCTATTGCTTTTATTGGATGTTTCATAGGTTCCTATTTTTCTACAGGAATGACATTCTTTCTGCAACTACTGGTTGTAGCTCCCGTATCTAATAAAGCATGCAAGGAATATGTTTTATATTCTCTAATTTGAAATTTAATTTCAATATAAGTGTAATATTTCCTAGATTGAAAATTTGAGAATGTAATTACATCATTTGTTCAAATTTTCACCTGTTGAATAATTGTTGAAGTTTGTATTTCTTCCATTCTAGTGTTTGTAGAATTTTCTACTTGGTTCTGCAGGAAAAATAGGAATATGAACTGTTTTCATTCCTATTGGTGTAGAACTTGTACTTATATTATCCTCTTCTTCCTCTATTTGAGTATTTGAGGGTAAAATTAAATTATCATTTGTATTTGTTATAGCATTATTTTTAAAATATAATTTATCTTCGAAAACATATATTCTATAGTACTTACGGGGTTAGAAGTACTTGCACTACTTATCTTTTCTATCATCCAATCTTTTGGTATTGATAGATCTCTTAAATGTACTAATTTTGGTTGTATTTCGATAGTAAATTTATTAGGTTTAAAGAGCTCAATAATTTTATTATTAATTTCTTTGATCGCTACTTTTGTTGTATTAGTATATTCATTAATAAAAGTCCAACTTATTGCTAGATCTTCGCTAAATCATTAATTTCAAAATTTTTTGTCTGAATTTGTAGACATAAACACTCTTTTATTAGAAGATCTGTGGATATAACCCAAATGGTAACCGTTAATGAAATTAGTTACATCATATTATTTTTAATCTTGTACTTTTAAAAATTGCAAGTCCAAATCTAACCCAAATGGTAATCGTTAATTTATTAAGTTGAATTATTCTATTCTCAATCTTATACAACAAATATATCATCATATATATAGTGTCACATCACTTGCTATATAATTCTCCCAAAAGGTTATGTTATTTTTGTTAATAAATTTGAAGGTACTGTTTTGAGTTAGAATTGAAATTACATAAATTTAAAAGGATAAGATTAAAAATGATTAAATTGAAATAAATAGATTAACTCACAACTTACACATAATATGAGATTAATAATAGAATTTGACTTAATTAAATTAATTATTATTATTTTTACCATGATTGAAATTTTAAAATTTCAAAAATTATAAAAATTAAAATTTAAGAATAAATTTGGAAAGTGAAAACTTCCAAGCAATGGTAAAGTGGGAAGTAACAAATGTAGTATAATATAGAAAATGAAATGGAAAGAAGATCACATGGCATAAAGTCAGCTCCTGTGTGATGTATGTTGTCTCCCACTGTACCACTACTTCAGAAAAACATGAGATAAATTGGAATCAAACTTGTATTCATTTCATCCATACAAAATTCCTTGGAATATTGCAGATATTTGATCCATCGTTGAAAAAATCTCATGAAACCCATGTTTCACGACAGAAGACCAAAAATATATAAATAAATAAATAAGCGACAACCCAATTTAGACTGTTTTGAGAAAAGAACCATATTTTGGGTATTTTGCTAAAAATATATATATAGACTCATAAATAGATTTGCAACACATAAAATTAAAGACTACATCTGTATTATATATATATATTTTTACTTATGGGATTTAATTTTTTTACAAAAGTTAACATTTATTACATTATAAATAAAATTTTAAACTCTATAAGTAAAAAAATTATAAAATATAAAATAAGTATCGTAAAATATTAAAAAATAAATATTTAAAAAGTATTAATAGTTGAGTAATCATTTTGTAAGTTTTTATAATTCGATAGCCAAAAAATCATAGTTAAGTGACTACTAATGTAATTTAATCTAGATATAAAAATATGAAAAATAATTATTATATTTTATGTATATGATACGAACTCGCCTCGGTGATGATTAGAGTCATTTGATACCCAATCGTGAATTTGAGTAGAATTGATTCGTTTAGAAATGAACTAAGTTTTTAAACAAAGAAAAATGTTGAAGAATGAAAGAAATGAGTTTAAAATAAGGTAACAGAATGGTTAAGCAAAGATAACAGATAGTTTTGACTAAGGCTGAAAAAGAACCAACAATATTGGATTGAGCTTCATTTTGCACTTGGGTCCCTCAAGCTTAGGCCAATTCTGAGGTCGTCGAGTTGTATTGAAACATGATGTGGCTGAGATCGCATCAATATATTATATATTTCTATAAAAAACTTATTTAACATAATTATATACTATGTTTAAATAGATTACCTATCTAGCCAAAATATATCTGAAATAAATTTATTAGCATTCATTAGGTGATGAAAATTAAATTAAAATTAGGATTAAAAATTAATGAGTATAGTAAAATATAAAAAATATTAAAAAAGAGATATCAATTTTTAAAATTACAAAAAATACTATTTAAATACCAAATACTCACCATTTATTTATTAATCATACATTCATCACATAAAATAAAATAAAAATAAAAATTAAAAGTATAACTTCTAAATTGAAATAATGGGAAATTATTTTAAAAGTTAGAATTGTATGGATAATAACTTCAAACATTTAAAATTGAATAGAAGATTACTATATGTACAAGTTTCATATGTGCAATTTGTTCTTTTTTTTAGTAGTCCTTTTGTATATGCTAACAATTCTAAAATACAACAAGATTAAATATCTCAAAAGATAATTTTATAATATGAGAAAATATTAACAAAGTATTAAAAATAGAAATTATTTTGTAAAAAATATAAAATATAGTGCAGCCTTTAATCTTATGTTGTTAGTTAAAAGATGAAGGAATCCCACATTATTTAAGAACAAGTTGCAAACATATTCATGACTTTATATGTACATATATCTCACATCTCATATTGCTTAAGAAAACAAGAGAAATGAGACTTTTGGTCTATATAAAAAATCTGTTTTGTAAGTTTTATTTTCATATTAATTGGTGGCACCTTAAAATAAAATAAAAATGATGTTGCCACTTTAGGTCTTTATAAAGGCTTATTCTTGTAAATTTTAAAAAAATTAGTTCATCTTTGTAATATTTTTAAAAAATGTGCATGAGGTAAAGCCCATCCACATCAGCACGCTTTTGCTGACACGGGATAAAGTGCATCCCTGTCAACGTGCATTTTTGCGCTTTTATCGAAAATTGCTTCTACGTAGGTAAGTTTTGTGTTTTTTGAATAATTCTAATAAATAATATTTTAAGTGGCTCATTTTCGTAAATAAGATTAAAAATAAACTTTTTTTTTTAAGTAAAATACCCCATATTTTAACTTTTTTTAATTTTCTTTTTCTTTAGAAAAACAAGACCGCCCCACTAGACTATCCACCAGGTTACAAAAGTGCGTAAGTTTGATTCCCCCACGAGAGGAATGCGGTTGCAGTGCTCTGCTCATCATGTCATCTCCTTTTTTCTAAAACTTTCAACCAAAATTTTCATTTTAGGTGAAAGATTTTTTGTCGTAGACTCTGCGGACGCCGCAAATCCCCCCCTGCTCCCTAATCCTTGAGTTTTTCCTTTAATATGTTATTAATGTTATTAAAAATGTCAGACTTCTGACTTCGTGATTGTCATTTTCCCAAGAAAATATAATTTAAATGATGACAATGGGAAAGTTTATTATAAGTCGGCAAATTGTAATAGGTGTATGATGAGGGACATAGTAGGCTATGTGGTAGCCATAGAAGACAGGATGGGAAGTGGCAGTCTATTTCATATCTTCAGCTTTTATTTACTTTAAATATTTCCGGGTACAGTTTCTATCTTTGTCAAAATCAAAGAGGAATTTTCAGCAATAGGGGTCCATTGAAGTACATTTTCCATTGTAGGTGAACGACAAGTATTTTTGCTTATGGCCAATGGGTGAAGGACAAGTTCAATGGGAGAATTTTCCTACTTCAAGTATGCCTGCCTCGCTATCCATCATTTTCCTACTACAGTCAGATCATTATCTGTTCAATAAAAATTTGAAAATGATTTATTTTGTTATGTACTTTAAAATTGAATTCTTATGTACCTTAGTAATCTCATATTTCTAACTTTATTAAAATTTTATACTGTATAAATTATTCCAATACTACCTTTTACTTAATAATCTTATATTTCTTTAGTTGTGAGATTTTACTATAGGATTCTTAATTTCAACAATAACTTTGAGTTAAAACTGATCATGGGTCGGGTCATTCGGCCCGGTCTGAAGGTCCGCCTAAAATGTGAGAGGGTTTAGATAAAAATATAGGCGCGAAAAATGGGCTTGGACAAAAAATAAGACCTTGGGTAAGGTATTTTTGGCCCAGGCCCAACTCGAATTCACCAAAGGACAAATTTTTTTTTTTTTTTGTTTTTGAATGTTATTTTCTTGTTGTTTTCTCCCTATTTTGCTACATTTTTACTATTATGTTGCTACTATTTTGTTGTTATTATTTGGATATTGTATAAAACTTATTTTATTGTTAATCTTGTTATCATTTTAAAGGCATTTGTTAATTTTGTTATTATTTTAGAGGCATTTGCTTGTTAAGTCGCATTTATCTTAATGTTATTTAAGTCTACATATTTTTTAAAATTTATTTTCAATTTGTTGAGAAATATTTATTTTGATGTTTTTAGTATTTTTTTATGTATTATATATATTTAAAAATTATATAAATAATATAAAAATTAATACGGGCAGGCCGAGTCGGGCCTGAGTTTTAGATTTTTATTCGGGTCGAGCTTAGGCAAAATTTTAGGTCCATTTTTCGGGCTGGGCCAGGCCCAGGCCTAGTAAATGAGCCTGGTGTTTTAGTTGAGCCCGGCCCGACCCATGAGCACCTTTACTTTGAGTCACTAATCTTATATTTTAATAATGTCAAGATTTTAAAATATAGATATAATTTCAATATCATCTCTACCTTAAATAATTTTGCATTCCTTTATTAATTTTACACTCATGAGTGAGAAAGAGAGAAAATAAATAACTTTTACTCAAATGAAGAGAAACTCAATTGATATTTATTCATCATAGTTTTAGCCTTTTATAGGTTTTATATTAGCTAAAAATAGTAAAAAAAATTAAATAAATCAAAGAAAATTATCTTAACAATTAGGCAATCCCTAATAATTAGAGATAGTTTGTTATTGACCAACAAATCTCAACAACCCATCCATTAAATTGAGAGTACACTTTCAGTTTAATACATACTTAGTACTTGGCGCCATCTTGATTTGTCAAAGTGAAAACCCTCAGTATTTTTTTGAACTTGATAAATGATGCATGTAACATCCCGTCCGGTGAAACCCTAGTGTTTGAATACTGTATATAGAAGTAAGGCTTTTAAAGTAAATAATGTGTTAGATTTGACTAAGTATATGAGTCTATGGATGCGCCTTCGGGTGAAGTCTACATTAGGTGAGTTTAGTGGTTTGGTGGACTCTTCTGAAGAGTATACACCACCCCAACCGTTAGACGAAACGTTAAGCCCTTAGTGTTAAGACCTTGATTGGAAAAGAACCGTATGCTTTATTATTATTTTATTAGGTTGAGCAATCTGGTTAAACGAACAAGAATTTGGTTAGTATAGGACTAAGTTTCTGTAGCTTGTCAGATCCGTATTTATGAAGAGAGTGAAGTACTTAGTCACAAGGAACGAGGGGTTTGAAGGGAAATCATACTTATGCACTAAGTTTTCCTTCCATGTATATTTGTATAAAGTAAGCTTTGACTTTTTGAGCAAGTTTTATACTTTATTTGGTAACCATATTTTCTTCCCAAACATTCTTTGAAATTTTCTCTCAAAAAATCCTAGACTTAAGACTTGCTTGAAGATTCGGGTTTGCTGTACTCAGCCAACTCCACCATTTTTTGATACATGGTAAATATCGATGAAAATCAAGTTATTTTCATGGTTATTTATGAGGCCTTAGGGTTTATTATGCTTTAGGGTCAGTTTGTGGTGTAAGTGAGGAAACTTATAGATTCTAGGTTTCCTGTTAATGTTCTTATTTAACTTGTTTAGTTTTTCTAGTAAAATGATCTGATAAGTTAATTCTTTATATTATAGCTCAAGAAACTCCTAAAAACTCTCGTGATAAGGGCAAGAGTCCTGTTGTTTGATCTTGTTGCACTTTTCTCGTGAGTTCCTTCTTGCTTCCATGTGTGTGTATAATGTTCTCATTTATGTAACACCCCTAACTCGTATTTATCATTAGAATAGGGTTACGGAGCATTACCAAAATTTATAGAACATGTAACAGGCATTTCATATCATCTAGCATTCATATCAGAATTCAACCATAATGTCCCTTACATGATCCCTCGAGGCCCAAACTATACATTAGAAACAAGTCGGGACTAAACTGGGTACTCAGAAAAATTTTCGCAAAATATCAAAATTTTTCCAAGGTGCAGGGGACACACGCCCGTGTCTCAGGCCGTGTGGGCATTCGAAATAGGGCACACGACCGTGTCCCAGCCCATGTCCATACTCGTGTTGTAACACCCCTTACCCTTATTCAACTCCGGAATAGGGTATGAGGCATTACTAGAACACTTACACATGTAAACGTATTAAACCGAGTTACAAAATTTCATTCAAATTTAAACTCTTCAAATTTTTAACATGCTTTTATAATTCTTTATAACATATCCTCAAAATATTATATTCATAACAAATAGGGCCTACGAGATCCGATACTTACTCATGTAATTCAAAGCTCCATTTCCATTTTATTCAATTCACAATATTTCGTGTTCACAATTCAAATTAATTTCTCAATCCAATATATATATTTCAATACCACACTCTCATACTATGAAACTTTATTTTCCCATATGAGCTTAAACCATGATCATCACATATCAAAGACAAATGTTCTTGACATTTCCATCACATAAACCGAATTAATCAATGCAACTCAATGATATAATCATCCATATATCATTATTATCATATATATATATCAAGACTAAATTTCTTATATATTTGATCAATTGCTTTTCAACACCGCAATAGTTCCTTCGGTACCAATACGTATTTACCATTCAATTTAACATTTACCGATTATAATCGGGCATATGACCATTATACACAATTCTTTCATAAATTTTATTGTCCTCCTCCTCCTCTCCATTCCACATCCTTTATGTATAAAACATGCTTAAATAGCATTATACATAATTTCACTATTCACTTATATTTAAATTCAAAGCTGTCTATTTGAGTCAGCGTCACCAAATCATTTTTATCTGAAGCTACAGAGCTCCAAATTAAGATCTGTTAATTTTACCTAAAACTAGACTCAATTTCTTCTTACCATAAAATTTTCAGAATTTTTTACTTGGCCAATTAGTACAGTTTATTCTTTAAATTCACCCCTGTTTCACTGCTCAACATCATTGACCTCTCTTCACTAAAAATAAATTATCTCACTGTACAGAATTTGGATGATAATTTCGTTTATTTCATTTGAAAATAGACTCATCAAGGATTCTAAGCATATAAATTATAACTCATAAATATTATTTTAAAATTTTTAGTGATTTTTCAAAGTCAGAACAGGAGATTCCAAAATCATTTCGACCCTGTCTCACTAAAGTTCAAATATCTCAAAATATACAACTCTTTTGCTTGCTCTGTTTCTTTTATATGAAAGTAGACTCAATAAGATTTAATTTCATATCTCATTCAACCACTAAATCATTTTCTACAATTTTTGGTGATTTTTCAAACTAACATTACCGTCACTGTCCAAATCTATTCTATTCCAATATCTCTCATTCACATAGCACTATAACCATTTATTTTATAACACAATGCAAGACTTCATCACTTCAGTCACTCTTTCGTAACTTATCACATTTCAATCATATTCTCATATCTCGTTAAACATGTCGGTATAACAACAAATATTTAGGGTTTTCACATAGTACCACCCATGTTACTATTATCATTCGATACACGTAGTAGCCTTCACATAGTACTACACACGTGATCAATTTTTACAGTTCACGTAATAGCCTTCACATAGTACTATACACGTGATCAAGTTTTACGATTCACGTAGTAGCCTTCACATAGTACTACATACGTGACTAAAGCTTTTCGGTACACATAGTAGCCTTCACTTAGTACTACACATGTGGCCATCATTTATCAATTCACGTAGTAGCCTTCACACAGTACTACACAAGTGACCAAAGCTTCTCGGTACATATTGTAGCCTTCACTTAGTACTACACATGTGACCATTATTTATCGATTCACGTAGTAGCCTTCACACAGTACTACACACGTGACCAAAGCTTCTCGGTACACATTGTAGCCTTCACTTAGTACTACACATGTGACCATTATTTATCGATTCACGTAGTAGCCTTCACACAGTACTACACACGTGACCAACACTTTCACTTTCATATAGTGACCCACACACAGTCCATGCCACATATGTGATCATTTCTGTCACTACATTCGTATCCCTTTTTATTCCGAATGTTCAATCGGGAAATTTCTCACTTTTTCTCATTTTTTTTCACTAATCAAAGTCAATTCCTTATCTTTCTTGACTTATAATAACACACTTAACTTATTTAACACTCATATTATTCAATCCAGTCCAAAAATCACATTTTATCAAAATTACATTTTTGCCCCTAAAGTTTCACAAAATTACAATTTTGCCCCTAGGCTCGGAAATTAAAATTTATCCCTTATTCTTATGTATTATGACATGCTGAACATTTCTCCCTTCTATGACAACACCAAATTCCCACTCTAACACTTACTTATGAACATTTAGTATTTTTATCGATTATGTCGTTTTACTCGTTTTCACTCAAAATCGCTTAGCAAAAGTTGCTTAACATAATTTCTAGCTTCATATTCTACCATAAAACATCAAAATAAACACATTTCACATATGGGTATTTTTTTCCAAATATAAACCCTAGATTAAATTATTGCTAGAATAAGCAAAATCAAGTTACCGGGACTCCAAAAACGTAAAGAACATTAAAAACGGGGCTTAGAATCACTTACTATGGAGCTTGGAAGCTTGAAAACCCTAACAATGGCTCCCCCCCTTGCTGATTTCGTCCCAATGAAGAAGGTGAGCCCAATTTGCCATCTTTTTCCCTTTTAATTCATTTTAATTACTAGATTACCAAATTGCCCCTAACTTAAAAATTTCCTATTTCACTTATCTCATGCCCATTTTTGTCTACCAACTTAACCAATGGTCTAATTACCATATAAGGACCTCTAATTTAAAGTTTCATAACAATTGAACACCTCTAACGTGTAGAACTCAACCTTTGCACTTTTTACAATTTAGTCCTTTTTATTAAATTGAGTGCCCAAACGTCAAAATTTTCGAATGAAATTTTCACAAAATCATTCCGTGAAATCTTAGACCATAAAAATATAAGAAAAATAAATTTTTCTTCATCGGATTCGTGGTCCCGAAACCACTGTTCTGACTAGGCCCAAAATCGGGCTGTTACACGTGTAACTCTCTGACTTGGGACACCTTATATAGGTGCAAGGGTCATACGGCCAAGCCACACGCCCGTGTGAAAAATATTGAGCATATAAATTTTATAAGAAACATATGGTGTGGAAATTGGAAATAGATACAAGTGAATAAAATGTTGAGTTGAGTTGATTGAATTTTAAGATTTAAACATGGACTTAGGTGATAAAAATATAAAAATATAGAATGTTTTCTATGAAGATATCGATACTATGGAAATTTTATTTAATTTTCAAAACATCGAACCTTAAAACGGCATTGATACTAGGGGTAAGGTATTGATACAATGAGAAAGGTACTGATACTTTGAGTAGGGTATCGATACTTTGATCTCTGGGTATTATTCTACATTCAATGAAATGTTTGAAAAGTTTGCAAATAGGTCATAAATGGCTTATAAACTGTTAAAAGAGCTAACTAAAGCTCGATTAAAGCTTGGAATAAAATCTGAATTTATATTAATTGTAAATTTTTCTGTTAACTTGATTGAGAAGAATTTTTGAACAAAAATTTCTTTGAAGTTGCTTCGGCAATGAATGTAACATTCCAGTGCCTATACTCATTGAGTGGGTCAGGTATAGGGGTGTTACAATAACTTTTGGGTTATGTTAGCCCTAGTTTTTCAAATGTTTTTATATAACAAAGTCAAACTATAAACACTTACTTATTCAAATTTGAAATTAAATAATAAGATATTATAAAAAAATTTTAAGTGTTTACAAACTCATAAAATGACCAAACTTATAAAAACAATGTGAAAACTCTTACTTCAATTTTTACAAAGTTTGGTGACTTCTACTGATACAAGTGTCAACTTGTATCAATAGAAGCAATTTATTAAGCTCTCACAATTCCCCCCAAACTTCTATCAGTACAAAGGAAACCTTTTATCGATACAACTTGGCTTCTACCGACACAAAGGTATACTTCTACCGATATAAGGTAGTTAGTAAGCAATCCCTACACCTTCTACCGATACAACTATCAATGTAAGTCACTCACCCTTGAAACCCTTAAATTTCTACCAATATAAACCAACTTTTACCAATAGTATGGGCTCCAACAATCACATTTTTAAAGAGTTCTACTAGCATAAGTCTACTTGTACCAATACTGATGCGGAAACCCCGAATCTAGACACAAGAGAAACACAAATTAGAAATAAAAACGAGAATAAATAAAATTAGTTAAATAATAATAATAAAAATAAGGATAGATTTGCCCTATGGAACCCTTGGTTAACTTGCAAACCAAAAACGCCAATGATTGAGCGGCTCCCTACGAAACCCCTAGAAGAAGAACCTCTAGAAACACCAATGAACGGGAAAAAAATTTGAATAATTGTAACTCCGAAATACCCTCAAAAGTAACAAACTCCAAACTAAATAGCAAGAGAAGAATCACTCTACTCTCAAAAAATTTACCTCACACAAATTTGGAAGAAAACAAATACTCTTTTTTTTTTTATCCCACAATGTGTAGAAAACAAGTCTATTTATAGGCAAATTACAAGAGTAATTGAATCCTAATAAAACTCTTTAAAGAGTAATTGAATCCTAATAAAACTCTTTAAAATTATCTAAGAAAATAAATAAATAATAACCTAACCAATAAAATTACTTAACTCATAAATGATGTGTCCCAACCAATGAGAATTAAGTAAATAATAATAATAATAATAAGATACATAAAAGATTAATCCACCAATTTATGGGCTTTCACTATTCCAAGATTGGTCCAGTGAATTGCATTCCAGTATTTGTCAATGTCACGAACATGATGAATTAAATTTGTAGCAACAAAGTCTTGGACAAAAGCATTCATCTTTGATTTTAATTGTCGTGCCTTACTTCGAGTGATTGGACCACTAGGAAAAACAACCCCTTGAGTGTCACCTCCTTGGCTCGTATCATTCTCCCCCTCTTCAAGAAGATTCGTCCTTGAATCTGAACCTACATCAAATTCAAAAGGAGAAAGATCAGAAACATTGAAAGTAGCACTAACACTATACTTACCAGGAAGATCAATGCGATAAGCATTGTCATTTATTTTCTCGAGTACTTGGAATGGTCCATCTCCTCGTGCATCAAGTTTATTCTTTCTCTTAGAAGGAAATCGTTCTTTCCTCATATGCACCCATACCCAATCTTCAGGTTCAAACAAGACTTGCTTTCGCCCTTTATTAGCTCGATGTGCATTGGACTCATTCTTTTTCTCAATGGCTTTACTAGCCTTCTCATGGATCTCTTTCACTAAATCAGCTTTCCTTTCACCATCTAAATTAGCAATCTCATTCAAAGGTAAAAGAAGCAAATCTAAAACAGTAAGTGGATTAAAGCCATATACAATCTCAAAAGGAGTAAAACCTATGGAAGAATGAACAGAATGATTATAAGCAAACTCAACATAGGGTATCCATTCTTCCTAAGATTTAACCTTCTTACCTATTATGGCTCTAAGCAATGATCCCAAAACTCGATTTACCACCTCGGTTTGACCATCAGTTTGAGGGTGGCATGTAGTAGAGTAAAGTAGTTTAGTACCTAACTTACCCCATAATACCTTCCAAAAGTGACTAAGAAATTTTGCATCTCTATATGAAACGATAGTCCTTGGGATTCCATGTAATCTCACAACTTCACGGAAAAATAGATCGGCAACATGGGTTGCATCATCAGTCTTATGGCATGGAATGAAATGAGCCATTTTAGAAAATCGATCCACAACCACAAAGATGTTATCTTGTCCACGCTTTGTCCTTGGTAAACCTATTACAAAATCCATTGAAATGTCAGTCCAAGGTGAACTAGGAACATGAAGATGAGTATATAGACCATGAGGCATCACAGTGGATTTAGCTTGTTTACAAGTAATGCAAGTAGAGCAAATTTTCTCAACAAGTTTTCGCATGTTAGGCCAATAAAAATGCTTATGTAAAACATCATAAGTCTTAGTGACTCCAAAATGACCCATAAGACCACCACTATGAGCCTCTCGAACCAACAATTCTCGCATTGAACACTTTGGTAAGCATAGTCTATTATTTCGAAAAAGATAGCCATCATGCTTATAAAATTTGTGAAATGCACCATGTTCGCATGCGTCATAAATGCTTGCAAAATCAGAATCAGTGGCATATAAATCTTTGAGATACTCAAAACCTAATAACTTAGTATGCAAAGTACTAAGTAAAGTGTACCTCCTATTATCTTTACCTTTCTTATACCTTTTAACATAAGGGAAAGATTCAATGAATTCAACCCACCTCGCATGTCACTTGTTCAACTTACCTTGCCCCTTTAAGTGCTTAAGTGATTCATGGTCAGTGTGAATCACAAACTCCTTTGGTAAAAGGTAATGTTGCCAAACTTCTAATGCCCTTACCAAGGCATACAACTCTTTATCATAGGTTGAATAGTTCAAATGTGCTCCACCAAGTTTCTCACTAAAGTAGGCTAGTGGTTTATTATCTTGCATGAGGACGGCACCTATACCTACACCAGAAGCATCACATTCAATCTCAAAGGTCTTTTCAAAATTAGGTAAAACAAGAATAGGACCATTACACAATTTATCTTTAAATTCATTAAATGCTAATTCTTGCTTATCTGTCCAATGAAAAGATACATTCTTTTTAATAAGTGCAGTCAAAGGCGAAGCAATTGTGGAAAAGTTAAGAACAAACCTGCGGTATAAACTGGCTAACCCAAGGAAAGACCTTACCTTAGAAACAGTTTTAGGGATAGGCCATTCTTTAATTGCCTTTACCTTCTCCTCATCCACATGGATTCCTGTAGAACTTATCACAAAACCTAAAAAAATAAGCTTATCCATACAAAAGGTGCATTTTCCAAGATTAACAAAGAGTCGTTCATGCCTTAACACATCCAATACTAATTTAACATGCCCAACATAATCATTCAAAGTTTTGCTATAAATCAGTATGTCATCAAAATACACGACAAATTTTCCTAAAAAAGGTCTAAGTATGTGGTTCATTAATCTCATGAATGTGCTAGGAGCATTAGTTAAGCTAAATGGCATGACTAACCACTCATACAGGCCATACTTGGTCTTAAAAGCAGTTTTCCATTCATCACCTTGTTTCATTCTTATTTAATGGTAACCACTTTTTAAGTCAATTTTAGAGAAAATGCATGCACCATTAAGCTCATCCAACATATCATCTAATCGAGGAATTAGTTATCGATACTTTACCGTAATCTTGTTGACAGCACGACAATCAACACACATTCTCCAAGAACCATCTTTTTTTGGGACGAGAAGTACAGGAACCGCACAAGGGCTTAGACTCTCACGAATCAACCCTTTCTCTAAGAGATCTTCAACTTGCCTTTGAAACTCCTTAGTTTCTTCAAGATTGCTTCGATAGACTAGTCTATTCAGGATACTCGAGCCAGGTACAAAGTTAATTTGATGTTCAATCCTTCGTAAAGAAGGTAATCCCTTAGGCATTTCAAAAGGAAATATATCCTCAAAATCCTGTAAAAGATCAACAAAACAACTAGGCAAATGTGTATTAGGGTTAGTCAAAACAAAGTTTTCCCTAAACCTAATAATTACAAATGTTTGTTTTGTACAAAAAGCAAATTTGATATCTCGAAACCTAGCGAATAAACTCACTTTCTCATCTCGTGACTTGTGTACGCAATCACTCACCAATGTTGGGCTTTTAAGTTGGCTTTTAACACTAAGGGCCTCTTTACTCTCAGCCTTTTTCAATGATTTTACCTCACTTCCCTTACCCATCTCACTAGCAAGTTTGAGTTGATCATTGTAGACTTCTTGAGGAGGAAGTGGAGCCAAAGTAAACTTCTTTCCAAGGAACACAAATGTATATTGGTTAAGGAAACCATCATGATTTACTCGTCGATCAAACTGCTATGGCCGTCCAAGTAATATGTGCCCAGCTTGCATTGGAACAACATCACACAAAACTTTATCAGAGTATCTACCAATGGAAAATGAAACTAAGTATTGTTTAGATACTTTTACCTCCCCACTATCATTCAGCCATTGCAAGCGGTATGGCCTTGGATGCTTCACACAAGGTAGGCCAAGTTTCTCAACAAGGGAAGAACTTACCACATTGGTGCAACTTCCACTATCGATGATCAATGAACTAGTGTCACGGACTTAGGATTTTTGCCTCACAATCCGTGCGGCCTTAGGCAGTTTCTCGCTTCAAAAACGCCTAAGTCAGCCTAACTCCCATGATTTGAGGATTCAATAGAATTCCCCTTTGAAAACCAACACAAATGAAAGCAACTCAAAGATCAAACAAAGGCGAACGAAGAACGCAATAAGAACAAGCCACGAAATATCAAGAACACAAGAGAGAATATTGTTTGAGTGAATACTCTCAAGAACTCTTATTATTCCTCAAAACTCAAGTGATTTACAATGAGGGGAGAGGCCTCTATTTATAGTAGAGCCTCTCCAAATCTAACGGTACAGATCAAATACATGAATGGCTAAGATCGAATGGTATCTACAAATCAAATCTCTAAGATTACAAAATCATATCTTCTAAGATTACATATCAAATCTACGATTGCATATCCTCGAAGATTATGTTTCCATAAGTGATGAGCTTGTAGATGGGCCTTCAATCTCTTCAAGTAATGGGTCAGTCCGATTGGGCCAAATGACCTCCTTCCCAGTTGATGGATCACACGAATGTGTCATGGTTGCGGGCTCCCATGCGCAACCCATGGCATTCTCCCCCACCGAATCTAGCGACGTCCTCGTCGCATCCTCCGCATGGTAACGATCTATCTTGTCTTGAAATTGCCACAAGGCTTCAGCGGGTTCTCAACTTGTCTCACCATCGGGGAATCCCTTCCATCGGACTAGGTATTCATGCCGCGGTCGATAGTACTTCCGTCTAATCACACGATCTCCTTCTATGTTTTCAACTTCTCTCATAGGCAGTTTTTACCCCCATCGGTGCTCGTTTGGACTCGTTTCATTTTGGGTATTCTCCATCTTCATGGAATGGCTTAAGCATACTCACATGGAACACTGGATGGAGTTTGAGTTTTTCAGGCAACTCAAGTTTGTAGGCCACATTGCCTACTTTCTTCACAACTCGAAACGGCCCCTCATAACGTCGCACAAGCCCTTTATGCAACCCATTATGTCGCAAAATCAGGTGCAGTTTAGCCAGGACAGAGTCACCAACCTGATATTGCACATCCCTTCGATTCTGATCCGCCCACTTCTTATTGCGTTTACTCGCCTTGTGAAGACAAGTTCTAGCCAAATCGTTTTGCTCTTGCCAATCTCTCGCAAATCGATAGGCTGCTGGATTCGGTCCCGTATAACGAGTCGCAATAGCGTTGGGTGTAAGTGGCTGTTGTCCTGTCACTATTTCGAACAGACTCTGGTTTGTCGCCCCACTTTTTTGTAAATTGTAAGAAAACTGAGATACATCCAGCAACTTTGGCGAATCCCTTTGTGTGGCGCTCACATAGTGCCGAAGATACATCTCCAACAACGCATTCACTCGTTCAGTTTGCCCATCGGTCTGTGGATGCATGCTGGTTGAAAAGTTCAAGTTCGAGCCCATTAACTTGAACAACTCCGTCCAAAATCGTCCCGTGAATCGCCTATCTCGATCGCTGATGATAGATTGTGGCACTCCCTAATACTTCACCACATGTCTAAGAAACAAGCGAGCAGCCTCCTCAGCAGGACACTCCTTGGTTGCGGGGATAAAAGTTGCATACTTCGAAAACCTGTCCACCACAACAAAAATGCTTGCAAATCCATCAGATTTAGGCAAACCTACAATAAAGTCCATGGATAAACTCCCATGGGCGCTCTGGAATAGGTAAAGGCTGTAGCAACCCAGCAGGAGCCTTCAACCCGATTTTATCTTGTTGGCACACCAAACAAATTTTCACATAAGTCTCCACATCGTCACTCATGTGAGGCCAATAAAATCGATCCTCCAAGAGAGCCAAAGTGCGGTGCATACCTAGATGTCCAGCCCATCTTGAATCATGACATTCCTTCATGACTTTCTTTCGTAAGTTCCCATGTTGGGGCACATATAGACGTTGTCCTTGAGTGTATAGTAATTCTCCCTCGAGCCAAAATCGCCTCGTTTTTCCCTCCTTGGCAAGCTCAATCAAATTTTTGGCCGTGGAATCGTGGGACAACCCTTCGTGAATGCGCTCCAATAAGGGACTATTGGGTTGGCTTATCGTTGCAAATTCCATCTTTCGACTAAGCGCATCAGCTACAATGTTGGCACTCCCCGACTTGTACTCCATGCTAAAATCAAACTCTGCTAGGAAAACCTGCCAACGAGCCTGTTTGGGGGACAACTTTTTCTGGGTTAGGAAATAACTATTTGCAACTTTATCAGTGAATACCACGAACCTGGAACCCAACAAATAGTGCCTCCATGTGCGCAAACAATGCACCACAGTAGTCATCTCTTTTTCTTGGACTGTGTATCTCCGTTCTGTCTCATTCAGCTTTTGACTCTCGAAAGCAATTGGATGCCCCTCTTGCATCAATACTCCCCCAATTGTATAGTCTGAAGCATCCGTGCGTACCTCATACGCCTTTGTAAAATCCGGTAAAGCAAGTACAGGTTCACTCACCATTGCTTGCTTTACTTGGTCAAAAGCTTTCTCACACCGAGAGTCCCAGTCACATACTTTACCCTTTTTCAACAAGTCCGTCAAGGGTGTAGTGATCTTGGAGTAGCCTTCAATGAAACGTCGATAGTAGTTTGCTAAACCAAGAAAGGACCGCAATTCCGTTACCTTGGTTGGTGGCTCCTAATCGGAAATTGCTCGGACTTTGCTTGCATTCATTCGGATCATGCCACCTCCTACAATATGGCCAAGAAAAGGCACCTCTCGTTGGGCAAATGAGCATTTTTCCTCTTTGACATACAGCTCATTTTCCCGTAGGACTTGGAACACCTCCCTCAGATGTCCAACGTGCTCCTCAAGCGTCTTACTATACACCACAATGTCGTCAAGATAAACAACCACAAAGAGATCTAAGAAAGGTTGTAATACCTTATTCATTAGGGTGCAAAATGTTGCCGGAGCATTTGTCAACCCGAACGACATCACCAAGAATTCAAAAGACCCATACCGAGTCACACAGGCTATTTTAGGCTCATCCCCTTCGGCTACTCTGACTTGGTAGTACCCCGATCGCAAATCCAACTTAGTAAACCATCTTGCGCTACCAAGTTGATTGACAAATCTGCAATGAGAGGAATGGGATACCTGTTCTTCACAGTGATCTTGTTTAAGGCCCTATAGTCAATGCACAATCTTAAGGACCCATCATGCTTCCTTTGGAATAACACTGGCGCTCCAAATGGGGCTTTGGAAGGTTTAATGAACCCGGTATCTAGAAGTTCCCTTAACTGCTTCCTCAATTCCTCCAACTCAGGCGGAGACATTCGATATGGTGCCCTTACTGGTGGCTCAGTATTAGGCAACAACTCAATCTTGTGATCCACCTCACTCTTTGGTGGCAATGTCTTGGGCAACTCTGTGGGCATTACATCTTGAAAAGACTGCAACAGCTGCTTCACTTCCTTTGGGATTTCCCTCTCGAATTTCTCCTCCACATTGTTCCTTAAGGTGGCTAAATAGGAGACTTCGTTTCTACGTACTCCTTTGGCAAATTGGATTGCCGACAATGTTTTGCCTTCCATGTTTCCCTTTCTTTTCATTCGCACCATATAACGATGGTTTGAATCAGAGATCATCATGTAATTCTCGAAAGGATGAATATACGCATTAAGTCGGTCAAGCAAACTCAATCCTACTACAAAATCATAATCATCAAGTGGGATTACCTTAATGGTTGCCCTGCCTGTCCACTCGCCAAGTTTGAGTTCCACCCCTTTAGCCACGCCCGTTATGGGAATACTTTCTGAGTTTACCGTTTTTATTCGACCCGAATCTTCCTCCACTTTGAGACCGAGTTCCTTCTCCATCTCTTTAGACATGAACAAATCAGATGCACCAGTATCAACAAGGGCATTCAATTTTCTGTCTGCCACGATGATGTCCACAAACATCAGCCCATTACTCGTCTTGTCTTCAACACCGCCCAATATCGTACCAAGACTTTTGGTGTCAGGATTGGCCTCTTCGCGTGCTTCCATAGCATTGAAAGCGGCCCTCTTTGGACAAACACTCAACCTATGTGGACCTTGGCAAATATAGCATCTCATTGGCTCTTTCTTATCCCCTGGTCTACCATTATAAGTCCTTGGGGCCTCACCACTCCTTTCTGTTTGTTCTTTGTCTCCCCCACCATTGCCTTTGGGTCTTGCCTTGGGCTTGGAAGCATCATTATTGTCAAACTTTCTCCCACCAACTTCGTAGAAGTTCTCTGCCTCAGCTATAGCTACGGTCAAATCGGTGATGCCTAGGCAGCGCAACTCTTGCTTAGCCCACATTCTTAGCCCATCCTCAAACATATAAAATGCTTCCTTCTCATTCAAGTTTGAGATCTGAAGCATCAGCTCACTAAACTCCCGCACATAATCTCGAACAGTGCCTTGTTGCGTAAGCTGACGCAACTTAGCACGAGCCTCCTTTTCAGCATGCTGCGGATAAAACTGCTTCTTTAACTCTCATTGGAACTCCTCCCAAGTCCCAATGGCCGTTCCTCCACGTCTCTCATCCGTGGACCTACGTCGCCACCATAAGAGAGCAACATCAGTAAAGTAAATCGAAGCAGTGTTTACCTTAGTCGCATCATCCTCAATGCCCATTGCTCGAAAATATTGCTCCAATTCTCACAGGAAGTTGTCCACTTCTCTCGCAGACCTAGCCCCCTTGAACTTCTCGGGTTTTGGAACATCTACATGACGTTGCTTCGGTCCTGAAGTCAACATCCCATTTCCCAGAGCGACCTTACAGATTGTGAGCTCCCCCTTAAGCTCAGCAATCTCCTCTTTCATGGCAGTCACCAGGGCCTCAAGAGCTTCGTCCCTTACCGTCAGCTTGTCCGAAGTGGATCTAAGAGTGTCCAGTACGAATACCTTGCTGTCTTCCCTCAGTTCCTCCATACGGGTTAGGACCACTTCGAGTGTCTCCCTCATGTCACCAACAGACTCCTCGAGATTGACCACTCGATTTTCCAAGCTCGACAATATGTCCCTCGATCGACTAGCCTTCCTGGCCCTCCCAAGGGTCTCCATTGGCTCATTCTCACCAACTTCTCTCGACATCCTTCAATAGTGCTTTCGAAAGACTGGCTCGGATACCAACTGTCACGGACTTAGGATTTTTGCCTCACAATCAAATGCGGCCTTAAGCGCTTCTCGCTTCAAAAATGCCTAAGTCAGCCTAACTCCCACGATTTGAGGATTCAATAGAATTCTCCTTTGAAAACCAACACAAACGAAAGCAACTCAAAGATCAAACAAAGGCGAACGAAGAACGCAATAAGAACAAGCCACGAAATATCAAGAACACAAGAGAGAATATTGTTTGAGTGAATACTCTCAAGAACTCTTATTATTCCTCAAAACTCAAGTGATTTACAATGAGGGGAGAGGCCTCTATTTATAGTAGAGCCTCTCCAAATCTAACGGTACAGATCAAATACATGAATGGCTAAGATCGAATGGTATCTACAAATCAAATCTCTAAGATTACAAAATCATATCTTCTAAGATTACATATCAAATCTACGATTGCATATCCTCAAAAATTATGTTTCCATAAGTGATGAGCTTGTAGATGGGCCTTCAATCTCTTCAAGTAATGGGTCAGTCCGATTGGGCCAAATGACCTCCTTCCCAGTTGATGGATCACACGAATGTGTCATGGTTGCGGGCTCCCATGCGCAACCCATGACACTAGGTTGTCCACCAATCAAACATCTCGTGTGGAAAATGTTATCTCTTTGTTCGTGCCCTTCCTCTTTAAACTGGACATTTAAAGCCCTTCGAGCAACAAGACTCTAAGTATTCTTCATACTTATCACGAGTCTGTACATCATCAGCATCTTCCAAAGGAGGCATCTCATCTTCGTTATCAGACTCAAAATAAACCTCGCCATCTTCTCGAATCACCAATGACTTTTTATTAGGGCATTCTCGAGCATAGTGACCCCTTCCTTGGCATTTGAAGCATGTAATATCTTTTGGCTGCTTAATGGCACTAGGAGAAGTAGAAGAAGAAGATGGAGCTCGATTAGTAGAAGTAGAACTTTTAAATGAATTAGGCATACCTCTATCTTTGGAGTAAGTTCTAAGCTCATTTGGTTTGAACCGTGCATCTCTCCCATTCCACAATCTATCATCTTGTTTTTGCCAATTTCCTCTCCAAGCAGGATTAGAAACTGAACTAGCACCCCTCGTTGTCTCTTTATTTCGTAATTACTTTTCAATGGTGAGTGCGGTTTGAAGCATCTCTTCAACATCCATGTAGTGTTGTAACTCAACTCGATTTGCAATCTCAGGCTTTAGGCCGGCAAGGAATCTAGCCATAGTCACCTCAGCCTCTTCAACAAGATTAGCTTTAGCCTGAATAGTCTCCATCTCTTTGTAGTAGTCATCCACAGATCTATCTCCTTGAACAAGATGTTGGAGTCTTTGATGTAGTTCTCGATAATAGTATGGTGGAACAAACCGTTTTCGCAAGATGCGCTTCATTTCAACCTAAGTAGTAACAGGTTGCTCTCTATAAAGAATCCTGCTTTTACATAATTGATTCCACCATGTTAGTGCATAATCAATGAACTCGATGATGGCAGATATTACCTTTTTCTCATCGAGTAATTGTAACAAGCAAATCGCTTCCATCTTTTCCTCCCAATCAAGGTAAGCATCAGGATCATTCTTCCCTGAGAAAGAAGGAAATTTTGGTTTGGGGGTGTCATTGTTTCGCTCCAATCTTTCTCTAGGTACATACTCGGACTCAAAGTCATCATCAAAAACATGGTCCTCCCTTCGTTTAAAAGTTCGATCTCGTGAATTTGATCGGCTTATAAAGGCTTCGTTCAACTTTTTGTAATTATCAGCAATGTATCTCTCTTGAGTTGTAAGTTTTGTATCAAGATACTCCCTTTGCTCTTGTAACATCTGGGTCATGCGATGTTCGAATTGAGTTTGCAACTTTTTCATCTTTGTGTAACAACTCGACCAAAGGATCGTTCTTTCTTTTCTGCTCATCCTCTTCATTTTTACTAGTTTGGGATCTAGTGATCGGCATGTTATCTGTGAAAAAATCACACAAACAAGAAAAAGAAAGAAATAATAATAATAACCTCACTCGTTAGCTCTCAAAAGAATAACTCTCTGAATGATTCAAAACTTGTAAATATGTTTGGAGAGGGTTACTAATCAAGATCAAATAACGGAGTGCAAACTTCAAAGAAACAATGAAGATCCTAATTACGTTAAGAGGCCAATAAACTTGACGAGGCAATTTGTAATGGAGGCTACACGGATGAAGGAATTGTGCGTGCCTTTAATATTTGCTAACACAAGAAGAAACAAAGTGTTGGAAAGCGTAAGAGAAACAAAAAAAAAACGTAGACCTACAACGATCCCTAACTCTAGAGTCAAAGAAAAGCTTTAATAAGAAGAAAACTTAAGAAAACTCTACCCAATTTAAAAAAAACAAAAATCAGAAACGTTCGGTGTCTTAAGATTTTCAAAAATTGAAGCTTTAATTATACTTGAGTCAAGAAAAAAAAGGAAAAGAAATTCAATTTTGGGAAAAAATAAAAATAATAACAATAATAGGAAAAGAAGAAACCTACGTATGAAAGGTAGGCAACTTTTTTTTTGCGATTTTTTTTGCGATTTTTGCTTTTTTTAACTGTTTTTTTTGCGCTTTTTCTTTTTTTGCTGTTTTTTGCGCTTTTTGCTGTTTTTTTTAAAGAATAAGAGGGGAATAAACACAACTTCAAAAAAAGAGAATCGACGAAATCAATGAAAAGTGTTTTTGGTATTTTGACTTGTTTCGGATTTGATTTTAGCTTCAAAAATAACACCGAATGACCTGAAACTGATACCAATTGATGCGGAAACCCCGGATCTAGACACAAGAGAAACACAAATTAGAAATAAAAATGAGAATAAATAAAATTAGTTAAATAATAATAATAAAATAAGGATAGATTTGCCCTATGGAACCCTTGGTAAACTTGTAACCAAAAATGCCAATGATTGAGCGGCTCCCTACGAAACCCCTAGAAGAAGAACCTCTAGAAACACCGATGAACGGGAAAGAAATTTGAATAATTGTAACTCCGAAATACCCTCGAAAGTAACAAACTCCAAACTAAATAGCAAGAGAAGAATCACTCTACTCTCAAAAAATTTACCTCACACAAATTTGGAAGAAAACAAATACTCTTTTTTTATCCCACAATGTGTAGAAAACAAACCTATTTATAGGCAAATTACAAGAGTAATTGAATCCTAATAAAAACTCTTTAAAGAGTAATTGAATGCTAATAAAACTCTTTAAAATTATCTAAGAAAATAAATAAATAATAACCTAACCAATAAAATTACTTAACTCATAAATGATGTGTCCCAACCAATGAGAATTAAGTAAATAATAATAATAAGATACATAAAAGATTAATCCACCAATTTATGGGCTTTCACTATTCCAAGATTGGTCCAGTGAATTGCATTCCCGTATTTGTCAATGTCACGAACATGATGAATTAAATTTGTAGCAACAAAGTCTTGGACAAAAGCATTCATCTTTGATTTTAATTGTCGTGTCTTGCTTCGAGTGATTGGACCACTAGGAAAAACAACCCCTTGAGTGTCACCTCCTTGGCTCGTATCAGATACAAGTTGCTTAAAGTTTGCATAAAATGCTCAAATTTATTGTTGCAATGACTCTATTTTATTTCTAACATCTCCAAACGCCCCCAAGGTAGTTAGAAGACATAAATACAAGTCAATAGCTCTATATTGAAGACAGGAAACAAGTTTGCAAAGTCAGTTGTACAAAAATCCAATCTTTTCATTGTTATTATTATTGTTTCTCATACACACACTTGGGCAACAACTTCTTTCATTCTTTCAAGTGTTGTACTGTATTTTGAGAGTGCTTAATTATTATATATCAACATTCTAGAGGTGATATTCCTTTCTCAATTTCATTTCCCATCTTTGTAAGGGTTTTCTTAAGGTTTTCTATTTTTTGGGTAGAAAACCTTAAGGGAAGTAGCTCTATCTTGCCTATTGAAAATATAGTGTTTGTAAAGGTTAAACCTTGTCCTCAAAAGGTTACAAGCGAATAAATTTGAGAAAATTCTTAGTTGTGGTAAGTTAAGGTAGTGGAAGTTGGAAATTGGGGCTACACCACTATAAATCCTCGCGTTTCTCTTATTTTCCATATTTTTTTAATTTTTTTAAAACACCAATTCACCCTCTCTTGGTGTATATTGAGCCTAACATGTTAACTAGATTGAACCCGACTCTTATACCCTTATTACACTCACGAGTAGAGAAAGAAAGAAAATAAAAGACTGGCTAAAATGAAAAGGAACTCAATTGATGATATATTTATCATGGTTTAAGCCTTTTATAGGCTTTATATTAGCTAAAAATATCAAAAAGAAACAAATCAAAGAAAAATATCTTAACAACTAGAAAATCCCAAATAATTAGGGATAATTTGTTATTGTAACAACCTATTTTTCAGTGGTGTCGAAAATAGTAGTTACGGGATCACAATTTCGATTAGTGAGTTGGTAATATTATTTATTTAATATTTATGAGTCTATTGTAGTGTCATATTAAAGTTTGGTTCAATAATTTTGATGTTTGGTTGGTTAATTAGGTAAAAGGACTAAATGATAAAAGCTGAAAAAGTTAATCATTATTAATCAAAAGGTTCTAAATAACTATAGAAGCATGATTGGATTACTTTAAATGGTAATTAGACCATACTAGTATATAGTGGACGGTCTTAGCTTGGTTATTAAAGAAATTTTAATTAACATCAAAGGGTAAATTAGTAATTTGATAAATAATGAACATAAACAAAAGAAAAACAAAACCATTAAGCCATTTTCATCTTTCTTCTTCCTATTTCCATATCCACCATTGTTAGAAAAGCTTGAAGTGTTCAAGTCATACTCTTCCTTGCATTTAAGTGAATTTGACTTTCGCATTTAGTGAATTTTATGTTTTTGGGATCGTTGTAGCTTTAATCTAGCTAACCCAGGGACTAAATTGTAAATTTTGCTAAAGGTTTTGGAACTTTCCATTAATGAGTTTTGAGTGTTCTTGAGTTGGTTGATAGACTCATGAGTTTGATTGCTAAATAAAATTATTTTGTAAAGTAATTTTAGTTAGTTTTGAACTTAGAGATTGAATTGATAAAATATTAAATTTAGCAAGGAAGTCTTCTAAAAATTTGGTTGTTAAAGGGCTTCTGAAGGACTATAATAAATTCAGAATTAAGGTTATTGGTCTAATTATGAAAATATGCAAATTTTAGTTTTAGGGACTAAATTGCATAAAAGGTAAAATTTTAGAATAATTTTATAAAAATAAAGTGGTTGAACTCATGTGATGAGGTAATGAATAAGTGATTAAATGATATGGTTATGAAATAAGGCTCGTATGAACTTAGTGGATGCTTAAGATACAAATGACATGTCATTAGCGTTATTACCGTTTCGGGTGCTGGTATTGGATGTTCTACTGATGGCTAAGATCTTGTATTTGTTGCGGAATCTTCACAGCTCGTGTGAGCAGCATCGTGTAATTTATCATCCCAACCCACAGCTCATGTGAGCATTTACAGTCACAGCTTGTGTGAGCATTATTCCCACATATCCAACATTATTTCATTGTGGCTCAACGGGTGAAAACTGGACTAATACAAAAGGGTTCATTGTAATGGTAATTGGTTACATGATTTGGCAAATGGTTATATGATGTAATAATTTGGTTATGAAATGGTAATGTACTATATGTGAAAGATGATATTTTTACCGTGTGTGATTAGTTGTATATGATTGTTAAGTTCGGATCAATTATACGTTTATTTTGGAAATTACTAATTTGTGATATTGTGATTTGCATAGGCTAATTATGAACATATACCTTTGCTTGAGAATTGGTATAATCCATGCTTAGTTGTTTTTTTTTTTTAATTCTGTAAGTTGAGTTAATTTTTATACGAACTTCTTAATCAATGATTTGCTTACGTTTGTGGTGTTTGATTCTTTGTAGATCATTGGAAGTTGTTGTCGGTTAGAAGTCAGATCCGAGCTCACATTATCCGTTCAATGACTTGATAGAATTTTGACCATTTTGGGTTAGGTTATAAGTGGCATGTAGCAAGTGTTTTGAATTCATATGTATATATTCAATTTATGGTATGGTTTGACTATGTGAATAATGTTGTGGTATTTTGCTAAGTTAGTTCTTTTGGTGTTTAAATATGTACATGTATAAGGATGTTTTAGCCATGTTTTGGTATGTTTTATTTTGCTGCGTGATATGGTGAAATGGTTCAAATAATAAGCATATGTTTATTGAATGAATGGAGTTGAATGGTAATGAATGTTAGTTTGAAATTACTTTAATTGAGATGCCAAATAAGTTTAAAGTTAGAAGCATATTTTTATTTATTAAACATGTTTTTCAATTTTCAAAAAAATTAAAACCAAAAGAAATTTTAGTTTTTTAACCAAAAGAAATCTTAGTTTTTTTCTTCTTCTATGCTAATTACATATTTATTTAATATTTAATATTTCATTATTAATAGATTGGATCAATTGAAATAATGATCGAAATTATAATTTAATTTTTATACGATTTTTACTCAAGCCTTTGCACAACTTTATATTTATATCCGAGTAACTATAATATAGAATTAAACTATTACAAAGTATAACACATAAAGAATCGAAAAACTAGACAAAACTCATATATAATATACGCACATGATAAGATTGAAAATCCATATATCACCACTATACATGATAAAATTTAAACTTAAATACTCAAAAATCTAAAGATTCATTGAATGATTAGTAACATTTAGAGTTTAACTTTTAGTTTTGGCTTTCTAAAGTTTGTCTATTGTTTAATGTAGGTATCTACTTGAGAATGTATAAAAAATATAAAAGATGAATTAAATGAGAAACATGTGAAGAAAAAGGATAACCTGTAAAAATAGAATGTCGGTAATGACAATATATCACAAACAAAGAGAAATAAAAAATAAAGAACACACGGATTTCTACGTGGAAACCCTTTCGGGAAAAAACCACGGGCAGAGGAGAAGAGAATTCACTATGTCGAATTCGAATAATTACAAGAGGAGTTTCGACTACTTCTATTTATAGTTGAAAAAACTTAATTCTAATCAAAGTCAAATATATTATGTTAATAAATGTTAAATATATTATACTAATAAATACTAAATCTTCTAGAAAAAAAATATTTTGTTTAACTTGACTTGTAAGCAATCTCTTAGAATTTGGGTCACACAACTCTAACAATCTCCACCTTGACACAAATTCTCAACTAACAAGTTTTTTACCTCTTCCATAAAACCCCTTAAGGGTTTAACTTCAACAATGAACACCAACCAAGTCTAAGCAATGCTCAAACTTGGTTATAGGAAGTGACTTAGTTATCATATCTGCAGGATTTTCATGAGTACTAATTTTGCTGACAACAATATCACCACGAGCAATAATATCACGAACAAAATGATACCGAACATCAATGTGTTTTGTTCTTTCATGAAACATTTGATCTTTTGTAAGGAATATGATACTCTGACTGTCACAAAATACTGTATTGATTTGAAGGTTTTCATTGAGTTCACTAAAGTGTCCTTTCAACCAAATAGCTTTTTTACAAGCCTCAGTAATCACCATGTACTCAGCTTCAGTGGTAGACAAAGTGACTGTAGTTTGTAAAGTGACTTTCCTACTGATTGCACAACCTCCGATTGTAAAGACATAACCTGTGAGAGATATTCTTCTATCAAGGTTTCCAGCAAAATCAGCATCAACATACCTAACGACTCTATCTCTAGTTCTTCTAAATTGTAAGCAAACATCATTAGTACCTCGTAAGTATCTTAAAATCCATTGAACTGCTTTCCAATGTTCTTTACAGGGATTCACCATGTATCTGTTAACTGCACTAACTACATATGATAAATCTGGACATGAACAAACCATATCATACATGAGAGATCCCACTGCACTAGAGTATGGAACATGTGACATGTACTCAATGTCATCATCTGATTGTGGAGACAAAGCTTATGAAAGTCAGAAATGGGCTACTAAAGGAGTACTAACAGGCTTAGAACTCTGCACATTGAACCTGCAAAGAACTTTCTCAATGTACCCCTTCTGACTTAGGTACAATTTACTTGCTTTTCTATCTCTAAGAATCTCTACACCAAGTATCTTATTTACTGGTCCCAAATCTTTCATCTCAAATTCTTCACTTAGTTGGGCTTTGACCTTTCTTATCTCTCATTTATCTTTTGCTTCTATCAACATGTCATCAATATAAAGGAGTAGATATACAAAAGAACCATCACTGTTTTTCTTAAAGTAAACACAACTGTCAAAACTACTTCTTTTGAAATCATGAGAAGTCATAAAGGAATCAAACCTCTTATACCACTATCTTGGTGACTGTTTCAAACCGTAAAGGGAATTTTTCAGCAAGTAAACATAGTTCTCTTTTTCTGAGATTGTAAAACCCTCTGGTTGTTGCATGTAAATATCCTACTCAAGTTCTCCATGTAAAAATATAGTTTTTACATCTAACTGCTCAAGCTCCAAATCATGTATGGCCACAATACCAAGTAAAGCTCGAATCAAACTATGCTTCACAATTGGGGAGAACACATCTGTAAAATCCACTCTTGGAATTTGACTATAACCCTTTGCAACAAGCCTTGCTTTATATCTAGGTTCTTCAACTCTTTGAGTCCCTTATTTCTTTTTAAACACCCATTTATAACGAGCAGCCTTTTTACCTTTAGAAAGTTTTTGTGGAGTGATTCCATCTTCTATTGCATAGCAAACAACCACTTTTCTGAATCTTCACAGCTAACCACCTCAGAATAATTAGATGGCTCTTGGTTTGCATCTATATCTTCAGCCACATTTAAAGCATAAGCAACTAGATCAGCCTCGACATACTTCTTTGGAGGTTTAATTTGTCTTCTAGTTTTATTTTTGGCAATAGAGTATTGTGGTAAAGAAGCAACTCTATTATGAATTTTTGTACTCGCTTAAGGAATCGACTCTGTTGTAGATTCTGGATTAATCTAATACTCTACCTGATTTTGATTTTCTTTATTGGAAGAGTCTTTAAGAGATAAGTTAGGTAACAAAGTAGTTTCATCAAAAACAACATCTTTGCTAATCACAACTTTTCTATTTTCAGGACACCATAACTTATACCCCTTTATACAAGCTTTATAACCAAGAAATACACATTTAATGGATCTCGGTTCCAATTTTCCATTATAAACATGAGCATACGCAGGACACCTAAAGATCTTTAAATCAGAATAGTCAGCAGGATTACCAGACCATACCTCTTGTCTTTTTCTCAATGGCAACGGATGGAGATTGGTTGATCAAAAAACATATAGTAGAGGCTGCTTCGGCCCAAAACAACTTTGGTAAGTTGACATTTGACAATATACATCAAACCTTCTCCATGATCATTCTATTCATTCGTTCTGCAATGCCGTTTTGCTGTGGAGTATGACGAACTGTCAAGTGTCTCACGATTCTTTCTGACTTGCACAATTTATTAAACTCATTAGAATAGAACTCTAAGCCATTGTCTGTGCGAAAGTATTTTATTTGTTTTCCCGTTTGTTTTTCAATAATAGTTTTCTAATACTTAAATGCGAAAAACACATCACTTTTCTGCTTCAGGAAGAATGGCCAAACTTTTCTGGAAAAATCATCAATAAAAGTTAGCATATAATTAGCTCCACCTCTCGAAGGCAGTCTAGATGGCCCCCACAGATCAGAATGAATATACTCTAACGTTCCATTCGTGTTATGGATTCCTCTAGTGAATCGAACCCTCTTTTGCTTCCCAGAAACACAGTGCTCACAGAACTTTAGTTTACAAATTCTTTGCCCATCAAGAAGTCCTCTTTTGCTCAATTCTGCCATGTCATTCTCACTCATATGCCTTAGGTGCATATGCCAAAGTTTAGTAATATCATCATCTGACAAGGAAGAGGAAGCGACAGCTGCATCACCAATAACAGTAGAATCCTGTAAAACATATAACTTGATAGTCTTTCTCCGCCCTTTCATCACAACGAGGGAACTTTTGGAAATCTTCAAAACCCCACTTTTAGCTGTGTATCTGTACCCGTTTGAATCAAGAGTACACAACGAAATTAAATTTCTCTTCAATTCTGGAACATGTCGCACGTTACTAAGTGTTTTGAAAACTCCGTCAAACATCTTAACTTTAATCATTCCAACACCTGTAATTTTACACGAAGCATTATTCCCCATCAAAACAACACCTTCAGACACTTTTTCGTAAGTTATAAACCAATCTCGATTGAGACTCACGTGGAAGGTGCAGCCTGAATCAAGAATCCACTCATCGCTCACTTTAGAATTATTGACAGAAGCGACTAGAAGTTCACCATCGTTGTAGTCTTCTACAACATCAGCTTCATTGGAATTTTCTAGTTGTTTTCCCTTTTGATTCGCAGCCTCCCTTTTGATCTTGTTCTGTAGCTTATAGCACTCAGATTTAATGTGTTTTTTCTTCTTGCAGAAGTTACAAGTTTTACCTCTGTTTGAAGACTTCGATCTACCCTTAGATTTACTGCGAGGATTCCGTTCCTGTGTCCTTCTACGATCATCATTAACATTCCGTTCTTGTCTCTCACGAACAATGAGATACTCTCTCTTAGAGTCGGGTTTAACCACAAGATGCTTCATATTATCATACGAGGTCAAAGAATCATAAATCTCATCAATTATGAGAGACTCGCGGCTATATAAAATCGTGTCTCTAAAGGTTGAATAAGACGGGGGTAACGAACAAAGTAGAATTAACCCTAGATCTTCTTTATCATACTGAACCTCCATGGCCTCCTAGTTTGAGAGAATTTCTTTAAACAGTATTAAGTGTTCGTGCACAGGCGCACTTTCCTCCAAACGATGAGCATAAAGATGCTGCTTCATATGCAAATTGTTGGTTAAAGTTTTCGACATACATATTTGTTCCAGCCTCTTCCATAATACAGCGACGGTCTTCTCCTTCATCATATCCTGCAAAATTTCGTTAGACAAATGCAGATGTAATTGCGTTAACGACTTTTGATCCTTACGCTTTTTCTCTTCATCTGTTAATGTCGAAGGCATCTTATTTATCCTTAGCAGGGCATCCTCAAGATCCATCTATGCAAGAACTGCTAGCATCTTAATATGCCACAACGCAAATCTGGTGTTGCGATCCAACAACGAAATTTCATACTTCAAAGACGCTATTACTGTGGTCGAGATGAACAACCCGGAAGCTCGGATACTAATTTGTAAAAATAGAACGTTGGTAATGACAATATATCGCAAAGAAAAGAGAAATAAAAATAAAGAACACAGATTTTTACGTGAAAACCCTTTCGGGAAAAAACCATGGGCAGAGAAAAAGAAAATTTACTATGTCGAATTCGAATAATTACAAAAGGAGTTTCGACTACATCTATTTATAGGTTGAAAAAAACCTAATTCTAATCAAAGTCAATATATTATGTTAATAAATGCTAAATATATTATACTCATAAATACTAAATCTTCTAGAAAGAAGATATATTTTGTTTAACTTAACTTGCAAGCAATCTCTTAGAATTTGAGTCACACAACTCTAACATAACCATAGGTAAGTCGCATTTGTCTTTTGTTTTTTTCTTTAAAGTTTATCATGTTCACGACAACAACAACAAAAAAAATAAATGAAAGAAAAGAATAGCTTGAAAGTAACACTACATTTAATTTTATTGAATACAAGCTTCTAAATTTTGAGGAAAAAGCAAATATAAACTTCCAATTTTTTGGAAAAACAAATACAAACTTCCAAAAGGAATTAATGAATAATCTTAATACTTTTTTTATTTAAGAGAAATTATAAATGTAATCTAAAAAATATAGGTTAAAATATACCATAAACCGTTACATTATTCATAAATTAGAATTTAATCTATGTACTCTTATTTTCAAGGATTTAATCTTTTATTTTTCGATTTTAAAATCAAGGTCAAATTCTTAAAAATAAAAATATATGGACTAAATTCTAAATTTACAAAGAGTATATGGGCTTATGGCATATTTTAACCAAAAATATATTATCATATTAATCAAAATTATTTTATTTTGAGATAAATATTAAAACTATATGTAAACTTGGACCTAATTGTAATGTTATACAATAATTTTGATTTATATAATATATATATTAATAGGTAAATATATATATTTTTTACATATTATTTTGTGTGAATCTAATAATGATGATGAGTATGAGATAGTGCAGTTATCAACTTTTAGAAAGCAAAATTCAAAGTAATTAGAAAGCAATTAAAAAGGAGAAATGGCGCTTTCATTGCATTTTGAGTTTAATCATAGATATCTACTAATCATGAATCAATTTCCACGTGTTAGTGCTTCTGTGCTCTCAAAATATGGATTTTCTAAATTACTTTTATAGTATGTTTAAATAAAAATTTAACATTTTAAAATATTAATGTATTAGTATTTATAATTCTTTTGTTTGGATAATTAATTAATTTTAAAAATTATGTTATTGAAATTTTACAAATTAAAAACTAATTATAAAAGAAAAATATTCAATATGAATATTATCATATTTGTAAAAATTATAAATATTTTAATAAAATAAAAAATTAATATCTATTAGAATTGAATAAAATTACTTTTTGAAAATATTTTGACCATGTGTGTTAAATTAAATAAAGTTATGATAAATTTTGAAAATTTTAGGTGAAATTTAAAAAGAAAAATTGAGCTCTTGAAATTACTCATAGATTTAAAATTCTCTAATATATTTAAATTAATTTTTGTAATTATGGATAATTTAAATATAAAATTACTTTTTAAATTTGTATTTTTGTCACATTTAATGATTGTTTTACAAAATTGCGAAATCAGTAATGAAGTAGAGTGCATATAAACAACTCCAATTAGAGAAATTCAGGCGTAGCGGAGATGTCCCTAAATTCTCAAATTTCTTTTAATAATTTTTTACATATTTTGATTATAACTGCTCTTTTTATACATAATACTTAAATTACTCATATTCCTCTCCAAAACATAAATAAGAAGATATTACATTTCATATATGAACAATAATATCAACATTAATCGAGCTAAGGCTCACTCAAAATTCTTAAATAAAAAGAAAACAAAAAGCAGGTAATTATTGATTTTTAGTCAAACTTAAGGTTCTAAAACAGGACCTACTACTACTAGTACTACATTATTTTGCTCTAAAAAAAGATATGAATGATTGAAGAAAATTCAAAGAAGCAACTTTCCATTAAAAGCCCAATTTTGTTCTGCAGCTTTTAGAGCCCAGATAATTAATATCCAGAACGAGTCGTCCAGACAAGACAGCCGCAGATCTTGAAAATACAAAAAAGCAAACCATATGGGACACTTTCGGGACACCGCCGGCAGCACAGTGAACGGAGGAGGGTTGGGTTCAGTAGAATTTGCACGTCGACAGTCATGTTTAATTGGTCAGTTGTTTGATTCTTTCAGCGCCCCACACCGCTCTTCTCAACTCTGCCTTTTGCAGGATATTCGAGTCATTGTAGACAGTGACAGCGTAACTGTCGTTCACAGCCTCAAAAAGCGGTTCCTCCGCCTCTCCTTGTTGCTTCATCCTGTCCCATGTGCTCTTCTGTAAACACACTACAAAGTAATTTGTTTTATACACTGCTTTTATTTAATGATAATGTTTCCAATTAATTGAGTGTTGTAGTGGCAAACCAAAATTCTTATTTAATATTTGAAATTTTTTATTAAATGTCTCAAAATTTTTAAAATTTAATTACCTCCATAACTCTTAATACGAACTTGGATTGTAGAGTCGGTAACTTGTCTTGGGTTTCAAACCTTGTTACTTACAAATAATGGCTGTAATGTGATTTATAAGGTTAAAATTTCTTATTAGGTCCCTATACTTTCACAATACTTGAGATTTAATCTTTGTATTTAAAAGTTAAAATTGACTTCTTTTAACTTTTTATTTAAAAATCTCAGTTTAGTAATTAAAATTGTACGTTTTTTATTTATCAAAATTTGTTAATTTAGATTTTTATTAGGCTAAGGCATATGATTGGCATAAAATAAACATGTTAATTTGATAAATTTTTATAGAAATTACCAACAATGATAATGATTAGACTAATATTTTATAACTGAAAACGTAAGAGGGCTGAATTTTTAACTTTTAAAATACATAGACCAAATCTCAAATTCTATACAAGTACAAGGACAACAACACATTTTAACAATTTTATAATTTCAATTTTTTCATAATTAAAATCATTAATAACTTCATTAGTTTGCTGATAAAATCTAAATTTATGCACAATGAATATGATAATTTTTATTCGCTTAACTTATAAATTGATACTTAAATTATGTCATTTTTACATCTTGGTGCTTTCTTTTTTATCATAAATGGTATCTAAACTACTTTCCCCAAATTGGTACCTCCATTAGTCAAATAGTTAAGTTTATTTTAAGAAATATTTTAACCCACAAATTAATACCTAAACTATGTTGTTTTCTCATTTTGATACCTAACTATTTTTTGTCATAAGTGATACGAAACTAATTTTTTTCCTCAAGTTGGCATCTTTGTTAGTTAAATCATTATTCAAATTGTTAAGTTTATTAAAAAGATAATCAATTAAAAATAGCCATGTAGTAAAAAGCAAAAAATTCTTTATATATATCTATTTAAAATTATTAAAAATAAAAAAATTTAAAAATAGAGAAAACCGATTCAACCAGTTCAATCGTTTTTTACAGTTTGGTTTAACTGATCTATATCGGTTCGCAGGTCAATCGGGTTAACCGTTTTCTTTGGAGTGGTTCCCCAATTGGTCCTTGATCCAATAGAACGGTTTGGTTCGATTCTAAAAACATTGATTTTGATTGATGAAAGAATTTTATCGATCGCATGAAGTCGAGCAAGTAGGCAGTGAGATTCAAAAACAAAATTAATCGCTAATGTCTCAACCTCAAGAGAGCCAATTTCGAGCACTACTGGTATTGTTAGGCATTATAAAGGAAGAAGAAATAATAAGAAAAAGCAAAGAGAGAGAAATAATGTAAAAATAAAATAATTAAAATTATTTTTAAAATTTATATGATGTGGCAATCTATTATTGGTTAGAAGTTTTTTTAATGGATATGACATTTTGGTATGAAATGGGTAATAAAATAGTTTAGGTACTCATTGTGACAAAAAAAAAAAACGTTTAGGCACATATAGTTTAAGTACTAATTTATGAGTTAAGCTTCTTTTCTTTTTTTTTTTTTCAAATAGGCTTAACAGTTTTGACTAATGGCTTGACTATCGAACGTACCAAGCTGGAAAAGAAAAGTAAGTACAACTTATGATAAAAAAAATTTAAGTACTAAGATAAAAAATATAATATAATATAAATACCAATTTATAGGTTAAGCCATTTTTATTTGATTAAAATTTGGATTAAATAATAACAAGTGTGACTTGAGTTTTATTTAAAATTTTAAATAAATAAATTGACACATCTTGTAGAATGTTACTTTCCACAGGCAATGTATTATCAATTTAAGGAGGGCACACCTTCATAAAGTTAGACAGGGACGTTTGTGAAATAATGAAAAGAGCAGTCTTCCGGAAACTTTATGCTTTTTAGTAGCTAATCTATTGAATTAATTACAAATTATTTTAATTATTTAAATATGCTTAAATAAATATGTAAAATTATCCCAATAATAAAGTTATATCGAATCAATTTTAAAATTTGAAACAACAAGCGTTGACTGCTCTCTTATTTTCATTTTTCATACTATTTTAGGAGCAACAACAGTCGTCAAGGCTTGTTTGTATAATAATAAAATAGAAAATCTAATTTAATAGTATTGTCTTATTACCGATAAGTGTTAGGTATAATGGTAAAACACATTATATTTTTAAGGGAGACGTTGGTTCAAATGATTTTGGATGATATTTTATTTGCAACCAATGGTTTTGTAACATCCCTAACCCAGTTCGGTTGCCGGACCCAAGCTACAAGATGTCAAAATAGATAACGGAATGTATAACATTCGAAAACACATTTAAATTGAAATGATTTCATAGAAACATCACAAATAATCATATTTCAGATCAATTGTAACCAAACTAGACCTCAAATAGACTTACAAAAGCCTTTAAATCAAACCAAGAACCTCTAAGGACTTAATTGTAATCTAAACAAAAAGTATAGAAATTTCAGAAAAATAAGTGTCACACGGCCGTGTAACATGCTGAGGCCATGTGTACTAGAGTAACACAACCATGTCGCCAGGCCGTGTAACAAACTGAGACCATGTGAATGAAGTCACATGGTCGTGTCCTTGGACCGTGTAACAGACTAAGACTATGTTACCCTAAAACCTCCTAACTTATACAGAGCACACGGTTGTGTTGTCTTCCCGTGCATGACATATGACCGTGTATTTGCCCTTGTGAGCAAATATAAACCTTAAGAAGCAAGTTACCTAAACCAATCTTTTACTTAAACCATGTGTGTGCAATCACCAATTCATAAACTTGTTTCAAATACACAAAATCATACCAGAGATATAATCAAATCCTATTTCTAACTAATATGCCTCAAGGCACTTCAATCACATTCAACATCAAATGTAACATCTCAATTCATCCAGCACTTAATATCAAACATTGATTCCAATTAACACCATTCATACATCAATGCTCATTTCATTCACTAAACTCATCAAATAAACATTTGACCATTCACCAAAGCTCATAACATACCATATAACCTTGTTATAAGTTTACCTATTTGTGCATCTTATACCTTTTCCATTTATAAACCATCATCCAAGATAACTAATCCATTAAGCAAAACTTATAAGCATGCCATATCATGATTATGAACAAGTATTTCACACATAACATAACCATTATCATCCAAGATGACACTTAAACACATCAAACCTATATATATGCCACAAAACTGACTCTTTAACTATGAAAGATCTACTGAGATAAAAGCTGGATAGTGTGAGATTCTAGTTTATCCGATCTTCACGTTTTGTAAAATATATCTACAAGATCGAAAAAACACAACCGAATAAGCATTTTATATGCTTAGTAAGCTCATAGGTGTTAAAACCGTAAACTTACCTCATAATAGAATTAACATATCAAAATAACAAGCTTTGTTAAGTTTCTTATCACAATATGTTGCAACCGAAAGCTGAACATTTAATAAACCACCATATAATCATCCATTCATTCATATAAATCAATTTAGTACCATTTCATCAGAACTACCAAATGAATATACCATTTAACTCAATTCAAACATAAGAGTACATAAACCATATAAACACATTCATTTTCCATCAATATACAAAGTTAGAAAATACATTTCCTTTTTAAATAGTAAGCCAAATGAACTAAATGAACAACTATGGATACGTGGGTAACTACACCACACCAATAGGCATCGGAGTGCTAACTAGTAGGCACCAAAGTGCAAAGCAGTAGGCAGTGTAGTGCAAATTAATAGGCACCGAAGTGTAGAACAATAGGCACCGTAGTACAAATCTTGAACAAGCGCGTGACTAACCCTATTGGCATGCCAATTGTATTCTATCCTATCGTTCATTTGGGCACAATTTACATATCAGTACGATTCAGTACAATTCAGTCCATTTCTCACTCCCGTATCAATTTGCATACAGTTCACAGAATATTTGACAAACATGATATATTCGTTACAAACAAAAATCTCACAATTATATATAAAAGTACATCCTGTGAAGTTACCAAGTACAAACAACAATAGCAGAAGTGTCAAGGACTAGTTTACAATTTTTTTCCTCGATTATCTATCGGTTGGTTCAAAACTTGATCTCTACGATAATTCAATTTAAATTATCAGTGCTAATTACCTTAAATCATCCTCCTCAATGCATTTATCAAATTAATTTTAGTTTTCATTATTTTCCTAAAGTTTCACACTTTATTCAATTTAGTCCCTAAAATCGAAACTATCATATCATTCACATTTAAACACCATTTTCCAATAAATTTTCAATTTCATCCTTCTTTAACCTTATAGAAACAATAATTACCAATATTTCATGTCAAATCTACAATATTTTCATTTTAGTTCCTAAACTCAAAACTAACTAAATTTACTTTACAATTTTGTCTACTATAAAATCTAAGCTTACAACCAAGCTATTTAGCAAAAAAAAAAAAAAATCAAGAACCATCAATGGAATCTTTTCAAATCTTTAACAGTTTTACAAAATAGTCTCTGGGCTGACTATATTAAGCTACAACAATCTCAAAAACATAAAATTTACTAAAAAAGGGAATTAAAAACACTCACATGCAAATAGGAGAGCTTGGTCAAGTCCTTAGCTTCACGAAAATGGTGGAAATGGGTAGGAGAAAACAAATGGGGAAGATGACTTGTTTATTTTTTTTTTAACATCTTTCATTATAAAATTTTATATTGTAATTAACATAATTTTATTTACAACATAAACTAACCGTCCACCATATTAGGTCATGGTACAATTCCCTTTTAAAACCTTTTATAATTATTACCTAACCTTTCAATCCACAAAATCCAATAACTATCAATTTTTACGATTTAGTCCTTGCACCCAAATTAACTATTCTATGACTAAAATTTTTAGATCAAATTTTAATATAACTCTATAATAAACTAGTAAATATTAATAAATAATATTTGTTGACTCGATCATTAGAAATCGGGGTTCCGAAACCACCGTTTCCGGTATCACTGGAAACATGATGTTACAGGTTTCTATATAAGGTGAAACAATTTATCTGTCAAAACTTTAGTATGAAAGATAAGGGTGAGGCATTGTATGCCATTGAAATTACGATCCATAAGGACAAATCTTAACATATGTTGGGATTATTGCAAGAAATGTATATTAATAAAATTCTTAAGAGATTTAGAGTGTTACTTTCATTGTTAAGGGTGGTAAGTTTCATGTGAACCAATTCTCACAAGAGCAAAATTGAGAAGGAACGAAATTTACATGTTTATGGCGATCCGATATTTTGGAATTCATGGGATATGTACAATTAGATTTTGTTGGCTATGTCGATTCTAAACAAATCAGCATATGAGTATATTTTATATTTTATGTTTGTCGGAGCGACCATACAGTGGAGAAGTTCCAAATAGATGTCGGCAACAACTTCTACTATGTAAATGGGGCTACTTTATTTTCATTGCGGGGCTTAGGCTTGTTGAGTCTACCTCTAGGCCTATATAAATAGATTGTGACAATTTAGAAGTTGTGTTCTTTTCTAAGAATAATAAAAGAGGAACTCGAAGTAAGCACATTAAATTCATGGAAGTGTTTAATGTACACATAAATAAGAAGGTAATAAGGATCAAGTATTTGGGATGGTATTATACCTAGACATGCCACTATAATGTAGTATTTTAAACTTTGTTGTTTAGTTTGGTTTCTCATTCTGGTTGATAACAAGCAGCATGTAAATAGGACCAGAAACAAACATTTAATGTTTGTCCAGAAAGTAATTTCTTCGTAATACATGAAAAGGAATACTCAGTTAAATGAGGATTTAATGTTATGATGTATTATAAATGTTAGGCCGTTGAAATATTGATTATATATTCTAGTGGTTCTTCATTTTAGTTAATTACATATAAATAGGAAAGATTGGGTTGAATGACAATTCTTCTCTTATCTCAACTCTTTCGTTCTTCAAATTTAAGAGAAGTTTTTAGATGTCTCTTATAGACATAATCCTTCAACCAATTTCGTCTTTGTGGTGATTGTGATTTATTGAATGATTCTCTAAAACATACGAATTCTTTGTAACTATTATATTGGTTTATTATTAAGATCTTATAAATCTTAATTCATGGAGAGGAAAAATACCATTGTAGTAGTGTTTTAAATGTGCGAACTATTTTATGAAGTAAATGAAACGCGTGTGAAATATGATTATTACGTAATAATAAATAAACAATATAATAAAAAAGTAGTCGTCAATATTTTACCAAAACTAAAATAAAATAAATAGGGGGTCCATGCGATGTATAAAGAAAAAATAAATAAAAGCAGTTGTCCATATTATGATAAAAGAACAAAAAAAAAAGAGAAATGATTTTCTTTTCTTTATGATAAAGGTGGCAAACAAAAGTTTAAATTGAATACTCTCTTTTTATACCTTTCAAACTTTCAATGATTTGAGAGCATCAGCAAGTTTTTGTTATATGTATATATGGACTCACTTTATTGGAAAATTAACTTTTTTTCTCTTTTTATTTTTCCAATTTCAAAATTTAATGATTCACAACATGTATTTGAAGTAACCAAAATTTAGATCATTTTATTAATGTTATCAATCTCATTTATTGGGTTGGTGGAGCAAAATTGGAATGTAGCATTTCATTCTCGAGTTCTACTGTCACTCTGATTCCGAATCGTTTCATCAAAATTAATCAGCTTCGCACATGCAGTTGTGGCTGAAGCTCTAGGACTTGGTTCATCCCTCATCTTGCTCACACGTATACCTATTAAAATGGTTATGAGAAATTTCTACGTGCTTGGGAAGTTTCGATGGTGATCTCTGATATTATTTGTAGTCATTGCCTTAGATCGGGTAACAAATTTGTGGATTAGGTTTGGAAAGGAAAATCAAAACAAGCAATACAATTTACCTCCCAATTTGAAGGCATATCATATGGCTGAATCCACAAAGTACAACGACAGCTGAAGTTGTAACTCAACTAATACCTCATTTGACTATTAAAAATATATTAATTTAGAAGATTTGAAGCACCAATAATAATAATGGAGCAGGCAGCTTTTAGAATTTGATTAGCTATCTAAACAAAGTTCTTCAAAGTGGTTGATAGTTGACACGAAAGAGGATAGCAATTGCTTAACTGTGAAGTTGACACCCATGTTCGACAAATCACAATTTTATTTTTTTGCAAAATCCAACTAAAGATTAATTTATAAAGTTACAAGATACAGAAAAAGATAAAAGAGTATAATTTTCCGTCCATTGAATCAAATTAAACAAAAAGAATAATTAAGAATAAAGCTGTTCGCTTTGGGCCACAAGTAATTACAACTATTTTTGTTTTGTTTCGGGATTTTAATTTTAATTTAGTTGGAAATTACTAAAAAACACATGCATTTTATAAAGTAAGTTATATTATTATAAAGATGTTTTTGTTTATTTATATTTTATATAAAATCAACAAAACTCACACATAATGAAATTTGAAAATGATATCATGAAATTTAAATATTTAATTTTACCATTTCAACTAAAGATTCATTTCATTTTTATATAAAATTTTAATAACTATATCTTGACATAACTTTCTTTTTTCACTCATGTAGTAAATATGACATAATCTAGTTATGTTTTTTTTAGTGAAAAGAAACAAAACAAAATTAAATTACATGAACTGTTCAAGAGGTACTAAAATTCCTCTCTTTATCAACTTTAAGGAAATCTAACACATCATCTGGAGGGGTCTCAACCTGTTGTAAATCCTCCTCCTTTTCAAAGGCCAACTTGACAAGATAGCCAACACATTGATTCTCCTCCCTGGGAATATATCTTAAAATCCACTAACTTTCCTGGGACAAAATACAGTGTATTCTTCTGATCAGGGCAGAGTTTGAGATCTTCGAAACATTGCCATGAATAACTTTGACTACCTTCAAGCTATCAGAGTGAATAACCACATTACTATGACCTCTACGTTGGATGAGTTTTAAGCCATCCAGAATGCCCCAAAGTTTTGCGTCAAAAATCGAACAATTCTTTATGAATCTATTATAACCAATCCCCAATCACCAGTACCATTCCGTACCACTCCTCCAATAACTGCTCTTCCTAACGTTAATTGAACAGCACCATCGGTATTAAGAAAGTTCCAATCCTTAGGTAAAAGCTCCTAATGATGTAAGCTTATGTTATCGATCGAACCATCTCTAAAAGCCAAAGAAGATTGTTTGGCCCAACACATAGAAACCTTAATGATCTTGCTAGAACTCTAGGATTTCATTTGAAAGATGAAAAGATTTCGATTCTTTCATAAACGCCAAGCTAATAATCCGAAGAGGCAAGCCCAACTGATTTTCCCATCATGAAGCATCGAAGCGTCCTGCAAATTAAAAGAGATCCATTCGTCCAGAGAGTTAGAGAAAAAATAAGGTTGTTGGTTTTCTAGGACTACTTGTTTCCAGACTTCCTTAGCTAAAGTGCAATCTCGAATAATGTGCAAAATGTAATCATGAATAATGTGCAAAATATCCTCAGAATCATGTCCACAGATCGAACAAGAAGAATCTACAACTATGCCACGCCTAACTCTTTCCACATTGGTGAGAAGTCTCTACTTAAGAACTTCCTAAAAAAAGAAACGGACTCTTTGCGGACCTGGAATTTTCTATGCTTTCTTCCATAACTCATCTCTAGAACTCCAAGAATCCTCCTTTAACATCTTGTATGCGCTCTTAATAGAGAAAGCACCAGTTAAAGTATGGTGCCAAGACAATTTATCAAGTCCTTCAGCTGGGTGAGGAGGAGGAATTCCCATAATGTGAGTAATAATTTCCTCCGGTAGCCAAACCTATAAAAAATTAAGGTTCCAGTTACCTTCTCCTATGACCAAATCACTAAGCAAACAATCAGTATTAACATTAGCACAGGCAGTTAAATAATTAACCAAATGACCAACATTAGGAATCCACTGGTCTTTCTAACAACGAATTTTATTTCCATCACCAACAGACCATATCAGATTTTCACGTAAAAGGGTCTACACTTTTGAAAGCGACTTCCATAGAAAAGAGCTCCTCGCTTTTGCTATACTAATAGGTAAAGAACCATTCAACCCATACTTAGATCTAAGAACACGAACCCAAAGAGCTTCATCATTAGAAACCATTTTATAACTAAGTTTCAATAAAAAATAGATATTCTAATCCCGTAATTATCTCATGCCAAGACCACCACACCACTTGGGTTGGCATATAGAACCCCAATATACTAACGACATCTTCTTCTTTCCATCAGAGGTCCCCAAAATGAAACGCCTCACCAGACATTCAATCTTGTCGCAAATCTTCCTAGGTATCATCATAGACTGCATAAAGTAACTGGGGATGGCTAGAAGAACTGATTGTGCTAAAGTAGCCCGACTAGCAAAAGACAGCTAACGAGCATCCCAACTTTGTAGCTTCTTTCGAACTTTTTCAATTACAAAATGTAAGGTACTATTTGTGACGCTCTTATGGAAAATGGGGAATTCCAAGATAATGACCAAGGTCATGCACCTTTTGGAAACCAAGCAGATTACTGAGAATACTAACCATGGACTCCTCAACTCCTTTGGAAAAGAAAATATTTGTTTTCCTAGAATTAACCTTGTGTCCTAAGAATTTACAAAAATCATTTAGAATTTCCTTTAATAATATTTCATGCTTCTCATCCGCTTTGTAAAAAATAACAAGATCATCAGCGAAGAAAAGATGCGAAAAAATCAGCCCCGAATGAGATAACTGTATGGGGCTCCAATCCCCTTTGGACAAATTCGAGCTAATAGAATGCCCCAACCATTCCATACAAAGTACAAAAAGGTAGGGAGAAAGAGGACAACATTTTTGAATTCCTCTGACAGGCCTAAATTTAGAAATTGGAATTCCATTCCACAAAACCTACATGGTAGAGCTAGAAATAGCACAAACAATAACATTTCTGAGATAACAGAGGATACTTGCCGCTTGAAGAGAAGCATCAATAAAATCCCATCAAACCCGATCGTAGGGTTTTTCCTAATCAATTTTTATCGCCATCCGCTTCCTACTTTTACAACTCTTCATAGAATGGACGACCTCTTGAGCAATGACAATATTATCATTGATATTATGTCCTGCAATAAATCCTATCTGTACTGGTGCAATAATTTTTAGAAAGATAAGCTTAAAACGGTTAGCTATTACCTTCATCACCAACTTGTAGAGAACAGAGTAAAGACTTATGGGACAAAACTGAGAAAACCCCTTAGGATTCTAGACCTTGGGACTAAGAACAATCAAGGTGTTATTAAGTTCAGCATCAATAACTCCTCCATTAAAAACCACATTCACCCAATCATAAACAGCTGGGCCCACTGTACCCCACTACTTCTGAAAGAAGAGGGCATGAAAGCTATCACTGCCTGGAGCTTTTAGAGGAGCCACGTCAAATAGAGCTTTTTTAATTTCTTCATCAGTGGCCACTCTTCCTAAAAAGTCAATATCAGAAGAATCAAGCTGAGAAAACCCATTAGGTGGCAAAGATCTCATGGGCCCAGGATCTTCCCCATACAAATTCTGGATAAAATTAGATGCATCCGATTGAATGGACTTCGGATCAAACAACCAAACACTAGAAGAATTACGAATGGCAGAAATAATTTTTTTTTGCCTTTGTAAAGTGCGAGCATGGAAAAACTTAGTATTTTTATCCCTCAAATATAACCAATCGCATCTTGCTTTTTACTTCCAGAGAAGTTCCTCGTGGTGCAGTACATTTTCCAGATCTTGTCTGATCTTTATTTCAACGAGAACTAAGTAATTAGAACCTGAGATATCCATTTCTTCTGAATGGCCAATAACATATGGACCAGATTTCTTTTACAATAAATGATATGACCGTAAGTAGTCTTCTTCGAGTCCTTGAGATTTGCTGTAAACTTAGCTAAAGAAGCTGCCATGTTCCCTTAAAAATCCCACTATTCTTTCATGAGGTCTCCAAAATCAGAGTGTTCAGCCCAACCCGCCAAAAATCGAAACGGTCTTCCCTTAGGTAAGGTCAAAATTTGGATTGAGATTGAGAAGAAGGGGTCTGTGATCGGACTTGATCTTCAGAAGATGAGTGATTAAACTATTTAGAAAACAACTAATCCAAGCCTCATTCCCCAAACTACGATCCAATCTCTCAAAACGGTTACCTTTGTGCCAAGTAAAAGGAGGTCCCCTAAACTCCAAGTCATGAAGATCAGCCAAATCCACAAATTCACCAAAGTGAGGACATCTCTTACCAAACGAGAGACCACTTGTTTTCTCATTAGAGGATAAAATAGCATTAAATTCCCTGATCGCCATCTAAGAAATTTTCTTTATAGAAAGAGAAGCTCTCAGATCTTGCCAAAGTTCTTTCCGCTTTTGACGATTTGGGCTCTCATACACTAAGGCAATCAAAATCGAATTTGTAGAAGAGTTAGGACAAACCCAATATAAGATAAACTGGGGGTGATTCAGAATAACCTCAACCTGAATAGAATTTTTCCAACCAAGCCAAATGCCTCCAGCGTACCCAATAGCCTCTACACGGTGCGAATATTGAAAACCCAACTTTGCAATAATTTTATCAGCTTTGGACCCACTAACTCTAGTTTCCAATAAACTAATTATATCTGGTTTGTGCTCCATATTGTATTCACGAAAAATATGAGGAAATCTAGCATTGGCACAACCCTGACAGTTCCAAGAAAAAAACGACAGATTCATATAAAATAAATTTATAAAGGAAAACATACCATTAACTGTCAAGTAGTCGAACCACTAGGGATAATTCTTATTTCTACTTCATTCGTTAGTTCAGAAGAGATAAGCTTCACCAGCTCTTCCATAGAATCAGCTAAAGGAACCTATGAATTTCCCGAAGCTTTGAAGCGACTCCCTCTTTCTCTTAAAGCATTACTATTTTTTCATCCTCCCTTAGTAATGCCAAATTTATCATTAATTTTTCAGTCCTTATTAACTGTACTAGTTGCACCCAACGACTCAATTGAACAACCTTTAGTATGATCAGGGGAATTATGAATTTTTTAAAAAATAACAGCAGAGTGCTTCCCAAGATTTAGAATACTTTCGGTCAATTGAACTTCAACCTCTACAACACATTCAAATGCTGGGTTGAAATGTGCTTTAACGCCATCCAACTTATTGGTTTGTATGGGTGGTTCAAAACCTTAAACAAGTTTACCTACATCAGACAATGCAGGCTTAATTTCAGAATTAGTAAAATTAAAATTAAAATTGGACTAAACTTGGGATTTTCCTACATGGGTCAAGACGTGAGCATGCTAATGGTCACTATCAGGCTTGGAAAAAGTAGCTAGGCTATTCAACTTCCCTATCAGCCCATTACCAGAGCTACCTGCACCCCCCAGCTTCGAAGGCACACAAGTATTAGGCTGATCAGCTTCTGTTCGACAGACCTGCAAGTAAGGAGAAGCTGGGTTAGGCTTAGAAAGTGGTCCAACTGAAGGAACATTCAACCCAAAATCATGCATAGGATTTTTTTCCTAGGCTTTTCAGCCTTAATCCGTCTATGCCATGGCTCGATTGGGATCCTCCCTCAGTACGTACAACATTTAAAGTTCTGTTCCCTTTTTTGGCTTCAGAGCCTAGACTCGAACTTTTAGCAGACCCGTTTTGAGATTTTGGCAAGGATTTAGGGATACTCTTAACCCTAATCAGAGAAAGCCAAATCATTTTCCATCGCTTGAGAAGCCAAAACCCTAAAAAATTCCTTTGCAATCCCCTTTTCATTGTCGGACATCTCGTTCTCATCAATAAGGACATCGGATCTAGAGTCGATTCTTCGTTTCCCTACAACCATACCACTGGATTCCTGGAATTCCCCCAATTTTCACTGAGATTTACGCTCTGCCAGCATCCAAGGCCCGAACGTCGATTCAGTCCCTTTCTCAAGTTCATCGTTAGTTCTTCTTGGCTCACCTTCAACCGTCGATTTGTCACTCTCTTTGTCTGAACCTTTATTTGACGACGATCACATCTTCCTCACATGCCCATATTTTCCACAAGCAAAGTAAATTGTTGGCAAAGCCTCATATTCCACCTATTGATTTTCATCATTAACAAGAATCTGAGAGACAAGTGATTTATCGAGGTTAATGTACACAGCTATCCTGGCAAATCGCCCTCTGGTCCTATTATCGGTCTTGAAATAAAATGTAGCAACCTTACCAATCGTGCTACCGATCACCTCAAGAACCTTGCTTTTGTACATAAATCCCGATAACCTAGGTAGCTTGACCCAAGCGATAACCACAATTGGGTACGGTTGAAGAGGGGAGAAATCTTTTGTCCACGGCTGAACAGTCAAGTACTATCCAAATATTATTCATGGTCCCTGGGTTAAAACTTTTTCATAATCTTCAGTGTTTTGACATTTAGCCAAATAATACCCATTTTCAATATCCATTAATTGAAATGGTTGTATAGGCTTCCAAACACTACTAATTCTATTGAACAGGACACTATAGCTAATATTACAGCTTAGAAGCTTTAACACTACTGTCATCTCTGTAACGCCCCAAAATTTTTAATTCTTATTTTTGTGTATATGTGACATAAGTACTTGTCTGCTTCAATGGCTAAGTGCTTTGAGTGTGTGTGGAAGGTCCTAAGTTCGAGCCATGACTTGGGGGGAATTTTAGTATTTTTTTTTAAAATAAAGCCTTAACCTAGCCTAAAGGGCTTAAGTTTAATAGTTGGTAATCAAATAACAGAATGAGCCTACTGGACTAGTGGTTAAGTGGAGTGTTTGATTGCATAAGGTCTTGAGTTTGAATCCATACTGGAGCGTAGGTGTTATTTTTGCGCAATGATGGACAAGTGTAGAGTGGGATTTTGGAGTGGTTGTAGGTTAGTAGGATTAGTGGGAGAAAATTTAGGGATATGGGGTAGCTATCGATATCATCTAAGTTTCTATTTGGTTTTTATTTTTCCCAAATTTTCGCATTCTCCTCTTTTCGCTAATTTTTTGACCATCCTATTCTTCTTTTCTTTGTCGACTTTGTGCTCCCTAGTCCACCCTCTCTGTTTGATTTTTCTACTAGCCCACTTTTCGACTAGCAATTGTATACACTCGTTCTGTAAGTATCTAACTACCTCTATCTTATGGTTTCTTAGCTAGTTCCTAAAAAGGATTGTTATGCCTCTCTTGTGTTAGGAAAAAAATCATAAATCAGTTGCGGCTTCAGAAGCAAATTGAGGGTTAGAAATTTCGGTTCGTTACCGGTAAGTTATTAGGTTTGCTATCGATTTTGATGTAGACAATTTTCAGTTGTGAGTTTTTGTTAGTGATCTAAATTGGGCTTTAATTACTGATTTTTATGTCTTGGAGTGCTTGGGAGTGTATTTGCAGTGAAAAGATACCAGGTGTGTACCCAAAACACAAAAATAAGGGATTCGGCGAAAAGCCGAAATTGCTTGCTGTTTGGACAACAACAATAGGATAAATTTAAAAAATCATCATAAATTTTGGAAATCGAATTAGAGGATGAAAAAAATATGAAATTAAAAATATTTGAGTCTAGTTTTTCATAGAAGAAACGAAGTAAGCAAAAGGATTTCATAGTATGAGATATTTGAATTTTAGTGAGATAGGTTAGAATGATTTCAAAATCTCCTGTCCTGACTTTGGAAAATGATTAAAAATTTTAAAAAAATAAATATGGGTTATAATTTATATTTTAAAATCTTGAATGAGTCTATTTTCAATAGAAACAAATGGTAACATCATCTAAATTACATGCGAGAAGATAATTTTTAGTGCAGAAAGGTCAAAACTATCAGATAGCAGAACAAGGAAAAATTTAAAGAATAAACTGTACTTATTAGCTAAACCAAAAATTCTAAAAATTTTATGGTAAGAAGATATGTGAGTCTAGTTTTAGGGAAAATTTATGGATCTTAATTCAGAATTCTGTAGCTTAAGATACAAATAATTTAGTAATAGTGACTCTAGTATACAGTTTTGAAGGATCATGTAAGTAAATAGTGAAAACACACATGAACAATTAACTAACACGAGTTATATTAAAATGGATCATGAGGCCAAGGCCAATTTGGGCCATGTGGGCCACACGGGCGAACCTCATGGGCTTGTAGGCCCATTTTCACTATTTTACTGCTAAGGTTGCACGGGTTGCTCAAGTCGACTGTGGACCTACTGTAGGGTCGGTAAGTTTACTTAGACCCCTAATTGACTGAAATGACTGTATAACTGATATGATTAAGCCTGATGATGTCCCACTGATTTGATACTATATGCCCGGTTTACATGCATGATATTATGTTATAGCATGTCATATTGTATACTGCATTGCATTGGGTTGGGGGAATTATAATGTTCGGAGGAGGTGTACTGAAAGGCCTCGAGCCTAATTTACTGGCAGCTCAGCTGCAAACTATTGTCTAGTGCCGCATTCGGTACTACTTGGAGTGCAGGGATGGGTGAGTTGATTATATCCCCACCTGGAGTGTAGGGTTGGACGGAGATGGTGTGTAGAGGCTGGATGGGTAGGATTTTTGCAACTGTATATCTGTTACTGTTACTGATATTGTTATGGGCTAAAGTCCTACCGCATGACTATTTTTGTACTGAGATGGGCTAAGGCCCAAATTGGACTGATACTGATACTAAAAAGGGCTTAAGCCCAGACTGTGATTATCTGTTTACTGTCTGTTCATTTGTATGGGGATTACACACTGAGTTTACGTAAACTCACCCCTTCTGTTTAATCTGTACATGTAATCCCCAGATATAAACAGATCGATGTGGCGGAGGAATCAGTGGTAGCCACACGACTTCTTTTACATTGTTTGTTACCTATTTGTAATTTTACTTTTATTTGGGAGTATTTTGTTGTAATTATGGCCTTTACGGATTTTGATTTAAATTTGGATTTTATACGCTTTTATGATTTAAATATGCTAGTGTTCAGGTTTTCAAATGAAAGTAATGTTTTATCAAAAATACCACGAATACGCAAACTGTTTAAAAGCTTCCGCAATAAAAAAACGTTTTGAAATTGAATAATGATTTGTAAATGAATAATGTTTTGAAAATGAACGAAACGATTTGAAATTAACATAAGATATTGAAAAAAATGGTTAAATAGAAAAGGGGATTTAGCGAGGACATATTTGTCGAAAAGCACTACCATGTGACATCGTCAGATTCGGCCATAATGTCTAGGCCAGGTTTTGGGCGTTACAATCTCCATCTCTTTATACAAGATTTGTTTGACACGGTCTAAAAAGTCAATTTTCGGGATTCCATTGACGGTGGATCTTATTACATCATCATCTAACATAATGAAATCTCCATCGTATCCCCCATCAAAATCTACAGATCCCTGAACAACCTCAGAAGAACCAGCCCCTAAAAGTTTATCCTTCTAAGACATTATCGTACTCAGAGATGGAACCAAGTCCACAGCCATATCCATAGAGACCCTATCAGATCCATCTTTAAACATTACTTTCTTGGTGTTGCGATCATCGGACAACCGAGAATCACTGTCACCTTCATCCACTTCTAGAGAGTTTTTTATCGCACCTTACAAAAAATACGTCCAAAGTATAATCTAGTTATGTTTAAGTGTCAGCAACACCAACTCAATTAGGGATGGGTTTAGGGTTTGATTCTAATGGAGTCAATTGCAAATATAATCCAATAATAAAAAAGTAACTTAATATTTCTTAAATGTCAATATAGTCTACTTATAAAGTATAAAGCCATGTACTTAAGATATAACACTATTTTTTAAAGTTGAGCATCCTAAGTTGTGCTATTCAATTTTCATTAAATCGGATTCATTGATGAGAGAAAACAAGGAATATGATTAGTGATATTCTTATTTAGTGAAATTCGATCTAATCTAAAAATTGTTTGTACCAAGATGGAAGAAATTGACGTCCGCTGTTATCAATAAACTTGGGAGAGTTTGGATGTAACACCCCTATACTTGACTTAATTACTAGGTTAAGGTATAGTAACGTCACATTTGATGCCAGAGCAACCATGGCCATGTACTATAAAATTGAACATTTTACAGAGAATATTTTGCTATTGTTAATGTATTATACACATATTACATTCATAATGAATAAACCCGGATAAATTTTTATATTACAAAACTATTTCAAAGGAAAGGTATCTGTATCTCTTCCATAGTATCGATACACTGACTTCGGTATTGATACCTTTCTCCAGTAACGATACCAATTTGAGCTTTGATGTATGAAAAATCAAGTGAAAAGATCCTTAAGTATAGATAATAGGTACTGATACTTCATTCAAGGTATCAGTACCTTGACCTTGGTATCGAAACCAAAAAGAGGTTCGATGTTTTATTTAAATGAAAGGAAAATTTAACAAATTAGTCCTTTATGTTTCACCTATTTTAGCCCCTATTCAATACATAGATTTATACCAAACCAATTTACTTATCAATCATAACCATGCATTTTTAAATCCCATTTTTTTATGAACTAGATCATAAACATATAAATTATCTCTTATAATCTAACCCAAATCAAGTTTTAAGTTTAGGTCCCTCAACATTTCATTTACTAACATAACACTCACTTAGGTACATGCTATTTATTTAAGACAAAACAGAGAAGAATTACTCTTTTTCGGCTCTGGTGATGTGATGAGATGCTTCTAATCTTCGGTATCCTTTGCTTCTACTCTTTTTCCTACGCATATAAAACATGCGTTAAGCTATTGTTAGCTTAGCAAGTAAAACTAGAGTTTAATTAAAAAAATTTTGACTATAGAAACTTAATTTATTTTATGATCATTTTCATAAATTTATTTATAACTTGTACTATAATTAGCTTTAAACTTACCATTCAATTATCACATCTTTTCATTTATGTTATTATTTATCAAGTCCCAATTTAGTCCCATTTCAATACATTTAATATTCTTTTTTCTTCATTTAACAGATAAGGTATTTGAACATTTAACAGAGGCTCAGTAGACTAATCAAAACACATAGGATATATGAAACAAAATGAGACAACACCGAAACGCGTAACGGGACAACATCAAAGTGTGTAACAGAGAGCGCGCTAAATTTCCTTAATGGCATGTCATCTATATCCCACTAGTTCTTATCTTGTCTACTTGGGTAATTATATCATAATCCATTTCTTTTCTTATTTTAGAACAAAATTCAAATGCTTTGAACTTATTTCAATTTAATCCTTGATATAAGAATTCAATAAACAAAGATTTCATCTTTCTCTAATATATCAAATATAGTAATATCTTATCATGTCTTTCACATGTCGCTTTTACATATTGTGCAATTTAAACCTTTTCTTTCTCATGGTTTATCAAGTATTATCATAACTTTACCACATCCTTCCATATTTTACTCATTAACATATTTCACATAATATATTCTTTAATTTATAATAATTGTAATTGTAAAAACTTTTGTACCTTTTATACACTTTAGTCTTTCTCTTTCTCTCTTTTTTTTTTTTACTTTTAATCTTTTTCTTACTTTTCTTTTATTTTCTCTATTACATAATACTTAGAAAACAAAATCGATTCATCATTTCCTTATACTTAATCATTATCACATCTTATTCTTTATTTATATAACATGTAAACTTATAATTAAACATCATATTAAGACTTATATCCAACTAATTTAACTTAACAATTTACCATATATTTAAAATAAGTAAAAATCTAGTTGTACGTGCAACTCAAAGTTTGGAGTCGAGCTTTCTTCTTCTTCTTCTTCCTTTGGGTCCTCCTTTGCTTTAACTCTCCACTTGTTTCTCACTTTCCTTCACTTTTTCTCCATTTTCCATATCAAAACATACAATATTTACACACTAAAATCATCACTTTTTCTCCATTTTCCATATCAAAACATACAATATTTACACACTCAAATCATACTCACATATTATAATCTATGTTTTTTTTAATAAAAATTGACATGTATTTCATGAAAAGTTAACATTTCTTACCTCAATCTCTTGTACGCAATACTAATCTCTTATTTTCTCTCTCCTCTAATACATTTATGGATGCCTTTATTATAAAATTTTGGTAGTTACTACACCTCTGTATTGATTTCGCTCACTAATCATAAAAGAAATTGGAGGGATTTGGCTTAATTGGCTTAGAAATGGTGAGAATGACCTATTTGTAAGAAAATGAAAAGTTGAAGATGGTGGCTATAGGAAGTGGCGTGGATGGCATATATAAAGATGAAAGGTTGTTTCATCTTTTTCTACACTTTTCTACTTAATTCCATTAAAATATCTATTTATTTAATGATTTACATTTTGACCCTCCAATCCTTATTTGACACAATTTCATCCTTAATTATTACACTCTCCATATTATCTATTTCAAATAATTACCATTTTGTCCTTTAACTTTTTCTATAATACCATGTATGATTCATACTTTCTTTTGGTAAATTTTCACCTCTAGTCCCTCCCCATTTTCTCCTAAATTCAATTTAATCATTCTAACTTAAATTTTCTCACTTTGGCCCCAATACTTTTCACTCTCCAACAATCTAATCAATACCCCAAATTTATTTATTTCAATATATAGTATTTTCCAAACTTCTTCAGTATCTGTCTTCACTATCTTATAATATTGAAAATTTCCAATTTTTGACTTTCTCATATTATAACTGATTCACTATTTATTTATCATTATTTCAAATTCCTGAAATTTTAGGGATGTTACATTAGAGAAGTTGGTTGATATGGCCTAACTTTAGTGTAAGCTCGATGAAATTCATCCGATGATTTTGAAGGTAATCCCATGTTGATTTTCGAAATCCGAGATCATGCTCTATAGAAAAAGCATAAAAGTCCTTTGTTTCAACTCTAGAATCCCTATAAGGACATTCAAAAACTTGGGAAGAATTAATATGAGATTGTTCATCACTAGTCATAGGAGATTTGAAGCTTGTAGTTCATTATCACACTCAAGCACCCTTTTCTTGATAAAAAAAAGTTCAAGTCTTTTTATTTTGATGCCATCTAACCTAAAATGACAAATTAAAAAAAATCATTCAACAATTGTATTAAAATTGCATCAATTATTCAACAAAGCTAACATAAGAAACATTGTAGAATAAGCTATCAAGAACTTAATAATCTATTAAACACTGTATAATAACTATTTGAGAAACCACATGATATCCTATAAATTGCCACAATGATTGAACAAACAAAACTCACAATTCACATTCAATTTAAGTGATAGATCATAGAACACTTGTAAAAATCCTCTAAGACTCTTGCTCCACTTCAATTGTTATTCTTCTTTTCATATCTGTAGCCTCTCTTTGTTTAATTAATATCTTTTCTTTTTATATATATAAATTAATGTGGGGAGAGAGGTAAAAGGAGTTAAGCCATTAACAATAAGTTTGCACACCTAGCTTAGGGAGAAAGACAAGGAAAACAATAAAAAAGAAATTATTTAAATATGTATTAAAATCAATTATAAACACAAGCCTAATAAACATGAACTTCAATTTGGTGCAATTATACATATGAAACTTGAATTGTGGTTCACATGTATACATAAAAGACATAATGTCAAATTTAGCCCTTAACATTTACATCTTTTGTCAATTTGGCCCTTATTCTTTTTTGGAGCTAAATTTGGCCCTCGACCTTTTAAAAAGAGTCAAAATTGACCACCAACCTTTTGAAAAAGAGTAGAAATGATTTTTTAACTAGAATAATAACTAAAATGATAAATTTTTAAACATGACAACTTGCATGATAGTCCACGTGTATTCTATGCTATTTTTTTTACTTTTATAAACATTTTATATTTTTATTTTTAATTTTGATTTTGATTTTTGTTTATTTTTATAAGTTTTGAATTATTTATTGACGTGAAATATAACAAAAATGATGTTATGTTAGTGACAGTGCCACGACATACGAACGTCGAGTAAAGAATTAGCACAAAGTATAAGAATTTAAAAGTGATTTTGATTGCAAATGTAACAGGTCAGTTGTAATATTTATAAGTATTACAATAGAACACTTCGAGCATTCCAAGGATCAAACCTAAGGGATTGTCAAATTAATAAATATGTTTATCAAGTTAATTACAAGTTAAGCAATTACTAATCTAATTGAGTCTGAAATTATTAATGCAAATTCAAATATAATTTGTTTATAATCTAAATTGAAATTATCAACTAAAAAAACAAAGCTAAACTTTTTCCTACTGTTTTAGACAATGTAAATGATTAAATCGATGGTTGATTGATTCGTTAATCGCTAACTACGCTAATAAACCTATATTGATTATATTGTTTGCCACTCTTAGCTAGGAGTCTCCTCTTAGTCTTATATTGATTTTTCAATTGCTAACGTAAATGCTCATTTAGATGTGGAATCAATGGCACCCAAAAGCTTGACCAATCTCCATTTACAAAAGTCTTTAACAAGAAAGAAGAAATAAAACAAAAAAAAAATCTATTCTAAAATAAAGGGAAAACCTAATCAAAAAATAAGAAGAAAAGAAAAAGAAATCTAATATAAAAATATGGAAAGTAATGAACTTTCACTCGAAGAGGACTTACAAGTACATATATCTCGCTTATTTACATTACTCCACGTTTTCTGCCTCTAAGCAATATTACTGGCAATATTTATAATACTAACACATTATGTACATGTCATAAGGCTTATAAACAATTGTCGTTACTTATTCACAAATATTTCTATCAAAATTGAATATGTCGCTCCCCTTTTTACTTTGTATGCATAACAACCCATCTTGTCACTCCTTTGGCATAGCCCTGGCGTCGTCCTTCTTGGCGTAGCCCTTAATCTGCTTACCTGTGACAAGAAGATACAGAGGTAAGTTCGATAGAACTTAGTGAGTAAACCCTAATTGACCTGAATCTTATTCGAGAATATCTATCTCCTTGCTCTTCTTCTTTAGCTTGACTCTGGCGAATACATCCCTTGGATTCTATTCATTTCATCGTTGGTGTCACGTTTTGTTTTGATATCATAACTTGCATCAGTTATCATCGTTACCTTAATCTCATTCTTCATTTTGTTCTTCCGTGATTTCTTAATCCTTCTTGTTATAAAGGAGCCTTACAAACAGAATACTTTTGGTTCGCCACTCACATTGGCGCAATCTAGTCTCGTTCTTCTTACCATGTTACTATATCAGGTTCGTCAAAACACTTCTTACGGAGCCTTTCTTTCAGAGCTCGTCATACTTGTCGTTCCTTCAAAAGACTTCGTATGTCGTTTATTAGAGTTTTCCAAGGGACCCTTTCTTTTTGTTCAGAGTCCGCAATAGAGGCGTTCTTTTTTAGAGATAGCCACAAAGGCTTCCTTATCCAGAAATTGCCACAAAGGCTTTATCATCCAAAAATTGCTACAAATGCTTTCCTTTTAGAGCCTCCCCACAAAGGCACCCCTTAAGAGGTTCTCTACGAAGGCTTTTCCTTTCCTAGTGATTTAGGTGATAGGAATTTGCCTAGACTGACATTGAGTGAGATTTGCCTCTTATCGTCCTAGGACACACAGAGAGCTATGTTACGCAATAACCTTTCTTAAATTTTTCCATACAATGCCATAGCCCACAAATTATGGTCTTACACGATATGGTCTTTTTTCATATAATGTCATAACTCATCAGTTATGGCCTTACACAATATGATCTTCTTTAGTGCCATGGTCGTAGACTTTTCCTTTCAAAGATTCATGTTTTTAGTCCTGACGGACCCCTTTAGACAACTCTAGAGACATACAAAAATTCATCATGCTTCGACTCACTCATGATAGACATTATTATGTTAACCAGACACATACACTGTAAGAACTCAATTTTCAGTGGTGTCGAAAATAGTGGTTCGAGACCACTAAATCCGACGAGTGATTTTGAAAATTTTATTATTTATTTATGAGTCAAGTGTGATTTTAGAAAGATATTTGAATTGATGATGTGTGTTTTAGAAGGATTTATTAAGTTAAGTGGATTTGAAAATGAGGTATCGAGACCTCGATTTCATAAACCGAGCCGTAAATATTTTTATAAATATTTATGGAGTGTCATTAAGTTAGTATTAAAGTTTCGTTAGAAAATTTTAATGTTTTGATAGTTAATTAATTAAAAAGGACTAAATTGAAAAAGGTGAAAAATTTGCCAAAGTGATAAAATAGCCTAAATGTTAAATGAAGAAGCTCTTGAAGGATAAATAAGCCTAAAATAAGAGGCTGGACGGCATAAGTGTAGAAAAATCATGAAATTAGTGTGAACAAGGGGTAAAATTGGAAATGAAATAAAACTTAATAGTTAAAATGGGATTTAATTGAATATCTAGACATTTTTTCATAATTCTTAGCCAAAAACATCATTGAAGAACCCTTAAGAAGCTGGTTTTCATATTTTTTTACATGTGAGTTCAATTCTTTCTCTTTTCTTGCAATTTTTGTGTTTTTAAGACTTTGGTAATTAGATCCAACTATCTAATTCATTAGTTTTTTTATTTTATAGGTAATTTTGAAAGTTACCAATGATGAGTGCTGGATGTTTATGATGAATTAACATGGAATTGAAGCTTTAATTTTGTTATATGATGATTTTATCAAGCAATTTTAATAGAAATTGATTTTAGAACTAAATTGTGAAAAGATTTAATCTTAGGGTTTGATATTAGATTCGGTTTATCAAAGGTCGTGAGATAGATTAGAATAGTTATATAAATTTTCAATTGTGAAAAATTTACTCAATTGATAGGATAATTGGTAAGGGACTAAATTGTAAAGAGGTGTAAAAGTTGGGGTATTTGTGTAATTTCAAAATTGAAGGGTATTAATTGTGAAGTGAATTAGAATTGAAAATATGCTAATGAATGAATAATTTTATATTTTAGATCAGAGCTCGTAGATCAACGAGAAAAAAAGAAATTAGCAGAATAGTCCCTAACTACTACAAACTTACAATTTAACCCAAGTAAGTTCGTATGGTTAAATTTTAATGTTATAAATTAGATTGATGTATGGTAATGTGTATCTATTTATATCATTTGTGAAAACAAAATTATTATTAAAGTTATAAAATTAAATTGAATGTTTGGAAAGAATGGAACGCGGGATTGAGTACAGTCGTTCAGTGCGAAAGAGGAATTGATGGTAAAATTACCCAAGCAAACCGGGGTTTAGCATTTGTTACGAACTTCGGTGTTTACTTTCCGTTTAGCTCTCATGAGCTTTAGTCAACTCATATGAGTTTCAGTTTAACCCTTCTAGGTTTCAGTTCAGCTCTTTTGAGCTTTAGTTTAACCCTAATGGGTTTCAGTTTAGCTCTTCTGAGCTTTATATTAACCCTTATGGGTTTCTATTAATCTCCTATGAGCTTCTGTTTAACCCTTATGGGTTTTCGTTTAGCACTTATGTGCTTCAGTGCTGCCTTCGGGCTTTTGTTTACAATGTACTCAAATCCATAAGACGTTCTCTGATTTGACAAGGTTTGGTAAGTGCCATATGGAATTAATGTGGAAGAATTTAAGTTAGTATTGATATTGAGCTCAAATAAGGGAATTTATCAATTGAAGTTGTGATTGGCAGGAAATATTTGTGAAATGATTTACCTAAATAAATTATTATAGTATGTTTGGTACGATTTATATTTAAAGCCAACGAACTTACTAAGCTTCATTAAGCATACTGTGTCGTTTAATGTTCTTTGTAGATTTTCAAGAAGTTTTCTCCGGTAGATTTTGTTATACATTTTATGGTTCATATGGCATGTATAGGGCTGGATTGGAAAAGACTTAAATTTGAAGTATGGTTGTGAATGACATATATATATGTTAGTATGCATGTATTTAGTAGTAGATTTTGGTAAATCAATTAATGGAGTTATTTTGGTAAGTTTAGGCAATTGAGTTTTGTGATGATATATTATGTTTAAAACATGATTTTTGGCTTGTGTTGATTGTTTGATTAGGGCTATTTGATGTATTGAAATGTTGTGTCTAGGCTGATATCAAAAAGGGTGAGAAAAGTGACCCGAAAATGGCCTATTTTCATCCACACGGGGAGAGACACGGGCGTGTGGTCTGGCCGTGTGTCCCTTGCACCTTAAAATTTCAAAACAGAATGCCCAGGTTTTTACCCACAGCCTAGCACACAGGCGTGTGGCTTGGCCGTGTGACCCCTGCACCTTGCACACGGCCTAGCACACAAGCGTGTGGTTGGCCGTGTGACCCAAGTCAGAGAGTTACACGGGTAAGGACACGGGCTCAGACACAGCTGTGTGCCTCATATCAAATGCCCACATTCCCTAAGACACGGGCGTGTCTCAAGGGCGTGTGTCCTCTGCTCCTAAGAAGATTTTTGAGATTTTGGGAAAATTTCTCTAAGTATCAGATTTCGTCCCGATTCACTTCTAAGATGTATATTGGGCCTCAAGGGCCCATCCAAGGGACAATATGAGTGTTATATGATTGATTCTTAATATGTGTAACAAAGGTGCTTAAATGTCCGTATTTAATTCGTAAAGTTTGGTAATTATCAATAACTCTATTCCGGTAATGGATAAGGGTTAGGGGTGTTACATACACTTTCTATCAGATTCCTTCTTACTATTAAACATAAGCACACCGTAGTCATACAAATTCATAAGTCTAACAATCAGATTCATCCCATCATACTTTACTAGTTTCAATCTCATATTTTCGTCACTTAGCATAGAAGTCTCTAGATATGCATAATGCACATGCAAAAGTCGATCTAGGGACTCACCTGATACTCATAAGTAGCAACTGGAACTCCAGATTAACTATCTAACCAAAACTCGCAACAACCACTACTTATAGAACATAGGAACGTCATTAAAACTCATTCATTCAACCTTTACAATCATCTAAAACCAAGATAATCCTCCAAGCAAAAACCTTACTTCATCATTTTACTATTCATGCCTACCAAACAAACATACTCTTTCAGAAGTCAACATACCAGACCATAATACTTACCCAATATGCAAACAACCTTCTTCATGGGTTCAAATCCTTAGTTTTAGCTTAACAAGAGGGAGATCTTTTCTCAACTCCCACAATAACTTATAAAACCCATGTTCTCATGGTGGTATTCGACATGTGTCAAACTTGCAAGACTACCTTTACAAATGGTTTACAGCCGTAAAAAAATGAAATAAAATAATTACATATATTTAGTTCTCCCTTTCGTCCCTTCCTGACTATCCTATTAGAATGTGAAAAGAATGCAACTCAATAAACTGGCATACAATACCTTTGGCCTTAACCTAAATTACCCAAAAGTCCTCAACTTTCTTACCAATCCCGTATTCTTCACGACTTAAAACATTTACAGAACAATCCTTTTATGATACTCTGTCATTAACTATACACCTAGTTTATCTGCTAAAAGCATCGATTAGGCGAATAGGATCCCACTATTTAGATTACTCTTGCTTACTTGCCATCTCGAGACATGATAAAACTGGGTCAAACTAACATTCTAATTAATTTGTATTGTTGTTGATTTAGTGCATCTCATAATAGTTGATCTCAAATTCTCTAAACACCCACATTAGATAATGTATTCTAAATGAATCTCTAGTCAAGTCTATCATAAGCCATCTCAAGGTTTATCTTGATAGCCACCTAACAAGTCTTACCCAATTTCTTTTTCATAGAATGAAATATTCCTTGAGCCACTATGACATTATCAGTAATATTGTGCCTAGGCCAAAAACTAACCTAGTTTAGATAACTTAATTGGGACGAAGATGTTTAATTCTATTCACAATCGAATACTTAAGGATTTTAAACAACACCATGCAAAGACTAATAGGTCAAAATTTCTTTATCGTTTACAAATTCTCAATCTTAGGAATAAGGATTAATATTGTCTTATTAACCCAACTTAGCAATGAATCACTATGGCTTCCAACTATATTCCTATTTCTCTAATAAGATAAAGTTGGGAAACTATCAACAGCGAATGCTTTTAGGGGTTACATCTCAAACACCACAGCCCGCATCTCATCATCTGAAACGGATGTTCTCAAGGAGGTAATAATACTCTTATTGTTACTATAAAAATCCCCAGGAACCCCAATACAAGGTTGTATTTCCTCATCTCTTTTAAATAAATTTGAAAAGTAAAAAATAGCCTCCTTTATGAGATTCTAAGGATTATCACACCATTCATCATTCAACAAATAAAATAATCAATAGTATTAAGACGTTTTCTATTAATGGCACTTAAATGGAAAAACTGAGTATTCTTATCTCCATGAAAGGCCCATTGGCATCTAGATCGTTGAAGCCACAAACTCTCTTTTTGTAGTAAAACTTCATCTAGTTTAACATTTACCTTTCTTTTCAAGTCTAACAAGAACTCAAAAGGAGCCCTGTCTAGAGTTTTCTCACTCCCTGCAATTCGATCAATCAACCTCAATTCTTCTAACTAATGTCTAAGACACATTATTATTCCAGTTCTTCACATTACTAGTAAAAGGTTCAATAAAGTGATATTGATCAACCTCAATTTATTCTTACTAATGTGCTTAAACACATTCTTAATTAGCATGTTGTTGCCAATTAGCTCTAATGAACTTTTGAAATTGTTGGTGTTACTATCACGCAACTATAAACCCAAAAAGAAACAATTCATTAATATCACTCTAGACTTGAGTACTAAGAAGAATGAGTCGATTAGAGATTCGAAATCTCTAGAAATAAAGCACCAAAGAAGATGGGAAACTATTAACCTAGGAATTATTACACAACAATCAGTCGAGCCTCTATCATAAATTTCCTTGAGACCAAGTGAATCTAGCACCATTTAAATCCATATCAACTAGACCTTTCTCAAATGTAAAATCAAAAAAAGCTTGTTAACACGACCTCTATTCTTAGTTTCAACCTTATACATTAAAAAGCACCACCTGAAATGCAAGCAAATTTTGAAAATTCTCCAACCATTCAAAACTTCCTAAACCATCTTTCTTATAAAAGCATTTAGATGCCCATATACCAAAATATACAAGAAAATTTTATTCAAAAACTTCGAGGAGACTCTAGCGTAAACAAATTGGGTGTCAACATTTAACATATTCACATGACATTCAAAAGCCTTTAGCTTCCTCTCGAAAAAAACTATAAAAATTAGAATTTCTAATGAATTCATTTGTCAAGGGCTTGTTCAACCAAGATTCTTGTACCTCTCCCTATAAATAGATGATATCGGTTGACCTAAAAAGACACATACATCATTGATGATTGAGTTATTGTTATTTTGCCAAAAAATAGTGGTAGTTTACTTACTTAGAATAAATTCTATTTTTTGAGAATTACGATCTTTACAAATTTTGGGTTATATATAGGGGTGAGCGTTCGATCGAATCGAATCGAATAGAATCAAAAATTTTCGAGTTAATCGAGTTTTCGAATCTCATTTTATCATCCTAACTTTATTTGAAGTTTTCTCGAATCGAGTCGAGTGAGATGGAATTCAAATCGAATCGAATATATTTGTTCGAGTTAAATTTTAAAAAATAATTTTGGGTCCTTGTAACCACTGTCACCCATCGTAATAAAATTTGTCCACTTTAATCAAATTTTTATTAACTTTCATCACCTCATAATTTATTTATTATTTTTTTATATACTGGTTAGCTTCTTTGCTTGCTTAGTTGTTTCAATTATCTTGATTCTCATCACTATGTATTTTGAAATTAAAAATATATTAAATGTAAAAATATGATTTTTAATAAAATTATTTTAAAAATAAAATGTGAAATTGATACCAATATAAAATTTTAACAAGAATATTTTATGGCATAATTAATAATTCAATTTTAATATAAATATTCAATATGACGAAACAATTCAATAATATAAATAATGTAAAATGTGAAATTTAATTTAATAATATAAATAGTAGATATAAATAAAATTATTACTATTTATGTTTAGTGATTTTTTGGATAATTTTGATTTTTATTTGAGAGTAAAGGGTGAGAAATAAAAGTTTAGGGGGAAAATAAAAAGTTTTGGGGTAGATGAGAGGTGGGATGGGAAAGGAATAAAAGTTTTAGGGGAAAAGTGGGAGAGAGTAAAAACTTTGGAGGAAAATAAAAGGTTTTGAGGGTTTTGGGGAGTAAAATTTTGAGAAAAAGTAAATGGAAGAGTAAAATTTTGGTAGGAAATGGATTTTGGGTAGATTGGGGGTTAGGAGGGGAGGGGAGTAAAAGTTTTGGGGGAAAAGTGGGAAGGAGTAAAAGTTTTGAGGGAAAAGTAAAAATATTTGGGAGTTTGGGGTAAAAATGTAAAATATTATAGTTTGATATTCGAATTATTCGAATTATTCGAGTTATTCGAATTCGAAAACTCAACTCGATTCGAACTCAAAATTTGAAAAAAAAAATTCGAGTTGATTCGATTAACTCGAATAACTCGATTCGTTTAACCCGAAATTTGAATTTTTGTTCGATTTTATCGAGTCGAATCGAGTTTGTTCACTCCTAGTTATATATTTGATTGAATGTATTTAATTATTTAATTATCCATTATACAATAATTTTGCCAAAGTTGTGATTCCTAGAAATTAGATTAGGTGTAATTTTATTTTTTTCATAAACTGAGGGATATGGAATTAGATCATGGGTTATCATCTCCATGTAGGCTTTACTTTAATTTTTTATAATAATTCATGTGAGTTAAAAATAGACTTAGGGTTTTGGTAACCTAATTTTTCAACAGAACCCAGAGGATCGAGATGTATCCAAAATTGATCGAGACGATGAAAACCTGACCAAAACAACCTACAAGAGATCGATAGTGGGTCAACCAGTGAAAGGCGACAGTGGTAACCTGTGGTGGTGACGATGGTTCAACGGTAAGTATCTTAAATGGACATTTCGATTTTTCAGGTTTTAGGAAACCCAATATCAGGGTGTTTGACTTTCACCCAGAAATCCTAAAGAATGCTTTGGGATGATGAATGTAAATTTATTTTTATTTATTTATTTTTGATGGAATCATTAAAACTTTGGCTTATCATAGTCAATTCATTTTCAGGTTTTATGTTATAGCATGATGAAATTTAAATTGACTAAAAATTATGCTCATACAAATGTATGATAAGAATATCATATAGCTTAGGAAAAGAATGCTACATGTACTTTTCATGACATTTTATTTTGTAATATCGATTTTAAGTAGTGTCGAAAATGACAATTTTAGGACCTAATTTTCGATGTTCGAGTCTAGTAAAATATTAGTATTTAATATTTACGAGGTTAGTATTACAATTTATTAAAGTTTGGTCCCTTAATTTTGTCAAATTGATAGTTAATTAAGGTATAACAACTAAATTGTAAAAGTTGTAAAATTTATCACTATGGATTTTAATTAATCAAATGACTAAATGAGCAATTAGACCCTTATTAAGGTGACAATCGATGTTGGATGATCCAACCAACTTAGTTAATTATGTTTATAATTTAATTATTTAAGGTTAATTAAATTAATTTTAATTAATTAATTAAAGTATAAAAGCAAAATTAAAAAGAAACAAAGCCATTCTTTCTTCCTATTCACCTTTTTTATCATAGAAAAGAAAAAGGGTTTGAGAGCTTCAAGCTTTAGGCTTTCAATTTGATATGTTCAATTTAGTCATTCCTTGTAATTTTTATGTTTTTCAAGTCGTGGAAGCTTGATTAAGCTAGTACATGTGCCAATTTGCAAAACTGTTAAAGTTTTTAGAAGTTTCCAATGATGGTTTCTTTGAGAAATTGGTATTAACTTTTTAGATTTTTAAGCTTAGATGTGAAAAAGGATTACATTGTAAAGTTTAATTGATAGTTTTTAACATAAGGATGAAAGTGTATAGATTTTGAAATTTATGTGAAATTTCTATAATTATTGATAATAGAAGATCCAAAAGGATGTAATTTAGATTGATTTCAATATCAAAACTCAAATTTGAAAGATATTGCAATTTTGGTTTTAAGGACTAAATTGAATAAATTGCAAAACTTTAAGGGCCTTTAAAATGAAATGGAATTGAACCATGCTTGTAATATAATGTTATAAGATATATGTAATTGATAAATTGAACTTAATTATTGTATAGATCGATAATTTAACCAAACTGAAGATAATCGGGAAAAAGGAAAAATTACAGATTAATTCCTCTAAATTCAACTTGTTTGGTGATTTGACTAGGTAAATTCACATGGTATGGTTGAATTTAAATTGTTATGTATTTGAATTGTGAATATGTGTACATTGGGTTGAAATTTGGATTGTTAGCAATTTGGTAAAAAAAGGTGAGGTTTATATATTGTAAAGAATGTATATGTATATATTGAAAATGCCCGAGGTGAACTTAGTAAAGGTTTTGTACACACTGATATGGTTTGATTACCGATGATTATTGAGTCCAGTATTTGTTAGGGATTCGAAGATACACGTGACACAAGTTTAGCTCGGACGAGCAACTTAATGTTATTTTAAAGGTTTAGCCCAGATTGGTAACCTTACATCTTTATTTTTAGCTTGGCCAAGCGATCAATTGTGTAATTTACAGGTTTAGTAACCCGACACAATTATATATTTTTTCAGCTCGAACGAGTAACTTGCTGTCAATTTAAAGGTTTAGCCCAAACGGGTAACCTGACTTGTATATATATTCAACTTGAATGAGCAACCGATGTATCAAGATACCTGTATATGATATGAGTTTGATCTGTTTAAATGTATAAATGTAGAATTGAGTAAAGTATGGTATTAATATATTGATTTTGAAATCAATTGATTTGTTATATGCTTAAATGAAATTATGGTTTGATTACATGTTAAGCTCACCTTGTTCTTGTGGTCTAGACAATCAATATCAAGCTAATAGTTTATTGTACAATATAAAGCATTGTATATTCTTACCCGTTTGTTTTCCCTTTCCTTTGTAGATCATCTTGCAAGATGTGTCTTGCAGATCGTCAAGAAGCTCACACTATCCCATTATCGATTTTTTAGTCCTTCAACCATTTAAAAGTTCGGTTGTGTGACATGTATATAGGTGTTGTGTATTTGTTACCTTTGAATGTTGGCATAGCATGGAACCTATTTTGTGCATGGATGTGATATGGCAAATGGATTGAGATAGTATACTTTCAGTAAATGGATTGAGAAGTGTTTATGGCAAATGAAATGGTATAAATGGGTGTGATTTGGCATGTTTAAAGAAGCTTGAGATAGATAAACGTTTGGTACTTTTCAAATGGTTTAGTTGGAATGCCATGATATTGGAATGTTATGTTTAATGGTTGAATTGGTAGCATAGGTTGATGTAAGGATGATTGTGAATGTTTATACTTGTATTGGTATGTGTTTAGGACATTTTTTGTGCTGGAAAGGTTGTGCAAATATGCACCAATTGTAAGTTTGAAAGGTAGTCGGGTAATATATACCAAATGGCCTAAATTTTGCCAAAAATAGAATCTACGTCGCTATGTCGAGTGATGGTCATTGCAACGAGCTCTGGGCGTCAGGCCACAACATGATGAAGAACCCCATCATCATGACGAGGCCAAGTTAATATGTCACGTCGCAACGTCATATCAAAATTTTGTATCTTTTACAAATTGGTCCTCATTTGATCTCTACCTAACTTTAGAGCATACATAGGCTTGTATAAGACCTGAGAAAGGTTTAATATCATTTTTATTTCTTTAAATACTTATGTTTGAATGTCCCATGCTTTGGTTTGAATGTTAAACTATTGTAGTTTGTCCTACAACGGATGTAGTATCCTATAGCTCGAACCTGGCGATCGTGTCGAGCAAAGGGTGTTACATAATCATTCATTATTGAAACCGAAAATAAGAACGTTGCATGTTTTGTAAAATATTGAGTGGGAGAAAGTTCTGTAAACAAGACCTATATCCTCCATCTATGGTTTCTTGTGATGGCATGATTTATCGGCCCCAAGGTAAGCATTATCATGTGGATTTCACTGAGGAGATCTCCTTAAAATTAGATTACTATCTTGTGATGGTTTGATAATTTTTCGGCCTTAAGGAAGGTATTTTCATGTGTGTTTCACTAAGGAAGCTTTCTTTTAAAGAAGAACAACTAATCATACATGTTACTTGTTGAGATTGTCTCACGATAACTTATTCGTGGTACATGATGTGATAGGTGTTGAATTGATGATTATACACTCATCAAGATTATTCTAGTTAAGTAACTTTCTATGAAGCTCTACTTAAATTAGAATTGTGGCCAAACATGAAACGATTATTAGTACGCGTGACCACTTAAGGGATTAGGTTTACGTATTAATTAGATGGTGATCTATGTTCTTATTAGTTGGTTAATATTTCCCTAATGTGAATTAATTTAATGTATGTATGAATTATCATTACAATGACTTAAAAATGTTTTCAAGGTTTAATGTAAGATGCATGCATCATCTTATTGCATATTGTATGTTACAAATTTTTTTTGAAATTATTTGGTTAATACAAATATATTAATGAATGAATGTTTTATTTTTCAGTTCGAAAATGGCACCAACTCTCTTACTAAATATCCCTATTGAGAACAAGTTGGATGGAAATAGCTATAAGAAATGAAAAAAATAACCTCCTAATTTTCCTAATCTGTGAGAAACTTAAGATGGTTCTTGATAATAAATGTCCACCGCCAACCAAGCTGAGGTTAAAAATCGTTGGAAAGAATCTGATGAGATAACTCATTGCTACATGATGGCTAGCATGACCAGTACCTTAGTTAAGCAATTAGAGACTTTTGATTCTGTCAAAGTGATATTTGAAAAACTAAAGGACATGTTCGAAGGCAAAGCTACTTAACTTGACAGTCACCTATAACTAGTTTGATGAATGGCTAGCAGAAACTCAGCACTCCAGTCAAAGACCATATGATTACTCTTATGAGCTACTCTGTTAAGGTCGAGATCGAGGTCGAGGATAATGAGGACAACTTGGACCAGAACTGTAACACCCCATACTCGACCTAGACAACAAGACCAAGTCTAGAGAGCCACATCAATTATTTCTCAAAACATAAATTCTAAAACCTGGTTTTGAAGTCTTTTAAACCAATAGAATTTAACAAACATAACGTTTACTTCGGAAATTATCATTTAGAAAGTCAATTATTTAAAAACCACTGAACTTAAACTAATAATAATAGTAGTTGATAAAAAGTGTGACCAAGCTCCCGTTCCACCAACCCGATCAAGTCAATGGGTTACCTACGATTCAGTCAATAAACAAAATGAGTTAATAACTCGATAAGGAAACAATTATATATTCAAATAAAGTTAAGGTTAAGCCAATAAGGTCCCAGATTCAGATTTGAAATCAGATTCAGAAGACAATCTGTTTAATTTAACAGATCAGAACAAATCAATTAGATAACACGTCAGCTCATTCCTAGACACAGAATAGTTTAAAACAAATGGCATTTATTAACCTCATTCGCTACAAACCATCTCCGACCAACCCAACACAGCAAATTGAGTATTTAATACTCATCCAGCCTTACACACCATAAAGTGTTGATATGGCACGTTTCGGTAATTGTAGACTAGCTGACAAATCAGATTACAGATACCAGTGGCTTGACCACTGATTCAGCACAAACACTTCCTTATTTACCCAATTCCCCCCAATGCAGATGTAGATTTCAGATGATAATTCAAATACAACTTATACTTATATATAATATTTCAAAGTTATTAATGATTGTTACATTCATCACGCATACAAGTATTCAATCATCTGCTTCATATCACAAAATAACATTTTATATATGCTATTTCAGTCCAGACGACCCTACCGAAGATTGACAATCATTTCAAACGACGCATGCAGCCTGAGGGTGAAATCTAGTTCCTTATCCACACGCCTGTGTGGTTCCACATGACCTAAAAAGTTGGCCCGTGTGCCTTCACACGGCCTGGCAGACGCCTATGTCATCTACCCATGTGGTCCTACTATGCAACAGTAAGTCACACGGCCTGGACATGCACCCGGGTCTCTGGCCTATATGTCTCTAATTCTTGAATAGTGAGTCACAAGGCCTGGACACGCGCCCGTGTCCCTGGCCTATATGTCTCTAATTGGTGAACAGTGAGTCACAAGGTATGGACACGCGCCTGTGTCCTTAACCCATGTGAACCCTGTACTAAACATCCCCACACAAAGCTTGACAAATTCATGAATTGTTGGTCACACAGTTTGCCACACGACACGGCCTGAAAAACGGCCGTGTGGTATCGACAGCCATGTTTTTCGGCGTTTGAAATTCGTAGAAAATCAAGCTTTTAGTACACAGTTAAAGTAGTTCCGAAGTAGGATCAAGGTAGAGTACTCTTGAGACCTAAAACAAACATTCAATAACCAATCAACAAATAGGATGCTGAAAATCACACAATTTTAATACTCAACCACTTATGTCAAAACTTTGATGCAAACTTCCAACAGAACCCACGCTTACAAAACTCGACAAGACTATCCTGAAAAAGCTCAAGGAGAATTACTTCCCTCGGTATTCTCGCCTAAAGAAAAGAGATCAATGATCACTTAGCAAAGAATTCAAGTGACACAACATAGAAACCCCATTTCTACACATAAGCAAAAAATCAACAGAAACTTTTTAGAACCGTAATAATTCACAACAGAACTTATACAGAGATCTTCCCACGTCACAATGAACAACCTAAACTCTCAATTAACCCTGATGGCCTATTCACCAACGCTATCAAAAAAAAAGGAAAAAAAGAAAAAAAATAGGAGAACCAGGAAAGAAAAAAAAAGAGAAAGAGAAGAAAATGTGAAGAAGGAAGGAATACATTAACATTTATTTTTAACCACCAATCAGGATTCTAACATTTAGCAAAATATTTGTAATGCATACACCAAGACTCGAACACAAGACTAAAGAAAATACAAAAACTTAACCATTGAATCAACAAGTTCATTCTTAACACCAATTCGCACAGAATTAAACTTAAGTTAGTGGTTCAAAATTAAAGGTTAGTCTAAAATAAAGTAGCAAAACTTCCTAAAAACACTACTCAAACCCCTAACCTCAAACACCTACGCAGAGCACATAGCCATAGATGCAGAGACTTAATTAGGGCAGAATTCAACAGTCAGACATTCAAATTTTGGGGCATTACAAGAACACACAAATTGAAATTGTATTCAAAAGCTTGTCCAAGGACTTTGTATGCTTTAAGGCTGTATATAGCCTTGGGAATAAAAAACTAACATTTACACAACTAATTAAGGAGTTACAATACTATGAGTTGATGTTGAATAACGGACAACTAGTTCTAGTTCAAAAAGTAGAAGCTAACTTAGCATTTGCTTCTTCTTCTAAAGGGAATGTGGTCTTTCTCATTCGAAAATGGTTTTCTTGCATAGCGTAAAATTAAAATTTTGAAAACAGGTTTAGTTTGTGATATTTATGTAATAAACTTGAATTTGAATTCACATTCTCTGCTATTCTCGTATTACAGATTGCTTCAAGTGTGGGCACGAACGATTCAAATCAAAACACATAACTAGAAATAATTTTATTTTCTTTAAATATGAAAACGAAAAATCTTGTCTCAAATAGAAACCAACAGAATTGTTAATCCGGAAAATAGATTCAATAGTTAAGAATAAATTCTCTTTATTTTAGGGCAGAGTAACAATATCTTAAAGTTTTGTTAATAGTCTTACTGGTGTCATTTATTTATAAGGAGAGAAGGTAAAACCCTTGTTGAATTGTAGAAGTTTATTTCAACTGGAAAAATGAACTTCTGGTTTAAATAGAAGTATAGGTGGCGACAACTCTAGTTCATATTACTAGGATTTGTCGTCCACCCCTTTTAACATGAGGGGTTTTTGGGCCTCTCCCATATCGAGTCTAATTATAAGTACTTCTCAGGCTTTTAACCTAATACTGTATAATTTGATCCAACCCGATATTTGTTTTTCTATTTCCCAAAATAAACTTCTTAATATATTTCTAATTAAATATAATCTTCTGAACCCAATTCTAATTTCGTTAAAATCATGACGATTTTACTGTAAAAGAATCTATAAGAGAATATATTAAATATTTCTATATTCAATGGTTCACTATGAGCAAATGATTTATTTTTATTTTTGAACTTCATTTAATGCGAAAAACATAAATTCATTTTTCATGTCATTTTCATTTTGGAGAAAACCATAATCATTTCCAAATGTTTTCTCATTTCTCCATTTTCACCATTTCTTCTATAATAAAAAATGACACTTCAAGGCCAACTATAAAGAGTGGAAGGATTACTTAACCACTAAGAGAAATTTTATGGAACTCTTTATAATATAAGTTTGTTTAGTGGAAGATTGAATAAATATTGAGTTATTGATTCTAGACTTACTAACCATATGTGTGTTTCCTCACGTATGCTATGTTATACACACGTCCAAATATTTATTTCTCAGTAGGGTTGGTGAGTCGATATCATGCAAATCCTGGTATAACACACTGGCAATCAGTTAAGAACATGCTCAAATATGATAACAAAGGATTGTATGCTTGTGTAATCCGAAAAAGACATCATTCCTATCAGTTATACTGATATTAACTTTCAAATGTGTCAATATTTGAAAAAATCAACATCAAGTTGTCTTTATCTAAGTGGTGAGTCTATAGTATAAAGAAATGTCAAGCAAGGTTACTCAGCTCACTTCATTATGGAGGCCGAATATGTGGTAGGCAAAAATTAAGACACTGTAATCGTGCAGATATAACTTAACATCAAAGAAACCACATAAGGATAAAAACATGTTGATAGAAAGTATTATAAGGGAAACGATAGTAACTGACAGAATAGTGGATGCGCTCTAAATCACATCTGAGGAAAAACCCTGCATATTTGTTTACCAAGACTTTGGTAGCTAGGAGTTTTGAAAATCATATAGAAGGCATGAGAATCCAAAACATGACTCACCTACTTCATTAGGGCAAGTGATAGATTATGAGATTTAATGCCCTAAGTGTAGTATTTTCTTCCTCAATAATTGACACATTAACCTGAATTTTTTGGGAAAAAGAATCCACCCACTTGATATGTAGACGGTTCAATGGTGGTTTTTATTTTGCTTTCTTTGTCAACTTTAAACCGTTTTACGAAATCTCCTTGGCTGAGATTGATTTTTCTTAAATTATCTCTAGCATCATTTCTTAAATTATCAATCTGCTCTAGTGGTAAGGAGGCCCTATCTCAACTTGGTTATGAGTCATCAATTATTATTTCCCTATTATTCGAACCAACTAAATTGAACCTTCTCTCTACAATTTTATTAGCCCGTTGAATGGTTTTTGGGCCTTCTGGTCCCATCAGGCTTGTATTTATGTTCCATTAGGAGACCTTAAAATCCCAATATGAGCATGTAGATTTTCTTTATCATCCAAAACTTGAAGCATTTTTATCTATACTCAATCCACTTAAAGATCTTTCCCCATTTATAGTTGCTGTTAAATTGTTACCACTAATTTCCCAACTGTCACTACTACATTCAACGTAAATGACGAATCCAAGATATCAACAAGAAATTGAAATATTAAGCCTAATTTTTTGTCCTTGTTAATGGAATTATTATCAATTTGAGGTTTTTTTTCTTGATTTTGTCATCCTCTACCTTCTGTTTTGCACTTGCATCTAAAGACCAAAAAGTTTTGGTTCTATAGATGTAGTCATATCATTCATCTTAATTTTTGACAAAGCTTCACTAAATAATGTGTAATTCAAATTAACATTACAAGGAAACCTCTCTTTTGTATAGCCATAACAACCGTAATCATAGAAAATCGCTGGAAGGCATTCACACTTACCACCTACATTACTCCATCAATATTAATAAAAAAAAAAACAAGATGTTTATTAGGATCCACAATAATAGCTAATCAAGCTAAGAGACATATGTTTCTAGCATTAGTGTTATAATTTATCTTTACCACTTAACCCAAGACCTTTGCAATTGCACGCATAAGCCATTTGCAGTAACCTTTATATGGTAGCCCAAGTAACTCTACCCAAGCAACAATCTTAAGGGGTACGCTATTTTAATGGAGAAAGACCTACTCCAGGGTTGGACTGTAAGATAGTGCCCTATATCTCTCAAAGGCCCTCCATTAGAGCATGATCAAATTCCTTGCTACTAAGCTTCACCAAATAATAATTATATCTAAATCAATTGATTGAAAATTCCCTTCTAGTGACCAAAGAGACTATAACCGACCTAAAAGCACTTGAAAATCAATGACTTCTGCAATAAAACAAAAAAACTACTAAGTTTTCAAGGCTTTTATCAATAGCTTGGTCCACTCATTTAAAGAAGCAAATCCTAAGGAATTTCCCTTCATAAACATCGTTACATTGCATTCCAATAACTCAAGATTTGGCTCCTCAAAAGGGAGATTGGTCCCAATATGGAGACCAATATTTTCTAATAGTATATTTTTAAATGGAAAAGACTTAGCACTAGCATCAACCATCTCTTGTTCATCTTGCCCCGAACCTAAGGCATCTTTGTGCTTGACTTTTTTGGTTACTCTCTCCTATTCCAGTAATATCACGAACTTTATAACTCAAAAATATAGAGTTATTTTAATACCTTTTAGCTTATAATTTCATTCAATTCAAGGGTAATAGTGTCTCAATTTTGTTGTAATTGTTCTAATTCCTTTTTATTGTAAATTGTTATTAGAATAATGCACTTTGGTTGATTTATATGCTAGAACATGAAGTTTTCATCCATGAAGGTGACCAATGGCCTCAGAAGAAAGAAAGAATTCAAATTCACATACTGATGCTCCATGTTGCAGCCTTGGGCTAGTAAAGTCAAGCTCAAAAATGCATATTGTTAGACTTCAAACATCTTCTTAACCCAAAGATGGAGTGGACAAACAAACATGGATAGCCTAAAGAGGAGAAAGAGAAAGAAGCCCAAGTCGTCCATTAGTAAGAGAAGGGAGCCCAAACCGTCCATGGGACTTGGTCTCTACCTATCTCAACCACCGAATCAGTCATTGAGAGAATCAAGCAACCACTGAATCAAACATAGAGAGAATCAAGCAACCTCTACCCAAATCATGGAAAATGCCACCTACATAAAGGAAATTAAGGGATTGATGCCAAAAATAGTAAATTAAGAAAGGGGGCTCACTAGTATAAATGAGGGAAAATGCTTGAGGGAAAATGTACCACAACACACCACAATTGAAAGCATTTATCTTAGAAGTTGAGAGTTGAAAGAAAAGTAATAGCTTGAGAGCATTAAGGTGAGAACAATGCCTAGGAAAGGAAAAGAGCCATTGCGAGAGAGTAAGCAAGAGTTAGCCACAAAGAACCACCAGATTCGGCTAGCATCTCTTCTTAAACTTGCAACAGCCACGGAGAACCACCATTGGCTATTCATCTTTCATCTTTACTTTATCTTATTTGTGTTTTGTTATTGTATTGATAAACATAATTGCAAATTGTCTTCTTGCTTTCAATTTAATGATTATGGCTTAATGTTGTTTTGCTAGAATGGTTATGGATCTCTAATATACTATTATTGATTCTTTGTTATTAATATTTGTGCAAATGATTGTTTATTCATTCAAGTAATTTACATGTTCAACTTACAAGTGCATGGCCAGCATTGGTAAATAATTGAAATAATTATTTAATCTGAGAAAAGGTAATAATTGATAGACATACAACTTGAATGGTGCATGTTAGGACAATATCGAGAGATAATTGTTGCATGCATAACCCTTATGAATGATGCCTAAAAATGTGATATTGATGTTAATTTGGCATAGATATATGTTAAGTAACTAAAAGATTAATGTAGGACTTCGAGAGAAGCCTACAACTTGAAGAAATTGGATTAATAAATCATCATATTACCAAAAATTCATCGTAACATTTTATAGCATTATTTTTAGTGATTGCATGTTAGGGAAAAATAATTATTCTAGTATTTCATGTCATTGTTATTAAATCTAGAGTTAAACTTTTCTCTGTTATTCTCTTTTGTGTTGTTTTTAATTTGCTTGCATAATTAGTTTAATTTAGTTTAAATCCTTAATTAAATCCTCACATTCAAATCTTTATTACTTATTGAATTGTTAATAATTAATTTGTTATTGTATAGGTGAATTGAATTTTGAATGAGAAATTTAGTCAAAATTGTATTTAATTAGGGCTCGAGACTAAATTGTAAAGGTTCACAATTATAGATTTATAATTGGTCAAAGGCTTAATGATTTATAGAGCAATTAAATCAAGGTCTAAAATGGGAAATATACCATTTTAGAATTATAGTTGACGGTTGGTATGGTAAATTTTATAATAATAAACTTATAATTATATTAAATTATAAATTATAAAAGTAAACTAATATATAAGAAAACATGGAAAGAAAGAGAAAATTTTTCTCTTTTCGTCTTCAAAGGACTAAAACCTCTATTTTTTAGGAGGAAGGAATTGGTTTAGGGCTCCAAACTTTAGTCTCTCAATTGGTGAGTTCAATTTAGTCATTTTCTTGTAATTTTTATGTTTTTGAGGTCTTAGGAGTTTGATTTAGCTAGCCTGTATACCAATTTCTAAAACTATTAAATTTTTAGAAAAAGTGTCATTGGTTATTTCTTGAAGTTTTAGGTATTAAAATTGATAGATTTTAAGCTTAGAAGTGAAAGGGGACTAATTTTTAAAGTTGAATTGCTAGTTTTTGAACATAGGGACTAAAGTATATAAATTTTAAAATTGGCATAAAATTTCTATAATTATTGATAATAGAAGGATGTGTTTGAGATTGGTTTCAAAATTGAAGCTCAAATTCAAAAGTAATAGCAATTTTATTTTAGGGACTAAATTGAATAAAATGATTTTTTTATAAAATGATAATTGATTGTGAATTTTGTTGAATATTTATGGTATTGTATGTTTACGTTAATCTGTAGTTAATATCGACCCGGATTCCTCAAAGGGGAAAGGAAAAGCTAAAGTCATCGATGAATATCTCGAAATTCTCGGTTTGTATTTCTATAATTCGAACCACTTCAATTGATGTATATCTATTTTATTTTGAATGATAAGTTTATGAGGTGAGATAAAATTGATAAATCGAGTTGACTTGATATGATTTTGATTGATTACTGAGATAAAGGACTATATTGAATATAATTGAAAATACTGTAAATCGATGTAAATGTAAAATGGACTTTGAATTGGGATGAATCATGCTATGATACTTATGAATTGATGATTTGGTTGATGAATTGAAAATGATAAATTGTGAAATTTGAATTATATTATGAATTGGACAAATGGATACCCTATTAACTGTTCGGGCAGAGTCGAATATAGTTGGCATGCCATAAGATAAATTGAGTATGGGTTACTTCAACTACATGTCGATGAGTGTTGGGCACAACTTTTACTTTGGTTATATCAATACGTGCTGGGCATGATTTATTTACTTAGGATTTTCTGATGAAGCATTGAGTACCAAAATTGGTATGTTGGTTGGGTTCGTCTATTCGTTCGAGTCCGAGTCATGTTAATAGGGATTTAAAACGTAAAATTGATAATGTCTATGAAATGAATGGCTAGTGTGAAAAATTATGTAAATCGGATTGTAAGCTCGGAAGATTGGTATGAAATTGAGACAAATTGACCGCTTCGATTCGAGATATGTTGTGATAATGTATGATACTACTATACTAGTTAATTAAACTTGAATGGAATGATTCATTTAGTGGAATGTACATTATAACATGTTGTTTGGCATTGGTATTGAATGGATTTTATAAAGCGTTTTTAATTTATTTAAGTTGTACTATAATGTTCGGTTATAAAAATACCACTAAGTTTATTACTCAACGTACGATTTTATTTTTCTATGCACAAGTTAGGTTTCAAGCAAGATCCCGAGCATCGAATTCAACATCCAGATAGAATCCCGGACTCAATAATGTTAGTGTATCCCTTTTTGTTTTGTTAGTTGGCATGTACCTAATGGAATCACTTTAATATTTTGTTATGTTTGGGATTATTGAATTTGAAATTGGTAAATGATTATAAACATGTATATACTAAGTTGGTAATTGAAGTTTGGTATAATTTGATTACATGTGCTAATGTTGATGTATGAGAGTTTATAGATGATATTTTAGGTACATATATATTGAGCTTGGTAGGAATTTAAGCATCGAGAAATTTCTTAGTTTGATTGGATGGTACTATTTGTTTAATTGATAGAAATAGGGTATAAGTATGTTGTTGAATGTATATCAATGTGTCTGAGATCCTAGTTGAAATGGTCCAAGGATGAATTGTTGATGCATAGTTAAAGATAGCATGCTTTGATGTTGGTTAGAATGCACATAAGGCATATGAATTGGTATTTAAGATGTGAATTGGTATGGTTTGATAATGGATTGGAATGAGGTAGGTACCAAATGTAGAATTTGAAATTCTTTTATGAAGTATCAATACCTTAGGAAAGTTATTGATACTTCAGTAATTTTTCTTTAATTTTTCAAAACAGCAAACTATAAAATGGTATTGATACAGGGGTAAGGTATTGATACTTTGTAGAAGGTACTGATACTTTATGAAAGGTATCGATACCTTTGATTTTTGTTCAATTTTTCTAACTTCGAAGCTCAAATTGGTATCGGTATCAGGTAGGGGTATCGATACCTAATCTGAAGTTTTGAAATCATTGCAATTTGGTATTTTTTTAATCTCGGGTTAACTTTAGAGCATACGTAGGCTTGTATAAGTTCCAGGAAAGGTTGTATATCATGTTTATGAACTGAAATGCTTATGTTTGCATGAATTGTGCTATAATTTAAATGTTGTGTTCGTAGTTGCTCCGACAACGAATGTAACATCTTGTAACTCGGACCCAACGATCGGATCGGGTATTGGATGTTACATATTTATAAAGTTGGAATCAAATTATAGAATTAAAATCTAGGATATTACAATAAAACTTAAAATTACGAATAAAAATAAGCATTAAAATCAAAATCCAAAAAAAGAAAAACCAAGAACTCTCAAAGTGCCATATCATTGCACTTTAATGAAATCAAGTTTAAAAATCAAATTGGAAAAATTGTTAACTTTCAAAACTAATGTCGACCAAAAACTCAAAAGACTAAATTTAGAAAATATATTATCAAATTCAAATACTTAATGTTGTTTTATCCTAAAATTAGTCATTTTCAATGTTGAATTAAACTGCTCATTGCATGTGATAAGCATCATATATATTTTATAGATGAATGGTAATAACATATAAGGTTCCCACTTAAATAAATGTTATTGTTCTTTTATTCTTAAGTTGCAGCTTTTTTCCAAAAAAAATCATCGAACCCTACCAAATCAGGTGGCACCTAAATGTAATTTGCACACAATTTATAATAATTTTATCTTAAATCAAACTATATTAATCTATTATAATAACCGTGACTGTTAAGCTAGGGTTTTCTGTAAAACCCCCAACCCGTTTCCCTCGCCGAAACCGGGTTACGAAGCATTACCCGAGATTACAGATCAAACAGACAAAAATCTCAAACATTTTATATCATCAAAACAAGTCATCAAAGCATCATTTTAATCCAAATTATAAACTCTCCAAAATAGATTTTATAACTTCATTTACAATCAAACCACAAAATAACTAATATTTAGACACTCTAGGTACATGCCGACACAAAGAAATAAACATCACCATATTTGAGTTCGGGATCGTTGTTGGATGCTGAATCAGCGATCAAACTTAAGTACTTAACTCAATACGGAAAATAAAACAAATCTGAGTAAAAACTCAATGGTATTTCTATAATCGAATATTTTAAAAATAAAACAATAAAATATGTATAATAAAATGTTAAGAACAATTGAACATTTAAAATCACACAATACTCGATTTTCATCACTTGCTATATATAATACATTTCCATAATTTATTCACGTATCATTTAAACAATGGCACTATCCATTCCACAATCAATTTATGAGTATATAACTCGTGTATTCCATGTATTTACAACATATTTCACATTCTATTTTCAGTTTACTATCTCATATTCTTATTCTTAGCCCAAAGTAGATTTTATAGAACACACCGGATATACGGAACAAATACTGAGGTGCATTGTTATGCACTAATGAATAGAGAGCATTGAAGTGTTATACAGAGAGCACAGATGTGCTAAACAGAAAGCACTGACGTGCTAGTAATCAGAGAGCACTAACGTGCTAATAATCAGAGAGCGTGCTAAAGTTCCTTAATGGCATGCCACTAATATCCCAGTAGTTCTAAATTCCGTCTACTTGGGCATTAAAACTGAATTTTATACATATAAAAAATAATCCAATTATCATATTTGCACAATTTCACATTTACACACACATATATATATATATATATATATATATATATATATATATATATTCTAATACAATTCAACCAATATAATTTCATCACATATCAAGACAATCCATTTCAATTGTAAAACACAATAATTCTCACTTCAATCACTTACCATAACATTTATTCAAAATACAACAATTAATAATTAGATTGGGATTATAGAAATACAAACCAAGAATTCCGAGCTATTCCTCGTTGACTATATTTTTCCCCTTTTTAGTCAAGAATTCCGGTACGACACTAGCTGCGGAATTAAAACAATTAAAAATCATCAATACAACACCATTCAATCTCACATTAAATATTTCAATTTTTACTCAATATTTGCCTAAATTCCAATTTAGTCCCTAAATCGAGACTAGCCTTTATTCTCAAAAATAATTTCATATTTTCATTCCATTCCCACTTTAAACTAATTTAACTCTCTAATTTCACCATAAATCCTTAATTTCGAAATTCTCTCAATTAATTCAAAACCTATAATTTATTTTACAATTTAATCCATTTCTCTATTCTAACTTGAAATTTTATCAATTTAATCCCCAATTCTTCAATTAATTCAACATGAACAACATCTAAAAATTTACTAACTTTCAATATTTCAACTTAAATCAAGTAGTATTTTGTTCTAGGATTCCAAAAACATCAAAATTATAAGAATAGGGACTAAATTAACTTACCAATCAAACCTTGAACCTTGAAATCCCAAATTTTCTTTCTTTCCGTCCCTTTTTCTTTTTCTTTCCTTTCTCCCCTGTTTTCGTTCTGTCATTCTGTTTCTATTCTCTTTTTCTCTCTTTTATTTCTTTTATTTAATTAATAATAATATAATAAATAAATATCTTTTACTTAATTAATAAGTATGTACATATATTAATTACAAATGTATACATATAATTATTTATAATTACCACACACTTGTCACTTTTTACGGTTTAATTATTAGTTTAGTCCTTTCACCTTTTTCTATTTTATAATTAACTTTCGCACTTAATTCAATTTAGTCCTAATACTCAATTAACTTTAATTTAACTAAATTCACTTAACTAAAATCCAATTGGTGATATAACTAATTCTATAATTTTTTAATAATTATTTTACGAGTCCGTTTTACCAAGACGGAGACTCGATAATTCACTAATTCAAAAATATTTCTAAAATCACGCTTAACTTATAATTATTAATTAATAAATTTTTCTAACTTTTTCATCGAATTTAGTGATCTCAAATCACTGTTCTGACACTACTGAAAATTGGGCTGTTATATTTTCCATTTTTAAAAATTAGTATCTAATTAATGGATTATTATATTGCTAAGGCAAACTACTAATTTTGTTATTTAATCAAGTGATAAAGCATGTGCGGACGCGAAGTCAAAAAAATATTTTCAAGGCACTGAAATTAAGTTGTATATTTTTATATTAGTAAAAATGTAATTTCACAATTTTGATAGCACATCACTTTACAACTTTTAAAAGATTAAATCAATTTTTTATCATTTTAAGGGTCAAAATGTAATTTTACCATTACTAATTTAAAATTTTATGAATTATAAAGGGGATAAAAGGGAAATTCCATTTTTTTAAGGGGGTTGGTTGGCAGGGGCCTAGTTCTGCTCCTGAGCATATGCTCAAGAATCCAATTCCTTGTGGAGGGCGAAGTTGAAATTTTGGGTAAACTACATCATTAGTTAGTAAAGTATGGGTAAGTTTTTCGTTTTGGTCATTTAACTAAAAAAAGTCACAATTTGGTCACTGAACTATTCAAAAGTTTTTATTTAAGTCATTGGGCTGTTAAAATCAATGTTGTATAGCTTTCTTTGCTTACATTGCTTTCACCAATCAAAAGCTCTCTTTCTCTTTTTATTCTGTAGTTCAATTTTTTCAATGAAACAACTTTGGACGTCACGAATCTACGAACCAAAATTCAAATAGTTTTTTCTCCGATCTTCGACACTGACCACCAGAAGGACTTGGATCTAAGGTATGTTCTTCCACTCGTTGATGGGTACTGATCCACCATACCGGTAGTCGAATCGTCGCTTGGAGCTCGCTAGCGAAACTTTTTTTAAAAGAAAAAACTTAACAATTGAGTGACTTAAATAAAAATAATTGAATACTTTAATGAATTAAACGAAAACTTTCAAATAGTTATATGAGCAAATTGTAATTTTTTTAGTTAAGTGACCAAAATAAAAACTTACTCATAGTTTCGTGACTAATTGTGAAATTTACCCTAAAAATGTTTTGTTAAAAGTGGAAGTTAAATTATAAATATTTGGAGGTTAAATCTAAAAGAATGATTAAATTAAAAAAAAAGTGCAGCTTTACCATATAATTAAGGTTGGGCGGTGTGAAATAGAAAAAGATGGGACCGTCAATACTCATACCTAAGTACGATGTTTGGGAATCGATGAATGATATTGACTGAGAACCATGGAAGAAATATATAAAATTAACGCTAAAAACGCGGATTATTAGATTATAATAAAACACTGATTTTTCTAACTTACCGCAACAAATTAAGGAATATTGTGATTCCCAAACAATACCATTTTTACCTGTAAGGTCAACGATTTAACTAAAAAAAACGCAGGCATGCACGTGTGACTCATTACGAGAAAATTTCATTTAATACAAACAAAAAACTAAAATTATAATTAATTTGCCTCTCATTCCTCCACCTTGACTCAACACATCCATTCATTTTGAGTTCATTTATTTTTCCAGTAAAAATGTGATGTTATTGCTAGTTTTAAGGTTTCCCAATTCCCAACCACATAAAAGATATTGTAATTTAATTAATTAATTAATTAAGCTTCAGAGTATGAAATCATCAAATATATCATTATCAGACAGTGATTCCAAAATGGGTCCCCTTTTACATCACCCAGCTAAGCAATGGGTCATTGAGTTCTGTACTGCAAGAGGTGCCACTCTACCATTTACCATTTTCAAATTTTACATAATATTTTTCCATTTTTTTGTATTTGTCGATGTTGAAAGCAATTATGTTGGAATGAATTTCAGACCCATATAATTTAATTCAAGCTGTTTGTTCTTTCTATTGGTCGAGTGCAGCACCCCATTATACATATGTGGTTCCCAAAAGCCGAAGCCTATTTCTAAACTTAATGTTGCTCCAACTTTTTCAGCCCTTAACTACATGTGCCCCGTCTCATCAATTGCACTTCAACATTGAAATCTACTAGATCATAGGGTAATATTTTATGTAATAATTTGTTAAATCTTAATATAGAAATCAAATGAATTTTTACTTGGGTAAAGTGGTATCTTTAAAAATCATTTTGGCACATGTTTAAATTTCAATATAATTCAGTTTTATTGATTTTATATAAAAGGAGATAAAATATTTTCATAATACTTTCTCTATATATATAAGTGTATTTTAGTAAATTTTCAAGTGAATGATGCATGCTTGACTTGAGACACTAACTCAATCAAAAATTTAAATATAAGTATATAAATAGGTGAAAGTATTTATCGAGTCCCTCTATTATAAAGATTGGATCAAATTAGTCCATTTATTATTAAATAGATTAATTGAATCTACGCACTACTAAAAAGAAGCAAATAACGAGGTTAACATTTATTGTTTTTTTTTATTATAGCTCAACTTCAAACAAAAGATCCCAGTCATAAAACCAAAAAAGTTTTCAAAATATTAACTTTATTAAATAATAAATGACCTTCTTTAAACAATAAACTTTATTTGAATCTTTTCAACAATTGATGTAAGTAATAATAGATGAACTGTGGAAAAGAAATAAATAAACCTAATAGAAAACTGTAATGAAAATATGGTGTCAGCTGAAAAGTTGTAATACGTTGTGAAAAGGGAAAATGTGTTTGATATCACAATATTTATTATTTCCCAAAAAACCAGAAGAAGAATCAGAATCATACATATAAAAGAAAAAAAAAGCATAACATAAATACAATTTCTAAGGAGATGAGAGAATGGTGGTTGAAATGCAAGTGTCAAATGAATATGCCTCTCTAACAGACCATTTATTATACTAATCTATTTTCCTCTCATTCAGTTCCTCCATTTTTACTGCAAAGATTGAGGTTGATGAATCATTGCAACTTGATGACCAACACATTAGTCCAAAATACAAGTCATAAAATGAAAAGTTTCTCTCCAGAAATCAGGGGGTGTAAACAAATGGTCCTTCCCCCGTCCCATGTGATACTTCTTGGCTTTTAGCCATTTCATGTATAATTTCAATGGTTTCAGTATAACTATTACAAGAAAATTAGAAATATATTGAGAATTGAATGAACCCAAACAGGAACATATGAGCTTTAATTACTCCACAACACATGTCAATCTCACCAAATATAATTACAAGAAAAGAAAAGAAGAATCCCCATTATATTTGACTTTTCCTCTGAGAAGGGAAAAAACTAGAAATTTTGACCTATCCATGCTAAATCTCTAAGCACAATGGACTAAACCATGCAAGATTTATTTTTTTTCTTTTCTTTTGCCCGTTCCATCTAGGGAAAAAAATGTAAAAGGGGCAATTTCGTCAAATAAAAATTATATGAGTATTTTATTTTTAACAAAAAGGGCAGATACTATTGATTTTTTGTTTTTAGTGATCCCATAGTAAAGGGCCAAACCCGGTGATCATCTCACTTTCTTGAATTTGCATTGAAATCTCTTCCCCAAAATACCCACAGTTTTCTTCGTAATACCAAGGCATGCCCCTGGGATTAAAAAACCACCCATCGACCGCGTCCACGTACACGAACTCGTTCCCTAACTCGGCCGATTCGAAGCTCGTCCCTAGACTTGGCAGCTCCACTATCTGGCTCAGCTCCTCCGGTGTCGGCACGTCATCCACATTCGACGATGACGACGTGGAAGCTGAGGACGACAACGATGAAGATGACGTGGCGTTGCTGTTGTTACTACTAATGCTGTTACTTAAGAAGTCCATTGAGGCAGCTTTGGCAGCGGCGGCTTGGACGTCGCGGGGGGAGTTGGAGGCTGGTCGGGGCAACGACTCGGCGAGTTCAGGGAAGTTGAGAATGGCGGCGTTGCCTTTGATGCTTAAGGCTGCAACGTCATGGGCACGTGCGGCCATTTCGGGAGTGGAAAAAGTGCCTAACCAGATCCGGTTCTTCTTACGGGGCTCTCGGATTTCGGATACCCATTTGCCCCATGCCCGCATTCGCACCCCACGGTAAACCGGATGTTTGCTACTATCCCTCTGACGCTTTTGCCTCTTGGAGTCGGGGGTGGGGTCAGTTCCCGATTCCCTGTTACCGCCATAAGAGCATGGTGAAGGTGGAGACAGAGTAGAGGAGTTGTTGCTAAGAGTGCTTGACTCGGTTTCTGAGTTTGGTGAGTCACCCATTGCCTGGTTCTGATCCAGGGTTTCCCTCCACACACTTGAGTACAAAAAAAAAAAAAACCCTATTCAGTATGAATATATAATGAATGCAAAGTGCTGACACCTAACCAAGTAAACAGTGTGAAATGAGCAGTTAATGAATAGAGAGGATTGAGTTGCTTATGGTTGCAGTTGGTTTGGAGGGAAGGAAGGAAGGAAGGAAGAATGAGAGGGAAAAGGTTTGATTTGAGGAGAAAAGGGGAGGGAGGAATATTGGGGGGTTTTATGGAGGGGAAAAGGAAATACAGAGCAAATAAAATGCGCAAGGAAAAACGTGGTTTATTCAAGTTATCCCCACAGGCCACACTGATACACGCACGCACACCACCACTCTGCCCTTTTCCAATGCACCAAATCGTTTCCATTTTCTTTATTTCTTTATTATTTTTCAATTATTTTTTTTAACTTGCAAATACTATTATAATTTCTTTTTATATAACTACTCCCAATAATTCTCAAATACTTACCATGTCTTTAAACATACTAAAACTCATGTATTTTTAATTAACGATATTAATCATATTAAAATTTAATTGGAAGTAAATACTACAATAATTAAAAGTAATATATATCCAAATCAAATTTTACAAAATATAATAAACAATTTGGAGTATATTTGGTCCATGCATGATGAGATTTTAGTTAAAAAGAAATATGAAAATAACCCGCACATGATTTAGTCATGGCAAAAGTTATGGAATATCGAATTCCTAAATTCCCGCCTTTGTCAACCATACAAAGACATCATTGAGGTAAAAGTAATGTATAAGAACTAATTTGTCTATTTTTTATAGAAATGTAAAATATAATCTGATTTCAAGTACAGACCTTCATGGTAGTTTTATCTAAGCTATTTTTCAAATATTATCTAATTTTTATTATAATTTATAAGTTTTAGTACATTTACATAATTTTTTATAGTATATTGATGTTATAAGTAGCGGCATCATAATCATATTAACATATTACTAAAATTAATATTACAGTGTCAAATTTTCATTATTATATTAAGAGAGAGTGAGGGGAATTACCCTAGGAGTTGAGGGTGTCAATTTTTGATCATAACCAAGGATGAGACGAAGGGTGTGGTTTGGGTTCACGAATTAAAACAGCTGGCGGAGCCGCCAACCTGAGGAAGCGGCGGTGAGGTTGCTAATTACCTGACTAAATTGGTGTATTTAGCATTAAGTTCTAGTTTTAGATTTATTTTTTCTTCTAATTTTACCTAATAATTCATATCCAATGTGTAGGTTGAGGAGAATATTACCATTCATGCTCCTCACCAACCCTATATGCAAAGACCACACGTCCACACCTAGCATTTGACATTTTTTTTGGGGGGGGTGGGGGGGTTCAAATTGCATTCTCATCCTTTTCTTTTTCTATATTTATGTTTGGAAGTTTTTGGTTCATTTAATTTAATGTGAGTTGCTAGTGTGTTGTTGTACAATAATGTAAAGAAATGGAGATTTTATAAATACATGTTAGTATTATATTTAAGGTCTAAGCTTTGCTTGTCTTCTTTCATTAGGGTTTTGGGTTTCTATATTCATGATGATGAGGTATTCTAATTTTGGTTTCTTTTCATGGATTTGAAACCCTAATTGAGAAAATCAGATCAAAGAAATAAAATATATCAAATGAGCAATTTGAGAAATATAATGAATAGGTTGAAATTTCAATTGTTAGTAGGATTTTCTTTGATAAAATTTGGCATTTTATTAATTTATAATATTAAAGTGGGGCTTAAATATGTCCCATAACTAAAACTGAAATCTTTATTTTATTTGATTCTTTTAGCATGGCTATGAGCTCAGGCTTTGCTATATGTGATTTAATCACAATTAATGACCTACTTGCAAATCATGGTTTAATTGGAGAAAAACAAGTTACTGGCAAGTTTCTTTTTCTAGTTTAGTGGTTACATAATTATGGAAGAAGCCAAATTTTTGAGTAAGCTTCTTCACATGATCTCATGTTTTTACTTGATAAATTACAAGTAGGGAATCTAATAAGATAGTAACATTTTAAGGAAGTACATCATGTTGTTACTTTAATAAATTTTATATATAAACACTTTTATTTCTATTTATATTATAATAATAACCCTTTTTTTTTATTTAAGTGTTCAACATGTTTGATTTAAAATTATGTAGTTTTCTTTAACAAACAAACTGAATCACACACAGATTAACAAACAAAAACAACCTCTACTTTACAATCTCAAATTATATTGTAGTCATGTAACAAACAATAACATTAAAAATGTTAATATAACACTTATTCAATTTATCATGATAAAATAAAATTTTTAGGATGATGTTCTTAAAAAATTAGCTCTAGCATTTTGATTGAGATAATTAACAATATTAATTATTTAGACTAATTAACGGTATTATAAAAGTAAAGGGACCAAATTATGTCAAAATTAACATATATAGATTAAATCTTAGTTTCAACAAAGTATATGGGCCAAAAACTAAAATTTGACCATTGTTTTATAATGTCAAAAGAAAAAAACCAAAAAGTGAGAAGCTATCTGATAGTTTTAAGACACTTAGGGTATTCAAATTATGTATAACCGTGTAACATTTTAATCGAAAATTTAACTATATTCATTATTTGGAATAACTAACATTATAAAAATATAAGATCGACTTATATTAAAAATTAAATATATAGATTAAATCTCAAATTTAGGCACAATAGAAAGATCAAAATTAAAATTTAATATTTTTATAATTAAAAAAAACCAATGATGATACACATACATTTAACATCTTTCCTTTATATATAACTAGTATGGATCCCCGATGGTTTTTTTAAATAAATTATAGAGTAAAATTTGAAATTTAAAATATATTTTAAGTTTTTGTATTCTTTATGCATTTAAAATTTATTTTTCAAACTTTTATTTTAGGATTTTTTTATTTTGCAGATTTTAAAATCAATTCAAATTGTTAACACCATCAAATTCTTCTAATAAATTCACTGATATTTTAAAATTTTAAAAAAAACTCACATGGTAACTATGTAGCAAAGAAAAAAAAACATTGCAATAGATGTGAATTTAATAGATTATTTTAATTATGTTAACAACTCTTAAAAATTACATTATCATTTTAATCAAAATAAAGCATTTGAGCTAATCAATAACATTGTAAAATTGAGGTACCAAATTATGCCAAAAGTTAAAGCATAAATCTTAAATTTGAGCGTAGTATAGTAACCAAAATTGAAATTTAATCATAGTTATGTATTTTGTAGAAAAAAATCTTTTCTTTTTTTTTGCCAAAACATTCATATATAGTTGAAAAAATCACTTTCAACCTTTCAACTACAATTAACTTTGTTATTCTTGGACATTTATCAACATACAAAGGATGTGAGAATAAAATCATAAGATAACTATCACATGTAAAAATTAAATTATTTGGACTAACTAATGCCATTGTAAAAGTAAATGACCAAATTATGCTAAATTCAAATATAAAGATTAAATATCAAATATGAGCATAATAGAGAAATCGAAACTGTAATTTTACTATTATCTTATGATAACTAAAAAAAAAAATGGGAAAAAGTCATATCATTAGTTAATCCAAATACTAATAATTTTGATAGTTGATCTGGATAAGAATAGCGGTGGTGGTGAGACTAGATACTGTAACATGAAACAAAAATAAGTTAAATGCACCGCACACAATCGTCGATCCAAATTCACCCTTAAACCATATTTTAGATTTTTACGTCATTTTTCCCATATATATTACTTATTTTTAAAAAGTTTTATTTGTATTTTAATAATTATGTAATATACAAAAACTAAATAACCAAACTAGGAATGCTGCTTAATTTGTTTTAATTTACTTTCATTTCTTTTAATTGGACATTTGAATAATTACAATGTGAGAATGGCATGATTAGAAGAGATTTCATACTCATCAATATTCTTCAACCTTTTATGGCTTCAATTATAAAAACAAGACCACTTCAAAGCATTTTTGCCACTATGATTAACTTTAATTACTTATTAACCAAAGAAATAACAAATCGGCCGTAAAATCCTTTTTTTTTTTTAAATTTTTCTTGTGCACCATGTCTTTGACATTAACGAGGAATAATAATTGCCCACATTTAGAACAAAATATCAGTAAATATTTTTTCCATAATTTTTATTTGTTTAATATTTAAACAATCTAATCATATAAATTTTACTATAAAATAAAAAAAATTCAATTATTAAATATAGATTAAAAAATTTACATGTATAATAAGTACAAATATTTTGATAATTTTAATTATTGAAATGTTAAAATATTAAATAAGACATAGAGCATTCATAATTGAAAGAGTAGTACCATATTCTTAAGGTGTCGGAATTGGACGAAATTAATAAAATTGTCAAAAGACAGCTGCCATTGGTATGGAAAATTTGAGCATACGGTTTCCGCACATTTGCAACACGGCTTTGGTCGACAATTTGGGTGGCTAACACCCTGCTTTATTCTGTCCTTTTTTTAAAGCTGAAATCAAAAGCATATTTTTGGATTGATTTGGTTTTGGTACTTTGGGGTTAGTCGACACTATTTTATAATTGAAATTTCGATTAAAAACCCATTTCTTATATTTTTACAACTACTGCAAAATTCTTCTGTCGAAGGCTAATATATATGAGAAATATCTACTTATACAAAAATATATATATATATATTATTTTTATAGTGTTATTTTATGTTGTTAATATTTTAAGAATCTGACATGATTTAGTAATGTTAATGTTATGTTTGGTTACTAATGTAATAATATGAGAAATAAATCTATTTATCACATATGTTGTAAAATGGTTAGACATAAAATCAAAATTAAACAGATGAGTTAAATTGTTGTGAATAATAAGCAAACTGTGATTAGTTTATAGCTAACCAAAATGTAAAAAAGGTAGAGAATATAGTATAGTTGTATTATTACAGATGGTGTCTTGGATTCATTTATACTTATATTTAATGAAAGTGGTATGACAATGGTGAACACTATTTACATCCTTATCCAATTTCTTCCATCCCTTTATTTTATCAAATCTATTTACAAAACCAACAACCTAGATTCTACTTAGCTTTAATTTGATTGTTGGAACAATTAATACACAACTAAAAACCTAAAAAATCATATCTTTTTAGAAAAAAAAGTAGTACAAATCCTTATAAAAACTCTATTTAACACTATATATTGCTAAATTTCTTTAAAAGAAGACGAGTTAATTCAGCAATTTGCTTGCAATAACGGATTTAATTGATTGAGTTGGGCAGTTTCAAGATATGGGTAATTAATAGGCAGGGGACGGTTTTGCTTTTGGGTCTACCTAATTTATTGTTTGGATAGTTGTAATTGTCAGCCAATTTATGGGCCTTTTTAACTCTATGTATCTTTCTTGATTATGGGCCCATTTTACTCGTCAGTCTATGTAAAAGAAATTATTGGTACCTAAGCATATTTATTTTAATTTTCAATGAGCCAAACAGCACCCATCACTGTCTCCTCTTTTTTTCATTAATTATTGCTACCTAATCTTCATCTTTTTTTAATTAATAAGATCGATACTAACACAAAACCTTGCAGCTTATCAAAGCAGGAAACATTGGAGGAAAAACAACCCGGAATGAACCAATCTATCATTAAACAACAACTTCTTATTTTCTCTTATCGGCCTGAGCTTTCATCTCGTCTATGGCTCCAATAAGATGGAACTTTAAGAGATCAATGGCTACCTTTCGACCATTGTAGCAACCTTGGCATTACCGGAGCAGAGCTGCTTGCTCATAAACAATCTCAAACGGGCATACATACTTGCTTAGTCTATCAACAATGACCGTAATCACGTCCTTTCTTGCTGATTTAGGTAAACCCTTCCATGAAATCCATGGATATATCAGTCCATTCATTATCTGGTATAGGCAAGGGTCGCATAAGTCTCAAAGTAAAAAGGAGAATTATCATGCTTAAATTGTTGACAAGTAGCACATTCGGTTCGTGTTTGCCGTAACACTTAAATGCCTCGTTATTGAAGAAACATGAAAGATAGTGGTGGAGCCATTAAGAGACCCAGGGCGGCCATGACCCCCCAAGGTCTAATTTTTTAATTTCCCCTTTTATATACATATTATGACCCTCCCAAATATAGAAGTAGATCCCTCTAATATTTTATAGTATTAAAAATAATATTTAAAAAATTGATCTTGATAAAAACAAAGGGAAAATCTTATTGAAGAAGTCAAATTTGGGAAGTAAAAATTGGAATATGAAAATAGTCGTCCCCACTCTTGGCACTCACACTACTTTCCTCACCTCTTCTCCTTGTAGCCGTCCCCACTTGCAAGTTGTGGAAATTCCATCCTTAATCAAATTGGATAAGCCATTTTCAGTATGCCTTACTGTTAGATGGATTAATTTTTTGCATTCATGCAAACATTTTTTAAGAAAATTTTTGTCATTATTATGGCAAAAACTATGGTCACTGTATGCTATTATGTTGTATTAGTAGGATTGTATTATATTATGTTGTATTCTTGCTTTACTTGTAAAAGATTTTATTTTTTTATAATTTTATAAAATTAAATTTTAGGTCAATTGTAAAAAAATGAAGAAGGTAAAGACAATTGATACTTTTTAAAAGAGGAAAAGTAGTGATACTTGTGATGCTAGTCAACTAGTGATCAATGAAAATTCTCCAACTATTGAAGTTAATACTTGTAGTGCCCAAAAAATTTGAACATTTGTTTGGTAAATTTTATCAATAATTGAGTTTCTGTATTTGTGGTTAAGTGTACTGTTAATGTGTTTGAGATTGGGGATTTGAGTATTTCTTTTTGAAATTTCTTTGTTTATTTTGACTTAACCCTTACCTTTGAACTCTCGACTTAAAACTATTTCTACGTTAAATTGTGTCAAGAATGAATTTGTTGGTTCAATGGTTAAGTTTGTATATACTTTCGGGTCTTATGTTTGAATCTCTATACAAGCAATAAGGAAATATTTTTGTTATTAATTTGTTAGAGTAATTAGTTTTTATTCTGAAAGTTAATCAAAATTTCTATGATGTTTCTTTTCTCCTTCTTCTTCCCTTCTTTCTTTTTCTTATTTTTTTCTCATTCTTTTCTTTTCTTTTTCTTTTTTTCCTTCGTTCCTTGTGTGCTGCCATATCTTGCTGCTGTTACGTCAGGAAAACTTCATCTTCTATTGTCTTGCTTATTGGGGTAATTGCGTAAATTGATGAGAATGTTTGTCAGTATTTGTTTGTTCATTTTTTCGAAGTAAGTTTGCTTGGTTGCTTGAATTCTTTGGTTTAAGTTTTGATTGGTTTTTTTTAGGCGAGGATCATGACGACATCGTCCCTCCATCGTGTTAGTTTCGCGTATTGCTGTTCATACGAGGGTGAGTGTATATTTTTAAGTTGGGTTTGCGTCGAAGTTTTCGACATGTTTCTGTTGATGGTTTATTTAGCCTTGTTATTCGATTAAATCATATAATTGGACAATTGATGGTTGCTTTTAGGTCTCAGGGTCTTCTTTGCTGCTTTTCTGTAAAAATTGTACCAAGTGTGTAATGAAAACCCGAGATTCTATAAATTTCGAGCGCCGGAAAACATGGCTCCCAACACCACACGGTTATGTGCTAGGCCATGTGGTAGGTCGTGTGAGCTACACGACCATGTGTAAGGCTATGTGGCAGGGTGTATAACTCATTGCTTTTGAATTTGAGGCACACAGGCTAGGGGCACGGATGAATATCCAGGCCATGTAACTCACTGTTTGTATTTTTGGTCACACGGGCTAAGGACGTGAGCATGTGTCCAGGCCATGTGCTAGACTGTGTAACTCACTATTTTGTGCCACACGGCCGTGTGTTAGTCGTATGGACCACACGGGCCAGACACTCAGGCTGTGTGAATCCACAAGGGCTTGTAGGCCTAAATACTGAAAATTTTCCTAGGGTCGTAAATGTTTTTCAAATCTAACTTAGGCCTTCCATAAGGGTATGCTATGAATTAGACTGTATAATTTGATATCTAATATTCTGAGGTTGAATAATCGATTATATGTACGTATAATTGTTGCGATAACTGTTAAATAATAATGATTTGTATTATCTGACTGTGACTTATATGTGAATAATTGTATGTGCATCATTTATCTTATATCTATAAACTATATCTTCATTAAGTGGGAATGATATAAAGAATCAAGTATTGGTAGTTTAATGATCTACCAAAGTAAGTGGCTAAGCCGCAAATCTGCATCTGATTCTGGTGATTTATCGTGTACTATTCTGACAAATAGTATGTAATTATTCTAAAATGTGTCATACCGACACTAATTGGTGTGTAGGGCTGAATGGGTACTTGATACCCTATACATTGTCTTGGGATGGTCGAAGATGGTGTGTAGCGGATAAAGGTAGGAAATTGCATCTGATTCTGTTCTGTTTTTGTGCCTGATCTATTTCACATTTCATCTGAACTGTCTGATTATATTGAGTATCATCTATTTCTGATTCTGTATCTTCTTGGGAAAATTATTGTTATATTTATATTGTTGATTTGCCTTTATACATGTTACATACATTAAGTTATAAACTCATTCCATTGTTGACTGAATTTTAGGTAATCCGCAGACTTAGGAGGCTCAGCGTGCCAGGAGCTTAGTCGTCTCTCTCTTTTATAGTTATCTTACTGCTTGTTTAAGTTTGAACTAACGTATGTTTATTTTAGACCAGGGTTTATAACTCAGAATTCTATGTTGGTTTAATTGGTTAATTGTTTTTTATATGATGAATTTTAAATTACTTAAAGGTTGGTTTTCCCTTAAACGTTTTGATGTAACATCCAGACTTGATCTTAACGTCTAGGTCAGGTTTGAGATGTTATAATACTTCTATATGTCCAAGACTTGAAAGTGAAAATCATCCGAATCTTTCTTTTGATATTAATAATCTAGAGCGAGATATGGGATTACATCCTCAAATATAAGAAGATCTTGTTAATCAACGAGGTGAAGTCATTCAAGCATATTTAGAAATAGGGTCATATCAAATAAGTTTGTCTGAGTACCCACTTTCTAGTGACAAGAATCCCTGAAGATTTCAGTCTTCTTGGTTTTGCAAATTTCATTGGTTAGCGTATTCCTTACTAAAGATGCAACATATTGTTTCTCATGCTATCTTTTCTCAAAACATATTGTTCGTCATGGAACAAAGGTATTCACTGTTAAAGTTTTTATAACTGGAAAAAGGTTAACAATGGAAAAATGTGTGCTTTCTTGAATCATGTTGGTCAAGATCCATACTCTCCACATAATAATGTTGAGAAAAGTTGTCAAGATTTGTTAAATCAATCTCGACATATTGAAAAAGTTATCAATGCACAAAGTTTAAATTAAAAAGAAGGTAACTGCTTACGAGTCAAGACTTTAATTGATGTTGTTCGATGGTTAACTTTGCAGGGATGTGCTTTTGAAGGTCATGATGAAACCTTTAATTCAAGAATCGAGGTAATTTTCTTGAATTGATTACATTGTTAGCTTCCTATAATGATAATGTTGCTAAAGTTGTTTTAGACAATGCTCCAAAAAATGCTAAATATACTTCTCATATGATCCAAAAAGAGATTTTACATATTGTTACAAATAAAGTGCATCATAAAATTCGGGAAGATATTGAAGATTCTAAATTTTGAATCATTATTGATGAGGCACGTGATGAATCTAAAAGGGAGAAAATGGTTATTCTTTTGAGATATGTTGATGAGAAAGGATTTATAAAAGAGTATTTCTTTGATCTTGTACATATCTAAGATACTACATCAATAACTTTGAAAGAGGAAATATGTGTTGTTCTTTCTTGGCATTGTCTTGATATTCAAAATATCCGAGGTCAAGGATATGATGGTGCTAACAATATGCGGGGTGAATAGAATGCTTTGCAAGCATTGTTTTTAAATGATTGCCCCTATGCATATTGTGAAGTGCGCCTTGTATTTTCAAATGAAACAGCATCGGCATCATCACAAGGAAGAGACAACGTCCCAGCGACGTGATACTCGACATCTCAACGAGAAAAAATTGACGACGCAACATTAGGCATCCCAACGAGAGGACACATAATGTCACAATGTGGCAACATGTTCCCACATAAATGGAGTTTCTTATTCTAGTTATACTCTGATTATTACCCCAGTCAAACTCTGATTAATCTAGGAATATTTTATTCATATTAGGACTTTAATATTAGCCTATTTAAAGGTCTTTGTAACCATGTTTTAGGACTTAATAGAATATTTCTTATGTGAGATTTGATGAAAAATGTTGGGGAGATTTTTTTAAAGAACTTTGTAATCGAGTTCTAGGTTTTGCTCTTTTAGGGTTATTTTTCCATCTTGTACTCTTCGTTAGTTTGTCAATTAGTGAAGTTTTCTTTACCCATGGTTTTTATCCTTTTTAGAGGAGTTTTTCACGTAAATATTTGTGTGCTTAATTTTTTTCTCTTTTTTATTCTTGTTCATTGCTTATACGGGTCGATCCCTAACAAACTAGTATCAGAGCTTGGTTTGAATTTCACAACCGACACGTTCAGATATGGCAACAATGAAATTCGATATCAAGAGGTTCAATAAAATCACAAATTTTAGTTTATAGCAAGTTCGGATGATGACAATTCTGGTTTAGAACGGTCTGAAGAAGGTCATTACTGGGCAAAAGCCCAAAAATTTAAACCAGTCAGAATGGGAAAAGCCTAATGAGAAGGCTCTGTCAACAATTCAATTGTGCCTCACGAACAATGTGTTGCAGGAGGTGCTTACAGAGAATGGAAGCAGCCTCAAGGAGAAAATTAGAAACCTTATACATGAAAAATTTTATGGCTAATCAATTGGTGTTTAAACAACGCCTATACACATTCTGTACGGATGAAGGTGAGCACCTTAGAGGCCATATCAATCAATTTGTTACTCTTTGAATAACCTAAAAAATGTTAAGGTTAACATAGATGATGAAGATTAGACTATACTATTATTATGCTTTTTGCCTCATTCGTATAAACTTTCAAGGAGACCCTGATTTATGGTAGAGGTAAAATTTTATTTGAGGATGTGAAGGGTAACTTGTTGAGTAAGGAAAAACTCGATAATGGGCTTGGTTCAGGTAATAAGTCTGGTAGTCAAGCCTCAATTTTGGTTGCTAAAGGTAGACAATAGTCTATGGATTCAGGTCAGAACAGTCTAGGTCAAAATCAAAGTCGAGGAATTGTGACCAGACATGTTATAGGTTGAAAAACAAAGGCAGAATGTTATAGGTTGAAAAACAAAAACAAGAAGGTTGTTGAGAGCGACAAGAAAGAGAAGCCTGGGGTAGTTGATGCTAGTGTGGTAGAGGTAAATGGTGATGATTGGTTGTTGGTGTCTACGACTAAAATGTCTAAACTTACGTCCAAATGGATTCTAGATTCGGGGTGCTCTTTCCATATGTGTAACAACCCATATTTCAATGGTACCGGAAACAATGGTTTTGAAAACCCGTATTTTGATGATCGAGCTAGTAAATAGTATTTATCAATATTTACTAGTCTATTATAGTGTTATATTAAATTTTGGTCTGGTAATTCTGTTGATTGAATGGTTGGTAGTTAAGGTGCAAATGTTTTGACCCTAAAGTCAATGGTGTCAAAAAATGAGGTATCGAGACATCATTTTTGTAAATCAAATCCTTAAATATTATTATTAAATATTTACAGAGTTAGTATATAAGTGAATTGAGTTTTGGTTAGGCAATTTTACCAAATTATTAGTTAACTAAGGAACAAGGACAAAATCATAAAAATCGCAAAAGTTAATCGCTATTGAATTTTATTAGCTAAAAGGATTAAGTAGAATTTTTTTTAGGGATTTAATGTCAATTAGGTCATATTCCATTGTATTGGATGGTTAGTGCTAATTTATAATTAATTATATGTTAAAATTTTGTAATAATTAAATAAATATTTTAAAACATTAGTAAAATAAAGAAAACGACATCACCTTCTTCATTTTCTTCTCTTCCACTCGAATCAACCATTTCCAAAGCTTGGAGAATTGGGTCAAGCTTTTCTCCTTTCCATGGTATGTAAACCAAGCTTGTTTTTCGTAAATTTTATATTTTTGAGATTGTTGTAGCTTAATCTAGCTAATCTAGGTACTAAATCGTAAAAATGTTAAAGTTTTGGAATGTTGTCATTAATGGTTTTTAATATTTTTATGTTAAATGGTAGTTTTGTAAGCTTAGAAATGATCTAGGACTAACTTGTAAAGTGATTTTTTGTTAGTTTTCAGTTTAATGACTAAAATAATGTCAAAATTTACATGAAATTTTTGAAACTTTTTATTTTATAGGGCCATAGAAGGAGGAAATTAAAATTGGATAGTAAAGCGGGCTTAAATGTGAAAAATATGAAAGTTTTAGTTTTACGGACTAAATTGAATCAAATGTAAGACTTTAGAGAATTGTGTCAAGTAAAATTAAAAGGTCATATACATGTAATTGAGTATTATAAGTTATTTGGATTTGATGATTTGAAATTAATCATCATAGAGATCAAGATTTAAATCAATTAGAGAATAATTGGGGAAAAAGAAAAATTGTTAAATAATCCTACGATTCAACTCATTGGCTAATTATATTAAGTAAGCTCGTATTGTACATGTATGTTTTAATGGATAATAATTTGTGTTATAGATGTTTGTATGTATAATATATTTTGAATTATTCGCTAAATGATACAATAGAAGAGTTTTGGACTGAATTGTAAAGTTATACATATGTGATAACTACAAATCATGTGGAATTTTGAATGGATATGATCTGTTATGACATATGTTTTGATTCATGGAAATGTTACGACAATGTAAATGTTTTGAATTTTGTATAAATGTCTGTTTGAACTTAGTAAATGATTAAGATACGATTGACATGCCAATTGGGTTAGTTGTGCGTTTGTACGGATTTGCACTATGGTGCCTCTGTATAGCATTACGATGCTCTTTGGTGTAATGTAAATACCCGAATATCTAAACCAATTTGCTAATGTGCATCAGGCTATTCTTATTAAGTAAAAGAAATGAATGATTCGAATGTATGCTTTAGACTTGAACAGATGGACTGAATTGAATGAAATGATAAGTTGAAATATTTTTCTATATAGTATTATGATGGACTCGCCTACCTCTTTTGAAATGTAATGTCAGGTTTTGAAAATATCATGTAAATTGATTGTATTTACATATTTCTTTTATTCTAAGGTAAGTTACGATACATTTTAAACTATGAACTTACTAAGCTTACTTAAAGCTTACTTTGTTTCATTTTATGTTCTCTGTAGTTGGCATTTTGCGGAACGTGTCTATCAGATCATCCCCAGAGCTCACACTATCTAGCTTCAGTCTTGGTAGATTTTGAAATCGTTCTACTTGGTTATGTGGCATGTATATAGGCTTGGTTGTGAATAAGTGTTTATGTGTTTAAATGATGATTTTGGAAAGATGATGAAATAGTCCTTGGTAATGTTTGTTTGAAAGTACATATGTGTATGTTTGATTGAAATGTTCATGTTTTTGAATCAAGAAAGAGGATAGTTTTTTATTTTGGAAAGATTTTGAATGCTTGTATGTTATGTATACAAGTATGTTTGATGACATTATGGTAATGTTTAGATTGAAACTCAAGAATGGTTAAAATGATTGATATGATGGGCTATTTTAAAGGATGTGTTATTTGGTAAGATACTAAATGGATGGTTAATAGTTGATGACATTGTTTTAGTTATTTTTAAGTTTGATTGAATGCTACAATGTGTCGATGTATTGGTTAGTTGGCATGATATACTTAGTTAAATGTTGTTTGAAATGGGGTGTCATTTGAGGCATATTGGTATAATGTTTGAATATGTTTAGAATGTGGTAAATTGGTATGTTTTCTATTGAATTTATGTAGTTTTTTAGTTGGTTTAATTGTGCATTAGGTCAACAAATAGGCAATTGATTTAGTTTGGAATGAAGTAGGCATTAAATGGTATACTTTGTACCACACGCCCGTGTGTCACACATGTGCTGGTGACATAGCCGTGTGTCTACGGGATAATAGGAAGTATTAAAAGCACACAGCTACTGATTGTCACACGGGTTGGCCACACACCCGTGTAAGTACTGTAGATTTGATCATTTACTTTTCACATGGGCATTGGCAAAGAAGACGTATTAAATACAAGTCAAGGTGGAGATTTATGGAGTGCCTCGTATTTGTGGACGAAACAGAGTTGGCGTCACCATAAAGAAGAGTCAATGTCTCAACAATACGACACTGGACGTCTTGATGAGGTGACATACGACGTCACAACGTGGCAATGTGTTCCCACATAAACCGAGTTTCTTCTCTTAATTAAACTCTGATTATTTTCCCCAGTCAAACTCTGATTAATTTAGGAATGTTTTAGTCATGTTAGGATTAATATTACCTATTTAAAGGGTCTTTGTAACTTTATTTTAGGAGTTAATAGAATATCTCTTATGTAAGATTTGATGAAAGTTTTGGGGAGAGTTTTTTAGAGATTTTTGTATCCGAGTATTGGGTTTTGCTCTTCTAGGGTTATTTTCTCTATCTTGAACTCTTCGTTTGTTTGTCGATTAGTGAAGTTTTATTTGCCCATGGTTTTTATCCTTTTCGGAGGAGTTTTCCACGTAAATATTTGTGTACCCAATTTTCTTTTCTCTTTTTCGTTCTTATTCGTTGTTTATACGTGTTGATCCCCAACACATATTATATTCATTGCTTGACTCATCGACTCTAGTTAGCATTAGTTTCTGCTTCTCGAGAGGTAATGATATCAAATTATACGGATGAGTGTGGATGAATGCGGAACAAGATCATAAGGTTTGTCCAAGTCACGGATTTGACATAGGGCTTTAGACGTTCGAAAAGAAACTTGGATTTTAACACAACCTAAAATGCAAATAAATCCAAGTTAGATAAAAAAATTAAAGAATAATTAAGATAAAATAAACGATTGAATAAATTAAAGATTAAAACAATAAATGAGAAAAGAAAGAAGATAGATGGAAAAGATGAAGATGGTGTGTAGAAGTCCTAAGGAGCCTTAGAAATAAGAAGAATCCACAACCCCCTTTAAGAAACTCTAATTTCCCCTCCATGAAAGAAAACTTGGCAAGAAAAAGTTTGAAGATGATCCGCACAATTTGAAAAGATTGTTAAAACTTTTCTAAAAAAAATAAGAAAATTTCTTGAAAATAAAAACTTAAAGAGAATTTACTAACTAAAAAGAGAAGTTGAATAATAATGATTTTTTGTGTACAATGTAAAGGCCTTTATATAAGCTAGCTAAATAAATCTAAATAAAACTTTTAAGTATACTAGAACTCTAATTAACCTAAATAAGAAATAGGTTTAAACTAACATTCTTGTTGCAACTTAAAATACTTAATAATTATAAAAAATTAGGAATAAAAATAATAAAATAATATGAGCTAATAAATACAATATTGGGCTCATATATAATAAAAATTAAGCCTAAAAATTGAACTCAATGTGATTTAAACTCGAATTGAAAGCCTGAAAATCGAAATTTCTGCAATAATCCCGTTCAGAAATTCTGCTCATGCAGTCTTCACTAAAATGGTCATAACTTGAGTTCCTGAACTTGAAATCAAGTGATTCAAAGTGCATTTCAAAGCTAAGATGTAGATCTTCGAATGCTATGAAGATATCCTAATCTAGAAATGTTTGGATCCCATCCAAAAATTTGTTGCAAGTTGACTAATATTTTCAACTTAAAAATTGACAGGTTGGTAGAATTGACTTTAATACATTTCACCCATTCTGTGCATGTATCATTCCTGGTTTCCTCGAAAAGATTCATCCTCAGATACTGACTTTGGTTGAATCTTGATTTAATTTGTTTGACCTTTGACCTTGCTGTTGGACCTTGAGGTAGTGTAAGCCCATCACATACATTAGCCTGAAATTGGGCCTTGAGACTCGTATCATTCCCCCATTCCTTAAGAAGATTCGTCCTCGAATATTTCGTTGTAGAAAATGAAAAGGGATTAGAATTAATAACAATAAAAGCAAACAAATACTTACCTAAGCTTTCATATGCAGCAAAACTATCTCTAAGATCAAAGACATGATTTTGATCCCCCAAATCATCATTGATCAAGTACCTCTCCTTCAAAAACAAACCATCAATACTAAACAAAGAAATGTTAGGCACATGAGTGTTCAAGTAAAAAAGAATCTGTAACTTTCTTTGAATATGCATGGTCATCCATAAGAATTTCCAAAGATTAGTTAATGATTTAACATAATAATCAAAATCCAAAAGTTTAATATTATTATTTAAAAATTCATATTTAAAGTTTAAGGTAGAAAATTTTGTTGTAAGATCAAAGGCATAAGGTTCTTTAATAAACCTATCGGATGCAACAAAAGTAACTTTTACATACCTTGATAAACCTAAAAAATCAATTGAATTTTTAGACCAAGGTTTAATGAAATTTGATCAACGAGAAAGCATGTTGTAAGGAAATATTTTACAAACAAAATCAGTAGCATACTTATCAAAAACATTCAAGGTATGCCTTCTTAAATCAATTTACAATGTTTCTTTACATTACTTACCTTGTAGCACTTGTGGGGAATTATCAATGTTCAACTTACTTCTTTCCCACAAGTAAAATCTTCTATTAATGGTAGAGTGATGTAATTGGAAGTCTATCAATGGATTCTTTAAATCCTATAACAAATAAACACTACTGAACAAATATAAGTTATGGTTAGTTAAAACATAATCATTCCTCACTTTTACATGGGTATTTTCTTGCTTTTCATTTTCTTTTCTCACTTGAGAACTCTCTGATTTTACCTCATATGTATTTTCGCTCACCAAAAGTGGACCATAACGTAGACTTTTATCACTCAAGGTCTCTTTTCTCTCAGTCTTTTCACATGATTTTTCCTCATTTCCTATATCCCCCTCACAAGTATTATGAATATTCCATTTAGCACAATACATCTCAATAGGAGAACATGACATTTCTATCTCATCTATCTCTATAGATTCAAGGAAAAATAATTCTCATTATCAACTTTTTCCAGTTCACAAAATTCACTATCACAAATCTCTTTTCCGTTAGAGTAAGAGTCAACAAAAGGTACAAAGTCATACTTACTTTCTTCTCTAGTTGGATATTTAAAAGGACATTGAAAACCCTTATGATCTTTTGAACTATACCAATAACATTGCACAAAAGGTGATAGCTTAATCGTATTATCCCTATTTGGATATTTAATTGGACATTGAAAACCCTCATGATCTTTTGAACTACACCAATAATATTTCACAACAGGTGAGAGATCAATTGTACTCCTCCTTTCATTTGACCATCTCTTCTTGAAGTTCTCGTCAACTAATCGGTTAACTTGAATATGACGTCGATGTTTCGTTTTGACCTCTCTATAGTAATGAGAAGGAATTAAACGCTTTTGCATCATTAGCTTCAACTCGTCCCATGTTTAAATTTCCCTTTCGTAGTTTATTTGACGATTAATTCCAAGTTGAATCCATCAACTCAACACATAATCTTAAAATTCAAAGGTCACCAATGAGACTTTTTCATGTTCCAGGCATTTATAGTAATAGAACATAATTTCAATTTTTGATTCCCATTTACAATATGCTTCGGGATCATTCTTTGCACAAAATTATGGAATTGAGAAATTTGGTTTAGCCAAAAAAAGGTTGTCCACGATCATTATTAAAGAAATTCCCATCATTTGTGTGAGGTGCACATCTAACATTATTTGCACGAAGATGAGGCTAGTCAACCTTATCTCCTCAATTACGATTTCGACGATCAATTTTGGTACTTAGACATTCCAAATTTTTGTTGATCGTGTCTAGAATAGTTTCTCATTGCTGATCTCGATCCTTTCAATCCATTTTCAACTTTTTGCTCATAGTATTGCGAATCGGTATGAAAGACTGAAAAGAACACAACACTTAATAAAAAAATAAACAAACCTCACTATTATGCACTTAGAAATAAAAATAAAATTATCAGTGAGGTAAGAATTAATCTTGTGAAGCTTTTAAAAGTGTTTATATCAACTAATCAGAATGTATTAGAATTATACTAGCAAAGCAAGCCTAGTAGCACTAGGAGTCCAAAATCGGCTAGACACTAAAGAATTATGTTGCGTGGAGGAAGGAATGTGCAACATGCTTTAACCTACTAACATAAGAAACAATTGTGTTAGAATGCATAAAAGAACAATAAAAACCAAAAACAAATGAAAACTTAAGGTTAAGAGTAAATGAAAATCCTTGAAACCCGAAAACTCAAAAAATTGCGAAGCAACTTGACAAACTTCGTTCAACCGATTTCTAAAATTACAAAATTTAAATTGAAGCCTCCTCAAATAATGTATATCTGATCTAGAAAGTTTCGGCACAAAATTCAACCCATATAATATTTTTTAATTTTTTTTATATTTTTCTATTTTTTCACTTTTTCAATCACTTTTTTGTGAGAAATATTTTTTAATATTATAAAAAGTGCCAAGAATCAATATTTAAAATTTCAAAGTTCAAATGTTTACCCATTGAAAAAAAAATTCTTGAGAACTTTCTGGGCAAAAAAAATTATTTTAAGACTGTTTGCTGGAAATCAGTTTATAAGAACACAAAAAATACCTAAAATGCCCAAGAAATTGATACTGAATGATATGAATGAACAGATGATAGCGGAAGAGGATCGTAAATTTGTCCAAGTCGAGAATTTAACTTAGGGCTCTAGACGTTCGGAAAGAAACTTGGATTTTAACACAACCTGAAACGCAAACGAATCCAAGATAGATAATAAAAATTAAAGAATAATTAAGGTAAAAAAACAATTGAATAAATCAAAGATTAAAATAATAAAGGAGAAAATAAAGAAGATAGATGGAAAAAAATGAAGATGATGTGTAAAAGTCCTAAAGAGCATTGAAAACAAAAAGAATGCACAACCCCCTTTATGCAATTCGAATTTTCCCTCCAAGAAAGAAAACTTAGCAATAAAAAGTTTGAAGATGATCCCCTATAATCTGAAAATATTGTTAAAACTCTTTTGAAAAAAACTCAAAAAATTTCTTGAAAATAAAACTCAAAAAGAATTTATTAACTCAAACGAAAAGTTTAATAATAATAAATTTTGTGTACTATATAAAAGCCTTTGTATAGGCTAGCTAAATAAATATAAATAAAACTCTTAAGTATACTAGAACTCTAATTAGCCTAAACAAGAAGTAGTTTTAAACTAACATTCTTGTTGAAATAAAACTCCTAAAAACTTAAAATACTTAATAATTATAAAAATTAGGAATAAAAAATAATAAAATAATAAGATCTGATAAATACAATACTGAGCTCATATATAATAAAAATTAAGCCTAAAAACAAAATCCAATATGATTTAAACTCGAATTAAAAGCTCAAAACTCGTAATTTCCGTAATAATCCCATTCAGAAATTCTGCTCATGCAGTCTTCACTAAAACGGTCATAACTTGAGTTCCCAAACTTGAAATCAAATGATTCAAAGTGAATTTTGAAGCTAAGAGAATGATATTCGAATGCTATGAGACATCTTAATCCAAAAATGTCTGGATCCCATCCAAAAATTTGTTGCAAGTTGAATAATATTTTCATCTTGAAAATTGATAGATTGGTTGAATTGACTTTAATACATTTCACCCATTTTGTGCCTGTGTCATTCCTAGTTTCCTCGAAAAGATTTTTCCTCACATACTAGCTTTGGTTGAATCTTAATTTGATTTGCTTGACCTTTGACCTTATTGTTGGGCCTTGAGGTAGTGTAAGCCCATCACATCTATAAGCCTGAAATTGGGTCTTGAGACTCGTATCAGGTATTTTCTATTCATAATTTTTTCTTTGATTTGAACTTCATTGTTAATATAATCAGCGCCTCTTGCAAACACCATGGTCAGTTATGAGTTGCCCAAGCAATTGAAATTGCAAATATGTTGGCAATTGATGAACTTGAAACTGGTAAAGGACTTAACCAAATTAACACTGAAATGAGCTGAAGAAATCCGTTGGAGCTCTCATTTTAGTTCTGTTTGTAGCTTGATAAGGATGTTTGATGCTACTTGTTTTATTCTAGAAAATGTTATTGATCTATCCGTGGGGATGCAGTTGCAGCATATAAAAAGATTACATCTTTTGATTTGTTTTTGTCTTACATCTAGTGAAAGAGATAATTGGCATTATATATATTCTTTGTCAACATCTAAAACAAAAATCTCAAAATATAGTAATGTTATGTATTTAGTCTTAAGCACCAAAACTTTGATAAAAAAGTTGAGAAAAGATGGTTGGGACAATTTGTTGTCAAAGCATTTTGTGAAAATCACAATATTGAGGTTCTTGATATGGATTCTTCATTTGTGGTAAAACATGGTCATCACCAACATGCTAATTTCAATATGGAGCACTATTATCGAGTTGATATATTCAATGCCATTATAGATTCTCAACTTCTTGAGCTAAATAGTAGATTTAATAAATAAGCGATTGATCTTTTTACCCTTAGCTCTGCTTTGGATCCTAAGGATGCTTATAAATCCTTCAATATTGATGATATTTGTTGTCTTGTGGAAAAATATTATCATCTTGATTTCACTAAGCAAGAGAAAGTAACCTTGAAGTATCAATTGCAACATTATAAGCAAAATGTTCCAAATCATCTGAAATTGTGGAATTTGTCCACAATTTCTGATCTTTGTCAAGGATTAGCAGAGACATAGATGTCAAAGGTATATTTTATTGTTAGATCAATCCATCTTCTGTTAACTCTTCCTATTTCCACTGCAACTATAGAAAGAGTATTCTCGACGATGAAATTTGTCAAAACAAGGTTTCGCAACAAAATGAAGATGGGTTTCTTACTGATAATCTTGTTGTTTATATTGAAAGAGAGATTACTGAAACTTTTTATTCAAACTCTATATTTAGTGATTCTATTTCCTTGAAAGAACGTCATGCACAATTTTAAGTAATGATATGTTATTTCTTTTTTATTGTTCTTTTTAAATATCTATTCATGCTATCTTTTTTAACTTATATATATTTGGAAATATAATGTGGAACAAAATTTTTATCTAATTTTTTGTAGTATAACTAACATACATAACATATGTAATAGGGGAAAAAACTATGTAGCACGTCTAATTTTAGCTTGGCTCTCCCAAAATTAACATCCTGACTCCACCACTGATGGAAGAGTTGTAACAATTCATACCAAAGAGTTGTATCATCTACTACTACTACTACTACTACCAACTTACCCTTTCATCGTAGTTAATCGTTCTGTTGTTCTTATTTAGATTGATGAATGAAGGAACTCAACTTAGGATCAACAATCATGACTATTGAATCATGTTCGATAAATCAATGTGCACGCACTACAAAATGAGCTTATCATCATTTGTAGTGGGTGTTGTGAGGGTTTTAACTTTCTTAGCATACTCTCAGGGTTGAAACCAAAAAAGTTTTTTAAGGGGGCTGAAATTAAATTTTAATTTTTAATAGCCTATATCTTTATAATTTTTTAAAGGATTAAATCAAAATTTTATCATTTTTAAGGGAGCCAAAGTGAAATTTTACCTTTACTAATTTTAAATTTTCTAAATGAATTTTTTTTCCATTTTCTAGATATGCCATTGCATACTCTTATATTGCTCCCACACAATCAACAATCAAGGTACAACAAGTGAAACAATAGGAAAAAAGAGAAGAAAGATTGGTTCAAACTTTGCAGAGGATATATTTTAACTTAATCTTTTTAGAACCATACTTCGATATATATAAGCGAACATTAGTATTGACTATGGAAAAAAAACTAGCATAAAAAACAAGAATGTGATATTTTAGCAGCCAAAAGCAAAATAACATCAATCACCATTACTTTATTATTATTATTATTATTATTATTATTATTATTATTATTTTGTTTTGCAATTTCCCTATCTCTACATGGATGATGCTCATATTAGCATATTTAATATAGCTACTCCTGAAATAGGGTAAAGATAATAGTTTAGAATAGAATGACTGAGCATACCAACTTAGCTGTAAGGTTGGCAGCTGTCGACTTTGTTATTTTTAGGCTAACCAACTTTGTTTTTTTCTTTACAGATTTTGTATAAATCTACTATCCTTATTATCGAATGGATGGGACTAATTTAATGAAGCATCAGTTTTCTCCTTTATTTTCTATATTATTTCTACTCTTCATATCTAGTTTCCAACTTGATATCTAGACCCGATTTTTTTTCACCATGCCACCAGACCCACCTCCAACCACTGTGAATCCTTTTGCTCAGGGTTCTACAATTGTTAATCTAAACTCAGATGAAAGTAAGACTTCCTCCACCAAACGTGTTATTGTCATCCTTGATGATACAAACTATTTATTGTGGAAACAACAAATTCTTTTAACGTCGAAAACTCATAAACTTCAACGTTATATTGATCGTTCATATCTCCTACCATCTTAAAACCTCACTAACGATGATGGAACTACATCAACAAATCTAGAATTTGAGTTATTTAAAAAACAAGATAGTGCTTTAGCCTTTTGGTTACTGTCATCAGTCAGTATTGGCATTCTCCCTCATTTGATTGGGTACGACTCTGCTCGTGACATATGGAATGTTCTTGGCCAACTTTTTAAAAGCAAATCCATAGCCAAGCTGATGCATTACCGCCAATTACTTCATACCCAACAAAAAGGCAAACTGCCCATGAAGGATTTTCTTATGAACATAAATATGATCTGTGATAATCTAGCTAATTGTGGTGAAACTATTTTTGAAAGAGAGCACATTACGGCTATTCTGAACGAGCTTCCTCCTAAGTACAATGTTATGGTCACCGTCATAACAGCCTCTCCACAAACACCTTTTAACCTACATACTGTCACAATGATCCTTCTCAATGTTAAAACTCGACAACTCGCTTTATTAAACATGGTTACTGCCTCTACTAACATTGTCACTGCTCAATCTCCTACGACCTCTCAAACTTTTGAAGACTCTCATGACACACCTTTTAACGAGTCTTTTTGGGGATGGGTTAGAGGTCACTTTGGTGGTTCCTCATGATTACAATGTCAACTTTGTGGAAAATTAGGTCATCTGGTTGATTGTTGCTACTTTCGATTCGATACGACATGCAAAGCCCACTCCCTTGCGGTGCCGACATCATTTGGAAAACCACAGGCTTATAACAACGTTTATGGTGGTTTTTCTATTCAAGGGCCTTCTGCCTAAGGTCACTACTATTTGGGCCCTAATCATTCCTACCCAATCCCTCCACATATTGAACCTACTAGCCCTGGCCCAGTTACTTTAAACACCACAGTTGACCCACATATACTTCGACTATCTATTCAATTTGCTCCAACTCACCCTAATTTCCTTGGACATCGCACTGCCTCTGCAAGCTCTAATGTTGGGAATTCCATCAGTGCTCCAATTTTCTTATCTGTATGTCTTGCCACCCCTATCATTGTTGGCGATAATGCCTGGTACCCAGACTCAGGGGAAACAAATCACCTAACGTCTGATGCTTCTCAACTTGATCACGGTGTCTCGTATAAAGGTTCAAGTCAAATCCTTTTTGGAAATGGCTCTCTTGTTTCTATTATGAAAGTTGGGCAATCGGCATTCTTCTCTAATCCCAAAAGATTTCACTTGCTTGGCTTACTGCATGTACCTGCTATAACTAAAAATCTTCTCTCTATGCCTAAGTTTGCTAAGGAAAACAACATCGTGTTTGAATTTTATCCTAATCGATGTTGGGTTTGCGATTTGGTGATAAAGGATTTTGCTCCATGATCTTGAGTGGGGCAGTCTCTATCGACTACATTTACGCACTGCTAGTAATTTTGTTTCTTCTTTAATTTCTAATGTTTCTTATAATAGTGACTTCATTAGTGTCTCTTAACATGTTTGGCATCAACGATTGGGCCATCCCTTGTCTGATGTACTTATCAAGGCCTTGAGTCATTGTAACGTTCCTTTCATCAAGAATAAAGAAGACACTCTTTGCACTGCATGCCAACTTGACAAATCTCATTGCTTACCTTTCACCGCTTCATCTGCATTTTATTCGTCTCCATTAGAACTTATGGTTGCTTATTTATGAGGACCTGCTCCCATTTGTCCTAATGGCTTCAAATATTATGTAACATTTGTTGATGTCACTACAAGGTACACTTGGATTTACTTCCTCAAGCAAAAGTCTGATGCTAAGCATGTCTTTTTCAAATTTCATAAACTTGTTGAATGCCAACTTGGGACTAAGCTCAAAGTCCTACAAACTGATGATGGAGGTGAGTTTAATGCCCTCTGTGCACATATTACAGAACATGGGATTCAACATTGTCTCTCTTATCCACAAAATGTATTGGTGGAACGCAAACATTGTCAAGTTGTGGAGGTCAGTTTATTTATGCTTGTTCATGTTCAAATGTTGTTATCCTATTAGAATGATGCATTTTCTACTGTGGTGTTTCTAACAAATTGGTTACTTACTAAAGCTCTTAAAGGGGTTTCACCTTATGAGTCATTGTTTCATTTGAATCTTGATTATAGGTTCCTAAAAACATTTGGGTGCCTATGTTTCCCATTTTTAAGGCCATATCATGCTTACAAATTACAATTTTGTTATGCTTCGTGTGTGTTCCTAGACTATTCTCTAAAGCACAAGGGTTATAGATGCCAAGATGCCACTGGTCGTGTATATGTTTCACGACATGTTCGATTTGAGGAACATGTTTTTCCCTTCAATCAAACACAATCCCCATTCTTACACACACCATACTTCAATCCTGAACGCATTACCAAACCTCAAATTCCCTCACTTACCCTAATCACCTGCCCCCATCATCACGTCCATCCCCTCCACCTTCATCACCCTCCAATAAAGATACCAATACCTCCAATTATGACATCTCAACATCTCCCAACCCCTCATTCACATCGGCTCAATCTACAAATCCCTCTTTTCATTCACAAAACTCACCTCTCATACTCCCCCAACCTTCACAAAACACTCATCCCATGGTCACTAGGGGAAAAGATAGCACTGTATGGCCTTCGACAGGCCCCTCGAGCATGGTTTGATAATGCGTTGCTTTCTCACTAATCATATTTACTTTGTCTCTTCACAGGTTGATAGTTCATTATATATATGCAACACATCTACATCACAAATAATACTTATGATATATGTTGACAATATCATTATTACTGGGTCCTCCTACCACTGAAATTGATGAGGTAGTCTCTCAACTAAACTATTAATTCTCCTTGAAAGATCTGGGATCAACTCATTTTTTCTTGGTATGGAAATCATTCAACTTTTCCAAGGTGTGTTACTTAATCAAAAGAAGCATATTGGTGAGTTGTTACATAGGATGTCTATGGATAATTACCTCGTTACCAACTCTTATGGTTGTTACTCCGAAACTTATTGCTATAGATGGGCACTCTTTCATCGATGTTCACTTATATTAGCAAGCTGTAGGTGCACTTTAATATATCTGCCTTACTCGACCTAATATTACCTATAGTGTAAATAAAGTTAGCCAATTCATAAACACACCACGTGATATTCATTGGAAATAATTGTACACCGTCGTGTCACAGACTATGTGCTAGACCGTGCGTACATTTGAAGTTTGGTCACATGGTTGTGTCGCCAGGCTGTGTAACTCTCTATGCCGTATGCTAGGCCATGTGAAACCTACACATAAAATAATAATGACACACGGCCGTGTGGGGTGGCCGTGTGACAACCTATGTCCCAGGTTGTGTGCTTCACAAATTTCCCTTAAAACAAGCCATTTTCTACCCATTTGCTTACACACCAAGCCAACCCAATCCCATATGCATTCATATGACTAAACCGCATTCAAACACACTAAAAAACATGTCAAATTCACTCAACCTATATCTAACCAATATGCCATCATTTGGCATCTCATCACATTCCAAAACTAACCAAATTCAAAGCTACACTCCATATCATATTCATACACTAATCACATTAACAAGTGTTCATTCAAACTCTCAAATCATAATAATCTCATACTAAAACTTACCATTTCTTTTATCATTCAAACATATACATTCATACCATAATTTTAAACACCTATACAAGACTTATGCCAAATGACCAAATAGCATGACATGAACATAAACACATACAAGTTAATAATAAACATAGGCATCATTCATCATTTCTTCAATTATCACATGATTTACAACCAAACATCTACATATTTCACCTATTACATGCCATATAACCCAAAAGTTAACTTCAAAAACTACCAAAATGTGACTGGATAATGTGAGCCTCAAGTTGATCTGATCGCCCGATTCTACAAAAAGTTATCTACAAGGAAACAAGAAAATAACATGAATAAGCCTCTATGGAGCTTAGTAAGTTCAATGGTTAAAACGACAAAGCTTACCGAATTAAACTTAGCATTTATAACAACAAGGGTAATAAACAATGTTTCCTGTCAACCATAATCACTAACAAGTGAGTATATACATACATTCAAGTGCAAGTTACATTTTAATATAATCATATGAGATCATTCAATATTAAGCCACAATGCTATCAAGTAATTCATGAACAACTTTCAAACAATTCAATAACAAGTCATTTAACACTGGGGTTATTACCCGATGAATGATATACGGATATGAGTATACAGTTATCCATCCGAAACACGCCATAAGTTCAATTGAGCTAATCCAACTGAAAACACACCTTGGAACCAAGTGCCTAGCCCGTACACTAACATCCCTTCAAAAACACACTTAGGCACCAAGTGCCAAGCCCGAAGGCTTTACATCCGCCCTCGGTAACACACCAAAATCACTATAATATAATCTGATAGTTCGCAACAAATGTTGAATGTCGGTATACTCAATATATAAATACAAATTAGGAATCATCGCCTCGTCACAAGTCAATCTCGTACAACACGCACTATAACCTATTGGCATGCCAATTGTACTTTATCCTACATCCATCCATCTTAAGAAATATCATTAATGAACAATGTCCCAAGCAAGTTACTGCTTCAATTCACATGAATTAACATTGAACAATTAATTGAACATTCAACAAGTAACTTCTTATTCAATACATTTCAAAATATACTAAATTAAACTGAACGAACTTACCTCAACAAACACGGTTGCAAATGTAAAGCCAATGACTAATCTGACACCTTAGCTTTTCCTCGATTCAAGTTTGGTTAATTCATCTCTTTATCTAGATAGTAATTCCATTCAATTAAATAATTCAAATAGCTTAAAATAATTAATTCAAGATTATAACCCAACTTAATGTAAAATTATAAATTTACCCTTAACATTTTAACTTTTATGCAATTTAGTCCCTAAACCCGAAACTTGTAAATTCACCATTTTTCAAGACAAAACCCTTCTAGCCGATTTTTCTAGAGGTCCAATACAGTCCATAATTTTCATCATTTCACTATATTTTCCTTGAATTTTACTATTTTCATAAATAAGCCCCTAACTTTAGAATTATCAAAAGAAATTAGTAAACAAGATATCTATATCCAACTATCAAGTTCATGAATCCATCAACCAAGTTAAAAAATACATTAAAATTTTAGTTATCACAACTTTTACTAATAATCTATATATGACGCCTTTGAATACTTTATAAATTTTGGGTTATGAACTTCGCTTCTCTGCCTCCCATTAGAGTTGCTTTCGTTGAATTTGTTCTTCTGTTTTCTATGATGTTAGAAAATTTAGTTTTGAGGTCGAATTTCTTAAATTGAGTTAGTCAGAAATAAAATTGAATAAATATGTGTCCAATACGAAAATTATAGGGTCAAATTATTAAGTGGAATTAAATTAAATTGGTTGTTAATTATAGTATAGGGACTAAATTGAAAGTAACATCACAAATGAGACTTGATGAAAGAAATGTTAGAGGGCTTAATTAGCAATTGAATCAAAGACCATAAAGCAAAAATATATATATATATCAATTTGAGAAAAATCACATAATTTATGTATCAATTCGTGAGTTAAGGAAACAAAAAACCGAGCCAAGTAAAATAAAAATAAGATATTTTCAGTTTCCACTAAAGCATGGCTATACGACATCGTTAAAGTTATCCTTCATGAATCGATAAGAAATTTTCTTTTGGGTGCTTAGTTTTAGCTTCTGCTTTCTTCACTGAAAGCTGAAAGTGATGGCGCTGAAATTGCCCATCTCATTCCCAATTTTCTCGCCACCGTCGCCAACCCCTTATACTAACACTAACGAGCCCGGCCATCGACCGCCAACGGAGATCCGATTCTCCCGCTGGAACAACGCCAACGCCGAGAAATTCAACCAACGCCGACGCGCCCAACAAGAAATCGAAGATGATATTCGCCGTTACCGCCGCTTCGATTCCGCCACCAAAATTGCCACCACCGTAGAACCCTCCTCTTCCTCCACACCACAACCAACCGAAACCTACAAATCCTTTGGCTCCCCTTCCTCTCCCTCCAGTCCTTCAATTCCAGGCAAGAAATCCAAGTACTCCAAGCCCCCAAACCACCCAGCTTTTCGCAAATTCTCCAAAGCTGCAAATCCTCCGCCACCGTCTCCACTCGACAAGAAACCTGCAAATGTCGCCATCGGCGAGGACGGCGTATCGTTCGTCATCGACGGTGCACCGTTCGAGTTCAAATACAGTTACACTGAGACGCCAAAAGTGAAGCCGGTAAAGCTAAGGGAACCACCCTACTCGCCGTTTGGACCTACGACCATGCCTAGGCCTTGGACAGGCCGGGCTCCACTTCCGCCCAGTAAGAAAAAGATGAAGGAATTCGATTCTTTCGTATTGCCTCCGCCTGAAAAGAAAGGGGTGAAGTCCATACAGAAACCTGGTCCATATTTACCTGGGACCGGTCCAAGGTACGTCCAGTCGAGAGAGGAGATTTTGGGAGAGCCATTGACTGCAGAGGAGGTTAAGGAGCTAGTAAACAGTTGTTTGAAGTCACAACGACAGTTGAATATGGGTAATAATCCTATTATTTTACTACTTTTTATCTGCACTTTCTTCATTAAACTTAAATTTTCATTCACATTTATATGCACTTTCCATATTCCAAGTTTAAGTAAATTATAATCGATTATGAAATTTATTCGATAATTTGAACTATACTGCATTGCCCTTTTATGTTTAGGTAGGGATGGTTTAACACACAACATGTTAGATAATATACACGCTCACTGGAAAAGACGAAGAGTTTGTAAGATTAAATGCAAGGGAGTTTGTACGGTCGATATGAACAATATTTGTGAGCAACTAGAGGTTTGTACTTCTGCTATTACTCTTTTTAAGATTGGTTTATGTTAAACTTGTTTGGTTTACGAGAGAATATAGAAATCATGGTTGGCTAGACTCGTTTGATTTGTGTATTGTGTTTGGTTTACATATGATTTGGCAGGAAAGAACAGGAGGGAAAGTTATTTTCAGAAGAGGGGGAGTTCTATTCCTTTTTCGAGGTAGAAATTACAATTATAAAACTCGTCCTCGCTTCCCTCTTATGCTGTGGAAACCTGTTACCCCTGTGTATCCACGGCTGATTCCGCGTGTTCCTGAGGGTCTAACACCACAAGAAGCAACTGAAATGAGAAAGAAGGGGAGGAAATTAATGCCGATACGTAAACTTGGTATGCTGCTGGTGGACAGCAAAACATATTAAGAATGCTTCAAATTTTCCTATTCTGGAAATCTAAAAGTAATGTTCTGCATATTTTGCAGCGAAGAATGGTGTGTATGCTGACCTTGTCAAAAATGTTAGGGAGGCATTTGAAGAGTGTGAACTTGTCCGGATTAATTGTCAAGGGATTAAGGGAAGTGACTATAAGAAAATTGGTGCCAAACTAAAGGTTTAGTATATTTATATAGTTTATATATTTTATCATAACACTTGCACATGTAAATGATTTTTCTTTTTTAATCTAGAGAATTAAATTCGATTTCTGTAATTCTTTATTTGCAGGAGCTGGTCCCATGTGTGCTAATCTCATTTGAAGATGAGCACATACTAATGTGGCGAGGAAACAATTGGAAGTCGTCTTTCTCAAAACCATCATCAAATTCAGGCATAGAGAAAACCAATGCAGACACAGTTTCCATTACTGGACAGTTGGAAGGACAAGAATTATCACCGACATATGTTCAAACAGCTGGTACAGGCTCACCTCTCAGTAGTTCTCAAGATAATAGCATTGAGCAAAGGGAGTCCGTTGAAAATGACCAGACAAATGTATCTCCCACTGCAAAATCAGGTATAATGGAGGCTAGTCAAACAACATTAGATGGGATGGATTATGCCGGTCATGAGTCCGAAAGCAAAGTGAATACCTCTGGAAGTGCAATTGCTGATGATATCAAATCTGCTGGTGGTGAATCTGAAACCTTGACAATGACCTATGGTCTTGAGCATATTTTGGATAATCCTGGCAGAGCAAATGAAGAGCCATCAGCTATGCTAATGGAAAGTCATGTTGGACCCAGGAGTCCTGGAAGTAGTCAAAGCCATTCAGAGTCTTCTGTTATTGATTCGATCAATCATGACCAGCTGGAAATTGTTGCCGAAGCTTCGCTAGATATTAACCGGCCAGCAAGAATGAGTGCACCCTGTACTGAGAGGGTTTTGCATCTGATGAAACAAGCTGTTGAGAGTGGGAGTGCAGTTGTATTAGATGATCCTACTTTGGATGCTGACGGAATATATCAAAGATCTGTTGCCTTTTCCCGGTCTGCACCACCTGGGCCAGTTTTTAGGCGACAGCCTCGTAAAATGTCTATCCAAAAGAACAAAGAGCTAGAACCTGGGAATTTGGAAATGAAGGAAGTCACAGCAGTTCCCCATAAGAGAGGAAATGAAAAGCAAGCTTCTAAACCTCGAAGAATTAAAGTTATAGCTGAACATCATCCAGAAGTTGTACCGAAGGGAAGCCTGAGGGTTGACGAGCTTGCTAAGCTATTAGCTTAATCCACATTATTACTTCCAAAATTTTACTAGGCATACTTTATAGACTGAGATCTTCCCCTGCTAATGTTTATTGCATTTGGTCCATCTTTGTCTAGGATTTTGTCATTTTCCCTCAGTGAGAGCCTTTTACATGTTTCTATGAAATGCTAAGGTATTTCCAAATTAACAGTTTAGAGAAAAATGAGCTTCTCTCAGTCATTGCTGTCTCTCTCTCTCTCTCTCTCTATATATATATATATATATTATATATATATGCTGTAAATCTCATACAAACTCAATTACAACTTGTTATGTTTGAAATAAAGCGACAAAGAAGATAGGTTGTGAGAAAATAAGATGCGTATTTGTTCTTCACTTTTACCTTAAAAATTACAGCAATTATTTATGAGAAAATCCAAAGAGCATTAACATCTTGAAAGTAAAGAATGTGAACAAAGGTTTTTCCTATTTTAGATAATATTACGTGGTTGGCTTTTTGATATCCTTCTCGTCATCATCTTCAACATATTTCTTCCAGAACCAATGATCCTTCCAGAGAAGATAGACTTCCTCGATCGGAACTCTCTTTGTTTCCGGCAAGAGGAAGAAAATAAAGCTGCTCATTATGAATATCAAGCCAGCAAAAAGCAAGAAAATTCCATACTTGAGATGACAAAGTGAGACCAAGAAGCATTGTGCTATCAAAGCTGTGAAGAGAAGGTTGACACAGACCACCATGCTTTGGCCAGCTGACCTAGTCTCCAACGGGAACAGCTCACTAGGAACTAGCCACCCCAGAGGACCCCAAGACCTTCCATAAGCGAAGACGAATAAACAGATGATAACCACAAGGAACCAACCAATGGCTTTTGGAAGAGTTTCTCCTTCTCCAAACTTAAAGGCCAGAGTTATGGCTACAGCAATCTGCATCAGATACTCAAATTATTACATCCGGTACATAACAATGGAGCCTGCCAATTAGTTGCAAAAAAAGTATGCCGCAAAATGTCTTTATAACTTACCATGTAGCAGAACATCTCGAAACCAGCTTCCAAAAAGAATGCTCTCCTACCAAATCTGTCCACTAAAGCCATTGATACTAGTGTAGCAAGAACAAGCATTCCACTAGTTAAGACAGAGGATATTAGGGATGCCCCTGAGCCAAACCCCAAGGTCTGGAACAGGATAGGAGCATAGAAGAGAATGGAGTTCATGCCGGTGAGCTGTTGGAAAGCTGGGATCCCCAAAGCCCCTAATACCAACTGGGGACGATTCTTCCTCTGCAGAAGGTTCCTGAATGGGTGCTTTATGGCCCGTGCTGCATCGCTGGCCTCGATAAGGTCGGCAAATTCAGCATCGACATTGGTGGTACCTCGAACTTTTACCAACACCGTTTTTGCCTCTTCTAGTCTTCCTTGTTCTACGAGACTGTTAGGGGTCTCTGGTAGGGCAAGGCCACCAACAAACATCAGTGTTGCTGGGACTGTAGCTAAGCCTAGAGATAATCTCCAACCCCATTTATGGATCTTATCTGTTTTGTAGTTGATCAGGTTTGCTATAAGAATTCCCATGCAGGTTGTGAATTGGAACAGCTGGTTCACAGCTCCTCGATGCTTTGCCGGAGCCATCTCCGAAAGATACAAGGGAACTGCCTGTACCATTATAGCATAAGAAAAGAGTTGGTGACTTGAGAAACTACCATCCAAATATTTTCAGGTTTAAGGAGCTTTGGTCTTACTTGGTTTCCAAATCCAATGCCTGCACCAAGAAGAATGCGTCCTATGATCAACATTGTGATATTCACCGCACCTGCATTGATAGCTCCTCCTAGGAAGAAGCTGACTGCACCAACAAGGATGCTGGCTCGACGCCCTTTGTTTCTAGTAACATAGGAGGCTCCAAATGTAGAAACAAGACCTGCGAAGTAGAGCGAAGACGTAAAAAGTGTGAGGAGCTGGTTGTCATATTTGCAGTAGTCAGTTTCATGAAGATGTTCTTGCTTCCTTCTATATATCTTTGGGAAGAATTCCTTCAAGAAATCATCCATGGAAGTCACTCCACCTGCAATTAATATGAAAAGGTAAACAGTGTCATCATCTTGAAATAAGCATCTTATTGAGCTCTTTTGAATCAAATAACATAAATCTTCTAACAAACAGAAACAAACACATAATCTATAATGCAAGTAGCTTAGGAATCATTGATAATCCCAAATACCAAATAATATATGAAGATTAGATTTTGATGATTAAAGAAATTGTGTAGAGAGGGTTCTTCTCAAGACATCATTTTGATTGAAAAGCAAATCAGTAAATCTGGAAGATAGGATACAAATCTAAAAAGATTTCAGCAATTGCTAATACTTAATATAAATGAACAGAATTCATAAACAGGCTGAAAAAAAAACCAATGAAAAAAAAGGAAAACAACAGTGAATCATAGAAAAGAAATCTGACCAGAAACACCAAGATCATATCCAAAAAGAGATCCCCCTGTAGCAGCAACAAGGCAAGCAAATATAAAATAATTGGTAATCTTGTATTCATAGAGATGAGCTCTCTTCAAATTCCCTCCTTCATTACCAAACCCTCCACCAGCCATGGTGGACAATCTCTGAAAGCAATTGAAAAAAAAAACTCTGGGTTTTGCAGAAGACAAACAGATCAGTCCAGAAAGTGATATATATAGAGAAAGGTAACGGAAGTGAAGCAGATGAGAGAGAGTGTGTCAATGCTTGTGGGAAGAAAATACTTGAATTAGTAGGTAGTTCAGTATTGACTAAAAGACAAAACTGTAAATGAAAGACGGGTGAAGAGGACTTTACATGATGACGGACTACTAATCAACGGGGAAAAAGGGGCACATAGTAGCTGTACATATAATATATTGAATCTGACTAGTTGAACTTGTTTTTTCCAAATCTATTTAAATATCATTTTAGTGTTTATCTAATATAATTTTTACAGCTCATTTTCGTAAACATCTTCATTATCATCCAACCTTGATAGAAATATGTGGAAATATAAGATTGAATGCCTAGGAAAGCCGCCTATGGCATGAATAAAATAAAAAGGACAGCAGCCTTTCAAGCATTGACTTACAATCTTGAGCAAAAAAAAAAAATCAAATCATTTGGTTAAGATTTATATAAATCCACTTAAATTTCTCAAAGAAAAGCTTGGATAAGATGAGATTGATGAGGAGCTACCTTTCAAGCATTGACCTTTTCTTCTTAAAAACAATTTTTTAAAGAAAAAAAAAAAGAGAGTAGTTATCCCTTTGTAATTGATTTTCCATTTGTCCAAAGCCCATGATAATATATAAGCAAGGTCAGAATCAAAGTTTAATGAATATAAAAAAGTTGGACCAAATTTTCTTCATAAAATTTAATATGATGAAGGCGAGCTGAGCTGAATTAACAATAGTTTCACTGACAAAATTGTTAGATAATGTCAAACTGTCTACTACAGATATGTGGTTTGACAAATATCCACTTGCCTTTTGTCAAATATACAGTTGTTCTCAAATTGCAACTGCGTCCCATAATTTCTACAAATTGCGTGTGTTGACAAAGACCTTGTGCTACTTCTTTCTATGTAATTTCCTTTTTTTTTTCTTCCTAATAATAGTACCTTATTTTCATGAAATTAAAAAAAAAAAAAAACTGCTTGTTGGATCATTTGAATTTGATGACTTAATTGGTGCTCACGAGTGTTGAAAGATGGATTCAATTAATAAAAATTGGAAGGAAATTGATAAAATTATTATTTATATAAGAAAAGAGGGTTGAGAGTTTTTTTATTTTAATTTATTTTACAAAGTCATGGTATAATATCTTTGGAGTGAATGTTGAAGGTATTTACAGGTTTTTATGTGGATTTCATGAACTGTTTCATTATGTAAGAGATTTGTTACGTTAGGTGTTTTGGTAAGTATTTTGTGATCGGGTGAGGTTTACATGTATGTATTGATAATCGTACAGAGTGAAATATCTTTTACTAAGATGTTTCCAATGGATAAGTCTCTCTAGTACTCTAAGTAGTTGATTTGGTAAGGTCCTCCAAGTTGAATAATATAATAATTTGTACTAATAATTTAAGTATCCATGTTACATAATTTGATCATTTTGGTCACTTCCGTTAAAATTACAAGCGCCATCTAAATTAGAAATTAAAAAATTAGTATAATAACAAATTTAGCCTTTAACTTTTACATATTATATTGATTTAGTTGTTATTTTAAAAACTTTATAAAAATACATAAATATTTAAAAAAAAACAAAATAATAGATTTCAATTTTATATTAATATTAATATTAAATAAAAATAATTACATTAATATTAAATAAATAAATAAAAATCTTCCCCCACCCCGTCCCTCTCCCTCTCTCCCTCCTCCCACCCAACCTCCCCTCATCACCTTCCCTCCCCCACCCAATGTTTAAATATTAAATAAAAAAGTTTCAACATTTTCTGGTTTTTTACGTATAGTTCAGAGCGAGGTATGGGAGAACGAGAAACCACTTGAACCTGGTGAAAAGCAAATGAAACCCAGACAAGAACTTGTTACTAAAAAACATTTGAAACAGCAGATACGGACAAAGACATGATACATTATTGTAATAAGTTTGGGGAAAACAACGCAATGAAATACAGCACCTGAGAGTCTTCAAAGCTAAGGAGAATAATTGATCTTTGTTAAGCGAATGTTTTTTTCAACTGGAAGAGTGGGAGTATTACTATTTAGTTACTCTCTTGTTTGTTCTTTCATCATGAAATCAACTTCAACAATGGCGGTGTTCTTGGAGATTTCAAGCTTTTTCCAACAGTAATGGAATCAGATGCTACTCGGAGTTAAAAACACAGAAGTTCCAATGGTGAAACCAGTTGTTTAGCTTACAAGCTGTATTTGCTAAAAGAGTAAGGAAAATTATCTTGGAAAAGCGCGCCATGCTTGACTTATCTGATCAGAGTTTCAGACCGCCAACCATGGAATTAGGTTCGCAATTTAGACTGTCGCTGGTTTAATTTTTTTAAATTATGACTAATATATAAAAGTATGAGTAAATTTTGTCGATTTTTTAATCCTTATTTATAATTTTAATTGGAGTGATTAAGATTATTAAATTACAAATTTTTTTATTTAAATTATGTAACTTGAATATTTAAATTACAAATTTTCTTATTTTAATCGTCTAAAATGAAAATTGTTTATAGTTAACCGATTATTTACCTTAATTATTAATTATATTTATTTTATGTTAAATTAGCAGTTAAATATTAAAAAATAAAAATGTATTAACTGACAAAATTAATTCAATAAAAGATAAAAAACTTTAAAATAGGAAATAAAACTCATATATGGGGTCGCACTTGGTGGATTTTAGAGATTCATTTTATTAACTATATAGATTTAAAATCTTCGCCTTTATCAACAAAGCCAAGTCCTCATTGGTATATGTAATTAAGGGTGAGTAAAACTCAATTTAATTAAAAAATCGAAAAAAATTTGACTTTTGAGTTAATCAAATCGAGTTATTCGATTTATTTGGGTTATTTGAGTAAACTCGAATAAGTAACTTGAGTTTCGAGTTCGAATCGAGTTGAATTTTACAATTCGAATAGCTCAAATAATTCGAATAATAGATTGGTGTAACTACCCCTTTGGTCCCTGGCAATTTTGAAAATGAGTAAATTGGTCTCTCTCAACAAAAAATACAATAAAATAAATTTCAAAAATTCAAAATATTTATAAAAATTCTAAAATTTATATTTTTAAGAAATTATAAAAAAATTTTAAAAATTTTCTAAATATATATATATATATATAAAATTCTAAAATTCATGACGGTTGTTGGATTTGGGAGTTTTAGCAAAAAGATTAGCTCATGCCCTATATTGGAGGCAAAATTATGGGGAGCCTAGGAGGGACTTTTGATCGCATGGGAGAAGGGTGCTAAGAAAGTTATGATGGAAATGGATTGCAAAGAAGTAGTCGATATTTTCAAAAGAGGTGAAGAGGAGAGTTTGCTAATATCCAGAAGAATTCAAGGATTCATATCACAATCTTGGTTAGTTCTGATTAAACTTGTGCCACAAGAACTTAACAAAGTGGCTAACGGGCTAGATAGATTTGATATTCCTCCTATTATTGTCTATGATTTATTTGTAGAAGAGAGAGCTATGGGCCTGAGTGCCAACTAATTCTGGTTTCCTTTTCTTTTTATAAAAAAATATTTTTTTTGAAATAATAATTTTAGGGCCTAAATAAATAAATAAATAATTCAAGTTTATCATAAAATTTTCAAATATATATAATTTTAAATTTATGTGCTATAAAATGAAATTAGTTATATTATAATAATATTTTAATTTAATATGTTTAATTTTTAAATTTTACTCGATTTAACTTGACTCAATTTTATTTTAATCGACTCAATTCAAAAAAATTCAAACGAGTCGAATGATAAAATAAAACTCATCAATTCAATTAACTTAAAATCTTTTCACTCAATTGGATCGAATAATCGTATTTGAATCAAGTAACCAAGTATGTAAATACTAACCTTAAAATAAAAACCCCAAAACCAATCCTCTTGAATGTCGTGTCCCTTTAATTTTACAAGGGTGATTGTTCTTCTTTTTAGGTTTTTTTTTTTTTTTTTTATCTTCATAACAACAATAGTAGTATATCTCCCCCGCTTCGTTAAGAGTTTCCAGAATTTTTCATTATTATTACCTATTTATTTAATAATAAATAGCTATTTGAATTTTGCTAATCAAAATTGAATAATTATTTAATATTAGATACTAATTTTAACTTTTTTTATAAAATATTCATAAAAATTATATGTTGCTCAAAATTTAGACAAAAAATATAATCTTGAGTTCAAATTCCATATTATATATATATATATATGGAGGAGAAATTCATTTATATTAGTGTAAATTTAAGTAGTTTTACATTCATTCGTAACTTTTATACGTTTAATAATTTTAAAAGTCCAAACATCATATTTCATACTCTAATCATGTAGATTATGCATATCAAGTTTAGCATAAATTAAAAATTTCTAACTATTTATTTTACTAAAAACTTTCAATAGTTGTATAAATTAGATTGATATGATAGAGATATTGAATTAATTAAAAATTTATATGCATAACAAGTACAAATATTTTGATAAATTCAACGGTTGGATTGCTAAAATATTTAACATCCAAAAAATTACGAATGGTGTAAAACCACTTAAATTTTACATTGGTGTAAATAGATCCTCCCCATATTTATTTATTTTTCTAGATTTTATATAAAAGAAAAAGAACACTATGCTGAAATTAATATTTGGTGCTTTATGAAAATAATGGGGTTTTGGTAATTTAAAATTGAGTTGGAATCCAGTTAATGATCGTCACCAACTCAATCAGGCTCTTAAATAATAGTATAGGTTAATACAAAAGTAATTATTTGAATGCTCTTATTTTTAACTTTTTCTCTAGTTAATGGGATGCAAATCTTAAATCAATTTGTGACACAATGTGCAAACTAAGTAATAACATTTTATTTAGGGACAACGTAAATGCAAGAAAATCTCTCGATTCTCTTGAACAATTCCTTTACTTCTTGATTCATTTCCACCAAATTTTACAAAATAATCATGTTTTCTCATCAATTTCTTCATTACTTCAATGAGGTCATCATTTTCTTTTCTTTCTCTTGTTACAATTTACATCAATTTCAAATTTTAGTTATACCATTAGAATAAAGAGTTTTAAATTTGGAAAGGTTTTGGGTGAGTTTTTAGAAGTTGAGTCAAGCTCTAAAAAAAGAAAGTAAGATATTTTTGGTGTTTTTGTTGAAAGAGTATAAGTAAAATATTAGATTTTATTTTGAGGAAGTACAGATTCGAGTAGCGTCTCGTGTTTCATTGATTTAAGATTTTTATTGTTTTGGTAATGAACTTGAAGCGAAGGAAGTTAATTGGTGAGAGTCCGACAGCGAAAGTAGTGGAAGCATAGTTGATTTTAGTTTGTGCGTTCTAATTTTTGATATATATATATATATATATTTTTTTTTTTAATTTTTATGGTGTTAGTGTTGTATGTCTAATTGATGAGCAATACGGTATATGCGAAGTCCAAGTTGAATCTAAGATAAAATATGTGAATGCTGATCTATGTTATACTTATTTGAAATGACAATTGAGACTAATGCTTTTAATGATTTTTTTTATACGTTTTTGGAGATTAATTATGTTGAAAATATATGTACCTTATTAAATGATATTTGATAGTTTTTGGATATAGTTGGTATGTCATAAGATCTGTAAAGTTCTTTAAAGATTTTGTGTTTAAGGTTTGCTAAGTGCGCCCGAGAAATTTGCTTTGTGGCACTTTGCGCAATTCTTGAGGAATGGTTGGTTAAGTCGGTTTATATACATTTCGGAAATTCATTATATTGTATGCCTTATTATTATGGTTATGCACTATTGTTTGAAGATTTGATTAGATATCTATGTATCTATTTAAGATTCTTGGTTAAACCTGCGTTTTTTTAGTGTAAATTTAATTGGTTTTTTAATTATTTCAGAATTTTTTAAAAAAGTCTTTGTAAAAACCATAAGATCTAAGTGTTTTTAAAAATATATTTATTGGTATCAATGTATACATATATATAGATAATCATAATAAATTTAAATTTTGGTTTAATTGTGAATTCCATCCAGTTACTTTATTTTTATGAAAACTACAAAGTTAGTCTAATTGAGTAGTAACGTTGAACCTTGACAGTTCATTAACAAATAGACTAACTTCTTAGTTTTTATAAACTACGAGCTTCAAACTTTGACAAAATAAAGCAGAAGGACTAACTTCTCAATTTTCATAGTTAGATCTTTAAATTTTACATCATCTAATAAATTCTTTTATTAATTAAAAACTGAAAAATAAAACCAGTTTAATTATAGAGAATAAAGAAATTTAAGGATGACTTTAGAAAAGAAAACTGATTAAACATGAAAATTGGGTGAAATTGAACTTATTTTATTTTAAATTTTTACTTGTTTAGCACAAGTAAATAAAGTCATAGACATTAAAGAAATTTAAGGATGAAACACGATTTTGAGTTAAATAGGACTTCTTATTTTATTTTATTGTTTTGCTTTTAGCACAAGTAATCATATTTTTACCTTCTTATAATAATGTAGGAATAAAGAAATTTAAGGATGTGTTGAGAGAAAGAAGAAGGGTGATATTGAGTTAAAATAGCCAAAGTTTAGGCCTAAATTTGGTAGAATGGAGCAGAAAAAGGCTAAGAAGATTGATCATGAGGAGTATAAGGAAATATATGGGGCTGCGTTATGTATTAGTTCATTCAAGCATTTGATATTAAGCCCTGAAAGTGCAATGAATTTGCAAGCATCATTGCAAGCCACCATTGACATTCCTCGGGTGCCGAGTCTTAATGGCCTCATCGGAAGGTGCAGCCAACCCTTTGAGAAGCAGCTCACTGAAACTGATGTGAATTCCAAGCAATGCAGGCTTTCAATCAATAAGGTTGATGTGGAGAATGCTGTGATGCCATTGTTGAAGGAAGAGGAGGATGTTGAGAAAGGGATTCGGGTCAAAGTTTATGATGCCAACGGGAAAGAGTACCCCATGACTCTCAAGCTTTGGGCGCATAAACTTCATGTCCTCAAAGAAGGTTGGATTGAGTTTTGCACTGATCATGCTTTACTTGCGCATCAAGATTTTCTTAAACTCTGGGTGTTTAGGAACCTCCACACACAGGATCTTTGCTTTTTCATCACTTCAAGAAGATTGCAGGAGTTTCAACCTATTAAGAAGAGAAGGCTCAATGCCTGAATTTCAGCTCACCATGCGTCTCGGTTCTGTCGAGAGTCTTATGGTTCACAGTTCGAGGGGTGTATCGATAAGTTCAATATTGTTTCCGTTCGAGATTTTGTCTTCTTACTCTATCAAAAGCCCTAACAAGTTCACAAAATAGACAAAATCATAATAAACTTAAGTGTTTGCACATGATCTGACGTAACCCTATGACCTATGGCATCCCCATCAATGACTTATATGTCATAGGTAATGAGGTTGAGTCAGACCATGCATAGACTCTTTAATTTGTTATGGTTTTGCTCATTTAAGCTTCGAGGAATTACCACTTTGTGAATCCGCTAGGACTGATCGGGACAATAATGAACTTCTTGATACACCCTTTGACTTGTGAACTTGTAAGGCTCTCGATAGGGTCAAGACACATCAATAAAGCTATTAATACTACATATATTAGGATTAGAAAGTAGAAAGGAACGGAGTATTCTATTTTATTTATATAAAGTATATTAAATGTTGGAAATAATAGGAGAAAAGATGACATAGGGAATAATATCCTTTCTGGAAGTTCTAAATAGTTTTGTTTTGATGCTTGTTTGCCATACATTTCACTTAGTTGTGTATACTCTTGTTGAATGAATCTGCAGATAGAGGCTGAAATCTCATATATTAATCTCATAATGATTAACAACTTAACAGAGTAATGATTGGTGACATGACATGATCATTCTCTCTTTGGTTACCACAAAAAAGATTTGGTGAAGAAACATGTTTGCTAATGTTCTGTTTCATGCTCCACGTAAGGAGTGGCATCCTCTGTCACCAACATTCTCTGGTTTCTCAGTAAGTTACTGAACCAGATTTTGCATGTTCCTTTATCAATAAAATATTGTTCAACTACCACTTCAATTCCATTTAACTGCTTTGTTTGCATTTTTGTTGCATATAAATTGTTAAATTCTTTGACTTTTTCCAACTTTTTGTATATAAATCGTTAAGAGAGATGAAAATCATAATTAGCCCAATCCTTGTAAAGACAGACCAAAAGAACTGAGCATTGCTTACTTGCAATTTTGCATTAAAAATATATGCATGTAAAGAAACTATACAGCCAAAGATGAGATATAAAATTAGAGCAAGTTTTTATTCACATGCATGGTGTTTAATTAGTTAAACAAACAACAAATGTAAATCCTTAAACATCTTTGGACATGATCAAAGTGAGAACAAACTCAAAAAAATAGGGGTAAAAATGAAAATTAGAAAAGATTTTGGAGATGGACAGATAATATATGTACATACGTGTGGTATGGTGAGCAGCAATAAGAATATATATATGTAGTCGCATGGTATATATACATATATATTTGTTAAATCCTATTAGGTAATTCACAACATTTTCTCACATTTTTCAGTGTAGTGTTTTGTTTAAGTGAGCATGTGATAGAGCAAAGACAACCTTGGTTTTTTTTCTGTCTTCATTCAGGTGACTTTCTCTTTCCTCATTTTTCTTACTGTTTTTTTTTTCATTTTTTTGGGGGTTCTTTATTGAATCTGTGCAGGGTTTTGACAAAGTTTAATGATTTTTACAAAATGGGTTTCTGGTTTTGTTTGGATCTAATTATGAATTTTTAGTTCAAACTGATTCGGGTTTGATTTTATTTTCTTAAATATCTTTATTTCTGGGAATAGATCTGGAATGTTCTTCTTTTTACTGATAAATGAATGTCGAAAATAAATTAAAATACATATTCTTGCTGCCAATTGCGATGCTTGTTCTTGTTCTTTAAACCCCTGCCTCTCCACTAAAAAACATGAGCACTTTAATTTTTGTTTAGCTTTACTTTGCAGGGTAACCATTGGCACTTCCATTATGTTTTTGTTTTCGTGTGTGTGATTTTTTAAATTAATCTCCTTTAACCATTTTTTCCCTAACATTATGATTTGGTAAGACTAATATGAAAATGGGTTTGTTACATTTTGGTAGATTGAATTCAGATTAAACCTAAAGTTCCTCTTTTTAGACGCCATCGCCGAAGAAAAATAAGTAGTTGTTTCATTGTAAAACTGTTTGGAAGTAAGTGTTCTTTTAATCTTCTTGTATTTCCTATCTGGCTTTTGTGCAGGCATGCAAGTTTAAGATGGTTCTAGCATATATTGAAGTTGTATTATGTATTCTATAATAGATGTTCTGTAGGGAGGATCGGTAGAGGTTATACCTGGAACTTTGTGAATGTACTGTGAATTGATATAGAATGGAGGATGAAAATGGGCTGGAGCTTAGCTTGGGTCTATCTTACAGTGCGTTGTCTGCCAAATCTAAAGGCAAAATTAGTAGTTCTTCAGATACTAGGACAGAAGAAGGCGATAAAGGCGTCGAAATTGTGGATGACTTTAAAAACTTTCTTCAAACCAGAACCCAGAAACAGGACCCTGGTGTCAGTTCTCACAGAAGTGATCCAGTGAAACCTTTGGAAAACTTCTTTAATGATCTTTCCAAGGCTGCTGGTGATGCAGAAGCCTCTGTGAACTTGAATGGTAAGCGTAAGATTTTGTTTGATGAGATAAACAATCCAAAGAAGCTTGAGAGAGAAGCTCACCATGTGGATTTATCTGAAAAACCCAAAACATCACATATCTCCATGACAACAGAAGATGGCTCTACTGCGGAGAATGAAGATGTAGCTGAGTCTGAAGTTGAGGGTTCACCCTTGAGGCTAGTTTCACGTCATGATGATGGTTCCAAGCGGTTTATTGGAGTTAGTGATTCTTCTGAGGTGCCGAAGGAGGTTAAGCTTGGAAACTTGAATTACGGCAATCCATGCCCGGTTCAATCTGTAAATGTCCTGAATGTGCCATTTTCATTAACAATGAAGCATTCTAACTCTCCTGGAACCCCCAGTTCATCAGGTCATACACTACCTGGCATGATACATAGTAGGCCTTCTGGAAATGGTGAAGGGTCAGTGAATCCTGGAAACTTGCCAGTTATGTTTGGTTATTCACCTGTTCAACTTCCACTGTTAGATAAGGATAATCCCTGGGGTACGGTCTCTCACTTACCACAGTTCCACCCGATGTCTGTTGGAAAAGGTCCACCTAATTCTGATAAGCATAGTGATGGATTGAAAATATCACAAGGTATCTCTTTCTCCCTTAGCTTGAGGATAGGAAAAGAAAAAGAAAACGAGCAATATGATGTGATTAATGGATGGATGTGATTTGTAATATATGCCTACTGATCTGTTTTTTCTACACTTCATTGAGAGCTCCGAGTTATCATATATTAAAAGTATCAAGTATATACTTTCATGCATTTTGAAACCTTTTTGCCCAGACAAGAAAGTGAGATTCAAAATATTCTTGAAGCTAAAGGAAAATCACTTGTTAGTATGTGTTGAATAATCTAGTACATAAATGTATGAATGAATTCTATATGATACTTATTTCAGCATTTTATTCCAAGAACTTATTATTTTTACATTTGTGCCGTAATGATTTTCAAACACTATTTTACCTTTGTGTATCATCAAGGCTACTAATTGTTAATGAACTTTCCCTTTGTCTAATGTAGCTTCTGTGCATACAATTGTGCGCAATTCCTCTGAGGCTGCACAATATAACGGTGGAACATTCAAGCAAGTCAAAGGCGAAGGTAAACAGCATGCCACAGAGGAAAGCTCCTGTACTCCGGTAGACGAAGATGTAAAAGGAAGCAGCAGCATGAGTCTCAGAGCAAATGCTCCATTGGATCAACCTACAGCAGAAGGCGTAGTAACTCTTGATTTTTCAATCATAAAGCCTGGTATTGCCGCAGACCTGAAATTTGGGGGATCTGGTTCTTTTCCAAATTTACCATGGGTTTCAACCACAGGTACTGGCCCACACGGTAGAACAATTTCTGGCGTCACTTACAGATTCAGCGCAAACCAGATAAAGATTGTTTGTGCTTGCCATGGTACCCAAATGTCCCCTGAAGAGTTTGTTCGGCATGCCAGTGAAGAGTGCACTGATCCAGATAATAAAAACCGTTTGGCAACATTCCCTAGTACCAATCCTGCCGGCTCTGCTCAGACCTGAAGCGTAAAATGGACATGCAATCAAGTGTGACATTGAAATACACGTGTGAGTCCTTGCTTTCCTCACTGAATATAGTTATTTGTTTCCTTTCTCAGTTGTATCACTGCTGCAGTTAAATACTGCATTTGTATGTAATAATATTTGTAGCATCATTTCTTTGTCTAATTATAATCTGAAACATCATTTCTGACATGCTTTTATAGCAGTAAAGGAGACTTCCCCACCACTTTGGTTTTATGATTCTCCTTTAGAATGCAATACGTGTTTTTATATTTATATGTATATACATATAATGCAGGCAGTTGAAGAATTTTATTGGCAGCCATGTTTATTTATAGCATGATTGGTTTTTTTATGACAGCATAAGACCACAAGTTTGGTACCGTATATTGGCTGTCTCAGAAAACGCCACCAGGGCCGAGTCCAAATTTTGTATGCAATCAAAAAGTCTCTCCACTATGTCATCACTTCCGAAATTTTAACATTTTAAAAAAGGCATGCATTGCAATATGAAATAAAAATAAAGGAAGCTGCCAAACATTAAAAAGGACGCTCTTTTAGGGGAGTGACATGTTTGTCAGGATTGGGACCATGCTTAACAAACCAATGTCAAACTACCCCCACATGGTCTAATATATATATATATATATATATATATATATGTACATGTTTCAGCTTAAATGCTAGCAGGGAAGCAATAGAATTCTGGGTTCTGAGAGACGTGTTCTTCAATGATTCAATCTATGTTGATCAGTTTAGTTCTTATTTTCCTTTTTTTGGTTGTTGTTGATGCACAATCGTATTCAAGTGAGACTGATGCAATTTCAGGAGATGCTGTCTCAAATTTCCAACCGAGCCTGGCGGTTGTCATAGGTATACTCTGTGTCATGTTTGCCTTGACGTTTTTCCTGCTTGTCTATGCCAAATTCTGTCACAGTGCAGCAACGGTTCATGCTGATCATCATCGTCGAATACTCAACCGAACAAGGTCTCGGTCCTCGGGGATCGACAAGAAAGTTGTGGAATCGCTTCCTTTCTTTAAGTTCTCTTCACTTAAAGGATCAAAACAAGGGCTTGAATGCGCAGTCTGCTTATCAAAATTCGAAGATATTGAGATCCTAAGGTTGCTGCCTCAATGCAAACATGGCTTTCACATTGATTGTATTGATCAATGGCTAGAAAAGCACTCAAGTTGCCCTCTTTGCAGGCAGAAGGTCAACGCTAATGACCCAACAATCTTTACATATACAAACAGCATGCGGTTCTCAATGAACCAATCTGAGCTAAGAGAAGACTCCAACATAGAGCTGTATGTCCAGAGAGAGCAAGAGCATCACGGCTCATCAAGGTTCAGCATCGGAACCAGTTTCAGAAAATCCGAGAAGGGTGATATTGAAACCAAAGTTCTAATCCAAGAGGATGATGATGATGATGGATTCCATAAGGTCAATCATAAGATCATTGTATCTGATGTAGTTTTGCAAAACCGGTGGAGCAGTGTAAGTTCATCCGACCTGATGTTCTTGAGCTCAGAGATGCTTAACGACATGTCGAGCAACAGATTTGTGTCCCTGGACATAAACAAGGAGCAGTGTACGAAAACAAGGACAATCGAAAACGAAGGAATTACGAAGATCAAAAGGGAATTGGAGATAAAGAGACTGTTAAACAAGCCAGTTTCAACTCCTGATGTGGCTTTCACATCGGATTCAGCAGCTAGTACGAGTCATGCTGCATCAAGGATTACTAACCAAGTTGAGAAAAGATCAATGTCGGATATCACTGCTTTATCGAGGTTTCGAGACGATGGTAGGAGGAACAGAAAAAGTGAGTGTTCATTGCCTGAAAGGTACACAGAGGAGGAAAGGAGAAGGCTGCTTTGGTTGCCAATAGCTAGAAGAACAGTGCAATGGTTTGCCAATAGAGAAAGGTGTGAACAACAAATTCAGGGTCCAACACACCATTTAGATGTTTGATTAATTGACTAATAGTTGCATTTTGTACATAATTTCACTAGGCAGGCACAGCTACACATTTCCAAAAAAACATTTTCCTTCTTAATTCAGTATTTTACTAAGATCGCTGTTTGCTTGTTGGCTTTTACTTCTAGAAAAAAAAAAAGAAAAAGAGCCTGCTTGCTAACCTGGTTTTCTGAATTAAACATGTAATTTATTAAAGATTGCCCTGGTGGCTGGCAGAACCAAGGAATCTTGATTTAAGAGGATCACATATGATCTGCCCATCATACAAAGTTGGTTTTGTTGAAATGTTAACTGTATCTTCCATATTTATTTTATGATGCATGTTTGAGGTTTGAAATTGTCTCTTTTAACAATATATCTTTGAGATTCGAACATGTGTTCTCCATTTTAAGAATGCAATATATACATCTAAACATATATAACTGAACTTCACAACTATTTTTATTTAGTAATTGGTATATTGATCCATATAGAGTTTAACATTTAAGGGATAATATCTCATATATATTAATGATAATTATTTAATACAAATTTAAATAATGATTTTTAATTTCGCCCACTATCCAATGCATCAAATAATAATAATAATTAGAACAAAATTTGCTTTTGTTTTTCTCAAACAGTCATTTGTATTTAAAATAAAAATAAAAAGAATAAATTGTGTAAGGAAGCTTTACCAGTAGTGGTAGGGTGGTAATTATGGGGAACATGGAGCAAAATAATCAAACTACAAAAAGAGACAAAAAGCAATGAGATAAGAGATAATTAACAAAAGATTTGACTCACATCTAAATAATCAACTTGGCTGCAGACATCTTCTTCTTTATTTATTAACTTATATTACAAGATTATAATTCAATTTGCTATAAGTTAAGTCAGATGTTACGCACCAACTGATTTCACTACCCATGCTTTGTCCCTTTGCTTTGGATCATCTCACAGGGAAATTCAATAATTCAACAAATCTAAATGGCGGGCGGTTTCTTAAATTAAATCCTTCTTTTAAAATATTGTTTCCCCTCTCTAAATCTCTGCCATAAGATCTGGATATTACTTCATCTGTTGTAATATTAACGCAAGTGCTGTGTCCCTCTTTCTTGTCCTGCTTTGGCGGAATCTCGGCTATTATTAGGATGCCATCTGTTTATATTCAAACACAAATCTCAAAATTATAAATAAATTTTGATCTAATAACATTAAATAAATTTTGATTTTATATACAATTGTATATATAAAATTTTAATTCAATTTTTATATACCAATAATTTAAATTTACATTAAAGTGTAGGGTTTATGAAGACGGAAAATGATGCCAATGAGTAAACTTGAGGTTTCTTTGAATGGAAGAAAGCAAAACTTTTTCATACAATAAGTCTAAACATTTAGAACTCATTGTTACTTGACCAAATATCACCGAAAGTACCTGAAAAAGTGGGGTTCAGTTTACTGCAGCTGATTGATAAGGATGTAAATGTTTGCTTCTATGGTGTTTTTCTTTGTCCGTAACCCCTTTACCAGTTTGGCACCACTCGGTTATCAAAGACCAGCCTGAACGCAGGGCTAAAACCTGCAACACCATAGGAAAACATTAAAGGGGACCATTGCTACTCGTTTAAAAATATTCCGAGGCAGCAGACAATTGAATACCATAGAGGAAGACCATGTGAATAGAAGCAATGATCACCTGTTTAGCCTTTGGCATTTATAACTTCAGCAAATCCTGGTTTCTGGCTGAGAAAATACCTTCCAAAATTGGTATGTCCATGTGAGGATGCAGGACACCACAGTCAAAGGAGTCTCCACGAGAAGTTTAATTGCAGTAGCTGTGTTTCCTATGCAAGAAGCCTCACTCAAATGGCATATCGTTGATTTGGGAAACTGGAGAATAGAACTGTCAGAGTAGAACATAATAGAATTCAACAAAATCAATCAAAACAGGATATAAAAGACTGAAACTAATTGGATGGCAACATATATCCCAATCCAAAGATCATATTTCTTTTACATATTGTCTTGAAAAAACACCTTACTTTGCTTTGCATCGGAGGAGCATGTCAATGGAGTAGGTAAATGAAGCACTTGTAGCTTCTTGAAGCCGATTTCCTAGGTCAGTCAGTCAATGAACCTATCGTTAATGCCCCTTGTACTAAAGGGTATACTTAGCTATGCCTGAACTATTCATTTCCCTGATAGATCTCTGTGTCTGACTAATATTTAGACATAATAATTATAGATATATCCTTCAAATATATTAAAATACTTTAGAAAAAATTCGAATAACATAGGTTACTGTAGAAAAGGTCAACGGGGGCATACCTCTGCTTGGGATCTAAATGCTAGCATTATCGGTTTTTCTTTGTCCATAACTTCTTTAACCGGATCATGCCACTCATTATCAAAGGCCAGCCTGAACATAGGGCTAATAAACTTGCAATGCTATAGATAAACATGAAACGGGGCTATCACTGTTTGTTTGAACATTTTCTGAGGCTGTGGTCATTTGAATACCATAAAGGAAGACCATGTAATAGAAGCAATGACCACCCACCAACTAGAGTCCCGCACCAAATGCAAGGGGACTGTATCCTTTCATGTTTACAATATCAGAAAATCATTGTTTCGAGATGAGATATGCCTTATAAAATCAGCATGCCCATGGAAGGATGCTACATTTGAAGAAGTCTCAACAGAGGTATGCTTGATATTGTCTTTCAAGAATAACTGGATTTTCCCCAAGAGGTTTGATCAGAGTAACCATGTTTCCCTTGCGAGAAGCCTCAGTCAAATAATGTCATCCATGTCAGAAACTGAAGTTAAAACTTTCATGACGCATCTCAGATAAAAGCCATGATAAGCTCCTGCGTCAAATCTCAAGAAATTGATGCAACCAATCAAAGTAAGAGATAAATTTCAACTGTAAAACTAATGGATGGCAAAAATACCTCAAAATGAAGATTATTTTTCTTTTATTGTCCGCAAAAGAAAAATATAAAAAAACCTTACCTTCACTTTTGCATCAACATGTTGAAGGGTCTAGGTAATACCTCCTTGCTAGAAACGCTGCTTAAATTTCTTGAAGCAGAATTGCTAAGCTAATCTGTCAATGAACCCGTAGTCAGTGCCAATGTTCCTGAATCAAAGCGTGTGCCTGATCTCTTGACCCATTTTTAGACATAATAAATATAAGAGATATCCTCCAAATTTATGAAAAAGTTGAATAACATAGGTCACAGCAGAAAAAGTCAACGGTGGAATATCTTTGCAATATAAATTACAGAGGTCAATCATAGATTAGAATTCTCAAACAACATATCATATTCCATACATCTATGAATATGATGACCCAAACGGTAAATGCCTATTAATTATCTACTGCTACCAATGTATATAGCTTGATTTACAAGAAACCCTCATTTACATATTTACCCATTTAAAAAAGTGGGAAATATGTAAAAAAAATTGGAGATTTTAAAATAAAAGCCTGATAATGGAGCTATCCACTGAATAGGTTATATGGCCAACTAGCTGAGATATTCTTCCAATGCTACTCTGAATTCATGGCACTGAAAAAAGGAATCACAGAATTATAAGCAATCTAAGGCCGGCAACTTTATACTTGAATTACTGCAATGATATCTCTGCCTAGTTTCTGACGCACTGGTAGTCAGTCTCACCACAAGGAATAGAACTCCACTTGGAAACTGTCGGCAAAAAGGATGGAAATGCATATAAGTCGTTCTTCTACCAATCATCAAGCCAGTCCGGAACATTGAGTTCTGCAATATCCTGAGGTGGGGAAGCAACAGCAACAGGGCAATCCTCAGAATGTATTTCCAAATGTTGAGCTACACGAGAAGCTAACTCTTGTGGAACAGGACAAGTCCGATCTTTGATCCCTTTCCAGTCAACACCATCAAACCACAGATGACTTCTAACAGAAGAGGAGCCATGGCTTCCCAGTCTTGTCTTTTCATCAACTTCAAGTAACTGAAATTTTATTTTAATACAAACATGTGAGGGATTCTATGATTCCTATGAGGAAGTTATGAAGAAATGGTAATAAAAAGACCTTAGTTATTAGATCAACAGCTTCAGGGCTCAAATTATGTGAAAGAATAAAGTATCCTCTTGCAATCTTTGCAAATGTATCGAGCTCGCTTTGTCTCCATGACCCAAATGGCATTTCACCTTGCAACAAGAAATAGATCAGGACTCCCAGGGCCCACCTGCATGTTAAATATTTCAAAAGACTAAAGTCATAGAAGGGGGGGAGAGAGGAAGAAGAGAACTCTGATCAAACTGCAGAAACTATTTAACCTCAATGGTAAGAAAGAGTAGATTAAGGCCCCACCAACCCAACCAAAGGTCTACTGCGTTGAAAATTCCTCTTTAAAACCCACAAAAAATTTCAAGAACTAATATTGAAACCTGTGGTGTATTACGTGACAGGTAAAAGATATTACCAAAGAAAATTTGCGTTTTTACCCTTTAGTAAGCCAATATAACACCCCCTTTGTTGTAAGACAATTCTAATGCACTAAATAACTCCTGGTTGAATTAAATTTCTTTTCTTTATGATATTGGTTAATGATCTCCTTTTAAACACTACTCTGCTTCTTTAACAAGCTAGTAATGTTGTAACTTTGTATTATTCAATTATATTCCTTTACATGCTAAAGAAAGCATGAAGACGTTTATGACAAGCTAGACAGAAGGAAAATAGTACATGTTTTTACCAGTCAGCAGGAAGACCATGGCCCTTTCCCTGAACTACCTCTGGCGCTAAAGAGTCTGCCATTCCGCAAATTGTAAATGTTCTCTCACTAGATAACTTCTTTCCAAATCTGAAGTCAACTAGCTATAACACAGCATAGCAAAACAAAAAATGATGATGATGATGATGATTTAGCTTTGATCAAGACATCAAGTATAAAATAATATCTGTTCAAATACCTGTAAATGGCCTGTTTTGTCCAACATTAAAACATCTGGAGACACACCTCTGTAAAGCACGCCATTCTGAAATTCAAATGAAAAATGGATGTAGAAAGACAAACTGTAATAAATAACAGATGCACCAAAAATGAGCAAATGAAGTAAAATAACAGGGCTGCTTGTAGAAATCTGACCTCATGTAGATCTTCTAAGGCAGAAACAATAGAGGCAGCACAGAACCTTGCCGATTGTTCATCTAGAGGAGTGTGAAGTATTGAAGCCAAAGGGCAAGCAAGGCATGTATTCAATAGAATTGCAGCATGCATTTGATCAGCACAAGTGCATAGCACCTCAGGCACACAAGCTGCAGAACTCATACTCTTCATCAGATCCTTCTCCTTTAAAACTTGTGCTTCTTTTCCTAGTTTTTTGATCTTCTGCTTTGAAAACCTCTTCAAACTAAGCATATTTTCTGCAAAAACTCATTAAAAAGGAACATTTCATCAATTTTTGTTCCAAGACATCCTTTAAAATCACTGCAAAACGCTTAACAAGCTTATTTTCCTAGAATCTCATTTTGCACCTAACCTCCCTGGGCATGTTTCTTCATGTAAGCATTCACAATCGATCTACTTATCACAAGGTACAGACAGAAAAGGCTAACTTTTAATTACCATTCCTGTGTAAAATAAATATACAGATATATAATAAAAACCAACCTGTGTCTCTTAGAAGTACAAGCCCAATCTCACTACAGTCAGTGGAATATAAACATGTTTTCCACTCCTGCATATGAAATTAAATGAGTTTAAGAGATTGCTTTATTGATGATAACGTTTTGCTAAAATTAACAAGGCAGAACTAAGCATTTCTTACCAACTGGGAGATGTTGATGATAACGTTTTGCTAAAATTAACAAGGCAGAACTAAGCATTTCTTACCAACTGGGAGATGCTAACTTTAGCAAGAGTTGATAGATCAATTTCTTTGAGAGAAGCCTTTGGCACATCTGGAGAATAGTCTCGAGACCTAAACAGCAACAAAACAATAATGCCATTCTCAATTTAAGGTATTGGAAGTTCAAATAAGAACGAAAAGAATAGAAGTTAATTGTTTTCCGGCTAGAGAACTCCAATAGCCTACATACAGAACCTTAAATGGAAGGTTGACGAGAAATATAAAATGAAACGCATCCTAACAAGAGAAAAGGAGGAAATCAAAGATGCAACATTCAGTACATGAGACTAAGACATACTTATGGTCATCTTGGGAAAGCTTTGTCAAAGGACCAACAACTGAATCAAACTTCTCCTTCGTCAAAAGAGCACACGTTACATCACCCACTGCAATGGCGCTTAAAGAACCAATCTGTTCCCCAAGAAGTGTCCATTCTCCAAAATAGCTTCCTTCTGTCTTTTCAACAGACAGTTCCTTGCCAATCTGTTGATCATTGTCCTCTTTGGGGTTATCAGACTTGAGACTACAGACGCTTGGACAGCTTAACAAATCCATATCAAAAGTAATTCTCACTTGCCCCTTCTGGATAATATACAATGCAGAGAGGCATTCATTCTGCAGCCATGCAAGAGAAATATAAGAAACAAGAATGTGAACCAAGAGAAAAAGAAAGAGAAAAATGAAACAAAGGAAAATAATATTGGAAGGACGAATGTCTACCCTATTAACTAAGGCCTGCCCATTAGAAAAGGAAATTTCAGAAAGAGAATCTGCAACATGACTCAGCTGTAAAATTGTCAATCTAGATAGAAGATCCACAGAGCGAAGCAACTTCAAGGATAACAAATTAGAAAACTCAGACATCAAAATTCCACGAAAATCTTCTCGTTTTAGAGCCCAAAGAGTTCCATTTGTCACAGCACGCACAGAGGCTTGGAGAGGCTTATTGTACCTGTATAGCAACAAACAAAATTTTCATGGTCAGCAAGTTGTATGGCATTTTTTTTTTCACCAGAAAGAGCAGTAAAATATCCCAGCCCTCAAGAAACCAACATGTTTAGCAAATATCTAAGAAAATATAAATATTCACCGAAATAATAAATGATAAGTGCTAACCAATTCAGCAAATTAGTGCTTTTTTTTGCTACCTCACAAAACTGGTGGTAACATGTTACTCTAATTTCGGTTTGCTACTCAGCATTTATTCTCTAGAAGCCTTTTAAATGTGCACTTCAATTTTCACTAAACAAAACAATTTGTCAACTTCAGAAAATAGAATTATATAGTTCTTTATTAACTATGAGGTGAGAAAGGAAAAAGAACAAACTATACATCAGTGCCAGCTCCCCAAATGATGATAACTTCTCAGCTGTATACTTCTGCAAAACCCTTGGCACCTCTCCATTTTTATCTTCCTGCAAGTATAGTTTCTAGTTACAAACTTAACTGAAAATAAACAATTACCAATGAACTAAGAACTCGTTATTAAATAGCAGAAAAAAGTGTGAACTGAGAAATAGAACATGACTTGACTGAGCCAAATCACAGTAAGTAATCTACAAGTTTAAATTCACAAGAGATTTGATAGGTTTAAATATAGATAACTTGTAATCATTATATATTTAACTATTAAAAAAGAAAAAACAAACCTGGGTTGCTAAGACTTCAAATTCTCCACTTCCGACAACATAAAAGCAGTCACCTTCACCACCCTGAAAAGTATAACAACAATCAGAGTCCTAAATCTATTTGTAACTATGACAAAACTACCTCTAGAACCGTATTTAAGATATCAGCTCCTTCATTCCTTGTATGTGAAGCCAAAGCAGTTTAACCAGGGTTTAGCTTTCTGAAAGAGAACTTAAACCAAAACCGGCCACAGGATGCTTATAAGGAAGAAGTTCTGAACTTCACACACTTAATGATTCAATTTATAATGGGTACATGGAGTTTTTTGCTGGTGACTTCTTCAAGCTTTAATTATGCTATCCATTACAACAACAGAGACATCTTTGTTTGGGATTCATAACTTACAGGAGAGTAATGAAGCAATTAAATTGCTCATGCAGTTAGAGGACAACTGGCAACATCAGAATTACATGAAATAGTAGCAATAAATGAAACTAAGTGCAAATAGAATAACTAACCTGTTTAATGACAATATCCCCTGGTTGGACCTCTACTCTTTGCATGCAATCCAATAAAACATGACACTGTGAATCCGTTAATTTTCTGAAGAGGAAATGGTCATGCAATGCCCGCTCTATATGTGCCTGTAACACAAATACAGAACCGCTTAGGTGAGGAAACACTTTAGTGAGTATACAAAACAACTAGAATATAACAGATGGCTTACTTCTTCTTCCCAAGTTTTCCTGTGAGATGGAGGTGGTGGCACCCAGACTTGCCCATTCTCCAATGAACTCTCAATTGCACGAAGACGAGCCCGTGATAAGTCATGCCTTGCTCTGTGGTTCCTCGAGCTCCAGCTAAAGGTTGAAGGAGATTCTGATCCTGTTGCCTCTAACACTTGAGGAACAGGAGGCCGTAAAATTGTAGCAGGTTTAGCTGTTTCACAATTAACCTGATGGGAGAGCCCATTGAGAAACAAATATAATACAAAGACAACAAATACATTTGATGCACAAAGCTTGCTCACTTACACCAGATAGCCCACTAATATGCACAACAATCACAGTAATATCATCAGTACGGGTTTCATACTGAAGCCAAAGTCGATAAGATTCAGCAACGATTGCAGCACAAGCATCACGAGGATCCTTGTATTTTGCAACCTGAAAAATATTAAGACAGCTACTGATGAAGAAAGAAAAGAACCAAGGAAAATCTAAATATTTGCAGCAAAGGGTGCATCTAAGAATAAGAACAAACAAAACATTCTAAATAGAAGGAAGCTCCTAAATAGTCATCAGTTCAACCGAATATTAAGCAACCTACGAACATTATGACTAACACAACTCATGTAATCATAGCAACAACAACTACTGAGCTGAAGTTATTTCCTAATAATCAACATTTTATATTAAAATAATTCCCTTACCATGTCAACCACTGTTTGACTAGAAAGGAACTCGAAAACCCCATCACTAGCAAGCACAAAGAAAGGGTGGTCTTCAGTAAGCTCCAACACAACAATCTCCGGATTCGCTACAACACCAATTGTCTCAGCAATTGAATCTCCAATACTCCTCGTAAAAGCCGTTCCAGGATACATCCCATTCGGCACCCAAAGCCTGGGAGGATCACCATCATCGCCTTCTTCCGTTCCCCAGCACTGTACATCTGGATTCTTCAACCCTTCAATTTGATCTAATGTAAGCACTCTCGCTCCGCAAAGCTTCACTCTCTCCATCTCATCAACTCGAAACGGCGTCTGATCAATTGACAAATCAACGGCCACGATTTCTTTCCCTCTTTTTTGCGCTATAACCGCTCTCGAATCACCAGAATTCGCCACGTATATCGTCCGACCACGAACTAAAACCGTTATAGCCGTCGTTCCGCTCATGCTATCATCCAAACTATCAGCGTGTAGCTGTGTGTTTGTCGTCAAATACGCAGCATCGCAAGCTTCGGTGGCGTCGACGTGGAATTTATTATTTCTTAATAAATTTTCGCATAATTTTCTTTTCACGAACTGCGAACACTCAGCTCCGAATTCACCGTGGCCGTCGAAAACGCCGAAGAAATGATCATCAGGATTTGTTCCAAACGGAGTGTGGATACAAAAACTGTCTTGATTAGCTTTATCTAAGGCATCTGGATAATAACCTCTTTGAGATAAGTAAGAATAGTTAAGCTCGAAATTGCCAGACGGAACCTTAACTGTTCGAGAGCCGTCCGGCGGAAGGAACTGAGCTGAAACCCTAGAAAGGCGAGTGATGCCAAGCTCGGGGTCACCAGGTAGGTTCAGGCTTAACTGAGAGTGAATTTGGTCTCTGTTTTCGTCGTCTTCGTTTGTAGATGTGGGTGAGAAAACAACAAGCTCCGCCGCGTTTGGCCTTACGCTTTGCGGCTCTTTGATTCTTGCATCTCTCGGCACGCAAATCTCGCCGATGCAAGCTCTGGAGTAAACGCAACCCATCACCCCACTGTTTTAAAAACAAAAGCTCAAGAAATGATTCACCTCATCGCCGTCTACAAAATGAACCTTTAATGAATTTTCAAAAAAAAATAAAAATCTAAAACATATTGAAATTTGTGATTTTGTTTCAATCTCCTCTGATTGCGCAGTAAATGCGGCGGTTTCTAACGAGTACGAAAACAAAATATTTGAATCAGAGAAAATAAATACATTTTGTAGACAAATTTTTAGGTACTGAGAACCGAAATGAAATTAGAAGATGAAAGAGGGAGAGAATTTTTAATCTACTGTTTTGAAAAACCGTTACAGAGAAGGAAAAACAAAAGAGTGAGTTTCAGACACAATGCAGCGTAAGTTAGCGTGAGGAGATTAAAGAGCACACCGGTAGCTTACGTGGAGGTTAAAAAGTTGGGGGGTGAGTAATGCTCCCATTCCAGTGTTTGGATGACGCGCTTGTTTTGTCCCGCATCTTGTAACTATGCTATTAAGTTTAACGGATGCCATACCCTGGCTTTTTAAACAAAATGATGAAAAACTGAAGTTTGGGGTTATTTCTTTTTTATTGTTAAATAGTTTGATTTTATTCGATTTGGAATTTAATCCAAGTTTAAAAAAGGTTTGTAACATTTAAAATTATAATCATATTCAATCTTGCCAAAACATGCCGGCTCTTCATTTTTTAGAAAATAGGGATGTTTGAAAGAATAAGATGATGGGTAGTTTTCGTTTGGAATGTTTCTATTGTCGCTATCATTCGTCCAATGCTTATAAAGTGAATAGTCCAATAATTAAGACTTTACGTCGTCGTTTTTGCATTTTAAAAATAAAAATGAGTTCTTTTTAATTTTCAAGTTCATTTTATTTTTAATAAAAATGACACTAAATGCAATTCGGATATACTTACCACATGAACAACTTTAGATTTTTGCCTGCCCTGATTTTGAATTGGTTCCGACTCTGAAACACAAAAATCATTCAGAGTCTAAAATTTAATAGGAGATCTGATTTTAATTGTTTTATTTTTTTTTATTTTGAAGCAAATAAAGTTACATTTTTGAGTTTAGACTTAAAACTTAATATATATATATATATATATATATATATATATATATATATATATATATATATCGTGACATTTTGTAAATATCTTGGACAAGGTAAATTCACCTCAAATTTGACTATATTTCTAAATTCACCCGCCCCAAATCCAAATTTAAAAGAAAATCAGGCCCTAACAAATCGAATCGGGTTGAAACCCGTCAAATGTATATTTTTTTGTCATCCCTACTTATCACCGTGATAATTAGATCATTAGAGATAATAAAAACTAAAAACAATTAATCACGAGATAATAAGTCCAATATCTCAGGCAAACACACAATTAAAGGAAAAATGATAAATAATATGATTAGGTAAAAATATTTTATTTGATATCCTTGCTTTCGTTTTCTTTTATAGATGTTTTCAATTTATTTTCTACCAAAAGAAAGTTTATTTGATGTTATTTTATGAAAGATAAAATTATTTGGAGACCTAACATGTTCAACAAGACCCACCATTGCATTTTGGCCATTATTTTTCGTCGAGGAATAAAATTTACACAAACGAAAGTTTTCGTATCTTCCAAAAGTAGAAAACTGAAAATAGCCTTCTTTTTTTTCATTTTTTTTATTTAAGGTAGAGAATAAACCAAATAAATGTTATAATAAATATGTATATAAAAGAAAGTAGGGAACATATGGAAACTTTGAGTTTAAGGATAAATATTTGTGTTTTAAATTTCTTTCTTAATTATTAGCCTATAATTAAGAGATGAAATAAAAAGAGAGAGAAAAACACTACTGCAAAATGGAATAAAATAGCAGTATGAACAAACCGGAGAAAGACTAATGAATTGATTCTTAAACTTAGCAAAAAATACAGTAAAGCATAGTAAATTTATAGGTTAAAAATACTAACCGATTGCCCTTAAAAAGGTGCAACTACCCACAAAAATTCCATGGAACTAAATTATTTAACTTAATAAATCAAAATCAAAATCAAAACAGAAAAATGTGTAAGATGCACTAAATTTTTTATACTCCCCCTTAGTGCATTTTTACAATCAACAACTCAAAGTGCAACTCTAAACTCTTCAAACTTAGGCTTTCCCACTGCTTTTGTGAAAATGTATGCCACTTGGTTATTTGTAGAGATTCCTTGCAACTCAATTTCTTGATTCAACACTTTTTCTCGAATGTAGTGATGACAAACTTCTATATACTTTTTTCGAGCATAAAGATAGGATTGGAAGCAAGTTTAACAACACTTTCATTATCACATTGGATCTATACAACATGCTCAACTTTACACAGCATATCTCCCGTCAAACTCTCAACCACATGCATTCTTGAACAGCCATGGTTGCTGCCACATATTCAGCTTCAGTGCTAGATAGAGAAGCCATATTCTGCTTCTTGCTACACCAAGATATCTAGTATTGAAACAATAGCCTGAAGTTGAATGTCTATTATTTGCATCTTCTGCCTAATCTGCATCAATAAAGCCTTTTAGTACAAAATTCTCACTTCTTCCATACATCAAACCATAATCAACAGAGCCTTTTACATGGCACAGGATTCTCTTTGCAACATCTATCTGAGTACTCATTGGACATTGTATAAATTGTAAGACTACACCAACAAAATAAGCAATTTCTAGTCTTGCGATAGTTAAATAAATTAAAATACCAACAAGTTGCCGAAATTTTGTAGCATCCTACAACAATTTTCCTACAATATGCCATAGTTTCCACCTCTTAAAGGCTGCAAAAGAAAAAAGTGTTCTTAGTGTTGCCATTTTTGCAACCGAACTGAATGTTTCCTCATAATCCAACCCATAGCTTTGAAAAATCATTATGCAACAAGTTGAGCTTTGCATTTATTAACAATTACATTCGATTTCCTCTTCAAGCAATGCACCCACTTGCAGGTAATAGGCTCACAATTCTTTGGTTTTGGCACCAACTCCCAAGTTTGATTTTTGTTTAAAGCTTCAATGTCTTCTAGCATAGTTGCTTGCCATTTTGGGTTATCTTTAGCTTCTTCATAACTTGTTGGTTTTTCTTCATCCATTGCTCCAATAAAGAAGCGTGAAGTAATGGAACATTTGTTGGTCTGCACCTTATAACTTTTCAGGTGTAAATCTAATTCTAGTTTAACAAACAAACTAGAATATGCATCTGAAACTTTAAAACGACAAAATATGAAGTAGTAAGCCACATTACCATACTAAGCACGTAGTGCTTGCTTAAGGCCATACAACACTTTCTTAAGCCTGCAAACATGACGGGGATGCTACATAGAAACATAACCTCTAAACTGTTTCATAAATACTTCATGATCTAGATCACCGTAAAGAAACGCAATCTATACATCAAGTTGTCATAGTTTGCACCTCTTAAAGGTTGCAAGAGAAAAAAAATGTTCTTAATGTTGCCATTTTTGCAACTGAACTAAATGTTTCCCTATAATCTAACTCGTAACTTTGAGAAAATCATCATGCAACAAGTCGAGCTTTGCATTTATTAACAGTTACATCTAATTTCTTTTTCAAATCATACACCCACTTGCAAGTAATAGGCTCACAATTCTTTGGTTTTGGCACCAACTCCAAAGTTTGATTTTTGTTTAAAGCTTCATTTTCTTCTAGCATAACTGCTTGCCATTCTGGTTGATCTTTAACTTCCTCATAACTTGTTGGTTTTCCTTTATCCATTGCTCCAATAAAGAAGCATTAAGTAATGAAACATTTGTTGGCTTGCACCTCATAATCCTTCAAGTATTGTGGTTGTCTCTTATCCCTTATAGATTTTCTTTGGGGTTATTGCTTACTACCTTTCACATTTGAGGTATTAAATGTTAAAGGATCTTCATCATTTGGAGCTTTCATGTTGCTTTCAAGCAGTAGTTGTAAGCTACTTTTCTCATCATCATGAACAACTTGTTGATAATAGGATGACACTTCATCGAAAACAACACCTCTGGAAGTGACATACTTCTTTGTTTCTGGATCCATACATCTCTATCCTTTCCTACAAGGATCATAGCTATAAAAAATACATTTTTTTTGTTTTTGGGCCAAGCTTGGTTCTTTTAGATTCTGGAATATGAATATAACAAATTGAACCAAATACCCAAAAATAATTTACATTTAGCTTGACATTATGTAAAATTTCAAAAGGAGATGTCTCTTTACCTGGCCATGGAGGCAGGCAATTTATTACATGGCATGCACATCGCACAGCTTTAGCCCACAGCTTTCGAGGAAAATTTTTGTCATGCAGCCACTAGAGACTCATAAAGAAAAGATGAGTCAACTTCTTTTTTGAAACGTCAAAAGGAATGTACTCATTCTTCAATCCTCGAATGAGAAATCGTCGTAACATGGCATCATTGATCTTTTCATCCACATCTAGTTCTAAAATTTCTGCACAAATACTTTTAACTCCTAAGAAATCTTTAGAAATAGACATACTACTGACCGCCTCTAGACGTACTAACGTCCAGAGTGTGAATAGTGCAACAAAATATATACAAATGAGGCGGTGTTCACAAGTATACATGTTAGGTTGTAATATAGTTACAACGAAGTAGGTAAGTACTCCGAGGATAGTACCCAAGGGATTGCAGTTTGGGGAAAACTATTATCAAACCAATTACCAAAAATAATTACTAATCTACTTGAGTCATGAATTAGTAGTGTTAATACAGAAGCAAGATGATGATAATATCAATAAACTAAATAAATTGAATTAAACCCAAATCTACTCCTAAGTTTATGTATTGGCTTCTCTTATCCCTTATTTTGATCATGCGAGTTCTTTTAGCCTATATTCAATTGTTTCACCTAATTAATTATTGATGTAGGGCTCTAATCAATCAACTAGTCATTATCCTAGCAGGATCTTCCGATATGTCCACTAGAATAATGAGTCGGCAAGAACTATTTATCTCTTGACCTCACAGTCTAGACCAGTGCGGGGCAAAGGTGCTCACGGATAGGCCATACTAATTTTGGGTTAATTCCTACCTAAATGACTTCCTAGGGTTTAAGTTCTTCCTCTCTCGATCAGCTGATTCGAAAAGAAAATCCTACCTTTCAATAAATTAATAAGATTAATACAATTGGAACATGTGAAATATATATAAAGTATAAATTGATTTTAATCTTTACACAAACATTCAATTAACAATGTTAAGAAAGAGATATAAAGAATAGATTAAGGGAAAGAGATGCTCATAAATTATCGATGAAAGCTTGGTTCCGGAACAATCTCCACTTGCGAAAGTTTCACTTCGGAATAGGATCCTTCGATTACAAGGACATAAAATAACCTAAGTAAAAACTAAGAACAAAATAAAAACCCTAAGTATATTTTTTGTCTCCCTAAAATTGTGTGTTTAAACTGATTACAATTGCCTTTATATAGGTTAAACTCGAAATATTAAAGTGCCTAAAATATTCTTGAAGTCCTTAGAGTTCGACTAGGACAGATACTCCTAATTTCCCTAAAAAACGTAATTAAAACGTGCAAGAGTTTTTGGGTTGCGCAGGGGATTGGTTGTAACACAGACTTGCGATGTTGCAACCAACCTCAAGAGTATGTCGCAACATAGGAGGGCTGTGTCGCGACATCGAGGGTAGTTTCACTCCAGAACTTGTTTTTGGCTTCTGTCTTTGATGTTGAGACATCAGTGTCTCGGTGTCGCAACATAGGCATCAGTTTTGGCCTGAATAAGCATCTTTAGCTCTCGACTTGACCTATAAGACCATGTGACCTTATTTAGATATATAAAATGTAATAAAAACTACTAAAAATCATAAATTATTACTTTAAGTATGAAAACCTAAATATATAATAAGATGCTTTGATTTAACTATCAAACAAGCTAGAGTTGTATGTAAAAAAATATGTAAATAATAGTGTATTTCATGGCAGATCAACTCCCTTGAGTTGATGATGCCAAATCATTTTTAGCAATTGCAATCTTGTTGTACTGTTTTTAGAAAATAGCCTCTCAAGTATCTTTCACACTTCTCTTGGGGAGTTGATATCCAAAGCATAGTCGATGAACTCTTTGCTAATTGAAGTTCTCAATGCAAAGAGAGCTTTGTCACACTTGATCATCCATTTTCTATGTAGTTTAGAATTTTTTGTAGTGTCTGTAGGAATTTCATCACCAGCTCCTGCAACCAAATGCCACAGGTCTTAGCCTTGAAGGTATGTTTCCATACACATTCTCCAATACTTGTAGTTTGTACCTACAATCTTCTCAGTATCGTATTGTGTGTTTGAATTGCTTCTTGCATTTTCCAACTCCATCTCTTTTTCCTAGCTCTCGATCTTCTCTAACAAGACAAATAAGACTTGATAGACAAGAAGAAAGAAAGTGTAAGTAAATAAAAACTTCAACAAAGCTCTAATACCTAAAATACATTAAATTTTTGACATAGGATCCATTATTAACTTAATTTAATTTAATTATATACATTTTAATTCAATTTAATCATATTATATAATAATTAATTTAATTATCTTATTATATACCTCACTATTAATCACATCATATAATAATTTAATTTGAGTTGATTTAAGAATCAATCAGTTGAGTCTTAGCTCAATTGGCATCGGTATTGTTACGAATACAGGAAGACATGGGTTTGAGTGCGCTGAAACGCATTATCCTCCTATTTAAAGGTTGGGGAGGGGCTATGGGTAGTTCTAGGCATGCTATAAAAAAGAACGGATATGATAAGAACCTATAATGATATTAATGTTCAAAAATTTGATTTAGGAATCAAATATAAATATTACATTTTTTTTATCAAATTCATCAGGCAAGAAACGAGAAAAAAAGTAATCTTATTTTTTGTTTATTATATATATGATAACACATATACACATATCATGCCACATATATAATAAAATAGATTAGTGAAACATTATAAAAATTAAATAGATTCATAAAAAAATTAAGTGCACTTTTATTAATACATATAATTAGCATGTGCATCGCATGGGTATACAAATTAGTTATATATATATATACTATAGCAATATGAGGTTACAAAAAGGAAACAATTCCTATGTGGTATATAGCGTATAAACTATCATTTGTCACGATAATAATCTACCACACGTAATTGTTGACTATATTTAAAAATTAATTCAAGGAAATTTTCTCATAAAATTATAGCAACAAATTTGAATAAAAAAATCAATATATTCCGTTAATATCTCCAAAATCCTCATTGTATAATAGACTATTTTTGGTATAGACATCGGAATAAGATAGACATTAATGATATCGGCAACTTGCTATACTAGAAATGTGTGATTATATTTGTAACAGCATTATACGTATATGCATGTCTAATATCTGTTCTGTAATTACATGGGGTGGAAGTGACGAAGTGAATGAAGTAATTTGTATTGAATTAGTGGTCAAACCACCCATTTGTTATGTTTAATCTGGCAGTGAGACTGTAAACACTGCAATGTGTCACACCAACAACATGAGATGTGTAGGGATGGACGGGTATAAAATACCTATTGGTGTGTAGGGGAGATGTAGATGGTGCATAGTGGTTGGACTAGGGAATTGCATCTATATCCGAACCTATATAACATCTGTATCTACTATTGTGTCCTTGTAAATATGCATCTGTAACTGATCTGTTCTGTATCAGGACGATATTGTGTCTGAATCTGTTTAGGGTTATCACTCAGACTAATGAAACCGAATTGTTTTCTGAACGCACAATATCATCTGAGCTCTTACTCATAGGCCAAATTAATTATGTTAAAACCTATGTTGCAACACATTAACTGTTTGTATGGATTTCAGGGAGCTTATAGAACTAGACGGCTGGTGGATGTGGAACTCGATCATCTATTGGAATTATTGTTATATATATATGTGTGAACCTATGTTTTTAATTACGCAAATTTAAATTCTCTAGGATTTGACTATGTTTCGGATAACTAATGTTTTCACAAATTAACACTGGTTGAAAGGCTCGTTTTAAGTATGACAGTATTTTACAAAGTTAATGTGATGGTATAAACTTGGTCTTTCCGTCTGGGCTAGGTTTAGGGTGTTACAAGGCATCCCCTTCGATTATCATATTTTAAAAACCCAGATCGATTCTCATTTGTATTTCCTGTAAACATGCCAAAGCTTCTGTCGCAAAGGGAGAAGGAATGTGTTTATTCAAAATGATTTTTGAGCTCATCACCTACCACCAGTATTTTTGCATACCAAACCCAAACATAATTCTTTTGTTTGATTTTTGAATGCTACATCAAATTTTATTTTAATAAACTCTGGATCTGGTGGGCCCATCTTTCCTTCATTATCTCTTAAGCAGGTAATTTTTTTTCCTAGATCATCAATTTCCTTGAGGTATGTTCTTATAAACACAACTGGTTCATGTGAAGATTTTTTAGCCCTTTCATGTACCTGTTTGTTTCTTACTGTCCAAATGACCTAAATAGCATAGAAAACCATTCGACGTTTGTGTGCTGAACAAGTAGCAACATCCATAAGTTAGTCTCTAAATCCAATCTGAACGATATTCGGATTCCATGTTACTCCTAACTGCTGCCATATTTCTTTTGCAATTATATAATCACGGAAAGTATGTTCTGTAGTTGAAAATATGGAACTAGCAAATTAAGTGCTAAGGAGTAGTGCTTACTCATTGGCCACTAAAACAATGTGAGGACAATTTCCATATTTAATGTGTTGAAAATTTATTGAATGGTATATATGGGTTGTGCTGAGTATATAGATGATATCTAGTTCATAAATGAAGATCATGTCACTTAGGAAAACATATTTTAGAGATTGGATCAAATCGAATCATCCCATCTAATCTATTAGACCATGTATGTTGGATTGAACTGAAACTTTGATTGCTTAGCTGCTAAGAGTCCATATTTACTTTACTTGTTATTTTCATCTTGTATTGAGGTTATCTTATTACTGTTTTAATGGGGTTGTGATAGATCTTCTTATGTTAGCAAGTCTCAAAATAATCTATTTAATTGAGAGACTTGTATAGATTATTATACTAAAAGAATTAAAAACTTAATCTGTTATTGTGAGGAACCTTATTGTATGAGCATATTTTGATAGTAAAACCTTTGTGTTATGGTTTTTCTTGTTGAATTCACAATGAGTAAATTTAGTGGTGAGAATATCAAGTCTTCAAGATACAAAGGTAGGGAAATTTGTCACGAGTGTGATAGGTTAAGAACACTTGTTGAAAAGAGTGGATATTTTTCACTGAGCTAGGCTCCACAAATGAAGGGAAATCAAACTACGTAAACAACTCATTGGTGTTCTATTTGTTTATTGTTTTCATTTAGTGGTGAGGGAGTGTGCACTTTCTTGTCACTCCTTCACTGTGAAAGTTTGTTTCTCAAAAATTATTCCAAGCTTTCCTTTGGTATCAGAACCTTCCACTTAAAGTAGTTAGTGGAGATCCCTGGTGTTGCTAGAATGAAGCTATAGAAGGTTCATCTATCTCAAGATCTCCTATGCTCAAAGTTGACAATTATGCTCACTAGAAAGCACATACGAATGCCTACATTAAATCAATTGATGAGAAGGCATGGCAAGCTGTATTGATTGGATAGGAGCCCTCTAGATTAAACACTAAGAATGGAAGGGTAATGAAGCCAGAAGCACAGTGGACACTAAGGAAGAAATGTTGGCAAATGCTAACTCAAAGGTCTTATATGCAATATTTTATGGAGTTGATATGCAATATTTCAAGAGGATTGCTAAGTGCACTATTGTAAAGACTACTTGAGATATCCTAGAGACTGCCCATGAAGGAATATCCACAGTCAAGCAATCAAATATGCAAATAGTAACTTTCAAAACTATTATTTTTTAACTTTTATCTAAAACTATTCAAAATAAAATAATTAATATTATATTAGTAAGATTAAAATTATGAATAATAAATTTTCAAAATCAAGATTTACTATTATCAAACAAAATAATTATTTTTCATGCTTATTTTTACTAACTAGATTTCTTTCTCACATTCATTGCGGTGAATAAACACGTTTATTTTTATAATTTAAAATAAATAATATATAACACATTTAATGTAAGTAATATCTAAAATAAATATTTTTATAAATAAAATAAATTGGTATCATATTTTAAGTTAATAATAAAATAAAATACCAAGTAAAAAAATATAGTATTGTATATTATACAAAGTAAAGATGATTAATACCAATTAAAAATAACAATATATTGTAGTATATTTATTTATTTTATTTATACGCTCGTTCAAATCATCAAAAGAAATAAAATCATAAAATAAAACATTTCTATGAATTGTAGAAATTATTTCTTAAACAGTGGTACGAGAAGTCAATGACAATTTAAGTTTATTATGAACATTAATAAATCTATCAAAATTTTTTTTACTACATCATCTATGATGATATACATTTTCTGAATTAACACATACAACTATTGAAAATAAAATAGAAATTTAAGACTATATAAGAAAATAAATTATAATATTAAATCAAAATAATAAAAAGTAAACAACATGAATTAATTATAATGATGATTTATGATAACTACGAAAAATATTTACTTTAAATTAATTAAATATGAAAGATGTTCACATTAATTTATAACCTCATTTAACAAAGATGATTAAAAAATATTGAAATCTTAGATGGTAAATTATTTTACTTTTTAAAAACCTTTCTCTCGTTTGTTTACAACAACAATAAGAAAAAGGTAAAAAAAAAATTTACTTGTTCCGCACGGTTTAAATAACTTACAAAAAAAAATTTATATTACCTCGTCATCGTTAAAATGATTTTACATATCTCTCTAGTGTTATTTTTTCGAATATAATTTGATATTTCCTCTTGAAAAACTATTACTTTAATGCTCTATTCTTTTTAGATACTTTTTAACTTATTAGCGTAGACAATTTCTTTTTTTATTGGTTATTTTTTAGATACTATTAATAGATGTTATTTATTGATCTAAACATAAATTTTAATTTATATAATTCTAACACTAATTAAGTGATAGTTAAAAGAAAAAAATCAATCTTTATTTATATCCTTAAGCTTCTATTCAAGTTATAATTTTATTTTATTATGTTAATAAATATAAAATACAAAATTTTACTTATAAAAATAAAATTAATTCACATTTTTAAAATAATATTTTAGCCTTAATTATTAGTTATTTTGACTTATTGGTAATGAGTATGTTTTGACTTTTATTCAAGTTATAAATCTATTTTAGAATCAATAAAATAATCCAAACTTATTTTTTAAAATAGAGTTATAATTAATAATTTTAAATTAAATTAAAAAATTTAAATGTAAATTTAGTAATATGGTTGAAAATAAAAATCTTCTTGTCAGTTCAAAATTTTCTCTAAACTTTTGTTTATATATATATTATAGAGATATCAAACAATTTTATAATATGAATTCAGTGCTTATAAAACTCCGTACTAAAAATTTAGTACATAATTTTTGAACTTATCATATATATCCTTAGGGAAGTTTGAATTCCTTAAAATTCGATTAGGGTTTGAATTCCTTAAAATTTGATTAGGGTTTGAAGAGTGTATTTTCTATATATACATGAACCCACTATGCGCAAAAAAAAAAAAAACTTGAACCTGTTTTGCTCTAAAATTATTATTATTATTATTATTATTATTATTATTATTTATTTATTTATAATTGAGGGTGGAGAATGCAATTGTTTGGAATTAAATTTAAGCTCTCATGTCTATAATATAATATTCTTATCACTAGGTCAATAAGTTGTTGGCTCTAACCTTGATCTTGAAATGATTTTTTTCATTCTCTTCAAAATTTTAAATATTGTTTGTATTATAATAATAGTTTTCAGAAAATTATACCATATATTATAAAATTTTATAAAATTAAGATGTTGTAGTAAAATATATAATATTTATAAAATTAAAATATATGTTACAAATTCCTACAAGATTTAAAAATTTATAATTAAAAAATTATAAAATTAAAGAGAGATATTTGAGAACTCTATGACACAAAACAAAAACAATAGAAATGGAAATAAGAAAAAAATTATTATTACTCAATCAAGAGAATACAAGAAAACAGAAATCTAAAGTGCTGCAACTTAAGTAAGAGTAAGACATCTATTTAAACAAGAATACCTCCTCAAATATGTCAACTAATTTGATTTAGAGTAGTTAACGTACTCCTATTTTATTTGCACAAATAAAGAAGCAAAATTATTGACCAACTCCTAATAGAAATAAAAAATCTTGACCAATTCAAGTAGCAGTAAGTTGCACTAAATTTCGATAATGGCCCTTAGTGCAAACTTGCTGTCAATAATGCCAAGAGCTTCACGAAAGCCTTCAAACTTGGCTTTTGCAAGTGCCTTAGTAAATATGTCTGCAACTTGTTCATTGGTTCGTACTTTTTGTACGTCAATATCTTGAGATAACTCTTTCTCTCGAACAAAATGATAATAAGTTTCAATGTGTTTCGAATGAGCATGAAACACCGGATTCCCAGCAAGCTTTATAGCACTCTCATTATCACAATAAATCTGAATTGGATGTTTGGGAGTAGTCACCATGTAACACCCCTAACCCGTATCCATCACCAGAATAGGGATATAGAGTATTATCGGAGTTTACAAATTAATTTACAAACATTTCATTTCATCAAGCATTCATATTTATAACCAATCAAAATCAAAACATTAATGAGCTAACGTTGGCTAATTTAACTTATACATGTCATTATAACCAGAATCAAATCATCCAAAATTACCGATAGAACCAATGGATAGTGTGATATATCTCCGATAAGCTTCCAACTCAATCGAGCTTTCAATAATCATTTCAATGCATCTATTAATTATACATATTACCAATAATAATTCAATTCCAATAATAAAACACATATTTATATAATATTCATCACCAAATAACATTCACTTTAATTAAAATTATACAGAATATAGTTCATACGAACTTACCGGGCTAAATTACGAAATATCAAAATTCAAGGACATTTTGGTAATTTTCTATTTTCCTCAATTTCCACCCAATCTTGATCTAAATTAATATTTTATTCAATTTATTAATTTAAATAATAAAAAATTCATTTCATGCAATTTGGTCACTTTTTGACATTTTACAAATTTACCCTTAAAATTTTACTTTTATTCAATTTAGTCATTGAACCTAAAACATGCAAATTAATCATTTTTAATGAAAAATCATGCTACTTAAATAATCGTATATTTTTCCTCCTCCTCCTCCTCTCCATTCCACATCCTTAATATATATAACATGCTTATATGTAACATTATCTATAATTTCACTATTTATTTCTATGTTCATTCAAAGCTGTCCACTTGAGGCATAGTCGCTAAATTATTTATATCTTTAGATACGGAACTCCGAATTAAGATCCGATAAATTTATATGAAACTATACTCAAATATCTTATTACCATAAAATTTTCAGAATTTATAGTTTAGCCAATAAGTGCAGTTTATTCTTTCAACTCATCCTAGTTCTGCTATCTGACAGTTTCGACCCTTCTTCACTAAAAATTAATTATCTCCTCATACGGGATTCAGATGATGTTACCGTTTATTTCTATTGAAAATAAACTCATTAAGAATTTAAAAATATAAATTTAAGCCCCTAATTATTTTTATAAATTTTTTTTATGATTTTCCAAAATTAGAATAGGGGAACCCGAATTCATTCTGACATTGTCTCACAAAATTTATTATATCTCATGATTTACAATTCCATTACTTACACCGTTTCTTCTACGAGAAACTATACTAAATAATCTTTAATTTCATATTTTTTCATTCTCTAATTCGATATTCACAATTTATGGTGATTTTTCAAAGTTAACCTACTGTTGCTGTCCAAAACTATTTTAGTGCAAGATGTTGATTATTAAGTTTATAACTCCTTATTCCCTTTCTCTATAATATTTCTCATCACTTTCACTTATTTACCTTCACTAATATATCAAGAAAATAAGATCTTATATAAGAAAACTTTACTATAACATCATTTCTATGCTTTTTCAATAATATCAAACTTAAAAATATATTGAAATCTTGATGTTCTTACCTTGTTCTATTAGTTTCAACCTTTAACTTGATTTTCTCTCTCCTCTAGCTGCTCTTTCTTGAATCTAACTTAATATTCTAGCTCCCCATAGTCTCCTTGTTATCTTTCTCTCTTGATGGATATGGAAATTCTTTTGATTTCTAGGTGACAATGGTGAATTTTTTGTGGAAGGACCAATTCGTAAAGAAAGCAAAACTTTCTTTTTCTCTCTTCTTCTTACGTTGGTGCATGGGAAACAATGGTGGGATGGTGATTCTTCATATTCCGTTTCTTATATATATACTAAATAAAATAATAATAAAATAATAAAATATTATTTAAAAATCAAATTAAAATATTAATAAACTAATATTTATTTAATTAATCTAAAATATCTCCAACATCATCATTGCCTTCTAGATTTCACTCTCTTCTAATTGACCATTTTGCCCTTTAGAATCTTTAAAATTTCCATCATTGAGTCATCATTTAATTTGGTAACATTGCGATTTAGTCCCTCAAAATTCTTCACCTTTTCAATTTGGTCATAATTCATCCGTTTTCCTTAGTTTCTAGATTATTCCACCCCTAAAATATTTGCACAATTGGTCCTTCAACTTTTTCATATTTACACTTTATCCCCTCAAATTTTGAGTATTTACTCTTAATTGACAAAACTTTTTTCACTTTTGCGATTTAATCCTTTCTTGAATTAATATATCATAATATACTTCCCAATGTTGCCATAACTCAAAATGTCTCTTTTTGTCACTTTATTTCCTTATTTTACTATATTAAGGATACCTACTTTCTTACTGTAGTAATTTTCGGGGTATTACAGTAGTAATTTTCGGGATATTACACACCATTCCTTGAATAAGTCTCTTTAGCCATAAACATTCTTGAGTAGCCATTGTAGCTGCTACATATTCTGCTTTACAACTTGAGAGAGTTACAATAGTTTGCTTTTTACTACACCACGAAATCGCAGCAGAATCTGTTGTAGAGCGCCTGTCATTCACATCACCAGCCCAATCTATATCTATAAAGCCACTCAAAGAAAATGGCTTAGGTTTTTCGTACATTAATCCATAATTTAGAGTACCCTTAATGTAATGAAGAATCCTCTTTGTTGCAACTAAATGAATCTCACATGGTTAATCCATAAACTGAGAAATAACTCCCATGGAAAATGCAATAACAGGTCTTGTGATAGTTAAATAAAATAAACTTCCAACAAGTTGACGGAAAAGTGTTGCATTTCCAATGGCTTTCCTTCATTTCTAGCTAGCTTGAGATTAGGTTCCATAGGAGTAGTTTTTTCTTTTAAATCCTCCATGTGAAACTTTTGCAATAAACTTGCTACATATCCTTTTTGAGAGACAAAATAACCATCACATTTTTTAATTTCCAACCCAAGAAAACAACAAGCTTCACCCAAACTTTTCATTTCAAAACGAACCATCAAAGCATCTTGAAGACTGTTAATTTTGACACTATCATCACCCGTAATAATCATATCGTCCGTATAAAGCAAGAGCAATGTACACACATGATGCGGTCGTTGAAAGCACCAAAAATATCCTATCCCTAATAAATAAAAGAATAGTAAAAGGGAAGTAGGGTCAAATCCTCAGGGACTGGACTTGCAAAATATCTTGTTCCGTGAAATCCTAGGCAGAATCTTGCCCAAGAAAACTTGCGTGCCTAAAAAAAATAAAATAAAAAAATAACAGAATTAAATGTTTGGATTTGAAAACAAAAAATAAAATAAAAACAAATTTAAGAATATTGAATCGAAAATTAGAGAAATTAAAAATAGAATTGAGAGAAAGGAAATTCTTATGGGAGATTCCAGCCTCCAGTTGTTTCGTTCCGCCTTGGGTTCAATCCTCGGCTTTTAGATGATCCTTCCCAAACCGAATAAGCCAGTTATAGTGGAAGAGGACGCCTACGACCACCAGCTCCAAGGATTTAGACTTACGATTTAGTGGAACCTGACTTTAGCCAACAATCGCTTCTGTGGGATCGTCTTATGCTAGATCAACGCTTCTCAATGGCGAATCCCACGCCATTTTGTCTCTTGGGCTCGCCAACCTCTGACGCAGTAAGCTAACGAACCAACTGTGCAATCTTCCCAAAACATACAAAGCGGCCGCCTTTACATACGTTGAAAAGCTTACTTCTTAAGGGACATGGACGGAAGCGTCAGCCCCGTAGTGCAGAGAAACGATGAATACTCAGCGAGGAGGCTAAGTACGAATTCTAAGCCTCATAAACTCTTTTGGGGATTTTTGACAACCTTCGACTAGATGGGTTTAGTAAATAAAAATAAAGATTTTATTAAAAAGAAATATGAGAAGAACAAAAGCCTAAACTTTTGGAGAGAGAGTGTTTTCAGAAAAATATATGAGATCCCCTTTTGAGTCACTTCATCCCCTATTTATAGTGCTAGGGGAGATATTCTAATCCTACTTAAATTCCTAAAAAATAAATACATTTAATTGAAGATAAATAAAGATAAAATAAAATCCTAAAAATAATCCTTAATAATTATCTCAATATTAATTATCCTAATATAATTAAAATATAAAATCTCTTCTTTTTGCATTTCAACCCTTGTGTCCTCCATACTTACACTTTTGGCACCAACTTTTCCTTGTGTCGCACATTGGCCCATTTTATCTCTAAATTCACGCTTTTGGCCCTTAATTTTTCTTTTGCCTCAAATTTAGTCCCTATGAGATAAAATATTATAAATAGCTCAAATTAGCAGGATCATACTCAGAATAAATATATAATTAATACATAAAAATAAGTTATTCTAGAGTGTTATCAACACAGTGGGTGTTTTCTTAATAAATAAGCTCAGATCAGCACTTAAAGATTTAAAACCACAAAAATCAAGATATTGAGCAATCTTACCGAACTAAGCACGAGGAGCTTGCTTGAGACCATATAACGCTTTCTTGAGTCTGCATACATGATCATGATACTCCTTAGATACAAATCCTTGTTATTGTTCCATAAAAATATTGCGATCCAACTCTCCATGAAAGAAAGCATTTTTCACATCTAGTTGTCATAATTTATAACCTTTACCAGCAATTAAAGAAATGATTGCTCGAACCATTTTCATCCTTGCAATAGGACTAACAGTCTCATCATAATCTCGATTGTATTGCTGAAAGAACCCACGGGTAACAAGACGAGCTTGGTATCTATCAATTGTATCATCAGCCTTTTTCTTCAACTTATAAACCCACTTACAAGTAATTAAATCAGCGTCAAATGACTTTGGTACAAGCTCTCACGTGCCATTCTTGTTGAGTGCTGAAATCTCTTCTACCATTGCATTTTCCCGTTCCGAAACTCTTTTAGCTTCATTGTACAGTTTGGGCTCATTTCCACATGACTCCTCTATGAAAAAAGCAAGATAAAATAGAATAATGATTTATCTCAATTACATAATCAGACAAATGGCTCGGCAATCTTTCTGTCTTGGAGGATTTCTGCTTGTGACAGTCTCAATACTTGTGGCCTCTGTATTTTCCTCAGATTGAATGCATCCCTCAATTTAAGAAATATTTCTTTCTAAAATATCATCAGGAAAAAGTGCAAGACTTCTCGTACCTTTGCTGCCATTTGCATCATCTTTGTGACATGAAACTTCATCGAACATCGCATTACAAGAAACGATAATCTTTTTTGTTTCCAAATCCATACATCTCCAACCCTTCCTGTGAGTATCATAGCAAAAAAAATGCATTTCTTGGTCTTTAGTTCAAGTTTAGTTCGATTGTGTTTCAATACATGAACATAACAAATAGACCCAAAAATATGAAAATAACTCACATTGGGTTTACGACGATATAGCAGCTCAAAAGGTGATGGTTCTGTCCTTGGCCATTGAGGCAGTCAATTTACGACATGACAAGCAGTTTGAAAAGCTGTTGCCCATAGTTTTCTTGGAAGAATCTTTGCGTGTAGCCAAGACAAACAAATTGATCTAAGATGAGCTAATTCACGCTCAGCAACCCCATTTTGTTGTGGGGTTTCTGAACAATTCATTTGATGCTGAATTCTATGTCTCTATAATAATCCATAAAATCATTTGATAGAAATTCCCCTCCATTATTCGTGCGCAAGCACTTGATTGACAACCAAAATCCTTTTTTTACATAATGTTTGAACTGAAGAAATTTAGAGAAAGCCTCACTTTTGTGTTCTAAAAAGTATAACCAGTTGAACCGAGAGAAATCATCCACAATCACAATCACCATTACATAATGAAGACCAATGTAGCTTGGCGTTCTCGTTGGTCCCAAGATATCTGAATGAACCAGTTGCAATGGCGATGATGCTTTACTTTTTGAACTTGAGAAAGGAAAACAATGTGATTTTTCATATTGGCAACTTGGACAAATCTCATCATGGTGAATACCCTTTAAAAACAGGGATACCATTAAGAAGTTGGTTTGTGGATATCTTCTGTAGCAACTGAAAACCCACATGACCCAAGCGAGCATGCGAAAGTGTTGAGCTTGCATTGCGACTAGCCTTTTTTAAATACTCGTCAATTGCAGACAAAAGATACAATGATTCTTTTCTTTTTCCACAAAACAAAACATCAACAATAATATGTTTCACATTTGAAAGAATTTGAATGTCATTAGGACTAAAAAGAATATACCTTTTTGAATATGTTATTTGTGAGACAGAAGCAATATTTTTCTTTAAGCCACGAACATGATAGACATCCTTGAGAAGAACATCTCTGTCATTCAAATTTCCTTCTTTCTTCACAGGATGAAATGAATTATTAGCTGTTACAATGACCTTATTCTTACGATGCGGACGAACAGCTGATAAAAGAGTATCATTCCCAGTAGCATGATGAGAACAACCAGAATCAACAATCCATTCCTTGTTGGAGTTAAGAACATTTGCAGACACATCATCTTGGTGCATAACGGAAGTCACATTCGTTGGCTGGTCAAGAACCTCAATGGATAAACATTACTCCCAAGTTGGTTGTTGGAACTCATTGCTGTCATGTACAAAATTTGCTTCAATTCTTGCATTTTAACTCGACAATTTACCTTAATATGGCTTGACTTCCCGTATCGATCACACACTACTTTCACCCGACAATCCCATTTGAGATGTCTAAGTTTTCTACACCTGTAACAAGCTTTGGAAGATCTCTTGGGCTGCTCCTCACTTTTGGACTGATTTCTATCACTCGATGAAGACTTCGAGCTTCTTTCTCATTTGATATTTGACAAACAACACATCTTTTGATTTTTGAGAAAGCTTGTTATTGCTTGTCATTTGCTTTATCAAAGCTTATTGCTTAGAAAGATTTTCTAATTCAATAATTAAAGGTTGATTCACCCACCATTGAATTGAAGAAACAAAGGGCCTAAGGTCTTTTTGCAGTCCACGAATAAGATAGCGACACAAACGTGCATCACTCACTGGCTCCTCTGTATCCAATTCTGAAATTTCAGAACACAAGTTCTTCGCTTTTAAGAAGTATTCTTCAATGGACAAATTACCTTGAGTTATTGCAGCTAGTTCATTCTCAAGAAATTATAATCGAGCTGTATTTTTCTTAGTAAACAACTTTTGAAGAGTCTCTCACACTTGCTTTGGTGACTTTAAATCACGAACATGGTTAATGCATTTCTTGTTGATTGATGTCCGCAAAGCAAAAAGAGCTTTCCCACACTTGATCTCTCATTTTTGCTGTAATTCGACATTCTGCAAAGTATCTGTTGGGATCGATGTTTCATCAACTTCAATAAGATCCCACAAATCCTGCCCCTATAGAAAAGCTTCCATACATAACTTTTAGTAATTGTAATTATTACCAACAAACTTTTCTACGGCAGTTCCCGAAGAAGCACTTCCACTATTCATGTTTGTTGAGTAGTAATATCAAACACTTAGTAGTAATCTTGCTCTGATATCAGTCGACACAAAACACAGACAATAGAAATGGAAATAAGAAGAAAATTATTATTACTCAATCAAGAGAATACAAGAAAACAGAAATCTGAAGTGCTGCAACTTGACTAAGAGTAAGACATCTATTTAAACAAGAATACCTCCTAAAATATCTCAACGAATTTGATTTAGAGTAACTAATGTACTCCTATTTTATTTGCACAAATGAAGGAGCAAAACTATTGACTGACTCTTAATATAAATAAAAAATCTTGGCCAATTTAAGTAGTAGTAAGTTGCACTAAATTTCGACACTCTATTGGAAAGATGAAATCGATTTCACTTAAATCCAATCCAAAATTTTAATTAAAATTGGTATTTTTTCTATCTAAAGATGAAAAAAATGAATGTACTTGCATGTCTCTCTATTATAAGGATCAGACTAAATTAATTCATTAACCTTAAAATGGATCAATATAGTCTTTAGATTATTGAAAAAAATTATTATTTTTTGTTTTAAAAGTTATTTTAAAAGCTGAACCCTAACATTTAGCCTATTGGTGAAGCGTATTCATCATATTTTTAAGGTTATGGGATCGATTCATACCTTTGTGGTAAGTTACATGGATGTGTATGTGGGTGAGATTTTTATATTAAAAAATATATATTTTAAAAACTAAAATATAATGTTAGAAATAGAATCTTTTATTTGGGATTCACTGCAAATAATAATAATATTCTTATATTTTTTAAATTTCTATTATAGATTAGCTTTATTTAATTTTTTAATAATATAAAATTAAAACAATTTATTTAATAATAAAAGAAGTATAACAATCAATCATTGATTTGGGTTTGAGAACACCACCCACGTTGGATAATTATCACAATCTTGCTTTCTTCCAGAGTGGTCCCTCTTTCATCTCAAAATCTCAATTGCTTGTCCCTATAAATAGTTTGCGGCTGTAACCTCTTTTTTCTTCATGATGATGTTTGACGAAACACTTATTTTCAAGTTGTATAAAAGGTTCTTGTATTATGATATTTTTTTTTACAGATTCACTAAAAACCTATGTTTTCAACCTTTAAAGTATGTTTAAATGAAGAATTTACAAGAGGAATTTTGTTTCTCTTAGAATTGTTAAAATTTTAAAATAAATTTATTTGTTTGGGTAAAAATATCGAAAAATTCCAAAATTTGCAAAAATTTTAGTAGCTCAATTTTATTTTTCAAGTTCCACCTAAACAGGTGGGTTTTCAAAATTTCTCCTAATTTTATTTCATTTAGAACACATATCCTATTATAAGATAAAAAAACAATTTAAACTTCAAATTTTTTATTTAACTCTAATATATAGTTTATTTATAATTTTTACAAATACAATGATATCCACATTGAATTTCTAGTATATTATTTATTTTTAAGATAATTATTCTTCTTTCATAATTATTTTTTAATTTGAAAACGCTAATACCCTAATTTTTAAAATTTAATTATTTATCCCAACTAAATAATTATAAATGATATCATTTTGAATTTATGTTGTAATAACCCATTTTGTCCGGCCCAATAAATACCAAAAATAAATTAAATTAAAACGTCCACTATTAACAGCCTAGTTTTTATAAATATTAAAATCAAACCAAAAACCCAAAAAAATAAATAAATGTCCATTTACAGACTTAAAAGCCCAATTCAGTCCTTAACCCAAATACTAAATCTAAACCCAAATTACTAGCCCAAAATCAAGCCCAAATACCCACAGCCCAAAGCAGAGAAAATCAGCAGCAGGGAACCCTAGAACCTCCAGTGCCGCAGCAGAGCCAGGCCTCCTCCTTGCACGTGTTGCGCCTGCGCGCGTGTAGTGCCTCCGCGCCAAACCCACGCGAGCCTCCACGTCCACTGCTCCGTACGCCTGCAACAAACAAAACAAACAAAGCAGCAGGCAAAAACGAAAAAATAGCAGAGAGGGCAGAAAAAAAGGATGTATTTTGATTTATTTTTCTTTTGGATCCAGCTATATAAAAAGCCATTTTTCTGTATTTGAAGGGGGGAACCCACACATACGATCACACAATATCAATAGAAAGAATCAAAAACAGAGTTTTTTGAGTTTTGAGAAGGTGATTCACCATTTTTGTTTTGTTTTTTTTTCTGCGTTTCTCTATTATTTTTCTTTGCTTCTTTCTATTTGCTATACAAAAAGAAAAAGAGAAGGATCTTACCTGTGATATCACGCCGTAGGAATCCTCGTCTATTCTGTTCCGATCGGATTGGACGGGGAATTTGGGATTTGAAACGGCGAAAGATGGAGGGGAGAGCCTTAGGGCGTTTTATCTTCCATATTGCTGCGGCTAAGGCTTTGATTTAGTTTAAGAACGGCTAAAGATCAATTAGGTTTTTTTTAGTTTGAATAGGATTTCTGAAACGACACCGTTTGAGCCTTATCCCATGGTTCCAAAACGGTGTCGAATCGGCCTGACCTGCGCGGTGACCCAAGCCTGAGGGAAGGATCCGCGCATTTTTACTCGATGGTCTATTTGCGTAATCAGTCCTCCTTTGTTTTGTATTGTTCTAATTTGATTTTCTGCAGTTTTTCGATTCATACTATATAGTTTACTCTGGTTTCAATTTGGTTCATTGTTAAACGGCGGCGTTTTCATTACTTGAATTTGAATTCTTGAATTTTTGCGTTTAATTGTTGTATTAGTCCTTATGCTTTCGATTGATTGCAAATTTAGTCTTCTAAGTGCTGTATTTTCGATCTAATCATTTTTTATTTTATTTTTATTTCTCATTAGTCATAATGTTTTGTTAAATTTCATAAATATTATTGGCTATTACAGTGAATATATTAAAGAAAACTTCATTCAAATTTAGTTTTTTTATATATAACATAATGTAAAATTAACTTAGTATTTTTTAATATGTTTATTTTAATAAATTTTAAATATTAAGATTAACATTGTTTTCAAATATTTTTATTATAACTTTAAGGTACAACACATCGTTATTTAAAATTATTATTAACATGTTTAGAGTTTATTAACATTGTTTTAAAATTTATCCTTTTATTTTTAAACTTTATCTCATTGTATGTTTCATTATCTATATGTAAAATGTTTTTTTACAATAGTTTCACATACTTTGAACATATTTTAGTAACTCATTTTGTGTTATAACTTAATTTTCTTTTGACATAATGTTTTGAATGCTACTATATGTGCTATTAAATTATTTTAAAATATATATATATATTATTATTTTGATGTTTAATATTATTATGATTATAAATTTCAAATATTTTTATATCTAGATATGTACTTTTAGTCAATTTTAGTTATATATAATTTACTTCTTTCAAAACCTATCTAGGTGATTACTTTTTTAAATCATATATGTATTAAAACTTTTACATGGTTATTTTATGTGTGTTATTTGAGGTATTGCTTGTTTCAAATTTATTTTACGTATTATTATTCCATAATGTTATTCTTTTGTTTCAAGTCTATTTTGAGTTCATGTGTAAATGTTTCAACTTAACAATGTTGTTGTATTTAATTCATTTGATATTTGACAATTAGGATTGATATTTGCATAATATGATAAAAATTGTTGTAGCCATTTTTGTTTGAATTTATTCTTTGTTTATTTTTCCTCAATATGTATCTAGATTATGAATTGTATCTTTTACATTCTGTATTGCTATTCAATCGGGTTTCATTTGTAAAAATTGTATTTTATTAAAGCACTACAATCATGCTATTTCATAATCTTCAAAAGAAAGGCTTGGTGTTCATCGTTTTCGATTGGATTGTGCCCTAACTTACTGGGTTTCAATTCTTTTCCATGAATTTAGATGGCCAAGTACTTATTTTGTTAAAACCATACAATTTCAAAATAAAATTTTTGAGATTTCAAGATGTCGGATCCTAACTTACTGGATATGACATTTTGTTATCTCGATTTTAAAATAAAGGCAATATTTGATATTTAAGAATTTCGGGAAATTAAACCCTAACTTATTGGGTTTTAATTTGCCGTTTGACCCAAATAACCAGATACCCTTCTTAAAATGCATAGGTTTTGAAAATCAAAAGATAGACTTAATTTTGAGGATTTAAAATGTTGCACTCTAACTTACTGAGTGCGACAATTTATTTCTTTTAAATAAGTAAGTCTCATCATCCAATTTATTTCATTCAAATTTTCATTTCAAGGGATCGTCTTTTAAAATCTTTTCAAAATTTCGACATTAAGACATAAAACAATCAGTTCGGTACTAATTTTGGGCGTCACGAGGGTGCTAACCCTTCCTCGTGCGTAACCGACTCCCGAACCTGTTTTCTTAAGATTCACAGACCTAAATTTTATTTTAATGGTGAACAGATCACACCTTAATAAAAGATCGGTGGCGACTCCATTTCCATTTTTAAAAGTCGATTTCCATTTTTTTAAAATAAAAAAATGGTTTCGACATATATATTCTAAAATTTTACCATTTAAAAAAAATTTCCATGCCCATTCAATTGGGAAAGAAAAAGATGGATTTTGATAAACGATGTGATAGTCTTAAGAGACAATTTTCTTTATAGTTGTACCATTAAAAGATTTGTATGTTTTATTCAAATAAAGTAATTATTTAATTTTCTAAAATAAATTTTAAAATTTTTAAAAGAAAATTAACTTGCCACATTAATTCAATTAGTATTTTCATCAATAATTTAAACTACTCATAACCTTTAATCCTTAAAATAAATAACATCAGCCCAATTCATGTTTTCTAAATACTTACAAAAATAACTATATCAAATAAATTAAAACTCAATCGGTTATATGCATTTGATTTGTAAAATATATTTATTTTGAAATGTTGATAAAATGATAATAATTGAATTTTGAAGATTTAAAAACTTTCGCATAATTAAACTTCCAACTCAACAATCATTTTAATTTATTACAACATTACTTGTATTTTTCTTTAATTTTGATAGGTTAAAAACTTAGGTCTTTTTCATTTTATTATTTTTATGTAATTCAACACTTAATTCATCAATTTTAGTCATATTTGGAAGGAAAAGTTGACATGGTTGTTAAATGATTAATGCCCAAAATTACATGCTCACCTGGAATCTCATATTATTTAAAATTTAAATGGTATGACAAATGAGGGTGAAGTTAGAATTTTTTTTGAGATTGAAATTAAATTGTAATTTTACGAGAGAAAAATATAATTTTAAAGGATTAAATCAAAATTTTATTATTTTTAAGAGAACCAAAATATAATTTGATCTTTACTAATTTAAAATTTTCAATGTCAGCCCCTGATTCGCCCTGCGGCAAAGTCATTTTATTACATGGTATTTAATTAAAATATTAAATCAGATAAATTATAATATCAACCCAAGAAATGGGAAAAAGAAAGAATTGGAAAAGGGGAAATAAAGCATCTGATGTCGCCATTTTTAGTGATAGAACGAAGAGGATCTGTTCTTTAATATACTTGACAATTTCCATCTTTAAAAATGCCTACCCTTTGACCAATCAGATACTTCCGCGTCTTTCCATGGATGAGCTTTGTCTCACTGACGAACACTTCTCCAAGCTTCCACTCCAAATACCAACACTTTGGTGATAACTGAGTCATCTGGAGATGGGCGCTTAACTCGATCTGCATCTTAGAAGAGAACAAGGATGTCGAATCCATAGTCACCAGTGTTGAAAATGCTGAATTAGTTGACGCATCCCATAACTCTCCCAACTTAAGTGTTAAAATGTGGAATTCCAAAATTAGCAAAGGTGGTTGGAGATACATGTGGGAATGATGAATGCAAAAACTGAGGCTACACGACATTTATTTCTTTTATGCTAATTAAATAAATTTATTTAGAAGCTAAGGTCGTTAGTAACAATTTCATCAAACAATATATGTGTTCCTAGGGAGAATGAAGTTATCATCATCTTCATATTTCTTCTCTCATTTTCTTTGATATAAATATTCTAAAACAATTTGGTATTAGAGTTATTTTGATTCAATTACAAAAAAAACATAGTCAAATGTCACAAGGATCAACACCATCCAATAATATGATTAGGCTCTTCAATTGTCGTTGGAACCCCTAGTGGGAAGAACAGACGATGAGTAATAATACCAACTTAATTTCTAGAGAATTAGAGCTAGATTAGTTGATTAGTGGAGTTGACTTCCTTTAATGGAGAAACACATAACCAAGGGGAGTCAATAGGTAGGTACCAACAATGCTACCGACTCTTATGTTACTTTAGATTACCAAAAAAAAAAAAAAAAACTAGAAAAAACTTCAATGGAGATAACTATAGTAGACAATCAAGGAAAACATGTCGAGGTGACCCGATCACACCTCATCAAAAAAAGGATTGGTGGCGACTCCCGTTTTCATTCTTTTTTCAAAATCCAAGTCGACCCCGTTTTCAACAAAAAAATGGTGTCAACAGTGAGCATTGTTCACTTTTAGTTTCAATATTTTTAAGTATCAATACCTATCTTTAAGGTGTCAATATTTGGCCTGTAAGTATCGATACTTGGATTCAAGTTTTAAGTATTGATACTTAGCTCCCCTATTTCAAGTTTTTGGTTACTAGCTTTTTAGTATTGAAACATGCTATCTAGGTATCAATACATGAGTGCAGAATTGCACAAGGTCATACTAAGTTGCTTTGCTTGCAAGAAATGTTCCTAATGGCTCACACATCACTCAAGCAATGTAAGCAACACTTCTAATGGCTTACTTGACCATACTTTTGGTTTATTTCATTATCCAAACAAGATAAAAAAAATGGCTTGCTCAAACATCCCACCAAAGTCTCAATTTAAGATACACATAATTTCTAAGTATAATTCACCTAACATACAAATCAAGTTCAACACCAAAAAGCTCACTAGTGTTCTCATTAAATGGACATCTAACTATAATCATCATGCCAATCCTAATCATTAAACCTATAACATCACATAATAATTAATGAATTTAGAACATGGAAAAGGGCATCTAAGCTACGTATAAACATATGTAAGGCTAAGCATAAATCATTTAGCTTAAATGGACATAGGAATACATCACCAAAGTATATATATACCTGATTAACTTAAAGGTTCAAAACCATATACAATGGTACAAAAAAAACAACAACTAATAGGGACATATCTTAAGTTCTTTAATAAGCCTTAAATACTACCAAATATCAAAATGAAAAACAAGGTGATAGCAAGTTAACTTTATATGTTTAATGTACGTAATTTTAGTCAATTTTTGAATAGAATGGTACTAAAAAATTTTATCAGGAACGCAATTGGAGTACCGAAGTTCAAATACAAGCAAAAATCAAGCTATAAATTGGAACAAAAGGCAAGTTGGGGGCTGAATTGAAATTTACAGAATTGTTTTTGAGCTGATAAAAATATCATACTTTTTCTATATTTAAAATAATCTTATTTAGTGGTTGGTTGTTAAGCATGATTTTAGGCGTAAACCATGTGAAATTGTTTCTTTGAGAGGTGTATATAAAGGATTGTAATTGTGGCATTAGAACACACTTGAATTTAAAAAGGCAATTAGCACATTCCTACTTCAAATAGCATTTGAGCATTCTGTATTTTGGTGCAATTTCCCTTTTAGTCCTTTCCCTTGTTCACCTATTATCTTTCATTAAAATCCACTCTTATAATCTAATCAAGTATGATTAATTTCACATTCAATTAATCTCCGTTTAATTTTATGTACATGTAACTATTGTTTGAGTGTTTTTTAGTGATAATTTTATTTCACTTTTGATGATTTGTTTTTCTTTCATTTTCACCATCGTCTTTACATGTTTTATTATTTATGTGAACTGTGGTTTCCTCAACAAAATAGTTATACAACCAATATTTTTCATTACATTTATCCTATAGAAAAGACAAAGGTATGCTTAAAATTTTGACAAATTTTCTGATGAGATTTTCACCACAAGAATATCCACTCAAAGGTTTTCTAAATATTCCATAGTTTTTCAATATTTTATGATTTGTTTAAAACACATAGGGCATGCTAGTCCATATCAAATCATTAATGTTTGGTACAAGTGCCAAGTCTAAACAACTTTTACCTTCTTCATTAACTCATAGTTTGTTGGTTAATACTGAATTCACATGCCTGGTTTCATCCAGCTAGAGTGTGGCACCCAATTTTTTATTTTTTTAGATTTAAATATAAATTATTGATATGCTCTTCAATTTGTATTATTTATTTAATGTATATTTATATTTTTTAAGGAAATTTATATTTATATTTTCTCTAATTATAATAACTTAATTTTTATTTATTTTGACGTTAAATAGTTCTCTCGAAACCTTTTTGAAAACGAACGAAAATGGAGTTGCCACCAATCCTTTTTATTTAGGTGTGATTGGATCACCTCAAAATTTGATCATTTTAATAGAAGGTTTAATTTATTAAAACAATGATTTTTGGTCTATGAAATCCAGGAAATAGGTTGGGGAGTCGGTTACGCACGAGGAATGATCAGCACTCTCTTAATGCCCAAAATTGGTACCTAATTGATTAATTGATGTCTTAGTGTCGAGAATTGAAAATTTGAAAAGAATTTAAAACATGATCCCTCTTTGCATAATGTTATTTTTAATTAGAATCACTTAGATAAATTAAAACATATGTAAAAGGCTTTCTTATCTCGAAGTAACCAAAACGAAAAGGTCATATCCCGTAAGTTAGGATGTAACATCTCGAATCTTTGAAAATAAAATTGCTCGTTATTTAATTACTATTTAAATCTCATGTGTATTTAGTTTTAAAAAAGATGTTCGGTTATCTAGGTTCAAAGAAAAAGTCAAACCCCGTAAATTAGAGCACGACTTCTCGAATCTCCAAATACGGAACATTGCCTTGGTTTTGAAATTTCTCTTTTTTATGCATCGAATAAAAATTAATGTAACACTTAAAGTGATGCATACTTAGTTATTCGGGCATAGTATGAAACGAACAAATATGTTTAAACGTAATGTATAATATAGTGATAATGAAATAATATAAAATGGCTATCGGGTAGAATATTAGAATGATAAATGATGAATAAATAAAGGAATACTATAACAATAATAATGTAATAATAATATTAATAATCATATAATAATAATAATAATAATAAGTAGATAAAATAATGATAAGAGGGATACAATAAAACATATAAATAAAAAGAAACGTAAATGACATAAATTTTATGTGTTAATATAAATGAAAGAGGCAAAATTAATCAAGTGAGGGATTAAATTGAAATTTAAAAGAAAATTAAGCCATAAATCGCAAAATAATCAAAGAAATGGGGGATAAAGGACTAAATTGAAGGTCCAATAAAATCTAATGTCTAAATTAAAAAATAAGATAAAAAAGGCTAAATTAAAATGCGGAGCAAAAGTTCAGGGACCTCGAGGATAATTAATCCAAAGCAGTACACGTGTCATTCCTCGAGGGGTCAACGATATAAGGACTAAATTGAAAATGAATTAAAATCAAAAGGTATAATCTAAAAAGGAAAAAAAAGTGAAATTAGGACCGAATTAAAAAGTGTCCAAAAGTGGAAGGACCAGGAACGCAAATAGACCATTTCACGAAAACACGCGGATCCTGCTGAATGAATAGGTTGGATATTTAGGTTGCGTCAAAACGACGTCGTTTTGGCATCTAAAAATTAAGCCCAAAACAACGTCGTATAAGACATTATATAAAAATAAAAAATTAGACCAAAAAAGTATTTTAAACCTTGTTTTATTTAAAAAAAAAAAACTCTTCCCTTGTTTTTTTTTCTCTCAAAACCCTCTCCCCTTCTGGCCACAAGGCCCTCGTTCGTTCGCCATGGCCACCGGTCATCGGCGACAGCGATTGCCGCCTCTGGTGGTCGAAAAAAAACCAAAATGCCCCATTTAGCTCGTTTCTTTGCGTAGAACTCCGATTTGGAGTCGAAATCGTCAGAACCAAAGCCAAAATTTCAAAAAAAAAAGGGAAAACCTTTTGGTTTCTAACGTCATCCGCCGCGACCTTGACTGAATCCCCAGGGATTTGACGGCCTCTCGAACCGGATGAGACACCGACAGTGACGCGAAAACGAAAAGGCATGTAAAAGTTCTATTTTTACTTATTATTTTCTTTTTCTTTATTCTTTTTTTTCTAAAATAAAAAACGGAAGAAAATAAACTACCTTTGTTTTTACTCTCTGTTGTTTTAAATTCTTAGTTTTTGTATTCCTTTTTTTTTTGTATTCTGTAAAAATACATCTTAGATTTCGGGCTTTAATAGCCGATTACAAAAAAAATCATTCTTTTTTGCTTCTGCTATTTACTATTTTCTTGGTAATGTTTCTTTGCTGTTGCTTCTTTGTTGTTTCTGTCCTTTTTTCATTATTTTTGCAGGTATCGACGTGCGGTCAACGGCGGGGAGAGAAGGGCGCCTTTGCCATTTTGGTGAAATGGCAGCAGGAGCGTGTCAGGCCTCGGGACAAGGAGCCTCGGGTGGTGTGAGACGGCGGGGAGAGAAGGATGCCCTTGCCATTTTGGTGAAATGGCGGCAGGGGCTTGTCAAGCCTCGGGACGAGGAGCCTCGGATGGCGTGATCGAGGAGAGGAACGGCACTAGAAACCCTAGGGTTTCTGGCTTTTCTGAAATTGATTTAAGTTTTTGGGCCATTGGGCCCTCCTTTTTTTGTATTTGGGCTTTACAATTGGGCCAATTTATAAATGGACTGTTGTTTATTTGGTTTTACTTTATTATTGGGCCCGGGTGAAATTGGGCTCCTACAAGTTCAATATAAAAACCAATAAGTTCAAATTTTTTATATGTTTATTATTTATACATTTTATGTATTAATTGGTTGAGAATTATATTTTAAGTATTTTTTATTTTGGAAGATAAATTATTTTATAGTATACATATTATTGTCAATCATATTATACTATTTTAGATAAATATGTAAATAAAAAAAACATCTATGTTACTATAGCTTCAATTTGCATATTTTCAAGACATTTTAAGAAATTTCTAAGCTTTTAAATTATCAATTTTATATAATTAGATAATATTTTCTATAAAAATATAATAACTTACTCTATACAAAATTTATGTTTAAAACTTAGCATTTTTAATTGAAAATTTAAATTTATTTTTTTAAAATCACTCTTATTTTGATTTTGATTTGATTTATTTTTAAAATAATTTTGTAATGAATATATTAATATGTATTAAGTAGATGTATAAATAAGGATAAATTCCACTTCAAAATATATATTTTATTATTTTAAATTTAATTTAATTATAAATTATATTTTAAAATATTTTTAATCTATTTAAACGTTAGAGTTATCAAAATTATTTAAATTACCCTTGTATTATTTACTTAAGTACATTTAAATCGCTTTCTATTTGAGTTTTAATTCATTGTTTTTTTGGGTAATTTTGTTCATTGCTACAACATATTTATTATTTATTGCATCAAATATTTATAAAATATTTAAAATTTTTGTAACATTTTCTAAATGCTTTGAGACCGATAGAAAAATTAGGATAAATATTAAAACTATACATGAACTATGGTTTAATGCGCAATTGTATACATGGAATTTTGATTTGATCCAATTCTTGTAAGTTATTAACACAATTATTCATGTAACATCATTTTATGTTTATATATTGCATACATATTTATCCAATATAAAAATAATTGATGTATTTAATTTGAACTGCAATTAAATTTTCACGTGCATAATTGTACCGAATTAAAGTTCATGTATACAATTGACATTAAATCATGTAGAATTTCTATGCAATTTCTTTTTTTCCCTCGATTAATTTGTTAAAATAGGCCACAACAAAGAAAGGGTGCAATACCCATAACAGACCAATCCAAACAAATCCAACAACAATAGATCCTTGAATCAATATTATCTCAACCCAAACCACTAAACCGTTACCTAATATGAAAATTAAAATAAATATAATAGTGATAAAATATTTAAACACTTAAAATAAAATATTTCCATATTAATCGGTTCTTATTTTTTAGAGATGATAATTGAGAGTTTATTCGTTATAAGTTAGCTTGGCTTTACTTTTTTTAATTATCAACATAGCTAGAGCCACTTAATTATTTAATTTAATTTCATCATATATGTATTTGGAACAAAGGTTTTGGCTAACATTAACATTGTTAATTGATTTAAACCCAAGAAATTACAGTGATTAGTATATTATTTAAATTTTCACATCCCAAAGTCTTAATTATGATACATATTTATAGTATTTCTACCATTACAGGTTTTTCATTTGAATTTTAGGATCTTGATTGTGATAAGCTGATATGTTTTAATTTTCAACCTGCAATGCGTGAAAATGAGCTAAGGGAGGACAACTATTCAATAGAGAAGGGAATTTTTAAGTTTTTGTTTTTGTTTCCCCTGTATTCTTCATATCTAAAGAAAAAGATGTTTCTAAGTAGAAGAAGAACGGAGAAAACTGAAGAAATAAAAAAAAAAAAACTAAATGGACAACTTCAATTTTTCATCCAAATTCGATTAGTATAACTAAAATTGAGGTTAAAAAGATAAAAAGTGACCACCATTAAAGATTAAATCTATAATAATTATAAATAGGAGTAGAAATGTATTAAAGATTCAACTCTTAACTCTCCTATCATCTCAATAGGCCAATAAATACTTAACTACACTTTTGTAATATTTTAAATTACCTTCCTTGATATATAGTATTTAAAGTTGTTAATTTTGCTAATGAGACATTAACAGTGTAGACCAAAGTTATGAATGAATTAGATTTAAATCTTATCATTTTTATATTATAACTTTAAATTATAGTATTAAATTAATTCATAATTTGTATCTATAATCATACTATTTATAAATTTTTTATTTTTTAACATCATTAAAAATCTAGAATTTTTAGCCTGACAACAAAGAAACCCGCAGTCACCCAAATAGCCAAATTACGACATTCCGAGAATTATTACACATACAAACATGATAATTGGGGGTTTAGCTTTCATGGCTTCTCCTAGTCCCACCTACCCACTTTTTGAGTTTCCTGTCTGTGTGTTTTGGCTGTGTCGCATCAGCTTTTACTTTTAAAACAAAAACCAACCACAACATTTCACCAAATCTTTGCATTATTGTTGTTGTTATTATTATTTATACATTTTTTTCATCGCCCATGCCCACCAGTCTTGCTCGCCAGCGTGGGATGGACCTCCTCTACACAGTGGGGACATTAACTAACATTATTTCAGGGTCCTTTTCCTAGAGCAATACATATAAAGTTCAAATATATATTATTTAAGGATGCCAATTTGGGTAGCCAGTTGGAGCTCTTTTTATTAACTTTTAAGCTGTCAAGTTGTGAACAAAATAGGCTAATAGAGTCGAAAATTTTGTGGCTTTGGACTATTTTTAAGGATTCTTTTAGCTTTAGCTTAGTAGTTTATGGGATATTTGCTCGGAAAGTATAACTTTGTATAAGCTAAGAAACATAGAGGACATTGTTGACTTGCATTGGGACATTCGGTTTCTGGATGGCACGAAACACGATGCATTGTTGACGTTCATATATAGGTTCTTTAGTTGTCATTCTATTTCTTGAACTATTCATTATCTATATTAGGAGCAACCACCCTCGGCGTTCGTTTTTTTCTAATAAAATTAATTTAAATTAGAAAAAAATCAAATCAATTTTGTTTATTTCTATTTGATGATGGACTGGGCTGGTAAGTCTTCTAGACCTAGAGAGTGCTTTTCGTGGTGAGACTTCATGCAATATAAAAAAAAGTGACAGAATTTGTGTTTTTGGATGCTTATTGATACTTAAGTTAGTGAAAGGGATTGGCCAGTAGGTGAAGTAAGGGCTTAAGCTAACAGAAAAGAAAGTATGTGAGAGTTCAGCTGGTGAGAGAGAGCCAAGACTTAGGTATTTATCCATATATTTGGGGCTATCTAAGGGGTAGCCCATGGCATGGTGATTGGTTATTCCTTTTTCTTGGCTTGACAGGTTTGTCCAATGGCTATTTTGTTGGTCGTTCAACTAGATTGCATTAGGGTTCTTTCGGGCAAGATTACAAGACCCTGAAAGCTACATGCTATGCCAGGTGGTTTGCTCCTTACTTTTCAGCTGGCAATGTAGGAGGTTTGGACCTTGCTGACTTGTGCCTTCTTTTGAGTTATAGCCTTACTTCTATTCGGATGTTGTAATATCCCTTTTTTCGGTGGTATAAAAAAATATGGTTTCGGGACCACAATTCTAATATATGAGGTCATGTTTATTATTTAATTAATATTTGTGGAGTTATATTAGAGTCATATTAAATTTTGGAATTTTTTTTAATATTTAGTTAGCTAATTGAATAAAAGGACTAAATTGTGAAAGACACAAAAGTTAATAATTATTGAATTAGATTGATTTAATAGCTTAGTTATTAAAAGAAAGAGGACTTATGATGTAATTAGTCCATTAGATATGTAAATGGACTGTTAGTGGCCTTTTTAAAATGAAATTGTAAGATTATGATTGTGGGCAATTTGGTAATTTAATAAATGAAATTAAAGTAAAATAATAAAACAACTTGAATCACCATCTTCCTCGAGTGGTTAGCCGAAATTAGAAAAGGAAGAATACCATTTTATGAAGCTTAGGGTTTGGCCAAGTATTTGGTGCATGCATGTGAGTAATTTTTATATTGTTTCTTGTAATTTTTATATTTTTGCGATCGTTATAACTAGGTCCAGCTAACTCATAGCTTTGTATTTGAAACTGTCAAAGATTTTAGATGTTACCATTGATGAGTTCTTGATATTCATGATGTTAAATAATAGATTTGAGCTATAAGTTGTTGATTATGAGTGTCTTATAAAGTGTTTTTTGTTAGTTTTTGAGTAAAGGATTAAATTGATTAAATGTTAGAATTGATAGAGAATTTTTGTGAATTTAGAATAAATGTGGGCTGAATATGGTGGGGTAAATATTCGGCTAGATTGAGTATTTGGAAAATTTTGTTAAATTTGGAAATTTTAAGTTTAGGGATTAAATTGTGCAAAATGTAAAAGTTTAGGAAAATATGTAATTAATAAAAATTTAGGGTCATATGCATTGAATTGTTTTGAAATGTATGTGTAATTAATAGATTGTATTTAACTATTAAATAGATCAAGAACTGAACCAAAAGACATTAATTGAGGAAATGGAAAAATTACGAATAGTCTCTATGTATAAACAGGAAGTGAATCTTAGGTAAGTTCATAGTGTTTTGGTATGTAAATGTAAATTTCTTAAGATTATATTATTAATTCTAATTAATTGTATAAATGTATGTGAAGTTTTATAAGTTACTTATATGATATTGGATATTGAAATCAAGTTCATATGAAATTGAATAATGGTTGGTGATAATCTTTGTGATTGCACATCTTTGACATGAGCATATTGAAATTATAGTATGTATATGGAGATGATGAAGTGCTCATGAATGGTGAAGGTGTATAAAGGTAACAAATTTAAGTATAATGCTCGTTTGAACGTAGTAAACGCTTAAGATATAGTTGGCATGCCAACAGGGTCAGTATGCGCGCTTGTATGGGATTGCACTTCAGTGCCTCTGTTTGCACTTTGGTGCCTCTATTACACTTCGGTATCTCTGTTTGCACTTCAGTGCCGCTGATTGCACATTCGTGTCTCTGTTTGTACTTCGATACTTATGTTATTCATCTAGGATGCTTCTGGTGTGGTGTAGTTACCCAAGTATCCAAGTCAAGTTACTAGTTCATCGGGCCATGTGACAATTGAATCAATATATTTATGTGTGTATATGTTATAGCATTTTTCATGGTAATGGTAATTGAAAATGTTACAATGATTCTTTTAGTTACATGTATGAGTTGTTATATGGTTTAATTGTGAATTTTAGTATGAGAGGAACCTTTGAGGTGGAGGTTGATTTAATGTATTTGGTTATGTGAACAATTACTAATGTGTTTGATAAATTTGAATTTAGTGTCAGGAAATATAAACTGTCATTTTAAATGTTTACTTTGAATTAAGGTAAGTTAATTTTGATGTTTATGCTATGAGCTTACTAAGCTTCTTTAACTTACTTATTTCATATGTGATCTTTGTAGTTGTCAAGTTACGGATTGATCGGACGGATCGACTGAGAGCTCACACTATCCAGCCAATTTGGTAGGTTTTGTATTTCGTTTTGAGATGTGGCATGTATATAGGTGTTTTGTTGTAAATATGTAAATTTTATACTATAATGGTGTTCCTAGTGAAATGTTTGGTTTTGAATATGGGTTTAAAGTGTTTTTGGTTAGATTGATTTTTAATGGTCAAGAGCTAAGTGGTAATACTTTGAAATGGTAAGTTTTGAATATGTTTGTACTTTGGTTAATTTGGTTGATGGTTGAGCATGAATAGATGTTTAATGTCATGTGCTTACTTAGCTAAATTAGTAATTGAATGATCTTTAATTGTGGTACATTTGAATGACATATTGGTTAGGCATGAAATGAATGAAATTTTAGCATGTATTTGATGATTTAAATGCGTTTCTGAACCTAGGAATTGATCTAGATATGCCATGTCTTGTTGTGCAAGGAATAATGCATGACATTGCTTGATTTAGGGGTCAAAAAGGGTGCACACGGCCATGTGCCACACACAGTCACCAAACACAACCATGTGTAATTATTGATTATAGGTGCATATCCACACGGCCTAGCACATAGCCTGCGACACGACCGTGTGTGCCAAAATAGATTGTTACACGGTTTAGAATACGGCCTACGACACTGTCGTATGACCCAACTTCGAATATGTAAATGTTATATTATAATGGTGTTCCTAGTGAAATGTTTGGTTTTGAATGTGTTTAAAGCGTTTTTGGTTGGATTGATTCTTAATGGTCAAGAGCTAAGTGGTAATACTTTGAAATGGTAAGTTTTGAATATGTTTGTACTTTGGTTAATTTGGTTGATGGTTGAGCATGAATAGATGTTTAATGTCATGTGTTTACTTAGCTAAATTAGTAATTTACTGATATTTAATTGTGGTGCATTTGAATGGCATATTAGTTAGGCGTGAAATGAATTAATTTTTAACATGTATTTGATGATTTAAATGTGTTTTTGAGCCTAGGAATTGATCTAGATATGGCATGTCTTGTTGTGCAAGGAACAATGCATGACATTACTTAATTTAGAGGTCAAAAAGGGTGCACACGGCCATGTACCACACACAGTCACCACGCACAGCCGTGTGTAATTATTGATTATCGGTGCAGTATCCACACAGCGTAGCACATGGCTTGCAACACGACCATGTGAGCCAAAACAGATTGTTATACTATAATGGTGTTCCTAGTGAAATGTTTGGTTTTGAATATGTGTTTAAAGTGTTTTTGGTTGGATTGATTCTTAATGGTTAAGAGCTAAGTGTTAATACTTTGAAATGGTAAGTTTTGAATATGTTTGCACGTTGGTTAATTTGGTTGATGGTTGGGCATGAATAGATGTTTAATGTCATGTGCTTACTTAGCTAAATTAGTAATTGAATGATCTTTAATTGTGGTGCATTTGAATGGCATATTGGTTAGGCGTGAAATGAATTAAAATTTAGCATGTATTTGATGATTTAAATGCGTTTTTGAACCTAGGATTTGATCTAGATATGGAATGTCTTATTGTGCAAGGAATAATGCATGACATTGCTTGATTTAGGGGTCAAAAAGGATGCATACGGCCATGTGCCACATACGGTCACCACGCACGGCCTTGTGTAATTATTGATTATAGGTGCAATATCTACACGACCTAACACATGGCCTGCGACATGACTGTGTGAGCCAAAATAGATTGTTACACGGTTTAGCACACGACCTATGACACTGTTGTGTGACCCAACTTCGAATATGTAAATGTTATACTATAATGGTGTTCCTAGTGAAATGTTTGGTTTTGAATATGTGTTTAAAGTGTTTTTGGTTAGATTGATTCTTAATGGTCAAGAGCTAAGTGGTAATACTTTGAAATGTTAAGTTTTGAATATGTTTGTACTTTGGTTACTTTGGTTGATGGTTGAGCATGAATAGATGTTTAATGTCATGTGCTTACTTAGCTAAATTAGTAATTGAATGATCTTTAATTGTGGTGCATTTGAATGGCATATTGGTTAGGCGTGAAATGAATGAAATTTTAGAATGTATTTGATGATTTAAATGTGTTTTTGAACCTAGAAATTGATCTAGATATGGCATGTCTTGTTGTGCAAGGAATAATGCATGACATTGCTTGATTTAGGGGTCAAAAAGGGTTCACACGGCCATGTGCCACACACAGTCACCACACACGACCGTGTGTAATTATTGCTTATAGGTGCATATCCACACGGCCTAGCACATAGCCTGCGGCACGACCGTGTGTGCTAAAATAGATTGCTACACAGTTTAGAACACGGCCTATGACACTGTCGTATGACCCAACTTCGAATACACACACGGTTTGGCACACGGCTTGCGACACGGTCATGCAACCCTATTTCGAATACTCACATGGGCAGACACATGGGCTGGGACACAGTCGTGTGTTCTGACTTCGAATATTCACACGGTCTGGGCTTTGTCACACAGTCGTGTGACCTCTATTTTAAAATTTTGCAAGTTTCTCTGAAATTTTCTAATTTGTTTCGTTTTAATCTTAGATCGTTTCCAAGTTCTTTTCAGGGCTTTGTAAGCTCGATTTAAGGCCCATAATAGTATTTGTACCATGAGCTGAGCTATTTATTGTATTTTTTAAAAAATTAATTGAATAACTATTTTGAAATGTTGTGAAATGTTCTATTTTTAAGTTAGAGGATAGGGGTACAAATACTCTCATGGGCCTAATACATTTCAAAACAGTTATTCAATAATTGTCCATTTTAAAATAAAGTTATAAAGTGGCTGTTAGAGTTGTATGACCGAAGTTCCTGTTAAAGAAATAAAATATAGTGGCCAAATAAGAGGGTTTGTGGGGGTGAAGGATCAAGGGTCGAACCCATTAAGCATAAAACTGGACTGTGGTTGCGAACGGAGGTGTAGGGCTGAAGGCCTCCGCAGTATGGACCATGCTGCTCAAGTAGAATCCGTATAGAACTACTCTTATTCGATTTGACATTGATTAGAATAAGGTTTTTCAACATTTAAATATATGTAGTCGAAACTACTCTTTTATCATTTGAATTTCAACATTAGTGGATTTTCTTTTCCTTTGTCGTGGTTTTTCTCCGAAAGGGTTTTCACGTAAAATCTGTGTATTTTATTTTTCTTTCTTATTGCTTTGTGATCATTCTATATTGCCATCATCGACGTTCATGTTTATAGTGTCTTTTTAAAAACCTATTATATGCAATAGTGTCAGGGGTTTTACTGCTAGTAGGATGTGCAAACTTCCATTAAAATCAAATTAATCGATCGTACTAAATTAATTCGATTAATCAATCAGTCATTAAATTTAATTTGACCGGAGTTTTTTTTTTTTGAAATTTCGATTACTAATTAACTTGGTTTAAAACTAGGTAATTAACCTATTAACCGGAATTAATAATATATAATATATCTATGAAACTATGGGTTAATTTTTACATATATGCTGGAAATATTTGAGAAAGTAGGCTTAAAATCTTAAAATTTATCGATCTACATTGTTTTTAGAGAGAGAAAAGAAAATGCGTCCTACAGGGCGCATTTTCACTACGACATTAGTGAAAACACGCCCTGTAAGACATGTTTTCTGGAGAGAGAATAAAAATGTGTCCTACAGTATTCCAAACTTTCCCAATATTATAAACACATTCCGAACGCCAATGATTAGGTTATCTGAAATTTTTCCAAATTGTATAATTTGTTTTACATCTCAAATGTACACTTATTTACAATATACGAAACAAATTTATTAAATTGGTTTGCTTTGTACCATATCATATTGTGAGTTTAAAATTTATAATTATTTTTGTTACTTTTTCATTTATGTTTTTCTTCATCCATTTGTTAAGTACAATATTTTGACAAAGTAAAGAATTGCTCAAAAGGTTCGAAAAAGATTAAAACTTTGGCTTGCGTATTGTAATATATCTTACTTCAAGAATTAATATTAACTTAAACTTTACAGAAAAAAGAATTAAAGAATAAACAAATAAGTTAGTGTCTTCACTGCATGAATTAGTGTTTTAATTAACTCTTGTCCTCGATGCTCTCGGGTTGTGTGGATAACCTTGATGCTCTGAGTTCCTACAGTAAGTGCATAACCTCGGTGTGTCTCCCTGTCACACCCCGAAAATCGAGTTAGTAGAATCGAGTAATTTAATCGTGGGCTCCAGTGAGAGATTGGGTTTAGTGTTGTAGAAATTAGAAATTAATAAAATAAAATAATTAATTAATTATAATAATAATTGGGTTAATTAAAATATATTAGTGAGGATTAAATTGGAACAATTTTTAAGTTAGAGGTCTAATTTGTAAATTAAGAAGATTTAAGTGAAACAAGAGCTTTTAGAACAAGGAAGGAAATAAGAACGGCTTATAAGACCACCCACTTACCTCTCAAGGGTGCTCATGGGCCGGGCCGAGCTCAACTAAAAATTCAGGCCCATTTATTGGGTCCAGGCCCGACCCAAAAAATGGGCCTAAAATTTTGCCCAAGCCGACCCGGATAAAAATGCTAAAACCCAGGCCTGACCTAGCCCGCCCGTATTATTTTTTATATTATTTTTATATAATTTTTAAATATATATAATACATCAAAAATACTAAAAACATCAAAATAAATATTTCTCAACAAATTGAAAATAAATTTTAAAAAATATGTAGACTTAAATAACACTAAGATAAATGCAACTTAACAAGCAAATGTCTCTAAAATAATAACAAAATTAACAAATACCTTTAAAATAATAATAAAATTAATAATAAAATAAGTTTTATACAATATCCAAATAATAACAACAAAATAGTAGCAACATAATAGTAAAATGCTAGTAAAATAGGGAGAAAACAAAAAAAAAACATTAAAAAAACAAAAAACAGCATATTTTTTTGTCCTTTAGTGAATTCAGGCCGGGCCCGAGCCAATAATCCTTACCCAAGGCCCAACCCTTTTTTTAAGCGGGCCTTATTTTTTTGTCTAAGCCCATTTTTGAGCCTATATTTTTGCCCAAATCCTCCCACATTTTCGACGGGCATTCGGGCCAGGCTGGGTGGCCCGACCCATGATCAGGTCTATTCCCTCTACACTTTCAACCATTTCAAAAATTTATTAGATTTGAAATCAAGAGTTTTCTCTCAAAATTCCTTTCGTCCTTTTGATTTTCTTAGCATCCAAACATCTTTTTCCTCCTCAATTTCAAAAGAAATTCATTCTTTCTCTTTAAAATTCCTATTAACACTTAGCTTGTTTTTGTTCAAATTTCTCCCATTTTGTGGAGATCTTTGAATTAAAGGTAAACATTCTGATTTCTTATGGTTTAAACATTTAAAGTGTGATTAAATATGTAATGATATGCATCTGAACATTGATTACCCTATTAATTGTTCGGGTAGAGTAGGATAGAGTTGCCATGCCATAGGGTCAAGTATAATGATTAAAAGTCATCGTTGCTAGGCAACCCAAGGTGGTAGAATGTACATATTCAAGTAGTTATCGTTGTTGGACGACCCAGGATGATAGAGTAAATAGATTGTGAAAGCCATCGTTGTTGGGCAATCTGGGGTGGTAGATTGTACTAGTTCTAATAGTCATCATTGCTGGGCAACCCGGGGTGACAGGGTAAAATAAATTCATGTATCCATCTTGAGTCTGTGTCTGGTTAATAGAGGTTACAAAACTTGAATTTGCTAAATGATGTATGCTATAAAATGATGATAAAAATGGTACATTATTTATACAAATCGAAGCTTAAAATCAAATCTGGATTATATCCTCTCCATGAAATGTCTTAAAAAAATTAAACCATCCCCAAACTTGCAAAGCTTCTTTGATTTGATGAAAGCCCAGGCAATGGGATTATAACTTCCGACTTCATTTTTTTTATGAACAGTGTTCTTCATTTTCTAAAGAATTTAATGTTAATATTGTTTAACTCGTTATATATATGCCTGGTTGTTTGTATTTTTAATAATTAATATATTTTAATTATAGTTATTAACCCTTCAAATTAACATGTTAAGTTAATAAATTTTATTAAAATGTAATATTTCGATAAATTTAATGACAATTATGTAATTTTTGAAAGTTGGACGACCGAAATGTAATTTTAATAAAATTTAGGGACAATTGGTGTAGTTTACCCTAATTTAATTTTAACGGAGATTAAAAATAAAAATCTGTTATAGGATCGCAAATTCACGAACTCACCTCACGCTCTTTCTTTCTTTCACTGCACTGACCAGGAAAAAAAACACCCAGAAAGACGGAAATAGGAGTGAAAGAGAGATTCTACGGTTACCGTCACAGACTGCTGCTGCCAACATCACACACCATACACGCTGCTGCTTCCTTCTTACATACACATATAGACTAGAGAGAGAGAGCAATTCACGAGGATGGTGAGGATAATTCCCATGGCGTCCTCAATACGACCTTCCCTCTCGTCGTTTAGGTTCTCCGGTGGTGTTTCCACTTCCCGCTTTGGCCTTTCCCTTTCACCCCTTCGCCTTCCTCCTCGCCTCCATTTCTCTCATCTTACCAGCAGTAAGCCTCTCTTCCCCCCCCCCCTTTTCTAAATCAAATTCATCTACTTGTATTGTATGTCTTAGAATTTACATATTTACACTAATTGGGAATTTAATTACCGATTGAAGAATTAGATCGAATTGGGATTTCTAGTTGAACTTCTTCTGGAGTTCATTTTAGATTCTTTTAAGATTTAAATATTAGATTTTTTAAGGAATTTGGTGCCATCTGCTTACAATGCAATTATAGTACCTATTTGGGTAGAAAAAGATCATTAATTTGTAAAACAAAAAGTACCATTATGTGGAGATTATGTTGAATTTTATAGAATGAGAGAAATGACTTCGGATGGATGGATTTGATATAAATATATGTCGAAATTTTATGCAGCTGTTCCTCAGTCACATTTCTTTGGTTTGAAAGCTTCAAAGCTTTTGAAAACTGCGGGAACCAGGGTAGTGATGCGTCCGGTCGGAAATGTGGTACACGCAAGCACGGCTACTGCCCAGGAAACTGCTCTAGAGTGGGTTAAAAAGGACAAAAGAAGAATGCTCCATGTCGTTTATCGAGTCGGGGATTTAGACAGGACCATCAAGTATGTCTTCTCAAAATATATTGTTGTTATATATCCTTCATTAGTCTCGTTAGCAGATTGCTCACTAGATTTCTTTTTTTGTTGTATACGATCTTGTGGTTGGAATCTTTGAACCAAACTCGAGTGTATCATGATTTCAGATTCTACACCGAGTGCTTGGGAATGAAACTGTTGAGGAAACGAGACATACCAGAGGAGAGATACACCAATGCTTTTCTTGGATACGGGCCAGAAGATTCTCACTTTGTTATTGAACTAACTTACAGTAACCTATCATACTACCCTTTTGCTTCTTCTAAATTTTGATGCGTCTGAAATTTTCTAACTGATTTACTATTTATGAAAAAATTGCTTCCCCATACATGAGTATTAGAGTAGACAGTACATATTAGCTCACGTTTGGATCTTCATTTTCCTCGACTGGTATTACCAGATTATGGAGTTGACAAGTATGATATTGGAACTGCATTTGGTCATTTTGGTATTGCTGTTGAGGACGTAAGTTCGAAATTTGGCTTCCCAAAATTGTATTACTTTTTTCCATTTTTTATAAGATGATAGACTGTGTTGTATCTTAGAACTGCTGAGTTCTGTTTTCAAAGATGAATGTTTATATTCTCCATTTATTAGGTTGCCAAGGCTGTGGAGCTTATAAAGGCTAAGGGTGGAAAAGTAACCAGAGAACCTGGTCCAGTGAAAGGTGGTTCCACCGTAATTGCATTTATTGAGGACCCTGATGGTTACAAGTTTGAACTGATTGAAAGGGGGCCTACTCCTGAACCTTTGTGCCAAGTAATGCTCCGTGTCGGTGATCTTGATCGCTCCATAACTTTTTATGAGAAGGTGAAAGTTGCTGCACAGAACATTGGGAATGGCATATGACGCTATTTACTGTCTTTTACCTGAACATGGCATTTTCTTTGGGGTTACTATGTTTGTAGGTTTTGGTGTTGGTCTTAGACTCTATCTCCTTTTGTTGCAGGCCTTCGGCATGGAGCTTCTTCGCACACGAGATAATCCAGAGTACAAGGTAAATAACTATCCTCTAAAAGAAAAAAAAATGCAGGACTTGGGGGTGGGGGTGGGGTAAAGGGCTGCGAGGATAAACTTATTCATGTAAACCTTTTAGTAATTTGTATGTCAGATATAACACTGACATATGTTTATGAATTTTCCATTTAGTATACAATAGCCATGATGGGTTACGGGCCTGAAGATAAAAATGCTGTGCTTGAGTTGACATACAACTATGGGGTCACAGAATATGATAAAGGAAATGGCTATGCTCAGGTAGAAATATTTCTATTTTTTTTCACTTAAATGTTGAAAAGGTTTTTTCTATTTGCTTGCAAAATGTAACTGCATGCAGCATGTTCTATGATTTTACATTTTTATTTTTTTTTCAAGTCTTTATTTCCTACATACGGCCCAAGTTAGTGACATATTATTCGCGGCTCTACAGATTGCAATTGGCACAGATGATGTTTACAAAACTGCAGAGGGAATTAAACTTTTTGGTGGAAAAATCATGCGTGAACCTGGACCATTACCTGGAATTAACACCAAGATCACAGCATGCTTAGATCCTGATGGTTGGAAGACGGTATGCATTTTGAAGCTTTTAATTTATGCATTGATGCTTGTTGATTGGGAGCTGAAAATTTTTCCCTTGAATTGTTTATTATTCAACAGCATCACCAATGTCTAATGAAAGAAAATATGTCAAGAATGTTTGCACATTCATTTTGCATTGCTCCAACACCTAGTCGTATCAACTCTTTTCTTCTTAAGTTGTTTCTTCTCAGGGTTATAAATCAACTTGTTTTGTTTGTACCGTTTTTTAAATAGTCAACTTATTTTGCTGTTTAATTTTGAAGGTTTTTGTTGATAATATTGATTTCCTCAAGGAATTGGAGTGAGGTTTAGAGACATTCTGATATGATCCTTTTGACACGGCAATCCAAATCCGAGCTGCAAGGATTTGTGGAAGAACTCCACCAATCCCGTTTTGTAGATGAGTCTTCTACAGTGACAATTGCATAGCTTCGTGGAAGTGAAGAAACACCGAGATGTCAGTTACAATTTTAATTATATTTTCCTTTTTTTTTTTTTTGTTTCAATCAAATTCACTCTCTATGTAGGAGAGAGAAGAATGGCACAGCAAACATACCTGCTTATCTTATGTGTTTGAGGTTGATTTCTCTTCTTTTGTTTTTTCAGTCCCACAAATAAAGCATTGCCCAAAACTAAGATGTCAAAGACTTGCATTTTGTGTTGCATGTCGATATTCCTTCTTTACATTGCAATGTGTTTTAAACAAAGGCAGCAGAAGCTTTTCCTTTGCGTTCGATAACCGAATGCTTTTTTGACACAGGTTGAGGCCATTCTACGAAATCAAGGTAATCAGAAAGTATCTTAAAAGTCAGCATATATCGCATTTCTATAGATACTAGCACATACAAATATCTATTGATTTTGTGAAAAATATTTTATATATGTACATTATTGACATTAAATACATTTATAAATATAAAATACTAATCAATTACATTGACTTTCTTTTAAGCCTAATCGTAAAATTAAACCCGGTTTATTATTGGAACCAGGTGTTTTGATCCGATTATCATAACCTGATTTCAGAACAACTCAAATAATATTATATAGCTACATAATTTATATAAAAAAAAAAACCTTAAAAAGGGGGAATAAATTACAATAAAAATCTTTCATAAATGGGTATCATAACTTAAAAAACCCTATCAATACTATTTACACACAATACTCGAATATTTCTTTCTTTTTTTATATTATTACAAAGTTCGGCCTGCAGTGCCTAATTTCCCAACATTTTAAGACCTACTAAATCATGGAAACAAACAAAATGTTTGTGATAATCCAACTCTAGATTTCCCCAACTCCACTACAGGCATGAATCGCACCAGTTTCTGAGATAGAGCATATTTATCACAAAGTGATTTGCTTCAGTAGCTGTACATACCTGAAGGAGCTTGAAGCAATGCTACAGTCATCCAGGTTCGGATGCACAAATTCTCAACACCTGACTATTATTTGTGTCAATAAACTAAAAAAGAATTTCAACAATTGGCGAACTGGAAATATTTTATCCCCGACCTGGTTCAAACTTCAAACACCACATAGAAAACTGCTCACAAAGTCCAATTTAGCTGCATATATCTTCAGAACACCGAACTCCAAATGGCCACAGAAAAAGTAAATTGTAGTCTACTTTCTACCTTCTCTGACTATCCTGAACAGCATCTATCAGGATTTACATAACATGACAAGCTTGGTAGTTACATATTGTTGGCATACTGCCTGTCAAGATTCCACAGCCTATCCGAGGCGTACTTAACCAATTCACAAAATCAAGTTGAAACCCAACGTACAACTCAACTTTACATCACATACACTGTAGATAGTTGCAGGATCAAGGACTAGGGCAAGATATTACCATAACTAGTGTGTTCAGTGTTCAGCCTTCAGCATTAAGCAGCCTTTACTAGATCTGGCCTTAGTTAACATGTAGATAAATATACGTCGTATGGTCTTCAAATGCACCCTGAATTGTCATTTCCCTAATCTTCCCTCACCACAGCACTGTAGGCGGAAATGCATACAGCCAATTAGAACATATGAAACTGACAGTTGAGGATTATTTAAAATCAGTCTTAACATTCAAATAAAATCAACAATATGCTAGCAAAACTTTCATACTGTACATTTGACGGCACAGAACAGCTAATTTATCATCATTCTTACACAAAGGCCTAGAGAGCAATCTGGTCTTATCAAGTTAAACACGAGGTTGAAGTTATGCACATAAACGAAGTGGAAATAGCAAAGGCTTTAGAGGAAAAAAAGAGGCCATAAATTCCATTGCCTCAATGAGTCCTTAGATAGATCCAAAATAAAGACTTTTGCTTTTAATTTTCAATATTTGGAGTACATACTTTAGATACAAATAGATCAAATCTTATAAATTTTCTCTATTTTCCTTTTCATTATTGGTCCTTCCCCACCATAGATACAAAGGCTGCTGAGGTCATTGATGACATCTATGTACAGCACGGGAATCAAACAAGCTTCAAGTATTGGTATTTCATAATAACCGATGTTTATACTACAGGGAACCAACATTCTGAGCGAGCAAAATATAAATCTTCATTTAGCAGCAAATTTTGCAGGCCTCCAGAAATGCACATTAGATGTATCACAAGAAAGCACAACATGAAATCACCAGAATTCACAGACTCTTACAGATATTTCAGAAATCCTTGACCAAAATCATAGCTAAAACATATTTTTGCATATTTAGTCATGATACCAGGATGCCACCATTAATAGCATTTGGATAGAGGTCCAACTTAATAGAAACTGATCTATGAGCTGATAAATTACCATTTTCATCATTTGGCAGAAGAAATGCGCTGCAATGATGAAAACAAACTACTAGAAGATCTGATTTTGTTTCCTTGTCCATGGCCAGAATTAGCAGCGTCAGGGGGCGCTGTTGATTTCTGACCATTTCTTTTTGAGGTGCCAGCAGGTGCAAATGAAGATGAGGGTGTGTGAGGGTCAAAAATCTGCCAATAAACATAAAAAATTAACTAATGCACAAATGCTACAATGCAATCCAAAATTTAAAAGCAAGGAAAATATTTCCTAATTAGCACAAATCAAGGATAGAGAATTGTATCCATAAATATCTACACAGGTAAGAGTTTGATGAAGAAGAGTAGCTAACATAAATTTTCCTTCTTATTTTGAAAGGCTACACTTACATTTTTATCAATAGTAGTATCAGAAATCAAGTTCTTTCCTGTTGCTGGTTTAAATTGCATGCGAACACCTTGACCTGGAGCATTGTTTGATCTAATGATGTCAGTAGAATAAGTAGCATTGAAGCCTCCTGGCATTTAAACAATAACAGCTTAATGTTATTTCCAAACAAAACAAAAATTATGAATAGCAGAATTAGAGATCTTGCTAAAGATAGTGATCATGATGGTTTTGCATCTCAGCCCTATCACCTTTTCTGTATGATACAACCAAATGGCCACCATAAAGATTTCTATATAAATTATTCATATTATCTATAAATTTCACATATTTACAGATATGTGCATCAACAGCATACAAGTAAACATTCTAGTCTCCCAATATTAAAGGCAACTGGGCATCTTGTCTCTACCTTAAGCCTCTGCCCCACACACACCAAAATAAAGGTGAAACCATAAGAGATGGGATATTAAAAATCTAGAAACCAGTTTCAGACAAGGAAATGCAGTCTCAGTCACTGCCATTTTGTTCTTTAAATCCTCTTTTTAACCAAAGTAATCTTATGGATATATAAATTCAGTCTCAGTCCCAGAAAGCAAAACAATCAAAATGGTACATTAGGCATTAGACTAGAGCCATTGACTAGCGGCTTTCCCTTTAATGATAAAGTACATGTTTAAAGGACCAGCATTCTGAGAAAGGATTATATGGATTTTTATAACAAAATTGCTGTAGTAACCACAGTACAAGAAGAAAGAATAAAAATTGGTAGATTTTACCGTTAAATTGTAATGTCCAAGATGTAAAATATGTAAAGAAATTTTAGAAACTAGTTTTTCAATATAATTTTCAGAAAGGAAAATAGACCATATCATTTAAATTTTTTCTTTTCAGGAAAGAAAACAAATGCATACTGTTCACAGACCAAACAGACAAGAAAAAAGAAAGTGACCCCAAGATTAAAGTTCTTCCGACCATGATGTATGAATTTAGTTACTAAAGACACCATACTCCTCAAATTAGGACTTAGGATGTCCTGCTTAACTTATTACAGGTCTTCTAGGATTCTTTGTCCAATAGATAAAGTCCTCAAAACACCATTCAGTCATTTGAGCACAAAGCACATCAGCAGGAGCTAACCTTGATGATTATCCACATCAACTGGTAATGGGCGACTGCTGCTACCTCCAGGAATTGGCTGTAGGGGAAATATAAACTTATCAGAAAGAACCAGTATTTATTATGAATGATGCAAGTACATTCTAAATGCAAAGACAAATAATTTTTGTTACAAGTTTTAAGGAAAAGGAGCAAGATACTAACAGACAACTGATGCTGAGATCTGCTTTTCTGGGCCTGCTGGTACTTGATGATCGTCCAGTCAAATATGTAGTCAAACTCATAACCTACCACAAAAAAGAACTGAAAATTACTTTGCAGCAAATTATGTACAAAACTTTTCATCTATGTCATGTCGTCATCATTACAAGGTCAACATCCTGATACTTGTCCAACAAGCCAATTGTCATAGGCCTTTTCATTGGTTAAGCCTTATGCTTTGAAACAATGAGCCCTTGCTGAACATAGAAGACATAAGAGTATAGCACATGTCAACTGCAGAAAAGTAATGGCCAACAAGCAACACAAGCATTTGAAAATTTCAAGCAAGGAAATGTCAACGTATATGCTAAGAAAATCAGACTGCTTTTACAGAAACAAATGGTGGAATGCATACAACAGTACCTTCACGAGCAAATAAATCACGGAACAGACGCTTCAAGAATCCATAATCAGGTCGTTGATCAAATGTCAAGGAATGACAATAATGAAAGTATGATGCAAACTCCACGGGATGAGACTTACATAGGACCTTGATCAAAAGGAGTCAGAGGAAACAGAAGCCATGTTAATCAAATAATACTTGAACCACAATATAGAACTAAAAGATATATAAATGCAAACACACCTCAATAGGAGTGGACACCTTCTTCTCACATATTTTATCATATTTCTGCTTCTTTGTTGCAGCTTTCAAACCTTGCCATGGAAGGCTATATCATGGAACATTTTGGTAGGTTTAATATACAGAAAATAAATCAATTCATAAAATCACTGAAAATAGGTCACCTACCTTCCTCTAAGAAAATATAAAAGTACGTATCCAAGTGACTCCAAATCATCCCGCCGGCTTTGCTCTAAAACAGAAATTTTACAAGTCAATATCTAAGTAAATGAAAAAAATGCTTTGTTCATCTTATAAATGACCGAGAAAAATTACCTATTCCAAGATGTGTGTTGCAACTTGCATAACGTGCTGTTCCCGTTAAATTCTTGTTTTCTCTGTGGGAAGAAAAATTCTTTTATGTCAGTAACAGCAATTCATTATTGACATATTACATAACTGGCACAGAATGCATCTAGCAATCCAAAGAAACAAAAAGGTAAGAAATAACAGACTAAACGAGAAAACTACCTATAAGGAATGTGGCGATTAGTTATGGAGTCTCGGTATCTTTTAGCAAGCCCAAAATCAATTATATAAACCTGATTTGCTTTGCGACCAAGTCCCATGAGGAAGTTATCAGGCTTTATATCTCTATGGAGAAATCCCTTTGAGTGAACATACTCAATTCTTGTAATCTAAAAACATTCAACGAAAGTAACAATTTATATAATCAATCCAAAAAAGATAAAATAAAAAACAAAATGTCACGGATTTTAGTTCACCATTTGATCAGCCAACATTAAGACAGTTTTCAGCGAAAACTTCCTGCCACAGTACACAAAAAGATCTTCCAGACTCGGTCCAAGCAAATCGAGAACAAGTACATTTTCTTCCCCATCAACACCTGACCATTTTATGCTTGGAATTCCACCTATACGTAAATTAGAAACAAAGCAACTCAGTATTTCACAGTTGTTTAAAATTCCATAAATTAAATAAATGAATTCATTGAAGTTGTAGTAAGGCATTTACTTCCTCCTTGAAGAATATTGTACAATTTGGCTTCGTACAGCAGCTGCGGATGCTTTGTTCTACTGTTCTCCTGTAAGAGCCAAATTGAAATTAATAATATAATTTTAAAAAATTTAAAACAGGCGATTTTCAATTCTATCTCACATATCTACACTAAGAAGCATAAACGTCAACCAGATCAATATTCATGAACCTAAAACAAGTAAAAAGACACTTACGATCTTAACAGCGACGATCTCAAAAGTATCGATATGCGTAGCTGCCGAAACGAAATCAAAATCATAAAAAAATCACTTTTTAACGTATACATAATAATTATGAAAAAAAGGAGTAAAAATAGAGGATAAGACGAACCGAGATAAATTTCACCGAAGGATCCACTGCCGATCTTACGGCCGAGCTTGAATTTGCCACCGATTATTCGTTCCATGCTTCAATTAGATAGACGAAGAGTCCGATCAACGAGATTCAGATCATTAAAGCCAGAACAAGAGCTTAGAAGGATTTTGAGAAAGACTTTTTTATGGTTTCTTTTTTCTTTTATGTTTCTCTTGTGAAAAACCGAAACCAAAAACAGGAGAAACCTCAAAACAAACAACAGAGAGGAACTGCGTGGATTTTGAGAACGATGAAGAACGGATAAACAGAAATTTTACAAATATTTTAAAAGGGTAATTTGGGGATTTAGGGTAGGTGAGAAGGAAGCACGTTGACCTGTTGACTAGAGTGATGGGATTTTAAAACAAACCAACAAATAAATAAGGGGGTAGGTAGGTAATTTAGGGTTTTGTGATTGTAGGCGGATATGATTGGGATTTGGTCGGCTTTGTAAGGGTATTAGGGTAAATTAACGGGTCTGCTACCAATTATTTTGGGCCTAGTTAGGGAATAAAAATAATGTTGACGGCTAAATCTTGGAGACCATCGACATCAATACAAACGAGTAACGACACAGCCGGTACCGTACACCACCAGCCTTCCTCTTAAGGATCCTTTGAATTTTCACAGTTGCAATTTTTATGAAAAAAATATGGTTGTTTAAAGGAAAACAGAGTTTAAGGTATGATGGACTTGTTCTATTTTCTATTAAATTTTAAATATTCTAGTCTTTCTATGAATCCAAAATCATCTTGAGCTTTAAGGATTCTCTTTTTTTTCTCTCTTCAGGTCCTTCTACTTTTCTCTCTCGTTTTACATTCCTAAAGGAGGTCTTATGTCGCCGGCGGAAGGTAATGTCCTATTTCTCCATGGGTTGTCTCGGCCTCTCCTATTCATCATCTTTGACGGCCAATGAAGCTCTGCCTTGGATGACTCGATTTTTTTGCCTTTCTTTTCGTTTCTTTTTATGTATCCCTCTTGCATACTGAAGCCCCGCTCGTTCATGGTTAGACGTCAGCATCTCTCCAGCCTCCCACTAGTCCCAAGCTTTGATTGTCATTAGTGCCATTGCATCAGGCTCTGCCCGGGTGGCTGTCATGGTCGATGTCTAGAGGGTGATGTTCTGACCTTGACTCTTGCTTCGTTGATGCTCTCTCAATGCCATGGCGAATCCGATGTCTCTTTCTGAGTTTCACGTTTTAGATGGCCTCTTTGAGAGGCTTGACTTTCATTCATGTCAGATGCAGAAAATAATCACCTGAATTTTGCTCCCCGTGACGTAGGGCCCATTTGGATACACAAGGCGTTTATCTACTGATAGCATAAAAAAACGTTGAAAATGTATTGCATTGGAAGTAAACGTCGGAGCCTTTGGTAGGGTTGTTAGTGTTTATGGTGTTTTGTGTTTTGGGTTTTGGGTGATGATTGGGCCTTTTCTAATATATTTTTAGAGTTCAGCCCATTTGTTTAAAGTGGGCTTGTTTGGGTAGAAAAGTGGAGAATAAAAAAATATGAAAGTTGTAAAGAAAATAAAATTTGAATATACTTGATAAGAAAAAAAAAGTTAAAGGAAAGAAAATGAGAAAGAGATGTAAACTAACTTAAAATTATGTATTTTTAAATTTTTTATTTTTCAACTTTATTAAAAATAATAGATAGCAATAAAATTTATATCTTTTATTTATTTTATTTTCTATCCTTTTCAATTATTCATTTTCTGATTTTTTTCCTAGTGAAATTTACTACATGTATGCTTTGATTTAATATAAATCATATTAAAATATTTAGATCAAATTTTAAATATATATTATAAATAATAGAAATTATTTGGACCAATTATAAAACACTACATGCCAATTGAAATCGGTTTGGCCAACACTACAACAACTACCATTAAATTAGATTTTCATTGAATCGCTCGTAAGTATTAAAACAACCAGAAATAAGTAGTTAAATCAATTAAAAACCACCTAAAAGGGTTTTATATAATGTTTTGGGTTATTATATTATTTTTTATTTGTTTGGCACAATTTTAGGGCATCTTTGGTTGGAGTGAAATAGGACTGTAATAGAATAGATATATAATGGAATAGAGTTGAAATAATAATGCAATTGTTTGGTTTAATGGAACGGAATAGAACTGTAATAGTATTCTTGTATTTGGTTGAATAGAATAGATGTTGTAATAGCATAAAGAAATAGGCTTAAATGACCAAAATACCCTAAGCAGATTTTGTTAGATAAATGATTATTGTTATTGTTATTAAATTTTAGTAAGACTATTATTAAATTATATTTAATAATAAATAATTTAATCATATTTTAACATAATTATTATTAAATATAATTTAATAAAAATCATAATATATATAATATTAGGAAAACAATATATAACCTACTTTATTATTTTCACTGCAATGCATATTTAATATGCTAAAATATTATTAGCGACACAAATAATTTTAGTGAATTGATTATCAGTGCAAGAATCCACAAACATAAATTAAGTCTAAATTGTGTAAATAATTCTCATTTGTTTTAATTTCTTACGATGGTTCTAGTTGTCAACCTAGCCAAACATACATTCAAATAACAAGTTTATTCTTTTTATGACGAACATATTCTGTGAGTAGATGGTTTTTTCATTTGTCTGCTGCAATTGAAATATATAAATGATGTATGATATTTCAAATATATAAGAATAAATTTGTTATAAATGCATATTTGTATATGATAATAGGAAAAGTTATTTCCAATTGAATGACTAAAACCAATTTATTCAAACAAAATGACCTTTTGAGTATCTCTTTATCTATGGATTCAAACCAAATGATAATAAAGATTTTACAATGAGAATGTACTTAGAACAAGACTATGAACATGAGAAGAAAAGAATTCAATAAATAGCAATACTAAAAAGTACCCAATAACCCTTTTTTTTTTCCCTTTTTTCTTCTTGTTTTTTGCTTTTGTTCCAGCATTATCAAAAACTTACTTACACAAGAATGAAGAAATGGAGCTGTACAAACAATCTGCAGGCTTGCGACATGCCCAAAATGTCAACATCAGTGGGTGAAGAAACAGGTATTCTAGGCATGAGTTTTATTCCAAAAAATCTGATCTATTCTCGAGAAGGTAAAGAGTAGAAATTTCTGAAATTTTATGTGTTAAACATGAGAATCAAATTGAGTTGAACAAGTGTAGGGAAAACAAATTGAGTACTAAAATAGAGTCCTATGACAAAACCAAATGACTGATACATTTACATTCGACATGAAAAATGAATCTTACCTTGAAAACACAACACAAAGGAAAAAAATCAAATTCTGGAGAGAGTTCAAGTCTCAAACCAAGTGATCAAATCTGATGAAAATAATAATAAGAAACTTATTAATCAAATCCAAAAACATTTCTGTAAGGTTGACAAATGATCCAAAAAACAGAAAGAGCGAATCAAATAAAGTCAAGATTTAAGTACGAGAGTCAATGCACCTTTCTACCGATCATTCAGATAGATGGGGGTAAACTAATGAGTTCAGATATTAATGAACTCTATAGAAGAGTTATCTATCGAAATAATACTCTTACCGATCTATTAACAATAAGTAGATCTATGCCAGGGGAATTAGTAATGTGTCAGGAAAAATTAGTACAAGAAGCCGTGGATACACTTCTTGATAATGGAATCCGCGGACAACCAATGAGGGACGGTCATAATAAGGTTTACAAGTCGTTTTCAGATGTAATTGAAGGCAAAGAGGGAAGATTTCGCGAGACTTCGCTTGGCAAACAAGTCAATTATTCGAGACGTTCTATCATTGTTGTTGGCCCCTCACTTTCATTACATTGCTGTGGATTGCCTCGCGAAATAGCAATAGAGCTTTTCCAGACATTTGTAATTCGCGGTCTAATTAGACAACATCTTGCTCCGAACATAGGAGTTACTAAGAGTAAAATTCGGGAAAAAGGGCCGATTGTATGGGAAATACTGTAAGAAGTTATGCGAGGACATCCTGTATTGCTGAATAGAGTGCCTACTCTGCATAGATTAGGTATACAGGCATTTCAACCTATTTTAGTGGAAGGACGTGCTATTTGTTTACATCCATTAGTTTGTAAGGGATTCAATGGAGACTTTGATGGGGATCAAATGGCAGTTCATGTACCTTTTATCTTTAGACGCGCAAGCGGAGGCTTGTTTACTTATGTTTTCTCATATGAATCTCTTGTCTCCAACTATTGGGGATCCCATTTCCGTACCGACTCAAGATATGCTTATTGGGCTCTATGTATTAATGAGTGGGAATCGTCGAGGTATTTGTGCGAATAGGTATAATCCATAGAATCGAAAAAGCTATCAAAATGAAAGAATTGACGATAATAACTTTAAGTCTACAAGGGAGCCTTTTTTTTTTTTGTAATTCCTATGATGCGATTGGAGCTTATAGGCAGAAAAGAATCAATTTAGATAGTCCTTAGTGGCTCCGGTGGCGACTAGAGCAATGCATTATTGCTTCAAGAGAAGCTCCCATCGAAGTTCACTATGAATCTTTGGGTACCTATCATGAGATTTATGGACATTATCTAATAGTAAGAAGTTTAAAAAAAAATTCTTTGTATATACATTCGAACCACTGTCGGTCATATTTCTCTTTACTAGCTCCTTAAATGTCCTGATTTCTATTTTGCCCATAACACTGCCTACGTTCTTAAGAGATGAAGACTTCACTGCAAAATTGTAATCAATCGAAGGCATCTTTTGATCAATTTTCGATCAAAGGTTCATCAATTGAGTTGAGCTATATATATGTTGGGCTTGTCATTGTAGCTACAAAAGGATTGAAATTGCAGTAATGGTTGAAGCATAGAAAGCCTGTTATGTAGCACTGATTGTGAGTAGGGACTAGGTTCCATTTCTATACATGTTTTTGTTGTTTTACTGATGAATTAGATGGTTTATAATTGAACATTAATCTGTCAACTTATAAATCCTTGAATTTTATTCGAATTCAATTGATTAATTCATACCTTGATATGCATAATTGTTTATCTCAAAATACACAGTCCTCATCTTCAAGAATCTTCATCACCGTTCTTTGTAGTTCATTCTTTAACTCTGTTTCTTCCCCTGTTTCAACAATGACAGGATATTTAGGAACATAAAGGAACAATATTTTGACACCCAATCAAAAGAAACAAAGATGAAACCTGTTCTATTAGAAGATAATGGAAATGAAATATTGAAAACGGAGTTGTATGCAATTCTTTCAGCCATTATCTAAGATACGTACATTGAAATAATAAAATCCCAGGAAAAAGAAACCCACAAGTGCAATTATACAATAATTCCATTGAAATCAACTTTAAAAGCAGTACATCCATATACACAATAAAAAAAAAGTAACAATGAATAACATAAAATAGCAATTTCAACAGAAACTACTGAAAAATAAAAGATTCATATTAATGCAAAAGGCTTACAATTTGATAAAAGAGTATCGAACAAACTAAGAATTAGGAGATTAGATCTATAAACCAAAACCCATTATAAGAACTTGTACAGATCAAGGGGATTTGAAATTTGGGTCCGAATTAAAACTTATCGGATCTTGGATCCTGTGAGACGACCTGAAAAACGCTTCACTTCTTTTTTTCAGTGGATTAAGCAATCAGGAATTTTCAATTTTGAAGAGAAAAAGAGTTTTGGTGTGCGACGCAGGTTGGGAGGAAATGTGATTAAAAAGAAAAGGTTTAAATTAAGTGTAGAAGAGATGAAGTTGGGGAAGAAGCATGGAAAAAAAAGAGAGAAAAATATCACTCGGGGATTTAAGACGTGAGAAAGGAAGGAGAAGAGTGAGGGTAAAATGGAAACATTAGCTAATTTGTTATACAACCCATACCCTAAATCACCATTCAGTGGGAGAGCCCTGAATCGTATGATACATTTTCAGCTGAATAAGCCCGTAATGGAATATGACAGTAATAGCTTATTACAGCCAACCAAACAGTGGTTTAGTAATGGGTCCACTGCTATTACAGCCGACTAAAGAGGCTGCTATGTTTATTTGTAACCCAAATACATTGATTTTTGCCAAATACAATGAACTTTCTTGAGCTTCTGTCAACTCAAGCCATAGAGCAAGATCTAACGACCCTGGAAATACAAGGAAAAGTAAACTCACCAACTGAGAAGAGCAATTAGATCTGAGTATAAACTTGGGCAGCTCCGGGCAGACGTTACAAAACTTATAAATTATCTAACACCGCAACATTCACCAAGTATGATGACTCTCAAATTGTACGCTCATTTTAACTTTGTTTTTTTCTTTAAATTTTACCGACTTAAGTATCGGAGAGTACTTCCACAAACCAATTCCGATACTCTCTAACCTGTTTTCTGTATCATAGATAACTTGAAGCACCAATTTTATAATCTAGAACCATTTTTCGAAAAAACTGACCTCAAACAATTTTGAATCATAAATATAAGAAGGCTGAAATAATATAATAATAAATGCATAAAATATTGTCTCTTGATTTTAAATTTAATATTTTACCAATTGAATTGATTGAATAAATATCAATGATTTAATTAATTTAATTATCCATCAAAATTGATGATTTAATTTATTTCATCATTATAACATCATTAAAAATTAGAAAAAGTCATTAATAAAAATTTGCTGATAATATAAAATAATAGGCTTAAGAAAAAGAAACGGAGACAATAAGAAAATAATATCATGAAAATTAGGCTAAGGCTTGAAACGCATGAGTTAAAATATTTTTCATTTAATTTATAAATTATCTTATAAATGGATGAAAATTACTTAAAATCAATAATAATTTAAAATAAAATATTTTTCTTTTTATAAAAATACTAATTACCTTAATATTTAATTAGTAAAATGAACTCTCACCTTATGAGCATTTCTCCATTGCCGTTTTTTTAAATGCTTTGAAAATGTGATAAAAAAATATTATAAAGAAATGTGTTTATTAATTTTTAATGTTTTTCGTTATTATTAATAATTACTGTTGAAAATTACAATGTTTTGCTTCCAAACGTAAAACCAAAAATATCTAAATCATCGCGTTTAGGTTTGAGTGAAAAATTAATTTTCCACTACATATTTCTTGTGCAGAACTGTTTTCTATTCGAAATCCTTTAGGGCACGTTTGGTTCGCTGTAATGGAATAGAGACATAATGGAATAGAGGCGTAATAGCAATTCAATTGTTTGGTTGAATGTAATGGAATAGAGGCGTAATAGTATTCTTGTGTTTGGTTGAATGGAATGATGTTGTAATAGCATAAGGAAAAAAGCTAAAATGACTAGAATACCCTTAGCAGAATTTTTTTTAGGTTGATGATTATTGTTATTGTTATTAAATATTACAATAAGATTATTAATATAAATAATAAATAATTTAATCATATTTTAACATAATTATTATTAAATATAATTTAATAAAAATATATAATTTAATAAAATTCTTAATATTAGATATTCTTAATATTAAATTACTAAAATCATAATATATAATACAATAAAATATAATTTAACATAATTATTATTAAATATAATTTAATAAAATATATAATTTAATAAAATTCTTAATATTAAATATTCTTATATGAATTTACTAAAATCATAATATATAATACTATAATACTATAAAATCATAATATATTTTGTAAATTCATATGTATTTATATATCTTTATTATTTTGTGTTTTTTTCTGCTTTTTCTTGAGATTTTCTGCTTATTTTGTATTTTATTTTTGGGAATTTTATATATTTTTCTGATTTTTAATAGTTTTAGACTTTGGAAAGATTTACTGTATTTTTATTTTTCACCTACTTTCGAATAGAAGAAATCACATGGAACAACTAAACAAATTCTTTAAAAAGAATTTATTCCCTTTTTTTTATGTATATTTGTTCTTGGTGGCTAAATTCTATTCCAACTGTTCACAAGTTTTTTCATGCCTCACTCAGTTTCTTTGTACAACAGCAATACATAAGACAAATGCATTTAGAAGCAAAATTTATACTAAAAGTAGAATTTGGATGCTATAGAATAGATGCCAAAAGATTTACAATTGTAGGTTTTTCACTTCACTTGAATCAAAACACTTGCAAGCAATCGATTTTGAACTTTGCGAAAAGCTCACCAATCTCACAAATAATTTACAAAGTAATGGAACGGCATAAAAACACACACACACACATCTTGTCGTCTCAGTATTTGCGGTCCGGAATGGCCAACAAATCGAGCAAATCTGAACCAAAAACCTTTCTCATTCTTTGGTGGTCTTGCCTTGGTATCCCTCTTGGCAACGAGATCACCATGAACTCAACAATGACCTAATGTAGAAAGAAGTTGAATGAGTTAGTAGCTCATAAGAAACCAAATTGGAAAGGTCCCAGCAAGTTAAATTTGTAGCCAGATTAGCATTACCTGATCACCGAAATTGATTACTTCTCTTGGTGGAACTTCCAAGGGAGTCTCATCAGCTCGGAAAACTCTCAATTTTGACAATAATCTATGTAATATTAAGAAAACAAAATCAAGGATTAGCATTCATACTGGGTGACTAATTGAGCTACACTAGCATGCTGCTTGACTAATCTACAAAAGGCATTTACAGTTAAATTCAAGGTCGTTTCTTTCTCCTGCAAAGACAATATAAACATCACTGAAAAACAATATGGTACATAAAAGAGTGCCAGGAATTAAAATATAGATGAGAAAGAAACTTTTCGAATTCGATGATCGAACTCTTCCTGAATCTCTTGAAGTCCACTTCCAATTCATGTTTATCTCTGTTGTTACAAGAAGAAATAAAAGTAGAGTTGCTCAAAAGAAATGTCTCATCCATACATAGAGAAAAAGAAAGGGAGGCAGAGAAAATAAGGCACTTCGCCATAGTTTTTAAGTTTAGAAATGTATTACAAATAAATGGAAACAAGCAAACATAAAATCAAATCTAGTCACTTAAATTACAATAAAACAGACGGGAATTATGAGTATAATCATATGACTAGATATTGCAAAATGACAAAAATAAAAGTATGGTACAATAAGCAAAAGTTGAAACCTAATTTTAAACATCAAATATTTTGTCTCATATCCAACACATTAGCACAACGGATTAACAAAAGGCATTAGCTTTCCATTTTGCACTGTCGCACATTTTCCATAGAGGGAAAAAATAATAGGGGGAAATTTCAGAACTTGATTGTAACTAAAAAGCATTCCAACATTTGTTATCCCCGTTACATATGAAGAATATAGAACATGGCATAGCTACATTTTCACTCTTTCCAAATTATACAATCAAACAATACATACACACACAGACATGCATCAAATTCTAACCGTATACAACTTGACAGTTTCACATCTCGAATAGTTCATGAGTTTCAACCAAAGGATTACGAAGTTGCGATAAAAGACGGTGATTGTTTTTTATTGCTTCTAACTACATTATGGTCTCAAAGAAAATGCAAACCTCAAATGGAGGGGAAAACAAGTGCAAGTGACCATAAATAGCTATGCATTTCAATGCATTTCAATGCTCAATTAGAAAACCAACAATAAAAAGTCCATGTTTGACTGAAATTGAGAACCACGCCATATAAGGATATCTGCACAATCAGAAACAAATTGCCAAGATAATGAGAAATTTCTTAAGAGGGCCATTCAAATATTTCATTTCAAGAATGAATGTTCACCATTTTAAATGCAACAAAGGAATACCGAATATTTTAAACACAAACTTGGGCTCACAAGTGAAACAACATCATAAGTTTAGGTTTTAGGTGGCTTGTTGCTTAGCGGGTGAAGCACCAAAAGAGGCATCAATGTGGATCACAATATTTTAGAATTACTTTCTTCTAACCGAAAAAAAGGTCTTTCTACCGATAAATCACACAAAATCCTCAATATCACCAAAGAACATTCTACATTAAGATCATCTTACCCACATTCCCGTTGAATTCTCCTTCACAATACACACCAAAAGCTTCAAGAATTACTGCTAAAAGAGCAGTCAATATCTTGATTATCATTTGTTAAGGAAGCTTACAAATCTATTAAAAAGGAAACCAACAACAAAATAAAAAATAAGTATTTCATTTTCTTCAAGCTAAAGAGAACTTACATATTGAACAATGCCGAACTTGACAACTTGGTAAAACCATCGACCAAGTTTCCATGGTTTTAGGAAATATTTCATAGGAAATGGGTGCTTAAAAGGGAGAACAATATTAACGCCGAAAAATGAAGAGCATTAGAAAATAAAAGGGAGAAGAACAACGCAAAATGAAATAACATAATTTAGGTTGAAGATTCACCTTCTCCCTCTGGTTGATCGAGAAGCATGATCCAGGAAGACGGCTGTATCTTCTTTACCAGTTCCCAGGGACACAACAGTAAAAACTTCACCAGTTTTACCGGTGGAGAGGAACGGAAAACGTGAGATGGAGGGTGCTTTCTGATCGGTGTTCTAAGTCCAGTTGTGACGCTAAAGAGAGGTAAAAAAGAGGAGGAGAAGACGACGAGGAGAGTGGAGAAGAAAGGTAGAAGGAAGAAACCGAAGACGGTGAATTTTGGGTAAGACAGAAGCGTGAATCGGAGGGTAAAACAGGGACCAAAACTGAATCAGGACCTAAACTGAGCACAAGGAAGGGATTGGAAATCGGTGGATTTTGAGGATTACATCCGTAATGTAATAGACCCGTATTAGGCCAATACACCCAACCAAACAATGTATTGAGTGGGGCCCACGATTAGGGGTGTAATGGCTATGCCAATACACCCAACCAAACATGGTGTTATGCTGATATTTTTTTTTCATTCTTTTATGCTGAATTTTTAATTAATTTCTTTTTGCAATTATTTCGTTGATTTTTAAAGTTTGCATTTGAATTAAAAAAGGATAAACTATTAAAATAGTTAATTTTGTTTACTTCAGGTTACATTTTAATAATTTATGTTTGAAATGTTACGTTTTAATCATTTACATTATTGTTTTATTATAAAATGGTCACTCTACCGTTAAGATCTGTTACCTTTTAAACGAACGTTCAATGTGACAGTTAAAAATGGTTTTAAATGACAACATTAGACTACCATTTGGGAGGTAATATATCTTAAAGGTAGAATAACTATTTCGTAACAAAATAATACTATGAATAATTAAAACAAAATTTTTCATACATAAATGACTAATTTGTAAATTGAGATAAATAAAAGTGATTATTTTGATAATTTACCTTAGCCTATTAAACACTAAAACACGTTACCAACATCGGACGCTCTCCAGCCAACAAACATTATCAATGTACAAAGGTACAACTTCAATGTGCAGTAGATATATGTTAAATCGCACAATTATATCCATGGCTTAACATTCTTTTTTTCCTTCTGTTGCTTTCACTGTCAGAAACAATGATCGGAGACGTAGAGAAAATGTTGGCGGTAGGCCTGATCTGGGGCGCCACTAACGCCGCAATGCGCCGTGGCGCACTCCTTTGGGACCGATATCTCAAGTCCACTCCAAACTCAGGCGACCCACCTCGCAAATTCGACCAAAAGCTCCTCAATTCCTTATCCAATTGGCTAACCCTCCTTTTGTTTTGGCAATATTCGATCCCTTTCTTCATCAACCTCTCCGCCTCCGCCACCTTTTTCGCTATCTTAGGCCAGGCTCCGATTTCGCTCGCCGTCCCCGTCACCAACGCGACCACGTTTGCTGCCACCGCCGTTTTTGGAATCCTATTGGGTGAGGAGACCCGGATCGGTCATGCTCTGTTGGGTACGGGTTTTATTGTTTTGGGTGTTTCGCTTTGTATCACGTGATCTGCATGTGCTTTTCCTTTAGGCCTGTTCTGTTATTGCATTTGGTTGAACACTAGAAGTCATTATTTATTTTACCTTTCCTTTTTGAAGCAAAATCTAGAGCTCAAATATTCATTTGGATGCTAAAGCAAATGAGAATACTGAAAATTAAATTATAAATGTACATGGATACAATGTTGCTTTCATGTGCAATAATCCTATTGAGAATAGTTTTATTCAATCTTCTTTCCTGTGTAAAAATTATTGATGAATGGAATAGAACACAATGAACCGCACAAAACTTACTCAATCAAAATAGTAGGGAAAAAAGCAAACAGAATTTTTGGGATGCATCAAAATTCTTGTTGGGTTTATGTAGTAGGAAAAGAAATGGAATTCAAGAACTTTTCAGTCCTTTTAGAATGTAGATGAGGGTCTCTTCATATTGATTGATTGCTGATGATGAGTTAGAACTGCTGTTTAAAACATTCAGGAGGAATCTGTCCATTGAATCTTTTAGTATCTTTGCAGTAGTCATAGATCATGAAGTTTTGTCTGACCCAATTCAATTGACCCATTTGGCTACTGCTCAACTGACTGAAACTAGGGGAAGTCCACCAGTTAGCTGGGGATTTGGTGGCACATTGATTGATACTCACTGGCCCATCCCACTTGCAAGCTCTTGCCCTGAACCTGTGGAATCGGGCAATGAAAGGTGAACTGTTCCAGTCAATCTTGACTAGCCCACCTCTTGTTGCCCAATTGTCCGCATTCCATAAACTGGCATGTACCCTCATGCCCTGCTTGTTCGGAAAGGCAATGCCGTCCTTCTCATAGTTTCTGAAAACACGGATTGGCAGGTTGTCGATGTACCACCTGAAACGATCAAGTATTTTTTCTTAGTTTCATGAGAACAGTGAAATGCCTTGAGACTTGTAATTGCACATTTTGATTGCCTTGGAATTCACTGATAAATTGACAACAGACGAAAAATAGCCTGCATTTGCTATATGCTTGAGCTATATTTATAATGAATATATTTGGAGAAAAGACACATGATATTCTAGCATAACTGAAGGGGAGCTAACTTACACAACTTCAGTGGGATTCCAGTGTATGGTGTAGTTGTGGAAATCGGCAGTCTGGTCAAACCACAGGTAGAATTGCTGTTCCCTGCTTCCATTTCCTTGGGTATAGATGTTTGTGTGAACAATATATGGTTGTCCAGAAACATTACCTAAGAACTCGAAGTTGATCTCGTCATGCTCGTCTCCTGTAGAGGTTACCTGTGCATATTTCAGAATGAAAATATCACTGTTATATTCTTCATTATTTAATTTTCCTCTGTTCTTTCTAGTTCCTATGTAGTGCTTTAAAGAACTATAGTTAAGGTTAATTAGATTTACATTTGGTCATTGATACAGATAAATTTTAAGATATTATGTTGCAATTAAGTTGCTTTTCATATGTATTTCAAGAATCAAGTTTTGATTCTGTTGAATGTGGTTTGTCCAGAAAATTTGTTTTTGACTTGTGTTGACAGGACGAAAGGCCACTGAATATGAAGCTTTGCCAACGACAATCAAAGGTGATGTTTGTTAGAAATGTTAGCTTTACACACTATTGCACTTACATAGTAGGCTGTGACTGTTCCAGCTGAGTTTCCAGGTACCAACTTGATTAGCATTTCAATGCTTCCAAATAAGAATGACCTTTTCGATTTAACATCAGAACCTGAAAAAATATGCAGCATTATAATGTCGAAGGATTAAATAATGTGTTTTGAATTTAATATTTGTGTCTTTGCATTAGCCAAACGAGTCATTTAATCAAGCGCTTATCGCAAGGTTACCTGAAGTTTGATCCAACACAAGTTGGAGGTCTTCACCATTGCCTGCAAAACTTGAATGATGGGCACCCCAGTTTATGTACATGCTCTTGGGAAAATTTGCTTCAACAAAACTCTGATCAACTACTACTGCAATGATGAAAAGAGCCAAAAGCAAAGCTTTTAAGCTAGGCATTTTTGATTGCATTGAAGAAGCTGGCTCGGGTATTTGTTAGTCAATGCCGTTGAAAAGGGATGATTTTCTTCATTGTTCTGGACGGCTTTATATAAAGCAAGTTCCAGCAAATGTGCCTTACTCAGACTGAACCTTGTGTTATAATTTTTTTTAAAAGAAAAATAAAATAAAACTTGAAATATGTTGAACTGAACTAATTGAGCCTAGCTGGTACGCGGAGAGGAAGAGAAATGAAAGGTCGTGCATGAGACTAACTCCAATAGTGGAATAACGAAGGGCTATAACAGCTAGCAACGGGTTGCGTTAGGCTTACAGACCAAACCGCCACAGTTAGACGTGCATGCTTATAGTCGAACTTAATTTTTCATTTTCGCTGTTGGAAAGACGCAGCAGCTTCTGCCTACTCGTTCCTTCAAAAAATACTAAAGTGCCGGAATGATAATGGATGATATTTGTAGATATTTTGATTAGATATTTATAGATTCGGACATAATACAAATTTAGAGTGGACGTGGATATTATCTCTGTTTTATTTTTTAAAATTTTTATTTGGATAATACTTTTATACAACTTTAGTAAATTTTTATTAGTGCACATAATAAAATAATTCAAATTTTGTAGCAAATTTACGAATTTAGATTCGGGTTTTACAAAAATTATAGATATCATACTCTGTCATCCTCATGTAGGTTTGATAATCAAATTTTGTGAAAGTTTTACTAATACAAATATAGTACATTCACAAGCACAAATGTATGTTTAACCAACTATAGTGTAGAATCACTCAATACAAAGTACAACAGACCAACTATAATCTAAAATCACTCAATACAAAGTACAATGGGTGAATAACCAACAAGCACCGGACAAAATCTACGCATGATCTATGCACAATGTAAGATTGAAGAGCCACACATGCCCAATTGCATATGATAGAACTCAAACTTGGGTACTCAAAACCTCAAGTCTCAACTTTTGCCAACAATAACAGGGCTTCATTGGTAGATTTGATAATCAAATTTTAATATATAACTAATTTTTTTAGAAGAAATATATGTTAATTATTTACCTATAGTAACTATGAAATGATAATACAAATTTCTTTTACAAGGAAAAGTGTTTCTCATCCTTACAAAAAAAAAGTCCGTGGGCAGCAAAATCACCATAGGGCTTAGATCAAAGCAAGCAACAATATTGTTTATTTTCTTGTTACGGGGTAGAGAATCATAGTAGAGGCCTGTGTAGTTGCAAATATTAGATCCAACCTCAACTTGTTTACGAGCCTGTAAAGATAGGAATGAATGATCAATTTTAGCATCCAAATTTCACCATCACATATCGTACCCAACTATAATATTGTAACCATATTATATGTCTTTGTGTAAATTTGAAACATTTGTAATAACTTTTAGATGTCATTATTCTATATATTATATAAAACCGGCTCTTAAAATAGCCTTTAGGAGGTAAAAGGGCATTTTAGATAACATAAAAAGTATTAAGAGTATTTTAGGTTTTATAAAAAATAATAGGGATAATTTAAACATTAAAACTAAAATAAGGACAATTCAAATGTTTTGTCAAAAGTTTATTTATTTATAATTTTAAATTATTTTTCATTAAATATGTATTTATATGCTATAGGTATATTAAATTGAAAATATTTTACTTTTATTATTATCTAGATACGTGTATATATATATAATATAAAATAGTTTTTATTAAATATTATTTATTTATTGAAATAATATAGTGATTTAATAAATGTAATTAACAAATAAGTTATAATTATTTGTTTTAAATTTGATTTATACAAAGCATTTCTTATTCCTCTTAATCCTTTAGGTTTAATAAGCTAAAACAATATTGGCAGTCTCTCCTCGTATATTTACAAATGATTAATTTATAATTAATAATACTTAATTTAATTGAGAAATTATTAGATATGTGATATTTAACAGTAAAATGCTCTCTCCTAAAAATATAAAAATTCTCTCCAACTTTTCAACTTCCTAATTGTTAAATATAAATGTTAACTTTTAATCTTTATAACTTTTCTTATCATTAATTTTAAAATTTTAAGTTACATTTGGAAATTGTTGATTACCTTCCTTTATTTGTTATTATATTTTAGAAAACTTTTGAATTCATGAATTTTTTAATAAATCGACTAAGACAAATGCACCTATCAATTAATAGTATAGTTATTGTGAGCACAAATATCGTTCTCTCAAGGACTACAATTACTAATAATTATCACATTTCTATTATTTAACCGAATAATTAAAAGGATTAATTAAAACTACAATTTAACAAACTAAATTAACTATGAATGCGTAAAAAAAACACGAAAATTATAAAATATCAACCGATTGGCTAAACAATATCTAGGTAAGAATCCGCCTAGAACCCATCTAAAATTCTCAATCCAATTTATGCAATTTACTTCCTTAGTTTTTTTGATCCGTAGATATCCCTAACTTATGCTAATATCTCTTTCGAGCATAAAAACAACTAACTCTAGGTTGAAATTTCTTTCTAATTAAAATCCCTATTGTCGCATTAATTCATTCTATGGATTCCCCTATTAGATTTGACTCTAATCTGATAGATTTATGTCGTTCTATTTCTAGGATGGCATGCAACTCTATTCGACTACGCAAGATCTAATCACAAGCAGGGTCTATTCAACCTCAAACTTGTGCACATCAAACATGGATTAAAACCTTATAAATAATAACCCAAGAACAATTCAAAGTTCATAGTCGAAAATAAAGAAACTAAGATTTTATTGCATAAAACTGGAAATCAAATATTAATAGAATTTATCTTAGGGCTTATCTCCCCTAGGCATTTAGAAATTAGTTCATACTTGCAAGAAGAAACACCAAAAATACAATATAACCAATAAAATAAAAGAAATCTATGATAACTTCCTCGAAAATTGGGTTGGGATCTTCAATCTTGATAGAGAATTATTTCAAAATCAATTTCAAAGGTGTTCTTTTGGGTAATTTTCATGCTAAACTAAAACGACTGTGTTTCTCTCTTTTTATTTCCTTATATATGCCTTCTTAAAGTGCCAAAAGCCTAAAAGTTAGAAATCCTTGTTAGTGTCGTACACAAACACAATGAGTTACACGCCTTGGCCACATGACTGTATGGCTCATACGGCTGTGTGGAACACTGTTGATCGTGTATAGCTTCCAAATTGCTCTAATGTTCTGATTTTCACTAATTTTTCACTTCTATTGTCCCTAAGTGCTCTATAAAGCTTCAAAATATGAATTTAAAGGATAAGGAGTATATAATTTACAATTAACACCATTTAATCACCCGAAACTGCACTTAAAATGGGGCTAAAACATGTTACTTTTGACACCTATCAAATATCCCCACACTTAAGTATTTGCTTGTCCTCAAGCAAAGTTCTCAATTCACATGCAAATCAACTCTCCTTCACCCATCACTTTCACTGATCATGTTTAAGAAAATTTATAGATAGTTATGCATTAAAGATTTAAACTAAAATGACAATAGAAAGCATAGACAATCCAAGCAAAAATTTTAATGTCAAAACATAGGAATCTCCCTTACCTTAATAGTTACTTGAAATTTAAACTCAACAAGGTTGAACATCCTCACTAAGATTCATTCAAAGTATTCAAAGTGTTTAAGGTTAAGTAATATGCACTCAATAGTCAAAAGAGGAATGTCATTACCATAAACTTGCTTAAAAATCAAATCTCCACTACTACAAATATAAGATGATACAAAGAGCAAGAGGTCTTTACGAGGGCTGTAATGGGGCTTAGGTTAAATGTATGGAAAGGTATAAAACATGAGTATAGTCGAGAGTTGAAATGATGAGTTACCAAACCAAAAAAGTAAGATACTGAATCCAAAAACAATTAAAGACAAACAAAGAATTGAAGTGAGCTTTTATACAAGATATGATAATGATGATATCAGCTCCACAAATAAGATGATGAGGTTTATAAAATTGATATTAACCTCTCAAATAAAAAAAATAAGTAAATTTTTCTATATTTTCATACAAAAAATTTAGCAATACAAATGATTGAACATAGTTAGGTAACTTACCAAATCTAATCTCGACTAAAGGGAAGCAATAAAAAGTTAATTCACAAAATTAATGGGGTTTAAGGGTTAAAGTGAGTAGTTGATAAACAAATAAAAAGGAATTAGGCTCGATGGGGTTTACTAGTGGGCAATTGAAATGAGTAGGCTATTTAAAGGTTAAGTGGGTTAAATCCTAAGTGCCTCTATCATCTCAATATATCAAATCATTAATGTGGTCTTGATATGTATAACGAAAGTAAGTTCTAGAATGACAAATCTAGTTGACACACTCAAAACCAAAAATAAAATGAGCATGAAAGGATGGATGCTCTTCGAGCTCAAAAGCTCACAAAAAATTATGATTTTGATGTCAAAACTTGTAAACTTATAATTCAAGACAATTATTAAATTCATGGAGAAGATCTAAGATAATTTTTTTTGAAAACAACTTATCAAGCTTGACTCTTTTATGTATTAAAGTATAAATAAAAAAATGCATAAAAAATCTAAAAACTATCAAAAAACAAGATAAAAACAAAACTCTGGGTTTATAAAAGATAATTCGCATGTAAAAATTAATATGAGTGCGTAAGAAAACATGCAAGCAACAATTCAGGGATTGATTCGAATGAAAGCGTGCATTCTTCCCCACACTTAAGATGTGCATTGTCCATAATGTACAACAAGATGAAATATAAAAAATAGCATAATTTAATTAAGCAAGAAAGGAATTGAAACAGCTTTAAATCAGGGTGATTGTGTAGAAAAAGTGACTGGAGTGATTTGAGATCCGACATTAAGTACAATTATCCGTGCGCTATAAGAAGGAGATAGAAGAAAATAAAAATAAAGATTACAATAAAATTAACAGACAAAAGGAAATGCATTAAAAATAATAATAAAGTTGATTAAAATAAGAAAATAAGAAAAATAAAATAACTAAAATGACAATATCAAAGATCGACATCATGTGGAATATTAGGACCAAGAGGTGTAGGAAAAACAGTGGGATCGGGTGTAGAGATATGAAAGTGCTGACATAACTGTTGTATATAAGCCTCGATGTGATCTTGCTATCGCTAGAGCTGGCTGATTTTTTCTGAATGTTGCTGCTAAGTATGGTAGATATTAGCGAGGGTGACAGTAGGTACAACAGTAGGAGGTTGACTAGTGGTAGGAATGGTTTATGGTGGTGGTGGAGGGTCATCGTCCAAATGCTCCTCATCCTTATTTTGCTGAGTCAACTGTAGTAACATGTATTGATCATCGAAAGCCCCAAGCCAACAGGTAACCATCCTCATATGTTTCATTATAGTCAACCCTTATGATATCATGTCCTTAACCAGACTGAGAGTGTCGATTTGCACAGAGGTCTTAAGGAGGCCGAAGTATCGGGCTTGACATGTCACATATAAACCCATATAGATAGAGCCTTTTCTTTGACGTTCACTTTGATGGTGAAAACATTAGGCCAAGAAGTAGGTTATATCAATCGAGTATTGCTCATGCGTACTCTATAGAAAGTACGCATCCGAAGTGCCAATTACGCTCGTACTCTTCTTCCCAAGCATTAGAGTGTAGGCCAAAATGGCGTGAATATAACGCAGAGGCGGTGGTAAAAAATGAGCCTTGAATATCGAGCAGAAAGGGGCTGGTCAATGTACGTGCCTTAGGAGGGTGGAAAACTCAGACGTAACTAATAATTCATCAGAATATATGTCGAGATTGACTCTAAAACCCACAATACTAAGATAGCAAGTTACGCCCCCAAGTCGGAAGGAGATGGCTTAAGGTTTATCCCCTGATGATAGCACGGTCTGTAGAAAGAAGTGAAGCAAAACTCCAAAGTAATTTCAGCATATGTCGGCTCCACGATCGTAGAGAACCATTCCCACGGTGTTGTGTCCAATAAAGTGTAAACCCGTGCACATAAACCCACAGTTTAAAGGGCTTCCTAGTCAATATACCTACCCAAGCCCAATGGTTTCTCCTTCAGGTGCTGGTATTGATCTTTATGGAAGGGATGGTCGAATGTGATGAATCGGTGTCGAGTGGTTGTGAGACGAGAGGAAGACGAGGTCTCAACAACCTTTCTTTTCTTGGACGAGATGGGTACCTTGCTTTTTCACCGTGTGTTCGATATTATGTACTTGAAATAAGAGTTGACAATAAGATGTATCAGGCTACTGAAATGTTAAATGGGACAATGGTATGCAAGTTTGACGTATGGTAATGACAGTGCAATGACTAGTGAAATGGTAACTAGAATTGTACGAGAAACGAAAGTCTATAGTAAGTATATATTTTCAACAAAAATTCTCATTCAGCAATGACCATGCAAGAATCATGATGATTAGTAAAACCAAGCTAAACCTAACAATCGTTCGACTGAGTACAGTTTGGGCAATATCAACATAGACATGAAAAATCAAAAACTTAGTGCCAAAATTCATTCATTGCAACAGAAAACATTTATCGGAGACAAAGCACTAGCATACAGAAAGTTAGAACAACATTGCCATCAGTTCAAACAAGACTATCAACTACATTAAGTTAAACTGAACTCGAGTGTAAAGTAGGGAACCAAACAAGTTTAGTAGAGCGTAAAATGTAAAGCAAGTAACTAGAATTAGGCATAAAAAATATAATATACAAAAATATAAATAGAAAAGTAAAAATAATAAATAAAATAAAATAAAAATAAAAAGTAAAAAAATGGTGGAAGGGAATGGTAGAGGAACAAATGATGGTGAGTTATTTGATGGAGAAATATACAGATGACAGCTGTGCGAAAGGGATAAGAGGTGGCAATGACGTGAGAGAATGAAAAGGTTTGTGATCAGTAGTTACATGAAGGATAGGAACAATGTAAGCATTGGTGTTGGGGGATGCTAAAATGGTGTCGAGAGGAGTTGGGGGACAATTGTGGTTGTGTGAGAGACCGGTGGATGGTTGGGAAGGAGAAGAGGAAAAAATGGGGGAGAGGAGAAGGTTTGGGAAAGAGACGAGTGGTATGGTTGACGAAGGTCTGAACGACAGCGTTGAGTGATAAGGAAACAAAGAAGGGGAAACGTCGGTGATGAGGGAACATAGATCCTTAGGCGGTGAGATGGGGTTTGGGAAATGTCGGGGTAAAGGAATGGAACGGGGAGGGGGAAAAGCGACGGTGATGAGTTGCAAAAAAAACAAAGACGGGGATGAAAGGGTTATGATTGCAGGGAATAATGATGTGACTTAGATGGTGAGTTTTCATTAAAAAGGATACATGGCTGTGTATCTCTTTTAGCCCGTGTGGCTTGTAATATTTCCCATTTCAGTCGTCACACAACTGTGTATCCAAGCCGTGTAGGTCACACGGCCGTGTTGCTTGACCATGTATCTCTCTGAGCTCATGTGGCTCTTAACTACCCTAATCCAATCATCACACAACCATGTATATGGCCCTTGTGGTTTCCCAAGCATCGATTTTCAATATCCACAAGGTCATGTCACTTGGTCGTGTGGGCCACATGACCGTGTATTTAGCCCGTGTGGTTCAATTATTATATATAAAAAATAAGGTCTAATAATTAAACTAAGTAATTTAAAACTAGGAAACGAACAATTAAAACAAAAAACAATAACATAATAACAAAAAAATAAACATGCAACACAAAAAAATAGAAAACACTCAGGTTGCCTCCCAAGAAACGCTTATTTAGAGCCTAAGCTCAACTTCCCTTTTCTTGGCACTTGGTTAATTTGGATTTTGGAGTCGAAGCTTCTCTTTTTCACTATTGACATCACCACCAAGGTAGAGTTTGAGACGATGACTATTTACTTTAAATGTGCTAAAAACAAGATGTGTTACCTCTATTGTGCTTTATGGAAAGACATTTTTTTACCATGAATGGGCCCAACCATTTGGACTTTAGCTTTCCAGGAAATGGTCATAGCCTTGAATTGTAAACGAGAACTCGATCTCTAATTGTGAATTGCTTTGACTGCTTTAAACGTGTGTTGTGGCGTCGGTTTGTTATTTCTTTATACACTCTCAAGCTTTCATAAGCATTTATTCGCCATTCACCTAGCTCATTGAGCTGCAACATTCTCTTTTTGCCTACAAGTTTAGGATCACTGTTCATAAATTTAATGGCCCAAAATGCTTTGTGTTCGAGTTCTAATGGTAAGTGACAATCCTTCCTAAAAACAAGTCTATATGGAGAAGTTCCTATGGGTGTTTCATACGCAATCCTATAACCCCATAAAGCATCGTCTAATTTTAGTGTCTAATCCTTTCTATTGGCCTCTACATTTTTTTCTAGGATGTGTTTCAATTCTTGGTTTGACACTTCAACTTGACCAGTAGTTTGAGGGTGATATGGGGTAGCTGTTCTATGATTTACACCGTATTTCACAAGGGTTTTCTCAAATTGAGCATTATAGAAATGTGTACCCCTATCACTAATGATCGCTCTAGGTGTTTCAAAATAAGAGAAATGTTTTTGCAGGAATCCCACTACCACCCTAGCATCATTAGTCGATAAATCTTGAGCTTCAACCCATTTTGACATATAATCTAAGACTACTAGTATGTATTTAGTACTAAATGAGCTAGGAAACGGTCTCGTGAAATCAATACCGCAAATATAAAAAATTTCACAAGATAGCATATAAGTTTAAGGCATTTCATCACATTTGGAAATATTACCTGTCCTCTGGCATATATCACAAAGAGAAGCATACCTGTTAGCATCTTTGAACAGTGTGGGCCAATAAAAACTTGATTCAAGAACTTTGTGTGCTATTCTTACTCCACTGTAATGTCCTCTAATCGGTCCAGAGTGGAAATGCTCTAAAATTTTTTGTCCTTTTGGTACTGGAACACATCTTTTAAATACCTGATTTGCACAAACTCGAAACAGAAATGGATCCTCCCAAAAATAGCTTTTCACATCAACAAATAATCGCTTCTTTTTATGATGAAATAAACCTTCTGGTAGAATACTAGCAACCAAGTAATTATAAATATCTACAAACTAAGGTACTTTAGATTCGATTACCGCATATAGACGCTCTCTAGGAAACCAGTCATTTATCACCTCTTCATCAAGCTTTTCAAGATTTGGGTTCTCGAGCCATGAGAGGTGATATGTTGCAATATTCTGAGTTCCTTTCTTGTCTCTAATCTCCAAATCAAATTCTCTCAACAATAAAATCTACGTTATAAGTCTAGGTTTTGTATTCGGTTTAGTGAGAAGATAGCAAGAAGCAAAGTGATTAGTATACACAAGAATTTTAGACAATGTTAAATAAGTTCTAAATTTATAAAATGCAAAAACCACTGCTAGCAATTCTTTCTCTGTAGTTGTATAATTCTCTTGTGCATCTGCCAAAGTCTTGCTAGTATAATACATCGGCTAAAAGTGCTTGTGTCTTCGATGTCCAAGAATTGCACCTACTGCAAAATAACTCGCGTCACATTAGTTCAAAGGATAAATTCCAATCAAACGCAACCATAATCGGTGCATTGATTAATTTTTCCTTAAGAACATTAAATGCCTTTAAACATTCCTAACTGAAATTGAACGACACATCTTTTTCTAGCAAATTAGTTAAAGGCTTCGCTATTTTGGAAAAGTCTTTAATAAATCTCCTATAAAACCTAACATGTCCTAAAAAGCTTTTAATAGCCTTAACTGAATTAAGGGGAGGTAGTTTCTTGATAGTTAGAATTTTGCTCCATCAACCTTATTCCCTTTACTAGAAATTTTATAAGCTAACACAGTACCTTCTTGAACCATAAAGTGAAAGCTTTCCTAATTAAATAGAAGATTAGTTTCCTCACATATCATTAACACTTATTTCAAAATTTGAAGGCATAGATAGAAAGAATTATTGAACACTAAGAAATTGTCCATGAATACCTCCATAGTGTCTTCAACAAACTCATCAAAGAGTGCTAGGATGCATCGCTGAAAAGTAGTCGGTGCATTATATAATCCAAATGGCATTCTTTGGTAAGCAAATGTATTATATGGGCACGTAAATGTTGTCTTTTCCTGATCCTTGGAAGCTATCGGGAGTTCAAAGTAGCCAAAAAGTCTATCTAGGAAGTAGTAGTACATATGACTAGACAACCTCTCCAACATTTGATCCACGAATGACAGAGGAAAATGGTCTTTCCTTTTAGCATATTCAGCTTCCTGTAGTCAATGAACACTCTCCACCACGTGACTATTCTATTTGGAATCAACTCATTCTTCTCATTAGCCACAACAATCACGCCTCCTTTCTTGGGAGCAACTTGCACAAGACTTACCCAAGTATTATTAGATATAGGATAAATAACTTCAGTATCTAGAGGTTTAATTACCTCAGCCTTTACAACTTCCTTTATGTTGGGATTTATCCTCCTTTGAGCTTGCACACATGGCTTATAACTATCTTCCATCAAGATCTTGTGGGAGCAAAAAGAAGGACTAATCCCTCTAATGTCAGAATTCTTCTAGGCTATAGCTATTTTATGTTCCTTAAGTACGTAAAGTAACTCATCCTTCTGATATACTTTTAAGCCTAAAAATATAATCACTGGCAATGTAGAATATTTTCCAAGGAAGGCATACTCCAAATGATTCGGCAGTTGTTTCAGCTCCAATTTGGGAGGTTCTTTAATAGAGGGTTTCTACTTTAATTCCTTATTCACCTCAATTGTCTCAAAATTTTGGTGTCAATATGAAGGATCACTAACGTCCAAATGACCTACCATTTCACTTTTCATAACATTGTCTCCATCATCCTCCCCACCTTGCGCAATACATAGTTCCAATGTGTCTTTATGCATAATTTCTTGCAATGAATTTTTAACTGTATGATCAATAGAACCTATAAAATAACAAGTATCATATTGCTCATTAGAAACTCTTATAGCATCATGTATTTGAAAAATGACCTCTTCATAACTTACTTTAAGCACAAGTTTACCATTACCAACATCAATGATAGCTTTAACAGTAGCTAAAAATGGTCGGCCTAAAATCATAGGTACCTCAATATCCTTATCCATATCAAGTATTAAAAAATCAATAGGGAATATAAAATTATCCACTTTAACAAGTACATCCTCAATAATATCCCTAGGATACTTAATGGATCTATCAACTTGTTGAATACTCATCCTGGTAGATTTTGGTTCTCTGAGACCAAGTTGCTTGAACATTTTATAAGGCATCAAATTTACACTAGCACCTAAATCAGCTAAGGCTTTCTCAACAGATAAACTACTAATAAAATAAGGGATAGTAAAACTCCCTGGATCCTTAAGCTTGGTAGGGAGTTTGTTCTGGAGAACGGCCAAATATTCTTAATTTAGCTCTACAGTAGACAACTCCTCTAAGTAGACAACTCCTCTAACTTCCTTTTATTTGTCAAAATCTTCTTTAAAAATTTTGCATATTTGGACATTTGTGAAAGAGCTTCAACAAAAGAAAAGTTAATATGTAACTATTTAAAAAGTTTGAGAAATTTATCGAATTGTTCATCCATGCTGTCTTTCTTCAACTTTGCTGGATATAGGATTGGTGGTTTGTACTCTCTCAGCACTGACTTTTGGTCTTTCTTGCTATCATCAACCCCTTCATCTTTCTCAACAGCTTCTTGTTTCAGTTTCTCCTCAGGTTCGGTTAAAACTGTTCCACTCCTCAAGGTGATTGTTTTCACTTGCTCTTTTGGGATGGAAAACTCTAATTTCAATTCCATCCTTCTATTACCTTCTGTTATCTATAAGTACAACAAATTCACCCCAATTTTAAAATATTTACACTTCAGTCCCTATGTTCAAAATTAACAATTTTTACTTTAAAAATTAGTCCTTTTTGCACATCTAAGCATAAATTCTAACCAAATAGCACCAATTTCATCAAGCATTCATTGATGGCAACATTTATAAACTTTATCAGTTTTAGAAATTAACACATGAGTTAGCTAAATCAAGATCCTGGGATTTCAAAAATATAAAAATTATAAGAAAAGAACTAAATTGCACTAACCAATTGAAACCTTGAAACGTTGGAAACCTAGGGCCAAATGTTCTTCTTTCTTTTTCTCCTAAATCGGTATTGGGATGTTTGGAGAAGATCAAGTCTTCTCTTTCATCCCATTATCCTATTATAATTCATATGTTTTATTTAATATTAAAATTAATTTTAGTTAAAATTTTATAACATAATTTTTATGCACATGCACACACCGTCCAACTTATTATCAAATGGTAAAATTACCACTTTAGGCCCAAACTCATTTACTAATTAAAAATTCTATAACAATTAAAGTTTACCATTTTTACAATTTAGTCCCTATACCTTAATTAACTATTCAATTAAGAAATTTGTCAGACCCACATTTAGTGTAATACTATTAATTAATATTTACAGACTCAATAATCAGAGAATGAGATTTTGAAACCACTTTTCCAGCACCACTAAAAATCGAGCTGTTACAACTCTCTCACCTTAGGAACTTTCGTCCTCAAAATTTATACCTGTAAAAAGGTTAAGGCACTGTGATTATCATGGTTCGTCCGATTCTCTAATAGTTTTTTTGATACCATGTCGACATCATAATATTGTTACTAATGGCACTCGATTACTTCTTAATTCTTTAACTTCCCGATTACTTCTTAGTTATTTAACTTCCTGAGTCACTATTCTAATTAGTACTTCACTGTATATCAGATCAGGTTGTAACTTCATCTCATCAGGGAATAACACGTAAGATTTTATTTCAAATTCTGGTAGTAGCACTAATCAATGTACAACAGTCTTGGTTCTTTCAACAACTTTAGTCATCTACGCTATCTCAAATTCAACTCTGGAATTTCTGTTAACATAATTTTCAACTGTTTGAAGCTCTGATAGCATTTATCTAACCAAACAAAGTAGACATTTTTCTGTAACTATTTTTTCAACAGTGGAGCTATTATCAAGAAGTCTGTGCCAAATCATTTGTAACATCCAGTAAGTCCCAAAAAACTATGTACCCATATAATATTTTTTAGAGATTTTCAGTTCACAAATGCTGAAATTTTATTCAGATCAATACAAATACTTTCAGCCAATATTACATATATCAGAAAATCTACTTCTCGAAGCCAATATTCACATTTATTGAACTTTGCATACCACTGATTCTCTCACGACATCTATAACACTGTTCTCAAATGCTAATCATGTTTAATTTCATTCTTCAAATAAATTAGAATATTAATAATAAATATAACAACAACTCGGTTCATATATGCTGGTAAATTCTGCTAATTAGGTTTATAAAAGCAGCTAGACATTCATAATCCAAACAATATTACCAGAGATTCACATTGTTCATATCAAGTCCCAAAAACAGTCTTCAATACATCCGACTCATGACTCTGAGCTGAGCATAACCTGACTAAAGTTCATTCTTCGAAAGCATGATAACTCTTTTCAACTAATCAAACAAGTTAGCCATTCTGTATGATGGATACTTGTTCTTTACGATCATTTTGTTCAATTGTCATTAGTCATTGTAAAATCTCAAAATTTCTTCTTTCATTTTCACAATAATACTAGAGCATCTCAAAGTGATACACTCGGTCAGACAAATTCCCAATCTAACAGTTCTCGTAACTAAGCTTTTAATTTTTTCCAATTTAGTTAGAGTCTTCTGTACATTGTATGATACAATTGAGGTCGGATCAGTTCTAGACACTACATCAATAACAAATTCAATATTTTTCTCTAGTGAAGCCTAGAAATTCTTCAAGAAAAACACATCCGTGAAGTCGTTAACTATTAACTTGTTCTATATATGACCCCGATACTCTTATATTTAAAATGTCACTAGATACAATTTACTACCCTTTTTTGAGAAATTCTCAGGCTGATATTGCAAATATGATATATAACATAAAGTAGGTTCTGTCAAATTTATCATTAGTTGCTTCACTATTCTGACATCTCAATACAATCCATTCTTGTCTACGGTTAACCACTGCATCATGCTCAGACAACTAATCTATAACGAAAGTGACATCAAATTTATCAAATGATAGTAGATTTATAGCCTCGATTTTTTAGTTAACATAATATACATATTTTACTAAGTATAACACATTGACTCAACAAATTCGTTACTCTAGCATCATATTTAGAAGATTTTATTAATATATTCTTTTCATTTATTATATAGTGCAAATGTATGAATAAGTTTATTCTGAATTAATCAAAACATGTACAATTATATCGAAAAGAAAAAAGTATCGATAATGTCATCAGGAACTATAGTATTCTCTTTGGCTCGTCTTGCATAGGTTCTGGTTGACGCGTGGACCTTGGATCTCGCAACTGTATCTCTAGTTCCACTATGGTTAGCTCCTTCAGAATTTCCAGATCCTGGTATTTTACTCCTCAATGGAGTTATCATCGATTTTGCAACCTGTTTTGAATTAGTCACATATTTATTCGGGCAATCCTTCCGAAAATGTTCAAAGGAACCATATTGGAAATAAGATCCCTCATTTAATCTACATTCTATAGAATGGCTTCCGGTGCAGTGTTTGCAAATTGGTTTATTCACATTTTGAACACTACCTACACTATCTGTTGGTGTAGTCTGTAATATCAGATTACTAGATCTCGGAGTATCTATCCCTAAAAACTCTTATGAGAAGGTGAAATGGCAGTGGACATCCCTCAACTATTTCGATGAAAGAGTCGAAAATGATCTGGGTAGATTTCATTTACTAGAATCCCAAAGCTTCAACTTAGCCTGTTTCTTTTCATTACTAGTATCCTCTATCTTCTAAGCTCGTTCAAATAAAACTATAGATTCTCTCAATTCTAGAGCTCTGATTCAAAACGAATTCATATCTCGCTTTCCGTTGGTAGTATCTCTCGGGTGTATTTACTAAGCTAGAAAAATTCTCGTTCATACTCAGCTACGGATCTGTTTCCATGTTTTAGCTCGAGAAATTCTCTCTTTTTCTTTTCTAGATACAATCCACTGATATATTTCTTCTGGAATTCAGATAAGAAAAGTTCCAATTAAATTTGTCCCTCGGTACAATGGCTATTATTATGGATCACCATTGATACGCTTCATCTTTCAACAACGACACTACATATCTCAAACAATCATTAGGAGTACAAGACATTTCGTCGAAGACTCTTTGTGTGTTCTCTAGCCAGTATTCAACCTCGTTTGGATCATATTATTTTCTTATCTTATCAATTGGAGGTTGTCATACACTTTTCATATTCTGAGGACGAGGAGGTGCCATATGAGGCAGAATGGGGCCGATGGTTGGGAAGCCATAGGATTAGCTCGCATAAATTCAGCGAATCGCTGGCTCATCATCTTAAAAAAGAAATTTCTCACCTCATTTTCTGGAATTTTCAGAATGAGGATACTGTAACTTGCTTCCTGATAAGAAGTCAGAACATTATTATATACTTCGTCAGAGACGACATGGTTTAATTCGGTTGACATCTTTATATATATAAAAAAAAGTCAAATCAGATTAGAAGACAACACACTATCACAGGTTCTCATGACACGTATTTTCTGGACTCCATATGTTCTACGTTCAGTCCTAGAACTGACTAAACCGTAGTTCTGATACCACTAAATGTAACACTCCTCACCCAACCAAGTTACCGGACTCGAGTTACGAGATGCTACTACTGTTACCGAAGCAATTCACAATCAAATCTCAATAGTAATTCATTTCAATCATCAATTCTTACATTAATGCATGTACGCCATATTATACAAGCTAAATCAAAACCTAATCGAACTTACGAAAGTTCCAAAGTTAATCCAAGCATGAATAAGGACCGAATTGTAAAATTTTCAAAGTTTGAGCAGAGGTATCAATACCCAGATCAGGTGCTGATATCGTCTATAGCTTCGATGTTTTAAAAACCAACTTAAAATGCACAAGTATCAATACCAAATCACGTATCGATAGCGTTTTAGCATTCTACGAATTTTAAATTTTGAAAATGAGCCAATTTTATTGATACCTTTATAAAGTATCGATCTTTGAAGATAAGTATCGATATTTTATACTAGTATCAATACCAAATTGGCATTCTGTCATTTTAAAACACTGTTCATTTCTTAATGTACCGATACTTCCGTCTATAGTATCGATACTTTTTAACCTGAAGATTAAAAATCTGGCATTTTGGTACCTTTTCATGCTCAAACCAAACTTTAACCTTTATGGTACCTTTAAGCACCTAACTATCTATACAAAAATCATCTCAATCCATTATATGTACTACAATCAACCATTTTTCAATCCATATTTCAAACATGAATATTTTACATATTATAATTGGAATCAAAATACATCACTTACATAAACAATTGATACCTATTCAATCTTGCAATCCATCATATTAAACCATTACATTTCCATGCAAATTCAATCATACCAATCTCATCACATTAGTTCAAACATTCCACATTCAAAATTAATCATTCACATACTAGGAATATAACTTATCACCATGACTTTATGCACATTTATACATCTAGCTTATAACCATTCAAGCCATATAACACTCAAGGTTCAAAATCAAGGATATTCAAAATAAGCACAAATACATAACAACTCCTATATACATGACACATAATTGAGTCCAAAACGTTTAAAAGACTAATACCCTCAACCTGACTCTATTCACCGGGTTCGGATCTCGGGTGTTACTACACATAATACTTAACAAAATTTGAAACAGTACATAAACACTCTTCACTTAAAACCTTTTTCTTATCATTTCTTTCATAGACTTAATTTCAAAGAAACAACAAAAAGTATTTAAACTTGAATTATTGCATCACACTTGGTACAACACATTACAACACATAAATTTACTAAAGGCAGAATCTTAGGGTGTAACCCTACAATACACCATTTTCCCACTATATGCATAATAACCCACTTCGCCGCTACCTTGGTATACACCTGGCATAATCCTTCTTGGCCCATTCTCTCACCAATCACCTGAAACAATAACAAGCATTGTAAGCTCATGAGAACTTAGTGAGAGTTAATACAAAATACCTTGGTGGATTCTTTTATAATATTCGGGGAACATCTATACGCCAGCTACCCTTTTGAACCACTTACTTCTGTTTGGGCAGATACTATCGAAGTTTCAGGATTACACTTACACGACAACTACTATACTCTTAAGCTCTTTTTTTCTTAGAACCACAAAGGTACCTTTCAAAGAATATCTCTTTAGAGCCCGCTACATATAGACCATCTCTTCATACATCCAGTGATTTCAAAATGGTTGATCACAGATATTGTTCACTGGTTGATGCATCACATTTGGCGGATACTCATGTAGATTTAAATACTATCAGTTCACTAGTCAAATCATATTCTCCTTTGATACCCTACAAGATGACAATAATAATGAATTATAAAGATTATCTAAATGAACTCCACAAAATTTTATTTCTTAAATCCATATAATCAGAGATACGATGACTCAGATTCCGCAAGGTTTCAGAAGAATACATAATACTGATCAAATATGGCGGATACTAGATAGCTCAGATTTGTCCCTACATGGTATAAACAAACTTAGACTAATGGATACTTATCTCATTCATAACTACGAACATGCCCAAATTCCAAACTAATGGTTATCATGGCGGATACCATTTTCTGAGCATACAGATACACACTTCTTTTCGAGAAATTCCCTTAAGACTTATTCAATTACATCATAGATCTTATTCAACTACCTTAACTCCAAAAGTATCATAACCTTATCATATCAGTACAGAGCAATCAAAATTTATCTAGAACTTACCATAAGAGCATATAAAAATATTCTACAAGACAAACTTAACAAAGCACGCCACAAGGGCATCATACAAAATCATGTGTTCTCCCTCTTAGACTTACACATAAGTTTATGTGTTGTGATCTGCCTATTCGATCTACATATTATTGAGGGCTACACCATTCATTCAATCATATATTGCCAGGGGTCTTAGCCACATGGATTTGTAGACTATCATGTATCATGATCTGCCGGTCCAATCTTCATCTTTCTAGAGGCTACACCATGAATATTTTCATTTCATATGATGCTATAGGTCTCAACCTCATGGTCTTACACTAGTTTTCATATTGCGATCTGCCAGTCTGGTTAGCAATATAACTGCCCTACCAAAGGCATCACAGAGGGACATTGCTCGGCATTCACTTACCCAGATTTGTTCTCATTCCAGACTGATTCATACTTTCCGTATATCAAACTTTATCTGCATGCTTACCAACCAACATTCTTTTCAACGAAAATTGTACATATCATTACAACACATATATCATATTTACTATACTCATACTTTTACCAATTGTCATAAACCTCATCTTTTTATATATATACTTCTAGTTGAACATTTCGCTTATAAGAGTCAAGGAAAAGACTCACCTGATACTCATCTACAGTAGTTCGAAGTTTCGGGCTCAGACATCCTCCTCGAACCAGCAGCAACAACTGCTTAAAGAACATAGGATTACCAAATTAAAACTCATTTACAAAAATTTTTATCATCTCAATTACTGACAACCCCATGCAAAACCTTGTGCTTTCAACTTATTGTTCATTTACCCCTTACAAACTTAACATGCAGAGCTGTAATACTTACCCGAAGATGGAATAAATACTAATTAAACTAAGAGCCTTTTCTTTTAGCTTAGGGAGGAAGAGATACAATTAAACTTAAGAAAAAGAACCAGAGAGTAATATTGAAGGAAGAAGAAAAATTCCCCTACGAACCCTTCTAACACACATATATATGACCTATTTCCTCATAGTGAGACTTAATAGGTTTCACCAATTTCAAAATTTGTCCTCCTTAATGGTCTACAATTTTTGAGGGAAACATAAATGAAAACTCTGTATAATAGATATCAGACTAGTCTATCCAGTTGGTTTCTAACTAGGTCACTTAACAACCCAACCAACACAGTACTAAGGAAAACATGGGGTATTATACCTTCGACGATAACTCATACCGTAATTACCATTTCGCTTCACAAAACCTTTTTCTTTAAATAACAAAATAATCTAAAATAGAATCTTCACTTACCTACATAGCGGTTACTATCCGTCCACACATATGCGCCAAAAGAAGAAATTGGGTAGATTACACTTCGCCAAACAGATTATTTCACCACCTACATGCCTAAATCTTGGATCCGCCAGACTTGGGGTGTGACAAACTACCAAATCTAAGGTTGGATAGTTTGAGCTCCGAGATTATCTGATCAAAACGTCTACAAGTCAACTATCTACAAGAGAAGGAAAGTGTCAGTAAGCATTTCAGATGCTTAGTAAGTCCATATAAAATTTTACCTAACTTACCTTGATCAACAAGCAATTTAAATAATTAAGACATACTGAGACTAACATGGAAATCCTTTGGCATCCTGTTACTTTCACGTGTACGTCAGCAAGTACATTCAGAGGCTAGTTCCTTTACATGATATGAATTTATAACATAATCAAATACATGTTTAACAACTCATTTCATAACATGTAATAGCCATTTCATATCTCATTTGCAAACACATACATGTATATTTATTTTCATTCATGTGCTACCATTTCATTTTCTGTTTCACTTTCTATTTTCGCTTGGAAAACTAAAGAATATTGAACTTGGATACACATAATTGATTTACTTCTACAAATTGTAGAGTTGATTTACCTATACAAGTTTTATTCGATGCTGCTCACTCAATCTGTCGAGAATCTGTAACATTTGCTGGATCTTAGACAGCGATAAAGAATAATTCAATTTGCTCACATGAGTTCTGATAATTGAATTTGCTCACACAAGATGTGATATTTGGGCTGTTCACTCAAGCCATAGGTCAGGTTTTGTTTTGCAGCTTTATTTAATGCTGCTCAGTTGAGTTGTCGAGGATCCGTAACAAATGTTGGATCTTGGCCATCGATAAAGAAATCTCTAACCAATACATGATTTCTTTTTGAACTCTAATGGCATGCCATTCATATCCTAATAGTTTACTAAGTTCACATGGGAACCATTACCATTTCTATATCATTTCAAATCCTGAAACCGTACTCACTTTCACATTTCGAATAACAATCCATATACATCCTTAATCATGTATTGCCATCATATTCATACCATCCATCCATATAAACATTTCAATTTTATTCAATACATCATATCTATTTGTGGTAATCATATCATTCATTCTTTACGATTTAATCCTTTAGATTTCACGAATTATATAATAATTTAGGCTAATAAGTAAGCAATATAATACAAACATATCATGAATTAAATAAGTAAGTCTCATATGTGATTACCTAGAAAAACAACAATCGATAAGGTTTCGGGACTAATCCATAATTTTGCATTTTCCTCAATTATTCTCTAGTTGATTCAATTCTCGATTTATAATAATTTATTTCAACTTATCAATTCCCAACCTCTTATAATAGCCTATTATAAGAATATATCAATTCCATTTCATTTTACAAAAGGTTCCTAAAATTTTGCATTTGATTCAATTTAGTCTTTAAAACTGAAATAACTATATATTTCAAATTTAAGCTTCATTTTCAATCCGATCCCAATTAGAGTTACCCATGGGCTAGGTCAAGCCCTAACAAAATTTTAGGCCCGGTTACTATGCCCAGGCCTGACCCGACCTGAAAAATGGGCTTAAATTTTTGCTCAAGCCCAACCCAAATAAAAATGTTAAAACCCGGGCTCAGCCCGTATTAATTTTTTAAAAGTTATTTTTATTTAAAAATAAAAAATATAATACACGAAATACACTAAAAATATTAAAATAAATGTTTCCTAACAAATTGAAATAAAATTTAAAAAATCTTTATACTTAAATAACACTAAGATAAGTGCAACTTAAAAAAAATGCCTCTAAAATAATAGCAAAATTAACAATAAAACATGTTTCATACAATAGCCAAACATTAGCAACATAATAGTGAGATGGTAGCAAAACATGGCAAAAAGTAGGAAAACAACAGCAAAACATGGAAAAAAAAGCATAAAAAATAACAAGGTTTTTTTATTGAAAATTTGGGCCAGGTTCGAGCCAAAAAAACCTTACCCAAGGCCCGACCTATTTTCTAAACGAGCCTTTTTTTGTACAAACCCATTTTTTAGGCCTATATTTTTGTCTAAACCCTCCTATTTTTTGCTCGGGCCTTCGGGTTTGGTTGCCCATTCTAATTTCTATTTTAACATTCTATAACCTTCTATTATCTATAATTAAAAAATTTACACAAATTTTGAAATATTTACACTTTAATACCTATGTTCAAAATTAACAATTTTTACTTTACAAATTAGTCCTTTTCATATCTAAACATCAAATCCAACCAAATATCACCAATTTCATCAAGTATTCATCAATGAAAACATTTATAAACTTTAATATTTTAGAAATTAACACATGGGTTAGCTAAATCAAGCTCTTGGGATTTCAAAAACATAAAAATTACAAGAAAAGGACTAAATTGCACTAACCAATTGAAGCCTTGAAACCTTGGAAACCCAAGGCCAAATGTTCTTCTTTCTTTTTTTCCTAAATTGGTTCTGGGATGTTTGGAGAATATGAAGTCTTCTCCTTCCTATTATAATTTATACGTTTTGTTTAATATTAAAATTTATTTTAGTTAAAATTTTACAACATAATTTTTATAGACATGCACGCGCTGTCCAACTTATTCTAAAATGGTAAAATTACCGCTTTAGGCCCCAACTCATTTGCTAACTAAAAATTCTATGACAATTGAAAATATACCAGTTTTACAATTTAGCCCCTATACATTAATTAACTATCCAATTAACAAATTTGTCAGACCAAAATTCAATGTAATACTATAATTAAATTGTAAATATTAGTTAATAATATTTATGGACTCGATCATCAAAGAACAAGGTTCTGAAACTATTGTTGCTGGCACTACTGAATATCAAATTGTTACACCAGCTGCTGCCTGATTCTTTCTTCACCTAACATGCTCACTCGGACACCCTTCTTCACCATCTGAACCCCGACCATTGAGGATATTAACAGCTTTTAAGTAATCCAATTCTAAAATAACATTATTTAAACCCTTCTCCTAGGTAATTCGAATGCCCTACAATGCTCCTCATAACTCCGCCTCAAGTATCGGACACACTAATCTTTTGCGTATATCCCTAGAGCCATCAACCTTCACTATCCTTTGCCACCCTTCAAACTGTTGTTATGGAAAATTCACTATGTAGAGTCGCATAAGAATTTATTTTAATCCAGCTAGGGTTAGGCACTTGCCACATTTCCTCCACGATCACATAACCTTCAACCTTCTGCCCCTTCTATTGTAAACAACCAGTTAACATTATATTCTCTACAAAACGCTTGCCCCACTACAAAATACTCTCATTTTCCACGAACTCATCATCGAAAACTTTTCAATTCTGCCTTATCCAAAGTCCCTAAAAAAGAATCCCAAATAAAGTACCCCAATTATCACTTTCCAAAGAAAAGTATTCAAAGGGACTTTTTAAGGATTTTTTCAATTTTTGGTGTTTTATTTCGTTTCGTTATTTACTGCTTGATTTGTTTCTCTTTGCTTTATTTCTTGTTATTCCTTTTCTTTAGTTTTAATTTTTTTTTTAGAATTTTCTTGGATCAAATCTTGTGATTTTTGTGGTGTTTTTCCTCGTTTTATTGGGTTTTCTTTTGGTTTTTTAGCCTTTTTAGTAGGTGCAGTGGCATTTTTTGCCATTGCTGGTTGTCTTATTTTCTAGGCGGTTTTTTTTGGTGGTTTGGTTGTGGGTGTGGGTTGCTATAGTACTCTGCTGGGTGGTTTATTTTTGTTTCAAGGGATTGCTTCTTATAAAATTTAGCTACTTGAGATTGTTTACTATTGGAAGCTGTTATTATTTTGGATCAGGTGCATCTGTTTCTTGTTTTGTTTGGTAGTGCTGTGAGAGTGGTGTTTTGGGTGGGTCTTTCATTTTTCTACTTCTTGGTTTTAAAGGGTGTTTGCCGAGTGTGGGGGATCAGTATAGTTGAAGAATTAAATGACATGCTTGCTAGATTGAATTTCCTAGAAGTAAAAACAAAGAGAGTGGTGTGTCAAAATATATCAATGCCTTACCAACCGCCCATGCCTCAAAACCTTACATATACAAAGGAACTGGTGAGGTTTATGGAAATGGCTAATGGGTTGTATTTGGTTAAATTTGGTGCGGTGGAAGATAGGGAGTGGATTTTTAATTTGCCTCCATGGTTGTTTGATCAAAGCTTATTTGCAATGGTGCCTTTCATAAAGGCCAAGATATGAGTGAATATAATTTTAACATTACCCCATTTTGGATCCAAATATATACAATATTCCTTTTGAATGGATAGATCGACAAGTGTCTATTGACGTGGGAGGAGTTATGGGTGAGGTAATTGCTATTGATTGGCGTGATAGAGAGGGTTGTTGGATTGAGTTCATAAGGGTTCAGGTGAATTCGGATTTCACTAGGCCTTTAAAATGAGTTGTTCACATGGTAAGGGCCGATGGAAAAGATATAATGTGTGCTATAAAATACGAGAAGCTTTCCACGTTCTGTTATCTCTGTGGGTGCATTGGTCATTAAACTAAAAAATGTGAGCAATATGAAGCTGATCAAGAGCTAGGTAGCTCAAACTATCAGTATGGATGTTGGTTAAGAGTTAAATTGTGGAACTCGAACCTAAAGGTGGGTAAGTGGCGGGGTGGTGTGGAGATTTTGGAGGTGGATAAGACACTTCATGAAGAGGGTGGAAGAACTGAGAGCACTGCTGAGGCAAGGGGGTTTTATGATGCTACAACGAGGAAAAGAAAATGTTAGATCAGGGGAAGAGGCATCGAGTTCATAGTCTCTATCGGACAATCATGCAACTCATACTATAATGGAGAATTTTGGAAGGATAAGAAACAAGCGGAAGAAGAATATGGGTCTTGATGGGGATGGAATTGAGCAAAGTCCCATTCAGATGGTCAGAAGAAAACTATCGAAAGAAGCATCTCCACATAAGGCGGCGGCTATCAATCAACCCCACCCGGAGCCATAAAAATATTTTTTTAAAATTGACAGAGGCTTAGAAATCCCGCGACAGTTGGTGAGTTGAGGCAACTTCTCGCATCCAAAGATCTTGATATCAATTTTTTGAGCAAGACTAGGATGTGGGCTAATGAGCTTGAGCACGTTCGTGTTCGGTGCAGATTGGAAGGATACTTCTTTGTTGAGTCGGAAGGTCGTAAAGGTGGGTTGGTGCTTTTATGGAAAGAAATAGTGGATGTGAGGGTTCAGAACCATTCTATGCATCATATTTATTCTTTAGTTAAAGGCGCGGGGCAATATCATTTTAGGTTTACAGGCTTTTACGGGTAATCTGAGTTGAATAATAAACACAAGTCCTGGGATCTTCTTCAAAGAGTGGGCGAGTCTGTTAGAGATGAGTAGATTTTGGGGGGTGTTTTTAATGAGGTCCTTGATGATGTTGAAAAATTGGGAGGGGGAGATGCAAGCCCAGGGTTGCTATGGATGATTTTCAAAAAGGAATTGAGGATCTAGCGTTGGTTGATATAAAGATTGATAGGGGTTAGTTCACTTAGACTAATAACCTTTGGGGAAGTGGTTTGGTGAATGAGAGGATTGATAGGTTTTTGGTGTCAGCTAGTTGGTTGGATAAGGTCCCATTCCTTTCTATGGAAGTTGTTCGCCAAGAAAATTCAGATCATGATGCCATCCTTTTAGATAGTTTAGGCCGTAAGTTGAGGGAGGTCATGAGGGACCTGAGGCTAATGACATTATTAAAAGGGCTTGGGGTCAAAGAAATGAGAATGTGATGGCGAGCATTGAAGGGGTTCGTTCTCAACTTGGTTTGTGGCAACATCGTTGGTTCAAGAGAATGAAAAGTCGTATGTACCGATTGGTTGATCAGATTGATAGATTTATTGACGGGCCTTGCATGGATTCAAATACTGAGATGTTGAGGACTACTCGTGCTGAGCTGGGGTGCTTAAAATACTGAGGAGGAATCTTATTGAGCCCAAATATCTATTATTTAGTGGCTTAAGGAGGGGGATAGAATACTCGCTTCTTTCATGTTCGTGCTACTGGTCAATTTAAAAGGAATATAATTGAAGGTCAATTTGATGCTGATGGATATTGGGTGGATGGGTCGAATGATATGTGTGGTGTGGCTTGGGATTACTTTCATAAGCTTTTTAAGTTTAAGGCTAATGGTAATGATGAGAGATTTCTTGGTCAGATTCAGAGATGCATTAATCTAGAGATGAATAACGTGTTGGATAAGCGGTTAACAGATAAGCAAATTTTGGAGGCCTTCAATCAGATGGACCCCTGTAAGGCTCCGGACATTGATGGTTTATTGGGCCTCTTCTATAAAGAAAATTAGGACGTCGTTGTTAAGGATGTACTTCAAATTTGTGATGAGATTTTAAATGGAAGAAGGGATATTGTGGGTATCAACGATACGGTTGGGGTCCTCATTCCAAAGATTAAGGATCCCAAGGACATGACTCATTTTCGGCCCATTAGTTTGTGTCGGGTGATTGATAAGATGGCGTCCAAAGTTCTTGCTAACAAATTAAAGATCATGCTTCCAGTTTGTAGTAGTCAAAATTAGAGTGCTTTTATCCCGGGGCGTATAATTCACGACAACATTTTCATTGCCCAATAGCTCATGCATTATCTTTAGAGTTCTAAAAATGGCCCGAACAAATGCTTCATCATTAAGCGAGATATGAGTAAAGCTTACGACCGGGTCGAGAGGGATTCCTTGGAAAGGGTTATGGGCCGGTTGGGTTTCTCCGTTGGTTGGATTGAGAAAGTGAGGCGATATATCCGATCAGTAAGGTATGTTGTCAAGTGTAATTCAGTCCTTTCGGAGGAGATTATTCCTGAGAGAAGTTTTCGTTAGGGGGACTCGCTCTCTCCTTATCTTTTCTTATTTTCCATGGAGGCCTTCTCTAGGATGCTTCTTTTTTCTCAGGAGGAGGGGAAAATTCGGGGTATTCGGGCTAGCCAGAATGGTCCACGGATCAATCACCTTTTCTTCGCGGATGATGCATTCTTGTTTGTTAGAAATAGGGTGGAGGAGGCTGAGGCTACTAAGGACACTCTTTGGGAGTTTGAAAAAGTTTTAGGTTAGAAGGTTAATCTCTCTAAATCCATGGTGTATTTTTGTCCAAACACCTCGAGTAACTAAAGGGGGTACCTTGGTGATGCTTTGGGGATGCGGGTGGTCGAGGCAATGCATAATTATCTTAGTCTCCTGCTTATTTTCGGGAAGAAGAAGATGATGAGAGCATTCTAACACATTATCGATCAGTTTTCTAATAGGGTCAGTGGCTGGTCAAAAAGGCTTTTATCCTATGATGGTAAGGATGTTTTTATTAAAGCTGTGTCACAATCCTTGCCTGCTTATGCTTTTTCAATTATTCTTGCTCCCAGGGGTACAACGGACGAGATGCTTTCGAAACTGTATAGCTTTTGGTGGGCTAGCAAGGACAAAGGACGAGGGTGGCCGATGTTATTTTGGGATATATTATGCATGCCAAAGGGGATGGGCAGCCTTGGATTAAGAGATCTTAGGCTTTTCAATCTTGTGCTTTTGGGGAGACAAGTTTGGCACCTTTTAAACCACAGATACACCTTTTGCTATCATAACCTCAATTCTAAGTATTTCTCGAACGGTGATATGTTCCATCCTAAAAAGGTTGATAAGCCTTCCTTCTCTTAGATGAGTATCTTAACGGCGACTAAAACCCTTGAAGCGGGCTTCGGTTGGCAAGTTGGTGATGGTAAAAGAGTCATAATTGGGATGGATAGGTGGTGTTTTGAAGGCTTTGATGGCAAGTCTTTGTGTTATCCAAGTGTTGACATTCGTAAAAAGGTGGTGTGATCTTTTTGGCTTCCTAATCACTTTGCTTGGCATGGTGATCGTGTTCGTGAGCTCTATGGAGTGACTTTGGGGGACGGACTCTGTGAGCTACCCATTATCCCCAATGGTTCGAGTGATAAAGTTATTTGGATCCATAATACTCACGGATGCTACACTACGAAAACGGCATACTCGTGGCTTTTGCTCAATAGGATCGATTTTGGCCCTCACCGACTCTTTTGGAGGGTCATTTGGGAGCTTTGGATACTTCACAAAATTTTCATTTTTGCTTGGGGAGTGGGACATGATCTGCTCCCAACGAATGTTAAAATTTCATCCATTAAACATAGCGTTCGGAGGGGTTCTTCGAGGTATAGCGGTGGGGAAGAAATCGTTATTCATGCTCTAAAAGACTGCACTAAAGCTTGTGCTATTCTCGTCCTTGGTGGGCTCTATAGTCGTCTACTCGAAAACGATTACGAGAGATGCATTGATTAGTTGGAGGATGTTGTGTAGTTGTTGGACAAAAAGGCTTTTGAGGACTTAATCATGATTCTCTGGAATGGGTGGAATTGCCGCAACACTGCTATCTTCCGCAATAAGGATGATTATGCTAAAGTGGTATGGGAGAGGGAAAAGACACTTGGTCATGATTTTCGGATTCATAACCTTAGAATAAGCCAATTCTTCCTTTGACTACTAGCCCCTAAAAGTGGGAGATGCCCTTGATTAGTTTTGTTAAGGTTAATGTGGATGTCGCTGCGTTTAATAACAAAACTAGTTTTGGGGTTATTATTCATGACAGTGATGGTTTCGTCCTTGGGGATAGTGAGGGTTACAGGGAAGAGCTTATGAGTGTGGAGTGGGCGAAATTAGACGCGTTGATTGAAGGCATCACTCTAGCTCACTCGCTTAACTTCAACATGGTCATTTTTGAGTCAAACTGTGGGAGTTTAGTAAATCATTTTCGGAAGCACCGTGATTACATTACTCTTTTGGGCCATCGGGTCAAAGAATCTAGGGGCATGATAGATCTCTTCGTTGAAGCCGATGTTATTTGGATAGGTCGAGATAGTAACAGAGTAGAGGATAAACTTTGTTATATTACTTTGAATAATCATTGTAACTTATCTTTTGGTATGGGGTATCTTAGAGATATCCATAATCTTGTAATTTTTTATTCATCTTAATGGAGGTAATGGCCTTCGGGCCCTTTTTTGTAAAAAAAGAAGAAGGAAAGTATTCAGGTTTAGAAAGATTCGTAATAAACTGAGCTCTTCAATCCAAATTCATAAACTCAAAAAATCTAGAAGGCTTTATGAAAATAAACCATATCGAAACTGCTAAGAAACACAACCTAAGCACATGATTAATGTCCTCATTCAAGAGCAATATGTCTCCGAACTCGCTCTACTTTCATCAGAAGGCCATTATTAAGCACTATCTAGAGAAAAGAGTGCACTCATTGGGGACCTTCGAAGTGCCACACCTCTTTCCATGGAAACCTCTACAAATCATTATTATTTTATAACAGAGTATAAGTTGACTTAATAGAGAAAGTACTTTTGGACTCTAGATTCCACCCTAGTACATCATCTGGATCATTTTGGGTCGAAGGAACAATGACTTCTACCTTCTGTATACCAACTAATGGAACCTTTCCCATGCCTAACAACCATTTGGATCCACTGTATCTGCCACTAGTAGGAACTTTGGTTGTCTGAAATTCGACGATGTAATATATTCAATTAAAGGACTCGATCTAGGTAACCACCATGAATCATGCCAAAAGTCAACTAGCCTCTCATTTTTGACTTGCCAACATATTCATTTCTCATATTTGACTAATGCCACATCATAACCTTGAACATCCACCCTTCCTAATAGATTTAAAAAGTACTCATTGTCACTTATATTTGATATGTAGAACTTGAACCCATAATTAGTTAGAATTTTGTGCAAGTTAGAGCCCTAATTTCATAAGGAAATAGTGGTTCAAACCCATCATCCTATGTAACACCCTAAAATAAGGCCTAAGATTTGTAGGGTATTTTAGGAATTTTAGCCTTAGAATGTTTGAAATTTTGTGACATGGTATATCGGTAATGTTTTTTATTATAGTTTTTAGAAAATTAAATCAATTTCTGAAAATGAGTTTTAAATACCTTTAATTTTGAAATAAGGACTGTTTTGTAAAAGGGTTCAACTTAGGAGTAGTTTTAGAGAAATAGTACCAAAGTTTTAAAATTAACCTATTTCCGCCTCCATCTTTATAAAACCCACGCTAGATTTCTCTCATCCATTTTGGTTGCTGTCCCTTGCTTTCCCAAGCTCTTCTCATTCAAGTTTTGATTCCTAAACTCTATTCCTTTGATTCCTATCACTTTCCAAATCATTAAACCTCTATAAAATTCAAGAAAAACACTGAAAAACACCATAGGTTCCTCCATTATCAAGCTTGAGGGTTTTTTGGTTTTTTGATCAAACGCTTGATTTTTCTTCAACTAAGGTAACGATTCAATTCCTAATTAGTTTTAAATGACACCTGATCTTTTAAACGGAATTTTAAGCTATTAAATCGCATATTTTAAATAAAAGCCAAAAATTAGGTTGTTAATGGTGGATTTGGGATTTTGGTTAAAACGTAGTTTCAAAGTGTTTTTCTACTTGTTTTAACATGATTAGAAGGTTTCTAAACTTACTTTGAAGTTTCGTTAAAGAATTTTTGAGTCTAATGAATTTTCGTTAAAATTGCCATAAATATGTCGAAAAAGTCGATACCATGAATTGGGTGTTTTTGTGTAGTTTAAAGGTTGGGAATTAGTCGTAGGTGAATTATAAGATGAACGAAATTTGTTTTAGACAAAAAGATTAAGTATAGACTGAGATATTCAAATTTTTAAGTTTTCTATGTCGAAGGTTTCGGTCAAAACAGAACCTAGCTTAGGCTTGTGTTTTTAGATTATTTGATGTGAGTTGTTGGCTAAATGTTGATTGCGTTGTTGTACGATTTACTTTGTTGAAGTGTTGGAATCGATAGGACCTTCTACGAGTAGAAATAAAGGCAAGGAAAAGCTAGTTTAAGTTTTTGGGTTTTCGACTTTTCGGTGAAAGCGTAATCGGTGAGTGTTTGTAATTGCTGCTAGTAGACACGATTCATAGTGTTATTTGGGAGCTGATGAATAGCTCAAACCCCTATCCTAAGTTTCGAGTGTAAGCTTTCTATCTCCTTTGTTTTATTTTTGGTAAATTATGTGATTATGAGAATATTTATGGATTGAATATTATGATGCGATATTGTGATATGAGAAATGTGTGATGACTATTGTGAATTGTATTATGTTGTGATGATGTTGTGCTAGCAATATAAATGTGCAGTGGAAGTGTCCAAAAACTGGTAGGTACGTATGTGTTGAATTATGGAATGTAATGCTAATGTGACAAGTTATGTATGTGATAAACTGATTTTAGTGCACTCATATGTGGTTCGATACGTGATGGCTTAATGAGCATTATTGTCGCACTTTAAGTGTAATTGAATGTGGATTCAATAAGCATGCATTGTGTACAAGTTTGTGATGTGAATTGATGAATATGAATAATGATGATGTGCATTAAATCAATAATTAAAATTGTTTAGTTGTGGATATTTTGGCCTTGTGACCTTATGAGACCGTTGGACATAGTTGGCATGCCATAGCATTGTGAGTACTCACCTATATGTGTTTTGTGATTTGGGCATTGAGGCTCTGGGACATGTTGGAGAGATAAGAGAATGTGAGCTAAGCTCCATTCAACGGGACATATTTGGTGTGTTAGAGAGTGTTAGCTTTATGCTTCACTTTTGGGATATGTTCGAATTTATGAGTCATTTGGTGTGTTAGAGATCAGTGTATCTGATGTGTGGTAGTAGAGCCCACTTTTATGTTTCATAGCCTTAAGTGCCAAATTATCTTAAAATGTATATATGTGTAGTGTGATGTATGCCTAAATGAGTATGTGATTGCTATGTAAATTATCGTTTAAAGTTATCTTATATAATGTAATAATACGAAGTGAGATGGATGCAAAAACATGTGAATAATATGTTAAATGAGTCGATTTCATTTTCATGAAAATGTTAGTATGTTCTTATAGTAAATTGTGTATGTAATTGTGGTTTGGATCGTTTCCATTTAACTTGTGAATATATCAGCTTAGACTTGTGGGTTATTAAAGCATGTATTCGTTGTTGAGTCTTGATGAATTATTGTTAAAAGAATTATATACAAACGAGTTTAGTGTAATTGCATGTAGAAGTATATGTTGGTTTTATGACTTAATGAAACGTGAATATGTTATTTTGACCTGATTAGAATATGGTTGTGAATGTGTTGTAGTATGCTCTTGTTTAACCTTTGATATTGTGTGTACATTGTGGTTATTTTGAGCATTCACTGAGCTTGTTAAGCTCAGCCACTCCTTTTAGACCATTGCAGATTAGTTGTGTGCTAGTGTGAGCAGTTTGGTTTCCGAAAGGTGATCCAAGCAAGACATTAGATTTATCTCGTACATGTTATTAAGTCGTTTATATTTTAAGGGAATAACGGCAATGTGGTAGAATTGTTGCATGAATTTTTCCGTGATATTTTAGATGTTTCCATAGTTTATTTTTCTCAGGATTTAAAGGTTTGAATCATGATATGTTGATTATTGCACAGACTTATTCTTGATGTTTGAAACTGTGATTATAGTCATTTTGACGTTTATTTGATATGGTAAAAGATGCATGTTAAATAGATTCGTGTTGGAATGATTTATCTTAAATATGCTAAATTTTTACTGTCTAGAGCAGATGTATTGATACTCGTGCTTTAAAAATGATACCTTTGTGATTTTCAAATGTGTAGGAAGTCAGAATCGTAATTTGGTATCAATACCATACCATGAGTATCGATATTCAGGGCAAAATTACCGATATTTTTCAAAAGGTGTCGATATTTTCTTATGTTTTGAATTTAGACGAGAAAAAAAATGGTGATTTGGTACCGATTTTCCATACGGTATCGATGTTGTGTGTCGAAAATATCGATACCCATGTTCTAGTGTCGATACTTATATAGTTAGTTTTGAGATTTTGCTAAATGGGCCTTACACATGTTTAATTATTAGTATAATACTATTTGATGTATGATTAGCATGTAACAATGATAACTGAAGAGTACGATTGACTTAAAAACTATACAAATGATGATATGGAAGACATTTCGTTTACAATGACCTTTTACTTGTTGTGTATGTCATGAGACGGTGGTGTGGCATCCTAATACTCAGGCTTGGCGACTAGGTCGAGTATAGGGTGTTAAATCCTATAAAATCTCAATCCCCCTTCCTTTATCCCATTAAAAACTTGACTCCAACCAACCAAGTGAATTCCTTTTCTATCTTTGGTTGATTCGCACATGAATCCTCACTAAATTTTCTCCAATTCTAAGCACACTACCCTCGCAATCATCATAATCTGCAAAACATATGTAGGAATAGTAGCAATGACATGTTTTGCCAATGTAGTCCTCTTCGTAAGTGACAACAACCTTACTTTCCAGCCTAAAAGTTTTTGGCGCATTTTTTAGATCAAATATCGGTATGTATCTTTGGATACCCTTCTATGCAAAAGGGGTACCCCTAGATAATTACCTAGATCATCAACATTATTGAAGCCCAACCCATTACTCAGACTCATAGCAACCGTTGCATCAACATTTCTAGAAAAGAACATTTGGGATTTATCCCGATTCACTTTATGGTCAAAACTCTCACAAAAAGTCGTAATACTTCATTAATAGTCTCTATTTGATTTGCCGATGCTTCCGTGAAGAATATCAAATCGTCCGCAACAAAAAAAGGTTACTAATAACAGCCCACCTTGAAATAGTTTAATTGGTTTCCATCTTCCATTATTCACCTCCTACGTTATTTCTTGAGCCAACCTCTCCATAAAAAGTACAAAAAGATATGGTGACAAGAGATCCCCTTAATGGATACCTCGTGAAGGTGAAAAAGGCTTCGAAAGCTCTCCATTCCAATTTACTTGCATTTGAATCGACATTACACATTGTATAATCATTTGCTGAAGAATTTCAACATCTCTCAAAGTGTAATCTATAAACACCCAATTTAGTCTATTATAAGCCTTCTCTAAATCAATTTTATCGCTATCCACCCTTTCCTATCTTTTTTCTTCCCTATAGAATGGATAATGTAACACCCTTAACTTGTATTTGTCACCGGAATAGGGTTATGGAGTATTACCATACAAACTGAACATTATACATACATTTCAAACATTGACATAAACATGATATAATCCATTCATTCATATACATATCGTCCCTTAATTGAGACCTCGAGGCCTTAAAAAAACTTTAGAAATAATCCTGGACTAAATTGGAAACATTTAGAAAGTTTAAGAAAATTTTAGAAAACTTGGATTGCAGGGGTCACACGACTGAGACACACGCCCATGTCTTAGGCCGTGTAACAATCAAAATAGGGACACACGACCTTGTCCTTACCTGTGTAAATTTCTAAGTAGGGTCACACGGCCAAGCCACACACCTGTGTGCCAGGCCTTGTAACTTTCGAAATAACTACACATGCTCATGTGTTAGGCCGTGTAACAACCTGGCTTTCATGCATTAAAACCTACAGGGGACACACGCTCGTGTCTCAAGCTGCGTGGACATGAAATTGGTCAAATTCAAGTCATTTCCAACACCAACTCATGCAACCACCTACAAGCATTTTGAGCACATGATCAAGGCATCAAAACATAACCAAAACCAACATGAAATGACCAATTCAATAGTCCAAGATCACTCAACCAATATGCCATACAAGACACCTCAAATGTAAACATACAAATTTACCTAAACATATATATATATATATATATATATATATATATACTTGACCACATTTTATCATAAACATCTAGTTCATTTCCATCTCAAAACATACCATATCTTGACCTATACCATTTCAACATAAACTTACCATTTGAGCCATACCATTCATGCATCACAAGCACTAGAATGACACAATTCAACCATCATAAAAATGGTACCAAAACAACTTATACATGTCAAAATCATCAATCAACTTTCAACTAACATCAAACACAAGTCCACCTATACATGCTATTATAACATTGGCCAAAACATCAAAAACTACCAATATATTCGTTAGATAGTGTGATAGATCTCTGACGAGCTTCCAACGATCGAGCTTTCGATTATCTATAAAACATAGGAAATAAAACTACGTAAGCACATAATGCTTAGTAAGTTTTAAACATGAACATAACTTACCATTTCAATACATAACGTTAAGATTAAACATAACATAATCCTACCACAAGCTTGGCACAAGCCTAAGCACCATCAACAACACATGTTAGTGCATTTAAACATAATTCACTTGAATTAACATGGGGTAAACTATTTGTACATGAATATAATTCATTTGAATTCATCACTTTCATAAACATAAGTATACATCCATTGAAGCTTACCATTTTAATCATTTTCATAATTACATGATATAGTTCATTTGAACACTTACCATTCCTTTCCTTTTCATGCCCGTTGAACCATTTAGAATATAATCAGATACTCAGGAAATCTCACACGAAGTGTGCTAAACATATAACCATAGCATTTCCTTTACATTGTTGCTCACACGAGCTGTGAAATGGGCTTGCTCACACGAGCTGTGGGTCAAAATGTAAGCCACATGATACTACTCACATGAGTTATGGAGGATTCGCAACATATGCAGGACCTCAACCATCGGTAGGACATTCAAGACCAGCACCGGAAACGTGAAAATCCTAATGACATGTCATTTGTATCCTACGAATTCCTAAGGTTCAAATGGGGCTTGATAACCATCATGGAATTGTTGGATATTCATCATTCAATTATATGACAATAACATAATAACATATAATCGAAAAGATCATTAGAAATGATACTTATGCATACAAACTTACCTCGATGACAAAGATGTAGCAACGAAATCAACTAATCCGAGACTTTAGCTTTCCTCGATCTAGGTCCTTACGTGGTATGTCTTGATCCAAATATACAAAATCAATCCATTTAATTCTTTTATTATTCAATTCAGTCCATATTTCATATGTTTTTTGCAAAAATTTCTATTTTCCCTAAAATTTTAACTTTTTACAATTTAGTCCTTAAGCTCATAAATTGAAATATAAAAATTTTAATCCTCATCTCATGCTAGCTGAACCATCTAAGGACCTATATCAATCCATAAAAGTCATCATTTTATGAATTTAACTTTAAATTTTACTAATTTTACAAATAAGTCCCTAAATGTCATTTTCATCAAAAATCACTTTACAAAACTTATTTATTTATCAACAAGAACTCATAATCTACCATTAAATATCAAGAAACACACAAGAGCATTCATGACACAACCCTAAATCTTTAACAGTTTTACCAATTGATCCTCGGGCTAGCTAGATTAAGCTACAACGACTTCAAAAACATAGAAATAATTAAAAACGAGCTCAAAATCACTTACATGCAAGGTAATTTTGCTTGGCTGAAACTCTCTCCCTATCTCAAGAATGGTGGCCAATTCTTAGGGTTCAAAATGGGGAAGATAATGTTTTATTTCATCTTTTATTATTAACATTAACTTATTTATCTAATTACAAAATTAACCTTAACAACTTATTAAAATTTCATTAAAACCACAGCATGGATATCCACTAACCACACTATTGGTCTAATTATCCTTTAAGTCCACTAACATTAGAATTTCACAGTTTTAAGACCCCTTTAACTACTAGAATTCTACTATTGCACTTTTTACGATTTAGTCCTTTTTACATAATTAAGCAAACGTTAAAATTTCTTAATGAAATTTTAATACAACCCTACTAACATCTCATAAACATTAAAATAATAATAAAATAAAAATTTAATTATCAAATTTGTGGTCACAAAACCACTGTTTCGATTTTACTGAAAATGGGCGTTACAGATAATCTCCTAGGCTATAATAATATTATCCGTTATATGACGACCCAATGCGAAGCTAACCTGATTTGGATGTACCCAACCTAACAACAAACTCTTAAGTCTGTTAACAATAGTCTTTATGATAATCTTATAAATAATCGTAAAAAGACTAATCGATTAGAACTGCTTAATAGTTTTTGGCATCCTAACCTTCAAAATTAGTGTCAATATCATCTTATTCAAGCCTTCCTCCAACTCTCCCCCTTCTAGAACTCTTTGAACAGTTTCTACAACACCCTACCAAACAGTCTACTAGTTCTTTTGAAAAAATAATGTCAAAAAACCATCTACGCTTGGTGCTTTTAGCGATTGCATACTCATAACCACCCTTTTCACCTCATCTTTTGTAACTGGATCGATTAATAAGCTTAAAGTACTTTTAGTCATTCTATGAAATTTTCCTCTAACTGCATACAGAGGATTTGCTGAGCTATCCTACTGAAAAAGTCGAGTGCAAAAATTGACAGCATGACTTCGAAGAATTTGCGACTCCTTACATCAATAATCACTAGTAGTATTCAAAGCATGAATAGAATTACATCGCTGTCTCAATATCGTACTCAAGTGAAAAAAATATGGTGTTTCAATACCCTTCCACTAGCCATTTTCTCTAATATCGTTGTTGCCACAACAATTCCTCTTGAGTCAACACTATCTTGAGTTCTAACTTCAACTATTTTTCTAACCCCCGAAGGAACCAGGAATAGTACCTTTTAAGAGAAGACTCAATGCCCTTTAGCTAAGCCATGAGTTTTTCTTTCTAACGCCCAATATGTCTAAAAACCTCCATATTCCAATGTTGAACTACTTTCGTAAAGCGACAAATATTCATTTCGAGAGACTCTTCCTCAACTTATTTCTCATGCACAAATTACTTAAACCCAAGATGAGTTTGCCAAGCTGCCAGGAATAGAAATGGTCTATGAGGAATAACTGATGGTTGTGTAGAGCAAATAAACAAAAAAAGGCCTATGATCCGACCTAGTTCGTGGCAAATGTATCATCATTGTAACCTGATACTCAATCAGCTAAGCTTCATTACACAACCATCTATCCAACTGTTGTATCAAGTTACCTCTAACCCAAGTAAATTTCGGTCCCAAAAATCTTACATTAGAAAGGCCTCCATCGAACAAAAAAGTATTAAAAAATTGACTAATCCCATTCCGGCCTTCAACCCTTCCTTTCCTCTCGTCCACCAAAATTATAAAATTAAAATCCCCCCAACAACCAAGGGGACAATTCAACTAGAGCAAGAGATAGCAGAAGTGACCAAAGCATGTTCCTTTTAACAAGATTAGGGCTCGTATAAACTGCCGTGAAAATAATATATCGTACAAAAAAAAGAGAATTACATTGAAAATGGATGAATTGGGAACTCACCTCGCAAACATCAACCTCAAACTTCATTATTCCATAATACCCAAATACCACTTGAAAAGCCACAAGCTTCCACTCTAAATGAATTTTGAAACCTAGATTTCATAATGAACCTATCTGCCCGAGCACCACTGACTTTGGTTTCAAACAATGCCACAACATCCGGCTTCCTGTTCCTGCAAGCCTCCTTAAAAAATCTGAAGAATCTAGGGCTTGCTACCCTTTAACAATTCCAAATACAATGGTTAATCATTAAAACAATTTTAAAAATAACACCAAACAATTCCCTTAACAATCCTTACCCAAATCTTCAATTACCACTCCAGGCACGTTCCCATCAGGCTCATCCTCATCCACGGAGATGCCTTTATGAATGTCAAGCTGCGGCACTGCCAAATGCACCTAATCCATCAAAAGGGGCTTTATCGGTGACTTCACCCCAACCTTTTTTCGAGCTTTGAAGCCCTTCTTGGTAATTTCTTTCGTCGTGACCAGTCTTTTTGATGATACTTGTCTATTAGTGATTTATGAATTTCCCCTCCAATTAGTATTATGAATTTCCTGCATCGAATTATCTAGCCCATCCATTGCTTTAGGCATTTCCATTATCACAACATCTTTATAATTCGACCCCAAAATTGTGGATTCACGGTCAACAACAATCCTAGATTATGATTTAATCATTCGGACCTACTTTGAGTTCAGTCGGCCTTGCACCTCTATTGGGATTTTAGGATTATTAATAGTATTGTTCTGAAAGAAAAATTATTAATAGAAACAACAAATCTTGTGGTTACAACTTCTTTAAGTAGATAAGTTTACAAAATATTATTATATTGATGCATTTTGTTTTTTTTTAACATTAATTTCGTTATAGGTTATTATCATATCTGTTTTTTTTATGCAATGCCTAGAACTATCCATAGCCCCTCCCAACCCTTAAATAGGAGGATAATACGCTTTAGCACACTCAAAGCCACGTCCTCCTGCATTGACAACAAGGTTGATGTCAATCGAGTTAAGACTCAATCGGCGTTGATGCCTTGTCTTTTAGGTTCTAATTACAGTAATATATTTATCATTGTGATTATTAATTTTATACATAATAATAAAAAAGTCACTTTAAAATATTATTTTATTGACAATAATTATAAAATGTAATTACACAATTTAATTTTGAAATTATTAATTGCAACTAAAATTTCGTTATTGAAATTTATTCCATGACAATAAAAAATTGATGTTAAAGGTTATTACGTGAGTAACATTTTTTTATGAAAAAAGAGGACAACGCCTAAAACAAAAGATAACAAGCCAAATTAGTAAAGTAGTATCTCTCAGCCACCAACATCATATAATACAATGGCGGTTAAAATATGATCTTCGTCTTTAAATGTTAAAAATTAAGTTTTTCTATTATATTCATTTAAAGATTTCAATGAAATCATAAAAATTATATCATTTAAAATTTTAATTAAGTTATCTTTATATACTGTGACACATGATTGATTGAATGTGACACTTTATACCTGACTCGATCGGCGGATCCGAATGCGAGATGTCACATTTGTTGCCGAAACAACTCGGATTACATTCATTCATTAATCAAAGTTGAAGAAAGTTAAATTTCAAAACATTTTTATAACATTTTAGAAAATAAATAAGTTGTGAGAGCTTTAAAAACATTTCTATAATATGTCTCAACTCAATTCCTCATAACAAATTTATCAATTAGTGGCAAACTTTTTGTGTGACACTTAAAACAACGTCGCATAATATACTTCAAATGTGACGAAAACAATTAACCATCACATTTAACGATTGATGGCATATCTTAATTGATAATTTTAACAAATATCATAAATTTATGTGCCAAAATTTACCTCTCAAAAATTTGGTGGGAAATAATTTTTGACATCTCAAGAAAATTGTGATAAATTTTGTGTAGTCATTTATAATATATAAAAAGTGACGTATTATTTTTGTCATGAAAAAAGTTTAACGCTTAATTAGTTCTCTTATATTTTATATAATGATGTAGTCCATAAGGACAATATTTTAGCACGTTATATTACGTTGTTAATTGTGAGACTTTTTGTTGTTGTTGTTGTAATTGTAAGTTTATTGTTGTTTCAATATTGGTTTTTACAACATTCATGGCATTTGTCTTCACCATTTTTTTACTGCTAGACGAATTTTGAAAAATATGGTGCCACCGGTCTATATATAGATTATGTGTTGCCCAAATTGAAGAGGCAAGTATAGTTTAAGGGATAATTTATAAATTAAGCCTTATTATTCACCCAAATAGTGTAAAAAGAATAAAAACGGAAGTTAAAAATAAATTCGAAAAAGTGAAAAGAATATGATTAAATTTTGCTATTCGTTCTTGTACTTTGCAAAGTTGTGGATTCAAACTTTGTACTTTTATTTGATCTAATTGATTAAATTTAGTCCCTGTACTTTTCAAATTTTGAAATTTTAATTCTGACCCAAACAATAGCAATTAAATCTAAATTCAATTACTAGCCCTGTGCAATGCGTACAATTGTAGATTTAGCCCAGTTTCTCCAATTGGATAATTCTGAGGCCTTGTACATTTCAAATTTTTAAAATTTAGTCTTAACATAAATGATAGTTGTTAATTCATTAATTGGAGTTTTTGTGAATAATATGTAAGAATAATAAACTTGTCTCAACCCTTTTTCAGTTGAAAAAAACTCAGTTTGACAAATTATCGGCATATGAAATTTTTGGTTTTAAGAAAAACAAGAGGTTTTATTTAAAAAAGAGGTGTCATCGATCTTTTTGATTAGGTGTGACCTAACCGCTATAAAACTGTCTTTTAAAATGAAAATTTTAAAACTCCTTTTAAAAAAAGAGACAATTATGGGTTTAAAGTCTAGATAAAAATTTGAATTTGGGAGTCAATTACGCGCGAAGAAAGTTTTAGCACTCCCACAATACCCAAAATTGGTACTTTGTTAAACACATGTTTTCATTTTAAAAAATACAAGTTCAATTCAATATTTAATTGTGATTCTAAAAAAATTAATTATATATATTTAGAGTAAACCACAATTTATTTTCAAAAATATTATATCCAATAATCTTCGAATAATACCAAAATATCGGTTTTATTTTAACAGAAAAAAAATCGATTTACTCTATTTGAAAAGCACCGCATCTCACCCAACATAGCGGTGGACTCACGATCAAAATTGAAATGTTACCTTATTTTATAAAATATATATGAAGAATTATACTAAAAATTCCAATATTATTTTAGAAATTTAATAGAATTTTATGTCTCAATATTCAATAAAAGCACTATCACAAGTTACGTCTAATCTGTCATCGGTGTGTCAAATAACCATTTCAATTATCTTAACATAAATTTTACTATTTTTTTGGTAAAATAAAATTACCAATTTAATGGCATTAAAAGGAAAATATTAAATGCAACATGAATTAAATAGAAAAATTAAATCAAATAGAAATTATACCCAAAAACTCGAGATCAAGCTATCCATTCACAACCTCTCTTACCGTAATACAAAAAAAAAAAAATGAAAACTTCAATTAAAAAAACATAAAAGTATGATTAAAGACTACTACTTCAAAATGTTCAGGGACTTGAGATGGAATATTTCCTAAACCAAATTTTGGTTCAATGTCACATGGGACTCCAAATGTAACATTCCACACCCGACCCGGTTGCCAGACCCAAAATGTGAGATGCCACATTCGTTGCTAGAGCAACTACAATTTCAATTCAATATCTAAAAGACAAATTATACTAGTAATGTAACGTCCCAAAAACCAGGTTAGAAGAAATTGAATTAGCAAAAAAAAAAAAAGTGGTTACGTCTTGATTTTTTAACTTACGATATTAAAAAAAATTGAAAAGTGAGTTAATTTGATTTAGTGGTTAAGTGCTCTGCTTATGTGTGTAAGGTTTAGGGCTCAAATCTTGTTTCTTTAAATTTTGCTATTTTTGCTTGAACTCCTATATTTGAACATGTGGTTTATAATTTTTTTTCTTTTCAATTGATGTCAATGATGAACCTAGTGGTTTAGTGGTTAAACTTTTGTATATCCTCTAATTTGGTGTTCAAATATTTGCGAAAGCAATAAGAGAACATTTTTTTTCTTTTTTGCTGCCTGTGAGTTAATTTTAATTCTTTTTAGTTAATTAAACTTCTTTCTCCTAAAACTTCCCTTCCACTTTGGGTTGTTTTTACTACCATTTTTTCTTCCTCTTTCCTCTGTTTTCTTTTTTCTCCTTTCTGCTAATTGTGCTGTGGGCACCGTCGAGGGAATAGTGTTTTTTGTTTGATTTAAAAGGTTAACAACGTAAGTTTTGTAGTGGAATTTCTGATAATGCTCACTCTTGCTCGTTTTGTCAAGATTAAGATTTTTTTGCTCGTTCCATTCTAACTTTTCTTGATGAGCGTTAAATTGGTTCTTTTATTAGGTGGAGGGGTTGTGAACCAACTATCTTCGGTGATCTAAGTCGTGTGCTACTGTTTTCGTGGGAGGGTAAGCGTTAATTATTATTTCGAGTTTTTGAGTCAAAATGTTTCAACATAGTTTTTGTTTCAATGGTTACTTTAGTGAATTGGTTCTATTAATTCGTCTGATTGATAAATGTAATGACGTTTTAGGGTTCGAGAACCATCTATGTTGCTTCTATATTGAAACCATATCAGGTGTGTAATGAAAACCCGAAATCTTACGAATGATAAAGGCTAGAAAATGTGGCTGTCGACGCCACACGACTGTGTGTCAGGCTGTGTAACTCACTGTTTTGAAATTTGAGTCACACAGGCTAGGGACACATGCGTGTGTCCATGCTATATGAGAAAAATTGTGTGTTTTGAGCTACACGAGCATCTGCTAGGCCATGTGCTCGATCATGTAACTCACTGTTATGAGCCACATGACCGTGTGCCAAGCCGTGTGGTAATGGGGTGAGCCACACGGGTGTGTGGGCCTAAAAAACTAATTTTTTTCTCTAAGGTCGTAAACGTTGTTCCAGTCAAACGTAAGCCTTCTGTGAGGTCTGTATGGTCTGAAATAGGCTATAAAATTTGATATATGATGATTTGTTAGTGTATAATCCATTATCTGTATGTATGTCTGATATGATAGAAGTTAATTAAGTATGACCTATTAGAGTATGGTGTGCTTTTAATTGGGATGTGGTTAAGGTATGTGATTTGTCTAGGTATGATCTGTGTTCTATTAATTTTGATAGTACGTCTCTGTGTACTTTATTGAATGAGAACATATCATATTGAATATGTTTGATAATGATCCTGATATATAACCATGCGTGTGATTTCATGGAAAATTTGACATGAATCATTGAAATCTAAAAATTTGTTCTACGTAGCGGGTTACCATGCCTTCTGTCCTGTTATTATACAACAGCATGTCCTCCACGCTCATCACTCTGATTCTGAATATGCATGCCATGATACATTACATGGGGTGTGGGATAATGTGAAAGGAGGAAGTTTCTAGCAGTTTAATGATTTATATTATTAGGTGGTTCATCCATAATTCTGTCTGGCAGCTTATCTGCATTTATGGTGGCTTAACCACATATATCTAATCTGGAAGTTTTAGCTACAAATCTGGTAGCATTGTCCACAACTATTTGTTGGTGTAATTTGGTTGGAAGAGTTCTAGGGAACTCTATTTTGGTGTGTAGAAAAGATGGGTAGGATATTTTTGAAAAATCTGCATCCTAATTTTCTGAAAAACATAGCATTGGCATAATCAAACATTCTTCGTTCTGTTTACACTATTGTTATGAAAATCTCTGCGATACTTTGATTTGTTTTGCTCTGGTTACATGATTGTTATGAAATCCTCTACATTACTCGGATTTATATATATTGTGTTTTGTTTGATCTCTATTTGAGTTTAGTTATACACTGAGCTTAATAGCTCACTCCTTTTGTTTTATCTCTGTTTGTTTAGGTAACCCTCTAACTTAGGACCAGACGGCGTGTGAGAGCTCGGATTGTTTTTCACCCTTAATGTAAATATGGCGATTATCATTATTATTTGTTTTGAACTGTTGGGTCTAAAATCTGTAAATTGTTTCGAAATCGTTCAGGTCTTGTTAATTTGTAAGTAACTGCTGATTTCAAATGTGAAACTGCAAAATCACGCAGGTCAGTAAAATGGATTTTTGTAACACCCCAAATTCGACCTAGACGTTATTGCCGAATCTAGTGTGTCACATTGAAGTATTTTTCGAAAACCATGTTTTCATTGAAAACCCTTCTTGAAATTTTAAACTTCTTTCCATTTAATACTTGTACAAAACCTCAGTTTACGTTTGCTTATTTTCAATCGAGGTTTATTAAAGAAACGTTGTTACCTTCAAAACCTTATTGTTGCGGAAGCTTAATTTAAAACAAATGATTTACGAAAATGTGTTATTTAAAAATTGAATTGCGGAAACGTAGCGTTTGAAAATAGTTATTGTTTTGGAAAATTGGGTTCTACTTCTAGCAGATATAAATCACAATCACATCAAATCCCAAATTTAAAATCCAGAAATTTTAGAGGCCTTATTACAACCAAAATCTAAATCAAAGTGCATTAGTAAATTAGAAAAACAAAATAAAACTTGTGCAGTTGTGTGGACCTCTCCGAGTCCCTCGCAGCTCCGAACCGACTAACGTTGGGGAATACCTGTACAGTTACACAGAAGGGTGAGTTTGCAAAAACTCAGTGTGTAATCCCTTATAATACAAATAGTCAGATATACGGGATGTAGAAACAGACTGGGCTTAAGCCCATTAACAGAACCAGCTGGACCTAAGCCCAATACAGAACCAGTATCATATGTAGATATGCAGACAGAAATCCATCCGAATCCAACCAATACACCACATGTACCAACCAACACACCATGTGGGGATAAAATCGACCCACCCAGCCAACACACCAAGCTTAGCACCGGTTGCAGCACTAAGTCAACAGAACGGCTCAGCACCATAGACAGAACAACTAAAAGCCATAAGTATCGCAGCAACGCTACCAGTTAACAGAACGGCTAAAAGCCATAAGTAAAAAGGCAGTAAGCCTTGAGCAGAACGAATACAAGCCATACACTTTCTCCGTCAATATTAACCCAACCCCATGCAGGATGTCATGCTCAGTATCAGTAATACAATTCACAGACAAAACAGTCATTTAAATCACAGAAAAATCAATCATTTAACCTCGAGGCCCAAAAAGTCATTTTACCTTAAGGGGGTAATTCGGTCATTTTACCCTTCGAGGGTATTTTGGTAATTTTACCCTTCGAGGGTATTTTGGTAATTTTACCCTTCGAGGATATTTTGGTAATTTTACAACCTTTTTGAAGGCGTACAGTCACCTCGAACGACACAGATATCCTACATGGTCATAACGATACAAATGGGCCCAAGGCCCATATTCGGCCCAAGCGCGCCCACACGCTCGTGTGGCCCATTTAGCCCAAATTCAATCACGACTATGCAAACTACATAGGCCAGTCCAATATTTGTCACTTAACATGGATTTTATCCGTGTGGGGCCCACACGACCCATTTCAGCCCAACGTGGCCCATACGGTCCAAGAGCATGAGAACGCTCGCTGCGACCTCTACAGTCTAACACCCGTATTCGTGGGCTCGGTTCACCACACGAGCGTTCGCACGCCCATGTGGCCTCAATCACCGTATTTTTGGCTTTTCGGTTTTACGACAATAATGATTTACGGTGTACAAATACACATCTGACTGCGAAATCAAGTGAACAGTTCGCCGCCAAGGCCTACATTCATTCAAGGTATACCGTCAGTTTTCCCATCATTAACGTTCACAATACTTAAACCCAAATTGTCACTCACAACTCACCTTGAACGAATGAGAATTGCTTAATGCCCTTAGATCGCCAAATAAGAATCGATCACACGACCTCGCCGATTATTTTCCTGAGCAATGAAACCTATAAGACTGGGTTGTTTACAAAAAAATAAGACTTAAGGCCGCAATATTAAAGTGCAGCACCATCGATGAACAAGCCAACCTACCCCCTTTAAATATACAATTGAAAAACGAAAGAAGAATCTTGAATGCCTCAGCACTCCCGAGGAACCTTCTTAAATAGCAATGAGTGCAGTACGTGAGAAAAGAAATAACAATCGGTTAGTAAGGTTATTCGGTTTTGAGAAAGAAAAGCAGAGAATAGCTTTTGATCACTTACCGATAGTCAGAACCTTTACAGTAGATCGACGTAGAGAAGGATTAACAACAGTGATATACGGCTAGCCCAGAATAGAAGGTGAATAGAAGTTAAAAGAAGAGAAAAGGAAGGTTTAGCTAGGCTATGAAAGAATCTAATTGTAGAAGAAAAAAGGTAAGGAAAAATGGATGTTAGGTTCTGCCAAGAAGAGAAAAAGAGCATAGCAAAGATGCAGAGAAGGAATAACACGAATGGTCAGTTTCGTAGCACAAAAAGAACTAGAGGGAACCCGACAAAAAGATGCACGAGTGGTCAGTTTTAGTTTCGACACTAGAGAAAAAGAAAGAAAATTCCAAAACCCCAAATGTTAGAGGGGAAATTCGGCACCTATACACTCACCAATTGTCGAAATGGCACCAAATGAATGCTAGCAAAATAAATATCTTTATTGCTTGCAATGGGATTCAAACCCAAGCTCTCGCATCAGCCAATTCACGCCACTTTCCTCCTTGCCACAAGCTCTTTTTTTGTCACATTTTGTCTTCAATTAATTAAAAGGTCTAAAGGCCAAAGTCCAGGTTCCTTTAAAAGAAAAACCAAAATAAATTGCAAAAGCCAAGACTTGAACCCAGACTCACTTATAGCCCTAATGGCGCCACAACCACTAGACCACAAGGTTCCTTATGACATTTTTTTAACACAATAATTTAAAAGGCCTACATCCAAGCATCCAGGGTTTATCCACTTAAAACCAAAATTCTTACTAAAGCCCAGGTTTGAACCCAGGACTTTTCCAACTCCTCTCAGGACCTCTAACCACTAAAGCAGACATGCTTTTGTGCACAGTTTCTAACCGTTCCCTTGCTCAAGGCCCAATACTTCTAGGCCTAAATTTCGGGGTGTTACAATTTTAGTTTTCAAAATTAAAAACTCCGAGAAGATTTTTCACTGTAACAAATGCTTTTAATGGTTGGTTTCTAGAGTTGTAATTGCTAAGTACGCACTGAAAACAATTATTTTTAAGCGAAGCAACGTAATTTTTCCAGATTTGGTCATAACTTCTAGGTCAAGTTTGGGGCGTTACAAGTAATTAAGTTTTAGAACTTTTAACTACATTATTTATTCAAATATGGGTTATAATCGAGCTTACAAAAGATCCTATGAAACATTAATGTTAATCGAAGGATTAAAATTTAAAATTTTCAAACTAATATCGGGATGATGTCGTGAACATGAGGGAGACATGTTGCGACACTGAAGGCAGAAGCACGACATCATAACTTCAACCAAGGTAAGTCGTGACCTTGAAGACAAGAAGCTGGAATCGTGAATTTATCAGGGGAACGTCCCGACCACGAAAACAGAATCTCGATGTCATGACAATGATAGGGTGGTGTTACGACCATGAAGGTAGTTCTCTAATTTTCACCCTATACAACTTAAACCTACCAAGCATTATTACCCAAATGATCAAAATGACTCAAAACTTATCACCTAACAATATCAGGCATTAATTCAAATGTCAATTTACCATTTACAACTTGTCAATGTCTAACTATATGTAATCACAAGCACGTATACATATTGGTTTACTCTGCATATAACACCCCTAACCCGTCTCTGCCGTTGGATTAAGGTTACAGAGTATTACAACACATAGAATCAGATAACAACATGAACCATTCAATTATTAATTTAAATATTAATATTCAAATCTAAACATTATTCACAACATATATATCATTTCCGTTCTTATATCGAGCTTATAGGACCTTAAAATAGTTTGGAAATAATCAAGGACTAATTTGAAACAAAACAGAAAAAAATTAAAAAATTTGAAAACAAGAGCCACACAACCGTGTGACAGAGCTCGGGCTGTATGGCTCAAGAATATGGTCGTGTCTTCAGGCTGTGTAACAGCTTGATGCCGTGTGGAAAAACCTACACCTAAAATCAATAAGACATATGGTCGTGTGAGGAGGCCGTGTCACAGCCCATGTCCTAGGCCACGTGCACCTAAAATGGCTACCAAAATAAGATAAATCTTCACCATCACTTGGGTACCAAATCAAACCAAAATCAATTATTTTCATACATTCAAAACACATTCAAACATGCTTGAAATATACCAAATCATTCAACCTAAGTACCTAACCAATATGCCCTTATTGGCACTACATTTCAACAATCTAAAATTCAACCAAAAAAACACTTACATACCATACCATTAAGCATTCAATGACACTTTCATTATCATTTAATCAAGCAACAAATAGCCATTCAAGCAATCTTATACTTAAGGATCAAGCTTACCAAATAATTTGAATCATACCTAAACTTATAACTTGTCTTTGTGCATCTATTATCTAGCACATCAAGATATAACATTTGGTAAGCTTGATAATAGATGCAAGTCAAATGTCAAACGCCATCATTTTTTTTTTACATAAACATAATCACAAAATGTCAAACTCACTCAAGATATAACATTTGCACAAACTTAAGATTTCCTAGGTACATGCCACACATAACTGAGCCTTAATATGGTTAAAAGACTACTGAATCAATATTGAGATAGTGTGAGCTTCTTGATGATCCGCTTGACACGTTCCGTAAGATCACACAATAGGCAAACAGAAAAGAAGAAAGTAAACATTACAATTGCTTAGTAAGTTCACAGGTATAAAAACCAAATAACTTACCTCCGGTTATAATTATACACTACAAGCTACTTAGCTTGGTAAAGTTTGCCTATCATGGCAAATTACTTATAAAAATGGTGAATTCAACATTTATCAAACCATATAGTAACTCAATCATATAAATTAATCCAGTATCTTAACTTATCATACAATCTATTTATCTACAATACATCCCACTTCAAATTAATGCCAAACATTGATTTTCATTTCATAATTTGAATTCTTAACCCAAAACATAGTAATTCATCTTTATACTGAAATAAATATTGAATGTCAATTAAATATCAATCACTACTTTATTCCGTAATACTAATTCTGAAACACAATCATCAATTTGTCATGTTTTCATATTGGCCCCCTCGGCTTATATAACTGATTCTCAATATGTATATATATATCATCCAATCATCATATCAAATCAATTTGAAGATCATTTACTCCAATTACATTTTACATATCCCTGTTAACCTGACTCAGATTCGGATGGATACACGGATCCAACCAACACACCAATTTGACACCTAGTGCCTGACGGATAAATCCATAATAACGAATTGCACCCTGCATTGGTCGATAAAATCGAAATATATATGTCCCTAGAACTGGTTGGCATAACCGACAAATGGGGTGCACAGCACTCCCCGACACGTAGTCATATAACCCTGAACTCTTCCTATCCTATGGCATGCCAATTATACCCCACTCTACCCGAACAGTTAATAGGGTAACAAATTTCTCATGTTCATTTTAAACCAATTCAATATATATATCACAACTCATCACCACATTAGTGTAGTTCCACATTTCAAATAATAATTAATATTTTCAAATCTACTCAATTTAGTTCTTTTCACATACAAAAAATTTAAATGGAATCAATTTGGTTTATTTTTATCAAATCATCACTTTATCACATAACATATCCTATTTCAGTCAAATTCAAAATGAATTCCTTAATTCATCGAATTATACTATCTTCAATTCTATTCAATTTAATCTTCTATCTCACCTTTTTTGTACTAAATTGTAAAAAATTATAATTTCAATTAACATATTTACAATTATAATTTTAAATGCATAACAATTTAACAAAAACCAACCATATGAACTCACCTACGATATATTATTGGTTGACTCGTAGGGCCTAAGTCGCGATTGTTCCGTTTTCCCTGGTTATCATTTATATGATTCAATTCTTAATCTATATAATGATTAAATTCAATTTATTAAATTAAAACACATTATCATATTCATTTTAATGTATATGACTCATAATTTTCATTTTACAAATTTTTAGTGAACTTTTACACTCTGTTCAATTTAGTCTCTAAACTGAAAATGTTTAAATTTTAACATTTAATCCCTATTACTCAAAATCGAATTTAACAACATCTCAAATAAGCCCTTAAACATTCAATTCCATAATTTACATGTTGAATTTTTACATATTTTCATATTAGTCCCTAAACTAAAAATTAAGAAAAGTTCTTTTGCAAAATAGTCCTAACCAACAACCAAGCTTCAAAATATTTCATTTAATATCAAGAACATCCAAAAATCATCAATGGTAATTTTAACAAACTTTAATAGTTTTGAAAACAGAGATACGAGTTAGTTGGACCTAATTACAATGATTTCAAATACATAAAAATTACGAAAAACAAGCTTCAAAAGGACTTACATGCATAAATATAAACTTGGCGAAACCTTGGAGCATTCATCCATGGTGTTTGGTTTGAATTTCGGCAATTGAGTAAAAATGATGATGATGGTTTTCTAATTTTTGTTTTTAAACTTTTATTATTTTAACTTAATTAATTAAATTTTATAATATTAAACTAAAACAAATTCATAAACCGTCCACCCACTTTAGTAATTGTCCTAATTACCTCATAAGTCCCCACACATCCATTAATTATTTCATTTAATTAATAAAATTAAAAAAATGATTAACTTTTACATCTTTTACTATTTAGTTCTTTTTTCTTAATTAACTAATCAAACATTAAAATTTCCAAACCAAACTTCAACATATCAATATACTAACTCTCATAAATATTTTAAGCTCGGTTTTCAAAAACAAGGTCCTGGAACCTTATTTTTCAAAACCACTTGACTTTGGGGACAAACCATTTGTACTTAATTTTCCGTTCAATTAACAAAAATTTTCAAATCAAAAGTTAATAAAACATTATAATTCAACTCGTAAATATTAATAAATAATATTTACAGGCTCAATCGTCAGAATTCTGGCCTTGGAACCATTGTTTCTGGCACCACTAAAAAACGAGTTGTTACATGGCAAGTAAGAAATGACTCAATCATAATCATAAAATAATCAATTAGACAAGTAAAACATTAACTCAGTAAATGATTATATATATCGTTACGCATATATAGTCATATCTCAATGTTATCATTTCCTACCATATGAACCAAAACATTCAAAATGGACTTAAAACCAACTTAAGACCTTAGGTACATGCTACTAATTATAACCATAATAAAATCTATACAAAATTAGTTGAGTCGAGAGTTGAATTCTAGATGTTGTCGCACTCCTCGAATCCTTGAGATCTAATGATACTTACACATGGGATAAACAATTTGTACGTTGAACAATAGGGCTCGATGGTATTTTCATGATTTAAATTATTAACCAATAAAACAAGATATCAAAACAATCTATAAGTGATTCAACTATAAACTAACTCAAATTACATTTCATGTCTCTAATGCATAGTCTAATATCATAATTCATTTAGCATTACATATATGAACATATATCATCTTTTATCATCATATCACATTTTCAATGTGTCTTAGCATGTCACAAAATCCATTTCACTTTCTCATTTCTATAGTGAATCCACCGATTCGTTTTACATTCATATTGACCCTCAAGACTCATTTTTAATTGGTTTTCTTGATCTTTCACATTGCATCTTATATTACTTTAACACTCACATACACATATATACAAGATGCATCAATCAATATTAGCATTTCATATCAATTGACGCAAAGCATAATATTTGTTTAGTGATTCCTATTAACTAGACACCGAGTCAAGATAGAAACATGAATTATTGATCTATTATAATTTGATATATCATATTAAACTACCCATTACTCTTAACAAGCTTAGTTTCGAAAAATTTAGAGGTCTTCGTTGTGTTTTTTTGTTAGTTTTAATTCTTTGCATGGTAAGTGATTAGTGTGCGTTTTGTGCTATTTTGAGACCCGATATGACCAATTGGCACCCGGTGAATCTAACGAGGTTGGTGAGTGATGCAAGGAGTCCACGTTGACTCGAATGGTATGAGAACATCACCTAGAATGTGGTATCATGATATCAATGTATAGAAGTCGTGATACCCTTAACAGTGTTGAAAAGAAGGAAGATTGAGCCACCAACAGTGGTATAGTGATAACAGGCATAAGGTATCATGTTATCTAATTTCCCAAGGGACCCCTATTTTAAGACTGTTGAGGATATTGCGATACTGGGCCATGAGTATTGCGATATCATTGTTAATGGGAGAAAAAAAAGATCATAAGGGTGGTCCTTGTCCAACATGTCCCCCAACAAAAATTAGAAGATTAAGGGCAATTTGGTCATTATGTTAGGGTTTGTAATCTACTTAAAAATGTCAAATATTAGCTAAACAAAATATACACTAAACACTTAAATAATTTTCATGTTTTATAATTTTTCTCTTTATCTTTTAGGGTTTAGTCTTCTTCTCTATAACTTTCGGTTTTAGTTCATCTTTATTTCTGGTTTTTCTTAGTTTCCATAATTGGTAGTTAAGTTAGTTAACATTGTAACTAGGTTTATTTACTTATGTAGTACCTCAAACTCTTTGTATTTTCAATTTAATCATAGTTACACTACAACTCTAATGCCTTATACCCAGTCCAGTCACCGGACCCGAGCTATATGATGCTACAACAGTAAATCAGAACATTAACAATCAATTTATTCTATAATGATCAATAATAAATAAAAATTAATTCCACGTTACACATGAATTACAATCAAAACCAAGTCTTAATCGGGCTTACGAAAGCCTTTGAACAAGTTCAGAACTAAATCGAAACCAATCTGAAACATTTACAAAATAACATGTATAAATGCAAAACAGTGGTCACACGGCCGTGTGACCAGGCTGTGTGATAGCCTGAGGCCATGTGGTGCAAGGCCACATAACCATTTTGTTCCCGTGTAATAATTTGTGCCCGTGTAACTCAGGGTCACACAGCCATTTTTCCAGGCCGTGTGAACTAAAAATCATCCTGAACATATAGCACACACGGTCATGTGGTAGCCCATGTGCAGCATAAATGACCTATTTGAGTAAGCTTTCATGTCATTTCCTCAAGGGACCTATGACGCCAATTTATGTCATTGATCAACACCAAAAGTAATACATTTCAAAGCCAAAACAACCAATATGCTCTCATTGGCACCACAATTCAATAAACTCAAATAAAATACAATTCATACTAAAACTTTTAACCATTTCATACCAAAACACTCAACTATTTTATACCACAAGCTAGGTCATATACATATAACAATTTAAGGTTGCCTTTAACATTTGTCAAATACCATTTAGCTTTCACTTAAGCTACGATTTGCACATACTTATATATTCAAACTCAAAAAATACTAGAAACACAGTCACTTACTAATTCATATGCATAACACCATTCAAACTTTGCCATTTCATGCTACCATTTAAATCATATGCATATTGTCCTACTAAATGCCAACTTCGCTTTTACCATACATCAAATATCAAAACACAATCATAAACTTATAGACAAAGCTACTATATTAAAGTTAACACTATTTTACATAAGTTAATCCAACCTATGTATATGCCACAAATAACCAAACTTGAAATGACAAAAGTCTACCGAATCGGTAGACGAAAGGTGTGTGATTTTCACTAATCCGATCAACATGTTCTGGATGTCCAAAATCTACAAAAAAAAAAAAGTAGTATCAAGAGTAAGTATTCTAAAATACTTAGTAAGCTCATACAATATAAAAAAAATAGCTTACCTTAACCATTTAACAATTGCAAGAATCAATATGAAACAATTTCACCTATCATATCATTCAAAACAACAACAATCAAGTGAGGTTTAAACCAAATCCATATATATAAACTTAAATGGTGAAACACTATATTCAACTTAAAATATAACATAAATTCAGTATTCTAGTTGATCACCTTGCTCACATCCACCCTTCAATTTGCATCATATACCCTTATCAAGGTTCAAACAACATCATTATACATATAATGTTTTAAGCTCAATCACATATAAAATCAAAATTGTGTACATTTTCATTTTAAACTATCTTATATCTTATATCCAAATCATATACATTACGTCGTCAACATTTGATATATTATCACCTTTTCATTTACAATTTTACCCGATGAAACTTTGTAAAAGAACTCGATATACAGGTGCAAATAACATTTGATGCTCATTTGAGCTAATCATATATATCAGTGTTAGGTTACTCGTCAAGGCTAAACCTTTAACAACACAGTAAATAGTCTGGCCAGGGTTGTATATGTTGGGAAATGTGCTCATATTGTAGTAAACATGTAACTATTTTCTATTTATTTGAACAATGAATAAATAAATAAAGTTAATTTCACGTTTCACTATTATGTCTTTTGTATTTTTGTCTTTTGTCTTTTTGTATTTTTGTCTTTATTTTTGTATTTAAGTTCAAACTGAAGATAAGTGGCATTGTAATAACATTTACATTACGAGAAAGACAACTTACTTTAGTAGATAATCTAAATAAGTCCATAATCTCGTAAAAGAATCGAAGTAAGCATTTGATTAAAATACTAAGAAAGGTTATTATGTCGTCTATAATTCCAATTGGAAATATGGCTATTCTTGGCTATCGGAGCAGTTGACTCCACTGGTAGATACATAGATGTATTTATTGGTAGAATGATACAATAGATTGGACCCAAGATGAATTATATCTGAATCCGTTTGTGAATTAATTCACTCGTGACATCCATGGTGTGATTTACTTAAATCCTGAGTTAGTCACTGACCATGCGTATGCAACTCATGTGCTTTGATATAAGTGAAGGGTTATGCTCTAAAGATAATCGAGCCCATAGCCGGTATGTTAGGTACATGACTTGTCCATGGCATGGCTTTACTAGCAATAGTGAAATTCATAACTCAATTAAAGAGTTAATGATATCCTCTCATTGGCATTGTGTAGATTGATAAATATGGAATGTGGCCACAGGTTGCTAGTTCTCGAACGAGCAATGTTTCACAATCATTTTTTAACAGTGGTCATATTAATCATTAGGAAGACACAATGGTGACAATGAGATAAAACAGGATTGTATTTAGTGAATAGATATAACTCAAAGGAATTAAGGATATCATATGAGGGTAACACACACATGACGGAGTCATTAGACAAAGCAGTTGGATGAATTGCTTTCGTAAAGTGTATACAATAAGGAGTTTTCAATCATGGTACTTCTTGTGAACTGACTCCATGATTAAGTAATTACAAATTATCTGAACCATGCTTTTGGACATACTTGCAATTACTAGAGCCTAATTGTATATGTCTGATTGGTCCCTCCGCTAGCTCAACAAAAGCTTGATCGAACTGCACTTGAATCATAAGAAAATACTACGACTTTGGAAATAATTTAATTGAGTCGAGTTATTCGATGTGGAATTAAATTAGGCGGTCTTGAGAATTGTTCAACTAGAGAATTTGATTAAAGAATTTTCTTGAAAAATATATTTGGAAAATTCAAGTGATTTTTGAGAAAATTAATTTTGATCAAGTAAAATTATATGAATCAAATTAATTAAAATTAATATAATATTTTTGGAAATTAATTTTCAAGTTAGACAATTGGTCCAATGGATAATTGAACTTGAAAATTGGACTTGAGATTCTAAATTTTTCTCAGGAGCCCAAAATCGAGACTAAAACCCAAAAACTAGTTGAACTGGACTCGGTATGTGAAACCGGGCCGACGGTCCAACCGGTGGGTTCACTAGGCCAATCAGGTCGTCATTAACCCAGACCGAACCAGCAGCAACCCAATCGGCTCGGGTGCCGTAAGGGTGTTACACCTGCATCACCGGACATAGCGATGTTGGCGGCTGCGACGGCAGCGTCCCGATGGCCAGCGGTAGTTGGTCTTCAGTGGTTAGTAGTGGAAGAGTTACACTCCTACTGGACTCTACTAGAGAATTTGATTTCAGATTAACTATTCTAAAATTAATATTATTTTAATAATTTAATTTAATACTTATCTTAATAGTATTTTATTAATTTAATATTAAAGTGGTTATCTTAATATTTAATTTAATTTAATGTTTATCTACCTACTATTTTAATAATATTTAATATTAAATTAATATAATATTAATCAAGATAAATATTTTAGTAAATTTAATATTAAAGTAATTAAGTTTAATAATAGTTAAACTCTCTAAACTCTCCCTATATAAAAAGAGTATTGGGTCATTATTTGACACCTTTGAATTCAAGAGAAACTTTTAGAGAGAAAATTCTCAGAAGAGATTATTTCAGAAAATTTCTAGAGATATTTTTCTGATTTAAAAATTAACCCAAAAGTTTAGAGAAATTGTGAAACTACCCCATTGGTAATTTTTGTGAAAAATTTTCTGATTCAAAGCGAGCTCACACTCGGCAGACGTGAGCTTGAGGATAGAGGAGTAGACTACTCAATCGAAGCGTTCATCCTAAACGAATCGAAAGGTACAATTTTGATTAACTGTTTATTAGTTTAGATATCACAACCAAGATCTTATTTTGGAAAAAAATTTTAAAACTCTGTTTTCCCTACATTTATTTTCCGTTGCATTTTTCAAACCCGTTTTTTCCTACAGTATTTACATGTAAGGTTACCAGTCCAGCCCAAACCGTTAAAACGACAATAAATTACCAGTCCAGGCTAAACCCGTGTCACATGTATCTTCGAGTTTGCAACAAATGCTGGAGCTCGGTACCATCGGAAATCAACCTGTACCCTAGTGTACAAGACTTTTACTAAGTTCGTCGAGATTTAACCTTAACATTTCCATTTCATATCAATCCATTTTAATTAAATGAAATCCTTAATTTATGTAACAATTCATATACAATTTAAACTATTAATAAAACATTAATCTACATTCAGATATAATTCAACAACAAATTAAACATATTTTTACTGTATGGCCTTACCTAACAAAACTGTAGCAATTTAGCTAACAGGGACTTTTCGGCAGTTTTCCATTTCTCTCCCTTAGTCAACAACTTGATCCATATAATAGTTAAGATTTAAAATATCAATACCAATCTCATAATAATACTCTAATTCACATTTATAATCTTTTAATTTTATTTTACATAATTTCCCTAAACTTTTATATTTTATTCAATTTAGTCCCTTAAATCAAACTTATCATAACTTTCAATTTTGGACTTCAAACTTTAAACCAATTTCAAATACATACAATTACAACCACCTATTATAAAAAATCAGAAAAATTACATATCAATTAACAATTTAGTCCTTATGTTCAAAATTAACAAGAATCACTTTATAAAATAATCCTTAAACATTTCATAATCTCCAAATCTACAATTTTCTATCAAGAACATCTAAGATTCATCAATGACAAATTTTAAAATCTTTAAAATTTTGAAAACGAAGATACGAGTTAGCTTAACCTAGCTGCAACGATCTCAAAAATATAAAATTATAAGAAATGAGCTTAGAATTTCATACCATACAATGGCAAAATGTAAACAAACTTGAAACTCTTTTTCTCCCCTTAAGTTCCATGAAGAAGATGATAGACTGAAGAAAACCTTGCTTTTCTTTTCATTTTATTATTTATATTAAGTTTACTATATAATAAATATTTTTAATCCAAATTAACAATTAATTAATAAAAATAACTTTACTAAACAACTTTTGATGGGTGATAGTTTGCTATCACCACCGTTTGACCATTTAATAATGGTCTAATTATCCAATCGATCCTTTTATTAATTAAAATCCCATAGCAATTAATTTTTACAGCTTTTACGATTTAGTGATTTTTCCTTAAATAATTATCAAATCACAAAAATTTCCTAAACAAACTTCAATACATTTACAGACTTGACTTAAAGAAATGAGGTCTCAATACCTCATTTTTAAAACCACTTGACTTTAGAGACAACTCACTTGTACTTAACTAATTATCCAATTAAATAAAATTATCAAATAAAAATTCATTATATCATAATACTTAAGTTGTAAATATTAAATAATAATATTTACGTACTCACTCATCGAAATTATGATTTCGAAATCACGATTTTCGACACCACTAAAAAAGGGTTGTTACTACTCTCCCCCCTTAAGAAATTTCATCCTCAAAATTTTTACCTAAGAAATAGATTTGGGTACTATAATCTCTTAAATTTTCCAGTTTCCACATAGCTTCTTCAGTACAAAATCGGTGTCACAAAACCCTCACTAACGGTTCTTCTAAATATACAATTCAACTATATTTCTATCTTGTCGGCAATAATCACGTACGAGGAGTTTGATATATATACTATCGTAGCATTGAAACATAGAGAACATTATGAATCTTTTTGAGCTCTTAAGGTAATGCTAGTCTGTAAGCCACAGGACTAATTCTTTTCTATAATTTCATATGGCCAAACAAATTTCGGACTAAGTTCTCTTTTGCTACCGAAAACTTGATATCTTTTCTTTTCAAATTCGTAAACAATTTATGACAATTAGTGGCAATTTCAAACAATATCAGTAAATTGAACCCTTTTCTTCTGTTTCATATAATAAATCAGTTCCTACCAGATTCTTATAATTCAATTCTAATCAGTATAGAGAAATTCTATAATTGCATCTGTATAAAGCCTCGTAGTTCCATTTTAATACTCTATTGGTAACAATCATCAAATGCAAACTATGTTAATGGTAGAATTTCTTTATACAATACTGCAGTTGCCTTCTAATATCTGAATAAGTCGTTCAGATTGTTTATCAGTCTTAAAATGAAATGCTGCAAAGAAATTTGGTTTAGTACCCAGGGCTCGGATCATGGTAAAAAATAATGAATAACAACACATCCTACAGTCTAACAAACTCAGAATCATATAATATATTTGGACCAATATAAAGTGAGTTGATTACGTCAATTTGCCAACAATTACCAATAGTCTTGATATGAAATCCATAGTAATACGTTCCTATTCTTACTCTAGAATCATATCAGGTTGTAATAAATTTGATGGAACCTGATGCTTGACTTTCGCTTGCTGACTTACCACACATACAAACTCAAATATTTTTCATTTTATTCCCAACTATCAGTATCTGTATTTCAAGTCATTATACATTTTGTTACTACCCGAATGTATCAAATAGATGTAGCTATGGGCTTCCCATGGAATATTTCTTTCAACCTTAGAATCGTTAAGTACACATATCCGAATTTGGAAATATAGACTAACATCACTATTAATATTGAAATCAGTGGTTTGATCATTCTAAAATTGCTCCCATTTAGCTAATAAATTCAGATCATTTCTCTGAAACTCTGGAATTCTCTGATAAAATAATAGTTTAACTCACGGCTCAACGATAATAGTACCATTCTGGCTTAAACTCAACTGAATATTCATTGCCCTCAATGTAAATAAAGCTTTCCAACTCAATGTATCAACTACAGCATTAGCTTTACTCAAGGAATAATAAATCACCAGGTCGAAATCTTTTAATAATTCTAGACCTCTATATTATTCAAAATTCAATTCTGAAACTTCTGTTAGCACAACTATTCGAAACACTGGTGGTATTCACTCAATCAAGAAAAACTTACATTTTCTATAGCAACTTTGTCAATGGTAGAACTATCATCGAAAAACCTGAACAAATCATCTATAGAATACAGTAAATCCTAGAGAACGGCACGCTTTTGAATTATTCACCTGAGATTCCAAGTTTACAATTATTAAGAGTTCATTCGAAATAACTCAAATATCTTCAAATTTTATTAAATGGTTTAGAAAACTTATTTCTCGAAATCAAATTTCATATTTACTGATATTCACAAATAATTATTCTCTCGTAATATCTGTAACACTATTTTTCCAATCCTAATCATGTTCAGTTTTATTTTTTGCATAACTTGAATATAATCAATTACATAGCAACAACTCTGATCAGATACAACTAGAAACTTCTGGCGATTAAATATATAAATCGACTAAGCAATTGATATTTCAAGCGGTGTTATCAAAATTCTCACATTGTTTAAATCGAGTCTGCAAAGAAATCTTTAGTATATCTGACTCATAACTCAGATCAATTCACAACCTAATTAAAAATCAATACTCGAAAATATAGTAGTTCTATTAACCAAACAAATAAGTCAACTATATAAAATAAAAAATATTGGTTCCTTATGTTCTCTCTGATCTGTTACCTGTAATCATTATACGATTCTCATAATCCTATTTTTCGTTTTCATCAACACAGTATCGTTTTTCCCAGATTACACATTCAGTTGAACACTTATTCTAACAAATAACTATTTCAGCAATGCCTACAGTTCTTATAATTCTGATACTGCTATTCTATACAAAACAATAAAGAACAAAATGATTTTGAGTATCATGTCAGTTAGAAATATATCAATAAATTATTTAATCATCTGTACCTAATTAATCCTCAATTCTACCATTCTGATATTTAGGATACAAACAAAATACAACTCGCATCCTCTTTCTAATCATTTCATGGATCATTAACACTAACATGCTATCGTTCACACAGTCAATTCTATCAATCTCAACATTTATTAATTTCTCACCTTGACACTTAAGTGCAATGTGTATCTGTCTATAGTCAATCACATCATCACATAAAATCAATCAATTCATACCAAATATCACATCAAACTCATCGAATGTTAATGACATCAACTCGACAAGAATTTCACAACCACAAATTCTTAGTGAAATATATTACTAGCATAAACATAGTGAAATATATTACTAGCATAAACATACTGATTTAACATATTTGTTATTCTAATATCACAATCAATCAACTATACTGACATAATCTCTTTCATTTATTAAAATTATTCAGAATTAAGAATGCATTTCTCTAGAATTAATCACTATCTGTATAAAAATAGTAAATGAAGAAAATACACCTGTAACACCCTAAACCCAGCCTAGACGTTATGGTCGTATCTGGCAATGTCACATGATAGTGTTTTTGAAATCTCGTTGTTACGTTGAAAGCATTCCATGTTATTATCTTTAGTAAACCTTTGTTAGAACTTAGGAAGTCGTCTTTATTGATTTAAAACATTTGTTTTGAAACATCTCTCGTTGCGGAAGCTTTAATAAAACAGTTTAAGTGATCATGCGTTTAAAAACTACTTTAACTTTTTGAAAACTGAATTTCCTACAACCAGCAGGTATAAATCCATAAAGTAAAATAAATAAATAAAAACCCAAAATTTAAAACCAAAGTCCCAGAGGGTCCTTAAATTACAACCCAAATAATCAATAATAATTAAATCATAAAACGTAAATTGAAAACCATGAAGTCCAAAAATTTCTGTGGTCACCATTAAGTCCTCCGTCGCACCGATCTGTCTAAGTCTAGGGATTAAATGTGCACATTAAACAAAAAGGTTTAGTTTACGTAAACTCAGTGTGTAATCCCGCAGAGACAAACAAATAATCAGTATTCATAGTGCACAGTTGAACAGACTTGGGCCTAAGCCCTTTTCAGTGTCAGTGGCAGTTTGGGCCTTAGCCCATCTCCGTACAGTGTCAAAAATGCAGTAGGGTCTTAGCCCATCACAGTATCAGTAGCAATAACAGTTAAGCAATAGCAAAATCCTACCCAACCAGCCTCTACACACCATCTCCGTCCAACCCTACACTCCATGTGGGGATATAATCAACCCACCCATCCCTGCACTCCAAGTAGTACCGAATGCGGCACAAATCAGTAGTTTCCAACTTAGCTGCCAAAAAATTAGGCTTAAATCCTTTCAGTACACTTCCTCCAAATAACAACCCCCAACCCAATGCAATGCAACATACCATGGATGATATGCTATTATGCAATTTCAGTACATATATTCAGTTCAGATATTAACATGCTCAGTACAAATATCATTCAGTCAATTTCACACATTTAGGGGTATAAATAGCGCTTTTTGACCTTACAGTAGGTTCACAGTTCACTTGGGCGACCCATGCAACCTTAGAAACATTTCGGTAAAAATGGGCCTACACATCCGTGTGTGCCCGCATGGCCCACTCAGCCCAAATTGGCCTTGGCCGTGTGATCCATTTTTAATATAACCCATGCTAGCTAAATATTTATATATTTTTCCACTATTTACTAATATGATCATTTAGAGCTATCTACTTGAGTCATTGTCACTAAATTATTTATAACTTGAGCTACAGAATTCCAAATTAAGATCCGCTTGATGTTTTCGAAACTAGACTCAAATACCTTTCTACCATAAAATTTTTAGAATTTATAGCTTACCAAATAAGTACAGTAAAATCTTTAAAGTTATCCCTATTCTGTTGTTTGATAGCTTCAACCTTTCCTTACTAAAAATTATTTGTCTCTTAGTACGGAATTTGGATGATGTTTCCGTTTGTTTCTCTTGAAAGTAGAATCATTAAGGATTTAAACATATATATTTAAGCCCCTAATTATTTTTTTACAAATTTTGATGATTTTCCAAAGTCAGAATAGGGGAACCCGAAACTATTCTGACCTTATCTCACAAAATTCATTATATCTCATAACTTACAATTTCATTGCTTACACTGTTTCTTCCATAAAAAACTAGACTCAACAAAATTTAATTTCATATTTTATTCAACCTCTAACTCAATTTCCACTATTTTTGATGATTTTTCAAAATTAGACTACTACTGCTATCCAAAACTATTTTAGTGCAGAATGTTGATTTCCAAGTTTGTAACACCCTTATTTCCTTTCTCTACAATTTTTCGTATCATTTTCTCTTAATTCTCTTATTTCTCGACAGCAAGCAATTTCGGCTTTTTGCTGACTCCCATTTTTTGCATTTTGAGTACACACCTGGTATCGTTTCTGATGCATAAGCACTCCTAGGCCTCCAGAACCTCACTTGAGTAACTAGGACTTCGAACAATCACAGCGTCGATTCAAAAGTGCCAGCCCCTTGATTAACTCCTAAACACCAAAAAGGAATCTCTCTTTCAGAGATTAACCAAGAACAATTAACAATAGACAAAATCGTTACTTACCGAACACACGCAACCAACGATGAACAACCAAATCAATTGGAAAATAAAGAAAGAAATGAAATGGGAAAAAATAATGGAAATTTTGGCAGCAACTAAGGGAAAGAATCAATAGAGGAGGGAAAAAAGAAGAAGAAAATGTCAGAAAAAGTTTGGGTAATTGGAGAGAAAACCGAAACTCTATTTTTTTTGTAACAAAAACATAATCAGATTATTTTCTGATAACCTCTCCCCCATTATCTCTTAAAATCACTCCCTATTAACCCACTAAAATACAGCTACTCAGAATTTTCCCCCAACACAACTCTTAGCCGAAATTGGAGCAAAAATACTCTCCATGCCATCGCAGAGAATTGAACACAGAACCTCCTTCACACCAACACTCCACTTATCCAGCAAACCAGCAGACCCATTTTGTTAATTATTTTCCAAATTTTACTTAAAAGCCTCCTGCCCAAATATAGGTCATAAAAATACCAAAATTTTCCCAAGTCCTGGCTTAAACTTGGGACCTCTCACACACCCAGAACACTTAACCACAGAAGTAGATACACAGTTGTGTCACAACTTCACAAGAACAAAAATAAAAATTTTGGGGCGTTATAGTACCCGTAATATCATTAGGAATAGTGGCATTTTCTCTAACTTGATCGGTATAAATCTTGAGAAGGTGCACAAGTTTCAGGTTTTACTGACGTATATATGTCTCATGCTCAACCAACTAATCAATCAAAAATTATTGATCACTTACCGTTGAAAAAGACACGATCGGGGGTAAAGGTTGTAGAGCCATAGAATTGACTTGCAAAAACTCTAAGACTACTGATTCATGATGCCGAGCAAGGTATTTTCATATCATTTTCTAACATTTACGAAACTAGCAAACTGAGACTCGCTTCCTATTCAAAAACCAGAATGTTACTTTCAACTTTATGAAATACGACACGATTAAACTTGACCAACATCTCAAATCTATAAGAAAAACATTGTCAAATTGGATCAGAAGCATAACACAAAAATACAAGTTACTGTGGCCTGTATTTCTAAACCCAATACACACTACTTTCAGCCTATAATCAACTAAATCATAGCTCTGATACCACTCAATGTAACTCCCTATACCCGATCCATGTTAAACATGAATTACAATCAAAACCAAGTCTTAATCGGGCTTATGAAAGCCTATGAACAAGTTCAAAACTAAATCGAGACCAATCTCAAACATTTACAAAATAATAGGTATAAATGCAAAACAGTGGTCATACGGCTATGTGACCAGGCCATGTCACAGCCTGAAGCCTGTAGTGCAAGGCCATATGCCCATGTCCTCAAACTGTGTAACAATTTGTGCCCATGTACCTCAGGGACACACATGCATATTGCCAGGCCGTGTAACTCATTATGGCTGTGTGAACTAAAAATACCCTAAACGTGTAGCACACACGACCGTGTTACCACCCGTGTATGACACACTGCCCTGTGGTAGCCCGTGTGCAACATACTTGACCTATCTGAGTAAGCTTTCATACCATTTCCTCAAGTGACCTATAATGCCAATTTCTGTCATTCAAATCAACCCCAAAACTAATACATTTCAAAGTCAAAACACCAATTCACATAATCATTTAAACATATAACCAACATGCTCTCATTGGCACCGCAATTCAATAAACTCAAATAAAATACATTTCATACTAAGCTTTTAACCATTTCATACCAAAACGCTCAACTATTTTATACCATAATCTAGGTCACATACATATCACAATTTAAGGTTGCCTTTCACATTTTTCAATACCATTTAGCTTTCACTTAAGCTACCATTTGCACATACTTATATATTCAAACTCAACAAATGCTAGAAACACAAGCACTTACTAATTCATATGCATAACACCATTCAACCTTTGCCATTTCATGTCATCATCTAAATCATATGCATATTGTCTTCCTAAGCACCAAACTTAGCTTTTACCATACATCAAATATCAAAACACAAACATAAAATTATATACAAAGCTACTATAACAAAGTTCACACTATTTTACATAAGTTAATCCAACCTATGTAAATGTCACAAATAACCAAACTTGAAACGACAAGTCTACCAAATCAAAAGTCAAAAGGTGTATGTTGATCCAATCAACACGTTCCGAACGTCCAACATCTACAAAAAAGTAGTAGCATGAGTAAATATTCTAAAATACTTAGTAAGCTCATACAATATAAACAAATACCTTACCTTAACCATTTAACAATTGCAAGAATTAATAAAGAACAATTTCATCTATCATAGCATTCAAAACAATAACAATCAAGTAAGGTTTAAACCAAATCCACATATATAGACTCAAATGGTGAAACACTATATTTAACTTAAAATATAACAGAAATTTGTATTCTAATTGATCACCTTGCTCACATTCACCCTTCAATTTGCATCATATACCCTTATCAAGATTCAAACAACATCATTATACATATAAGGTTTTAGCTCAATCACATATACAACCACAATTGTTTACATTTTCATTTCAAACCATCTTATATCTTATATCCAAATCATATACATTATTTTGCCAACATTTGATATATCAACACCTTTTCATTTACAATTTTACCCGATAAAACTTTGTAAAAGAAATCGATACACAGGTGCAAATAACATCTAATGCTCGTCTAAGCTAATCATATACATCAGTGTCAGGTTACTCATCCGGGCTAAACCTTTAACAACACAGTAAATAGCTCGGCCAGGGCTGTATATACATGTAAGGTTACCAATTCAGGCTAGACATTTAAAATGACAACAGATTATCAGTTCAGGCTAAATCTAGTTCACATGTATCTTTGAGTCCGCAAAAAATGTTGGAGCTTGGTACCATCGGAAATCAACCTGTATCTTAGTGTACAGGACTTTTACTAAGTTCATTGAGATTTAACCTTAACATTTCAATTTCGAATCAATCAATTTTATTTAAATTAAATCCTCAATTTATGTAACAATTTATATACAATTCAAACTATTAATAAAACATTAATATACATTCAGATGTAATTCAACAACCAAATAAGCTTATTTATACTGTATGAACTTATCTAACAAAACCGTAGCAGTTTAGCTAGTAGGGACCATTCGGGAGTTTTCCATTTCTCGCCTAAGTCAACAACTTGATCTATATAATAGCTAAGATTGAAAATATCAATACCAATCTTATAATAACACTCAAATTCATGCTTATAATCTTTTAATTTGACTTTACACAATTTTCTTAAACTTTTACATTTTTTCTATTTAGTCCCTAAAATCAAACTTATCATAACTTTGAAATTTGGACTTCAAACTTTAAACCAATTTCAAATACATTCAATTGTAGCCACCTATTATAAAAATACTAAAATTGAATATCAATTTCAAGATATTAAGAATTTAGTCCTTATGTTCAAATTTAACAAAATCACTTTACAAAATAGTCCTTAAACATTTCCTAATTTCCTAATTTACCATTTTCTATCAAGAACATCTAAGATTCAACAATGAAAAATTTTAAAATCTTTAACAATTTTGAAAACGGAGATACAAGTTAGCTTAACCTAGTTGCAATGATCTCAAAAACATACGAGCTTAGAATTTCATACCATGCAACGGTCGAATGTAAACAAACTTGAAACTTTTTTTTCTCCCTCTTAGGTTTGGTGAAGAAAATGATAGAATGAAAAAAACACCTTATTTTTCTTTTCATTTTATTATTTAGATTAAGTTTAATATATAATAATTATTTTTAATCCAAATTAAAATTTAATTAATAAAAATAAATTTACTTAGCAACTTTTGATGGGTGATAATTTGCTATCACCACCATTTGACCATTTAATAATGGTTTAATTATCCAATATATCATTTTATTAATTAAAATTTCATAGCGATTAACTTTTGCAACTTTTACGATTTAGTTTTTTTTCCTTAACTAACTATCAGATCACTAAAATTTCTAGACAGAACTTCAATACACCTTTATAGTATCTTAGTTTATAGAAAAGAGGTTCTGATGCCTCGGTTTTCAAAACCACTTGACTTTAGGGACAACTCACTTGTAATTAACTAATTATCCAATTAAATAAAATTATCTAATAAAAATTCACTATATCATAATACTTGACTTGTAAATATTAACTAATAATATTTACGTACTCACTCGTCGGAATTATGATTCTAAAATCATAGCTGAAAAACAAGTTGTTATAGCAACTCAGTTTCCTTTTAGTTTCATCATAAAAATCTTATTTTTTAGTTTCTTCAAGAAAAGCCCAAGCTTTTCTTTGTTGCCATTATTATTGTTTTTAAGTTTCTTCAAGAAAAGCCCAAGCTTTTCTTACTTTCTTTTTGTTTTCATTTATGCCTATTGTGTGTGATTATTGTATCTTTGTTTGTTTAAATCTGAATATGGGTAACTAAATCATAAGTGGTTGGTTGATGAAAATGTTGGGTAGTTTACTTTTGGGTTTAGGGACTAAATTGTAAAATTTAGACTAAAACAAATCGACTTCAAAACTTAGGATTTACACCCTTAAGGGAAAATTAAGATAAGTGAGATCAAAAGGAGATCTTATCGGCACCAATTTGATAGTCTCGGGTTAGTTTGGTGAGGTTGAGAGATAAACAGGACTAATTTGTCTAAATGGGTAAAATTGAGGTCAATAGGTAAAATTGAGCCAATTTAGGAGTAAAAACAATTTAGATCCCTAATTCAAAGGTTAACCAACCACATGGAAATCAAGCAACCATTGTCTGCTATCATATTTGTTAGTTTCATGCTTTTCTTGATTTACAATTTAGTACTTGTTCGTTTCTAGATAATTAATTAGTCTAATTAAACTCTTATATGGTTTGCCTAATATAATTGCTTAGTGAGTAGTTAGCTAGACTCCTTTAATTGCAAGTTCATAGTTTAGAAATTACTTAATCGCTAACTCTCGTGGGTTCGATACTTGGAATACTTCAATGTTTCATTGAACATTATAAATATTACAACTCGACATTGTGCTCTTATAGTTAAAACCACACTTTTAAATTGTTTTATAAACTTGTTTGTTTTTTTGTGCATGCTTGCACGTATCAGACAAATATATCTGGCACCCTAGTGCCTCATCGTTATGTCTGAAAACAAAAATTGTGCTTTACGCCTCATCGGTATAAACCAAACTAAATCTCTTACACTAATCCTATGGCATACCAACTATACCCGACTCTGCCCGAGACAGTTAATAGGGTAACCAATGTTTTTTTAGTATATATACATGATCCACAATTCATAATTTCAAACATACCCAATTGATCAAGCTTAATTTGATCCATATCATTTCATATCAACATATACATACCAAATCATTAGACAAGAAAGGTTATTACCTTAATTAAGCTAGTTTGTAACAAGGTCTATATTAGTTTGTAACAAGGTCTATATATATATATATAGACATACCAATCATTTCATATCAACATATACATACCAAATCATGAGGCAAGTGAGGTTCTTTCCTTAATTAAGCTAGTTTCTAACAAGGTATATATATACACATACAAACACACATATTGAATTCAAATCATGAAAGTACAAACTGTAATAGTTACTAGTCTGTGGCTCTCTCCTTTCCCTTCTCTCGAGATGACCCGGCATTGTCTTTGTCTATGTTCAATAATTTGATTATAAAAATAGTATTAGTTTCATCCAATAACACAAGAAAACACATCAACATAGTTTACATTTTATTCATTTTAGTCCCTATATTTGAAATACTCATATTTTTCAATATCTAACATTATATCAAATTTCAACTTCATATCATTTCATTAGGGACCTTGTACTTTTAATCTATAACATAGTCTCATTACATTTTTCAACTTATTCAATTTATTCCTTAATGTCAAAATTAGCTAAAATTTCAATTCTAAACTAATTTCACTATCTCTTAATACAATCTTAATAAGATTTAAGTTGAAAACAACATATATATCAATTTTAAGCTCAATCTCATCAACTTCCATATATGGAAATTTGCTAAAAACTAAACAATTGATGAAATTAACACTTGGGTTAGCTTAATAAAGCTCCCATGATTCAAAATTCATAAAAATCTTAAGAGAAAAGCTTAATTACCTTGATCAAATTTTGACTAAATGGCTAAAGAAGTTTAACAATTTTTCTTTTTCTTTCAATAGCAAGGACGACAAGCTTTGGGAGAAAGATTTCATCTTTCTCTCCACTCACTTGGTATTTATTCTATGATTAAAATATTAATTAGTTTAATTAATCATCATTCATAATATAATGTTAATAGATTACTTTTAATTAATCAAGCCAATTAAGATAGGTGGATATAATCATACCATTCCACTATCATATTTTAATAATGATCAATTTATTCCAAGGTCCTTAGATTAATTACTAATTAATTCCTCAATCATTTTTAAAATAAAATTTAATAGTGATTGAACTTTTACAATTTAATCCTTGAACTTTAATTAATGACTTTCTCTATTTAATTACTTAATTGTTATTTAATATACTTTCTTACTAACCTCATAAATACTTCTATTCATATTTTCATGGACTCGATTTACAGAACTGAGTTCTGAAACCGCATTTTCGACATTAACTAAAATCGGGTCGTTAAACCAAAATAATTCAAAAATTCTTTGGTTTTTCTTTTTTCCTTTTTTTTTCACATTTTCCCTTTTTGTTTTATTTTTCCTTTATTTTTGTTCTTTTTTTTCTTCTCTTCTTTCCCTTACTTTTTCCCTTCTCTTAACAACCCAAATCGCTGTAGATGTTATCTGTTACCCGTCTCCGATCAATGACGAGAAAATGTGATTTTTCCGTTCCTTTTTCTTCTCCTTTGTTTTCTTCTTAGCCTTACTCCTCTCTTCTGTTACCATCCTCGAAAACAATGGTCTTACAGGCTCAGTCAGTTTTGTGAAGCCTCCTGTAAGGAAAGCAGTGCTAAAGCTCTATGCAAATTTGATGAGAAGCATTATATATAACCTGAATAAGCTTTATCAGAAGGCATTTGTGCGTGGAAGATGATACAACTTCAATACTTCCTTGATCAGAAAATCTCTCAACTGCTACTATTATAATATGGTGGAATTGGAAGAATCTTTGGAAACAACAATTTCTATAATCATTGATAATGTCCACCTCACTTGGCTTAAAAAGGGTAACATCTGAGCTTCTTTATTGACCACTGTCTATGCTACTCTGTTTGACATAGAAACAAGGACTTGGTTACCCAAAAACCACAGGGATACAATGGGAAAGAAAGTAAAAGTTCTAATTAGAAAAGTGGTTGAGATGGTAGAGTTTGACTCGAGGCAAATTGTCTTTGATGAAGTGGTCAAACATGTAGAAAAGGAAATACGAAGTATCTTCTACCCTTTCCCTCTTTTATTTCCCAAGTTCTTATTTCTCAAAATCCAGGACTTGCGAGAGCCATTGAGCAACATGAGCGAGCTATTCTTGAGCTTAAATTTTCACCAAAGTGGCTAGAGGGAAAGCATATAGAAAACAATTTGGGGGTAAAAGCAAAATTAATTGCCCGCCTCTGCTCAATCTTCACAACTATTGTTTAGCTTTTTAATTTGATTTAATACTATGTCAACCATCATTAACAATAAGGTTGGCATATAGAGATTAAAATCCCAATTTTTTAAACCTACACAAACTAAAATGTTTTAAGAAATTAAAATGAAGTGATATAAAAAATTTATAATAAACTTTAACCGTACCTTTCCTCTTAGATTTACTAGTACCTTTAAAAAAATGAAGATCATAGATGTTATAATTATATTACGCCAAAAGTAACATGTTACACAAGTTTTTCGATTAAATTGAAGACTAATTATAAAGCTTTTGATTGACATATTTAACATATAGCTGTGTTTTCTAGGGTTATATTCATAGTTTTTACACTGCATATTAAAGTTGGAAACTTTATGTACAGTGGTAAGCAGTCAAAAAGTCATCACTGCATAAAGAATTAATATAAAATAATTAGTAATTAAGATTGAGTCAATCAAATTTAAGCTAATAATTAGAGCAGATTTAATATTGTATCTTTTAGAAGTTACATGTACAATCATAAATAGTACACTTATGAAGAAATCATAAAAAAACAAATAATGTTATTTTCTTAATAAAAACTTTAGTATTTATTTTGGATTTAAGAAATAAATTAGGAAGATCATATATAAATGAACCCTAATTAGCTAGCTAAAGGTTTATGATGTGATGTCAGATGTCATTATAATCAACATAAAGCTTATTGGTAATCATTTATAGGGCTAAAGAGATTGTTTTCTTCAATGTATGTTAAAAAGTTTACATTCACAACGGCTGCAATTTAGCATTATATAGGGCTAAAGAGATTTTGTAATCTTGCAATCCATGTGAGAAACAACATTCACAATGGCTGCTAACACTTGACTGGAAGTATTAATTAAGCATAAACTTCTTCTTTTTTTTCTCCGAATCAATGAATCATCCAAAGAAGACATGAAAGAGTGGGTTAGGAAATTGATATCTATATGATGCCAAAATTAACAATATTATTTTCTAACTGGATATGATAATTCAAGAGAAAAGAATTTGATACGGCGGAGAGTTAGATTTTAGTAATGTAACGTTGATGATTGTTTTTTAAGTTCATCGTTTGTTGGATGTTTATTTAATAGTAATTTTTTATTTTTTATAGATAGATAATTGGAAATTTGAAATTTATGTTTTATATCTTTCAAATACATAATAATATTTAATATAGAGTTAAAATTGATATCCGAACTTGTCCATCTCTCTCAAATTGATACTTATGGTTTTTTTTTTTGCTCCAGATTGATACCTAAACTTTTTCTCCGTCAACAAGTTTGGTACTTTTTTTTAACCGTTAAGTCTGAGACATGTGACAAAATAGGATCGTGCCACGTGCCATAATGACATCATGATGATGCCAACATGTACCACAATCACACTTCGGCGTTGTCATCAATATTTGTTCTCCGGTAAACTTTCTCCTCCTGCTCTTTCATTTCCTCTGATTTGTTTTCAAAGAGAACTCCTTAAAATCTCATTGGGATTCTCTTTCGCCGGTCACCTTACTCCCACTCTAATGCCATCACCGATTGGAGAAGCAACAAACAATCCACATTTTCTTTCTCTCTCTCACTTCTCCTATTCTTTTCTACTTTATTTTTTTTGTTTTCAAATCCCCTAGTCGTCGCTTCACTGCTGTTGCTCTTCGACGTCAAACAGAGCCACCACTGTTGAATCATCTTGGAACTTGACCGTGGCTTCTCCTGACCGCGTCTAACGTCTTGACCATTTGGATTTATCGATCGTGGCCTGAATCTCAAGAACCCAAAAACCCAAAATGAGTCTTGGTTTTGATTTTCTTCTCATCATTTACTTTTTGTTTGGTTTTGTGTTCTTATGCATTGATGGGTTTTGTTTGTTATGTTAATTTTTAATGGGATTTGTTTGTGATGTTAAATTTCTGGATTTTTTTAATGGATTGATAGGTGTTCTTAAATTTCTTTTCAAATAGGCAAATTGTTAAAGGGAAATGACCTGAGTGAGAACGTGTTTACACAAATTGGAGCCTTGAAAAAAGGCAACAACCTCGGCTCCACTGATCTGGTCATTGCTGTCCAAATCTGTTTTCCTAAAATAAGCATCAAACAGATCGGTTTGGTTTTGCGCCACCATTCTTCAATTTCCAGTCAACTCAAATATTTATGCAACGACCACTGTTAGGTACTAAGTAGAAAATGTATGAAAATAATAAACTACAGAGTAATACTTTCAATTAATCTTTCTTTCTTACTTGCTTGAATACAATGACTGTGTTTATATACTCATACAAGAGTGACTGTTCTTGACTGCATATCAAACTGATTACCAAATTTTATAACAAACTAACAACCGTAACAGTATTTATATTACTGTTAACATTCACTTAGCTTCTCAATAGGTAAGACCTGAATCAAACTTCAAAATCGAGAAAATAACAAGACAGACAAAGGTTTAGTGAGAATATCTGCAACTTGATCATAAGCTAGCACTTCACTGACAACGAGAGACCCATCAGCCACCTTTTCGCGAACAAAAAACAGATCAAGTTCAACATGTTTGAATTTAGAGTGTAAGGTTGGATTAGCTGTAACAGCTACCACACCTGAATTGTCACTCCAAACTGTTGGAGGATCAGTAGAACTAATTTGTAACTTTGTTAACAGAGAAACTAACCGTGTAATATCACTAGAAGCTGTAGTAAGACTTCGATATTCAACCTCTGCTGTAGACCGTGACACAACTTGTTATTACTTAGAACACCATGAAATAGGTGTATGACCGAAGTAGACACCAAACCCTGTAGTAGATCGACGATCATCAAAATCAAGTCCCAGTTGGCATCGGCATATCCAACCAAAGATAGTCTGTCAGATCGGCGAAAAACTAGCCCATGAGTGATGGTACCATCTAAATATCTCAGAATAAGTTTCAAGGCTATCAAATGAATTGTAGTATGTGCATGCATGAACTGACATACACGATTTACAGTATAGGAAATATCTAGCCGAGTTAGAACCACATATTGAAAAGCACCAACTAGAATTCTGTATTCAGTAGGATCAGTAAGCCAATCACCTTCATCCTTAGACAAAGTTGATGAACTAACCATCGGCGTATGAACACTCTTAGCATTAGTTAGAGAACTCCTGTCAAGAAGGTCTCGAATGCATTTGCGTTGACATAAGTGCAGACTGCCATTGGAGGACCTACTGGCTTCAATCTCTAAAAAATAATGAAGCTCGCCCATATCCTTTAGAGAAAACTCGGTATGTAGTTGCTGAACAAACCAGCTTATTTCATCAGTTGAACTACCAGTAATAATAATATCATCCACATAGACCAAGATATAAATAGTGGACTTGTTTGAAACTTTAACAACAATGAAGCATGGGCTTTAGACATGACAAAACTAGTAGAGATAAGAAATTGTTTCAACTTTTCAAACCAGGACGAGGAGCTTGTCGTTAACCATACAAAGCCTTCGTCAGACGACACATCAAAAGCTCACCATTTGGTCCATATTGAGCATATCTTGAAGGCTGCTGCATGAATACTTCATCAGTCAGGTCTCCATTTAAAAAAGCATTGTTTACATCAACCTGACGAAGGTTCCAACCATTAGATACAACAACAGAAAAATGGTTCGGATCATAGCAGGTTTGACTATTGGGCTAAATGTTACTTTGAAGTCACACCTAGGAACCTGAAAACATGCCTTTGCTACCAACTGTGTTTTTTGACGATTAATTGACCCATCAGGATTCTTTTTTATTTTGAAAAGCCATTTGCACCCAATTGCTTTTTGAACAGGAGGTAGAGAAACCAGCTCCCAAGTAGAGTTGGCCATTAAAGCATCAAATTCAGCTTGAATAATACTTTTCCACTCTGTATGAGCAAGAGCTTCTTTAACAGATCGAGGCTCAAAATCTACAACATCAACTGACAACGCCTTAGGCTTAAAATTTTTTCCCTTAGACTGAGTAACCATAGCATGAGTATTTCCTACAGGAAGAGAAGAAGTAATTGGAGACACACTAGATTGATTGATTGATTGGGCTAGCTTCTGTAGACGAACTCGAAATACATTGTTCCCTTATATTATTCCTAAATTCAGCCGACGAATCAACTGAGACTGACTGACTAGGATGGCACGTATCTGGTAACTCAACTGAAATAAATCGGTCAAAATGACAGTTTGGAGTAGAAAGTAGAAGAACAGTCATCGGTGACAAGACAGTAGTGTTGTTGGGTTCTGCAATAGACCAAACAGAAGAAGTTCAAACAACAAGAACATATGTTGGGTTCGATGTTCATCAAACACAATATGACGAGAAATAACAACCTTACCCTCTGATGTGAGATAATGATAGCCCTTATATTGAGAGTTATACCCCAGAAACGTACATGGATGAGAGCGAAAATCCAGTTTGTGTGACATAAAAGGACGTAAGTATGGAAAACAACAACAACCAAACACACTTAAGTGATCATATGTAGGCTCATGACCATACAGATTTTGATACGGAGACTGACCTTTCAGTACTGAAGTAGGTAGACGATTAATAAGATGAATAGCACTGCAGAATGCATATCCCCAATAATCTATAGGTAGATTAGCTTGGGCCAAAAATGTAAGACCAGTTTCCACAATATGTCTGTGTTTACACTTAGCAACCCCATTTTGCTCTGAAGTATGTGGACAGGAAACCCGATGAAGAATCCCATGACTAACTAGAATTGATGTAAAGGCATGAAACTCACCACCTCAATCACTCTGAAACTCTTTAATTTTCTTTCCAAACTGTGTAACAATCATTTTGTGAAACTGAAGAAAACAGTTAAGTGCTTGAGACTTACGTTTAATCAAATAAACCTAGGTAAACCTACTACACATGTCTACAAACGAAACATAATACAGATTTCCCCCACAAGTAACAAGAGCGGGCCCCCACAAATCAAAAACAACCAATTCAAACAATTCCATATATTCAGTAGTAGAATGTAAAAATGGCAATTTATATGTTTTCCCTTTTTGACAGGCAATACAAACATTATCAAGACATTTTTTATTTGAAACAATTCAACACTTATCGAGAACATGTTTAACAAATCCAGCAGAAGGATAACCAAGTCTATTATGCCACAAAGTAAAAACATCAGCAGCAGAGGAACAATCTTGAACCCCGATGTTGTGAACAACAGGACTAGAATCAAATGGAACTGACTTATTGTCTGAAAACTGATAGAGACCATCACATACTCAGCCCTGCAACAAAGTTTCTTGAGTTTGGATGCCCTTAATAACGCAATAAGATGGATGAAATTCAAAAAACACATTATTGTCAGTATCAAACTGAGACACAGACATAAGATTCTTCCGTATGCTGGGCACACACAAAACATTAGACAGATGTAATAACTTCTTTGTTTTAGGCAGAACCGTATTACTAATAGATGAAATTTTAGCAGGAGTTCTATTTCCCATAACCACAGAAGAAGTACCTGAATATGGAGTTGTCGTATTTAAACCAGAAGCATTCTGACAGACATGATGAGTGTCCCCTAAATCTGGATACCAAGACGAGGTCTCTACTGGCATAGGAACATACGAATCAGTGTTATCAAAATTAGAATCATATTGTGTGGCAGCCGAAAAATCAGATGCACGAAAGTCAAGAATAATGGGCAGCCCAACACCCTGTGAGGAGTCAAAATCAAATACTCGAGCACGAGGTTTAGTCCATCACGTAACCTCGAGACCATTATGTTGCCTAGAACTGTCAAAGCCCACATAATTAGCAATTGGCTCAGATGAATTTTGTGCAAAATGTTGGCTAACATTAACCTGTTCATTATGCGGCCCACTATGACTATTCAACCCATGCACATCACGCCCAAACGGAGACCCAAAACTGCACTCAATACCATGCCCAAATACACGGCCCAAATTACTCCTATAATCACTCCCACTTTACGACTATACACACAGGCCATACACCACTTGCAGGCCAGCTGGAGACCAGGTACAACCATCAACAAAGTAATTAAGATTCCTCTAATTGGAAACCCCGTATCCAAAGGACAGCGGCAACCTTTCCCATGAAGTCGACTCAACCTCTAGATGTTTCCTAGATCCATCATACGCAAGATTACTAGGCAATATTTGACTGGTGTGACCGAAATGAAACCATGCCTGAGTGGACTAGCTCGAACCGCCGTAGTTGTGGTTGAATCGATAGAAACACCTTTGAGCGAGATGACCATATCGACTACAGGTCAGGCACTGCACCCGAGGACAAAAATCCCGTCCACGCGAGGTGACCACCATGCCCAGGACATAGAGCCGACTCAGTCACCGCCACGACCAGAGAAGCTTTAACAAAATTCGCATGCATCGGCACGTCTTGTACCACTTGCATCTAACAAGTCTCAAATTCCATCAGCACATCTACCAACCGTTAAAATGGAAGTGTCTCCGACGAAAATGACGCAAGAGTCAATACCTGCTTAAAATTGAACGGAAGACCAGCGAGGATCACTTCTACCTTTTCAGCCTCCAAAACGACAGATCCAGAGACCTCAAGCAAGGCATAGGTGTTCTGAACCTTGGCGATGAATTCGGTAATAGTCAATGCAGCTTTCTTTAGTGAGTGCAGCTCATGCTTGATTCGTGAAATTTTAGCACCGGTGGAGGTAGCAAACAGTCGATTGGCAGTAGTCCAGATATTACACGCCGTTTTAGCGGCTGTAAATGAAGATAATAGAGAGACATTATCGGTAGATAGTAGCCAAGTGGCTAAAAGCTTATCTTGTTGAAGAAAGGCAGTCGCATCTAGATTTGAAGTTTGTGTACCATTCGGAGATGGCACGAACCTAAGCAGAGCAGGTAAAGTACCATCTAAAAAACCTTGCAGCTCATATCCTTCTGTAATTAGTCTGATATGTTACTGCCACAGCTTAAAGTTTTTCTCATCTAATTTCACTATGTCATGACGAGGAAAAACTTGAATCAATCGCGAACTAAAAAAAGATGGAGTAGGACGATCAGTGGACGTGGAGTCTTGTGAATTAGCCATAAAACAGCAGGGGACGTTGACACCAGGAGGAACTAGGCGACTGATACCATGTTAGGTACTAAGTAGAAAATGTATGAAAATGATAAACTACAGAGTAATACTTTCAATTAATCTTTCTTACTTGCTTGAATACATTGACTATGTTTATATACTCATACAAAAGTGACTGTTCTTAACCAACTGCATATCAAACTGATTACCATATTTTAGAACAAACTAACAATCATAACAGTCTTTATATTACTGTTAACAACCACCAAGCTGGGATTTGAATTTCAATTTGTATCCAAATCCATGAAAACATGGAACAAAAATGAAATTGGAATTAGATGGGAAATGGATCAATGACCGTAGACCATCTACTTCCTTTCAAACTTCAAAAGGCAATGCTAGAAACATTAAACATCAAACATTAAATTTCTTTTCAAAAGGACCCCAAAAAAAAAAAGGCGAAGTGACGAGAGGAAGAAGGAAGAAGAAAGGAATACCGGGAAAAAGAAGGAAATAAGAAAAAATGGAAAGAAAATGGAAATAATTTTAAAAAATATTTTTTATTGATTTTTAATATAGTTTGTAGATTATGACATTATCATGACGTTACAATATCACGTGTCAAAACTCTATTCTGCCACCTGTCACTGACTTAACAGCGTTAAAAAAAAGTACCAAACTAGTTGACGGAGAAAAAGTTCGAGTACTAATTTAAGACAAAAAAAACCATATGTACCAATATAAGAAAAGTAGACAAATTGAGATAGCAATTTTATATTTAACCCTTTAATACATCAATTAATTACACCTAGTCTATGTACATTTCTCTTGAACAACAAAAAAAATATATTTTATATTTAGATATTCAAGTTGAGATTACCAAACATAACATTGATTCTAAAGAAAAATGAAAACCAAAATAAAAGTTTTAAAGCAGCTGGGAGCCACTGGGAAAGCAAGTTGCAAAACATTAAAAGTATTGATTTCCTAGCGTAAACTAGTTCACCTTTTACTTTCTCTATGTACTATTACTATATATACCATTAATTTGAAAAATAAAAACCAAATATATATATATATATGATCATAATCATAACACAAAGTTTCAAGTTAAGTATGTTTCTCTTTCTTAACAGTTGATTGAAAGTATTTAACAGAAACATTCCTCTTTTTTTTACATATTTTTCTCCCAATTAATGAATCGTCCAAAAAAGAGAGAATACATTATTTATTGGCACATCAAAACGTGGGTTAGGACTTTGTACCTCTGTGGTTTATGGTTAGATAGACTGCCAAAATTAAGAATAATAGGAAATCTAGCAAGATACTTGTCGATTCTGCCACTAGTCTAGTTGTAAAATTTGTGTGGGATGTAGTTTAATTGGCATTAGACTTAATTTAGGGTTCTATTTCTTTGTTTATAATTTCTTCCTCCAATTGCTGGTCTCAAAAAGGAAAAGATTATGTTGATTGCATCTTCTCATACAATCTGTGTTTTTTGTATGATAATTGAAAAGAAAATAATAGTGATGGAGTGTTTAAAGAGTCGGATTTTAAAGCAGTATAACACATATACTCAAACTTATTAATTTATTAGATATTTATTTAATTGGGAGTTTGAAATTCTTACATATAAATATTTGAGACTTTAGTTTTTATCTTTCAAATATGTGTATATTTCACACCATTTATATAGCAAATGAAATTGAGAATTGATTCCAAACCCAGATGGACACCAAATTAAGACTTTTAATGCAGCTGGGAGCCACTAGCAAAGCAAGTTGCAAAACATTCACAATCTTGATTCCTTAGGGTAAACTTGTTCACCTTTTACTTTCTCTATTTACCGATTATATATACCATTAGTTTGAAGAATAAAACCAATATATATATATATATATAGGACCATAATCATGACACTGAGATTCAACTCAAGCATGTTTCTCTCTCTATTTTTATTTATTTATTTAAAACAAACTATAGTTTCCTTTTGTTTGCCAAGGGCAAATTGATACAATTCCTCACAAATTCTTTGTTATAAACATATGATATATTTATATTTAATGTATTGGTGATGAATTAGATAAAACACATTATAAAAAAAATTAAATTCACTTAAACGTTATTTTGAATGATGTATAATCATTTAATTCATTACCCAAATACAAAATTCTACACTTTTATATTAACCCATTTTTAATGGTTTCATCTTAATTTAAATTTTACTACCTATGGGAATATCACTTTTATATCTTAATTGAGAACCTTCAATCCTCCTCACTTCGTACGTTAAACATTGTTTCATTCATCTTTAATAAAGTAACCAATCATACGATGAATTGGTTCATTCAACTCCTTGGGAAACTGAATACATTTGTAGTGTTAGGGTTCAATTTGATGCATTAATCATATATAATTTTATATACCATCAACCAGTAATATCTAAAATTAGATAAATTTAGTTTTAAAATTTTTATGACGAATATGTTGAATCCAATTATTGAGAAATGTTTAATTTAATTTGAAGATGTATTAAAATGGAAATTCATGAACAAGAAGATCAATTTTTTCACTATATCTCATGCAACAAGTCAATTTGCCTTTGATTACATCAGATTCCTTTGAATTTTTTTTTAAATTCAAACTAGTTCATATTAACTTGCTCAAGTTGTATGTATGAATTGCAAGATCAACACCTTATTTGAACTTACAATTCTAGGAAAGCATAAAATGCAGTTCCATGATCGTGCATTTAAAGTGGCAGAAAAAATTTACTGATTACAGTGACAGTCTGAGCTCCAAATCTAACTCTTGTGTGTCGCTTGATACTGAATTCTGACTGCTCGATCCCAATGAGTTGCTGCGATGTTTTTTGCTCCTTGAATGTGAATCCTGTAAGAATGTAAGGAACTAAAACAAGTTAAATTTTAAAACACAATCATCACATGGCACATAAACTAAAAAGGAAGGGACATGTGTGTAGCAACCTCAACATGTAGGTTTAGAAGTTGTCTGGTCATGTTTGGTTGTGCAAAATGTTGGGTGTCTAAGAAGCCACTGCTTGGTTGGGAATCACCATATCTGATGTTTGCCCTTTGATCGTATTCTCCAACCCCCATCTGTAATAATATATAATTGTAGTACTTGATTTCATTAATATAGTTATTGATGCATAAAGAACTGGGGTAGGTGACAATGGGAAGCTGCAAAGACTTAATATATCTAGGGTTAACTGAAAATTATCGGAAACTTCAATTTTTTATTTTTGAATGAAAATTTTTTTAAAAAATTTCTGTATAGAGAGAAGAAAGAGGGTGAGGTGGTTCACTTACCATCATGTTGGGGTACTGGAAACCATAAGAAGGCGAGGAAGTTGATGAATAAGAAAAAGATGATGAGGCCATAGATGAATAAGCTCTCATGTTATCTTCCTGCATGTACAGCCATCATCAAATTCCACCCACAAACTCAAATATGATAAAACTTCAATTCATTCAATCACTGAAACCTGCAGACAAAAAGAAGAAAAAGGGAAAATACCTGGTTGAAATTAGCAGGGTAAGTTCCATGATGAAGAGGAAGATAGGTAGAAGCCATTTGACCATGTAATCTGATCTTCTCCAATTGAGCAACACCAAGCCCTCTCTGGGGTTGCTTAGGCTTCTCTGAATTACCCTTCTTGCCTTTTCTTGAAGACGATGAACCTCCCCTTTCACTTCCCATGTTTGGTTCTCCAAAATAACTGCTACCCATCCTTTCTTAACTACTGATGATGATGATGATGACGATGGTGTATTATATGCCAAATGGAAGAGACAGACAGACAAAGAGATTGAATTCAAGTATAGGTAGCTACCGCAAATCCCCAAGCCTTAATTTGTGTTTTGCAGAGAAAAAAAAAAGAGTTGCTGAGGAATCAAAAAGATGTGGAGTGCTGCCCCCTTTTTAAGGTGTTTGCAACCCAAGCAAATTATTGCATCGCTGGATCAGATTTTGTACAGATTTATCACAGATATATATATCTGTATTTACACAGATTTTATGCCCTCTTTATTTCCACTACCCTTATTTTGCAAGTACTTTCTCCATCTTTTATATTACTACATATATATATATATTAGAAACACACCCCAAGTATTCATTATTTTATTTAATACATTACTAGCTTTAAACACTCAGAAGCCTTGTTACAAATTTCATGTCTAAGTTACAAATCTTGAAAATTTATTTCTTTATTATTCATTCAATAATTATAATTTTTATTTCTATCTTATCTTCCTTTGGGAACTTCAAAACCTTTTTTAAAAGAAAGCAGTCAATCTAAATTAAGCTTTAAAATGTTATCTCATATATATATATATATATATATATATATATGAGTGTGTGTGAAATTTATGGGAAGAAATCTACTATAAAGCAAAGGAAATAAGTATAGTTTAGAGAAAGAATTTATAGATTCTAAAAATCATGTTTGCAGCTTAACAGGGATTCTATTGTTGAAGGAGAAATTAAAGATGAGATATTCTTGAGATTATATATCTTTAATAACTCGGATAAGAAGTAAGAATATATCTTAATCACTTTTTTGCCCTCTAACTTTATAAAAAATTATTTTAATCTTCCATTTAATTTTCCTTTTGTTTAGTCTTTGAATTTGTATTTTTTAAATTACCCCAAAATAGATAGAAAAGTTAATGTTTGTTAACTTTCTTGACATGACATACATGTGGATTGCCATGTAGACGACATGTCATCATTTAATCAATTTTTTAAAAGTAATAATTTTAATGATTATTAACTTTTAAAAATAGTTTTATAGATTTTAAAATTTAAAAAATTGATTAAATGTTGATGTGTATGTAACGTGAATAAAGTTAAAAATATTTAACTTTTTCATTTATTTTAGAGTGATTTGACAAAAATACAAAGACTATAAATGGTAAAAAGTTAAATAGAAGGTTTAAATATGTGTATTAAATTAGAAGCGTATCCAAATTTCAAAAATTAAGAGATATACATAGGGGAAAATGAGTGAAGTTAAATGTAAAATTGAGAGGAACAAATCTAATTAAACTGTTGAACGCATGATTTGTGGGTCAGATACTATGAGTTGTATGTTCCAATTTTTCTCATAAAGGCATGTGAACTTTGTATTTACCCAAAAAACAAATCATGTTTCTCCCAAACTATGGCATTCTCTAGGCAAATGTATTTCAGATTTGTGAATTGAAATCTATACTTATTTTTAAAATTAACTTAATAATAATTAAAAAATTCCAAAATTTTTGCTTAAAAATTTAAAAAAAAACGATTTTCAATTCGTAGTCCAACTTTGGTGACTTTTTGGCTTCATTTTTAGCCACGTGCCGCTTTCTAATTCGACAGTTTTGCATTAGACATAGGGGTTTATTTTAAACAAAAATTGAATTTCTTTTTAAATTAATAACATGACAAATGTAGATTCATCATAGGAAGCTGTATGATGAAGAAACTATTATGTTACAGAGTTGAATGAAATTATTAAAATAACACATTCTTAAATTTATTATTGATTTTTACAACATTAAGTAAAAGTCAAATAGAGATGTGCAGAATCCAATTAAACAAAATGATTTAATAAATGTGACTTCTCACTGGCCATGGATTCACTAGATTTCGCCACGTGTAGTCACTCAATGCTGAGTCATGAATATTCTCCCCAACACCAATCATGAAGTACATAAAATATTGGATTGGCGTCAGCCTAAAACTGCCAGCCTATATCCGATTTAACTTGGTAATTAATGCCAAAAGGATATATGGCTAATAAAATCAGAAATTGTAAGGAATGTGTAGTGGAGAGAGGTGTAGAGGATACGATATCTACAATAGATTTGTAGGCACATGCCAAGCCTTACAGGTTGCAATTACTTCACACGATTTGCATTCCAAATATAATCCCTAGGAAATCGCTGTGTCCCTCATCTCTTTTTCTTTATTAATAATATCACCCAATTTCTTCCAAGGTTTTTACATTTTTCCTTTTTCTGCTTCTTTCTAAAATCTCTATCGCTCCATTTACCAACCTCAATACTTTTTCTAAGAAGACTTCATCACGAGTCAAATCAAAATTATGAAAGACTGATAAATAATTATTAAATTTTTTATATTGTCATTATATTTTGAAAATATAAATAAATTTACTATTTAACTCTTATGCAATTTACTTTTATCATTCGACTTTGAATTTTATTAAATTTTCCAACTAATTTTGATTTTTTAATTAAATATTACCGCTCAATATTATTTCTGATCACATGAAAACATAATTCAATAAATATTTTATATTGGTAGTTAATAATAAATTAACTTATAAATATTAGAAATTAATAAATTAAATTATAATCTTCATTTAATGAAATAAAGATTGAAAAATAAAAATAAAAATGCATATAGCATAAAAGACACAATAAGTTTATTTTATTTAATTTTAATATTATATTATTGTTAAATATTAAATTTAAATGTACAAGTAATTTCATTTAAATTTATCTTTAAATTATTTTAATTAAAATTAAATAGCAAAATCCAATTAAAAATTTAACTTTAGTGATAAAATTCAATCAAATAAAAGTAAAGCAACAAAATTCCAAACAGAGCTAAAGTATAGTGATAAATTTATCTCTAGTTCATATGGACAATGGCAAATATCAAATAAAGTGAAGTATAGCAGCAAATTTGTATTGTAACCCAAAATTTTATTTAAACATAAACCCTAAATTGAAAATCAATATAAATTTCAAATCTCAAATTCAAACCTGGAGCGAATCTAGGAATTTTTTAAGACAAGTCGAAATTGAATTATACATTTTTGAGATGTCAAAATATAATCTTATCATTTATTAGTTTATAACTTCATTATTTTTGAAAGGACTAAAATGATTTGGGGGCTAAATTGTAAATTTATCATATATAAATTTATAAATTTATTACTTATGAGGGACTGAATGGTTATTTTTCTATTTTTTTTGGGAAACCAAGTCCCTACATGCCCCTTAAATTTGCCCATGATTCAGACCCTAAACCTTCAACTCGAATATTGATGTAAACATTTTCAAAAAAACCAAGATTGATACAAACTCTAAATACTAAGACATTTAACTCTAAACTTCAATAATTTATTATGTTTAAATAAAGCTATCATAATTAAGTCATTTACTAATGTCTATTTTATCTAATGATGAGAAGTTGTGTTAATATTCAATGATGGTCCATAAAACTCAAGCACTAACCCTACATCAAATACTATTTTATAAAAGTATTGAACTAATAAATATATAAGTCAACTTTTATCATGTTTTTAGAATTTAGACTTGATTTATATACGTACTAGTATCATTTCACCCATGCTTCGCATTGGGTTAACTTCTTTGGACTAAATTATAAAGTAAAAATTTAAAAGTTATAATATGCTCCAAGTTTTTATATTTTTCATATATTAGAAATTTTGTATTCGTATTTTTATTTTCAAGAATTTAGTCATTATACTTTTGAATTTAAAATTCAAGTCTAGTTGTTAACCTACTAAAATTCTTACGGTAAATTAGTCGTTGTGACATTTTGAAGAAAAACACACTTGGTAGTCATGTGATAAAAAAAACATTGTAATAGACTTAAATTTAACAAATAATTTCAACAATGTTAACAATTCTTAAAATTCACGTCAATATTTTAATTAGAATAAAGTAGTACATTGTAAAAGTTGGATATTAAATTATGTAAAAGATATAGAGATTAATGTCAAATATAAGTGTAGTATAGGGACCAAAACCTAAATTTAAGTATTATATATATTTTTAAAAATAAAGGGATAAAAAATTTTAAACACTATGTTATAATTAAAAAAACTTAGGATACACATCTATCATTTAAAGAAGGCCCATATGTATAAACTATATTCAAAAGTACATAAACCAAATTAATATATATAGTTTATATATATAGGTGAAGCTTAAAATTAATATATTTCAAGCAAATAAATAATTACTTGAACTAATTTAATTTAATTTAATTAAAATATAATTTTTGAAACGTCAAATTTTTATTAAAATTAAATGATAAAAGATTGTGTTAGGTTAAATTATGGTTTTGGTCTCTCTACTATATTCAAATTTAGGATTTAGTATTTATATTTTATTTAACATAATTTGATTCATGTACTTTTATAATATCATTAATTAGTTTAAATTGTTAACACTCTTAATTATTTTAGCTAAAAGATTGAGATCAAAATTTTGTTCTTAATATTTATTCCAACTGATCATTTCATGTTTAAGGAAAATTAATGTCATTAATTTAATCAAATAGCTAAGAGAGTTAACTATCTAGAGAACTAAGCTACTAAGTCTTAAATGTGAGGGATCAAAATAGAAAGTTTACCATTATTTTATAATGGGAAAAGAAAATGATCATTTGACACATCCTTTTATATATAGTGTATATGTACATAATGAATTGAGGGTGACAATAGGGTGTAAGGTATCATAGCTTTTGTGTATAAAATATCCTAAGATTCTTGGAAAATGATTGGTCTTTAATATTAGTATATTAATTACTAATTGATTATATTATATTTACACTTTCTTGTTACAATTATGTATATGGTGGTTTTTTATACTGCAAATGGATTTTCTACTGCCATGATTTAGAAAAGTGCATACAAATATTTTCTAATATGAACTTTGGAAAAGATATGTACTATACATTAAAATAAAATATTTCCTTTTGCTTAATATAATACATAAATTTTGAGAGAGGATGAGACTTAGACTTATATATAAAAGAAAGGCCTTCCTACATGGACAAGTGGTCCATATTCTTTTTCCTTTTTTTTTTTTTTGCATAATGGATAAAATGGTTAAATTTCAATTTTGGTCCCTCCATTATGCCTAAATTTAAAATTTAATCTTGATATTTTAATTTTAACATAATTTGGTTCTGTATATTTATAATGTTATTAGCTAGTCCAAATAATTAATATCGTTAAATTTTAATTAAACTGCTACATGATTATATATATAATTTGAATGTCCTAAGGGTTTTAGAGACAGTACATGGCTTTCTATTTCCTATAAGTTTGTCTTGCTTCTTTTTAAAAGACAATGGTTAAACTTCAATTTTAGTGCATATACTACGTTGAAACTTGAATTTTAATCTATACAATTTAATTTTTAACATAATTGATTCATCTACTTTTATAATGCCATTAGATGGTCTAAATAGTTAATATTTTTAACTATTTTAGTCAAAATATTGACGCCAATTTTTCTTAATTAGGAACACTATTTCAAAAATTATTTTACTATGATGAGTTCGAGCACGTGTTTTTAAGAAAAATCCACATCATCATTTCAACATTACTTTTATCCTTACGTGATTACCAAGTGAATTTTAAATTTTAAAATGTCACCCTAGTGACTTTAATAGAATTATTTTAACATTGGTAACAACTAGACTTAAATTCTTAAATTCAAAAAGTTATAAGACTAAATTCTAGAAAATAAAAATAGGAGACTAAATTTTAATATACAAAGTGTATAGAAATTTAGAGCATAATATCGTATTTAAATTTTTATTCTATAATTTGACACAAACAAATAATAAGTGAGACGCAACCATACTAATTTATGCTTATTACTCGCTCGACTGATCATGTTGGTGTCATGGTCTTAGTCCTGCAAATTTGGCTGCTCAGTTCTTTCTAGCAACATAGTTAGTCTTTAATAACTACTTGTCAAATCAACGCCTTGCTTTATAGTCAATTTTTGATTATATGTTGAAGGCTTTAGCTTGTGGGCTTAAGTTTTCTCCAATGTGTTGCCATACTTATATCTTAGTATAAGAAGAATCTTTTTAACATTTATATGTTTAATGTCATAATTTTTTCTTCTTGATATTCAACAATATTGCATCAAATAAAGGTGTTGAGTGTTAAAACCATAACAAATCTGGTATAAAACTAAATCTACCAAGACTCGTGACGTCATATTATCAAGAAAATAAAGAAGATGTAGTACCTAAATCCATAGATATGTTGAAATGTTTGAGTCATTTGATTTTTCTGCTTCAAATTATCATGCAAGTTTTAAAAATGTGACTCTATTTTCTTAAGATGAGATGTCGATAAGTTGTGTTACGTAAATTTGAAGACCATAACCTTCACATGTAACTTTATGCATTTACCTTAATCTTTAATTAGATCATTATAAATTAAAATCAATTACTTGAGTATCTACATATATTCAACCCATACTTCATTTGCTAACTAAAGCCTAATTAGCCTTAATAATATATTAAAATGACTTTTAATTTGGACTAACCTTTTAAGATAACAAATAACATACAATTATTACTTATTACACATATATTAAATCCATAATCCAACAATCTCCCATTTCGATTACATATATATATATCACCTTATGATTACATGCATTAATATAACCTTATAAGATAACCAAAAGTATTCTTAACAATCTTGTCCATCAATTATGTCAACATAGAACCAAGCTAACTTTTATTACATATGTCTGTAACTAAATCTATCCCTATTCATGCATATTAGCAAAATTGAATGATACAAATCAAGTATGGATTTGTAGCATGTAAATCACGAGCAATGTGATCTACATATATTTATTTCTAATTTCTTCTACTTAAACCTTATTAAATTTTGATCATATGAAAGTTAGAGTGTGAATAACCCCTTAAGAAACTTTATTTCTATAAAAATATTATTAAAATATCCATAAATAAATAACTAAAAAAATATTTATAATAAAAACAGTTAAAATTACAAACTTTCACTAAAACTGAATATCTTCAAATGACATGATACCTATATGAGTAGTGTGCTCATCAATGACCTTGGATGGTAGTCCCATAGTAAACAGATAGGCAAGCATGAAGCATACCAATATGCTTTATAGACACTTGACAACACTAAACTCTTTCTTTAACAACCAATAATTTAATTTCTATGTGCTTCAACTTTGATGTACTCTTGTTTTTATTGGACAAATTTATTGTCACAAAACCTTGAAGACACACCCAAGACAGTAGACTGCCAACCGTGTCGCGACACAAGCCAGAGGGTGTCGCGACACCGACGTGATGAGGCTAATTAATAAGTCAAGGGTGTTTCCGTCCACACAAAAAAAATTAACGAAGATTAGTCAACTGAATTAGGTCAAGGACCGACGACCAACCATAGGCCTATAAATAGGACTGCTCTACATAATTTATGGACAGTTTTTAATTAGTTTTATTTTCTGTATCCTATTTAGTTTTATTTTTACTTTTAATTTAGGTTTTTTTTCATTTATATTTATAGTTTAGTTTTTATTTCGTTCTTCGTGGAATTCAGATTGTGGATCCGCCAAACTATTTGATGGTTTACCATTCGCACCACTATTCATATATCATGATTCTTCTCATCTCTTTTCTTGATTTTCTTTTAATGTTTATCTTTTTAATCAAGTTCATGATGTGTGCCAGATCCATGGGGAACTAATTTGGTAATAGGAGATTAAGGAGTGGATGTGGGATTAATTAGCTTCTATGTAGGATTTCTTAACGGATTAGCTGGTTGGGATAAGAAGGAGGACTTAAAACCTTAGGCTTGACGGTCCTAGGAAGTCACATAGGTGGGAATGAACCCAAAATTGATATTGTCTATCTATGAAAATCTTACCCCAATTCGGTCTAGACTGTGAGGTCGAGAGATAAGTAGTTCCTGCCGACTCATTAGGTTAGTAGAAGGCCGAGAGGCCCTGCTAAGTTAATGACTAGTTGATTGGATAGAACTTGAAATAGGAGTTAATTATGAACATTGAAACAAGTTAGTCTTCTTTCGTTTGGATTTGATTAAATCTATAATTTGCTTTCCCCGATTGTTTTTATGTACTTTTATTAGTTTAATAAAACAACTTCTATCACAGCCTTAGGATTCATCGTGATATAGTTTAATTAAAATACTAACTAGACCCATTAACGTAGAAATTAGGATGAGTTTAGTCTCGCCTTCCTTGGGTACAATCCTCGGAGTACTTCCATACTTCGTTGTATAACTATATTACAACTTGACCTGTATACTTGTGGAAGCCACCTAATGCTTATATTTGATTGTAGTATTCACACTCTAGACGTTAGTACATCATGAGGCGGTCAATATCCAACAAAAACCTTTATAATCCATCCAATTACAAAAGATGTTTGACTACATCAAATGTATGTCTCTTGGTTTAGAGAACTATAGTGACCTCAAGTTTAAAGATCACATATGCCATTATCACTATAAGAATTGTTTTAACTTTTACATGATAATCCAAAAGCACTCTCATGATAGGTTGGTCTAGTACATTTGATTTCTACCATGTACTCATGCATTTGAGTCAACATGTCCTACCAATGAAAACACCATTTTATCAATCAATTGCATACCACCCTCAACATACTATTGTTTCCCTAACTCACAATAGTAATAAACTAGGGACAATTCAAAAATAGTCATACTATACTAGAGAAGTTATTATTTAATTTATTTAATACACAATAATATAGGCTAAACATAATAATGACAAAACATTTATTAATAAAATAAGGTAAAAAGTATTATTACAATTATCTCATGATTAGTCTTTGAGCATACTTTAACAACCTTGTTAAAACTATAATAAATTTGATTTAAAATTGAATCTACCAAAATCAATCAAGTTAGATCATCAAGGAAATATATTAGATATGGAAGCATCTTCAAAGCCATAGATATATTGAAATATTGTTTTGATTTTCTAAATTAGCACATAAGTTTTAGAGAAATGACTCTTTTCCCCTAAAGATGGGATGTTAGAAAAGTTAGCCACCATAACCTTAATATATAACTTTTACACATATACATTTAAAATTCATTTAGCCGGTCACAGATTAAAAATTAGTTAATTGAATATCTATACATATTTAATTTATATTTTATTTGATAATCAAAGCTCTATTAACTTTAACTACCACCACACACGAAAAAAAAGCCATATACTAATAGACAAAAAAGCGTCATTAAAAGCACAAAAATTGTTAGTATATATCCCAAAACCAATATCGACGGTCAAATGGGATACCTTGACGAAGTTCAAGCCATTGGCATAAGGGTAGTCAGTATAAGCTTTTATCAACAGTCAAAATCTGTCGTTGTATACCCACTTTTCTATAGCAATGACCTATTCATCAATAAAAGCATGTTGAAATTCCACCTTTTCTCCAAACTTTTATCAACAATTTTATAGTTGTTGGTATATTACTACATGTTATAGTGATGGCCATTTATTGATAGATTTGTCAGTAACTCATCTTAAACATTTTTCTTTACTTGTTGCTGTTGGTATAGAGTTAGAATCCACCAGTAAAAGTTTGATCACCATTTAGGCATTTTTGTTATTAAATTAATTTTATTAATACTTTTACAATAATTTTAATTCACTAAAAGTATTAAACTTAAAAATAATTATAATTTATAGAAAGAACAATTCTCTTATAATTAATTAATTGATGTATCAAGTAGAGTTTAAAAGACAAGAAAAACACTAAGTCATAAGTCACAAATATTTTAAACTTAGTACATTTGCTCCTAACATAATGAATGTTATACATATTCCATTTCCAATAGCTCTATCATGAAAGTATACCAGACAAAAAAAATCATTCCCTACATCAAACACAATGAAATATCAAACCATTAGTCATGACAAAATAAGCATTATCCGCAGATGATAAAAACACCTTTTATGAGCTATATGATCCAAAATTGAAACATGCAAAACATCTAGAACTATTGGAATAAGCAAAATTACTTATTTAACTAACACAAGTACATCATTTTATCATAACCAAATAATAATAATTCCATATAACCTAAATCAACACCCTCATACTGTCAGTAAAGGTTGTTTATACCAACAGATTTTACCCGTCAGAAAATGGCAATTTTGTTGTGGTGTATATTAAATCACTTTTAATTAATATTTTACAATAATAAAAAACATGAAATTATCACTTAGAATATATGATTCGTCCATAATCCAACACTGAAACTTACAGATATCATGTATTTTCAGTACCATTTATATTTAATCTCTCGTCTTTATCTATGTATGTAAATTCTCGAGAGCCATATACATGTTGTAATATTTATCATTTCATTATAAGAATATGTTTACTCTCCACAAAAGTGTTTGTCCATGTACGTTTGGCAAAAGTCTATGGTATATCCCACCAATACCATACCATAACGTATATATACACACATCTCTAAATTGAATTTCCTCCTTGTTAAGGTCCCATTGTTTCTTCCCTATAGCTTTATATAAATAATCCGACAACTCCGAATTCTGCATAAATTATAAATTATCCAAAATATTTGCATGTGTCGAAAGCTATATTATATTCAACCAATTGTACAGCATATAGTTTGGTGGATCATGTGCTTTTAACAAAAATATATACTAAAAGCTTTAGGTAATGACCAAGGTCCCATAATTAATTTCAAAAATAAGTTGAATGATTGAGTTTATATTAATAAAATTTGAAGATACCTAGATCTCTTTAATCAGTTTAGCAGAGAGCTGAGCCAAGGAGGGGGAAAAAAATCATTAAATCCATATTTAGCTTAGGTGGAAGATTTTCTTGCATCACTTTTAATAAATAAATAAAAATGCAAGAGGTCTCTTGAGAATACAACTAAGAAATTGCTTGGGAGGTTCCCTTGGAAACTGCAAGGAGAGATCCTTACCCACATGTGCAAGATGCTGCTGAAATTCAACACTTGGCTCTTTCTGGATATGCTTGTTATATGAACGCTACAATCGATTTTCAGTTTAAATATAAAAAATTAAGGAAAAAATGTAAAAAAAAAAAATTCCATAACTGTTCGAAATATTGATTTATTATTATTATTTTGATTTCTGAAATCAATACATCCAATTTTAACAAAGACTTTTTTGAGGGGTTATGAGGATATAGGGTAGGGGCCCCAATGGTGACTTGGAAATGAGGCAATATCATTGAATATACCATTCATAAAACCAACATACCCGGTGCTCTTATGATCTATCATGGATATGGTTTTCTGATGTTGTTTGATTTAGAAATCCAGAATGATTAACTATATCTCTTGGTTTTAGATTGTAGGATGGATCATTATATATATATTTATTGCATTTGTTGGCATTGAAATTATTAGATTTTCATAAGAGAAGCTAGAATAATAATATAGAAGGTGAATTCAACAGTTAGAATTTTTATTTTATGTTTTTTAAAAAAGAAAAGATTTTTGAAATGATTGATACACAAAATTGAAAGAGTTAGAACCGTATATAATTTGATAGCTTCGATACAAAAATTTTAAATGCAGATGTCAGTAACTAGCTTTTATGCCTTGTTTTACTTTTTCATTTTAGGGGTTTAATTATTTTCTCAAGGAAAAAAACCGTCCATTTCCTTTTGAAAATAATTCATCTTTTAATAAGATTTCAACTTCTCATACTGAATGAAATTTTGATAAAGGGCATCCAGGGTGAACCATAATGTAAATTTTGAAAAGTTTATGTAAATTTATTATGTAAGAAAATAGAAATATATAAATTTATTATAAATTTAAATATTATTTAATTGTCATAGAGATAAATGCTATTTATTTTAATATTTAAATTTTTATTCATTTTAATCATTTCATTAAATTTTAAAATTATCATAAAATATTTATTATTTAATTTAAGATAACCAAATATTTAATTTTAAATTTTTAAAATATCTGTTTAAATCTCCACAGCTATGTATTTTCTAATTTATTCATTTTCAATATATTTTATTCTATGTTAAGATGATATAATCAACTCCTGTTCGAGTAGTAATAAGTTTAATATTTTTGAAAGGAGAAAATAACGTTGCAAAAACTTTGTCCTCTATTTAAGGATTCAATTGGGCTAGATTCTAGATTTTCCTGAAACTCAATGTAAAGATCCCATATTTAAACAAAAAAAAAAAGACATTGAGATTAGATTTGATAATTCTTTTTTAATTTAGAAAACATGTTGTTATTAGTATTTATATTTGCATTATTTGCCTTTAAATCTATTTTATTTTCAAAACGTCTTTAACGAAACTCAAGATAATCAAATGGGTAGCATTTTTGACAAAATATGAGCCCCAATTAATTTGTCACCTTCTCACGTGGGGTGGATTTTATAAATCTCTGCTTTATAGCGTTGGGAATAGGAGTATCGACTGGATCTTATAATATATATATATATATATATTAAATATTTAATAAACATAACATGATATATTTAGATATTATTAATCTGATACGTTTAATATATGTATCATATTCATATTTAAAATTTTAATATTCACTCATTTATTACGTACACTTAGTTAATTAATTTAAATAATAGCTTCTAAATTGATAAAAAATATATATATATATTTATTAAATTTAAATATTAAAAATAGCACTACATCCATTTGGATAATATTTTGTTATCATATTACCACATACAACATTGTGGCATTAAGAACTCATAAAAAAGAAACGAAACCCAACACATAATAAACTAAAAATGAATCCTGTCTATGAACTTTCCTTGTTGAATTAAGAAAATTTTAAAATAAATGAAATGATGCAGTTGCAGTTGCAGTATTACGAAAGGTATGAGGTCATGACTCCTACGGATGGGAATATGAGTTGTTTGATGCAAAACTCTGCTGCCCATGCTTGCATTCTTTCTTAGTTTATTCATTCTTGAATGAATGACAATGCGGAATTTGGTCCCTGCTTCACCTGCCTAACCCTAACACCTTTTTCAAGGTACAAAAGAAAAGCCTATATTAGCTACCTACCTACCTACCTTGATTGCATGCATGCATGTGGCAATTAACAAATATTATAAGTTTTAACTTCAACTTTTGCAGCTCTTTACTATGTTATAGTTTATTGTAAAAATGAGTTAGGTAACAAAAAAGGGGGTTTGAATTTGATCCCAAAGCCAAAAAGTGACTGTATCAGTTTTCTTTTCTTATACATACATTTTCTAGCAACATCATTGCCATTTCCCTCACTGTTAAAAAAGCGGAAGAGGTGGGAAATGTTTAGAAGACTTTGTTCATCAGTTTGTAACCTAAGCCATATTTTTTAATAGGATATGTATATTGGCCTGACGACATCAAAAACTGAGACATGCAGATCGAATCTACCGAGGAACTGAAAACAAACGGGCTTTTATATACTTCACATTTGCGTGTCACGTGGCAGCAGCGTTAAGATTTATTCTGGGGCTCTATCATTCAGGGCTGATCAAAGGCGGAGGCTTTTGATGAGCACTGAAGCTCTATTGGGTTGTTTGTGGCAGTGAATGGATTGAGCCCATTTTGTCTGCCTGTGTGTGTAGAACAGGCTATAAAGTGGCATATGGCAGACTATTTGAGGTGCCCGTAGAAAAATGCGATGCTTCAGATTTAATTTATGCATAGATTGTTTGGTCAAATCATTTTTTATTAGATATTTTATTTTAGTGTATTGATTTGGGTTTATTTATATGTTTAAAAATAAAAAAATTTAAAAGTAGTAAATAAATTATATTAAATAATTTTAAATATAAAATATTTATCAATAAACTTTACAAACAACAAAACATCTTTTAATAAAATCAAAATTAATAACAAAAAGAAACTGAGACGTAGGTGGAGATTTTTCGATAAAAGGTTGAAGGGTAAGTAGGGATTTTTTTTTGATAATAGGGTGAGTGGATTTTTTATTATATTTTAATTTTTATATTTTAAATGTGAAAAACATGTTCTAAAAAGAAATGTTTAAAGTTTACAATTTTTTTGATTGGTCTGTACATTCCAAATATGTATTTAACATGATAGTAAATAGTTAAAAATATATATATATTTAATATTATTTATACATCATCCGATACTTTATGTTTCAGTCGATATAATTAAAATTGACCAAAATAAATCAATGCGATTGATATAAATCAAAATTTTTACCATTATGAAAAAGAATATCACATGTTTTACATTAACACTGGAATGATGCACTAACTTATATACAACCAAAATCAGTGCAGAACTGAATAGCATGCTTTTAATTTTTATATAAGCTTGTCGAGCATTGAAGCTTTTTTGGACTATTTGTGGCAATGAGTGGATTGAGCCAATTGAGAAGGGGCACACAGTCTCATTAATTTCTCTAGGTCATGAAATGCGAAGCATTTTTATGTTTAAAGTTATACAATTTTTTTTATTATAATTAAAAATTATTATAATAATTTATTTCATGCTCTAATTTTATAAAAAAAAAATCATTTTAACCCTCCATTTAATTTTTCATCTCTTTTAGTTCTTAAACTTATGTATTTTTTTGGTCAAATCACCCTAAAATGAATAGAATAATAAACGTTTTTGAACTTCATTGACATTGTATATAGTGGATGGCACGCTAATATTTAATTAATTTTTTAAATTTAAAATTAAAAAATTGATAAAAACTATTTTAAAAATTAAAGTCATTAAAATTATTAAAAATATAAACATTATAAAATATTAAAATATTTTTAAATTTTAAAAATTAATTAAATACGTACGTGTCATCTACGTGGCAATCAACGATATGCTACGTTAGTAAAGTTAACAAACGTCAATTTTTTATCTATTTTGAGGTGATTTGACAAAGATACAAATTTAAATATTAAAATATGCGAAGAATTAAATAAAGAACTAAAATATTTTTTTAATAAAATCGGAGAGCGAAAAAAAAACTTTATACCTTAAAAAAATTATACTATACTAATAAATCACACTACTCAATTGGTTATATTTAAATCGAATTCAACTCTTTATGATAAAACTGAACGTGCTAATCTTGTCATTTTTTTCATAAAGGATAGAAGTAAGAAGATTGTCAATGGAATTTTAGTTCGATTGGTATAGACATTGTTATCAGTGCAGAGATTATGAATTTAAGTATACTGAAGCTCATTATACTCTTATTTAAGGTTGAGAGGGATAGAATTAAATTCAATAATGATATTAGCTGACACAAATTTTTTTACCAATCCGTTGAAGGTAAAAGATGGTATTTACTCTCTTATTCTCACCCGACAGTGATAATTTTGTTTTCTGAGAAGCCATTAAAAAGGGTCAGAGAGAAAAATAAATAAATGAAATTTGAGGTCCAAACCAATTCAGTATCTAATACCAAAGCTATGGGTTTTGTCTTCGGTCCAAACCAATGCAAGTCCACCTTAACCAATCAAAAACTAAAGGCTGAGAAAAAAACTCGTATGCAAGAGCCAAGATGAGCCCAAATTCTTCATCGTACTTATTTCATTTCAATTTTTTATTTTAATTTTATATACCCATGAAGAAAGCCGAAGATAAGGATTTAAAGCCCCACCTTTCGTTCTTCTCATATGATGAATAGCCTCTATCACCAAACAACACCTTGGGTTTTTCTCTGATAGAAAGCTTTATCTCTCAAATAGGTATAGTTTTTTAATTGGTCATAAGCTAACGGGTCATTGTTTTTGAAGTTAACTTTTTGTTTTTCTGCCACTTACTGATATTGGGTTGTTGTTAATTTTTCCCAGTTTTGGTTCTCTTTAGCCAGAGTTATGTGAAGTATGGATTTTTATGGTGTTTTGGTAATGAATCTGCTTTGCTTGTTTAGTTAATTGGGATTGAAATGTTGGCTTTTATTTTGTGAGTGAAAAATTCTATTACTTATAACGGTGACAATAATGTGTATTAGACAATCCATTTATTTAAAACATAATAAAGAACAAAAACAGTGAAGAAATGAAATTTTAATACGGAACTCATCTATTATATTAAGCTAGAATTATGGTTTGTTTTCATCCAAGTGTTTTATTGGTTCATAATGAACTTTATAAGAATTGCTCATTGATAGGTGCTGCTACTTAATAGAATCTTATTCAAATGGACAATGTTATAGTTTGGATATTGTTTCTTTCCCCTTTTGAAGGAAAAGAAGGAAAAATTGTTAAATCTATTTCTGTTTGTAGTTGATGTTTTTATCTGAAGGTAGAGATTTTTCCCAGTTGCTAGAACTTTTATATGAAAGAGTTATCTGTGTGTTGCGGCTCTGAATTTTTAATATAGGCCAAATAGGCACAAAACATGCCTATTTGGGAATTTGAAATATGAACTCCCCAAGTCGTAATGCTTTGTGAAATATCTAGGACAAACAAGGTAGATTATCATCTAAATCAGTCTTTAATTTCAGGAATGAATTTATGGAAAATAGCTAATAAACAGGTACAACCAAGTATGCCTGTTGTATAACGCCCTTGGTTGAACATGAAAATTAGATTTGCATGAAAAACTTAATCACCGGAATGATGCCTGGGATTGAAATATCTGCTTGGTGAACTAAATTACAGTTTCTTTCTGTATTTATAGACGATGTTAGTGAAATTGGTTTGAGTATGACTGTTTCTAGGACATCTCATGCCTTCTTGCGAACTTGGGAAATTTATGTTTTTGAGCGTATCATTCATGTTCTTTCAGGTGAAGATACAGATGAAAAATCTATTTTAGTGTAGACTGTAATTTTCGCTTTTCAATCTACTCAACATGACTCCTGTGATCCCATGTTCTGTTAGCAACATTACATTCATCCCTGGAGCTGCCTGTACAGTAAGGAAGAACACTAGTTTGACAGGATGCAGTTCATCAAGGAAACACACGAGATATGCTTTACCCTCTCAGAGATTCATCCTACCTCTATCAACCTCTGTTACTTCATTTCGAAAATACGGAACAGGGTATGCCTTACATGGAAAACTGGGAATTTGTTTATCAACCGCAGGGACTGATGTGGCAGTGGAGGAATCCGATTCGTCTGTGACAAAAGTTTCCAGTGGAGGATCCGAAATACCTTCAGATGCAGTTGAAACAAGTGAAAATACGACTAGCCAACCAGATTCTACTCCTCCAACTCAATCAAAACGAGCAAGACCTGTTAGGAAAAGTGAGATGCCACCTGTAAAGAATGAGGAGCTTATTCCTGGTGCAATGTTTACTGGGAAAGTAAGATCAATCCAACCATTTGGTGCTTTTGTTGATTTTGGAGCTTTCACAGATGGACTGGTGCATGTTTCCAGGTTGAGCAACAGCTTTGTTAAGGATGTTGCAAGTTTTGTTTCTGTTGGACAAGAGGTGCAGGTGAGGTTAGTTGAAGTAAACACTGAAAGTGGGAGGATATCTCTTTCCATGCGTGAAAATGATGATGCTAGTAAGCGCCTGCCACGGAAAGATGGTCCTGCGAGTACTGATAAGGCAAGGTCTTCCAGGAAGAATGCTTCAAAGTCCAGCTCAAAAAAAGATTTCAAAAGCTCAAAATTCGTCAAGGGACAAGAACTAGATGGCACGGTAAAGAATTTAACTAGGTCTGGTGCTTTCATATCTCTCCCTGAGGGGGAAGAAGGATTCTTGCCCCAATCAGAAGAAGCTGATGACGGACTTATGAGCATGATGGGGAACTCATCGCTGCAAATTGGCCAAGAAGTCAAAGTTCGTGTGCTGCGCATTACAAGGGGACAGGTAACCTTGACGATGAAGAAAGAAGAGGATGATGACAAATTGGACTCACAGCTTAGCCAAGGTGTGGTGTACGCTGCAACAAATCCCTTTATGCTGGCTTTCCGTAAGAATAAGGAGATTGCTGCATTTTTGGATCAGAGAGAAAAGGCAGAGAAAGTAGAGGTTCAACCGGCAGCTAATGTGGAGACAACCACTGTCTCTACTGCAGTGGATGAAACAGTGGTAAAGGAAACAGATGCAATAGCTGAGATTGCGAACAAGGATGAGGAAACTGCAGAGAAGGAAATAGATGACAGTTTTGAAGAGTTGTCTCCTGAAAGTGGTGGACAAGTTCCTTTGGCGGGTGTGGTGGAAAGTGATGAAATAGCTGGATCATCTGGAGAAGTAGTTGACCAAGTGACTTCCGAATATTCAGTTGATGAAGAGTCTACACAAAAAGATGTAGTACAAGAGGAAGCTCCCCTAGCTGAGGATGAAACATCGGTTGCTGCATCAGTTCAGGAGGAAGAAATCGGAAGTATTCCTGAAGAGCAGGCAGAAACACCTCTAGCAGAGGATAAAACTCCCTCTGCTGCATCTGTTCAAGAAGAAGAAATTGGAGCTGTTCCGGATGAAAATGGCAATGTTGCCAGTTCAGTTGTACAACCAGATGTTACTGATCCCAAAGATGCCGAAGGTAGATAACCATTACACTGCTAGCAATCCTATTCTGTGAGAAATTCATACCCTATTTTCGTTATTCTGCACAAAATGATAATTGCAAACAAAGTATCTGTGGTTTTGCGTACATACACATGACAAACAGACATGTAATTACTGTCTGATTTCTGCAATATTAATGAGGGCAAAAAATCTATTTTTAGACTGTTTCTTTTCTAAGAGGGATACAACTCAGAAGTTCTATTGAATGAATAGTTGCTGAGTGAAAAATAACCTTTTATAATGTACTTTTTTTTCTCTTGAACCACTTTAGAGTTGACACATATCAACTTCATTAGTTCATGTCCTTCTTTCTTTTGTTAATGTTTGAGGAGTAAGTTTTTAATGCAATAGATGACTTGTCACATGTCATAAAGTTGTCGTTTCTAACTAAGCAACGGTTCTATGTGGGAAAAAAAGGAGTTAAAGAGTAATTGAGGATCTGTTTTCTTAGTTCATTTTGTTTTACATCTATGTATTACTATTTCTTATTGCTGATTTTGCGCAGATACAGTGGAAAACGAGGCAAGTCCTGATCCTCCTCAAGAATCAGCTGATGATCTGATTAAGTCTTCAGGAAGTGAAGCAGTTGAAGAAGTAGAAAATCAACCCAAGGATACCAAGGATGAAGTGCAAATAGAGACACCAGTTTCTAAGGATGAAATTCCTTCTACTTCTGAAGTTGAAGAAGCAGACTCTGCACCTCAAAAGAACGACGAGGTTACTGATTCAAATGGCTCTATGTCCAAGGAAAATGTGACTACAGGTTTATACTTTCATTTTGACAATTTTCTACATATTAAATGCATCTAATAAACTTTGAGTTAAGCTCTAATCCAAAATGGAAACTTTAAAGCTGTAAAATTGTGTTGTTTGTCTGTGCTTTTCAATATGAATATATACTTAAATGATATGAGATAACCACTTGATTTATAAGAACCCCAAAGTCAAACACTTTTAATAAAATATTATGCCAAGTCAAATACAACATTCAATTTTGATTGATGGGGATGTCTGTGTTGAGGCATTCATGATATTTATATTTTTGAGACATTATGTGTTCCTCTGTTATTGATTCATATGCATTAACAGCAGCAACTATATCACCGGCTCTAGTAAAGCAGCTCCGTGAAGAAACCGGAGCGGGAATGATGGATTGCAAGAAAGCACTCGCAGAGACTGGAGGGGATATTGTTAAAGCTCAGGAGTTTCTCCGCAAGAAAGGCTTGGCAAGTGCGGAAAAAAAATCCAGCCGAGTCACTGCTGAAGGAAGAATAGGTTCTTACATTCACGATAGCAGGATTGGTATCCTAGTAGAGGTTAACTGCGAGACAGATTTCGTCTCACGGGGTGACATTTTTAAGGAGCTTGTTGATGATCTAGCCATGCAGGTTGCTGCTTGCCCTCAAGTACAATATCTTGTTCCAGAAGATGTTCCTGAGGAGATTGTAAACAAAGAAAGAGAAATAGAGATGCAAAAGGAAGATCTCTTATCTAAACCGGAACAGATTAGATCAAAGATTGTTGAAGGACGGATACAGAAGAGAATTGACGAGTTGGCTTTACTTGAGCAACCCTACATTAAGAATGACAAGATGGTGGTGAAAGATTGGGTAAAGCAGACTATTGCAACCATTGGAGAGAACATAAAAGTGAAAAGATTTGTGAGGTTCAATCTTGGAGAGGGGCTGGAGAAGAAAAGTCAGGATTTTGCTGCTGAAGTGGCTGCCCAAACCGCCACAAAACCCGTTACTACCGCTGGAAAAGAGCAATCAACTTCAGTGGAAGTCATGGAAACTGATGAGAAGTAAGTTGCTGTTTTCCATGGTTCTCAATTGTTACCAATCCATTATCATTTCTTTAGGTTGTTTATATACACCCATTTCTCTTTGCAGACCAAAACCAGCTGTCTCTGCCGCACTTGTTAAACAACTACGTGAAGAAACAGGAGCCGGGATGATGGACTGCAAGAAAGCTCTGTCTGAAACCGGAGGTGATCTTGAGAAGGCTCAGGAATACCTTAGAAAGAAGGGCCTATCAACTGCTGACAAGAAATCCAGCCGGCTCGCTGCTGAAGGCAGAATTGGTTCCTACATTCATGACTCGAGGATTGGTGTACTAATTGAAGTCAACTGTGAGACCGACTTTGTTGGTAGAAGTGAAAAGTTCAAGGAGTTGGTTGATGACCTAGCAATGCAAGTTGTGGCCAGTCCACAAGTGCAGTTTGTATCCATTGAAGACATTCCAGAGGGTATCGTGAGTAAAGAAAAAGAGCTGGAGATGCAAAGAGATGATCTCGCATCTAAACCAGAGAACATTAGAGAGAAAATAGTGGAAGGCAGAGTTTCAAAGAGGCTTGGAGAGCTTGCCCTTTTGGAACAGCCCTTCATTAAGGATGACAGTCTGCTGGTTAAAGACTTGGTAAAGCAAACTGTTGCAGCACTTGGAGAGAACATAAAAGTCCGAAGGTTTGTTCGATTTACACTTGGAGAGAAAACTGAAGATACCAAAACAGGTAACTGAAGCATGAGAAAAGGAGCTTCCATTGGCATCCAGTGGGAGTAATGGAGGTAGGAACTAATTTTGGACGAGAGAATAACTTGATTCTTTTTTGTAGTGGCCTTCATTGTATGCTTTAATTGGCCCTTAAAGCTTACTGTTTGATTTTGTAAGTTGAGAACTGTTTCTTCAGTTTATTTGTGCAAAATGGAAATACTGAGATAAGCGAGGAATTATTAAATTAGCTAAAAAGCTGGTCTGTTATTCTATTTTACACGAATTTTTCATTGTTTCTAAGAGTACTTCTGTCAAAATTATTTACTCTCAACTCAACATGACATATAATATAATAAATGAGTTCGTATCAAACATGCTTTTAGGTCTTAAAACACATGTTGGACGCATGCCCAAATTAACATGCATTATAGGGTGTCCAAACTTGCATTGGAGACATACCCATATCATCCCAGGCAAAAAAAAAAAAAATCCAAACAAAATTGTCAAAGACATGCGAGAACAAAGTATCTAAAACTTCCCAGGTTATCAAAGCATCTGATACATAGAGATTTGATCATGCTTTTCATACTAACAAAAAATAAACAAGGGTCGTAGGGCGTTATCATCAACTATAATCTAAGTTGCATCTTTGAATCTGTTTCACCCTAATCAACCACACCGGTGACCCCAACCTAGATGGCAGTCGAAAGAGGATCGTTCTTTACGAATGTTTAACCACGTGATATGTGCTTCATGCATGGTCTCGAAGTGCACTTCGGCAGCTAATTGTCCTTTACCTGACTCCTTTTAGGTACAAATCGCCATAGATCTACAGCAATATCTACCTCCTTTTTCTTGTGAAACTTGTATAGTTGAGGAACATCAAAACGGAGCTGGAGATAGATTGGGGGAGTGAGATTGGGATAAGAGAAGACAAATAACAGCAATAAGGCAAATATTTACTGAAAAATAAAGTAACAGCAATTTGGCAGCATTAAAGAAAAGGAAAAAAAAACACACACACACAGGCCCAACCCCAGACCATTCTCACAGCTTATCGGCAAGCCATCCAAATAATCTCCTCTGAGAATGTGTATGCACGGTGACAGCATTTTATGGTTCATAAGAGAAATGTAATCAGATTGAGAAGCTAGTTTTACCCACCTCACACAAGACCTCAGCGCTGCTAGCATTTAAGTCCCTCAAGGCGGTCCTTTTGATATACTACAGTGAAGAAAAGATAAATTATCACAATTCTTAGTCATGTTAAAATCCTTATGCAAACAGAACATGCAACTGATATGCCTTGGCATAGAAGACATAGACAACATGAGACAAATCCATGAGATATTACATTTGAACCAAATGAATAATGTCGCTAATTAGCAAGCACATATACATAAGTAGAAAAGACAGTTTTGATAGTATAACCATAATCAATTGAAGATAATTATGAGCAAAATACTAATTTCTCTAAGATAAGTTGATTACTGTGGACTCCATAGGGTAGAGGAAACTATTGAGTACATACAAAAAGATAGACTAACTAGTACATGAAATAGAAGAGAAGAAATCTTTGTCAAAGTTAATGAATAATTAATTTGCTATTTTAGCTTTAAATCCGACACTTACAGAAAATAAATCAAGGGCACAGCAAGCATTACTAATATATTCCTATTCAACTAGTAGAAACTTCAAAGCAAATTACTTACATCTCTTGTTGAGGTCTTATGCAAGGAATAAACAGCTTGAGAAGCTACCTGACACAACACGATGTGGACAATATGCCTATTAGATCCAAAATAAAAAGGTGGACTGAAAAATCTTGATTTTGTCACTAGCTTTACCTTCAATGCCACAAATAGAAAATCCATGTCAATACCCTTCTTTCGAGTTCCAAATGGAGGATTCATCACAACAGTATCAACAATTTGACCTAAACATGGAGTGAAACCATAAGATGAAGAAAGAAGTCACAACTTAAGATTAAGAAACAGTCTATAGAACATACATGCTATTTTATACTTATAACTTTCCAACTATCTTTCTCTTGATTGATTCAGTATACATGAGATAATGGCCAGAAAGTAACAGATACATTCAATTTATTGCATCTTCCATGTGAAAATTTATTGAAGTCAAAGAAGAAAAAAATTGAATTATCGTAATGCCATGTCCCTATAAATCTAGGCATGAAAATGACTAGCTATACACTTCCTATATATTTGATTATCCAAAAAATTCCTCCATGCCAGAGAAACACTGCTGTCTGCAACCTAACCATAGATTCTATAGCTTAAAGAGGATAGCTTTTCCATATCATTATTAGAATGACTGGTAATATTTTCCAGGAAGAATCAAGTATAGTGATTATGCTTCAGCTCCGGAGACAATGAGGGATAGAGAGGAAAAGAGAGGGGAAGGAACTATTACCTCTCCATCCTAGGTTACTGATGTCACATTGAACAAAATCTATGTCCAACTGCAGTTCAATTAAGAAAGCAACACAGGGAAGATATCATAAAACATGTAAATTACTAAGCAAATAATGAAATTAACTCGGTGATATCAAAAGTGAATAGCATAGAGAGACAGGTAAAGGAGAAAAAGATGTCAGAATTTTGTGACTCGGGCCAATACAAGCTCTAGACTTTACTACTACATCAAAATCAATAAAGAGGAGAGCACCTCAAGATCTTCTGCATTCATTGAAGCTATTTCAAGAGATTGAGGATCAATATCAATGCCAATAACCTGCCTATTCCACGCAACAAAACGCCCACATTAAACAAATACGGATAGTTTTCTTCTTTGTTCTTTTTTCTCGAATTCAGATCAAGGAATTAACAAAGACAAGGGAAGAAACAATGAGAGAAAAGGGTTTACTTACTCAGCGCCCAAGAGAGCAGCAGCAGCACCTAGAGTGCCACATCCACAACCAAAATCTGCGACCACTTTGTTGCTAATATCATCAAATGAATTCTCAGCCTAAAGAAAGAAAAACCCAAAAACAAGAAACAAGGAAGAAAAAGCTCAATACTACCCAACTAGTCATTAGCACGTGAATAGGGGAAATAAAAGAAGATGACTGCATACAGTGTAAAGCAAGCGAGAAGCGATATGAGGTCCAGTTGGGTACTGTTCCAGCTCCACCTGCATTGAATAAAACAAAACCCACCACAAGCAGATTCGATAACTACTTCCATATTAACAAATTTCGGGTTTCTTTTTGGGGGAATGAAACAAACGGAATAGAAGACCTTTGGGGTAGTGAATTGTTGAAGATCGCCTAAGAGGGTTTCTAGTTGTTTCAGCTTCATTCTTTGCTTTTATAGGAATCCCTTTTAACAAATAAAAGTAGATACAAGAAGAATAAAAAAATCCTTCCTCTTCCCGCTGATAATGCTTCTTCTTCTTCTTCTTTCTTTAATAAGCCAAACACCCCCTTATGTTAGGATATTCTGGAATTTCAGGTTATGAAATTACAATACCAGGTTTTAAAGTGGGTGATTTACATGTATATGCTGACTTTTTTTTTATTTTTTATTTTATTTTGATAAAGCCTGCTGAAATCTATAGGTCGCCTTTTCACCGTTGTGTTACCAAATATTGATAATTTAGATCTTTTTTTATTTATCATAAGGGTAAATGTTAATGTTTTTTTCCCTTAGTTGTGAGTTAGATTTCTCTCCTTACATTTGCATTTTTATTTCATGTCCCTTTATATTTAAGTTTTAAGTTTGATTTTTTAATAATCATGTAAATATTAATGTTTTTATTTATAATTAATAAATATATTATTTTCAAGTTTTTATTTTAATTTATCTTTTAATTAATTATAAACATTAATTAAAAAACTTGAAACAACATGAAATAAAAATACATAATAAAATGCTTATAAAAGGAATCAAACTTACGATTCAAGGATGAAATCACAATTATCTAACCATCTAACCATCTAACCATCTAAACCAAAGAGCTAATGTATTAAAGATATTAATTAAAAATAAAAAAGCTTAAAACAACATGAAATAAAAAATACAAATGTGAGTAATAGAGGAATCGAACCCAAGACTTAAAGGACAAAACACTAACATTTAACCATCTAACCAAAAGAACTAAATTACCAATATTTAGTTAAACGTGTCTTGTAAGACGCGTTTTCAACTGACGTGGCTGAAAGCAAACCTTGTAGAACGCGTTTTCACTGTCGTATCAGTGAAAACGTGCCCTGTAGGAAGTGCTTTCCTCTTTCTCTCCCAAAACAATGTAGATCGGTAAATTTCAAAAATTTCAGTACACTTTCTCAAATTTTTTTAGCATATTTGCAAAAATTAGCCTTTTAAAGGCCTTTCTTTTTCTTTTTTCCTTATGTAATGGAAATTGGATGCTTTTAAGTTTGGTACTAGTCACTCAATTATTACTACTTTTCTTATCATCAGTTAAAAAAATATAGGTTTGAAAACGGTTTTCTTGCATAGTGAAAAATTAAAATTTTAAAACTCGACCCGGTTTATGATATTTATAGTAATAAACCTTAACTGAATTCGTACCTATGTTTTCAACTTGGTGGACGTTCGTTGTTCCCAACTTTCTACCAAACGATCTTCTTCGCTATTCTCATATCACGAATTGATTCGAGTGTGGACTCAAACTAATTGAATCAAACACAGAACTAGGAAAGGTTCTCTCTCCTTTTGGGGAAAAATGAAAACTCTCTCTTCTTAATAGAAATCGATAGAATTATTATTCTGGAAAAATATATGTAATAGTTGAGAATAAATTCTCTCTATTTTTCAACAAAATAACAATATCTCAAAGTTGTGTTTATAGCTCTACCGATGCCATCTATTTATAAGAAGAAAAGGTAGAACACTTGTTAAGTTGTAGTGGTCTATATATATAAAGATCTTTCCCCTAGTTTAATGAAACAACGTGTATTGATAACCTTATCATCTTCAACATTTTCTTCTCTGGTAAATTGTAATTTTTTTAGCTACTATAGTGACAACTTATCTTTTCATCTTCAATAGGCGATGACTCCTTCTCCACTTGTTAACCAGTCGTTGTGTCTGCCCATGTCGATTTTCTAACATTGGTGTCTTAATCGTGTCAGGACTAGGGGTGAGCATTCGATCGAATCGAATTGAATCGAATCGAAAATTTTCGAGTTAATCGAGTTTTCAAATCTCATTTTATCATCCTAACTTTATTTGAAGTTTTCTCGAATCGAGTCGAGTGAGATGGAATTCGAATCGAATATATTTGTTCGAGTTAAATTTTAAAAAATAATTTTGGGTCCTTGTAACCATTGTCACCCATCGTAATAAAAATTGTCCACCTTAATCAAATTTTTTATTAACTTTCATCACTTCATAATTTATTTATTAATTTTTATATCTTGGTTAGCTTCTTTGCTTGCTTAGTTGTTTCAATTATCTTGATTCTTGTCACTATGTATTTTAGAATTAAAAATATATTAAATGTAAAAATATGATTTTTAATAAAAGTTATTTTAAAATAAATGTGAAATTGATACCAATATAAAATTTTAACACGAATATTTTATGGCATAATTAATAATTCAATTTTAATATAAATATTCAATATGACTAAACAATTCAATAATAAAAAATATAAAATATAAAATGTGAAATTTAATTTAATAATATAAATAGTAGATATAAATAAAATTATTACTATTTATGTTTAGTGATTTTTTTGGATAATTTTGATTTTTTATTTGAGAGTAAAGGGTGAGAAGTAAAAGTTTAGGGGAAAAATAAAAAGTTTTGGGGAATAAAAGTTTGAGGGAAAGTAAATAGGGGGGAGTAAAATTTTGGAGGGAAAATATTAAAAAAAAATTGGAGGAGGGAGGGTTTGGGATAGATGGGAGGTGGGATGGGAAGGGAATAAAAGTTTTAGGGGAAAAGTGGGAGAGAGTAAAAATTTTGGGGGAAAATAAAAGGTTTTGAGGGTTATTGGGAGTAAAATTTTGAGAAAAAATAAATGGGAGAGTAAAATTTTGGTAGGAAATGGATTTTGGGTAGATTGGGGGGTTGGTAGGGGAGGGGAGTAAAAGTTTTGGGGAGAAAGTGGGAAGGAGTAAAAGTTTTGAGGGAAAAGTAAAAAGGTTTAGGAGTTTGGGGTAAAAATGTAAAATATTATAGTTTGATATTCGAATTATTCGAATTATTCGAGTTATTCGAATTCGAAAACTCAACTCGATTCGAACTCGAAATTCGAAAAAAAATTCGAGTTGATTCGAATAACTCGGTTAACTTGAATAACTCGATTCGTTTAACTCGAAATTCGAATTTTTTTTCGATTTTTTTGAGTCAAATCGAGTTTTGCTCGCCCCTAGTCAGGACTGTGTCTAATCTTTTTTTTACGTATTTTGATGTACCTCATATGCATCTAGGCATATCTATGGAATGTTTGTGTTGGACATCCATATGACATCAATACGATGGTGGAATAGCCATGTTTGTTTTTCATAGACGAAAAGTCTACGTGCCCCCTGATTTCTCATACTAGAAGGAACTTTCCAAGTATGTTTGATAGTGAGAGTATGTATCATTTGCTTATGTTTTGCCAAAAATTCAAAGGGGATATTGTTAGGACCAAGCCTGTCCAAGGCTGATGATTCGACATTTGTTCAAACACCTATTTGAACATAGCTTGTGTTAAACAACTCCTTAAACATTTGTTTAAACAAGCCTTCTAGGACAACTTAAGTGTTGTGAGATGTTGGAGTTTTTGACTTGAGCCTTCAAATATGTTTTTACCATAAGCAAAGGGATCTTAGAATTTTTTTTTTCATCCTTAAAGGTGCTAATTGAATTAAAGTAAGGAAAAAAATGATGGATCGACTTGGAGATAGAAAGTTTATCCTTATCCTAACCTTATCATTTTACCTGGGGATCAAGTTGGCTATTTTATTTGGACATTGAAGACTTTATCTGATAACTATAATGATTTGTATTGGATTATATCTCCTTTTAAATGATGGTCGACTTTATCTGATAACTATTTTATTCTTGGATGTCGTGAAGCAATTTCATATCAACATACCATTGGTGGAAACATTGGAACAAATGCCCAACTATGTGAAATTCACGAAAGATATCTTATCAAAGACGAGAAGGTTAGGGGAGTTCGAAACTGTTACTCTTACTGAAAGGTGCACAACAATGTTGAGAAACAAATTGCCACCAAAATTGAAGGATCCAGAGAGTTTTACTATACATTGCTCTATTTGAAATCATTATGTAGGCAAAACATTATGTGACTTAGGTGCAAGTATAAATTTAATACCTGTGTCTGTTTTCAGAAAGCTGGGAATAGGGAAGGCGAGACCTACAATTGTCACATTACAATTAGCTGATCGTTCTTATGCACATCCAGAAGGTAAAATAGAAGATTTGTTGGTAAGAGTTGACAAATTTATTTTTCCAGCAAATTTTATTATTCGAAAATGTGAGGTTGATAAAGAGGTACCAATCATACTTGAATGACCTTTTCTAGCAACTGATAGAACATTAATTGATGTACAAAAAGGTGAATTAACTATGAGAGTTAATGATTAGTAGATAACCTTTAATGTTTTCGATGCTATGAAGTGTGCAGATATAGATGAAGAATGTCACACTGTTGAGATTGTTGACACAATATTTCAAGAAGAATTTGCAAAATTCTATCACAATAATTTTAATGGTAATGCAGACTTATTTGAGTTAATTGAAGTAGAAATGATTGAAGATCTTGGTGAAATGATGGAAGCTAAGCAAACCGAGAATGGATCAATGAAAAGTTTTGAATCATTAAATTTATCGGAACATTCTTTTAAACCTCCTTGAGCATCTATAGAAGAGCCTCCTATGTTGGAATTGAAGCCTTTGCCAGTACATCTAAAGTATGCTTACTTGGAAGATAACAACACATTGCTAATAGTTATTTCTGCGACATTGACATTAGATTAAAAGGCCAACTTGTTGAAAGTTTTAAAAAAATCTAAGAAGGCATTTGGGTGGATGATTTCGGATATCAAAGGAATTAGTCCAACAATCTACATGTACAAGATATTACTGAAGGATTGCCATGGAAAATCTATTGAGTAGCAGAGAAGATTGAATCCCATTATGAAGGAAGTTGTCAAAAAGGAGATTATCAAATGGATAGATGCTGGAATTATATACCCAATCTCTGATAGTTCTTGGGTGAGCCCTATTCAATGTGTACATAAAAAGGGGGTGTCACTGTGGCGAGCAATGATAACAATGAACTCATTCCTACTCGTACTATCACGGGATGAAGGCTTTGTATTGACTATCGAAAACTTAACAAAGCAATAAAGAATGTCTATTTTCTTCTTCCATTTATTGACCAAATGTTAGATAGATTAGCAGGGAAAACCTTCTATTTTTTTCTAGATTGTTATTTGGGGTACAACCAGATTGCCATAGCTCCTACTAATCAAGAGAATGCTACATGTCATTATGGGACTTTTGCGTTCCGATGAATGTCGTTTGGATTATGCAATGCCCCTGCTACATTCTAGCATTGTATGATGGCAATATTTTCGGACATAGTGGGGAAATTTTTAGAAGTTTTTATGCATGACTTCTCGGTGTTTGGCGATACTTTTGAAGATTGTTTAAAAAAATCTAGAGTTAGTTCTTTTTTAGTGTGAAGAAACCAACCTTGTTCTCAATTGGGGAAATGCCACTTCATGGTCTGTGAAGGCATTATTTTTGGGACATAAAATTCGACAGCAAGGGTTTGCCATTGACAAAGCAAAAATTGAGGTTATTAAGAAATTGCCACCACCCTCCACAATTAAATGTATTAACAGTTTTCTTGGTCATGCAGGATTCTATCGACGATTTACCAAAGATTTTTCGTAAATATCCAAACCCCTATGTACATTGTTAGAACATAACGGATCTTTCAATTTTGATGAGTTGTGCTTACAAGCATTTGAGGAATTGAAAAAGTGACTAGTCAGAACACCAATAGCCGTAGCACCAGATTGGACTTTACCTTTCAAACTTATATGTGATGCAAGTGATTTTGCCATAGAGGCAGTACTTAGGCTAAGAAAAGACAATGTATTCTATGTTATCTACTATGCAAGCTGTACGTTGACAGATTCACAACTAAATTATACCACCATTAAGAAGGAGCTGTTAGTTGTGGTGTTTACTTTCGACAAATTCAGAGCTTATTTAGTGGGTACCAAAGTTACGATTTATACAGGCCACTCCGCTATTAAGTACTTAGTGACCAAGAAAGACGCCAAACCTAGATTAGTTTGACGAATACTACTACTGTAGGAATTTGATATAGAAATTAGAGATAAGAAAGACACGAAAAATCAAGTGGTTGATCATTTGTTTCAAATTGAAAAATGAAATTGCTAACTCTTGAAAAGAGTTATATTTCAGGCCTCTAAATGGAAGTATTTTCTTGTAATTAAGAAAATATGTTTGCATTTTAGACTTATTACTAGAGCATTACATACTAATGATTGCATTGTGTTTTAACTATAAATTTATGTTACTTTTAATTGCTAGAAAGAGGTTTGGTAGTTTTTGGTAGTAGGTGCAGGTAGGATGAAAGAGGTAAGAAGAAGGAAAAGAGAGAGAGGAAAATAAAACGAATGAGATGAAACATTGCCATGGCAAATGGTAGGATAGATTGCCAACAGAAATGCCATGGAAATTCTAGGAAGATGACGCAACACTCAATCCACGCCACTCCCAGCCAGCTGTACGTGTACCAAATAAATCACCCTGAAAACGAAGAGCAAAATATGTGTGCTGAGAGGGACAGATCTACCCTATAAAAGGAGGAGAGAGAAGATAATAAAGACACACGAATTGTGAGGATAAAATGACAGAAAGAGCGATTTTTCTCTCTACAACAAAATCCTATGGAGAAACTAGATGGAAAATTTAGAAGAGAAGAAAAGGGTAGCTGCGAGAAAGAAGAGATCACAGACGTGAAGAAGTGGTAGAGAAATCTGCCGTGACTTTTGCATAAAATCTTGAGAAGAAGCTGAAGTGCAGCGAGAACTTCCTGCAGTTCTGCCTTTGTTCTGTTTTTTTTGTTTTAATTTTTGCGATTCGTAAAACTTGAAGAATGTTGATGAATGATTTAATATCGGATTTCATTGCCTAACCCATGAACTAATTATCTTTGGGTTGGAATTATTTGGGTGAATATTGACTTAGTTGTTATGCTCATGATATTATTTTAATTAAAATTACTGTTTCATTCGATTTATGCTTATTTTGAATGCATGCATGCAAGGTTTAGACATAATTGACTGTATGTTATGTTCTTAGATGGATTTGAATTTAAAAGGATTAAATACATCAGATTATTAATCGATTGATATAGGTGAGTAGTCGAAAGAATATTCATAGCACTCTAGACATAGAAGTTGTGATCATTTGTCTCGAATTAGAGATAGGAAAGACACAAAAAAATCAAGTGGCTGATCATTTGTCTTGAATTGAAACAGGAAATTTATAACTCTTGAAAAGAGTTATATTTCAAGCCTCTAAATAGAAGTATTTGCTTGTAGTTAAGAAAATATGTTTGCATTTTAGACTTATTACTAGAGCATTACATACTAATGCTAGGATTGTGTTTTAACTGTAAACTTATGTTACTTTTAATTGCTGGAAAGAGGTTTGGTTGTTTTTGGTAGTAGGTACAGGTAGGATGAAAGAGGCAAAAAGAAGGAAAAGAGGAAAAGGAAAAGAGAACGAAGGAGGTGAAACATTGCCATGGCAAATGGTGAGATAGATTGCCAACAGAAATGCCATGAAAATTATAGGAAGATGAAGCAACACTCAATCCACGCAACTCTCAACTTGCTGTACGTGTACAAGATAAATCACCCTGAAAATGAGGAGGAAGATATGTGTGCTGAGGGGGACGAATCTACCCTATAAAAGGAGGAGAGAGAAGAGAAGAAAGACACACGGATTGTGAGGAGAAAAGAAAAGAAAAAGAATAGTTTCTCTCTCTACAACAGAATCTTATGGAGAAACTAGGCAAAAAATTTAGAAAAGAAGAAAAGGGTAGCTGCAAGAAAGAGGAGATCACAAACGTGAAGAATGGGTAGAGAAATCTACCCTGAGTTTTGCGTAAAATCTTGAGAAGAAGGTAGAGTGCAATGAGAACTTCCTGCAGTTCTGCCTTTGTTCTATTTTTCTTGGTTTTAATTTCTATGATTCGTAAAATTTGAAGAATGTTGATGAATGATTTAATTTCGGATTTCATGGCCCAAACCATGAGCTAATTATCTTTGGGTTGGAATTATTTGGGTGAATATTGAATTAGCTGTAATGCCCATGATATTATTTTAATTAAAATTACTGTTTCATTTGATTTATGCTTATTTTGAATGCATGTATGCAAGCTCTAGACATAGTTGACTGTATGTTATGTTCTTATATGAATTTGAATTTAAAAGGATTAAATACATCAGATTATTAATCGATTAATACAGGTGAGTATTCGAAAGAATATTCGCAACACTCTAGACATAGAAAATGTGATCTGTACAGGTGAAGAACGTTAGTGTGGTTATCATTCGTGAGTCTTGTAGACATACACATGCTAAGGATAATAACTAAAGTCTGACTCTCGAAAGAAGTAGACTGCTCTAGGCAGTAGTTTAGTCAAAATTTTGCCATGGCATTATTGTACTATGAAAATATTCCCTGAGTAATTCCAACCTTTATCATTCAACAGCAGAAATAATATCTACTTATTCTCTGTGAATTACCACTACATTTAGATTGTTTTGTCATTTTTTTAGTTATAATTGATATTATTAGTTCATTCATTAATTCCTTCAATCAATTTATACTCTGTTTCTTTTGCACAGTTTCATTAGTGAAATCTATAGTAATACGAACCAATTCTAATAAATTTTTGATCCCTATAGAGACGATACTCACTCATCATTATATTACTTTAATCGATGTGTACTCTTGCATATTTGCATTACATATTTACACGCAACAAGTTTTTTGGTGCCGATGTCGAGGATCAACAATATTGGTGAAAATTGGTTTGTTATTATCTATTTAATTTCTGGTAGTTTAGTTTAATTAGTTGTTTTTATTTTTCTTTTCCAGGTCTATGCTAGTGCATGTATAGAAACATTCTGGAGAATACAAAGTACTATTTTGATCTAGAGATTGAGAGAACCTTAAGGCGAAGGAGAAAAGAGTTGCGAGAGATGGAAAGAATTAGAAACGATCAAGTTAGAGAAGAGCCACTACATTAGGAAAGAAGGGATGATGATATTCCTTATATTATAGGTGACAGAGACAGACCCATCAGAGAACGTGTAGTGCTGATATTAGATGATTTAAATCCATGAATTTTCAGGTCATATATTTAGGCTTAACATTTTGAATTGAAGCCAATAATGTTTCAAATGCTGCAAACAATGGGGCAATTTAGTTGGTTGCCTACTGAGGATCCAATGTTGCACTTATGACTCTTTCTGGAAGTCTGTGATTCATTCAGGCCACCAGGTGTTCTTGAAGATGCCCTGCGACTGAAGTTATTCCTTTACTCATTGTGAGATCGTGCTAGAGCATGGTTGAATGCATTACCGTCAGGTACGTTGGTATCTTGGAATGAACTATGTTAGAGGTTTTTGTTAAGATATAACCCTCCTAACATGATTGCCAAGTTGAGGAACAACATTACATTGTTTAGACAATTAGAGGATGAAACATTTTATGAAGCGTGAGAGTAATTCAAGGAGATACTGAGAAAATGCCTAAAGCGTGGTTTCTAGCATTGGACGCAAATGGAAATGTTCTACAATGGATTGAATGCTCATACAAGAATAGTTGTCGATGCATTTGGTAATAGGAATTTACTTGATAAATAATACAACGAGACTTATGAAATTCTGGAAAGGATAACAAATAACGATTATCAATACCTTACTACCAGAGTTGGAACTGGCAGAAGAGTTGCAGGAGCAGCTCAGATATCATCTTTAACATATATGATTAAAACACTAAAAAGGCCATCTACAGCGCAGGAAATGAAAGCAGTGGAGTTAGCATGTGTTTACTAAGGAGAAGATCATATTTTTTATGAATGCCCACCGAAACTAGCCTCAGTTTACTACATGAGGAATTTTAATCGCAACAAAAAAAATCCATACTCCAACTCATACAATTCCGGGTGGAAACAACATCCTAATTTCAGTTGGAGTAATCCAAGGGGGAAATGCTAGTAATGCCAGTAAAAAAAATGCTACGAGTGTACCGCCTAGGTACAATCAATCTTTTCCACGGTAAAATGGCTAGCAAAATTTAGTTTCAAGTTCTTCATCTATGAAAGCCTTATTAAAAGAGTATATGGCCAAGAATGATGCTATCATTCAGAGCCAGAATGCACATTTAAGAGCTTTGGAAAACCAATTAGGGCAAATTGCCACTGTATTGAATTCCAGACAACAAAGAGCATTGCCGAGTGACATTGAGAGTTCTCGATCTCAAGGGAAGGAACATTGGAAAGCCATTATATTGCGAAGTGGTACTCAGCTACTAGGAGTTATGAATGACACCATTACTGAAGAAGGAATTTCAACTTTTGCAAATGAAAAGAATTCAAAATCAGTGGGGAAGCAAGCTACAAAGGAAAAGAGCAACCACAAAAATACGAAAGCAGATACAACTTGTATTACTGATAAAAATGCCACGACAAAAAAATTTAGACAAATGGAAGGAAGGGCACCGCCACATTTTTCTCGGCGATTCCAAAAATCCAAGCAAGATGTTCAATTTAAGAAAATTTTGAAGGTCCTAGAATAATTACATATTAATATACCATTGGTGGAAGTATTGGAGCAAATGCCTAATTACTTGAAGTTCATGGAAGATATTTTATCAAAAAAACGAAGGTTAGGACTGAAGGGTGCACAAGAATGCTAAAAAATAAATTGCCACCAAAACTGAAGGATCTAGGGAGTTTTACTATACCTTGCTCTATTGACAATCATTATGTAGGCAAAACATTATGTGATTTGGGTGCTAGCATAAATCTAATGCCTATGTCTTTTTTCAGGAAGCTTGGAATAGGAAAAGCGAGACCCACAACTGTCACACTATAGTTAGCTGATAGATCTTATGCATATCCAGAAGGTAAAATCGAAGACATACTGGTAGGAGTTGACAAATTTTTTTTCAGCAGATTTTATTATTCTGGAATGTGAGGCTAATAAAGATGTACCAGTCATAATTGGGAGACCTTTCTTAGTAATAGGTAGAACATTAATTGATGTCCAAAAAAGTGAATTAACTATGAAAGTTAATGATCAACAATTAACTTGAAGTGTGCAGATACTGATGGAGATACTGATGGAGAATGCCATGCTATTGAGATTATTGATACAGTAGTAAAATAAAAAATTGAAGATTTTTATTCTAACAATACAGAAAATGATGCAGATTTATGTGAGTTAATTGATGCATACATAATCGAAGATCTTGATAAACTGATGGAAGTTTAGCAAATTGGAAATGGATTAAGGAAAAGTTTTAAATCATTAAATCTGCCCGACCATTCATTTAAACCTCCTCAACCATTAATAGAATATCCCTCTATGCTGGAATTGAAGCCTTTGCCAGTACATTTGAAGTACGTGTATCTAGGAGATAACAACACATTGGCAGTAATTATCTCTGCTGAGTTAACAACAGATCAAGAGGCTCAATTTTTGGAAGTTTTAAGGAAATCTAAGAAAGCCTTAGGGTGGTCAATTGCATTTATCAAGGGAATCAATCCAAAAATTTGCATGCACAAGATAATACTGGAGGATTGTCATGGAAAATCTATTAAGCAACAGAGGTGAATAAATCCCATCATGTAGGAAGTTGTGAAAAATGAGATTATCAAATGGCTAGATGATGGGATCATATACCCAATTTCCGATAGTTTTTGGGTGGGCCTTGTTTAGTGTGACCCAAAAAAAGGTGTGTCACTGTGGTAAGCAACGATAGCAATGAACTTATTCCCGTTCGTACTCTCATAGGATGAAGGGTTTGTATGGATTACCAGAAACTCAATAAAGCAACAAGGAAGAATCATTTCCCTTCTACTGCTTTCTGGATTGATACTCGGGGTACAATCAAATTGCCATAGCTCTTGCTGAAAAAGAGAAAACCACATTCACATGTCCATTGAAACCTTTTCATTTCAAAGAATGCCATTTGGATTATGCAATGCCCCTGTAACTTTTTAGCGTTGCATGATGGCAATATTTTTAGACATGGTGGAGAAATTCTTAGAAGTTTTTATGGACGACTTCTCAGTGTTTGGTGATACATTTGAAGACTGTTTGAAAAATCTAGAGTTAGTTTTTTGTTGATGTCAAGAAACCAATCTTATGCTAAATTGGGAAAAATGCCATTTCATGGTCTGTGAGGGCATTATTCTAGAAGATAAGATTTCAATGCAAGAAATTGGCGTTGACAAACCAAAAATTAAGGTTATTGAGAAATTGCCACCACCTACTTCAGTAAAAGGTATTTGAAGCTTCCTCGGTCACGCATGATTTTGTGGTCGATTTATCAAAGACTTTTCTAAAATATCCAAATCTCTTTGCACATTATTGGAACAAAACAAATCTTTTATTTTTGATGGGTCATGCTTGCAAGCATTTGAGTAATTGAAGAAGTGATTTATCACAATACCAATAGTCGCTGCACCAGACTGGACTTTGCTGTTCAAATTGATGTGTGATGCTAGTGGCTTTACCGTAAGAACCATCCTAGGAAAAAGAAAATCCAAGGTATTTTATGCTATATACTGTGCCAGCTGTATGTTGACAGATGCAAAGCTCAATTACCATGGCATTAAAGATGGTAATATTCAGATAATTAAAGATGAATTCCCTGATGAACAGTTGCTGGTTGCCATGGCATTACCATGGTATGCTGATATTGTTAATTTTATGGTTAGTAGATTGTTTCCACCCGAGCTCTCTAGCCAAGGAAGTAGGAAATTCGTCTACAATGTTAAGTAGTACTACTAGGATGAGCCATTTTTATTCAAGCAGTATGTAGACCAAACCATTCGAAGATGTATTCTAGATGATGAAATTTAGAATGTTCTGCACCACTGTCATTCAGCACCATATGGAGGCCACTTTGGGGGTATGCGAACTATTGCAAAAATTCTCCAATCTGGTTTTTATTGGCCGACAATGTTTAAAGACACTCATGAATTCTGTAAGGCCTGTGATAGTTGTAAAAGGATTGGAAATCTATCCAAGAGATATGAAATGGCCTTGCAAAAATATTTTAGAAGTGAAACTATTTAATGTTTAGGGAATTGACTTTATGGGGCCATTTCCACCCTCTTGGGGAAATACCTATATACTGGTTATTGTTGATTATACATCAATCAAAGCTACAACTTTCCACTATAAAATATATACAATTGCATTCAATAATTATATCTTTTTAATTTTATGTTTCTGTAAATTTTGCTTTCAACTTTTGATCATAGTTGTTATTGATTTTTATTTGAGTTTACTGTTTTTCTTTTCTTTTTGTAATAAAATATGTTCAACAATAGTCTTTCAATTTTTCAAGTATACTACATAATTTTATAATGTTTTAATGATGATTTGAATTATTAAAATATTTGAATAATTAAATATAGTTTAATATATATTGTAAGAATTTTGGTTTACTCTCTATTCAATTCGATGTTTAGACAGTATGTTTAGATAATATGTTTAGACATTATGTTCATATAGATGTTTGAACATACATTCAAATAGAACATAGGTAGTAAGCAAATAAGAGAATAAGAGAAATAAACACAGGAGATTTGTTAACACAGTTTGGATTGAACAATCCTATTCTTCGGAGCCTCGTTCAGTGAATAATTTTAGTCAACAAATGATCTAGTAATCTAGTGGCTAAAGCCTAATCTACCCTCACACAAAGAAATAATTGCAACCCCAATAGATAACACTGACTTGTTATAAATCACGCACCGCAAAAATCTCACATTACAACCAGTAAAACTCTCCCCGACTTGTTATAAATTACTCACCCAAAAACCTTACAATACAAGCAGTAAAATTCTCCAATAAATAACCTAACATAATAGTGCAAAAATACCAAGTAAAAGAAACACAAATTACCAGCCAAAAGCACTTCAAAAGTCCCCTTATATGTGTGGCACAACCTATTTATAGGCTCAAAATATGACAACTTCCCTTGTCAATTTTTTTGGAGATAAAATTATCAATTTAATTCATAATAATCCTTGATAATATCCTCCAATGTCTATCTTAGAATAAAACCTTATCAGGTAAGATAAATCAACAGATTCATTACCAAAAATAACTTAAAGAATAAAGATAAGTCTTATAGGATAAGGCAAGTCAATCTCCAAGATTCTTCTATAACACCCTGTTACCCGACCTGATTGCTTGGTCCGAGCTACAAGGTGCCATATTCGTTTCTAGAGATTCTGCAGTCTATAACATTTAATTCGACATTTATATACATTGATTAACAAATAAATCATGTGTAGTAAACAATATATAATCATTTTCGAGTCTTATACAAGCTTACAAAAACACATTTCTTAACCCGAGGTTGTATGGACCATAATGTAAAATTTGTAAAATACTGGGCTGAGTTTACGACTACGGAGCTTCTCGTCACAACGCAACATATTATATTGGCTCTTCGTGATGTGGTTCTCTACGTGGCTCTCTGTCTTGCCTTCATTGTGACGTTGAGAAACCTACGTAGCAATGTGACCCCTATTTCTCTACAAGTTAATTCCTTACATTGTCCAACTAGCATATATAGCATACATGCATGTATTTAAGGATTCAATTGATCATTTTCCATAATTTCGACATGCTAACAACCATTTACCAAAACCTCAACACCATTTGCATACACAATTATTAACATTTACAATACCAATTCTCAAAATGACCATTTGAAACAAGTAAAACCTAGGTACATTCCATTTGACCAAAAAGAGATAAGCTATACAAACTTAGTTGAGTTGAAAACAGCGGTCTGAATGGTGACTACACTTTTTCAAGGCTTTGAGATTACTTGTACATGCATACGGGATAAGAAAATTGTACGTTGAGAGGTAAAGCTCAATGGTACTTTCATGATTCAGGATAACGTACACATTTATAATGATCATGCATAACACTATTACACAATTTAGCTAATTTATAATCTACCAACTAACAATATCACATTTTAGATAGGAATGAGTATATGAATATGGAAAATAACTAATGCATTTGTCAATATTTGCAAGAAAATAATCTATAAATATCATTTGAAAATTACCATTTTTTCATACCTTATTAACTAACACTATCAAACATATATAACGCATCTTTATATGCTATTAACATTATACTATTCATATTCCATGGCATTTTTGTGTGTGAATGTGTAATGCGAATGTACAAGTATACACGTCGAATCAAGTAATAAAGTGATGAGTGAGTATCGCCTCCACATGGATCGAAATTGATAAACAAAATTGGTTATGCTATTACTATGAAATTGACTAATTAAAGTATACAAAAGAAACATATGACAAATTGATGAAGAGGATTAATGAATTGATTAATAAAATCAAATATGAATAAAAAATTTGTTAGCGCAATTGAAATGCTAGGGTAATTCTCAAAAAATAAGTGGGAGGATTTATACTGTTGAATGATAAAGGTTGGAATTACTCAGGTTTTATTTTCACATCATAATAATGCCATGGCAAAATCTTGACCATTCTATTGCTCAGGGATTCACTACTGTAGTCTACTTTTTTCGAGAGCCAGATTTTAAGCTATCATTCTGAGTTTTTTTTATGTTTATAGAACTCAAGAATGACATCTAGACAATTCTTCCTTTTCCTGTACAAATCGCAACTTCTACGTTTAGAGTGCTACGAATATTCTTTCAAATACTTATTTGTATCAACCGATAATAATCCAATCTATTTAATCTTTTCATACTTAAATCAGATCTAACAACATACCATACAATCATCTATGTCTAGATCTTGCATGCATGCATTTAAAATAATCACAAATCGAATGAAACAATAATCCACTCAAAATCAGACCATGGGCATTAAAGATAGTAAAAATTCACCTAAGTAATTCCAATCCAATGAGATTTAGCTCATGGATTGGACATTCAAATCCAAAATTAAACCATTCAACATCATCATTCAAGTTTACGAATCACAAGATTCAAATCAGAAAATAAATGCAGAACTGCAAAAAGCTCTCACTACTCCAACTTTCACTTTAATACTGAAATTTGATGCAAAACCCGGGGTAGTTTTCTCTATCCCTTCCTTGCCTCTGTGATTTGTCTGCTCTGGAAGCTGCTACCCTCTCATTTATTTTCTCTCAGATTTTCCATGAGAATTTGATGCAAAGAGAAAAACTGCTCTCCTAAATCTTTTCTCTTTCCTCCTTTATAGGGTAGGCCCCTCCCTCACAGCACACCTTTTGCTTCCTCTTTTTCAGGGTGGTTTATCTAGTACAAGTACAGTTGTGCTGAGAGTGACGTGGACTGAGTACTGCGTCTTCTTCCGGGAATTGCCATGGCATTATTGTTGGCAAACTAACCAACATTTTTCCATGGCAATACTTCACTTCCTTTATTTTCCTACTCTTTTCTCTTCTTCATTCTACACCTGCTGCTAACAACAACCAACACCTTTCTTCCCTAATAATAGAAGTAACAAATAATAACATTTATAGCACAATCTAAGCTTTGTTATGCAATGTTCTAAAAAATCTTAAAAATACAGACATGTCTACTTAATTTCAAACAATTAGTTAAGTTTAGAGGCCTAAAATATAACTCTTTTCAAGAGTTATCACACCCCCAAACCGGAATTATTGCTTGTTCTCAAGAAAATATGTATGAGTATGCATGAATGCATGAATTTTCCAAAACACACAGTTACCATTTGCACTGTTGAACCATATGAAGTATATCTAATACCTCCATTCTCAACAGTCTTCTATTAAAAACATTTGTTCAATTTTATAGGCCTATTTAGCAAATGAAGTGTAGAAAATTTTTCCTGAAAATAAAAGTTCCTAAATAATTATGCAATTCTGACTATAGCAAACCTTTCTTAATGTATTTAGGTTATCTTTCTTCTAAACTCGGTTTCTCTATTCTCATATATTCCGTCATTTCAAAACTTTAATTACAAATATTATTTTTTTTCTTGGGAATTCATCTTGTCACATGGTTTCTTTACTTGACAATCTCAATGGAGTATATACTAGATTACCAAGTAGTATATCATGCCACAATTTGAACGAAGTTCACTCATGGAGCTAAGGCTTTTAACTTAGAAGATGAATGGAGAAAACAAATACTGTAATGGCCCAAATTTAAGGTTATCGGAACAGTGGTTTCGGGACCACAAATCCGATGAGGAAAAATTTATTTTTCCTATATTTCTATGGCCTACAATTTCAGAAAAAGATTTCGTGAAAATTTCGTTCAAAAATTTTGATGTTTGGGCACTCAATTTTGTCAAAATGACTAAATTGTAAAAAGTGCAAAAGTTGAGTTCTATATGTTAGAGGTGTCCAATTGTTATGAAATTTTAAATTAGAGGTCTTTATATGACAATTAGACCAGTGGTTAAGTTGGTGGACAAAAATGGACATGGTTAGGCATGTTTCCAAAGTTTTTCATTACGGGCATTTTAGTCATTTAGTTATTAAAATGAATTAAAAACAAAATTAAAAGCCAATTTTTGATCATCTTCTTCATTAGGTCGAATTTAGCAAGGGGAGAAGCCATAGTTAGGGTTTTCAAGCTTCCAAGCTCCATAGTAAGTGATCCCAAGCCCTGTTTTTAATGCTCTTTACGTTTTTGAGATCCCGATAGCTTAATTTAACTTATTCTAGCAATAATTTAACCTAGGGTTTATATTTGAAAAAATACCCATAGGTGAAAAATGTTTATTTTGATGTTTTATAATAGAATATGAAGCTAGAAATAATGTTAAACAACTTTTGCTAGCCGATTTTAAGCGAAAACGAGTAAGTTGACATAATCGGTAAAAATCCCTAATGTACATAAGTGTTAGAGTGAGAATTTGACGTTGTCATAGAAGATAAAAATGTTTAGCATGTTATATAACATAAGAATATGAGATGAAGTTTAATTTCCAAACTTTGGGGCAAAAGCGTAATTATGTAAAAGTTTAGGGGGAAAATCATAATTTTGCCAAAGTAGTCAAGGGCTATTTTGATAAATGTGAGTATTAAATGAGTTAAATTTACTATTTTAGATCAAGAAGAACGAAAATCGAGGTTAGACAAAGGAAAGAATAAAGTTGAAGGCTAAGTTGGTGAATTTGGCTATATTTTGTACCGAGGTAAATTTACGGTAAATAAATACAATATTTCAATAATTATTATTAATATTGTTATTTTCCAGCAATTATGCATTTATTTTATGAATTTATTTAACGTTGACTCAAGTAACACATTACAAATTTTTAACAATTTATTTTTTTCATATTTTAATGAAAATACGAAGAAAAAATATATATTTTAAAATTGTAATTGTATATATGCTTTTAAGAATAAAGATTAAATTGATAAAAAAATTATCGCTTCATAATTGATAAAAAAATTATCGCTTCATGTGGCGATTAAGGGTGTTTATTGAAAAATAATTAATAATTTTCATTATATATTATTTAAGTAATTATTTTTTCCATATTATTTTATTAAAAAAAATAAAAACCCCAAAAGGTGTTGTCTATTTCAGTCGTCCATCTCCTCTCCTCTCTCACGGGCCAGTTTTATACTCATTATTTACCGCACGTTTTTTTTAGCTTATTCTTATACATTATTTCTATTATTTATTTTGTTTTAATTTTTTAGTATAATAATTTATTTGACTCTTCAATTTTATAAAAAATTATTTTAACTCTTTATTTAATTTTTTACCTTTTAGCTTTTAAATTTTCGTTCTTCTTTTAAATCACTCTAAAATGAATGAAAAATTAACATTTTTAATTTTATCGACGATTTCTTAAAATTTTAAAATTCAAAAATTATTAAAATTTTATTAAAAAATATTTTTAAATTAAAAAATTAATTAAATGTTAACATGTCATTTACGTGACAATCCATGTGGAAGTAACGTTAGAAAGTTAAGGAAAAGTTAACATTTCCATTCATTTAGGGTGATTTGACAAAACAAAAACAAAAAAATAAGAGCTAAAATAGATAAAAATTAAATGAATTGTTAAAATGACTTTTTTTAATTAGAGGACCAAAACTTCATTTTGCCTTTTTTTAAAATATTTCCATCATCTTAACATCATTGTTTAGCATTATATTTATAGTTCCATTTCTAAAAAAATTAAAATGAAATATGATGTTTATATTTATGTACTTTGTGTTAGTGTCACAGGTCGAGGTGCAAAGTCTATGATCATTACACAAAATATGTCCCACGGAGGTCTATCAATTAGATGGTGCTCATTTGACTTACAAGAATTGACCCGATTCAAAGAACATATGAAAAAGCCTGTTTATTTGAAGCCTGAGTGGCCTAATGAAGCAAATATGGAAAATTAACCTACCTTGGTAAAAAGAAAAACTAATCTTAGAATATTGAGGAGAATAAAATATGATAAGATTTGATTTGATTATGTAATCTTGTAACTCCTTTAATTTAGAGATAGGCTTTATCTCGTCCGTCGATGTAAATTTAGCTAGAACGTTGGATTTGGAGAGCTAAACTATAAATCCCTCTTAGTTGTAAATCATCCATTGTATCTTGTATTCTTTGAGAGAATATATTGAGAGCATTTACTCAAACACCTCTCGTGCATTGTTTTTCTGTGGCTATTCTTTTTTTTTTAGCATTCTTTTGGCTTGAGCTGCTTCCGCTATATAAATTGGCGTTTTGGAGGAATTTTGCGAGAATACTCACTTTGTAGGAGCTAGGCTGACTTAAGCATATTTGAGTCAAAAGAATTGCTCAAGACCGCACGAATTGTGAGACTGAAAGTCTAACCCCGTGACACTAGTAACTACTATACATGAATAATGTTTGAAAAATATTTATTTATATAACCTCATGATTAAGGAAGCCACTCAACTAAAACTTCATACTTGCTCGTACTCATATCAAAGCAATTATAATAACCTTAAACACTTAATTTAATTTGTGTTATGATATATGAAAATTAAAATAAAATTATAATTAAGAATATTAAGCTTCATTTATTTGTTGAAAATATTTTCTATCTTTATATATTTTTAAAATTAAAAACATATTTAATATTTAAAATAAAATTCATTTTCAATAATAAAATGTATATTTGGTGACAATCTTTTTATTATTTTTATTCTTGTAAAAGTACCACAATTACACGTACAAATAATACACATTTGAATATTTATAATGTAAATAACCTATTTAAAAATTATCTGAATAAATCTTAAGCTAGACATAGTTTATAATAATAGAGCACTTAATATGAAATGGTAAAAATTCCAAAAATCCAAATCTTACTATTAAGTTAATTGCTGTTTTATTTATTTATTTACTTTTAAGATAGTTATTTAATATACCATTAATGAAGTTTTTATTATCTCTTATAATATATTTGTCAAATTTTCAACCCATTTTGAAGTCTAAATTTTTTAATGATTATATATAAAATAATTTTCCATATTTTCATATGTATTGTTATTGGCTAATTTAGCCAAATATGCTGATTTTTTTAATTGGTCAAATAGGAATTTGTTTTTCAAAATTTAGGGAAATAAGCTTATTTTAGAGAGAGAGCGTAAAAGCGCGTCCAGATGGATACGCTTTCGGTACAATTGGCAGGAAAACGTGCCCAGTTGGACGCGCTTTCACACTCTTTCTCTTTGGCTTCTGATTTTGTATGTGGTTTTTAGGGTTAGTGTTAGGGTTTTTTTGTTTAGGAATTAAGGTTTAGTGTTTAGGGTTTTGGAAGTGAAACCGTGAAAGTTTATAGGTAGATTTGAGGGACCGGGGATGCGATAATATGTCTCAGAACACATACATTTCATATGTCATATCGGGATAAAACCATTACCTCAGAAACCCATCTTATAGAAGTCAAGTTTCGGGGTGGCAGTGTTTGATACGGCCACAGGTTGAAGTCTAAGTGGAGGACCCAGTTGGCGGTTGTGATACGGTCACGAGTTCGAGTATAACTTGGGCTAATTGACTGTCGTTATGCAATCATGAGTTCAAGTTTTTTGGATACCCGCAAATGATACATTATATATATCATACATAAGATTGAGACCATAATCATAGGAAAAAATGAATGGCTTTCCGGTGCAATCATAATGGTCGTCGACCGAGACCTCTACGTAGAATTTCACTCGTGACCGTATAAAGCAAAATCATTTCGAAACCCGACTTCCAAAGGATAGGTTTCCAAGGTAATGGTTCAATCTCGACAGGATATATGAAATGTATGTGTCTCAGAACAATACCGCATCACCAACGACTTAAGAGTACCTCAAACAAAAAAATTTATTAGCGACGAAATTTTTTAACATTAAAGCGAGGAAGAAACCTGAGAGAGAAATATTATAAAGTGGAAGGATGGTGGCTAGGAGAGATGATGGGTTTAGGGATAATAGAGTATGGAGGGAGAGCCATCTTTTATAGGCGTGGGGGAAGGGTGAGATTGGAGAGAAAAAAACCCCATAGTTGAAAACTCATTGCAGGAGAGGCGTTTTCATCGAATATCTAAAAGAGGTGCCTCAAATCTTACCCGGGATTTCTAGGATCATGACACTTTTTTCAAGATTTTAGTGGTGGTGGTAAGAAAGCTCATCCAACTAGGCAAGCTTTCCTATTTACATGGTAGGAAAATGCGCTCAACTAGAAGCGTTTTTCTTGTATTTAGTGGAATGTGCATCCAGCTAGGCGCGCTTTCCTACCATGTCAGCAGGAAAGCTTGCCTAGCTAGACGAGCTTTCTTACCACCATCACTCAAACCCTCAAAAAAGTTCCCTAGTCTCGAGAAACCCAGGTAAGATTTCAAGCACGTTTTAAAGCATATTGAAGACTTTTTGAAGCACAAGTCTGATGAAATTAATTTATCTTTGAAACACGTTTTCAAGCACATAAAATTCTTTAATTATTATTATTTGATGAAAATGCATTTTTTGAAACGCATTTTGAAGTACATCTTCCCTCCCTCCTCGTTATTTTTTTTATTAAACTATCGAATTATTCAATACTTAGACATGCAACAAATTCATTCTTTTTTGAAGAGTTGCACTGTGAGTGTCGACTGTATTTCTTTAGATAACCATCTGAAGATTTCTTTATACTAAATATCTAATTCATTTTAAATTGAAGTGAAAAGATGATTGAACCATACCATTCAATTGCATAAGCTACAAACTAAAATCAAGAGGAAAGTTGAGGGTTCGATCTGGGGAAGAATTTCGAGCTTACAATGTAGATATTTGACATTGGCTGACCCCTTTAAGTATGAACTATTTGATGTGAAAGGCAAGCTCGAGCTGGAGGTAGTTATATCATTGCACTACTCAAGCGAAAATGCTCTAATGGAGTTTTATGTTTAGTTTGTCGAGGTTGATGGAGCTGGTCCATCTTCAGCCACTGTTGCAGTTAATGCGGGAACCGAAGCAGAAACAAAAAGTCCTACTACACGGTTGTGTGGTGGGTTCATTGGTTTGCTACAAAGCTCCTATTATGATATCCTCAAAGTATTAATGTGTAGACATTATTTGGTCTCAAGCACCAATTTTAACTTTAGCAGCCATTATCAGTCGGGGTATGAGCGTAACCCGAACCTCAACACCTTGGCACGACATTCAGTCAATATGCGGTCAAATCTGACAAGGGTACATTAAACCATTTAGTTGAAGATAACAAGGAAGATAAATTGAGGAAGAAGATGCAAATGAGGAAGAAGGGGTAGCGGATGTTGTTGATGGATTAGATTCAGACCTCGGTCTAATTCGGCAGTCCGTTTCGGATGATTCAGAAATAGCACTTTTTTTCTGAACCAAAGCAAATTCCAACTAAGCCAGAACCTTGTGATTTTGACTGTGAAAATTCAAACAATGCTCCAAATAACCAACATCGACATCTCCACTGATGGTGGTTTAAAGTTCCAGTAGCTCCCGTACAAAACACCTAGCCATGCGAGTTTATTGACAAATGTCTGGATATTGGAAGTTGGCTTAGAGTATCCCAACAAAGATGTTTTTCTTGTTGCACTAAAGTGATACAGCTTTAAGAACGGCATGAACTATCATGTCACAAAATTTCTTTCGGAGAAATTCGAGGGAAAGTGCACAATGCGCCATGGGAGATGCAAATAAAAAATCATGATATCTTTTCGGAAAAAGATAGAATTGCGAACAATAAAGAAGTATATTGATCCACATACTTGTGTTGCAACATTTGCATGATAAGATCACCCAATATCTAACATTATATGACCTGATCAAGGTTTTCGTTTTTGTTAATAACATAACTTTAACTCGTTCTTTGCAGGTGTAAGTCAGGATCATCCGCGAGCATGATATCTGACATAATTCTACTTATGGTGAAAGTGAGTCCCAAGATTCCCATCCAGATGTTGATTGACAAATCTGTAGCTAGTACGATTACACGCCATCGTTCTACAAGGCACGGGTCACAAAACAAAAGGCTATTGATAAGTTGTATCACGACTGGTACAAGTTATATAATGATTTGTGGCAATAGTGTCAGGTATTAAATCGATACATACTAGGTTCTATAACCAATCTGGAAATGCATCCAACATACTTCAGCGATTGTCTGGTCCTTGGGAAAAGAGTATCCCATCGATTCTTTTAGACCTTTGATCAATGCAGGGAAGATATCTAGCACTGCAAGCCTTTGGTACAAATTGACGAAACCTGGTTGTATAGAAGGTATGAGCATCGGTTGTTGATAGTCGTTGCCAAGATAGTAATCGGAGGATTCTACCGATAGCTTTTGCAATAACTACTTCTGAAAAGGAAAAAAATATTTACTCGCAGTCTGACATATGTGTCATATCCTACAGGGGATCCAGAATCTTGGACGTTATTGAACGGCATGGTAGGCTTTGGGATCACACACACCATAGGTACTATATAAGATATGTTGGCTCTAACTACCACTCAAAATTACCTTCGAAAAGTGAGTGAGATCAATGCATTGACATGGGTATATAGTTGCCACTATTTCCATAATCATGTTAAACAATATTTCGTTCATTATTTGTATTCATAGGTATACTTTTCTCGATAGGAAACGAGCTCGTCCAATATCGTTTCCATGAAATGTTAGATAACTTGTGTGCCATCAATAGTACCGGTACAGCCTACCTCGCTAACATACCGTTTGAACAGTGAGCACAATTGTATGACGGGGGTTTATGGCACGGGTGCATGATAACAAACCTAGCGGAATGCATCAATTCTGTATTAAAAGGGACGCATTATTTACTGATAACCTCAATTTTCAAAAAAACATACTTCCGCTTGGCAACCTTATTTCCAAAACAGGCGGCTAATGGACTATCACATTTGATACTAGAATGTCATGAAAGAAATTAGACAAAATGCAAAAAGAGCAAACACTATGTATGTAGTGTGTCATTCTCGTCGAAACCTGAGATTTTGGGTCACATAGTATGCTAGACCCAACCAAGACATGTTAGGGGCATCATACTGTGTTAACATACCAAAAATAAATTGCAATTGTGGGAGATTCAAGGTACTTTGATTCTCATGCGCACATGTAATTGTTACATGTGCAAACATACGAATAGAGCACATGGATTATGTTAACGATGTGTAAAGACTGGAATGCATACACAATGTATGGAGATCTGAATTCCCATCCATCTTGGATGAGAGTATGTGGCCGCCAGTGTCTAATTCCCCATTTGAGTTGGCCCCAAATATGAACTTGCGTCATGTCCCAAAAGGTCGTCCAACTTCTACTCAGTTATGCACCAATATGAATGTTTGGGAGAGGGACAATCAATAGAGGTTATGTGACTATTGTAGAAACCTAGGGCATACGAATACAACATGTTCCGTATTGAAGATACATTGAGGCTTCAACGTCGTTAACATATTTTTTGTGCAAAAATTTATTACAATGTTTTTTTTGTACAAAATCTATTCATTCAATTTTGTTGTATTTAATTTGTATTTTCCACTGTCAACTAACATTCATGTAATGAAAATTTCTACTTTAAACGCTACTTTAAGTACAAATTAAAATTTATCTAGCGATTGAATTTTTATCATTTTTACTATTTAGTCTCTGTACTTTAATTAATCGCTAATTCAAAAAACTACCTATCCGAAGCTCAATTCACCTACTATATAACTCTGTAAATATTGAATAAAAATGCTTATAGCTCTGGTTTACGGAAATGGGGTCTCAAAATAACGTTTTTCAACACCATTAATTTTCAAACCGTTACGTATTTCATATAAAATATTATATATGGAAAATTAAGCCCAATTTAAATTAAAACTTAACAAACACAATTATGAGTTGCAACAGAAATATAAAAAAAATGATCATTTGCGGGTAGGATTTCTGTATACAAGTTAGGGTGTCGACTCCTCCTCTTGGTTGTGTTCATCGTCTTCATCTTCTTCGTCTTCACCTTGACCCCCGTACACATCTTTATCTCAACCCTCATCTTTACCTTCATCTCCACCTCCGTCTTCGTCTTCGTCTTCGTCTTCGTCTTCGTTTTTGTCTTCGTCTTCATCTTCTGTGCTTGAGTACAATGTCATCCTAGCCTCCCATCGTGTATCCTTCATTCTACGAGAAGGTGGTTGCGACGATGAGCCACCTCGATAAAACAACAACGCGGTGAGTGTTTGTGACACTATCGATAAATAATCGTATGATGTCGCAAATCCCGAATACATTGGCATTGATGCGAGCATTGATATTGGCATTGATGATAACATTAGTGTTGACATCAATGTCAACATCGGGGCGTAATATGCTGGGGACGAAGGTGTAGATGCAAGATGTTGCAGTGGTGTATAGTGTGGTGCATAATATTGTGCTTGTGAAAAAAAACATGATGTTAGTGAAAGAAACAAGAATATACAGAGGGAACCAACCAGGATGTGGTGCAGACATCAGTGGCATTTGTTGGGTTGGAGCCGATGACGAACCCGTCACGGCATTTGCTTCGAACTTATGATGCTAGTGCAATCGTCGTTGCCTTTTCGAACGAAGTTGCCTACTTCTCGCCTCCGCCGACAATAGATATGGCTTACGGACTACTCTAAACCAAGGCATGTACTCCAAACAGGTCGCCATGTCTAATGAGAAAAAAGGTTTGTGAATTGGTAAGAAACCCATCCTACGATCCCAATTGTCAATATACTTATTGTAGAAATCTTGTCAATTTTCATTGGGTTTCCCCCGCAAATCAAACTTGTGCAATGCTTCCATGTCTTACTGTGGCACTGAAATTTCTTGTCTTTACTCGAATTGTCGCATCACTTGATCTGATTCGTGCCTCTCTACTATCACGTAAACTATCAATGGACATTCGCATCCCACATATTTGAATGGCAAAAAATTCAGGCAGGACGCATTCTATGATATCCGGATTGGCGTATGACATCCATTCAAACTGTAGTGCATAACTATAAATTTTGTTATATACAAAATTTTAAATTCCAAATCATTTTGTAATTATTATAGGTTCAAAAAAATCAATAACTAACATTGGCTTCCGAGCGTTGATCTAACAACAACCGGGTATCTTCTAGCTACTTTGGTAGTCCCACATAACTCAGCCTATGGTTCCACTCAAATAATATGTTAATTCAAACTTATAATAAATAAACAACATTTACTATATTAATTTTATATTATTATCGAATGAATTTTACCTTATCACCAATGGAAATGTATAAGGGTCGTTCACTCAGGGATATAGAAATGGTAGCTATCACCATGCCCATGAGTATAGTAGGAGCAGACAATTACCGATTAACATCTTATTTAGTTCTGTCGCCTGACACAACTCCCTGTACAACATGGCCAACATGGTTGATCCCTAACTCAGTCGTCTGTTTTATTTAAAGTCGACTAGGTGTAGTAGCCACCTTATGTGTACCAAAATTTGAGATTTATCGGGCATTAGAATGCCCTCGATTAACCTTAGGATGAATGCTCAGGCGTATTGTTCTTCGGCGATGTTAGTCGCGTTTGGAGGAAGGTCTTTGAAATTATTTTCCAACCATTTCATATCTATCTGGCCACCTTGAGACTTTTCGACACCTTCCCCCCAAATACCTTGCAAAGGTACTCTTTATCAAGAACCACCATTGACCCTATAACGGCTGGCCCATCCACTGGTAAATCGAATTGTAAAGCTACATCATCAAGTGTGAATGTACACTCATCACATAGAAGATGGAATGTGTGCGTCTCGAGTCTCCATTTTTCCACCAACACACTGATAAGTGTAGGATCCAATTTGCAGCCCATGAGCATGCAATACGCATGTAAGAATGTCGCATATTGCAAATAACCATGAATTTTAGTGTATGTACACTTTGACAAATTATGTATGAGTCCCTCCAAAACACGACCATCCGCCTATTTATATTGACAAAATAAAATATTTTAAAAATTAAAAACTTTAAAGTTAACTTAATTGAAAATAAGGAAATTAATTTTTCCCCTTACCATTATTGATTGAGCGACAGAAATGTGATTGTCGTTGAAATGAATCAGAGAGCTTGCCATTCGTGAAAATTTAATTGAAATGAATAATATACGAAATAATGAAATAAAACTATAATATTTTTAAATAAAGGTATTAGAAAATTTCAAACAAAAACAGAGAAAATTGATAAAATTGAGAGAGTTGAGAGAATTGAGAGTTTATAGAGAATGGAGAGAGTTATATTTTAGTGAAAAGAATGAAAAATGACCTGATACTTATAGGAAAAACAAATAACCGTTGCTCCTTAAAAGAATTTTCCGTTGGCAACGTTTAAATTTTGGCCGTTGAAAAATGATCGTTTCGGACGCAGGACAAGTTGAGCGCGCTTTCATACACCCTCTCAAAAAACCGCATATTTTTTAAAATTTCGAAAAAGTGACTTATTTGACCAATTAAAAAATTATATTCTTCTAAATTATCCTTTGTTATGAATAATTAGAAATTAATTAATTGCTACTACTTTTTCTGTCCCACTTTGAGATAAAGCAAAAGCAGGGAAAAATAGGAAGAAACAGAAAAGGAAAACGTAAAAGAAAGAGAGAATGAAAAAGGCAAATCAATGAAGAATTAAAGGGAAAACCACAAAGGTTTTGATTCAAATTCTCTCAAACGGAATCAATAGGAGTTGATGGTTTCTCCTTTCTTCCCCCTCTACTTAAGCTAGTGTCGGAACACATCTCAAACTTTCTCTACAATCACTTGTTTTTGATTCGATAAAGGAAAGAGAAAAACGAAAACGAGGAAATTAAATATAAAGTTTTTGAAGCCATCACTCCACCACCAACATCATTATTAGTTCTTTTGATAGTTTGTTGGTGAGGGAGAACGGCCATGAACCGAGGAGTGTTGCAGAGCTCACCACTGCAGCAAATGACGGCTGGAAACCTTAACTGGTGGAACATCAACAGTACCATGCGTCCACCGCCGACAACTCATCTACAACCACCTTCTCATTTCTTACCTCCTTCTCCCCCTACTTTATTCCCTCAATTCACTCCCACTCCCACTTCTTCTTCTTCCTCCTCTTGGAATGATAATAACCAGGAGCTTCCTCAGTCATGGAGCCAACTACTCTTGTAACTCTCTCTCTCTCTCTCTCTCTCTCTCTCTTATCCCTTTATCACTTTGATTCAGTCCATAAGTATATATTATACCATACAGATTCACACTTGATTAAAATAATTTGTGTTATATGTTGTTATTTGTAGTTGTGGACTGATGGGTGAAGAAGAAAAGGGTGGCATAGGCCAGTTTCAAGTTCAACCCAAGAAGTTGGAAAACTGGGAAGAACAAGCATTACAACAAACTTCAAATGCTATTTCTGCTGTGGATGTGAAGCAAGAAAACCCAAATAATTATGTGTATGGTCATGCAAATGAAGATTTTCATCATCAGGCAAGTAAGCCAGCTTGGTCTCATCAAATAATGGCTACTTCTTCAGCTTTATCCCCCAAGTCAGGTGTAACTAGTTTCAGTAGTAAGATGTTGGAATTTTCTGGCAACAAAGCTGATGCAAGGCAGCCACACCCAGATCGGTCTTCTGAGGTGAGTGGAACAAAGAAAGAAAATTTCAAACAGAAAGTTATAATTACACACACTTTAATTTAGGGTTTTCTGATCTATTTCAACTGATATCAAATATATGGTGTTTCTTCTTTCTCGTTCCTATTTTTTTTCTCTTGTTTTGGTAGTGTAACAGCAGTGCAAGTGGTGGGGCATGGAAGAAAGCTAGGGTTCAACCGTCTGCAACCCAATCCACCTTCAAGGTAATGTATAAAAAAAAAAAGAAGAAGAAAAGAAAACCCAGTAAAATATTGACCTAAGCTTTCAGCCTCCATTTCTGATCTCTTTCTATCTCTGTCATATTCACCACATAAACACAAATTGCACGCACACTCATATAAGATACCCTTAAACCAGAAAACAAACGCACTCTCATCTGTGGACTGGTAGAAGTTTGTCCTTCTCTGATTGTCCATTTCTTCACAGCTGATGATGCTTTTGACCTTGCTCTCTCTCTCTCTCCCCTAGCATATGTATATATATGTATGTATGAATGTGAAAAGTAATTAACTAATCATCAACTTTTTTCTTCTGATTTTATAAATTAATTTATATTCATAACAGGTGAGGAAGGAAAAACTAGGGGACAGAATTACAGCACTTCACCAGCTTGTGTCTCCATTTGGGAAGGTATAATTAAGCAATAATCAATGAAGTTTAAGAAGGCTCAAAGATTTACATCTTTATGACTTTATGGAGAAGACCTATAAAAGAAGGTTTTTATTTTTATTTTTTAAAAAAGACATTAAAAATGACTTTGGAGGTTTGTGATGGTTTTACATCTTTTTGCAGACTGACACAGCCTCCGTCTTGTTAGAAGCTATTGGGTACATCAGATTCCTTCAGAGTCAAATTGAGGTATTTTCTTTTTTCTTTTTCTTCCTGCAATCAGTAACCATCAATAACACTAACGCCACACTGTTTAAAGTCTCGGCTTCAGACAAAAATTTTAAAACATTTTGTTATCGAAGTCCTAAATATTATTCCTTCTCTTACACCCCCACTTCGACTATAGGCTCTCAGCTTACCGTACTTGGGCAATGGTTCAGGAAACATAAGGCAGCAACAGCCTGTAAGAACAAATATATATTATCTTTTGTTTAGGTTCTCATATTCTTCTATTAATTATCTATGCATGAGAATATGTATATGAGCAATTAATTGATTAATGATTGGTATGATGTTATTTAGGTTCAAGGGGAGAGAAATTGTATATTTCCTGAAGACCCTGGTCAGGTAATAAGCTTTATTGGATCCATTAGTGGGGCAATACTTGAATTTCGAAAAAAGCTATCCCTTTACTGTATTTTTGTTTAATAAAAAGACAATAAAGAAAGTTTCAAAAGAACAATGTGCTTGGCTTTACTCTTCATTAAAATCATTTTTTGTTTACATTTAATTAAATAATTAAGCTAAAACAAATGGAAAATCAATGAAATGTGCTTTAGTTTGACAAATGAATTAAAATGCTAATATATACTTTTTTGAATTTGTGTAGCTGTTGAATGAAAACTCCATGAAGAGGAAAGGTGGTCCCGATCGGCAGGTAATTCTTCTTGACAACTAAAATTAATACTATAATTTCTTAATATTTCCATTTTTTTAATTTTACGTAAATGATAAATATTCATTTTTCGCAAATAATATATTATAGAAGGAGTGTGATGAAGAACCAAAGAAGGACCTTAGGAGTAGAGGGTTGTGTTTGGTTCCTGTGTCATGCACACTTCAAGTCGGCAGTGACAACGGTGCTGATTACTGGGCTCCTGCGCTGTGAGGGATTCCGATAGAAGAACCCTCGGAAAGGCTAGCAGACTTTAAACAAAACTAAAGAAATGTAGAATCAGTGATGAGAGCTTTCCATGGGAAAGAACGATATAACATCATGAGCAGTTACTCTGCAAAGTTGAAAGGCTGATTGCTCACGATGCTATATAAATGTTCTTTCTTTTCAACAATTTGTAGATGGTTTGTGTGTTAAATTAAGCTCTAACTGGCCTGATGATTTTGAATAATTTAAGCTTATAATTATCTATATTTTTCTTTCGTTACTTGCATTATTAGCTGTTTCTACACTTTTCGCTTTGTTTATGTGTATCCTGTTGTATGAATTAACCAGTTTATAATTCATACAACTAAATATACATTTGTATAAATTTCATAATTTAATGTATGAAACAAGGTCTTACATATTTTTCTTCTTTGATTTTATTTTAAAGATTGTTTTCTTTACAAACCCTGAATTTATTGAAAATTTATGTAGATATATAGATAGTAAGTAACAATGATGCACGTATATATACTTCTTTAGGTTAAAAATTGTAGTAAAAAATGTGACTAGGTTCATCTCTCTCACCTACAAGAATTTTGTCCAATTCTATATATTCATGGATCCTACAATACGTCAATATGTTTGGTTGGGGGAATGGAATAGTCATTCCCTCCTTATTCTTGATGAGCAGTGAAGCTATAGTTTGGTTTATCATTTTCTTCATTCGGCGAATAGCTATTCCTTTTATATTCGTCTAATTTACAGAATATCATTTAGTGAACGGGACTAAGAATAGCCTATTCAACAACGGAGGTAATAGCAAGAAAAATTCCACAGAAAATTTTACCTTGTATTTGTTCACCCATCGATTCCATCAATTGGTGCCTCCCTCGATTTTTTCGTTGAGAACCGTCGATTCATCTTCGACTCGTTCACTCGATTCATTTCACGGAATAAGCCTCCCCAAAGCTGCCTCCTTTCGTTTGTGAGAACCTCTGTAAGTTCCCCTTTTTTCTTCCCCTTCTTGTTTTGTAATTTCAACTATGTTTGTATTATTGGTTCTGTTTTTCCTCTTTCCTTTCAAAAAAATTTTCAATTATCATTTGACCCAAAAGAATATTGAGAAATCTAGTTCACATAAGTAATTATTTTTCCATAATTTTCTTGAATTTTGAAGAAAAATAGAATTTTTTTTTTAGTTGCAAAGACTGCAGTATGGGGATAGGGTTGGAAATTGTAAATTTTGGTATTGGAACCTTTTTAATTAACCAAATGGTTAAATCCAAGTTCAGAAATTGTAGATTTTGGTATTGGAAGTATTTTTTCCATAAATCTAATTGTCTTACTTCACATTAGGGGTGAGCAAAACTCGATTCGACTCGAAAAAATCGAAAAAAAATTTGAATTTCGAGTTAAACGAATCGAGTTATTCGAGTTAATTGAGTTATTCGAATCAACTCGAACTTTTTTTTCGAATTTCGAGTTCGAATCGAGTTGAGTTTTCGAATTCGAATAACTCGAATAATTCGAATATCAAACTATAATATTTTACATTTTTACCCTCAACTCCCAAACCTTTTTATTTTTCCCTCAAAACTTTTACTTCTTCCCACTTCCCCCCAAAACTTTTACTCCCCTCCCCTCCCAACCCCCCAATCTACCCAAAATCCATTTCCCACCAAAATTTTACTCTCCCATTTACTTTTTCTCAAAATTTTACTCCCAAAAACCCTCAAAACCTTTTATTTTCCCCCAAAATTTTTACTCCCTCCCACTTTTCCCCTAAAACCTTTATTCCCTTCCCATCACACCTCCCATCTATCCCAAACCCTCCCTCCAATTTTTTTAATATTTTCCTCCAAAATTTTACTCCCCTATTTACTTTCCTCAAACTTTTATTCCCCAAAACTTTTATTTTCCCCTAAACTTTTACTTCTCACCCTTTACTCTCAAAGAAAAAATTAAAATTATCCAAAAATCACTAAGCATAAATAGTAATAATTTTATTTATATCTACTATTTATATTATTAAATTAAATTTCACATTCTATATTATTTATATTATTGAATTGTTTAGTCATATTGAATATTTATATTAAAATTGAATTATTAATTATGCCATAAAATATTCATGTTAAAATTTTATATTGGTATCAATTTCACATTTTATTTTTAAAATAAATTTTATTAAAAATCATATTTTTACATTTAATATATTTTTAATTTCAAAATACATAGTGACAAGAATCTGAAGATAATTGAAACAACTAAGCAAGCAAAGAAGCTAACCAGTATATAAAAAATTAATAAATAAATTATGAGGTGATGAAAGTTAATAAAAATTTTGATTAAGGTGGTCAAATTTTATTACGATGGGTGACAATGGTTACAAGGACCCAAAATTATTTTTTAAAATTTAACTCGAACAAATATATTCGATTTGATTCGATTCGAATTCCATCTCACTCGACTCGATTCGAGAAAACTTCAAATAAAGTTAGGATGATAAAACGAGATTCGAAAACTCGATTAACTCGAAAATTTTCAATTCGATTCGATCGAATGCTCACCCCTACTTCACGTGTATACGCACAGCTGCAACATGTTGTAAAATTGCAATTACTTTCAACATTGAGGCGATGCCAAGTTCTTTGGGATGAGATGAATCATTTTGATACCAACTTCCAATACTATATCATGTTTGAAGTCTTGGAGGTGTCATGGCCCGATTTTTCCAATGAAATGAAAGTAGCCAAGGATCTTGATGATATACTTGCAGCACATGAGAAGTATCTCCACTCAATTGTAAAGCTATCAATACGTATGGGTTTAAGGAGTTGTTGCTCATATTTAAGACATCTCTTTGTACAAGATCTCTTCGTTTTTAGGTAAGAAAACTTGTAATCTTCTATTATTTTTGTTCTATATTTTTACAGGCATCTGACATTGTATATTATATTTTAGATAGCTTGTTTGGAATGTTGCAGTTGATTTGAAGGTATTCTTATGATTTTGTTTATGGTGTTTATGTAGTAGTGTACAAGTTTTGGATCTGATATTCCAAGGTTATTGGTGTTTTCTTACAGCTCTTACAATTGATATGTCCAAAGGTTGTATATTTGTACCATATTTCTCTATTTGTTAATTGATGAGCAATTCATGCTATATGTTTGATTTTTATCTCTTTTATATTAACTTAACCAATTCTTGTGTTATACCTTTAGGGACTTTATTGTGGCGCTAAGATATGGTTTTTATCTGGTTTTTGATGCAAAGCCTTTTTTTTTTTTTTTGTATTTGTTGCAAATTTGGCTCACAATGCAAACTGTGAAGGCTCAATGCAAGTGAACAAGGAAGTTTTACTTTCATAATTTTCTACTATAAGGGACCATTAACCTACTTGTAATATCTATCCATTTTCATTTTCCTTTTCAATTTCAATTTCTGCATAGAATAGAGATAAGTAAGTACTATAATTTTGAAATTCAAAGTATGACTAGCAATCTGGAAAGAACCTTTTACAATTTTATTTTTAGGTAGTAGGAAATTAATAATATTTAAATGCAACCAATATTTTATTTCCTTGACAGGGATGACATATGTTTCTATTCATTATTTTGCTGTGTTCCACTGTGGAACACAGATAGATGATATATTCAGTAGTTTTGGATTATTTACACAATGTTCGTGTCATGTGAACCTATTCCTCAGCCATGATCTGAATTTTGTATGTCACCCCTTAAAACTGCTTTAGCTACAAACGGCTTTTCAAAAAAGCAAAATCCACATTACCAATGATGCTAATAGCATCAAGTGGTTGGGTTTTTACCTTGTCAATGTGAAAATTCTTATTCTCATGGCTTATCATTATAGTTTCACCCATTGATAAGCAATAGCTTTTAGATTTGAGATGCCAAGGAAGTCAATGGTGTATAAGGTGAACTGAAATCCTCTGTCCCTTTTGCTTGCTCCTATTCATGGCCCACTAATCTAATTGGTCCATGTGTCAGATTGAATTTTTTAATATTCCTAAACTGGGACTAGTAGTTTTGGGTATATTTTTCGGGTTCCGAGTGTGAAACTAGGAAGTTATGGGGTTTCTAGTAATTTTTAATTTAATTTAGAAGGTTAATTTCATCTAAAATCGATTAAAAATAATCTAGAAAAATAAAAATATTTTTAGAAAATTAATTTTAAAGCAATTAAATAATTATTAGTGAGAATAATTAATTTTGGTCAAAAAAGAATTTTAAAATAATTTTATTGGGGTTAATTTGAGTTAAATTTAAATATTAATTAAATAGGATTTAATTGTAAAACAAGAGAAAATTTAGAGTCTTTATTTGGAAAATAAACCTTAAAATTCAAAATTTTGGAGGGAAAGGATCAATTGCTAAAGTAAGGGAAATGTGGGAGTGGGAGTGGCCAATAGACAAATTTCTCAATTTTTAAAATTTTGGTGGGTTGTTTCAGTTTTAAACACAATGCATCTAGCCTACTTTTCACACCGTTTACATCAGATTAGAGAGCTATAAAATTCATTTTCTTTGCATGGCTTAAAGATCTATCATCAGATGATAGATCCAACCAATTTTCTTCTAAAAATACACTCTCAATTCACCCGAAATTATTTTCAAAAGTAGCCAAAAATGTTCTGAAATTTCTCAAGCTTCTTAAATCAAGATTTTCAATAAACGAATTTAGAGCGAATCAAAGGTAATCTTCAATCCTAAACTTGTTTTTATGAAGATTAAAATATTTTTACATGATCAGAGAGTCAATTAAAGGATTTTTATCAATGTCATCTTCTTCCAAGAACACATGGTTCTTTAATGATGGATCTTGAATTTTGAGAGGAAATCCACAAATCAATGGATGTTCCAACTCAAAATGGATCTATTAAAAGGTTTTGGTCTTATTTATCAAGATTAAACATGATTTGTGAGGTAATTTGAAGAAATCCAAATTTCATCATCTTCATAAATCGATTTTTCAGATTTTTGTGAAATTGATTTAAATGTGAAATTGATGCTTAGTATATGTATTTGGACTAGTATTGATGTTTGGAAGTGATTAGGAGGGCTGGAGAGATTAATTTTGTGAGGAATCGAGTTTTGACTTGATGTTACAAATCCGGTAAGGTATCTTTGTGAGGAATTTCAATTAGTATAGTTAATTAAAATTTGTGTTTATTATAGCATTGGAAAGGTGGTAATGTCTACTTTACTCTGTTGAAGCCCCAAATCTTGAAGAGGATCGAGATAACCGAAATTGAAGCTTGGAATTGCTAAGTTGATCACTTGTTATGATAGAATAAAATTGTGTGGTAGGTGTTTCTAAGGGCGATTTGGTAAATTGACCCTCAACTATGTTTAATTAGTATCTTAATTAATGGTTTCAATTAATTAATTATGGTTGAATGACTAATTTTGCAAGATTTGTATTAAATGTGCAAAAATTGAATTTGTATTGGAAAAAAATGGTAAGTAAGCTTTTGGGTGGTGTTGTGTTATTTAATTAGATTAATCTTAAAGATGATTTAAAGCATGTGTACTTGAATATTTTTATCATGATATGTTGGTGTTACAATTGGTAATTGAATATGAGAAATTGGCAAATGAATTGTTTGATTTAATTAGATGTTAAATGGTTATGTTACAAGTTACACATAAGCATCTTGTCACATTAAATTAAGCACAATAGTGACTGATTAATATGCTATGTTTGACTGAATATATTGGAAACATGCATCATGGATCCATTGGATATAGTTGGCATGTCATAGGGTTTGTGGATACTCACCTTTATTTGTGACATTATGAGCATATGGCTCTAGGTGGACTCATTTGTTTAGAGTAGATAAGGGAGTGTTGAGCATGAGTTTCCACTCAATGGGTTATCTGAGGAGCTATAATGGAGCGTGTGCTTCGGCTCGCTCAACTCGGTGGACTGTATTTGATATTTGTGGGAGTTCGGAGATCTATTTATCCGATGTATGATCACCTGATTAAGTCATGAGAAGTGTATGTCAATCTATTTATATGTGATTGTTGCTATATTAATTGATGATTGAAAGCCATGAATAATTGATTTTTGGTATTGAAAATGCTTATGGAAATTAAATTGACATGTTTAATCATTTGGCTGACAATTGGTGAATGATTGGTTGTGAATTAAGCATGAATTGGATGTTAATTTACTAGTCGTTTTTGTTAACATTCACTGAGCTTTTTAAAGCTTACACACTCAAAATTCGTGCAGATAATCGTTGGGGTTGAGGAGTTGAGGAGTCAAGCAAGAGAGTTCCAAGAGATTTAGGCTTGGTAGAGACTTTATTACACATTTTAGAGACTGTAATCGAGCATTGTGGAACTCTCGGGAATTAGTTTGATTTTGGTTGTAATTGGACTTTGGACATTAGACATTTATTTTGGATGGTTTTATAATAGCTTTGCGGCATGTTTGAGTTTAATTATTCAATGATTTACGGTGTATTGTTTCTTGATAACACGGTGATTGATAACGCGGTGTGTGAAATATGAAATTTATATTAATGATTGTTTAAATGAAGCTTCCATAGAGTGGTTTACTAGCGACTAAGGTACGCCACTTGATTCATTTATTCGGTATTTGATGTGCATGAAATTAATTGCCTAATTCTATTTAACTGGGGCTTAATTGATGTCAATAAATTCAATTGAAGTTGTGTGTATATATGTTAGTTAACCGTAGTTAAATCGAGTTAAATTGGCCGTTTAAATATGTAAAATCGGGTTTTAAATCGAGTTTTTAGCAAAAATAGGTGCAGTGTTTTCACACGGGCGTGTGAGGAATTGCACACAAGCGTGTGGGCAAGTGACACGGGCATGTGGAAACTGGAACTATCACACATGGGCATGTGGGATTTCCATACAAGCGTGTGTGATCTGCCTAAAAGTTTTTCACGACACGAACACGGTCATTTAATGACACATGATCTAAGGGACATGACCGTGTGGGTTTTTGGGGGTTTGAATTTTTTTTCTTTTTAAATTGAAATTTTAATTTGTTTAAGTTACAATTTAGTCCTGAAAATTTATTAGTCTAATTAGATCCCTAGATGATAAGGAAACTTGGTAAAATTTTAGGATTAGTCTCGTAATAGGTAAAATTCGATAGAAACACACTTAATTTGTAACTCATAATAGGTCTTGATTGTTTGTATTTGTTACAATTTAGTCCATAATAGTAAAACTTGAATTAGACATAGCAAATGAACTCAATTTAAGCTGAAACTTTTAGGCTTGCATAATTTTGACTAAAAAAAGGTCGGTAAATGTTTAGATCTAAAATCGGGTTAGTTTTATCGTAGGTGATAAAATGACAAAAATGCTCTTATGTTAAATTACCTAGGAAAAGTTTAAAATTGGCTAATAATTTGCTTCTGCATTAATAAATAACTAATATTAAGGTTCGGGTATATATTGGGTGGTCGTTAGCCGGAGAGCCACTTAGGTGGCTAATGTAACTCTTCGAATTCAAGCTGGTACGTCCCAGTCAGGTTTTTAGCTTAACAAATTGGCTTAGCAATAAAATCATATAATGTCCATTGGTAAATAATGTAAGAGAAACACAAGCAACCAAATGTTTTCAACTTAAAAAATTTTAGTTTGCAGCCATACCATGCTTCAAATGGAATTCTTTTATAAAAAGCTTTAGTTAGAAGTCTATTGAGCAGATAAACTGATGTGTTTGCTACCTTAAACCAAAATTCCTTCGACAACCTTTTTTCATGAAGTAAGCACTTTACCATCTTCATAATTGTTCTATTTTTTTTCTCCATCACGCCATCTTGTTATGGAGTGTAGGGTGTAGTCAACTAATGCTCGATGTTTGCATCTTGATAAAATTTGTTAATTTTTTTTAAGTATATTCAGCTTTACTATCAGATCTAATTACCTGCATCTTGCAACCACTTTGAGTTTCCACGAAAGTTTTAAACTTCCAAAAAATGTTAGCAAGTTCATATTTCAACTTCATGAAATAAGTCCAAAAAATTCTTATGTGATCATCAATGAAAGCAAGTAGTACTTATTGTCGTTCAATAATAGTGTTCTCATGGGCCCTCCTACGTCAGTGTGTATAAAATCTGATTTTTGAATAGCCTCCAAGTTGTATTTTGTGGAAAAGGAAGCCTTATTTGTTTCCCGTATGGACGAATTTCACGTGCAGGTAGCTCTTTCTCCAATTGAGGCAAGCCTTTTGCAAAATTGTTTTTCTTTATAAAAAGTACAGCGGCATGGTGAAAATGCCCCAACCTTTTGTACCAAAGCAAATTATTGTTTTCTTCTTTGTGTACAACAACCCGCTCTTCTTGCATCACGTCTAAGGCAAAGCTTTTGTCTTTCATATTGCTATGAGCATGTCTCTGATTTTTATATCTTTGATTATGCAGTTTTTTTTTTTCAAACAAACAACAACTTATATCTTTTTTCCAACAGCTGAGCAACACTCAAAAGGTTCTGATTACTTTCAAGTACATATAAGACATCAGAAATAAATTTCAAACATGTGTGACTTTCAATCCCCACCGTTCTTTTGCATTCCATAGCGATATATGCGCCATTTCCAATTCTAACTTTAAAGACAACAATCTGATGAAGCTCTTTGTAGAGTTCATGACCACAAGACATATGTTTTGTACAACTGCTATATGTATATAAGCCAACTCTCGGTTGAGTTGCTAGTGGTGAAGCAGGATGCCACAAACATTTGCTCGCCATCTTATGGATTTTGAGCAACAATAGTTTCTCCTTATTGTTGTGGAGACCTTTATATTTTTTTTTCCACATGTACTAACTATCCACACTTACTGCGTTTCACATCCGACCTCCACCAGCACCTTTTTTGTGAGTGATTTGTCTTTTTACAGTAAGGACAACATGGAAACACTTGGGCGTTGTTGCCTTTTTTGTTGTCATCTGTGGAGCCTTTGGTTTGCTTGTTTTTATTCTGCATCTTTTTCTTGTTTTTTCCACCATTGCAGCTTAGTGATTTGACTTGAAGAGCGCCCTTTATTGTTCCTCCTTGTCTTATGTGTCTCCTTTGTTCATGCGTCTGCAAAGCATTCAACAATTCTGCCAAGGTGATGGTTGATAGGTTTTTCATGTTTTCCAAAGATGAAATTATAGTCTTAAATCTTTCAGGAGTGTAACGAGGAGTTTTTGCACAATCCTAGAATCATAGAAATTTGTGCCAATGAGTCTTACATTGTTGACAATGCCAAGCAGTTTATCGGAGTATTCCTTGATTGTCTCTGATTCTTTCATCTTTTCGAACTCAAATTCTCTACAAAAATTCAATGTTTTCATACCCTTGACCCTTTCGTCTCCTTTATACTCTTGCTTTAAGAAATCTCAAGTCTCTTTGGCAGTTCTCATAGTCATTATTCTATAAAAAAATAGAAGTTGAGACTGTTGTAAACAAACTAGCTTTGGCTTTTGATTTTTGTTGCTTCCGATCTTTGTGATTTTTCATTTAAGCCACCGTTAGATTGTTTGGCAAGGGAGGAATTCCATATTCTTGTTCTACAGCTTCCCACACATCAATAGCATCAAGATAGGCTTCCATTCTAACAACCCATCCTTGATAATTTGTGTCTTCAAAAATTGGAGGAGCAACTGCAGTGAACAAAGCTTCTGTATTCATGTTTTAATTGTTATGGTTTTGTGTTTATATAAATGGTTGAAGAGTGTTTATGGGTTTTTTTTGGTTGTTTGATTTCATAAGTCCTTTAAGATATAGCTCTTGATACCAATCTGTTGGTTAACAAAGTATTAAAAGCATTTAAAGAACTTGCAGAAATCATACATTTTATTGAATAACCAAGCCATCTACTTATACAGCAAAATTTTGAAATTAAAATGCAGAAAAATATGCTATAAATCAAGATAATCTAAATTGATTTTTTTAATTTTTGACTACTTTATTTCCCAAGAATTAATGACTGATATTTTATTTTCCTAAAGACTAGGGAAAAATATAACTAATGCAGCTTCAAAAATCATAAAAGTTAAAATATAACTAATGCAACTACGTCCAGCTAGCCCGTACCTTCGTTTTTGAATTTGTCAAAAATGTTAGAAGTTGTCATTGTTGAATCTTGATTGTTTTTTGTAAAAATTATGTGTTTGAAGCTTTGATATAATTATTTGTTTGAAGCTTTTATATAATTATGTGCTTGAAGCTTTGATTGTGATTTTTGGTTGTTTTGTAAAGTGACTTTAGTTAATTTTTAATTAAAGGATTAAATTGTTAAAATGTTAAAATCACATGGTTAATTGGTGAATAAAAGGTGTTTTGTGGACTATTTAGGAACCTTGAACATTCAGCTGGTATGCTGAGTTTTTAGAAATGTTTAATTTGATTATTTTCGGGGCTAAGGGACTAAATTGCATAAATTGTAAAAGTTAGGGGCAATTATGTAAATTTTGAAAATAAAAGGGTATAAATTGTAGAATAAATTAGAATATGAAATGTAAGCTAATAATTGGGAAATTTTACATTTTAGATCAAGACCCTGTTGATTTATGTAGAAAAGGGAAAATTGCAAAAAAGTCCCTAAACTTTTGCAACTATTACAATTCAGTCCAGGTAAGTTCGTTTGGTTTGTAATTTAATATCTATATGAATTGTATGATGATATGATATGAAATAGTGGATATTAATTGTTCTATTGATGATGTAAAGTTGTTTGGGAAAATGTTCTTGAATTTCGATACTTGGGTCGGATGAACGCGAGATAGAATACAACTAAATGACGGCGTGTTATACGGGGATTGGAGTGGAGATTGATATGGTGTGCTCTATATATTTTTCCCGAGTATATTGAGGTTCAACATCTGTTGCGAACCCTTATGTTATATTATCCTGTTCTGGTATTTTATGGGGCGGATATATAGCCTATGGGCTAGGCACTTAATGCCGAGGCATGCTATCAGTTGGATTAGCTTTCATGAGCATTTGCACATGTTTCAGTTGGATTACTTATATACTCGTATTTGTAAGTTGTTCATCAGGTTGTAAATTATTGTATTATAATTTGTTTAATGACTTTGAATGACATGACATGTACTTGACATCTTGAATTGACTCCGTTGTGGGCATGTATGTTCTCCCGGAGATTATTATTTAAGTTTTGAATTGAAATATGCAATTCACCAATTTGCAATTGTGGATGGTAGGAAACATGTGTTGTTGAATCATATTTGATTTGATTGTTATATTTACTTCAGTAAGATTTATTGCTTCTGTCCGTCGAACTTACTAAGCTTCAATAAGCTTACTTGTGTTAATTTTTGTTTCTTGTAGATACTTTTGAAGGTCGGACGATCGAATCAACACTCAAGTTACACTATCCATTCGATTTTGGTAGTTTTTTGAACGTTTATTTTGGATTATATGGCATCTAATAGGCTTACTATGTCATTACTTTTGTTTTGGCATGTAAATATATATAGTGTGCCTAAGTGCAAGTTGATAACTTATTGTGATATATGAATGATGGAAGATGTCTTTGATACAAACTTTTAGCATATGTATGACTAATAGGTTATATTGAATTATTGTGAATTGAGGTGCCTATGATAGTAATATTGGTTAGAAATTTAAGTTGTGTGAATTGGCATGTTTTGATTGATGATTTATATTGTTGTATAAGTGTGAATACTTGTGGTACCATTCGGGGTACATTGGTTAGGCACTTAAGATGGTTGAATTAACATGATTTGAGCATGTTTAATGGCATTTTGAATAGGTCTAATGGCTGGTAAATGGATTATTTAGTGTCTAAAAAATCTTGAAATGATAAACTTGATGTTTAAGGCTCATTTAGGTGCACACAGCTTGGGACACGGACTGCCACACGACTGTGTGCTACACACAGTCTGAGACACGGCAATGTGTATTAAGTCAGTGTGTTACTCGGCTTGACACACGACCGATGACACAGTCGTATGTATCAAGTCAATGAGTTACACTAGCAGAGACACGGGTTGGGACATGGTCGTGTGTCCCAACTTCAAAAGTCACACGATTTGGGTTGTTCCACACATTATGACCACATGGTCGTGTGTCCCCTATTTTTGAAAATTTTCATATTTTTCCAAATTTTCCTAACTTATTTCAAATTAGTTCTTGAGAGTTTTAAGATTATTTCTTTAGTCCCGTAAGCTCGATTTAAGCCTCGTAAATTTAAGTTATTATTGCAATTCAATTACTTTGTGGTATTTGAGAAATTATATTGTAATGATCATGATTTTTACCTGTCATTTCTGTTAACTTGTTGTAGCATTCCTATAACCCTATTTTGATGACGGATAAAGGATAGGGGTGTTACAATGTCCGAGTAACCAAGTGATATAACAAGAACAATATCCATAAATCTTAAGAATAATTAATTTATGCAAATAACCAAAACATCATGGCAACATTTATGCAATAGCTCTACCATATTGCCTTTATTTTCCCCAAACATAAACGGATAAATAAACACCTATGAATTAATGTAAAAGACTTGCTTGGATCACCCCTTGGAACCACACCACTCACACCGAAACGCTACTAATCTGCGATGGATTTAAAAGAAATGGGTGAGCTTAACGAGCTTAGTGAATGCCTAGAACAACTATTATACAAACAAGTCATCATGCATTATCGAAATATCCATTTAGCACAATTACAACGTCTCGTCTTTAATATCATATTAGAGTTATTCATGCATTATTCATTAATTCATCTACATAGTAATCAGATTCACTTGTCAACATATAACATATTTCATACCATCACATTTAAAGATAGTTTGGCACTTGAGCTATGAAACGTAAAAGTGGGGTCTATCATCACTAATCGGATACACAGATCTCTAACACACCAAATGACTTATAGAGTCGAACATATCCCAAAAAGTGAAGCATATAGCTAACACTCTTCATCACACCAAACATGTTCTACAACCTCAACGCCCAAATCACATAACACGTATAGGTGAGTACTCACAATCTTATGGCATGCCAACTATATCCAATGGTCTCAAGGTTCACAAGGCCAAGATATCTGTTATTAACACACACATTTACTTACTGTTCACTGTAATTTATCTCTGCATAACCATACTATAAGCACAATGTTTTCACTGTCATATAGCACGTATATCATTCCCATAATTAACTCTTTCACAATAGCCATCATAAGCTTATTACACATATCACAATGTCACATTATAATCCAAAAATTCACAACACATTTTCACATATAAAATCATGAGTATGAGAAAGCTTACACTCGGAATTTAGAGTAGGGGTTTAAGCTATTTCTAAATTCCCCATTAACGCAATGAATCGTGTCCACAAGCAGCTATTCTAAACACTCACCAATTACACTTTCGCCGAAATGTTGAAGCCCAAACTAGCCTTTCCTTAACTCATAGATGGTCTTAATGAATCTGAAGCTTTAACACAAAAAATAACACAACAACACATTCAAAAATTAGCTAAGGACTCAACTCAAGCAATTAAAAACATAAACATAAGTCAAGTTCTCAAGTAACTGAAGTCTTCAACATAACAAACTTGATATTAAAATATCTCGGTCTATACTCAATCATTTTGCCTAAAACCACTTCCATTCATCTATTTATTCACCTACGACTAATTTTCAACATTTAAACTACGCAAAACTACTCAATTCATGGTATCAAAATTTTTTACATATTTTTGACAATTTCACAAAAATTCACTAAATCCTTAAAAACCTTTAACGAAACTTCAATGTAAATTTAGAAACCTTCTAATCATGTCACAACTAATTGAAAAACACTTTGAAACACGTTTTTACCTGAAATCCACCATTAACGACCCAATTTTTGGCTTTTATTTAAAACATGCAATTTAATGGCTAAAAACTCTGTTTTAAAGACTAAATAACATTAAATACTAATAAAAAGACAAATGATTACCTTCAATGGAAGAAAAACAAAACTTTTGTCGAAAATTCAGAAAACCCACAAACTTGAAAATGGAGAAATCTATGGTTTTTGGGTGTTTTTCTTGGTATTTTATGGAGGTTTAAGGCTTGGATGTTGATAGAAATCAAAATATTAGAGTTTGGAAATAAAAAATCGATTGGAAGAGGCTTAGGAGAGCAAGAAACAACACAGCAAGGTGAAGAGAAAACTTTAGTGAAAATAAGCTGCAAGTGGGGAGCTATTAGGTTGATTTTTAAAATTTGGTAAAAATGCTTCATAAACGCACAAAATTTTGACCCTTTTACAAATCAATCCTTATTTAAGAATTGAAAGCCTTTTTAGTATCTTTTCAAAATTTGATTTAATTTCCAAAATGTCATAGACATAAACATTTACAAATACCATGCAAACGAAATTCTCAAACTCATTAAAGCTAAAATCCCTAAAATACCCTCGTAACTTCTGGGCCTTATTTTGGGGTGTAACACACCAACTTAATTAGGAAATTACGAAAATATTCTTCTATAATTAAAAAAACTTATACTATTTGAGGGTATTTTAGTCTTTTCATTTTAAGAAAAACCAATTAAAATATGTATATAGTGAAATTTAAACCCACAACAATTGTATTAGTAAAACTTTAAATTTACCACTCAAGCAAAGCTTTGTTTTGATGTAATTTGTACAATTTCATTTAAATATGATTAAGTTATTATCTCCATTATTTGTATATCTATACTATCTATTAAGTGTTTTACTGAGTTGGTGTTACCCTTAACCGAGTCACCAACTTGGTTAGGAAATTATAGGAATGCCCTTCTGTAATTAAAATAAGTTATACAATTTAAGGGTACGTACCCTAGTTTTTTTATTTTAACAAAAACCAATTAAAATATACATATGGTAAGATTTGAACCCACACCAATTGAATTAGTAAAACCTTAAATTTACCACTAAACTAAGATTTCATTTTAATACATTTTTATTTTAATATGCACATGTTATCATTTCTATTAGTTGTATAGTTATACTATTAAGCATTTTACTGAGTTGGTGCCACCTTCAATCGGGTCATCAACTCTGTTAGAAAATTACAAAATGTCCTTTCATAATTAAAATAAGTTAAACTATTTGAGGGTATTTTAGTCTTTTTATTTTTACAAAAACCAATTAAAATATGCATATGGTAGGATTTCAACCTACTCCAATTGGATTAATAAAACCTTAAATTTACCACTCACCAAAACTTCATTTTGATATATTTTTGTTTTAATATGCACAAGTTATTATCTCTATTAATTGTATATATTAATAATGTTGTTAATTGAGTCGGTGTCATAAATCAACTCAATACTAACTCACAATCGTGAGACAAATATTGGTAAATAATTGTAATACATTTTGCATTGTTTATCTTATGTACTTATGTGTGTAAATTTCGTTGTACTCACAATTTAATCTATTTTTATTTTAATAATGCACACATTTCATATGTTATTATAATTAATTAGTTTCAAACCATACGCGTAATTATTTATTATATGTTATTTTTAAATTCGTGGTTTTCACATGCATAAGTGTGTGATAGGATTTCTAATGTTAATAATATTGTTAATTGAGATAGTGTCATAGATTAACTCGACACTAACTCAAAATTAATGATAACATAATAATAAATAATTTAATTTAATTTTTTAATTTTAATATTGTAAATATTTTGTATATTATTAAGATTAATTATTTTTAAACTATACAAGTTTTATTGTTTATTATATATTATTTTAAGCATACATCCAAACATACATCCATATTCTAAACGTGTAGTTGCATGTGATTGGATTTGTAGTAATAATAATAATCCACCGCAGCAATAAAGCCCACAAACAAAAGTGGCCGTCCCGCTTTTGAAATACGGAATCAAAATCCCATTTCCACCGATTCCTTCATCCAAAACCACGCTCAAAGACAAAAGGGAAAAAAGAGTAAGAAAAGGTTGGAGAAAATGAATCCCATAGCTTCTGGAGTGGACAAAATAAAAGGGTTCGTTCACGACTTAGTTAAAGGCCGTGATTACTCATCTCGCCGCAATCCGGTATTTATAATATTTTTTATTATTATTTTTTGTATATTTCTTTCTTCCTCCCTATTTTTCTTGCATTGGTTCTAATATATATATCTATATTCTTAAGATTGAAATCTTGAAGCGGTTGCAGCGAGAATCATTTTCAGACCTCATGAAACTCCGAGAGCGACAAGACAAAGTCGAACGTTTACTTTCCTTCTACAAAACATCCAAAGAGAATCCATTCGAAGGATCGAATACCCTTTTGAGAGGGGAAGTTGATTTTCTCGCAGCTTTATTGTTAATGTCCAAGGTCGACGACGAACATTGGGACGGGGTTGATCAGGCAGGAATCAGAACTATGGTTGATTCCAGGTTTAGATTTGCAACCACTGTTGGGGGCAAAGATACCTTTGGGGTTGAATTCATGGCTAATCAGAAAAGGATTGAAAATAGTAATGGCGATGTCTATGGAACCCCACTCACGCTATCTAAGTTGTTCTATAAAGGAAGTGCTGGTGATTGGTTTTCTGCTATCGCAATTCCATTTGGAGCTCAGTTTAGAGATTTGAATGTTACCTCGGCCTCTTCCCTTCAGGTATTCCCTCATTATTCCCGGTTTCCAACTCACTGTTACTTTTTTTATACTTGTAATGTTGAGAAGTGTTTTGTTTGAATTGTACAAACCATGTATTCTTGATGAAGTGTTGAATACATTCCATTGGTTTGTATGAATTGCACTTCTTATTCCTGGTTAGTTTCCATAATTGATATGAACTTCTTATTCCTGGTTAGTTTCCATAATTGATATGAACTTTTGTTCTTGTCCTGAAATGGTTTTTATTTGTTGTCTAGGAGGAAAAGGGCCTCACTGATTTATCATTTCGACCACCTATGTTGCATCAGCATAATGGAGGTGCAATTGGGGTGACAGTGAGAAGATCGAATATCATTGCTTCGCTGGCTCAATCCTTCCGAGGAATGGGAAATGAACATTGCTTCAGTACGTTTGGACAAGTTGTTTGTCAACTTCCAATAAGATTGAAACTCTCATTTTTAGGCCTTTGCCGAGGGCCTAAATTGGCTAGTCGTAATTTCCGCCTTGGAGCCCTTGCGCTTCCGGTTGGATTGTCTAGATATCTTGAAGATGTTGATACAGTAAATGAGGAAGCTTTTATGCCTTCAGACACAAACGCCCCAGAATCTGGATCTGTTGCCATAATGCTGGAGTCTGAACTTGATGAATACCAAAGACTTGGAGGTTGGATTGAGATGAAACAAACAAATCCGAAAATTTTACAATGGGCTGTTAATTTGTCTGATACTTCTGAAGATGTATTTGGTTGGGGTGTGAGTGTTGGGGGGGTTGTTGAAGGTCCTAGAAATTGGGACCACTTTCAGGTTGAATCCTACGTGAAACTTAACCTGGGTAAGAGATGTAGCTTGAAGCCCGGTATTGCTTATGTAGTAGATGGAAATTCCAGAACCCTGGCCCTTGCACTTCGATCTAATTGTTCCTTCTGATTACCACTTTCTCTGAAAGGTAGGAGCTTCTGAATTTTATAGGAAGTCTTCTTTTGGGGAAGTTCAATTTTGATTCAGGTGTATAGTTTGCAGTATCTATTTTAACCATTTTTTATTCTTTGATTAAGTTCTTCATAAGTTTAATGTTGCAATTTTGTTGGAGCCATTGCCTTTTCTAGTCTTAGAGAAGAACATTCTTTTCTTGATATACTCCATATTAATTTCAGGATGTCTATTTAATCTCACTTGCAAAAGGATAATCCCATGACCTTTTCAAGTTTATGTATTACGATTATGAGACATCTAAGAAAATGGCCAGAGAAGAAGAATGAGACAATTGAGAAAGTTGCTATTGTGACCATTCAGGCATTTATGATCTTGCACCTGATTTATATCAATATGTTGAATTCCTTAGCGACAAACATGTTGTTCATTTGATCAGCCATTTTCATTTCTTACCTGTTCATTGGCCCTTTCCATGTTCCTTCATACTTGGATCAGGTTTATCTAATTTCACTAGGTTCAATCAGTTATTTTTTCCAGAAGTTAATTTGCTAATTTGCCTCACTTGTTACTATTTGGTGGAAGAAGATACACAGGTTTATGTTTAGAATTTTACCTTTATTGACAATACTCCGAAGGAATCAATCCGCCTCAAAAGTCTTAATAATGTGCTTAGGAGCTACTTTAAGGTAATGCAGCTTTCTCTAGCATTAATTTGTTGGAGATAATTATTACATGCGATCTGACATACATTATCGGGAAAGCGAAAAGCCCTGGTTGAAAATTACCAACTATAATTATGGAGCTATATTTCCAGACTAAGTTTTCACTTTACCATGTTACTTCAGATATCAGTAACGGTATTGGTCCCACTGAATTTGAAATGTTAATTACTTGATTTCCATTTTCTGTATTAGCTTTAATACCTTGATAATGATTTGATTACCTTGCTTGTGTTTATTAACTGATAATTCTTCCAAGCACTGTCATGCTCTTAATCATCTATGTTATACATGTTGCAACGTGTTTTTGACATTTTGTACCTTTTTAGGGTCTATTTTAACAGCTGATGCTTAACACCTAACAAAATATAAAAAAGTTGCATGTCTTCAGAACCAAACTAGCTGGGCCTGTTATAGTTATTTATTCTGTAGAAGAGCTGCTGGCACTGAGCCTTGTTGATTGACTGTGCCCCAATTATATTCCCAATCTTAACGACCCGCAAGCTAAGGGGTTCTGCTGGAACTGCTTCGACTGGTATTATCCTTTGGTTGGAACAGCTTCTATGGTTTACATTGTAGTTTTATCTTCAAGACTAGGCCTGATGAAACATGGTCCTCAGATTGCCAGCAGGATTTATGATTTTTCATAATTTAATGTTCTCAGTGCTGATTTTCCAGCTTTCCCCTAGTCACAGTGGCGCCATAGAAAATCAATTGCCTAACCTTGTTGCCATATAGGATTCTGATGGGTGAGACAGCCCTAAAGGTTAAAAGATCAATGCAGCAATGGAGAAACCAAGGTATAAATATACTCTTGATTGATGAACTTGTAATAATAATAATAATAATAATAATAATAATGTCATTTGTGATACTTGTACAATTGTTCAGTATAGGCTTCGAAAAAGGTTTTTTAGTTCTCCTGTATATGTTTTTGTGCCTTTTTTGTCCTTTAGTTTTAGCTTAGATTTCATTGTTGTGCATTTATATAAAGTAACCAACCTTTATATGGTTTCAGACAAATCTGAACTTTTATGCCTTTACTGATTCAATTTGTTAGTATGATACCACATACGCCGTATCACTATAATATCATATTGACTGTTTATACCTTGATTTGAACCTTTTGAGTCCAATCACAACATCTAAATGTTTTCGTGACAAAATATGGCACAATTAAGTCAGTTTCTTTCATTGTGTGGCATGATGAGAATGGATGGTATGTGATCCTATGATTGACATGGTGAGAGGAAATGATGATGCAAAAACTATGATCAATTTGGCAGCTGCCGTATATGATTCAAATTGTTTGATGGTTCTCCTGGATGGGAAGTAGTGTAAAGAGTAGGAGCAAGTTGGACCAATGTGTAAAAAGGAGGTGCTATTGTCACGGGGCTAGACCTTTCGTCTTGCAATCCGTACGGCCTTAGGCGATCCGTTCGTCCCAAACTCGCCTAAGTCAGCCTTTACGCCCAAAAGTGAGGATTCTTTTAAGAATTCCTCTAATGCACCAATTTGTATAGCAAAAGCGGTTGTGCCAAAAGAAGCTACAAGTGAACAACAGAAAGCCAAAGAAAGAATGCACACAAAGTGTTAGAGTAAATGCTCAAAGAATTCTATTACTCTTAAGAATTCAGCTTACAATGGATGAGTACAAATGAGGGGAGGCTCTCTATTTATAGTTGAGCTCCCCCAAAACCAACGGTTAAGATACATTTACATCGACGGACGAGATTCACCATACCTCTTGATTTTAGGGATTTACAAGATTTGTCATATTAAATCTAATCTAATCTTTACAAGATATGATTCTCTATATCTTCTAAGATTAGTTACTAAAATTAGCCTAAGTTGCCATGTCTTCATCATCGGGCCAATCAGGCTTCAATCTGACAGGCTTCTTCAATAGTTCTCTGAATCAGGCCAGTTCTCGTGGGCTAAATGTTCCCCATCTAATCGATAGACCTCCATGGGGCACTTCTTGTGCCATGGTTATGGGCTTTGCACTTTGGCTCGTGACATTCTCCCCCACTCATTCTCGCAACGCCCTCGTTGCGACTTCTAGATGACACTGACTTGATTCACCTTGAAACTTTCTCGTTGCCTTGGCTTCTTCTCGACTTGCCTTGCAATCGGGTTGTCTTTTCCTTCGAAACCTATGCATCGGCTTCCGTCGCCTCTTATCTTAAATCGTTGCACTCGTTGGTACATTTTGTTGGCAAGAATTTGTCACTCTTTTGTCCACATTCTAACTTTACTCAAACAGAATCCCCGTGGTTCATCACACTTGGCTTCGCTTTGCCCACAGTCTCTCGGCCTCTTTGCTCAAGAACTTCGAAAGGGCCCCTACGTTCTTGTCAAGTCAACATGTTAGAATGCAAAACACTATTACAGTGTTCGGAATGTACATTTGCATTTACTTTGGTCAACTGTCTCTCATGCATCACTTCTTTTACTTTGAGGTCCGATGCACCACCCACCTCTCCTATAGGTGGAAGCCTTGTCGATGACTTGGCTAACTCCGACGCTTCACTTAATTCGAGCCTCATTGGTCTCAGCTTCACTGTTTTCATCGCAACTTTTTCATCTAAGTTCGATGACTAACTCACATCTTCCTTGGGTGGAAGCCTCTCCGATTACTCACCAAGCTCAGACGTTGCCTTTCCTTTAACTCCGGCTTGCTTTGGACAGTTCTGCAACTCATGCGGATCACGGCACAATAAGCACTTTACTCGTTTCTTTTTGCTCCTCTTTGTCCTCTTGACTTCATCTTTTTCCTTGCTCGAACCAAGCTTTTTGGGCTCTTTGTCTGCTCCATCGTTCCCTTTGATGACAAACTTACTCATACACTTCCGCAACCTATGCGGACCATGACACAAAAAGCACTCCACTGGCTTTTTCTCGTTTCCAGCCTCCTTGGCTTCGACACCCCTTGTGCTCGAACCAAGTACCAAAGCCTTATCCACCGGCTTCTCCTTAAGCGCGGATTTCCTCAGACATTTCTTCAACATGTGTGGACCATCGCAGAGAAAGCATTTCAGCTTGTCCCTTTTCCTCTCGGGTTTCTTCTTCCCAACTCGTGATTTCCACCACCATTGTTGCCGTTGCCATTGTCATTAACAATATATTCATTGTGATCCATTTCACATACATCCCTTTCCTCGGACTTGGAAGACCTAAGCTTATCTTTCCCTAGACCAAGCTTGACCATGGACTCAACTACCGTCATGGCTTCCGACAGCTTTTGGATACCTCTTTGTTCCACCTCATGTCTGACCCACGGCTTCAATCCATTCTGAAAAGCAAGCAATGCCTCTCTTTCGGTCACCTCTGAAACTTGGAGCATGAGTTCCTTGAACTCTCGAACATACTCCCCCACTGTGCCCCATTGCGTTATCCCTTACAACTTTGCCCGAGCTTCTTCCTCGACAAATTTTGGGTAAAACTGTCCCTTCAATCCGCATTGAAACTCGTGCCACGTCTCAATCTCACCTTGCCTTTTATCTGTGGTTCTGCCTCGCCACCATAAAAGCGCAATGTCAGTAAGAAACATTGAAGCAATGTTTACCTTAATCGCATCGTCCACGATACCTTTGGCACGGAAGTAGTTTTCCATCCTCCATAAGAAATTGTCCACATCGCATGCAGACCTTGTTTCTACAAACTATTTCAGCTTTGGGACATCCTCGTTATTGAGTACTGCATTTGCCACTCCTTTTCCCACGGCTGCACGACACAATGCCAGCTCTCTTACGAGTTCGTCTATTCTTGTGCTCAAAGCCCTCGTCGTGGCCATTGTTTCCTCCTTCAAAGCCATCATCATGGCCTCGAGAGCATCGCTCCTCTCCGTCAATTTCTTCTTTTGGGAATCTAGCAACTCTTGCACGCTATCCCTTTGGGAAATGAGACACATGGTCACAAAGTCCCTAGACTGCTCCCTCAAGTCATCAATGTTTTCCTCAAACGTATTGTCTGACTCTTTTGCGTCCTCCATGGACTCCTCAAGTTTACCCACGCGTTCCTCAACAGCTGACAACATCTCCCTCAAAGACTTCCTCGCCCACCTTTGTTCGAACTCTTCTCTCGACATCCCAACGGTGCCTTTGAACCAACAACTCAGATATTACTTGGTTCAAACATTGCTCGGATACCACTTGTCACGGGGCTAGACCTTTCGTCTCGCAATCCGTGCGGCCTTAGGCGATCCGTTCGTCCCAAACTCGCCTAAGTCAGCTTTTACACCCAAAAGTGAGGATTCTTTTAAGAACTCCTCCAATGCACCAATTTGTATAGCGAAAGCGGTTGTGCCAAAAGAAGCTACAAGTGAACAATAGAAAGCCAAAGAAAGAATGCACACAAAGTGTTAGAGTAAATGCTCAAAGAATTCTATTATTTTAAAGAATTCAGCTAACAATGGATGAGTACAAATGAGGGGGAGGCTCTTTATTTATAGTTGAGCTCCACCAAAACTAACGGTCAAGATACATTTACATCGACGGACGAGATTCACCATATCCCTTGATTTTAGGGATTTACAAGATTTGTCATATCAAATCTAATATAATCTTTACAAGATATGATTCTCTATATCTTCTAAGATTAGTTACTAAAATTAGCCTAAGTTGCCATGTCTTCATCATCGGGCCAACCAGACTTCAATCTGACAGGCTTCTTCAATAGTTCTCTGAATCGGGCCAGTTCACGTGGGCTAAATGTTTCCCATCTAATTGATAGACCTCCATGGGGTGCTTCTTGTGCCATGGTCACGGGCTTTGCACTTTGGCCCGTAACACTATGTCGAGGAGTGACCATTTACTTGATACGGTAGTATTATTCTTATCCAAAAACTGTTCACCTGAAACGTGAAAATGCAACTAGCCTGATGACAGATTGAACTTGCCATAATTTGTTGGATGTTGGGTTCCATCCCATTTCAAGGTTTAATTTACTATATCATTGTCGTTTAAAACATGATCAGAAACAAAAACAAAAAAAAAAAGTGATCAAGAACTTCTACGCTAATTGAGTTTTAACAATTAATCTTATTGTAATAATTAATACGTGAGTTTGAGCTTGTATGTTTCTTTTTTTTTTCCAAGGGATTATTGGTATAAGAATAAAAATACGAAGGTATTAATACTTATTAAAAAGGTACCGATTTTCGTTTAAATATCGATACAGTTTTCGGCATTTAAGCACATCGGCCTCAAATAGAAGCTCAATTACACGTTTAGACAGAAAATTAAAATTAATTCATCAGTTATAGATTTAATCCGATGATTTAATTTTGGGGCATAACAATTTTAAATTAAAATAAATATTAATTATTATAAATATTAGCAATAATGTTTGAGAAAACATTCTCTAAACAAGTAACAAAACTTAAAATCAAATCATTATATATAACATGTTAGTCCAAGAAAGTATTCTACAATATTACTATTAATAGAATTATCAAGAAAAATAAACATTTCATGTAATTTTATCTAATTACTCTAACATTTTACATATATCGGGTTATTCTCTGTCTAACATAAATATATATTTCTTTTCATCATCGATTGGTCATTGATCATGTATAAATAATTAATAATATATATTGCAATTTAGTTAAAATTAGTATAAATAATTTATAACAAATACTATGCAATTTAGTTATTATTTAGTACGTTAAAATGTATAGAAAATTATTTTCATCAATAAAATAACTTTTAAACTTAAATCATGTATTTGTATGTTTGAAAAGTTATAAAATAATTGAATTGATTATAATTATTTTTAAATATCTACCTAATTACTTTATTTCTTACTTTCCAAGAATTGAAGTGTGTAATTTAAATGCTCCATTACACTCAATTTAGCGTACCTACTAATTACAGTAGGTCACTAAACATATCATAATTCAAATTTATTATTGAATCATATTTCAATTATTTGTATGAAGTTTGTCATTTTTAAATTTTTAGTAATTGATTGAGTCTTAGCTCAATTGGTATAGTCATTATTATCAGTATAGGAGGGTGTGGGTTCGAGCGTGTTGAAACATATTAGCCTCTTATTTAAGGGTTGGAGAGTGACTATGGATAGTTTTAGGCATTGTATAAAAAAAGAGCAGATATGATAAAAATCTCACGTGAGATACACGTGACAATGCTTGTGGAATAAAAAATACATTACCAATGTACTAAATACTAACCCTAAAGCAAATATATAATATTCTAAAATAAAGTATGAAAAATTATTTTGTACACTACCAACAAAATTTTTAGATTCCATAACCAAAATCAAAGAATTAACAAATTTCTTATAAAAATATACATATTAAAATTTTAAATCTATTGTAAAATAAAAAGAATAGACTATTAATATACCAATTACCAAATACTCACCCATAAAACATTACTCATTAAAGATAATGTAAAGAAGGTGAAAAATCAGCAATCCGAGGCAATCCATGACAAATCTAATCCTCTTGAATATTGAGCTCTATAAGTCCAACTTAGGTTAATATGTATATGCTTTGAGATTGGATTTGGATCTATAAATATAATACGCAAAATGATAATGAATACATGAATGTCGCATAGAATTTATACCATATAAATTATTTTATATTAAAATTATTTAAAATATTGATAAATATAATTATCATTAGATATATTATACGAATATCATACAAATATATAGTTGATAACTTGATCTTAGGATTCTTATAGATTTACTGATAGAATCTATTTGGATTTCAATTTTTAATTAACAAGTGATAAATTTTCGATGCGTGCAGCTGTGATATATGCTCTTACTTTATGTGTAAATACTAAATAGTGTGTTTCTACTATATGCATGAGTACTAACCCTTTTAAGAAACCGGGTTGGATAAATCTAAATCCAACTTTGCAGTAGAATTTGGAGAATGAACATAGAAACAGAAAATGAAGCATTGAATTTGCAAACTTTGTCGAGTAACCCCAAATCAAGGGAAAGTTTTTTTACAGGTAAAACTTGGGAAGGCACTATTTTTAATGATGATCAAACATTAAGTTTGGTTTAAGACAGCTCCAAATTGGCCCCAACACACCAAATTTCCCTCTCTTAGAAAACCCAATAAGGCATTTTCTCTTCTGAAAGAAAAAATCAACCAAAAGATTGGAATGAGACTTTCACTTCTTTTTCTAATAATCGAACATTTATAATTTAGAAAAAGATAGCTAGAAATGAGCTTCAATTGCATCTGCAGCAATAACAGAAAGCATAAAATCCAGAGTTTCCAAATACATATAACAAAAGTGGACTGTCACAAAGGGCACAAAGTTTGATCCATCACATTATTCTGTACTCAAGTTTGATTTCTTTCTTTGTCAAAAAACCCATCTTTTTTCTTCAGGTTCACATCTTGTTTCATTAATCCATCATATTTCATTTTTAGCTTCAATTATACATACAATTTGTGACCATAATTCTAAATTAGGTGAAGAAGCTGAAAAACTCTTCAAAGCAGAGGAGAGCAAACGACCAAATCAGTTTCCTAAGCAATTAATGGCGCCCAGCTAAACTCTGCCTTCCAACATAAATGCATGAACAAATTCACAGCCCCAAAAAAGTGGTCCATTTTTTTTTTTCAAGAAAAGTTGAAAAGAAAACATTATTTGACACCCACGTTTATTTATTACAGGGTCGAGTAAAAGTCACCTGAAAAAAGAAAATAGAGATTTGGGCCAAGCAGAGAAAGAAGCATGGTGGGGATGAACGGGGGGATTGCCCCCCCCAAAAAAAATTGGCTATGGTTATATGTTGTCCTTTACAATAGGATAAAAGACAAGAGGACATAGCATAGGTTGGTGTAAGAAAATTGAATGAATCCAACGGTCGCATTCATTTCAAAAAACTGTTTAAAATCCGGATGTATTAAAGAAACCATTTCCCATAACTGTTCTTCTGTCTTTTTATTTCAAGCACTGATGCTGTTACCTAAAAGACAGAATCCAATATCCATATTATAATTGTCAAAGATTGAATAAAAAAAGTTACCAGTTTACTTGAATAAGTAGATTAGATCCATGGATGATGAATTTGGAAAAAGTTTATAATAAATATATTCATTAAAATTTTATATAAACATTAAGTTATACTTTAATTATAATTATAATTATAATATTATCCAATATTATTGTATTCAAATTTAACAGTTAATGAGCAGTTGAAACATGTTGGGAAAAGTTGGTCTTTTTACGTGCAATTTATAGGAGGGTTTATTCCTTTGGTAGTAATAAATAATGTGAAAGAACATAAGCTGGAAAGCAACAATGAGAAAGAGGTGCCCGTTTGAGAGAGAAAGGTAAGGTGGGGTGGGGGGACCCATTTCTGCATTTCAAAAAAAAAAATTCTGTTGGATTCATTTTTGAAATATATTGGGAGGGATGATAGATAAATAAATAAAGTGCAATGCAACACATCCCGCTTTCGACTACAGTATCAGAGATGATTACTTCTCTCATAAGCCTTTGCCATTTTTAATATATATATTTCTCTTTGGGAAACTACAACTACAGCTATTTCATCTTCTAAAGCACACTTTCCTTTCTCTGTTTCAACATTTCCTACTTTATTAATCTTACCCAGCTTGCTTACACACACACACATATTGTTGCTTAGGTGAAGGAAGTAGTTGGAAGTTTAAGAAGATGAGTGCTTCAAAGTTCATTAAATGTGTTACAGTTGGAGATGGAGCTGTTGGAAAAACATGTATGCTCATTTGTTACACCAGCAACAAGTTCCCCACTGTAAGTGTCACCACCTCTAAACACTTTCTTTACTCTTTTTTTTACTTGTTTTCATTGCATTGATAGACTTTTAACTTATTTCATTATTTTGGGTTTTTTGTGTTAGGATTATATACCAACAGTGTTTGACAATTTCAGTGCCAATGTGGCTGTAGATGGGAGCATTGTTAATTTGGGTTTATGGGACACTGCAGGTATTTTAAGGGTTTTTTTTTTTTTTTGCTGCTTGCTATGATGTCGAAAGTTTTTTTTTCTGGGTTTTTCTTGGTGTTTTATTTCTGATTTTGACTTGTCCATTTTTTTTATCTAATCTTAAAGGTCAAGAGGATTATAGCAGATTAAGGCCATTGAGTTACCGAGGTGCAGACATATTTGTCTTAGCTTTCTCATTAATTAGCAGAGCAAGCTATGAAAATGTTCTCAAGAAGGTACCTTTTTTTTTTCTCATTTTCTACTTTTTAACTTTAAAAAGATTTTTTTTAATGGTCTTTTACATCATGTTTGAAAAAAAGGTGGAATTTTTATAAATTTCAATTAAAATCAAAAGGGTTGTTGGCTTTGCTTTCTTCCTTGGAACAAAACATTCCTAATCCAATATCCCAAAATTCTCTGTTCACAGTGGATGCCAGAACTACGTCGTTTTGCACCAAATGTTCCCGTTGTCCTGGTTGGAACAAAGCTAGGTTGGAAACTATTTCATTTAATGTTTCACTCAACTATTGCTTGAATGGAATAATTCCATTAACAACATTGAATTATGTTCTTTCTGTGTGTATGTGTATATATATCAGATCTCCGGGAAGATAGAGCTTATCTTGCTGATCAATTGGGGTCTAATATTATAACATCTGCTCAGGTATGCTCCTCTTCACTTCAACTTTATAGTCAGCAATGTTTCGGTAGCTAATTTCTGGTTTCGGTTACGATCCATAACTGCAATTCGATCGCAATTCAAGTAGATGATTTGGATATAATGCTTACACAGGGAGAGGAACTGAGGAAACAAATTGGTGCAGCAGCTTATATCGAATGCAGCTCCAAGACTCAGCAGGTGAATTTGATGTCATTTATAGATATTGTGGCTTATAATGTGCTTCCTTCATGTTTTTAACGGATACAATATTGGATTAGAATGTCAAAGCCGTTTTCGATACTGCCATCAAGGTTGTTCTTCAGCCCCCAAGGAGGAAGGATGTGACGAGGAAGAAACGGCGCCGGAGATCTGGCTGCTCCATCGCGTAAGTTGTAGTTCATTTCTTTCTTCTCTTTTGGTACTTTTGGTTGCTTATGACATATTCATGTCATTTGGAAACATTAGTTTGTTAGTGTTACTGTTATAGTGCACATTATTGAGTTGTTTTGTACCATTGCAACAAATAATACAGTTACCTGCTATGTTATTACTAGGATTTGAGGGTTCGTATCTAATACGTGTATACATAAATTTTGGGATTATATCTTCGTCTTCATTTCTAAATATGTGTCGGGTATGGTATGTGTCCGAGAAGAGAATGTCCGGATATATGTCAGACATGAACTTCAAACAATATGAGAGGAGAAATGCAACTGAAACTATAGGAGCACCTTATAATCTCCTCTTTCTATAGGAACAAATCGAGGAAAAGATTCCTATGGTCATTCACCTTAACTGATGAAATCTAACACCAACTAGCAACATGTTTTCACTACCTTGTCTTAACAAACAAATGTTATTTGTTTTCAGGAGCATAATCTGTGGAGGATTTGATGCTTAAATTTGGCAACTGATGAAAGATGGATTTCGTTGTTGAATAGTATTGCTTCCCGACAGCAAATTTCAGAACTGGTTTTAATGTTTTCTGTTTTGGTTGACTCAATGACATGTTGATGGAGAGACAAACTGAACTGACTGGAAGAATGATAGAGGGAATTGTTCATTCTCTCATGTATTTATTGCTTTCTTGAACTCTGGTTTTTGTGTGTGTTGTGATGGAATATTAACTTTGTGCGATTTAGGGAAATCCATCAGCTTAGGATCTCATTTGCCCTTACTCTCATGCTGAAAATTATTTACTTGACCTACGTTGCTGTTTTTTGTACTCCAAAAAAAATGCAATGGTGCAACCAAAATAGTATCACTTGACACTTTGAAACATTAGTTTATATAGTGAGTTTGAAGAGACTACGTTGAATAAAATTGAATCTCAAAATAACTCTTTTTCTTTAAAAAAAATATGGAGAAAACAACTCATTCTGTATTTTATTTTATTATAATACTTTTGTCACCAAAAGATGGTTGGCTACTCATTCTTTATTTCTTAAATCTGACTCTTAGTCTGTGAAAAAAAATGTCCAAGGCTGGCAATTTTTCTTTTCCTTTTGTTAGGGGTACTAGAAGAGTAAATTTTGGCTACTTTGGGGACAGTTTAAATATGAGTTACTAGAGTTAACATCTAAAATGGTTTCTAGAAAATGATTTTTGAAAATGATTTATTTCTTGAAAAAGTTAATATTTTTTATGTTTGGATAAATTTGTGTAAAATATTTTCTGTTGTTTGATGATTTTTTACACATATTTTATAAAGTTGTTTTTAATGAAACAAACATACATTTGAAAATTTCTTATTGTTTCATTATTTAATTGAGTTTATTTTATATCAAAATTTATATTTTACATTGTTTTTGCATATATTAAAAATATTTTGTTAAATTCAAGTTCATTATGATTTCATCTTTTAGTTACAAGACTACCAAGTGAGTTTTTATTTAAAATGTGATTTCAACAAAATTGACAAAAAATTGAACAATGTCAACATTTGGACTTGATTTTCAAATCAAAAGTAGAGGGACTAAATTCTTGAAAGTAAAAGTATAGATACTAAATTGCAAATTTATGAAGAGTACATAGACTTATGACATATTTTAACCTTTATACTACAAAATATTTATTATAATATATTTATAATTGTAATAAATATTTATTATTAAAATATTAATTTTGAATATTTCTAATAATATGGAAGAATATTATTTAAAATTTATTATTAAAATAAAATTGAAATATTGTGTATGAATTGTATTTGAATCAAACATTTCTTAGCAATTTCAATCACTTGCACATGCATAATCTTACCCATTTCACTTGCACATGCACTTATACACTTAACATTTATCACATATGCTCATTCTTTTAAACGTACCTACATACACACTTCATTTCATATTCACTTTAACTCATTATTAATCTCGTTGAACACTTGGAATATACACAGATACGTAGAGATTTAGCACATAAGTGTCACACTGAAATGTAGCCGAAGCTACCACTGAAATGTAGCCAAAGCTACCACTGAAATGTAGCCAAAGCTACCACTGATCAATAACACTGGAAATGTCCACAGGCCTGCTCACATAAGCTGTCAGATGTTTGCAACACATGCTAGATCACCCAAAGACCCGGACTCATCAGAACATCGATCTCTAGTGACATGTCACTTGTATCCACTTCTATTCCTAAGTTCAACCGGGAATTTACACTTAAGACTTTATTTTCAACATTTTATCACTTGAATAATTCATGAACAATTTTCCTTCTACATTCAATATTGATGCACATATCAAATAAAATTCACAATTTATAAAAATATATTGCTATTATTTACACATAACTTACCTCGGATGCAAAACGACTATTTTTGTAATTTAGTCGATAACCTTCTCTTTTCCCGATCACTTCCACTATTTCTTCTTTCTTGATCTATATTAACACAATTTAATGCATTTTATCAATATTTCATTCAAATACAATTCATCACAATATTTTGGCAAACTTACATTTTTTTCCCATAACTTTTCAAAATTTCACTTTTGTCCCAAAACTCGTAAAAATAAAATTCACTAAATTCTTAAATATCAAACTTCACTAAATCATATTTCATGCTCATAACAGCCCTCAATTTCACAAAATCACAACTTTATGCACACTTTACCATCTTTCACAGTTTAGTCATTTTTCAACATTTTCATCAAAATTCATCTAGTAAAACTTGTAATTAACACTTCAAACATTCATTATCTAACATCACTAATCAATTTATAATTATATCATGAATGGGTCAATTTTAAACTTTAATTTCATTTAAATTAAATGGTAGAAACATGAAATTCAAGCTTCAATAAGCATAAAAATATGAAAATAATTAAAAACGGGGCAAGAATTCACTTACAATTGAGCTTAGAAAAAGCAAGAACCCTATCCTATAGAACATGAAAGTTTCAGCAGCAACTCTTCAATTTTGAAGAAGATGGACACTTATTTTCTCTTTATTTTATCTTTTATTCAATTTGGACAAAAATGCCCTTGACCCATTACTTAGATATTTTTTTAGAATTACCCTTTTGTGTCCATAACACTAATTTATGGTCTAATTGCCACATAAACACTTCCAATTTCATGCAATAATTCAATTAAGTCATTTAATCACTAATTAGACACACTTTGCATTTTTCTCAATTTAGTCCTAAAAATTCAATTAGGCACTAAATCATTAAAATTTCCTATCCATATTTTCACACAATATTTCATTCAATCAGTAATTAATAAAAATTTATAAAATTAAACTATTTCACTTCGGATTTGTGGTTACAAAACCACTATTCCGATTAGGCCCTATTTCGAGCTACCACAGCGTGTGGGTTATCCACACGGCCATGTTGGAGCCACAAGGGTTGGACGCTATCACACAGCCTGGACACACGGCTGTATGACCCCTAACTTGAAAATTTCCAAAATTTTCCTAAAAGTTTTGATTTTTTCTGATTTAGTCCTTGAATGGTCATAACTTATCTTAGAGCTTTGGAAGCTCAATTTAAGACCTGATTCCAGATGATCTTTGTTATATTGAATATTACTTTCTATTATGGAATTGAATTGAATATTGAATATAAATCATATTAACTGTTTCAATTTGACTGGTAACATTCAATATCTTATTCTGGCAACAGAAACGGGATATGAGTGTTACACGTAGATACAGACAGAACGCTCTACTGGTGAGCTTTTCATTTGGAGCTCGAGGTAACCCATTCTCTCTTGCCACCAATCAAGGCATCTATAACTTCATGTGTCCACCTCTTTCTTTTGTCTTCACATTAATTATCAAAGGTTTCTACTTCTTGATTGTTTACTCTATTTAATAGGTAGGTGTCTTGGACCACATATTGCTATAGTTGACCCTTTCGGGTAGCCTATTCAATGGCATCTTTAAGTTGGACATATTTATTCATAGTATGGCCTCTAACATTATGATAGTAATAATGAAAGGGAGAATCATCTCAATGCGCGTTGAAGGGCATAATAGGAGGATTTGGTAAGAATTCTTGCTACTCAACTTAGTCAAATATGATGACAGTGGAATAATTAAGTCAATGGTATGTGCGATTACGATTGTACAAAACTTGCTATCACTGATGGTGGTTAGGACGATTGTCCTTTGTGGGTCTTGAGTGAGGAGGTGGCCTTATAATATTAACTATCCACTTGCCCCCTTGTTGTGTAGGGTTATGTTGTTGGAATTGCCCGTCACCTATTGTGGGTGAGTCCTCTATTGGGGATGGTATTGGCATACTGAAGCTTGATTGTGACACGGAGGGGAAGATCGTTTCGAAAAGTAGGATCATTGGGTTGCTTATGTCGTAGGTTTGACTTGATCTATATCCATATTATCACATTTCGTGAAACGGTGAACCATTTTGTATAATTGAGATAACCTTTCCAGAGGGTTACCAATGAGGTGGAATTGGAGAAACTTATGAGTAGTTCTTGCAAAAAAGATTGAATGGCTAGAGCATCAAAAACACCCTTTGTTATCATGGTTGCAACATTAAATCTCTATCAAATCATGGAGGGATTTATTCTTCTTCTGCCAAATGGACATAAGATAAGTTGAAGACTATTGTGGAGGGTTTTGTTGGCTAAAAATATGCTCATGAATAAGCTGACTAACTAATTAAAGTGGTCGATGGACCCCGAGGGAAGCGATAGGTACTATTGCCTGAAAGTGCTAGAAAGGGTCATAGAGAAAGCTTTGCATTTCACAGCATCAGAGGCTCCAATAATATTCATGTGGTTGTTATAATGAGCTAAGTGGTCCTCTAAGTCACCCATGCCGGTATAAGACAACTTAGGAAACTTGAAAGAAGTGGAAAGGTTGTGAGTAAGCATGGAATGGGCTAAAGGTTTGTTAGCATAACTCTAATAAACTTAGTTGGACTTAGAACCTTTAGCCTCTTGCGAGAGCTCTAACTTGAGGTTGTAATTTTTTCTTCAATAAAAACAACCTTGTTTTGGGGTTTCCGCTCTGAGGATTGATAAGCTGAATATCTTGTACTACTTTATTATTGTCACGATCCTTCTTATATTTTTGGATAGTAGATTATGTCATACCTTTTAGTTTCAACGAAATGGGTAAGTCACCACCCTTGAAAACATCTTTGGTTGTACACAACTTCACGATCAATTATTTATTGCGAGCATTTTGTTGATCCAACAGTCATTAGTGCTCTTATCGTTCCTGGAATTGACCTTTTTGAGCCAAGAATTGTTTCTCCATGAGATACATTTTTCCTGCATCTCTATAAGATGGTGTTGAGAACAAATGAGTTGATATTGCTGGGAGGCTTGATCTGGAAAATTGACCATAACAGTAGGTTGAGGTTAGGAAGCTAACCTGCCACAAATCGATGTGGAAAATTAAGCTTTTTCGACGTATTTAAGAAGCTTTTTCTCGAGCAAAATAGAGTTTTTAGCATAGTTTTTCATTATTTTTTTATTTTTCGAGTAATAAATGAAAATGTCTCGTTTTTATCTATTTTTTACCCAAATTGGCTGCTAGTGCCATTTGGAGACCTAACATGTGTTTGAGTGCTATAGGAATGTGTCGGAGGTCGAAAATGAGCAAGAACGACACCTAAGGCAAGGGTATTGCGATATCCAACACTTGGAGTCGCGATACCTTTGATAGTGTAGAAGACCAAAGATTCTCTTCAATGGTATTACAATATCTCCTTTGGGTATCGCGATATCCACCTCCCAAGAAAGACCTCAAGTTTCAACATTGCTCGAGATATTGCGATATCCTCTTTTGGGTATCACGATATCACCTTTGTCAAGGGCAATCTTTGTTTGCTAGGCCCACCAATCACATAAGGCCAGTGTAGGGGCATTTTTGGTATCAAAAAGTCATCAGAATACACTTCAAAATAGCCAAAATTTGCTAAGGAAGAGACACATACACATTAGCTTAATTTTAGGTTTAGTTTTCTCTAGTTTTTTGTAGTTTTTTTCTGCACTTACTTCTTGTTCCTGCTGTTTTTAGTGTTAGTTAAGTTAGTTAACATTGTAGCTAAAGTTTATTTACATTTTTAGTCCCTGTACCTTGCTTTCAAGACTCTTTAAGCTTTAGTTTAATGTATTTTAGTTTATTTTACTTTTAATATGTTAAAGCTTATTCCTTTTATGTTTCTTGCCTTATATTTCTCTGTTAAATGCTTTTGGTTTCATGCTATTTAAGTTTTCTTGCATAAAAATCTTAACTTTTATATTTTTCTCAACCTTTAAGGAGGTTGGTTGATGGAGATGTGGGTAAACTAACATCCCTTAGACAAAGGACTAAATTATAACAAATTGGACTAATTTGAATAAAACTAAGAACTTAGGTAGTGACACCCCTAAGTGAATATCAAGATATAGAGAAATCGGAAGGTAGTCTTGTCACACACCTGTTTGTTAGTCCCAGATTAACTGGCAAGATCGAAAGATAAATCGAACCTAATTCGTCTAAGTCAGTAAAATTGAGATCGAAAGATAAAATGGATCCACTTGGTAATTTACGCGATTTATGTCCCTAGTATGAGATTTGGTGAACAACATCGAAACAAACCAACCCCCATTAGTTATTTGTTGGATAGTCCCTCCATTTTTACATTCCTTTCAATTTAGTCCTTAGAGTAGAATATTAAATTTTCTTGCAAACTCATCTTTTTATGAACTGTCGTACTATAAAATCGTATTAGTAGCCACTTAGACTCTATCGTGTATGCTAGTTATTGTTCAATTGCCTCTTCCTTTGGGTTTGATCCATTGGAATACTTCGTATTCCATTAGAACTATAAATATTACCAATTGACACTGTACGCTTGTAATAAAATCGGGCTTTAAAAGTAGTTTCATAAATTCAGTGTTTTAATGTGTACGTGTGCAGTCGGTCAGAAGCTATACAAGAGAGAGGTTACTTTATGAGGTCCTCTTTGGGATCTTGTAGGGCAGTAGGAGATAATAGGGCGTTGGGAATTGAAGAGGAAGCCACAGTGATTGGATTAGCCGAGCGAGAGTTGAGGATGTTAAAGAGTTGGGTCAAGGCTTCCTTGGTAGATATGGTTGGGCGAGTTGATATCTTGGTTCGGGTTGAGGGAAGTTTAGTGTTGGCAGCATCATTGCCATTCATTAGAGTGGAGGGGTTGGTGGAGTTGTTGGTAGCATCATTCTGATTCTGAGTTATTTTTGTCTACGTTCCTCGCACCAATTGTTGATACCAGATACAACAATGGAGGAGGATAATGAGGAGCAAAGAGGAGATCATGATGGTGCAAAGGAATTCGATTCACCTAAAGAGGCCTAGAGCCAAAACAGAGACAATATGACAGGTTGATTGAGAATATGCTTGGACAAAGTAACTTTATTGTATCTAGGGTTCGATCTTTTCTCCATCTTTCTTAACAATATTTATATGATAGGTCTTCTTATCTATTGGTATGACGTGGCGGGATATACATTTAGCCCTGCAAAATGTAGAAAGAATAATCATGTCCGTATGTCATGCGACTTTATCAATATGAAGTATTTATGCCTAAATACACTCCTTAATGTTTTGGAAGTATGTTCACACTAGGGCAGTGTTCTCACTTAAACCTGGGTGGATGGCTTCCTTTAGATAGAATAGATGGTCATACTTAGAGGTACTAAGGTCAGGGTAGTTTGTTGGGATGCTATTTTAGAAGAAATCAACACAAAGGTCAACGATAGGTTTGATGTTGACACTTGTTTGAGTGACAGAAGGATATAACATAAATCTTTACATGTTTTAAGTAGCATTTTCATATTTTAAGTAATTTTTTCATATATTACGAAGTATTTCTTTAAAGTTTTAAATAATTTTTTCATGTTTTAATATTTAGTTAATTTTCAATAAGCTTTTCATATTTGAAGTAATATTTTCATGTATTTCAAATTACTTATGAATTTGTTAGAGGTTTCTCATGTTTTAAATAATCATTAGATGTTCAAGAATTTTGTATGTTTTAGGAATAACAAAAGCATTTTCATATTTTAAATAATATTTTTATGTATTACAAATTACTTAATTTTTTTATATTTTAAATAATCATTCTACATTTAATTATTGAGAAACATTTCATGTTTTAAATAAATTTGTATATACTACGAATTATTTAGAGTTTTGTGTAATTATTTCATATTTTTTTTAGAATTAAATATTTGGCATTAGCTGTTATTACTATTATTGTTTCAATAGCTCAAATTAATTATTATTTTTTATCCAAAGGGTGATATTTGTAAGAGGTTATGACAAGCTCATATTAGAGAGCTTGTTTTAGAATTTCCCCCAAATCTCACATTATATCCCCCCCCCCCCCCTCACACCCTTTTTAACCCAGGTGCGGAAAACTTTGCGTTTTAATAAGATCCAACGCTCATCAACTCACCACACTCACTCCTATGAATTTGACCCATCAGATTAATTCTTTCAACGTGAACTGTCGGATCCAAAACCCAAAGGCGAATCTCACCGTTCAATAAACACCAAAAAAGAAAATTGAAATTTCAAAACTTAGCAAGAGAGAGGGAGGAGAACCGAAGGGGAGGAAGAGGAGGAAGAAGAACACCAACAGAAGTTAAAAATAAGAGGTGCTTCAACTTTTGTTTCTCTTTTCCTTCTTTGTTTTACAATATCAATGCTTAAAAAACTCTAGCTTTTCTCTTTCTCTCTCTATGCATCGATCGGAATCAAAATCCTCTTGGTTTTTTGGAACTTCTTGGTGGAAATCTCGAGCTTGGTGGAATCGAAGTGCTTTTTCTTGGAATTTTAGGTTTTGGAGATTGTAGATTGGAATTTGGATCTTAAAGTGGTTCAATTCGAGTTTATTTAAGGCAATTTGTGAGATTATTTGGTGGATTTTCAGCTGTGGATATTGGAAAAAGATTGGAATTTGAATAATTTTTTATTTTATTTTTGAATTTTGTGGGAGCTGGAATTGGATGGGGGAAGGAGAAGGAGGTGAGTTCCCGCCAAAAAAGGTGCAATCGGATACGGCAGGTCTTCCGGCCAAGAAGCTTGCGAGGCAGCTGGATTTCACGGCCGGTTTTGGCGGGGGTTCTTCTGGTGGTGTAGTTCTGCCAGAACACCCGCAGTCCACACAAGAGATGGCTGTGGCTTCGTCTTCGGCTGTGGCGGCTGCAGTTACTCAGCAACAGCAGCAGCAACAGATAAAGCCGCAGATGGTGGCGACCTCCCCTGTAGCCGCTGCGCAACCTCCTCCTCTTACTACAGCATCGTCGAGGGTTATGTGAGTTTTTGCAATCAAAATTTGTGATTTTTTTTTCTTTTAGTCTGTTATATTCTTTTGGTGTTTGCTTTGTGGATTAATTCTTTTAATAAAATTAACTCTCTTTTTACTTCTTTTCCTTTTTGGAGATAAGTATAATAAGGACGTCTCGTAACGATTTCCCCTCACGTTTTATTTTTACATGCTTCAAAATTAGCTCTTTAGTTTCAGTTATCTTTTGAATCGAACTCTGGTAAATTTTCTTGGGTTTTTGTATGTCATTGTTTTAAGAAATTAGTGGAAGGTAGTTAGCTGTACTCGAACTTTATTCTTTATCATATTTCTTTCTTGCTTCAGAAAACCCGAATCCCCAAAAGTAAAACCAAGACCTACTGAACTAAAAGATGGTACTCCAAAGAAGCAGAAGCAGTGCAACTGTAAACATTCTCGGTGTCTGAAATTGTAAGTACATTGACTAATATACTCTTTGGGTGTGTATGATCTCTTCCATGATTTAGTGATGCTTTGTGTGGAATTCTATGCAGCTAGAGGAGCTTTAGTTGGTTAGAAATGATTAGGTTTGGACCTTATCTTGTGACCATAATCTTAAGAATGTTTTTGTGCCTATATTTTTGTGCTACTTTAAGAATGTCGCTTATCTGATTAGTCTCAAAGTTTTTTAATCATTTTTTTCTTCTTTCAAATCATTTACAGAATGAAATGTCAAATGAGTTTGGAGGCCATTATGAGAAAAAAAATTCTTGCAAAGTTGAGTTGGATAATAGACGGAAACATTGCCATAAATAGGGAAGTTTAGTATTTCCTATGTGGTGTAGTTTTGTTTCTATCTATTTTAATGGAAAGAATACTGCAACAGAAACTATCAAGTAAATACCCTTTTTTCACTTTTACCAATATTAATTAATGAATAGCTCTTAGAAGCAGGTTGTACAACATTATTTTTATATCATAGCCCGAAGGTCCAAGCTGAATCAACGTAATCTATTTTTCCAGGCTGAGAAATTGTACTTCCTAGCTTATAAGTTTGTTCTGCATCCGTTTCCAAACCCTTTCAATTTAGGTTGGTTTGCCTTGAGCATCCTCAAAACGCAAATAGTGCAAGGTGTAGCAATATTTCCATCTGAACTAATTGCAGATCAAAAATAAGAGGAACTGTTGTAATTGCAGAAATAGGAGGAGCTTGCCTTCACTGTTTAAAAATACACTTCATTCTCTGTCCAACTGTGCCATACTTCAGTAATGGATGGTTCTGGTGAAAAATTCCTTTAAGCTAGCCTTTCTTCCTACTTACATTGATCCTCTTCACCATATGCATCTAAATCTATTTTTTAGCTCTATGACAAATGTATAGATGTTTCCAACACACTGATTAGATTCAGAGTTCATGTATGTTCTAATTGTTGAGAAGCATTCATGAGAAAGAATTGATAGAAATAGGGTTATGAGTTATGACTTTTATAGGTAGCATTTAGGCAGCTTGTCTTGGCATTTTAGATAGTACATCTTTTTTTTTTCCAATTATTCATTCTTGTGTATGATTTTTCTGTAAATACGAGTAATTAAGCCATTTTTTAATGTTAAGTATAACCCACATGTTTGATGGTGTAAGATATAGAAAGTTAATAATGTAATGCTTTGATCAGGTACTGTGAGTGCTTTGCATCTGGCGTATATTGTGATGGGTGCAACTGTGTTAATTGTTATAACAATGTTGAGAATGAAGCTGCGAGAAGAGATGCTATTGAAGCAACTTTGGAGCGTAATCCAAATGCATTCAGGCCAAAAATTGCTAGCAGCCCACATGGTGTACGGGATAGCAGGGTATGCTGGCCATATTTTTTCATTTAATTTACATTTATGAAATGCGGACTTCCCCTGTTTCACCGTATTGATTCAGAAAAAAGCCAAAAAATTATTTAAATTTTACCATTGGGATTCTAATGTTAATATTGCTCCATTTACATGTCTAGCTAGGGCCACATTTTTCTTGCCTTGACTCATTGATGGCCTTCTAGAATATTTAGAATGAAATTCTTCTGTTGATTGTGTGACCTCACTTTTGATTTTAGCACATAGATTGTATCCTCTTTTCTTAATAGTATATGGTTAGACTGCTAAAAGATTATCTTATGGAAAAAGATCCAGGCAGGGTATTTGATAGCAAATAGATAGAGCTTGCTACCCTTGACATTCTCATATGTACAAGTTTTGAAATATTTTTAGGAAGAAGCCGGAGAAGTTTTAGTACTGGGAAAGCACAACAAAGGATGCCACTGTAAGAAATCTGGGTGCCTTAAAAAGTACTGTGAGTGTTTCCAAGCCAATATTCTTTGCTCTGAAAACTGCAAATGCATGGATTGCAAAAATTTTGAGGGTAGTGAAGAGAGACAGGCTCTATTCCATGGCGACCATGCCAACAATATGGCATATATTCAGCAGGCAGCAAATGCTGCCATAACAGGAGCTGTTGGGTCCTCTGGTTTTGCATCCATTCCAGTATCTAAGAAGAGAAAAGGACAGGAACTGTTCTTTGGGTCAACTGCCAAGGATCCATCTGTTCTCAGGCTTGGACACTTTCCACAGGTAAACACCGTCCATTCTTATTTATTGACATTTGTCTTTGGAGAAACTTCCCGAATCATATTTTAGTTACACTTGAATCTAGCTAATCATATTTTGTTCTAACAAGGAACAGATGTTTGCTCTATCTTCATTCTCATTCTTCAGCTGCTGCTTAACATTTGATTAGTTTGCTATAGAATCTTTCTCATCATTACTTTTAGTTTATGCTTCTTGAACTTATATTGTCAGCTTATTTTATTTGTGAATCAGGCAACTCATATCAGAACTTCTGCACCCTCTCCTTCTATGCCAGTATCCTGTGCAACTACAACTGCTGCAGTGGGCACGTCAAAATTCACATATAGGTAAATGGAGTGTCTTGATGAAAAGATATCTAAGAACTGCTTGTTCAGGAAACTAACTTATTCATTTTGGTGGAAGGTCTCTCTTAGCAGACATCATTCAGAAGCAGGACTTGAAGGAGCTTTGTTCTGTTTTGGTAGTTCTATCTGGAGAAGCTGCAAAGACACTTGCAGGTAAATGGGCATACGTGTAAAACAATTCAAATTATTGGTTTAAACTTGCAGTGTCTAATTCCTGACATACTTTTTACTTTAATCTTTGATTGGATTCAAATTAGTAAAGGAAAGGGAAAAAAGGGTAGAGGTTTTCGAAGGAAAGGAAAGGAAATGATATTATTGTATTCTTTTGTTTGGCTAGCTAAAATGAGTAAGGGAAAGGAAAGGAAAGGATAGTAGCTACCTCTGTTTGGTTAAGTGGTGGAAAGGAAAGGAAAATATATTATATTATATTATATTATATTATTTCAATTGTACTCTTTTCAAAATAAAATTAGTTTTTTATGTATCTCATGAATGATTTTGAAAATTAAAAGAAAAAATTTAACGAAAAATATTAATTTATAATTGAAGCATATAATTAAAAGTAAATTGGAATAAGTGTTTGCATTTTCCTGTAGTTATATGTGTTTCTTCATTTTCTTCATTTTTCTCTTTTATTTTTTAAATTGTTTATAAATTTACAAAATAAAATATTAAGCTTTTAGCATAAATTTAAAAAATAATAGAAATTTATTTATTAATAGAGAAAATAAATTTTCATTTAGTTGTATACAATTTAAAGGCACTGGTTGTTAATTAAGTTAAATTATTAAAATAATTCTATAGAAAATAAAATATAATAAGGGCGCTGCAAGTAATAAGAGGTAAAATATAATAAGGTGTAATAAAATATTATTAAAGTACGCCTTTCCTTTCCTCTCCGTTCCCTAATTTGGGGCAAGTAAAAATGAGAGTTTTGAATGAAAGGGGGAGCTTACAATCCTTACCTGATAAGAGTTTCCTTTCCCTCACATTAGTTAATTTTTGTGTTTGCATGAGTATGCTTATTTTCACCAATGCTTATATATTGGAAAACAGTGTGAATTTGCATGTGTCATTTTCTGCGTACTTTTTAATATTTTCTAATAGAAACAAATTTGTGTAATGCTGTTTATTTGAATCTTCTGCTTCATGAATAAAATAATGCTACAACTTTTTCTTTCAATTTAAGACATAATATTAGCATTTATAGTTTAAGACTCTTTGTGATTGTCAACAAATATTGTGTTAAACTGTTCTGAATATTAATGTTGTTTCCCAAAATATTTTCTGTTACTTCAGATCAGTTTTGTCCTAGTGAAGTAAGAAATATTATTTGACACTTGATTCCAGTAGAAGAATCTCACATTTGTTAGTTTTGAATTGCTTTAACAACCAACTTTTAGTCAGTTAATAGAAGTTACAATGTGCCTATTTTTTCAGCTAATGGGTCTTCCCTCAATTTCTGTATGCATTCAGATCAGAGAAGTTTGACTGAAAAGCAGGCTGAAGATCAGACAGAAACTTCCCTTGTGTCATCCACTCAAGACACGCTACAAAGCCAAAAAGATTTTGATGCTGAGAAAACAGTGGCTGATGATTGTTCAAGTGCAAACCAGGCTGATAAAGTTGTCCCTGAAGATTCCAGCTCAGATGGTGCTGATACACCAAAGGAAAGCCCTATGTCTCCGGGAACTTTGGCATTGATGTGTGATGAACAAGATACAATGTTCATGAAAGCTCCCTCTAATGGGCTCACGGAGCATGGCTGTAGCACATCTTCTCAATTACCTTACGGACAGGGCATGACGGAGATCTATGCAGAGCAGGAAAGAATTGTTTTGACAAAGTTCCGGGATTGTCTCAATAGGCTTATCACTTTTGGAGAAATAAAAGGCAAGCTCCCATCTCCATTTACTGAAAATTCACATCTAATTATATTTTGCACATCAAAAGGGAAGAAAGTTTCAAATGATGAAACTGTCCTTGACTTTATCAGTAACTAGGAGAGAACCAGTTTAGCAAAATTTTCAAAGACACTGATCGATATTCAATGAATGGATGTCTAGAGAAGGGGGATATGAAAATAAATAAAGTCCATATACTGGAATTTAGAGATTTGGATCATTTTGTTTCACAGATATTTGAAATAAGTTTATTTACTTCTTTGGAATAGTAGGTATATGATGATATGATGGCATATGTAAAACATGGTTCACAATTGAATGGTTCTCTACAATGAGAAAGTTTTCATTGGTGCAATCAGCTACATATTCCATGTGGTATCATGTATCTAATTGCTATACTTCTCTAGGATTTGTGCAAACATTCTGGACTGCTTAGGTAAATTGCTTTCTGTAGAGTGGCAGAGAGTGCATATTTTAAATGTATGTATGTTATCTATTTTACAGTGTGTTATCTTTTTCATGCATGAACTATTGGGAATTGACAACTGCTCTATTTCACTTTCAGAAACACAATGTTCATCATTGGCTAGAATAGAGATAGGTAGTCAAAGAAGCCTCGGCAATGGAACTGAAGTTGTGAGAACCGAGAGTGGGAATCGACAAGGATCCTTTACCAATGGAGTTCCGAAAAATGCCAGTCCACCTCCAATAAAGACATCTCAGACGGCTGCTGTGGTCATCACCACTTCTAACAATGATCTTCAGCGGCCTCCATCCCTTCCTGAAAATGGGGATGCTAAACTGAAAAACGAAAAACAGATGTAAAGATCCTAGATGCTGACAATTGGCACAAGGTATGATACCATAGTTATCTTCACTATACCACCCACTCCACCTTCAGCTTTGATGCGATATCAAGGTGACTGGGCTTCATTCTTGGAACTGACCAGTGCTCTGATCAATATATGCCGGTACTGATAAATTTATTGGTTTTCTGCCACAACCATCACTTCACAACTCGTAACAGTATAAATTGCATGGTATTGTATACACTACATGCCAGTGGTTGTCAATAGCTTCTATTCGTAGATGCTAGGAGTTTCATTAATCTATCCCTATATTTAGCAAAAACGAAGAACGGTTTTATAATTCTTTTTGGAGCATGTAGCTTAGAGTCCTTTCCAAGAGAAGTTCGATTAATGGTTAATTGGTGAATCATGATCGAAAAACACCTGTGGGAATTATTTCTTGTATTGGGTGCTATTTGCCCCTATTTTTACAGGGATTCTTTTTATAGCCAGGATTTGCCTCAACCATTAACGTTCTCTTTTTTGTTACGTTTTAGGTCATAGTTTAAGAATAAGGAAAGGGTTTAGACGTTGGGTGGGATTTAAATCCAAACCCGTTGAATGCCAGTTTTTAAGAATGCTGCATGAACCAAGATAAACCCCGAGTTCATGTGTCTCATTGTTTATATGTATATTATTCTTCTGAAATGAAAATTCTCGACTTTGTTAGTACTATGGCTCTTCATCTCAATGGCATACACCCGGTTTTCATTATCATTTTACCAATAATTAGATCTAGAACCATGTGATTGTTTTAAAGAATCGACTTATTTCAATTTGTTCAACATTTATTAAGAAAAAGAAGAAAAATCTAAAACCCTTACAGGGACTCGTCTGGTTTAATTACATATCAACATACCACTTGGAAGATCAATATATTCATGCATTTTCTACATTATGAAGAAATCACGAAGAAGAATTGAAAGCCCTTCCCATGCAAATGGGTTTGTTAAACCAATTTCTTTTCTGAACATGAAACTATTGTATATTAAATAAAGCTTGTAGCAGGCCCAATTTGCCCGGGCCCACATGCATAAACCAAAAGAAGGCCAACAATTCCAAAGTCCATTTACATTTGTCCAAAAGACCCAAATTACATCAGCCCAAATATTACACCCTAGCCCAAATACAATGTGACCCAAAACAAGCCTTCGAAACCCTAGTAGCAGCACACGACCCCTAGCGCCGCAGCGGCCAGAGTTTCCTCCGTGCGAGTTGCGCCTTCACGCGCGTGTGCACCTCTGTCTGTTGCTCCAGGCTGGCCTCCAAATCTGCAAACAAACAGCAACAACAGAAAAAGGCAACAAAAATACGAGAAAAGGGGGATAACAGATTGGATTTTGGAGGCATTTTATTTTGATTTTTTCTGTAATTCCGGCTATAAAAAGCAAATACGAATACTGTAAAAGGGGGAGGAAAAATAAAAAAAGGCTTTTGAATACTCAAGGTGAATTTTTCGTTTTATTTTCGGGTGTTCATCATTGTTAGATTCGATTTTTTTTCTTTTTTCCCTTTTGTTTTTATTTATTTTTCTCTTAAAATATAAAAAAGAGAGAAAATCATACCTGGTGCTGTCGTGGTGTACCCTCCTCCGTCTCGATCGGAGACCGAACATCGATGGAAGCCATGGAGGGCCTTTGATGACGGCGGCGGCTGAGACAGGGTATGAAACCCTAGCAGACAAACAAAGGGATTTTGTTTTTGTTTTTATTATTTTTTGCCGCAAATGACACTTTCTGCAAAAAAAAAAAAAAGGAGTTTAAATAAGGACATCGGAACGGTGTCGTTTTGCTGAAGCCAGACTTGCGCGCGTTGACCCGACCCGCAAGCAGGGTCTGCGCGTTCTTGCTTGAATGGGAAATTTTCGCATATGGTCCCTCCGAGTTTTCAATCATTTTAATTTATTTTTTTATTTTTTTAAATTGAGCCTTAAAATTTTGGCTGGCTTCCAATTTGATCCCAATAAAGCGGTGCGTTTAAGAGGGTAGGGATATTTTCCCATTCGGTCCCTCTGAGTTATCCACGCCTTAAAATTGGGTCCTTTATTTATTTTATTTACGTTTGGTCCTCTAATTTCGTTTTAGGTTCATTTTAATCCTTACTAGTTTAGTTTAAGATTTTTATTTTTAAATTATTTATAAAACATATATATACTTTTTATATCTTAATTTCAAAAACCTTTTTTTTTGCTTTTATAATGTGTATATATGTATATTTATATATATATATTACATGTATATTATTCTTCATATTTTCTACAAACGAATATATATATATATATATATATATATATATATATATTCATACACTATTTTAAATTATTGTAAATATATTTTCCACATTTTTATAGTATATGTATATATTTTAAACTTTTATAAATACCTGTATATACGCTTTTATTTTTATTTCCTAATTTATATATATATATTTACATTTTATAATACATATGTTTTTATTGAAAATGCTTAAATACATGTTTATGTCTTTAACACGTATTTTATAAATTATATATACATATTTATTATTATTTATTTTTAAATACGTTATGACTTTTGTATATATAAGTTTTATAATCCAAAATTTATTTGTAAATCATATGTATTTTTTTAAATTTCTATGTGTATATTATATACCTTCTTTATTTATTTATTTTGCTTACTTTCTTCATTCGCTATTTAGTTGTGTTTACATTTATATTTTTATTTAATATTTTGCATATCATGGAATATTGTTTTTTGTTATATATTTATTTGTTTATATTATTTCTATGCTATTGTTGTATTTGTTATTATGACATTTGTACATACATTCAATATAACATTACGTCATCTTTTTACTCGAATTTAAAAATAGAACTTTTCAAAATAGAGATAATACTCGTATTTAGGATTTTCAAGAAAATTGAGCCCTAACGTATTGGGTTCCGATTTTCTTTGTTAAATCTAACAATCGAGAATTGCTCTTTGATCAAAAATAAAATGAAAAGCTTGTTGTTGGGAATTTAATGTGTATCCTAACGCATTGGATGTGATGTATTGATTTCTTGAGATAAAGATTTTTAAAATATATATATAATAATAAAGGAAATATTGAATGTTTGGGATTTTAAAAATCGTGCCCTAACGTATTGGGTTGCGTTTTCTTCATAAATTTTAAACAATTAAGTATTTTCTTAAATTTTATTACACAAGTTTTTTTGATAAAATCATCTTGAAGAAATAAAATATCGTGCCCTAACGTATTGGGTGTGATGTTTTCTGTTTCAAAATGAGGGCATCTTAATAATTAATTTAATTAAGGATCATATTTTTTTTAAAACTCTCGACATTAAGACATTTATTAATCAACTTGATACCAATTTTTGGGCGTACGGGGGTGCTAATCCTTTCTCGTACGTAATTGACTCCCAAACCCATTTTTCTAAAACTCGTAGGCCAAAGTCGTTTTTAGGTGGTCCAATCATACCTTAATAAAAGATTGGTGACACTACACCAGAACAGGTTTTTAGCGGCGTTTTTTTAGGCCTTTAGTGGTGCTTTTTAACGCCACTAAAGGTATTTGCGGCGCTTTAAGAAGCGCCACAAAAAATGCCGCTAACGACAACGTCGCTAACTTTTGCGGCGCTTACAGAAAAAAACGCCGCTAAAGATCATTTTCTTTAGCGGCGCTAAGGAAATAAACGCCGCTAAAGATCAAGTTCTTTAGCGGCGCTTAGAAAAAAACGCCGCTAAAAGTAATGTTCTATAGCGGCGCTTGGGAAAAAACGCCGCTAAAGATCATGTTCTTTAGCGGCGCTTTGAAATAAAACGCCGCTAAAAGTAATGTTCTATAGCGGCGCTTGGTCAAAAATGCCGCTAAAAGTAGTATTCTTTAGCGGCGCTTATTTCACAAACGCCACTATTTGATATGACTTTTAGCGGCGTTTTTTTAAAAAACGCCACTAATTTTGGGATTTTTTTAAAATAAAATTTTCTGTTTTTTTCAACCCTCCTGCAACAACAAATCAAAAGCAACCAGATCTAAACTAACCAAAAACAATAAATTTATATAATATTTCAAATTAAATGACTAAAATAATATTAATTGATATAAATAAAAGTGAATTCATACTTTTCTTTACAAAAACGTTAAAAGTTAAAATGATAAAAATATTTGTGCAATATACTATGACGGCGAAAGTTGCGACTGCTGAAACATCTTCATCATAATCTGAAGCTGCTATTGAAGTTCGTTGTACTTTTTGCTCTGCTCTGCTTCTCTCGATGTCGCATCTTTTTGAAGTCGTAGCTGTAGTTCTTCATATTTCTTTTGAACCTCTGCTTCTATCGCTGCTTCTCTCGCTGTGGCCTCTGCTTCTCTCGCTATAGCCTCTGCTTCCCTCGCTGCCGCCTCTGCTTTAAGTTGTTGCTGAAGTTCTTCATATTTCCTTTGAACCTCAAATGTGGTCGCTTGCATCTGAGCCATCTGGTCTTTTAACCTCTGAACTTCACTTGAGATTGACTCCCGAAGCCATGTATTGGTGCGAAATGGATCCAAAATATTGGGTTGGGCGATAAAGATCCTTGAAATCGAACCCACCATACTTTTTAGGACCCAAAACTTCAGTAATAATCCGGTTATCAATGTCTTCAAGATGAACAGAACTATCATTAGAAGCAATCGCTTCGTACTCCGTCTTTTGTTCCTTTAGTTTTTCCTAATAAATAAATCACATAGTTAGGAACGCAATATATATTAAAAAAAACAAATGCAATATAACAATAGTCGATTACAAGCAATGAATTAAACCATTAAAAATAAACACTATAAATAACTAAAACAAGTCAAATCAGATTAAGTAAACGTACCATAATTTCACCAGCTTCAGGAGTCATAGCAGATCCATTTTTCTTCTTATGTGTAATTTCAAAAAGTTAAAGGCGTCCAACTTTTTGACCGGACGGCCGTTCCTACAATATAATAGTAAAAATATTATTTAATAGAAAGTTATACATATTTGAGAATATTAAAAAATTAAAAATACCTCCGCCTCACTACACATGCAAAACTTCTAATCCTACTGTGTGAGTGAATTTTTGTTGTCACGAACGCTTTTTCCAACTCGTTCACGATCCTACGTTATAAAATTTTTAGTACGTAAATAGTAAATACTATAAACCAAAATAATTACAATAGTTTGGAAGTACGTCAGACCTCGCCTTTCCGAGAATGCCAAAATCTAACCGCATCTTCCCATTGGTACCTCAACATACCCGTGAGACATTTTGTAATTTCTCATCGAGGTTGTTTTTGTCTTATAATAATTTTTCTTCAAAGTACTTTTATTGTCTCTCCATCTTTTTCCCAATGCCTTCTTTACATAAGCATCCGAGACCTCTAAAGCAAACCTCGCCTACAAAAAACACAAGTTAATAAAGTAAATATAAATGAAACTATTTCCCAAGCATTACAGATGACATTAACATTTTGTTACCTTAATATTATCGAGGGCTTGGTTTTTGTTGCTATCGGGCATTTGACGCCACGACTCGTAGTTGATAGGCAACATATTCGCATTTCGTTCTAAAATGCCCATGTATCCTGCTAAAAGTCGAGCTTCTGATCCAACAGGCTGACCAAAACTGTTTCTGCATACCTTGACACGCTCGACTGGATCTAACTCGTATAACTCTCTAAGTAGCGTACGTCCTCGACCTCTGCGTGTCCCACCATTTTCAGCTACAAATGGTATATTATAATATAAGAATTTGAAAAATAAATCAATTATAAGTCAACACGCATGTAAATTAAATGTAAAATTACTTTGAACTTTCGTATGATCCTCAGGTGTAATCGGAACATTCGAAGATCCAATTGTCATGTCGTTGTTCAAGACTATTTGTTTCACGAGTTTGGATCATTTTGAACAATGCTTTCCCTTATAATTTTTCTTCTAGGCATTTTATCCGCAATACACATAAAATGTAATTAAACTTAATAACTACTTACAACAATAACAACACATATAAAATAGTTGAAATATATAATAAGACCAAGATTTAATACTAATCTAAGTTACATATAATTAAACAATCGTAAAATCTTACTACATCATTATTCGTAAATATCTTCATCCGTATCCCGACGAACCCATTGAAATTGTGCACTAGTACTAGGGATATTATCGTTTAAGTTTTGTTCGAAATGGCAAAGTTTCGATCCGTCGTCGATGTTATCTCTACTTCCACCGCCCATGTCAAACAAGTCTCTAGGGATGTTACGAGTACAACGTACCAACCCTCATCGCTTGGATCTTTTGAGTAAAAACTTGTTTGACTTGAGATGAGAATACATACGGCTCATCTATCGCTTGTTGTCCCGTGAATCAATCGGTCAAAGTTCACCATTGTAAAACCAAATTGATCTTTCTTGATTCCACGAGTCGTATTAACATCGCCCAATCACCTCGAAATAAGACAACTTTCCATTTGCCGTAGTAATCCAACTCAATTATGTCAAGAAGATGTCCGAAATATTCCACATTTCCCTCTACAGATTATTGTCCCTAGCACTAGCATAACTTGTAATTGCGAATTAACAACTATTCCACAATTTTGCGTTCTCCTCAACCTCTCGCGATATTTTGTATGAAATCAATCCGCTGATGAGGAACGCACTATATCTTTTAACCACTCAATTTGGACCTTGGGAGAGCCATTTAACCGTAGTCTCGTTCTTCCCACTCCAAACCTATTGAATGGAAAGTAAACCGAGTAATTAAAATGTTATGAAAAACTTTATTATTTGTGCGGAAGCTCCAAGCGCATACCGCTTGGCTTAACCATTCATAAAAGATTACGTAAACAACTTATTGATATCTCAATGTTGTGTTCTTCGGGAGCGCGAACGAGATCTCAATATTTGTTTGTACTCACTGTGTTAAAAAAATGTTCACTTCGTTAGAAGATAAATAATTATTAGTTTGATGAATATTTATCAAATTTGTAGAACTTACTTCCGTAAAGGTTCCAATGATTCGTGGTGAAACAGAACATATCGATGTGCTTGTACCCACGATAAATGATCTAATTTTGCAATTTCAACTTTGCCGATTGGTTCTCCAAAACTTTGGAACAAATAAGTATCGGCTAAGTTATGGTCCGCGAGTCCAGCATTCTTATTTGGTCTGTTCAACCTTGTTTCAACATCTTCCAAATATCTTGAGCAGAAGGTCATACATTCCTCTGCCAAGTAGCCTTCAGCAATCGATCCTTCTGGATATCGCTTGTTGTGGCAGTAAGACTTTAATTTGGATAGGAACCTAAACATAATATACAAAATTATCAAAAGTAGTAACTAAAGGCATAGAGGTGAATGAAGGAAAATTTTAAAAAATTTAATTAACACCTTTCTATGGGATACATCCATCGATAGAAAACGGGTCTGCCAAGAATTGCTTCGTGCGGGAGATGGATTATCAAGTGAACCATAATGGTGAAGAAGGAAGGTGGGAAGATTTTCTCCATGTTGCATAAAGTCAAAACGGCTCGATCCTGTACCTTCTGAAGTTCTTGAACATCCAAAACTTTGCCACAAATGACTTTCATTATATTAGATAGTTCAATTATACAAGACGTCACCTTCTTAGACATACAACATCGTAGAGCAACTGACAGTAAATCTTGCATTAAGATGTGATAGTCATGTGATTTCAGCGAATATAATCTTCGATCTTTAACACTAACACATCGAGATATATTTGATGCATACGCATCTGGAACCTTTATATCCTTCAGCACCATGCAAAACAGTTCTTTCTCCATATTGGACATTGAGAAAATAGAAGGCGACAACCGATATTTCCCATTCGGAAGTGGATTGGGATGAAGATCAGGCCGAATTGCCATTTGGACTAAATCAAGTCGACTCTGAAGATTGTCTTTTGATTTTCCGTCGACATTCAAAATTGTACCTACAATGTTCTCGCAGACATTTTTCTCAATGTGCATAACATCAAGATTGTGTCGTAAAAGGTGATGCTCCAATAAGACAACTGAAAAAAAATACTTCTTTTTTTCCACAAGTCCGCCTCATTAGGATCGTCCTCTTCGTCGAAGTCATCATCAACTTCATCATTTGATCTTCTGTTTCTTTGCATGTTTGGCGGTTGGTTCATCTTCCCATAAATGAAATTCATATCTTCCAACATGAACAAGATTTCAGAGCCACTGGTCTGCGAAGGAGCTTCTCTGAACTCTTCAAAGGTCTTAGTCAAATCTGAATTCAAATCTAAACTATGATTTTCCAGTAACCACCGACGATGCCCCATGTAAGAGAACTTTTTCCCATTGTACAACCATTGCGAACATGTTTGTGCAGCACAACAAGGACACGCGTAACGACCCTTGGTACTCCAACCGGATAAATTGGCATAAGCGGGAAAGTCATTAATGGTCCACATCAAAGCTGCACGTAAATTAAAGTTCTCATTTCTCAGCACATCGTATGTCTCGACACCGGCCCATAATTGTTTTAACTCCTCAATAAGTGGCTGTAAATAAATGTCGATATCATTCCCGGGCCCTTTCTCACCAGGGATAATCATAGATAAGATAAGGGAAGATTGCTTCATGCAAATCCACGGAGGCAGATTGTAAGGAACAAACACTACTGGCCAATTACTGTACGCAGTGCTCATGATCTTGAAAGGATTAAATCCATCAGATTCTAGCCCAAGCCTCACACTCCTAAGATCGCTTGCAAAGCCTGGAAATTTATTGTCAAATGATTTCCAAGCTAAAGAATCTGTCGGATGCCTTAATAATCCATCATCGGTTCGTCCATCATGGTGCCACGTCATAGACTCTGCTGTTTTCGACGACATGAAAAGCCTTTGAAGCCTAGGTATCAGCGGAAAATACCGCAAAATCTTGACTGGCTTCTTTCTTGACTGTGCATCATTTTCATCGTCGTTCCCACCTTCTGCGGTTTTACTTATCTAACGGGAGTGGCCGCATACATGACAACACTGTTGATTTCTCCAATCGTCCCAATACAACATGCAATCATTTGGACAACTATGGATTTTGTTGTACCCAAGGCCTAAATCTTTTATCATTTTCTTCATATCTTTGCATGACTGAGGGATTTTTGCAAAAGGAAACATTTCTTTCAAGAACTCTAACAGCATTGTCAAAGAGTTTCCCGTCTACCCTCCCAAACATTTTAATTGAAAAAGACGAATACAGAAAGACATTTTTGAAAATTTTGATCCCTCATACAGTCCTTCGTTCATGTCATTAAGTAGCGCGTAGAACTTTGCCGCTTCTTCATTCGGCTCTTCATGAGGTACACTACTTCCCCGTTCGGTAAAATCATTTCTCCCAATATTACAATCATCAGAAGCCACAAAGTCCGCTGGGAACGACTGGACACCATGATTATGCATATTAAATGCATCCCGCAACATACCTTCCATGTCATCCCCTCTATCAGATTGATGGTAAGCAGTACCAGAGTAAGATACATCCATCGTTGAAAAGGAAGTACTAGGCGGGCATTCTCCATGAAATAACCATTGTTTATAACCCCAAACAAACCCATCAACAATTAGATGCTCGTATACAACCTCACGATAATGCCAGTTTATGTTGACACACTTCTTACACGGGCAAAGAATCATGTTCTCTTGGCTTGCATATTGAAATGCAAAATTTAGAAAATACTGTACTCCATTTCGATAACCGTTGCTAACCCTTGACAAATTCATCCAAGACCGGTCCATTTCTTAATTCTTGAAGTCTGACGTTGACAATAATTTGCACGGGTAAGTTAAAACGCCAGTTATGTATTATGTATTATGTAAGTACTGTAAGTTATGTAAGTTATTTAATTTATGTAAGTTATGTAAGTTATGTAAGTTACTACATTTATGTAAGTTATGTAAGATATTTAATTTATGTAAGTTATGGAAGTTATGTAAGTTACTACATTTATGTAAGTTATGTAAGATATTTAATTTATGTAAGTTATGTAAGATATTTAATTTATGTAAGTTATGTAAGTTATTTAATTTATGTAAGTTATGTAAGTTATGTAAGTTATTCAATTATTGTAAGTTATGTAAGATATTTAATTTATGTAAGTTATGTAAGTTATTTAATTTATGTAAGTTATGTAAGTTATGTAAGTTACTTAATTTATGTAAGTTATGTAAGATATTTAATTTTTGTAAGTTATGTAAGTTACTTAATTTATGTAAGTTATGTAAGATATTTAATTTATGTAAGTTATTTAATTTATGTAAGTTATGTAAGTTATGTAAGTTATGTAAGTTACTTAATTTATGTAAGTTATGTAAGATATTTAATTTTGTAAGTTATGTAAGTTACTTAATTTATGTAAGTTATGTAAGTTATTTAATTTTTGTAAGTTATGTAATTAATGTAAGTTATTTAATTTGTGAACCCTAAACTATTATTCAATTATGATTTTAGTCTAAATGTTATAACAGGTTTAAAAAATTGTTGGCTATTTTAATAATCACATATTGTAATGTGACATTTTAATTATATATAAATTATATATATGTCTTTTATTATCTTATCAATCATTATTATTTTTCCCATATTATCTTTATTACTATCAATGCATCTTATCTACAATCTAAAATGTGGATATTAATTTTAAAAATTAATAAAATTTAAGGTAAATAATTATATAATTCCTACCATATAACTATGTTAGGAACATCTTCGTTAATTATATCGAATATTAAACTACATCATTATTCAAACCTAATTTATCATTCAAAATATACGAAAACATGCGAAATTTTGAATACAATAATATCGATTAGAGATATGTACCTTTTAATCGAGATTGAATTTTCATATATTGAAATATTAAAAGTTCTGCAGTCTTACTCTATGCGCTTAGAATTGAAGCATGCCTTAAAATTTTTAATGTAAGAGATTGTTGTCCCAATTTTGTAGAAATTTAAGAGGGTTAAATTTGTTATCATTGTTAGAGATTAGAGATATGTATTAGATCAATAAAAAGTTAGAACTAATGAAACTGTAGTCTTATAGCTCTATAATGCCATTGTTAATGAAACCTAGATTGAATTGTTATTAAAAACCGAACTACATTCATCCATCGAATGGTTAGGGCAAAAATTCAATTAGATTGAGGGACTCAATTGAAATTTAATAAATAATTTGATCCGAGATTCGACATAAAATATATCATTAAGCAAAAATCAATTTAATCGATAGAAAAACCTTAATAAAAATCAAATTGATATATGATGCTTATAGCGAACATTTAGTTTCATGATTTTGCATGAAAATTTATATATCAACTAAAATATTTTAATTTTGATAGATTTTATCTAACTTCACCAACAAAATAAAATTTAATAAATGCTATAAATCCTTGTAATCCTTGAACTTCAAGTTTAATTATTTTATTAAATTTAAATTTATTATGCCGTTATTGTTTTTAATTACGTGATTACCAAAACCAAAACAAAAACTATCCCATAAAATTTAACGAAAAAATATTAATGCTTTTAAAATCTAACGGATATAGCAAGCCTACAAACAACAAATAGATGATCCTTTGTTTCATGGTTTCCTTAGCAAAACAAAAATTATGCAATAACATTTTGGACCAAAGACATATAATACATTTGGATACAATTAATTTAGACCAATTAATTTTTACGCCTAGCACCAAAGGCATATAATATATTTGGATACAATTATTTTGAAATTTGAGTACTTCTAAGTATTCAAAAGGATGAAAACCCAAATCTAAACATTTTGGACCAAAAGAAAAAATTTAGATAGAAATCATTTTCCTCCTAAATATGTAAGTTGTGAGCTCAGGGCATGGGCTGATTTGATTTAAAAACATATAAAATTTTACCAAATTTTACAACTTTTGGTAACAAAAACTTTATTCACAAAATTCAACATGAAACCATTTCTCCTCTGTGATTGTAAAGGGGAAATAAATAGGAAACTTTCTGTGCAATTCTGTAAAGCCAAAATTCCAATGAATGATCTCATCGAAAAGGAAATTATGCAATAACATGATTCAAAAGCAAATTTGCAGGAGTATAAAATATTTAATGTATTTGTATAAATTGAACATAAATTTAATTTAAGGAAGAGAATAAAAGTAAAAATAAGAATCATGAAACTGAGCATATATAGAGAAGAAATGTAATATAATACACATGTAGAGAATAACCAGATAAATAAAGATATCTCAACTGTGGTAGATTACCAATTTATTGTGGAATTACACCTAGACAACAAAAATAATTTATTAAACAAATATGTATATTTTATTTTACTTTTTAAAATAAAATTTAAAGGTGAAGGCTTAATACTCTAAATTTTATAAGCAAGAAATGGATTTTGTAAATTAGACCAATTAATTTTTTACATCCAAAGACCAAAGACATGTAATATATTTGGATACAATTATTTTCAAGTATGAGTACTTTTAACAAAGAAATAATTTTGGATTTAGTTCTAAAATACAATTTCACATCAAATATTGAATATACATTTCTAATTATAGTTTTTCTTTACTAAAATGCTTCTAATTTTCAAACAATGAACCATATTGTAAACATATTTCAACAAATCAAGAAACTTACCTAAATACGAAAGCAAAAGGAATGCACCAAAATTCCAAAAATAACGAATTAAAAGCAAGACCATAAATACGAAAGCAAGAAGAAATGCACCAAAATTCCAAGCCATTCAACTGTTGATAAATGACCAAATCAAGAAACTTACCTAAATACACAATTTTCGCTTCTCCTTTCTTTAACATTGGGCAAATGCGTGTTACTCCTGGGAACAAAACATGAACATAGAACAAGATAAATATTTTTGGGCGCCTTCAAAAGTAGAAGAACAAACTAGAAAAAAAAAGCTCGACGGATCGAACTTCTTCCCAAACCCTAGACACGCAAAAATTCCCAAATTCCCCAAATTCCCAACCAAATTGGTACAAGCTTCGTGACTGAACTAGGACCCTAAACCCCAAATTCCTAAATTACACTGAACCTAAACCCTAAATCAAGATACACTGTTTCTACAGAAAAAAAGCTTACCTTTTAACCACAAATTCTGCAGCTTTGATAGTATCCTCTGAAGGCTTCGTCCCTTCAAAAAGATTTCTGAGTTCTCCTCTCCCTTTCTTCCTTCGTTTTTTCTCTATCGATTTTACCCCTTTCGTTTTTCCCCCAAATTTGTTTCCGAAATGTATTTCTGCCTACTAAGATATAGGGAAAATTATAAGTTAAAACATGGTACAGAAACGACGACGTTTCACCGAAAGTTTAAGAAACATTTGCGGCGTGTTTCACAAAAACGCCACTAAAATTTAAAGTTAAAACAGAAACGGCGCCGTTTTATTAAGCTGTAATGCACATTTCTGGCGTTTTCTGAATAAACGCCACAAAAAATTAATAGAAACGGCGCCGTTGAATTAATATAGAGAAAATGCTAAGTATAAAAGCGTGTACAGAGACGACGCCGTTTAGCAAAAATTTGAAGACACTTTCACGGCGTTTATTGAAAAAACGCCGCTATAGCTTGTGTATTTGCGGCGTTTCTTGACAAGCACCACAAAGAATGAAGGTTCTAATCCGAAACAACGCCGTTTTGCTCGGATTTAATGCACATTTCTGGCGCTTTCCTTTAAAGCGCCACTAAAAATTAATTTCCTTAAGTTAGACGTCGACGTTTAGCCAATATATCAAGTCACCTTTCCGCGCTTTCAAACACAACGCCATAAAAATTAACATAAACGGCGCCGCTTTAGTTAATATAGAGAAAATCCTAATTTAAAAATCGTGATGTAAACCGCGTGCTTAGCAAAAATTTTAAGTCACTTTTGCAGCGTGTCTTGTACAAACGCCGCTATTGCTTAATTTTTAGCCGCGTTTTTAGTAAAATCGCCGCTAATTGTTAAAGTTGTAATCGAAAACTACGCCGTTTTATTAAGCTTCAATGCAGAGTTCTGACTTTTTTAAAAAACGCCACAAAGTAATTATTTTACTTAAACCAAACGGTAACGTTTTAAATAATTAATTCTAAACTTTTTAAGTAATATTTATAAGAATTATATAAAATTATAAAGTTTAGGTTTTCTTGTTTTTTTTGTTTGTATTTTTATTCAATTTCTTATAATTTGGTCCTATATATATATATACCTCATATATATCCAAAATAATTAATTATACCTATATATATATCCATCCATATATATATATCAATGATTTTTTTAACTTATTTATTAATTCTATTTAAACTAATATTAGTTAAATACATCAATTGGTTTAGATTAAATTTTTAAAATATATTTTAAAAATCTAATTACTCTAAACCCAAAACCCTGATCTGAACCCAAAATCCCTAAACCTTAAATCCCAAACCCTAAATCCATACAAGTGTCCACCAAGCATTGCTATCCCATTAACATATGTAAGTTTAAATACAATTAATTAATCTGATTTTTATTCTATAGCCAATTGATTTTTTTTGTTATTTCTCTAAGAATTATTGTTTTATCATGCTTTAATGTGGTGTTTTATTAATTATTTCAGATTTGGTTGGTTAATGATTTTTATTTATGTTAAAAAATGTAAGAACAAATTTAAAATATAAATTAAAAAAACTAAATAAGATCTAAACCCTAAGTCCCTAACTGTTAACTTCTAACCCCTAATCCTATAACCGTAACCCTAAATTCATACAAGTGTCTACCAAGCTTTGTTATTCCATTTACATATGTAAGATCTAAACCTAATACCCTAACCCGACCCGCCTAAATCCCTGGCTAAACCATAAATCCCTAACTCCTAACCCATAACGTCTAACCCAGCTCCTAACCCCTAAACATTAAATCTGATCAGCTCTTACATCATATATATATACAATACTCCTGATCAATTACAATAACCTTAAAATAGTAACCCGGCCCTAAATATGACCTAGCTAAAATCTTAAATTAATAATCATATAAATATATTATACTGAACAGAGCACTAAAAATACTGAACCGAGATGGGATAAGATGGGGATATCCTTCTGGATATAGCTTATATCGATTTTGAATAACCAATTCTTCACACAATTTTAAAGATCCAAATTAATATTATCTCTTTTACAATTATATAAGAAATTAATTAATATATAAATTAGAAAACACTAGTTAATCTAAACTGTAAACCATAAACCCTAAAATCATAAACCCTTAACACATAACCTTAAACCTTAAACCCCAACCTTTAAACCATAAACCATAGACCAAATACGATAAACTAAACATATATAATAACCTACATTATATAATGCATGGTTAAGACCAAAACTTTGCGTTTTGGTTAAGATATTTTCTGGCGCTTCTCAAAAAGCGCCGCTAATACGATGCTTTAGCGGCAATTTCTCGTGGACGCCACTAATTCCAATATACATCAAGACTTAAACGCTGCGTTTTTGTTAATATTTTTGCGGCGCTTTTCAGAAAGCGCCGCAAATAATATGCTTTAGTGGCGTTCCCCCATAAGCGCCACTAATACTATGATTTAGCGGCATTTTTTGATATGCGCCACTAATAACTGTATACATCAAGACAAAAACGTTGCGTTTTGGTTACCAAATGTTGCGGTGCTTCTCTGAAAACGCCGCTAATAGTATGCCTTAGCGGCGTGTACCCTTTGCGCCACTAATTCTAGTATACCTCAAGACCAAACTCTGCGTTTTGGTTAAGATATTTTGCGGCGCTTTCCTCAAAACGCCGCTAATATTATGCTTTAGCGGCGTTTTCCCTTAAACACCACTAACTGTAACATACACCAAGACCAAAACGGTGCACTTTGGTTAGGATTGTTTGCGGCGTTTTTCCATAAGCGCCATAAATTCTAACATACCTCTAGACCAAACTTTGCGTTTTGGTTAACATATGTTACGGCGCTTTTGGTAAGCGCCGCTAATACTTCCTTTAGCAGCGGGTTTTCGTAAGCGCCACTAATGCTAATATACAGCGAGATAAAACGATGCGTTTTCGTTAAGATTTTTACGGCGCTTTCTGCAATGCTCCGCTAATACTTCCTTTAGCGACGTTTTTCCATAAACGCCACTAATTCTAGTATACATCAAGACCAAAACGATGCGTTTTGATCTTCAGATCTTGCGGCGCGTGATGGTAAATGCCGCTAATGATGTTCTTTACTGGCGTTTTGCGAAGCGCTAATGCCTGATATTTAGCGGCGTTTTATTTTTTGCGCCGCTAATGCGAGATTATTAGCGGCGTTTGTCGTCAAAACGCCACAAAAGGTGCCTCTAAAAGCCTCATTTGGTGTAGTGTGGCGACTCCAATTTTCGTCGACAATTAATGTTTTTTTTTCCAAAAATAAAAAATGGTTTCGGCAAAGCTTATATAAAGTAAAGTACAGGAGAAATTTTATTCATAGAAATTGAAACAACCCTTGGCTATATATATCGCCTTACATACAATCTAAGTTAAAATTACATAACCTAAGTCAAGCATACCAGATATGATGAGATCAACGACCGATAATTACATAGCCTTACATTACAATCTAAGTTAAAATTATATACATAGCCTAAGTCAAACATACCAGATATAATGGGATTAATTACCCATAATTCCCGTGACAATTATGAATCCCAATAAAATAGGGATTTTTATTGACTAAAAAACAAAAACCTAAGAATTCTCCCCTTAAACCAAGTACGTACGGTTTATATCTGACTTTGAACAAACTCTAAAAGTTCTCACGGTCATTACATTAGCCAATTGCTCTTGTATTGCACAATGCACCGATTTCACAGTACTAGCTTTCTTGAGCAATTCAGTGCATAGTTGGATTCTTTGTAAAGTTTGATTGTAGAACTATTATCATAATGGATAATAGTTGTCTTGCATTATTTCGAATCTAGCTTTTGTAAGACCTGTTTCAACTAAACTACTTGACATGCATAAGAAGCATCAACAACTGTAAATTTTGCCTCCGTAGTGATGGATTTTCTAGTTTTGTTTAAAGACTAAGACACTGCTACTAAGCTCAATAAAAACACATAGCCTCGTGTACTCTTTCTATCTTCCAAATCTCCAGCAAGTGATTTGTGTAAGAAACGAGCTCATCATCGCCTCCCTTATAAAAAATTCTAAACTAAGTTTATTCCAAGTATCTCAACACACTTTATTTTATGATGCTCGTAAATGAAGCTCCATAGGATTCTCCATATACCTACTAATAAGACTAACCATGAACCTCATAACTGGTAGAGTTGCTATGGGATGCATGAGATTACCCACAACTTGTTTATAGTAAGTCTTGTCCACCTTTAACTTCACCCTCATCCTTCGTAAGCTTAAAGCTTGAAACAATTAGATTATAGGCAATGAGATTTTATCTGTCCCAAGCTTCTAATCTTTGCAACACTTCCAAACTAAGGAAATATATCTTTCCGAAATCTCTCGTGTTAAACTCATGGTTTATGAAATCTTTGAACTCTGCAAACATTAGTTCATCATTTCTAGTAAAAATAAGATCAACATACAAACTTATGATTAATACTTTGCCATTAGTCTGTCTTAAAAGAACAAAGTATGTTGGTGGTCATACTTTTCAAAAACTCTTATGTTACGTTTGGTAGGATTATTATTTTTACACATGTTTTAATATGTCTTTTAGCAATAAACTAATTTAATTGGTAATATTTAGCCACTCCCATGACTTATTTTTAGCAAAGAGAAAGAAAAAATTCGCTTATTTTGAAGAGGTCTTACTTTTTACTAGAGTTATTATTTATCTTTCTAATTTCAAGTTTAAATTTATATTAACTATTTTTATTTTATGTTTAACTATTGTAATATATAAATAATAAATAAAATTTTCCTGATGGGTGTCGATTCCACCAATATAAACCTACGCCTAATTTGCAATTTAAGCAGTATAGGAAGTAGGGTCAATCCCTCAGAGATTGGGTTTACTGCAAATTGTTCCTCTTTTGACCAGATTTATGTCGGGGCAGTTGTCGTGCCCAAGAAGTTCGGGGGGATAAAATTTGAAGACCTGAAATAAATAAATAAAATGCGTGAAAAGAAAAAGTTGAAAACAAAATAATAAAAACAGTTAAATAAATATGAAGAAAAATTAATTAGAATAAGCTCAGCTTCAGGCACGGATTTTTCCTCGTCTTTGAACCAATCCTCGAAATTAGATGAACTCCTCTTTTCCAATAAGCTAGTTATAGCTACCAAGGACGCCTCGGACACCAACTCTTCCTTGAGTAAATTAGTTATGGAACATCCAATAACTAACCCTTATCGATCGAACAACCACGAAACGTTCGTGATTTAGAACTCCGGCAGCCTTGCGTTCTAGAAGAGCCTAGCTCGAACTAATGTCCTCAACTGCGTGAGACATTTAAATCCGGTTATTACTTCCCTTGATGGAACTAAACAACTATATCCACTTGGCACGCCAATGTGTTCATAGAAAACCGATTAGAAACGTTCCTTTCGGAATTCCAACTGTACGTCTAACCACACTAATTCAAACGACGTCTTTTTTGACTTAGTGTTGATCTGACTTTATGAGCTGACAAAATCATACTCTTAATCCGGAGAAATAATAAGTACTGGAATTTAGGAATTAATTTGCTCGGGTTCGTAACTCACGGGTTTTGACGAGGCTAATTTCGACCTAAAGATGAAAATGAATTTAGTTGGCTAAGGTTTGGGGCATGTTGGTATTGGATAAATTAAATAAGGTAAAATGGGTGAAAGGAATGGATGGCGTGATTTAGTTTGGGGGCTGAAATTTTGGTGGTGTAATAAAGTAGGGTGACTACTGGAAATAAAAAGAAAGTTTGAAAAAGAAGTTGTAAATGGTAAGTGGTAACAAGCTGGAAATTTAGGAATTGAAAGTAAAGGAAACTAAAGACAATAAATTCGTGAATAGAAAGGAGAGAATGTATTGAAAGATGAAAGCTTGATATTTCAATTGATTCAAGACTTGATGATTAAAATGAACAAAGTAGTCCACTATTTATACTAGTGGCTTTGCTAAATTAAGAGCCAACTAGTATAAAAAATCAAGGAATAAAATATTAAAAATACCTACATAATCTCCCACTAAGTCAACCAAAAATTTCAGCTAATTAATCTTGGAAAAATTCTGCTTTGGCCCTCCTTCTTTGCTCATTTCTTCAATCTAACCCAATTGTTTCTTTTTTCTTCTATTTAGCCCCAAATTGCACCCCTGCACAAAATTCGACAAAACATGGAAAAATTAGTGGTGCACTCTCATAAATTAACCAATTTAATTACATAAAATATGTAACTTTAGCATTTAATCATTTCCCCTTATGTTATTGCACTTGTAACTGTTGAAAATTGGCCAACCATGCTGTTGTGATATTTTTGGTTGAAGTGCATGCAACTTATAAACATGCTGTAGCATGTATGCTTGCTGTAATAGCAAGGTTTTTTTTTGTTTAGTTTCATTGTAATTAAACTAGTTGAAAATGAACAAGCTTGATGATAGCTTGATACACTAGGTGTTGAATGACTAGTTTAGGTGGCTTGTTTATGTGTACGAGCAACGTTTTAATAGTCCCAATGCTGATTAGTGGGATTAGTTGAGTATTTGGTGATGTATTTGGTTATAAATTTTTTGTTTTTCTGATTGAAAAATGAGCAAAATGAGCTAAAAATCCATAAGCTCCCTTGTTGCACATTTGTGAGCAAGTAAAAATATTTCTTGCATCTTGCTACCCTATTTTGTTTCTCTATTTTCTTCCTCTGCTCCTCCTCACTGTCAACTATTGGTATCAAAGCTTTTATGATCTTTGAAGGGCTGCTCAACAAATGGTATATTTTTGTATTAAATTTTTGTTTCCACTGCTTGTTAAAAAGAAAGAAGTTGTCAAAGCATGTTATTAAGGACTGCTTGTAGAGAAGACAACATCAAATCAACCTTAAGAGACTCCCAAACAAGCTTGGAATAAGTTGAATGAGGAGTTTTAAGGAAAGTGTGTGAGCTTATCAAGTGGTGTGAGCTCAATGAGATGTGCGAACTTAGGGAGATGTGCAAGCTGTGAGCTTAGCAAGTGGCGCAAGCTCAGTAAGATGTTACGAGCTACAAGCTTAGCAAGTGGTGCAAGCTGTGAGCTCAGCAAGTGGTGCGAGCTCATCAAAAGGTACGAGCTCTGTATAGTTGCGAGCCTGTTGAAGACACCTGTTGAAGACAGTATGCAAAGATACGAGTCTGTCAAAAGGTGCGAGCTCAACATGTGGAAGCTTAGTGCGGGTTGTAAAGGTGCTAGCCCTGTATAGTTGCAAGCGTGTTGAAGATAATATGCAAATATGCGAGTCTGTTAAAGGTGTGAGCTCTGTATAGTTGCGAGCCTGCTAAAGACAATATGCAAAGCTGCGAGTCTGTCAAAGGTGTGAGCTCAACGACATATAGAAGCTCAATGCGAGCTGTAAAGGTGCGATCCCTGTAAAAGTGCGAGCCAGTTGAAGACAGTAAGCCAGAGTACGAGCCTGTTAAAGTTGTTAGCCTGTTGAAGACAGTAAGCAAAGTGTGAGCCTATTGAATTGCAAGTCGAAGTGGAGGATAGTCTAAATGCAAACCCAAGTGGGTGCAAGTCGAAGTGGCAGACGGTCTAAATGCAAGCTTGAGTAGGTGCAAGCCAAAATGGAAAACTGAAGGCAAGCAAATTATACTCGTAAATTGTATATGTAAGAAGAAACATGATTGTAATGAACAAGGGAACAAGGCAAGATATGTTGTCAACTAAGGCTGTGAAGGAGGAGAATACTCTATTTGATGAACAAATCTTTGGCACAAAAGACTAGTATGGTCAATGGTGTGACTCAGATTTGGTTGAAAATGAGGCCAAGGTTGAAAATGTATTCCCTGAGCAGGTTCAGCTTGAAACAAAACATCTTTTGATTGTCAAGTTTAAAAATTGTTGAATGATTGGTATTCGCAGCATGGAGTCCAAGGAGGAGTGTTAAAAATTGGCCAACCATGCTACTGTGATATTTTTGGTTGAAGTGCATGCAGCTTGTAAACATGTTGTAGCACGTATGCTTACTATAACAACAATGTTTTTTTTTTGTTTAGTTTCATTGTAATTAAACTAGTTGAAAATGAACAAGCTTGATAACAACTTGATACATTAGGTGTTGAATGACTTGTTTAGGTGGCTTGTTTATGTGTACAAGTAATGTTTTAATAGTCCCAATGTTGATTAGTGGGATTAGTTGAGTATTTGGTGATGTATATGGTTATAAATGTATTGTTTTTTTTATTGAAAAAAATGAGCAAAATGAGCTAAAAAACCATAAGCACCATTGCTGCACATTTGTGAGCAAGTAAAAATGTTTCTTGCATCTTGCTGCCTTGTTCTATTTCTATGATTTCTTCCTCTACTCCTTCTCATCACCAACAATAACCAAATGAGACATTAATGAAGTAGGCTTCTATGCAGTTGTACCAAGCTCATGACACTTGTTTAAGCTTGTAAAGGGCCTTCTTTAACTTGTAATCCTTTTGCTCACCCCCCTTTTACAGATAACCACAAGATTGTTCCATAAAAACATTTCATGCAACTCACCATATAAAAAATGCTAACTTGTCTAGTTAGTATATGGACCATCCCTTTTGAGATGCAAGTGCTATCACTAATTGAATTGTTTATATACATGTCACAGGTGTAAAAAATTCAATGTCATCCACCCCATGTTGTTATGCATACCCCTTCAATACAAGCTTGGACTTGTGTTCATTCTCTTTTTCATTTTCATCAAATTTAATCTTATAAACTTACTTGTAATCCTTTTGCTCACCTCCCTTTTAAACATAAACACAAGATTGTTCCACAAAGACATTTCATGCAACTCACCATGTAAAAAATGCTGACTTGTCTAGTTAGTATATGGACCATCCCCTTTGAGTTGCAAGTGCTATCACTAATTGAATTGTCTATTTACATGTCACGGGTAAAAACTTCTATGTCATCCACCCCATGTTGTTATGCATACTCCTTAACTACAAGCTTGGCCTTGTGTTCATTCACTTTTTCGTTTTCATCAAATTTAATCTTATAAACTCACTTAACTCTAATCTTTTTTTCTCCTTCATGCAAATCCATTAATTCCAATGTACCTTGTTTATTGCTTCTATTTTTTCATCCATCGCTCACCTCCAATTTTTACTTTTTATAGTGTATTCAAAGTGAATAAGACCAATTTCAATCATTATCAATTTCCTCTTTAAAAAATCCTTCACTTGTTTCATAGCCTTTCATCCAAACAGGTGGAGCTCTCTATTCCTTGATTCATAGTAGAAGCATGGTTTCTAGATAGAGTTAGAGGATAGATTTTTCTCTTCACTATCAAGGTCAAAACCAATCTCATTTTCAATCTCGACAATAGGAACTACACATGCACCCCACTTCAAATTACACAAAATGGTTTCTTTATTATTATCCTAATCCCAATTCTTGTCTTTTTCAAACATGACATCCTCGTTTATGATAATGGTTTGTGAAATTAGACCACAAAGTCTATAAGCTTTTATTCTTCATTAACTCTCAGCAAATTACACTACAAGCTCCTATCACCTAGCTTAGTTAGTATTACTGACCGCACCCCAGCGTGAGTGCGTCGAGGCATAAGAAAATTCAATTAAATATAAAAGTGAATTGCGGTTTCTACAAGTGTACATGTCAAATTGTAATATAGTTTCTATTTACAACGAAGTATTTTGAGGATCGTACTCAAAGGATTGCTAAGTTGGAGAAAGTTATTACTAAATTAATTATTTAGAAAACAATTATTTGTCTAGTCGAGGTACGAATTAGTAGTTTAGTCCAATATTAAGATTAAAATAAAGTTAATTAAATTAAAACTACTCCTAAGATTAAAACTATTGGACTTCCTATTCCTTGTTTAAATGATGCAAGCTACTTAGCCTAAATTTGATTGAATCCCTAATTGTTAATCAAACCAATATCTACTTAAATTTAGCTATTTACCATCCTTAACTAAGAATACCTTCTAGATCTCATCTTCACTAAGAGTTACTACCCAAGATACCCTTTCAGTCTCACTCAGGCATATGGACACCCTTTCGGTCTCATTGCTCAGCACAAGTCTACTAAAGACTTACACAACAGGATACCCTTTCGGCCTCACCTGTCTAATTATCCCACTAGGATCGTCAATCCTAGTATACTACAAACTTTAGCAAACTTGAATAAATACCCAATTTCAGATAATAAGAACTCGGTTAAATAACTAGTTAAGTAATCAATCATGCAAAATATTTATGAAGCACAGATTTCATTCTCATATTTATAAAAACATTCAATTAATTAAATTAACGAATGAGATATAAATAAGAGAATGGAGAAGAGAATGCTTATTGATAAATTAATATAACAATACGTGTCCGGAACATTCTCCACTCGCAACTTCTAGACTTGGAATAGAAGGATTCTGGTTAAGCAAAAATAATGAAAACCTAATCTAGAGAACCAAAAATTGAATAATGGTTGAAAAGTATGAAAATTCATCCTTAATATGTGGTTTTGAGTTGATATTTGTAGTTTCTATGTATTATGATCTAATTAGGTCAATTACAAGTTGGTTAACAAGTTAAATGTGATTGTGCGAACTAAACCAACCTTATAGAATTGTTGAGTCCATCAAACCGATGTGGCGACTTTGCTAGCAAAATGCTTGGCCTTTCAGAACTCAGGTGGAATGTCGCGACTTTGCCTTTGTGATGTCGCGACATTGACTCCAGTAGCTTGCCTCGTGGATTTAAGTTGGAAAATCGTCTAAGTGTTGAGACTTGCTTTAATGTCGCGAATTTCTCCTTAAATGTTGTGATATCCATGGTAGTTCTTTGTATCCTCGACTTAAGTTGTTGTCCTACACACTAAATCAAATTGTTAGTTCTTCCTTAGGCCCAAACCGGCCTAAAAGGTCATAAAACAACACAAAATCTCAATTTATTTGATTTAAACTTCAAACTAATAATTCTAAAGTTAAACATAAAAAGACGTAAAATTACTTGAATACAAGCTCATTAAGTAACGAAAATAGCTTAATTTGCCTCAATAAATTGTGGCAGATGAATTGCCAGACAAATGAACATGAGAAATGTAGCAAAAAAACCCTAAAGTATTCAACTGAATTTATAATTCCACTCCATGCTTCCTTTGTGGTTATATTTTTCACTACTAACGAAAGACTTCAATTCAAAACATGTACTCTTCTATTGATTGCTTTAGGCTAGAAAGTTTTGGGTATTTTATTTTCTAAAAGCATGTTGCTAACCATATTGATTCTTTCACCATGCAACCCCATTTTGTTGTGGCATTAAAGTAGCTATAAATTTTTTTATGCCATTTTCATTCACAAAAAAAAACTATTAAATTCTTGTGATGTAAACTCTCTTCCTTAATCTATAAGCAAGTATCTAAGGAAAAAACTCATCTATTTCTCAACACGAGTTTTAAATATTTGAAAAACAACAAAAGCTACTAAATTTTATCGGTCCGAGATTAGATTCTTACTAGCCCAACCATTCCTACACTTGTCGATATGATTGATCTGTTACTTTACATCTCTTCAAACCAATTCCAAGTTGAAGCAGAATCCTCTATGCTAGCAATACATAAAACTAGCTATCAAGATGATAATTGAAGAGGAAAAGGAAAATGATCTTGGCCTTATTACATTTATTGTAAGAAAAGTGGTCATGCACATGATACTGGTTGGGATTTACATTGATGGCCTTCTCACAAAAACCAACCCACTACTTATGTCACCTAAGTTCAAAGAGATGGACTTCTTCCGCTTCCAATTGCCCATGCACAAGGAGTCAAATCTGTTACATTGTTTGGATATGCTTCATTTTTTGGGTGATGTTCTTTTTGTTTGTTATCTTATTAATCGAAGGCCTTCCTCTATTTTGGAGAACTAAAGTCCCTATTCTATTATTTTTCCATGTCAATCTTCTTATCCTCTTTCTACTCGCATATTTGGTTATACCTATTTTGCTTATAATCATACAATGGAAAAGAAAAAAAATCTTCCAAAATCCATTAAATGCATATTCTTGGGGGTATTCTCGACATTAAAAAAGGGTACAAATGTTATGATTCTACTAATAATAAATACTTTACTTTTGCATGTCACATTCTTTGAAGCATTTCCTTATTTTTCCTTTAAAACCCTTGATTAAAAAGAAGTTGAAGAAACTCTGCCAATTTCTATTTTTCCTATTCTTAATGTCATACTTCCTTTAAAACTGTTTCAAGTATACTCCATATGATCTTCTATACATCTTTCTAACAATCCTCCTATAGGCACAAAATAGGGGTATGTTCCAACTCACTCATTTTCTTAACTACCATGTTCTCTAGCTTTGGTAATGCTTCAAGTAGACAAACCTATTGCACTGTGAAAAAGTATATGTTCTTCTCGTAATCCTCATCTTATTTTCAATTTTTTGAGTTATCATCGTATCACCTTCATATTTTGCATTCACCTCATTTTTATCTAATGTGTCAATTCTTAATACTATTAGTACAACAAAGGAAAATCTTAGTTGGCAACAAGATATGTGGAAGAAATGAATGATTTTCATGGTAATCATACATGGGATTTGGTTCCATTACTCTAACACCTCTTCCTTAGCTTGGTCTTCGGGCTCGAGTTATGGAGTGCCACAGAAGAATAAATATATTTTTAAAGTCATCAGAATTTTTATTCTACTCATACATATATATATATATACATTAGAGGTATAAAAAGTTATGAGACTGATCAAGGTTTAAGGAACATTATTAGTTTCAGTATTTTATAATTCATTATGAATACTTTTAAACAAAATGACCACTTGAGCTTATTCACCAAATGACAATCTGCCGCACATTCTTATTATATTATTATTATTTGCCAAATAATCCACTTTTATAAGTCCGCCAATTAATCAAATCAATTAACATTTCTAATACACGCAATTATTTCCATTTTAAGCGTATTAATAGTTTACACCAGCATTGAACAATTATCACAAAAGTGCATATATATATACACAACGTTCAAAACGTCATCATTCATTTCATATACATTGTCACCAAATAAACCATATGTACTTGCCACTTAACCTGGTGCAGAGTTAAAATAATTCTATCGAAACATAAGCTAGATAGTGTGAGTTGTGGATCAATCTGCCTGCTAAGTTTTGCCAAAATCTCTACAGGGAAAGGAAAAGATAAATAGGGTAAGCATTAAATATGCTTAGTCTGTACATAGGTTTAAAACGTTAAACTCACATCGAATAAAATTCATACATTTTTAACACTTAATTAATTTCTTTATCCCACCAACACATTTCACATGGAAAATATGAGTTCATTACATTCAAACATATAGCGCATCTCAAACTGTTCATCACCCAATTATACCTTATTTCAATTCAAATAAATCATTCAATCAACACTTTCTAATTTAGAAACATTTAGCCTGGCAACTCCACATAAACAGTAAGGAATACGCGAGTAATCATCCGATAACATGCCAGATTGCTCATAAGAGCTTTCCAACCGATAACATGCTAGATGCACATAGTGCAAACCTCGTAGCCTAAGTATTCTCCGTCGATAACACATTAGTTTACTCATAAGAGCTTTCCAACTGATAACATGCCAGATGCACATAGTGCAAAGCTCGTTGGCTAAGTATTCTCCCCCAATAACACACCAAAACCTCTAAAGAGATTAAATCGAAAACTCGCAACAAATGCAGAATCCCAAAAAAATTAGTTAACTTTTTTCATGTTCACTCCATCACCCTTTTTTCCCATATGGTGCGCAAATACCACTATTGACATGCCAATTGTATCCTTTGTTCATTTAGGCTCCATATACATAACAAAAATTTCTTTCTACTGACTACTACCTTTCTCACATTATCAATACAAGTTTACTAACATTTTACCATATACATTTATATACAAAAATTTCATAAATAAACATAACAATATCATATAAACTGACCTGGTACAATAGCAGGAATTGAATGTCAATGATCAATCCGTGATCTTTCCTTTTCCTCTATTATCTACTGGTTAATTTGGTTCTTGATCTATACATTAATACATTTAGTTTATCAATGACAACACTTCGGACTTTAACAGGGTTGAAACTAGACATGCAGGTTACCTAAATCGAGATACAAGGATCTCAAAAACATGAAACTCATGAAGAACAGGCTTTGGGAACACTTACATGCAAAATCGATTAATCAACAGAGCCTAGAGCTTTTCTTTCCTTTACAAAAAACAATATTTACAGTGAAGTAAGATGAGAATGAGACTTTCTTTCCCACCACTTTAGTCTATACACTTAACCTCTTAATTTCATCATTAAATGAAAATTAACAAGTGTTTCCATTAATGTTGACACAATCGTACTACCATGTAATAGTGGTTATTTACCACTTTTAACCTTGAACATTTTTTTTATTAAGCTCATTTGACCAGCTTGTCACTAATTCTTACAATTTAGTCCTTGCACTTTCATTTCTATCCTACTGACCGAATTCACCAATTCAAACATCAATAAAATTGTAACACCCTTAACCCATTTCCGTCGCCGGAACAGGGTTATAGAGTATTACTGGAGTTTACAGAACAAATACAGGTAATTCATGTCATTTACTATTCATATCCGAAACCAATCATATTCAATCATATTGTCCCTTAAATGGACCCTCAAGACCCAACTCATGAGTTAGAAACAAGTTGGGACTAAATCGGGAACTCAGAGAATTTTCGTGAAATTTTAAAAATTTCTCGTAGATGCAGTAGAATTATATAAATTTTAAAAAATTTCGCGAATTTTTTGGGACCAATCATATGTTCATGTATTCGAACTTACCTAACTGTATAATTATATAAATTTACCAAAATTCAATCCAACCATACTAAATACACATATATTAAACATGATATAACCTCACACATATACATCAAACATGTCATTACTAGCCATTCTAATGGCTAGATACAACCAACCATTTACATACCACCGTTGGCCAACTTAGTCTATACATGCCATTATATCAAAATAAGTTTGCTATTTATACCAAAACGAGCTGTAGTATAGTGTGATGATACTTCGACCAATTTTCCAACTTTCACGAGCTTCCGAGTACTATAAATAGAAGAAAGAAAACAAAGTGAACATTTTAATGCTTAGTAAGTTTACATAACAGGAAATTAACTTACCATTCACGATCATTTAAAATAAACATACAAATAACATGCACCCAAAGCAAATTGGCCAATTGCCTAAACACATATACTCATCAAGCAAGTTAGTATGAATTCCAAGTACTTTTTCATGTAACAAAGATAAGCTCATGAACAATTTCAAATACATATACTTTCTATATCATATATCCATATATCTTATACATTTAAAATAATTCATCTCAAATTAAGATTATCTCATATCAAAACTTTGCCCGTTGAATTTATTTGAAATTTTAATGGATACACTGGTAGTACACTCAAAGTGTACGAAACTGTAATCCATCAATTCATATTCGGGAAGCACATTCTCGAGCCAAATAATGGGAAGCTCATGTGAGCCATGTAACGGGAAGCTTATCCGAGCTAAATAACAGGAAGCTCATGAGAGCCATAGTCGGGAAGCTCGTGCGAGCAAATAACAGGTAGCTCCAAAAAGCCATTAATCGAGAAGCTTCAGATAGCTATATATCGGGAAGTTCAAGTGAGTCATATCGGGAAGCTCCAGAGAGCCATTAATCGGGAAGCTCACAAAGAGCCTTTAATCGGGAAGCTCACGAAGAGCCATATAACGGGACGCTCATAAGAGCTGCGGTGTGCCCACAACATATGTAAGATCACAACCTATCGGGATACTCTTAAGAGCTATTAACGGGAAGCTAGCAAGAACCATATAACGGAAAGCTCGCAAGAACTATATAACGGGAAGCTCGAGAGGGCTTATACGGGATGCTCTTTTGAGCTATGGTGTGACTGCAACATATGCAAGACCACAACCAATACATGAAACTTGTATCCATCGATTTTCATTTGTTCAAACAGGATTTAACACTTATCGGGCATTATCGGATATTTGATCAATTTCATATACATGAAAATTACATAATTCACATATAAAACATTTAATTCAAACATATAAATTTAAACAATTTAGTTACACGAACTTACCTCGATACTTGTTCGTATATAAAAATCTATTAATCAGATACTTTTTGTTTTCCTCGATCCAATTCTGTATTTGATCTTTCCGGATCTATATAAATGAATTTAACCATTAATTTATTACATTTCATATTCAAATCAACCCAATTCACTTTTTAGGAAAAAGTACCATTTTGCCCCCATACTTTTGATTAATTCTAATTTCGTCCCTAGGCTCGAAAAATGAAATTCATGCAATTCAATCCTTAATCCAAGCCTAGCTGATTTTTTCATATAACATTTACAGCTCATGTATTTCACAAAAATTAGAAATTTTCGATGAATTTTACATCTTTACAATTTAGTCCCTAAATCACAATTTCATCAAAATTCACTTTACAAAAGTTGTTTATCTATCAACAACCTTTCATTTTCTACCATAAATTTCAAAATTTCAGTGTATTTATACATGGAAAAATTTGATACTTTGATAACTTTGCAAATTAATCCCCAAAATAGATAGATTAGGTTATTACGATCTCAAAATATAAAATTACTAAAAGCGGGACATGATTACTTACCCAATTAAGCTTGCTTGAATTTCTATCTCTTAGCTAGGGTTTCCATAGAAAAATTTGGGAAGATGATATAAAATGATGATATTTTCTATTTAGTTAAAATATCATCTTTTATTATTTCCTTTTCCAATTTAGTCCTTTTCTTTTCTTAAATTTCCATGGATGAATCATCATAAATATCTAATAACTACATTTAATGGTCTAATTGTCATATAAGGACCTCAAATTTTGAATTCTATAGCTATTTGCAACCTATAGCTACTAGAATTTAACTTTTGAATTTTATGCAATTTGGTCCTTTCCTCCTAATTAAATATAAAATCGGTAAAATTCTCTTATAAAAATTTTCATACATCTTTCCTATCATAATGCATATCATGCAATCTTATTAAAATAAATTTTCTTTCTGACTCAAATTTGTGGTCCCGAAACTACTGTTCCGATTTCACTGAAAATGGGCTGTTACAAAAACACTATAATGGATTGGTAAATATAAATAAATAACATTTATTGACTCTTTCATCATAATTGTGATCCCTAAACCATTGTTTTCGACACCATTGTAAATCGAGCTGTTATAATTACCATTAGGTAAAATTTTTGTTAGTTATTGATGGGTATACACAATTAAAGCCAATTCTGATGGAATGATAGACCGATTGAAGGCATGTTTAGTTTCCTAAGGATTTACATGGGTTTCTAACCTTTATTATGGAGAAACATTCTCCCTAGTTTCCAAGATCACTTCAATTCGACTCTTGATCTCCCTTAATGCAATGAATTACTAGACTATTCATTTCATTGCTTAAGGGGAGTCTAGATTAGCACATTGATCGTGAAATTTTCATTATGGTTTAAAGCAGTCCCTGAGAGCTTGGTTTAGGCAGTTCAGTGTTGTTATCCAACCATTTGGGATGAAAAAGAGTGAAGTAGATAACTTAGTCTTCTACCATCAAAACACTTATCGCAAGTTTATCTATCTGGTAGTATATATGTAGATAATATTCCTATCATAGGTGATGATCATAAAGGGATAGTGCAATTCAAGCAACATCTCTTCAACCGCTTTTATTCTAAAGACTTGGGAAAGTTAAAAACTTTTTTTGGGCACTGAGGTGGCACAATCAAACACATGAATTGCTATTTCTCAGTGGAAGTATACGTTGGATATAATGGAAAAACTAGGATGTTGGGTTGTAAGCCTATTGATATACCAATAGACCCTAATGTTAAACTTGTTATGAGATAAGGGAAGCCACTAAAAGATCATAGTCAATAGTGAAAGATGATTGAGAAAGTGAACTATCTTACTATTGCATGTCAAAATATTTATTTTCTAGTAAGTGTGGTAAGTCAATTTCTCTAAGCTTCATATAATAGTCATTAAAATACAATAGTACACATCCTTCAATACCTCAAAGGTGTTCATGGACACGGTTTGTTATACGAAGATAAGGGAAATACATAGGTCATTGGGTATTTAAATGTTGATAGGGTAGGATCTCCTTATATAGAATGCCTACTTCATGATATTATGTCTTTATTGGAAAGAACCTAATATCATGGAAAAGTAAAAATGCAAGATGTTATGGTAAGGTTAAGTGTAGAAACAAAGCATTGAGCCATGGCCTTAGTCACTTGTGAACTTATTTGGTTGAAACAACTTCTTCATGAATCACGATGTGAAATTGACAGCCTAATAAAGTTCATAAAATAATCAAGTAGAACTACATATGACCACAAATCGGTGTTCCATGAAATGACAAAACACATAAAGATAGATTGTCACTTTGTGAGGCAATGTATTGCCTTTAGTTGTCAATTCTATTGATTAGTTAGCGCATATTCTCATTAAAGTTATTAGGAAATCTCGTATTGAGTATATATTTAACAAATTAGGACCATATGATATATATATGCTCCAGCTTGAAAGGGTGTAATTTAGATATTGTAATATTTAAAATTTTGTATTTTAGGTTGTAAATCCGAGATTGTATTCTTTCTTTTGTATATTCTTAGATAGTATAAATAGCACTCTAAGCTTGGGGGATAATTAAGCAAAATTTTCAAAATATAAACTCTTTTATTTTCTTTTTTTCTTCTTCTCTACTTTTCCTTCTTCCCCTTATTTTCTCATGGCTGCAATAGTTCAATAGCAACCTCTTTTCTCTCTCTTCTCTTCAATCTCTTCTAAATTTACATCATTGAAAATTCCAAAGCTAGTGACAATTATAATACTCCACCATGGCTTTGTCAAGACCTTGTCTGCCTCGTCTCCTTCCATATCCTCCTCTTCCATTACCTAAACCCTTTCTTCCAAATTGACCTCCATGAGAAATCTTTAAAGCATGTTTTTCCTCAGCATGAAAGCTTATGTATTGTTCATGCACAAGCAAACTGCTTTGCAGCTTATCAATGATTAACATGCTTATATCCTTAGACTTCTTTATGGAGTACACAACATTATCAAACTTAAAAGAGTCATGAAACACAAAATCTTTTCAACATCTCCTTTTTACCATTTGCTTTCATCTTGTTAACAATGGTAAGAGTTTGAGCATTGTACTCATTCTTTCTATCTTCATATGAAGTACCTCAAACTCTTCTTATGCACACTCAACTCATGTGAAACCTAGACATTTCTACTTCCTAGAATCCCATATGTCATTTGTTGTATCTTTTTGGAGAACCATCTCTAGGACCAAACTATTCCAGGCTTGAAAAAAATATTCTTTGCTTTTAAGTCTTTTAGCTTCTGATCAGTGATGTTCTTTTGTGCTTTTATCATAACCACACCTTTTGTTGCTACAGGAATTTCATTCTCCACCGTGAGCATCACCTAAAGGTAATGTCTATCAAATTTCAACAAGCAAAAGAACCCTCTGTTTTGACTACAAATCACTCAGAGTCATTGTTATTGTCATATTTTGGTATGGCATTTGGAATAAAAGAAAGCAAAACAACCCTCTTCATACCAAAATGCTTTAAATAAAAGAAAGCTTATAAAAATTGAAGTATGGGAGAAATTTGATGCATAGAAATTGAAACATTCTTAGCTATATATATAGCCTTACAAAATAAACTAGGCTAAAATTAAGTAACCTATGTAAAACAAATTAAAGATAAGAATGACAACCAATAATTCCTGTAACAATCATGAACCCCAATAAAATGGGAGTTTTTTTTTAATCCCAATAAAATGAGAGTTTTGATTCAATCCCAATAAAATAGGAGTTTTACTGAATAAAAATTAACTGAATCCTAACAGAAACTAGGACAAACACCAATTTCTTTTTCCTTTTTTAAGTTTTGCGTGCAATAAGTAGACTTATGTATTACACTGCTTTTCATCCAATCATCTCCATTATTTTGTCGGACTACAACTTTGAGTTCGATTTTAGAGATAATTTTGCTGCTACTGCAACACTCTGCAAAAGAAAAAGGAGAGTAGGAATGTAGATATCACATTAGTATAAAACTAATTTAATTTGATGCTTTTGTAATTTTTTCTTCACGATTTGTATATTTAATCTGACAGTTATATTCCATACTCTATTCATGCAGATCGATCCATATTTTTTATCAATATGATATAAACATTGGATTGAGTTGAAACTTAATGTGCATTATGAATGCAATTACTTTGTTGAACCATTCAAACAAGCTTTAAAATAAGGATAAGAGTTCTTAGTTCTTACCAGTGGTATGCCTTTCATGGCTCTTTCTTCCAAATATCTCGATGGTTTAAAGTAGCTACCGTACATTTCTGACCATTTCTTGAGGCTCAAATAGATATGCTTCGACCCAACTGTATCTGCCCAGAACATGATACCACCACTGCAACCAAAGCTATTGTTTTATAAGACATGGTGAAAATAAGAGATCAAGTAACTAACCATAACATAGAGAGTGCAAGAAACCAAATTCATTTTCTTATAGCAAATAGTGACTGAATTTGGCAAGCAATCTATTAGCAAATACTGATTCTTAATAGCAGATCCTATAGTAGTTAACAATGGAACCATTAAATTCTCCAAACTTTAGAGACTATTCTTGAGTTCAAGTTGCAGAGACTAAAAATTGGTGGCGAAGTAGTTACCAGTAGGATGGGAAGCTCATTCCGAGTACAGATGCAACATCAAGGTCTGATGCTCGAGCAACGACACCCTCATCCAAAACACGACATGCCTCGTTAATCGTTGGAAACAATACCATCTCGGTAATTTCCTCATCTGTAACTGATATAGGCTGTTGAATGAGACCCAACAAAAATAAATCAGAAAAACAACGGAAGATATAGAGTGTTTTTTTGTTCTTAACGCATTGGCACACAGAATGCTTCCAGCAGAGGAATGAGCCCCCAAGTGTACAAAATTTCATGTCATACAACTTTTTCTTAAAGAAAAATAAGAGACCAAATACCTTTCCACCAGGCATAATATTCATAAGCTTTCTAGATTCATCAACAATAGGTAGCACTGATGGATCAGGTTTTGGCTTGCTTCCTTTTTCATGAACATAAAATCCTTTCCCGTTGCTTTTTCCTAAAACACCAAGAAAAAAAACCAATGATTCGAAATGCTAGACAATAAAAAATTATTAAAAACATGAACAGAAAGAAAAACCAAAAACTCCTTTTACCGTTTCGTCCATTTTTCAACAAAAGTTCAGTCAATGGAGACCTGAATGTTCGATCAGGGAATGCAATTTCATATTCTTTCCCAGAAGCCTTGCCTAGTCTAAATCCACCCAAGTCTTGAAGTCTGCAAGTATTGCAATTGAAAAGAATAAATTATCACTATTCATTCAGAAGGCATTTCTACATGCATTAATTTGAAATAGAGCTTCCTAAGTAATTATGCATGGCACAAGTAACATAAACCATGCATGTGGGAGCAACTGGATTTGCACAAGTTAATGTTGCTATTATTATGCCAAAATCATCATTACAATTTCTATTTGGACCTATATGTAGTTTGTACTTGTATTTCACCCATTTTCTATCTCATAAAAGAGATTATCCATGAACCAATACACACATTAAACTCAAAAGTCGCATAAACTACTTTGGGAATGGGAAGAAACATACTGGAATGGACCTAAAGGAAAGCCGAAGTTCCTGATCGCTCTGTCAATTCTGAACAAGTCCACACCAAGATGGACCAAAAGATGTGGAATTTGCATATAGGGGAAGAATGATCGATTAACAGCAAAGCCAGTGCAATTAAGAACCACAATAGGAACTTTCTTCATTATTTTCCCAACTGTTAAGAGATCAAGAATAACTTGCGGAGAAGTTTTCTCTGTTCGTATAATCTCCAGGAGAGGCATTATATGAGCAGGACTGTTCATCAGAGAATCATACAAAAAAGACATTCAGATAACAAAGTAGTCAAGTTTTCGATAATACAAAAACATTTTAGTGTCAATCCAACAAAATATAGTTCATTTCAGTTAATAGCAGCACATGCTTCCACTAAAGCAGATGACGGTGGTGGTGATATGGCAAACCTGACAGAAATTCATGTTAAAACAATTCATTTTATGTAATACATAAGTCAGATTATTATGATGGTAATACTAAATACATTAGCATACAACTAAAACAAGTTTAACAACCTGAAAAAATGAGCCCCAATGATACGATCTTGTGATTTGGTCTTTTCTCCAATTACACTAAGGTCAATGGAGGATGTATTTGTAGCCAAAATGCAGCAAGAAGAGCAGACCTTCTCGAGCTCGCTAAATATTTCTTGTTTCAATGGAATGTCCTCAATAACCGCCTGCAAAAGGAATAAATGAAGTAAACAACTTCAGCCAGTAAAGATAGTTAGGCATATATGCGTCTTATATTTTCTAAATCCTCTGATGTCATAAAAAACCGAAGTTACTAAGTAAAATTTGATAAACAAAAAATTCAGAGGTAGAACTTCAATTAGATCATTTTTATTCTGCCTCAAATTTCTGGACAGATCATGTCCTGCAAAAAAGATTGATGGTGCCAGGTTGCATATGCTTATTCTGAAGCTAAATCCTGTGTGGACTGACTTGCTGGAAATGCTAGAGGACATCACTTATGTTTTCTTATTCACAATCTTCTTCCTGATAGCTTGAAGGCTTTGGTCAACAATGGCTGCTTGGGAAAGCAAACGCCTAGTTCTAAATTGGAGTGATCATACACACTTCTATAGACTCAAGTAAGAATAGAAAATTCCTATGTTCCTCGGACTCAAGTCCAACTATTGGGAATGAATTTTTGGCTAGTCATGAGCACTTCCAATTTTTCTAAGTTTGGACAAATACATGTATTTGAAGGGTCATATTGTCATATTCCTGACCAGATATGCATTGGAAAATGAAGAGCTGGAACAATATAGGAAAATTCTGTTTGGCCAACTTGAGATTATCTTCTGATATACCAAATTAGCAAAGAGACAAAAGCAACCCAAGATTTTGAGCTGCTGATGACAAAATATCCCACCTCTATGACCATATCCATTTCCTTAAATTCTGAATAGTCAGAAACTCCTTCGAGCATAGAAAGGGCTTTTCTTGCCTTATCCTGTGTCACTTTTCCTCTAGCTACCAGGCTTTGGATATTTGCTGCCACCAAAAGGAAAACATGTAATACTTGTGTTTGACACACATTCAAGCATAAGTATTGGGTATGATTCTACAATTATATGATAAAATGAGGGGGGGGACGAGCATTCTTGCGAAAATTCGTGTCATAATGTACTATATTTCAGTAATCCAACCCTCCAACAGGCCTTTTGTAAAGATTAACATCCAAATATTATAATATCCAATATCCTTAAAACTATATTCAGAGTACTATATTCACAAATGGAGCACATAATGTATCAATGTAATAGCCACCTTCTACTGTTTTCATTCCTTTTAGAAGATATTCAGAGTTGATTTCTTTGAGGAAAACAGTTATGTTGCTAAGCATAAGAGATGTAGCAATTCCAGAGCCCATTATGCCTCCACCAATGATACCAACTTTCTTGACATGATTTGGTTTGAGGCCGACGTCAGTAATGTTTGGCACCTGAAGAAGCAAAAATTCATGGAAAATTTTTAACTGCCGAAACATTACAATTTCTCACTACCAACCAATCAACTTTCGTAATAAAAGCAATGGATTCCCTAATTGCAAAAGGATGGCAATGCATCAAGAACAGTTTTTAGAACTCACTCAATCCATCATTCAACTCAAAATCACTGCAAGAGGGAATCAAAGAGATAACAAATTCTAGGAATCATTAGGTACCTTTGCTGTAGCACGTTGGGCGAAAAAAAGATGAGTAAGAGCTTTCGTAGTGTTTGACTGAACTAATTCTTTGGACACTGCTGCCTCCTGTTACAATAAGAATGTATATGATATATTACAATCCAGATGTCGCAAGGCAAATTAACTAGAAGATTGTACGAGATGAAATAATGAAAATTGAAAGGTTAGAATCCAATAAAAGTTGTCTCCGAACATAACATACAGTGGTGGGAATAAATGGTTCTTCCTGAGATAGTCAGCTTGATGTTACTAGCATTAGGAAACAGCATAAACGTTGATGTTTAATGTCTAGTAAATTCAAGGCCTCCGAACTAAAATACCTTTAGAAGCCCTTTATATCCTCCAAGGAGAAGGCCCTCCTCAACAGCATCAAGGCATGCAAGGTGTTGAGGCATATTTGGAGCTGTTCTTTTGGCTTGTTCTCTAGCAGTTCTTAACAGCTGCTGTGCTTCAGACAGGGATCCGATTTTGTCTGTCCTGTGGAGAGAACGCACCCATGGTTTACGTCCGTCAGAAATTTCCAAAGCGTGTAGTCGAGACACTCTAACTAACTCTTCAGAGGTTGCTATTTCATCAATAAGACCAAGCAACTTTCCTTCTTCAGACATTATTGGCTTAGAAAACTGTTAAGAGTAAGTTTAAACCGAATTAGATTTAATGACAAAAAAATTGCCTAGATAAATCATTTAACCATGCAAAATTAGTTCCAGGAAAGAAGCATGGATCTCAAAAGGAAGTAACCATGGTTGGGGTCTCGTATTAAGAAGGAAAAGATGGTGGTTTTGTACTTCCAAAGCTTACTTGCAGCAGTGATCTCTATAATCATTCTATCAGAACCATTGAGCAAAGTTAAATCCAGTGGGAAATGAATGATAGTTCAAAGATTTTATCACCAACCAGAAACAGGACTGCATGATGCCTCTAACCAAGCAAAAGAAACTAATGAGACAAAATTAAGGAATCAAGACCACATATTTTAATATGATGGTCAACCACTATGATATGTCTCTGCTCTACCCATAACAGTCTTACCAGCATCATTTCAATAGCCTTCGATACCCCAACAAGCCTTGGAAGACTTTGAGTACCTTAAAAAACAATCATATTACAGAACAAGTCAATGTTTGTAAACCTCACCTCAACGAAAGCACTATTTCACCAGAAGAACAAAGCTATGTTTGAAGTTCCACATAAGAAAGCAGCCATACCTCCGAGTCCAGGAATCACCCCAAGTGTCAACTCTGGCAACCCTAATTGAGTTTTTGGAGCAGCAATACGAGCATGGCAACCCTGTATGATGTTGGAATAGAATGAAAGAATTCAGCTATGATTTTGACAATCAAAGTGGCTACAAAAGAAGTGAATCACCAGTGTTCCTCAGCAGAAAATACAAACCATTGCCAATTCTAAGCCACCACCAAGAGCCAATCCTTCAATAGCCGCAACAACTGGCTTCTTGCAATCTAGATTATGGAAGACCAACATTGGCGTTTTCAAGATTACAGTAGATAATTTTTGGGTAATTACAAATAATGAATTTAACCTGTTTCCTGAGAATGTCTTGTCCCTAAACCCTAAACTAGGTATTACTAAAGATATTATGAAATCAAGTTAGTTGTTTAAACCCTGGCAGGGTCTATACGTGTATTCCATATTCTTGAGATGTTTTAGGAAGTTTTGGCGTAGGGGACTCAATTATGATCAGATATCTGAAAGAATTAGTGTCATCAAATATGTTATTCTTGACATATGGCTATTACTACCAGTGATATAATAATTTTAAACTAGAAAGTATTTCCCTAGTGTGAACTGCAGCCTTCTTTGATACTGGATGCACTGAACTTATTTCACTTCTTCATGTCAACAAGGGATTTGGTGAATCCGAAGTATTAAGTTCAAGAAAATCATAAAGGCCAAGGACAAGTACGCACCCTCTATAGTGTTGAGAACAAGATCAATTGATTCAATTGTTCGATCCGAAGTATCACCTGTCGTGCCAACATTTATTGATGCATACTTTAGTACTTCCAGAAAACGTATAAAACATGCAAACAAGTACAACCTTGATTGAAAAGGTGACAACCAACAAAGAAGAACTCATACCGCTGGGATTCTGAAAAGCATTGATGTCAAAACCCCCTGAAAACCTTCCACCCTTGCCTTCAATTACCATGAGAAGGCAAAGAATCAGCAAAAAATCTCCAGTATTAAAAACAACTTTTTAACATGACCACCTTTCCCGTGCTTGCACTTTGCTATGGTTCTTTTTCACAACAAACAATTGAAAACTATAATTAGAAAGAATCAGTCTCGTAACTTATGCAAACTCCAGATCCTCTTATGTATGGGTTTTAATATAATTTCTTATTTTTTTCAAGGAAAAGGTATCCAATAAAATGAGCAAGGAACTCCAAAGCTCACCAGTCAAAACAATAGCTTTGACATCTCTTCTCCTAGTAGCCTCACCGAACTTCTCCTTCAGTGCGGCTAGCACTGTGTACCATCAGAAATTTAACAACAAACATAAATAAATAAATTTCCAAACGAATAAAACATCAAAAGAGAGAGAGAGAGAGAGAGAGAGAGAGAGAATCATAGTATAGATAAGTGAAAGGATCAAAGGAGTGATAAGTTAAAGCATACTTGCAGCGTTGATGATATTCAAGGGAGGATTAGAGATGGAAATGACAGCGACACCATCGTTTCCAACCTCCATCGTCACTGCCATTGCCATTGCTTTTTCTTCTGCCCTTTACTTTGTTTTTAATCTGGAGACAAGGACAAGGGAGTTTAAATAAAGAGGATTGAATTTTAGACATGATTGAGTAGGCCACACACAGATCTATAGCTCGAGAGCCGACGAGCCACCGCTATTATTTTGTCGTCTCGGTTGAATTCAATCTGTCTGGGTTGGACTTTTTCAAATTTAACATTTCAGTATATGACCAAAAATAAACAATATCGCAGTAACATTTTCAGGAAGTGAAATTCATACAAATTTTGGGGCACCTTTCATAAAATAAAAATAGCCGTTAGATTTAAAATATTTAGATCTGAGCCAATTTAAAAAGAGAAAAATAAATAGGTAAACCACTGTTTATAGGTTAGAGGCTCTTTTCCTTTTCTTTAACTTCAGAATTTTTGTATGTTTTTCATAATTTTTTGGCACTTTTCATGTTCTTTTATTCTCTCTCATTTACTTTTTCAATTTTTTTATATTTTTCACCTTTTTTATTCCCTCATAATTTTTTACTCCTCCTTTCTTTTATAAATTCTCATCACCTTTTGTACACCTTCGAAATTATCCAAAATATTTAATTTTAATAAAATATTATTTTGCATATTGTGAATTTTAATGGAATTTTCTTGAGGGAAAAACTTTATATATAAGGATAAATCTTAAAAATTTAAATAAATAAAACAAATTTTATAAGATTAACCAATATTTGGTAATTCATCATAATTTTGGTACTTCTTTATGTATTTTGGTATTTTCTCTTTTTTTTTATATTCTCTCATAATTTTTGGTACCCTTTTGATACTCCTCCATGTTTTCGGTACTCCTTTATTTTTATTTTTGTTTTGTGTTCCTTTTCATTTTTATACTCTCTCATGTTTTTTGCATTGGCTAAAAATTTTGATATTCCTTGCAAGTTTTGATACTACCAAAACTTGGTTATCTTATTAAACTTGTTTTATTTTTCTTTTCAATATTTTTAAAATATATGATTTTTTACCAAATGTTAGCATGAAAATTAATAATTTAAAAGTTGCCAATTTTTCCATCTACAAAATTTATTGAAATTTCTTAATATGAAATTCAAAATCCTCTAGAAACCATACCAAAAATTTTAAGGGTATACTAAAAATGTGAGGGAATATCGAAAAAATGGAGTGCCAAAATTTATTATTGGAATACCAAAAAAAAATAGGAAGTACCAAATATTATGAGAGTACAAAAGTTATAAGGAATTACCAAATATTTGAGCTTATTAGATTTGATGTATTTATTTAATTTTTCAATATTTTAAAATTACTATTATAAATAATTTTTGTGTGCCAAATATTAGCATGAAAATTTAACAATTTAAAAGTTACCAATTTTTTGTCTACAAAATCTCATTGAAATTTTGCAAAAATAATTTTTTACTCCAAAATTATATTTCTTATTTCAAACCCTAATTTCGAAATGATACCAAAAATTCTGAAATCATACCAAAAACTATGAAAAAATACCCAAAAATATGAGGGAGTGTCAAAATTATGAGAACACCAAGGGATACCAAATATAAGGAATATAAAAAATATGAAGGAGTACCAAGTATTACGAGGGAATACCAAATATTATAAGGAAATAAAAAATAAAAAGTAAAAAAATCATGCGAAAATACTAAAATTATGAGGTAATACTAAAAGTATACAAAAAATACAAAAATTATGAGAGACTAAAAAAACATAAAAGAGTACAAAAAATTACAAGAGAATATTAAAAGTTCTAGGAGGATACCAAAAATTGATTAGTCTTGTTAAATTTAATTTATTTATTTTCATTTTCATTTTTTAAAATTATCATTATATCTAATTTTCAATACTAAATATTATCATGAAATAATAATTTAAAAGTTATCAATTTTGCGTCTATAAAATTTCATTGAAATTTCTTAATATATATTATTACTTACTCCAAAATTATATTTTCATTCCAAATCTTTATTCGAAAGCATACAAAAATTATGAAAAATATAAAAAAGAGAAAGTACCAAAAAAATATTAGGGATTATAAACAAATATGAGGGAATACTAAAAGATACGAGTACCCAAAATATAAAAGAGTACAAAATTATATGAGAATACCAAAAAAAACATGGGGACTATCAGAAAATTTATTTCGAGAGACTACAAAAATTTTGAAAGTATACCAAAAATTCTTAGGGCATACAAAAATTATGAGGAAATACAAAAAAATGAGAGTACCAAAAAATATTAGGGATTATCAAAAATATGAGGAATACTAAAAATACGAGTACCCAAAATATAAGAGAGTACAAAAAATTATATAGGAATACCAAAAAACATGAGGGATTATAAAAATTATGAGGAGTACCAGAAATTTTATTTCGAGAGACTACGAAAAATTTCAAAAGTATACCAAAAATTGTTAGAGCATAAAAAATTTACGAGAGAGTACCAAAATATTAAAATATGCATAAAACATTATAAAGGGTACAAAAGTTATAAAGATATATTTTATTAAATATTTTGGTATTAACTTGTAACCCATTGAACAAGTATCTACTATTTTTGATAGAATGCCTAAAATTAGGTATAATTCCCCCCTAACTAATAAATAGAAGGATAATGTACTTCAATGTACTCAAACTTACGTCATCCTATATTAGCAACAATACCCGTACTAATCGAACTAAGACTCAATCAAAGAACTTTTTATAAATGGTAAAAACTAAAAAAAAAAAACTAAGTAGGAATATGTAATAATTGAGGCTACATTACATAAAAATTATATTTTATAAATATATAAAATATGTACAGCTGCGATAATTTATTTAATTGACTAATTGAGTAATGCTTTGTGTTGTTTCGATCAAAAGGGTTAAATTTGGCTATCAGTACTTGTAGTTTGTTAAAGTTGTGGATTTAATTCTTCTACTTTAATTTCGATGTTTAAGTTCTTTATTTTTAAATTTTAAAATTTCAGTTCTCACAAAATGATAATTGTTAAATTCATTTAATTAAGTTATGCTATTTTCGAAATTTGATCGCCAAACATATTACCATATATGTAATATCATGTTAGCTTCTTATTTTCACATATTACATACTAAAAATTCAGTTAATGGATTAACGATAATCATTTGTGTCAAGATTAAATTTTGAAATTTGAAGAGTATAGGGACTTAGAATGCTCCAATTGGAGAATATAAACTATATCTACAAGTATACACACAATAAAAGACTAATAATTGGATTTAACCAAAAGTATTTAATTGCTATTGTTTGGTCATGACTAAAATTTTAAAATCCCAAAAGTACAAGACTAAAATTGACCAATTTGAAAAGTGCAATGACTAAAATTAACCAAATTAAAGTATAGAGTTAAATCCACAACTTTGCAAAGTACAAGGACTAATAGCAGAATTTAACCAAAAAATGTTTTGTGTTGTTGGAATTGATGGAACACTTAGGTTGTTTGATAAACCATTGAAAAATTAAATCAATTGAAAATTAATATTTTAGTGGTTAAATTTTTTAATCGTGTTTGATAATTCATAATAAAATGTAAATGATAACTTTTTTAAATGAAAAAGTGTAGAAAATGATAAGTAGATAATAAACAATTTATTACTTAATGTAAAATTTTAAGTTCTTTTATTTTATTTCTTTTAAAATTATCATTTAAATACTGTACCTTTAAAATTTTAAAAATTAAATTTATCAAATACTTTTAACTTCATGAAATATACCAAGCAAATTTTATAACTTAAATACAAGAGTCCAGATTGATGTTCGAAAGCCTCTGAAAAGAAGAAAGAAAATTATGATCTCCGATTCAAGTTTTATTTATGCAAAGTTCAAGTTTGAAAAAATTAATTTTGTTTTGTTTCTTATGTGGCTGCCTAGTGTCACGGGGCTAAACCTTTCGTCTCGCAAACCGTGCGGCCTTAGGCAACCCGTTTGCTTCAAACTCGCCTAAGTCAGCCTTTACGCCCAAAAGTGAGGATTCATTAGAACTCTTCCAAGGCACCAATTTGTATAGCGGAAGCGATTGTGTCAAAAGAAGCTACAAAAGAACAACAGAAAAACCAAAGAAAGAATGCACACAAAGTGTTTGAGTAAATGCTCAAGGAATTCTATTACTCTTAAGAATTCAAGTTACAATGGATGAGTACAAATGAGAGGGAGGCTCTCTATTTATAGTTGAGCTCCCCCACAACCGACTGTCAAGATACATTTACATCGACGGACGAGATTCATTATATCCCTTGATTTTAGGGATTTACAAGATTTGCCATATCAAATATAATCTAATCTTTACAAGATATGATTCTCTCTATCTTCTAAGATTAGTTACCAAAATTAGCCTACGTTGCCATGTCTTTACCATCGGGCCAACCAGGCTTCAATCTGACAGGCTTCTTCAATAGTTCTCTGAATCGGGTCAGTTCTTGTGGGCTAAATGTTCCCCATCTAATCGATAGACCTCTATGGGGCGCTTCTTGTGCCATGGTCACGGGCTTTGCACTTTGGCCCGTGACACTAGGCCATGGTGATAATTTCTGCCCGATGAGGTTACAATATAGGATGCAATAAATGGAAATGGGCTGGGATTTGACGTTGAGGGCTCAGCCACAGAAGGCCACCATTGCAAACAGTATCTGGCTAAGGGGGGAGGGAAATAATAAGTTTTTTGGAAAGACACGATTTGGGCAGCAATCTGGCCAAAATTCAAGGCAAAATCAAGGGAAAGGATCATGGGCAAATATTAATCCTATTCTTGGAATTAATTTGGAAGGTTCCAATTTTACAAACGCTTTGAATGGTCTGCAACAGAGGCAGGAATCACGCCACAATGTTGGGAAGGATTTGGTGCTTAGTAAAAGTCAACAGTTGGGGACTAGTTTGAATGGTGATGAATTAAGGAAAGTTTCGGCTGGGGTGGGCCCTGCTAACGAATTGGATTTGAAGAGTATGGAATGTGAGTTAGAAGATGGTCCAATTGTCAATGAGGAAGGCAAAAAGAGACAAAGGTTTGATTCTTTGATCTCTAATATTTCTACTGTTCAGGATTCGTTGGAGATTATTAGTGGGCATTCAGCTCATCTTCAAAAATTATCGGTGGCTGCCAGCGAGTATGCCGACAGGAAGAAATAAAAATATTTTGCTGGATTGTTCGTGGATTGGAGAGTCTGGAGCAATAAGAAGACTTCAGCATATGCTAAAAATTTATCATCCCCAAATTGTCTTTTTTATAGAGACAAAATTGAATGCTAATAGAATGGAGAATGTTAGGAAACAGTGTGGACTTTTTAATGGTGTTGACATTCTGCTGATGGTACACGTGGGGGTTTAAGTATAGGGTGGAATGCGGGACATTTAGTTACCCTAAAAAGCCTCTAAAAAATCATATTGATGTTGAAATTCAAGAAGTGGAAGGAAATCCACAATGAAGATTTACGCGTTTTTATGGGGCATCAAATGTAAGGGATAAATCAGTGATGTGGGACTTACTTCAACGCTTGGGGAGAAATAATACACTACCGTGGTTGGTTGGTGGTGACTTCAATGATATTCTCTTTGCGCATGAAAAATATGAAGGGTTGTTAAGGGATGAGGCTAGAATGGAGGTGTTTCGTAGAACATTGGAAGAATTCCATTTGGAAGACATTGGTTTTTCTGGGATGTGGTTTACTTGGGAGAGGGGTCGTGTAATGGAAAGAAATTTAAGAGAAAAAATTGACAGAGAGGTTGCTACTGATGCATGGTTACAACTTTTCCCAACTTATTCATTGATGCATCTTCCTCATTCTTTCTCGGATCATTGTCCATTACTTATTGAGACGAAGGTTGAAGGAATGGGTAAAAGATCTGGAAGGTTTCACTTTGAAGCTTGGTGAGTTTTAGAGGAGTCATGTGAGGAAGAGATAAGGAAATTGTGGGAAGGAAGTTTCGGTTCTTTTAAAAATCGCATTTCAGCTCTTGCTAATGGGTTGAAAAATTGGGCGGGCAAGATTAAGTACAAAAGAGAACGAGATGTGAAAAGATTAACAATGAGACTTGAAGAATTGAATAGTTATAAGCGATCAAAAGAGACTTTGGCTGAGCTTGTTGATGTCAAATTACACCTGAATATGGAAATGGATAAGGATGAGAGATATTGGGAACAACGAGCGAGAGTGAATTGGCTAAAAATAGGAGATAAGAAACTTCATTTTTCCATAAGTATGCTTCTCAACGACGGCGTACTAATCGTGTTCGAGAATTACAAAGGAATGATGGTTCTCTAGCTACGAATTGTATTTAGACTGGGGATATCGCTCGTGACTATTTTTCAGACCTATTTACTTCTAAAGAAATTGGAAATTTGGATCATATTCTCTCGGGGGTACCTTGTATTTCTAACAGTGTGAATCAGAGCTTACACAGAGGAAGAAATTGTTGAGGTGTTGAAAGGAATAGGGCCTACAAAAGCTTCAGGTTCAAATGGTTTTCCGACAGTATTTTATCAAAAGTATTAGTATTTTATTCGTAAAGATACTAGCATTTTCTGTTTGGATATTCTGAATAATGGTAAATCTTTAGAAGAAATCAACAAAACTCACTTGGTTTTAATTCCAAAAACTGCAAATCCTCTCAATTTGAAAAACTTTTATCCTATTAGCCTTTGTACGGTTATCTATAAGATTATTGCCAAGACAGTTGCCAACCGATTACAAAAGGTTCTGGATGTTTGTATTAATGACTCTCAAAGTGCTTTTGTACCAGGCAGACTTATAACTGACAATGTGTTGCTGGCGTATGAGGTACTTCATTCTTTCAATAATAAAAGATCCGAACGAAAAGGATTTATGGCTCTAAAGCTAGATATGAGCAAGGCCTATGATCAAGTGGAATGGCCTTTCCTTAAAGGTATGATGTCAAAATTAGGTTTCACAGGTCCGTTTATTGATTTTATTCTCTACTGTATTAGTTCAGTTCAATATTCAATTTTACTAAATGGAGAAGAAGGTTCAAGTTTTAAGCCATCGAGAGGACTACGTCAAGGGGATCCCTTAAGCCCTTACTTATTTCTGTTCTGTGGCCCTTAAGCCCTTACTTATTTCTGTTCTGTGAAGAGGGGTTATCTGCGCTGATGAGATTAGCAAGTCAGGAAAGGAAAATCTTAGGAGCAAAGGTATGTAGATCTTTCCCACCAATCACTCACCTCATGTTTGTTGATGATTGTATAATATTTGGAGAGGTTTCGGATAGGGGGAATAATGTGCTTAAAGATATCCTAAGTGAATATGAATCTTACTCGGGAAAATGTGTAAATTTTGAAAAATCCACGGCTTTTTTCAGTTTGAATGTGAATGATCAGGATAAGAATTTAGCCTTCCAGGTACTCAATGTTCGTTGTTCAGTAGATCCAAAGAAATACTTAGGATTATCGAATATGGCGGGTCGAAGAAGGAAAATGGTATTCCAAGGTTTGAAAGACAGATTGAAGCAGAAGATAAACAGCTCAAGTATAAGACATATCTCACAAGGTGGCAGAGAGGTATTTATCAAAGCTGTTTTGCAAGCAATTCCTAAATACACGATGTCTTGCTTTCTTTTGCCAAAATCTTTTTGTATGGAAATGGAAAACATAATAGGGTCTTTCTGGTGGAAAAAAAGTCAAGGAAAGAGAGGCATGCACTGGTGTGATTGGAGGACTTTATGTGTGCTGAAGGAAGATGGTGGTATGGGGTTTCGTAATTTGACTTTTTTTAACATTGTATTATTGGCCAAACAGGGTTAGCGTTTGTTACGTAACCCTAATTCTTTACTAGCACATACTTTGAAGGCCAAATATTCTAAAGACTTCGATTTCTTAAATTCCAGATTAGAAAATTTACCTTCTCTTACCTAGTAGAGCTTATGGACTACAAAAGGGCTTCTTCTGAAGGGTTTGGGCTGGAGGATTGGTGATGGGAGGAAAGTCTCTATCTGGGGAGATGCTTCGGTTCTTGGAAATAACGATTTCAGAGTTCAAAATATGAATGCTAATTCGAGTATAATAAAAGATGCAGACTTGATTGATGACAATACAAGAAAATCGAAAGCTAAGCTGATTTGTAATACCTTTACGAAGAAAGATGCGGAGAGGATTTTATGCATTCCTTTGTCCATGAATCTGCATGAGGACCATATCATTTGGGGTGATGAGTCGACAGGAGAGTATTGGGTTCGTAGTGGTCAAAAATATCTTTTACATGATGGATAGAACCAATAACAGTTTAATTACAGAAAATTTTATAAGAAATTGTGGAACTTAGATATACCGCCACTTGCCGAAGATGTCAGAATGAAGCGGAAACGAGGGAGCACTTTTTTAGGGAGTGTTCTACAACAAAAGAGACATGGGAGAAGTTAAATGTTACCTGGTCTATTATAGATGCAAACACTAATTACAAAGAATGGATTAAAAACATCTTTAAGTCAAATTCTATGGCTAAGTATAGGTTGATAGCATGTGCAATGTGGGTGATATGGACGTCAAGAAACAAATTCATTCATGAAGGAGAGATGAAATCGGGTTCTCAAATAGCAGACTTCGTGATCAACTACCTTAAGAAACTGGATGGGTTGAATACGCACTTACTAGTGAGAAGGATACATACGAACAGATGGGCTGCTCCGAATGGGTTAAGGGTAAAACTCAATTTCGATGTTGCATTCAACAGGCAAAGGAACAATTCATGTTCTGGGTTAGTGGTTCGAAACGAAAGAGCAGAAGTTATTTATTCAAGAACAGTCATGCACGCGAATATACTGTCTGTTTTTGCAGCAGAAGCAATGGCTTGTCTTCAGGCACTCAATCTTGGGTTATATCTTGGGCTGAGGGAGGTTGAAATTGAAGGAGATTCCCGTTCGATGATCCGTAAATTGCAAGCGGAGGAATAAGTAGGTCCTGTGTATTTCGATTTATCCATAAATAATCTAACAAGGTTACTCATCTCATAGCTACAGAGGGAATTAAAAAGAAGGAGATAACTTATCTGATTCATATGGCTCCTTTTGGCGCGGAGGGAACGGTGGACACTGATCGAAGATGGACGAAATCCATGAGGGAGTGAAGCGGCTGGAGTGTTGAAGGAGAGATTGGAAATGGACTTGAATGGTCAATAGGTTTGATGTATTCAAAGATACTTTGAGGAAAGTGACTGCTTCTGATGAAAATTAATGGAGAATAATGATGAAACTCTGCTGTTTCGCATGTGTTTTGTTGCTTTTCAGGAGAAGGGTTAATTAATTGGATAATAGCTGGGATGTAGATGTCTCTAGAGCTTCTCCGTTCTGCAATCTAGATCCTTATTTTTTAGGCTATTTTTGTTTTTGACTTTTGTTTTTATTCTTTTTTGGATAATAGCAGAATGTATCAATTTCGTATTGAAGGGACGCGACATTTGCTAGTAACGTCGGTGGTCAAGGAAACATATTTTCGATTAACAACCTTATTTTCAATGCGGGATAACACATACGCGAGATAGATAAAGGGCGGTCACATTTGCTGTGAGTTAGTGCTGAAAGATATTGGAGAAAATATAGAAATTGCGGAATCAATGACTTTAGTGTGTCACTTGTAACCAAATCTAGTATTCTGGGTTAAGCAGCCCCATTGACCAGACCGAGGAGTTATCGATGGAACATATCGCGTAGACCTGAGACAAATGACCTGCGATCGTGGGAGATTTCAAGCACTTCGTTATCTATGCACGCATGTGCCTCGGAACAGGTAGATTGCATGACCTACATTGACGAAGTTTACAAACTTGAACGCATGTATAATGTTTGGAAACCAAAATTTCCACTTGTCCCAGATGAAAACATGTGACCACCTACCTCGCACGCTCCATTCGAGTTGGTACCAGATAAGAACTCGCGGCGCAAGCCAAGAGGTCAACCGAACTCAACTCTAATACGATGTAATATGGTTATTTAGGAGCGGGGAGACAAACTGAGGTTATGCTATTACTATAGGAACCCTGGGCATACAAAGCCAACATGTCCACACAATCCGAGAGAATTGAGGAGAATAGCTAATTAAAACATTAACTCATGTAATGAAAAACTAACTTATTTGTTTATTCATTAATTTTTTTCCGAACCTTCTGAGCAATTCTTTGCTTTTTCAAAATATTGTACTTAACAAATGGACGGAGAAAAACTTAAATGAAAAAGTAACAAAAATAATTGTAAATTTTAAACTCACAATATGATATGGTACAAAGCTAAACAATGTAATAGTTTTGTTTTGTATATTGTAAATAAGTTTACATATGGGATGTAAAACAAAGTATACAATTGGGAAAATTACAAATAACATAAGCATCGGCATCCCGAATGTGTGCCACAATCGAGTGGACGTTGGGCACGCCTAGGGTTCCGTTGCACTATTTTGAGTTGGTGGCTCCTCATCAACTTCGTCTTCATCTTCACGTGCATGTCGAGATTGTCTGTTGGAATCCTTTTAGTCGCTAAAAATATTACCATTAAAATGTAAGGAAAACATGTCCTAAAAGGCATGTTTTCACCACCACATCAATGAAAACGCATCTTATAGGACACGTTTTTAATTTTTTTCTAGAAAACACATTTTTATTGATGTGTGAAAATATACCTTATAAAATTCTTTTTTTTTCTAAAAAAAGCGTAAATCAATCCATTTCAAAATTTTGAGCTGCTTTCTCAAATTTTTTTTTCAACATACGTATAAAAATTAGCCTGCCAAAAAGTCGGTGCAAGACTATAATTTAAAATTTAATAAAAGCAAACGTCATTAAACGCAAAATCGGTATATAATAAATGTGAAAAACGACATAAAAAATAAAATAAAAGAACTAAATGTTAGTCACCCATCCACAAAGATCGGCATTAAATAATTCTTATATGATTCTTTGACTCAATCATACAGTATATCTTACTCGATCAAAAAAATCATACAATATATAATTTTTTTCTTCACATCATTAATTAGTCACTGAAATAGTAGGAATGAATCAAATGCCAATATATATATATATATATATATATATATATATATATATATCAAAATCAAATCAAATTTAATTTTATTTATTTATTATTTCATTGAATTTTGCGTTCGGGTAAGACAAAATAATAATTATGTTATTATAATTTATGGTAATAAATCTTTCGTTTTGAAAAGCAATTGGCAGCCAACAACTTCAGATTTAATAGCAACAATAAGAAATCACTCGAATAAATTAATTTCCTCACGTCATGTCGAGTTGATTCTAAAAATAAAAATAGAGTTAATTGTGGTATATTAGATAAGTTTGAGTTTGGTTCGATATTCAATTCAAATTCAATTTAAATTTAGTTCGAAATTTAATTGAGTTACTCAAGCTGGGTTCAGTTAAGTTTATTTATCAATTTTTAAATTCAAACTTGAACTCGGGCCAATTAAACTTTGTAGTACTAAACCAACTTCATATAGTAAAAGAAAAAAAATTATAATTTCATAATATAAAAAATAAAAAGTTTAATTAGACTTGCGACCCAGTTGATGAGTATTATGGTGGTTGAGTTCGATTCGATCGATGGCTTGAACGTAGTTTGATAATTATAAAAATGATTCGAAATTTTTTTTAATTAAACTTGAATAATGTGTGAGTATTGATATCTCAATTCCACTCGTAATCCTAATTAACTCAAATATATTTTTATTTTATATAGTAGTTGAAATAAAATATAGCTTTTAATTTCTGCCAAATCAGTTTTTATAGAAGCAGGAGATTGAGGAGACAAATCTGAGAGGAAAAGAATAATTTTGTTAATGGATGCTTTTTAGGAAAGTTCTACCGTGAGCTCCAACAGCACACAAAAGTATAAAGTTATTAATGGACTACAAGCTGAAGCGCGAAACTGATTCATTTAATGGTTTATTTTATTGTTTAAAATTAATAAAAATATTTAAATCTAATTAAAAATATTAATATTAATAAACAATCAAACATGTTAAGTTGAATTAACCCACGATTAAAAAATATAAATTCAAGCCCAATCGAAAGTAGGTTGGGCTGGGTTGGGTTGGCCAAGCCCAATGACCATAAACACCTCTACTCTAATGAGACCTAGTAAACTACAACAGTCTCCTTGGAGCAGGAGTAGAGTTATATAATCCAACTTCTCCCGTCTCAATTTCTTCGGCCATGAAGTCTACCCCTATCTTTCCTTCTCTCAACATCTCAATGCTTATGAAGTAACTCCACTATTTTACAAACTAGTGGGCTACTGCCTAATCTTCATTAGCTTTCTACGTCACATTTACCATGTTGACATTGTTGTTGGAAAAGTTAGTTAAGAAGAAAGTGAATATTCCACAGCAGAATTTTAAATTTTTTTCTTAAAAATTAAGTCTTGTGATATTTATAGTAATAAACCCTAAATCGAATTATTACCTGTGCTTTGAGCGAGGTGGTCTAAGTTGTTTCCTGATTTTCTACTAAACGATCTTCTTTGTTATCCTTGAACTCTAGCTTGCTGGAAATCTGGGCTCAAACGTCACAAAGTGAATGCACAAAATGAAAACTTTAATTAATACTTCCTGCGTTGTGGGCCGCCATAAATAATAATCACAAAGCAAACATCTAGTAATCTAGCATCCTAAATTACACCTGTTCATGGGTTGAGTCACCCAGCCCAGCCCGAAGGTCTGCACGAAATGTGGGAGGGTTTGGGCAAAAATATAGGCCCGAAAAATGGGCTTAGACAAAAAATAAGGCCCATTTGAACAACGGGTTGGGCTTCGGTTAATGCATTTTTAGCCCGACCCGACCCGAATTCACTAAAGGACAAAAAATCTACTTTTTTTTGTTTTTTAATGTTATTTTCTTGTTGTTTTCTCTCTATTTTGCTACCATTTTACTATTATGTTGCTACTATTTTGCTGTTATTGTTTGAATATTGTATAAAACTTATTTTATTGTTAATTTTGTTATTATTTTAAAGGCATTTGTTAATTTTGTTATATTTTAGAGGTATTTGCTTGTTAAGTTGTATTTATCTTACAGCACGTTTGGTTCGCTGTATTGGAATAGAGGCGTAATGGAATAGAGACGTAACGGAATAGAGGCGTAATAGCAAATCAATTGTTTGGTTGAATGTAATGGAATAGAGGCGTAATAGTATTCTTGTGTTTGGTTGAATGGAATAGATGTGTAATAGCATAATGAAAAAAACTAAAATGACTAGAATACCCTTAGCGAGATTTTTTAAGCGAGATGATTATTGTTATTGTTATTAAATTTTAATAAGACTATTAATATAAATAATAAATAATTTAATCATATTTTAACATAATTATTATTAAATATAATTTAATAAAATTCTTAATATTAAATATTCTTACATGAATTTACTAAAATCATAATATATAATACTATAAAAATAATATATAATCTACTTTATTATTTTTAAACCACAATACATATTTAACGTGCTAAAATATCATTAGTGAAACAAATAATTTAATTATTTTAATTAAACATATAATTTAATTAGTTTTATGCATTTAATTATTTTTATTTTAACAAATGCATTGAACTAAACAACGGATTTCACCGATTAGGTCAGTAATGGTTTAGCCTCGTAATAGCAATACATTGAATCAAACAACGGATTAGAGGCGTAATAAGTGGGGCCCACCGATTAGCCAATACACCCAACCAAAGTTAGTGTTATTTAAGTATACATATTTTTTAAAAATTTATTTTCAATTTGTTGAGAAATATTTATTTTGATGTTTTTAGTATTTTTGATGTATTATATATATTTAAAAATTATATAAAAAATTAATATGGCCGGGCCGGGCAGTTGAGCTCGGCCCGGCCCAACCCATGAACACCTCTATCCTAAATCTTTAGATGCACAAATAAGCTGTGATTATAAACTTTATTAATAGAAACGAAATTTCTCTAGCAAATTCATATTTCTCTTGAAAATCCCTAGCTTTTATATGATGCAAAAAATTAAACCCAAGCTTAGCTATAATTCTACCTACCTTAGTCATGCTAACACAAGTTTTTGTAAGAAAATCTGATATCGTATGTAGTATTAATATGTCAGTAACAATGATAATGCAATACAATGCAGTAGCAGTAACACAACAGAATACATGTAATTGAACAAAGTTAAAAATTAGAAGAAAAATATTGTCGAGGCCTATATAAACAGTTTCCTTAAGACAGATTCGTCCTCTCCTCGGTGCTTTGAGTAAAGTTGGACGTCTTTCTCCCAGGATACAACAACAAACGATCACAGTAGTAGCACAACAACAGTGATTAATCAAACACAATCTTGCCTTTCTCTATTACCAAGAGAAATGAAATCTAGAAGGAATTTTTTATATTGATTGTTTTGATGATATGTTTTAGAAATCTCCTAACTTGACTTTATATAGAGGAGAGGAAATGAATGAAGAGATTTGTTGAAAAATTAATAGACATGAGTGAATAGTGACAATGAATGAAAAAAAATTCAATATTAAACCAAAAGATACATTTTTCTTTTCAAAAGATATAACTGTATGGAAAAATGCAATACTAAATCAAGAGATACAATTATCATTCATCACTCAATAAATATTTTCCAACAATTCCCCACATGAATGAAATTGATAGATCAACGAGACTCAAAGACTCAAAGAGGTGATAGATTCTACGTTTGATATTTGCATAAGATAGGTAGGCATCAACCCTTAAACCTTCCTTTATGAAAGTATATTTACTTTATTAGCTAACCAGTAGATGAGATGTCCTTGAACTGTTCTGCCGTTTGTATAAACAATGATATTCCTCACCCAAATACCTCTATGGCAAGATTTTTGGTTCTCATGGGTATGTTCATAAGGCCATGAACATCCTCCTGATTCTACAAGAGCTTAGAGAATTATGCCCCAATAGTCTTTTTGAAGTAGCCCCACTTCATTCTCACATAGATGACTTATGTTATCCGTTTCACCGAAACAGACAATGGTCATTAAAAGCATTGCTTAATATTTTCTACATTTTAATCATTGTTTTTATCATAGGAATTGACTCGAGATAAGAATCCCCACAGTGACCTCACAAGGTCTATGCAAGTAGGTTCTCCCATTGAATCTAGATATTGGGATCTCCAGTCAACTAAGTTTGGTTTTCCTTCACATAGTACCTTAAATATTCATGGGCTTTAGTCTCATTCCTTTCGATGTTTTATCAACTTGATCTCGGTTTAACCCTTTGGTTAGCAGATCCGCAGTGTTATCTTTTGATCTTACAAAATCAATAAAGATAACTCCAGTTGAGATCAATTGTCTAACGGTATTGTGTCGATGATGCATGTGTCTCAACTTACCATTATACATTACGTTTTGAGCTCTACCAATTGTTGCTTGGTTATCACAATATATGCATATTATGGGCACAGGCTTTGGCCATTCAGGAATATCCTCTAAAAAATTTCATAGCCATTTTGCCTCTTCTCTAGATTTTTCTAGAGCTATAAACTTAGATTCTATTGTAGATCTAGTTATAATCGTTTGCCTTGAGGATTTCCATGACACTGCTCCTCCTCTCAATGTGAAAATATAACCACTTGTGTCTTTGGTATCTTGAATATCAAATATCCAACTAGCATCAGAGAATCCTTCTAACACGGTAAGATCTTTAGAATAATGTAATTCATAGTTCTCAGTATATCTGAGATATCTCAGTACCCTCAAAATCGCTTTCCAGTGGTTCTTCCTTAGATTGCTTGTGAATCTGCTTAAACTGCTTACAGTGAAAACAATATCAAGTCTAGTGCAACTCATAAGGTACATTAGACTACCTATGACTCTTGCATATTCCACTTGGTCAATACTTTCACCTTTGTTTTTAGACAGATGTTGATTTATATCTATGGGAGTTCTGGCTACACCAAAATCATCCTTGCCAAATTTCTGAAGAATCTTGTCTATGTAGTGTGATTGAGTCAATACGAGACCTTCAAATGAATTTTTGATTTGGATGCCCAATATCACGTCAGCAAGTCCCATATCTTTCATATCAAATATTAAATTTAACAAGTTTTTGGTACATTTTACCATTTCATTGTTACTTCCAACAATGAGTATGTCATCAACATATAAACATAGAATTACATATCCATCAACAGTGGTTTTAACATACATACATTTGTCACACTCATTAATTTTAAATCCATTTGATATCATAACATTGTCAAACTTTTCATGCCACTACTTTGGTACTTGCTTAAGTCCATACAAAGATTTTACCAATCTACAGACATTTCTTTCTTGCTCTAGAGCTAGATGACCCTCGGGTTGTTCCATGTAAATCTCCTCATCAAGATCTCCATTTAGAAAAGTTGTCTTAACATCCATTTGATGAACTTCTAGATTCTGTAAATCGATAATAGCAAGTATCATCCTTATAGAGGTTATTCTTGATATAGGAGAAAATGTATAAAAGCAATCAATGTCTTCCTTTTGTCTATAACCTTTTATAACCAATCTGGCCTTATACTTATCAATTGTTCCATCTGCTTTCATTTTTCATTTGAAAATCCATTTAGAATTTAGTGGTTTAATTCCATGAGGTAGATCCACTAATTCCCACATATGATATTTCATGATAGAATCAATTTCACACTTGATAGCATCTTTCTAAAAATGCTTTCAAATGAGCATATAGCTTCACTATAAGTTTAAGGTTTAGTTTTTAGCATATAGGTTAGAAAGTCTGATCCAAAAGATTTTTCCACACTTTCCCTTTTACTTCTTATTGGTTCTGCCTTGACTTCAATTTCTTGTTAAAAGTCTTGACTATCAATAGTTTCTGAAGTTTATTTTATTGAACTTGACCCATCTTCCCTAGTCTTACAAGGGAATATATTTTCAAAGAATGAGGCATTTTTAGATTCCAATATCATATTCTTGTGAATTTCAGGATTCTTTAGTTCATGTACAAGAAACCGATATGCATTGTTGTAATGTGCATACCCAATGGAAATACAATCTATTGTTTTAGGACTTATTTTCATTTTCTTCGACAAAGGAACCATTACCTTTGTAAGACACCTTCACACTTTCAAGTAGTTGTAGGAAGGTTTCCTGCCTTTCCATAAATCATATGGTGTTTTGTTCATTTTCTTACGGGGCACCTTATTTAAAAGGTAATTCGTTGATATAGCAGCTTCCCCCCACAAGCTTTGTGACAACCCAGAACTTTCTAGCATTGCGTTCATCATTTCCTTTAGGGTTCGATTTTTACGCTCTGCTACTCCATTAGTTTGAGGAGAGTATGGTGGTGTCACTTCATGAATAATACCATGTTGTGCATAAAATTTACCGAATGGTTCAACATATTCACCACCAAGGTCACTTCTCACCCTCTTAAGTCTTTTATTAAGTTAAGTTTCAACTTTCTGCTTATAGAGAACAAATTCCTCTATAGCTTAATCTTTGCTTTTAAGCAAATATACATAGCAATATTTTGTGTTATCATCAATGAAGGTAATAAAATATTTATTCCCTCATCTAGCTTGAATAAACTTTAAGTCACAAATATAACTATGTATTAAGTTAAGTGATTTAGTATTTCTTTGAATAGATTAAAATGAAGACCTTGTTAGTTTTGCCTCAACACACATTTCACATTTATGATTATAATTAATGTGAAATGAAGGGATGTACTCTAAGTTAATTAATCTACGGTAAAGTATTAGAATTAACATGTTCGAGCCGACTATGCCATAAATCAAATGACTCAAGCATATAAACAGAAGAAGAAGCATTATTCTTATTCATAGTATTAGCTTTTACAGAGATAGTATTGAGTTTCCACATATCATTTAATACATATCCCCTTCCCATAAATGTTCCCCCTTTTGATAAAACTAACTTTTGGGATTCAAATACCATCCTAAAGCCATGCATACTTAGGAGGGTCTCAAAGACAAGATTCTTGCATATGTCAGGCACATACAATACATTTTGAAGTTTCAACTCTTTGCTAGAAGTCAACTTCAAAATCATAGTGCCTTTCCCCTTAATCTTGGAAGTTGCAACGTTTCTTATATAGAGTTTCTCCCCTTTCTCACAAGGAACCAACTCAAAAAATGAGTCATTGTTACAGAAAATATGACGGGTGGCACCAATATCAAGCCACCATTCTCTTGGATTTGAATCAACCAAGTTGACTTTAGAAATCACAACGTAGAGGTCAAGATCAAATACTTCCTTAGAAATATTTTCCACAACATTGGCCTTGTTTGTTCTGGCCCTCTTTGGAAGCCTACAATCGGATGACTTGTGTCCCATCTTATTGCAATTAAAGCATTTTCCTTAGAATTTTGGCTTCTTGAAAACATCGCCTTGTGGTCCTACTTTAGACCTAGTCTAAGAATATTTTCTTTTCTTGGAGTCCTTTTTTACTTCCACCATGTTTGCCTAAGTAAAGTTAGGATTGGTTGTTTTGTTTAGCCTTTTAGCCGGACCTCGATTGTCTTCTTCAATTCGAAGTTTGACAATCAGATCTTCCACAATCATTTCCTTTTTCTTATGCTTAAGATAGTTTTTAAAGTCATTCCAAGCAGTGGGAAGTTTTACAATAATGGTTGTCACCTGAAATGATTCACTTATCTCCATCCCTTCTGTGAGAATACCATGAATGATCAGTTGGAATTCCTGTACCTAACTTACAACAACTTTAGAATTAACCGTTACAAAGTTTAAGAACTTGGAAACTAAGAATTTCTTAACACCAGCATCTTCAGTTTTGTATTTATGGTCTAGTGATTCTCAGAATTCCTTAGCCGTTTTTCTTGATACTGTATACTTCATAAAGTTCATAAGATAAACTGCTTAAAACGTAGTTACAACATGAGAAATCAGAGTTGTTCCACGCTTCAAAAATGTTGAAGGTCGTAATAGCATCTTCCTCATCCTTTCTAAAAATAGGAGGATTATCCTTCAGAAATTTTGTCATATTCAACATGGTCAAATAGAACAACATTTTTTGTTGCCATGTTTTAAAATTCTTTCCAGTGAATTTTACAGGCTTTTCATTGTGACTCATAGTTACAGGTAATGTTTGGCTTGTAGCATGAGCCTGAGTAGCTACAATCACCTCAGCCTTTGAATTGGATGAGTTTTTTGACGTATGAGACATTTATATAATCGGAATAAAGAACCAGAATCTATAAATAAATTAAAATCTGAAATAGAAGTATAAACCAATCTTAAATAAGTTATGATGGTAATCTGTACGCCTTAGATTAAAACTACAACAATTAATCTGTCTTAAGAATCTAAGAAAATCTAATATCGTATGTAGTATTAATATGACAGTAACAATGATAATACAATACAATGCAGGAGCAATAACACAACAAAATAATTGTAATCGGACAAAGTTAAAAATTAGAAGAAGAATTTTTTCAAGGCTTGTATAAACAGTTTCCTTAAGACAGATTTGTCTTCTCCTTGGTGCTTTGAGTAACATTGGATGTTTGTCTCCCAGGATACAACAACAAACGATCACAGTAGTAGCACAACAACAGTGATTAATCGAACATAATCTTGCCTTTCTCTATTACCAAGAGAAATGAAATTTAGAAGGAAATTTTTATATTGATTGTTTTGATGATATGTTTTTGAGATCTCCTAACTTGGCTTTATATAGAGGTGAGGAAATGAATGAAGAAATTTGTTGAAAAATTAATAGACATGAGTGAATAGAGACAATGAATGAAAAAATTCAATATTAAACCAAGAGATACATTTTTTCAAAAGATACAATTGTATGGAAAAATGCAATATTAAATCAAGAGATACAATTATCATTCATTACTCAATAATTATTTTCCAACAGTTTCTAATAAAGCAAAAATATTATAAAAGAACTCGTGAACATATTCCTTTATAATTCTATAGATTCTAGGGTTGCCACACCCCTAGCAATATAAAATAAAAATGTCTAGCTTCATCATCAATATCGGTTGAAAAAAAAAGCTTTCTAGGACTTCAAGACTCCACCCCATACCATTTAGGATCAAACTACTTCTTCTCAACTTCAGGAGATGATGCAATAACAACCATCACTTCATGTATTGGCATCTTTTATAGTCCACTAACTTTGGCCTTGGTATATCTCCCTTTGAATTTCTTCTTGGCTTTCATCCACTTGTATGAGGATAAATTAGGCGATACCAATGGAACTAGGACATTGGGAAGTAACCCCTCTAGCCTCCTCTCCCTAATGGCTTAAAAATCACTCGTGATAATGACATTGGGATTCACATTTTCCTCCACTACAATCACTATGTTAGATAATTTGTCCAATGTAAAGTTCATATGATGAAATTGAAAGTGAGTTAAATTATGTTTAGTGCATTATGGGCCAAAAATGGGCTCTAAGGTCCTATCCCTTTTTATTTTTCTACTCCATAACAAACTTATTATAACACTCCTTACTCGAGTCCAGACCTAAATTCGAGCAAAAAAGGTTACCTTTCAAGCCAAACACTTCACTCAAATGCCAAACTCATCTTTTAATCTTATTTAAGGCCTTTTAAGACTTCTTCAATCATTTCTAAGCTTACTCTATGATTCAGATTCAATCAGAGGTCATTTGGGCCCTTTTCAGTGATAAAACAACCAAATTAGGGTAAAATAGGGTAGTTGTATTGGTACAACTCCCCAAGGTACCGATACCTCTACTTAATATTGTTCATTTTTGCATTTTGTCGATGTTATATTGATATAAGTCCTTCAAGTATCGGTACTTGGGTGCAGGGGGGCCAAAATCAAGCTTTAAACATGATCGTACTTCAGTGTGCATGCACCAAAGCTATATAAACAATTCAAATAACATATATGGAATTGTGCTATACTGCAAGTATACAAGTCAAATTGTAATATATTCTTGAATATACAATGAAATACGAAAGTATTCCAAGGATCATACCTAAGGGATTGTCAAAATTGGGAAACATTGTTACTAAATTAATTATTCAAAAACAAGTACTAATCTAATCGAGTTATGAATTATTAGTGCGAATTCAAAATCAAATTGAAATAAAACTAATTCTAATTTACTAACTACTAAATGAATTCTTATTTCCTAATTAAACAATGCATAGATCAATTAATTAATTACTAATTAAGCTAAAATCCTAACCCTATTGAATTGTTACTACCCTTACTTAGAAATATCCTTTTGATCTCATCCTCCTCAAAGATTACCACTAAGATACCTTTTGGGTCTCACTTAGAGGCACATTTACCAATTTGATACACGACAAAATACCCTTTCGGTCTCATTTTCCTAAATATTTTACCAAAGGAATCAATTCTAGTATTCTAATAATTTGGCGAAATCAAATAACACCCCAATTGAATCAGAATAAACCCAATAAAATAATCGATTAATTAATCAATTAATTCATACAAGATATTCATGCAAGCACATAAACTCATTCTTATCAACATACAAACATTTGATAAAATAAATGTCAAAAGAATATATGAAAACGAGATTGAATGGAGAAAATTCTTATTGATGGAATCTAGCTGATCACGAAATCTTGCATTGTCTCCGAATGCAAAGTTTGATTGGAAAATAGAAATTCAATACAAAGACTAAATCAACATAAAGAAAAAGAAACTAACACAAAATTATTCTAAAAGAAAACCTAACCTAAAACTAATCTATTGACTAACTACCCTACCGAAAAATCTGAATGTCTCCTCTTTAATTCTGAATAGAATGCTTGTTATATAGTGAGGAAGCTAAAGGCTAAAATTCCCTTCTGTTTAATACAATATTTAGGGTTTAATGTGGAAAAATGACCCTAAATTACACTTAAAATCGAAGTGACACACGTAGGAAATCTTCGTAATGTCGAGTGTTTCCTTGTGGCAATATGGAATCTGTTTTGGCTCTTCATCGCGTCTGCCTTTGGTATTGCGACTTCAATGGTCTATTATCTCGACATCAAATACAGTTTCGTCCCAACAGTTGCACCTTCAACTCCCAATCCATCCTACATAACCATATAATCTTTAATAAATATAAATTACTATAAAAACTACTAAAAATCATACTTTTACTAATTAAACTCTAAAAACATAAATTATTACTAAAATGACTCGATTTTACTTAAAAACATGCTAAAATAAGTGTAAAAGGACATCAAATAAGCATGATAAATTATGACAGATCAAAAAATACCCAAGAACTTACCTAAACATACTCCATTGATCCCAAACATTTTCAATCATTTTCAAACCTTAAAATGCCCCAAAATATCATGCAAAATATCACATATTCATTTACTAACTTATGACCACAATGTTCTCAAAACATTCCCTTTTATACTCAACTCTTCTATGAACCAAAGCACTTTCATACCAATTGAACACTTAAATACATGTTACTCTAATATCGATAATTCAAATACTTATTTCACAAACCTTGCTTTGATGAGATGTGATTAGAATTGCCCCGTTCAAACTCCTCACACTTGATTACTTTTTGCACAATAAGCATTTGAAAACAATGTGTTACACTTCACAGAAGCTTAGTAAGTTGCAACACCCCACACCCGACCTAGTCGTCAAATCCGAATGTGTGACGCCACATTACGTTGACGAAGCAATTCAAGCTAACCCACTATTATTATCATATCATTTTAAGCATGATTATCAATCATATAAAAAAACAAGCATTTAGTTCAATCATAACCTTACATTTTTTTAGAGAAATAATTTAACTCATCGAGTTATGAGATGATACTAAGTCATTTTAAGAATTAGAAATAATATCTAAGCTCTATTATCAATTTTCAATGACATGTCTAAAGACAGAGGGCTTCTTGTCTCAAGATAGACTTCAATTTATTTTAGGTATTTTTACTTCGAAGTTAGATTGTTTCGAGACATTGAGAATTGTGTCTCCAACCTCCGCTATTCTCCTATTTTAACTTTGATGTTTAGATGTTTCGAGACAAGGGGTTCTTATTTCAAGACCTTGAACAGGGCAAAAACTAATTTAGCTTCGAAGTTTACTTATCTCGAGACAAAAGTCACATGCCTTGAGACTTAAATAGGATTATCTCAAGACTAGGTTGCCAAAGTCTTGAGGCATTAAGCTTATAGATAAAAAAAAATATGGTAATTTATTTTCATATGGTTTTAGGACATGTTCAACCTGTTACAAGACTCAATTGTAAAGTCTCCCTAAATGCACATTTTTAAGCACCCAAAACCTATCAAAATGTACCTTAAACATACCTAAATATTACCTCACTGTAAGATCATCAATTTATCATATACAAACACAAATAAACTTCATTAAACCATAACCATTAATGCAACATAATTTAACCAACTAATTCACAAAATTAAACTTATATAAACTAGCATTGCTATCTACCCTTTAAAGATTAAAACTCATCTTATAAAACCTTAAAATTTAAATACCAAATATTCCAAAATGTACACTTAAACCACATGACCAAAACTATCTAGGTACATTCCATATTAACACCATTACATGTATACATACAAAAGATGTAGTAAAATGATTCCCGAGCTGAGTTGTTGAGATTGGATGCCTTGACACTTTCAACTACGAAAATCTTCGTTCGAGACCTGCACACGGAAATAAAAAAACCGTACACTGAGAATTGAATACTCAATGATGCTAATATAATTCAAATTCAAATATATTACATTAAGAATTAACCAAAATAAGTATTTATAACAAGTATCAACTACTAAAATGAGTACTACTTTAACTTATCATAACATTTTCCAACTTTCAATACCATTTCATAAACCAATATCAATTTCAACACTTATTCATTCTGGAAGAATTTTATAATTATTATATTCTACCATTTCGGGTTGCCCAACAACGATGGTTTTTTATATCTATTATTACTACTCAATCTACCATCCTAGATTTCTCGACAACGATGACTGCTATATTAATGACCTTATCGCATGCCAACTATACCCGAACTACGTCTAATATCGTTTAACGAGGCATTAACATCATAATCATCTCTACAATGCATATCATCATAATATCATCGATTCAACACTTTTGTACATCAATCGCAATCTCGAATATTTATCACATATTTTGAATATCAACAAGCGAAGTCATTTTTTGAAGTTTATAAGGAAAAGATATCATTACCTCAATTCATAGTCATATTGAATATAATGAATAATAATCTAAGAAAGTAAATCAAAATTGTATTATAGAAGCACAAACATCAAAATTGAATTATAGAAGCAAAAACCGCGAAAGCTAAACGATGTTTGACTTTTCTTTTCCTTTTGCCTTTAACGTTCCAACACCGTCTTTGGCTAAGTTCGATAATAAAATTATGAAAATATCATTAATCATACAATTCAATACAATTCAACGAAATCTAACATGAATGCATTCAATTAGATTTAGTCCTTTTTAACTCTAATATTCAAACTGTTCGTATTTCCCAATCTACCCAATCAAATTTAGATCTGAGTTAATAAATATAGTATAAGGACCACTAGCTTTCAATTCGTAACATAATTTTCTAACAACTTTCAATTTAGTCCCTAATATTCAACAATGATTTCAAAGCTTTTAAACTTAAATCCAACATATTCATACAATACCCATTACTTTATTAACATTATGTAATACCCATTACTTTATTAACATTTTAACATAATTTTCTCTAAAGTTTTCCTCTTTGATCTCTTTCAAACTTAGTATTCAACCTAATTTCTCAACTAAACTTCATCAACTACTTAATCTAATAATTGGACTATGTTTATCAACTATCAAAATCTAAAAATCTAACTAAAAATTGAAATAAAGTTTACCAATTAGCTAGAAGATATCATAGCAATGGAAGAAAAATGGAAAACTTCTTTTCTTTCTTCTTTGTTCTAATGTAAAAGAGTAGATGAAGATGAGAAATATATTTCTCTTTATTTCCACTATTTTCATGTATTTATAAGTGTCATTAACAAGACATGTAATTTAATAAACTTATATCAAATAACTAATACTAAACTATTAACTAATGTTAATAATAATAAAGATAAGAGAATTTAATCATGTCTTTCCACTAATTGTAGCTAATTGTTGGTTTAATTACCTTTAGGTCCTTAGTTTGATTTCCAACTAGGTCTTATTCTATTTTCCTAAATTAAAAATTCAATAACAATTAGTCTTTTGCAATTAAGTCTTTATACTATAATTACTAATCAATTCATTCTAATTTTACTAAATAATTTAATCTATCACTATCATAGGTGACACATAAATTTTCACTTCCAAAATTAATCCCTCTCATTTAGTAATTAAACTCCAAAACCAAGTTTTCTTGACACCATGAAAATAGAACATCGATAATGACAATGAATCGCAATGAAAGAGAGAAAAAGCAGAACACATAGAATTTTACGTGGAAACCCTTTTAGGAAAAAACCACAGGCAGAGGAGAAAAAAAATTCACTATGTCGAATTCAAATGATATAAGTGGAGAGACGATTACATCTATTTATAGGTTTAAAAACCTTATTCTAATCAATGTCAAATAGAAGTAATATAGTAATATTAAAACACCTTATTCTAATCAACATCAAATAGAAGAAGTAAACTTCTATATGGATTTTACTTGTGCATCCTATACCGTACCACAGGGGGCCTTTGGCCTATACACCCCCAATTGTGACCCCAGTCCAATATTTTGCTTATTGGGGATCTATGATAGGTTGCGACCTTCGCCCTCCTTGATCCCCCTATCTTGCCACTTGTATTTATTTTAACAAGAATTTAGGTCACACAACTTTTAATAGACACTATTAGAAATTGGGTCATTACATATGTACTCATATGGATTCAATTCTTATTTAAGTAATTAATCTATATTTCATTTTATTACAGTACTACATTTTAAGCTTAATTGTTCATATTATGATTTAACATATTCAATTCACTAATGAAATATTAAACATTTAATTAATAACTTTCTACATTACATTTTATTTCACGAAGCCTTTAGTAAACTATGAAGAGACAAATAGTCTAATGTCTTGAGACACTATTGGAAAACTATAGTATTTTGGCTTAGAAATAATTTTAAAAGACTTGGGGGTACTCAAAAACTTTTGAAAATTGTGTAATTCATTTAGAAACTTTGATTTTAAGATTATAACACTTGAAAATCATTTTTGAATAATTAAAGAAAATTTTGCAAATTTGATTGATGGATTTTAGAATTTATTTTGTTGTATCAAAATATTTAAAAATGAAAGCTAATAATTATTGATGCCCCGTTGTGACATATCAAGTTATTGACACCCCATTGCTGCAAATGAGATCGTAATGGAAACCATAAAAAAAGATCGTACTTGGGAGTCATAAATGACCAAAATAGGATTAATGGTTGTTATATGCATTGAAATGCAATTGTGTTAATGGTATATTAATTGATATATTAATTATGAGATTAGTAAATAAGTTAAGCTATTAATATGGAAATAAATGAAATTGGCAAGTGATAAGCACTATGGATAATCACTAGAAGTGAAAAAGTGATTAGTAATGAATGAGTTAATTAGTAATGGAAATGAACACTAGAATAGTTTGGTAAATTTCTTAAGCATTGCTTAGTTTTAAATTAGACTTGAAAGTGTATAGGGCATTGGCTAACTATATAAGATTGATAATGAACATCAGTAAGCTGGGGAAAAGGACATTGAAACACTACATAATCGTAAGTGCTTATAAATGAAAAGGTGTAAATTGGATTTATACTTGTATAGCTATATTGTTGTATTGGATGTGCTAATCAATGCAATAATGTTATATATTAGCATAGTTTTTTCTTATTGAACTTAAAACATGATGTATATATTAAATGACATTGAATGATCGTATGCATAGTGATAATAGCTTAAGGTAATAATATAATGATTAAGTAATTGGTAAAATATTGATAGAAGAACCATATATATGTAAGAGTAAACCATAATGTTTTGCATTATCTAAATATGCTTGATGATATGAGATTTAAACAAAAGTATGGTAACTTTGTAACTAAGTTGGTAAATGAATGATGTGATGAAGTGCCATGCTAGGCAATGTAAAATGAAGTTGTGTTTAAGACTAATAAAAATCATTGAAATGAGAATGATTAATGGGTGAAAGTGCATGAACATATTATTGTAATGGAATTGGTAAAATGGTAATGTAAGAAGGTAAGATAATGGAATTAAGATATGAGTTATGTATGAAATGGTATTTGAAAGGATCATTGATTTTTTTTTGGAAGTTATAAGTCTAAATATAAGGTTAGTTGCAATTAGACCAAATGGCAAGTGCAGGAGAAAACAAAGATGCACACATGAAACTTGATTATGTAGTTCAGATTCCTCCTATGTCTATAGGGCCTTGCCTAGAGAGTTGGTTCACTATACTTCAACAAGTATAAGCTATGATTTAAGTCTTACACACTCATCGTATAGCAACCTTACCCCTATACTTTAATTTGGATCACTCTTTACTAATACTTCCCCCAAAAAGCTTAGTTCTAAACCAAGTGACTCACTTGAGTTTACTTACAATTTTTCACTCAAAATGCTAGTTCTTATATGACCAAAGATAATTGTTTTCTCAGTTATATTCTACCTAGTACAAGTCAAATCATATATAAGTATTCAGGTTTGCTAAGATATAAATCTATTACAATTGAATTCCTCTACAAATAGTCACATAAAAATTTCTTCAATCATCCTCATAAAAGGTAAGATAAAGACCGAGGTCTTCAAGATATCCCAAATTCAAAATGATTCAATCTCCTTAATCTAAGGGAATTTAGATTGCATTAAAAGACTCTAATTCAATCTTTGATGATTTGGTTCTGCAAGATTAATCATCATATATGGATAATAGATAATTTCCAAAAATCACAAATGAAAAGCCCAACATGTTTTGGATAAAAATAAGCCAACACAAATAAGGCAAGTTTTGGTTAATTCCAACTATGCCTCACGCTGCAACTACCATTGTAGTTGGAAACAAAAAATGCTTCTAACAATCTCCTCTTTTGATGATTTTTGAACAAAACCAATAGTCTTTATGAAATAAGGATTGATTAGCAAACTTGTAACACACGTAACCCGTATCTATCGTTAGAATAGGGGTACGGAGCATTACCAAAATTTACAGATCAAATAAACAAATAATTCATATCATATCTCATTTATATCATAAATCAATCATGATGTCCCTTATACGAGCCCTCTAGGCCCAAAATACACATTAGAAACAAGTCGGGACAAAATCAGGTACTCAGAGAATTTTTCGAAAAACATTAAAATTTTTCAAAGGTGCAAGGGACACACGCCCGTGTGGCCAGGCTGTGTGTCTTACACAGTCAAGAGACACGCCCGTGTCTCAGGCAGTGTGGACATTCGAAATAAGGACACATGGTCGTGTCCCAGCCTGTGTCCAAATTTGGGAGCTCTTTGACTTGGATCACACGGCCAATCCACACGCTCGCGTGCTAGGCCATGTGAGTATATTGACTTGCATTAATAAGGTGTAGGGGTCACACGGCCAAGCTACACACCCGTGTTCCAGGCCGTGTGAGCATTCTATTTTGCAAATTTAAAAGATGCAGGGGACACACGGCTGTGTCACCTGGCCGTGTGTCACACACGGATGAGACACACGCTCATGTCTCTACCCGTGTGGAGGAAAATAGGCCATTTATAAGCCACATTTCTCACCTTAATTTAGTACCAACCTAAACTCAACAATTTGTACATTCACAAACCACAACAAGTCCTTCAATTTAAGCCAAAAATCAACTTTTATACATAAGATATCATCACATATATTCAAGGATCCAAACTTACCAAATTAATAAAATACACATATATGCATATTTTACCAAATATACTATCTCCAACCAATCATCAATATGCTTATATGATTTTCATCATTAAACTATTTCAAACACACATCAAACATGTTAAGGCCATATATGTACACATCAAAATATACCAACACAAGCCATTCAAATGGCTAGTTCGAACAAAACATTTATATGTCATAATTGGCCAAATTGACCTATACATGCAATTATAACCAAAATTAGTTTGCTATTTATACCGAAAAGATCGATGGATAGTGTGATGTGGCTCCGACCAGCTTCCAACCTTAACGAGCTTCCAAGTTACTATAAAGCAGGGGAAATAAAATAGAGTAAGCATTTAATGCTTAGTAAGTTCGTATAACATGCAATCTAACTTACCATTATTTCATATGTAAGGTAAGCATACAAGAAATATCCAAATCAACTTGGCCAAAAGCCTAAACATATATTCTCATCATGTTAGCCATGTAAACACATATAATAACCCATAAACATGGATAAACATAGTCATCAAGCAAGTTCTAGATATGTATCAAGCATATCATGCTTCAATATACAAAGTGATATCATTTCCATGTATTTCAAATATATACCGGTAATAGTTCATCTCGAACTTATATTTTCTCATATCAGAACTTTGCCTGTTGAACCATTTAAAATATCACTGGATACACAGGAAGTACACACGAAGTGTACAAAATTGCAATCCGTCAATTCATGTACATGTATGTTTATATAGACATGTAAACGAGAAGCTCTTTTGAGCCATATAACGAGAAACTCATGTGAGTTGTATAATGAAAAACTCATAAGAGCCATAATCAGGAAGCTCATTCGAGCTAATATCGGGAAGCTCTAGAGAGCTATTAATCGAGAAGCTCAAAAGAGCCAGTTATCGAGAAGCTCGTGAGAGCCAAATAACGAGAAGCTCAAGAGAGCCATATATTGGGATGCTCATAAGAGCCATATAACGGGACGCTCTTACGAGCTGTGGTGTGTTCGCAACACATGCAAGACCACAACCAATCGGGAACCCTTAATGACTAATGTCTTTTGTATCCATCGAATTTTTAAGGTTCAAATGGGACTCGGTACTTGTCAGATATGTGATCAGTATTTTACATGGAAATTACACATTTCACACACACAACAATATTCAATTCAAAACATACAAATATACAATTTAGTTACACAAACTTACCTCGACAAGTGTTCGTATACACAAAAGCTACTAATTTGATACTTTCCCTTTTCCTCGATCTAACTCCGTATTGTGTCTATCCGAATCTATACGAATCAATTTAACTCAATTTAATACAATTCATATTCAATTCATTCCAATACACATCTTTGGCAAAATTACTATTTTGCACATATACTTTTGATTAATTTTGATTTCGTCCCTAGGCTTGAAAAATGAAATTCATACAATTTAATCATTATTCCAAGCGTAGCTGGATTTCATATGTAACAATAGTAGCCCATGTATTTCATAAAATTTAGAATTTTTCCATGAATTTTCCATCTTTCCAATTTAGTCCCTAAATTATAACTTCATCAAAATTCTCTTTACAAAAGATGTTTGTCTATCAACAGCCTTTCATTTTGTCCCATAAAACTTCATAATTCAACTATACTCATCCATGGAAAAACCCTAATACTTTAATGGTTTTACAAATTAATCCTCGAGATAGCTAGATTAAACTATTACGATCTCAGAAACATAAAAATCATTAAAAACGAGACAAGAATACATACCTAATTAAGCAAAACAAGCTTGCTTGAACTTAGGTTTCCATGGCTAGGGTTTCCATGTTTTATTTTAGGAAAAATGATGAAAAATGATGATATTTTATTATTTATTTCTTTTATCATCATTATTTTATCATCTTTCTAATTTAACCTTTTACTTAATTAAAGTTTTCAATGATGAATAATTATCTTTATCTACTAACTCCTCTAAATGGTCTATTTTCCATATAAGGACCTCCAATTTAAAATTCCGTAGCTATTTGGTATCTTTAGCTACTAGAATTCAATTTTTACAGTTTATACAATTTGGTCCTTTTTATCAGATTAGACATGAAATTAGTAAAATTTCTTAACGAAATTTTTATACGATATTCCTATCATACTATAGACCATAAAATAATATTAAAATAATTTTCCTTCTGCCTCAAATTTATGGTCCCGAAACCACTGTTCCGATTTCATTGAAAACGGGCTGTTACAACTCTCCCCTTTAAGAAATTTTCTATAACACACCTAACCCATATCCGTCACCGAAACAGGGTTATAGAGCATTACCTAAATTTACAGATCAAATACAATTATTTCATATCATTTAACATCCTTGTCAGAAATCAAAGATGTTCAATCATTTTTGTCCCTTACATGAGCCTTTGAGGCCCAAAATATGCATTGGAAACAAGTCGGGACTAAACCAGGTACTTAGAGAATTTTTCGCAAAATGTCAAAATTTTTCCTAGGTGTAGGGGACACACGCCCGTGTGGCCAGGCCATGTGGGCATTCAAAATATGGCCAGGCCATGTGGGCATTCCTAGGTGTAGGGGACACACGCCCGTGTCTACACCTGTGTAACTCTCTAACTTGGGTCACACAGCCAAGTCACACGCCCGTGTACTAGGCTGTGTGTAGGTGCAGGGGTCACACGGCCAAGCCACACGCCCGTGTGCCAGGCCGTGTGAAAAATATTGAGCATTCAATTTTGAATTTTAATGATGTAGGGGACACACGGCCAGATCACACGTCCATGTGCTAGGTCGTGTGTCATACACGGCTGAGACACACGCTCGTGTCTCTACTTGTGTGGACGAAAATAGGTCATTTCCAAGGCCACTTTTCTCACCCAAATTGTCTTCCACCTAAATCAACAGTTTAACACATTCACAAGGCAATACAAATCATTCAAATTAAGCTAAAACCAAGTTTAGTAAATGTTATAACATCCCATGTATCCAAGTATTCAATTTCCCCTAATTGAACCAATTCACATACAAGTATATCTTACCAATTATACTAACTCAAACCAATTAATAATGAGCCTATATAATTTCCATCATTTAACCAATTCAAAGACTCATCAAACACATTAAGACCATATATAAACACATCAAAATATGTCATTCACAAGTCATTCCAATGGCTAGTTACAACCAAACATTTACATTGCCATCATTGGTCATATTTAGCCTATACATGCCATTATAACCAAAATTAGTTTACTATATATATACCGAAAAGTCTGAGGGATAATGTGATGTAGCTCTGACCAGCTTCCAACCTTTATAAGCCTCCAAGTACTATAAAACAGAAGAAATAAAACAGAGTAAGGATTTAATGCTTAATAAGTTCGTATAATAGGAAATTAACTTATCATTCATTTACATTTAAGGTAAGCATGCAAAATTCATCCAAAGAAATTTGGCAATTAGCCTAATCACATATAACCGCATCAAACATGTTAGTCATGTACTTCATGTAAATATCAAGAAACAAGGATGATCTCATCATGTAACAATGTTCATATACATATTTCCATATAATATGTACATTTCTATAATAATTCATTTCAAGTTCAGATTATCCCATGTCAGAATTTTGCCCGTTGAATTTATTTGAAATATTGATGGCTACACAGGTAGTACACTCGAAGTGTACAAAACTGTAATCCGTCAATTCATATTCAAGAATGCTCATATGAGTACATAAATGGGAAGCTTTCTCTCGAGTTATATAACAGGAAGCTCATGTGAGCCATGTAATGGGAAGCTCATAATAACCATATTTAGGAAGCTCATGCGAGCCAATAACGGGTAGCTCCGAAGAGCCATTAACGGGAAGCTCCGGATAGCCATATATCGGGAAGTTCAAGTGAGCCATATCAGGAAGCTTCGGAGAGCCATTAATCAAGAAGCTTAAAAAGACCCTTTAATCGGGAAGCTCACGAAAAGACATATATCGGGACGCTCATAAGAGCTACTAATCCGATACTCTCTTTTCCTCGATCTAACTCTGTATTGTGTCTATCCGGATCTATACAAATGAATTTAACTCAATTTAATAAAATTCATATTCAATTCAATCCAATACACATCTTTGGTAAAATTACTATTTTACCCTATACTTTCAATTAATTACAATTTCGTCCCTAGGCTCGGAAAATGAAATTCATACAATTTAATCCTTATCCAAGCCTAGTCAAATTTTATATGTAACAATAGCATCCCATGTATTTCATAAAATTTAGAATTTTTCCATGAATTTTCCATCTTTTCAATTTAGTCCCTAAATCATAATTGCATCAAAATTATCTTTACAAAAGTTGTTTATCTATCAAAACCTTTCATTTTCTACTATAAAACTTCATAATTCAACTATAATAATCCATGGAAAACCCTAATACTTTAATAGTTTTACAAATTAATCCCCGAGAATACATAAAAACGGGACAAGAATACATACCTAATTAAAAACGGGACAAGAATACATACCTAATTAAGCAAAATAAGCTTGCTTGAACTTAGGTTTCCATGGCTAGGGTTTCCATATTTTATTTTAGGAAAGATAATGAAAAATGATGATATTTTATTATTTATTTCTTTTATCATCGTTATTTTATCATCTTTCCAATTTAACCCTTTACTTAATTAAATTTTCCAATGATGAATAATCATCTTTATCGAATAACTCCTCTAAATGGCCTATTTGCCATAGAAGGACCTCCAATTTCAAATTTTATAGTTATTTGGTGTCTTTAGCTACTAGAAATCAACTTTTGCACTTTATGCAATTTGGTCCTTTTTATCAGATTAGACATGAAATCAGTAAAATTTCTTAACGAAATTTTTATACGATATTCCTATCATACTGTAGACCATAAAATAGTATTAAAATAAATTTTCTTCTGACCTCAGAGTTGTGGTCTCGAAACCAAAACGGGCTGTTACAAAACTTCTCCCCTTAATTAGTGAATTGAATACGATTATAACCAAGTATTGAACCATTAATGCATAAATATGAAACACATTAATAATGAAAATAACATTAATAATAACGTAGAAAGTTTCACCCTTTGTAGTTCATTGACAAACATGATAAATATGAAAAAAGGAATCAGACAACTCAAAATTTTGAGAAAACATCAAAGATAAACTAAAATATGAATTCAAAGTAATTCAAAGCATGTTACTCTAACATCTCCTTTTTTTTTGTTCCAAAAATTGTTAAAGGACACTATCTTGGGGCAAGAACGTCCAATTTGTAACGTTGAGCTCATGTCCTCAAATAATGAAGCACCCTCAATTGATTCTATAGATATTGGATGCTTTTATTCAACCCAATAATTTCCTAATCTAAGTTTTGTAGAAAAATGGTTTATGCAACCAGGATAGGTTTGCAATTGTGGGGGAAGTTACAATTGACTTTGTATCTACTCCGATATCAACTTCTTATTCTTCATCAATAACTTCCTTCATATCAGCAACAACATGTTTTCCTTACCTCCATTCAAAAGAATAATTCAACTCTAAAGGATTAGGAACATAGACTTCATCTTCATCAATAATCTTATATAAAAAATCAAGGATAGGAATGGTAGTGATAGTCTAGGAATCTTTGATTTGACAGGCTTGACTATTATATTAAAAATCATTTGCCCTAAGTTAAATTTGTTGAAACCTTGCAAAGAAAGATAACTATCTTTTTTGTCACAACATTCTATTGGTTATTGGGTCACCAGTTCCTTGTTTAATCACATAAAGAGCTGCATAGGTAGGAGGCAATTCAGAAGCTTTTAAGTGTTGGCCTTCTGGGCATGTTGCTTAAATGCCATTAATCAATTGAGTTGCTATTTCATCGAAGGGCTCGTGCATATCAACATCTTCAATGCACTAGTGGTGCAAAAAATCACTTATCTTTTCAAGATTCGAGAAAACCAAAAATCTCCAAGTTTTGAAAATCGACAAGAGAACATGTTGTTGATGTAAAAACAAGAAGATACTTTATCTTACAACACATCTAATCAACTTGTGACTAGCAACAACGATAATTGGATGGCTTCCTAACACACCCTTAAATAATTTGTACCTAAAAACATGGACAACAAGGAATTAAATAAGGTGAATCTCTCAATCTTGAAAATAAAAACTCATGACTAAATTTATTAAATTAATATCTTTATCCTTTACAATGCTTGGCTAGTCAAGTATTTATAGGTCTTTAAATTCTAAATTTTAAAAGAAATTAAACTCCTAAAACAAATTTAAATTTTTGTACAAATCTTATATAATTAAATCTAAAATAAATATTTAACCTCCTAACTAAGTAAGATAAAATTTTAACTAAACTATCATAACTAACCATAATTAAGTAGTTTTATTTACAATATTTTTCTAATAATTAAATATAAAACTCCTTTAAATAATAAAAATCCTAAAATAAGATAAAAATCTAGTTTGGTGAACAACATAATCTTTCACAACATAATGATAAATAAAAATAACAACTATATAAATATTATTATAATCAAATAGTAGTAAAACCATCAAATATCAAATAATAATAAATAAACACCTCAAATAATAATGAAAATTATACATTTTGGTGATGAAAACATAATCTATCAAATAGTGCTAACATATTATTTTTTCAATAATTCTTTAAATGATGTTTTGAATGAATGTCTTTCTAAGATATATATTTATAGTCCTAAATATTAGCTATAACACTAATTATGTGATAATTAATCTAAAATAATAAGTGTAATTTAATATGAATTCAAAGTCTAATTAAGTGATAATAACTATTACATAGATAATGAAAACATTAATAAAATAATTGTTTTTATATTACATTACATTATATTATATTATTGATTTTATAGATTTAAAAAAATGAGATACCTAACAGCATGTAAACTTAACTTAACATCCAATCCACTTTTTTCATTTTTTTAGATTAATTAGAATATTGTTAATGAAGATAGTATTAGTTCGCAATATGGTGAATGACCCACTTTTTTCTGTATCACAACTTGGTTTCTATGGAAGAGTCAAAATGATCCTATTTTCAATCAAATGAGTCATAACAACCATTCGATCGTATCTTCTTTGGAGATTGGACAAGGTCTATTTTTATTAAAAAAGTGGCTGGAAATTGGGCATGTATCTCCATGACAAAGGATCATTGGCAATTCCCGTCTCAGGGATGGGTGAAAGTAAACGTTGATGGTTTGGTGTAAACTTTTAAACGAAGAGCAGCCATAGGTGGAGTGGTGAGAAGGTTGGATGGTAGTTGGATAGCGGGTTTTGAAATGGTGGTGGGTTTATCGGGTATCTTTCAGATTGAAGCTCGAGCACTACTTGAAGACTTAAAGTTTGCTTGGGCAAAGTGGTGTCGTAGAGTGGAGATTGAGAGTGATAATTCAGTGTTGGTAACCATTATTCAGAATGGTGTAGCAACAAATAATAACTACAATGAAGTTAAACTCATTCAAGATTGGTGCCTTAATAAGAATTGGGAAGTGAAGTTTCGACAAATACTGAGAGAGAGAATAGGGTGGCAGATTGTCTCGCATTAGAAGAGAGAGGCGAAATGGAGCAGTTGATTATTCATGAGGAACCACCGGCGAGTGTGAGGAGTTTATTAAACAATGATAACCATTGCGCTTCATATCATTTGTTTGAGGGAGTCTATGTAATCTTAGCTTAAATGCTTTTCCTTGTTCACAAAAAAAAAAAGAAAAAGAAACATAGATAATACAAATACTAATTATTAAGTGGTCTATTTTCTTCATATTAATTTCTTTTATATATATGAATCATACTATTTTTCGAGTCAGAATTTTCGTTGAATCAAATTGATTTACTTAGATGTAATTAGTATTTATAAAAACAATATTTAATTTTATTATAAAATATATTTATTTCCTTTTGAATTTTGATATATAAATTAAGAATAAATAAAAATTTATACATTATAGGTTAGATTACCATTTTATATAAAATGATATTTAATTTAATTAAAAATATATTTAATTTCTCTTATATATAAAATGTTAATCTGGCAAATTTAATTTTAATAATTATAAAAAATGATTTCAACATTATTAATTATAATCATATTTATATATAAAATTATATTTATTTAACTAAAACTTTTATTTATTATTTTAAATATCCAATTATATTCAATAATTTTGTATACTTATAATGTTATTAATTAATAATATATTATGTTATTTTTAAGTAGAACTTTAAAAGATATCACCAAATTAATTAATTTTGTATTGATATGATATTATATTAATTAATATTATATTTATTATTATCACATAATAATATTAATAAATTATTATTCTAATGTTAATTTAATAATATATTTAATAATAAAAGGTATTCTTATCAGTTTAAAAGTTTTTCTAAACTCATGTATTTATACATATTATAGTTTAAACTTTGATGTTATTGTTGGGGAGATATTTGGATTCCAAGTGTAGGGTATTTGCTTAAACATACCCCTGCTAGTACTATTTTGATTCTCATTGTTCCCTTAATGAGATGGCCACAGAGGAAGGGTCGTGAAATCTTGAGTTGTTTCGGGTTTGGTTATTAAAAGATGTGATTTAGCACATTAAGGGTATACCCTCTCTGCATGCTCGTGATGAGAATTGGGATTGGGTCTCTGGGTATAACCGTTACCTACGGAAGACGGAAGTGTTCGATCTTTGACGTCAAACTTTGGGGCATTTTGAAGGGTCTTAAGCTAACCCAACGTGAAAGTCATGCCAAGGTAATAATCAAATCTGATAGCTTGGAGGTTGTTAAAGCCATTCAAGGAAGCATTTCTAGCACGTCGAATTCGGCTTTGATTAGACATATACAAAATATTTTAGTACAAGAAAAATGGTGGCTCTTGCTTTAAATTCCTAGAGAGCAAAATTAAGTTACGGACTGTTTAGCCAAACTAGCTTTAGTCAAGAAAGAGGATTTGCATATTTTTTATACCCCTCCTAAGACGGTTCTAACCTCTCTAGGACTAGACAAGTCAAAGGGTGTTTTTTTTTTCTTTTTCGAGTACTTCTATATAATTAATTAGTTAATATTTTCTTTTCATAAAAAAAAAGATATTGTGGCTATACCAAGTAAATTTTAACGCGGTTAGCATTATTGTTGCAGTAGCATATTAAGAAATGTGGATTTGAATATGTTTAAGTGATAATACTTTAAAATTATATAAAAAGTATGCAAATGACATTATGATTCAAGACATGCATACAAAATGAGTATAGCATAAACAAAATGAGTATTAATCCATAAATAAAATGAATACAAGCGAGATTATAGCCTTTGTCCATCAAACTTAATAAATATTATTAATTAACAGTTGACTTATTAAATGGAAGTTATTTGCGGTCCAAAACCATAAAAAGAATTAAGGAAAGAAAATAAAAGTAAAACCTTCAAATGCCAAACCAACTAGATAGAATTTTATTGTAATGAAAATTTTGGGAAAGATGAATACTCCACTAATTAATAATAATATTAAAGCTTAAATGAATAATTATCCTTAAACTATATTATTTTTCTATTTAGGTATTAATTTTTATCAAAATAAAGGCAATTAAAATATAACACATGGAATTTTTTATTAAATTAAATAAAAATAAAGTAAAATATTTATCATTTAATAATTAATATTTACTTTCCCCTTTTTTTCATTTAATTTCTTCCTTGCTATCTTCATCCTTTAACCATTGCTTCACCTTCATTGCAACCTTCAAAGACAACCGTCACCCTAATAATTTATGATAACAATTTTTAAAAATATGCAAATGTCAATAGAATTAAAATAATAACAATAAAGTCATATTTTCTTGCACCAAATATCCTTCAATTGAATAAGGTGTATGTAGTGGTGGTAAGGGCAAGTTGAGGGTTTGATACAAACCTTCTTTTATTTCTCTTTGAAACTCGGGTTGTTCTATTATATAGCTATGAGTGCATTCATAGGTGTTGTTCTTCACTACTTTGGTATTTAAATATTTGCTTTTGTTTCTTCAAAAGTCTTCAACTTTAATAGCCAAAAAAAGGGGAAAAAAAGTCATCGTTGTCTCATTGTGTTTGGAGGTTTCGAAGAAACAATAAAGTGATACGATCGAATATTTAAGCAGAAAAAGTGCAGAGAAAGAGAGAGTTCAGAGAAGAAGGATGAAGAAGAAAAAAAATATACATATTTTCATAACCATCTACTCCTCCTGTTGATGGGTGTAATTAAAAGTAGAAAATGGTTTAGAAATGACAGGTTGTCGTTGTCAGTAACAGCTGCCCAATTCGCACCGTTTAAACTAAACGTCATGACTACCAAAACATATCGTTTTAATGACAATTAAACAAAAGGTAAACAGAAATGTAACAGAGATTGAAAAATATGACCATTATTTATCTTCATTCTATATCAACTATTCCTCCCTAGGAATACGATCCTTGTCCTTAAGGATCAAACTCTGGATATTGTTCTTGTAGCTCAGTCAGTTTCTCCCAAGTAAAGTCTTCAGGGAAAGTATTGGTACATTCCACCAAAACTTCGATTGCTGCATGATTCCCCTGTTTCGCCATTCTTCTCTCAAGGATTCGTATTGGTGTCTTACTCAGAGCACTATGAACACTTGTAGGAGGAAGTGTTGTAGTACTCACAACTAAACCAATGTGCTTTTTGAGTTGTGAAACGTGAAAGATAGGGTGAATACGAACACCCACTGGTAGAGTAAACTTGTACGCGACCTTACCCCTTCGAGCCTCCACTAGATATGGACCAAAAAATCTTGGACCAATTTCTGATTGGTTTTCTTCCTGTGAGAATGTTGCCGATATAGGTGAAGTTTAAGATAAACCATGTCACCGATCTAGAACTCTCTGTCTGATCTGTGTTTGTCAGCTATCTGTTTCATATGTTCTTGGGCTCGTTTCAAATGAAAGTGTAACATATTTCTAGCTGCCTCTATGTTTTGCAGTTCACTATCAACACTCTTCACTTGAGAAGATTCGACAAGATAAGGCATAAGGTGCAGGGTGCCTGGCCATAAAAGGCTTCATAAGGAGTTGTTTGTATGGCAGTATGAAAGGTGGTATTCTACCACCACTCGGCAAAAGGTAGCCACCGAACCTACTCACGAGGTTGTTCCATTGACATGCATTGTAAATAACTTTCCAAACTATAGTTTAAGACCTCAGTTTTCCCATTTATTTGAACAATGACTGCCAAAATACACTGATAAAAATCTTATCTCTATCCGACACGATACTCTCAAGAACTCCATGGAGCTTGTACACATTGTTCAAGTACTGTTGAGCCACTGTAAGGGCAATAAAGGGATGGGATAAGGTTAAAAAATGATCGTACTTAGTTTGTCAATGACCACAAAAATCATGTCTTTTCCCTTGGATAAAGGCAATCCCTCAATAAAATCCATACTGACAGCTGCCCTTGCTCGAGTAGGGATAGGTAAAAGTTGCAGCAGCCACGGATTTATAGTGGTATTGTGTTTACATATTTGGCAAGTCTCACATTCGGCGACCTATTTTTTTTGCATCAGTCAAGAGTTCCCTCCAATATAGCAAACTGGAGAGTCTGTGTCAAGTAGCATGTATCCCCGAATGGCCACCCAAGGCATGCCTATGAAATAATTCAAAAAGTTTTTTATAGTAAAAATTTTTTTACTGTAAAGGCAGTAAAGGGATGTGATAAGGTTAAAAAATGACCGTACGTAGTAAGTCTGTCAATGACCACAAAAATTGTTTATTTTCTCTTGGATAAAGGCAATCTCTCAATCAAATCCATACTGACAGTTGCCCATGCTCGAGTAAGGATAGGTAAAAGTTGCAGCAGCCGCGGATTTACAGTGGTATCGTGTTTACATCTTTGGTAAGTCTCACATTCGGTGACCCATTTTTTTACATCAGTCGACAGTCCCCTCCAATATAGCAAACTGGAGAGTTTGCGTCAAGTAGCATGTATCTCCAAATGGCCACCCAAGGCACCCCCATAAAATAATTCAAAGAGTTTTTTCCTTAGCTCAATATTTGTCCCACCATTGCCTTCCCCTTTCGATGTAAGACTTTTCCATCCCACGAATATTTTGGATGAAGTTGAGGTTGCTGTTGTAGTTCAAACTTATCTTCTTTAGAGCTGGATCGGTGAAATAGGAATCTAAAATTTGCCCCCAAACCTCAAACCATGAAATACTTCCCACGCATTGCAATAATTGTCCTTCTTGTGAGTGATCTATTCTCGATAATGTATCGACAATTGTATTTAAGTGCCCCTTCCTGTAGGTGATGAAGTAATCATACCCCAACATCTTTGCCAACCACTTCTGTTGGTAGGGAGTGATAGCTTGTCTGTCAACTAAAAAATGAAGGCTTTGGTGGTCTATCTTAATATGAAAATGGCGACCAACGAGATAAGAATGCCATTTTTTTTACGACCAATAAAACCACAAACATTTCCTTGTCATAGATCGACAAGGCTTGATGGCGAATTCCTAGACCTTTACTGAAAGAGGTAATAGGTATCCCTTTTTGCTGTAGGACAACTCCCAATCCTTGGCCACATACATCAGTCTCAATAGTAAATTCCTCCTAAAAATCTGGAAGTATAAGGAAAGGACCTTGGTAAACAGCCTGTTTGAGTTGCTTAAATGCAACCTGAGCATCATGAGACCAATTCCAGGGAACTTCTTTCTTTAGAAGAGCAGTGAAAGGCTTGGTTATCACACCACACTATCGAATGAATATTCAATAATAACCTGAGAGTCCCAAAAATCCTCTCAAGCCTTTAACCAAATGAGGAGTTAGCCAACTACGCACCCCATCAACCTTGGTAGGATCCATATAAATTGAACCAGCTGAAATGATATGTCCCAGGTATTCGACTTGGGTGGTGCCAAAGCTGCATTTCCCTTTTTTGGAAAAAAAGTTGATGTTGCTGTAAGAGTTCCAAGACTTCTTTTAGATGAACTATGTGTTGAGACCAAGTAGTGGATTATACGAGTATATTGTCAAAGAAGACAAGTACAGATTCCTCAAAATATGTTTAAAGACTCGGTTTATCAACGATTGAAAGTTGGAGGGAGCGTCTGTCAGCCCAAAGGGCATGACAAGGAATTCATAGTGGCCCTCATGAGTCCTAAAAGTTATTTTGTGGACATCTATTTCTAACATTCTAATTTGATGATACCTAAAATGCAGATCCAGTTTTGAGAAGTAAGTAGCTTGCCCCAACTCGTTCAAAAGCTCCTTAATAACTGAAATTAGAAACTTATCTTTTATGGTTAATTGATTAAGTTGTCGATAGTCCACACATAGTCGCTAACTACCGTCTTTCTTCTTGACCATGACAATGGCAGATGAGAAAGGACTGTTACTGTTGCGAATGATCCCGGTTTGTAACATTTCGATGACCAACTTTTCAATATTAGATTTTTGGACAACAAGGTACTAGTAAAGCCTAACTTTAATTACTTGAGCCTCGTCCTACAACGGAATACAATTATCTTGCATTCTGGAATGGGGCAACCTTTTTGGGAGTTGAAAGACATCATCAAATTTTGCAAAGAGCAACTCTATATCCTGATGAAGGGATGATGAAGGCATTGCTAAAGTTGTTTGATGACTGGTTGTGAATAACATAGGCCAAGGTCCATATTCTATCATTGTAACACACTTCAATATATGTGGTGTAGTCAAGATATTAAAACTGTCAGGGAGTATGCCTTGAAGAGTGAAAGATTTGCCTAAATAATCAAACTGCATGTGCAAAGATGAAAAATTCCAAATAATTGAGCTGAGAGATAACAAACACTGAACGCCAAGAACCAAGTTACACCTTCTGACTAAAAGGATCAAGAAGTCAGTAGAGAAGGTACACCCTTGTGCCTATCATGTTACAGCTCGACATAGCCCTTGTGTTGATAGTTGAGCCCCATTAGCTACCTTCACCCTCAAATGACAGAATTGGTCAATTGGAAAGTTTAACTTTTTGACTAAGCTAGAATCCACGAATTTATAGGTGCTACCGGAATCCACTAAAATGATGATTGTAGCGAAACCAATCGTGGCAGACAAACACATGGTATTGTGACCCTGAGATCCATGCAAAGTGTGTAAGGATAAAATTGGTGCGACGATATCACCTTCAACTTCCACTGTGTCTAGTTTATCAAGACAATCTTGAAATTCCTCAAAGGTTGGACTCTGGTTATCATTCTTGTGTTCCTAGTGAGCAACTATCACAAGTTGGTACAACTGAGACCGATTGCATTTGTACCCTGGTGTATGTTTGGCAGCACACAAAAAACACAGTCATGTTCTTCTCTTCTCGTCCATCTCAGCTTCGGAGAGGGCTTTGGTAGGAAGCTTATGACCCTGGGACGTAGCAGGACGAGCTCCTGAGGGCGAAAAACTACCAACAGTACTAGAATCTTGTCATTTGTGAGCAGAAAATAGTGACCTTGCATATCCAGAAGTGCCTCCCGCAAGAGTTAATTTTTTAAGATTGCTACCAACAATATCTTCCATTTTAAGAGAAAGTATGTACCCTTGTACTATAGTAGTAGGCTTAAATAATCGTAAGTACTGCCCAATCTCAAGCTTAAGATTATAAATGAAGATGCTTAAGGCGTAACTCTTAGGTAAACGCGGTCAATTAAGGAGACTCACAAAAGTATCATGATAAAGCCCCACTGTACTAACCTATTTAAGAGCCACCAATTCTGTCATAAGATCCAAACACTTGGTAACACCGAAACAGTCTTTCAAGCCCCGCGAGTACAGATCCCAAGTAAGTTGGTGGAAGCCCCCGTGCCTTTGAGCGAAGAAGTAATGCCAATCAAGTGCTTTACCTTCTAAGTTCAACATGACTATCTTAACTTTGGCATGGTCCCCCACATCCTTAGCCTCGAAGAATTGTTTGAGTTTAAAACACCACCCCCGTAAATTTTCCCCATCGAATCGAGGACAACCCCACTGAATATGACGACTCGCAAGCTCTATTGAAGTGGTCTGAGAATGAAGACCCAAATGCGCTAAATCAGTAACAGGGGACATAACCAAACTCTCTTTAGGCGGAAAACCAGAAGGTGGTGTCTCCAAAATTCCCTTACCACGTGCTGACGATCCACTACCATTTGGGTCTGGCACTTGATTCAAATATTGAGCAAAAAAAGAGTGAAGCTCCGATCGAAGCTCACCTTTGAACTCATCACGAAAATCTTTAAAGCGAGAGTCGAGTTTGGCATCCAACTGAGTGAACTCTTTCCTGAGCTAAGACAGGTCTTGCTGTAGCAACCCTATTTCCTTTTGTTGACATGTGGTAACTCCATCGGTGGCCATGAGGATTGGTTGTCTCTGATACCTTTGATACGATCGAATATTCAAGCAAAAAAAGTGCAAAGAAAGAGAGAGTTCAGAGAAGAAGGATGAAGAAGAAAAACAATATACGTATTTTCGTAACCATCTACTCCTCATGCAGAAAACGATTTAGAAATGACAGGATGTTGTTGTTAATAACAGCTGTCCAATTCGCACCGTTTAAACTAAACATCGTGGCTACCAAAACACATCGTTCTAATAACAATTAAACCAAAAGTAAACAAAAATGTAACAGAGATTGAAAAATATGACCATTATTTATCTTCATTCATATCATAAAGCAATAGCGATGATAGTGATGGAGGTTGCGTTCGAGGTTTTATAAAACCAGTCATCTTTTTTTGGGGATTAAGTTTTATAAAACAAAAGGCATTAATTAAAAAATTTTCTTTTTGGCGAGGAAGAAGATGAAACGTGGGGAGGGTGAAGGAAGAAAAAAGAAAATTTTATTTTATTTATTTCCACTTATTACATTTTAATTGGCTTTCAAATTTTTTAAAATAGAAAAAGTTATTCCAACTAAAATTTAAATACCACTTTTAATAATAATAATAAAAGTAATAGAGCTTGAAGGTAAATTTTGGGTGTAGGCCTAACTTTCTTTTGACGGTCATATAGGCCTAATATTAATTAAAACAATTGATGAAATCATTTAGACAAATAATAAATGCATCCAATAGATTCATGCCCACACAAAACAAGAGAAATAATATCACTCCATCAAAATGTCAAAATCATCTTTTAGCATTGATTTGAATAAATAATTCATATTTTTCTGCTACTTATATTAGATGTCTTTGACGAAACCAATTATATAAATTTAAATTTTTTATTATAAATAGTATAGATATGTATAATTGATGGAAGTAATAAATTTATATATTAAAATATAAATTTTATAAATATAAAATTAAAATTTTAGTTGAATTGTAAATTAAAATTTTTATTAATGTACTTGATGTAGGTTCGAATCTTTTTATTACCGAAAGATATTTTCGTAATTCCTTTAACCGAGTTAATACCGATTGACTCATGACACTAACTTAATTAAGAGTTTAAATAATAGTATAAATAAGATATACTAGCAAATTATGAAACAATATTATGTGTAAGCATAAAATTTTGATAACTAGATAACTTATTTGATCGAACACATCCTCTTTCTATTATTAGTAAAATATCTGGGCCACTATTAAACAATATTTTGTTTCAAAAATTGTTTAAAAATATAACTTTTATTTTATTTTAAAATGTATTGAAAATGTAAAATATTTGGACACATCCTACATATAGGAGGTGTTTTCGTCCCAGTTAAGCACGTTCCTCACGGCGCATATTTTAAAACTAACCTTAAAAAACCTAATTCCTAACCCTACATTCGAGAATCTTGGGATAAAAAATCAGAAGCTTGAGAATCTTGGGATAAAATTGACACATCCCATCTAATCTTTTCCGTGGCAAATAATAATGTTATCTTTTTCAACATTTTGAAATTATGTTTCATTTTAATTGTATTATGCATACTTTATTACTTCCGTCAATTGTATATATTGATAATATTGTTAATTGGCTTGATGTCACAGGTCAACTCAACATTAATTCAAGATTGATGACAATATCAAGATAAATAATTGTAGTGGATTTAGTATTCTTAATACTATTTATGTGTTTAAATTTAATTTTACTCATAATTTAATCTATTTTTTCATTTTAATATCGTATTTATTTCATGCGTTATTATTAATTAGTTTCAAGTCATACATTTTATTATTGGAATAATATTTGGTATATTATCGTAGAGTTTTATGCTTCACAAGTAGGGTTAAGAGGTTGACAAGTATCCCATAGAAGCATAGTATAATATTAATATAAAAGAGATACATGACAAGTATACTGCCCTTTATTTTAAATTTTTTATATTTATATTATTTATAAAGTCTTTTATTGAGTTAGAGAATTTTCAAAAAAATTTGTAAAATAAATTATATGATTATATGAATGTTTTTAACTTTTTATATTTTTATAAAAAAATTGAAACTTGTCCGATTTAAACAAATAACATCATGCATATAAATTTTTTATTTACAACTTCAACTAAAGTAATTTTTAGTTTTATGTGAAATTTTAATATATATATATATTGTTAGATAATTTTATAACAAATTTAGATATATTAATAGTCACATTTATGTTTTAAATATATAATTCCTACGTATGCGTGATAAAATTATTAGTATCGATAATAAATTAAGATTAGTATATATATATATATTAAGTATACTTAAAAATGTGTAAAAGAACAGGATACACATTTAATTTTTATTCTCAAATGAGAGTAGTTTTAATCTTTTTGCCTTAAATTGGGTCTTAATAAAAAAAAAAAAAAGTGTTGTATCTATGTGGACATTATATCATTGCCTAAGTGGCAAGTTGCCATTCATGCATTCAGTATTACTTTTTATCTTTTTCAATTTTGTTTACTCCAATCCCCTAAATATAACACTCCAAACAACACTTAAGTTTTTTCCTCTTTCTCATCAAATTGGCAGTTGAATTTATTTTAATTAAAAATTTTATTTTCTATCAACATTTTGTTTACCAATTGTATCTACCTACTCGTGTGTACAATAACGGATTTAAAACCTTTCCTATTAGATATAAATATTTTGTTTATTTTTTTAATTTAATTTATTAATAACTTCATGTGTTCTTGATAGATCTGATCATGGATCGGGTTACTTGGTCCGACCCGAAGGTTCATTCAAAAAGTAAAAAGATTTGGGTAAAAATATAGGCCCGAAAAATAGATTTGGACAAAAAAAAGATAAACTTTTTTGGCTTGAACCCAGCTTGACTCAGCTCGAATTTGCAAAAGAAAAAACATGTTTTTTGTTGTTGTTGTTTTGATGTCGTTTGCTATTATATTGCTATTATTTTGTTATTTTTGTTTGGATATTATATAACATTTGTTTTATTGTTAATTTTGCTACTATTTTAGAGGTATTTGTTTACTAAGTTGCACCATCTTAGAGTTATTTAAGTATATATAAATTTTTTAATTTATTTTCAATTTGTGTATTTAATGTATTATATCTTTCAAATTTATTTTTATATAAAAATAATAATATAAAAAATTTAATACAGTAAATTTGGACCGAACTCGAATTTTAAAATTTTTATTAATGTCAGATTTAGACAAAATTTTAAGTCTATTTTTCAACTCAACCCGATTATTATCATCTCTAATTCTTGATCTAATAGCATTTATGGCTTCTCAATAAATAAATAAACACGAAAAGAATTATTGTAGCTTTTCTTTTGCTATCAGAAGGTGCATGGCTTTTATTTTACTAAACAAATATGCATGGGTTTTTATAATAAACTTGTAATAGATTGAATTAATTTGACCGAATTCTTTTTTCTTTTTTTTTTTGGAAATAGCATTTTGATTTGATGTTTGATAAAATGCCAATAAAAGTTGTTTGGGTGAAAATTGAAAATTTGTAAAGGAAAATCAAGATATACCGGGTGCCACGTAGACACTATAACTACGTGTGCAATGTAAAGCATGACATGGCATAAAATACCCAATTTTAAAATATTGTTTTTACAATACCCTTCTTCGGGGAGAAAACACTCAATTTAAAATGACTAATACCTACTACTACTACTATTATTATTAGTTACTATGACATTTATTATTTTATTATCATTTCGTTAAATTCTGTTATTAATATTTATACTTTGCAAAAGTTGTGAATTTAGTTTTATATCTTAAGTTGATCAATTTTCATCCCAGTACTTTTAAAATTTTAATCCTCACCGACAATAACAATTAAATCACCAAGTTAAGTTTTATTATTTCTAAAATCGATGTAGCAAACATATGTGTGATGCTACATTAGTTGTTATTTCCACAATACTCACTAAAAATTTAGTTGATTCAATTAGAGAATAGGAACTAAATCTATAACTGTAAGCGTAGTACAGGGTTGGTAATTGAATTTAACTGAACAAATTTAACTACTACTGTTTGGGTTAGGATTAAAATTTCAAATTTTTTTAAAAAATGATAAGGACTGAAATTGACCAATTCAAAAAGTATAAAAACTAAAATTGGTCAAATTAAAGTATATAGACTAAATTCACAATGTTTGTAAAGTACAGGACCTAATAGCAGAAATTAACCTTAGTATTTAAATATTCAGTTTTCAGTTATGTATCCACGTAAAACCGCACGCCTGTCGCCGCATCAGCATTTCGTAGACCAATTGAAACATTTTTTTTTGAAGGTGACTAAAACATTTTAAAAGAAAGTAAATAAATACGATAAAAAATAATTTTAAAAATTTATGTAAAATTAAATACGATTTTAATTGAAATGATAAATTTAAAATGATAAAAATTATTATCTTTTAAAATCAAATCCATGATTTTCTTACTTCACAAAATAGGTGAGTCTTTAATTATTTTACAAATTAAAAATTCATTGCTTTATAAAATTATTATAATAGTATAAATACATAGATAAAAATAAATTAAAAATAAAATGGATTTTTATCTAGATAATATAAAATGTTAATTACGAAAATGAGGCATGTTGTAAATTATTTACAAGAATAATATTTTTATAGTAAAATTAAGTATCGCTAATGCATCAAGTGAAACCACTTATAAAAAATAATTTAATAAAATGAATAAAATAATAAAAAATTAGAAATATTTTAATTTTAAAAGGGATATTAAAATGTTGGCACCCTTTTTCATCCTCACTCTTATTTTTAAAATTGGGGTAATTATGGTATAATTTTAAATTTCATACTTCTATTTTATGAAAATTAGAAGTTAGTCCATTTATTTTAATTTATCATAATTTAATCTTTGTATGTTTGGATTTAAAAGTTAATTAAATTATTTAATACTATTAAACTCGATCATCTAATTACTTACTTTAAGATCAACTGCTCATCAAATTCATGTGAAAAAGTTAATTAAATCATCAATTCAACAATTAATTTGTCATATAAACTTGAACTATTAATTCTTATCTAATTTGCCACATATAAATTGTTGAATTGATGATTTTATTAATTACGTTTGATCTTGAGGTAAGTAATTTGATGATCGAATTTAATAGTATTAAATAATTTGACTAACTTTTAAATTGAAACATATAAAGATTAAATTATGATAAATTAAAATAAATGGACAACTTCTAATCTTCATAAAATAGAGATAAAGTTTAAAAATTATACCACAACCACCCAATTAAAAAAATAAGTAAAAATAAAAATCAGGATGAAAAAAAAGGTGCGGTATGAAGGGCAATTTACCAAAAAAAGCTTTTTTTTTAAATTACCGAAATGGGCCTAGTATTTTATTATTTATCAGAATGGGTCTTTTCCGGTAAATCGCGTCCACGTCAGCGCGATGTCAGGAGACGTGCCAGGAAATCACGGCCACGTTAGCGTGCTTTGCTGACGTGGCAATAAATCGCGTCCTCGAGGGGGCAATTTGTTGCCACGTCAGCAAAGCGCGCTGATGTGGCAGCGACTTGCCTATCTAATGAAATTTCATGTATATAGTTGCACTAAATTATTTAAATTATTTATAATACCTAAATTATCCCTATTTATTTGTTATATTACATAAAATACTCCTTTGAAAATACAAAACATTATGATAGCTAATTTAAAATTTATTCTCGACAACTAATGAAAATCATTTAAAATGCTAAAACTAGATCTGTCTGAACAAACTATAAGAAAATCCCTGGAATGCTGTGATTTCTTCGTCTTCAACGAAAGATCTCGAGAAAGATCACGGTGAGGAAAGCTTGTGCTTAATGAGGAAGCAAATTTGGCCACTCGGAATCATCTAACAATTATGCAGAACAACAGCCGTCTTTCTTCATAGCTGAAACATCATCCCGAGAGCCGACATTGATGGTTTGTCCCTTGGGCAATGTTGTTTGATCATTCCCTCCTTCGAGTGCTTTTCGACTGATCACATGATGTATTTGAGTTAGTATTTCAGTGAATGCATGCTCAACATTTGTAGATTCAAGGGTAGATGTTTCCATAAAGAAGCGCTACACGTGGGCGCGACTTATCTATTTACTTTTTTCTCCAAAACCCTAAAAATTCTAAAATCCTAAACCCTAAAATCCAAAAACCTACAAGTCAAGAAATCGCGGCCACGTCAGCGCGCTTTGCTAACGTGGCAACAAATCTCCCCCTCAAGGACGCGATTTGTTGCCACGTTAGCAAAGCGCGCTGACGTGGCGGCGATTTCCTGGCACGTCCCCTGACATCGCACTGACGTGGACGCAATTTGCCTGAAAATGGTTCATTCCGGTAAATAATAAAATACCGGACCCATTTCGGTAAATTTATAAAAAATTAAGCTTTTATTGGGAAATGGCCCCGGTATGAAATCATATTGATGACACCTAATTTTGTAATAGAAAATATATTATTTTCGTAAATATGTTACATTTTCGTAATTAGTATTTTTATAAAAAAAAAACCATAAAAAAGTAACGGTAGAAAAGAGTAGTCCAAAATTAAAAAACCGTGGAAAGTAGTGAAAGGCACTTGGAAAAGCAGAAGCGCCCATAGTTCACGGTGTTTAAGACGCCCGCTGCTTCAACAAATCAGCCTACCCCTTTCTCGCCTTATAAAACAGAATCTGAAACCCCCCCTGATTATTTGATCACTCTCTAAAACCCCAGCCAAACGAGTCTTTCCAAACCCAATGGATTCTGTGTTTGCCTCCATTGTTCAAGCTCCTGAAGATCCCATTCTTGGGGTAACTCATCATCCTCCTTTCTTTGAATCAGTAACTCATACTTTATTTTAAGTTTGATTCAATCATCTTCGTTGATCGGATCATTACGTGTTCGATCGCGGCTAACCATGAGCTTTATGATCAAATGTAACCGAGGAATTTCTTTTTATTTTCTTATTTGCCTCTTGCTGTAATATTGAATATTTGAAGTTTCATTTTAGATTCGCTTTCCCGTTTTTTTTTTCTTTAGAAAATAAATAGAGGAAGCTTCGTTTGGTTGATTGATTGATTGATTGATAGGTGTTTCATTCGTTCATTCTTTTATTTTTTTATTCTTAATATTTTATTTGAACAAACAGGTGACAGCTGCTTATAACAAGGATCCAAGCCCGAACAAGTTGAATTTAGGTGTTGGTGCTTACAGAACTGAGGTATTTTTAAGTTTTCTTTAAGAATCATCTTAATAATAAAGTTGATCAGTCTTCTTCTTCTACTACTTAATGTTGATTCAGTTGATCTGTTTGTGACAACAACAGGAAGGAAAACCTCTGGTTCTAAATGTTGTTCGAAAAGCAGAACAGCTTCTTGTTAATGACCAGTAAGTTGTTCAAACCGTTCTATTCTTCATGCCTTGCTAGCGTTGTTTCATTGATCATATTTTATGTACTTTCAGGTCGAGAGTCAAGGAGTATCTTCCTATTCTTGGTCTCGCAGAGTTCAATAAATTGAGTGCTAAGCTCATTCTTGGTGATGACAGGTAAAGGAAGAAATTGAAGAAAAAATGAAAGTGCCTTCTTTTAGTTTAGTTGAAACCATTCTTTTTGTCTACTTGCCCATTTCTGTTGTATTTTATTGATTTCTTAATGGATGCTTTTTGTTTGTTGCTTTTGGGTAGTCCTGCTATTCAAGAGAACAGAGTGGCTACTGCTCAGTGCTTGTCTGGTACTGGTTCCTTGAGGGTTGGAGCTGAGTTTTTAGCAAAGCATTACCACCAAGTAAATTTGACTGGTTTTTTAATTTTTGCTTTAGTAAGCTGTTATCATTTTGAAGAGCAAGTGATATTTATTTTGCCCATCTTTTTGTTTTCCAGCGTACTATATACATTCCACAGCCATCATGGGGAAACCATGTGAAAGTTTTCACGATGGCAGGGTTGTCGGTGAAGAATTACCGCTACTATGATCCAACAACTCGTGGGCTTAATTTCCAAGGTCTGAGATAATGGTTTTCTGTAAATAGGCCATGCAGTGAATGCGTTGCTGCTGTTAATAAGTTGATTAGTTTAAGAAATTTTTGGAGAAACAATTGATGCATTCATTTATTTCAGGGAGAGTTTTTAAAAAAAAAAAAAAAAAAGCATATTCAATATAAGATCTTGGCTACCGTCCATAAATCTTCCTGCAAAAATGTCATTGCCTTTTTATTGCCTGCTTTTGGTTTCAAGTTCCTTTAAACAAGTTCTGTATGGTTTATGGAACCAATATCTTGGTTGTGGTAAGCTAATAAAAGTAACGGCAAAATTTTTGGGAAACAGGTTTGCTAGAAGATCTTGGCGCAGCACCAGCTGGAGCTATAGTGCTTCTTCATGCCTGTGCTCATAATCCAACTGGTGTTGATCCAACTGTTGAGCAATGGGAACAGATCAGACAGTCGATGAGATCTAAAGGGTTATTGCCTTTCTTTGACAGTGCTTACCAGGTAATCGACTGTTGTTGAATAAACTTAGTGCTGTTCAACGACCTCCATTTATGTTTTGTTATAGTTTTGATATGTTATTTTACAAACACTTGAATTTTGACATCCAGGGATTTGCAAGTGGTAGCTTAGATGTAGATGCACAACCTGTTCGCACGTTTGTTGCAGATGGCGGGGAATGCTTTATAGCTCAAAGTTATGCAAAAAACATGGGACTTTATGGGGAGCGTGTTGGTGCTCTCAGCATTGTAAGATGCTGGACTTATAAATTCTGAGTAGATTTCTTTCGTTATATGCCTAAGGCCTCTTTCATATAATAATGATAATAATTTTACAGGTCTGTAAGGCGGCTGATGTTGCAAGCAGGGTTGAGAGCCAGTTGAAGCTTGTGATTAGGCCTATGTATTCCAATCCACCAATTCATGGTGCCTCAATTGCAATGACTATCCTCAAAAATAGGTGGGTTCTTTGTCAGACCAAACTACCTGAACTTGTTAGATGACAGAGAAACGAGTAGGATTGGTAAATTTTTAGAAATGAAACGATTGCAACAAATTTATCTTGGTGTTAAATTTATCTCATTACTGGTAATCCTTGCCCATGTCATGTGATATTAATTAGAGGAGGAAAACATGTATTCTTCTGTTTCAATTTAATTTTTCATCTATGAATGTTTTGTTGGACTTTGAATAAGATCATTACTCAAATCAAGTAAATTCACTTGTGGATTGCATATAGTTTCTCTTTTAAAATTGTTCTTTTATATATATATTTATAATCTTGTTCTTTATTTTTACAGTGATATGTATAACGAGTGGAAGATTGAACTGAAAGCCATGGCAGACCGAATTATTAGTATGCGGAAACAACTATTTGATGCTTTAAGTGCTAAAGGTTTTGCTTAATCCTTTCTTCTAATGGTATTTGCATATATGTGCCCCTTTTTTTGTTAACCGGTAGGTTTGAGCTGTAAGTTTGATAGGTAAGAGTCAGTCAAAATATGTTGTATAAAAGAAATTTGCATATTCTTTTCTTGAATTTTCTATACTATTGTATGGATCTTTGGTGTACTCCATCAAGCAGAAACTAAACATGTTTCTATCTTCTTTCTTACAGGTACTCCAGGTAACTGGAGTCACATTATAAAGCAGATTGGAATGTTTACTTTCACAGGATTGAACAGTGATCAAGTTGCTTTCATGACTAAGGAGTACCACATCTACATGACATCTGATGGGTAAAAAGATCTTTCTTTTAACCTTTTGTATTGACTCCCCCCCCCCCCCCAACACTTTGGGGATGAGAGAGGAAGGTTGGGGGTTTCTAGATGGTTTTGTAAGAAAGGCTTTTGTTTTGTCTAACCAAAAATCCGCATTTTGCCCTGAAAAATCAGTGCCAGGCTAGAAAAGCACACCTTGAGGTTTCCCCTCCAGCTCTCAGTACTCTTACATGAGTCATAATAAGATCATCTGACGTGGATGCAATGAATGTTTTGTATGATTAAAAGTTTTCATTCAACATTAAGAGAGTTTCTTTACTGCTATAATGAAGTTGTTTCTGCATTGCAAAGGAATAGATTTACGCACCTTACTAAAACGAGTTTAGCACTTATTCTAGTTATCGATTGGTAATCTCTTCCTCCAAATTTAGCGACTCTCCATCTCCCCTACTCCCACACATACCCCAGGCACCGTGTTAATGGCTTACAGTTAGAGTTGTAGCAGTCTCTTCTTCTGTTTCATTTACTGTATCCCTTAAACCTGAACTTCATTTGCATTTGCATAGTTGATGATATTTCTGAAGACTGTCTTACCTACTGGTATCCATCTGTAAATGCCTACTTTAATTGAGATGCTAAATTAAATGAGAATTTCTTCTTTATATTGCATGTAGGAGGATTAGTATGGCAGGTCTTAGCTCCAAGACTGTGCCTCATCTTGCTGATGCTATACATGCTGCAGTGACCCGTTGCTGTTAGAAAGCAAATTTCAAAGTTATGTAGCAAGTACTTTTGGGTTTTAGCCCCATCCATGTCATGACTGTTGTCTTCTTAACTTTTCAAGCACATATTATTTTCCATAATAATTGTTGGGTCTGGATTGGAACCAGATTTTTGATATTTCGATTTCAATGTTATACTTTACACGTCCTTTTAAACTTCATCGTAAATGGCATGCTTGCAATTGGTATCAATATTTTTGTGAAGAAGTTTAATTTGATTTTGGTTGGGCAGGGTTATTTTTCTGAAGGGGTTACTGTTCATTTCCTGGTCTTTGAGAAAAAGGAATGTGACGTGACTGTTTTTATTTATTTTTAATTTTTTAAAATATTGTATCTATAGGCCCGATGACAATGGATTGAACAATTTTTCCATTTGATATCAATGTTGATATATTTGTAGTTAAAAATGTAAAGAAATAAGAAAATGAAGTTGAACTAATGGCTGCAGTCCGGATTATAAAAAAAAAAAAAAGTTATAATCCTAGAGCCGGAATGCAATCTCAAAAAGCATCAATCTTAAGGCTTCCCTGTCCAAGTTGTGAAGCAAGAACGATGTAAGGTGTAGAAAGGTGAGTGCCCCAAAGGAATCCTGCAACATGGGGCTGACTCATATATACATTGGTTTAACTCTACATATTTCTCTCCCTCTTCTTCGTTATCCTTGTAATTCCTCTTGTTACCTTCCTTCCAAATTTACCATTTTTATCAATCAATCTGGATCATTCCACAACTTCTTAGCCCGTTTAAGTTTTTAATCCTCTTTAGGTAGGAACCTTTGTTGGGGGTGGAACCATGTGATGATGGTTTGGACGTGTTACTCTCCTCATTATCAACCTTAATGCAGATGTCTGGATCACTTGATCCCGAGAGTATCAGTATCTCCGGAGCAATCAATCTCGCTGCACCTTAGTGTTCGAGTAAGGGAGTCAGCATGAAGAACATCCTCAATTCTTGACATCACTGAGAAAGCCAAGCTCTCCAGTACCCTAGAATAGCTCTCCTGGATAGCCAGTCCTACATCCTATTGAAAGTTCACACACTAGTTAAAACTAAGTTTATCAAACCTGGAATACAATTGAGGAGAAGGTTAAGCTATTGTACCCTATTTTCTTGGATCTTTGAAATATCAAGTGAAGATTGTGCAACTCCAGGGAATTGCTGTTTGAGTAAGAGTAAGATAGTCTCAGCCCTCACTTCAAACAGCTCCCTTTTCCCAGAACTGATACCCGAACCCCATGGATTCCATCCATCTTTCTGGTTCATCTTCCTTTTCCAAATCAAAATGGAGGCTTCAATCCTGTTCTTGAAGTCGAGTACTTTGTGTTCGGTCGAGAAATCCATAGCTGACAGAAATTGTAAGGGATCAAAGCTATCCACTGTGATGCTTTTATAGATTGAATCTCCAAGGCTTTCTCTTCCATTCTAAGTCAAAAGTGAATATTTGTTGCTTTAGTACAGATTAACATTCTAGTCTATTATGTAGAGTTCCATTGATTTATTTACCTTGGGGAGGGAATCAATGTAACTTTCTGGGATTTGTATTTCAGATAAGACTTGAGCATTGATGTTCATTGCAGCTTTTAGCACTTGGTTTACAGACTCCTTTTGATATTGCAGCCGTTTTCGTGATGTTTCCGACAGTCCATTTTCGGGAACCTTAACGATAGGATGCCACCATTTGTCATCCCTTTGGCTGCTGTTGTCCATGTCTTGATTTTCATTTTTGGACACGTACCAAAACTCTTGTTCTTGTCCAAAGTTGTCAAGAGTCTCCTGTTTTCATTACATACTTTTTGATCAGCAGCATATCATATACTGTTATTCTTTATCATCATCAGGTTAGCAAGGATTAGAGATACCCACGATAAGAATCGCGTCGAGTTTGAGCAGGCCGGGTATATTCGCCAGCAGATCGCTCCGTTGTCTCGTGACCATAACCTGTTGAGTTGAAACAAAATGGTTGGGAGTTAATAAGCAATGGTGAAATTGTAATCAAAGATCCCAATTTCTTTGAGAGATGATGATGGTATATACCTCCATATTGGTACCATCCTTAGATATCTGTTGTGAAGGAACAAATTCAACAATGTGATCAGTTACAGATAAAAGCCAATCCATTTCTTTTCTCCACCTTGCTTTCCTTTCCGGAGCCAAGGGTTCTAATTTCCCTTTCTCTCCAAATATCGATGCTGCAATATAATTGGCCACCATTATACATACATACATACATACACATGCATGCATACATACATACATTCACTCATTCATTCATTCATACAGGAATATTACCTGCTAGATTAGTGACAGCATTTGACAAAGCCAAAGCTGAATAAACACCTTTCCCCCCTCCAGACATATCTTCACCCAAGAGCAACTTTGCAAACCTTTCCTTCATCATTTCCATATCAGATTGCAGATCGTGATGGGGAGTTCCTGCTCCTACATTTTGATGCACCATTGATTGTTCTTCATTTCTTATGTCCATACCATCATCATCATCATCATTGGCATCTGGGATCAGATTCTGGTGGTACTTTCCTGAATTATCAGACGACATTCTCGTACGGTTGCAAGATGAGGAGGTTCGAAGGGTGTACCTACGTGTTAATGTTCGAATCATATTGTCAATCCAAAGCTTCTTCTTCTTCTTCTCTTTGTGTTGTTTAAACAACAAAAAAAACAAAAGAAGAAGAAAACAAAAGCCAAAAAAAAAGAAAAGAAAAAAAAGATGAACTAAAAAAAGAGGGTTTATGTGAGGGTTGAATAAATAGAGGCTGAAGTGGTTTAATGGCGTTTACTGTATTTACAACAAGAGAATGTACGGTGCATATTTTCAGAAAACATAAATTTGAGGGTCGGTTCTAACAAATTAAACTTAAATTCTAAACAACGGTTTTTGTCTAAAAACAATAAATAAAAATGTTAAGATGGATGAATGGTGCAAAATGTTCGGGAAAACATACAACTTTTTTAACTGATTTAACTAACTTAACTCCCTTTTCATAAGCTAAAATTTGCATGAAAATGGAGGCACCACGACCAACTTTTTCATTCCATAGGCATTTCCGTTGATTAAAGTATTTTATACATATTAGCTTTCAAAGGTACAGTTTGAATGCATTATTTGACGAGGGACTTTCGGTGAAGATATGGACGACCCACTTTTATGTGTGTCAAATGAACAAATCTGCTCAAAATTAATGTTTCAACCTAACAAGATTGTGAATTAATTACCACAAATTTAAAATGCCCCCAAAAATGGCTCAAGAGAAAGCAATTAATCATTCAAACAAATTTCAATATTTTCCTTCTTTTCTAACTCATATTTTGTTTATTCTTTATATTCCGTAATATTACATCCATCTCAAAATCTATATACATTTAACTTTAATATACTTCATTAAGTGAATCATTTAGGATGTGTCACCTATAAGAAGATTTAAAACATAATACGTGAACCATCATCAAGTCACGTCAGCATTATCACATTCAAATAAGACTTTTCATAACTTAACCAATGACTCTCGAACATTTGCCTATGAAGATGACCCTTCATAAATCATTCCAATAAATTATAATACCATTCAACAACCAATATCTCATTTATTTACCCTAATTGCTCAGTTTTGATTTATGGGTATCGGTTATTAAGTCATTTGTTTCTTCAAATTATTTTTTATATCCAATTGTCTTAGTGAGTGGTTTTAAAGTATTCAATTAATTAAAATTTGATTATTAGATTATCATTACAGCTCTTTTTATGTTGGGTTAGTATTGTTTGTTTATATTTTCTATAATTTAATTTAAGAAAATATGTATTTATATCATATATTTAAATAATTTATCTCAGCTGTTTGTGTTCAATACAATATTAAGATGGAAGTGACACATTTTAAACTCCTACGAAATAGATGTATGACAAATTCATATTTATTATGTATAGATTTTGATTTTTTGCCCGCATGTTATATATTAATTATTTTACTATGTTGTATTTGCATCATGTCTTCATTCATTCATTTTTTATAATTTATCACACTAATTTGATTTTGACTCTAACTTGTACCAAATAATTAATATATGGCATGCCACGATAATAGACTAAATTTATTACATTTAACTCTTAATGTTTACATATTTTTCAATTTGATCCTTTTTTACCTAAATTTGATTATTAGCTTTTTAAAACAAGTGTAATCGCTTTTTTTATAAAAATGTTGACAAAAACATTAACTTTTTAGTAATATTAGCATGACAACCTGTGTGGCAATGTATATGAACTTCATCTTGACATAGTACAATTTGTCTTATATATCACATCAACAAATAATTTAAAATTTATAAAAATATTTAAAATAAAAATAAAAAATAATATGAAGTACACGTGGATTGTTAAGCGAGTGCTATGTTTAAATCTTCGACATTTTAGTTAGTATTTTCGTTAAAGAAAAACAACAATTTGACTTTTTTTCAAAATTCAAATTTGTTTAAAATTAAAGACCAAATTTAATAAAAATAAAAATAAAATTGAAAAGATATTAATAATATGTAATTAATATAAATTGGAAGCAGAAGGAGTATATTGTGATTAGGTGGGGCATAGTAAATTTAAATTTAAAATTTAGAAAGAAAAGCGAATAAAACAACGTATATTTCAATAGTGAGACATTCCCTCCCCCTCTCTCTTATGTTTTTGTGATAAGACTTTCGCCCAATCACCTTTTATTAATGTCCGCATCTTTATTATAGATATTTACAAATAGGTTAAAATTTCCATAAATTCCTCTACTTTGCAAGATTTTGAAATTTAGTCCTTTTAAATTTTTATAAAATAAAGAGACACTTTTGACTTTAAAAAAATATTGAGATAATGTGAAGTTAAACTGAGCCATACTAAGTACAAATACATGTTGAATGTTAGTGATTGTTTTTGGTACTAATTTTGGGAGAACAATTACATGACCAAAAATGTGAAAATAAATGGCACGTGCATGTGATGTGATTCCCAACACTACTCTATTTTTGTCCTTAATTAAACTGCTTTTGAATTATTGGGGGGGAATGTATAGCAGCATTTCCATTTTTTATTTTTTCTACTTCAAAGCTGCTCTCATATAATATATAAACCCATTCATTTACTTTACACTATCAACATTCAATTTCATTTTCTAAGAGACCTACTATCATTTTACTATTTTTAATACCAACTTTGACTCTCACAGGTAAACCCCCTGCTTGCTTCCAATCTTTCTTTCTACCCATATCACTCCAATGAAGACTTTTTCTGCTAATTCAATTTTAGGTTTGCCTTTTGGAACCAACAAGATCCAATGACCCCGCCCCCCCATAATTTATAAAAATTTAAATTCGTAATAGTAAAATTGCACTTTAGTTCTCCTAAAAATGATAAAATTATATTTTGCTAACTTTATGTCTGCAAATGGGCAAAAGAGGGTTGAAGGAAACTTTGTAAGCTTAGCCAAGCATGGTGAATAACCATACATACAGTTAGCAGCAGCAAAAACGATGGTGAGGATTGAATTGCATTAATGATAGGCACCACCAAAAGTAGTATTAACACCATACCTTCATATATGTATAGTCATAGCATGACTCTTGTGAATGCATTAAACTTGATTGTAATCCTGGAGGAGTAAAATGAGGTAAATGGATTCCGCTGCTCCCAAACATTTCAATAGAGGCTTGGGTCAATTGGGCGTTTTAAAGAAAACATTTTAAGTTTGAAATATTCATTTTCAAAAGAAAAGAGGGTGCTTTCAAAATGTTGAAATACGGTCCATTTGCTTTGGTTTTGTTTTTTCTCACAACTCAACTAAGAGAAATAAAAAAGGTGGCGTTTGGTATAGAATATAATATAATGTTAGCTCTTAGCTACAAGTAAACCATAGTTGATTGGTGGGACTAGGATTTCAACTTCTCAGCTCTAAATATTACTTTTTAACTTCTTTTTTGGCTTATTGTTCATATTTTTGATACCAATAAACTCTTCATTTTAATTGATTAGAATTTGAATTATAAACAATCAAATACAGTCAGGTGGTTGTCTTTTCTATCCATCACGAGCATCATACGTTTTGTTTTTTCAAACCTTGTCTCTTTAAATTGAACTTCTGTTACACTAACCTATTACCCATATTCAATTCTTTCATTTCTCTTAAATAATCTTACCATAATTTACTTAGCCGATGCATTTCTATTTTTCCCTATTTTAACTAATTATATATTAAATAATCTTCTAAATGCATCCATTAAACAAAAACCCTAATTAAAAATTACTAAAAACTGAAATAATCCATATTTTTATAAAGCGATTCATATATCACGAATTAACTTTTTCACATGTACAAATATTTTATTTTCACCCATATCGCAATATAAAAAGAAAGGTTAAATCCTTCTATTACTCCTTCTACTTTGAACATTTTGTGTATTTAATCTATTTACTTTTTAAATTTTAAAATATTAGTTCTTACGAAACAAGACTTGTTCAATTTATTCAGTTAAGCTCTGGTATTTCTAAAATTGAATGCAACATATTATCATGTGTAATACAATATTAATTTGTTATTTTCACATATTACCCCATAAAAGCTGTAATTAATGAATTAACCCATATCATTTGCACCAAGACTGAAATTCTAAAACTTGAAAAATATAAACTAAATCTACAATTGTACACATAGTACAAGACTAGTAATTGAATTTAACCAAACAAATTTAATTACTACCTTTTGGGTTAAGACTAAAATTGATCAATTCGAAAAATATAATGATTAAATTCATAACTTTTACAAAGTATAAGGATTAATAGCATCATTTAACCAAAAGGAAATTAAAAAAAAGGGAAGAGCAGTTACACAAAGATGATGTTAAAGAAGAGCAGAGGGGTAGTTGCCAAAACTTGCGTTTACCGTGCTTTCCCTCGTCGTGCTTTCCAACAGATTTTCCCTTCCTTTTTACTCTTTTTTTTTTTTTTTTTTGCCTTTATTCCTGCAACACGCGTACGACAAATTATAACTATAAGTCCCACCGCCATGAAATCACGCCGCTTGCTAAGCTTCCTCCTTAACCATCTCATTTCCCCCGATTAAACTAATCTATTAAGCTGTTTTTTTTTCTTTGTTTTGTAAGAAAAACTGAAGGCGCTTCTTGTTTCACACACACTCCCTTCTTCATTGCTTTAACAACAAAGTCAATGCTCCTCACTGCTTTGGTTTTCTCTTTGGATCTGAGTCTCTGCACTTTCACTTTCAGCTTTCTACAAGGTCAGCATTCCCTTCTTAAATTCTTGCCTCCTGTTTTTTTTTTTTCCCCTTTTTGCATGCATTTTTCTTATCTGGGTCATCTTCCTTTTGCCTTCTTCTGGGATGGTTTAAAATGGTGAAAATGAGAGGAAATTGTTAAATTCAGGTTTTTGTCCATTAAGTTTTGGGGGGGAAAACTGATTCTTTACTCTTTATATAAAGATGACACTTTTGCTTTTACTTTGTTAAATTTATATACTTTTTTCAATTATGTAATTGTATCATATAAGTTATGTCTTTCATCTTTATTTATGGTCGAATCTAGATTTAAGGATCTATCTGGATTAACAAATCTCTGGAAGATAGTAGCTAAGGTTTGAAACATTCCAAAGGGAAATGTAATTTCATTGTTTTTTCCCCATTTTTTAATGGCATTTGGTTTTGTTTAATGGGGCGGCAGCAACTGATTTAAGGATTTTTGCTTATGTTGTTTTCAATGAACCAGAGCTGAACAAGTGTTGCTGTTGTCTGTTTCGGCCAATCTTTGAATCTGATTAAAATATCAAAAGCCTGTAAGAATATCATCTCATGAGAAATATTTTGGTACTGGTAGATTTGATATTTTAGTATTTGTAAGCTTCTGACTCACATTATAAAATGCTTTGGATATAAACAGAATATGCCTCAAGACAGCCTAAGATCAATTGTTTACAGATCATTTGTTGTGTGTGATGATCCGAAGGGAGTCGTAGAGTCCGGAATGATTAGAAGGTCTGAAAGTGATTCAAGGAAGATGGAGCATAAGAATGAAGGCCGAAAAGCACAGAACAGATTGGATGTTTGTGTTGCAAGTAAGGCAGGAAGAGAAGAGACAGTGTCTAAGGGTCCCATGGAAGAACTTCATAGCTCATCTTCCTGTCAGCTCTTGGAGGTTTCAAGAGGAGCTCACAAGCTGAATCAGGTGACCAACTCATGGTCCGGGGGGATTTGGTGTGACCGGCATTCAAAAGATCTAGCAAAGGATCTGTTGAAAGGAGCTCTGGAATTACAGGATTCTTTACACATGCTGGGGAAGTTACAAGAAGCATCTCATTTGGCTAGGTTGAAGAAGAAAGAAAAGGAAAAATCTGATAAGGTGCGAAATGATCAAGTGATTCAGGGAATGCATTTGAGTTCAGTTGAAGAGCGAAATTACCGAAAGGCAATCCAGAATCCACACCTTTCAGCTGGTGTTTCTTCCAGAGATTGCATTGAGGAGCTTAGGGAAGTGATTAGAGATAGCTTAGCTAGGCAAAATCTATTGCCAAACATAAATGCTGAGGAAAAAAGATGCTTCAGTTCAAGATATCCGCTGGACTCAGCTTCAGATATCCCATCCACTAGCTCAAGCCGATCTTCATCTGTTCAAACCGACAACTTTACTTCCATGGAGTCATCTATCTGGTCAGCAGCTGAAGAGAAGAAGGCAAGAGGCCCGAGTTTGATCGCAAAGCTTATGGGCCTAGAAGAAATGCCTTCAAAGTCATGGAAGACAAATTCCCAGAAAGATACAGAGAATAAGAAGATTTTCAGTCAACAGCGACCTGCTTTTGAAATTGATACACCGAAAGTGAGAAAGCCTCAATATGCTCTCCGGACAGAAGATCCAGAGAAGCCGCTAAAGGACGTCCTGGAAACCATGCATTTTAAAGTGCTTCTCAAAAGCAACTCCATCAAAGAGATTAAGCCTGATTCCTATCAATCAAGTGATTTCTTTTCAGGAAGCAGGTTAATTAACAATAGTCCACCTATTGTACTCATAAAACCTCGACATGATCCGTACTTGCAACCAGAAGAGAAGTTTGCACAGGTGCTTCAGGAGGAGGGAAGCTCAAACAGAGAAACTATGCTCAAAAAACCAAAAGCAAAAGAGGATTCGCCTTCAAAAATAATTGACTCCAATAATAGAGGTTTGAACTTCAGTAAAACAAGCAGAAGATTGGAAACAAAAGAAACTCCGGTGAAGAGACATATCCAGCAGGAAGGTGCAAAAGACAGCCGAGAAAACAAGACCAGACCAGCAAGAAAGGAAGTAAAGACTAAGCAAAGCCTTTCTACTAGGGTGAAAAGTTCAGGTTCTATAACTCAGTCATCGCTGAAGAAAGTGGCAACTGAGAAGAACATTGACATGATACCAAAGCCTATGATAAGCAGCAGGAAACCATTTGAGAAGGAGGTTCCTAAACCAAAGAATTTATTGAGGTCTAAAGTTCAAGCCAAGGTTGCCCCTCAAAAGTCCAGTAAGCCTGAAAATGCTTCAAATGTTATGAAAAGTAAAGTTTCCCATCAACCAAGTGCAACTGCAAACTCCAACTCTGCTCGCAAACCACAAACTATAGTTCGTGGCCCTGTTGGTCTGAAAAAGAGTTCAACAAAAAAGGCGGTGAGCAAGTCTACCGTAGTTAAAATAACTGAGTTCTTTTAAGTTTACATTCTGCTGTTATAAATCTAATTTCATTAAATAGCAATGTTGACATCTACGATTTGAAATGCCTGTGCAACATGTATTAAGCTATGAAAATAAGATTGAGAGTTCTTAAATGCAGTTCATCTTCTTTGCAGACTGAGAAGATAGAATGCAAAGCAGATCAAGTTGTTTTGGAAGGAAACAATATTAATCTTACATCTGAAACTGATACTATTTTGGAAGAAAAGAGGATTGATCTTGCATCCATTGACAATACTCTTTTGGAAGAAAGGAGAATTGATCTTACATCAAATAATGATACTCTTTTGGAAGAAAAGAGGATTGATCTTGAAGAGTATAGCTCTGCAACTTCAGATCAACTTCCTAGAGAGGAGGGAGCAGAACACATTGATATTCAGATTGGAGGTAACACCCTTTAAACTGAAAATTTATTATATCAGTGTTCTAGGTGTGAGATTATTACCCAGATGCCATTTTCTCACATTACAGATGTAGATACATATAGACCAGCATTTCTGATGTAATTGCATGTACAATGTCTTATGTTTAAAAATAATTTCATGTTATATTTTGCTGATTCTCTCTTCTAGTGCTGACACCTTCCTCTCCCAACCCGAGCTTCTGGAGTCAATAACATACTATTCGGAAGCCACTGTGTTCATCATGCTGAGATTCTTGACTTTTAACTCGGATAGTCAGACCATCTAACCTTGAAAGAAAAGCATGTAGCTTGAGAAGGAACTTAATTTGATATATAAACAGATATGCTTTCATATTGTAGTAAGTTAAAGAGAAATTTAAGGAGAAATGATTGAGAAAACATTCTAGGACCTCCAAATAATGGGTGGAGTTTGTCACCATTTATTCACATAAGTATAACTGCCTTTTAGGTAACCATATAATGGAATTGGAAAAATAAATTCTAAAATTTCAGTTTAGAAAAGTGAACTCCTGTACCTTATGTGCAAAATGAAGATTCTTACCATTTCTTTACTTTTGCCTTGTTTTTCTTGTAGAGCACTGCAGTGAGAGTTCTGTTTTTGATGTTACCCTGGTTACCTTTGGGGATCAGAATAGCAGAAAATCTATTGAAGTTGATGATGACCTCATCACTTCCATCGGAACTGACTGTGAAAGCTTCATGACTGGGACCAGTCTAAAGGCATTGCTATTGAGCAGTCCAGCTTTTATCAATAATGTGGAGGAACTTTTCGATCTTCGTGAAAATGTTCCTACAACTTTGCAAAAAATTGGCATCAGTGGTTTCTCAGATGCTGACACACGACTTTCCTTGGACTGTGCTAACGAAATTGTCCGACGAAGAAGCAATCCTGATTCTCAAATGATTCACCCTCCTTGGTTTAGCCTGGTTGGAAATGCCAAAAGGCATATCTCTCTAGATCATTTGTTAAAGGAAACTTGTGACAGGGTCGAAGCTCTGAGAAGCTACAGTGAAGTTGCTGGTAAAAACTACCCTGCTGATAGTCTTTATTCAATGCTGGAAAGAGATATAAACTACAGTGAAGTTTTGAGTGGAATATGGGACTTGGGTTGGAGGAAAGGATTTTCAGTGGATGACACAATACAAGTAGTGGAGGACATTGAAAAGCAACTATTAAGTGGATTAATCGCTGAGATTTGTGCATAAGTGTGTGGTTTTACCAACTTCTTGAATATTGGTTCTGCAGATCTGCACATTCATAGCTTCAAGAGGTCGGTGATGCAGCAATGGTAAATAAGCTTTACTTTGGTTGAATAAAGGGGGCAGAGTTGAAAGTGCTTGCCCATTTCTCCCATTGAAAAATCATATTTTCATTGCTGTAATTGACAAAATGTATATTTAGGCTTCAGCCACTTAAAATATGTAAATAACCCAAGTTTTATTTTTACAGTGTGAATCAAAATATATCATCATATATGTAGTGAACACTTGAAATAACATCATGTGAGCTGTATTAAGTCTTTCAGGTCAACAAAGAATAGTTGCCCATTTGCTCATTCGGACCCAATCAATACTCAATCAACCATTACACCACCATGTGTCAAGCTTAGATTTCAAAAAGGGCACGGCAGCTTGACTGACTCATTCCCTTTGAAAAATAATCGAGGCTCAATCATTCATCATTTCTGGCGTTGGAGTTTGCCAACTGCCATTAATCTATAAGCAGCAGCTTGCCTACTGAAAAAGACAACCACCATATAACAAAATGCAAACAAAGGATTTCTCAATAAAAAAATAATTTACACTATTCTATCCCCACCACAGTATCAAATGCAGTTGAAATCAAGAATATTGCAAACAAGCATAGGAGACTTTTTAACAAGAAGGATATCATTTAAACAGAAATCTTGGCAACAGCAAGCATATTATTCTTTACATATCTCTGCTGACCAATAAAGCTGTTTTAGATGTGGGGTGAAGTGCCCTTTTGGCCTTCTCTCACACTCTGCTTGTCTTCGTAAGTACAAGAAAATTAAGAAGCTGCCCCCTTGAATATAAGGAAATTGAGGGTCCCCAAAGCAAAATAAACAAAAGTCCCTTTTGTATGAGTGAAGAAACACCCAAAGTTTGAACCCACCACACATTGCCATCCACCTCCATATTCCTTGTCAAATTCCTGCAAAAAAAAAAAAAATCCAAACCCAAACAAATACACACACAAACATGAAGATGCCCCAGAACCAAGTTTGAACCTTGTAATACTAAATTCTTAGACATAAAAAACAAACGAGGAGAAAAGGGTGTTGCAAGTTTGAACCTTCTTGATGTGAGCAGCAATAGAGATGCAGTCAGAAACATCATAAAGATCAAGTGCCTGAGAAGCAGAATCCATGGCTTGGGTTTGCATCTTCTCAGGCATATCAGTTTCTTTTATCATAGCTTTGCCTTCCAACATCGCTTCAGCTTCTGCAGAAAAGGATTCTTTTGGATGAAATTAAAGTATCATTCGGCGTTCAAACAACCAGAAGGCTGTAGTGTTGGCAGAATTATATAGAAGAAGGGGGGAAGGAACATTATTGCGTAGGAAGTATACAACTTTAGAGATGGGGGCACGTACTCCAACCTTTTTAATTTGTCAGCATCTTCACCACTTTTCATTGGGGTTTTGTTTGGATATCTAAGATTCTAATCCAAAAAACCCAAGATGACGCAGATATGATAATTACTGTTGGACTCTACTGGCTGTGGGGAATTTCCTTTCATCCTTTCCTTTTCTCTCTTATTCACTCTTTTTCTTTAAAAAAATAATAAAAAAAGTAATATAAATATCTTTTTGCTAGATTTATAATTTATTGTTTAATATAAACATAAAAGTTTTTCATTTTTTTTTAAAAACCATTAGGAAGCGAAATGTAATGACAACAAATTAGTTAAAAATAACAACTATTGAATTAAGATTAACCTTGAGAAGTTCCCATAATAAGGTTGAAGTATCTTCATTTACCTGCATCTCATCATAATTCCCGTTTACAAACTTAGCCATCCATTCAGTTACTCTGTTGTGTTCCTTAGGGATATGTTGAAAATAAACTTTTTAATTTCGGCATAGAAGTTGACTAATCAAACGTAACTCTGATATCATACAATTACCCGCACCACCAGCTAAGATAGTTTCCACAACAAAAATATTGTCACACTCCAATTCCAATTGTCTAAAACTAAACTCCCATTATAAATTGAGACCTTTCCAATCCACATAGTAGAACTGCACATTCAATTGACATCATGGTCTCTAAATGCTCATTCAATAGTAGCATTATTACTGTTTTCCGACAATGCACCATTTGTGTTCAACTTTACCCATCCTTTTTTCGGCGACCTCCAATGAACTCCCAGCACCTTCTGAAGGCGATGGAGCTCACTTGATTTTGAGTTTAGAAAGCTCCCAACCTAGACAAAACATGTACCTACAACAACATCAACATTACCATGGCTATTATTGGAAATGAAATTATTTCAACTTTTCCATTGGTAGATATAAAATAATCAATTAAGTTATCGTTGTAGTAAAATATAAACTTTTAATTAACATCTAATAGGATTGAGATTAAAATATCAAAAATCAAAGTGTTTAAATGATTTATGAAGAACGTCAAATTTTATTTTTATTTATTTTATAATTATTTTTATTTTAATGATAAAATCAATATTTTATATTTAAAATAGTAAAAATAACTTTAAATTTTCTATGTAAAAATATATTTTTTAAAATACCATATAAAAGTTATTGATTATTTACTTAAAATTTATTGTTTTTAAAAATATTTATGAAGAATTTTGAAACTTTGTCAAACAATATTAAAAATCATTGAACAAAGTTTATTTTGTTCTAAAATATAAATAAATAAATATATAAATAACGTCATTTCCTTTATCCTGTTGGATTGTAGTGGAAGTGACATTTCCATTGTATCTTATTACAGTGTTATTCATTTCCTTAAATTGGATGGACGGAAAGTGAAAGGTAGGAAAGAAATATAAGGATATCATTTTTCTTTGTTTGGATATAAAAGGATTTTTTTTTAATGTAAACTTTAATTGTTTGGATGTAAGGAAAAGGAAAGGAAAAAAAATACTAGAAACTAATTAAAATCAAATAAAAAAATATGGTATGTATTTTTTCAAAACTCTTATTGTTTTTAATTACCTTAAAATAGATGTTAATACAGGTTTGAATTGGTAAAGCTTTAGATGGAAGATGAGGTATAGAGGAATGTAACTAGTAAAAGAAAATAAGTTAAGGAGGTGTCGGAGTTGACACTTTCATTATTCTTTGATATTTAAGTTAAATTATAGAGACATGTAATAACTTTTTAGCTTTCATTACTTACAATTTTTTATCAATTTAATCTCTACTCTCCGGTTTTTTTTTTTTGAAATAACAATACTCAAATATTTCAACACCAGAGTTAAGATATAAAATTAAGAACTAAGCATCATAATTGTGAACAAAATGACTCAACTGGTTTGTAGTCGACACATACAAAAACATCATACCAAAGTTGAACATAACGTAGTCAGCAGCAGCTCGGCTCTCGGTTTGCTCCCTCAACCTCCTCATAGTACTCTTCACCGTCACAGCGCTGGCAATGTTCAAAGTATAAGCACCACCAGCTTTATCTTTCCCGCAATCCTTGCAGCCCCACATTCCTACAGCCTTTCTCTTCACTGCATACTTTCCACCCAACTCGCAGAAGTACTTGCTGTGTTGACTCACCTCCATCTTCTTAATTTGCTTCCTCAAACTGGCACCATAACGGCTACCATATTTTCCTCCATCTTTGGTCCTTACTTTTTAAAAACATATAAATAGTTCAAAAAATGTTTTAAAAATTAAAAGTTTTTTATTTCTAATAAAAATATAAAAATCATAAAATGTGAAAATTAAAAACTCTTTAAAACTAAAATGTATATAATTTAAAAATATGAAAATATAAAAGTTTCTAAAATTCAAAAATGTGTTATTTACTCCATGAATAATAATAAGATCTCTCCAAACTTTAAGTTATTTGTTCGGTCCATATTAAATCTAATTTGAACAAATTTTTAATTTAATAAAATTAATTATATATAAAAACATTTTATTTAAATTTAATTCTAAAGTATATAAAATATCAGTATAAAATAATTTTTAAATAATGATACAAACTTTGAATTAGTTCAGATTAAATTTAACATTTTTTTCTTCAAAATACACTATATTAAAAGAATTTTGTATAAAAAATGGACCCTTATTAGTTTAAAATTGCGCAGGCATGACTAGCTATTGACAAGAAGTGTTTGTACTGGTCTTCAACTTGAATTGTCTTTAATCTAAAAACAGAACATTTCATTAAACTTGAGAGCATTGTTGGGTATACAACAATCAGGAGTCCAAAACACACAAAAGTTCATTGATGTTACAATATTCACTATTTAAATCACTACTCCAACATATCGCCTACATGATTTCCTTCCTTGTAGGTATACTGCAATCGAAACTAGTCCAGCTTAAACGGGAGTAGCCCCCAAGAGAGCAAATATCCAAATCAGAATTCCAAACGTATTTTGTTGATACTATTGTTCAACAATGGAGGAGATGGTGGTGAAGATAAAAAAGTAGATTCACCTGTGACATAGGAAGAGTTGAAGTATCAAAGGAGAAAGAAGAAAGGAGAGGTTGGGGAGACTGTGCTAGGATAAAATGCTTAAGGTTGGTGAAAGGGAGAAAAAAATAATCTTATCATCATGTGTCTTGAGGTATGTATACGGTGAAGGTCCCTATGCTTAACGGTACTGTTGACACCATTTTTCGGATGAAAACGGAGTCAATTTGGGTTTTGAAAAATGAAAACAAAACGGGAGTCGCCACCAATCTTTTTTTGATGAGGTGTGATCGGGGCACCTCGTAAAATGGGTTGTTTTTAATAAGCAATTTAATTTTATTAAAACAACGATTTTGGTCTACGAAATTCAGAAAAATAGGTTCGGGAGTTGGTTACGTACGAGGAAGGGTTAGCACCCTCGTAACGCCCAAAAATTGGTACCTAAGTTGATTAATTAATGTCTTAATGTCGAGGATTGAAAATTTTAAAGAGATTTTAAAAATACGATCCTTAAAGAAAAGTCGAATAATATTGATTGAAAATTAAGAAGATATTTAGCTATTTGGTCGAACGAGAAATCGAAACCCAGCACGTTAGGGCAAATTCTCTCGAATTTCCAAACGCAAAACATTGCCTCATTTTGAAAGTTTAAAAATGATATTTGGCTATTTGGTCGAACGAGGAATCGAAACCCAACACGTTAGGGCACGTTTCCTCGATTTTCCAAACGCGAAATATTACCTTATTTTAAAAGTTTAAAAAGGATATTTGGCTATTTGGCCAAACGAGTAATCGAAACCGAGCACGTTAGGGCACGTTTTCTCGAATTTCTAAACGCAAAATATTGCCTTATTTAGAAAAATTTTCTTTTGATGTATGGTAAAATATGTCTAAAATATAATGTATATATGTATATTTAAAATAACAAAAAGTGGGAATGTATGTGTTGTAAAGTGTATGCATGTATATACATGTATTATAAAAATGTATGTATAGAAGTGTGTACATATATGTACATATGAGGCATAAAAATAATATATAAGTATGAATGTATATATAAAACAAATTAAAATGTACGTGTGTATATCTGACAAAATGTAAGCATGTAGATATACAACAAAATATTGAAACTAAAAATGGCACAAATAAGTAGGTCATGACAATAATGATATAATAGTGATTAAAATAATTAATTTAATAATAGAATAATTCTAATAAGACATATGGAATTAAATAGATAAACAGTTTAAGAATAATAATAATAATAATAATAATAATAATAAAATAACAGACCCAGAACCAAACTGAAATTAAAACTAAATTAAATGACAGATTTTAAAATGAAATAAAAATTATGGCAAAGGACTAAGGTGAAACGCGCGTCAAGGAGAAGGGACTTATCGCGCAATATCCCCATTCCTTATACGGATCACTTTGTACAGGTCCAGATTGAGACAAGCGCAAAATATGGGGTCAAATTAAAAGAAAAAAAACAGAAAAGAACCAAATTGCAGCAGTTCGCGAAAAAGGAAGGACCAAGGGCGCAAATATCCCATTTTACAGAAACGTGCGGATCCCCCCTGGAGCGGGTCGGGTCGCGCGCGGATCTTAAAGGCTAAAACGGCGCCGTTTCATTTTTATTATTTAAACTAAAATTTTTTTTTACTCCCATTTCAGCCTCATTTCTAAAAAAAAAAAGAATCAAACTCTCCCCTTTTTCTCTCCCCCTTCTCTCTAGGCCCTCAAACCCGGCCTATGCCGCCGGCGAGCTCGCACGATGGCTCCGCCACTCACTGCCGTAGCTCCACCGTGCCAGAAGGCCCAAAATCATTTTTTAGGGGGGGTCCCCTTTTCTTTTCCCTTTTTTAAAAAAAATGTAAATAAACCCTATTCGGGTGTTTTTGGAACCTAAACAAAAGGCAACCCTTCGGCCTCACCGTCTTTCCGGTCGCGATCCGATCGAAGCCCTAAAGGCTTCCGTGACCTTGACGAACGGAGAAGATCTCTGACGGTGGTTCATGGTCAAACCTCAGGTACGTTTCAAAACCCTTTTTCGTTTTATTCCTGTAATAGTACGCACAAAAAAGAAAAAAGATAAAATCAAAAAAGAAGCAAAAGTTAGAAATAAAAATATCAACCTTGGATTTTTCTAGATTGATTTTTGTTCTCTGTTGTCTTTTTTTTACAAGGTTATTTTAGTGGCTTTTATAGCCACGATTACACTGTTAGTCCATGTTACTGTTTGCTATTTTTTCTATGTTTTGCTTTTGTTTCTGTCTTCTCTTTGCTGTTTCTGTTCTGCTTCTTTTGGTCTTTTTTGCAGGTGTCGGGGGTCAACGAAGAGGATTGCCATTTTGGTGCCAATGGAGGCTGAGCAGGCCTCGGGACGAGGCGTGGGCGTTGCGCCCGAGGAGGAGCGGCGCAAAGGAGAGGGAACCCTAGGGTTCCTTGTGCTTGCCTAGTCTTTGGGCCCCTTTGGGCCGTTTAGAATTCGGGCCGTTTGGGCCTGTTGTACATAGGTCATTTAACTTTATTATTTTGGTTTTGTTTCGGGCCTGGGCTAAATTGGGCCTCTACAGGTACCATGTCACCAAAAATATAGATGGTGATTGTCCGTTACACATTGGTTGCTGTCAAGCATGGTACTGCTTTGACATTCCTTTGTTGAGGTAATACGAGATTATTATACCTCAGTAGTCCTTTAATAGTCCCCTCTTGGGGATAAGTGTATACCTACTAATAACGGGTGGCCTAAAAAGGAGTCTGCTATTAACGGATGGCCTGATGGAGGTGTGAAGCACCCAAGTGGCTAGTCAAACCCAGGTGGTGTAAGACGAAAGGTCATCTATGAGTACTTCTCAAGTCACTTCTCACATTGCCACATGTTCTGACCGGATCAAGATATAACATAATTTATAACAATTTGAACATTGATTTCCATTAGAAACTTTTTGAAATTAAATTATAAAGCAAAATTTAACCCATCTCCAAATGCCCACGTTTCAATTCCAATACTAATCACATTAGATATAAAACTGATAAAATCAACCATCCAGTTTTCATGGATGTCAGGAACAATAGTCCATGCACACACCTTGCCAGGAATATGCAAATGACTACCATTATTTGTTGAGTATTTCTTTTAAAAAGATTGCTAAGTCTTATTGATTCACAATTACATCCTTTTTTTTTCTCAAATGTGAATATTAACTATTAATAGGGTTTAAATACTTGATAAAAAAATTCAATCAGATCTTGATGGTGCTGGTCAAGATCAAAGCTCTAAGAGTTAGATGTTTTAGATTCAACTCATTTTATCTAAATCATGAATAGATTATCTCTAGCTTTATTTTGTTTTAAGGATGCATTTGAAAAGCCACATAATATTCAAATTTGGGTGTAACTGTTATGCAGGAGCTTAAAATTAAAAAATAAATATATTTTATTATTTCAGTTTATTTTATTTGCAAGGAAGACTAGAAACTTTGCTTGCAAGGAAGTCTCCTATATATATTGTAACAGCTTTTTCAACAGCAGACTTTTATTAGTATTTCTTTGAATTTAATAAAGAAACCTAAAGTTTTTCTATAACCTAACGTTTTCTATAGTTCATTTGCTTAGCCCTAATTCGTTAATTTACTGTTGTTTTCTTCCCCAATCTACATCAACTTTAGTAATCAGAGCCTAATTAGATCCTAAGGGTTATATTAGGATTTGTTATTAACCTATGGTTGGACGCATTAGTGGTCAAGGAAGATGAAATCAATGTCAAGAAACAGAATTAGCTGCGCTACGACGTACGACTGAAGAATTGTTGCGTGTAGTTTATGCTTGGTTGTGACAAGAACAAAAGGGAACCTTGATGGAAATTCCAAAAGGTGCCCACAACCAGTTTGACATTCCGGAAGGCCATGTCACTGATAAATTTGATTTTGGCGAGTAAGAAAACCCCTTTCATGATGTTGGACTCGTAGATCATGTGGTAGGAGGTGAATTGAAGGAGCGGTCGATGCATGCCCTTCAATCAAACAAGGGAGGAATCAACGTGGAAGTTGTTGATTCTCTTTGCAAGATGCATGTAGAATAGGAAGATTATGATATGTTAGAATCTATTTATAATGAATATCCTAAAGAAAGTGGAGCAATTGATGTTCATACGGTTCATGGAGAGTCTTTGGTTGTTCATACAATCATAAACACATCTTTAGAAGAAGGGAAGGATTGGAGGCAAGTTGAAAGTCTCTTGGACATCTTAAGGGAAACCATGCCGGGTGTTAATTCTGAATAAAAAGGGCTGATTCAATTTCTACAATTAAACAGATTCTTCCGAGAGAGAATTCAATGTTGAACTCAAGAAAAAGCAAGACAGCTTGAAGGCAAGTAACATCGTAAAGGTGATGCAGCCTTTTAGAGGAAAATTACTTGCACTTGATTTGAAAAGTAAGTTTGTGAAAGATGTTACTGAAAATTTGGTTCCAATAATCTCAGGTGAAATAGGCGTTGCTACATTAGGAGAGAGTCTTGGTGAAAGAAGTATAAACAAAGATTTTTTGTTGATAATTTCACATGATTGTTTTCCTTGGCATCTGAACAACAATTATTTGTTTGAACCTCTTGGTCTAGTTTGTTTTTTTTTTTTCTGAGACAACTTTTAAGACTATATATGGCCTAGAAACTCCAAACATATTTAGGCGGATCATGACTGAGGCAAGTAGAGAACTTGGCATTGCAAAACAACATGTAGCTGCTGTAATAGCTACCTTAAATGTAAAGCTAACTATTCTGAACATGAGCAATCATGAGCACTCTATTAATTTCAGTGGAACAACAATCAACAATGGTGTTAATGTTACTTCACCTGAAAAGTCAGTTTCCACTAGGCAGACTAATATCTTGATATCGGCCAAAACTTCAGGGATCATTCTGCTTGATGAAAGGTCATTGTTGGCGTGCATAGTTCGCACAATTTCAACTGGTGGTAGAATTTAATCCAGCTCAACGTTGCCAGTTAGACTGGGGAAAGTGCTTCCACCATCACACTAGCTTGATCATAAAAAATGGTACGGGAAGTTGGATGACTTTACGAGCATTCCGAGATGCAAAATCATTAATGATAACATCAACATCAATGTTTTCCAGAAAATCCTTCTCGACTAATAAAATTGTCAAACGATTCAATCTTTCTTGTGACATTGACGACCTTAAGTAAGTTTTAATTAACTTTAGCTTTGAAAAACTTCTTTCAGATGATGCCATAATCATAGGTACCGTTAAAAAAAATTCTATAAGTGATTGAAGCATTCAGATAGCAATATGCATATTCAACAAACTCAAGAATTTCAATGGCTAACATTAATTCATTTGGTAAAATAAATTACAAACTTTCAATTAAGAGAAAAGATCATTTGAATCAACATCTGATGAATCACCATGAGAAAAGGTAGAGTGAAAAGTAGCACAACATTCTCTCAATTCCTTTTGATCCAATGACCTTAACTTGTTTGAATCAAAGAAAAACCCAAAAATGCTTTCAAATGTTTTTAGTTGCTCAAATATGCTCTTCAAAGAAGTAATTTCCATGTCTACAATAACTAAAAAATAATCAACTTTAAATAATTCATCAACCGACTAAATTTCTTCATCCTCTTGGTTATTCTCATCGAATTGTTTTTTTTCTAATAACATGACGCTTTGTTGGAAGGGTAGGCTCTACATACATATCAAGTGCAATACTTTTAGCAATATTTATACTAGAAGTAAAATATTCATTTCTATACTTTTCAAAATACGACAATACACCTTCTAATTGTTTTATGGTGGTGTCAACGCACATAGACTTAGATTGTAATTTCTTGCTCACCATATTTATAGCAAATAAAATTTCATACCAAATTACCATACCAAGTAAAAACTCAAGACTCTCAAGTGCATTGACCATCCTTCACTCTTTGACTTTGCATCATCATAAGATTCATATAATTTCAACAAAACCAATCTTCTTTGGGGAATTTGAAATCTAATAGCTTTAACACTTTTAATTTGACTAGCCCAACGAGTATTAGATAAAAATTTCACAGTTAATTCAATGACATTGTTGAGCAAAATTTTCCATCTTTTTGTAGAACCTGAAAATAATGAATATATGCTTTGAAAAAATTCCAAAAAAAAAGAAAAGAAATAGCTCTAATGCAAGAATGTGACATATCACTAAGAGTAAGATTCAAACCATGATAAGCACAATGAATGTAACACCCTGGTTATTTAACTTTGTTTCTGTGAAATATATCATAATTGAGTATTTGTTTTAGTGGTTAAATGTTATGGGTTTGTGTTTGAGGTATTGGGTTTAAGCCCCATTGTTGAAAATTTTTGCTATTTTGATCCTAGCATATCCCTTGACGATTTGACTTATATCCTATTGTTAGCTTGCTTTGAGGTTTCGTGTTCAAATTTTTGTATGAGCGTGGATGATAATTTTTGTTTCGATGGTGTGACAGAGATTTGATGGAACTGAAACTCTGAAGTTGTTGGATGAGAATCTGATATCGGTTTCAGTGGGTTAGTGGGGAGTTGGGATTCTGGTTATCTTAAATTTTTTTTTATTTTTTTTATTTTTCCTTTCCTCAAAATTTCCCTCTCCATTTTTCTTTTCACGTTTATTTTTTTTCTGTTTCCCAATCCTTTTCTAACGTTCTCTCTTTCCTTTGCTTCTTTTACAAATTTTTATTGTTGCTCCCTTCTTCGATTCTAATTGTCGTCATCATGCTTTTAGGGGTTCCTCGATTCGTGCTGATTAGGTAAGTTTTTTAGTAGTTCTTTTCAGTATTACGTTGTGGGGGATTTCAATTTTGTTTTATGGAATCCATTGATGGTGTTCGTTATTTCTCGTTTAGGGGAAAGACAAGAAGTGGCTGGTGCTCCTCCATCGCTTTGAGTGTTGAGTGTTTTGCTCGTTGGTGGTAAGTGTTGCACATAATAGGGTTTTGAGAGGCTTTAATCAAAATTAAATTCTTGGTTGAGTTCGTAAATTTATTGCTAATATAGCGTTTGGGTTGCTGTTTCTAGGTTCTGGTGGTTTCGGGATTGCTGTAGTATCGAAAACGAACCAAGTGTGTAACGAAAACACGAGGAAACGAGATTTGGCAAAAGTTGAAAAAGTGGTATGTTGACTCCACATGGGCGTGTGCCTAGCCTTGTGCGACAGACGACTGTGTATTAGACAAGTGTGTGGCTATATGGGTCACACAGGCTAGGTCGATTTGGGCGTGTGGGTTGTGGGCCAGGCCGTGTGGGCCACACGGGCAATGCCAATTTGGGCGTGTGGACCCAAAATTCTAAAATTTTCCCTAGGGTCACATATGTTGTTTTGATCGATTGTGGGCCTTCCATAGGTTCGGTAAGGGCAAAACAAACCCTAATCCAAGATATCTGTAATTCTGATAGACTGATTTGAGCATTTAGAAATTGATATGTATGATTTGACTGATTCGTAATATCATGTATGTTATTTGTATATAAGCATGCGGGATATGTTAGTTCTATTATATTTGTTATCTGTTATTCATATCTATGTATGGGGTGGGATTAGTATATGTGGAGGAAGTGATCTGTGAGGCAACATTCCGCTGATATACTGGCAGCTTGACTGCAACTATTCTGATAAGTGTCGTAAAGACACTATGTGGTGTGTTGAGATAGGTGGATATTTTAAACCCCACATGGTGTGTTGGGATGGTCGAAGATGGTGTGTAGAAAATGGGGTAGGATTTTGCATATCTGTATGTTCTGATAACCCAAGTCTGATATGATCTAATTCTGTTAAGGACTTATGTCTGCTTCTATTCTGATATATTGAGAAATCTAAGTTTATGTACATGCATGTCTCTGTTAAGTTACACACTGAGTTTTTGAAAACTTACATCTGTTTGTCTGTTTTGTTCAGGTAATCTTCAGGCATGGGGGGTTGGTGCAACGGAGGCTCAAAGGTGACCACTAGTCCGAAAATTATTTTTAACTAGTAAATTATTTAATTATTGGGATTTTCTAAGAGTTTTGTAATTTTGGGGCTCTCTGGACTGTTTGTTTATAATTTTGGTTTTGGATGCGTTTTGACTTTTAAATTGCTACGTTTGGCAAACAACGGTTTTACGCAACAAATGTTTTTGAAAATACAAGTTTGGATTTCAAAAACGATGAGTTTCAAACTTCCGCTGCAAATGCTACGTTTTACTTAAAAAGACAAACAATTGACAGTTTTATAAAGGAGTTAAATAATATGTTTTCCTAAAACGTGGACTCCCTTAGTAACAATTAACACGAGAAATTTCAACTTAAGATTGATTTCAAAACCCTACTTCGTAACATTCCCAGGCTCGACCATAACGTCTAGGCTGGGTTTGGGGTGTTACAAGGAATATATAATGTTCTTGAGTTTATTTCAAGAAATCGCTTTTGAACACCTTGGTGCTTCGTTTTCATATTGGAACCATTATCATAACCCTGACCCCTTACATCTAAGGGTGAGCAAAATCCAATTTGATTTAAAAAACTCGATAAAAAATTTAAATTTTGAATTAAATAGTTTGAGTTATTTGAGTTAATCGAGTTATTCAGATAAACTCAAATAAAAAAAATCAAAATTTTCAATTTAACTCGAATATGAATTACACAATTCAAGTTATCTGAAAATCCGAATAAGAAAAGGCAAAACTACGTCGTTTTGATAAATATTTACCTTTTCTAAAGTTAAAAGTCAAAATCATTAAGTTAAAAGGCAAAACTACGTCATTTTGATAAATGTTTGCCCATCAGCCTTACTTTTGTAGTTAAATAATCTTGTATTTCGTCTACTAGTTAAATAATTAGTCAATGTAAACACAACATTGAGTATAAATAACAAGATCTATTAACTTGACTCGAAATTTTTTTATTCAATTTGAAAAAAAATTCAAATTGACTTTGGTTGCTAAAATATGATTCATCAACTTGACTAACTCAAAATTTGTTTGACTTGATTTGACTCGACTCAATCGAATGCTCAACCCTACTTATGTCATCAACATTAAGATCAAGAGACTTCAAAACATCTTGTAATTCATTAAAAAGTCTCAATCTAGATGTATCATCCACCTTCAAAAACTCTAAAAAGTACTTCTCAATTTTTATTTTATTAGTTGACATATTCACACATCGTACTATTAGATTCATTTGTTCTTAATGACCAATATCAGGGGTACAAGAAAGAATTATAGAAAAATATTTTGCCTCTTTGTTGGTCTTACTATAGAACTTTTAACACTATTGGCCAAAAAGGAAACCAACTCATTTTGAATTTTATGCCGAAGATAATGATAATGAATTTCACGGTTTTGAATGCGTCTAACATGATCTTGCATTATCACATTGAATTTTGCAATCATTTCAATTAATCCCAGGAAATTATCGTTGCTATCTTGATAGAGTTTTTTATTGGATCCTCGAAATTATGAGCAGCAAGACATTTCACAACTGAAAATATTCTAAATAAAACTTACCTCTACCGCTCTTTCTCTTTCATAATCTATTCTTGCAAACTTTTATCAATTATTTCATTTTTATCCAACCTTACTCTCATTTCATTCCAAGTATTCATATTAGTCATATGCTCAACACTGTTTTCATGTTGTGTGAGCCTATCACAAATGTCTCAAATCACTTAAACCCTCATTTGCTAACAAACTTTTATTACTAATAGATTTAAACAACTTACAACAAAAACAAAAGACTTTGTCAACATGTTTGGAATAAACCAACTATTTTCCATCTCTAATCTCACCATTGCTCAACTTCTTAGAAAAATAAGTGTATGAAAAATGCCTATTATTATTATTGAGAGGAAAACCAAGATTCATTTCTCTTAATATAGGCCCCTTTTCATCTAAAATGCCCATTGTTTTGTTATTAAGATAGTCTAATTTCTAGGATCATAAATATCCAAAGAAGGAATTGTTTATTCTTCACCAATGCTAATATCAAGAGGAATTGTTTGTTCTTCATTAAGACAAAGATTTTCAATATTGGATGCATTAGGCACGTCATTAGGCTTATTTGGATAATTAATTTTGTAACACCCCTAACCCGTATCCGTCATCGAATTAGGGTTAAGAGGCATTACTAATCAAAACAGAACTTAGAACAGACATTCAGCATAGTTCAATAATTTTAACGGTTACATATAAATTGCTAGTCTAATATTAAACATGTAAAATTTTAAATTTCTCTTTAAAATTACAATCCAGTTAAAGCATAAGAATATAAGTAATTTTCGTATGACTATTAATTTCATATACAATATATCAAAGTACGACTTTCCAAAACATTTATCTAGCTTGTACATGCCATAATTAAAATTTAAACAGTTTAATACCGAGACAAGAGATAGAGTGATGATCTTGTTGACGATCCCCGAGCTTGAAGCTTGATCTTTAAGTATATAAAAGCAAAGACATAAACAAACAAAGTAAGCTTTTATAGCTTAGTAAGTCTATTGCATAATGAAATATATATATATATATATAGAAATAATATAACTTTTAATTTAATTTCTTGAGATTGCAATTAACACATATAATTAATATTTATACATTTATTGTACTCGCACCATTTTATTTATAGTCAAATATATGTACACAATAAATGCGTTTAATTGAATATATATATTTATACCAAACAACATTACAACAAAATGAATATAACCGAGCATATATGTATGTTATACACATATCATATCCAACTGTATGTATACTCATAATAAACTTATAACCAAATACAAATCTAATACATGTGACCAAATGCATTCATCTTCATCAAATAATTATAAATAGAGGTGTATACATTTCAAATGCATATGTAGATACTTATCAAATACATATACCGAATATTTATACGTATACATTTATCGACTGCATAAATCGAAAGCATGTATGTATATTTTTACAAATGCATAGACCGAATATGTACATATTCATTAAACACACTTAACCGAAGGTATATATGCTCATCAATTAAAGATAACCAAAATCATAAAACTGTACACTTAATCACATTCTTTAAACAGATTCACTGGCACTTAGCCTGCTAGACTTAAAGCCTGATTCAGTACACCGGCACTTAGCCTGCTAGACATATAGTCTGAAATGTTTCACCGGCATTAAGCCTGCTAGACGTAAAGTCTGATATTATTTCACCGGCATTAAGCCTGCTAGGCGTAAAGTCTGAAATTATTTCATCGGCATTAAGCCTGCTAGACGTAAAGTCTGAAATGTTTCACTGGCAATAAACCTGATAGGCAATGAGCCTAAAATCTCAATTCACAGAAGTTATATATCATATTTGTATATATTATCCACATAAAAATTCAACTCAATAATTTATAAACTATATCTTTAATCCACATAGGTATATAAAGTTCAGACATCAAATTCAGCTCAATAACTTAATTATACATCCGAACATATGTATATATATATATATATATATATATATATATATATATAACTTAATACATTAAAGCCTACTACCTAATATCATGCATTCAACACCTTATGATATTCCAAACTAATAATTTCATATCTTCAATTCCATTCAAGAATTTTTACTTGAATATACATACACAATCGAACCTCCCTTATACGTATATAAATTTCATACTTAAACTCATTACTGAACATATATATATATGCATATTTGCATAATTGAACCTCATATAAACTTGTATAAATGGCATACCTGAATTCAATACAAGGACATATACATGTATATTTGCATATTATAGATCCAATACAAAGTTTTATACCAATATAAACCTATGTTTATTTCTCAATCTTAAGTACACACACACACACATATATATACCTTTTATTAAACCAATACTTTATACTTGTCTATACATGTATAAATTCAAAACTTGTACATATAAAAATATAAAACTTTTATACTCCAACTAAATTTGATAACATTAATAATTGTATATCCTTATATACCTTCATACTTTAACTAAATTCAAATGACCATATAAGTATATACCTATGATTCGAACATGTAACAATAATGCATATAATTCACTCATACTTTTAATTATTTCAACCAACATATTTTAAATTATAATTCATCAAAATACAGCACATATACATACCTATATACCGATTTTTATGACATTAAATAGCTAATAGACTTACCTCGGACAGTGTAAAATCGAAACCCGACGATTAGTCGACGACTTTAACTTTTCATCGATCTAACTCCGATTTCTTTGGTTCTTGATCTAAATATATTCAAAATGAGATAAATTAAATATTATTACATTCAATTTAGTCCAAAAACACATAAATGGGAAAATTACCATTTTACCCCTAATATTTACATTTTTTGCAATTTAGTCCCTATTACATAAAACACAGAATACACAAAATTTGCCCATACTATACAAGGGCCGAATGTCCCTAGTTCTCATACAAGTCCACAAATTTCATTTATTTCACATTCTAGTCCCTCAAAATTTTAATTTCATAATTTAGCCTTAATTACTCAATTTCACCAAAAATTCAAAGACAAAACACGTTAATCTTTCACATATCTTTCATATTTCATCATCAACTATCACAAAGCTCAAGCATTCATCAATGGCATATCACAAAATCAACACCAAATTTTAAAATTAAAGCATGGGTCTTGTAGTACACAAAGCAACGATCTCAAAAACGTAAAAATTTTCAAAAAACCGAACAAAAACGAACCTTTAATTAAGCAAGGATATGGCCGAACTTTAGAAAGCCATAGTTGAGCTTCTTTTTGCTTAACATTCAGCTTGGAGAAGATGATAAAATCACTTTTTCTTAAGTTATTTTAACTAATATATATTTTAATTACTTAATGACTACTTTAACCTTAGTTTAATTAATTATAAAACATATAACTTAAGGGTAATTTAGACCATTGCAGCCCACTAACTATTAAATGGCCTAATTTCCATTAATAACCCTTATTTTTAAAAGACAACAACAATTGGGTGCTTTTAAATTTAACCCTTAAATTTTTATTTTATGCGATTAAGCCCTTTTTTTATCAAATTGTGCACTCAAACGATCAAATTTTTATACAAAATTTTTACACATAGTAATTCACATACTGCAAATATCAAAAATAATTTTAAAATATTTTTTTGACTTGGATTTTTGGTCCCGAAACTACTTTGTCTGATAGGGTCAAGATCGAGTTGTTACAAATTTCATCATTCTCGTTGACATTATTATACAAACTTTCATTTGATTGATCCAAATTTTAATCAAAAACTACTTTTTTAAAAACAAATTTATCAATAGCACATTGTTGTGATTTTTTAACTTTTAGCAATTTTCTCCTTTTCCTTTTTCACTTCTAGATAAATGCTTTTAGGTAACATTGTATATAAAAGATAAATCGATACTCAAGTAACATAAGAAAATAAAATAATAGCACTTGATAGAAGAATTCCAAATTGAACATTTGCTTTTACATTTGCTAATTCCAAAAGTCAAATCGAATTATTGGAATTACAGTAAATATAATTATAATAATCAATTACAAATAGAAATAATAATTAAAATATCCAATTATTTGTGAAGGAAATACAACTAAAAAATTAAATGAGTAACAAAAACAATTAAAAATTCAATTGCATAAAGTCACTAAGAAAGGGTATGCAGTAGTATATTGTACTATGGTTCAATAAAAAAAATTAGGGAGAGAAGCTAAATATAAGGCTTACTTAATGACTTTATTAGTTAAAACCCAAAGATGTCATCAAATTAAGAATGAAAATATTACAAGAAAAAAGAGGAAGGGAGAATTATACCTGCAACAATGGTAGATTCGACAGACCGTAGATAGGAGGCACCATGGGCAATAAGCAGGTGCAACGGTCAGTTGAATATTAGCAATCTGGCACAGCCATACAGGATGGCAAGAGAGAAAAGGACAATCGCGCCAAAGCCGCAGTTGATCGCCCTTTTTTTTTAAATCTCAAACTCTCAATCTCTCAGATATAAAGTAAAAATTAATAACTTCAATTGATTGATTCTGATGACTGATGAATAGTGTATTACTCAAATGAAATTTGACCCTATTTAACTTGTAGAAAATTTCTCATGTTGCCATGGTTATAGGAAAATAGAGAAGGTTGAATGCTAGTAACTGCTGATTTTTTTAGGGGGAAATTGAAATTCTCCATTAGCTTTAATGGTAGGAGTTGGAATTTGGGAACTAGAGGAGGCTTGGAGAAGCCCTTGGAGATGAAGCATTTATGGCAAAGAATTGAAGGCCCTTTTTATTTTATTTTCTTTTTTTTTCCTGCCTACAATGAAGTGTCGATTAGAAAACTTAAAAGGTTGAAGATTTTTTCCCCACGTTAAAAGCTAAAGAAAATTTTTTTATAAGGGGCCCTTTTCAGCCCTGGGCCTTAGGCAGTCGCACTCCCAAACTACCCCCAGGCTGATGTTGCATTCTAATGAAGGATAAGGAAGTCACTTTCATCCTAATTTGGTCAAGGTTGTTTCACTGAAATTTGGAAGGTTGGTGATCAAGGTTTGAGCATAGAAGGTGTTTTATAGTTTACTATTCTGTAATGGTTAAAGCTGCTGATAACTTTGACCAGGAAATCTATGGAATGAAGCTGCATGGGCATACAAAATTAGGAGAAGGAAAACATAAAAACCAAAATTGTAACCTCCCAAATCTGGCCTAGACGTTATGGTCGAATCCTAAAGGTTACATTAGCCACCGAAATGGCCAAGTAAAAACGTCCGGCTTAAAAATCACTATCTTGAACAATTTTTTGGAAAATTTAGTGCGATTTCATTAGATTTGTTAACAACACCAGTTTATTAGGTCATCTATAATTTAAGTCCAATTTATTAAAAATTCGTGTCGTTTGAAAAAAAAACTCAGTTGGCTTTGTCAACAAACTTTTTAAAAACCTTGTTTTACTATTATGCAGCGGGAAAAAAATGTTGCATTCGAATTTGTATGAAATCCATATTTTAAGTCATGTTAGGCCAATTATTTAATTTGTTCAGTTTCCATTCAAATATCTCATGCATGCAAAAATCCCAAATAAAAATCACCCTTACCATAGTCCATACTTAATAAAAATTACAATCCTTAAAATAAACCAAAATGAATTAAGTAAAATTTGAAATAATGTATTATGTGAAAATCCGAGATAAAACCTTCGAATGTCGAGTCCAACCCTAGTTGATATGAGATCAAAGGCCCGACAAATGCGTTCCAAACTAAATGAGACCATTCAGGAGTTTGTTAGCAAGGCCTTAGATGCGTACACGAAAGAACGGGAAAATCAAGATTTCAAATCTTGGGAATCTTGGTCCAAGAAACCAAATCTTGCAAAAGGGCATTGGATCTCCGTTACGAGCATCAACGATTCAATTTCGGTAGGAGATGGATCACAATCCCAAATTCTTGAAGGCAATGCCCAATAAAAAGATTCTAAGCCCAATCAAGAAATCTACCCATACTTAGTCGAAAATCAGGCCAAATTGTTAAAGTGGCCCAAGTTGTAAAGTTTTATTTTTATTTTTATTTATTTATTTAGTTTAACTTTTTATGTAAATATTCAGTCCAAGAGTCCCAAATAAAGACCTTTGACCGAATTTCCATATTAAAATAATTAGGAGTTTTTTTTTATTTTAGTTTTCTAATTAGATTAGGACTAGTTATAATGCCTATTTAAAGACATGGCTGGCCACCTTGTAAACAACTTCTCAATTATATCAAAAATATCATATTTGTTTAAGTGCAGAATTCTCTTTGAGTTTTTCTCCAAGAATTCTCTCTTGAGTTTTCTTTAGAAGTTGTTTTAACAATCTTTTGACTGTGGGAGCCATCTTTAGCCTTCTTCTTGCCATTGATATTCTTTGGAGGGGAGATTAGAGCCGTTTGAAGGGAGTTGTGAGATCTTTCGGGATTTCAAGGCTTCTTAGGACTTATCTTTTAATTTCTTGTTGTCAATTCTTTCTTTATTTCTGCTTCTGTTGAATCTTTATCTAATTTATTTTCTGTTTTTATTGTGTTTTCAGCATTTTTCTATCTTAAGGAATCAGCCCAAAAATCCCCAATTTCTAGGGTTCTTCCAAACTCTTTTTGGGTGAAATTAGATTGTCGAAATTTGGGGAAAACTATTTTGGTGTTCAATTGGGCAGAATCGCAATCTCCTTTAGGGTTTCAAGAACCCTTATTAACACTTATTTCTATTCTCAATTTGATTCTTTGCTGATTTGGGGATTTTATTTCAGATCTGGAAATTCAAAGTTCTAATCTTTTAATTTTCTATTTCGTTTCAGATTTGATTGTTTAGGGTTTTTGTAGGAGTTTCTCGTGACTTGGTAACTCGATCTTGGTCCGCGCACAACCCCCGTATCATTTGGTAGCAGATTTTGGGTTTTTTGGGTGTTCTTGGTTGATTTCTAAACCGATCTCAAATTTTTAAGCAAAAACAGCAGTTTTACCCAGAAAAATCTTTCAAAAAAATTCATTTGAGTGGGTAAACGTTATCCAATTGATCTGAAATTTTACATAAATATTTGTGGCACTGTGATTGAATATAAAAAAATTATTCCCGCAAAAAAATCAGTCAAAAAAGTCAAAAAATCGAAAAAAGACGAAATCCAATAAAAATTTTAAAAAATATTCAGCGGGTTGAGTTTGGTGCCCAAACTTTCCAGATAAAAAATTCAATATTTAAGGACATTCCATATTTATTTTCATGATTTTTTGAGATCAGGAACACCTCGAACGAAGTTGTCAAGTTACTCCGCAGTTTTTCAGGTTTTCTGTTTTCAGCAATTTTTATTGATTCTTAGCTGTAGGTTTTCATTTGTTTGCTTTTTATTCTCCCTTTACAATATCTAACACCTTCTTGTTTCTTGTGTTAGTAGGATTTAAACGTGTGCGCAATCCTTCCTCGGTGCAACACGAATCAATTGGTGTCTCGTCAGTTTTTGGCATCCTAGTACAAATTAGGATTCTTTGGTAGTTTGGTTCATACACTCTAATTGGTTGATATAAACTCTGATAAAGAACTCACAAGATTGAATTCTACCTCATTGAGAGTTTGAATTTTTCTTTTTGAGTGATTAACGGTGAGGTTTGCTAACTTTTATTTTTGAGTGTTGAGTGTTTATTTTTGCAGCTTTTTGGAAAATGTCTAAAGATGACCATAATGATACACTTATGAAAGTCCAACAACAATTAGACGGACACGCTGCTGCAATCTCACAAATAAATGCTACACTTCAAGCATTGAATACTACTTTGAATGAGGTAAGAGTGAATCAAGAACCTCAATATCGAGATCCAATCAATGAAGATAGGGATAATCAGCCCCATAGGCGCGGCCCTCGACGTGTCCCTAGAATGGATGATGATTTTCATGATCGTGGACAACCTTCTTTGGCAAAATCGAAGTTCACAATTCCCCAATTTTGTGGTAAGAATGATCCAGAAGCTTATTGTGAATGGGAATCTAAGATTGAACTTATGTTTAGGTATTATAAATGTCCGGATGATGAAAAGGTTGCATTAGCAACGCTGGAATTTTCAGATTATGCATTAAGTTGGTGGACTCAACTTGGGGTAAATCGTCATCGGAATTATGAAGGTGAGATTTCGACATGGGATGAGTTGAAACAGATTATGCGAAAAAGGTTTATTCCACCTCACTACTATAGAGAGATTAAAACAAAGCTCCGAAGATTTATTCAGGGTAGTAAGACGGTGGATGAATATTTTAAAGAGATGGAGATGCTCATTCAGAGAGCTAATGTTGAGGAGGATAAAGAAACAACTATGGTTCGATTTATTGATGGTTTGAACAAGCCGATAGCTAATACATTGAGGCTACAAACTTACATTGATTTGGAAGAAGCAGTTCATAAAGCCATTGAGATCGAGCAACAACTAAATGAACAAAGGTTTGGTTCCTTCTCGACTTCACAATATTACCGAGGTAACAATTCCAATTCTGATTTTAAGAGTTCAAAATCCCCTTTTGTTACTAACAAGTCTTCTTTGAGTAATGGAAGTAAGCAATCAGATTGGAAAAAAGGGGCTTCTGTTAAAACGCATACACCTTCTAAGCAGCCCAATTTAGGTGATTCGAATGTGAAGAGGACTCGTGAGGTTGAATGCTTTAAGTGCAAAGGGCGAGGTCATTATAGTACGGAATGCCCTAACACGAGATTACTTCTTCTGAAAGATAATGGTGAATACACTTCCAACTCTGATAAAACAGATCCAGATATGCCAGAACTTGTGGATGACAATGATAATGGCAAAGAGTTGGTCGAACCACCAAAAGAAGGGGACTTTGCTAATTTTCAATGCATTGTAGTTCGCCGAACCCTTAACATTCAGATGAAAGATGATGATAGCCAAATGACCAATATTTTCCATTCTTGGTGTTTTATTAAAGGTAACTTATGTTCACTCATTATTGATAGTGGGAGTTGCTCGAATGTAGTGAGTAGCTATTTGGTGGATTCTTTAAAGTTGCCTTGTACCAAACACCCTAAGCCATATCACCTTCAGTGGCTTAATGAATGCTCCGAAGTTAAAGTTACGAAACAGTCCTTGGTCACTTTTAAGCTCGGCAATTATGAGGATGAAGTATGGTGTGATGTGGTCCCAATGCATGCGGCACACTTGCTCCTTTGACGACCTTGGCAATTCGATCGCGATGTTACACACCAAGGTAAACTTAATCGATACTCCCTTATGTTTAAAGGTAGAAAATTCACTTTTGCTCCTTTAAATCCTACTGATGTATATAAAGATCAATTGAAGATGATGAAATTTTGTGAGGGGGTAAGGGAGAAAGAGCAAGTACAAAAGATAGAGAGAAAAGAGGCTAGTAGTGGAAAAAGTCAAAATTTAAAAAGCCCAAAGGTGAGCGAATCCTTAAGTGGTAAAATGAGTGGGAAAAATTTTTTGGCAACAAAAAAAGATGTGAGGAGAGCCCTACTCAATAAACAGCCTTGTATCCTTGTGAGGTTTAGGCAAAATTATTTATCTTTATCTAACATTAACGAAAATTTGCCTAGTGTGTTTCAGTCTCTTTTGCAGGATTATGAGGATGTTTTTAGTGAGGCCCCTAAAGGGTTATCACCTTTAAGAGGGATAGAGCATCAAATTGACTTAGTACTTAGAGGAGCTTCAATACCAAATCGACCAGCCTATAGATGCAATCCCGAGGAGACAAAGGAATTGCAAAGGCAAGTTGAGGAATTACTAGACAAAGGGTACATTCGTGAGAGCCTAAGCCCTTGTGCCGTTCCTGTCTTATTGGTACCAAAAAAAGATGGTATGTATCGAATGTGTGTTGATTGCTGCCAAATCAACAAAATAACGGTAAAGTATCGACACCCAATTCCTAGACTTGATGATATGCTTGATGAATTACATGGTTCAATCATATTTACTAAAATTGATTTAAAAAGCGGTTATCATCAAATTCGAATGAGGGAAGGGGATGAATGGAAAACAGCCTTTAAAACAAAATTTGGATTGTATGAATGGTTAGTTATGCCTTTCGGCCTTACTAATGCATCTAGTACATTTATGAGATTAATGAATCATGTTTTAAGGCTTCACTTGGGTAAATTTGTAGTGGTTTATTTTGATGATATCTTAATTTACTCCAAGACATTAGATGATCATGTTTTCCATGTTAAAACCGTTTTGGATATTCTCATGAGCTGAAAAATTATTTGCCAACCTTGATAAATGCACATTCATTTGTGATAAACTAATATTCTTAGGTTTCATAGTTAGTGCTCAAGGTATTCATGTCGACGAGGATAAAGTTAAGGCAATTAAGGAGTGGTGACTCTAAATCGAATCGAGGTGAGATCTTTCCATGGTTTAGCTAGTTTTATAGATGATTTGTGAAAGATTTCTCTACTATTGCTGCCCCATTGACAGAGGTTATAAAGAAATCGATGGGTTTCAAATGGGTGAAACCCAAGAAAAGGCTTTTCAGACCCTGAAAGATAAGTTATGTTCTGCTCCTCTTATCAAATTACCTGATTTTTCTAATACTTTTGAGCTTGAGTGTGATGCTTCAGGAATTGGAATTGGCGCCGTCTTAATGCAAGATAAGCAACCTATTGCTTATTTTAGTGAGAAATTGAATGGTGCACAGTTAAACTACTCAACTTATGACAAAGAACTCTTGGCATTGGTTCGTGCACTTGTGTATGGCAACATTATTTGTTTGCCTAATGAGTTTGTCATACACACAGATCATGAATCCCTTAAATGGTTAAAGGGACAAGGTAAGTTGAGTAAAAGACATGCCCGATGGGTAGAATTCATTGAAACATTCCCTTATATGATACAATATAAAACAGGTAAAGATAATGTAGTTGCAGATGCTTTGTCTGGATGATATACTTTAATAACTACATTGAATGCTAAAGTCTTAGGGTTTGAACATATTAAGGAGCTATATGATGATGATGCTAATTTCGGCAATATCTATAAGAATTTTGGACATACTACTTTTGAAAAATTTTATCTTGTAGATGGCTTTCTTTTTCGTATAAACAGGTTATGCATACCAAAGTGTTCCATGAGAGACTTATTGATTCATGAGGCCCACAGTGGGGGTTTGATGGGACATTTTGGAGTGGCCAAAACACTAGACATCTTGCAAGAACACTTCCATTGGCCACATATGAAAAAAGATGTCGAAGATGTATGTTCCAAGTGCATTACATGCAAACAAGCAAAATCTAAGGTAATGCCTCATGGCCTTTACACTCCTTTACCGGTTCCTACTTCACCTTGGGTAGATTTATCCATGGATTTTATTCTAGGTTTGCCTTGAAATAAGAAAGGAAGAGATAGTATATTTGTTGTTGTTGACAGGTTTTCAAAGATGGCAGATTTTATTTCTTGTCACAAAACAAATGATGCTACACATGTGGCAGACTTATTCTGTAAAGAGGTGGTAAGACTTCATGGCATCCCTAAAACAATTGTTTCTGACAGAGATGTCAAATTCCTTAGCCACTTTTGGAAGGTATTGTGGGGTAAGCTTGGTACTAAATTACTTTATTCCACTACATGTCACCCCCAAACTGATGGCCAAACTGAAGTAGTTAATTGGATCTTAGGGACTTTATTACGATCTGTTGTGGGAAAGAACATTAGAAACTGGGAAGAATGCCTACCGTTTGTTGAATTTGCATATAATAGATCTATTCATTTTACAACTGGTTATTCTCCATTTGAACTTGTTTATGGTTTTAACCCACTAACAGTACTTGATCTTGCGCCATTACCACTTGAACACATTGTTAATTTAGATGGCGAACAGAAAGCTGAGTTGGTGAAATTCTTACATGAGAAGGCTAGGCAACGGATAGCCAAAACAAATGATGCCAACACCAACAAAGCAAACAAGGGGCGCAAACGGGTTGTCCTAGAACCCGGAGATTGGGTTTGGGTCCATATGAGGAAAGAACGATTTCCTGCAAAAAGAAAGACCAAGTTGGACCCAAGGGGCGATGGGCCTTTCCAAGTACTCGAGAGGATCAACGATAATGCCTATAAAATTGATCTACCTGGTGAGTACAATATAAGTTCTACTTTTAATGTGGCTGACTTGTCCCCATTTGATTTTTCAGATTCGAGGTCGAATCTTTTTGAGGAAGGGGGGAATGATAAGAGATCAAAAGCCGGACAAATGCGTTCCAAACTAAATGGGACCATTCAGGAGTTTGTTAGCAAGGCCTTAGATGCGTACACGAAAGAACGGGAAAATCAAGATTTCAAATATTGGGAATCTTGGTCCAAGAAACCAAATCTTGCAGCCAAAGCGCATTGGATCTCCGTTACGAGCATCAACGATTCAATTTCGGTAGGAGATGGATCACAATCCCAAATTCTTGAAGGCAAGGCCCAATAAAAAGATTACAAGCCCAATCAAGAAATCTACCCATACTTAGTCGAAAATCAGGCCAAATTGTTAAAGTGGCCCAAGTTGTAAAGTTTTATTTTTATTTTTATTTATTTATTTACTTGGTTTAAATTTTTATGTAAATATTCAGTCCAAGAGTCCCAAATAAAGACCTTTGACCGAATTTCCATATTAAAATAATTAGGAGTTTTTTTATTTTAGTTTTCTAATTAGATTAGGACTAGTTATAAGGCCTATTTAAAGACATGGTGGCCACATTGTAAACAACTTCTCAATTATATCAAAATATCGATTTGTTTAAGTGCGAAATTCTCTTTGAGTTTTCTCCAAGAATTCTCTCTTGAGTTTTCTTTAGAAGTTGTTTTAACAATCTTTTGATTGTGGGAGCCATCTTCACCTTCTTCTAGCCATTGATATTCTTTGGAGGGAGATTAGAGCCGTTTGAAGGAGTTGTGAGATCTTTCGGGATTTCAAGGCTTCTTAGGACTTATCTTTTAATTTCTTCTTGTCAATTCTTTCTTTATTTCGCTCACTGAATCTTTATCTAATTTATTTTCTGTTTTTATTGTGTTTTCACCTTTTTCTATCTTAAGGAATCATTAAAAATCCCCAATTTCTAGGGTTCTTCCATACTCTTTTGGGTGAAATTAGATTGTCGAAATTTGGGAAAACTATCTTGGTGTTCAATTGGGCGAATCGCAATCTCCTTTAGGGTTTCAAGAACCCTTATTAACACTTATTTCTATTCTCAATTTGATTCTTTCTTGATTTGGGGATTTTATTTCGGATCCGGAAATTCAAAGTTCTAATCTTTTAATTTTCTGTTTCGTTTCAGATCTGATTGTTTAGGGTTTTCGTAGGAGTTTCTCGTGACTTGGCAACTCGATCTTGGTCCGCGCGCAACCCCCGTATCACTAGTCCTGAGGGTTATCTGTAAAGAGTAAACTAGAGGGTGGGCTTAAAAAGCTTAGTGTGAGTCTAAGCAAAAATAAGGATACAATGCATACTATTAACATACAGTTCATACAATTTAACATGGCATATCAACATATGTATAAGACATGCTTAATGATATAGTGCAATGGTCCTACCCATCCATCCGCTATACACCACGAGTTCCCCAGAACCCGTCATCCGAACACCAAAACAATAAGAGTCGAAGCTCGGTGTGGTTAAACCACCAGTAACAATATGCAGTTAAAACTATCAGTAATATGCAAACAAGCTACAGTAAGATGCGATAAGTCGCCAGTACTCCACAATACTCTAGGGTGTAGTATACTGACCAACCAAAATTAAGGATAAACCCTCGGTACTCCACGGAACTCCTTCATCACCCAATCAATACTCAAGCCCCATGCAATGCAATATGACATACTTTCAATGAAGCAAATCACACTTTTTGATATCAATCTCAATTTGGTGGCATGCTTACATGCATTAAATTTATCAGTAACGATGCCATATTTTTATGCTTTCGATATTAACAATCTCAATCAATGACATGCTTTTATAAGCAAACAATAAACAATGTCAATCAACAACATGTTTTAATACTACACATTATACAACTCAAATATCACACCATCAGTCACAATTTTAGGCCCTAACATTCGACCATTACCTGTTATTACTTACCAATCTTGGTATAGCTCTTAAATGTCACCAAGTTGTTCGGTCATGTCCAAAATCAACATGCATAACTAGTCACATGCATAAAATATATCATTTTTTAAACACTAATACACACAAAGGTCAGATCCACACTTGATTTTACGTGAATCTGAGGCACTAACGTAACTTCAACTTCTACAACTTAGATTTAGATAGCTCTAGATTAGATCTGTACACAACATGAATGAAACTTGATTAAAACCAGCTTTTAGACACCCCTATAAGGTTCGGACAGGACAAGGATTAACAGTGTCAAATCAAATTCAATTGTCAATCATTACTTACTCTATTTCGATATATAATAAAGACACTAATGAGTTTCGATGTCATTGTTGATCCTTGATGATCGGATTAGGTCCTTCAATCAAAATAACACTCAAAAAGTTAGTATAGAATATTCGACTATGGCAACAGTAACATTAAGACAAAGTAAAAAATAAAGGAAAAATGAAATGAGATAAGATCTGACCGAAATAAAAACTACTTACTCCATCAGAATGATAGATTCGAAGAACCAATGAAAAATTCAAGCAGTACTAATGAATTCAGCCAAGGTAATAAGTAATTTGGCAAGAAGAAAAGAAAATGAAGAAGAGAACACAAGGGGGCAACACAATGGTGAAGAGAAAATAAGGGAAGAAAAAGGGAGAAAAAAAGGAAAATTGAGAGAAAATAGAAGGGGAGGGGACAACAATAGGGGAAAGGAAGAGAAAAAAGATGAAAAAAAAACTCAACATAAAAATTAGTTTAATCTTTTAAAAAAACTGATAGCCTTTTGATAATTCAGATAAAGTCTTTGATTTTTCAGTGTTTGAGTCAAACTGAAATCTGACAAATTGCTAAGGGTGAACAGCACAAAATTTAAAAAAAGAATTTACAAATAAGGGAAATCAAACTCGAGTCACAAGGATAATTCTGGGTTACAAGGATGATTTCATTAACACTTAACCACTAGGCCAATAACTCATTTACATCCAAACTTATTTCCAATTGCTTAACTTCGGGGCATATACAAGTTGGAAAGGAGCAAAAGAAAGGTATTAATAAAATATACAACACCAATGGTAATCAAACTCACAACCTCTTAAAGCATTAAGAGTTTCTTAACCAACTATTCCACTTCAAGCTTTTCATCAACTCTTGAGTTTCTAGAAGCACTAAGCAGACCAGACCAGGCAACTATTTATTTGTCATTATTTGTCTTCCTCAATCCACATCAAATTACTTGTAATTACACATTTATGGTTATGTTTGAGTAATTACCATAATTATTGAGTTCTTTGGATGAGGTGTAATTGAAGCACCTAACTATGCTATTCAATTCTTGGAGAAAGGGTGAGAATTTGAGTAATTACGTAGATAATTACAAACAATTACACTGAAATACAATTATTCTATGATTTTTCAAATATGTTTTGTGCATGATTTAAGTTTGAAGAGTTCTTTTTCTACAATAGTAATAGTATTTTAATTTTAAGATATATATATTTTTAATTTTTAAAATATAATGATATGCTATTTTACTAATCTCTTTTAAATAATTTGAAAATTTCTTGATAAAAGATAATTTTATACATTTTGACCTACTAAATAATTAACTAATTACCTAATACTTATTTTAAATTATTTATACAAAATTTAACTAAGTTATATATTATTAAATATTTATACTTGGTCAAGCATGAATCGATGATAACAATGAGTATATGTTTAATTTAGAGATAATAACTCAATAAATATGAAATGCTAAAGTAATTAGATAAAATTGCTTAGAATGTTTATTTTTCTTATTAATTTTATTAGTAATCGTATTGTGAATAGACTATTTTAATGGCACATCGAAAACTCCATATTTATTTTAACTTTTATTTTTCATGTGATAAGTTATCAAAAAAATTAAAAAGCAAAATATTTTTAGAAATTTTATTTGAATCCTTACTTTTCGAACGATTTAAAATAAAAATTGAAATATACAGAATAAGTATTATTGGTTTGATTTAAAAAAACATATCTATATATAATGAAAATGAACAAAGGAGTGAAAGTTTGGCTTTTATAGTTTGAGTTAATGGAGAAATTCCAGGAAAAGTCCCTCTATGTTGTCCTATTATTTTAGCCTTTTGCCTGTTTTAATTGCAACCTAGGTCCTTCTTATTTTATATTTATTTGAAATTTCAGCATAACTAATTGTAGCATTTTTTGAAGATAATTTTGAAGGGTTTCCGTTTTTAAATTGATAACTTTTGTCCTCCAAGGTTTTAAATGTTTTAGAATTTTAAAATTATGGCTTGATTATTTGCCCAGTAAGTCCCTTATTCATTATTATAAAATTTAAAATTTATTTTTTCCATTATTTATTATTTACAATTTAATTTATGTTTTGTTTAATAAACTGTGCAGAATATGATAAATATAAATATTAAAAATTTAAAGGTAAAATATTTAAAAGAAATGAAATCAAACCCTTATTTGTTAATTTGATAGCTAAGAAGATGGCATGATATGAAAAACTTAATCCAAAAATCATCATGCATGTTAAATTGGGTTCATCTACAATGCCAATCTTCCTATTACCAAAAATACTTGATTTTAGTGAGATAAAACCCTTCAGTTTCCCTGGCTACTACTCCACTTCCGTTCTTCATTTTTTTGGTGGTGACCAAATTATCCTACGGAATGTGGTAGCTTTAAACTTCTCATTCATGTGCTATGTCAATGAGAATGAAGGAACGATCCTAATAACACAATTTGTGTTCCTTTGCATACAAGTTGAGAAGCAATTTCTAAGCCTTCTCATAATGATGTTATTTGTGTGGTGTAATAGAAAATTCACATCTCAAAATGAAAATTATAAGTTCAAATCTAGAGTTATGGAAGACTCACTAAACTTAAAACATAATTATAATTGATTTATGATTATTGAATGTAAAAAGAATGAATATTAATATAATATGATATTTTAATTATTTACAAATTATGATTATCTAATTAAATATTTTTCTAATTTTAAAATAAATTAAAAGGATATAGTAAGCTGTCATCAATTCCTTTGTATTTTAAATTTTACGTTTGAAAAGGCTTTAATTTTTTTTTAAAATAACCCAAAAATTTTAATAGATAATAATAATCATAAATTTTAAATTTATGTATATTTTTATTTTATTTATTTTATAGTAAATAATATATCTTTTAATTTTTTAAAATTATAAATTTTTTGAATTTTAGAATTTAGACTAAATTGAAAGATTGTGCAAACTTGGGGGTTAAATTTTTTGAATTTTTTAGAAGTATGACCAAATTGACAGAATGTGTAAAGTGTTAAAGGCTAAATTTGTTATTATACCAATCAAAAGACGACCACGTCAGCATTTCGTCTGGTGATTAAATGCATTTAACAATAGATTGACTAAAATTGACAACTTATATAACTAGAGTGATTAAAATACTAAATTTTTGAAATAGGTGACCAAAATAGGAACACGGGTAAACTCGGGTGAATAAACAGGTAGTTTGCCCTATTTTTTAAATCTAAAATGTTGAAAAAATATTTAAAATTAAAATTAAAATATTACTTTATCAACAATTTTAAAACCAAATTGTTTTAAAATAAATGTTTTGCATACATTTTAAAATTAAAAAATGATTTTAAATTTTTAAACAATTTTATATTTAACACTAAAAACATTTTTAAACACAATATAAAAATAATTTATTAAAAGTTTTATGCATTTTAAATGTTTCTAAAATCTGAAATACTATTTTTGAAACAATTTTTCAAGATTTTAAAGTTCAAAATATTATTTATATTTTTATAATAAAAATTTTAAACAACTAAATAAAAACACATCTTATAAAATTTTAAATAAACTACATTAGTTTAAAACAATATTTTTATGACGATGACTACTAAATACTTTTAATTCTTATTTAAATAATAATTTATAAGACATGTGACCATAGTATATTAAATAAAATAGTTTAATTCTTAACTTTAGTTATTTGTTTAGAGAATTTTCTTTTAAGTATTATTTATAATTTTAAAATAATTAATATCTTTTAAAAGTTAAAATTATTTTAATGTGTAATTGCAATTTATATTATTAAATATAATATTGAGAATTATGATGTAATTTTAAATCTATCTAGATAATTAGAATTCCAATTATTTTATGTGTCCAAACATAAAAGCTTATCATGAATTTGTGTTATCTATTCTAATTGTAATCGACTCATACATATATCATTTATAAATATCTTTTATATACATATAAACACGGGTTTGGAAAAACTTTTTTGGTGATAAATAGAAAAAAGTTACATCAAATTACTCCATTTGCCACTTGCTCTCAAACCTAATAAGATATACGGAATGAGATATGTATTTATTTCTTGAATATTTATGTACTCTTAAATTTTTTAATTTACTTGTATAAAATGATTTCTTATGCAACTTTATATTGATTGAAATATGCTACTTGACAAATTTATTCAGAATTTGACATAATTATCACTAATTTACATACTAAGAACATGACATAATTATCACTAAAAATATAGTTTACAATTATATGGATACACTATTAATATTTATCAATTTTCACAAAGTTAATATTTGCAAATAAGGAACTTAAGAAATTTGTTTATTTAAATTTTCAAAATATTACTAATTAATTTCCATAATAGAAGTTTTAATTCCTTGATAATAGAGTTTTATTTAAATAATTTAACCTAATAAAGACTAAAGTATTATAAACGAATAAATACTTAACAATAAAATGTGTCATGCCATTATTTGTCATTTTGCACATATAGCTTTTAGCTAAGTTTTACTAAACACTTTTAAATAAACAATTAATAGAATCAGTTGGTTAAACTAGCCACTACAATCAACTATCTACCAATTGCCAAACAGAGCCATTGTTAATTATATTACTATATTGACACTAAAATAGTAATTTATTAGCATTATAACGTGATAATAGTAAAAGTAAAATTATTTAAATATTAATTAATATGATAGTATATTAATCTAAAATTAATTAATTTAATCATATCTTTTAAAAGTTCTACTTAGAAAAAACATAATATAAATTAAAAATTATAATTATTTTATTAATAATATTTTCATTATTAATGTAATAGTTACATATTAAATTACAATTATTATTTTAGCTTAATTATCAATTAAAACTAATATTTAGTATTATAAATATATGCATTAACAATGCATTTTCATTGGGAATAATTTCTAAGTAACTACTTGAAAAATTATATTTTAGTATTATTTAATAAGTTTTATTTTCATTAAAAAAGTATGATTTTATATTGTGAAATTTCATGTGAAAGACAATGAAGTATTAAAATAATGATTTTTGTAAAGTAATATTGTTTATTATTTATTATTTTACTATCAATTGTTTTTCAGTTATTTATTTTCATTATTTTAAATAATAAAAATATTAATTAATATATTTAAAAGGTAAATACATGAAATCACATACAAGCCATGCCAACCAGTAAACTTAAAAAAAGAAGAAGTGGTAATTGGAATCAAATTTTAGTAAGAGTTTGTTTCCTCAATAATAATCCCAACCAAATCCATCATCATTCATTTGGATAAATAATAAAATAGGATTACAGAGGAGGGTATGGAGGCAAAATGCTGGCACCCAATAATAATCAACGACAGCTCATTTACATGACAATATCAGCAAACCAAAGAAAACACAAAACTTTGTTTATCTCCTTAAAACCCTTAATTAGTGACCAAACATCTCCTTGGAAATCCTCACATGGCCATACCCGCCCCCGTTATTTTTCTAATTATTATTTTCTTAAATAAATATAAATACTTAAATTAAATACAAAAACCAAGTACAAATACTGTCACAGGAAGCGGATTTCAGACTCTCTTTTCCCTATCCCCCGTTTCGATTGCCAAAAAATTGAAATTAGCTTCTTCTCTTTTAAATGTATAGCTTTTTTATTTTGTTCTTCTTGATTTGATTCATAAACAGTGACTTGGGAGAAAGGGTGGAAGCAGGTTAGGGTTTTTGGGATTGTTGAGAAGGAGATTAGCAGCGTGGTTTCCAGGTGATGGGCGATGAGAAATCGATGATCGTGATGGCGAGTAGGGATAGAGAGAGTAGAGATCGGGAGCTTCTGATCCCGGTCGCTGACGCCGTCCACGATGATTCCTCCAAACCTTCTCCTTCCTCTTCTTCCCATCACGCCGGCCGCGAGGTCCTTTTTTCTTTTTTTTTTTGTTAATTGACGTTACATTTGTGATTGAATTCGACTTGACTTGGTCTGCAGCTGTTTTTGTTGCTGATGGAAAAGTTGTAATGCATTCTGTAAATTAATACTTATATTATGGAGCTTAATGCGATTTTGTTTGAATGTTTGCTTATTAATGGAGAGAAATTTGGGTATTGATTTTCATTGAGAATTCATTGATTTTAGAATATCAATGAAATTGAACTGTTCTATTGTGTTGTAGGATTACCGCATAATTTACTGGAGCTGTTGAAAACTTGGAAATTGTTTTCCCTTTTTTCCCCCCATTTGTCCGAGATTTGTGACAATTGTTGCCTTTTCTCTTAGAGGCTTTCTAAGTTTTTATGTATACGAGATTTATATTTTAGCTTAAGATGCTGTATAACGGATGTTAAAGGCCATACTAGAGAGCATATGATTACTGATATCTTTGTATTCGATCTCTCTTGTAAATGCTCTCAGATAAGTTTAGGATTAGGATATTAAATTCTTGGCTTGATTTTGTGGTCACCCTTCCGCTTATGGGACTTGTTAATATTATTTCCTTTGGTTGATGGAGTAGGTTAAGAAAATTTTTTATGGTTCCTACTGAAATCTTGTAAAAAAACATGTTTTCAGCCGCTTGCCTGTATAGAAAATATACCTATGTACTCATGTAATGACACATGTACATTATCTTTTAAAATTGTCTGAAAAGCTTTGTCTTATGCAGACCTTTTACAAAGTTTTCCGGAGCTGGGCTTCAAAGAAGTTCATGACGGGATGGTAAGCAGCATTCTTTTTATCTCCTTGCTTTAGATATATGGACATGATGGATATTTGTGCAGTTGTTATCTGCATAATGATTTGCATTGTGCTTTATTATCTTCTTACCAAAGAAATAATCCACACACACCTCTAGTTCACCTTCTTGTCTTATATCCTTGATCTTGAGTGAAAATGCTTTCACCAACTTATTGAACCCAAATATCTTTGTTTTTCTTTGAATTATGGTTATAGTAACTTTTTGAACTTTGGAGCAGTTAATTCTTGGAATAAGAGATAAATTTAAATCACTTAAAGGATTTCCCTAATTATTCAGCTAATTCATACACAACGTGCCTGGAAAAGTAAGTGTTTCAGTGGAATGGTTGGGATGCATTGAACTCTCTTTTTCTTGGCCTTATTTAGCCATTATTCAATATAGTAATTTTCTTGCTCATAATGCTTTCATGGGATATGCTGAAATCTTCATTTGAGAAGTGAACTGGAGGTGGCATGTTTAATCTTTTGACTAGCCTTTAATTTCGAAGTTTAATAAATAATTTTTTTTATATATCTCTGTCATATTTTTTACATGAAATCTGTGTAGATTGACACCTTCATTTAGCCTTTCTTTGTTTCCACCTTTCATCTTAATAAGATTCTCCAGAATTGGTCGGTTGTCTTGGATTTCCTCTGCTACTTATCTGTCATCTTACAAAAATTGTAGCTCTTACCATCATGAATTTCTGCTAAACTTGTATTTGATAGACTCAGAAACTTTGTAGGTTTGGTTTCTAATGGTGAATATATGTTAATGGAATTTATCTTATAGAATTTTAGTTGTCATTCACCATGCTGTTATAGCAGTAGCTGATTCATAGTTGTTTTGCAGTGTCATTTTGTTTCCTATAGCAATCACTTTCTACATAACGTGGTGGTTCATTCACTTTGTGGATGGCTTTTTCTCTCCAATTTATGCTCAACTTGGCATTGAAATATTTGGTGAGCATCTCATGTAGCTGTTTAAAACCTTTTCTTTTCCTTTCTTATCTAGACCTTTGAACTTGTTTCATAGTTCATTAAATCTTTTACTCTTTTCCTCCTTTAATGGGATCTTGGAGTTTGTAAATTTGTGTTATCTTTCTTCAAGGCTTCTGAATGACGAGGATTGCTCTGTCCTGCAATTTTTGAGAGACTGTGGACAATATCTGTGATAATTGTGAGAGCTTGGATGATATTCTTTTAGACTGGAGGGATCTTTTGTTGTCAACTACAATCTTTTCATAAATTTCCTTTATGCCCACAGCCTACATGCCTATTGGCTTTCTTCATATAAAACTTCCAAGAATGAGACATTGATAGTGTGGAAGTAAAATGGACAAACTTACAAGCACACACCCATTATATGTATACACAGGACATTTTAACCTAGGACAAAGTTTATTGAATTGTAGTTGTATATATCTTTAACATGATATCTTATTAAATATCTATGTACTACAATGCTAAATTGGTTTTCAAACAGTGGCATTTTGCAAATACACTTACTGCATTTGATAATATTGGTAGTTGTCATTTTTATTAGGAATGTCTCTTTTAAGGGTTCGAAGCTTCCGGTTAACTTAACAGGCCTCTTGATGTTTTCTCCTTTGCTTCTTTGATAGGTCTTGGATTTGTAACTTCTATAACATTCATCTTCTTGGTTGGGGTATTCATGTCATCATGGTTGGGAGCATCTGTCCTAGGCCTTGGTGAGTGGTTTATCAAGCGGATGCCATTTGTTCGTCATATCTACAACGCCTCCAAGCAGATTAGTTCTGCTATATCACCAGGTGTGCATTCTACCGGCTTTCTTCCACGAAATAAATTAGTTTAGTAGGTGATATTAAAATTGATTCAGTTAGCAACAATCTCTACTCTACATCTCTTTACATTTTATATCTCTATTGTATTTCAGATCAGAACACACAGGCATTCAAGGAAGTAGCCATCATAAGGCATCCACGAATTGGTGAATATGCATTTGGGTTCATTACTTCATCTGTTACTCTACAGGTAGGCAAATGAGGTTTTTGTTCCAAAATTATAATTTCAGCATGGCTTCCCCCTGTTTTTTTATTTTTTTATTGTTTTCTTGATTTCATGATCATCATGCATCATATAATGTTATTGGCAGACATGTCTAAATTGCTTTTCTTTCCAAACAAACCCTTGGGACTGCTTGTTGCCGAGTGGTTTGGTTCTTGTTTCCATGGCATTCTTGTTGGGAAAGACTTTCCACTATACAAAAATCAATTGCCTGAAGCTAGTGATATTCTCTTCTCTTTTTGTCTCATTATGTACTCTTTTTTATTTGGGCGTGTGTGTGAATTTCCTTTATCTACTTTTATGTCCTAGAAACAGTTAAATAGTTGGTTGCTTGACTACAATTTTAAAACTTTCACAGTGGAAGAATAAGATATAATAAGAAGCATCAGACAATTGCAATATCAAGAATGTTGTTTTTACTATTATTTTTTAAAAAAATGTAGAGCTACACTGGTGAAGAAGAGCTATGCTGTGTCTATGTTCCCACGAATCATCTTTACATCGGTGATATATTCCTCATCAATACAAATGATGTTATCAGACCAAATCTATCAGTCCGTGAAGGAATCGGTGAGGGATTCATCTTCTTTTGTTGTCATAATTTCTGTATTGTGTAGCGTTGAGGGTTATATGCATGAAGAAAAGAATAAAACTGAAATAGAGCGAAAACATTTCTTTAACATCTCCTGCTTCAAACTAAAAGCTCATTATAAGTCGTACATTGTTCCATGGCAGAAATTGTTGTGTCAGGGGGGATGTCGATGCCTCAGATACTGTCAACACTAGATTCACGTTTGCCGCTGGAAAGAAGTAGATCTAACAGAAGCTGATCGTTGCTTGTTTACGTAGAACAGTGTTTTGGTTTGAAATATAGATTGGTGAAAATTACGGGGCAGGTAGGCAGGGGTTTTTTCTTTGGTGTTGGATTGTGTTTATTTGAACCAATTAGATTGACAATGTTATTGTATCTGAATATATGGTCTAGTCTCCCTATATAATAATATATATAGCCTGATCTTCATTCTTCAGCTTAGCTATATTTTGATTCATTGAGCAATTGGCGACTGATGAGAACAATTGAAAATTTGAACCAACTTCACTGGATTATGTTAAAATTCTTAAGTCGAATTAATCGAATAAAATAACCACTATAACTTTATTTTAATTAAATATCCTTTTTTTGGTTAAATAAAATGGTGGAACAAATGGAATAAGGTGAATTGAATTTAAACAGTTTTGGTCAATGTATTTGATAAACTGAAATTTTTGCTCAACCCTATGGACTAGATTATACAGGGGAAGCCTGTTGAACTATTTTTATTTTAATTTAAGTATAAAATTTATTTATATTCTTATTCTTTAAATGTTAAAAAATATCTCAAATCAGTTAAGTCCTTAATAAAAAATTACAAGAGTCTTAATCGAAGTTGAATATCAATTAAACCCTGGAAATTATTTTTTTTCGTCTCTAACAATTCTTCGAGTGATGATGGAAAGTGGTAAAAGTTTTGAAGAAACATTTCTTGTATGCTAAAGATGTTACGGACATTGTAAGATTGAGGAGAAGGAAAATGATCCTTTCATTGTGGAAGAGCTGCATGAATCTTCTTCACTCAATTATACCGGCAGCAGAAGAGGATTTCCTTCAATTTTGGTCCTATCCGTTGAGAGTCTTACAGGCGGAGGCTTTAAAATCTGATGAGAGAGCAACAAAAATTGTAAAGGGAGATTAGTGGAAGAAGACGGCGGTTGCAATTGAGATTTGCATCTTTGTTTTTATTCAAGTTTTGTTACTAATTATGTCAATTTTTTTGGTTGAAAGTATGTGAGAGCAACCCAGCGTCCGAATGTCATTTCTAGATTATTGCATTGCTTAAAATCAAAAGCTGTACAACGGGTAGAAGAGCATATTTTTGACAACGACGTATGTTTATTTTTCAATACATACTTTGCTTAAGCGAAAGTTATGTTTGTTAATGCATTAATATTTTTCAATACATTTTTTATTTTATTTTTAATTTTTGAAACTCGTCTCATGTTTTGTCCTTTGTGGAAAGATTATAATCAAACTCATCTCATCTTTCTTTCTACTCAATTCCCAAGATTTCTGCAGCCCCCCATATATATATGGATAGCATCACCTCATTATAGTGGTAAGAACAACAGCAAATTCCATAGCTGCAACAGAAACAACAATAGTAGTTGCTTCCACATTTGCAGTGGTAACAACTCCCTTAACTAGACACAACTGCAGCAGCAGCTCTCCCAGTTGTGTTGGTTGTAGGCCCCCATGTGTGCCACTAGCTGTGGGAACTGCAAGTCAAAGAAAAAAAAAGGAAAGTGGGAGAAAACAGCTTTTTTTTGTGCCCTTCGTATTTTTTTGTAATTGGAGGTTCGTTAGAACTGATTTTTTAACGGTAGCTTGTAAACTCGAATATTTTTAACGTGTACGGGCCTATTTCGTTTGGATATTGTAGCTTCGGGTTTTCAACTTTTAAACTCAATCCCTTTTTGGTGATATTCTCAACTTTTGTCTTAAAGTTTGCTTGAAATTACTTGTTGATAGCTTTGTTTGAGTTGTATACTTTTTATCATGACTTGGTTGTGATATGTAGTAAGACTTTTATTATAATGGAATTTTTGGTGGACATTCAAAGTCCAGTGGTTTTTACCCTTTGCTTTAAAGGGTTTTCTACGTAAAAATTATGTGTCTCGATTTATTATTTTTGCTTACGATATTGTGGTTTATTTGCATTGATTGTTGATATATTGTGTTATTGGGATTGTCGTAATTACCAAATTGATTTTTTGGGAGTGAAAGAATACCAATTGTACTTCCGCGCTATTTCGTCGGATTCAGTTTCATTCCAACAAATTGGTATCAGAGTTTGGTTTTCGTGTTTGGTAATCATGAAAATTAGCATTTTCTTTGGTATCAAACTCAAAGATTTTTAACGTGTATTATTTCATTTGGGGTACTGTAACTTTGAGTTTTCGACTTTTAAACTCAACCCCTTTTTGGTGATATTCTTGTTGCAATCACGTTAGTTAAATAAACAGTAATGTAAAATATTTATTTAAATCACAAGATCGAATCAAAATAATATAGATACACACACATATATATAGTATGAAAAAAAAACCAGAAATAAAGTCTGGATTGAAATATTATACTCGTAGGTACGCAGGAAAAACGGATTGGTAGTTGAAGCCTATTTTCACAGTTTCCTTAAGACAGACTCGACCGCTCCTTTGGTGCTAGAGAAACGTTGGTAGAGTGTCTCCCAAGATACAAGAACGAGATGAGCACGACAGTACCACGACTGCAGTGATCAACGAACTGTAGCCTTGCCTTCGTCTATTACCGAAAAAGGTTCGAAAAATATGCAAGGAAAAGATGTCTTTAAATTTTGGAAAATTTAGTGTGTCTTTTCCTACAAATTATTTGGTTTTAAATAAAATTCAAAAGAAAAAATTCTTGAAAATTTTGACTAATGAAGCCAATACCGTCCGTGAATTAAGGAGTAATTAACCTAAATTAATGTTTAAATTAAAGGAGCCATTAACTCCTTTTAAATCCAAACAGACAAGCTCTGCTGAGGAAAAAAAATAAGATTACGTATTGGGCTAAAATATTCACAGGTTTAGAAAGGCCCGATTGGTCTGGACATTTCGCGTCGCCCATGTCATGCGGGTGTTGCCCCCAACCTCGGCGGGTTTGGATTTGCACCCCCTCTTGCACGCGAGGGAGAGCATTAGTTTAGTCATTCAATAACCACCAAGTTGGTTCATATATAAAAACATATTCCACACTTGATATCTAACCAATGTGGGACTAAGCTTTCCATTTTCCTCAACATAATTTACAAGTAGCTTATTTTGAGCATTAATTTCTCATTCATTAGTTAACTATTTAGAGCATATGCCTCAAAGTTTCCAAAAATCTATTTTTTCAACAATCTCCCACATGAATGAAAATTGATAGTTTTAATGAAAAACATTGACTCGATGTGGTGATAGAATCTACAATCGATAGTTGCATAGGATAGGTAGGCATCAACCCTTGAACCTTCCCTTGTGAAAGAATATTTACTTTACTAGCTAACTAGTAGATGCAATGTCCTTGAATTGTTCTATCGTTTGTGTAAACAATGATATACCTCATACAACTACCTCTCTGGCAAGGTTTTAGTTCTCATGGGTATGTTCATATGGCCGTGAACATCTCTGTAACACCCCTAACCCATATCCATTGCCAGAATAGGGTTATAGGGCATTACTGAAGTTTACAAATTAATTTACAAACATTTCATTATTTGATCAAGCATTCATATTTATAACCAATCAAAATCAAAACATTAATGAGCTAACGTTGGCCAATTTAACTTATTCATGCCATTATAACCAGAATCAAATCATCCAAAATTACTGATAAAACCAATGGATAGTGTGATATATCTCCGACAAGCTTCCAATCCAATCGAGCTTCCGATAATCATTTCAATGCATCTAATAATTATACATATTACCAATAATAATTCAATTCCAATAATAAAATACATATTTATATAATATTCATCACCAAATAACATTCACTTCAATTAAAATTATACAAAATATAATTCATACGAACTTACCAGGCTAAATTGTAGAAATACCAAAATTCAGAGACATTTTGGTAATTTTCTATTTTCCTCAATTTCCACCCAATCTTGATCTAAATTAATATTTCATTCAATTTATTAATTTAAATAATAAAACAATTCATTTCATGCAATTTGGTCACTTTTTGACAATTTTACAAATTTACCCTTAAAATTTTATTTCTATTCAATTTAGTCCCTGAACTTAAAACATGCAAATTAGCCATTTTTAATGAAAACTCATGCTAGTTGAATAATCATATGTTTTCCTCCTCCTCCTCTCCATTCCACGTCCTTAAATGTATATAACATGCTTATATGTAACATTATCTATAATTTCATTATTTACTTATTTGTTCATTCAAAGTGTCTACTTGAGTCATAGTCACAAAATTATTTATATCTTGATCTACGTAACTCAAAATTGAGATCCATTAATTTTATATAAAACTAGACTCACATATCTTATTACTATAAAATTTTTAGAATTTTGGTTTAACCAATAAGTACAGTTTATTCTTTAAATTCATCCCTATTCTGCTGTCTGACAGTTTTGACCATTCTTCACTAAAAATTAATTATCTCCTCGTACAGGATTCGGATAATGTTCATGTCTATTTCTATTGAAAATAGACTCATTAAATATTTTAAAAATATAAATTTAAGCCCCTAATCATTTTTATCCAATTTTTTTATGATTTTCCAAAGTCAGAACAGGGGAACTCGAAATCATTCTGACCTTATCTCACAAAATTTAATATAACTCATGATTTACAATTCCATTGCTTACACCGTTTCTTATATGAGAAACTAGACTCAATAAGATTTAGTTCCATATTTTTTCATCATCTAATTCAATTTATACGATTTATGGTGATTTTTCAAAGTTAACCTACCGCTGTTGTCCAAAACTGTTTTAGTGCAAGATGTTGATAATCAAATTTATAATACCCTCATTTCCTTTCTCTACAATATTTTCTATCAATTCCTCTTGTTTCCCTTCACTAACATATCAAGAACATAGAACCTTATATAATAAAACCCTACATTAACATCAATTTCATACTTTTTCAATAATATCAAACTCAAAAATATATTGAAATCTTGATGTTCTTACCTTGCTCTATTAATATTAATCTTTAACTTGATTTTCTCTCTCCTCCAGCCTCTATTTCTTGAATCTCACTTGATATTCTAGCTTCCCATGGCCTCCTTATCAATTTTCTCTCTTGGTGACTATGAAAATTTCTTTAATTTTTAAGTGAAAATGGTGAATTTTTAGTGAGAGGACCAAATTGTAAAGAAAAGAAAGTTTCTTTCTTTCTTTTCTCTTCATACGTTGGAATGCATGGGAGAAGATGATGATTCTTCATCTTTTCTTCCATATATATATACTAAATAAAATAATATTAAAATGATAAAATATCATTTAAAATTAAATTAAAATATTAATAAACTAATATTCATTTATTTATTTAATCTAAAATATCTCCAACATCATCATTATTTTCTAGATTTATCTTTCTTCTAATTGACCATTTTGCCCTTTAGATCTTTTAAAATTCCATCCTTAAGTCATCACTTAATTTGGTAAAATTACGATTTAGTCCCTCATAATTCTTCATCTATTCAATTTAGTCCCAATTCATCCATTTTACTTAGTTTCTAGATTATTCCACCCTTAAAATATTTACACTATTGGTCCTTCAAATTTTTCATATTTACACTTTAACCCCTCAAATTTTGAGTATTTACTCTTGGATAACAAAACTTTTCTCATTTTGCAATTTAATCCTTTCTTTAATTAATATGTCATAATATACTTCCCAATGTTGTCATAACTCAAAATTCTCCTTTTTGTCACTTTATTTCCTTACTATATCAAAGATAATATCTTTCCTCGAAATTTCCTTATTTTACTATACCAAGAATACCTACTCTCTTACTGTAATAATTTTCAGGATCACATATCAATTTAGACTTTTTAAATAAATTGAGTGCTCAAACGTCGAAATTTTCGAACGAAATTTTGACGAAATCATTCTGTGAAATTGAAGACCATAAAAATAACATTTTCCTCGTCGAATTTGTGGTCCCGAAGCCACTGTTCCGACTAGAACCAAAAATCGGGCTGTTACCAGAAGAAATTACTTCCAACTCTTATGAAATTCTTTCACTAACTTTCCAAAATCACTAATCAATTTAATCTCGTATATCTGTATATCATACTTTCTGAAATATAGAATTTTTTTATTTCATTCCGACTATCTATCTTCATACTCATGAATGCACAAAATTTATTCTCTTAGCTGAGGACATGCTTAAATACATATAACTCAAATCACATCTCGACAAATCAGTTCATTCTAATAAAACAATCGAGTTGGTTTCAACTATCAAACACTAACATATCAAGATACTATTTTCTTCATGTTGAGGATACAGCTCAAACACACAATCTTTCAACATTCTTTTAGCATGTAAACCAAAAATCCTTTAAACCGAATTAGTTCAAGGAAACAGATATTCTGATTGAACTCATTAAATTTAATCAAATTTACTTGAGGAAAAATTTCATCATATAAATTTTAAGTTTATGCTCTCATTATTTTTTACCTTTGCTGATGACAATTCCTTACACGAAAATTAGAAAAGTCCAAATACCAAAATCACCATGTTTCAGCTCTGAAATTTCATCGTAGCAAAACAATACACTTTTTAAATATGCATGCAAAATAGAATAATAATTGGTTATAAACCAACCAGACCAACAGGGTTTTCGTCTAACATCATAATTAGCTAACATTTTCATAACATAAGAACTCCATTAGAAACTGAACAATTATACACATATCTCTGAGGATAAAAGAATATATAGAATATCCAGAAAATACCATCGTGTTCAATTTTGATTGTAATTGTCACACACAAGCATCTTTACCACTTAATTATCATTTCTCTGACTAATTTTGTTATCATGAACCTCACATTATTCTATTCACTAAAAAAAATCAATTCAGAAGAACTTCCAGTTAATACATACATTCTTTAGGTATCATACCTGAATATTTTGTCTCATCAAATTTAACTTCTTCTTTAACCGTGACATTACATAATCCATATAATCTTTAAAATAATCTATTATTTCTTTTAAAACTGAGCTCATTTGCTACACTATACTCAACTCTGTTTGCATTACTAATTATTTGACCACTGAACTCTCCCTAGTTCACATTTATGAGCTTATTCAACATGGTTCTCATAAAAATTTCGTCATAAAGCAATACTGATAAGGGGGTGATAGTGAGGTCGTAAAGCCTCTAACTTACTCTCACAAATACCTATATATATGACTTAGCATTCATGATCAATGTAATACCATCATAACCACATAGTCCATTCCAAGCAAATTAACACATCTATTTATTATGAGTATTTTCTGTCACCCACAATTTCACACAATGGATTTACTTACTCGAGCTCCATATTAATATCTAATTAAATTCCAAGACTTGCCTTCCATTTTACTTACCAACATTTGTCAAATTAGAGAACGTCTTACGGAATTGAGTACTTCGTTTTCTCGATGCCATAGTCCAACTATGGTCTTACACGGAATCACATATCACACCGATGTCATATCCCAGATATGGTCTTACATAGTAGCACATATCACACCGATGCCATATCCCAGATATGGTCTTACACGAAAATCACATATCACATATTGCCATGGTCCAACCATGGTCTTTTCCGTCAATTTGTCTTTTATCACTAAACGAAAGTACTCAACCCTGCGTTCTACTCAATTTGATCTTCCAATTCAATTTTCATGCTATTATAATATTTATATTTCAATAATAAAGACATAAAAAAAACATCATATTATTTCTAATTTAACAGTTAAACATAAGATTCTAGCATATAAATATATTGATTACACTTATTCAAGCAAGTGTACATAAACACATATTCCATCTATTTGTGTATATTTGCTTACCATATTTACTTAATCAAATATGTTGAGCACATAACATCATATGCACACCAAGCAAACACGGATGGGCTTATCACTATATAAACTTTCATTTTATTCTACATTTTCACATTTCTCATATCAACGATTCTACTCAATCCCGCGTTCAATCCAAACCGAGTATTAAATTTAATAATATATTCTCAATAATAATTTATTCATTAATTAATATCATATACTATCACATTGAGCCATTATCTGCCTCATGAACATTTAGTTCATGCTTTCTATTCACATTTTCAAATTATATTCCACAATCACGTTTCTTCTCAATGGCTCAACTAATTCATTTCGTTCGATTTAACTTTTCCATTAATTACCCCTCAAATTTTGATTCTAAAATTTCCATTTATCTTTCAAATATTTATATTAAACTAGTTAGTGGCCCACAAATTTCTTTACTTCTCACTCATATCATAAATCTTATTATTATTATTTCATAACTTTAGATTCCTAAAGAACACTCATTTTATTCTTAATGTATCTTTTCATTCTTATCTATAAGGATTACTCTTTTAGACCTCCATACAAAACTAAATAACATTTACTTATTCATAACTTTAAATTATTTTATTACAAATACATGCTTATCTATTCGCAACTTTGCAACTTATTTTCCTTTATAATCATTCATCATTAGATCTTAAAATCTTTTCGAATCTTCCTCTTTTCACTATCTCTTTTCCTTGTAAACCTTTTTCTATAATCAAACATTAACATCATTTTATCTCTTCTTATTTCCCGAATAGTACGTTCTTTTGTTACTATCCACCTATACTTTTCTTTTCTTTTTCTTTTTTTTTGTTTTAATTCAATATTTCAAACCTGAATCAAAGATAATCTTTTATCTTGTAACGAAAATTGTTTTTCTTTTTAGCAGAGGCCCAGTAGACGAAACAGAACACTTAGGATATATGAGACTGATACAGAGGTGCATTATTATGCACTATTAAACAGAGATCACTAAAGTGCTATACAAAGAGCACGAATGTGCTAAACAGAGAGCACTAATGTGCTAATAATCAGAGAGCGTGCTAGTAATCAGAGAGCACTGACGTGCTAATAATCAGAGAGCACTGACGTGCTAATAATCAGAGAGCACTGACGTGCTAATAATCAGAGAGCACGCTAAACTCCCTTAATATCCTAATAGTTCTAATCTCGTCTACTTGGGCAAATTATATCAAGTACGCATATCACTTTTACACTTTTCGCATAACGCTTTTACATGCTTTTACAATTTAATTCTTGTACCAATAATTCGTGCATTTATATCTTCTCTATCTTTAACACGTAATATATTTCAAAATTCACTATTCATCTATAATTCCCTAGTAATCCTTATCATATACTTCATATATTACTTTTGTATATTTTATAATTTAGTTATCAGCACAATATTTCGTGTAGCACTATAATTTACTTTAAATAGTACATATAACATAATATTCATCATCGACATGTATTATAAAACATTTATGCATACCTTTATGAGTTCCGATTCATCATAATCAACTTTTTTTTATATACTTGAGGATCGCTTTCAACATTATCGAAATTTAGCTCGGTTGGGAAAGCATTTCTGTCTATGAGTATAACAAATCTCACCAGAGTCGAGAGATATCAAACTATCACAGGTTATATAATGACATGTATTTTCAATCTTCACATATGCTATGTTCGATCCGAGAACCAACTAAACCGTAGCTCTGATATGAATAATTGTAACACCCCTAACCCATATCCATTGCCAGAATAGGGTTATAGGGCATTACCGGAGTTTACAAATTAATTTACAAACATTTAATTATTTCATGAAGCATTCATATTTATAACCAATCAAAATCAAAACATTAATAAGCTAACGTTGGCCAATTGAACTTATTCATACCATTATAACCAGAATCAAATCATCCAAAATTACTGATAGAACCAATGGATAGTGTGATATATCTCCGACAAGCTTCCAATCCAATCGAGCTTCCGATAATCATTTCAATGCATCTAATAATTATACATATTACCAATAATAATTCAATTCCAATAATAAAATACATATTTATATAATATTCATCACCAAATAACATTCACTTTAATTAAAATTATATAAAATAGAGTTCATACAAACTTCTCAGGCTAAATTGCAGAAATACCAAAATTCAGAGACATTTTGGTAATTTTCTATTTTCCTCGAATTTCCACCCAATCTTGATCTAAATTAATATTTCATTTAATTTATTAATTTAAATAATAAAACAATTCATTTCATGCGATTTGGTCACTTTTTGACATTTTTACAAATTTACCCTTAAAATTTCACTTTTATTCAATTTAGTCCCTAAATCTAAAACATGCAAATTAGCCATTTTTAATGAAAACTCATGCTATTTGAATAATCATATGTTTTCCTCCTCCTTCTCTCCATTCCACGTCCTTAAATGTATATAACATGCTTATATGTAACATTATCTATAATTTCATTATTTACTTATTTGTTAATTCAAAGCTGTCCACTTGAGTCATAGTCACAAAATTATTTATATCTTGAGCTACGTAACTCCAAATTGAGATCCGTTAACTTTATATGAAACTATACTCACATATCTTCTTACTATAAAATTTTAGAATTTTGGTTTAATCAATAAGAACAGTTTATTCTTTATATTCATCCCTATTCTGCTGTCTAATAGTTTTGACCATTCTTCACTAAAAAGTAATTATCTCCTCGTACAGGATTCGGATAATGTTCTCGTATACTCATTCAATATTTTAAACATATAAATTTAAGCCCCTAATCATTTTTATCCAATTTTTTTTATGATTTTCCAAAGTCAGAACAGGGGAACTTGAAATCATTCTGACCTTATCTCACAAAATTTATTATAAGTCATGATTTACAATTCCATTGCTTACACCATTTCTTATATGAGAAACTAGACTCAATAAGCTTTAATTCCATATTTTTTCATCATCTAATTCAATTTATACGATTTATGGTGATTTTTTAAAGTTAATCTACCGCTGCTGTCCAAAACTATTTTAGTGCAAGATGTTGATAATCAAATTTATAACACCCTCGTTTCCTTTCTCTACAATATTTTCTATCAATTCCTCTTGTTTCCCTTCACTAACATATCAAGAACATAGAACCTTATATAATAAAACCCTACATTAACATCAATTTCATACTTTTTCAATAATATCAAACTCAAAAATATATTGTAATCTTGATGTTAATACCTTGCTCTATTAATTTTAATCTTTAACTTGATTTTCTCTCTCCTCCAGCCTCTATTTATTGAATCTGACCTGATATTCTAGCTCCCCATGGTCTCCTTATCAATTTTCTCTCTTGGTGGCTGTGGAAATTTCTTTGATTTTTAAGTGAAAATGGTGAATTTTTAGTCAGAGGACCAAATTGTAAAGAAAAGAAAGTTTCTTTCTTTCTTTTCTCTTCATACATTGGAATGCATGGGAGAAGATGATGATTCTTCATCTTTTCTTCCATATATATATAATAAATAAAATAATAATAAAATGATAAAATATCATTTAAAAATCAAATTAAAATATTAATAAACTAATATTTATTTATTTACTCTAAAATCTCCAACATCATCATTATTTTCTAGATTTCTCTTTCTTCTAATTGACCATTTTGCCCTTTAGATCTTTTAAAATTCCATCCTTAAGTCATCACTTAATTTGGTAAAATTACGATTTAGTCCTCATAATTCTTATCTATTCAATTTAGTCCCAATTCATCCATTTTCCTTAGTTTCTAGATTATTCCACCCTTAAAATATTTACACTATTGGTCCTTCAAATTTTCATATTTACACTTTAACCCCTCAAATTTTGAGTATTTACTCTTGGGTAACAAAACTTTTCTCACTTTTGCAATTTAATCCTTTCTGTAATTAATATGTCATAATATACTTCCCAATGTTGTCATAACTCAAAATTCTCCTTTTTGTCACTTTATTTCCTTACTATATCAAAGATAATATCTTACTGTAAAAATTTTCGGGGTATTACAATATCCTTGTTCTACAAGAGTTTGAAAAAACTATGCCCATATAGTCTCTTTGAAGTGGCCCCACTTCACTCTCACATAGGTGACTTATGTTGCTCGGCTCATCGAAACACACAACTATCATTAAAAGCATTGCTTAACCTATCCCACTTTTAATCACTGTTTATATCATAGGAACAAACTTGGGATAAGAACCCCCACAGTGACTTTACAATGTCTATGCACGTAGGTTGTCCCTTTGAACCTAGATTTTAGGATCTCCAGTCAACTAGGTTATGTTTTCCTTTACATAATGCCTTTAATTTCATGGGCTTTAATCCCATTCCTTTTGATGTTTTATCAACTTGATCTCGATTTAAGCCTTTAGTTAGCGGATCCGCCATGTTATCTTTTGATTTTACGAAATCAATAGAGATAACTTCATTTGAGATCGATTGTCTAACGATATTGTGTCAATGATGCATATGTCTCAACTTACCATTATACATTACGTTCTGTACTCTACCAATTGTTGCTTGGTTATCACAATATATGCATATTATGAGCATAGGTTTTGGCTAGTCAGGAATATCCTCCAAGAAGTTTCGAAGCCATTCAACCTCTTCTCTAGATTTGTTCAGAGCTACAAACTCAGATTTCATTGTGGATTTGGTTATAATCATTTGTCTTGAGGATTTCCATGACACAACTCCTCCTTCCACTGTAAAAACATATCCACTTGTGCCTTTGGTATATTAAATATCATATATCCAACTGGCATCGGAGAGTCATTCTAAAACAGCAGGATCTTTGGACTGCTTAAATTGCTTACAGTAAAAGCAATATCTGATCTAGTACAGCTCATAAGGTACATTAGACTGCCTATGACCCTTGCATATTCCACTTGGTCAACACTTTTACCTTTGTTTTTGGATAGATGTTGGCTCGTATCTATTAGAGTTCTAGCTATACCAGAATCATCCTTACTAAATTTCCCAAGAATCTTGTCCACATAGTGTGACTGAGTCAATATGAGACCTTCAGATGACCTCTTGATTTGGATGCCCAAAATCACATTAGCTAGCCTCATGTCTTCTATGTCAAATCTTGAATTTAACATGTCTTTGGTATGTTTTACCATTACATTGTTACTTCCAACAATGAGTATGTCATTAACATATAAGTATAGGATTATATATCCAATGTCGGTAGTTTTGACATACACACACTTGTTACACTCATTAATGTTAAAGCCATTTGTCATCATGCCATTATCGAACTTTCATGCCATTGCTTTAGTGCTTGCTTAAGTCTATACAAAGATTTCACCAATTTACAAACTTTTTTTTCTTATCCTAGAACTACATGACCCTCAGGTTGTTTAATGTAAATCTCTTCATCAAGATCTCCATTTAGGAAAGCTGTTTTAATATCCATTTGATATACATCTAGATTCGGCAAGGCAGCAATTACAAGTATCATCCTTATAGAAGTTATCCTGGATACTGGAGAAAAAATATCAAAGTAGTCAATGCATTCCTTTTGTCTATAACCTTTTATTACCAATCTGGCATTGTACTTATCAATTATTCCATCTGCTTTCATTTTTCGTTTGAAAACACACTTAGAATTTAATGGTTTAACTCCCGGAGGAAGATCCACTAATTCCCACATATGATTTTGCATAATGGAGTCAATTTCACTTTTAATAACATCTTTCCATAAAGTGCTTTTGGATTACCGTAAAACCTTATTATATGTTTGAGGCTCGACCTTTAGCATAAATGTTAGAAAATTCGTTCCAAAAGAATTTTCCACCCTTGCTCATTTACTTTTTCTTGGCTCTATCTTAGTTTCAACATCTTGTTGAACGTCTAGACTATTTTCATCTATAGTCTCTGAAGTTTGTTTCGTTGAACTTGAATCAACTTCCCTAGCTTTACAAGGGAAGATATTTTCAAAGAATTATGCATTCTTTGATTCCAATATAGTATTCTTGTAAATGTCAGGATTCTTTTATTCATACACAAGAAACCAATATGCATTGCTATGATCTACATAGCCAATGGAAATACAATCCATCATTTTAGAACCTATTTTCATTTGCTTTGGTAACATAGCCATTACCTTTGCAAGACACCCCCACACTTTCAAGTAGTTGTAGGAAGGTTTTCTACCTTTCCATAACTCATATGGTGTTTTGTCCTTTTTTTTGTGGGGAACTTTATTTAAAAGCTAATTAACTGATAGACTAGCTTCCCTCCACATGTTCTATGATAACCCAGAACTTCCTAGCAATGCGTTCATCATTTCTTTTAGAGTCTGATTTTTCTGCTCGACTACTCCATTTGATTAAGAAGAGTATGGTGGTGTCACTTCATGAATAATACTATGTTGTGCACAGTATTCACCAAATGGTTCAACATATTCACCACATGATTCAACATATTCACCACATGGTTCAACATATTCACCACCACGATCACTTCTCACCATCTTAATCTTTTTATTAAGTTAGGTTTCAACTTCCTGTTTATAGAGAATAAATTTCTCTATAGCTTCGTCTTTGATCTTAAGCAAATATATGTAGAAAAATTTTATACTATCATCAATGAAGGTAATAAAATATTTATTCCCTCCTCTAGTTTGAACAAACTTTAAGTCACAAACATCACTATGTATTAGATCAAGTGGTTCTGTACTTCTTTCAATAGTTTGAAATAAAGATCTTGTTTATTTTGCTTCAATATAAGTTTCACATTTGTGATTATAATTAATGTGAAATGAAGGAATGTGCTTTAAATTAATTAATTTATTTAAAGTATCATAATTAACATGTCTGAGCTTACCATGCAATAATTAAATGACTGAAACATATAAGCAGAAGAAGAAACGACATTCTTATTCATTGTCTTTGCTTTTATGTAGATTGCATTAAGTTTCCTCATATCATTTAATACATATCCCCTTCCGACAAACATTCCCCCTTTAGACAAAATTAGCTTTTGGGATTCAAACACCATCCTAAAGCCGTGTACACATAGGAGTGCACCAGAAACAAGGTTCTTGCGTATGTTAGGCACATAAAACACATTTTGAAGCTTGATTTCTTTTCTAGAAGTCATCTTCAAGACCACAGTACCCTTCCCATTGATCTTAGAAGCCGCAACATTGTTCATATAGAGCTTCTCCCTTTTGTCACAAGGCACCAACTCAAAAAATGAGTATTTTTCGTAGCATTTATGACATGTGGCAGCAGTATCAAACCACCATTCTATTGGATTTGAGTCAACCGTGTTGACTTCAAAAATTACAACGCATAAGTCCATATTAGACATTTCCTTGGAAATTTCTTCCACAGCATTAGCCTCGTTAGCTCTAACTTTTTTTGCAACCTACAGTCAGATGACTTATGCCGCATCTTATTGCAATTAAAGCGTTTCCCTTGAAATTTTTTCTTCTTGGAAATGCCACCTTTTGGTCCCAATTTAGACACATTCTAAGGTTGTTTTCCCTTCTTGAAGTCCTTCTTGACTTCTACCACGTTTTCCTTAGCACCATTGACGTTTGTTGTTTTGTTGAGGTTTTTGTCTATACCTCTATTGTCTTCTTAAATCCAAAGCCTGACAATCAGGTCTTCCCTTGACATTTCCATTCTTTTGTGTTTTAGGTAGTTCTTGAAGTCATTCCAAGAAGGGGGTAGCTTCTCAATAATGGTAGCAATCTGAAAGGATTCACTTATGACCATCCCTTCAGCAAGAATTCCATGAATGATTAGTTGAAGTTCCTGCACTTGATTCACAACTAGTTTAGAATCAACCATTACAAAAATCAAGAATTTAGCAACTAAAAACTTTTTAGCCCTAACATCTTCGGTTTTGTATTTATGGTCCAATGACGTTCATAATTCCTTAGCCGTCTTCTTGACACTGTATACTTTGTACAATGCATCTGACAATCCATTCGGGATGCAACTTTGGCATAGGAAATCATAATGCTTCCAAGCTTCAACAGTAGTGAAGGCGGTAGCGTCATCCACCTTATCCTCTTCAATAGTAGGAAGGTCATCCTTAAAAAATTTGGCCAAGTTCGACATGGTCAAATAGAACAACATCTTCTGTTTCCATTTCTTGAAATTCTATCCAGAGAATTTCACAGGCTTCTCGTTGTGGCTTACAACCACCATCAACATTGAGTTTTGATTCAAAGCCTAAGTTTGAACCAACGCTCCAAATTGTGAATTGGTGGAAGTTTCCATTTTTTTGTTAAGATTTTAGAAATAGAACCAGAATTAGTAATAATAATAAACATAAAATGTATACTACCCTTTGATTCTATTAAATGACAGAATTAAAATTCTGAAACAAAATCAATAACCAATTTCTGGTAACAAAATTGTTACTCTCAAACAATCACTATTAACAACAGAAATCGAATGAATTCTATTGAATGACAAGAAAAGAATCCTAAAATAGAATTATTCAATTGATTTCAGTTTGAAACAAAAAATCGAACAAATCTTGTTAAACGATAGGAATAAAATCCTGAAATAGAATTGTTCAATTGATTTTTGTTTACAAACAGAAGAAAATTTCTCCTCGGTATCTTGTTCGTCTTCGATTAGAAAGTGTTAAAGAAATCTGTCTTAAGATTGTTGCAATCACGTTAGTTAAATAAACTGTAGTGTAAATATTTATTTAAATCACAAGATTGAACCAGAATAATATAGATACACATATATATAATATGAAAAAAATAGAAATAAATATTGGATCAAAATGTTATACTCGTAGGTAAGAAGGAAATCGGACTGGTAGTTGAGGCCTGTTTCACAGTTTTCTTAAGACAGATTCGATCACTCCTTTGGTGCTGGAGAAACATTGGTCGACTGTTTCCTAGGATACAACAACGAGATGAGCACAACAGTAGCACAACTACAGTGATCAACGAATTGTAGCATTGCCTTTTTCTATCACCGAAAATGATTCGAAAAATGTGCAGGGAAAATATGTCTCAAAATTTTAGAAAATTCAGTGTGTGCCTTTTCCTACAAATTATTTTATTTTAAATAAAATTCAAATGAAAGAATTCTTGGAAATTTTGACTCATGGATCCAATACCGTCCGTGAATTAAGGAGCAATTAACCTAAATTAACGTTTAAATTAAAGGAGCCATTAACTCCTTTTAATTCCAAACAGATAAGCTCTGTTGAGGAACAAAATAAGGTTACGTATTGGGCTAAAATATTCACAAGCTGAGAAAAGCCTGACTAGCCTAGACATTTCACGTCACCTAGGTCGTGCAGGTGCGCTCCCAACCCCTACGGGTTTGGATTTGCACCCCCTTTGCGCATGAGGGAGAGCATTAGTTTAAACATTAAATAACCACCAAGTTGGTTCATATATATAAACATATTTCATACTTGATATCTAACCAATGTGAGACTAAGCTTTTTATTTTCCTCAACATAATTCACAAGTGGCTTACTTTGAGCATCAATTTCTCATTCATTACTCAACTATTTAGAGCATATGATATACTGTTGTAAAGGTCTCATTGAGTAGAATATAAAACCATAATTTTATTATTCAAATATCCAGCTTTACTAATCAAGAATATGCCTCAAAGTTTCCAAAAATTTATTTTTCTAACAATTCTCAACTTTTTTCTTAAAGTTTGCTTGAGATTATTATTTGTTGATAGCTTTGTTTGAGTTGTATACTCTTTATTGTGGCTTGGTTGTGATATGTAGTAAGACTTTTATTATAATGGAATTTTTGGTGGACATTCAAATTCTCGGGGTTTTTACCCTTTGTTTTAAAGGGTTTTCCACATAAAAATTATGTGTCTCAATTTATTATTTTTTCTTACGATATTATGGTTTATTTGCATCGATTGTTGATATATTGTGTTATTGGGATTGTCATAATTGCCGAATTAATTTTTTTTGGGAGTGAAAGAATACCAGTTGTACTTCTGCGGTATTTCGTCGTATTTGGTTTCATTCTAACAAACTGGTATCAGAGCTTAATTCTTGTGTTTGGTAATCATGGAAATAAGCACTAGTAATATGATTATGTTTAATGACACAAATTATCAACTTTGGCGAAACAAAATGAAAGATATTCTATTTATGAATGTTTTCCACCTTTATGTTTTTTCTACTCAAAAACCTGAGTTGAAAACTGATGAAGAGTAGGAATTTGAATATTAGCAAGTATGAAATTTTATTTGGAAATTTGTTGAAGAAAATGTCTTTAATCACTTTGATCAAGAGACACATGCAGGCACATTATGGAACAAGCTTGAAAATTTGTATGCTTCAAAGTTCAGTAATAACAAGTTGTTCGTGCTTAAGAGAATGATGACATTGAGTTACAAGGAGGAGACTTCTATAGTTGACCACTTGAATGAGTTTCAAGGTTTGTTGACTCAACTATTTGGTATGAGAATTAAATTTGATGATGAGATTATGGGGCTTTGGTTGGTTGTTACTTTACCGAGCTCTTGGGAAACGTTTCTAGTTTATCTCATTAATGCTATTTTAAAGGGTATTATGATCTTGGAAATTGCTAAGAGGTATGTTGAATGAAAAAGTGAGAAGAAGGTCTCAAGGTTCTTCATTACAATTTGAGATTCTAGTTACTGAAAATAGGAGGATATGAAAAGGGTAAAGATAAAAGCCAAAGCAAGTCAAGATCAAGATACAAGAATCTTGAATGTCATCATTACGGCAAGAAAAGCCAAATGAAAATGTATTGCTACAAGTGAAAAAGAGAGAAACCTTTGGATCACTTGTAACTTTTCAATTATAACTTTTGAAACATTATAAATATTTTTAAAGTATTTCAACAAACATTTGTTGTGTTGATTTGATACCGTCCTTGCTAAGTCATTAAAACGAAAGGTGCTTAAAATTTAATTTATATATTGTTCATTAATATCAAGTGTAAAAGAAATAAGGAAGCAACAACCATCGAACTCCTTTATACCAAATGTCAAGTGATGAGAAAAAAACTAATGTTGTGATTTGGATTTCATCATTTTAAATTTTTTTGTTAACATATTGTTCTAATTACCCACCATCTTTGTTAATAATCTTCTTTATCAAATTATAAGTAAAATTATAAAATAAATAAATGTTAATATGAAATGATTTAATATACTTATATTAATGAATATAATTAATCTATAGATCATACGAGATAAAAAAAACTAATTTTAATGTATAATAAGATAAATGGTTATTAGAAAGAAATGATAAAATATCTTATTTTTATAGGGTTAATATAATCAGATAAGATTGGAAATGTTTTGGAACCTACCATCAATGGTCGTAAAGAAAATAAATAGGGCTAAGAGAAGTGTTACCTGCAATACCTACTGAAGTAGACACTGCGATAAGAACAAAAAGAGAACAACACAAACAAGTTTATGCAATTTGGTTTCCCTACATTCATGGAGCCTAACTCAATGAGACAATCTACTATCTTTTAACCCAATGCAACAAGTGAATTTGAATCCTATCACACTCCGATATAGCGATCTCACTCTTGTACCAAAATATCTAAATCCCTCACTTGTTAGTGTGTAATGACCCAATTCAGTGGCATTGAAAAATGCAATTTCAAAACTCTATTTTCATAAACTGACTTCGTAAAATTTACGAGGCTAATACAAAAATATATCAAAAAATGCAGTTAATTAAGGTAAAGAGAGTAAAGTATAAAGTCCAATCACTATAGGGTTTTAATAGTCAAAAGGTTTGAAGACTTCTATGGCAATTAGCCAAAAATCCTAAATGACAATTGGACCATTTTTCAATAGGGGAAAGTGGATGGTGATGGTGGAATCCACTATAGTTGGTTAAATTAAATTTAGTTAATTAAATATAGATTATGTAACACCTTAGAACCAAGCCTAGAAGTTTAGACTGAATCCCGGAGGTTGCACTGACCATCGAAGTGATCCAGAAGCAATTTGACAAAACGAATTGTTAAAATCTCATTTCAAATACAGTTTGCTAAATTCAAACTAAACCATTTAACCATTTAAGATTCAAAACAGAAACTTTAAGTTAAGGTAAAAACATTCAGAAATATAATTCTGTAGTTTCTAAAATTCAGTCCAAAATAAAATTGATACCATAGTTCATATAAGACATTTACAGTCCAAAAAAACTTAACAAAATAAGAACTGAAAAAAAAACTTATTAGCTTATTTTAAAACGTATCACTTCGAGACACCCGACATGCCAAGTCCAACTTCAGAATGCAAGAGTGCCTGAAAGGGGAAAAACTAGGGGATGAGCTACGCGAGCTCAGTGTGAGTCCAGAACGTAACAAATGGAAAAAGACGAGGTTCCAAAAATAATTTTCCTAGACACAAACCATAGTTAATGTAAAAATGCCTTGAAGCGATAATCAGGGGTACGACACATCAAATAAGTATAAATATTCGCAAGTAATTTTAACAAATTCATAATCAGACACAAATGCTCAAATGCAAACTGAATGCGACAAGTCAAAAACCCACCCCAACTATCCAAACACCACTTCGACCATCCTGCACACCACATATGAGCTACATCAAGCCCATCCACCCTGCACACCACATAGAACCATAATAGGCTCTTCCACCCTACATACCATAATATGGAACTAAGCCACTTGAATAGCAATATGCAGTTGAGCTGCCATAAGTATATGTTGCGATATCACCACTATAAAGTATTGTAGTTAAACTACCGTATTAGACTTCATTCTCTTCACAACTAAAATCCCAGAATTTTCATACAAATGCTCAATGCACACAACTTACAGACAATTATACAAAAACAAATTACATATATTCGGACAAACAATTTCAGAATCAATAGTATTGGTACACTTTTCGCAAATACGATAACAAGTAGCATCTCAAACTCATTTATCAAATCATATTAACACTTGACATACAACCGTTAATTTTAAAGACACACACAAATATAAGTTGAAAGAAGAGTTCCAATACACTTACAGAGGTATAACTGAGAGTTGGATACACATATACATAAAACAGGTCAATTTATGACTTAGAGTAAAAATTTGCGAAACAGGGCCACATGCCCGTGTGGAAGTGCCTAGGCCGTGTAGAGGTTGACATACCCATGTGGTGGTCTACAAACCCGTGTGGGGGAGACACACGTCTGTGTGACCCAGTTACATGGCTATGGTAGTAGCCTGTGTAACTTTCTGTCCAAAATTGATAAAATAGGGTGTAGAGCAGACACGACTGTGTGGAAATCTCAGACGCCCATGTGGCTAAGGGACACGATCATGTGTCTAAGGCACATGCCCATGTGGAAATTGAAAAAAACCCTCAAATTGCAGCCACACGGCCGCGTGACACCAAAATTCACCCAAAAACCCTAATTCTCAAACTCACACATATTCGAACGAATAGTTTCAGAATCAATAGTGTTGGTACAATTTTCACAAATACGATAACAAGTAGCATCTCAAACTCATTTGTCAAGTCATATTAATACTTGACATACACCCGATAATTGTAAATACACACACAAATATAAGTTGAAAGCAGAGTCCCAATACACTTACAGAGGCCTAACTGAGAATTGGATACATAGAAACATAAAATGGGTTAGTTTATGACTTAGAGAAAAAATTTATGAAATATGGCTACACGACCATGTGCCCGACCATGTGGAAGTGCCTAGGCTGTGTGGAGGTCAACACCCTCATGTGGTGGTCTACACGCCTGTGTGCAAGTTGCACACGCCCGTGTGGGGGAGACACACGCCCGTATGGCCAAGTTGCATGGCCTTGTGAGTAGCTCATGTAACTCTCTGTCTAAAATTGATAAAATAAGGTGCAGAGCATACACGATCTTGTGGAAATCTCACACGCCCATGTGGCTAAGGCACACGGCCGTATGTCTAAGGCACACGTCCTTATGGAAATCGACAAAAACCCCCAAATTGCAGCCATGTGACCGTGTAACCAGGTCTCATAACACCAAAATTTACCCAAAAACTCTAATTCTCAAATTCACACGGCCGTGTGAGCCGCCCATGTGCAGCACACACCTGTGTGGTCATGAAACCACACCAAAACAGGCTAAAAACGTGAATTTCATCAACGAAACGAATTACTAATATCATTAGTTCTAAAAACCCATACTAAAATCAATTAAAAATCATGTAAACCAACAACGACCTCTACCCGCTCTAATTTTAGAAACATACAATTTATTTTTAGAAACATACAAAAATTGTTGAATTTAAAAGAATTTGTCAACAATCCAGTATCGAAATTTAACGGTTCAAAAACACACCTGATTCGCAGTAAAAAGTATCTAGAAATCAATCAACACACGTCAATAACCACAATTCAAACCCCGAACTTCTGTCAACGAAAAGTATAAACAAACTAGCAAACAAAATCAAGCAGAAATTGGGTAGCACACAGACACCAACTTGACGACAAGGGAACAGAAATTTTCTGAAACAACAAACAAAAACAAAATTTCCCCAGGAAAGAAAAAAAATACAATGGTGAGAGAAGAGAGGGAAGAGACAGACGTGAGAGGGGGAGAACGTGGGAAAATTTTTTGGGATATTTTCCTCTCTTCAAATTAATAAAAATAAATAAAATAAATAAGTATTTTAATGATGAAAAAAAAACTAAAGTAAAATTATTTCCCCAAAACACACATGAGAACTTAAACCCAAGACCCAAAGATAAACTAACACACCCTCTACCACCGAACCAGTAAACTTATTCTAGCATCAAAGCGCAACTACAAACCCAATTGCTCAACCTACTTTCTGACGCTAAACACATACCTCAAACTTCTAACCCCCAAATTTCGGGGTGTTACAGATTATGTTAACTAAATTAGACAAATTAAATTTAAACCTACCTATATAAGCTAAATTGTGAGAAAAAATCATCATATTCATCTTTCAACTCTTTCATGCGGTTTATAGAAGGAATAAAACCATTTTTGGAGCTTCCATATTTGGCCAACAATTAATAAGTGAAATCAAATCATTTTTTCTTGTAATGTTTAAAGATTTGAGGTCATGACAGTTTGATTTAGCTAGTCCATGTATCAATTTGTAAACCTGATAAAGTTTATGAATGTTTCCATTATTTATTTCTTAAAAAATTTGGCTTGAATATGATAGATTTTATGTAACGCCCCACTTAATATTTTCCTGTTGCTATAAATTCTGACACAAATGTGTATTTGCTTCAATGGTTGACTGTTCTGGGTATGTGTGAGAGGTCTCGGTTTCAAGTCTCACTTTTGCTAATTTTTTTTTATTTTTCTAATCCTAGCCTTATCCTTGGTGGATTGGGTTATATTCTATCTTTAGTAAACTCATATCAGAATGAGCTTGCTGGTTCGAGTGGTAAAAGGGTTAGTGTGTTAGAGGTCTTGTGTTTGAATTCCTACATTAGTGAGGGTGTTAATTTTTGCTCGGTTGTTTGATAGAGTTTTGGTGGAGTTAAAATTTTGTAGTAGTGGTGAGTTAGTGGGTTAGTGGGAGAAAATTAGGGGATGTGGGATATCTTTTATTTTTTTATTTTCTTTTAAAAAATTTCTCTCTTTAAAAAAAACAGACGTGAATTTTGTTTTGGGTTTCTCTACTCTATCGTTCTTCTTTTCTTTTGTTGCTTCCTTCTATTCTATTTCGATGTATCGTCAAATATCTATATTTTGGTTCTCTATTTTCCCTCGGTTGTTTATAGTGAATTGTGTAGAACGGGGCTCTCCTCTTGCGAAATCGTAATCGAAATCGTTCGAGATGTTAGGGTGTTGTGTGGCTCGAGAGTGTTTTTGCATCAAAATCGTAACAGGTGTGTTTTCAAACCGCAGAAAAATAAGTTTCAGCGAAAGCCAAAAAAGTAATCTGTCAATGCCACATGGGCGTGTGGCCGACCGTGTGTAAGACATGACCATGTGACTGATGAAGGTGCGACAGTACGCAAGACACGACCTTGTGATGGTGTGAGTATGGCCATGTGGGCCACCCGGGCTAGAACATATTGGGCGTGTAGGCCACACGGGTGTGTGGGCCTACACGAGCATGCCACATGGGCGTGTGGGTTTTTGGCCAGGCCGTGTGGGCCACACAGGTCATTCCAATTCACTGTGGGCCTACCGTAGGGTTGATAAGGGCTAACCAAACCCTAAAATTATGTGATCTGATATTCTGCTCTGAGTAAAACACTGTTATGCATGTTTGACTATTCTGTTAAGTATATATATGACATCTGTATATGAGCATGTTATGCATAATATTATTGTATTTGTTATTTTTGTATCTGTGATTGGGGTGAGTTTTGTATATGTAGAGGAAGTATTCTATATGGCGACCATCGCCTATATCCTGGCAGCTTGGCTGCACATTATCTGATATGTGTCGTAATGGCACGATATGGTGTATAGGAATAGGTGGGTGTTTTTAACCTCACATTGTGTGATGGGATGATTAGAGTTGGTGTGTAGAGGATGGGGGTAGGATTCTGTATATCTGTTCTGCATATCTGTATCTGTAAAGGATTGAAGTCTTAACCTGAATCTAAATCTGACTGTGTATGTGATATCTGTATGAATAGCAAGTCTAGTTCTGTTGGGTTACACATTGAGTTTATAAAAACTCACATCTGTTAGTTTGTTCTGTTCAGGAAATCCATGGGCTTAGGCGGACTGGTGTGACGGAGCCTCACTGTGACCACAAGTTTGTAATTGTTTAAGATTTTGATTTTTATTTAATTATGAATTATTATTGGAAGTTTTGTAATTAGTGGACTCTCTGGACTGTTGGTTTTATTTTGGATTTGGGTTTTTGTTTTAACACTTCATCTGAGACGATTAGCTGAAAACATGATTTTCACTAAAATAAAGGTTTTCTGAAAATACGAGTGAGATTTCCAAATATAACGTTTTTATCAATTCCGCTGTAATTTATGTTTTGGCAAATAAATTAATTAAATAACGTTTTCGATAATGGTTATAAATGAATAAGAGTTACAAAATTTGAATGATTTATCAAACGGCTCAGTTTTCAAAAACCCTTCTTTATGACATCTCCAGATGCAGCCATAACGTCTGGGTTGAGTTTGGGGTGTTACATTTTAAGTTTAGATTATGAAAAAAAATTAGATTGTAAGGTTAGTGTAACAACCTATTTTCAGTAAAATCAAAACAGTGATTTTAGGACTACAAATTCAAGGTCATAAAATTTATTTTAATATTATTATAGTATCTATAACATAATAGTATTATTGTACAAAAATTTCGTTAAGAAATTTTACCGTTTGTATGTTCAATTTGATAAAAAGGACTAAATCGCATAAAGTGCGAAAATTGTGTTATATTAGCTAAAGGTGTTCAATAGCTATAAAACCTTAAACTGGAGGCCCTTATATGGTAATTAGACCATTAATTAAGTTAGTGGATGTGCATGGCTTGGTAATTGAGTAATTTTTAAAGTTAGGTAAGGGTAAGATGGTAATTAGGTAATTAAATGATAAAAATAAACAAAACAAAAGCAAGCTATAATCTTTTTCTTATTTTTCTTTCTTCAACCAAAAATCACAAATAAAAAGGGGGTTTTGAAGCTTGAAATTTGGCTAGGCTAAATCCATTGCTTGTAAATGCGCTTTTATTTCGTTTTTAATGATTTTTATGTTTTGGGGATCGTTGTAGCTTAATCTAGCTAGCTCGGAGACTAATTTGCAAAATGGTTAAAAGTCTAGGGTTTTACCATGAGATCATTTTAGTTGTTTGTGAAGTTTAATGGAAGAAAATGAATCTTTGTTGTTAGTTAAACAACTTATGTTAAGTAATTTTTGATGAAATTGTCAATTAGGGGTTAAATTGAGAAATGTGAAAATTATGTGGTAAATGGGTGAAATTGTGAAATGTACGGGCTGCTATAAGCATGTATTAAATTCGGCTAGGCTTAGATGTGAATGAAATTGCATGAATTTCATTTTACGAGCCTGGGACTAAATTGTAAAGAAGTCAAAAGTATATTGGCAAAATAGTATTTTTCCATAGCATGATTTTTTGGATTGAATTGTATAGATTGAGGATTAAATTAGTTAAATTTGATTATATAGATCAAGAAAAGTAACCTTCGAAATTAAATCGGGGAAAAGACAAAGTAGTGGACTAATCAATCGATTTTCTCCGTACTAATTCGAGGTAAGTTCATATGTTAATAAGCATTAAATTAAATGTGTTTTAAATGCTTTATTATTGTAATTGTAATGATACGACTCCACGGAAATATTCGACGAAGTTTTGATGACATAAGGATCCCGGTTGAACCTCAGGAATATATAGGATACAAATGACATGTCATTAGGGGTTACTGTATTTTGGGTGTTGGTCTCGTACGTTTATTGGTGGCTGAGTTTTCGGTATGTGTTGTGGTTACTTTACAGCTTGGTGAGCAGCACCGTGTAGCTACGTCTTAACTGATAGCTTGTGTCAACAAACCCAGTTATGACTCTAGAGTGAGCATCGATATGAGATATGAGATAGTGGTGATTTTGACCACGTATTGGTACTTAGTGTGAGAGATACCCGAGTATCTGAGAGTATTCCAAATGGTTCAACGGGCACAGTGATGATAAGAAGTTATACGATATTGATACAAACTAGTGAAGTATTCATGTGAAATACATGAAATAATTCATTTTGATATATTCATACATGGCTAACATGATTGTGGATTATGTGCTAGGCTTTGGGCCAAATGGAGTTAATCTATGCCTTAATTTTGCTTATATAAATTCTGGATGAATCGTAAGTTGTATTTCTAGTTATACGAACTGACTAAGCTTAACTGCTTACTCTGTTTATTTTTTCGTGTTTTATAGTGCTTCAGAAGCTCGCTCGATTTGGAAGTTGTTGGAGATTGCGTCACACTATCAAATACTCATTTTGGTATTTTGAACTTTATATTTTGGGTAAATGGCATGTATAGATGTTTTGGCTAATGTAGCCTATATGTCTTGTTGTGTTTTGGCCATTTAATTTGGCTTGAAAATGGTATATGTTTGGTTATGGAAATATGTATAAATCACCGTATGGTATGTGGTGTATAGTTGCTATGTGAATGCCTTGTTTGTGAATTGGTATTTTAGCTACCAAATGGTTGAAATTCAGATGTGGTATGCATGTTGAATTTAGGCAAAATGTCTCATTTAGGTATATTTTGTAAGTATGATTGATATGTTTTAAAGGGGTTAATGGATGTGATTATGGATATCATGTTGTATGTGTGGATATTACATGTTATAAACTTGATATTGGTTGGTTTTGAATGCTTATTTATGCCATGGTTGTATGTGCATTATTGAGCTTAGATTGGTACCACATTAGGTGAGAAATATGGCTTGGAAAATGGCCTATTTTTGTCTACACGGGCAGAGACACGGGCATTTTTCTCAGCCGTGTGTGACACACGGCCAGTGACACAGTCGTGTGTCCCTGATACTTCTTTAGAAATCAAGTTAGAAACTTCACAAGGCCTAGCACACGGGCGTGTGGCTTGGCCATGTGGCTCAATTTAGTATACCCTCCAGTTTTCACACGGCCTAGCACACGGGCGTGTGAGGCCATTTCAAAAGGTACACGGGCATGTGGGTTGGCCGTGTGACCCAAGTCAGTGAGTTACACGGGGTCGGACATGGGCTGAGACACTACCGTGTGTCCCCATTTCAAATTCCCACACAGCCTGAGACACGGGCGTGTCTCTTGGTCGTGTGAGACACACGGCCTGGTCACACGGGCGTATGTCCCCTGCACTTTGAAAAATTTTCAATATTTTTCTAAAAATTCCTCAAGTACTCGGTTTACTCTTGAACCACATTTAATGTCTATTTGGGGCCTCGAGGGCTTGTATTAAGAACTATATGAATGAATTTGAATGGTTTTTAATTTGAATGAGAAATGAATATGAAATGTATGATTGTTTGATTTTATAAGTCTGGTAATGTTCTGTAACCCTGTTTCAGTGCCCGATACGGGTTAGGGGTGTTACAGTTAGTATGGTTTAATTGCTAACTTTTGACATTAGTAACCAAATTGAATAAATGCAAATCCTATCATGAAATCATGTTAGAAGTAGAAAGTATAAGGTCCTTAATGAAAGTAAGTGAAATCAAATTTTAATCCAAAACTAGGAATGAAATTATGGCTATTTCAAATTCAAGGACTAAATTGAATAAAATATAAAATTTTAGGGGCATTGAAAAATAAGTTTGTATAGATTCATTCATGTCATGACATAATATGAAAATGATTAGTATTGATTAATTTTATAGAGCAATAATCGAATCAACAGAGAAGCATACATTATCAAAAGATAGTAAATTGGTGTCTATTTTGAGCTTAGACATTATAGCATGTATACGGTAGTATCTTGTTGAGTAAATGGTCAAGGTTGATGCCTTTGTGATTGATGAACATAAGTTTTTGGTATGGTTTAGAATGCTAAAGGTTATAAGTACATTAGTTGAAATATCTTGTTAGGTGGATGAACTTAGAAATGGTATATATATATTTAAGCATGTTATATAGTTAGTATGTGCTTGATCATTTCAAGTCAAGTTTGTTAAATTGCTTGGTTCTTAATTGCATATTGAACATGTTTGAGATGATAAATGAAATGATTAATGCATGAATGATTGAATTGAAAAATTGGTTAGGTCTAAATGATGAATGTGTATTGAATATCATGTTAAATGATTGATGAAAATTATGTTAAACTTGTTTGGCACGTTTTGGTTAGGTAGAATTGCTAGTAGGTTTTTAATGTTGAAAGGTTTTGGTTGGAAGCTATGAAATAGGTACCAAAATGTGCATTTTGCCAAGAACAGGGGCCATATCTCAACGACCAACATCCCATATCGCAACGTCGACCAACAGTATGTGACATTGCGATGTCAATATGCATGAAGTTGTGACGTGACTTACTGTGTTGGTGACGTCTCGACATGAAGATTTTGAGGTCATGATGTTGACTCGAGATTTTTTGAACTTTACAATTTAGTCATATTTTTAATGCCCGGGTTAACAAAAGAGCTTTCGTAAGCTCGTATAAGACCTAGAAATGATTGTATAACATAAATTGAATGTGTTTGATACTTAATTATATGTGTGAATGATTAAATGTTACCTAATTGATTGCAGTTGCTCCAACAACGAATGTAGCATCCCGTAGCTTAGATCTGGCGGTCGGGTCGAGCAAGGGGTGTTACAAAGTGTTTTCCATAAAAACTTAAACTTAGGCTATAAACCAAACAATAAACTTGTTTACACTCTAATTCATTCTCAAATACAAGTTCCTTAATAAATAGATAAGTGCTAAAAACTCTCAATACAAAACTTATATAAGTTTCTCAAATATATAAGCATTCAAGACTTGCTAAAATACTAAATCAATTACAATCAATTCCCTAACTAAAACTCAATTAATCAAAGATATATAATATTATAATAAAGTACATGATACCGAGAAAATATTTAGAAACCAGTCTTCAATACAACACAAATCAATCTTTCAATTCAAGGGATCCAATTAGAGGTGATCATGGGTTGGGCTACTCGGCCCGGCCCGACGGCTTGCCCGAAAAATGGGAGGGTTCAGGTAAAAATATAGGCCCGAAATATGGGTTTGGGCAAAAAAATGAGGCCCGTTTAGAAAACGGGTCGGGCCTCGGGTAAAACTTTTTTTCCTGGGCCCGACCCGGCCCGAATTATATATTAAATATATATTTTTTATTTTTAATCAAATATATATTTTATATATATTAAATATATATTTAATATGGGCCGGGCCGAGCTTGGGCTTAGAAATTTTCTCTCGAGCCGGGTTTGGACAAATTTTTAAGCCCATATTTTGGGCCGGGCTAGGTTCAGGCCTAGAAAACGGGCCTAAAATTTTGTCTGGGCCCAGCCCAGCATGATCACCTCTAGATCCAATTGCTTGATACGATCCAATTCAATCCTCAAGGTATTTTGCTCCAAATGAACCGGTCTTCATAAAAGAGTTGTTGTACTTTCAGAATATTAACAAGATTCATAGCCTAAAGATTTTATTACAAAAATTGCCAACTCCAAATACGATGAATTATGTATAATGACACTGTAAGCCATTGCTCGCATAACTGCCTCAACAAAATGTATTATTTTGTATATCTTGAAAATGAGTTCGTAACTCTTTGTAATGCAACGTCAAACACGATGTTAACCTTATCTCAAACCAACAAATTAGTGGAATAAGTGTCGAAACTTAATAACCAAAACCTGTAGCCTCCTTTCATACTTCAACTTTGAGTCTACAACTGTCTCCTTACTGTTTGGTTGGCCATAATAGCCAACACTATCCGTTAGGCTTTTTTATTCAAATGTTTCTTATTCTGCAGAATACTATTGCAATTCTATTCAAGACTTGCCCCTTAAAATGGCTCATTCGGTGCTCTTAAATAATGCCTTCATCTTTTTTGTTTCATATTCTAAAATTTAAGACAATTATGAGTAGTTTTCAACCATATCACTAGCATTTAAGCATCGTCATAGAACATAAACCATTAAAGCAAACATAAATTAAGAGAGTTTGTGGTCATTTGTTGTGTTAATAATATTTTGTATTATTTTTTATTATCTAAGTATAATTTTAAATTAAAATTATCTTTTAATTGTTTAATTTATTGCAAAATATAATTTATTTAAATATTTATATAATATATTAATAATATAAATAAAATATTTTTATTTAAAGGTAAAATTGTCATTTGCAATTTATTCATTGTATATTCCTACCAATTTTCCATTCAACCAACTATTACTAGTTTATTATATTCAACTAATCAACCAAACTATGTAATACTATTACTTTTCTATTTCATTCTCATTGAATCGCTACTCAATTCCTATTTTGTAATAGGCCAATTTAGCCCGGGATCACAAAAAAAAACCCAAAATAATAAAATAAAGTCCAAATCCAGTCCAAAATTATATCATTTGGCCCGATCGGAATGGCCCATTACTTGAAAAGGTTGAAGATCCATCTACAAGCTTGACGCATATAGAAACATAATCTTCAAGGATATGCAATCTTAGATATGATATGTAATCTTAGATACGATATGCAATCTTAGAAAATATGATTTTGTAATCTTAGAGATTTAATTTGTAGATACCCTTTAATCTTAGCCGTTGATGTAATTGATCTGTACCGTTAGATTTGGGGAGGCTCAACTATAAATAGAGGCCTCTCCCTTCATTGTAAGAACACTGGAGTTTGGAGCAATAATAATTCTTAAGAGCATTCACTCAAATTTCTCCCTCTCTTGCGTTCTTATTTTCTATGGCTTGTTCTTATTTTGTTCTTCGTTCATCTTCATTTCTTTTTAAGTTGATTTCATTTGAGTAGGATTTTGGTGGAGGAATTTCGTTGAATCTTCATATTGTGAGAGTTAGGCTGACTTAAGCATTTTTTTAACCTTATTTATTTATCAATTTAATTGTTTAATCATTAATTATTCTTTTACTTTTATTCATTTATTTATCCATCAACTTTCTTATTTATATATTGTTCATTCATTTAACCATTCTTATCATTCTTTTATTTTCTTTGATTAATTATACACTTTATTTGGTTTTAATATTATGTCACACATGTTGTTTATTTTTAAAACTCGTGTTATAAATCATCAATTTTAAATTGTTTGATTATTTGCTTTAAATTTTTTCCATATATTATCAATTGCAAATTTTTTATACTATCTATTTTATATACCATTTGTTTTAAGATGTTTTGTGTATAACTTGTTCTAAATTTCTTATTACACAATATTTATTTTTAAACTCATTTATATATTATTACTTTATATATTACCTATTTTCATTTTTATATATTATTTATTCCAAACTTATACATATATTACCTATTTTTTATATATATAATTTATTTATTGATTTGTATATTGTTGATTTCAAATTTCTTTTCCCTTATTATTCATTTTCAAATTCATTATTTTTAAATTTGTTTACATTTTATTTTGCCTTATGTTTTTTTTTATACTCTTTGTTTTAAAAATTTTTATTAAATTTTACGCATCATTTTAATATTGCATCAATTTTCCCCAATTTTAAAAAAGAAAACTTTTAAAAATAAGGCAATATTCGGTACTTTTGAGCTTTGAGAAAATCGTGCCCTAACTTACTGGGATTCAATTTTTTTTATCCAAATAACCGAATATCCTTTTTCAACTTTAATGCATGAGACAAGCTTAGTTTCGAGGGTTAAAATGTCATATCCTAACTTACTGGATGTGACATCTTATTACTTCAGGACAAGGAGGTCTTAACATCAAATTCGATTTATTCAGGTTTTTAAAGAGGATCGTATTTTAAAATCTTTTCAAATATTTGACATTAAGACGTTATTTAATCAATTAGGTACTAATTTTTGGGTGTTACGAGGGTGCTAATCCTTCCTCGTGCGTAACCAACTCCCGAACTCGTTTTCTCGAATTTTGTAAACCAAAATCATTATTTCAATAAATTAAAATGTTTTACTAAAATGATTAATCTCAAGGCGACCCGATCACACCTCGAAAAAAGATTGGTGGTGACTCCATTTTCGTTTTAAAAGTCAACTCCGTTTTTCAAAATAAAAATGGTTTCGACATATTTTATTCTATTTTAGAGAACTAAATATGCTATTAGTTATTTCCTTCCTCAGTCATCACTGTAATTTACTTCCCTTACAACTCAATTATCTTATCCTTTGAAAACAATCAATTTCTAAGCTTACAATGCACATACTAAGTTAGATTCTGACATAACAAGCTTGTTATACGCTCATAACCTCACCCAACAGAATCCTGCTAGCTGAAAAACCAAGCCTAGCGAATAAATCTCACTAACAAACATTGGTTTCCACTTGTATAGCACACAAACCAACTGGAATGCATAGTAAAAGGCCCTAAGAGGATGGCATGTGATTCCCTAGTTGCATCTAAACATACATGCAAGAAGCCCATAATAACTAATCCTTCAAGATTCCTTATTTAGGCACTCATCCATAGGACCTATCTTTCAGATTACGAGCTGCATGCATAGTACTAAATTGCGGTTGCGGTGTCTGTCGCGGTTGCGATTGTGGTGTCTATCGCAGTTGCGGATGATGCGGACGTTATGTAATGCGTAATGACTGTCGCGGACGTGATTTGTTTATCAAAAATCACAATATTTCTAAAATATTATATTTACATATTTTTGCAACTATATTTTAATATTCTAATATTAATATACTCTTTTATATGTTTTATTTTAAAAATAAAAATATAATTTTATAGATAAAAAATTCATTGAAAATAAATATGGACTATACAAATATTATCATACTAAATAATTGATAATAACAACCATAATTTTAATGAGTAACATATAAATAGTCTCACATTAGAAAAAGCATATAAATATTCTCACATTTTAACATGAAAAAGTTCATTTTACATAACTTAAAAAATACATAAATACAAATATGAAAACTTCATTTCTTACAATTCACCACCAAATTGAATGGCGTGGAGGATCTAAAGCATCTCCATTTTCATCACTGCCTTGGTTTTGATCCCTTCCCATTCCATGTGAAAAAGACATCATATTGTGTGCACCATAAGATGCATCATTCATAGGAAACATGTGGTATGGTAAGTGGTAACCAATAAATCCATAGCTTGGATTTTGTTCAAAGTGAGGTGGATAATAAGTATTTGGTTGGTACGAATGAGACCCTAAGATGATTGTAACACCCCAAACCCGGCCTAAATATTAGGGCTGAATCTGGTGATGTCACATTGTAACACCCTTTACCCGTATTCAACGCTAGAATAGGGTACGAGGCATTACTAGAATAAATACACTTATAAACATATTAAACCGAGTTATAAAATTTCATCCAAATTAAAACTTTCAAATTATTATCTTCGAGTCGCTAATTAGGGTTTACAAGGCCCAATACATACCCATTCATATTCTTAATATATCCGTTAAATCAATCCAATATTGAAGAATCCACTTTATGTCGAATCAATATTAATCACAATCATATATATTTTCATGTTAATTTCATATATCACTTACTAAACTTCGAATGTCAATTTACAAATATGTATTTCACTAACACATTCTGGTATACACAATGTTTAATTGATGAAATCATTTAATTGAGCTAAATTTCATGTTCACTCCAAATTTTCTTCTAAATCCATAAATGCTTTCACTTACCATTTACCTAACCAATTTCTCAAACCAAGCTATCACACAACAATAATACATCATCTGTGCTTCATGAATTCAATGTTCGAATCTTATCACCATCAAATCCATGTCATTTGAATACTTAAAGTTTATTCAAGCATATATTATTACGTTTCATATACCAAGCATATGTCAAAATTACGAATACGCAATCAATTCATTTGTCATTTATTTGACAAGAAAATTAACCTCAAAATTCATAACATTCCATTAATTAAGATATGCCATAAAACACTCCTTTAACATAAACTAGCACCATGGCCGAATTTTCATTATACTATTTATTACCCTTTTTCAGAATCACATAGCAAAATATTACAAATATGTATATATTTGAATACTATAATTATGCATCAACTTACCAACATGAGTTAATTCATGAGCCACTCATGACATCATTTCATGCCAAATATACCACACACACATGCTATGAAACTTTATTTTCTCTCATGAGCTTACCATGATCAGTAATGCACCAATATAAGCATCACTCTTATTTCAACGTTTATCGATTATAATCAGGCATATAACCAATTATACACAATTCATTCGTATACTTTATTGTCCTCCTCCTCCTCTCCATCCCACATCTTTTATGTATATAACATGCTTAAATAGCATTATACATAATTTCACTATTCACTTATATTTAAATTCAAAGCTGTCTATTTGAGTCAGGGTCACTAAATCTTTTTTATCTGGAGCTACAGAGCTCCAAATTAAGATCTGTTAATTTTCCCCAAAACTAAACTCACATATCTTCTTGCCATAAAATTTTCAGAATTTTTTCCTTGGCAAATTAGTACATTTTATTCTTTAAAGTCATCCTTGTTTCACTACACAACATCTCTGAGCTCTATTCACTAAAAATAAATTATCTCATTGTACAGAATTTGAATGATATTTCCGTTTATTTCCTTTGAAAATAGACTCATTAAGGATTATAAACATATAAATTATAACTCATAATTATTTTTTTTACAATTTTTAATTATTTTCCAAAGTCAGAATAGGGGATTCCGAAATCAATCCAATCTTGCCTCACTAAAATTCAAATATCTCAGAATATATAACTCTTTTGCTTGCTCTGTTTCTTTTATATAAAAATAGACTAATTAAGCTTTCATTTCATATCTTATTCACTCTCTAATTCAATTTCCACCATTTTTGGTGATTTTTCAAAGACACACAACTGTTGCTATCTAAACTATTTTGTTGTAAAATGTATTCTTTCATAATTTCACTTTTTCACTATCTCAGTTCCATTGAATTTTTCACATCTCATTCCAATAATTCATTTCAATTCATATATAATTCATCCAATTCACCACTATATTCAAAGCACTCCAATTTCTCATTTCTAATTTCAAGTCAATCTTCAATTCAATTCCACATATATATTCATCATTCAATTACACTTAGTCGATTTTCTGATGAACACTTCGGAATAATAACAGATACACGGTGGAATCAACACATAGCAACCACCTTATAATCAATGATACCCGATTCACATAGTAGCCTGCACATAGTACTACACACGTGATCGAAGCTATCCGGTACGCATAGTAGCCTGCACATAGTACTACACATGCGACCTATCATTCCGGTACACGTAGTAGCCTGCACATAGTACTACACACGTGACCAAGCAACTTCACTCGTATCTCTTTCATTCCGAAGGTTCAACCGGAAATTTTTACTTTTTCTCACTTTTCTTTTTACCATTCAATGTCAATTTCTCGTCTTTCTCAATTTATAATAACATATTTAGCTTATATAACATTCACATTATTCAATCCAGTCCAAAAATCACATTTTGGAAAAATTACATTTTTGCCCCTAAAGTTTTACAAAATTATGATTTTTCCCCTAGGCTCGGAAATTAAAATTTATTCATTTTTCTTATGTTTTATGACATGCTGAACATTTTTCCCTTCTATGGCAACATCAAATTCTTGCTCTAATGTGCACTTATGAACAATAATATTTTTTTGCCGATTATGCTGTTTCACTTGTTTTCACTGAAAATCGCTTAGCAAAAGTTTTTTAACACAATTTAAAGCTTCATATTCTACCATAAAACATTAAAATAAACACATTTCACCTATGGGTATTTTTCCAAATATAAACTCTAGGTTAAATTATTACTAGAATAAGCTAAATTAAGCTACCAGGACTTTAAAAACGTAAAGAACATTAAAAACGGGGCTTGGAATCACTTACTATGGAGCTTGGAAGCTTGAAAACCCTAACCATGGCTTCTCCCTTGCTATATTCAGCCATATGGAGAAGATGGACAAATTTTTGGGTATTTTGGCCTTTTTAATTCTTTTAATTACTAAATGACCAAAATGCCCTCAACTTAAAAATTTCCTATTTCACTTATCTCTTGTCCATTTTTGTCCAAAAAGTTAACCAATGGTCTAATTACCATTTAAGGACCTCCAATTTAAAATTTCATAACAATTGGACACTTCTAACATGTGGAACTCAACTTTTGCACTTTTTTACAATTTAGTCCTTTTGGCTAAATGAGTGCCCAAACGTCGAAATTTCTGAACGAAATTTTCACGAAATCATACCGTGAAATTGTAGACCATAAAATATAATAAAAATAATTTTTTTCTCGTCGAATTTGTGGTCTCGAAACTACTGTTCCGACTAGGCCTAAAATCGGGTTGTTACAATGATTCACTCATTTCATTATCATTTGTAGCTAAACTATGTGATGATGAACCTGCAAATGAATCATGAAAGGGTTCTCTCATCCTCCCATGAGTTTTATCACCCCCATCTCTTCTATTTTGCAAACTAATTGATGCATTTGTTTCATACAAACCTGGATTAGCAGCATAAGGATATCTAGTCACACCTTGGTCTCCATGAAGATTACTAGAATAAATGTGGCCATGTGTTGTTTCGTATGCACCTTCATTATTGCGACCAGGATTATCACCATCATCACTACTTGACGTCGATAGTTGAACATTTTATTCATTAGATGGAGCAGGTGAAATGTCATTCATATCTTCACTTTGAGTTTCTTCATCAGTTTCATTAAGTAACTCTTCAGGCAACCATGAGAACTTCTATTCACTATCAAGCGTAGCATATTCTCTTTCTTCAATCCATGCATTTAGTGGATCATCCTCTTCAAAAGTATTATCAAGATTGATCGGATTAAAACCTATTTCCAACTCTTGTGCAATTTTTCTTCACATGTGTCTTAGCTTCAACCTCATATTATAATGCACATAAACTAATTTTTGAAGCTTTCTATGCTTGAGCCTATTTCTCTTCTTTTTTATGAATCAAACTAAAAGTGCGCCAATTACGCTCACAATTTGAAGATGAAGTTGTTTGACTCAAAAATTTTATAGCAATGCATTGAAGTTGAGGTACACAACTTCCATAATTAATCCACCATTCAGCTTCAAAAAACATAAATAATAGGATACAATTCATAAAGTATTCATAAATATATCTTCATTATCTACAAAACTATAGAGGTGAAATTCTTTTTTACCAGGATTAGTCTTCAGAATTGCAACTTGGGCTAACGATGTTCCAAAAGAATCCATTTTATCTCAATATAGCAAAAACTGAAAATAAATGAATTAGTAGTTACAACATGATAATTTGTAAGTCTCTTTAAAAATTTAAGTATACAAATACATACCTGGATCATTGCCAAAACTTGATCATTCATGTTAGGCTCTATCATTTGCATAACACTTCTAACCCCATTAATGGTTTCATTAAGCACATCACTTGTGGAATTGCCTCCATATAGAAATTACGGATTTAAGAAATATCCTATATAAAAAATAATATAATAAATATCTAAACAAAATACTTCACAATTTAAAAAGTTAAAAGTTTTACGAGTACCAGCAGAATGTAAATCACTATGAAGTTGATTACTCCATCTCCTATCAATTATTTCCTAATATTTCTTGTAGTAGAGACAATCTTTTTGAATCGCCAACTTTGCTCTATCCATAGCTTCATAAATAAAAACCATAGTCAGTTTTTTTATCACCATCACACATCATTAATACTTTAACCAACGGTTCTTGGATCTTTAAGACATCAACAACCTTTTTCCAAAACTGAATGGAGTTAATGACTTCCATCATGTCTAGTCCAGCTGGTTTTCTTGCATATGTGGACCTTCTTCATTTTAAAGAAGTCACCATTTCTTTTAGTGCTTGTTTGCTTCTAACAATACTCTCCAAAGCAATGAAATTGGTAGCGAATCTAGTAATCCCAGGTCGCAAGAGTTCTCTTCCTTGGGTATATCTCTTCATATAATCAATCGTCCGTGTATGATTGTATATGAAAGAAGTTATCTTTTTTGCTTCATCTAAGACCCTTCTCACATTTTTTCTGTTGCCAATTTCTTCCAAAATAATATCCAAGCAATGAGCTGAACATGCTGACCAATACAAGTGCCTTCTCTTTTGCATCAACATTTTACCACCAGCTTTAATCGTTGCTTCATTATCTATAACAAATTGAACAATAAATTCTTCACCAATTTCATCCACCATTTTATCCATTATATTAAAATAATATTCAGCAGTATGAGAGGTAACACTGCTAGCATCACTTGACTTTTTAAAAATAGTACCTCTAGGACTATAAATCAAGAAATTGATTATATGTTGATTTCTAGTCCCTTTCCGTCCATCATACATAATGGTCACACCTCTTTCTTCTTAGATAGGCTTAAAGGCATTCACCCATTCTTGTGTTTCCTTATACTCTTCTTCCAAATACACTCATTTCACCTTATAAGCTGAAGGGCCCCTAATTTATTTTCAACTTCAACTGCAACTTGAAGTACAGGCTGTAGAAATTGTGCCTCTGCAATTCTTGCAGGTAAAGCTTCATGCAATTCTTTCCTCTAATTGCTTTCCCCAGCTTTGCTTTTGCATTTTTCAAGAAGCTTGTAGTGAGTTTTGGTTGCTTCGAACTTTTTGATCTTTCAAGAACAGGATCCATATTTGCTAATCTAACTCCAGGAGAGTTAAAATTAGTCCATTGATGTTCCCTCCCACTTCTTTCAGAATTATGGATACTGAATGATCTCCTAAATACTTGAGTTTCAGAACTACTACCTCCCCCAGTTTCATAAACTAAATCTTGACCAGTTCTTGCTCTTCGATGTTGCCTTTCTTCCCATTCAATTTTGGATCTTATACTATCACGTCTTGCAATAGTTAACTTATCATCATCAACATCACTATCAACATAATCTCCATGATCTCCTAATCTTATTCTTTCCTCCAATTCTTCTTTCCTCCTCTGCTTCACAATTTTTCCATTATGATATTCATTAAGCTGTTGAGCAATGTTTTTTCTAACTTCTGTCGAGACATTTGGACAAGGTGCTACATTCCCTTTTTTTGCTGCCAAATGCTCTTTCAACCGTGTTATTCCTCCTTTGATGACTCTTTCACAAAATTTTCATTTGACATTATTACGACCACCTTCAACAGGTTCTCCCCACCTCCAACCGTAATCATCACAAGGTGCTTCACCTTCTTTACTTCTCAAACGTGGCATTTTTTTATAGTTGCACATAAATCATTATTATTAGTTACATGAGATCAAACTAGATAGTAAAATATTCAAAAATAAAATAATATTTATAAAACTTAAAACTAATAATAAAAAAATTCAAAAAAATGATACATAAATCATAATACTTATAACTAACACCACAAAATGATCCACAAAAATACCATATCTATTGTATCTTTTCTTTAGTTCTTTCAACTTTCATGTAATAAACTAAGATAAATAGATTATTTAAACTAAGTAATAAACCCTAAATTAGTCAAGCATACTAATCAACCGCAATTAATAAAATAATAATAATTTCATATCATGCCTATTGTAATAACTATAGAGTTAAGAACAAGTCTTGAAATGGAAAAAAAGAAGTGAACTCTTGAAATGGTGTAGAAGGATAAGTGAAATTTGGAACTCAAAGTTTCTATTTGCCTCTTCCACCCGTTGATGGTTTATGTAGTGGTGTAAACTTTTTTTTTTGACACAATTCAATTTTTCTTTTAAATTTGTTAACTATTTTTAAGAGAAAAAGTACATGAAATAATATATATACTTATTCATTTCATACTCAATTTTTCTCTTTATTTGTTGAATTATTGTACCAAAAGATTCTATCGTAGTTTTCTATTTCTATCAAATACTTCAAAACAAAATTTACACAGTTTACTTTAGCCCTTTACTTACATTTTACCCTTTTTTCCCTTTATTTGTTGAATAATTGTACCAAAAGATTCTATCGCAGTTTTCCAATTTTTCAAACACTTCAAAACAAAATTTACACTATTTACTTTAGTCCTTTACTTACATATTACCCCTTTTTTTTGTATTTGTTGAATGATTGTACTAAAAGATTCTATCGTAGTTTTTCAAACACTTCAAAACAAATTTTATTTACAAACTTTTTTTTTGCTTAGTCAATATTTATTTTATTATTGAAAAAAGCAACTGCAGAAATAGCAGTGCAGAAAGTCCAAAATCAGGACAATAACCAAACAACACAACGCCATCAACAAATTCTACCATTAAAATCCTTAAGTAATCATAAATAAATCTATAATATTGTAAGTTGTAACACAAAACTTAAATGTAAAAGAAAAGTGTGTGTATATATATCAAGTGTATGTAAAAGAAAAGTATGTGTATGCCATTCAAATCATAAAGTAATCACAAATAAAGCTTTACCCGATAATCACTGCTAAGAAAAAAGTGATAATAGACATGCAATTTGTTGATTTAATGTAAGTATAATGTTGGAAGTCTGTTAAAAGTTCTAATGATCAAACAATTTTCATAATGTTCTAAGGACCAAACAAGGATGTTTCAAGTTAAATATTTGTTATTATTTAACATCATTTTTTTCTTTTTTGCTAAGTCTAAAAATATTCGTGTTTCATCTATATGATTTCATATTTCGGATAATTTGAAAGTTTGTTGTGGAGTTGCGGTGCAATATATTACATGTTGCAGCGTTACGTAACAGTTTCAGACCGCAAAAGTCATGATGCAGTACCCTCGTGGCGTCGCGTCAATATTGCGTCGCGGAGACCTTCAAAACTGTTACGATGCGGTTGTTACACTGCATTGCGGCCGCAATTTAATACCATGGCTGCATGAGCCTCACTTGCACTCTTTTACAGTCAAGAAGATCTTTACTAGTTGATACTCCGCCCAAATTATGACCATATTGTTTAGCAATGAAAAAACGTCAATATTTTAACTGATGAGACAACTATATTGAGGAATTAATCATGTTTGGTTGATTCAGACAACAAGAACAAAACATGAAGAAGACTACAATTTTCTGGGACTAGTGAATCATGTTTATAGTATCAAACAAAGCACATATATAATACACACACACACACACACACACACACACACACACACACACACACACACATATATAGGAACCAAGCATGGGTATTGAGCTATCAATCAAGAAAAACAAGGTATGGGTATTGAGCTATTAAAATAAAACTGTGTTACTTTCACAGACAAATTAACAGTAGCCTATGTTCTGGTCTGGCCTGTCTGATACAAACAATGTGTACATAACACTGTAGGCAGCCACATTGAGTTACCTCCACAAAAGGATTATATAATCAATGATCCAAAAAATATAAAGTATGTGTTGAAGAACACCTTTGATATCTACAGCTTTTGAGTCATCAGCTTTTCTGAAATCAGAACTCCACGGTGCCGGAAAATTCAGGATACACATATGATATCCGGACAACCTTCCTCAAATTCTCATCAGTTTATGAACACCAATTTACATGAATTTACAAACTGCCCATGCATCCTATATTCCTTGGTTGTTGTTAACTGCTTCTGGCATATAATCCCTGGTTGCACCCCAAAAACACTTGCTTGAGCAGGAAACAGAGATGACGAATCGTATTTCTTCAACACCATTTGGCTTCTTGCTTTGGAACTAGATGATCCATTTTGTTCATTCATGGCTACCCCAGGCATCTGCAAAACATTAGAATAAGAAGCACTTAGGCTTTGTTTCTTGTACGTCTTCTCCATGCCCTCTGCCGGTATGTCATCTTTAGTATTCGATGCAATTCCTCGATCTACATTTTTTATGATTCTTCTTGCTTCATTTAGTAAACCGATGGCACGCCAAGCATCCGCTACTAGCTGTATGGTGCTCCTCTCAGCAGAGATACCCTTCTCTTCCATAATCTGCAGGAGTTCTTCAGCTTTCCATGGCTGTTTTGCTTCCCCATATCCCCATATCAGTGTCTCATAAGTAGTCAAATTGGGGTTAACGCCGATTTCACACATTTTCTCATAAACTCTGGCTGCATGATTCATTTTTCCAGCAGTGCACCACCCACTAATGACAGTTGTGAAGATTACAACATTTGGTTGCACACCGAATTTGCCCATGGAGTTGAGGAGTGACTCAGCCTCTCCTGGCTCCCCAGCACGAATATAACCTTTCGCCAGGATGCTAAATGCGTGGACATCAGGTTCTATACCAGCCTTTACCATATCATCAAAGATCTCCTGGCATTTGTCCATCAGCCCTGCTGAGCTCCAGGCATTCATAATCGTACTAAATGTTATAACATCTGGTTTGACCCCGAATTCTTCCATCAGTGTTAGTGCCTGCCAAATTATGCTTCTTGTTAGCAAATGGTAACAAAAGAATATGGTAAAAGAGGTGATTTCAAATGCCATACAAGCGGCTAACAGAACCATGTGAAGCCCGTGTTTAAAATTTCCCAAAATTGGGACAGAACAAAAAAGAATTCCTAGTGCATGATTCCACTCGTATTTAAGCTCTTTGAACATTTTATAATTGACTAGATGAAAAAGAAGAGTTCTTTTGGGAAAAAAAAAAACAACTAAGGCTGAAACTCACCTCATCAACTCCGTTTGTATCTGTAACATCTAGAAAACCTTTTACCAGAGAGTTGAAAACAACAAGATTTGGTTGAACTCCTAGCTCCTTCATCCTGTACACAAACCTCAAAGCTTCCGTCATATTACCTTCTTTACAATATCCGGTCACAATGATACCGCAAGTACGCACATTGGGAGCCACTTTGTTGTTTTGCATCTCAAATATCATCTGTTCTGCCCTATAAGTCTCCCCGGTCTGAGCATAGGCTCTTGCTATTGTATTGTAAGTGACAACATCAGGATGCATACCAGATGCTACCATTATATGCACCACATTCCATGCTTCTTCTATGTTCAGTTTGTTGCACCATGCTCTAATTAGAATGTTGTATGTTCTATCATTTGGTTGGACATTTTCATCCTGCAACATTAACTCTAGTAATTTTGAAGACTCTTCAGCCTTTCCAATATTTCCATATCCTTTCATAAGGGTATTAAAAGTACTGGTTGTAGGCTTACATCCACTCTTCTTCATTTTCTGAAAGATTTTCATTGCTTCTTTCACATTTCCAGACTCTGAAAAGGCATTGATCATAGCATTGAAGAGAATAGAATCAGGCTTCATGCCATTCTCTTCCACTTTGGAGATAAGTGAAATAATGGACTTGTAACGTTTCAGGCGGGTTAATGCAGACACAAGAGCCGTGTAGGTCACAAGAGTTGGTTTATGTCCTTCTTCTGTTAAGCTGTTGAAAATAAATTGAGCTTCTTGAGGCTTCCCCTTCTCAATCAAAATGTTCATTAGTTTTGTTCTTGCACGAACAGTCTGGCAACTGTTGTTTCCTGAGCAAACAATGCATTTGGAGCTAACTTCAGAATCTGCAGAACCTGTACCTGGATGTGATTGTTCCTTCTCATCAACATGTGATACCTGTGACATTCAAAGCCATCATTATGTGATCATTGCTGTACATATGATGAAAATGGGCTGATTTACTGTGTAGAGATCCAAGATAAAAAAATTGAACTAATAGAAAATCTTTTATCAATATGAACAGCATCATTCTCGAGTTAATTACGATTACAGAAAGACACATGAAAATATGGAACCAGGGTGCAAATTCTTTAGTAAAGAACTTGATCTATTAGAGAAACATTGATTTCCCACTCTGAGGCAGGCATGAAGGAAGCATTAGTGTTCACTTTCACGATAGTTATTTAAAGTATAACTTATTAAGTGTACGAATTCAATCTAACTAGTAGACTAGGACCAAGTTCTTTAGCAAAGACCACTCCTTAGGCTTCAATAATACTTGTCAATGACTCATCAAAAATGAAAATTGAACAATGTCCCAATTTTATAATTTAGCCAATTACAATTACAGAATAAACAAGTTGAAGCAACAATACCACAACTGCTGAAGCTTTGACTGGCTTCTTGCTCATGATTGTTCCCTCCTGATGCTTACCCATGGCAATGGACCTCCTGTTGGTCACACTGTCCAATGTTTCTTCTCCGCTTTTCACCATCTAATAAACCAGACTTGACTTTTTTTCAGATTGGAGATGATCATTTCCAGGCCATATGGAACTTGTTTTCTGACTCAATTTCCTCTGCTTGAAGGTTAAGCCTGAAGAACCTATCCTAAATAAAACCAGAGAGGAATGCAGCAAAATCAACATGTTATGCATCATTAAAATAAGTGAAGCAAAGAATGATTTTCAGCAAGAAGTAGGTTTGCCTGACGGCACCAAAAGGAAACTCTAAGAATAGAAGAACCACATGAGAAGATTCTTAAATACACCCAACTTAGTCCATGAAAGTGAATTTTAAATGTGTAGAAGGAACAGTAAAAATGTAACAAATAGCATGGAATATAAGTTTGTAGCATTTTCAACTTTAAGCAGTTCTCTTTATGTGAACACCTTTAAACTAAGGTTAGTTTCCTTGTAGTGCCAATTACTGAAGATTCTAGCAAGTTTTATGTTCCATTTTAGCAAAACCTGCTTGTACAACCATTCTTCCCATTAAGTCAATGAATATATCTAGCAAGTCCATGCTTCTAAGTTCTATAGTTCAAAGGTTGGACTGCCAGCAAATAAGAATCCAGTAATCTAGTCATCCCATTACAAACACACAGAAGAGAAAATAAGAATGACAAGAGGCATTTGACAAATATCAGGACTTCAAAAATAGTATTCATAAAGATTCAAATATTCATCATAATTCTACCCACCCAACTCAGGTAATATTACATCATCCAATTCCAATAAAACATACTAACAGAGAGTCAGAGATATATGAGAACATAGGTTGAGAACACCCAATTCAACAGTCCACTCTACATTAATTCATGTTTTAGTCCACTAACTAATACAAAAAAAAAAAAAAAAGAGAACTCTAAAGGAACAGATTAAAATGCAATTACCATGCATCATCACAAGCAAAGTTCAATAAGCAAAACCAGACCCTGGGACTAAAATCAAATCCTGCAAATGTTTACAGATAGCAGTAATCTAGATTGAAACAAATAAACCAAAAAAAAAAAAATAACCCAAAACATTTGGAGAAGAGTTGATCATACCTCTATAGAATTCGATGAAAGAGAAAAGGGGTTTGGTATTGCATGGTTAAGAGTAGAGAGATTTGAGAGTGTGTAAACATGCAGGCAGCCGAATAAAGTTGAAATAGGGAAGACGTGTGTTGGAGTGTAGTGGGGAGTGGGTGAGTGGTGCTTGTGTTTTAGACGTCCAACAGAGATTCTTATCCACAAAATATTATCACAAACAGATTCTGTGCAAGTTTTTGTAAAGGGTGTCAAATTTTGGTTGCCACAGTACTTTGTACATTATTTGTGGAACCAGATGTTGCCACGATAGCTTTTGCTCAAATGGCCAACATTTTAGAACAAGGAAATTTTCTAAATATTTTATGTTTATACCAAAGATGAGTCTTCCCCGACCAGAGATTAATGCCTTTTAGTTTCCCTTTGTCTTGAGTTTTATTAAAATTAAACTTTAATAACTGAAATAAAAATTTAACACTTCATTTGCTTCTATGATCTTTGTTTCTGTCGCCCACATTTTCTCGGGGCAGACAAATTTAACGCCGGGGTAAAACGTCGACAATGTCGACGGTAAATCAACCGAGAAATAACAATGTATTCATAGCCTATAATGGGCAGGAATTCACCGGAAATTCTTCAAACACAGAACTCCAACAAAATTTTATCCATTTTCACCTGTTTTGGAGAGATGAACGTGAATGAATTATAGCGTGGGTGTTCAGAACCTTGATACCCATACATTAATCCAGCCTGAAAAGATGACCTTTTGCTCTTGCTTTTCAGTTTCCATTGATTGGAAACAAAAAAAATGTCTTCCTTTTATTATGAATAGAATATTTGGTAGATTGTTAATATAGTTTTTATATTTTAATGAGTGTTCATAGGTATAATATAATATTAAAAAAAATACATCGTAAATTTTTAAGCTTGTTTGTAGAATAAAAATTACATTATTAGTGTACCAAATACTAACCCTATATGTAACGTCATCAAAACTCCATTGGTTGTAAATAATATGATATATAATCTTAGCGAAATAAGGTATAAGATCAAAGAAAATTAAAGTTATAAGATATCAAAATAGAGTTAAATCAAGAAGCATAACATAATGTATTAAATTAAGGAAGGAAATATTCCTAAAATTGATATATAATAAAAGTAGTAATAAATTGAATAATGTATAATTGATTTTTGGTAAAATGAGAAAATGATATAAATATGATAAAAGAGAATATTGAGGAGTATTGAAAAATAATAATAATAATTAAGAAACAGTTTTAGTATATTAATTTAAAGTAAGGACTAATCGTAAATATGTGAAATTTTTGGCTCAAGTGTAAATATTCAAATTTTAAGGGATCAAAGTATAAAATGTGAAATTTGAAAGACCACATGTGAAATAACCCAATTTACTATGATATGGAATTGACATGTAGGGACCAAATTGAATAAGTAAAGAATTGTAAGGACTAAATCACAATTTTACTAAATTAAGTGATGATTCAAGGATGGAATTTGAAAGATCAAAAGAGTAAAATGATCAATTAGCAATAGGGAGGATTCTAGAACATAATAATGATGTTGATGATATTTTAATTAATTAATTAGTTAAATATTATTTTATTAATATTTTACTTGGATATTTATTATTGTTTTATTTAGAAAATGGCAGTATAAAAAGAAAGGAAAGATGAAGGAAATTTATCGTCCTCCCAACGTGAATGAAAGGGTGAGAAATGAAGTTTTTTTTTTTACAATTTAGTCATTTGCCATGAAAATCTATCTTTTACCCAAAATTTTAAAATTTCCTTAGATATTAAAGAGAGAAGATGAAGTAGGGATTCTAGAGAATATGTTCATCAATTTAGAAGCAAGAAAATAGTAGATGAAATTGGAGAAAATGAGAAGAAAAAGGAAGGAAAGTCGTGAAGATGAGAAATGCATGAAAATGAATAAGAAATGAAGAAATTCTTGACAAATGAGGTAAGTTTCATACTAAACCTACTTGTATTTCAACAGATTGAGTTAAAGATATTTTGAGTAAGATCTATGAAACATGTATTTAATCTAAATACTAGAAATAGAAAGTATTTGATGAAGAATAGTGACTTAAAACACTAAATTAGTAAGAGAGAATGTGATTTGTATGGTGAAAAGTACTAAGATTAATAAATGAATATGTAATCTACACATAAGCATAAGTGATTAAAGTTTATAGTAATCAAAAGAATGGCAATTATGTGTGATTCAATGAAAGATAGTGTAAAGAATCATGGAAAAAATACTTTCATTAAAACAGTTTGGATAGCAGTAGTGACTTAACTTTGAAAATTCACTAAAAATTATAGAAATTTAGTTAGAGATTAAATTAAATATGAAATTAAATTTTATTGAGCCTAGTTTCATATGGAAGAAATGGTGAAAGAAATGAGGTTTTATATTTTGAGATATATTAGTTTTCGTGAAACAAGGTCGAGTGGATTTGGGTTCCCCTGTTTTGACTTTGAAAAATCATAAAAAATTATAAAAAAAATTATTATGATTTTAAATTTATATTTTTAAATTCTTAATGGGTCTATTTTCAAGAGAAACAAAAGGAAACATCATCCGAACCCCATACTAAGAGATAATTAATTTTTAGTAAAGAAAGGTCGAAGCTATCAAGTAGCAAAACATGAGCAAATTTGAAGAATTTACTGTACTAATTGGCTAAATTATAAATTCTGAAATTTTTATGGTAAAAATATATTTGAGTCTAGTTTCAAAAACATCAAGCGGATCTTAGTTTCGAATTTTGTAGCTCAAGATATAAATAATTCAGTAACTATGACTCAAGTGGACAACTTTGATAGTGGAATTATAAATAATGTTACATACAAGCATGTTATATACTAAAAGCTAATGATTATAATAAATACATACATAAAGTATGTGGAATGGATAGGAGGAGGAGGATATATATATAGTAGATGATTTTGAAATGTTCAAATGGTTGTAAGTGATGGAATGATTAATACATGTGAGTATGTTTAAACGAATTGATAAAATAATAAGTGAATAATTGTTAATTGATGTGAGATTGAAATCTTTGTTAAAATTTTATGAAGAATTAAATTGATTGGCACAATTTAGAAATAAATATGAAATATATAGAAAGTGGGTAAACTACTTTTGAAAGTGCAAGTCCTCCAATGGTCTTATTTGTAAAACTTTAATATTTGTGTTAATTTTATAAACTTTGTTATCTTTAATTAAATATCATGTTTTTATGAGGACTTGAGATTAGAAATAGATGCAAGTGGATTATATGTAAAATGAAGTGGTGATTATGACATCTAAATACGGTTTAGGTATTGATATAAATAAATAAAAATAAAGCGTGGAGCTTGTAGGAAAATGGAGACAACGTCAATACATCAAGTTTGTCATGTCACAACGTGGAAACCCCAACGTCATGACAACAATTTAAAATTTTTTATAAACTTTGCAATTTGTTCTTTAATCAATTGTAGATGTTTTAATGAGCTCGTTTAATTCATAATTAGTTCTGTTGTAAATTCAATTATTACTAAAATGAGTTAATGGTATTCTTTAATTAAATAATATGATAAATTGATCTGAAATTTTCAGTAGTTGCTCTGGCAACGAATGTGACAATCTGGTGCCTTGACTCAACGATCGGGTCAGATATGGGGGTGTTACACTATATTTAATTACAAAATGTAAGTTATTTTTCTTTTAGAGGATTCAAATACGGTTTAATAAACAAAGAACATTACCATTCAACTTACACTTCAACTTCGGTCTAAAACTACATCAAATTGCTTATAACATATAACTTTAACTATAAAGTTATTCAAGGTATTAAGGTGTATAATAATGGTGGTTCATACAATAAGTAGTGTGAAGGAACATTAAGGATGGAGGTTTAGAGTGTGTAAAAAGGTTAAGAGAGTTTTCAGAAAGTGTTCCTATACTATTTAGCTTAATTATATATATTTCGTGCCTCTTGCTTTGGTTCTATTGTTACGTGCTGCAAATCAAAATCCGTGAAAAATGTATACGAAACGTCTCATATTGGAGGTCATCTAATTAAATGAGACTCATTTAACCCACTTGAACTATCCCGATTTGTGAAACACATGGAAAAACCCATCTATTTGAAGCCTTAGTGGCCCACTAGAACACTCTAGTAAAACTAGAGTTACCACAGTGAATATTATAAATCCTAAGGGATAAGATTGTATAAAATTTAAATCCCTCAGGACTCTCATCTTGTAGATAGACTTTAACATTGACCGTCGATGTGATTTAAACTGTACCATTGGATTTGGGGGAGCTTAACTATAAATATAGGTCTTCCCTTTCATTTGTAATCAATTCATTCTTGAGTAATAGAATACTTTTAAGAGAATTTACTCAAACACTTGGTCTGCCATTATTTTCTTATGGCTTTTATGTTCGATTCGAGTTCTACTTTCGCTTTATTTTGGTACCTTAAAAATTTTCCTTTGTGAATTATCATTTTCAAGAGTAAGACTGACTTTGGAGAATTTGAAGCAAAGAAATCACCTAAGGTATTGCAATTTGTTAGACTAAAGTTCTAGCCCCATGATAGTTGGTATCAAAGTCAGTGTTTGGTAAAACATCGATTGAGATGATGAAAGGAGTAGATGAGCAGATTGAGCCTAGGGAAACCTGTGAGAAGGGTAGGAAAACTAGCAGATCACGATATATTATGTCAGCTTTGGAAGATCGAGTGACCAATATCAGTAATCCATGGGTAGTGTGAAAGAAACACTCGAGGTAGTTAAGGGACACACTAATGAGTCGGACTCAATGAAAGAGCAGCCTAAGGAATATGTGGTGGAGGCTCTTAGTTCCAATTTGGATGTGATGAAAGGGCCCCTCAATACCACTATGGATGATCAAAACAAAAAATCTGAATAAGAGAGATGATGCTCTCAAAGCTATTATCATAACTTTGAAGGAGGAAACTAAAGCCATGATGTCAAGAATTAAAGAGCTCGATGTGTGCAGAGCTGTTGTGGGTAAAGGGATGCTGGCTTCGATTCCTAAGCAACATAAAATGGATGTCCCAAAGCTGAAAAATTTTAAGGGGACAAGGTCTGCGAGAGATGTGGACAATTTTCTTTGGGGGATGAAATAATACTTCCGTTCGGTGGGCATTGAAAATGATGCCACTAAGGTAAACACTATTTCAATTTATTTGATTGATATTGCTCTTTTATGGTGGCATCGTAGGTCCACGGATGTGAGATGAGGTGGTACAGCTATTGAGACTTGGATGAAATTACAGAATAAATTTAGGAAGTAGTTTTACCTCGAGTATGCTGAGGAATAAGCTCGAGCTAGGTTGTATCGGCTAACACAAGGAACAATTCAAGAGTATGTTCGAAAGTTCAATAAGTTGTTACTTTAAATCCCTGATTTGAGTAAGAAAGAGACATTCTATTGATTCAAAGATGGGCTGAAGCATTGGGTGAAGCGAGAGTTGCATCGACTAGAGGTCTATAGCACCTTTTACCATACCTGATTTACTAGATCTGGACATCGGATGTTACAACACTTAAACACTTAGCAAAAATTTTACAACTAGTATATAACCATTTTTAAAACATACTTCATATGAACTTTTATTAACTATTTTCAGAAAAAAATGTTAAACTAAGCCTTATTGGATAATATATTTTGATATAACAAATAAAAATGTTTTTGAATAAAAGTAAAGTTGAGAAATTTCATAAAATCAAGTTGAAATAGTTTCAATTGAGTCAAACACTTTTCAAATATATTTTAACTATTTTCAAACTAGTTAGAATTGCACCAGGACAAAAAAGTATCGATATTTTTTGTCTAAGTATCGATATTTTACAAGATATCGATACCCCTTTGATAATCAATACCAAATTGACATTCTGCCATTTTCAAACTCTGGTAGGTCTTGATCCAACATTAATACTTTTTTTAAGGTATTGATATATTTCTTAAGGTATTGATATTCCTGCTCCAACAGTCACTGAAATCAGCATTAATACAAAAAATATTGATACCCTTTTAGTAGGTATCAATACTTGTTGCTGCATGTGAAGTTAATGACCTAGTATTTCATCCCTAACGGCTACATTAACTTCTGCAACAACCACAACTATTGGAAATCAATTAGAGGGTATAAATACCATCTTCCAAAGGTTTAGCAAGAATAAGAGCAATGTGAAAAGCTTAAAAATCAACCAAAACAACCTAAAGCTTAATTCTTCCGTAACTTTTCTTGTAAACACTTGTGAGCTTTTCATTGTATTCATTTAGCTAAAGTGTTCTTCTTTGTATTTGTGCTTCTTTGGAGAACATCCTAATCTTGTAAGGATTATTTATTTACTTGCTTATTTGTTTCTCTTTGAGAGGGGTTAATCCTTAAGGTTTGGGTAGAAGCCTTAAGGGAGTTGTATCTTAAGATTTGGGGAATAAATCTTAAGAGAGATTGTAAGGTTAAACATTGTCCTCAAAGGTTGCCAAATTAGTGAATTTGGGGAACTCCTTAGTTATGGTAAGCTAAGGTAGTGGAGTATGGAATTAGGGTCGAACCACTATAAATCCTTGTGTTCTTTATTGCATATTTTTCATTACTTCCACCACAGTTTCTCAAAGGCTAATTTAACCTCCCTATCGACGATCTCGAATTGATCCTTCTGATCTAACACAAAAGATTAAGTAAATAAAATATTTATCATACATTAGATCCTTCAAAGTCGTATAAGACATTACAATTTAAAACTTTGCTAAAAATAGTTTCTTCACGATGTAGTGTACTAAACGCCATACCTCTAAGGTACCCTATGTATGCATAATGATGCAACTTGTACTGTTACTCTGGCACAATCCTGGCTTGGTCCCTCGTGGTGTACAGGTTCTACCCATAGACTTGCAACCCAAAAACACGTATATAAGTTTCCAAGAAACTTTGCGAGTCTCACTTGGATTTACCTTTTTACAAAGATGTAGATGCTTTTTACTCCCTGAGTTGGGTTTCCTTATCAAATAATGGCAGATAAAATTCTTATTCTCAATCAGTAGAATCTATAAGTTAATTACTGCATTTAACCATCTTATACTCTTTTCACATTAACTACTTTACTCAAGTCCCTTGCGGTTGTAGCTAGTTATGCTTTTAGATCACTACCTAACAGGTTCTATTCTTGATTGATTCTTTACATACTCCCGCAATTACCAGAATTCAGGATTCAATAGTTCTCAGGCATGGTGGATTCATACTCTACCAACATCCCATATGTCTCAAGTTCCCTATCATGCCAGATTACTGTGGCGAATTCCACAGCAGGTTATTTTGTCGAGTATCTTACCGAGAAATGCTTTAGCATCATACTCAGATCTCACACACGAAAAATTAGCATATTTCCACTTGAACGTTACAGAATTCATTCCACTGGTTTCCAAGATAGCAAACCTCAAGGGCTTCTAGAAGGAGGCGACCACATAGGCTTTCCAAAAGATTTACCACAAAGGCTTTCTAGATAAATCGCTACAAAGGCTTTTCAGAGAATTCCGTGTTTATTGTCCTAGCAGACTATTTTGGTGGATGCCATAGGCTTTTCCCAATGGTCTTAAACCATTTCACCTTCATAGCATATTATCATATGATACATGGCCATGGACTTCCACAGATTTATCTCGTGATCTGCCAATCCGATTAGCATTACAGCTGCCCTAACGGAGGCTACATAATAAATTTATTTCTCATCCTTATACATAACTCAGAAACTGTCAGGCACTGAACCCATATAACCTAAAACCGTCCATCCATTGCCCAAATTAGCTCCCAAATCTGATTAAAAATATTTGCACAACTGCCCCTAACCTCTTAACAAGGTCGTTCCAACCCTTCTACTTTTCAAGCCTTCACTTTATGACACTAAGCTAATTTTAGCAAAGCCATTCAACCCTCTCTTCCTACAATCAAAGACCAACCATGGGAGGAGAAAATTGAGGCTCTCTCCCATGATATTTTTAATCATCCCAAGCTTTTATAAATAGCCACTCTCATTGCCTTTCATTCATCACTCATCCATTCCTCTCATCTCTTCTCCCCTTTGCTCTCTCAAATATTCCATTTTCCCATTTCTAATTTTTCCCTATTGAAAAAAAGTATTGCAAGTCCTTGGTACAACAACAATCAACATCTTGGAGCCTTTGGTCAACAAAACAAAATAGAAAGAAGAAAAGGAAGCACACTAGCCTGACTTAAGAGAACAATGGATTTGTCTTCTAGTTTCCTCCTCTTATTTCTTTTTATTTGCTCTGAGATTATGAACATGAATGCTAAGTGTTTTGATGCTTCTGATTTAATTAAAATGACTTAAATTTTGTTCATGTTAGATTGATTACATTCTGTCTACTTAACTTGTTGAAATTGTGTTTGTGATGTTATAGGCCTTGGTTAGTTATTCATTTAGATAAAATCATGCTTATGCTATTCTTGCATTATAATTTTAAGATTGCAATGGAATTAATTATTTAATCGATTGAAATTATAATTAATTGACATAATATCTAAATGGGGCATGCTAAATCTTTTTAAGTGTAAAATTAGATTAAAGAATAAAACCAATCTAACACGCCTATGTCATATTGATTAAACTTGTTAAAGTCTTGCTTTTATCCTGTGTTTACAACTTAGTTACATTTAATACTTAGTTAATTTAGGAAATAGCTCACTTCCTTCAAAATATTTTACCACTACCAATTTGCTTAAGTTTATATTTCATAAATCTTTGCTTGTACAGTCCCTATAGAGACGATAATTCGATATACTTTAACTTTATTACTTATTACGATTGTGTACACTTGCACATTTCTGTCATTCCACTCATGGATCATGTAGCTTGTCAATTATCATTCGAGGAGAAAGATAGTCAATCAAGTGACAACTTCATTCCAACATCTCCCCCAAAGCTAAATTTCAAAGTGATGAATGTCATTGCAACTAGTGTTACATTCTTGGAAAAACAAGTGGCATCTTTGGCCAAGCCCATGAAGAGTCTTACTGTAGGTTTCAAAGAAAGGAATGACTAGATAACTTTCATGATGAGAAGGACCATTGATCTTATTGAGAAGAGGTGAGCCAATGAAAAAGTCTAAAAAAAGTTAGAAAGCTAACATATGACACTCCAATTGTTCAATGGAAATAATTCTAAAGAAAATTAAATTTCATATCAGATTACGAACAAAATTCTCAAAAAATTATTATGCGATAAACCAGAAAATTTTGGGGTGTTATATTTGGTTAGTGGGATTCTCTAGGAAACCTTAGGTGGAGTGTTACAAGACCATAATGTGGTTTGGTTAACGAGATTCTTCGAAACATAGGTAAGTTATTTGTTATTGAGGATGTAATATGGAGTCTTATAATAGGTCTTTTCAAGCATGGAATATGGGATTGAGGAAAATTATACTTGAAATGGATAGTTCAGATGCACTCAATTTTCTCTGCAATCAATCCGTAAAACACCAAACATATCCTTCGCTTCATTAAGAGATGCTACAATGGTGTTAGGATGTAAGGATTGTGCACATGTTTAAGGAAGAAATCAAGTTACTGATGGTATGGTGTCGCTGGCATATAGTCGCTCTATTGGACTTAGACAAAAAATAGCAATTGATGGCTAAAGAGATTTCCAAAGGCTTTTACCAAAATAAACATGTATTATCTCATTTAAAGAATTTTGCTTGATGCTTCAAAAAAAAAATTCATGCAATCTTCACTAAATGACTACAACTTAAACTTCTAAATTCGAATTTACGCGTTTCAAAAGGCGTTGTGAAGCTAAAAGATAACTCTTTGATCTATAAGAAGATAATTCAATCTAAAAATACCAATTTCTCATCCAAAATTACAAATTGATTGATATTTCGAATTTACCCGACTTATCAATATTTGTGAGATTTTATCTCACATTCACTCGATAACCTAAAAGGTTTCATTCCATAATTTGTTTGTATTTTCTTGGGATGAATATCAAATTTATATATGAACTTTGATTAAATGTACAATTTGTTACATGAACTTTGATTTAGTATAATTGTACACATGAAACTTCAATTGTGATTCATATGTATAAATAAAACTTTGATTTTGATTCAATTATACACATTTAAAGAAATGAATACCCTACATTTATTTGCATATTATATTAATATAATTGTTTGTTCATGTATTATATCAACAAAAATGATGCTAATTAGATAATATTATTAGTGATTTGTGAAAATTAAATTAAATCAAAATTTTATGTATAAAATCGCACAAAATTAAAGTTTATGTATGACATTGCACATAGAACCAAAATTACTGTATTATTTTGATTTTTATTCCTATTTTCTTTTATGTAATTTCTTGGTTGAGTTAGGATTGATTTTTTTTCCGAATAAAATCCACCTTTTTCACCTAATTAAGAATTTAAGGATAAAATTCTAAAACTAATATTATAAATTAAAAATGTGTGAAAATTAATAAATAAAATATTTTTTCAAAAATTTTAAATGTCAAATATTTTATTGTGGTTTGAATTTATATAAATGTAATAATTTTTATTTTATTTTCCCATACTTCTATTATGAAAATAAGTACCAAACATATTTTAATATGTTCCTTTTGAGTTCTTTTTCATTTAACAAACACGTCCCCAATTTTAAAAATCAATGAAAATTATTTTCTAAAAATAAAATAGTTTCCTTAAATCAAACCGTTTTAGATTGTTTTGAGATAATTAAGTATTTTAGTATTGCTATTTTTAAATGTAGATTTAGGATAATATCGGTTCGGTCGAATTTTTAGATTTTTGAACCATCTATTATAAATTGGTTTAATTCGATTCTTGGTTTTTTCATATTAATATTTTGGTTTGGTTTTTTAACTTATTTTGATAAAATGTGTTTTGTTTTATGAAGTTTTGAATATTTATTGAAAAAATCCAAAGTCTTTTTACAAATATTTAAAAAATTCAACAATTTTCAAATCATTTCACTATGTTAAATATAAAATATTAATTTTATATCATAAGAAATTAAAACTTATTTTGTATTAAATAAAAATAGAATTCAACTCGATTTTGAATAACCATAATAACTTGTATTTTATAAATAGTTCAAATACAGGTGGATTTAATTTAATCGGTATTTTCTCAAGCCTATGCAGATTTTCTTTCACAGTGGCAGAACAAAATGTTGATTGCACGTTAACGAAATTAATCTTTTAAACAGCTGCATATATTTTTAGAAAATTTGCCAATCTTTTAAAGAACTGCATATATTTTAGAAAATTTGTCCAACATAATAAATTGCTTATAATTATCCAAACAGTAAAAATATTAATCTTTGAAAAAATTCCGAGAATTATTTTGATCAAGGACGAAATCAGGAAAAAATTTTAGGGTGAAATTGAATTGTAATTTTATGATGATAAATATGTAATTTTATCATTCTAATAATTTATATCTTTATAACTTTTAGAGGACTGAATCAAATTTTTATATTTTTAGAAGAGGCCAAAGTATAATTTTACCTTTACTAATTTAAAATTTAAAAAATTTAAATGAAAAATTTTCTATTTTAAGCAACCCTACCAGTTACCCTAATTTCTCCCCTGATCATACAAACAAACCCAAAACTTACACCATGTTTGGTTGGGTGTAATGGATTAGCCATTACACCCCTAATATGTGGCCCCACTGATTACCCTGTTTGGTTCGATATATTGCCCTTATACGGGCCTATTACGCTGCGAACGGATTCGACATTTTCCCTTATGCAGCACCGATTTGTAATCCCTTCCAAAAGCAAGGATTACCTAATCGGTCTCTCTTTTACCCTCCCAAGCCGAAATTGATCTCCACCCACCCTCTCCCTCCCAACATCGACAGAAGCTGCCAGCGAACCAAACCTCCAGTCGACCCGACTTCCATCTTGGCATCTTTCACTGACTCCACGGTCTCAGATCTCCGGACGCTTTGAAGCGGCAAGTGAGTAATCTCCAGCCGGTCTCGACTTCCATGTTGGTATCTTTAATGGGTGTTATTGCAATTTTTTTTATAAATACGATTAGTTTTTGGTGCGATTGTTTCAGTTCATGGTGTTAGTTTCTTGGTAAATCGGCATAGGGTTTCTTGCTGGTTATGATTTTTCTTCATTATTTGTTTGGTTTCATTATTTGCTGGTTATGGCTTCGTTTCATCGCACTCTTCCTTTTCTTCATCGATTATTGCAGGTTCTTCTTCATCGATTATTGCACTGTTCACTTAATCGATTTCCCTTTTCTCATTACAGGTTCTTTGTTCCAACACTTGCACTCGTCCCCGATTTGCTCATTACAGGTTAGTTTTCCATAGGTATTTGTGGTTTTGTTTGTATTGCATGTTCAATTAAAAGGTTAGTTTTCCCCGATTGCATGTTTGTATTGCTGTAGCAGCTTTTGTTGTTTCCTTTGTATAAATAAAAAAAAAAGCAAAGTTTATCCGAAAAAAATCAAGTTTAGCATACACTGTTAGGATTCATTACCTTCCCGATTTAAAAATGCCAACTAGTTAGCATCAATCCATTTACAGAAAATAGTTTCAACAGGTGATTACTAGATAACAGGAATAATGAGCCTGCTTCATGTAACACTAACCACAAACTAGGGTTGCAATCAAGCTGAACCAATATTGAATAGTGATAAGCTTGAGATCTATTTGAATCTGCTTAAAACTCAATTCAAGCTTGATCAAGTATATGATTCTAGAAGCCTGAGCTTGAGGTAAAATCAAATTATGTGAGCTCGGCTTGTTTGAGTTTGTTTACATGATATACATACCCGAGCTCAAGTTTGACCTCATTTGTTTCATATATAATTTTTTTTATAGTTAAACAACAAAATTTTGGGTTTGTTTTTTAAGTAGTAAGTTAAGGTTAAAAATATTGAAAGAATATTTATAAATAAATAAAAACAAGATTAGGCTCAGATGCTACTCAAGTATTAAGATTACCTCAATAATTATTCTTGGTGCCTCTGGTGAGAAAAAGACTTCCCCTGCTCTATTTCATCTTTAATTCCATGTTAAGTGCTATTTTCAATGATTTCCTTTGTTAGAACTTATATGAAATTTGATCTGTCGGCTTTGCTGAAATGATGAATATAGTGCAATAAGGATGCTTTGTATGTAAGGATTATTAGTACTGTAATACCTAAATTTTACCCGGCTCTTTTATAAATAAAAATAAAATAAAAAAGTCCAGTATTTTAACGAGCTGGCCCAGAATACAAAGCCCAAAATACAAGTGGCCCAAAACAAATGAAGAAACCTTAGGGTTTCTAAGGGAGTCTTCAACACCGCAACCAAGCGCCTTGCACGAGCCGCCTTCACCTGCACGACAAGAAAGGCAACAAGATAGAATCGGCAGAATAACGAGAAACTCGGAGGAAATTCAGCAAGCAAAGATGCAATAGAAATTTCATACCTTTTTTCTTTTTTTCTTTTTTTCATTGGTCTGCTATAAAAAGCAGACTCAAACATTATAACAGAGGATTTTTTTTTTGGAACGAAAGAGAATACAAAGAAAAGAAAACAGATTCAAATTTTTGGAAAACGGAGGTGATTATTTTTTAGTTTACTTTGTGGGTGTTCGATTTTATTTACTTATTTATTATTTAGTTTTTTTATTTTTTATTTTTTCTCTTAAAATATAAAAAGGGGGGAAATCAAATAAAAAAAGGAAAAGGGGGAAAGGAATGTTGGATTGAAAAAATACAAGAACAAAGAATCAGAAAACATTTTTTTGGAAAGATAATTTTTGTCGTTTTTAGAGTTTTTTTTTTATTTTGTTTACATGTTTTTATATCTTCTAATAGTAGAAAATAATAAGAAAAGAAAAAATGGAGGTGCTTACCTTTGGTTCGGTCCCTTCAAACTGCCGTCAAGGGTGGTGCTTTGGGCGGCGTCATGGCAGTGGTGTGGCTGGGGTTTGTGTTAAGAAAAGAACCCTAGCAGAGAGTTCTCCCCTCCCTTCTCTGTTTTTGAAGAAAATGAAATGAAATGTTTGTTAAAAGTTTTTTTGGGGTTTGAAAAATAGTGTCGTTTAATGACTATGGATTTGCCTTTTTGGACCCTTGGTGGGCTATTTATCTATTAGGTCCTTTGTTTTTTGAAGTATGTTTAATCATTTTCTTTTATTTCTTTTAAGTTTAACCACACGTTTTATTTTTGTTTCACTTTGGTCCTTATTAAGACGCAGCTTTTTGGAGGGTGGGATTAATTCCCCTTTGGGTCCTCCCCCTGTTGCGCGCGTTTTAATTTAGTCCCCTTTAGTGTTTTCTATCTTTAAATTCAGCCTTTTAACTCCGTTTAGTTTTCAGTTTAATCCTTAATCTTTCATTTTAGGTTTCTTTAGTTTATTTTGTTAACATTGTTATTATTATTTTTATGATTATTGTTATTGTTATATTATATATTATTATATCTACATATATACACGCATATGCGTGTTAATACATATACATATATTTTAAACGTTTTAAATATATATACATATTATGTACATATTTTTATCTTATTTTCATAATTTTCACATACATATATATTTTATATTTCATGATTTAAACATGCATGTATATTTTTTATGTTTATAATTTTATTCATTTTCTTTATTCAATCACTTATGTATATATTTTTTAAAGAATGTTTTAATCTTTATCTACTTGTATTTGTTATGTTGCACGATGTTGATTTGTTATTTCATTTATTTTATTTCTACCGCTTGTATTATTTATGCTTACATTATCATATCTATATTTGTCATTTATTAATGTGATATTTATACATACATCCCATATAACAATACGTCATCATTTTACTCGAATTTAAAATTTTTATCAAAATAGAGATAATACTCGTATTTGGGATTTTCAAGAAAATTGAGTCCTAACGCATTGGGTTCCAATTTTCTTCGTTAAATCTAACAATCGAGAATTGTTCTTTAATCAAACAAGAATTCAATGTGTTGTGTCCTAACGTATTGGATGTGACACGTTGATTTCTCGAGATAAAGATTTTTTTTAAAAAAATATAAAGGAAATATTGAATGTTTGGGATTTTAAGAAATCGTGCCCTAATGTATTGGGCTGCAATTTCTTCATAAATTTTAAACAATTAAATATTTTCTTAAATTTTATTATTCGAGTTTTTTAGACCAACTCATCTTGAAGAGAATAAAATGTTGTGCCCTAACGCATTGAGTGTGATATTTTTCTTTTCAAAAAGAGAAAGTCTTAATAAATAATTTCATTTAACTAAGGATAGTATTTTTTTTAACTCTCGACTTTAAGACATTAATTAATCAATTTGGTACCAATTTTTGGGCGTTACGAGGGTGCTAATCCTTCCTCGTACGTAACTGACTCCCGAATCCGTTTTTCTGAAACTCGTAGACCAAAGCTATTTTTTAGGTGATCCAATCACACCTTAATAAAAGATTGGTGGCGACTCCCAATTTTTGTTTTTTTTAAAGTTGACAACTAAATTTTTTTTAAATAAAAAAATAGTTTCGACAACTTGGCGACTCTACTGGGGACATTTTTAAAAAAAAAATAAGAGAGCCGAGCCACAAAATTGATTAATTTTTGTTTTATGGTCGAGAAAGTATTTGTCTTAAAAAAAATTTCATGATATCTTTTTACATTCATTATCTTCTTGCTTAATGTATTTAAGTATTGTTTTCACTACACATTACCTGAGTTGAATGATTTTACCCTTTAAGTGGGAGGAGAAACTAGTTCTTCGTGAGGTTTTCACCTCCGTGCAGGGTAGTGGACCGCTTCAGGGATACATCCGTACCTATGTCTTCGTGAGATTTTCATCTCCGTGCAGCTATAGGGAAATGTATTCCCCTTAACTGAACTCGGTCCATATGAGCCTATAATGGGTGAGGATTGAGGAATCTGTTAGTTCGGGTACCCTTGCTCTAGAAGCCTAACCTCATATAATGAACCTTAGGAACTTGCCCTAGGTAAAACTATGCCAAACCCCTAGAGGTCACCCGAGTAGGTACTTTATTCATTTGCTTTTACTTTGTACTAACTTGTTTTTTATGTTGTTTTTATTATGATTGCATTGCATTTGCATCTTAAAAAAGAGGTGTTGATTCACGTTCAGTTGCTAAATAGAGAGCTTGTCATAAGAAAATGAGTTTCTTGATAAAGTAGATGACAATATGGTTGTCCGAATATGTTCCAAGAACAAATGATAAGAGAATGATTATAATTTAATGGAGGGCTACACGACTATGGCTCCGTTGCCCAAGGATTCAAGATGGCAAAGATTATTCGAGAGCTGCTGAACCTTCTTAAAGAGAAGCCAACGAGTATCACGAGGATGAGTGAGCAACAAGTTACGACCTGGATCGAGCAAAAAGGAGATAGAAGAGATGTTTTTTTTAAAGAGTTCGCTTGTCATAAGAAAATGGGTTTCTTGATAAAGTGGATGACAATATGGTTGTCCGAATATGGTCCAAGAACACATGATAAGGGAAGGATGATAATTTAATGGAGGACTACACGACTATGGCTCCGTTGCCCAAGGATTCAAGATGGCAAAGATTATTCGAGAGCTGCTGAACCTTCTTAAAGAGAAGCCAACGAGTATCACGAGGATGAGTGAGCAACAAGTTACGACCTGGATCGAGCAAAAAGGAGATAGAAGAGATGGTTTTTTGAAGAGTTCGTGAGATTTATCTTAACGCCCGAATGAAGAAGAGGATCGAATATCTCTGCCTATGAGGGCAAGGCCGTATAAATATCCATTTTATGTAAAGAGATTTGTTTTCTAGTAAAGTTTTCTAAATGAAATTGAATCAAAATCAACATCTCTTTATGCATTCATTGCATGCATTCGCATTCCATGACATCATAAACATTAAAGTCCACTAAAAGAGCCTAATCGATTAAAATCATTCCTCAGTTAATCTGGAAACCAACCAACTTGCCAAACACTGCTACGGTACTCGATCAAAGACTAAAGACATGGACCAAAAGCTAGAACAGTTCCAAAAAGAAATGCAGGATTAGCTTCAACAACAAATGAATGAGCAGCTTGAAAAGATTCAACACAAAATGATAGATAAAATAATGGAATCCCAAAATAATATGATGGCAAAGCTAACCCAACTGTTGACTGGAGGAGGTGAGAAGGGAAAAGGTCCCATAGCTGATGTCGAAGAGGGTAATGAGGATGAACCACTCTATCCTCTAGGCTTTACTCCTCCACATGTGCGAGCTCAAGCTGAATATCCGCACAAACCTATTGTCACAATCAGGCCTCAGCAGTCCCAGGCCGGTGCTTCTAACTTTCAAGCTGGATTGGGCTCTAACCCTGGAAACAACCCTACTAACTTCGTCATTCCTGATTTCGATGAAGAGGCTGAAAAGGAAAGATTAAAGGAGGAGTTACCAAAGCAGTTAGAGGAAATGTGCAAATGGCTCGAGGAGAAATTCAAGGCGATGGAAGTCACTGAAAGCTATCGCGGGATTGACGCTAAAGAGCTGAGCTTAGTTCTAGATTTGGTATTCCCTCACAAGTTTAAGATGCCAGAATTTGAGAAGTACAATGGGACAACTTGCCCAGAAGCTCATATCACCATGTTCTGCAGGCGAATGGCTGGATATGTTAGCAATGACCAGCTATTGATACACTGTTTCCAAGATAGCCTCACAGGGGCAGCATCTAAATGGTACAATCAACTGAGCCGTAGCATGATTGGTTCATGCAGGGATTTAGCACAAGTATTATGAAACAGTACAGTCATGTAACAGACATGGTACCTGACAGAATCACCCTTCAGAATATGGAAAAGAAACCGAACGAGAGCTTTAGGCAGTATGCACAGAGGTAGAGGGAGGTCGCCGTCCAAGTTCAGCCACCGCTCTTGGAAAGAGAAATGACAATGCTCTTTATAAATACATTAAAAGCCCCGTTCATCATACATATGTTAGGAAGTGCTACAAAAAACTTTTCTGACATAGTCATGAATGGTGAAATGATTGAAAGCGCCATAAGGAGCGGAAAGATTGATGCTGGAGGAAATAACAGAAGGCAAGCCTCAAAGGAAAATGAGGTGAACAGCGTAAATACGTACAGCAAGCCGATTACGGTGAATCAGCCAAGAAAGGTGGTCGCTAGTCAACAAGGTTCATTTAGACAAGAACTTGGAGTGAAACAAGGTACTGAGAAGCTCCAGTTCACACCAATATTGATGTCATATAAGGAGCTGTATCAAAGGTTATTCAATGCACATGTTGTTGCCCCTTTCTACTTAAAACCTCCACAACCTCCGTATCCCAAGTGGTATGATGCGAACGCACAATGTGATTACCATGCGGGAATTACGGGGCACTCAATAGAGAATTGCATTACCTTCAAAAAGCTAGTTGAAAAATTTATCAACATGGGTATTGTCAAGTTAGATGACTCATCTAATGCAGAAAATCTGCTACCCAATCATGATTGATGATGGGGTGAATGCAATATATGAAGAGGTGTTAGGAAGTGTTCACATCAATGTCATATACAAAGACACAATTGAAAAGGGACCTTGTTAGATGTCCGCCCTTATAAATCTGGGAGTGTTCAAAGTAATTGAACTGCGGAAGAAATCCCTGTAGTTTTTAGAGCTTATTTAGAGTAATGTTCAGAACATTTTTGTTGTTTTTAGCCTAAAAATGATAGAAATTTCTTTGTGAAATAGGCTCATGTCTGAACGTCATTTTTCTAATAAAATACATCTTTGCATTCATTTTTGAGCCACTATTTTTCATTCTTTTTGAAATAATTATTCTTGCATTCTTTTGGATTTTTTTCCACATCATTCTTTCATTCATAATTATATTGTACAAATAATTATTCATAGATACATTCTTTTGTATATTCTTTTATATTTATTATGGGGCCCTAGATATCAATAACATGAGTGACGCTGCTACAGGCTCAGAATTTCCTTTTGAGCGAGGCATGTGTTTAGAGGGATTTCATGAATTTGAAGATGACATAGATTGTAGCCTATTTCCGGACTTGTTAAGGATGGTAGAACAAGTCGAGAAACGGATCTTACCCTACAAAGAATCATTGGGATACATGACTTCTCCTTATATGGGGCATGAAGATCATTTGGTCAATCTCGCCAAAAGAGTCTGACGGTCATTGATTCATCTTTGTGGTCGTTAGTTACTTTATGAATGGAGGCTGCTTCATATGCCAATGTCACAAAGTCGACAGTTAGCAAATTTGTGAAAAATCATATGTCAGTATGGAACGCCAAAAGGATCATACCTGACAATATACTAAATTTGAACAATAGCACAATACCAAAAGTTTACAGTCTGTTCACGATTAATTCCATATCGCCAAAAAAAAGATGGCGCAAAAAAAAATCTGCCGAGGCAATGCCTTTCTCCTGTGCCCATTGCGGTATTGCCTATTGAAGGCATGGTTCTTTCTCTCTGAGTTTTTGGATTAATTTCGATTGAAGAGGAATGTTTAAACTTATTCATCATGGTCAAATACGCCAAAAGCAAATGATACGAGCTCACAAAAAAGTCCGCTCTATAGAATTCTTTGAGGGACCTAGTATTGAAGAAGATCATTCCCATACAAGAAGAACTTCATCCCAAGCTGGAAAAGATCTTATGTGGAAGGCCTTATCTGGAAAAGCGTCGATTTTGATTAAAAGGGATAACAAGGACATGCCTTATCCTGAGTTCAGATTCAAATATTTCAAAAAAAAAGAAAGAAAGAAAAAGCTAAAAAAAGAAAAGAAAAGGAGAGGCCAAGGTGAAAATCAGCAAAGGACGCCTTGAGACCAAAGGGGATTTGAGTTGAAAACCCGAAAAGGGCGGCTCAAATATTAATCAAAATGGGGCATGAGGTGATCAGAACAACTCGAATCTTGATCAGATTGGGGCATATGATGATCTTGCTATACTTGAATTAACAGGAAAGGGTAGGCGACATCTTGGGGCATCTACAAAGCACTGTAGATCTCCTAAACACATGTCAAACTCAGAAGGGTTTTTAGAAAGTTTGTACAGAAAAGTTCAAGCTGCGATATCTGGGGCACCCAATCTTCATACTATTGAATTTTTTGTTCTTGGAATACTTAATTCTTTTCCAAAATACACATTCCTAATCAATTTCTTATCCTTCTTTACTATTTTTGATAATTTATTCCTTTCGAGCTATGCTCAGAACTAACTTTATTCTTATCCATTGTTATGACCTTTTTTGCAAGCATGTTGCATTGGAATAATGATTAATGGACTAATAAAACTTTCACAAAGGAAGTTTTGCATATTACTTTAGAAGTTTCTAAATAATACAGGAACCTGAATTAGGACTATTATTTAGAACGCACCAAGTTTAAAGGTTGGAAATTTAAGAAGGAAGAGTCTAAATTAGGACTTTCTTTTTGGATTCTGTTGTAAAAAAATATTGATTGAGCAAAGTGACAAGATGTCAGGTTGGTGACAAAGCTTAAATGAACAAGCAAGCAATGATTACCAGGCAATAGGAAGAGGTTTCCTCAGAGAAGAAAGACTTCATTTGCACATGAGCCTTTGGTGCGACACCTTAGGCATGGTGTAAAGGACCAAAGAATTTCGCATTCTGTATCCTTGAATTGTGATAGGAGTGGATTGAGAAAAAGCCATATATTTCTACCCTCGGGTTGCAGTGGGAGAATGATGGTACAAATTTTACATCCCAGTGGATTGAACTTTGAGGTTTACAATGGGGGAAATCTGACTAAGTAGAGACACCAGCGAACAAGAAGGCGTTGTAGCACGTCAGTTATAAAGCCTTAATAAACTTCGAGCAATGATAACTTAAGTGAAAAAGGGATCATTCTCAAAAATAACATTCTACATTCATGCAAGCACCATTCACACATGTCTAGTTAGGAGCATTTGATGCATTTCGATCATGCCATCCTAATCTTAGGCATATGTAAGTTCATTATACAGGTCATGTTCCTCAGAGAACAGATCGGTTAAATCACAAAGCCTTGTCTCCCTGGGTCGTAGTGGAGCAGGTTGAAGATAGCAGATCTTGCCTTCCTGCATCGACAGCGAAACAGATCAAAGATACCAGCCTTGCCTCCCTGGGTCATAGTGGAGCAGGTTGAAGATAGCAGATCTTGCCTTCCTGCATCGACAGCGAAGCAGATCGAAGATACCAGCCTTGCCTCATTGGGTTGTAGTGGAGCAGGTTGAAGACAGTAGATTTTGCCTTACTGCATCGATAGCGAAGCAAACCGAATATATCAGCTTTGCCTCCCTGGGTCGTAGTGGAGCAGGTTGAAGATAGCAGATCTTGCCTTCCTGCATCGACAGCGAAACAGATCGAAGATACCAGCCTTGCCTCTCTGGGTTGTAGTGGAGCAGGTTGAAGATAGCAGATCTTGCCTTCCTGTACCGATAGTGAAGTAGATCGAAGATACCAGCCTTGCCTCCCTGGGTTGCAGGGGAGCAAGTTGAAGATAACAGATCTTGACTTCCTGTACCGAGAGAGAAGCAGATCGAAGACACCAGCCTTGCCTCCCTGGGTTACAACGGAGCAGGTTAAAAATAGTAGATCTTGCTTTCCTGCACTGACAGCGAAGCAGATCGAAGACACCATCCTTGCCTCCCTAGGTTGCAGCAGAGCAGGTTAAAACTAGCAGATCTTGCCTTCCTGCACCGACAGCGAAGCAAATCGAAGACACCAGCCTTGCCTCCCTGGGTTGCAGCGGAGCAGGTTAAAAAAATAGCAGATCTTGCCTTCCTGCACCGACAGCGAAACAGATTAATGACCCGAGCCCTATCTCCCTGGTCAGCAGTGGAATAGGTTGAAGATTGTGAATCCTATCTCCCCGGTCAGCAGTGGAGTAGGTTAAAAATTACAGATTTTATCTCTCTAAGTAGTAGTGGAGCAGATCGAAGTCCCCAGCCTTATCTCCCTGGTCAGCAGTGGAATAGGTTGAAGATTGTGAATCCTATCTCCCTGGTCAGTAGTGGAATAGTTGAAGATTGAGAATCTTACCTCCCTGAAGTTGCAGTGTAGTAGATTAAGGCCAATAATCCTATCTCCCTGAAGTTGCAGTGGAGCGGATTAAAATCACGGATCTTATCTCGCTGAAATCACAGTAGAGCAGATCGCATCAAATTCATTTTTAAGTTGCAGCAGATCAAGTTGAAGCTATAAGTCTTATCTCCCTGAAGTTGTAGTGGAGTAGATTAAAAATAACAAATCTTGTTCTTTTGAGAAACTACAACGTACAAATCCTATCTCCCTGACATTGCAGTGGAGTAGATTGAAGCACTAGTTCCTATACCTCTGAAGATGCAGCAGGAAGGAATGAGGCTACTTGAATAAGAAAAGTACCAAAAGCCAGCACGACCGGGTAAAATTTGACATTTTTAAAGTCTTTGCTCCATTCCCGTTACATGATAACGAGCAAAGAGGGGCAGCTGTAATACCTAAATTTTACCCGGCCCTTTTATAAATAAAAATAAAATAAAAAAGTCCAGTATTTTAACGAGCTGGCCTAGAATACAAGGCCCAAAATACAAGTGGCCCAAAACAAATGAAGAAACCCTAGAGTTTCTAAAGGAGTCTTCAGCACCGCAACCAAGCACCTTGCACGAGTCGCCTTCACCTGCACGACAAGAAAGGCAACAAGATAGAATCGACAGAATAACGAGAAACTTGGAGGAAATTCAGCAAGCAAAGATGCAATAGAAATTTCATACCTTTTTTCCTTTTTTTTCTTTTTTTCATTGGTCTGCTATAAAAAGCAGACTCAAACATTGTAACAGAGGATTTTTTTTTTGGAACGAATGAGAATACAAAGAAAAGAAAACAGATTCAAAATTTTTGGAAAACGGAGGTGATTATTTTTTAGTTTACTTTGTGGGTGTTCGATTTTATTTACTTATTTATTATTTAGTTTTTTTATTTTTTATTTTTTCTCTTAAAATATAAAAAATGGGGGAAATCAAATAAAAAAAGGAAAAGGGGGAAAGGAATGTTGGATTGAAAAAATATAAGAACAAAGAATCAGAAAACATTTTTTTGGAAAGGTGATTTTCATCGTTTTTAGAGTTTTTTTTCGATTTTGTTTACATGCTTTTATATCTTCTAATAGTAGAAAATAATAAGAAAAGAAAAAATGGAGGTGCTTACCTTTGGTTCAGTCCCTTCAAACTGCCGTCAAGGGTAGTGCTTTGGGCGGCGTCATGGCAGTGGTGTGGCTGGGGTTTGGGTTAAAAAAAGAACCCTAGCAGAGAGTTCTCCCGTCCCTTCTCTATTTTTGAAGAAAATGAAATGAAATGTTTGTTAAAAGTTTTTTTGGGGTTTGAAAAATAGTGTCGTTTAATGGCTATGGATTTGCCTGTTTGGACCCTTGGTGGGCTATTTATCTATTGGGTCCTTTGTTTTTTTATGTATGTTTAATAATTTTCTTTTATTTCTTTTAAATTTAACCACACGTTTTATTTTTGTTTCACTTTGGTCCTTATTAAGACGCAGCTTTTTGTAGGGTGGGATTAATTCCCCTTTGGGTCCTCCCCCTGTTGCGCGCGTTTTAATTTAGTCCCCTTTAGTGTTTTCTATCTTTAAATTCAGCCTTTTAACTCCGTTTAGTTTTCAGTTTAATCCTTAATCTTTCATTTTAGGTTTCTTTAGTTTATTTTGTTAACATTGTTATTATTATTTTTATGATTATTGTTATTGTTATATTATATATTATTATTATATCTACATATATACACGCATATGCGTGTTAATACATATACATATATTTTAAACATTTTAAATATATATACATATCATGTACATATTTTTATCTTATTTTCATAATTTTCACATACATATATATTTTTATATTTCATGATTTAAACATGCATGTATATTTTTTATGTTTATAATTTTATTCATTTTCTTTATTCAATCACTTATGTATATATATATTTTAAAGAATGTTTTAATCTTTATCTACTTGTATTTGTTATGTTGCACGATGTTGATTTGTTATTTCATTTATTTTATTTCTCTGCTTGTATTATTTATGCTCATATTATCATATCTACATTTGTCATTTATTAATGTGGTGTTTATACATACATCCCATATAACAATACGTCATCCTTTTACTCAATTTAAATTTTTTTTTCAAAAAATAGAGATAATGCTTGTATTTGAGATTTTCAAGAAAATTAAGCCCTAACGTATTGGGTTCCAATTTTCTTCGTTAAATCTAACAATCAAGAATTGTTCTTTAATCAAACAAAATAAAACTTGTCATCGGGAATTCAATGTGTTGTGTCCTAACGTATTGGATGTGACACGTTGATTTCTCAAGATAAAGATTTTTTTTAAAAAAAATATAAAGGAAATATTGAATGTTTGGGATTTTAAGAAATCGTGCCCTAAAGTATTGGGCTGCGATTTCTTCTTAAATTTTAAACAATTAAATATTTTCTTAAATTTTATTATACAAGTTTTTGGACCAACTCATCTTGAAGAGAATAAAATGTTATGCCCTAACGCATTGGGTGTGATATTTTTCTTTTCAAAAAGAGAAAGTCTTAATAAATAATTTCATTTAACTAAGGATAGTATTTTTTTTTAACTCTCGACTTTAAGACATTAATTAATCAATTTGGTACCAATTTTGGGCATTACGAGGGTGCTAATCCTTCCTCGCATGTGAATCGACTCGAATCCATTTTTCCGATACTGTAGACCAAAGCTATTTTTTAGGTGATCCAATTACACCTTAATAAAAGATTGGTGGCGACTCCCAATTTTTGTTTTTTTAAGTCGACAACTAATTTTTTTTAAATAAAAAAATGGTTTCGACAAGTACCATGAGGTCCAAGATTTCTGATATGAACTGAGGAATCATATTCATGAGCGAGACATCTCTATTGATATGATTTGCTCCCCTTGAATAGTTGTTGTTAGATATAATTTTTCTATCTCTTGATTGTTTCTTCATTTACATGTGGTTTCACTCTGATTGTCCTTCTGTTTTGAGATGATATTTTTAATAGTATATTATTTGTTATGCTGTATTATTTTTCCTTTAATGTGTTTTTATTTGCTTTATGTCTTGATTATCTGTTTGTGTTCGCAATTTTCATTTTGTCTTCTAAAATATTCGTATTGATACAGTGAGCAATGGAAATTGTCTCATTGCTTTCAATTCGATGCTTTTTGATATTGTTGCAATGGAAATTGTCTGCTGTTTTCAATGAAACTGGAAATTGTTGCATTTGTTTTGATATTGTTCTTGATTTGTTCTGGAAATTGTTTTGATAGTCTGCTGGAAATTGTTCTTGATTTGTTAGTGAGTAGAAGATGAAACTGGAAATTGTTGCATTTGTTTTTATATTGTTCTTGATTTGTTCTGGAAATTGTTTTAATAATCTGCTGGAAATTGTCCTTGATTTGTTAGTGAGTAGAAGATGAAAGTGGAAATTGCAAGTATAGTAGGATATAGTTATGTTATGATTTAGATTTTGAAACCAAATGCTGTAAACGAGTTACTTGAGCTATTATTTATATTCGATTAAGGGTTAATTATATTGTTTTCTATTAAAGACTCAAATAATTATTGAATTATTTTACAAGGATTTTTTAGTTAATAAGCTCTTTGTTTTTAAATTATGCAAAAACAATCAAATTTCAATTTCGATGCTTATATAATGTTCAAATTTAAGATTAAATCTTTATATTTTAATTTTAATATAATTTGGCACATCAATATTAGCCTAGATACTTTAACCGATTAAAATGCCAACGTTAATTTTTAAACTTGATAATAATATTAAATTTTTTTGTTTAATTCAATTCATTATAATATTATTTTATATAATTATGAAGTGAATTTTTAAAATTTCAAAATATCACATTAACAATTTTAACTATAACACATGTCAATAGCAGATTTAGAAGAAATTGAAAGTGAAATTAAGTCAATTTAAATATCAAACCTACTTTTTTCCCCATAAATTCAACTTTAGCACAAAATATTGAAAAAGTGTAATTATTGTTTCTTTTCCAATTATAATTGCAAATACAATACTACATTTTAATAATTATTTGTACATGTAAATGAGATTAAATTTACAAAAAATGTTATATTTATTTATACTGAAATGAAATTTAAATTTAAAATGTTATAAAAGTTTTAAAACTTCAATTTCATTATTAAACCAAATCCTCATTCTTTATTTTATTTGTTTTAAAATTAGAAAACCTTAATTAAACTAATCATCAATAAATAAACTAATCAATGTTCAAACTTTGAACATGCTTTATAATTTTAAATTATAATGAGTTTAGTTATAATCTAACAAATACCAACAATTAATTTTAGGTCAATTATACATATACCTTTAAATTTTAATATATTTAAAATGTATTTAAATATATTTTCTTTCTTTATTGTTTGGGTGATTGATAAAGAAATGAAATTAAAGTTGCAACGATATCATTTAATAGATACTTTTTTGCTTCGTGTGTTCTAAATTTGTATTGTTTATTTTATTTGATAATGTGTAATTGCAACTTCAATACTTTGATAGTGTGTTCTAATTTTAATATGTTGCGATAATGGCTCAATCGCCTTTACTTGCACAAATTGTGAGGCATAAAAGAATTGGTATTGCATTGACAATATGGTTGGAAATCTGTAGAATTGCGATTTGGTTCTTATTTACAATGGGTGCCAGCCTTAGCCTACATACTTATAGACCAAGGATTAGGTCTTATACCTTAGATTTTTATGCAAAACGGGATTATGTGAAAAGGCTTGTATATGCTAGTGACGAGACCTGTATTGAACAAGTTAGGATGAATAGAACTACCTTTTTTAAACTGTGCGAGATGTTAGAATCGTTAGGGGGATTGAAGTCGTCAAGAAACATGCTTGTTGATGAGCAAGTGTCAATGTTTTTACATATCATCTCCCATCACTTGAAAAATCGAGTTATCAAGCATCACTTTAGAAGGTCCGGGGAAACTATTAGCAGAGCATTTCATAGTGTTCTAAATGCTGTCATATTCTTCCAAGATGTGTTATTTAAAAAGGCGGAGCCAATTACAGCTGATTCTTCTGACACAAGGTGGAAATGGTTTAAGGTATTGGACTGAGTTTTATATATAGCTTGTACAACATTTAGTTGATTTAGATTTAAATTAGTATTCTAACTCAAGGTTTTATATCATGTGATATAGAATTGCTTAGGTGCTCTTGATGGAACCCATGTCAAGATTAGGGTTTCAACAGTTGATAAACCTAGATATCGAACGCGAAAATGTGACATAGCAACAAATATGCTAGGTGTTTGTACACCTGATATGCAGTTTGTTTATGTTCTTCCTGGTTGGGAAGTTCAGTTGCTGATGGACGGGTTCTTCGAGATGCCATCAGTAGAAGACATGGACTAAAAGTTCCTCATGGTAAAGTGGATAGTTAGAGGACTTTGAATTATTCATTAAGATCAAACTTTTTCTGCTGAATTAATCATTTTAAAAAAAATTATTTTATAGGTTGTTATTATCTAGTTGATGCTGGATACACAAACTGTGAGGGATTTCTTGCACCTTTTAGAGGACAACGATATCATTTGAACGAGTGGCGTCAGGGTTATCAGCCAAGTTCTCCGCAAGATTTTTTTAATATGAAACATGCCTCAGCACGTAATGTTATTGAAAGATGCTTTGGGTCATTAAAACTTAGATGGGGAATACTTAGGAGTCCATCATTCTATCCTGTAAGGGTGCACAATAGAATTATTATTGCATGTTGTTTGCTCCATAATTTTATTCGAACCCATATGAGTATTGATCCTATTGAAGCGGATGTGGGAGAAGGATTACCTAGTAATGTAGTGGATGACGATGAACCGAATATCGCAAATATTCATTCATCAGATGCTTGGGCTACTTGGAGGATGGAACTAGCCAACCAAATGTTCAATGAATGGCAAGCATCTAGAAATTAGTTAGGTTTAGTAATGTGGTGTTTGAATTGATTTTTGTATTGTACTAAACTTGTTGAATTATAATTTAATTTCTTTTCATTCAGCATGTGTTATAATTTTAAATTTAGTATTGAGCTTTTGATTCATGATATTGAACTTAATTATAATTTTATAAAGTGTTCACCTTTTGATTCATGATATTAATAGTAATTAATATTATTTGTTTTTTTTCTTAAGATAATTATGTCAGGTGTTCCACAATCAAATGCTTCTTCTCAAGCTTCTCGAGGAACCAAAAGAAAATGGATTCCAGAAGAAGATGCAGCATTGGTTTCCTTCATGGTGGACTTGCACAATGTTGGAACATTTAATGCTGATATCGGGTTCAAAGCCGGTTATTTAAACGATTTGGAAAAAAATGCTAGAAAAGGCTTTACCAAATGCAATGTTGAAGGCGAAACCTAATATTGAATCGATGATTAGGTTACTCAAAAGGGAGTGGTCAATCGTCTATGACATGCTTAATGGCCAAAACAATAGCGGTTTTGGTTGGGGCGAGCATAGGCAGCTCGTTGTTGCTGAGGATGCGGTTTGGGACTCTTATTTAAAGGTAAGAATTATTTCAAGTCTTTATTAACTTATTTTTACTAAACTTATAACTAATATGATTTCCTCATTTTTTTTAGAGTCACAAAGAAACCGCTCAATTCAGACATCGTACTTTCCCTTACTACGACCAACTTACTGCCATATATGCAAGAGATCGAGCGACTGGGAAAGATGCTCAAACAGCTGCTGATGTTCTTGAAGAAATAAATGCTGAGGATGTACCTACTACAGATATGAATGAAGAGAGAAACTCATTCTATGACTACGAAGCTGACGTCTCTTTGGATGACATGGATGTTTTTGCTACGGAGCCGCGAGGAGATAGAGACCAAGGGGGTTCCTCATCTTCAAACAAGAAAAAGAAGAAATCTGATGCTCGTGATAATATGTCTTCTTCATTTAATGAGGCTGCCACTTTATTGGCCAAAAACATGCTGGCCGTTGGTGATCAAATCAGTAGGAGTATTGCCTCCGATGTGGTAGTTCAGTAGAAGTCAGAAGAATTCCAGATCATCCAAGAGAAAGCTACAAATTTATATTCAACATTATGGGAAATTGAAGGTTTAACTGTCGATGAGCGGTATCGAGCTTTGCCTAAAATTTCAGATCATCCAACTCAAATGCTCATTTTGTTTAGTTTACCTTCTGCTACGCGATTGGAATGGGTCAGAAGATTTCTTTCTGACCATTAAAAATCAATGTTCAAACTTTTTGATGTTGTAAAACTATATAACATATGGATTATGATGTAGAATTTTATTTTCATCTAACATTTTCTTAATATAAGTTAATTATGTTTATGCAGAATATAATTCTCAAGTTATATTATGATTTTAGTAAATTCATATAAGAATATTTATTATTAAGAATTTTATGAAATTATATATCATTATTAAATTATATTTAATATTAATTATTTTAAATTATATAAATTCATATAAGAAAATTTATTATCAAGAATTTTATGAAATTGTATATCATTATTAAATTAGATTTAATATTAATTATTTTAAATTATATAAATTCATATTAGAAAATTTTTATGAAATTATATATTATTATTAAATTATATTTAATAATAATTATATTAAATTATACAAATTCATATAAGAAAATTTATTACTAATAATTATTTTAAATTTTATTAAATCATATATTTTAATTAAAATATATTTAATAATAATTATTTCAAATTATATTTTATACTATCATATATTATGATTTTAGTAAATTCATATAAGAATATTGATTATTAAGAATTTTATTAAATCATATATTTTAATTAAAATATATTTAATAATAATTATTTCAAATTATATTTTATAGTATCATATATTATGATTTTAGTAAATTCATATAAGAATATTGATTATTAAGAATTTTATTAAATCATATATTTTAATTAAAATATATTTAATAATAATTAGCTTAAATTATATTTTATAGTATCATATATTATGATTTGAGTAAATTCATATAAGAATATTGATTATTAAGAATTTTATTAAATTATATATTTTAATTAAAATATATTTAATAATAATTATGTTAAAATATATTTTATAGTATCATATATTATGATTTGAGTAAATTCATATAAGAATATTGATTATTAAGAATTTTATTAAATTATATATTTTAATTAAAATATATTTAATAATAATTATGTTAAAATATGATTAAATTATTTATTACGATATTAATAATCTTATTAAAATTTAATAACAATAACAATAATCATTTATCTAAACAAATTTCTGCTAAGGGTATTCTAGTCATTTTAATTTTTTCCCTTATGCTATTATACCTCCATTCCATTCAACCAAACACAAGAATACTACATTCAACCAAACAATTGATTTGCTATTACGCCTCTATTCCATTACGCCTCTATTCCAATACAGCGAACCAAACGTGCCCTTAATGTCTAAAATATGCATGTCCATAGTTTAGCATAGCATATGATTATTTTAATTGTTTTTAAAACAAAATTAAAGATTGTAAGTGACTTATCAATCATTAGAAACGAAGGAAAAAAAATTCAAAGTAGTATTATCACCCACTTTCTTTTTGCTAATATTCGTGGGCTAAAAGCTTACAAAAACATCAATTAAAATACTGATTAAAGTGGTGGATATATCCATAGTTGGTGGAGTCACAAGGTGTTATCTCTTTATATCAAAATTCAAGGTTAAACTCCTAATAATTTTGTTGATATTGTGTTGAATATGAGGAGAGGATAGTGATTATTATAAAGATGGGTTGACCCAATTAGGGTGGAGATTTAGAGATTATGAAGAGTGGCGGTAAAGATGACGCAAAGGTTAAGGATTGAAAGAGTGTTGATAGAGTGTAGATTTAGTATTTTTGAAGGGTTAATCTCTTTTTCCATCGTTCTTGGATGTATTTATAGGTAGAAATTTCATGTAAGATGAAGTTAACATATTGGATTTGCTATCTAGGTAGGAGGGATGTCTTTGATAGGACGAGGATATCTGTGCTTGGAAATCTTGTCATTCATTCTGCTTTTAACGGGGTAAAGTAATTACGCTTACGTGGTGTGTGGTGTTTGGTGACCAACAACTTCATGTTTCCAATGGAGACTAGACCATCAATTACACAGATAGTCATGTTGAAAGGTTGAGCTCAAATGTGACATTCCAACTATCTATGATTGACTTATTTTTTCGTACGTTTTCTTGACTTGTCACATGTGCTACCATGGATGAGGATATAACAAATTTTACAAACAAAAAAAAAAACTCCTAATAATCTCATCCCTCTCCAATATGTAATTATTAAAAAAATTGATTAAAGGGTATATATTTAAAAGAAACCTGATTAATTAACATATTCAAAATAAAAATTGAAAAATGCATTGAATTCCTTTTGTTAGCCACCGGCAATAGGTGAACCCACATCACTTGCAATTGAATATACACAGAAACCATTACTAGAAACAATATTTATTTTCAATTTAATACCCCATTTTGATTTTATATTACTGTCTATACGCGCTTTGAATAACATTTCAGTAAAATTAATAATTAATCGGATAAAAACAAATTACGAGTACAATCTTTATAAAGAAAATAAAAGGAATCTTTAATTATTATTTTGATAATCAGTCAGATTAGTTGTGTTATTAATACAAAATAATGAAAAAAAGAAAAATCCCAATCTTTTATGTTTGAATAGCTGTCCAAGTCAGCCAAAAACACCCAAAAGAGAAATTCATTGAAATGAATGAGATGATGAGTCATGGAGATAGGCATGGTGGTCGTCAGTAGGACATGGGTTCCAAATTTTCTCTGTTTTAGTCCCCAGTTTCTCCCTTTACCCTCTAATAATAACTCCTTTCTTTTATTTCTTCAATTTCTGTGGGTTTTTTGGATAAAATGTTGAGGATATGGAAGTGGTACCAGAGCTGTTTATCTCTTCATCCTGTAAAAACACAAATTATCAGCTCAGGTTTCCTTTGGGGCATTGGGGATGTTGCTGCTCAATACATCACCCATTCCACCGCAAAGAAACGCCTTCAATATCATAAAGTACGCATCCTTTTCCAATCCCCAACAACCCTCTTTTTTTCTCCTCTCATTTTCCTCTTGTTTTTACCTTTTTTTCCCTTATGCCTGATTGTATCTATTTGAGCTATTGGGTACACTTTATTCTTACTTTTGTTTTGGAATTGGGTGTCTGCATGTTCTGATTTTATGTTGATTTCTTGTGGGTTATTTCGATCTTTGATTATGATTTTTGTTTGGGATATATTCCCATTTTATTCATATAGCTGTAGCATTATTGCCCCCAAATCCTTTATTGATGTTCATAACTCATCTTTGATTGAGGGCTATTGGTTGATAATGTTTGAGGGATAATTAAAGCATTGATTTTCAAGTGGTAATGAAAATTCAATCTTGTAATGGCAATGTTCCATATGGCATTACCAGAAGAGATGGTAAATTGGCTCCGTTTCAGTAATGCAAACTAAGCTAACATTTGTCTTGGATGGTGTGTGCAATTTACGTCCGTAAGACATCCTAGTGAGCTACAAGGATTCACTTGAGATAGAGCTGTTAAGGAAAGCATGCCCACTGTTTTCTTCCCTCTTTTTGTTGTGGTTTCCATTTTTTTCCTACTGTTCTACTGCTCATAAACTTAAATTTGTCTAACTTAGCATCACTGCATAGTGCATACCCATGGTTTATGGTCAAAATGGATTTAATGATGCCATGGTGTGCATTTCTTAGTATTTGATATATGTTTGAGGTTTTCCTCACTCATTTTCTAGTTTATTCCGACATTAGAAAATTCAGCCATATCTTGTTGGCAATATGAATAGAATTGCTGTGACAGAGTTCTTCAAAACTTGTGTTGTTCTGAGCAGTTGACTTTTTTTCCCAAATAATTGTTTATAAGAGTTGGTTGATCTTTGTGTTTCATGCATCTTACAGACTCATAACAGTTTACAGTTTCCTCAAGTTTCATAGCAAGCATAAAAAAAATACTTGCTTATAAGTTTACTTAATTGAACTGTCGAAATAATTTCCTACTTCTGTACCAAGATCATCTTGGTTAAGCTGTCGATATTAAGGGTTTTCTTCGGGGGTTGCTCTCATACTTTCGGGTTAACTAATTTTGGGGTATTCTTAATTTAATGGCAAATTCCTGATCAGCACTCTCCACTTAATGCTTACTGTTTGCTTATAAGGTATTCCATTAGGTCATAGGGGAACCACATAGAAGGCAATAGAAGTAATCAGTGCATGTTTTGTGCTTTCGAATTATTTCATACAATTTAAGCAACCAATTTCTTCTGTTTGATGGTTCTTGTGTCATGATATCAAGTAATAAATATTATTCCTAATTGATGAGTAAACTAATTGTCATGCATTTTGCATATTATGTCCTTGTACCCATTGTCCATTATTTTGTTAGCACCATGATTGCATCTTCAGAAATTATAGTTTCTATTGCATCTCTGCTGAAGCTGGATTCTGAATAAAACAGCTCCTTTTGCACTAGTAAGACAATGATTGGTGTTTCATTTGACAGGATGATGATAATGAATTTAAAGTCAACTGGAAAAGGGTAGCTGTCACAAGTATGTTTGGATTTGGCTTTGTTGGACCAGTTGGACACTTCTGGTCTGTTCTCATCCTTTTTTTATCTTTCCTGTCGATTAATCAACATTATTTTTGTTTTTCTGCTGAACTATACTTGGCTGCGTATAGAACACTGTTAAATTAGACAGAATTTGTTCTCAAACATCAAAAAATTAAAAGCTTCAAAGGAGTTATTGTGGAGCATTTGATGGTTAGTAAGAGATTATGTTTCTATATGTGATGATGGATCAAATTATGTTATTTTCTGATGATTGCGATGCATCCAAGAAATTCAAGGTCTCTATTGAGTCCGAATTTCTATGTTGAAACTGTGGAGTGTGTCGCATTTTCCGGTCAAACTAGAGTCAAAGCAAAGGCGACATCGTGATGAGGAATCATGTGACGTCGCAAAGAGGAGTCTGGGACGTCGCAACGACGCGACGAATTCCAAACTTAAAGTAGCTACGTAATTAAACTCTCAGTAGGGTTATTTTTCTCAGTCAAACATTGATTACAACAGAGATGTTATAGTTATATTAGAACTCTAATCATAGCCTATTTAAAAGGCCATAGTAACCTTAGAAAAAGTGAAGATCATAACATAACATTAAAGAGAAAAAACATTGTATTCGGGGTTAGGGTTTGTTTTGAATTTCTCCATTTTGTACTCTTCAATTGTTTGCTCATTAGTGAAGTCTCTTTTATTCGTTTTTTATACTCTTGATTGGAGGAGTTTTTCTATGTAAATTTGTGTACCCAATTTTCTCTGTTCCTTCTTTTCTCATTGTTTATACGGGTCGATCCTCAACAAACTAGTATCAGAATTTAGTTAGGGTTCCGCAATCAACCCATTTAGAGATGATGACAGTGAGATTCGATATCGAGAAGTTCGATGGGATTACAAATTTCAGTTTATGACAAGTTTGGATGACTGCAATACTAGTTTAAAATGACCTAAAGAAAGTCGTTATAGGGCAAAAGCTCGTAGATTCGGATTAGTCGGAATGGGATGAGCTTGATGAGAATGCTTTGTCTGCAATTCAGTTATGTCTCACGAACAATGTGTTGCAGGAGGTGCTTATGGAGAAAACAACATCTGGCTTATGGAGAAAGTTAGAAACCCTTTACATGACAAAGCCTCTAACTAATCGATTAATGTTGCAACAACGCCTGTACATGTTCTGTATGGCCGAAGGTGCATCCATTAAGGCTCACATCAGTGAATTTGTTTCTCTCGTGAATGATCTGAAAAATGTCGAGGCTAATATAGATGATGAAGATTAGACTATGTTGCTCTTTGCCCCATTCATACAAGACTTTCAGGAAAATTCTGATTTATGGTAGAGATAACTCTTATTCGAGGATGTGAAAGAAAACTTGTTAAGTAAAGATAAACTCGACAATGAGCTAGATTCGAATAGCAAGTCAGATGAGCAAATCTCAGTTTTGGTTGCAAGAGGTAGACAACAGTCTAAGGATTCAAGTCAGAGCAGGTGTAGGTCGAAATCAAGGTGGAGAAATCGAGAGAAGACCTGTGGCTACTATAAAAAGTTGGGTCATATTAACGCAGAGTGTTATAAGTTACAAAATAAAAACGGAAGGGCTGTTGAGAGTAATGAGAAAGGAAAGCAAAAAACTAAGGTAGTTGATGCTAGTGTGGTTGAGGACAAGGGTGATGATTTGTTGCTGGTGTCTACAATTGAAAGGTCCAAGTTTTCTTCTAAATGGATCCTGGATTCGGGGTGTTCTTATCATAAGAGTCCAAACAAGGATTGGTATTCCACATATAGTCTAGTTGAAGATAGAATTGTGCTTATGGGAAATAATTTACCCTATAAGATAATCGGTATTGGTACCGTTCAAATCAGGATGTATGACGAGATTATCCGGATTCTGTTAGATATCAGGTATGTACCTGATAGAAAAATCTCATCTCCCTAGGTATGTTAGACTCGAACGATTGTAGAATCACTATCAGTCTATATATTCTACAGGGTTTAACAGTGACTGGTGCAGCAGCAATTTCCTCGTCTACTACAGAGTTGGAGTCAACTTGGTTGTGGCATATGTGACTTGGTTATATGAGCAAGAAAGGTATGATCATTTTGAATAAGAGTCTTCTAGTTTTCAAGTTCAGACATCTTTTGGACTTGGTTAGTAACTTGAAAAGATTGAGTTAGGCCCATGACGGGGTTCGGCAAATGAGACATTAAAAAACTAGTCAATGTGGAGATTTGTGGAGTGTGTCTTGCATTTTTCAGTCAAAGTAGAGACGACGTCGTGATGAGGAATCACAAGACATTGCAACGACGCGATGACGTTCGAAACAGAGGCGACGTTGTAACGAGGAGCCTGGGACGACGCGACGAATTCCAAACTTAAAACAGCTACGTAATTAAACTCTCAATAGAGTTACTTTTCCCAGTTAAATTCTGGTTACACTAGAGATATTAGAATTCTAATCTTAACTTATTTAAAGGGCCTTGGTAACCCTAAAAAAAGTTAAGATCATAATGTAATATTAGAGAAAAAAAATCATGAGAGAGTTTTAGATAGCTTTAAGGAAATTTTGTGTTTTAGCCAGAGTTTTGTATTCGGGTCTAAGGTTTGTTTTGAATTTCATCTTGTACTCTTTGATTGTTTGTTCATTAGTGAAGACTCTTTTGCTCGTGGTTTTTATCCTCTTGATTAGAGAAGATTTTCCACATAAATTTATGTGTCTAATTTTCTCTATTCCTTCTTTTTCGTTGTTTATACGGGTCGGTCCCCAATAGGAACAGTAAAATTCTACATCTAGGAGATTCCAAACATGTTGCCTTGATAACATGTTGCCTTGATACATTTGATAAAATCTTGCCGGACTCTACCAAACTCTTAGAACTGGGTTTTGATTTGTAAGATGGTAAGTAAATCTTGCAGCTGCTTACAACTGTAATCCTTTCTTCATGTAGGTATGAAGGGTTGGACAAATTTATAAAGATGAGGCTTCTACTGCGCCCAAAGTCAGCGAGGTTTGTTGCTGCAAAAGTTGCTATGGATGGCCTTATCTTTGGCCCCTTTGACTTGTTTGTGTTTTTCACATATATGGGGTTTTCAGCCGGAAAAAGCACTGCTCAAGTGAAGGAAGACGTGAAGAGAGACTTCCTCCCAGCCTTGATATTGGAAGGTGGCGTTTGGCCAATCGTTCAGGTTGCGAATTTCCGTTATGTTCCAGTTAGATACCAACTCCTTTATGTTAATATCTTCTGCTTGTTAGACAGTGCCTTTTTGTCATGGATTGAACAACAAAAGGATGCTCCCTGGAAACAAAGGTTTACTTCTTTTACCTCCATGAAAGAAGGTGGAGGCCAAGGCAGGTTATGAATTTTTTTTTCTTTTCACTTTCTTTTACATCTTACTGATCAGATTCCCAAGTGTACAACAGAATATACATGTACTGTTGAAAGAATTAATGAAGAACCCCGAAGCAGGGGTTTTAGATATTGGGATTTGGAGAGTGATTGGATTAGACTGATATTGCTACCAAATCTTCACTCAAATATGCAATTCATGTTGAATCCAATATGAATGCGTTGCGTGTTACTATATTTGAACTGATAATTTGCAATAAACTTAAAGAATGTTTTTAATTTAAATGTTTAATAACTCTATTTTGTTGTTTTTTGATGAGGAGCAAGTAAAATTGAAATTAGAAGTCCACGGTACGGGAGTAGCTTCTCCCTACATCATCAGAAAATAAAATATCTTTACTTCATGATGGGGGCTCATGGCAGTAGTAACAAAACCAAAATCCAACATTTTAGTAATCGGAGGTTCCAATCTAAGCCAAAATGTCCGATTTCCTTCTCTAAAGATATGCTTTAATGTTGCACTTTGGAAATCATCAAGGAGCGTCCTGCATGAGCATTTGATTGTCATTATTAATGAAATTAATAAATGTAATAGCCTCGGTTGAGACCATTTTGAAGGGCTTGACCTTCGGGATATGCCAGACCCTCCTAGTCTCGAATGATGCAACCTGCCCCTCTGTTCCCGAATTTCCCAAGGATGAACCACCGGTATTGAGTTGGAGAAACCCGTGGGAGACCTTTGTTTAAAATCGAACAGTAAAATTCTACTTTATGTATTGTATGATGTATGACACAATTTAGAGTTATTTGATATGGTTAATTAGAATTTACAAATTCTAATCTATCATAATTATACAATAGAAATTCAATATGAGAAATAATCAAATTAAATTCTATTATTAGTGTAAATTGTAAATTTAGTTTGTGCATTTTAATTTGGTTATCTTTAGTTCGAATGATTGATGTTAAATTTATTAAATTCTGCTATTTCTAAAATTTAATAGGGCCAACATATTATTACATGTGTAATACTATACAATTTGTTATTTTCACATATTATTCACAAAAAAGTCAGTTAATGGATGGCTATTGTTTGTGTCAAAACTAAAATTTGAAAATTTGAAAAGTATAGGAAACTAAAATAATCTAATTGGAGAATATGAATTAAATCTACAACTTTACGCGTAGAATAATATTGATAGTAGAATATAACCAAACAAATTTAACTACTATCATTTATGTCATGATTGGAACTTCAAAATCTTAATGTTACAAGGACTAAAATTGATCAAATTAAAATAATGTAAATAACATAATTGGACTGAAATAATGTAAATAAACAAATTTGTTAAAATCTACATAAAAATTATTAATGTGCCAAAATTTATATAAAATATTATATATATATATATCGAAGATACATGAAACAAAAAATTAAGAGTTATTGTAATAGTGTCCATTTTGCCACATTCATGTATTCATGATCCATTCATGTTAATTTTTCATACCATGTTTATATTCATGTTATTTTTGTGGGTTTAGAATATTATAAATATAATCTTACATGCTAATAATTTATTTTATGTAGAGTTTGACACGTTTTTGGATACATGTTATGTATAAGTTAAGTTTTTGTAACTTTTACGTAAGTTATCATATATAGATAGAGGTGATCATGGGTTAGGCTATCTGGCTCAGCCCGACGGCCTACCTGAAAAATAAGAGAGTTCGGGTAAAAATATAAGCCTGAAATATGGGTTTGGGCAAAAAAACGAAGCCCGTTTAGAAAACGGGTCGGGCCTCGGGTAAAATTTTTTTGGCCCGAGCCCGGCCCGGCCCGAATTATATATTAAATATATTTTTTATTTTTAATCAAATATACTTTTTAAAATTTAATATGATATTTTCTTTTTAAAATATGCTATTTTGGTGTTGTAAAATTTAATATGGGCCGGGCCGGGCTCGAGCTTAGCAATTTTCTTTCGGGTCGGACTTGGACAGATTTTTTTGCCCATATTTTGGGTCAGGCCCGAGCCTAGAAAACAGGCCTAAATTTTTTGTTTGGGCCCGGCCCGAACTCGGCCCGGCTCGGCCCGTGATCACCTCTAATATATAGAGGTGTCAACTCTGGTTCAAACATTCTTGGGCTTGAATTTTTTTCGAGTTAGAAACTTTTTTGGGCTCAGATTTTTTTGAAATCTGATCGGATCGAGTCGGACGGATTTAAATAAATTCAAATAATTTTGATGCTTTATAAATTATATTCAGAACGTAATAATTAATTCTACTTTTACATGATAATAACACAATACAAATTCACTTCATATAAATCAGAAATTTTATATAGATGTTTTATTGTAAATGAAATAAGGTTTATCATATCTAATGTTTATAATTATATAATATATAAGAATTTTATTGACATAATTAATATTATTATATGATATGTATATGAATTCGTATATAATATTTATGGTTATATGATAGGTATATAAATTTTATTTATTTGAATTATTATCTAGAATATATATAACCTGTGAGTTTGAAAAAAATTAAAATTAACAAAATAATCTTTATTATTTTAAAAGTTTTAGAAAAATTATAAAATTATAAAAATATCAATAATTAATAAAAAATCTAACAAACTACAAAAATCATAAGATATTATACAATGTTAAAATATAAATAAAATATGATAAAAGAAATCCAAATTTGGTCCATGTGCCCCTGTATAACTCATTTTGCCTTGCTATTGAATTTTTGAAACCCGCTAAAAATGAACACAAAAGTCATGTTATTTGACCAATTTCGTAATTCAAGTTGACGTTCATCAAAATGTCTCAAATTAACAAGAAAAATTATTTTAAGAGGTTTTCGCATTCATTTTTCATATGACTTATGAGTACATACAAATTTGACTTTTCATCAGCTAAAAGTTTTAGCAAATTTAATTGGTAAGTTCTTTAGACTTAATTTGACTTTCATATCATTAAATTAATTATCATTATATATTTTATATCATCATTAAATTTAAATTTTGTAAATTTGAATAATTATTATATATATAATAATTGCATTAAAATTATTGGTAAAAAGACCTCTACAGTCTCTCTCAATTTTGAAATTAAGCAAATTGGTCCCTCTAAAAAATTGGAGCAATTTAATTACTGTCAATTTTCAAAGTGAGCGACTAAGGATAATTAATTATGGTGTTAATGTCTTTCGTCAATTGTGCATAATTTTAATTGGAATAACAACAAATTTAGCCTTTAATGTTGACATGTTTTGTCAATTTGGTCTTGATTATAAAAAATTCAACAAATTTAGCCTCAACATTTATACATTTACACAAATGTTGTAGGCTAAATTTGTTAATTCGGGACCATATGGACAAAATATCTAAATTTTGAGAGTTAAATTTATTATTATACAAATCAAAATTACGTATAATTGACGGAAAACATTAACGTCGAGACAAATTGTCTTTAATTGCTCACTTTCGAAATTGATAAGGTGGCACCATGTTGTGGGATGTGGGTATATATAGACTTATAATCCATTTGCAGCTTGTTCCTAAATAATATGGGATTTCTTATTCTTTCAACTAACAACATAAGAAAGTTATCTTTAATTTTTATGTTATTAGTTGGAAGAGTAAATAATCCTACATTATCTAGGAACAAGCTACAAATAGATTAAGTCTATATATACTTATATCTCACATCGCTTAAGAAAACAAGGAAAATGAGACATTGGGTCTATATAAAGACCTATTTTGTAAGTTTTATTTCCACATTAATAGGTGACATCAGAAAAATAAAATATTGGTGCGGTCACTTTTAGCGTTAATGTGGCAGAAAGCGTTTTCAGCTGATCTGAAAGCGTTTTTCAACAAATCACCTAAAAACGTTTATAGTTGGAAGTGAACTGAAAGCGTTTTCGTAAAATCGACCTATTCTCTTCATTCTTCCAAAAAATGGCCTAATCTGGTAAATTTTAAAAAAATTCGGCATTTGTAATTTAGTCACCATAATTTGCTATAATCATTTAATTTTAACTTTGAACTAATTCTTTTATAATTAATGTAAATATCATAATTATCTCGTTTTGGTCCCCTTTATTATTAGCTTCGATTACTTTATCAAAAAAAATTATTTAATTGGCCCCACTTTAATAAAAATTTATTGTTATAATAAGCTCTTGAATTTTTCAAAATTTAAATCAATTACGTTTCTTCGAATTTTTACACACAGTTAAACTCATGAACTAATAAAATTGATTGAGTAGACCTTTTAATTGATGTTGACCATTAGTATTTTAAAAGTTTACAAGCAGTTTAAAATTGTTTTAAAAAAAATAAATTTTATATATTTTATTTTTTAATTTAATGGTTTTAAATAATTTTTATAATTCCATAATGTATTTAAATAAATAGATGGACGTCTACATTCAAATGAACCTTGACAATTATTTGTTCAGATTTATTGTGTACTTATTTTTAATTTTTTAATTATTTGCTGACTTGGCGTGGTATTTATTAATAGCCACATCAACGTTGCCATTAAATACTAACTGAAAATGTTAGTCTAAATGACCTAATTGGTGAATTTTATTATTTCAAGAATAAAAAAAAAGTTAAACTGAAGTTTTTTAGAAAAATTAAAAAATCCGCAACTTTGTTGTGAAGGCTTCAAAATTCAAAATTTGTTTTTGAAAGTTAGAATTTTAAATTCTGCGGGTAACTTTAAAATTAAGTTATAGTTAGTAGTTGATGTCACGTTATAGCATTAATATTTTATTTCACAAGTTTCTATGACATGTAGGCTCATATCTCTGTATATAATTAGTATGAATAATCAAACGTTATTTTCCGTTACCATTCACAAACTCTTTGAATAAAATAAAATTAACCGAATAACGTTATTTTCCGTTACCATTAATACTTTCCGTTACTTTTAGAGCCCTAAAATAAAATTAACCAAATTTAGTGTAATTGAGTTAAATTAAACTTAAATAATAAATTCGAAGGAGTTTGATTCTCGATTCAAGTTCATCAAGTATTATTTTTTAAACTTGAATGCAACTCAAATTATCTTAACTTAATTAGATTCGTTTATTTGATCTCTAACTTGTTTCATATATATTTTTAGAGATAAAACAACATTACTGTAACACCAGACCCGATCGTCGGGTCCGAGTTAATGTCACATTCGTTGTTAGAGTAACTACAACAAATTTCAATACAATTCAACCATTCTAGCATGCTTACAAGTATAAAACACATTCTCGATATGTTGTAAAATCATTTCTTACTTTTATACGAGCTTATGAAAGCTTTTCTGTTAACCTAAGGTCGGTAAGAACTTAATTGAAAAGTTTTAAAAATCTACGGGTTGACGTCATGACATCATGGCTTTCACGTTGCGATCTAATCAATCAATGAGTATCATTGCAACTTCAGAAATATCGACGTCACGACACCACTTACTATCTATTTAAGTCACGACGTTGGGGACTAATTGTCGCAATGTTACACCTGTTTTGACAAAAAAATCACTTTGGTACACATTTCATGCTTCCTACCAAATACATTTCAACATACATAAACCTATACCAAATTCACCAATGCATCATATCATGCCAAACTATGTCGAATCAAGCTTGTAACACCTTCGAAACCAAGTATTCAAGTGGCATAAAACTCATGATCAAAATATAAACATATCCAAGCCATTTACCAACTTTAACATACCAAGTTACTTCATTTTGCAAGTTTTAACATATAAGACTTATCCAAGCTTGAATTTATGAATCCAAATGGCATCAAACATGATCAAAACTAAGAACAAACTAGGCTATATATCAAGCTTAATATAAAATTTAACCTTAGCCACAAATATGACATTGGCATTCACAAGTAGAGATGATTATTTACATAATAAATACCCTATATTCATGCCACAATATTAGGAATCAAAATGAACATAATTCTACTACCTTGTTGATAGTGTGATATCCGCAATGATCTCGCTTCGAGAATTTCACAATCTAGGGATCTACATGTAAGGAAAATAACCATAAGTAAGCATTAAACGCTTAGTAAGTTCAAATAGAAATTACAACACTTACTATAACACCTCATACCTAGCCCATTCACATGGTCCAAGCTACGAGATGCTACTATGCTGTGAAACAATTACAATCATATACTCACCATAGAACCATTCATAACTCACTATTCCAAATTGACTAATTCATATAGTCTAATTGATGATTTAAAACATACAAAGCCACTCAAAACAAAATTTTCATTCATTTAGCATCAAACTTAACCCAAAATATGTACCATAAGCTATATATATACCAAATGGTATGTTCAAAATCACCTATTACCACAACTAACATAAGACTTTCCTTCCAAAATGACCACTTGTAACCTAAAAGTCCTTATGTACATGCCACATAGTCTAGACATCAAATTGAACATGTATCTATTGTCTCAAGATAGTGTGTGCTACTCCGCTGATCTAGCTTAACAAGTTCTGCAATGTGACAATCTACAAAGAAGAATCAACAAAAATAAGTATTGAGAATGCTTAGTAAGTTCAATTAGAATCAATAAACTTACTGTTAAGTATGACTCCTATTTTAGTCAAATTTGAGAAATAATCTTCTAACTCTGTTTATTTGTTTCAATCAAACACTGATTAGTTTAGATTATTTTATTATTATTTGACATATGAATTTAGCCTATAAATAGACTCTTTTACAACCTTAGAAACAACACCCATTAGAGATTAGAACTCATAACACATTTAGAGAATTTTCTATTTACGTTTTGAGGGTATTTTGTTTTTGGGTTTTCGGGGTTTAGTTTTTATCTCCATCTTTTGTACTCTTCGTTCTTTTACCATTATAGTAAAATTATATTTGCCCGTGGTTTTTATCTTCTTTGGAGGGGTTTTTCACGTTAAATTTGTGTGTTTAATTTCTCAATTTATTTCGCTATTTTTTTGTTACTTGTTGCTCAATCGGGTTGATCTCCAACAAGTGGTATCAGAGTCAGTTTAATTTTCATAGATCAGCTCGTTCAGAGATGGCAGCAACAATGTTTGAAATTGAGAAGTTCAATGGAGGGACAAATTTCAATCTGTGGCAAGTTCGGATGATGGCAATTCTAGTTCAAACCGGCTTAAAAAAGGTTGTTACCGGGAAAAAGCTTGAGAATCTAAATCAAACAGAATGAGAAGAGCTTGATGAAAAAATCTTGGTTGCAATCTAGTTGTGCCTCGCGAATACGGTATTGCAGGATGTGTTGATGGAGAAGACCTCATCCGCCTTGTGGAAAAGGTTAGAAACTCTTTATGCAGCTAAGTCTCTAGCTAACCGTTTAGTGTTGAAACAACATCTATTTACGTTTCGCATGAATGAATGTGAGCTTCTTAGAGATTACATCATTCAATTCATTACTCTTTTAAATGATTTAAAGAACGTTGAGGTTCATATTGATGATGAAGATCAGGCTATGCTATTATTGTGCTCTTTACCTCTTTTATACAAGTCTTTCAAGGAGACCCTAATTTATGGAAAAGACAAACTCTCGTTCAAAGATGTGAAGGGTCATTTGTTGAGTAGATACAAACTCGACAATGAGCTTTATTTTGATAGCAAGGTAGATAGGTAAGCTTCCGTTTTGGTAGCATTAAAGAAACAAGACAAAAGGTGTCGCTATTGTAAAAAGTTAGGTCACATCAAAGCAGATTGTTATAAACTACGAAATAAAAGAACTGTTGAGTGTAACGAAAAAGATGTAACTGGTGCTAATTTGGCCGATGAAAGCGGTGATGATTTCTTGTTAGTGTCAACGAGCGATAACACTAAGCTCACGTCCGAGTGGATCCTAGATTCGGGATTCTTTCCACATGTGTCCCAATAGAGAATGGTTCTCCACATACAGTTCGATTGAAGGTGGAGTTGTGTGCATGAGAATGATTCATCTAGTAAGGTAATTGGTATTGCAACTGTTAAAATTAGGTCACACGATGGGACGATTAGGACACTCTCAGATGTTAGGTATGTACCTGATTTACGAAAGAATCTCATCTCCTTGAGTATTTTAGACTTGAAATGATGCAAAATCAACATCGAGTCGAGCGGTATTAAAGTATCTTGTGGAGCTCTCATTTTGTTAAAAGGTAAAAGAACTAGCAGTTTTTATATTCTGGAAGGTTCTATAGTGACCGGTGAAATCAGACGTCCCTCGTCCGTTACAGAGACGAAGTCAACTCATTTGGAGGAGGCAACTTAATCATAGGAGGGAAAAATGTATGACCGTTTCGTTGAAGAGAGGTTCTCTTTTGGATGCAGGTTTTGAAAAGTTAGGGCACTGTGTTCGTGAAAATCAGACCCAGGTTAGTTTTGATTTGGCAGTGTACAAGTCGAAGGCTAGAAGTCTTTCAGTTTCTAAGCACAGATTCAACTCAGTTAATTCCTTGTATAGTTCAAGATAGGCTCGTGGCGGGCTTTGGCAAAGATGGCATTGTAGAAATATGAGTCAAGGTGGAGATTTGTTAAGTATGATTCCTATTTTAGTCAAATTTGAGAAATAATCTTCTAGTTAAACTCTATTTATTTGTTTCAATCAAACACTGATTAGTTTAAATTATTTTATTATTATTTGACATATGAATTTAGCCTATAAATAGGCTCTTTTACAACCTTAGAAATAACACCCATTAGAGATTAGAACTCATAACACATTTAGAGAATTTTGTGTTTACGTTTTGAGGGTTCTTTGTTTTCGGGTTTTCAAGGTTTATTTTTTATCTCCATCTTTTGTACTTTTCGTTCTTTTGCCATTATAGTAAAATTATCTTTGCTCGTGGTTTTTTATCCTCTTTGGAAGAGTTTTTCCATGTTAAATTTGTGTGTTTAATTTCTCAATTTATTCTGCTATTTTTTTGTTACTTGTTGCTTAATCGGGTTGATCTCCAACACTTACCTTAATCATTTTAAACATAATTTCAACTAATCAATTGGCACTCAACATGGCTATCTTTGACATATAATGGTATATCTAATCATAAAAAAAAACATTACCAATTAATTATGTTAATCATGTTCCCAATCATAAATAATATCAATATCTTAATGTAATCATATAGAAAATCACATATCAAACATTTATGCTTACCGTTTCATTTCTAATTCACATTTAAGTTTCCATTTTCGATCAATTGAGTAACACCTGATGGGACAGCAATAATACGAATTTGGGCTCACAAGTGAATAAATTGCTCACATAAGTTGACTGTACAATAAGGTTGCTCACACAAGTTGAGAGTATAATTGAATTGCTCACACAAGCTTACTTTTATCGAGGTTACCTGTTCGGCTAAATCTACAATACATATAATCTAAGAATCTTTGACTAATTTCACATAAACAATTTAATATATTTCACAGTCATCCTATGTTAAGTAATCATTTTCAGGTTTTATCTGAGCTTACGAAAGTTCATTTGATAGCCCAAAGTTGAACTAAGACCAAATTATAACATTTTAAAATTCCTAGACAATGTTGTGACTTTGCCATTTCCTCATCGAGGCATGGTCATCTTATCTTGTCAAGTCATGACGAAACTCTTTGAGATGACGACATTGCGACGTTAAAAACCCGTGATCGCGACGTTGTCCCTATGTAACAACCCGTTTTTAGTAAAATTGCAACAGTGGTTTTGAGACCACAAATACAATGAGTAAATATTTATTTATCAATATTTTAATGTTTATGGCTTATTAGTAGGGTCATATAAAAATTTCGTTAAGAAATTCTGACGTTTGCATGCTTAATTAAGTGAAAAGGACTAAATCGTAAAAGGTGCAAAAATAGAGTTCTATTAGTAAAAGTAGTCTAATTGTTGTGAAACTTAAATGTGGGTGGAATTATTTAACACCCCTAACCCGTATCCGTCACCAGATTAGGGTTACGAGGCATTACCGAACAAGACACAGTTCAGCACAATCATTTATCTCTTTTCATACACCAAAGAATAACGATACATTTATAACATTATCAAACTTGAATATCCTCAATTTACTTATTTTAAATTCAAATATATAAAATGATAATTACAATTCAAATCAATCATACCTTACTAAGCATGTATCACAAATAAACACATTTCAAAATTCAAACTAATTCAATTTAAACATACATCAAAGCTCAATCGAACATATTCTATAATTAACAAATTCAACCAAACTTGTATACATCGAGTCATGTTAAATTATATAATACTTTCAATATTAGATTTCCTAAATCCATCATATTAATGACATTTTCATAATTAAATCATATTCAAGCATATATCTTCACTTTTCATATATAGAAAATATGTCCGTACATAATTTCACTATCTAAATATCAAACATTGCATTTCATAACTTCAGATATGTACATAATGAAACCAATATGTATACAACTTAATGTCCAATCACATTTACAACATTAGTAACATTATATTATGGTCGTACATACCTTTGATGTCATTATATTATACACATATGACCATTTCAATGAAATCATTCAATCATAAACTATATACGCTCAATACAAATCAACTTATCATTTAATCGACTAATCCAATAAATTTATAAAAGCTAAATTCAAACTTGTATTGCTCACTTAACTATCATTACCCGAATTTGTATGTATCTTCTTCATAAATTTTAAATCTACCTTGAAATCATTTATATATATCATTTAAAAGACCAAAACATGCATATTTATCTATTACAAGTTTAGCATATGAATACACCATTTTAGCCATATCAAAAAAAATCCATACAATTCATATCATTTTACAAAATAAAATCGAATATTAAGTCCACTTGCATGAGCAAATCGTACCTTTATTAAATACTCCACATTCCTAATTTATTTCATAACAAATTGACATCCATAAATAACCTCATAATTTGTACAAGATTTAGCCATTAAATCATAAGTCAAAATATGCCATTTCCGGTTCACTTAATTACTAAATTACATAACAATACCTTAACAAAGCATATCAAACAAGATTCACATATATTTACTTATAAATAAACCATAGCAAAACACTAAGACTAAAACCAAACATATCACACATATCATATATATATATATATATATACACATAACCAAGATTAATTAAGCTTGAATATCATTTACCTCATTACAAGCACATGACTAAAACACCATAATATATATATATATATATATATATATACACCATGGCCAATTCGAGATTAACATATTATACCAAACTCACTTCACTTATATGCTTTAACTAAGCTCACCTATGCCGAATTATTTACCACCTTCTTAACAAAACATATCAAACATAATTCACATAAATAAATATGCCATAGCTGAAATACCAAAATCAACATATCTATCACTTGATCAAAAGTATAAAAACCATGCTTAACAAAATAAATGAGCCATTTTTGCATGGCTCATATTTATATACCCAAAAAATCAAACATATTAACTAGACTATACATGCCATAAGTTTAAATTCAAACTTAGTAAAATACCGAAAACAGTCGATAGTGTGATAGACTTCTCTGACGATTCCCGTGCTCTTAACCAACTTCCAAATCTATAAAATTGAAAGCGATTACACACAGTAAGCTATTAAAGCTTAGTAAGCCATAAGCAAATAAACATTTAATCATTTACATAAATTAAGCTAGACAATTAGTAATAAATCATTATAATTTCACATATAATTCAATTTATCAATTTATATATATCAAAACTTATATAATTTGTAATAACTTCCCTCTTTACCGAATAATCAATTGAACATTAATATATCCAATCATCACTTTCCTCAATGCACATATACATCAAAGGCCGAATACATATATATTCAAATATGCAATCACATAATTCATATTTCACATAACTTCATATCATCAATTCAAGTATACAACTTACCTTATTTTCAAATAGGTAATCAACTATCACATACCTGGTCACTTAGCCTGATTTATACATTCGTACACAACTTATCTTTGCCCGTTGAACCATTCAGAATTAAAAAGGATACTCGGATAGTCGAAAGACTCGTACAATGCCAACGTCCCAGACGTGGTCTTACATGTAATCACATATCGATGCCACTGTCCCAGACAGGGTCTTACACGAATCAAATACGATGCCAATGTCCCAGACATGGTCTTACACGTAAACACAAGTCGATGCCAACGTCCCAGACGTGGTCTTACACGATAACACATATCAGAAATCCTATGTCATGACATATGTATCTTATCTATTCCTAAGGTTCGTACGGGCTCTCGGACAACGTATCTCGATCGAATCAAACACGAAATAAAACTTCCTGGATTATCACACATTCGGCCAATACACATATATATCCACAAAATTCAATTCAAGAAATAACATATATATATTTGCAAATTCAACAACATTTATATGCTAATAGACTTACCTCGGATGTCGTCGACTGTTAAATCGGCTACTCGACCACTTTTGTATTTCCCCGATCCAAATCCGATTTCTTTAATTCTTGATCTAAGCATATTCAAATTAAGTTTATTTAAACATCATTCTATTCAATTTAACCTAAAAACACATAAATAGGCAAATTACAATTTTGCCCCTAACATTTCACACTTTTTACAATTTAGTCCTTTTTGCTCAAAACACAAAATACACAAAATTTGACTTCACTCCTTAAGGGCCGAATATTCCTAGTGTCCATTACAAGCCCACATATTTCATTTATTTCACATTTTAGTCCCTCAAAATTTTATTTTTACAATTAAACCCTAACTACTCAATTTCATCAAAAATTCAAAGACAAAACATGTTAATCTTTCACATATCTTTCATATTCCATCATCAACTATCACAAAGCTCAAGCATTCATCAATGGCATTTCTCAAAATCATCAACAATTCACAAATTTAAGATATGGGTTTTGAAGTATTCAAAGCAACGATCTCAAAAACGTAAAAATTATCAAAAACCGAACAAAAACCAACCTTGAATTAAGCTTCAAAATGGCCGAATGTTTCAAGCTTTCAAACCTTGTTTTTATTTTCTACATTCGGTGAAGAAAGATGGACACAAAATGGTGGCTTTTAATGTTTTGTTTTATTATAACATATATTATTATATTATTATTATTTTAACTTTTATTTTATATATATATTTAAATCACATATCATCATTATGCCATCCACTACCTATTACTATTGGCTAAATTACAACATAAGGCCTCAAACTTATAAAGACAACAACAATTAGGCACTTTCTTAATTAACCATCAAATTTTCATTTTACGCGATTAAGCCCTTTTTTTCAAATTAAGCACACAAACATAAAATTAATTCACGAAACTTTCACATATGTAAATTCACACATAATTAACACAGAAAATAATATTAAAATATTTTCAGACTCGAATTTGTGGTCCCAAAACCACTGTTCCGATTAGGGTCAAAATCGGGCTGTTACAAATTAGTTGTAAATTAGATCAATTATGTTGTTAGTGGATGTTTGTGGTAAGGTTTTAATGAAATTATAATGATTTTAAAAGGATATTTTGGTAAATGAACAATTAAGTTAATTTGATAAGTAAATTAAAGACAAAAGAAATATGTCATCTTCTTGTTTCTTCATTTTCATGATCGAAAATCACCATTGGAATAGCTAGGGTTTGGAAAATCTTATTTCCATTTGCATGGTATGTAGTTTTATCCTGTTTATAATGATTTTTATGTTTTTGAAGTCGTTGTAGCTTAATCTAGCTAGCCCAAGGACTAATTTGAAAAACTGTTAAAGGATTAGGGTTTTTCCATGAACATTTTTGTATGGTTTTTTAAGTTTAATGAAAGATTATGAGTCATTGTTGTTAAATAAACAAGTTTTGTAAAGTGATTTTTGATGAAATTATCATTTAGGGACTGATTTGTAAAAGTAGTAAAATACCATGATAAATTTGTGAAATGTTGAATTTCATGAGTTTGTATAAGTCCCTAGGTAAATCGGCTAGCATGAAATATGGATGAATTTGCATAAATGTCAATTTACGAGTTTAAGGACTAAATTGTAAAGAAGTTAAAATGTTAGGGGAAAAGTGTAAATTTGCAAAAGTATGAATTTTGGACTAAATTGAATAGTATGAGTATTAAATAGATTGAATTTGTTTATTTAGATCAAGATAAACCTCGTACGAATCTAGATCGAGGAAAAGTTAAAGCCTTAGATTAGTTAATTTTATTTCGACATCTTCGTAATTGAGGTAAGTTTATATGCTAAATATCGTTGTAATATTATTTTGATATTTATGTATTGTGCTATATATCATGTTATGAAATGATGGAAAACCAATGACGTTTCGACAACTATCAAGCCCCATTTGAACCTTAAGAATATATAGGATACAAATGACATGTCATTAGGGTTACCATGTTTCGAGTGTTGGTCCTGAATGTCCTACCGATTGCTGAGTTTCAGCATTTGTTGCAAATACTTGTCAGCTTGTGTGAGCGGCATCGTGTAGCTTACATTCCAATCGTCAGCTTGTGTGAGCAGACCCATTTTATAGCTCGAGTGAGCAACAATGTAAAGGAAAAGGAAAAAGTAGGTTTCGACCATATGTTTAGCACAGTTTGTGTGAGCTTTCCCGCGTATCCGACACTATTCTAAGTGGTTCAACGGGCATGAAAAGGGAAGGAACGATAAGTGTTCCAATGGTTATGTTATGAACCTATGGAAAGGTATGAAATGATCTATGAATGTATATCTATGTTTATGGAAAGTATGAAGCTAATGCATTATGTTCATGTGAATTTACCTCACCATGTGATAATTCAAGTGAATTATGTGTTAGTGCACTAACTTGTATTCTTTTATGATGCTTAGGCTTGTGCCAATCTATTGGTAGGATTGTATCAAGTCTAATTTTAAAGTTATGCATTGAAATGGTAAGTTATGTTCATGTTATTGAACTTACTAAGCATTATATGCTTACGTAGTTTTCTTTCCATTGTTTTATAGAGTATTGGAAGCTCGATCAGTTTGGAAGTTTGTCGAAGACCTATCACACTATCCAGTGATTATATCGGTAGATTTTGATGTTTTGGTCAATGTTATAATGGCATGTATAGGTGGATTTATGTTTAATGGCCAGTTGATGTTTATGGCATGTAAATGTTGTTTTGAATTTGTATTACTTTAGTACTTTTGATAACTTGTGGTTGGGTGTAAATATGGTCAAGTTGATGCATGATCTTATGACCAAAGTGGTATGTGATGATATGTTTGCAATATGGTCAATTATGATATGCTTTAATATGGAATTAAGTTAGATGTGTATGGATGAGATATGACCAATTAGGCATAAATTTAAGTATATTTGTTTGATTGTGATTGAGGTGCCTATATGGCATATTGATTGTGATTGACTGTGATTGAGGTTCCTATATGACATGTGGATGGATTATGCATGTTTTCATATGTTTTGATACCTTAAACATATGTGTATATTGCTTGTAGGTACATGGTTGAGATGGGTGATTGAAATGACTTGTTTTTGGCCAATTTCTTGTCCACACGGCCTAAGACACGGATGTGAGTCTCATCTTGTGTGACATACGACCATGTGACACAGCCGTCTGTCCCCTGTAGGTTTTAAAGATTGCAAGTCAGGCAGTTATATGGCCTAGCACACGGCCTGACACACGGGCGTATGGCTTGGCCGTGTGACCCAACTCAGAGAGTTACACAAGCACGGACACGGGCTGGGACATGGCCGTGTGTCCCCATTTCGATTGTTACACGGCTTGAGACACTGGCGTGTGTCTCATCTTGTGAGTCACATAGCCTGGCCACACGGCCGTGTGACCCCTACAGTTTGAATTTTTCTAACTTTTTATAAATTCTTCCTTAACAATTCAAATGTTTCTGAAGTAGTCCCGAATCGTTTCTAAAGTGTTTCTAAGACCTCGAGGGCTCGATTAAGGGACATGTACAGCCCGAATTTGGGGCTAGTCAAAATAGTAGTTTCGGGACCACAAATTCGAAGAGAAAAAAATTTATTTTCATTATATTTTTATAGTCTACGATTTCACAAAATGATTTCGTGAAAATTTCGTTCGAAAATTTTGACGTTTGGGCACTCAATTTAGTCAAAAGGACTAAATTGTAAAAAGTGCAAAAGTTGAGTTCTATATGTTAGAGGTGTCTAATTGTTATGAAATTTTAAATTGGAGGTCTTTATATGGTAATTAGACCATTGGTTAAGTTGGTGGACAAAAATGGGTATGGTTAGGCATGTTTCCAAAGTTTTTCATTAAGGGCATTTTGGTCATTTAGTTATTAAAATGAATTAAAAACAAAATTAAAAGCCAATTTTTGTCCATCTTCTCCATAAGGCTGAATTTAGCAAGGGGGAAGCCATGGTTAGGGTTTTCAAGCTTCCAAGCTCAATAGTAAGTCCATCCTTGCCTCGTTTTTAATGATTTTTACGTTTTTGAGATTACCATAATATGATTTACCTATTTCTACCATTTATTTAAGCAAGAGTTGATGTTTAAAAATTTACCCATGGAGAATATGCATGTATTTTGATGTTCTATGGAAGAATATGAATGTTTAGAGTGTGATAAATGATTTGTACTAAGTAATTTTCGATAAAAATGTCAAAGTATTAATTTGTAAAAGTTATAAAATGTGTCATAATTGTGTGAATAAGTCAAAATTATGAATGGAAACTATCATAAAATGGTTCGGCTAAGCCTAAAATGCAAGGAAATTGAATAAAAATTATTTTACAAGCCTAGGAGCAAAATCATAATTTTGTAAAACTTTAGGGGCAAAAATGTAATTTTACCAAAGTATGATTTTTGGACTGGAATGAATAGTGTGAATGTTATATAAGTTAAATGTATTGTTATAAATCAAGAAAAATGAGAAATTGAAATTGATCGATAAAAAGAAAAGTGAGAAAAAGTGAAAAATTCTCGAATGAACCTTTGGAATAAAAAGGGATACGAATGAAGTGACAGAAATGATCACATGTGTGGCACGGACTGTGTGTAGGCCACTATGTAAAAGTGAAAGTAATGGTCACGTGTGTAGTACTATGTGCAGGCTACTGCGTGTACCGGAATGATAGGTCGCATGTGTAGTCTAGTATGTGTACCGGATAGTTTCGATCACATGTGTAGTACTATGTGCAGGCTACTACGTGTATCGGATGGTAATGGTCACATGTGTAGTACTCTGGCAGGCTACTATGTGAACCAAACATAATTGATTAATAAGGTGGTTGCTATGTGCTGATTCCACCGGACATCATTGATTAATAAGGTGGTTTCTATGTGCTGAATCTACCGAATTTCTGTTATTATTCCGAAGTGTTCATCGGGAAATTGACTAAGTGTAATTGAATAATGAATATATGTGTGGAATTGAATTGAATATCGACTTAGAAATTGAAAAGTGAATTTTGAATTGAATTGTGATTGAAAGTGAAAAAGTGAAATTATGAAAGAGTACATTTAGAAACAAAACAGTTTAGACAACAACAGTTGTGTGACTTTGAAAAATAACCAAAAATGGTGGAAATTGAATTAGAGGCTGAATAATATATGAAATTGAATCTAAATGAGTCTACTTTCACATAAAAGAAACAGAGCAAGCAAAAGAGTTATATGTTTTGAGATATATGAAGTTTAGTTAGATAGAGTCTGAATGAGTTTGGAATCCCCTGTTTTGAATTTGGAAAATTGTCAAAAATTGTACAAAAATAATTATGGGATAAATTTTATATTTTTAGAATCTTCAGTGAATCTATTTTCAATAAAATAAACAAAAATAATATTCAAATCCTGTACAAAGAGATAATTAATTTTTAGTGAAGAGAGGTCAGAACTATTGAGCAGTGAAATAGGGGAAATTTAAAGAATAAACTGTACTATTTGGATAAACAAAAAATTCTTAAAATTTTATGGTAAGAAGATATGTGAATCTAGTTTTGGGGAAAATTAACAGTTCTTAATTTGGAGCTCTGTAGCTCCAGGTAAAAATAATTTAGTGACTCTGACTCAGAGAGACAGTTTTAAGTATACATGTAAGTGAATACTGAAACTATAGAAAATGTTATTTCTAAGAGTGTTATGTACATTAAGGATGTGGAATGGAGAGGAGGAGGAGGAAAATTGGAAGAACATATGAATGATTTGTGTATAATTGGCCATATGCTCGATTATAATCGATAAACGATTGAAAAGAAATGATGTTTATAATTGTGCATTATTAGTTATGGTTAAAGTTCATGTGAGAAAATAAAGTTTCATAGTATGTGTATGTGGTATACTTGGTATATGATTTGGTATGTAGCAATGTCAGAAATGATTTATGAATTAACTCATGTTGGTAAGTTTGATACATAAATAAATGTGGTGCTTATCCATGCTTATAATGCTTATACTATATGTTTATTTGGCTAGCATATTTGGTGTGTATGCTTAGGCTTTGGCCAAGTTGTGGCTGGATTATGCCACATTAAATTTATAAAATTATGCATTGAGATGGTAAATGCCTAGATGGAAATATGCTTGTGATCATATAAGGGTGGTAAGGTTTAAAGTTTGTAATCTTTATTAAAATGGTTTATTATGTGGTTAGTCTTAAAAAAAAAACTACCTTGCGACTATGGTTGAGTGTAATGTTTTATATCTTGTGTGATATGCATAAGAAACGGGAGTGGAAAGGAAATGAAATACTAAGTTCATGCTTGAAGTGTAAAATGACGCAAAAAGGGGACGCTAAGTTAAATGATAAATATGTATTAGTATTGAACTTAATGAAATTGAACTGTACGTGAATTAAATGGAAATTGCAAATGATATGATTTGAATTAAACGAATTATTGTGGTATTGAAATGTATATTGGATTGAGAAATTGAATTGAATCGTGAACATGAGAATCGTGAATTAAATGAAATGGAAATGAAGTATTGAATTGCATGAGTATGTATTGGGTCTCAGAAGCCCTATTTGTTACAAATATAGTATTTTGAAGTTATAACGTAAAGATTTACAAAAGCATGTTAAAAATTTGAAGAGTTTAAATTTGAATGAAATTTTATAACTCGGTTTAACATGTTTATAAGTGTATGTGTTCTGGTAATGTCTCGTACCCTATTCCGGTGTTGAATACGGGTAAGAGGTGTTACAGGACAATATGCATGTTTATAAATGGATTATGCTATGGTTATTGTAATGTTTAGAAATGAATGTTTTTAGGTTACATTTATTTCGTAATGCTCTGTAACCCTATTCCGGTGACGAATACGAGTTAGGGGTGTTACACCCTATTTTTCGTAAAAAAATCTCATTTACTTATTTACTTATTCTCATTCAAACATTACCACATACACACTCATTTGTCAATTCACCTATACCAAAACTAGTTTGTAACATTTTGAATTCAACCATTTCACATCACATACCAATCATATTATTCATATAAACATAGTAAACTATCCAATTCAATGATTCATGTACAAAGCATTAAAAATCAAGTTAATTAATAATCTTGACTTGAAATGTTCAAGCACATACCAAACTATATAACATGCTTAACTATATATATACCATTTCTATGTTCATCCATCCAACTAGATTTTTCAATTCAACTAACTCACTTATAGCCTTGGACATTCCAAACCATTTCCTAAGTGTTTCATTCAACCTTACACAACAATGTAGCCATTAAGCCAATCTAATGACAACCAATTCAAGTATCTATTTATTTGAATCAACCAATCTTTTAACATATAACCCAAAAATTTAACATTTAATCTCAAAAAAATCCATTACATCTATCCATACCAAAATACTTCTATCAAATCTCAACATGTTCATATATTATGCCAATTATTAACTAAACAATTTTAAAGCTTAACATAATTCAACTAAAGAATACCTTAAGTTTATCATGCTCAACATATTTTTTACCTATTTCATTTACCAGCCCCATAATTAATCAACAGTTACATTTTTACCTTGTTCTATTTCATATTAGCCAATATTCACATAACTTTGCAATTCAGTTCATATAAGTCACACATGCCATTTTCACTAAATTCTAATTATATCTAATATATAGATGAAATTTAAACACAATTCTCACATAATATAAATAAAAATAAATAAATTTCACATGAACTTACCTAATCAAAAAACAAACAAATTGAATCTTGAGGATTAATCGACAATTTTGGCTTTTCCTCAATTATCTCTAGTTTGATCCAATTCACGACCTATACAATTATTTCATTCAATCCATCAAATATCAAACATTTATACACTATATCATGATATGAATGAACCTATGAAACTTTATTTTTCTATACGCCTAAATTTTTACATTTTATTTAATTTAGTTCTTGAAACCTGAAATAGCCATAACTTTCAATTTTGAGCTTCAATTTGAAAATCGACCTCAATTACATTCATTATAGATCCTCTACTATCTATTATTATCAAAATTTCACATCAATTTCACATTTTATTCACTTTAGTCATTATGTATAAAACTAACAATTAAACATTACAATTTAGTCCTTTTCATAATCTAAGCTTAAAATTCATCAATTTAACACCAAAATCTTAAAAATCAACAATGAAAATTTCCCTTTATTTTTCTTTTAGTTGAGACAACAATGATGAAGTGAGAAAGATGATAACATTTTCCTCCACTAACTTTGTATATATATATATATATATATATATATATATCATAATTAACTACTAATTAATCTAATGTAATTTAATTAAACCATGCTTTACTTTAATTAATTTAATTATTAGCTTAACTTAATAACATGGCATCATTATCCAATAACCTATAATTATAAATTATTTAATAACCATTTTGAACCTTTGAATAATTTTCATTTAAGTCCCTAAGTTGTTGGCCAATTAAAAACCTTTAGCGATTTGACTTTTACAATTTAGTCATTATACCTTAATTAGCTATCAATTTAGCAAAATTGCTGGACCAAAATTTTATATATTTTATAATAGACTCGTAAATATTAAATATTAATATTTACAAACTCGATTTATAGAAATGGGGTTCTAAAATTTCATTCTCCAGTACCATTGAAAATCGAGCTATTACACTTACCTTGTTCATAGGTTAACTTGTTAACTACCAAAGGTTTTGGCATACATTTAGCTAGAGTATGACATTTAACGTCACAACAATGTGAGCATAAGAAACATAAGTATTCATGTGCATCAAACATTATAAACATAACTCAAAGCATTACAAATTTGCACCAATTCACATATATTTATCTCAATGTCATATTCTATCATCAATCTACAAGTTCATGTTATTTCAATTGAATCACGTATCATAAAATTTTATCAAATTCGATTCATTTCATTTTCCAATTTCAAGATTCTATTTCAATATTTCGCTCAATGGAACCCTAGTAAAACGGACTTGGACACACGAGTGAACTACACCGCACCATGATAGCTCGTTTGAGAATAAACTACACCATACCAAGGCACTGAAGTGCAAAGCCTATAGGCATCAAATGTTTAAACATATTCAAATACATTTCTCCACCACACCAAGGTCTCTATAGAGACAATGGATACTTGATGATTCGTAACAAATACTGAATCTCGAAATAACTTGTTATAATCTCCATATCATCAACTATCCCGTACATAAGCGCGCATATGACCTTATTGACATGCCAACTGTATACTAGCCTTTTACTAAGTTCACATGGGCATCAATTATCCACATTTGCATTTTCATATCTTGTAACTATCACATATCAATTTTTTGAATTCCATTGATTGAATTTGAACATGAATTACACATATATTTAATGACACATTGCAAGATCCTTATCATACTTCTAGTTACAATAAATAAAAATAATATCAATCACTCATTTCAATTCATATTTATTCAATTACATTTGCTAGTCAGGTATGCCAATTTCCAACAAAATTTTAACTTAGATTCAAGCTTAGGTAAAGTGAAAATAAACAAAAGCATACCTATTAAACAAGTAAGGGTAGTAAGTTCCATAAGAATTTACCTTTTTCAAAACACAAAACGGGTAGATTCTTTGGGGACTATTCCATAATTTTTGCTTTTCCTCTACTAGTTCTACTTTTATCTAATTCCGGTTTTATACAAATATATATGTATACCAATCAATATCATATGATAACACATAATCGTCATTCAGTGGCTCACAACCACAATGCCATGAGATGCATGATTCAACTAATCCTCTTTTTGATTATACACATATTTTATATTTTATTCAATTTAGTCCTTAAACTCGGGATAAGAATATCTTTCGATTTCTAGATTTAAATTAAACTTTGATTTCACGTTCTTTCATTAGGGACCCTATTCCTTCTATTTCCAACATAATTTTAGGATAAATTTTACATTTATTCAATTTGGTCCCTAATGTTACAAAGCTAACAAACAAGCTTAACTAAGTTTACAATTTAGTCATTTTTATGATTTAAGCTCAATATCTATCAATTCTAAGCCTATTTCATCAACTTATCAATAATGAAAACTTGCTAAAATTCAACAATTGATCAAAATGATACATGAGCTACCTAAAACAAGCTCCCATGATCATAAATCAATAAAAATTACAAGAAAAGAGCTTGATTTTCATCCCTAATTAGTGGCTGAATGTTGAATGAATTAAAAGCTTTCTTCCTTAGGTTTTCTAAGTATGGACGGTTGGAAGAGTAGAGAAGATGATGAAAAATTCCACTAACACTCTTATTTATACTCAAATTAGTTTTAGTTTAGCTTAATAACCTTTTTTTAATTAGATAATTAAGACATAATTAAGCTTATTTTAATCACAATGAATTACACATATATTTAATGACACATTGCAAGATCCTTATCATACTTCTAGTTACAATAAATAAATATAATATCAATCACTCATTTCAATTCATATTTATTCAATTACATTTGCTAGTCAGGTATGCCAATTTCCAACAAAATTTTAACTTAGATTCAAGCTTAGGTAAAGTGAAAATAAACAAAAGCATACCTATTAAACAAGTAAGGGTAGTAAGTTCCATAAGAACTTACCTTTTTCAAAACACAAAACGGGTAGATTCTTCGGGGACTATTCCATAATTTTTGCTTTTCCTCTACTAGTTCTACTTTTATCTAATTCCGGTTTTATACAAATATATATGTATACCAATCAAGATCATATGATAACACATAATCGTCATTCAGTGGCTCACAACCACAATGCCATGAGATGCATGATTCAACTAATCCTCTTTTTGATTATACACATATTTTATATTTTATTCAATTTAGTCCTTAAACTCAGGATAAGAATATCTTTCGATTTCTAAATTTAAATTAAACTTTGATTTCACGTTCTTTCATTAGGGACCCTATTCCTTCTATTTCCAACATAATTTTAGGATAAATTTTACATTTATTCAATTTGGTCCCTAATGTTACAAAGCTAACAAACAAGCTTAACTAAGTTTACAATTTAGTCATTTTTATGATTTAAGCTCAATATCTATCAATTCTAAGCCTATTTCATCAACTTATCAATAATGAAAACTTGCTAAAATTCAACAATTGATCAAAATGATACATGAGCTACCTAAAACAAGCTCCCATGATCATAAATCAATAAAAATTACAAGAAAAGAGCTTGATTTTCATCCCTAATTAGTGGCTGAATGTTGAATGAATTAAAAGCTTTCTTCCTTAGGTTTTCTAAGTATGGACGGTTGGAAGAGTAGAGAAGATGATGAAAAATTCCACTAACACTCTTATTTATACTCAAATTAGTTTTAGTTTAGCTTAATAACCTTTTTTTAATTAGATAATTAAGACATAATTAAGCTTATTTTAATCATAATTTAGTCTAAGCAAGATTTGTCATCACCATCCACTAACTCATGCCAACAATTGGTTTAATTACCATTTTGGCCTCTTTGGTTAATTGCTATTTAGGTCTTCAAACCTTTTCTTAATTAAAACTCAATAACAATTAGACTTTTACGATCTAACCCTTGAGCTTTAATTGTCTATTTTATCGGCTAAATTACTTGATCATTCTTTAGCATATTTTCATATCAACTCCATAAATGTTTTTATTTTATATTTACAAATTCAATTTACTAAAAATAAAATTTTAAATTTACATTTTTTAATACAACTAAAAATCGAATAGTTTACTTTTGTCACAAATTAATCTGATCCATAAATGAAACTTATCTGAGGGGGAGTGGACCACACCGTTCACACACACCAAAAAAAACAAAAGAAAAAAAAAGCTGCCAACTTTTTGCCATTTCCAATGGAGAGAATTTTGCTTTGTTATGCATGTGATAAAGTGAGCTCCCGACCCCAGCTAAGCATTTCAAATTTTAAAGTTGGAAGAATGTCCCATGGTGGCCACACCTTTCATCCTATTCCTTTCTTACCTCAAAATTTGCTCATTTTCAAAGCTAACACAACTTGAAAAAGAACATGACAGCATCAACTGAACCTAACTCATACTGACACTATATGCCTAAAATTTTGTTTCTTTGATTTCTTCCCATCAATGGTTCATTGATGGAGATGCTCTGAGTTGGTGTATCTGACGTTGAAACTTGATTTAAATGCAAACAAGCTACGTACTAATGCCACCCGTATACCATGGGAGCCCAACCTAACTACAAAACTTGCAATCCAAGCAAACTGACAGGAAACATTTTAACAACAAAATAAAAGGACAAAGCCTAGTTTTCAGCAAACCAAACTGATTTCAACATTTAAACAACAAATAAAAGAATCAGGCAAACTGTATGCATCATTTACTATTTGTGTGAATCACTAAAAAAAATTACAAATCAATGAAAACCCTTGGTTTAAAAATTAGAGGGACTAAAATTTTCAGTGGTATGGGGTATCTCAATAAATACAAGCCAATCCAGGTTATAGTATGAAAACGACAAGAGGATGGGATCTTTACAGTGTAAGGTATGTTGCGTTACGAGGTTGAGTTTCCGCTAAAACCTTGGCTATTTTTCATCATCTTCCGCATCTCCATTTCCCTGGTGGTTTGGCCTTCATAGCTTGAGCCCGAAGGGTATAAACCGTATTCAGTGGTGGCTTCACTGTACTCACTACTAGCAGCATATTCCTGTGTGTCCAATGCCATCCTCCTGAACCTTTTCATGTCTTCATTGTACTGGTTTGTATCATAGTCAGAGCTTTCATAAGAGCTGTAGACACTGCTTTGTTCAGGTGTCACTCCTTCATTGAGATCAGACAATGACGCATCTCCTTCTAAAGCTCGGACGATCTATTTGATTGCAAGTTTTGGTTAAGAGTATACTTATGAATGGAACACAGGAGTAACTATAAGGTCAAACAGAAAGTACGGTTCACTCATGAACCATCAACCACCGGTTACACCACTTGATTGACAGCCATCATACACACAAGATACTTGAGAAATGCAGTCGCTCAGAATTAAATCTCCACTAATAGAAATGGATTGCTTTCACAATTATTCATCTTCAGAGTCATATCCATCAACCAGACTTAGCAGACCCTCAATACTAAAAATGACATTTAAAAGAAAATTTACTACACCAGTTACCTGGCTCATCCGGGGACGACGTCTTGCTGAATGTCTCACACAAGCAGCAGCACAAGCAACCATACGAGTCATTTCATTGTGGTTATATTCCTTCTGTAATTTAGGATCAGCCAGACTCTCATAGTTTCCATCCTCCATAGCTCGTGTGAGCAATGGCCTAGCCTGCAATGCCAAATCAGATTTACTTAATAAAGAATCTATGAAATGTAAATCCAGAATTCCTTTCTGGAACTGGTTCAGAGAGTCAGAGAAGAATATGCAGATGATATTATGCGTGTTTGTGTGTAATTGCATAGACAATCATAGACCAAAGTTAATAACTAACCCAGTCCACCAGACTGTCTTCCCTGTAAGAAGAGCCAACAGGTCTGTGTCCAGTAATCAATTCCAAAAGCATGACTCCGAAAGAGAAAACGTCTGACTTGTCTGTGAGTTTTCCACTTGAAGCATACTCCGGAGCCAAATACCTGGAGAGAGTGAGAATTAAGTAAATAAACAACTAGAGGCAAAAAAATTTAATCATAAATCCTATATACCAAGAAAAGAGAATGCAGAAGTCTTCTTACCCAAAAGTACCCATCACCCTAGTAGAGACATGAGTGTTGGCATCAGAAGAGAACTTTGCCAGTCCAAAATCAGCAACCTGAAAACAACAGTTTTATCCATCATCTCAATGACAATAGAGAGAGAAATACATTTGGACAAACAAAAAAACAAAGACGGTAATTGAAAACTACTGCAATGAAACCTATACATTGGTGTTAAAACTGAAGGAATGTTTTTTTTATACTAGTTGGAACCTATACATTGGTGTTAAAACTGAAGGAATGTTTTTTTTATACTAGTTGGTTAACAGCTTGATACAAGCAAATCCTTTTCGGTTAAGTAAAGATGAAATAACACACACAAGTCAAGGCCGACATTTTGGTTGCATTTGTTTGGATTTCGTTTATGGTTCAAGTGTTTAAAAGTGTCAAGAAATTAAAGTGAAATCAATACCTTAGCCTCAAACTTGAAATCCAAAAGAATATTAGCCGCCTTAATATCACGATGAATGATCTTAGGATGACCTGAAAACATTGATAAGGTTAATAAGAGACTAAAATCCTAAATCTAGAGCAAGCATGCAAAGGAGAGAGTGAGAATGAAAAAGCATACAATCCTCGTGAAGATATGCCAGTCCTTTTGCAGACCCTAAAGCAATTCTCATCCTAGTTGGCCAATCAATGGTAAGTCGCCCCTTTCCTGCAATTAAGATTCTGTATTAGATCATTTTACCAGATGAACTGAACATTACTCGCCATGCCCAATAATTCAAACAAGAATGATGACATGCAACTTAGACAAGCTTACCATGCAAGTGAAACTCCAAAGTGTTGTTGGGAACAAACTCATAAACTAGCATTCTTGTAGTCCCCGAGATACAGTATCCAACCAATGACACAAGATGTTTGTGATGAACACGGCTGATAATCTCAACTTCAGCATGAAATTCTCTCTCCCCTTGTCCACTTCCAGCCTTCAGTTGCTTGACTGCTACTTGCTTCCCGTTGGGGAGTACTCCACGGTGCACATACCCGAAACCACCTTGTCCAAGAAGGTTAGTATCTGAGAAGCCATCTGTTGCCCTTGCTAATTCTTCATAGGTAAATCTGTTCTTGGAGAAACCTAACACAATACCAGGTGAAGGTGGTGGAAGTGGGTTCTCGGAACCTGAATAATTAGAGCCAGAACCTCCACTGCTGCTCATGAAAAGTGGAGGCGGTGGCATTGCCTGAGGACGCCATGCTGTAACTGGTGGAGGTGAGGGCTTTGTAGGCACTGCACTGGATTGATTCACAGGCGGTGGAGGATTTTGTTGCACCCGATACTGCTGGCCACCATACGGATCATCTGAGAGGAAAAAAAACAAAATCTCCGTGTATTATTATGACTACCTAAACCAGATTCGACAATAAAGCAAGGCTATACAAGTAAGAAGTTGATAAAAACCCTTTTACAATTAGCATATGGATCAGCCTTAATCATTCCAAAACATCAAAAATAAAATAAATCTTCAAACTCTTATCAAACTGAGATTCAAGTAAAAACACAATGGGAGAAAGGATGCAGTGTGAACAAATGCAAAGGTTTAGTTAGACAAAAGCTTGAAGGAAAAGCCATTTACATAAATCTGTGTCTTCCGTATGATCCAACCAAAAATCAAAGAGGCGCATGCAAAACCACTAACCAACGTATTCCAAAAGACATCAAATGTATGATTCAAACCTCAAATATTTGTTTCACCCCACATCAAACTTCAAAATTATCATAAAAAAAAAACAAAGTGTTTTTATAAGATAATTATAATCCATCTTTTTAATGGAAACCCAAAAATTAAATTCACGATTTGGACCCTAAATTATATCCATGTTCTCATTTTAGTCCTTACAGATATTCTTGTCTCATTGTGGTAGCTAAAGGCGCTTAGACAATGAGTACATGCCACGTCATTGATAATATGACACATTGACTGATGATGTGGCATGTTGACCCATGACGTGTAACATTGCTCGGTGACCGGCATCAATGGTAAAAAATAATTAAAATTTATTTAAACAAATGTAATCGTAAAAAAAATATTTAAAAATATTAATTGGCTGTAAATATTATTTTTTAAAAATGCAAAAATATTTAAAGAACTCAAAGAAGCACGACGGTATTGTTATTATCATAAAAATGGTAAAAATACTCAATACCTAGAGGACAACTGGTATTAATTAAGTGAAGTCAGTCAATACAAAAAAAAGAACAGAAAATTCCGTCATCTACAGCAGAAATGTTTGGATGAGTGTTTCGGTGCTTGGCTTACCCCTTCCCTTATCAGTTAAGCAGAGTTTCAAAAACGTTGTTACTGAAAACCATTTTTGTTTATGACGCCTAAAGCTATGGAAATCCCCCTTTCTAACTCAAACCAACACCCACTCTCTAAACTAAATCTCCAACATCCAGGGTACCTTCTTTCTCCTTCCACTCTCTATTTCTCTCTTTAAGAATGTGTTGGATTCTCTACTGCCGGCTGATACTTCTCTTATTTCATTAACCCAATGGTCTTTGGTTGCGAAAATCTCCAATTCTCACTCTCTTTACCATAAATTTTCTTTGAAGCTTAACCTCCCTTTCTTAAATTTAAAATTTAACTTCTTCAATATTTTTTACTACTTTTTTAATATTTTAAAATAATTTATATTTTTTCACAATTTTTAATCTTTTTTTTTGCTTTAAAAAATAATTTTACAATTTTTTAAATCTTTTTTACCGGTCAACACTGGTCAACGGTTGATCAACCTACCCATCATCTGTCAACGTTCCAAGTCATTGTCAACATGCCATATCATCTACTATATCATTCAATGATGCGGCGCATTCTCATTGGTCAGTTTTTTTTAACTGTTTACTTTTAGGTAGCAAAATGAGTAATGGAATAACATTCAAGTACCAAAATTTTTAAAAATTTTAGTACCAAATTTGAAAATAGATATAGTTCAGGGATCACATCATAAATAAACCAAATGAAAATAAAAATAAACTCCTTCCCAATCTGAAAACAATGGAGAAAAAGATCTGACCTTTAGGCCCAGGAGGTAGGGGAGGCATGTAGTAACTTTCGTCATCTCTTCTTCTTCTTCTACTCTTCTTTTTACAACATATACAAAACAAACTCAAAACCAACAATATCGCCACTCCCCCTATTGCTATCCCAATTACCAGTCCTGTCGACACCCCATTGCTCGATTCAGATGGCGGCGACGAACGAGATGGAGTTCCCGAACTCCTCGAAGGTGGTGGTCGCGATGGATTTCCCGAACTCCTCGAAGGTGGTGGTCGCGATGGAGTCCCTGAACCTCTTGGAGTTGTTGATGCAGAAGGAGAAGGAGGGGAAGGACTAAAGGATGACGGTGGTGGTGGAGATGTAGTGGTTGGAGTAGATGGGGAAGTAGAGGATGACGGGGAAGGTGATGAGGCAGAGGGAGTAGGGGGAGATGGGGTGGCGGGTGGCGGAGTTGAAGAGGTAGATGGAGGCGGAGATGCGGCAGATGACGGAGGAGGGGAGGTAGAATTGGTAGATGGTGGTGATGTGGGGGCTGGAGTAGCCCTTGGTGGTGGCGACGACGACATTGTTGTCTACCGAGAAAAAAAAGGGTAGTAAAATCTTTTACGAGTTTTGAAGGGTAAAGTTTAAAGAAGATTTGAAGAGAGAGGGGAGGGAGAAAGAACGAAGGATTTGATTGGTGATGGAGTAGCGTTTCATGTTTGATAAAAAGGCAGTTTTATTTTGACAAGCTGGTGGGAGCTGGCAGCGGGCCCTGCCTTTCCTAGTGGTGGGGTTGGGCTTTGTATAGGTTGATTTCAAATTTACCGCACCCAAATTTAACTTCATTAGTGCGCGCTCTAGTGGTGCACTCACTCCACGCCGCTGAAATTTCCTTTTTCTTTGACAACACATACTATACCGAAATTAGAAATTGATTCAATCCATTAAATATAGGGAAAAACTCAACCAAATTGATTGAATTGATGAAATTAAATAATATAATTATGGATTCATAAATTCAATAATATAGATAAAATAATTAGTATAAATTGGTTGTTTGGGATTACAAAACTCGAATTTGCCAAAAAAAAAATTGGCTTCAACTATCAATCACTCAATTCTATTTATAATTTAGCATTACAAAAATTTACATAATGACAATTTTTTTTTCAGAAAACATACAAGGGTTGAACTGCCAAAGTTGCATCTTACAAAAATTTGTCGGTATTTATTTGTATTTTTCCAAATGTTAAATTGTTACTAGCAAAACTATGGGTTTTATTTAACATGTTGAAGCATATTTGAGATGATATCTGTTACGCCAAGGCAAAACCAGGTGGAAGCCACAACAGATCATTCCAACATTAAGATGGGGACTTGTTTCCTAATAAAATTATTTTCATGGTCACTTTAATTTTAAAAAATGGGTTATAGATTCCCTCAAAAAACAAAAAAGTGTTTTGCATTATTATATAATGTCCATTCCTGAGAAAGAAGTGAGCTTGTGTGGGCGGCGGAGAGATTTGTTCAAACAGCCGGCAACAACATGGTAAGGAGGATCAAAGGAGGAGTAAAACGCCGGCAACTGAATAAATATTTTTTTGTCATTTTGGGCCATTTATTTTAAGTGAAAACACAGATAGCGACTTTTTTATCCTTTGGGTTCTTCCCTCTATTAAAGCTAATTATGGTGGGAAATCAACACTTGAACAGGAAGGATGGTGACACTTTAGTTTAAGGTCATACTCTCGTAGGTAAGACTCATCTTCTCCTTTATTTTTCGCATAACAAATACTTTATGTCTATTTTGGTATTAATTGGTTTTTTTCCTTATTTTAAACGTCCACATTGACGAAAAATATAGGTGAGAAAGAATGATGATAAGTCACATGGCCTTGCTTTTATATTTTAGTTCTCCCATGATTGGTGCCTTGACATTCGCTGTTTAATTTGTATTTTATTCACCCCCAAAATAATTTCCAACTCCATACAAAAGGGTAACGCGAGGACAGGAGTAAACCATTTTCTGTTGGTAGTTAGAAACATCTCTCATTGGACCACCAAAGTATGCCACGCTCAAAACTCTTTCATTTATATTATAGCTAATAAAACACACTTTATCTAATCTCTATACTAATTTGACTCTTGCCAACAAAAATTCAGTTAGATGAAAAAAATGAGTAAAGTATGCAGTCATAAAATAGTATGGTCATACCATATTATATAAATATTCTATTCGTCTCAATATTTTTTTCATATTTTGATTGTTAGTGGTTAACTATTTATAAATTTTGAATTCTTATTATCTTGAATTTATCATTGTTTTACCCTTCCGCCGTTGGGATACGTGTTAGCATCAAATGTAATGTTGACCTTTCTATTGGCCCCGTTTGAAACTATGTCTTGTTTGACCACTCACTTTGATCAAGGGAGCATCAACATCCGTTATTCTTAATCACCCGCTCTCAACACCCTTTAGTAAGACCATTTGCTTCTTTTAGAAAATGGTCAAGCATCCACTTTTAGATGTAAACACTCCTCAAATGTGAACAAGTCCTAAAGGTCATGAAGGACCCACATAAGCGTAACAACCTCGTATTGATGGAATGAATAACGAGATGGGCCCATGGTGCACATCCTTCACGCATTGGATGAGGATAACTTCATAACAATCTACCATATCACACTAATGGACAATGAGACCTCTCCTATAAATACCCAAATCAACGATGAAGAATAGACCGATCTTTTAGCACCCTAAAACTGTTAGAGTATACCCAAAGACCAATCATGATATGATTGTAATCACATACTCGTTTTACCTTATTTGTTAATTTAAGGCATTGTCATTGTTATTTCAGTTTCTTTTTCTATGTTTGTAAATAAACTGATTAATAATAAAGTCCTGAGAATAATATGATTATTCTTAAAAGGTCCTTAGTTAAGTATTATTGTGAGTTTGGGCAATAATAATGCATTGAGACTAATGTGTAGTTGATTAATGACAAAGTGTTGTCATTGACATAAGGATGTTAAAATCAATACATGAGTATGTGTTAGAGAACAACATATTAAATTGACCCGCTATGGGTATGTTTCTTGGATTATTTTGTAATAGTCACAACATTACTCATAGTGATAACTATGTATACAATCCTTAGACTTTTGATCATCATTGTCCCAACATCGTGAGTCATATATTTTGATATAGTCAAACGTCTACCGTAACAGGCTATACTATAAAGACTGATGTTGGGTATGCAACAATCTATGTAGTAGGATATGGTTGATCAATGTAGGATTTGCCCCTCCAACATAATGGGAGTACTATCTTAGGCAACTTTGTAACACCCCTCACTCGTTTCCGTCATCGGATTAGGGTTACAGCATGCTACAACATTTAACAAGACAAGTATATGACATTTTAAATCAAAATTTAATTTAAAACAATCATTCATCAATAATCAATCAATAACCATGTTATTCATACAAAAACGGAGCTTAAATCAAGTCTATAAATCTCTAAAATCAATTCGAAAACAAGTAGGGACTAATTTAAAACATAACATAAAATTAAGGTAAAAACAAAAACAGGGGTCACACGGCTGTGTAGGGCTATGGCACACAACCATGTTCCTAGACCATGCCACAAACTGATGCCATATATAAAGGAGTCACACAGCCGTGTAACAAACTGTGGCCATTTCTACCTAAAGTCACAAAAATTAAATAGAGCACACGCCCGTGCCACATGCCCGTGTGAGGTACACGACCGTGTGTCAAACAGTGTGGCAGCCCGTGTGTGCTAAATTGTACCTTAAAATGCAAGTTAACATGAATTTGCTTACTTAGGCCACAAGCATACCATTAACCATTCATTCAATCTATTCAAAACACAAAAAAAAAAAACCAAAACGTGTCATTTGCCTAATTCTAACCAATATGCCATAAGACACCATCATAACTAACATTCAAACTTAGTGATCATCTTCATTTGCTATCCAATTCACACCTAACTAAACCATATCATTTAAGGTGTCAAAATGTTATAATTTCTTTTACCAACTAACATCCATATACCAAAACACATTCACTAATACATTTATAATCAAAAGAACCAAATCACATATCATTACATGACATCCAAATCCCATATTCAACCTTGTTACCACAACATCCAACTAAGCTATCATTCAGTCATTCTTTGCATAACAAATTATCACTTATTAACATTCCATCTCATTCTATGATATGCAATACACAATACTCAACTAAGATTTCTTTAATAATCCATAATCAACCTTACCATTTGGCTATGAACCATATATACTTTTCACAAACACAAAAGCATATAAGTATTTACATGAACACACATGTTCCAAAAATCAAATACCCCTATTACATGCCACAAAATCGAAATATAATGATTCCAAAGTTTACCAAAAAGTGGTTGAATAGTGTGATCTTCTCGTTGATCTGATCGTTGATTCTGAAAGACAATATCTACAATGCAATAAGAAAACGACACAAGTAAGCTACAATTAAGCTTAGTAAGTTCATAGGCTGAAATGATAAGCTACAATTAAGCTTAGTAAGTTCATAGGCTGAAATGATAAAACATACAATATGATCACATTTATAATTTAATAAAATCATTTAGAAAAACATAATTCTATCATCACAACCATGTCAATAGGTGTGGCCTTAATACGCACAAGTTATAAACCATTGAAATTGTACAAGATCATTCAAATACCAAGTCACAATATAAAATTGGAAAACATGATCATATTTACGAATCATTCACAAGCATTATTTCCAAGTTTCAAATTCACATAATTATATCATCTAACCATCAAGGTTTAGCCCGATGAATAATGTGGACAAATACAGATACACGACTATTCACCTAAAACATGTTAGAATGCTCAACCGAACCAATCTAACCAAGAACACGCTTGGGCACCAAGTGCCAAGCCCATAGGCTTTACATCCGCCCCAAACACACACACAAAAAACCAAAAGAAACATTACAAAATTATACAAAATTATATTGTATGAACTTACTAAGGTCAAAACAGCAAAGATAGAAATATTAGGGACTAGTCAACAATTTTCTCTTTTCCACGGTTATTTACCGGTTCTTGATCTATATAGTATTTAATTTCAATTTATCTGCCTCAGTTACAATGAAATATCCAATTTGATTCATATGAATCACTATTAACAGTTTTCACAATTTCCCTAAAGTTTTTCACTTTGTTCATTTTAGTCCTTAAAACCGAAACAAACTTATTTTCACAATTTATCCCTAACCCATAGTGTCAAATTCATATCCATCCTTAATCAGCCCTCTAGTTTTGAAATTTTACTAGAAAACCAAGCCAATTTCAACATTTTATCATTTTAATCCCTAACCTCAAAACTATTAAAAATCACTTTACAAATTAGTCCAAATTTATCATCAAGCTTTAAACTAAACCATTAACAACTAAAAAGCCTTAAGAATATCAATGGAAAGTTTTCAAAACTTTAACAATATTTCAAAATACTCCCTGGGCTAGATGAGTTAATTTAAAACGATCTCAAAAACATAAAATTCATGAAAAATGGGTGAAAATTTCACTTACAACAAAGGAAGTATGAACCAAATTCCTCAAGCTTTCCCTTTAATGGTTTCGGTCACAAAAATGTTGAAAAGAAGAAGGTGATGTTTTTTGGCTCATTTACTTAATGTTTATAATTACTTAATTACTAAATTAACCTTTAAAAAATCTTTTAATTTCATTAAACCATATTTTCTAACCGTCCATTAACAATATTATGGCTAGATTTCCATATAAAACCATCCCATTATACTTTTATACTCAATTTTCACTTAAACACTGATATCATTTGACTTTTGCAACTTTTATGATTTAGTCCTTTTTTCTTTAATTAACTAGTCAAACATCAAAATTACTAAACCAAATTTCAATATGACACTAATAACCTCATAAATATTAAATAATTACTATTTATGGACTGACATGCCGAAATTATGGTCCCAAAACTACTATTTTTGACACCACCGGAAACGAGCTGGTATACACTTGATGGAGTAAGACTAGAAATGCATGGTTATGCTCAAATAAGTTGATATGAGATACCACACTTATTTGTTTATTGTAGTCTACTGAAAATATCAATAAATATAATATTAGACTATACAAGTGTGATTATTCTATGACTTGTGTCCAATGTAGATATAAAGGATAAAATGTTATAATATATGAAAAATTTATCACATAAAGGTTATGCAGAATCACAACTTCTTGTAACTTGGGTAGAAATAATACATTGCTAGATGCCACTCGTTACTTGTAACATTACAAATGTTCTAGTATTACTACTAACGTTACAAGATCCTACAATGTCACACCCTATGGTTGAAGCAAGCAGAATCCAAACACAATTGGTATTGTGTTTAGTTGTCACATGAATTAAATTAATTATTGAATTGATTTAATTTGACAGTTAAATATTGAATGCATTATATGTACAAACTTGTACACAAATAGAGAACATAGTTAAAATAAATATATTAATTTGATTCATATGAAACTATTAAATGGATATAGTTTATCAAAATTATTAAAATAAATAATTATAATAATTTCGGTCAAAGATTAAAGCAGGGAAATTAATATTCTTCTAGAAAGGATATAATGTTTTAATACTTTCCGTTTTTATGTGATATTAAATAAAAGGAATTGAATCCCTAATTTTGTGGTGTGTTAACAAGGAAAAAAATTGAAAAGGGTATAGTAGCCAATTTTGTCAATTCTCTCTGAGAGGTTCAAAGAGAGTTTGTTGTTCGTTCTTTGACTAGGTGGACTATGTAGAGGCTGAGATGATTTTGTTATGGCTTGGGATCAACATCGCACAAGAGGATCAGATAGAAAAAGGTATATCTTCAACCCTGTTTCAACCCGATTCGTTCATCGTACTTGGATCCATGGTTGATGATTGCTAGAATTTTTTTCTACTATGTCACGGGGCGTACCAGCGTTCCAACAAAAACTATTCTGAGTAATTATCTTCCCTATTAGCCTGTCCTCTTGTCCTTATTTCAACTCTCGACCTCTTTAGGTGAACTGGCTTTCACAACGCCACCTTGATTTCCTCCTTGCTCCTTCTTAACATCCACCTTTGTTGTACACTGTATCAACAATTGTTAATATAAAAATTGAATGTAAAAGTTTTTAAATACTTTCATTATAAAATATTATGAATTAAAATATTTAAAAGAATCAAAATCAAAGTTTAAAAATGTTAGATGAAAAAGGCAATTGTCACAACTTAATTGAAACAAACAAATAATTTATTTTTAAATAAATATATAAAAAGAACATTTATTCATCTTTACATGTTAATTTTTTCCTTCTTTCACACAATGAGTGAGCCTATGCCATTATTACAGTCTGTCATTGAGCAAAGCTACCCAAAGCACTAGGTCGAGTCTGGAATAAGGTGAGCACAACAAATCCATTGAAATGATTTGTAAACGCTGGATTAAAAGGGGCTTGCCAATATAAGGAAAGACTCTCCTCCCTCATTTATACATTCAAGCTAACTTTGAGTAATAGAAACACTTCCACATTCTCCCAACTCTCTTGCATTGTTTTAAGTTCTCTTGTAACAACCCATTTTTCAGTGGTACCAAAAACACAGGTTTTAGAACCTCATTGTTTGATGATCGAGTCAGTAAATATTATTTATTGATATTTACGAGTCTAGTGTAGAGTTATATTGATATTTAGTCCAGTAATTTTATTTATCGGTTAACAATTAAGGTACAAGGACTAAATCATAACAATAAGTTGAATTCTATAGATTTTATTAACTAAAAAGGGGAAATTAATAATTTTTCAAGGTTTAAAGTGGTAATTAACACTTCTGCATGGTAGTAGACGGTAGGTACATTTTTATTTAGTGAAAACTGTGATAATAATGTTAAATTATTATTAAAAGCATAATGAATAAAATAAATTCATCATCATCATCATTTTTCACCACCTATCGTTTTCACCTGAAGGAAGGAAGAAAGCTTCAAATAATCTAGCTAGCTCGTTTTTCGTAAATTTTATGATTTTAATATCGTTGTAGCTTAATCTAGCTAACCCGAGTATTAAATCATAAAATCGTTAAAGTTTTAAAGGTTTTCGATTGATGGTTTTTGAATCTTTTGATGTTAAATGGTTTAATTGTAAGCTTAAATGCGAACTATGATTAATTTGTAAAGTGAAATTGTTAGTTTTGAGTACAGGGACTAAAATATAATTATGTTGAATTTGAGGTGAAATTTCTGTAATTATTGTTTCTATGGAGTTATAGAAGGACGAAATTGAAAACAGATTGAAAATCAAAGCTTAAATGTGAAAAATATGATCGTTTTGATTTTAAGGACTAAATTGAACAAAATGCAAAACTTTAGGAAAAATTATGATAAGTGATAATAATATATCATATGCATAAAATAAAATTTTATAAAGTACTTAGAACTATGAAATTATAATAAATTGTCGTATAAATCAAGAATTGAACCAACCAATAGATAATAGAGGAAAATAGAAAATTACGAATAGTCCCCGATACTTCAACTATCACCGAATTTACCTAGTAAGTTCATATGGTAGGTTTACATGTGTAAGTGTATTGTATATGTTTGAATTATGAATTTTGGATTTTGTGATTATATTATTAATGAAACACAATTTGGTACATTAAGGTGAGGAAAAGACTAAATTGTAAAAGTGGTAATGTTATGTTAAATTGTGTTTGGATGAACATAATATAGGTTACAATTGACATGCTAATAGGGTTAGTTGTGCGTTTGTATGGGGTTTCACTTTGGTGCCACTGATTCGCATTGCGGTGCCCACTGTTAAGCACTTCGGTGCCTATTATTTAACATTTTGGTGTCTATTGTTTAACACTTTGGTGCTTACTTCTCAACACTTCGGTGCCTACAGGTGTTGTGTAGTTTCTCGCATATCCGTATCTGTTGATCTGGTTCATCGGGATAAGTGTTTAAAATGAAATTTATTGACTGATTCGACGTGATGAATGTAAATACATGTGTGTTTACAAATAAATTTACATATGACTGGATTGAGTAAATGATGTAAATGTTCGACAGGTTTTATGAAATGGTACTGAATTATATTGTTGTATTACGAAATGCTCATCATATGTAAATGAAATGTTGTGATAAGACTTAGTTGAATTGGTAGTTTCAATATGTTTAATTATGAATTGAGGTAAGTTTACCGTCTAAGTACCTATGAGCTTACTAAGCATTAGTAATGCTTACCTTGTTTCATTTTTGTCTTTGTAATTATCGTTTTGTGAAACTCGACAATCAGATCATCTTCAGAGCTCACACTATCCAGCTTCAGTCTCGGTGGACTTTTAAATTGTTCTAGAATTAGTTATGTGGCATGTATATAGGTTTCAATGTGGATAAGTGTTTATTTTGGTTGATGATAAAATGATTTACATGTAATGCTTATTTTGAATGTTTATATGACATGCATATGAGACTTAAATGATATGTATGCCTATTTGGAATGTGTTTATGATATGTATATAGGAGGTGATGTGTTTACAATATGTATATAGGAGGAGGTGATATGAGTGCAAGTTGAGAGAATGTTAGGTTTATGGGTGCTAATTATTAATAGATGAATGAACTTGTGTTGGAATTGTGCCTATTTCAATAGGAATGTAATGTATAGAATAGAATGCAAGTTGTGTCTAGAAAAGATGGTTTTGTAAATTGTTGGAACATAGTTTAATTGTGGTAATTGAGATGTTTAGTTTGGTTGGTAAGTGAATTGGTTTAGGTGTTTATAGGTACCTTGATATTTGTTTTAGATTTGAGGTTTTAAAAGATCATGTTTTAATCACTTAACAGGAAATATCGATACTTATAGATAAAATAATCAATACTTGACCAAATGAACAATGTTTTGAAAATGGAAAAATGCCAAAATGGCATCGATACTAGATTTCAGTATCGATACTTATGGAAAATCATCGATACCAAGATCCTATGTATTGATACTAATGATCTTGAAACATTTTTGCAAAAAAAAAAATAGAATGCCAATTTGGTATCGATATCAAATCATGGTATCGGTATCTATAGTAAAGTATCGCTATTTTGATTCTTTATATCGACACCTTTTGTATTTAATTTGATTTTTATCTCTTCGAAGCTAAAAATGGTATCGGTACTTGCATTCATATTTTGAAATTTGTAATTTAGTCCTTATTCATGTTTGAAATTGTCTCTTTTACAATTGTGAACTCGAATAAATTTTGTTTTAGCTTGTATTTGTAATTAAGTAACGATTTGATAATTTGTAAATGAATTGTTTAATATAAACTATTTGTAGCTATTTCAATAATTGAAGTAGCATCCCATAACTTGGGTCCGACGACTAGGCCGGGTGAGGGGTATTACATCTCTTCATTGTTTACTTGTTTAGGCTTAGTGTGTCAAGCCTCTCTCGAGTGAGGACTTAGGCTTTTTCACAAAAGAATCAAGTTTAAGGCCACATACAACCAGAGCTAAAGTCCTGACACATGACAAGTGGTATTAGAGTTTGTGTTTCTAGCATCGTGGTAGTGACCGATGGCTAATGAGATCGAAAAGATAAGCGAGAAAGAGGATGACATGGTTGAGAATCGAGGTGCCATGCAGGGAAAGAAGGTTTCGTCAAAAGACTTTGTGAAAATCGTGGAAACCTAGATGGCCAAGATTGAGCTCGCTATGAGTGATGTCCTTACGAGGGTGGAGGACACCAAGGATTCCTTTGAAGAGATTAAGTTCGAGATGAGGGAGTCCTAAGATAAGCTGAATGAGCAACTTAGTAAGGAGTTGCATAGGGCTATGAGGGAGGCCTTAGGTGAGCTTGCTCGGAAGAACGAAGCCCTCGAGGCGTTGGTGGATGTAATTCGTGCTGAGATCAAGAAGCTCAAGAGTGAGCTTTCAAGTGTCAAGGCAGCCAAGAGTGGTCATGTGCCAATGTTTTCGAGCTACTAAGTGGATGTGCTAAGGCCAAAGGATTTCAAAGGCACTAGGGATGCCAAAGATGTGGATATTTCCCTTTGGAATGTCAAGCAATATTTCTGTGCAACTAGGATCGAGGAGGATGCCCTCAAATTAAGCACCGCTTCAATGTACTTAACTGACGAGGAGGTAATTACCTTCATCGGCATTCAATATACTTAATAATAAAAATAAAATAAAACAAAAAATATATCAATATGAATAATGATAAAAATGAAAATAAATACAAAATGATTATTTAGTTTTAGAAACTTTAATAATAAATTATTGTTTAATCAAAATGCAAGAAATAGGTAAGATTTTGAATAAGTTTAAACTAATTTTAAAAAATAATTTTGTGATAAAAATAAATTTAAAATTTAGATAATTATAATTTTAATTTTTAAATAATAATAGAAAACTATTTTTAAAATGTGTGTTGTAAGAATATTTAGATAGATTGTTTTAAAAAAATATTAGATATATGTCTATATTTAAAAAGTTTTTCTATTAACAAAATTGCATTTACTGTTGTAAAAAATAGAATATCGGTAATAAAAATATATCGCAAAGAAAAGAGAAATAAAAATAAAGAACACACAGATTTTTACGTGGAAACCCTTTTGGGAAAAAATCACGGGTAGAGGAGAAGAAAATTCACTATGTTGAATTCGAATGATTACAAGAAAAGTAGACTAGGTCTATTTATAGGCTTGTAAAACCATATTCTAATAGGAGTGTAGTAAGATTGAAACACCTTATCCTAATCAATATCAAATAGATGGAGTTTAATAAGATTTAAAAAACCTTATTTTAAAATAAAATAAAAGAAGTGTAGTTTTATATGGACTTTACTTTTATTTTATTTTACCACTGTATTTTATTTAAATAAGGATTCGGGTCACTTAATTCTAACAATCTCCAGCTTAACACGAATTCTCAATGAACAAGTTCTTCATCGCGAACTTTCAACGAACAAGTTCTCCACCTCTTCCATAAAACTCCTTAAGGGTTTAACTTCAACAATGAACACCAACCAAGTCTAAGCAATGCTCAAACTTGGTTATAAGAAGTGACTTAGTCATCATATTTGCAGGATTTTCATGAGTACTAATTTTGCTCACAACAATATCACCACGAGCAATAATATAACGAACAAAATGATATCGAACATCAATGTGTTTTGTTCTCTCATGAAACGTTTGATCTTTTGTAAGGAAGATGACACTCTAATTGTCACAAAATACTGTACTGATTTGAAGGTCTTCATTGAGTTCACTAAAGAGTCCCTTCAACCAAATAGCTTCTTTACAAGCCTCAGTAATTGCTATGTACTCAGCTTCAGTGGTAGACAAAGCGACTGTAGTTTTCAAAGTGGCTTTCCAATTGATTGCACAACCTCCGATTGTAAAGACATAACTTGTGAGAAATCTTCTTCTATCAAGGTCTCCAGCAAAATCAGCATCAACATACCCAATGACTCCATATTTAGTTATTCCAAACTGTAAGCAAACATCAGTAATGCCTCGTAAGTATCTTAAAATCCATTGAATTGCTTTCCAATGTTCTTTACTTGGATTCGCCATGTATCTGCTAACTGCACTGATTGCATATGATAAATTTAGACGTGAACAAACCATAGCATCCATGAGAGATCCCACTGCACTAGAGTATGAAACATGTGACATGTACTCAATCTCATCATCTGATTATGAAGACAAAGCCAATGAAAGTCTGAAATGGACTGCTAAAGAAGTACTAACAGGCTTAGCACTCTGCATACTGAACCTGCAAAGAACTTTCTCAATGTACCCCTTCTGACTTAGGTACAATTTACTTGCTTTTTTATCTATGAGAATCTCCATACCAAGTATTTTTTTTGTTGGTCCCAAATCTTTCATCTCAAATTCTTCACTTAGTTGGGCTTTGACCTTTCTTACCCTTTATTTATCTTTCGCTGCTATCAACATGTCATCAACATAAAGGAGTAGATACACAAAAGAACCATCACTGTTTTTCTTAAAGTAAACAAAACTGTCAAAGCTACTTCTTTTGAAATCATGAGAAGTCATAAAGGAATCAAACCTCTTGTACCACTGTCTTGGTGACTGTTTCAAATCGTAAAGGGACTTTTTCAGCAAGCAAACATAGTCCTCTTTTTATAAGACTGTAAAACCCTTTGGTTATTACATATAAATATCCTCCTCAAGTTCTCCATGAAAAATGTAGTTTTTATATCTAACTGCTCAAGCTCAAAATCATGCATGGCCACAATATCAAGCAAAGCTCGAATCGAACTATGCTTCACAACTGGGGAGAACACATTTGTGAAGTTCACTCCTGGAATTTGACTGTAACCCTTTGCAACAAGCCTTGCTTTATATCTGGGTTCTTCAACTCCTGGAGTTCTTTCTTTCTTTTTAAACACTCATTTACAACAAACAACCTTTTTACCTTTAGGAAGTTTCACAAGATCCCATGTTCTATTTTTTTGGAGTGGTTCCATCAACTCTTGCATAGCAAACATCCACTTTTCTGAGTCTTCACAGCTAATTGCCTCAGAATAATTAGATGACTCTTGGTTCCATCACCTCTTGGTTTGCATCTATAACTTCAGCCACATTTAAAGCATAAGCAACTAAATCAACCTTGGCATACTTATTTGGAGGTTTAATTTCTCTTTTAGTTCTGTTTTTGGCGATAGAGTATTATGGTGAAGAAGTAACTCTATTTTGAATTTTTGTACTGGCTTAAGGAGTCGACTCTATTGTAGGTTCTGAATTAATCTGATGCTCCACCTGCTTTTGATTTTCTTTATTGGAAGATTCTTTAAGAGATAAGTTAGGTAGCATAGTAGTTCATAAAAAATAACATACATGCTAATCACAACTTTTCTATTTTCAGGACACCATAACTTATACCCTTTTACACCAGCTTTATAACCAAGAAAAACACATTTAATGGATCTCGGTTTCAATTTTCCATTATTAACATGAGCATACGCAGGACATTCAAAGATCTTTAAATCAGAATAGCTAGCAAGATTACCAGACCATACCTCTTGTGGAGTCTTTTTCTCAATAGAAACAGATGAAGATCGGTTGATAAAAAAACATGTAGTAGAGGCTGCTTCGACCCAAGATAACGTTGGTAAGTTGGCATTTGACAACATACATCGAACCTTCTACATGATCATTTTGTTCATTCGTTCTGCAATGCCGTTTTGTTGTGGAGTATGACGAACTGTCAAGTGTCTCACAATCCCTTCTGACTTGCATAGTTTATTAAACTCATCAGAACAAAACTCTAAGCCATTGTCTATATGGAGGTATTTTATTTGTTTTCCCGTTTGTTTTTCAATCATAGTTTTCCAAGACTTAAATGCGAAAATCACATCGCTTTTTTGCTTTAAGAAGAATGCCCAAAATTTTTTGGAAAAATCATCAATAAAAGTTAGCATATAATTAGCTCCATCTCTCGAAGGCATTCTGGATGGCCCCCACAGATTTGAATGAATATACTCCAACGTTTTCTTCCTGTTATGGATTCCTTTGGTGAATCAAACTCTCTTTTACTTTCCAAAAATGCAGTGCTCACAGAATTTCAGTTTGCAAATTCGTTACCCATCAAGAAGTCCTCTTTTGCTCAATTTTTCCATGTCATTCTCACTCATATGCCCTAGGCATATATGCCAAAGTTTAGTAATATCATCATCTGATAAGGAAGAGGAAGCGACAGCTGCATCACTAGTAATAGTAGAATCCTATAGAACATATAACTTGACAGTCTTTCTCTGCCCTTTCATCACAACACGGGAACCTTTGAAAATCTTTAAAACCCCACTTTCAACAACGAAATTAAATTTCTCTTCAATTCTGGAACATGTCGTACGCCACTAAGTGTTCTGACAACTCCATCAAACATCTTAACTTTAATTGTTCCAACACCTGCGATTTTACACGAAGCATTATTTCCCATCAAAACAACACCTTCAAACAATGTTTCGTAAGTTGTAAACCAATCCCGATTGGGACTCATATGAAAGGTGCAGCCCAAATCAAGGATTCACTCCTCGTTCACTTTAGAATTGTTGACAGAAGCGACAAGAAGTTCACCATCGCTGTAGTATTCTACAACATCAGCTTTACCGCAATTTTCTGGTTGTTTTCCCTTTTGATTCGCAGCCTCCCTTTTGATCTTGTTTTGTAGCTTATAGCACTCAGATTTAATGTGACTTTTCTTCTTGCAAAAGTTACAAGTTTTACCTCTGTTTGAAGACTTCGATCTACCCTTAGATTTACTGCAAGGATTCCGTTCCTCTGTCCTTCCACGATTATTATCAGCATTCCGATCTTGTCTCCCATGAACAATGAGACCCTCTCCTTGAGAGTTAGTTTTAACAACAAAATGCTTCATCTGATCATACGAGGTCAAATAATCATAAACCTCATCAACTATGAGAGACTCGCGACTATATAAAATCGTGTTTCTAAAGGTTGAATAAGACGGGGGCAACAAATAAAGTAGTATCAACCCTAGATCTTCCTTATCATACTGAACCTTAATGACCTCCAAGTTTGAGAGAATTTCTTTAAACACTGTTAAGTTTTCGTGCACATACACACATTCCTCTAAACGATGAGTATAAAGATGTTGCTTCATATGCAGCTTGCTGGTTAGAGTTTTCCGCATACATATTTGTTATAGCCTCTTCCATAATTCAGCGGCGGTCTTCTCTTTCATCACATCCTGTAAAATTTCGTTAGACAAATGCAAATGTAACTGTGTTAATGCCTTTCGATCCTTACGCTTCTTCTCTTCCTCCGTCAATGTCGAAGGCATCTTATCTACCCCTAGCAGTGCTTCTTCTAAATCCATCTGTGCAAGAACTGCCTGCATCTTTATCTGCCATAACGCGAATCTGGTGTTGCGATCCAACAGCAAAATTTCATACTTCAAAGACGCCACTACCGTGATTGAGATGAACAACTCGTAAGCTCTGATACCAATTTGTAAAAAAATAAAATATTGGTAATGACAATATATCGCAAAGAAAAGAGAAATAAAAATAAAGAACACACAGATTTTTATGTGGAAATCCTTTCGGGAAAAAACCACGGGCAAAGAAGAAAAAAATTCACTATGTTGAATTTGAATGATTACAAGAGGAGTAGACTAGGTCTCTTTATAGGCTAGTAAAACCATATTCTAATAGGAGTGTAGTAAGATTGAAACACCTTATTCTAATCAATATCAAATAGATAGAGTTTAATAAGGTTTAAAAAAACCTTATTTTAAAATAAAATAAAAGAAGTGTAGTTTTATATGAACTTTACTTTTATTTTATTTTACCATTGTATTTTATTTAAATAAGGATTCGGGTCACTTAATTCTAACAACTGTCATAAAATAAAACATTAATTGTGGCATCCCACACTCGACCTGATCATTTGGTACGAATGTGAGACATTTCATTCATTGTCGGAGCAACTCAGACTAACATATATTTTTAATACGAATATTTTATTATATTTTTCTTTGCATGCAAAAATCATTGAGAACATATATAAATCATATTAATATATAATGGAATTTTCTTTAAATCATTCTGTTCGAAAAATTACAAGTATAAATACCC